>NC_072425.2:147627500-150127500 GCF_028878055.3 Symphalangus syndactylus
AACTTTAAGTTTTCATCAGTAAAACTTGTTTGGGAAAACCTTTTCTAAAGCCTGTAAAGCTTTATATTACTATCGCCGTCCTCACCAGGAGCCAATAAGGAATGTGTCGCTGTATTACAGAAGAGGAGCCCCGTGCAGGAGCAGCTCAAAGACGGCCTGTGAGACTCCAGAGCTGGTGCTCCGCCCACTGTGGTGTAATAGCAGCTACTCTCCTGAAGTCTTAGGGCCAGTTAGTCCCAGGCCTTTGACGGCTGGGGCCAAAGGGGTGGGCAGGACTTGGCTTTTCACTTCCTTTAAAAGTCTGTCCACATTACCTGTGGGGCATCATGAAATGAAGGAAGAAAAGCATCCACCCTCTTTGTTTAAATCCTCCCTGGAGTGAAGCCGCCACCTGCTAAGCACAAGCCCACAATGAAACATGTCACTCCTGCTGGGGCTCACATATCCAGAAAGCACACCCTGGGTCCATTTAAAAACATCAGAGATGGCCTGCTGTCCTGAGATGCACAGAGAAATGGGAGACACAACCAGACACCAATAACACACTGCAAGGGTGTGATGGCAAGTGTCCTCAGACCATCCTCTGGCCAGTACAGCCAGAGCTCAGTCAGAAACCAAGAAACTGCCCGGGTAGGAGCTGAGTTTAACCCTGCAAGTCTTAATTTTGTGCAAGGACTGTACAATGAGCTGCAGCGGGTAGACATTGAGCAAGGCAGTTCAGCTTGTCTGATAGGACAGAAGCAGTGCATATGGAACTACAGTATCTGGAGGGACACAGAAGTGGCAAGAAATGAACAGACTAGGGCTGTGGGGCTGGGAGGAGGGAAACAGTCACCTTGGGCTGGAGAGTGAGCAATCAGGAAGGGCTTCACCGAAGAGGTGACCATCAACGTGCTATTTTGCATATAGGTGGAGCTTTAGTTTACAACACTTTTGCATACATTAGTTTGAGACACAGTATTATGGTAGCAAATGTTGGCAAGGGCGAGAAAAAGTGCTAATCCACTGCTAGTGTTGAGAGTATAAATGAATTAAACTTAATGTGGGAAGCAGTTTGACACTCAGAATTCAAAATTCTAGGAATTTATGCTACAAACATACTGATACATATGGGCAGATATACAAGGACAAGATACCCACTATAACAAAGTTATTAGCAGCAAAAGACTGAAAACAACATAAGTGTTCATCAGTAGGCATCAGTTAAAGAATTACAAGTTATCCAAGCAATGGAAACTGTGCAGCCACTACAAAGAATACGGTAACTATGTGTTGATATGAAATGAAATCTCCAAGACACCATGTTGAGTAAAAAATAAAACAAGGCAAAGAATGATGTGTATGGCTAACTTTCTTCTGAGTGACAATTGGCTGTGTATGCTTTTATATTTGAACAGAAAATTTTCAGAAGTTGTATTAATCTGTTCTCACACTGCTATAAAGAAATACCTGAGACTAAGAAATTTGTAAAGAAAAGAGGTCAAATGGGCTCACGGTTCTGCAGGCTGTACAGGAAGCATAGCAGCTTCTGCTTCTGGGGAGGCCTCAGGAAACTTACAGACATGGTGGAAGGCAAAAGAGAAGCAGGCAGGTCTTACATGGCCAGAGTAGGAGGAAGGGGGCGGGGGAAAGTGCCACACATTTTTAAAACAACCGGATCTCCTGAGAACTATCACGAGAACAGCACTAGGGGGATGGTGCTAAACCATTCATGAGAAGCCGCCCCCGTGATCCAATTACCTGCCATCAGGTCTCACCTCTAACACTGGGGATTACAATTTGACATGGGATTTGGGCAGGGATACAGATGCAAACCATATCAGAAGGATACATGAGAACCTGCTCACAGTGGTGGCTGCAGGGGAAGTAGATTGAGGGCTTGGAGTGGGAGGCAAACTGTTAAAACATTTTACATAATTGTGAAATGTATCATATATCTAGAAGAGTGTATAAAACATATGTACCATCTGAAAAGTAATTATAAGGCATACCAGACAATGTATATAGTATAATAAATTCTTGTACTCTGAATTTGATAGTCTGCATATAGTAATTTGTTACTTTTCCTATTGAAAAGACTCTCTGTGAGGTAGACAAGGACATTCCTTCCTCTCCCATTTCCTAAGTGGACGGTAGGGCGGAGCTCAGTGGGAGGGCCTGTGGGGTATCCAGGGACAGCAGCGGGTGACCACAGCATGAAATCAGAGAGGAGGAGGGGCAGGAGATGGGAAAGCTGGGCTCCCTGCCGAGCACGATCACAGGATGGCCAGGCTCAGCCTGGAGTTTGTTTGTTAATTTCAGAGGACTCGTTAAATGTTTTGGGGAGTGACGTGATCAAAGTCTTACGAAAAGGAAGTAAAATCAAATGCTGTGATGGTCAGCAAGGCCATAGCCAAGCAGACTAGCCTGGGGGGTGGGGAGGGGGACAGAGGCTTGTCTTCCTTTCTGCTCTGCTCATCGTTGAGAATAACGAGAGTGGGGACCCACTGATGGGCACTCACGTGCTGTGACCATGTTGATGACATTGTGTCCGTCAATCCTCACAATGACACTGACGCACAGATGTTATATCCCCATTTTCCAGGCGAGGAAATAGAATCTGAGTGAGAGCAACCTGCTAAAGGCCATATAGCTGGAACGCGGCGCAGACGGGGTGTGCCTCCACGCCCGCCGTTTGTAAAGCCAGTGCTCTTGCGGGGAATCTGCGCGTCTCCCCACAATTGTTGGCTGTCAGGAGGACTTTCCCACATGCGTCTTGATTTGGGGCTTGATATTTCTCCCATCGTCCTGTGACGTTGGCCATGCCACTGCGACGAATGTGCAGTGGATGCCAAAGTATGTAGCGTGACATTGGGAGGCACTTGGCTCTTCTCGCTCCGGTCAGCTGCCTCCCATCAATCATGGAGGCCTTCGGTGTGCACGAGAGTAAGGCAGGACAGTGGGCCACATTTGAGAGGGAAATCTCCCCGAGCTCAGCCTCTGGGGAAGGAAACTGCCTGCGTGCTTGCTCTGCTGCTCTGGGAATGGTGCTGGGCAGGCCCCTGTGCTCATCGCCTGGCTTTGCTGGGTATTCATACACAGCAGGCAGCTTCTGAGGAGAAGAAGGGGTTAATGGCCTTGCTCACGCTCCTGCCCCCACACCCCAGAAACACACCAGTTATATTTTTCAATCTTGCACATCCCACTAATGAGCATCATTTCCTGGTGTCTGACACGATGGAGTGACTCTATGGGAAGATTTGGCCAGGATCTTGCAAAACTAAAGAAATACCAGAATCTGCAATATGGCCTGGCTCTGACCTGACCCCTGGGCCTGCCCGCTTCTGTAAACAGGCATGAGGGATGCTGGAGGGTGCTAGAGTCAGTGCAGAGGGTGAGGAGCGTGGCTGCTTCTATGCTTCTGGTCTAGTTATGTACTGGCCACAATGACAGTTGGGTTTGCACAGGGGGCCTTGTTTGTTACGGTGAATCCACAGGTTAAAATCAAGGCCTGCCGTGTTGCCTTCCCTTTCTGGGAATTTGGTGGGAAGCACCGATGTAATAATCCTGATTTATATCTCTAGCCAAACCCCAAACACAGCTCCAGTCCTTGACAAAAGTAATTCTCCTTTGGACGTAATGTGCAGGAACCATGCCAGTTTAGCCTGTTCTGTACATTCTTCCCCTTGACAGGCCAGAGCTCAATGAATATTTCACCATCATAGTCTTGGCCACAGTCGGGGGTTTGCGAAGCTGTCTAAATCTGGTTTATCAGCAGGAATAAATGCCCTCAGACTTAAAAAGTGGGAAGCAGAACTTGGCTCTGTTGGGCTGGTGATTTATGAAGGAACACGGAGCTGGGAGTGGAGGAGCAGTGAGGGGAGGGAAGGCGAGCAGGAGTCTGTGGGATTCCACTCACAACCTATAAAAGCAGCAACATGTACTCTAACGAGAGATCATATTCCGAGATACATTTCCTCCCATGAAGGATAAGGCATCTGGCATCCATCACTTGTTAGGGACAGAGGAACTGGAGGGACTCTGGCTGCCTTTGGGGTACGTGGCAGGTGTGGGGATAGGCCCCGATCAAGCCCTCTGCAGGAGTCATGGCCTTGAGGTGGCACCTCCTTTCCCTTTGCTGTCCATAGGGTCCGCCATACCTGGCTTCCCACAGCCCTGAGGCCTTGCCCTTCCACCATCTGGCAGCCCCTGAAGGCCCATTCCCTCCGTAAACCATCTCAGGCCAGCCTGCTTGGGATATCCTCTCCCTCCACGACTGCTGCTTCAGAGCCTTAAGTGGCCTAATCAAACCAATCATTTTCCTATTTGCACATTTAGTCTTTTGTTCTGTCTGTGACACCTGCAAGGTCACACCCCACTTCCCTGCAGATAGAATCTCAAAGAATGAGCCCTGTGTTTGGGACCTTGGGGCCTGGATCAGGCTGCCCACGCTGATATCTCAGCTCTGCCAATTAACAGTTGTATGATTTGGGTAAGTTTTTTTCTTGTACCTGTTTTCTCACCTGTAATGTGGGGACGATAGCACACTTACACTCCCTGGATTGTTGGGAGGATGAAATGGAGCCATAACTTAGCCCAGCACCTCCCACATGGTTATTGTTCGTTATATGGAGACTCAGGATGATGGTGATGAGGATAAGACAGGCAGGGCTTCACAGTCATTGAAAAATACTGCGAGCAGGCGACTGCTTGAAGCAGCTAAGGCTCTGTGTATGTTCCACAACTTGGCTGGCTTTTGCTTTTTTATATAGTTTTATGATAATCAGCACCAGAGTCTCTTCTCAGCTCCTCTGTGGACACAGTGCAGTGCAAATATCATGAGCTTTGGAGTCACACAGGCCTGGAGCTGAACCGTAATCATGAATAATTAATTTCATTGGGCCTGTTTCCTCATCTATAAAATGGGGATAATAGTAGCTACTTCGCATGATGGTGGGGCCGATTAAACGAGGCGATGCGTATAGCTTGTTGAATATAGTGGTAATGTAATGAGTACCCCGATACTGATTTCATTCCTCCACCCTTGCCCCATAAGGCTCTAGGCTCCGTTTATTTTTTGAGATCTCTTTGACACCTGCCTCTTCCATAAATGTTTCCCTGTATGAACCCTCTGATGAGATACTTTGTCACGTGTTGTTTGTCTTTGATTATTTCATGCATACCAAATCTGTCATCCAAGGTAGATTGTAAGCTTTTAAAGGCAATGTTGTCTTAAATGTCCTTTCCCCCCCCTTATAATAAAAACATGCTTCTGGGCACATCAGTGCATCATAAACAGGTGAGGTGACTTGACTTTCACTGTAGGAGGAGCCAGCTGCCGAAACAGGTGAATTGGGTCACTTACGGCGCCAACTCTCTCTAAGGCTGAATTTCTTCTCTCTCTCCCCCTTTCTCTATCAATCACTCTCACTCTCTCAGCTCTTAGGATAGGATCAACTGCAATTCCAAGAGACTTACGACAGAGAAGAATGTTTGGTTTTTCTAAAAAGAGGAAAGAGAAAATTGAGAGTGGAGAAGGACATGGGATATTCATGCAGTCTGTTTGTTTCATCTAACAAACGTGTGTGATTATTGTGTGCCAAGCACTGTGTTAGGCTCTGAGGGGGAAAGAAGGTTATGAAGAGGAGAGGACAAGTTCCTGTCCTTAATAAATTTATAGCCTTGGGTCACTGAGTTGGAGCTTCCAGGTCTAGTTGACCTGCCAGGCTGGAATTCCATTGCTTTGATTTCTCAAGTAATGAAGTCAATCCCCTTGGATTCATGGAGTTTGTCCAGAAAAAGTTGATGTTATTTGCTTCTCGCAAGAATGAGGACTCTTTGAAGGTGGTGTTTCTGTTTAATACAGGTTTGTGGGTCTTGTTCCTAGCATGTGGCCTGGCAAATAGCATATCCAGTGAGTGTTGAGTGAACAAAGGAGAAGTGGAAGAGACTGCAATGAAGAGAGAACTCCCTGGCTGCAGGCGGCTTTCTCGCAGCCCCAGGTGGAAGCTCTTCTACTGCACCAGCCCTGTGGTTATGTCAGACGGACTCAGGCCTCCAGAGTGTGGCTCAGTAAACAACAGGAAGAAACCCAAAGCTTTCTGACCAGCCTGCTGTGTTTGGATTGGCAGGAGGTTCCCAGTTGGAGTTAGTGCCTCAGACGTGAGTATCAGAGTCCTTCCATATGAGTGAGAGGAAGGCTTCTTGGCTCAGTCCCCAACTTTGGTGTGGAGTATATGGGCCTGGGGGTGCGACTCCAGGGGGGTTGGGGGCGATGCAGAGGGGTAGGCTGTGTTTGGAGCTTCTCAGGTCCTTCTCAGTTCCTCCCATTGGCCCAGGCATCCTCGCTTGTCCCCATGTGGTCTGGGGTCAGGACATCAGGTTCTAATCCAGGCCCTGCTGCTTGCCAGCTGGGTGACCCCAGGCAACTCATTTCACCAACCTGGGCTTCAATGTCCTCATGGTAAAATGACAGGGTAGATTAGGCAATCCCTAAGGTGTCTCCTCGCAGTTTTAGGAAATTATTTTTGTTACCCTGTAGCTGCAGATCCTGGCAAGGAAGCACTGACATTTTTGACGTATGTTGAGATGGTCGAGGAAGACGGAGGGGTATTGAGAAACAGGGATATGAGGTGTACCCTGAACGGGAACCTGGGACTCCTTTTCCCTGGTCTTTTGCACTCATCACTACCCTACCCTCTTTTTTATCTGTCCTTTACCCCACCCCTAAAAGATGATCCTTCTGGGAGATGACAGCCTGCAATGGGGGAAACGCAGAACATCCCAGCATCTCTCAGCCTCGGTTTCTCATCTGCACAGGGAGGCTAATGCCACCTCCCTTACTTGGAGGTTGTGAGGATGAAGTGAAGTCATCTATATGCTGTACCTTGTAAACTGTCAAACACCACATAAACGCAAGGCATAAAGCTGGCTCAGATGGGAAAACTATTAGAACATGTCAGGTAGCCCCTTCTTATGTGAAGATGTTTCAGTACAAGGGATGTTTCTGTTGCCATTTGTCAATGGCCTGTCCTGTTGGGTTTTGCCTGCCTTTTGGAGGGAGAAACACTGCTGTCCAACACTTCGTTTCTTTGGATGCTTTTCCACTAGAGCAGAAAGAAAAGCATTTTCCATATGATTTGGCTTATCTCAGTAGGCATGTGCAGCAGCATCTCTAGGTCTTAAGATGACAAGGGTTTGCTCTCCATCTCTGGAGCAGAGAGGACCAGGGAGGCTGCATTGGGAGCAGATGCCGGGAAGTGGTGGTTGCTGTGTCATTTTCTTTCATGGCCATATTAGAGTTGGGTCCAGGGGAAAGGGCACTGAACAGGATTGGAGTTACTTCATATCGTTCTGGTTTTTGATTTCCACATATTAGTTGAAAATTTGACAAGATCTCAGATAACATCTAGCTCAGCTGCTCTCTTAGGCCTGAGAGTTAGGGCCTGGCTGAAGCCATCCAGCCCACTTAGAAAGGAACAGGAACTAGAATCCGGTCTCTGGACTTGGTTCTAGTGCTCTTTCTGGAATACCACAAGCATCCCTGTTCTTCCTTCTTCCCACACATTCCCCATCACTCCCCACACCTCCCTTCACCTCTGCTCTTTGCTTCCCTTTCCTGAGCCCTTTTGGTGTAACTCTTAGGATGGAAAAGCTTTCTGAGTTTCTGGGGCAGGCTTACTGTTTCATAGGGTGGAGTGACCTTCCCAAAGCAGTTTGGCTATGTTCTCCGGATGTCAGGAAGCAGCCTGGGCACCAGCTCACTGCATGGGCCTCTTCTCAGATCCAGATGCAAGAGTCAGAGACTCC
Organism: Symphalangus syndactylus; assembly: GCF_028878055.3. NCBI lineage: Eukaryota > Metazoa > Chordata > Mammalia > Primates > Hylobatidae > Symphalangus > Symphalangus syndactylus. The sequence continues at coordinate 147,635,289 of NC_072425.2, forward strand.
ACCCATGGGCCCCATGCCTAAGGGGTCAGAGACATAATCTGTGAACTGGGTTCTGTGGTGGCTGGGGCCCACTGTCCCCTCCCCGTCCCTTGCTGATGTGGAAGGACCAGTGTGTGCTGACCTATGGTGTTCCTTCCTGATCCAATCCTTCTAAACCCTGCCTTCTTACCTCACACTGGGGCATTCCAAAGCCACGCAGCATCCACGTGGCAGCTCTCTCCAGCGTCACCCAGATATCGCTGGCCTGTGTTCAAGTGCCCATCTAAGCCCAACACAGGGTTGCCTGGTCTAGGTGAACTCACCCTGGGGAGATTTCACCCTCTGGCAACAGCTGACTCTATTTATTCAGATGAGAACAATTTTCTCTCCCTTGCACTTTCAACAAGTTTGACTTTAGGCTCCCCCATTGCTGGGCTGCCAAAAGCAATAAAAGGCTGAGGAGGAGGTGGAGGGCGGGGGAGGGGGGGAGACGCTCCACGATAATTGAGCTGTCAGCTGAGCCCTGGGGCTTCCTGGATCTGGGGTGTCTCACAGCCCACGTGGGCTGGTTTGCAGCAATGGGGAAGGGAGCCGTTTGACTTCCTAATCACTCAGAGAGATAGCGGTGCTCAGGGCAGGTGGGGTGGGACTGGGTGGAAGGCGCTTCTAACCAGCCTTGTCTGTTGTCGGCTTCCTTCTGGTCTGCGCTGGAGCTGCCTCAATAGTTTGAATAGGAAACCGAACTGTCACATGAAGGTGGTGGGTGGGGATCGTTGTGGGGTAGAGGGCCTCAATGCTGTGTGCTCTGTGATGTGCCAAAATGAGTAAGTCAGGAGACGATGTCCAGGTACACCCCAAATCTGAGGGCCCAAAGAGCAGCTCAGCTCTCGCCGGAGCATCCCTGTTTGTTTTTCAGTTTCGCTGGCTTTTTGCTCTTCTACAGTAGTGACTCTTGTGGGATTATTGGGCTATTAGTTCCCTGGGAGGAGGGTCCTGGAGTGTCATTTCTGCCAGCCTGCCACCGTCCGGGTGTCTTGGGTGAGAAGACAGGTGTGCTCTGTGGCCTGCTCTGAGTGGACCTGGCTGCCCTGGGGCTGGAAAGCTGGGCCCCTTTCGCCCGGGGACCTGGATGGCTTGGGATGCTATCAGGAGTGGGATGCAGAGGAAGGCAATGAGCAGCTTCCTTAAGGGTGCACAAAGACCCACATCACTATCATTTGGAAACAGTTTATTGTCCCAGGTTGGCATTCAGCTGCTCTGCTTGCCTTCTCCTTCACACTCATTCTCTTGTCGTTCCCCAGTCCTCACTCAGATCCACCATCCCCCACACCTGGCACCACAGGGGCCTTTGCTCACACTGCCCCGCCCCCTGCCATGATGGCCCTTTCCTCATGTCCAACCACACCCATGGATCACACTCTACTTCCTCCCTAATTCCTTCCTGAAACTCCTCTGAGACCTCTCTGGTTTCCCTGTCCTTTCCTCATCCCTCACTTACAGCACCAAGGCCCCTCTGTCTCCTGTCAGTGGCTCAGGGATGGCCCTGCCTCTCCCGACAGATTGAGCTCCCTAAAGGAGAGATTCTCGCTCTCTCACGCTGTGCCTCCTTCACACGCCTAGCACAGGCCCTGTGAAGGTGTGCAGCAATTCCCCGTGGGGGTGAGGCATCCCGCAAGCACGCATTAACATACATTTGCATGTAGCATATTTGCATAGTGCATGATAAAGATGGAACTCCTGCTCTTGGTAGCTCTTCATTTGGAACAGAGGGCTCTGATGGGGGCCAATGAATAAATGAAAAGGCCCTATGGATGGGTCAGAGGCGTTGAATTCAGAGCTGCAAGAGGTGTTAAAGATAGTCTAGTCCAATCCAATCTCTTCTGTACAGATGAAGAAACTGCGATCCCAAGAGGTGAGTGGCTGAGTTGCGTAAACAGTTAATGACAGAGCAAGAGATGGCTCACTCTGGTCTCACATGCCTTAAACCGGTTTGTGGTTGCTGGAGCAGGCTTTCTACCAATGCTCCTGGGGCTCAGTGATAGTTCTGGATCACCCATGTTGTCTTGTCAGTCTCACCTGCAAATTTCTAATTTGAAAGTCTTGGGAAGCCTGCCCTAGACGCCTCTGTGCTAATCCTAGAGGGGAACCAGCTTAAGAAATAAGCCACCACCTTTGATGGGACCCAAGTCCCTAGGTCACTGTCTAGCAGCACCACTTGATTCCTAGCTCTGGCGCCAGGGGTTGATCTCAAAATGAATTTCAAATCGTAGTTGATGGGAAAAAAAAGAAGATTGAGATGAAATTAAAAATAAATGGGAATAGCATACGGAAGTATAGGGAGGGCAGAGCTGGGGCCGGGGCCCCTGGGTGCTAAAAGGAGAAAGATGTTCTTCCCGTGAGAAAAATCATCTAAGAGCATCAAATAAGCCTCTTGTGAGGGATAGAGACTCCTCTGTCCCCAGACTCCTCCCACTGAGAAAGTAGGTGGCTCTAGACTTGTGCTGGCTCCTGATGTAGGGCTCATGGGCGGGGCTCAGGCTCAGGGCTAGTGAAAGAGGCTCAGAACAACCGGGACGTCATCTCAGAACATCTTTCGCAACTGGATTTAGAGATTAATTGAGGTAAAGGGGAGAGATGCAAATACTTCTCCTCCTCCTTCTATCGTCTCTACCCTCATCAGCTTCCAAGCTTGGGAAAAAAGTGATTTCTAACCATCTCTCTTCCTTGTCCAAGGCTCTTTGGAGAAAATAAGACACACGGGGTCAGAGGGAGGATAGCCCAGCCAGGCGGGTGTCCCAGCAGAGACTGGGCAAGGCAGCCTGTGCTAGCCCAGGAGTGGGAGGCAATAGGAATGGGGGTGCTGTGTGCTGCCCTGGGCTCAGGGTGACACCCCTTTCCCTGAAAAAAATCTGTTATGTTATTTGACCTGAGGGAACACCCTTTAAGAGACTCCTGAGACCCAAACAAAGTCCTTTAGCTGCAAACCTGAGACCTTCTTTGGGTACCCGCCAGCAACAGAGATCTGAGCTGGCTAGAGAGCTGGCTAGAGAGAGTGGCCATCTTCCTTGAGTCCCAGATGGGAGCTGAGCCTTCTAGGTAGGGGTCAAGCGGCTTGGATTTGCCATGACCCCATGTGGCTTTTGACTGCAGAGATCAGAGACGGCAGCCTACTGCCAGGAAGGACTCTCTTCCAAGTTCGGGCTGGCTCAGGGCCCCAAGGACTGTATCCAGGGAGCCATGGCCTGTGGACCACAGAAACGGTCAGATGCTGTGGTGCGTGTGCTGTTGAATCAGAAGCATTGCCAGCATGAAGAATTTTCAAAGTTTCTCCACTGTACAAGTCCCCCTTGAATTTTGTCTTGACCTGCCACGTTTTCTTAGTCACTGACATTTATTTTTCATCTCTCTGGGCTCAGAAAATCAACTCTCTTAGGCCCACTTGGTGTTTGAAGTGGGACAGGATTTCCAGGACACCTGCAATTCAGAGGTCAGTAGAGGAATGAAGGAGCAGAATCTGAGCCTGAACTCCCCAAAATTCAAGGGGGACTTTGTTACCTTCATGTAGTCAGACAGACATTGAAGAAATGCTTTTATGTCCTGGGTTTTCCAATTGTTATGACATGCAAACTCTTCTTAATGAAAATTTTTTGGGTGTGGGTTTACTTCAGGCCCTGGATCCTTTGCCTGGATTTCTTTAGATTGTCTCTGGAAGCTAAGGCACAGGGGAGTTAGTGCTATTATTTTCCTAAACCCATCACAGACAGGGGCATGTTTCCTGACCTCAGGGAGAAGTAAAGAGATCCTCTCTGTTTTTTGAAACCCCTTCTAGAAGTTCCCTAAGGGAATGAGACTGGCTGCCATCTCCAAGATTGCTACATATGCAGCAGGAGAGACGGGTGGGCCTGATTTCTGCAGGGCTCCAAAAGGCCAAACTGGGACTAAGAGAAAGATCCAGGGCTGGCCGGGGTGATGGGCTGTTAACTGGCTCTGGAACTAGTACAGGTAGGGTCCCTTGAGAACTTCCAGAGGGTATGCTGTCCCCAGATTCCATCTTTTTCCTTCATCTTGGAGGGTCTGGCTTGGCACCCCTGAACAGTTTTCTAGGATTGACATTTCCGCTTCCTTTTTTGCCCTTCTCCTCCAACCTTTGAACCTTGTTTCTACTCCATGACCCACTGAGTTCTCTGGGTTTTCCATTTTAAAAACAAGGCCCTTATATTAAGAATAAAAAACCAGAACCTCTTCTGGTTGTCATATGTGCTTCCAGAAATAGTGCCCCAATACTATTTAAGACCCTGAAGTCAGAATTTCCAAGGAAGCATCTGGGGAGGGCTCCAGGGGGCGGGGTGCCCTGCAGTGGCCTGGGAGATTGCTCTGCCCCATGTATGGGACCACATGCTCCTTGGGAAGCTTGGCCTGTCTCTTTCTCTGGGTCCCATCTGGCTAGTTTGTCAGCTGAGCAGCCCCTGGAGGATGCAAAGAAAGATTTGGCCCTTAACCGAACCAGGGATCAGCCACCACTGCTGAGTGCTAAGAGATTTAAGGATCTGGTGTAGCCCAGAGGTTAACGGTAAGAGCTTTGCAGTCAGACCCACCTCTGCACTTCCCAGCTATGTGACCTCAGACAAGTTCTTTTATTTTCCCTGTCTCTAAATCCTCATCTATAAATGGGAGCTGATAATATCTCCTCATAAGGTTGCCATAATCATTAATAAAGTAGCATAGAGGAAATGCTTGGTAGAGGTCTGGCCCATAATAAGTGCTCAATCCATGGTAGCGGTCAGCACATATACATTTACCTACAGTGATGCTTCTTTCTGGATGTGCACAAATCTTTGTAAACAAAATAGGAAATATCGGACTTGCTGTGCCTGTGTCACTTCTTGTGACAAAATGTCTTGTTTTGTTTAGTGTCCAGCCCAATGCCTTGAACCTAGGAGATTCTCATGAAGTATTTATGGATAAATTAAGAAATGAACTAGTTCGATAAGTGGGAAGGGAGGCAGCCCACAGGGTACATCTCTAACTGCTTCTTTGGAGAAGAGAGTATAAATACCACCTGCTCCAGCCCTCAGGCAGCACCATATCTGAGGATTTTGCTTAGCAAGTGCTTGCAGTTTTCAGCAGCTAGAGATGTTGCTGAGCCCAAGAGTTCATATGGGGATGGGGGTATTGGGAAACCTCACCATTTCTGCTCTGCCTTAACCCAGGAGGGCCTTGTCACTACAGTGAAGACACTCCCAAGCCCCTCATTTTGCACATATCTATGTGAATGGGCCTATTGAAGTTGTGCACTGCATAGCCTGGGTGGCTCTATGTGGCAGCCCTGGATGCTCCTAGCTTCGAGAAAAATTTAGATTCCTTGACATGATGACTCACCTTCCAAAGGATGATTCATTTTCAAATGGCCTGAAAGAAATGAAGGAAGTAGAATGATCAAAGGCAACTAAAATACCTCCTCTGGAGACAGAACTGCAGGAGGTCCTATCCCAGGAGAGCTGGGGTGTCAGTGGTGTCCACCTAGAGCCACTCGTACTAGCTCATGAGACCTGACCGAGCAGAGCTTTTTCTAACTCGCAGGTGAGGACATTTACACCACAGCAAATGGCATATGCTACAAACTCAGGCTCCCCGCCTCATCCCTCCACCCCAAGAGCTGGTTGTTACATATTTCTAGCACACCACTGATTTTGACCGAAAGCCAAAGGTATCCACAAGAAATAAAACAGAGGATGGTGAGGAAGAGGATAGGAAGAAATCCTGGGGAATGCATCTGGACCTATGCAAAGATCATGGGGAAATGGAATTTTGCTTGCTGAATGCATTGTGGAAAGTGTTCCCAGGCCCAGGCTGGTGAGAATGGCTATTTTTAGTTTTTAGTACTGTAGCGCAGGAATTTGCCAACAATTCTTTCTGGGGCCAACCTTGCCTTGAGAGACAGGGCTTGCCTTGGGGCTGAGGCAACTGGGCTTCCCAGGAAGCATAGGTGGAGTGAGGGATGGGACAGCCTTGGACTATAGCAGATGTGAGCCCCGGACAGTCATACTGTTGCACTTAGCCACCCTCACTTCTTCTTTTCCCACAGCTGACCTTTCCTTTCCCCTTTTAGCACTTGAAGCCAATTTCAATAGTTAATACACATATAGTAATTTAAACTTTATTTGGCACAAACCTTGGTACATAGTGGGCACGTTAAAAAACAAACAAACAACCCAAAACCGAAATCCTAAGGTTAATTGAAGGTTTAGGTATGCTGTGACAAATTGCTTTACCTATATTACCTCATTTAAGACTAAGAACTCTGTGAATCAACTACTGTTATTCACTCCCATTAAAAAAAAAAAAAAAGAGGCCCCTGAGATTCAGAGAGTTGCCCACTGCAAGTGAAGACCCAGGACACAACCGAAGGCCTTCCTGAATCCAGCGCCTCCATTTTTCAGTGTTACAAAGATCAAGGAGAGAAAAGAGGAAGATACAACAGGCTTTTTCTAATGAGCTCCATTTAAGCTGTGCTGTCTCTGAATCGCCCTGCTGTAAGGCATCATTTTACTTTTGGGGGATTTTGAAAGCCTCTGGGAACAACTGTGTCACACTATCCCAATCCATCCTGATCACTTGGACTTCAGAGAACATTCGCTAATTCAGTGCTCCTGACCTCAGTCTTCCTCCTGCCCCTCATCTTCCATTTGTCCATCCAGCTACTCATTAAAGCCAGCTTATTCCTTGGGAGGCTATACTGTGTATCTCTCAGTGTGTGTGTATGTGTAGAATAATAACAACAAGAAACCCAGCTCCCAAGCCACATGTTTCACTTTGCTGCTTGTTAATTTTAACAAGGCAGCTGGTGGTTTGGACTGAGAGGTTGCTTTTCTATTAACCACAGATTTTCCTCCCTATGGATTTCCTGTTTGCAGTTTTGGAGGTAAAAAGTCTTGGTAGAGGCAAGCCGGATTTATTCCAACCTAACAGGAACAGTTTGAAGAACCCAGGCAAAGGGAACCTCTAACTGGGACAAACTTGGTCCTTCCAAATGAGAACTTTTTATGGTGCATGGTTATGGTCCAGGGACTCTGCTCAGCATGGGAGACACAGCAGATGAAGATTACCAATACCCCCAGGAGTGTGCAATCCAGTAGTGGGAATTAGACATGCCCATAGTATTATTGTAAAAGCTGTGCTCAGCACTCCAAGAGTGGTAGAGGCTGTGGCTGGTATGCAAAGGAAATAGCAGACTCTGGATCTGCAAAGTCTTCATGGAGGAAGTCAGATTTGCATTGAGGGGTAGGAAGGTATTTTTATTTCTTATTTTTGTTCTTTTTACAACAAGAATGAGAGGAAGGGCATTACAAGCACTGGATAACCCTGCGAAGAAAGACCTACAAGTGATCAGTTGTGAAAACAATGACTCTACTGGTTAGACCAGAGAAGAGAAATTGGGAGACCCAAGAATAGGGTTGCAAAGTCACTTGAAAGCCAGATCATGGGGTGTGGGGCACCTAAGGTCATGTAGAAGTTGAGACTGTTTTTCAGGAAAATGATGGTCACTGAAGATTATCGTGTATTAGAGGGATATATTCAGAACTGAGTTCTAGAAAGATAACTGGTAAGTGGACATTAGAATGTGGAGGCAGGGGATCATTTTGTTTGGGAGCACACTTGGGAAGCACTAAGTTCAGTGGGAATGGAAAGGAGAAATTGAGTGCAAAAGACAAGTCAGGGAGAGGCGAGGAGTAATTGAGAGTGACTGAGGCTCTGAACCTGGGTGATTTGGAGGATAGTAACGCAATGACCAAGGAACCAAGGAGGATTCTTCATGCATGTTGAGAAACAGAATTTTTGACAAGTTCAGTTTAAGGTGTGGGTGAGACATTAGATTGAAAAGATTTAACTACAGCCACAAATGTGAGTATGGTTAGAAAGAGAGCCCAGGATCAGGGGATGGGTTTTAGACTCCTCTGGACAGAAGAAAAGGAGAAATTCCAAAAGAGGAAGACATTCTTAGAAGACAGCACAAAGGGAGTGATTAGAATGAGGAAGAACTCATCATTTTTTATGGCTGCATAGTATTCCATGGTGTATATGTGCCACATTTTCTTAATCCAGTCTATCGTTGTTGGACATTTGGGTTGGTTCCAAGTCTTTGCTATTGTGAGTAGTGCCACAATAAACATATGTGTGCATGTGTCTTTATAGCAGCATGATTTATAGTCCTTTGGGTATATACCCAGTAATGGGATGGCTGGGTCAAATGGTATTTCTAGTTCTAGATCCCTGAGGAATGGCCACACTGACTTCCACAATGGTTGAACTAGTTTACAGTCCCACCAACAGTGTAAAAGTGTTCCTACTTCTCCACATCCTCTCCAGCACCTGTTGTTTCCTGACTTTTTAATGATGGCCATTCTAACTGGTGTGAGATGGTATCTCATTGTGGTTTTGATTTGCATTTCTCTGATGGCCAGTGATGATGAGCATTTTTTCATGTGTTTTTTTGGCTGCATAAATGTCTTCTTTTGAGGAGTGTCTGTTCATGTCCTTCACCCACTTTTTGATGGGGTTGTTTGTTTTTTTCTTGTAAATTTGTTTGAGTTCATTGTAGATTCTGGATATTAGCCCTTTGTCAGATGAGTAGGTTGCAAAAATTTTCTCCCATTCTGTAGGTTGCCTGTTTACTCTGATGGTAGTTTCTTTTGCTGTGCAGAAGCTCTTTAGTTTAATTAGATCCCATTTGTCAATTTTGGCTTTTGTTGCCATTGCTTTTGGTGTTTTAGACATGAAGTCCTTGCCCATGCCTATGTCCTGAATGGTTTTGCCATAAAAAATGATGAGTTCATGTCCTTTGTAGGGACATGGATGAAACTGGAAAACATCATTCTCAGTAAACTATCGCAAGGACAAAAAACCAAACACCGCATGTTCTCACTCATAGGTGGGAATTGAACAATGAGAACTCATGGACACAGGAAGGGGAACATCACACACCGGGGACTGTTGTGGGGTGGGGGGAGGGGGGAGGGACAGCATTAGGAGATATACCTAATGCTAAATGACGAGTTAATGGGTGCAACAAACCAACATGGCACATGGATACATATGTAACAAACCTGCACATTGTGCACATGTACCCTAAAACCTAAAGTATTAAAAAAAAAAGAATGAGGAAGAAAATCAGGAGAGCTCAGGGCTTCAAAGCCAAGGGGGACAGCATTTGCTCAAGGGAGTAGTCGGCTAGAAGCTGCAGACAGGTGAGAGAGGGTGAGAGACTGAGAGAGACGACTAGATGTTACAATTAGGAAGACATTGAAGAGAGACGATTCAACAGGGTAGTAGCCTCAGAAGTTACCGCATAGAGGCATGAGTGGAAGGTTCAGAAATGTTGCCTACAATTTATTCACTTACAAATTCATTCAACATGTAGTAGTCCTCTCTTAACCGTGGTTTTGTTTTCCATGGTTTCAGTTAACTACAGTCAACTGAGGTCCAAAAATATTAGAAGACAAGTTCTAGAAATAAACAATTCATAATTTTAAATTGCACTCTGTTCTGAGTAGTGCTATAAAATCTCACACCATCCACCTCCATTGTGCCAGGGACGTGAATCATCTCTTTGTCCAGCATCTTCACGCCACCTGGTAGTCACTTAGAAGCTATCTCATTATCACAGCAACTGTCATGGTACTGCAGCATGTGAGTTCAAGTCGCCCTTATTTGACTTCATAATTGGCCCCAACGTGCAAAAGTAGTGATTTTGGCAACTTGGATATGCTAAAGAGAAGCCTAAATTTCTTCCTTTAAGTGAAAAGGTGAAAGTTCTTGACCTAGCAAGGAAAGAAAAACAAATTGTTTGCTGAGGTTGCTAAGATCTATGGTAAGAATACATCTTCTATTTGTGAGATTGTGAAGGAAAAGGAAATTTGTGCTGATTTTGCTGTCACACCTCAAACTGCAAAAGCTATGGCCACAGTGTGTGTGATAAATGCTTAGTGAAGATGGAAAAGGCATTAAGTTTGTGGGTAGAAGACACGAAGAGAAATGTGTTCTGGTTGACAGCAATGTGTTGTGCCAGAAAGCATCGAACCTATACAAAGATTTTAGCAAGGGAGCCCCTAAAATGAGTAACATCAAGGCATCTTCTGCAAGTAAGGGATGGTTACACATGTTCAGGAATAGGCTTGGACTGAAAAATATAAAAGTTAGAGGAGAGTCTGTGTCTGCCATTGAAGGAGCAGCTTCCTCATTTCTGGCAGAGTTGAAGCAATTGGTTAAGAAGAAAGGATACCATCCAAAGCGAATCTTTATTTGTGATGAAACTAGGCTCTTCTGGAAGAAGATGCAGAGTAGAATCTACATTTATAAAAGTGCAAAGGAGGCCCCAGGGCATAGAACATGGAAGGATAGATTATCTCTGGTGCTTTGTGGCTACATTGCAAGGCATATGAGAAAGTCAGACATAGTGTATGGAGCAAAAACCCACATGCTCTCAAAAACAAAATGAAAACTATTTGCCAGTGTTTTGGCAACATAATGAGAAAACTTCAGTGATAGTTATCTTGCTTTTGGAAAGCTTCATCAATGCTTCATCCTAGAAGTGAAAAAATACTTGGAGAAAGAAGAGTTGGAATTTAAAGTTCTTTTAATAATAGACAATGCACCTGCTACCCTGAATCCATTTACTGTGAAAATGAAAATGTTGAGGCTGTATTTCAACCTCCAAATGAAACCTTACTTCTTCAGTTCCTTGACCAGGACATCATTTGGTTTTTCAAGGCCACATACACCCACCTGATATCACATTCAATCAGCAATTGATGCAGACCCTAATCTGGGCGTAATACGATGCTGGAAATCATTCACTATTGCTGGTGCAATAACTTGCATCAAAGCTGCAATGGAAGAGTTAAAACCAGAAACTGTAAATGCCTGCTGGAGGAATTATGGAGTGAAGTTGTGAATGATTATAAAGGCTTCTGAGGACCAGTGGAGAACTTAGGAAAATCATTCACTCAGCAAGAAAAATTGGTGGGGAAAGATTTGCCCGTATGCTTGATGAAGTAAAAGAACATATTGAAGGCCATTGAGAAGTGTTAGCAAATGAGGAATTGGAAGAAACCTGAGTCATTACAGCAGAAGAGGAAGATGAAGAAGAAATTGAAGCAAAACCAGCAGTGTGAACATTACTGAAATAGGCTGAAATGATTCAAATTGCACAGACATCAAAAGACAAAATTGTAGAATATAATCCTCAGATGGAATGCAGCATTAAAGTCACCTATATGATCACCAAAGGATTGCAACCTCTGCAGCAACACTTGATGGTTAAAGAGAAAGAGACGATAACTTTTGATTACAATGTTTTTCCAGAAGCTTTTGACAAAAAACTGCCTTCGACTACTGGGGATCCTTAACTATCAACATCATCTGTTCCTGACATCCAATCATCAGCATCCTCATGGCTCAATGATCCAGGATCATGCAAAGCAGATAATCCTCCTTCTGACGTATGGTGAGAAGGCCGATAGTAGCCCAATGTTACGTCACGATGCCTACATCATTCTTCTACTTGGTGTCATCACGTAGGCATGTGTCATTTCATATCATTGCAAGAAGGGGAAGAGCAGAACAGTTAGATATGTATATTGAGAGAGACAGAGAGACCACATTCACGTAACTTTTATTACAGTATATTGTTATGATCATTTTATTTTATTATTATGTATTGTTGTTAATCTCTTTCTGTACATTTTGTATAAGTTAAACCTTGTCATAAGTATGTAGGTGTAGGAAAAAACATAGTGTTTGTAGGGTTCAGTGCTATCTGTGGTTTCAGGCATCCACTGGGGGTCTTGGAACATATCCCCCACATATAAGGGGGGTCTACTGTATCTACTGAACACCTACTGTGTTCTGGGCACTGAACTAAGAAAGCACTAGAGATACAACAGGGAACAAGATGGAGATGTTTCTTAATAGATGAAACAGGCATTAAACCCATAATTACTAAAGGATTATTTATTACATCGTGATATCTTAGTCTGGGGATCGGAAAAGTCTTCTCTGAAGAAGTGACATTGAAACTGAGACCAAGTAGGAGCTAACTAATCAGGGGAAAGAGGGGCAGAGGAGTTGAGGGAACAGGAGGAGGGGGCAGAGCAGAAGGCCTTGAGATGAAAAGGGACTTGACAAGGGAAGGTCCTAAAAGAAGATACTTGTGGCTTCATGAATGGGAGAGAGTGGCTTCTTTTAAAAGTTCGTCAGTAAAACCAAGACAGAGATGTGAGTGGCTTGAGGCAGTAAAGGTCTACGTAAGACTGTGGTTACGAATATGGAGACTCAGTTTTGGAGGTAGAATTCTAAGAGAGACCCATGATGTCAGGCCCTAGTGTTATACCTTGTACACTCCCCTCCCCTTTAGCGTGGGTGGAACCTATGACTTGTTTCTAGCTGATAGAATATGGCAAAGGTGATGAGAAGTCATTCCTATGATTTTGACCCTTTCTATAAGGCTTGTCTTAGCAGACTAGAGTAAGACTGTGATGCTGATCTTGAAGAAGCAAATAGCCATGGACTACCTCTGGAGACAGCTATGTGTCAGGGCACTACAGGTAGCCTCTGGCTGGCAGCCAGGAATAAGTGAAGACAATTATCACATGGCTGCAAGGAAGTGAACTCTGACAGCAGCCTGAATGAGCTTGGAAGAGGATTCCTCCTCAGCCGAGCCTCCAGATGAGAATGCAGCCCAGCTGATGCCTTGATTACAGCCTGTGAGACCTGAGCAAGGCCCCAGTTAAGCCATACCTGAACCCCTGACACACTGAAAAGGCCAGATAATACAAGTTTGTTGCTTTATGCTGGTAGGCTTGTGGCAATTTGTTACACAGCAAAAGAAAACTAATATGCTCAGTATTTTTTTTAGGCTAAAATGTTGGAGGCTGTGGGAGAAAAACGTTGGGACGGGGCACTGCTGTGTGGTCCGGGTAAGGTTGTGGAGAAGGCAGGAGAGAAGATGGAGAGAAGAGAATCAAGCCCCTTCCTATTCTCAGTGACTCCATAAGAAATGCTAAGCCACCTTGGGGTTGGTTGTGGCAACAGTAAAAAATCATTTAAAAATGTGTTTTAAGTTATTTTTATTTTTCATTTATATTTCTTTGAAAATATTTACCTTAAGGGAAATTAACTACCTCAAGTCCATTTGAAAAATAACTTTATAAGTTGAAAACTTCCTTCAAATTTCTATCATCTTAACATCTTTCCAGCCTCTTGATATGCAAACATACCTCTCCATAGCAGCTGTAATTGCAGTTTTATATATGTATATATATAAAACTATAATTGGTACTTATATTCTGTTACTACAGAATTTACATATGTTTCCTGTTGAGAAAAACATACATATAATGTCAATTTCTCCTACCATAAACATGTTTCACAGTATCTGTTATTTTATGACTGTTTAGTAGTCCGTCAAATTGAAATAAATTACTTTAATATTTATAGGTTGCAATAATTGTTAAATTTCATAGATTGTGCTTCAAAACCATCATTATGCAAACAGCTTCTTTTTTTCTTATGATAAAAAAATTAGAATAAATTCTTAAAAGTGGGATTACTGGATCAAAGGTAATAAACATTTTATGGCACTTGATATACATCCCTTTAAAAAAATCTAAAAACATAGTTGAAGTGCTATACTTCCTTGTCTTGTAGAGTAAGCAATTATTTGAAATAATTTCTTCAGGATTTATCCCTATGACAGTTGGTTGGGAAGTGATTTAGGAAGGTGACCCTGTTAGAACATAAAGGTATAATTTCCACAGATTATCCATCAGAGTATCCATTTCTCCATATCTACCCCCTCATCTATTCATTCATCCATCTGTCCATCCATCCATTCAATCATTCATTCATTTACCCATACATCCATTGAATCATCCATCCATCTACCCAACAATTGGATCCACTCACCTGCATATGTATTCACCCACTAACTCATTCACCCACCCATCCACTCTCCATCTATCCATCCATCCATTCATCCATCCTCCATCCACCTATCCATCCAACCATCCATCCATCCAACCATCCATCTATCAACCCATCTAACAGATATAAAATAAGCATCCACTATTGGCCAGGAACAATACTTCTACCATTATTGAAGCAAAAGTTTACTCTCTTCCTTCATCCATACATAATTCTAAAGCTTTTCTGACTTCCTTCCCCTCTCAAGTCTGCTTTTGATGTTCACTTGAATCAATCATCCTGGATTTAAAAGTTTTGGCAGAAAGAAAACCTTGGACCCTATTGTTTGCCTCACTCCTCATCCTTATATTCCAGACAAGTGTTGAAGATAGAATAGTATTGTTTTCAATCTAAAGAAAAACAGTTCATACGTTTTACAGGAAGGGAGCATTAATCCACGCTGGTGATATGGTACCTCTACTAGTGCCAGATCTGTCAGGAAATATGACAAGGTAATCTCATTAAAACAAGGCATATTGTTTTCCATGGTGTGAAGAAAATTACAGGAAAGGCATTAACTCGATAGTTCTTAAGATTTTGAGATTCTTCCTTTAGGTTTAATACTTCACATAATTCTGATTTTCATAGACGTCAATATGGTAAATTGGTACCATCTTTGCCGGGTGCCTATGAAGAGCAGAGCTTGGGAAGGGAGTTAGGAGAAACAGAGGACGTGAGCACTGAACCTTGCAACCAGACTGGAAGGTAGACCTTCCTCACTCCCTGCTTTCCTCCTTCCTCTTTTCCTCCCACTTTCCTTACCTCTCTTTGTAACATTTCTGGACCAAGCAATAGGAATTAAGTTACTTGTTTCAGTTAGTCTCATTTTCATTCTCAAAGATTTCTGGGCATATATCTGTATCTATTATATATCATCTATATCAACATCAGCTTTTACAACATTAAAAGGAGAAAATAATAAGATTAGCTTCTTCTGAAGACTTCCCCCTATTCTACTGACCAAATGAATGTTTTCTGACAAAACTCACATTGGTTTCCATTACCGTCTTCTACACGTAGAAAAATGACTCTGTCTGAAACCACATGCGTTACATGTCTAGCACAATGTGACCTGACACCCTCCATGCTAATTGTTTCCATCCTTAACTAGACTCCAGTGCTTATTTAAAACTATTATTCCTCCTCCCCAACTCCCCCTCCCACTTGCCATGCTCTTCTATTTGCCTCCTTCCTCTCAGCTTCTTTCTTCCTTTTTTTTTTCCTTGCAGCCTAACAGTTTGTCTTAGCCAATCTCCCAAGGTGTCCTAGTTCAGGTGAAGCCTCTCCTAAGACACATTTTTTTTCCATTCACTTTTTCTGCAGTTTTTCTTTCTTTTTTTGTTTTCTTTTCTTTTCTTTTTTTTTTTTTTTTTTTTTTTTTGAGATGGAGTCTTGCCCTGTCCCCCAGGCTGGAGTGCAGTGGCGTGATCTCGGCTGACTGCAAACTCTGCCTCCCAGGTTCACGCCATTCTCCTGCCTCAGCCTCCTGAGTGGCTGGGACTACAGGCGCCTGCCACCATGCCCGGCTTATTTTCTGTATTTTTAGTAGAGACAGGGTTTCACCGTGTTAGCCAGGATGGTCTCGATCTTCTGACCTCGTGATCCGCCCACCTCGGCCTCCCAAAGTGCTGGGATTACAGGCATGAGCCGCTGAGCCGGGCCAGTTTTTCTAAGTGACTCTGATTGTATATAGAAAATCAATAAATACGCACTTGTGTTTAGGAGCAAGGCACTGTGGTGGGTATTCGTGGAGAAACCAAGATACCCCCAAGATACCCACCACAGTGCCTTGCTTGTAAACACAAGTGCATATGTATTGATTTTCTTGCAGGGTGTTCAGGGAGAGGACACAAGAACTCACAGGATGTTCAGGGAGAGGACATAGGTGCATAGGATAGCTTCCCCTTAAGCCCTAAAACAAACCAAAACCAAACCCAAAACCAACAACCATATAGTTTGGTGTATTCCCGGGTATATTCTCTTATAGCTATTCCCTCATTCACCTGATTCCTGTACTGTATTATTGAGTTCTCCTTGAGGGTAGAGAATTTCATCTCTATAGGTTTTATTTAGCTTTTAATATACTCAGCCATTGATCCAGAAAAACCTTTATTGAGTGACTTCTATTCGTCAGACGCTGTTTGAAGATAGACAGCAGTAACCAGGATGGCCATGCCAGATGGCCAAACTGTTATATGAGATGTCAGAAAAGGAGGAAAGAGATCCTTTTGGGTGGAAGTGGCTAAGGAGGAGGACTGTCAGGTGGACATGAAGAACATGTAGCATTTTATCATATGGGTGGAGAGGGCCACAGGGGAGAAATAGAATGAACAGGAGTCCAGACAAGGGTTGTGTAACACAAGTCCTGGGGCAGCGAGGAGGACAGCTTGGCTGAAGTGGAAGGTTTGTGCATTGAGATATCCCAGAAGATGAGGTGGGAAAGGCAGGCTTTTGTGCTGGAGAAGCTCCAGGTTGCTCACCCCCACTCACTCCTATTGCTCACTTTCTCACCTGTGTTTAACTAGTTTCTATTTCTTCCTGGCCCCTTTCATCAATTTTCTGCTCCTTAAGGATTAGGGCTGGATTTCTGCAGGCATATCGAATTGCAGGTTATAATATAATGTTTGGATACTGTACCTTGCTGCTTTCTTAATGAAAGCATCTGGCTTACCTCTGCATAAACCTGTCTGCTCTCGAGTGCCCCGAACCACCGTGTTTACAGAAGACTCTTCACTGCTTTACGTATTTACAAATTTCAGCTTCAGTTCTCACAATCAAATTCCAGTCAGCCAGCATCTCTTAGCTACATCTCATAAAACCATATAGTGTAAGAGCTGGGAGGGATTTTGGAAGCTCAGCCACCCAACCCCTTCATTGCAGGGAGAATGAAACAGAGACCCCCAGAGGGCTGTCATTTGCTCAAGTCCACGTTGCTGACTCGCTGATTTATCATGCGCTTGCCCATTTGTCCATTCATTTAGTAAAACATTTAAGAAGTGTCTGTAAAGGCCACATGCTGAAGCAAATATGAATAATGCATGAGGAATGGACTTGAGGAACACACATGCTAGTGCAAGAGACTTAGAGATGAACCCATGGTCAGTGCTAGAATCCTGACAAGAGCAAAGCAAGGAGGAAGGAGGTAACTTTGTCTTGAGGAGCCAGGGAAGACCTCACAGAGCACATCTCTTTTGACATGGGTCTTAAAAGATGAGTAAGAGGTCAACCAGGTCGACATGAAGCGAAGGTGTTCCAGGCAGGGAGAAGAACAAAGCAAGCCAAGAATCAGAGACGTCAGAAGCACATCGTGGTCTGCGGGTCCTTGACTGGGAGGGATAGGAGGTAAGGCCACAGAGGAAGGTAGGGGTCAGATTGTGAAGGTCGAGGTGTCCCCTGCTAAGGCAACCATTTGTTGGGGGAGGTCTTTAGTCAGGAATTGACCTGATTTAATTTTTTCCCTTAGTAGATACAATAACATCTATGGTGTTGTGGCAGACGCCATGGAGTATAAAAGGCGAATGGTAGCGAGACAAAAAATGATCAATACTCAAATCCTGATGGAGTCCTGCATTATTTGATGGTAATGGATTTGCAGGAGGGGGATCTGATTTGGAAGGAACACATAAGTAGAATGCACAGGAGTTGGCAACCAATTGGTTTTAGGGGACGAGAGAGAAGGAAGAGAGGATGACTGACATTTTTAGCCTGATGGCATCAGGTGAGAAGGGCTGCAGAGGGAGGTGCAGATATGAGTGGAGAATGGAGGGGAGATGCTATGTCCCAGTTGGTCACAGTCCTTCCAGGGAGAGAGAGGCAGCAGGTGCTGGAGACTGGAGTCTGGATATTGAGGTCTGTGCAATCACACCAGAAGTAGATGTGTCCAGGCTGGAACCCCAGGTGACATTCACTGATTCCTAGACGCATGTTATACTCCACACCAACATGCTGCTCCCTGCGCTTCCTCTAGCTGGCTTCCAGTTCTCACTGATGCTCAGCGGAGTGGAGGTGATGAACTAAATGGTTTCTCTCACTCCAGTCAAGACCAAGGAGGCTTTGTTGTTGGTTTTTTTTTCTCTCAAGTCATTTCCCAGGACTGATGTTACCCCAGGACTCCAGGGGAGGGCCTGTCAGATGGCGTTTATTTATTTAATGAAAAGAACTTAATAATTTGGTTTTGTTTCCCTTTGGTTCTTTATTTTTCTTTCTACCCCCTTCTTCTTCCCTGGGCTTTGCAGAGAAAATGGGTCAGCAGCTTGGCCAAAACATTCTTGAGTGTTTAATTCTTCAGCTGTTTTACAAGCCTGCCTGGTTTATGTAGCTAATCTCTCTTCTGTTTGTCCCTGGAGGAATGTGCGTGTGTGTGTGTGTGTGTGTGTGTGTGTGTGTTGAGGGGTGAGCAAGGGGTAGGTGGCTGCAGCAGGGGCCCTGTTTAGTGAAGAGAACTAAAAGTATAATACAGTGTGGAGCGCCTGCTCTGTCTGTCTATTCCTGGCTCTGGGTTTCTGTGTATATGCTCTGTGTTTTCTTGCTCAGTCTGGGGAACTTGGCAAGCAGGTTTTTCTCAAGGTTTGTCGTGAGGTTTGAAGACACTTTGAAAGGTGTGGAGAGACATGATTCCAGGGTTTGGTCATCTGTGGGCCTCCTTGTGTCCAGAAGAGTCTCATTTTATCCAAAGCAGATAGTAAGTAGCTACGTGCTCAGGAATGAAAGTTATTCCCAGGCTGCCTCTTTCTTCCTTGGGAGACACTGACTACTATGGAATTGTCTGCTGACTGGAATCTCCAGCTCCCTACTGCCGTTCTCCAGGAAGAACTGTAACCAGCCCAGACAGAGCATCCTTCTTTATTCCTCAGCCTAACGGCAGCCCTCTCCACCAGCCTATCGAGCTGAACATTTTCACTGGAACTCTTGATTGAGGCGCAATGGAATGGGTACAAAAGTAGGGGACCAGGACTTGGAATTCAGGAAAACATGAGTGGTGCAGGCCTGTTCGCCTCTATCAGAAAACAGAATGACTGTGAGTCTGAAGACTCCCTGTGTCTTGGATTTTATCTTAGGAAAGTATGTAGATTCCTAATGGATGGAAAGTATGTAGATTCCTAATGGATGGAAAGTGGTAACAGAGTAGCTTTTATGCTTCCTAGGTGCTAGGCACCGTGAAGCCTCCTGAACATCATTTAAATTTATCAAAGCTTCACAGATATGCATTGACCATGATCATCATCATCATGACTATTTACATTCTACAGATGAGGAAACCGAGGGCCAGAGGGTTAAATAATGTGTCCATGAAGGTTCCAAGTGCAGAGCTGCGGCTGGATTCCCTCGACCCCACGCTGCCACACGGTGTGATTTTTACAGTATTCCCTCATACACTTGCGTATCGTATTCCCCACCACAAAAATGTCAGGTCAGGCTAGGTATGATTATCCCCTTTTGACAAGCAAGGAAACTGTGGCTAAGAAAGGTTAAGTGGCTTGGCCAGAGCCACAGAGCTAATTAGGAGATGCAGACTTAGATCTTGGTCTCCTGATTCTTAGTCCAGACTTTCCCCTCCAAGCTGCTGGCCCCTTCTCGTCACTGCTGTACTCAGTCTTATTCTTGGGTCTGATTTTCTGAAGGTTGGAAAGTTCCCCTGTTTTAATCTCCAATCTTAAAGTGTAACTTAAAGAGCCCCAGAGAAAACGAATCAACTGCTGCGCTTTCCATCAAGGCTACAAAGTCTACCTCAGAGTTAATTGGACAGTTATTGTATATAAAATGCTAACCTGATTAAAAACATATTTATTGAAGATTAGCAAGTCTGTAATAGCCATAAATCTCCTTCTTGGTCATTCAAATTTTAAAATATGTTTCCAATAACAGTGCAATTATTTATATCATAATTGCTGGAGTGAAATAGAATTAAATGCATATTTGGAGAGTATGAATTTCAATCTGTATCCCTTACATAGAGAGCCTGGGATTGTGGGACGGGACAATGGGAACAATGAAGGTCTCTTTAAATAAAGGGAGAGTGAATAGGAGCATGAGGAAAGTCAGCAAGGCTCACCCCCTCCCACCAGAGCCCCAGTCCCGCCTGGGCCTTGGGTGTTTCCGTTGATTTTTCACATGGTGTTCACGCCAAGTATTTTCACTGCATTTCCAGATGTACCTAAAGTATTTCCTGGGTGAGAGTCACAGAAGAAGAGGCAAAGTACTCAGGGCCAGTCAACTGGGTCACGGCAGGCTGGCCTAGGTGGTTTTCCAACCCTTGCCTTGCCCAGCCAGCTCACTGTGTTGCTATTGAAGTGATGTACATAAGAATAATTATGTAATGGTATCGTTTTTGTGGCAACAAGGTTTAACAACCTCTGTAGAATTGTTGGCATCTTAGTGACAGTTTTACTGTGACTGTGATCTTAGAGAACATTATCATACTGAGATGGAATTGATGGCAAAATGAGCTGTTCAACAGATGGTGCTTCCTGCAACAAATGTGACCACGTGGTTTTACTCACACACTCCCATATGCCAGGTCTTAAATTATTTATTTGTTCATTTACACATTAAGAGAACATTTACTGAGCGCCAATTAATTGCCAGACTCTGGGCAGGCATTATAAGTGGGTAGAATAAGCCACACCTTGCTAGTGTGATTACGGGTATGGGGAAAAGCTCTGAACTGTTCCCATCTACTTCTTGTCTCATGTATTCATTCACTCAACAAATATTTATTGAACACTTGTTATGTGCTAGGAACTAGTCTAGATACCAGGCCTAGAACAGGAAACAAAATAAAGTTCCTGCTCTCATAGAGCTCACATTCTTGATGCTTGAAATTAGTTCATAGAGGAATAAAATGTTGCAATTGAACAATAAGCAATAAGATTTAAAAAGGTATCCATGCTAAAAAGAAAAAAGTAAAACTAAATCTACTTGCAGATGACATGATCTAGTATACTGATAATCATAAGGTATGTACCAAAACCATTAAAACTCATAATTGAGTTCAGCAAGGTTGCCGGATGCAAGATCAAAATATAAAAATCCATTATATTTTTATACACTAGCAATGAATGATCCAAAATGAAATTAAGAAAACGATTATATCTGCAACAGCATCAAGAAGAAAAAAACATACTTAGGAATAAATTTAACAAAATAAGATTTGCATATTAAAAACTACAAAAAATTGTTGAAATTAAACAATACTCTAAATAAATGGAAAGACAGCTTGTATTCCTGAATTGGAAAACCTAATATTGCTAAGACGGCAATACCCCCCAAAGCGGTCTACAGATTCAATGCAATCCCTATCAAAATTCTAGCTGCCTTTTCTTTCCCTCTTTTGCAGAAATCAACAAGCTGTTCCTAAGATTCACATGGAAATGCAAGGGAAAAAGAAGGACAAAGGTGTAGGATTGACACTTCTAAATTTTGAAACCTGCTACAAAGGTACATTGATCAAGACTGTGTGATACTGGCATAAGAATAGACATGTAGATCAAAGGAATAGACTTCAGAGTCCAGAAAGAAACTTTTACATTTATGGCCAGTTGATTTTCAGTAAGAATGCTAGGACAATCAATGGGGAGTGACTAGTCTTTTCAACAAATGGTGCTGAGGCAACCTGATATCCACATGTGAAAGAATGAATTTGGATCCGTAATTTATACTTTATACAAAAATTAACTCAAAAGGGATCATAGGCCTAGATGTAAGAGCCAAAACGATAAAATTCTTAGAGAAAACATAGGCATTTTTGTGACCTTGTATTAGACAATGGTTCCTTAGATATGGCACCAAAAGCATAAACAAGTAAAGACAAAAATTGGACTTCATCAAAATACAACCTTTCATGTTTCAAAAGACATTATCAAAAAAGTGAAAAAACGACCCACAGAATGGGAGCATATCTTTGCAAATCTTATGTTGGATAAGGATCTAGTATCCAAAATATAAAAAAAGAGCTCTTACAACTTAATAATAAAAAGGCAAGTAGCCCAATTAAAAACGAGCAGAGGATTTGAATAGACATTTCTCAAATTGGACATACAAATAGCCAATAAGCACAAAAAAGATGCACAACATCCTTAGTTATTAGGGAAATGTAAATCAAAGCCACAGTGAGACATCACTTCATTCCACTTGGATAGCTAAAAAGTCAGACAATCATAAGTGTGAGTGAGGGTGTAGAGAAATGGGAACCCTCCTATCTTCCTGATGGGGATGCAAATGGGTACAGCCACTTTGGAGAACAGTTTGGCAAAGTTCCTTAAAAAGCGAAATATACAGTTACCATATGACCTGCAATTCCACTCCAAGGTATGTACCAAAGATAATTGAAGACAAGTATCTACACAAAAATGTGTACATAAATGTTCCTAGCAGCATTATTCATAATAGCCAAAAAGTGAAACAAACCCAAATGTTTGTAAATTAATGAATGGATAAAGAAAATGTAGTATAACCATATAATAAAACATTATTCAGCCATGACATAGGATGAAGTACTGATACATGCTACAACATATGTAACCTTGAAAATGTGCTAATGAAGGAAGCCAGACCCGAAAGGTCACATATTATATGATTCCACTTCTCTGAAATGGTCAGAACAGGTAAATTCAGAGAGACAGAGTAAATACTTGGTTTTCAGGGGTTGGGGGAAGCAGGAATTGGGAAATCCCTGCTAATGGTACAGGGCTTCTTTTTTGAAGTGAGGAAAATATTCTAGAATTAGATAGCGGGGATGGTTGTACAACTTTGTGAATACAGTGAAAACCATTGAATGTTACACTTTAAAAGTGTAAATGTTATGTTATGGTAAAATTTAAGGGTTAAGGGTAAATTGAATTATAGCTCAATTTAAAAAGAATTAGAAAAAAACAAAATAGACTTGAGATGCAAATACCCCCAAGAGAAGTTATAAAGGGACTGATATTTCACCTACTGCAGTATCTGATATGCAGTAGGTGCTCAACATGTATTTGCTGAGTAAATGAATAAACAATCAAGTTATCTTCCCAGGAATCAGGTTCTGAAGAGAAAAGAAACAAAGAGCAAAGAGAAGCCCGAGGGAGCTCTTCACAGTCCACAGGAAGGGGGGGCATGGGGAGGGCTGAAGAATGGTAACTAAGCTATTTCTGCTTTTCCTGGTTTTACCCAGGGCTGTCTCTGCATACTCCTGATGGCTCCCTTCTCTGACCTGGTTTAGTTTTGGTCCGCAGAGTATACCTAGTGCCTGGAACCTAGTAAGCTCTCTGTGAAGACTTGTTTAATAAATGAATGATTAAAACCTCAACAACTCGTCTGAGACTCCTTGGTAATTTAGGGGGAGCTAAGGCTTAAGAAAAGGTACAGATCCTAGGTGGGACAGCCAGATTTGCCACTTGAAACAGGGTCCTTCTATTGGACAGAAAAGTTGAGTCTCAGGTCCTCAGGCCATCTGCACAGCTGTGTACAAGGCTAGGGCATGTCCCCTTCCTTGGCTCCTACCGCGTGGTCTGGAGCTAAGCCAAAGAGGGAAGAGGTATTTCTGGAGCCGCAGATGCTGCAGTTACCAGCAGACTTGTTCTGACCTACTGGAGGGGAAGGCCTGTGGGTTCAGTCCTGTCTCTAAGCGGTGT
Source organism: Symphalangus syndactylus (assembly GCF_028878055.3). Classification (NCBI taxonomy): domain Eukaryota; kingdom Metazoa; phylum Chordata; class Mammalia; order Primates; family Hylobatidae; genus Symphalangus; species Symphalangus syndactylus. The sequence continues at coordinate 147,658,898 of NC_072425.2, forward strand.
GGTTGATAAAGTCGGCCGGGGATTACTGTGAGGTGCTTTGTGGGAGTGTTCAGAGTTAGCTAGGTATCTCGCTCAGTCAGCAGTACACACGTATTTATGTACGGTTTCATACGTGTGTCATTAACGAAATTTGTGTATGGGAGAAGCATGCATTCATTTATAATTGCTTACATACCTTTAAGGATGCCTTTAATAAATGTATTGGAATAACGTAAGAAGGACTAGACTTATTTTTTATCCTACTTTGTCATTTAGCAAATGTCTTTAGCCATGTCGCCTGACTTCTGTAGAAGTTCAAAGTTTCATTTCTAGCCTTTGAATTTGTCTTTTTCCACATACTTGATGGAGGAGATAAGGGGAAAGAAACATTAAAGCTAAAGTCTTTCTTATAATTATTACTGAATAAAATCAGTATGAAATGAAGATGAAGTGATCTTAAAAATCAAGAAGGTCATAATAATAATACAGAGATTTTACTCTGCCGAAAACTAAGGCTTACACAAGGCCAGAAAAATGGCACAAAAGAAAAGCCTTTAACTTGGTCTGTTCCTTTTTTTTGACACAGAGTCTTCCTTTGTCGCCCAGGCTGGAGTGCAGGGCCATGATCATGGCTCACTGCAGCCTCGACCTCCCAGACCCAAGTGATCCTCCCACCTCAGCCTCCCAAGTAGCTGCAACCACAGACATGCACCATTATGCCTGGCTAACTTTAAAATTTTTGTAGAGCTGGGAGTCTGTCTATGTTGCTCAGGCTCGTCTCGAACTCCTGGGCTCAAGCAATCCTCCCACCTTGGTCTCCCAAAGTGCTGGGGGGTTCACAGGTGTGAACCACCACATCCAGCCAAAAGCCTTTAATTTAACTAAAGAAGAGATGAACCATCTCGGTCTGCAATCATGTATCATGTGCAGTTTTAGTTTATGTGCTTTTTTGTTTCTGAAATTCTAAATGATGTGATAGTAGTTAACATTTTAAAAATTATTTATTTTCTTTTTTTTTTTGGAGACAGGCTGTATAAGACTCTGTTGCTCAGGCTGGAGTGCAATGGCATGATCATAGCTCACTGCAGCCTCCAACTCCTGGATTCAAGCAATCCTCCCACCTCAGCATCCCAAGTAGCTGATACTACAGGTACATGCCACCATGCCTGGTTAATTTTTTTTAATTTTTATTTTTTGTAGAGACAGGGTCTCATTATGTTGTCCAGGCTGGTCTCAAACTTTGGGCCTCAAGTAATCCTCCTGCCTCGACCTCTCAAAGCGCTGGGAGTAGAGGTGTGAGTCACGGTGTCCAGCCTAGCTAACGCATTTGTAGTACTTTCCATATGTCAAGTGTTATGTTGATATTATATAATTTAATTTTCATAACAGTCTTATAGATAGTATGGTATTATTTTCCTTTTATAGGTGATGAGACAGAGGCACAGAAAAGTTAAGTGACTTGCTCAAGGACAACAGTTAGCAGAAAACAGAGACGGATTTCAAACCCAGGCCGTGTTCCCCGCACTCCTTTAGATACTATACATTACTGCCTGTTGTTTTATGATTCAAAGACGTGAATTCATGAATTGAGCATGTTGTGTGTGTGTCTCCCAAAACCACAGAGTAAGAAGTAGGGTAAGAGTAGGGAGTGGGCTGGGTGTGGTGGCTCATGCCTGTAATCCTTGCACTTTGGGAGGTGGAGGTGGGCTGATGGCTTGAGCCCAGGAGTTTGAGACCAGCCTGAGTAACGTAGTGAAACCCTGTCTCTACAAAAATTACAAAAATTACCTGGGCATGGTCGCACATGCCTGTAGTCCCAGCTCCTCAGGAGGCTGAGATGTTGAACCTTGGAGGTTGAGGCTGAAGCAGCATTCTAGCCTGGGTGACAGAGTGAGACTTTGTCAAAAAAAAAAAAAAAAAAAAAAAAAAGAAGAAAAAGCAGGAGTGGTTTATTGTAAATGGAGGTAGGACTAATTCTTGAACCATATTGTGGTTTTGCAGGAGGTGAGTCAGATGGCTTAGTTAAGTTGACCCAGCTATTGGGATGGGTTGTGCAAAGCCCAGGCACAGGGTTCAGACTCCATCTTCGGTGTTGTTCTTAATCGGCAAGCTGCAACGGCTGTCCTCAGAGTCTTGGTTTTCTACGGTGGTCAGCTCCTGAGTTCTTATGTCGTTGCTGGGCGCAGAAAAAATAAACAGAGAAGGTAAGGTAAAAAGGGAGTCCTTATAGAGGTGGAACTGAAGGGTGTTTTAGGGGGATCATTCCATCTCTCTGTCTGTCATTCAAAGGCATGACTATGCCCAATGACTTGGGGTAGCAGGTCTGAGGGATGTTTAGGTTGATCCCTACTTTCTTTCTTTTTTTTTTTTTTTTTGAGACGGAGTCTCACTCTGTCACCCAGGCTGGAGTGCAATGGTGTGATCTTGGCTGACTGCAACCTCTGCCTCCTGGGCTCAAGGGATTCTCCTGCCTCAGCCTCCCAAGTAGCTGGGATTACAGGCGCCCGTCATCATGCCTGGCTCATTTTTTGTATTTTTTAGTAGAGACGGGATGTCACTATGTTGGCCAGGGTGATCTCGAACTCCTGACCTCGTGATCTGCCCGCCTCGGCCTCCCAAAGTGCTGGGATTACAGGGGTGAGCCACCATGCCCGGCTGATCCCTACTTTCCATGGTTAGGTTCCCAGGCTTTGGTTTATGAGCAATAAATTCTCCCATGAGGTTTGTCTTTTCATTTTATTGGAGGATGTTTTCTCATAAAGTCCCTTTCCAGGCCGTCAAAACTCCCCAAACTCTTGGGAACTGCATTCCATCTGCATGCCTTGTGATTTCCTTCCCCCCAACCCCCACCAGTGTATCCTCTTCTCTCTCCTGTTAGTAGTCAGGATGGGCTTTGCACGACCCATCCTAATAGCGGGGTGAACTCTAACTAAGCCATCTGACTCCGCGTCAGTCTTTCTCTCTCTCTGTCCACCCTACACCAACTTATGATCCCAAGAAACTTTGTTTTCCTAGGGCTGCCATTTTGAAAATGTTGCTTCCTACTCTAGGAACTGCTTTATGAGTAAGAAGAGACACCTCTCCATTAGTCCATAAGGTTAAGAATATAAATCTATAAAGAACTTAGGTACCATCCAGTTAAACCTGCCTCTTAACATAAGGATTATCTTTACAGTGTTTATATCAAGCAGTCATCGAGTGGCTGGTTAAACACCTCCAGTGACATGGAACAGCCAGTTCAATTTTTAGACAATTCTGCTAGAACCTTTTTTGTTATAGCAGAAATGCAATATCCATAGTGCCCACTAATGGGACAATGGGATGTGGATGTGTCTTTAAGAATTTGAAGGTCTTTTTATGGTTTTCATCCATTATTCACCCCAATAGTTTATTTATTTTGAGACAGAGTATTGCTCTCTGTTGCCCAGGCTGGAGTGCAGTGATATGATCATAACTTACTGCAGCCTTGAACTCTGGGGCTCAAGTGATCCTCCCATCTCAGCCTTCCAAGTGGCTAGGACTATAGGCATGCACCGTCATGCACAGCTAAGTTTTTAATTTTTTTTTTTTTTTAAGAGACATGGGTCTCAGGCCGGGCACGGTGGCTCACACCTGTAATCCCAGTACTTTGGGAGGCCGAGGAAGGCAGATCACTTCAGGTCAGGAGTTCAAGACCAGCCTGGCCAACTTAGTGAAATCCTGTCTCTACTAAAAAATACAAAAATTAGCCAGGTGTGGTGATGCGCACCTGTAGTCCCAGCTACTTGGGAGGCTGAGGCAGGAGAATTGCATGAACTCAGGAGGCGGAGGTTGCAGCGAGCTGAGATTGTGCCACTGCACTCCAGCCTGGGCAACAGAGCAAGACTCCATCTCAAAAAAAAAAAAAAAAAAAGGCGAGGGGGTCTAATTTTGTTGCCTAGGTTGGTCTGTAATGCCTAGCTTCATGAGATCCTCCTGCCTTGGTCTCCCAAATTGCTGGGATTACAGATGTGAGCCAGTGCACACAGTCTATCCACTTTCTTTCTTGAGGCTACATGTTCTGTTCTTTCAGTGAATGGTTCTTTATGTATCAACACCTCTCTTGAAGGATGATGCCTGGAAGTGAAGCAAAGAATATTCCAGGTGTGGTCCAATGACACTAAGGACGTGGCTTCTGTGTTCTGTGTCCCAGTTATAGATCCTAACAATGTGTTAGGATATTTGTTTGGTAGCTGCATCCCCATGTGAAACTTTCAGGAAATTAAATCTTTACATTTTTCTCCCTAATGCTGCTATTTAGACTGATGATCTCAGATGCAATAATAAGCTGATGAGCAGAATGAGAATAGGACCCTCTTTCCTAGGGAAAGGCATTCTCTGTCTGAGTCATAACTGCTGTGCTCTCTGTGCAGGCGCCTGGCTAGGTGAGCGAAGGCTTGAAGCCATATGCTGTCATGTGATTGGCTGAATTACTTGGTCAAGAAACCAGAGTGGACCCTTAGCCAAGGTCAAGGGGCTGGCATAGCATAGAAAAGGCAATGGCTTCATCAGATGGTTAGCAAGTTGAAAAACACGTATTTGAATTTGGGTTTGAAAATCAGGGTAAAATTTGTCAGAAGCCAGAGAAAAAATATACGGGTAGCCAGAGAACAAATACAGTGAGGAATGAGCAGAGCCCTCGGGCTGCACTGCCATTTGTTGATACAAGGAAAAGAAAGTTAGACATAAATGTTTCCTCTCTGAGCTGATGTTGTTTAACCTGTGAGCATTTTGTGTACAACTTACAGATCTTGATACACCCTCATCCCTGAACTGAAGGCATCTGTTTTGCAATCAGAAGAAAGGTCTTAAGTATGCTTAGCTGGTATTACAGCACGCCACTGAGAAACTGCAGGGGAAAGAGAGGCGTGGCTGTGTTCCTGAGGCCCATTCTTGAAGTTTCCTCAAAGGTGGGAGACCCTGATTTCTTCCCAGAATCCTCTGGGCATCCCTGTGGCCAGAGATTTAGGAACCTTGCTTGCCACAGACTCAAAGCAGGAAGGCCACCACTTCCTAACCCCAGGGAGGAGGCTCTCAGTTGCTAGTGAGAGTGGAACAGAGGCTGCAGGTCAATCTGAATTGGCCCTAGAGGGGAAGGCATGGATGAGAGGGGAGAAGGGCTGGCGTCTTCCCTTCTCAGTGGTTCCCTCTCCTCCACTTGCCTCCTTCTGGTCTCCTTGCCTCCTCCTGCTGTTGGAGTGGATGAGCCGGGGCTCCACACCAGGGCTTGGCACAGGGAGGAGGGCATGGAGCTTCTCTAGGCCTTGGCTTTAAGTAAGAGTGCTGACCAGGCTCTTAAACTGGGGATGTGGGCTAGTCCAGCTCACTAGAGTGGAGTCTTAGGTAATCTTAAGGTAATGCATTTGTCCTGAGAGCATCCCTGTTTAACTGGCCTTTGAGCATCTTAGCAGGGACAGTGCCTGGCAAGAGTCTCAATGATGTCCCCATGTCTCATTTTTATTGATAAAGTCTGGCTTCAGAACCATCTTTCAGGTCACCCGAGCACTTGCCTTCCTAGCACAGTGGCTGGCATCTACTAGGCATTAAATAACCATGGGTTATTATCATAATTAGAAACTAGATCAGTTTTCTAAAATAGGGTTAACCATTCTCAAACGTTTTGAATCTGGAGGACCTAAAAGAATTTGGGGTCGCATGAGTCACCAGTGAGGAACTGTATAGAAACTGATTTTGTTATTTTTGCTCCTGACAGATAGCTAAGCCCAGTGACTTCCTGAAAAACCCCACAGAGCGTTAGCAAAGGCCTCAGGAGAAGAACTAGGAACCCTGCCTCGTCCCTTGCTATGTTAGGCAGCAAACCCTGCTTTTCTTCGCCAGGAACAGCAACCCGACCATGCTCTCTCTGCCAGAGATGAGCTTCCCTGCAGAGTCAGGCAGGATGGGAAAGGCAGATGTCAGCCAAGTGGGGCTCTGTTTGAGTCACATCCTGGTAAATGCGTGTCAGAAGCAGGTGAGCGATGTTAAATTTCACACAAATGACACTTCAGATGAAAGGTGAGAGCATAGCAGCCCTGAGCTTTGTCTTTGTGCCCAGACCACTCTCTGCTGTGCAGAAAGAAAAGCCTCAGGGAACTCTAGAACATCCGGGGCTGGAATTAGGGCACTGGGGACATGGGCATGCTCCTGTGAGTCCCGCTTCTACCGATTGGGAGACTTTGAGGCTCAAAGGAGGCAATAATTGCACAATGGGCATGTACATAATGCCACTGAACTGTACGTTAAAAAATGGCTAAACCATTGTATTTAGTAAAGACGGGGTTTCGCCATGTTAGTCAGGCTGGTTTCGAACTCCTGACCTTGGGTGATCCACCTGCCTCGGCTTCCCAAAGTCTTGGGATTACAGGCATACCGGGCATGGTGTCAGGCGCCTGTAATCCCAGCTACTTGGGAGACTGAGGCAGGAGAACCACTTGAACCTGGGAGATGGAGGTTGCGGTGAGCCGAGATCGCGCCATTGTACTCCAGCCTGGGCAACAAGAGTGAAACTCCAACTCAAAAAAAAAAAAAAAAAAAAAAGTTAAATCAGTAAATGTCATGTTATGTGTATTTTACCACAGTTAAAAAACAAAACAAAACAAAACAAAAAACAGCAGCCAAGGTGGATAGCAAAGTACAAAACAAGCAACAGCAATGACAGTAGCAGCAAAGATCTGCACCCAGTTCTTAAGTGCAAGCAGCACAACGGGGAATAAAACAGCTCCCTGTCAAGGTGGGCTTGAGGAGAAGAAAGGCAAGCATGGGGGAGCCCCTGTGAAGGTTATCCCCACGCACGCTTTCATCACTAGGGCCTTGCTCTGTGACTCTGACCTCTCTTCTTGCCCAGCATGGTCCCTGGAACCTAAGAGTCTGCCTTTCCTCACCAGAATACAGCCCCCTCCAAGGCTGCAATTTTTCTCCAGGGGTCCTACCTGGGAGCTTAGCTGTCAACACCACCCTCTCAGACGCTCACCGCCTATGGCATCCCGCACCGCTAAAGCCTGGGCAAACATCTTGCGCTTTCCTTTCCCTTAGTTAAGAGTATGATATTTGCAAAGGAACTTTACTAAAAACGAACAGGAATAGATGAAGAAATAACGACCCAAATTACAAATTGCATAAGCAGAAAAGTAGCTCTACTATATTAAACACATAATCATACATTCATCACAAAATTAAGTGCTTGACATACTCATTTTTAATTTTTGCAACACTCTGAAAGGACATTGTTGTTGTGCTTCTTTTAGAATCAAGGAAGCTGTTGCTCAGAGGTCTTAGGCACACAGCAAAGCTGAACCAAGACTCGCACCCTGGCCTAACTGGCTCCAAAGTCTTTATTTTTACCTCTATACTGCTCCTAGGGTTCTCATCCAAAGGAGGTTCATAGAAACAGCAGAGAGATTTAACAGATGCCACAGGATCCATGAGAACCATGCTCTACCCCTTGCTTGCAGACACATTTTAGGCCGTTTGCCTGCCTCTTTGTCTCTTAGCTCCTGCCTCCTCAGTAAACTCGTGGGGGTAGGCGCTTTCCTGGCATTGCTCAACCCTGTACCCGTAACACCACAAACAGAGCTTGGCATATAGTAGGTGCTCATAAATATTTGTTGAATGGGTGAATGAATGATGACTGATCTCTCGGCGACATTGCATTCTGCCCCAGCATTCACAGACTTCTCTGCCCGTTTATCTTGTGCTGCTGTCCACAGACAGATGTCAACTTTCATTTGTAACTCAGTTTTCAGACCCCACAGCCTTCTTTTTAAATAATAGTTTCTGGGTGACTCTAGTAGCTCTAAGTTAACTTATGAGCTCCACCAAATGAGCTAGTCCTTTCGTTGCCCAGGTTACCTTCTTTAACTCTCTCTAGAACCACCCAGACTACTGTTTACTTAGGTGAGTAATAACAGTGATTGTGATCATGGTGATGATGAATAACTAACATTTATGGGGCAGTTAAGATATTCTAGGCATCATCAAGTGAAGGACTATGCATACATCATTGCATTTCTTTGTTTGTTTTTGTTTTTTGAGATAGGGTCTCTGTCTGTCACCCAGGCTAGAGTGTAGTGGCGCCATCTCAGCTCACTGCAGCTGCAACCTCCCAGGGTTAAGCAATCTTTCAGCCTCAGCCTCTTGAGTGGCTGGGACTACAGGCACGTGCCACCATGCCTGGCTAATTTTTAAATTTTTATTAGAGACGGTGTTTTGCCATGTCGTCCAGGCTTGTCTTGAACTCCTGGGCTCAAGCGATCTGCCCAGGAGATCATTACCCCTTCAGCCTCGCAAAGTCCTGGGATTACAGGCATGAGCCACTGTGCCTGGTCATGTCATTGCATTTAATTCTCACCACATCTTTGGTCATGGATCCTATAACTATCCCCACTTTACGGATGAGAGAAACTGAGACTGAAATGGCCCAGGTCCTGCGTGTTTATTTTTGCTTCCAAAACTTGAAACTACTTTGTACTTCGCAACCTGAAATTTTTCTACCTCTTACCTCCCAAAATACACTGGCTTGGAAAAAGCTGCACTCCTTACAACAGACCTGTGATATCACAATGCCCTGCCACACCCTACTACGAATACACCATCTGCTACGAATACACCATCTGCTACGAATACACCACAAAAATCAGCACCCGCTCTGTAACAGGTGGGATATCCTTTTACAGTGGTTGGAATGCCCTGCTTGGTTGATAAAATTGGCCCATCTTTCCTCCTTCCAGGACCTTCTACCAGCATCGCATTTCCTAAATCACTTCCTTTGAAAGAACACAGTCCTTCCAAAAAGCTCTCAAGCTGTATAAGTTTTGGCTGGACCCCATTCAAGACCAGTATTTTACACTTAATCTGCTTCTACATGGAGCAATCAGGATGAAGAGGATTTACGAGGAGTGCTTTCCCAGAGCCTGACCTTTCTCTCATGTTTTATCATTTATTTATAGTCCAGTGTCTTCAGCAAAGACATCCTGGGGCCTCCCGTTGTGTGATGCTATCAGATCGCCCCTCGCTGCTGGAGCCGGTGATCTTGGCTATGAAAGGAAGAGGTTGGGGCAAAGGTGAAGTACGAGGCCTTGAAGCCTCTGGCACCACTGGGATGACTTCTCAGCGACTTGCTGTGAACTGTTGCCCCACCACCTGCCTTGAGTAGACTCTGGCATTCTGTGGGCAATTTTCTCGTGATCCCTGGAGCCCAGCCCTGCTTTCCTTCCTACCTGGATGGCTCACCTGTTGATGACCAGTGCTTGAATTTAGCCTTGGAGATGGAGAGGGACTGGAGGAGGAGAAGAGATGTTTCAGTCCCAGATAAATTCATTTGGAAAAATAAGCCTCCAGAATTTGAGTAAATCTCCCTATTATCCTGGAAGAGTTTCAGGTCTTTACAAAACCCAAGTAACATCTGTGGATGCCCCATCTCTTCAAGGTCAAACACTCCATGATTGCAGAGTGAAGGGTTTCCTGTGCAGTCACTCCCAAGCCCCACATTCAGAGATTGGGGGCTGCCTTCTGTGTACCTTCCTGGTGTCACCCCTCAGAGCCACTGGTTCTTTCCTCAAGAGAGGGTTTTCTTTTAAAGTTCACAGTGTTCACTTCTTTGTTTGTCTTTCTGTTTATGCACTGCAAGGAGAACTCTGAATTCTGATTGCAACCCTACCAGTTAGATAGTTTTACATTCTTCCTGAAATTTTGCAGAGTCTCTTGTAGCATTGGGAAGATTGGACACCAGAATTTTTAGATCCCCGGGCCACCAAGGGGCATGGGCAGGGAGTAACTTGGTCTTCAGAGCACTCACAACTTCCCTTTTGTTAGCACTTGCAGACTTTCCCCCTTTTTGCATGCTAGTAGTGTTTATTTTTCAATGAAATATTTCACTCGTACAAACAGAAAATATAATGCATGGATATTAAAGAATATAAAATAAATACTCCCAGACCCATCACCCGACTTGAGAAATAGAATGTTCCCCAAATGGTGAAGCACCTTCTGTGCCCCCCCATTGGTGATCCCTCCCCGCCAAGGGAATTTATATTTATTGTTTGAAAGCATACTTAGTAAAATAAATGCGTTTTAGAAATTCGTGTGCATTTGAATTTCATATGAATAGTATCACATAGGGTAATTCTTTGGCGTCTTGTGCTTTTCAGGCCCATCTGAATTGACGCATGTAGCCATAGTTAATTAATTTTTGCCACATAATAGTATTCCATTATGTGACTATGCCAGCCATTACTTACCATTCCCTAGCCAGTGTATAATTGGTTGTTTCCCATTATGCTATTAAAGGTCAGGCTGCTATAAATGTTCTTGGCCATGTTTCCAAGGCTGGTAGGCAAGGGCCTCCGGGCCACAGCCCTGCATTTTAACCATCTTCTGCACATCCTCTTCTTCTCCACTTGGGTTCTCTCCTTCTTCAGTGACTGTTTCTGGTTATTATCCTCAGGGAGTGTGCTGCACACTGGTGGTACAAATGCCTTGGCCACTTCCGCTTTAGTGGAATAACTAATGCTGTCATTCACATTGATTACCAGGCTGAAACCCTGACACTGAATTCCTGCAGGTCAGCTGGCCCACAGTGCCCGATCTTCCACCCTCTCTGCTGGTGCCACCCTTCTTCCCTGCCTTGAAAGCACTACCCTCTCCTCCTTTCCTCTGCCTTTTGGTCTCTGCTTTATAAGACAAACCTTTTACCTGTCCTTTTGATTCTATCCCATGACCAAATTCCCAACTACCCTTCCCATCTATGTATTTTCAGTCTATCATTTCATTACAAACCTACCAACCATGGAATGGGATCCCCATCTCTCCCAAATCTTTGTTTTTTTAAACCTTAAACAATCATCTCACCTCTGCTTTCCCTGGAAAACCTCTGTGCTGCCTTTCTCGCTGATACCCAGGACCTCTCATCATTTGACTCTCCCCCAGCCCTCTACAGAAGTTGCCTCCTGGGAGCTCACCTGAGGCCTCCCAAGGAGCGAATTCATAGACTTCTTATTCACCTCACTTGCTGAACGCACCACCTGCTCCTAAACGCCTCCTCCAGCCTGCACAGCATGTCACTGCTCTGACGGTCCCTTCGAACCCCATCATGGTTCGTCCTCTCTTCCCCTGTGTACTTCCCCTAAATTATATGTCAGAGGTATTATCCTTCCATTTTAGCCTGGAGAAGTGGGGCTTGTCTGGGAAGCGTGCTGGGACCTCAGCAAAGGACAGGGTAAAAAGTTGTGTCATACTCAGGCTTGATCTGCAGACATTCCAGGGGAGAAATGGCAGCTGGGCCGGGCAACCTCTTATTCAGATGGCTAAGACACTTAGCCTCAGGCAACTGATAGCTTTGTGGGTGAGGGTGCCCCAGCCACTCTGAACAAGACCCCAGACAGTAGGTGGAAGGTCTGGGGCTATGGGCCTGGCTAGAGCTGGGCAGTAAGTTCAAGTTCTGATCAAGTAGGCTGGTGTTCAAGGCGGGCCATGGGCTGAGACATGAGCCAGGGGATGGCAGGAGGAAGCAAGACCCCGCTGTCTAGTAGCCTCTTAGCATATGTGTCACAGTCTTCGTTAGGACTGGCGTGGACATAGGGCAGATGAGCCCGGGATTCCCAGTGACAGCAGCACGGCTGACACCATGAACCTCGGTGCTATCAATGTCACGTGGGTGATCCGAGCCCTGGCCTGCCTGCCAGCCTGCCTGTCTCTCTCTTCCTCCCTCTCTCATTCTCAAACTTGCAGAAAATTTGCAAGAACAGCAAAAAGAACCTTTTTTTCTTGTGGTTGTTTGAGAGTAAGTTGGTGACATGGCACATCATCAATCATTGCACATGTATTTTCTGTAAATGAGGACATTCTTATCTGTAATCAAAATACCACCATCAAAACCAGAAAATTAACAGTTACATAGTACTGTGACTTAGCTCTCAGACTCCATGTGAGCTTTACCTCCTGTCCTAATAAAGTATTTTACAGCAATGGGATCTAACCGAGAATTAGTCTCCTCAGCCTTCCCCTGACTTTCATGATCTTGACAGTTCTGGAGACAACAAGTCCAGTTATTGTGTTGAATGTCTCTTAACTTTGATTTGCTGATGTAGCCTCAACATTAGACATAAGTTGTGCACCTTTGGCGGGAATTGGTGCTGCATCCTTCTTGCCTACATAGGAGGTATATGATTGCAATTTGTCCCGTTACTAATAAGATTGACTTCGATCACTAGGTTGAGATGGTGTCTCTCAGAGGGGAAAATTTACTTTTCCCTTCTTTGTAATTAATGAATATTTTATGGAAAGTTATTTTGAGGTTTTGTAAATATCCTGTTCATCATCAAGCTTTCAATTTATTTCCCTATTTATTTATGTCAGTATGGATTCATGGGTTCCCATTTTATTCAACAAGTTATAATCTATTGTTATTTATGGTCATTATTTATTCTGGTGCTTAAATTGTCCAAGATTTGGCCAGTGAGGGTTCCTTCAAGCTGGCTTTTGTGTCCTCTGGACATATGCCATCACTCTTTGTGCTTTTCCTTATTTTCTGGCAAAAAATATTGTTTCAGGGTCATCTTTTACTTTTCCTACCTCGCCCTGGAATTAGCCATTTTGCCAAGGAATCATGGTTCTTTTCAGCGAAAAAATGGCATTTGGAAAGCAAAACCTGAGTGCTAGATGAGTTTACTGCCATTGGGATGTTACTGTTCCCAGCCCCCTCTCAGAGGGCAGAGCTAGAGAATAAAAAACATACATACACTTATTTATATCTGCATTATAGGTAGGTAGGTTAGTAGGTAGATAGATAGATAGACTGATAACTATGAGTTCACATCTACATCTCTAATTCAAATCCACAGGGTTCATTCTTGCTTTGTCTTTTTCTGTTTTGAGAACTGTGATGATTAATTTTTTGTGTCAACCTGACTGGGCAGATATTTGATTAAATATTATTCTGAGTGTATCTGTGAGGGTGTTTCTGAGTAAAGTGGATGGCCCTCTCTGATGTGAGTGGGCCTCATCCAATCTGTTGAAGGCCTGAATAGAACAAAAAGGCTAAGTGAGAATTCACTTTTTCTGTGTGACTGTCTCTGAGCTAGAGCATCCGTCTTCTCCCGCCTTTGGACTCAAAATGGAAATACACCGTTGGCTCTCCTGGGTGTCCAGCTTGCCTATTCCAGATCTCGGAGCTTCTCAGCCTCCATATCTGTGTGAGCCAATTCCTTATAATACATCATATCCTATCTATCTATCTATCTATCTATCTATCTATCTATCTATCTATCTATCTATCTATCATCTATCTATCTATCATCTATCTATTATCTATCTATCTATCTATCTATCTATCTATCTATCTATCTATCTATCTATCTATCATCTATCTATCTACCCCTCTACCTATCATCTATCACCTCCTATTGGTCCTATTTCTCTAGAGAACCCAGGTTAAAACCATAACCCAGCAAACAGCCTGGCTTCCCTAATTCTCAGTATATTTACTTATCTGACATATCTTCCTCTGTGTTAACACTTTCCTTTCACTTGCATCACCTGGCTGCCCCTGCATGGAGACCATCCTTACCTCCCTGAGGCTCTGGCAGCCATTGCATGGGGCCACATTCCTGCACAGAGGGCCTCCTGTGGAGCCTGGGCCCTGAGACCCCTCAGAGGGCCAGAGCACCCTCTCGTGCTGACACTGCCTCTGCCGGCTCAGGCTGTTGTGCCTCTGCTCCGCTGTGGGAGTGCCTACCTTGCTGCACTCCACCAAAGCTTAGAACTGAGTTGTTCAGGAAAGAAAGGGAAGGGGAGAGAGGGGAAGGGCAGGGAGGAGGAGTGGTGGGGAAGAAAAAGAAGAGGAACAGGAGGAGGAACCTGATTTTTCTTTTCAAATCTAGTTCCTTCCTTCCCAACTATTTATTTGTCACTGCCTTTGATGTATCCTATAGGTGCTTTAGAATCTACGTATCTGAAACTGCTCACATTTCCTCTAGTAAAACCCTTTGCTCATTACTTTCTTTGCTGCTGGTGAGAGTATAAGTTAATTTGATTCTTTCTGGGGAACAATTTTGTTTCAAAAGCTTTAAAAACCCCCACGTTTCCTTTGACTTTCAAATTACACTTTCAGGGATTTATTCTAAAGAAGTAATTAAAGATGTGTAGAGATATTTAGCTTCAAGGATGTTAATTGTAAGTGAAATTGGAACCCTGCAGAATGCTTAGCCTCAGGGAACAGAGTAAGCTGTAGTAAATTCATAAATTAGAATTCTAAGTAATCAGTAAGATAATGCTGAGTTACAATTATTGATGTGAAAAATGTATATTATATATTGTTGAGTGAAGAAAAGTCATAAAATGGAATAATCCCAGTTTGCAATTAAAGTATTAGAAATATATAAGCATAGAGAAAGAAAACAGTATACCAAACAGTAATAGTAGCAATCAGATTATGGGCATTTGTTTTTCTTTTCCCTTAATATGTTTTCGATTTTTCTTCAACAAACACTTTTTATGTATACAGTAATCAAAAGCTATAAAAAGAAAAAAAACCCATGTTTTTGTCTTGACTTGGACTCTAGCCTGTCCAGTTGCAGAGGAAGCCCACTTGGCCTGTGCCCCTAACCCCCATGAGTCTGTTGGATTTAGCAAACAGAAACCATTGATGACCTTTGCTAGTTCAATGTTGATAGCATCTAAAGGGTTAGAAACTAGACTTTAGTGGATTAAGAAGTAGGCAATTTCAAAACAAATTTAAAAGATCGGGTCATTCTTTGCTATTTCTGTCAATAGCACAGGCATTCCTGAAGTCATGGAACCCTTTGCATGGACACTGACAGCTCCCTCTCACCTGTCACAGAGTCCTGTTCGCGATATGCCTCGGGGTATACCTTTCTCTCTGTCTGCCGACTGCCTCTGCAGCTCAGGCCTCGCAGCCTCACACCGGGACTATTGCACTGGCTCCCGTTGCATTACCTTGACTGCTCCACCCTGACCCAGGCAGCCAGAGTATCACCCTGGGGAAGTTCTTTGATCACAGCTTCCTCTGCAGAAATGCAGAAACGTTGGTGGATCTCCCTGCTTTCTGAATCTGGGCTGCATTCCTTAGCCCAGCCCTCTATCGCCTGGTTGCAGCCAGTGTTGCCTTGTCCTTGTTTCACACTCAGACTCTGTGCTCCCGCAAACGTGTTCTGGCTTCTCTTTCTTTGGTTTTGCATTTTCCTCCTTCTCTGGTCAGCTCAATCACTGGCCGTTCTGGAGTTACTTTCCCTCCGCCCTTGCTCCTGCCTCATTCTTCAGTGCCTCACTCAAATATCATCTCTTATGTGATACCTCTCCCTGTAGTCACCACTGGGTGCAATTTTCCCATCTCTGAACAATGCAGCATCGTGTGCCACTCCTGTTTTCTTCCCATGGGATAAAGATGTACCATCTTCAGCTCTCTCTTTTTTCTTTTGTTTAGGCCAGCTCTCTTCCCCTGTGGCACAGTCTGTCCACTCCAGAGGCCGAGTCTTCTTCCTTGGAATTCCTTATCCTTGGCTCATCTTCCTGTCCATTTCATGCACTAATCTATGTTGGAGAAAACCAGACATTGAGATCATAAAATTTGGACCTGATCTTTTAAATTTTTCTTGAAATGGCCTACTCCTCAATCCACTAAAGTCTAGTTTCCAACCCCTTAGATGCTATCAACATTGAACTAGCAAAGGTCATCAATGGTTTCTGTTTGCTAAATCCAACAGACTCATGGGTGTTAGGGGCACAGCCCAAGTGGGCTTCCTCTGCAACTGGACAGGCTAGAGTCCAAGTCCCAGCCTCCCCTTGAACCGTCTCTATCTTGTGAAACTCACATAAGTTCTTCAAGAATCAGTTTCCTCATCTGCTAAGTGGAGATAAATAATAATAGCACAATTTTTAATAATTATAAAAATTAAATGAGATAGTGTTCATAGAATGTTCACACAGTGTTGAATGCCATGAAGTGCTCTGCAAATATGAGCTACTGCTATTATCACAACCATAAAGTTAAAATCATTATACTGGCTTCTGCCTACCCTTTACCCTCACTGCATATTGCAGCCCTTTCCTCTTGCCTATCCAAGGCCCTTTATGCTTCAGTTACAGCAAGCTGCAGATAGCTTCCCGAATGCACTCACTCTGCCCCATCTCTGAGTCTTTGTGCTTGCTCTTCCTTTGACCAAGGATATCCTTCCCCCGTCCCTTACTTGCCTGGTAGACTCCTATCCACCTATTCCTTCCCTCTTTTGAAACCAAATTCATGTGTTGCTTCCTAGCAAAAGCCTTCCCTTCTCTTCCCCGAGAATGGGATTTACTTTCTCCCCCGTGCAATCTTTGCGCCTTGTAAATATTTCCACTGTTGCACTTATCACATGGTATGAAATCTTATGCATTTACCTTGTCACCCTCCAACTGTAAAATCCTAGACTCTGCTTCTATTTCTGTATTCACTATCTACCACAGTGCACGGCACACATTAGGCCCTCAACAATATTTGCTGAATGAAAAAAACATGGAAGGAGGCAAAACTCAGAAGTGGCAGAGCCAGGAATTAAAACCAGGACCTCTTAGTCCTAACCCCATGTTCTCCCGTGGACATCCCCCAAGAGTCACAGACACAGTGAGCCAATTTTGCAGGTTGTCATCTAATGTCTCATGGCCTTGGATTGACCTGAGAGTGAGATTTACTGCCCAGTGCTAGGATAGCTTCAGCCTCCAGCTCATCTCAAAGGAGTTGCACAGGCAAGGGACTAAAGTGCCTCAGAAAACAGTGGGCATGTGGAAGGCTCTGAGGCTGCAGGCAGGAACCTCAAAGACCCCACCCAAAGCAAAATGAAAACTCTTTGTAAAGCTCAGTAAAAATAGAGGGACATTTAAAAAAATTGATATTAACGTGATCTCCAGGCTGTGTTTATTGAAACAATCTTAGGTTCATAATCAAAACAATGTTTGATCATTTCCCCTCCAGGCTGGTCACAAGCTACAAACTGGATCATGTGACACATCTCTCGTGCACTTGAAACTCAAATTGAAACTCTGCCATTTTAACGGTACAAAGTAAAATAACTTTTCAAAGCCCCACATATATATTTTTCTGATTCATCCTTTTGATATTTTACTTGGACCAAAACCCATATTCACTTGGTTTCCTCCAAGCACATATTTGGGCTACTTCCATCATTGTTCTTGGAAATGATTTTTCCTTTAGACATAGTGTACACTGGATATACAACCTGGTCAACACCATCACAGGCCACAGCAGTGACTCCCTCGTGGGCTGTCAGGAGCATCCTTAAAATATTATGTCTCCACAAAGGATGAGCAGCTGGTTAGTTGTGCAATGTTCAAGAAAGTATGTGTGTGTGTGTGTGTGTGTTTATGTCAGCAGGAGTGAGCTTTGTGTCTGCTGGGGAAAATGCTGGGTAAGCATGTTTTTCAGAGGGTTTGGAGAATTTCTGTGGCTTGTTTGCTGATATGAACGAATGTCAGAATATGTTTTGGGAAGATATGTGGGTATGTTTTCATTTATCTTAGGGAGGAATCCTAAGTATAGGAGACTTAACATGGGGAGACGTTGTGTCTCCTGGGTGGTGTTGGCAGGGGATATTTGTTAGGAGAATATGAAAAGCTCATCAAAACTGGGCAAAGTTTTACCTTATTGTCTTAGAGGAAGAAAAATCAACTTGTTCCACTGCTGTGGGGTTTGACCACGGCAGCTTCCAGGAACCGGGATGGCCTGTCTGGGGCATGAGCAGGGAGAATGGAGCCAGCTATGTGGATTAGTCCATTTTGCATTGCCATAAAGGAACGCCTGAGACTGGGTGATTTAGAGAGAAAAGAGGTTGATTTGCCTCACGGTTCTGCAGGCTGTACAAGCACGGCACCAGCATCACTTGGCTTCCGGGAGGCCTCAGGAAGCTTTACTCCCAGTGGAAGGTGAAGGGGAGCAGGTGTGTCACATGGTAAGAGAGGGAGCAAGAGAGAGGAGGAAGTGCCAGGCTCTTGGAAACCCCCAGCTCTCATGCGAACAGTGAGAGCTCACCCATTCCTGTGGGCCGGGGGGGCACCAAGCCATTCATGAGGGACTCGCCCCCATGATCCAGACACCTCCCACCAGGCCTCACCTCCAACACTGGGGGCCACATTTCAGCGTGAGATTTGGAGAGGGCAAACATCCAAACCACATCACTACGCTTTCACCTGAAGTCAAGCTGCCAAACTCCTTGTTGTCCCTGGTCACCTAATGAGTCCACTGGCATGTACCCCACTCCTTCATGTACCCCATTTCTGGCCCAAGCTCCCTCACATCAGGTTCCCACCTCCTCACCTGCTTATGGCTGATCTTTGCTTCTTCTCCCTTATTCTTGATCCCTTCTTTCCCAGTTTTCTCTCTCTTTGTGGTTGGTCCTGGCTATCTGCTTCTCCTCTCATCGTCTGCTCCACTGCAATCCACCCCATGCTTTTTTATTTCTGCCCTGATTTTTCCTACCGCTTCCTACCTCTGTTCATCTTAGGCTCTGCCTTCCCCATTCCCTGCCCTCCCTTCCTCCCCCAGGCTCTGGGTCTGTGTGCTCTAATGGGAGCCCAAGTGAAACACTGACAGGGGAGGACGACCACAGCAAAAGATTCAAGTAAAAGAAACACCAAGGGCACGGCGGCTCACGCCTGTAATCCCAGTGTGATTGGGAGGCCAAGGTGGGTGGATCACCTGAGGTCAGGAGTTTGAGACCAACTTGGCCCACATGGTGAAACCCCATCTCTACTAAAAATACAAAAAAAATGAGCCAGGCATGGTGACACACACCTGTAATCCCAGTTGCTCGGGAGGCTGAGGCAGGAGAATCACTTGAACCCAGGAGGCAGAGGTTGTAGTGAGCCAAGATCGTGCCACTGCACTCCAGCCTGGGCCACAGGGAGAGACTCCATCTGAAAAAAAAAAGAAAGAAACACCATGACGACAGGCAGGAGCAACTAGAATCCCTTGAAAGAATTCAAGTTCCTTAAATGTAGACTGTTCCTAATACACAATGGGGGGATCAGAGCCAATGAAGCCATACTGCTGCCTCTGGCTCATTGCAGTCCGTTTTTAATAAAGGCTACAGCTGGACACAGTAACCAGATGAACTCGAAGTTCCACCCAGTGCTGAGATTCTATGGTTTGCAGGATATTACAGCTGTACTATTTTCAATACTTTAAATCATGAATACATATCAGTTTTAATTGCTCCAGGCCTTATCTTAGCTGGAAGGAAGAAGGCCCGGCCGCGATCTAAGTAAGCTCTGTTGAGCTATCTGACGGGCTTGCCCGTCCTCTTGACACTGCTGCAGCCAGAGCCAGGGAACTCTAGCACACCCAGAACTTTCACAGAGGCCAGAGTTGCTGCTTTCCAATTCCTCCCACAGTTTAGGGAGGCAATGAGATATCGGTGCTCTCATTCCATGTTGCTGTGACTTCCAAACATCATAAAGCAAACGGAGAATGGCCCTGGCCGAGCCGTCAGCCCCAGCCTTGCTATGCTTCTGGTCCTGAAGAGACCGGATGGGAAGCCTCCAGGTTCTCAGCTAGGGTAGGTGGTATGCACCTGGATGTCAGCATCTCCTCTAGTTCCTGAGGGGCCTCCTTCCTCGGCTCTTCCACCAGAATCCAAGTTGCTACTAGGCACAGCACTACATATATTTCTTGGCTTGACTAGCATTTGCCCAAGTGTGATGGTTAATTTTCTGTGTCAACGTGGCTAGACCACCATACTCAGCTATTTGGTCAAGCACATCTGAATGTTCCTGTGAAGATATTTTTCCGATGAGATTAACATTTAAATCACTAGACTTTGAGTAGATCAGATGAAAATATGGGCAGACCTCATCCAATCCTGTGAAAGCCTCAAGAGCAAACACACTGACATCCCAAGGAAGAGGAATCTCAGCCTCCAGACGACCTTCAGAAACAAGACTGCAACATCGACTTTTTCTGAGTCTCCAGAATGCCAGCCCACCCTGTAGCTTTAGGACTTGCTGGTCTTCACCGTCCTGTGAGTCCATTCCTTAAAATAAGTCCCCCCAACCCTGCTGTGAGTGCTCGCATGCATGTGCACACACACAGACACACAGACACACAGACACACACACACACACACACACACACACACACACACAATTGGCTCTGGGGGACTAATACGCCAGGTGAGGCCCAATCTAGACAAAGCACAAGGTGGTCTTTCTTTCCTTGTTTAATTTATTGCTGCCAAAAGATCCTTAAAGCAACTCATTGAGTGTCCAGGATTAAATTAGCTCTTGGATGGGTGACTGCTGGTAACCAGGAGCTATCAGACTTTAGGGTGACCAACATCCTGGTTTGCATGGGCTGAGGGATTTCTTGAGCTGTGGGAGCTTCTAGGGGTAAAACTGGGAAACCTAAATAAATCAGTCAACCTAACCACTTCAGCAATTTGGGCTACTGGGTTTTTTCCATTCAAATGCCTAAAATTTTTGAGACTGCACCTCTGGTGTACTTACTAAGAAACTGTTGTGCCTAACGTCTCTGGATCTTGGTTGTTGATGCAACAAGCACACAACCCCTGTCACAGACATGCCATTTTAAGGCCCTGGTGTTGCGTCCAAGAACCACTCAGGGCCTTACATAAACACATCTTCTAATGTCCCAAAGGCACTTTAATGATGAGTGTGCCTCTTGCCAGCAAGCACATTTACATGCTGGCTGTGGAGTCTTCTTAGGATTCTCAGTGCTGGCTGCCACAAGCCACGGCCGACCCTGCTTAGGTTCTTTTCTGTGCTTGGGTGCCACAGCTGTGTATCTGTGAACCCTACTTTCTCAAATGCTAGTGCTCTGTGACTTCCAGTTTTCTGGAAAATTCACCGTTGCCTGGCATGAGCCTTCCAAGTGCCCTTCTTGTGGTTAGCTCCAAAGCTGAATGTCTGTGTGCAAGCCCCTTAATAGAATCTAGACAAGATCAGGCCTCTCCCTCTGCCAAACCCCTTTCTGTGTGGACACAGTTTCTTGACTGCCCAATCTGTAAGACTGGGCAATGGAGAAAGTCAGAGTTTAAGAGGTTAATGCCCCTCGCCCGATTGCCCCATCTCTCTCCTTCCTGGGTGGTGTGAGTTGGGGCCTCTCAGAGACTGAAGTCTAGAGGGTCCCCAGGCATTCAGGTCCTCTGAGCCCAAACAGTTCCACGTGACATGTGGGTTTTGATGTGAGAATCTGCACATTGGAGATAAGTGTGTTGCTATTTGTCAGACACTAAACTCCACTCTCAGAAAAGCCAAGCCTCTGCACTCTCGCCCCATTAGAGTTGCTGGCCATGAAACGTGCTCATCCGCGGAGCCACAGATAACTGCGGGTGGAAGTTGAGACCCTTGATGACCTCTGTGGCAGGTACCGTGTCAGGCACTCCACTCTGGGCAGTAGATAACAGCACCACCATTTTACCAATGAGGAAATGGACTCAGATGAAGTGGTATGTTTGGTGTCACAGTAAGCAAGCAGCGAAGCCAGGCTTTGATCCCGTTTCTCTGACTCACTCCAAATACCAGTGTCCTTCCTCTGATGCTTCACAGCTTAACAAAGTGCAGATACATGATATGCTCCAATCTCAACTTCATCCTCTGTGAACTGAGAATTAGGATGGTGTGATAGATTCTTAAATATGATCACAGATTCCTCCCATCCCTGTGTGCACGTCCTGTGCACGGTGAGTTTGCTGTTTCTGCCACCATGAAGTGGGGGCTTACTTCACTCCTTCAACCTGGGCTTGGCCAGGGAGCTGGTTTTGGTGAATGTGATGTTAGCAAATGTGATGGGACATGAGGCTGGCCAGGTGCTTGTGCACTGGGACTTGCCTTCTCTTGCTGCTGGAGACCCTTCCTCCTCCACAGAGTAGTTAGAGGCATAAAGCATAGGCAGCAGCTAGCACCAACTGCCAGGAGGGCAGATGATGACATCTTAGACCAGCCAGCCCCCAGCTGATCCTCCAGCTGACTAGAGCTGTGTGAATGATTCAGGAGAGACTAGGAGAAGGACTGGTCAGCTCAACCCAACTTAATTATGTATAGATTTGTGAGCTGATAAATCACTGGGCTGGCTTGTTATACAGCAATAACTGGCATGGAGGGTAACACCCTCCCTTGGGCATAGGAACTGCAGAGGCGCATGTGTACACACACACACACACACACACACACACACCCCATCCCATGTTGATTTAGCTACTTGGTTGATTTCACTACTTGGGAGAAGGCCGACCACTAAACGCTCAGAGAGTGCCCCACCTGGATGGCTGTGCCTTCGTTTCCTATCTTTCTGTCACTTCCCATTACTTTCTTGTTTCAGACTCTTTGTGCCGAAGTCCCTGTGTTGGCGGGGGGTTGGGGAGTGCAGGTGATCGAGGGGGTGGCACTGAGCTTTTCCCTGGAACTCATTACCCCTCTACAGGATAATGGGATAATGGATTAGTTCTCTCACTCATTGTCATGACTTGCACATTCTAGGGCCTCAGACCTTGCAAGAATTCACTGTTTTTCCTTCTTTCCTTCTTTCTGTTGCTCTCTGGGTTCAGCGGTTTTTGCTGGGTTTTGGGGAGGAGAGGACAGTGGGAGTGACAGGAAGATAGACTCTGATTTCCCCATGAACGAGGATGAGATGAGCTGGAAAATGAAGCACTTCCACTCCAAGGTATAGCTGATTTATCTATGAGAATAAAGATTAATTTCTCCCATACTCATTCTGCCCTCTGCTCATCTAGTTTTTTTTTTTTTTTTTTTTTTTTTTTTGAGACGGAGTCTCCTTCTGTCGCCCAGGCTGGAGTGCAGTGGTGCGATCTCGGCTCACTGCAAGCTCCGCCTCCCGGGTTTGCACCATTCTCCTGCCTCAGCCTCCCGCGTAGCTGGGACTACAGGCGCCCGCCACCACGCCACCATGCCTGATTAATTTTTTTGTATTTTTAATAGAGACGAGGTTTCACCTTGTTAGCCAGGACAGTCTCAATTTCCTGACCTCGTGATTTGCCCGCCTTGGCCTCCCAAAGTGCTGGGATTATAGGCGTGAGCCACCACGCCCGGCCTGCTCATCTAGTTTTTAAGAGAAATTTGTATTCTCTTTGTCCTTATGAATGTAACATAGGCCTTATTTCTTATGAATAAAACCCTTGTCTAATTAAGTTTTCTGTCTGGTAAAAACAATGCCAAAGGTATAAATGTCCCTTCCCTCCCAATAATAGACCTGTTGATTGAGTAGGTTTATTGTTGCTATTATTATGTGATGTTAAGGCACTTAAGCAGTGTCTTAGAATGTCCAATGAGAGCATAAACATATCTCAGATTATCCCTTTTTCCTGCTTTTTTAAAAAAGAAAGTAAGATATGGTTTGATATTTTTGTTGAAATCATCCAGCAACCATCTTCAACAAAGGATGGTGAACTTTCTGTAAAGAGAAAGATAGTAAATATTTTAGGCCTTGTTTTCATGCGGTTACTAACCGAACTACTACACTGCTGTCATAGCATGAGGGCAGCTGTAGGCAGCAGTAAATGAATGAGCATGGCTGTGTTTCAATAAAACTTTATTCACAAACACTGGCAGTTGGATTGGCTTTGGCCCAGCAGTTTGTAGTTTGCCAGCCCCCATCTAGAATGTGGAGATTCTGAGCCACGGGCATGCAGTCTTTGGGGTTGTAAGTCAGTCTTCCCAAGATGAGCTTTTATATACACTGGGAAGCTGGTGTTGTAAGAGGCCTTAGATAAGCCTGGACTGGTATGAAATCTAGTCGCACCCTCTCATTTTACAGATGAAGCAATAGGAGCTCAGAGAAGTGAAGCAAATCACCCAGAATGAGACAACAGAACTCGGGCTCCTGACACTGAGCCAGGGCACAGCAGTTGCTACATACTTTCTTTGAGTACTTCCAGTATGTTTCCAAGAGCTTTAACAATAATAACACCTAACATACAGATATTTGCCAGTTTATCATTTAGAAAGGTGAGAAAATATATCTTGTTTTATATATGAACAAATTGAAACTCATAGACTTTCAGTGACCTGCCAGTGATCAGAGAGTCAGCTAGTCATGGATCGAGACACAGACCCATGCCTTTGGACTCTAAGACTGGCACTATTGTGCTGTAGAAACACGTGCTATAGATAATGCCTCAGCTGCAGAACAGAAAAAGTAGAGAGAAGCTGGTAACTTCCCATTGACTCAGTAGCTTTGGTTCTGAATGTGTTTCTGGGTAGAGCAATAGAGGGGATCCCTCTTGGTCTGTCTTTGAAGATTTGATCCTGTGAATTTGGACCTGCCCTGGCAGCAGATCTTAAAGTGACCCCTGCTCTTGAAGTTAAGGATCTCTAGTACTTCCTGGTGCTGTCCCGTTAAATGCAAGAATCTGGCATCTACGTAAAGCTTTTTTTTTTTTTTTTTGCATACGTTCTCAGGGATTAGAGACTGCAAGGCACTTGCTGAATAGTGGTCATTAGGTATGGAATAATTCAGGTAGACAGGCTCAGCTTTAGAGATGCTCCCTGCAGCTTTTTTCCTCCCGGGGGAAAGAGGTGGTGAGTAACTGTGTCTTGGTGGTCAGGTACACCTAGCACAGTACAGGGTGCACAGACAGCAGGACACTGCCTGGTTTATATCAGTCCCACCCCTTCCACCCTCTCAGTGACACTCAGTGACACTCTGCCAGGGCAGCGGTGCCTGGCGACCTCTTCCCACTCACATTCCTGAGCACTGCTGAACCCAGCCCAGCTAAGCAAAGCCTGCCAAGCAACTCGGCACACAGAGTGCGGTGAACTGCCTAGAAGAATGCAGGGACTGAGGCCAAGGCCTGCTTGGCTTTGTTATCATTTATTTTGGTGTATTTATTTAATTGTATTTGCAATTTCTTCTTCATTTTCCTTCTTTGCTCTTGGATGGCACGTGACAAGGACTTCCTGGCATCACATCTAATTATACTATTTTTAAATTTTCCCTTCACGCCCCATCACTGGCAAATGTTTTTCAAAAAACTTGATGAGATTAAAACTAAATTGACCAGATGGCTTCTTTGCACCTAATTTAGCACAGTCCAGTGGTGCCAGATTTCTAGGGCACAGGGACCCATTATCCTCATGCTTACTTCCTTGAGCTGCACCACTCTGTTCTGCCTTTTATATTTATCAACTCTGGAAATGGATTTAAGGAAATGCACAGATGTTACTGAGCTAAGAGGAGTCTTGGGGCTTTAGGGTTTGGCAGAGAAATGCAGCAAAATGTGCTGGGAAGAGTCCCTAAGTTGCATGAAAGATCATCTTTTCATCTTCCAATTCTGCTTCCTAAAGCCCAGCTAACAAGGGGAGTAAATGGTCTAGAACTACAAAGCTAGACCTGGGTTTCATGTTCTGTCTCTGTTGCGTTAATTGTCCAAATTTGTTAGAGGGTATAAGAATTTTCTGGTTAACACTTAGATTCATGCATCCATCCCACATTTTCTAAGTTCATCTAATATACCAGACATTGAAATAACAGCTGGGGATATCATTACAAATAAGACAGGCAGTCTTTGCCATATCAGAACACATAGTCTATTTGGGGGAAAATATTAAAAAAGGGAGTTCAGGTGTTGTTGCAACCCCTTCTTTTCCTTCAAAAGGTAGTATTCCATAACCTATAAGGCAATTAAGAGATTTGGAGTATGTCTCTGCAATGTCTTCTCTGGGGCCTACAGGGTCATAAGCCTCTCTGTTGTTGACAGTTATGAATGGCCCAGCATCCAAGCCTGCCTATGGAGCTGCAGCCCACTTCTCTATTGGATCCAAGAAAGGAATACAGAGGAGCACTCCTTTCCCCACGCAACACAATGGGTTGTGGTACAGATATGACGTTCCTTATGGAAGAGTTGTGGTGATCTCAGAAGGAAACATTCCAACTCAAAAGGACAAAGCCTGAAACTGTACTTAGAACTTCCTATTTTATTACACAAAGGAAAGAGACTTTGTCTTAGGCCTTCACAAGGAAGACATCCTTCTCTGACCTGGCTGTCAGCTTCACTTTTATATTCATGTGTATTTCTTCTTTAAGCCTCTCAATCTGCCACCTCTCAAATGTTTTCTCTGGAAAAATACATTTCCTCCACTGGCTGAGGCTCTAGGTTCTACCTTTGAATCTTCAATCTCAATAAGCATTAACTAGATGAGCACAGATGTTCACTGACTCTAAGTTTCTCAGGCTATACAGCCCATGAGTGAGCATGTAAGTAGATCCTGCACTTACTAGTGAAATTGTGACCTGCTGGTTCCCGACTTAAGTGGTATGTTAGCTAAAGATATCACCCTAAGATAAACACAAGCTTTTCTTAGCGTCCAGATAGTTAAATCCCATGCTGGAAAAATAATATTTCTGTATTAGCAGGGCTTTCTGGCTTAGTCCGTTGGGAATGATAGGACCTCATAAGTGGGTGAAAGGGCCCCAGGCTCTTTCCTGTTCTGATCAAGCCTGGAAGAATCACACCAGAGTAACCTCAGTTTTTAATGGTTATTCTATTTATAATTTGGGAAATAATTACAGTTCTGATTAAATTATGTTGTTTTTAGTCTCCCTCAAATGGGAGGAGGAAGACTGAAAATTTGTCTCACTTCAACAATTTGTACAAATTATTTAATTACCATTGTTATAATTAACCCAAAGGAAAAATACAGGGTTCCATGATGTGCACAGCTGGGGACATCAGACATGATCTGGCAAGAAAGGGAGAAAGTTCCTTAAAGAGTTGAGATATAAAAAGTAACTAAGCGTATTCCACTTCCAGTCAAGATGGAGTAATGGGGATTGGATTTACCCTCACACTTGACACAACTACAGCACTGGACAAAATGTATGAAACAATGATACTCAGGACATTGACAATCAAGTGACAAAGGAAAAGTAGGAGGGGAGCCCTGAGATTACCACAGCTTGCAACCTGGAAAAAATATTCAGGTCACAGTGCAGGTAAGAATCAGATGTTTCCTTGAGTTGGGAAGACAAAATTAGGAGTCCATGGAAGCCAAGGCAGTTAGAATTTCCACAGAACAACCACCGTAAATGAGAGATCCATGCAGAGAGAATTCCAGAGATATTCAGAAGATTCCTGTCAAGTACTCAGTTGAGTGTGAATCAGGCCATGCATGTGAGGAATTATCCAAGGCTGGGGAAAGAATCACCTTGAGAGGATTAGAGGAAACAGCAACCGAATGTCACAGACAGCCTGTTTCCAAAAGCCACAGTTGAAAACCCAATTTAAGGGGCATGAGCTACAATTCTAAGAAGTGTCTTACCTCAATAGTGGGAAAAATTATCCCTAGGCTAAATGCAGCTCTGGTCCCAGCTAACGAAGTTTAAAGCAAGTCCTGAAAAGACCAACTGTTTTTGAGTAACCTAGCCACATTCTAGAATCAAACTTAAAAATTGCTCAATTTTTCCCCAAATCTGATTAAAATCGCAAAGCCACAGATCTAAGAAGTTCAAGAAACCCTAAGCAGAAGTAACACAAAGAAAACCACATAAAAATGCTTAAATGTTAAAGTGTTTAAATTGTTTAAAACCAATCATGAAGAGAAAAATTTTAAAAGTAACCAGTGGAGAAAGACATATTACATACAGAGGAACAGGGTAAGGATGACAGATTTCTCTCTGGAAGCAATGCAAGTCAGAAGACAGTTGAAAAGCATCTTTAAAGTACTGAAAGGAAAAAAAAGCCCACCTTGAATTCTTTACTCAGCAAAAATATCTTTTGGCAGTTATGGAAAAATACAAACTTTTTCAAATATATAAAAGCTGAAGTAAATCATCGCCAACAGACCAGAATTATAAGAAATGTTAAAGGAAGCCCTTCAGGCAGACGAGAAGTGTTACTAGATTAGAGACCTCAATCTTCACAACAGAATGAGTATCACTGGAAATGGTAAATATATGGTTAAATTAAATGTAAAGACTATTTAAAAAAGTTTAGTTATATTCAAACACAGTAAACCATTTAAGAGAAAAACAAGAACACTGCTTTGGGGTTAATAACATGTAGGACATATATAATGTGTAGAAAATGTATAACAACCATAGCACAAAAATGAGACCGGAGAAATAGAAGAATAATGTTGCAAAGTTTTCACACTACACTTGAAGTTATCTAATACCACTTGAAGGTAGACTATGATAAGTTAAAATGTGTATTATAAACTCCAGACAATTTCTAAGCATGATGAAGGATTATTTTTAAAAAGAAAAAAAAGAGACCAGGCACGGTGGCTCACGCCTGTAATCCCAGCACTTTGGGAGGCCAAGGTGGGCGGATCATGAGGTCAGGAGATTGAGACCATCCTGGCTAACACAGTGAAACCCCGTCTCTACTAAAAATACAAAAAATTAGCCAGGTGTGGTGGTGGGCACCTGTAGTCCCAGCTACTCGGGAGGCTGAGGCAGGAGGATGGCGTGAACCCGGGAGGTGGAGCTTGCAGTGAGCCGAGATCTTGCCACTGCACTCTAGCCTGGGCAATAGAGCGAGACTCTGTCTCAAAAAAAAATAAAAAAAGAGATTAAATAGGATAAAAAAATAATCTAAAGGAAGGCAGAAAAATACTGGGACACATAGAAAACAAATAAATTTAAATCTAACCACACAATCACATTAAATATAAATGGCCTAAACACTGTAACTCAAAGGCAGAGAATAACAGATTGTATAAAAAATAAGGTACAACTTTATGCTTCCTAGAAAAAACTCATTTTAAGTATAAAAATACAAACATTAAAACTGAAGGATGGAAAAATATATGCTAACACTAATCAAAAGAAAGCTATATATTACTATCAGATTAATGTAGATTTCAAAGAAAAAAATACTACCTAGGATAATGAGGATTGTTTTATGATAATAAAAGGGCCAGTTCAAGAGGACATCAGAAATCTATAAATGTATATGTACCTAATAACAGAGATTCAAAATACATCAAGCAAAAACTGAAGGTAGAAGAAATATACAGTACATGAAACTAGGAGAAATATACAAATCCAAAAATAATAGTCAGCTATTTTTACACCCCCAGCTGTTAATAGTTGACAGAACAAGTAGACAGAAAATCACTAGCTATAAAGAAGACTTGAAAAACACTATCAACCAACTTGGCCTTAAAATTTACACTTATAGAACACTCCATCTAACGATGGCAGTGTACACCTCAAATGCACATTGAAGATTTACTGAGATATATCATGTTTGGGACCATAAAACAAATGTCGCTTAATTTAAAAGGATTCAGTTCATGCAAAGTATTTTCTAGGGCTGCAATCAAATCAAATTGGAAATCAATAACAGAAAGATTTCTGGAAAATTCCCAAATATTTGGAAACTAAATAATATGCTTCCAAGTAACCAATGGTTAAAAAAAAAAAAGATATCAAAAGAAAAATCAAAGAGTATTTTAAACTAAATAAAAGTAAAAACACAAATTATCAAAACTTGTGGGATGCATCTAAGTCAATACTTTGAAGGACATTTATGGCAATAACACCCATATTATTGGAAAGAAGAAAAGTTTTTAATCAAAGACCCCAACTTCTATGTTAAGGAACTAGAGGCCAGGCGTGGTGGCTCACGCCTGTAATCCCAGCACTTTGGGAGGCCAAGACGAGTGGATCACGAGGTCAGGAGATCGAGACCATCTTGGCTAACATGGTTAAACCCTGTCTCTAGTAAGCATACAAAATATTAGCCAGGCGTGGTGGCATGTGCCTGTAGTCCCAGCTACTCGGGAGACTGAGGCAGGAGAATCGCTTGAACCTGGGAGGTGGAGGCTGCAGTGAGTGAGCCGAGATTGCACCACTGCACTCCGGCCTGGGCCACAGAGTGAAACTCCATCTCGGAAAAAAAAAAAAAAGAAAGAAACTAGAGAAAGAAGAAGAAAAATCTGAAGGGAAATAGTAAAAGATCAAAGTGGAAGTCAATGAAATAGAAAACAGAAAACTATAGAGATAACCAATGAAACCAAAAGCTGTTTAAAGTAATCAATAAAGTTGATAAAGTCTAGCCAGACTGATTGGAAGAGAGAGAGAGAGAGAGAGAATGTTATAGTATCAGGAATGAGAGAGATGACACCACACCTGATCCTATATGTATTACAAAGATAGTAGACAATATTATGAACTACTTTATGCCAATGAATTAACAACTCAGATGACATGGATAAATTCCTTGAGAAACATGAATAACCAAGGCTCACTCAAGAAAAATAACTTGAATAGTCCTGTATCTATTTTAGAAATGGAATTTGTAGCTAAAAGTCTCATGAAGAACACTACAGAGGCCAGGTGTGGTGGCTCACACCTGTAATCCTAGCACTTTGGGATGCTAAGGTGGGAGGATCTCTTGAGGCCAGGAGTTTGAGATCAGCCTGCTCAACATAGTGAGACCCTGTCTCTATAAAAATAAAAAATAAATTAGCTGGGGTTGGTGGTGATGTGTGGCTGTAGGCCCAGCTACTCATGAGTCTGAGGCAGGAGGATTGCCTAAGCACAGGGGTTCAAGGCTACAGTGAGCTATGATCTCACCACTAGACTCCAGACCGGGTGACAGAGCAAGACCCTGTCTCCCTTAAAACGCAAACAAACAAACAAAACATTACAGGTCCCGATGACTTCTTAGGTGAATTCTACTAAACATTTAAAGAAGAACAAATACCAATCTACATAAACTCCTTTAGCAAATTGAAGAGAGGGAATCTTCACAGTCATCTTCACAAGGTCAGCATTAGTCTGATATCAAAACTAATCAAAGACATAAGAAAATATTATGGACCAATATCCTCATAAAAATGGAGGCAAAACTGCTTATCACAATTTTTAGCAAATTTATTCTAACAATATGTAAAAGAAGAATACTTTGTGACCAAGTGGTTTATCCTAGGAATAAAGGTGGTTTAATATTTAAAAATCCATTCTATTAACAGATTAAAAAAGAAAATGATATGAGTTTTTCCAAAGGTGCAGAAAAAAATTACAAAATTTACCACTTATCTATGATAAAAATTCTCAGCAAATTGGGAATAGAAGGAAACCTTCCTCTATCTGATAAAGGGAATCTACAAATGAACAAACAAACAAACAAAAACCCAAAACAACAATGAAAAAAACCACCCAAAACCCAACAATGGTTAATATTATACTTAATGATGAAACAGTGAGTGCTTTCCTTGAAGATCAACATCAAGGCAAGGATGTCCATTCTCACCACTTTCACTTAACATTGTTCCATAGGTTCTAGGTAGTACAATTAGGCAAGGAAAAAAAATGAGTCACCAAGACTGGAAATAAACGAGTAAACTGCCCTTATTTGCAGAAGACATGATTGTCTATGTAGGAAATCCACGCAACTTACAAAAACGCTAGTAGCACGAATAAAGCTATTCTTATTATTCATTAGCCTTTTATCCTGCAAAGCATAAAATAGGTTTGAAAATCAACTATATTTTTATGTTGTAGCAATAGACAATCAAAATTAAAATAAAAACACCATTTACAATAAAATCAAAATACAAAATATTTTGGGATAAATACGGCAAATGATGTGCAAGGCACATATTCTGAAAACACAAGCCAATGCTGAGAGAAAATTAAAGAATACTCAAATGTGCCATGTATCTTGTTTATAGGTCGGGAGAGTCAGCATTGTTAAGATGTTAATTCTCCCCATATTGGTCTATAAATTCAATGCAACCCAATCAAAATTCCAGCAGGCTTTTGTATAGAAAATTTCAAGCTGATTTAAAAGGACCTAGAATAGTCAAAACAACTTTGATGAAGAACAAATTTGAAATAAGCCTTGAAGACACATTAAAGATTATTATAAAGTTAAAATGTAGCATTGAACTCAAGGGGGACAAATAGGCTAAAGGAATGTAATAGAGTCTAGAAATAGATCCAGACATACATAGCATATGCAGTCAGTTGATTTCTAAATTTTATTTTATGATTATTATTTTTTGAGATTGAGTCTCACTCTGTCACCCAGGCTGGAGTGCAATGGCGTGACCTTGGCTCACTGCAAATTTCGCCTCTCAGGTTCAAGAGATTCTCCTGCCTCAGCCTCCCTAGTAGCTGAGATTACAGGTGTGTACCACCACGCCCATCTAATTTTCGTATTTTTAGTAGAGAAAGGGTTTCACCATGTTGGCCAGGCTGGTCTCAAATTGCTGACCGCAGGTGATCTGCCGGCTTTGGCCTCTCAAAGTGCTGGAATTACAGGCATGAGCCCCCGCACCCGGCCTAGATTTTATTCATTAATATATCTTTTTTAAAGAGAATTTTTAGGCTTACAGAAACATTGAGCAGATAGTGCAGAGTTCCCATAAACCTCTGCACTACTTTCCGCTCACCGCCCTACCAGTTTCCCCTGTTATTAACATCTTGCATCAGTGTGGTTCATTTGCTACCTTTGGTGAACCTACATTGATACATTATTATTTACTGAAGCCCATAGTTTATACTAGGTTTCACTCTTAGTGTTGTATGTTCTATGGGTTTTGATGAATATATAATATTATGTATCCACAATTACAATATCATACAGAATACTTACACTACCCTAAACATCTCTTGTGTCCCACCTACTCATCTCATTCTCCCTCCCCCTGAAAACCTCCCCTCCCCTGGCAATTACTTACTTATTTTTTTTTTTTTTACCGCCTTTACAGTTTTGCTTTTCCCAGAATGTTATATAATTGGTGTCATACAACAGATAGCTCTCTCAGAATGGATGTTTTCCCTTAGAAATATACATTTAAGGTTTCGTCCATGTCTTTTCCTAGCTTGACAGCTCATTTGCTTTTAGTGTGAATAGATGTGCCATGGTTTGTTTATCCGTCCACCTACTGAAGGGCATCTTCCGTTTTTGGCAATTAGCAGTGAAGCTGTGATAAACATTGGTGTGCAGGAGCCCTGTTGATATGGTGGTAATATGTTGGGGTGAAGGGGAACTTTCTATTATCCTATGACTAGATGTCAGTCATTTAGAGTCTATGCTGCTGGGGTGTGACATTCACAGGTGCTTCTCAACTTTCCCTTTCCCGTTTGGAGAAACAAGAAGGCTAGAGGAAGCTGTTTCCCTTACCCTACATGGACAGCCACAGGGAGCTGGTGTTGGGGATATCCCTTCCCACAGGCCCGTCAGGATCTGATAAAACCCCCAGTTATGCCCCAGTAGAACAGGTTCCTTTGGGGGCAGGCCTTTGTTAAGGGGAAGAGATCGCCCTGGACATATATCAAAATGATTGCTCCTCTCCCCCTGCTGCAAAGAAGAGGAGATTTTCTCTAATTTTCACTCTGAGATCTGGGTGGGGCTCCTGGAGGTAAAACTTAGGAAAGTGTGGGGGCGCCCCTAAGAATGGGCTGCCAGGACTTTTTAGTCCATGGCTTGGTCTCCAGCAATGAGTCAAGTCAATTATTGTTTAGGTGCGCCTACCACAGCTGGGGCTTCTGCTCCTGTAAGCTCTGATTCTCTGCATCTACCTTTCTCTCAGTTTTTGGGGTAGTGGCATGGCCTGTGACCTTTCTCTGATTGATCAAAGAAGAGTTGTTGATTTTCAGTTTGTTCAGTATTTTCCTTGTTGTGAGGCTGGAAGTGATGGCAAGCTCTTTACAAGTGGAAGTTGGAAGTTGTCAATTGCTTTTGAACAATGATGCAAAGCCAGTCCATCCAGTGAAGAATGGATGGTCTTTAAACAAATGGTGCTGGAACAATGGGGCATACGTATTAAAAAAAAATAAAGAAAGAACTTTGATCTGTACCTTGTACCACCTGCAAAATTAACTCAAAATGGATCAGATGGATCCTAGAACCAAGCATAAAGCCCAACACCATAAAACATCTAGGAAAAAAGTTAGGAGACAGATCTTTACAAACTTGGTTAGGCACAGATGTTTTAGATGCAGCATCAAAAGCATGATCCAGGAAATAAAATTCATTAAGTTGGACTTCATCAAAATTAAGAACACCACCATCAGGGAAAAAATACTTGCAAATCACACAAAAGATTTGTATCCTAAATATAAAATCTCTATAATAAGGAAACAGACAACCCAATTGAAAAATGGACAAAAGATGTGAACAGATGTTTCACCAAAGAGATACACAGATGGCAAATAAACATATGAAAAGATGTTTGACATCATTTTTATTAGAGAAATGAAATTACAAATTAAAACCATAACGAGATACAACTATACCCCTATTAGAATGTTGACATTAAAATCTCTGACCCCTACCCAGTGTATATAAGGATGTGGAGGAACTATCTCCCACACAGTATTGGTGAAAATGTAAAATATGCAGCCCCTTTGGAAACAGTTTGGCAGTTTCCTAAAAAGTGAAACATGGCCGGGCGCGGTAGCTCATGCCTGTAATCCCAGCACTTTGGGTGGCCGAGGCGGTTGGATCACCTGAGATCAGCAGTTTGAGAGCAGCCTGGCCAACATGGTGAGACCCCATCTCTACTAAAAATACAAAAATTAGCCGGGCGTGGTGGCATGTGCCTGTAATCTCAGCTACTCGGGAGGCTGAGGTAGGAGAATCGCTTGAACCCAGGAGGCGGAGGTTGCAGTGAGCCAAGATCTCGCCATTGCACTCCAGCCTAGGCAACAAGCGAAATTCCGTCTCAAGGACAAAAAACTAAACACCGCATGTTCTCACTCATAGGTGGGAATTGAACAATGAGATCACATGGACACAAGAAGGGGAACATCACACTCTGGGGACTGTTGTGTGGTGGGGGGAGGGGGGAGGGATAGCATTAGGAGATATACCTAATATTAAATGACGAGTTAATGGGTGCAGCACACCAACATGGCACATGTATACATATGTAACAAACCTGCACGTTGTGCACATGTACCCTAAAACTTAAAGTATAATAATAAAAAAAAGTAAAAAGTGAAACATACGGGTATCATATGACACAGTCATAGCTATCTAATGATATCTCATTATAGCTTAAATTTATAGTCGTTTGTGAAGTGAAAAAAAAAATTCAACTACTGGAGGAAAAAATAAAAGAAAGGAATGACAGATATTCATTCACACATCGGGGCCGGTCGGGGGCTGCAGGGCAGGGGGAGGGATAGCATTAGGAGAAATACCTAATGTAAATGACTAGATGATGAGTGCAGCAAACCAATATGGCACATGTATACCTATGCAACAAACCTGCACATTGTGCCCATGTACCCTAGAACTTAAAGTATAATAAAAATAAATTAAAAAAAAATCATTTGGCCATCCTCTTTCCCTAAGTTGAAGAAGGATCTTGTAAAAGTCCTCCAAGGATAAGTTGAAAGGATGTTCTATGGGATGGAACCTAAAGAATATTTGCCTGCTAGGTTGTGTTGTAACAACGCAATTGCAATATATACAGAACTCTAAAAAGCAAACCCTGCTTTTAAAGATCACTGATATGTATATAAATTAGAAATTTTATGCCTCATAATCATTTTCTAAAATAAATAGGGACTTGGATTTTCCTACTTTGCAATCTCAGTTCCAAGGTATGGTTAGGACAGCATTGTCCAAAGTGTATTCTCCACAATTCTTCTGCTCATAGGTGTTAGTAAAAAAAGGTGAAATCTAGTAAAACTGGCTTGATGAGAAGTTTGAATATAAATAATCATGAGAAAACCTAGGGGAAGCATGTATTATGCAAGAAAATATACATATTCTAACCATGGGCTCTCTCTGTTTTTAGAGGCATTTTCTCAGACTAGTGTTCCATGAAATAATCTTTTGTGATGCCAACCTCAATGCAATTTGTATTCTGCAAATGCAATTTAAAACTGAGACCAGAAGTCAATCAGACATCAGGGAATGGTTAAGCAGGGTTCTCTACTCGGGATAATAATGATAAAAATGCTTACCTTTTCATGTTATTTCTTAACTTTATTAATCAGCTAGAAGCACAGGGGTCTTGGCTGTTTTGTCAGCAGTCAGGGTCAGGCATGGAAACCTCTCTATGTGATCTGAGAGGGGGTGTCTTGGAGACAAGCCAAGTGAGAAAGCCAGGCAGGCTGCCCATGAGAAAGCCTCAGGCAGAGAGGAAGGAGCTGAATGTGTGTGCCTGTGGGAGGAAACTGCATTTCTCAACAACATTTTTCAAAGATGCTATTGCCTTTCTACTATTGGACTTAGAATTGCAATTGTTCTACATCAGTAGGAGCAAAGGTGAGAGGAAAAACTTAGAGGAGCTCCCTTAGTCAACGAGGGCAGAGGTTTGCAGCTCTTTACGGAGATGAGAGCAGGGGCAACTATGAAAGGTGGCCCTATATGAACGTGCCCTTTCCTTCACTTTGTACCCCTTTTCCTGAGTGGAGGAGGCTGTGCTCTCCCCTGGACTTACCCAAAAGAAGGCCTTGCTTGGCTCTGAGTTTCTGCTTCTCAAGTAGAAAGCAGAGTCTGTTCTGTTTCTGGCCACTGTTCTCTCAATAAACCATATGCTATGGTTTGATGGGATTTTGTAGGGGTCCAGCATTTCTTTCCCTGTAGGTTTTTTTTTTTTTTTTGGGGGGGACGGAGTCTCACTCTGTCACCCAGGCTGGAGTGCAGTGGCATGATCTCAGCTCACTGCAGCCTCTGTCTCCCGGGTTCAACCCATTCTTCTGCGTCAGCCTCCCTAGTGGCTGGGATTATAGGCGCGTGCCAACATGCCCAGCTAATTTTTGTATTTTGAGTAGAGATGGGGTTTTGCCATGTTGGCCAGGCTGGTCTCTAACTCCTGACCTCAAGTGATCCCCTGTCTGGGCCACCCAAAGTGCTGGGATTATAGGCGTGAGCCACCTCACCCAGCCCTTTGCCTGTAGATTCTAATAACCCATCCTCTAATGCTTAGGCTATCAAATTGATAAGACAAGATGCAGGGACTCTACCTCATTGCTTACATAGGAAGATTTTTGATTTGGTCCACAGCACATGCTGTGTTTGCTGGTTAAGTCCTTCTCAAAACAGGTTTTTTCCCACCTGTGGCATCAGGTAGGGATATCATCCAATTAGATCCCAAGCCCTCAGAACAGGGGCTCTTCAAAGCTGCCATTCAGTAAGTTCTGGAAGATAGCTGAGATGTCACACAGGCCAAATGGCTTTCTTGTGCTTTCAAAATGAGTTGAGCACATTTAGAAGCCCATCCTCCACTCATCATTTTTCTAGAGACAAAGTTGTAGGTGCCTCTGAGCACGAATTTTGTAAAGCCTCATCCTACACAGAGCTGGTTCAAGAGATTGTAGGAAGAGGTGGTGGTAAAGAATGATGACTATCTTGAGATCTGAATATGCCTGGAAGAGGCAACTTCTTCTGTCCCTCCAACTTAAAAAAAATTACGAAGTTCACTGGGGCTTATACAGGGAGGAGGAGGGTCTGTAGAGGCTCCGCTCCAGTGTGATGGTAATATATTGGTGTAGGTGCAGAGCCTGTGGAATGCATCGATCTCACAGCCACACCCCTCACGTGAGGATATGTAGTTCCTCCTCCTCTTCCTCTCCTTCCTCATCTTCCTTTTCCTCCCCCTCCTCCTCCTCTTCCTTTTCCTCTTCCTCTTTCTCTTTCTCCTCTTCCTCCTCCTTCTTCATCTGAAACTATTTTTATAGGCAATCTGATGGTAGACATCTCATGGAAACAGTGGACAGAGTTATTAAGGAGATGTATGGGTCGTAGACATCTGTGTGATTAGGGATACCCTGGCTGGTGAATAATGGCTAATGGAAGCTTCTCCAGCCCTCACCTTGTGGCTTGAAGCAGATTCTTCCTCAACAGTGGATATAAATGCCTAGTTTATTTTCTGGAGCCCCCTTGGACTGGGTGGGTGGGGATCCAGGACTGGATCTATGACTTCTTTAAGTTTTCCTACACTGATATAGAGTCAGAAACCAATGATCCTGACCCTCTCTGGAATGCAGAAAACCCTTCCTGTGGCCAACAAATTGGGTACAATGCAGGCAGGAGCAGCTTCCCTGGCAACTGGATTGTATCTCATTGGATATGGCATGTTTGGATAGAGTGGCCTGTTACTCTGTGGGACAGGCACAACTGGGCATCCGTGGGTAATGAAGGAGGGTGCCAGCCATAGGAGATCCCTGGTCTCCCTGGTCTGGAGGGCTGCGGGACTGTAGAAAGCATGAGCTCAGGAGCTCAGGCCAGCTCATGGTGCAAGGCCTCTGGAAGCCTTCTCAAAATGGTATCTGATTTTATTCAAGACTCTGGCTGAGAATCCAGAGCCCCAGGGCTTGGTGGGCCACACATCCTCTCTCGCAGCTTGTGTTGTGTGTGGCTTTTCTGGCCACCTCCAGGCTGTCAGGGAGTGCTGGTCGACTTTTAGCCGCAGCCTGCCGTCTGGAGGAAAGGAATTGCCCACTTTTCTGCATTTCCTGCCATAAATGGGAAAACGTATGACAGAATTTTGAGGTTCTTTTTCTACCCTCATGGGGTAGAATATTTTAATTTTGAATATTTGCACCCTGCCTCATTCCACAAAGAATCTGAGGTGGCTTATACAAATGCACACAATACAAATAAGTGGAAATAAATAATTGAATGGGTCAGAGTGATGGGAAAATGCAGTGCGTAAAAGGAAGCCATGGGTAATTTTATTACCCCAAAATGCATACTCCATGGTCCTCAATGTGTCCTGTGATTGGGCCATATATTTGCACCTATGGGGGAGGAAGTTTAAGTCCTAAAACACATTTTGGTAAAAGCAATTTTAACAAGAGAGTAAACCCATGTAGTCCTTAAATCCAGACGTCTGTCTTAATTAGGATGAAAAAAATTGTAACTCTAAGTGTGATTTTTTTCATTTTTTGTATTAATTTTAGTATGCTATTTGATTCATACAAAAGAATATTTATGATATGTATAAGTTATAAAATATAGTAGTATGATGAACATTTCTGCACCCAGCAGTCAAGCAAAGGACAAGTCCATTCCCAGTAACTCGTATCCACCCTCACTTCTGCTCCTAACCTCCTTCTGTGTCCTGCTTTTCTTTTCCCCACAGAGAGAACCACTATCCTGAATTTTAAAATTATTCTTTTTATTTTTTGTTTTGTTTTATCCCAAATGCATGCATATGTAAATAATATTTTGCCCAGTTTTGCTTATTTTTAGGTTTATTAAAATAATATCTACTAGGTTGATGCAAACGTAGTGAGGTTTTTGCAATTACGTTTGCACCAGCTGAATAAATCAGTCTTCTGGGTTCTTTCCTTTTCCATTCAACATCATGTTTCTAAGATTCCTTAATGTTGTCGCACATGTGTGCAATTCATTTTTTTCTAGTGCTTTATTATGATACTTTTCATGGATACACTGCCCCTTATCCTTTCTCTGCTGTTGACTGTGCAGGTTGCTTTTAGTATTGTACTATTATGGACAAAGTTCCTGAAGTCACTTTTGAATATGTCTCCCAGTGCACATATTCAAGAGTTTCTCTAGGGTGGATACCTAGGAATAGAATTATGTGGTATGCTTCACGAGATAATGCTGAAATGTTTTCCAAAGCAATTATACAACCTCACCAGTAAAGTATAAACCTTTTCAAATCCTTATTTGACATTGTCAGATGTTAATTTTTGTCAATCTAGTGGCATAAAAACCATCTCATTGTGGAAATGCAATTGCATATCCTTGACTAGTAGGACAGTGAAGAATCTTTTCATGTTTTTTTTATGGTTTTCTTCTCCTGTGAAGTATTTTAAAAATGTATTTTGCACATTTTATTGGGTTTATTGTCATTTTCTTATTGATTCATGACAATCTTTTATGTGTCTTCTCTTAGGCCAACGTTTCATTCCGTATCCCAGGCAGGCCATTTTATTTATTCTTATGGCTTGAATTTCTTTCTGTGTATTGATTACTCACAAATCTAAGTATTCAGCCCAAGATGTTCTGAGCATCACACCCATGAATCCAACCAGATGCTTACTCAACACCTTTAGGTGATGTCTCACAAGATTATGAGGCTCAGTATGTCCAAAATTGAGTTCAGCATCTTTCCACCCGGGCTGAATTCCTCTATTTTGTCTTCTATCTTAGAGGTATCACCACCAAAAACTCAGGTATCCAAGCTACAAACTTAAGTGTGGTTTTTGACTCTAGCTTCTCCTTTATATGTGCTGTCCAATCAATAACCAGGTTCTATGGATGCTAATTTCTAAATGTCCCTTGAGTCTATTCTTGTCTCTGAATCCCTAATGCTATTCCTTTATTCAATAATCACAGGCACACCAAATTGCTTCAGGGCCCTCCTAGTTGGACTTCTGGTCTGCAGTCAGCATACTGGAGCCATGGGGATGGCTTTTTAAAACATGCTACGTGGTCAAGTCACTCCCTTGTTTAAAACGTTTTAATGGTTCCCCAGGAGGCGGAGGTTGCAGTGAGTTGAGATCACGCCACTGCATTCTAGCTTGGGTGACAGAGCAAGACTCTGTCTCAAAAAAAAAAAAAAAGTTTTTGTGGTTCCCATTACTTACCAAGGTCCAAACACATCATGGCTTAAAAGACCCTTCATAGTCGACCCCAGGTCATCTCTCATTCCTCATCCACTGTCATGTCCTCTGCATGCTTTGTGCACCAGTCAGACCCAGATATGGCAGAAGCTGCAGATATGGCAGAAGCTGTTCTACCTGAAAAGATTAATAAAGAAATGTCGAGTAAAAAAACCACATACCACCTGTTCTCACTTTTAAGGGATCGCTAAACATTAGGTGAAGTGGAAATCAAGATGGGAACAATAGACACCGGGGAGTCCAAAAGAAGGGAGGGAGAGGGGCAGGGGTTGAAAAACTACCTGCCGTGCACTGTGCTCCCAAACCTCAGCCTCACACAATCTATCCACATAACATACCTGAATCTAAAACTAAAAAAATAAAATTTGGTTGGGTGCAGTGGCTCACACTTATAATCTCAGCACTTTCGGAGGCCAAGGTGGGTGGATCACCTGAGGTCAGGAGCTCGAGATCAGCCTGATCAACATGGGGAAACCCTGTCTCTACTAAAAATACAAAAGTTAGCCAGGCGTGGTGGTGCATATCTGTAATCCCAGCTACTCAGGAGGCTGAGGCAGGAGAATCACTGGAGCCCGGGAGGCTGAGGTTGCAGCGAGCCAAGATCGCACCACTGCACTCCAGCCTGGGTGACAGAGCCAGACTCCGTCTCAAAAAATAAAATACAATAAAATAAAGATTGTTAACATGGTAAAAGCCATGTTATGTATATTTTGCTACAATAAAATAAAAATGGATCAAAAAAACGGGTAAAACAGGGAATCATACAAAAATGACATATACATGTGATATGTATTTTATTTCAACTGAAAACACAGAAATGTATATTTATTCAGCAATGTCTTGAAGTAGGGCCAAGACTTTTTCTTAGAATGTAACTTGATTGGTGTTTGGAATCATCCTTTTTGCATAAACCACACCAATAATTGATTATTTATGATTTCTAATTACAAATGAATCAAGACTTAAGAACACTTATGAACCAATGTTAGTATATAATTCTTCTACATTTTAAAAACTTTTCCCTCCAAAACTATTAGAGTTGTTTTATCCAGATCTAGTTTGATAGCATTTTCTTTTTAGGACTTAGACTCATGAAGTCTCTTCAAAGCATTCTACCTAGGATAAAAATAGCAACTTTCTTTTGTAATCATGTTTCATGAGTTTATATAATACCTATTTAAGTCCTATAATTAAAATAACATTAAGTCTGACATAAACAGTTTTGGGAACAAATACAGCTGACCCTTGCTAAGCACATAACTCATCCGGTGGAGTGGAAGTACACAGGCTTACCGGCCTCGCACGCTCCTGTGCTGTGTGTGTGCGTTCCTCAGTATTTGTTTTTTTTTTTTTTTTTTTTTTTTTTAAGACAGAGTCTTGCTCTGTTGCCCAGGCTGGAGTGCAATGGAGCGATCTCGGCTCACTGCAACCTCCGCCTCTCAGGTACAAGCGGTTCTCCTGCCTCAGCCTCTGGAGTAGCTGGGATTACAGGCGCCCACCACCACGCCCAGCTAAGTTTTTGTATTTTTAGTAGAGATGGGGTTTCACCATGTTGACCAGGCTGGTCTCAAACTGCTGACCTCAAGTGATCCACCTGCCTTGGCCTCCCAGGTGCTGGGATTACATGTGTGAGCCACTGCACCCAGCCTTTTTTGAAAATGAGTTAATAAAAGGGAAGGGTAGTTGAGAGAATGTCTACTCTATTTGCAGTTCTTTAAATGTTCATCTCCATGTTTGGCTTATGTAGGTCCTTCTGCTTGAGAACCTCTTTCCTAATTATGTTTCCTGCTCATTCTTCTTCATGTCTCAGTGCACTCATCACTCCATCTGATAAGCCTTCTCTGAGGCTCCGGGACTTCGATGCCTCACTTTGTGCTACTGTGTGTTTCTGTCACTCTCTAGGTTTTCCCAACGTTTTGGGGCAGATGATGCTTTTTGCTTGGGTCTGTTCTGCGCCTTATAAGTTGTTTAGCAGCTGGTCTCCCCAAGATGCCACAGCACCCTTCCCCCAGTTGCAACACTCAAAAATGTCTTCAGATATTATCAATGTCCCCTTAAGGAACAAGATAGGCCTGGTTGAGAATGACTGCTATAGATTACAGATGTTCATTGAATGACTGAATGACCTTAGTTCTTGGATTGCTGCAGAACTGATCAGCAACAAAGCAGCATATAAATTCAGGAAAGTGCTCACGTCCTTTTTAAAACAGTATCTCCATCCTGTAAAATACATTTCAGTGCATTTTTAATTTGGCTCAGTGCTAATAATCTAGGAAGCTGTTTTTACTGCCTACAGGAGAAGAGAGTTAGTGGTGTTTTATATAACTTACTCTGTCTCCCCTTCACCCCAATTTGCCATCTGCCAAAATCTTTGGCCCTCAGAGTGGGAAAAATACACTCTACCAGCCAACTGAGATCTACCAAGTGGATCATGGCCAAGTAAATGTTGAACTCCCTGCTCCTGAAGTTTTTGTGAGAATCAGTTTATATAAGGGGGCGGGGCTGTGGAGTGAGGAGGGATGGGTTTGAAGTATAATTAGACTAGCATCCCATCCTATTTAACAGTCTTTCTGTACCCCATGAAAGTAAACTCACCAAACTTCTAGGTGGGAACCACTTTC
Organism: Symphalangus syndactylus; assembly: GCF_028878055.3. Taxonomy (NCBI): domain Eukaryota; kingdom Metazoa; phylum Chordata; class Mammalia; order Primates; family Hylobatidae; genus Symphalangus; species Symphalangus syndactylus. The sequence continues at coordinate 147,702,062 of NC_072425.2, forward strand.
CATGTCTCTGCTATCTATGGGAACTTTACTTATTTGTTTAATAAATATTTTTGGGCACCTAATATGTGTCAGACACTGGCTTAAATACTGGTCAATATGCATATGTTCACGTGATTTGCCAAAAAGTCAGTTTCATTTATAGGGTTCTTGGCCCCACCTTGAGCTCCATGCTGGGCTGAATCCTCCCTGTCATCCAGTTTATGGCTCCCACAATTTGAGAAAAGGTTGGGAGGTGATTCAGAGACAAAGAAGTGGTTAAAAGGCTGGCTGTGTCTGTTGAGGAATTACAAAGAACACCCACTGGGGCTGTCTTCTCAGGGAGAATCAGCATGAGGTGCAGGTCTCATCTAGAAAAAGGGGTCTCATACAGATTTTCAGAGCTTTGTTCTCCAAGTCCACGTGGCATAGAGAAGAAGTGTCAGGCATGAGGGAAACAGGTGAGACGTGGCAGAGCACCTCCTGAAATACCTGCTGTCTCCCACCAAGTGACGGGTGGTTCTCGGACCCACCCTGCGACTGGGCACTGGCTGCCTTGCCATGCCTGTGTGCTGGCACCTTGGACTTCAGGGCCTGGGGAATTCTCATGGCAAATCCCTACCTGATAAAACTGCTGGGGGAAAACAGGTTTTGATGCACATTGCCAGGAGTCACTGTTGAGGGTTGTGATTTTTTTCCTGTGAGTCGTTGGCAGAAACAGGCTCTATGACTAACCTCAGAAGGGCAAGGGAGCTTTCTGTTAACTGATCGCCTGCAGAGGATCAGAGAGGAATTCCTCCTGGACTCCCTGCTCTGGTCCACCCTGGCCTCGTTTTCCATCTCTGGATCCTTCCAGCCATGCAAACATACACAGCGTTGCCATGGCGACTCTGGGACAGACACATGCATGGGAGAAAAGTGTGAGGCAAAATCTCTTCTCTGATGATTTGCTGGGAGGGAAGGAGGCTTGAACAGGTTTCAAAAGCACCTTGTTTCACCCCCTGATTTTCACACGAGAGCAGCCACCCCAGCCATAAACACAGTGGCCTCTTTTCTTCTGCTTTGCTTGCTGAGGCGACTGCAGCTCTGGGAGACCTGAAGAGGCTCCAGGATGAAAGGGCCTCCCACCCTTAAACCCACCCACAGAATGGGTTGCCAGTCATCAGGTGGGGACACCATTGGATGGTGGATGATCAGGGCTGTCCCTGGTTATTAAACTCATTATGCTCTCACCAGGACCCCTCACTTGTCCTTGTGAGTTTCTGACATGGTCCTCCTCTGTCTCTTCCTCGCCAGCTTGGCTGCCACCCCTCGGGCTGGGGTCACTGGGGCATGGCCCACCAGTGGCCTCTCCATTCTAGCCCAGCTCCATCCGTCCTGTGAGCTCAGGTGGACTCAGCATTCCAGGTCATCCTGGAGGGATCTGGTCATGACCACATCACTCTGGATTCTGGTTCATTTCCAGCATTTTTCCCAGGTGAAATCAGGCTTAAATGAATATTATGCAGTGACAGGAAAAACAGCTGCTGCCTGAAGAACACACACAGCAGAAGAGAAATGATGGTGGCGATGGAGGTGGGGTAGATGTTCAGTGTGAGGCCCTGGAGGCGGGGGTGGGGTTGGGGGAACAAGGGCAGGGTTTATTTGTCAGCCCCCACCATGCTGGGTGTGTCCCAAATGCCCGTTCTGATTACTTGGTAATGTTTTTTGGGTGCTGTGCTGAGAAAGCCTGCGAGGCTGCATGAGGTTCCGCAGTAGAGAGCCCTGGTGCTCCATGACCAATGCCTGTGACTGGTGCAGCAAGAGGGACGTTCCTCTGCTGAAATGAATGAGTGCATCTTCCCTGAAGGTGGGTGTGGATAAAGTCCATCACCAGGGTCCTGTTTGGAGGAGAAGCAGCAGATCTGAATGAATCAACTTTCATCAAGTCACCCCATGGTTCTAGGAGAGCCAGCCCACTTTGTCATCAAGCCCCAAATTCCCTGGCTGGCTGACTTTCAGCCTCTACTTTGACCTGGCTCAGAGCAATTTCAACTCCTGTTCTCAGCATGCCCCTCCTGCTGTGGTCGAGCATGTTGCCTTCTTAGTCCTTGAAGGTAGCACCCAACACCTGTTTCCATGCTCTAGTCCAAGGCCCGCTCTCCTTCCTCTGGCTTCCTGACATCCCTCGCGCTGAAGGCCAAGTTCAGGACCATGTCCTCCACACACCTGTGGACAGCTCCACCCGTGGTGGTCTCTCCTCTTCTGCCCTTTTCTCTGTAGTCTGTGCATTCCAGATCAGCACATGAGTTCTCTCTCCTGGCTTCCTTTGTGTTAGGCACAGATGGGAATCCAGGGCAGAGAGATGTTCTGCCCTTACTACCTTGCGGCAGACAGGATCAGACTTGTGGGACCTGCTTGGTTACCACCTGCTGAGATTCCATTTTCTTTTGTAATTTTATATTGTAGATGTAGCATTGTGACTGGTTGCTTACCCAGTGTGCATTCCTCTTCTCTGCCTTGGTCACAGAACCCAATTTTATTTCAGTTAGTGTGATGCCCAGTTAAAAGGTATCCTTTCCATTTTATTATAAAGCTAAGAGTTAACATTGAAATGTGAGCAAACATGGACAGAGACGGATGTGTTACACATATTTTCTCCCAATGTGTGGCTTGTCTTATTTTCTTAACAATGTTTTCCAAAGACTAAAAGTCTTTCATTTTGATGAAGTCCAATTTATCGCTTTTCTCTTTTCTAGGTCATGTTTTCTGTGTCATATCTAAGAAGACTCTGCCTAACCCATAGTCACAAAGATTTTCTTCTGTATTTTCTTCTAGGGTTTTTATAGTTTTAGCACTTGGTTGTAGGCCTATGATCCATTTTAAGTTAATGTTTAGATATGGTGTGTGGTAAGCATCAAGGTTCAATTTTTTTTCTTAATGTATTATTATTATTATTATTATTTTTGAGACAGATTATCGCTTTGTTGCCCAGGCTGGAGTGCAGTGGTGCAGTCACAGCTCACTGCAGCCTCAACCTCCCATTGTATTTTTGTTTTTGCAGTTATTCCAGCACCATGTATTAAAACAACCCAGAGTTTAACCGAGCATTAGAGACCTCTGTGGATTTGCTTAGGGAGTTCCAGAACACTTAAAGTGGCATGGAACTTTTTGTGTGTATGTGCTCATGTGATTTGGGGATGGAAGGGTGGTGGAAGTGGAGATGACTCACAGCTTTCACCAGATTCTGGAAGATGCCCTGTCTCCCAGAAGCTTAAACATCTCCACTGTAATGTAACAAGGCCTTTTTCTTCACCTCCCTGAACAAAGGGAGCTACAGAGGGGAGAAAGGGATGTCAAAGACTGCGTGTGAGCTGCTTTCGAGTTCCTGGGAAGAAAACAATATGAACTTTGGGGAGTAAGCCTGTACAAACATACACAAACTATTCTTAATAACAGCATGAAAGCCAAGGCAGTAAAACTTTGTTAAATCTGATACTGGGCATCTTTAACACAGCACATAATTCAAAGCAACTGCATGGTTGTTTTAAGTTCATTCTTCTGGGCCGCTGTGTTTTAAATAGACAAAACTTACTGAGAAAGAGAGTTTAAAACCTAAGTTGAAAATGAAATTTTAATTAAGGGGATTTTGTGAATATGGCTAGAATGAGTATTCTGCATTCAGGATCTTATAGTCCCCAAATGTCAACTAGGTCTAATCACCAGAGATCATTGGCCCCCTCCCTCTACTGGATTGGTCACAAGGCTCTGAAAACATGAGCTGCTTAACTCCCAGAGCTGCAAAATGTTGGTTTCCCCGGGCTAGAGCAGCAGCAGCCACTTCCCCATGAGGGTGAGGAAATTCAATATCTTCCTGATGGGAGACAGAGCCAGACTCCCACCGGCTGTTCTTTCCCTCTAGCAGCTGCTTGCCCCACATTTTCCACGTTTCTGGTCAGGCCGCCCATCAGCCGACCCTTCCAAGTCACTGCTTCCTGAGAGCCCTCCAGTGTGACTCAGACCACTCCCATGGGGCTCCCTTGAGCCGTGGAAGGCGCAGAACCAGAGAACTGGAAGGAATCTTGGACATGAGCTGCTCTGAGCCCTTTCATTTTCAGAGAAGAAAACTGAAGCCCAGAGAAATAAGGCCAGTTGCCCGAGGTCACACAGTTAGAGGTAGAACTGAAACTAGACACTGGGTTATCCTGACTTGAGGCCAACATTCTTTTTATGATAGTCGGAGTAGAAAAATGGAAAAAAGCACAAACTTAGGGCTCAGACAAACCTAGGTTTGGATTTTGACTTTTTGTTCACAATCTGTGGAACTCTGTGAAAGGCACTTTACCTTTCTAAGCTTTAGTGTCCTCACTGGAAAACAGAGATAAGTATGCGGCAAATATTAAGTTCCTTTTCTGGACTGGCACATGCTATTTTTGGTTCTGAGTACATAGCTGGGAATGAAACGAACCAAGTCCCTTGGCCCAAGGCATAGAACTTACATCCCAGTGTGTGAAGGATAATACCAGTGCTTCTGAGGTTATTGTAAGGATTCAAAGAGACAAAAAATGTGAATGTAAGCCCAGTTCCTGGCAGAGTAGATATCTAATAAATGGTAACAGCAATTATAATTATTACTTTATGTTCCAAATGTCAGTCTCCACAAAGAAGGCCAACTCCTGGGGTATAAGGGTTCTGTCTCAGTTTCCTTACCAGCACCCCAGTATATAGGACCCCCAGGAAGCCCTGACAATCTTTGGTGCTCAGAGTCCTGCCCTAACCTACTGTCAAACCCTTAGTTCTTGCTTCTGAATTCATCCGACAACCTATTGACTGATCTGTATGCTACCTTTGTTTCTCTGCTGGGACTCCTTCGGAGAGCCTGAAAGGTGGTCTTGCTGGGATTGGAGACCCCCTGTCAGCCCACTGTATCCTGCAGCTCGGATCACCCCAGTGGCCTGCTTAGCTCCTTTTTGCTCCCCTGGCCTCTGAGGCCATTAGACCCTGGCTCTGGTCTGCCATTTGTCTCCTGACCCCTCATGTGGGGTTGGTTTTCTCTCTCCTGCCCAGCCCCAGCCCTGCCTGGTCCCTCTTGAGCTGCCAATGATGCAATTCCTCTTAATAGTCCAGCAAAAGCCCTTAGAGCTGGAAGCGGTTATACCCTGCCTTGGTCTCAACCATGTCGAAGCCCATGGTCCATTCTGAAGTAACAAGACTCACATGTAGGGAGAGAAGCCCTTGACTTCAAGGAACCACCCACTCCGTACTTTTCCCACCCTCCCCTCACATATGAAGCAGGGTGAGCCATGACTTGGGTTGATGGGTGTCTTGGCAGCTTTTAGAAAGGAGAGGAAATGGGAATTTGAATGACCCATGTACACATAGCGGAATGCTGCAATCACATGCCTTTCCTCTCACTGCCAAATCTCAATGGTGTTCTTACAAATTTTCCCTAATATGTTGGAGTCTCCAGTCCCCATTCAACTCCCATGCTCTCCAAAGCAGAGGATATTGGGACTGGAAAATGAGCAGTATATGTTTAAGGGAGTATGTTTCTGTATAAGAAGCCAATTTCTGAATAGTTCATCCCTCCTCGCCTTCTCTTTAGTAAAGATAACTGAGACTCAGGTAATGATGGCCAATAATTATGAAGCACTCAGAGATCCTGTTCTAAGTAGTTTACATATATGAATTTATGTAAGCCTCAAAACAACCCTATGAGGTAGGCACTATCAAAATTCACTTTATTTCAGATGAAGAAACCAAAGCACCAAGAGCTTAAGTAATTGGTCCTAGGACACAGAGCGGGGATAACAATGCGGGCAACCTGGCTCCTGAGCCATTGTGCAATACCACCTATGATCTACTTGCTGTTTAGTAGCCCACACAAGAGAAATGTCTTTTATCTTATCTCAGGGAAGAGCAGTGATTTAACACGAGTATGCATTCCAGCCACATTTTGTTGTCAGAAACCGTTACTAGGGGCAGCAATGGAATGTGAAGCATGATGGTATGTGCCAGGCTGTGGTTTCTCTCCCTGTTGCATCAGGACACCTCCTTTCTCTCTTCCTTTGGAAAGTTAGGCTGCAGCCTGCTGTCTCTCCTCAGTGGCAGCCTCTGTGCATCCAGCTGGCAAGGCCCTCTCTTTGCTCAGATTGTCTCTTTTCAGAAGAACTTGGTTCCTAGAAGATTTGTAAATCAAGGTGTACTTGAAGGGGAAACAATCATTCTGACTGGTAAATTGGGGATCAGGAACTGGGCAAGTGCAGCTCAGCCCCTCCCCTCTCCTCATGCTCCTTGTATCTACCTGAGGCACTAACATTATTCTCTGCTTCTGCAGCTGAGATTTTAGAGGGTAGGTTCTGCTTTAGCTGATGGGCTATAACTGCTATGGCTGAGTGGTTAAGTCTGTTGAATTTCAGAGTTCGGTGTTAAGAAGCCTGTTATTGCTGCAAATTTAGGTTATATTTTCGAACAGTTATGTCAGTAATTAAGTTGATATTTGGATCTTCCAGTCTCAGTTGGTTCTAAACACAGACAAAGAAAAGAGCAGATAATTATTGTTCACCCTTTATTCCTAACCATTTCCTTTCCTATCACTGGAGTTGGCTGAATTGGTCAAGAGATATAGTTAAAAAATACATAGGTACATTTACACGAATATATGTAGAGAGCTAAAAACCAATAATCACAAGCATTTCAAGAAAGGTTGCATGTGGTGGTTTCATTACTTCTATCAGCTGAGTCTACTGTGTTTGCAAGCTAAAATCCGAGAAGGCTGAGTGTTCCAAAGTAAGTTATCTATTGTCTGTGGGGCTAAGTTGTCTTTTAAAGCTGTCTTTTCAAGTAGGCAGAATGGATTGCAGAAATAGGAAAAGAGCAGTGGTAGTGCCAAAACAATGCTGGGCTTGGGTCAAAAACAAATATGAGCTTTGGTTAGCCTAGATTTGGTGACCCCATACCCCAGCACACAGGAAATAATTAATTAGAAGATAAATAGGTATGTGTCATTTAAAATAATGTGTTCACTGCCACAATTTATATAAAATAAATACCATGTTCCTGGGTTTCTATTTATAACAGGCATTTTCACATTCTCAGTTATTATCATGACCAACATTTTGAGGAATCTGAGAGGCAGAGATTGAGGTTAAGGGACTTGTATAGAATCATATAGCAAGAGGTGAGATCTGAACTCATGTTCATTCATAGCAGGGTATATCATCTTTCCATTATATGATGCTATGGACACAAAATTGCATTAAGTGTGGACATAGTCACTAGGAAACTTAACACTTGAACTGAAAGGATAAAAATACACCCATGATAAGAAATTAACAACCAAATATGCTCAAAGAGCTAAAGAAAAACATAAACAAAAAACTAAAGAAAATCTGGAAAACAATGCAAAACTGAAATGAGAAGATGGAAATTCTATAAAGGAACAAAACAGAAACTCTGGAGCTAAAAATATTGTAACTGAAGTAAAAATTATAATAGAGGGATTTAACAGCAGATTTGAGCAGGCAGAAGGAAGAATAAGTGGATGTGAAGATAGGACAACTGGAATGATCAAGTCTAAGGAACAGAACAAAAAAGAATTTTAAAAAGTGAAAAGAGCCTAAGGGTCCTGTGCACACCATCAAGTGGACCAACATATGCACTACGTGAGTCCCAGAAGGAGAAAAGAGAGAAATTAATAGAAAGATTATTTGATGACACAATGGCTGAAAATTTCCCCACTTTGATGAAAGATATGGATCCACAAATCCAAGAATCTCAACAACTTCAAGTACCATAAACTCAAAGAGAATCACACTGACATGTTATCATCAAACTCTTGAAAGTTCAAGACAGAGAGAATCTTGAAATCAGCAAGAGATTGTGATTCATCATTGTATTAGTCCGTTTTCATGCTGCTGCTAAGGACATAGCTGAAACTGGGCAATTTACAAAAGAAAGAGGTTTATTGGACTTACAGCTTCACATGGCTGGGGAGGCCTCACAATCATGGCAGAAGGCAAGGAGGAGCAAGTCACATCTTACATGGATGGCTGCAGGCAAAAAAGAGAGCTTGTGTAGAGAAGCTCCTGTTTTTGAAACCAACAGATCTCGTAAGACCCGTTCACTATCATGAAAACAGCACAGGAAAGACCTGCCCTCAAGATTCAATCATCTCACACTGGGTCCCTCCCACAACACATGGGAATTATTGGAACTACAAGATGAGATTTGGGTGGGGACACAGAGCCAAATCATATCAATCATGCACATCAAGTCCTCAATAGAATTATTAGCTAATTTTTTATTAGATAATTTGGAGGCCAGAAGGCAGTGACCTTAAAATGCTGAAGGAAAAAACTTGAAAACCAAAAATTGTGTATCTGGCAAAACTGTCCTTTAAAAATAAAAGGGAAATGAAGACATTCTAGTAAACAAAAGCTGAAGGAGCTCATTTAAACTAGCACTGCCCAACAAGAAATGCTAATAGGAGTTCTTCAGAATGAAATGAAGGAATGCTAAATAGCAACTCAAAGCTGTATGAAGAAATAAAGATCTCCAGTAAAGTTGAATATATGGGCAAATATAAAAGCTGATATTATCATCATTTTGACTGATATTTTTACTTTTTATTTTCTATAGAATTTAAAAGACAAAGGAATAAAATGTAAATTTCTTAATTAGACAATACATAAAGATGTAATATGTGACATCAATAACATAAAAGAAGAAGGCAGAGCTACATAAGATTAGTTTTGGTATGTGATTAGGTTAAGCTGGTATCAATTCAAATTAAATTGCTTCAACTTTAGGATATTATATATGACCCCCATGGTAACCACAAAAAAAGTATCTGTAGACTATACAAAGAAGGAAATGAGAAAGGACTCAAAATGTGTCACTACAAAATATCAGCTAAACCCATACAAGGCAGTAATAGAAAAAATAAAAGACAGAAAACATTTGCAAAATGGCAAGAGTAAGTTCTTTCTTATCAGTAATTACTTTAAATGTAAATAGATTAAGTTCTCCAGTAAAAAGGCATAGATTGGCAGAATGGACTACAAAAAAAAGATTCAACTATATGCTATGCGCAAGAGATTCACTTTAGATCTGAGGAGACAAATAGGTTGAAAGTGAAAGAATGGAAAAGATATTCTATACCAATAGTCACCAAAAGAGAGCTGGGTGGCTGTATTAATTCCAGGCAAAACAGATGTTAAATCAAAAATTGTTCCAAGAGGCAAAAAAGTATGTTGTATATTGAAAAAAGAGTCAATTATCAGAAAAACATAACAATTGTAAATATATACGCATTGAGCATCAGTGTTCTAAAATACATGAGGCAAACATTGACAAAATTGAAGGGAGAGATAAATAGTGTTACAACAATAGTTGGAGACTTCAATATTCCACTTTTAATAATGGATAGAACAATCAGATAATCAGTAAGGACATAGAAGACTTGAACAACACTATAAACCAGGTAGACTTCACAGACATACATACAAAGAATATCACCCAACAATAGCAAAATATACATTTTTCCCAAGTATACCTGGAACATTCTCCAGGATAGATCATATGTTAGGCCCCAAAATAAGTCTTAATACATTTAGAAAGATTCAAATCATACAAAGCATCTTTTCTGATCACAATGAAAACTAGAAACAGAAGGAAAACTGGAAAACAGAAGGAAATATATGTGGAAATTAAACAACACACCTTTTTTTTTTCTAACCCAAGAGTTCATCACAGCTTTATTTACAGTAGCCAAAAACAGGTAAAAATCCAAATAAATTTTCATCAACAGGTGAATTGCAGTCCATCCATACAATGGACTTGTTTTGGACAATAAAAAGGATCAAATACAGACAGAAAACAACATTGATCAATATGAAAAAGATGGCATGCTGAGTGAAAAAAGCCAGACACACAAGCCTACCTTCTGGGTAAATCTATTTACACAATGCTCAACGACCATTGAGCCAAACTAATCTATGGTGGAGAAAAACCAGAACAGTGGGGGCCAGTGGCAGTGAAGGTGGATATAAATGAGATGGAGCATGAAGGCTCCTCCCAGATCAATGATGGACACACTTGTTAGCTGTCCATGAGAGGTACAGTTATAATTGAAGGATGTTATTGAATGCAAATTATTAAATAGCCATTAATAACCATTCATCAATAGTGGCAAACACTAAATACAAGCAAATACCAAATACTAGTAAACTAAGTTCAGGAGCATTTTTTAAACTTTTATTTTAAACATGTACACCAAATCCCAGTGACACGCAATTTACCTATGTAACAAACCTGCACATGTACCAATGTACCATGCAGTTTCATTATATAGGTAAATTGCGTGTCACAGGGGTTTGGTGTACAGATTGTTTTATCACCCAGGTAATAAATATGGTACCCAATAGAAGTTTTCCAATCCTCACCCTTCTACCACCCTCTACTCTAAAGTAGGACCTGGTGTCTGTTGTTTCCTTCTTCGTGCCCATGTGTACTCAATGTTTAGCTCCTACTTGTATGCGAGAACATGCAGTATTTGGTTTTCTCTTCCTGTGTTAGTTCACTTAGCATAATGGCCTCCAGCTTCATCCATGCTGCTGCAAAGGGCATAATCTTGTTCTTTGTTATGGCTATGTAGTATTCTATGGTACATATGTACCACATTTTCTTTATCCAGTCTACTGTTGAGCATTTAGGTCGATTCCATGTCTTTGCTATTGTCAATAGTGCTACAATAAACATACACAAGCACGTGTCTTTATGGTAGAATGATTTATATTCCTTTGGGCATATATCCAATAATGGGATTGCTGGGTTGAATGATAGTTCTGTTTTAAGTTATTTGAGAAATTGCCAAATTGCTTTCCACAGTGGCTGAAGTAATTTACACTCTCACCAGTGGTGATTAAGTCTTCCCTTTTCTTCGCAATCTCACCAGCATCTGTTATTTTTTGACTTTTTAATAATAGCCATTCTGACTGGTGTGAGATGGTATCTTATTGTGGTTTTGATTTGCATTTCCCTAATGATCAGTGATGAGTGTTTTTGCATATGCTGGTTGGCTGCATGTATGTCTTTTTTTGAAAAGTGTCTGTTCATGTCTTTTGCCTACTTTTTAATGAGGTTGTTTGTCTTTTGCTTGTGTTATAAATTTCATTTAAGTTCCTTATAGATTGTGGATATTAGACCTTTGTTGGATGTATAATTTGTAAATATTTTCTCTCATTCTGTAGGTTGTCTGTTTACTCTATTGATAGTTACTTTTGCTGTGCAGAGGCTCTTTAGTTTAATTAAGTCCCGTTTGTCAATTTTTGTTTTTGTTGCAGTTGCTTTTGTCATCTTAATCATAAAATCTTTGCCAGGGCCTATGTCCAGAAAGGTACTTCCTAGGTTTTCTTCTAGGGATTTTATAGTTTTAGGTTTTACATATAAGTCTTTAATCCATCTTAAGTTGATTTTTGTATGTGGTGTAAGGAAGGTGTCCAGTTTCAATCTTCAGCATATGGCTAGCCAGTTATCCCAGCACCATTTATTGAATAGGGAGTTCTTTCTCCATTGCTTGTTTTTGTCAACTTTGTTGATGATCAGATGGTTGTAGGCATGTGGCTTTATTTCTGGTTCTCTATTGTGTTCCACTGGTTTATGTGTCTGTTTTGGTACCAATACCATGTTGCTTTGGTTACTATGGCCTTGTAGTATAGTTTGAAGCCAGGTAATGTGATGCCTCCAACTTTGTTATTTTTGTTTAGAATTTCTTTGGCTATTCGGGCTCTTTTTTCGTTCCATATGAATTTTAAAATAATAGTTTTTTTATAATTCTGTGAAGAATGTCATTGGTAGTTTGATAGGAATAACACTGAATCTGTAAATTGCTTTGGGCAGTATGGCAATTATAACAATATTGATTCTTCCCATCTATGAGCATAGAATGTTTTTCCATTTGTTTGTGTCATCTCTGATTTCTTTGAGCAATGGTTTGTAATTCTCATTACACAGATTTTTCACCTCCCTGGTTAGCCATATTCCTAGGTATTTTAATCTTTTATGGCTATTATGAATTGGATTGTGTTCTTGATTTGGCTCTCAGCTTGTATGTTGTTTGTGAATAGAAATGTTGCTGATTTTTGTACATTGATTTTGTATCCTGAAATTGCTGGAGTTTTTTTTATCAGATCTAGGAGGTTTGGACAGAGACCACTGGGTTTTTTAGTTACAGAATCATATCATCTGCAAACAGAGATAGTTTGACTTCCTGTCTTCCTATTTGGATGCCTTTTATTTCATTACCTTGTCTGACTGCTCTGGCTATGATTTCCAGTACTATGTTGATTAGGAGTGATGAGAGTGGGCATCCTTATCTTGTTCCAGTTCTCAAGGGTAATGCTTTCAGCTTTTGCCCATTCGGTATAATGTTGACTATGGATTTGTCATAGATGGCTCTTATTATTTTGAGATATGTTCCTTCAATGCCTAGTTTTTTGAGGGTTTTAACATGAAGGGATGTTGAATTTTATCTGCATCTTTGAAATGATCATGTGGTTTTTCTTTTTAGTTATGTTTATGTGATGACTCACATTTATTGATTTGCATATGTTGAATCAACCTTGCATCCTAGGGATAAAGCCCACTTGATCATAGTGGATTAGCTTTTTGATGTGCTGCTGGATTCGGTTTGCTAGTAATTTGTTTGGGTTTTTTGAATCTATGTTCATTAAGGATGTTGGCCTGAAGTTTTCCTTTTTTGTTTTGTCTCTGCCTAGTTTTGGTATCAAAATGATGCTAGCCTCATAGAATGAGTTAGGGAGGAGTTCTTCGTCCTCAATTTTTTGGAAATAGTTTCAGCAGAAATGGTATCAGCTATTCTTTGTACATCTGGTATAATTCAGCTGTGAATCTGTCTGGTCCTGGGCTCTTTCCAGTTGATAGGCATTTTATTACTATTCAGTTTTGGAACTCATGATTGGTCTGTTCAGGGTTTCAGTTTCTTCTTGGATTAATCTTGGGAGGTTGTATGTTTCCAGGAATTTATCCATTGCTTGTAGATTTTCCAGTTTGCGTGCATAGAGGTGTTCATAATTGTCTCTGAGGGATTTTTTTGTATTTCTGTGGGTTTAGTGGTAATGCTCATTTGTCATTTCTGATTGCACTTGTTTGGATCTTTTCTCTTTTTCTCTTTATTAGTCTAGCTAGTGGTCTATCAATCTTATTTATTCTTTCAAAGGACAAACCCCTGAATTTGTTGATCTTTTATATGGTTTATTGCATCTCAGGAGCACAGTAAAAGGATTATACACCTTGATCAAGTGGGTTTTATTCCTACAATGGAAGGATGTTCCAATATCTGAACATCAATAAATGTAATATACCACATTAATAGAATGAAAAAAATACACATAATCATCTTAATGTAGAATAATAATTTGACAAAATTCAGCACACTCTCATGATAAAAAAGACTAAAATACTAGGAATAGAAGGAAACTATTAGTAAAGGCCATATATGAAAAACTCATAGTAATGTCACACTCAATTGTGAAAGTCCGTAAGCTTTTCCTCTAAGATTGCAGGAAGAAGACATGGATGCCTGCTTTTGTTGTTTCTATGGAACATAGTATTAGAAGTTCTAGATAAGCAATTAGGCAAGAAGAAGAAATAAAATGCATTCAGATTGGAAAAAAAGAAGTAATATTATCTCTGTTTGCAGCTGATATGATCTTATATGTAGAAAACCCTAAAAATTCCAAACACAAAACAGAGCTAATAAATGAATTCATTAAACTTGCAGGATACAAAACCAATGCATAAAATCAATTGCATTTTTATTTACTAGCAATGAATAATCCAAAAAGAAACTAAGAAAACAATTCATTTCTAATAGTATCAAAAAGAATAAAATATTTAAGGATACATTTAACCAAGGAGGTAAAAGACTTGTATGATGAAAACTTTAAAACATCGCTGAAAGAAATTAAAGAAGACGTAAACAAGTGGAAAGACATTTCATGTCCATGAATTGGAAGACTTACTATTGTTAAGATGACAATACTTCCCAAAGAAATCTGCACATGTAACGTAATTCTTATCAAATACCAATGGCAGGTTTCTAAGAAATAGAAAAAGCCATCCTAAAATTCATATGTAATCTCAAGAGACTCTGAGTAGCTAAAATATTTTTGAAAAAATAAGAACAAAGTTGAATGAGTCACACTTTCTGATTTCAATACTTATTTCAAAGTTTCAGAAATCAAAACAGTATGGAACTGGCAACAGAACAGACATACAGATGGATGGAACAGACTAGAGAGTTCAGAAATTAATCTTCTCATATGTGGTCAATTGATTTTCAGTAAGGGTGCTGAGAACATTTAATAGGGGAAAGGACAGTCTTTTCAACAAATGGTGATGGGAAAACTGTATATGCACATATAAAAGAATACAGTTGGATCCCTACCTAACACCATATACAAAAAGTAACTCAAAATACCTAAAGTAATAAACATCTAAATGTAAGAACTAAAACTACAGAGCTCTTAGAAGAAAACATAGGAAAAATCTTCATGACACTGCATTAGGCAATGATTTATTAGATATGACACCAAAGTGTAGGTAACAAAAGAAAAAAAATAGATACATTGGACTTCATCAAAACTAAAACCTCTTGTGCACCAAAAGGCACTATCAAGAGAGTGAAAAAGCAACCCACAGAATGGGAGAAAATATTCATGAATTACATAGCTGATGAAGGATTAATATCCAGAGTATATAAAGAGCCCCCACAACAATTCAATTCAAAAATGGGCAAAATATCTAAATACTTAAATATTTCTGCAAAGAATATATATAAATGGCCAATAAGCACATGAAAAGATATTCAACATCACTAGACATTAGGGAAGTGTAAATAGAAACTGCAGTTAGTCCACTTCATATAGGAGAAATGTTATTTAAAGGAAAAATAACAAATATTGTTGAGGATGTAGAGAAATTGGAACCATTGCACATTGCTAGCATGAATGTTAACTGTCACGTCTGCTGTGGAAAACCATTTGTTCCTCAGATAATTAAACATAAAATTACCACATGATCTAGCAATTCCACTCCTAGATGTATACCCAAAATTACTAAAAGCAGGAATTCAAACAAATGCTTATACACCAGTTTTCATTATAACTTTACCCATAATAGCCAAAAGGTGGACACAATCCAAATGTCTATTAATGAGATGGATGGATAAACAATATCTGGTATATACATACAATGGAATATTATTCAGCCTTAATAAAAAATGAAATTCAGCCAAGAAGCAATGAGTCATACTCATTCATCCAAATTCTTCTTTTCTTTTTTTTTTTGTTTGAGACAGTCTTACTCTGTTACCTAGGCTGGAGTGTAGTGGCATGATCTTGGCTCACTGCAACCTCTGCCTCCCAGGTTTAAATGATTCTTGTGCCTCAGCCTCCTAAGTAGGTGGGATTACAGGCATGCACTACCACTCCTGGCTAATTTTTGTATTTTTTTTTGTAGAGACTGGGTTTCGGCATTTTGCCCAGGCTGGTCTCGAACTCCTGACCTCAAGTGATCTGCCTGTCTCAGCTTCACAAAGTGTTGGGATTACAGGCACGAGCCACCACTCCCAGCCTCATCCAAATTCTTTTTCCTCATTCTCCTCTGTGGTCAACAGCATCCAGAGTCTTGGCAAGATGGCCAGCTGAGCTTTGTGGTCCGTATGTGAAGTCACATGTGGATTCATATGCATAAACCTTAGAAATAGTATGCTAAGTGAAATAAGCTAGACACAAAAGGACAAATACTATATGATTCCACTTATATGAGTTTCTAGAAAAGGCAAATTCATAGAGACAGAAAGTAGAATAGAGGTTACTAGGGGCTGGGGGTAAGGGTTAAAAAAATATTGGGAGTTACTGTTTAATGAATATAGAGTTTCTGTTTGAAATGATAAAATGTTTCTGGAAATAGATAGTGGTGATGATTTCACAACATTTTGAGATGTGCTTAATGCCACTAAATTGTAAAATTGTACACTTAAAAGTAGTTAAAATGGTAAGTGTTACGTTTATTTTACCATAGTTAAAAATCTCAAAAAGATTAACTATCACTTAAAAGACAGCTATAATGTTATGAGTAATATTTTAATTTGTATTTTCTGAAAAACAATGGATCACACTAAATCATCCAAATTCTTTCACCTGTTCTCCTTTGTGATCAGCAGCATCTGTGGCTCTTGCAAGATGGCCAGCTGAGCGTTGTGGGACAGCATGTCCCGTATGTGGGGCAGTTCTGTCACTCCCTCAACTCCCCACCTGCCATATATGTGAGTCTAGCATACAGATATTTGCTTTAAAACGTACATATATATATTTAGGTTTTGCAAATTGGGATGTGGACAAACAGTACATATATATAATGCAGCAGCAATTTTTAAAATTACTCCCTCTGAAAAGCTAGTTAAATTAAGGATTCATCTTATAATTAGTGATATATATATAAATTAAAAAGATATAGTTGTGACTCCAAAATATGAATGATATGTGAAGGTCATAAAGGACTAATATAGAGGAACTAATTAAGAAAACAGGTAAGGAAGACTTCTTGGTGCTAACTTCTGGGGCTGGCTAGGAAGTGGTACGAATTAGAAGAAAGGAGTGTTTGCCTTTTAAATAAAGAGAATAGATTAAGTAGAGAGTATTTCTACACATGTGTCAAGAAATAATGTCGATCAGCACGAAGATCTTTATAGATGTTCATCCATAACCCTCCTAACAAGAGTATAAGGTGGATATTATTATTAACCCCACTTTACAGATGAAGAAATTCATACACAGAACGAATAATCCCTGCAACGTTTCACAGCTAGTAAGTGGCAGAGCTGTGATTTGAACCCAGGTAGTCTGTCTAGAGTTCACCCTCTGACTACTACTGGCTCTATCTGCTTTGGGTAGGAGTCATTAAAATACAAATGGAAAAAGAAAAAGAAAGGAAATATGTAGTTATTGGATGCTTAAAACTACCAGCGAATGATCATTGAAATTATGTACAAGACACTGACTATTCATTGACCAAGTCCAACACATTGGCTTCAAAGACACTACTGCTTGGGGATATTGAGACAAGTGAATACTAATATAGGAAGTCAGTGTCAATCTGGGAATGCGTTAGAGGTGTTACATGTAGAATTTAGCAAGGAGTTAGTCTGAGTATGCCTTATTGTATCTTTGGCAATAAGATGAAAAGTTTGGAGTGTAGTTAATGAATTTATAATGGTCAAACACCACAGCCAAGAAGAAAAAAACTTCCTATTACCATGAGTAGGCTAATTCTTATGGGTATATTTTGATCAATGAACAGTGGAAGCACTGTTGGACTTCAGGCCAGTAGTAAGTGAAGGTGCCTCCCTGTGTGCATGCGTGGCGGATCTCTCCAAATGGAATGAATCTCAGTGTGTTTTGGGTGTGGGGATATGAGAACGTCTTGGATATGCAGGAGTTATTATGTAGTCATAGGTGAATTATTAGGTGCTTACTTTCATGATTTTCACTTTCAAATAAGAAAATTGAGGCTCAGAAAAATGAAGTAACTCTCCTGCAACTGCCACCCCAGTACAGGTCTGTCTGACTTGACCCCAGTGCTCTGAACTGAAGTTAAGGCAGTCTGAGTGCTTAGCCAGACATATTTCCGGAGCTTTTCTCCAAAAAGCTTGGCAAGTTTTGTGTTGTGCTTTCGTAAGGGAGGTATTCTCTTGTTCTTTTATGTGCTGATTAATGCTTTAGAGTCATTCCAAAGGGAGGCCTCCAGGGATATAGGACTTCCTGTGTTACCCACAAGCTTGATATGTATATCTTTTATGTCTTCATATAATTAGCTGATAAAAATGTTGAATAAGAGATGGCCAGAACTGAGTGGTCTTTCAAAATAACCTCAAAAGACTGGAATTAAGGGCCAAAATCAATAAGATGAAATTCAGCTAGTAAAATGTCAAGTCCTGACTTGGTTTAAAGAAAAAATCAGTTTACGTAAGTATCGGGTGGTGAAGACCTGGTTTGAAATTTGGTTGACTGCACACTTAAGATAAGCCCACATTGTGAAATAATGAAGAAAATAGAGCTTGAATTCTTAGGTTGCATTACAAGCAGTAGTGACAAGAGCAGGCAAAATGGCAGACCCATTGTACATGGGGCTAGTACCCCATCTAAAAATTATATTCGCGTCTATATAAAGAGAGGCATTGCCAGCCAGATTCTGGTCAAAGGGAGAGGGATGATGACGGTTGAAAAAATCATGAAAAATTAGGAATAATTCGGGAAACTTGAGGTAGTTATAGAAGGGTCTGAATAAGAGAAGCCTTGAGGATAGATAAGTTACATATTTTCTCTTGGAGCTCACCAGAAATTCTGAATATCTCCCTAGCCAGCAGGCATAGGTGTGGAGAATCATGAGGAAAAGAGAAATGAAACGGTAGAGGAAAAGGAAAGGGGGCTATCTCAGTCCATCTGTCCCTTTCTAAACCCACACATCATGCTGCCATTTAACTATGTATGTCTTGGGGCAGTGAGGCCTTCACATCCTGGAGTCCCAGTTGGAAATGGGGCTGAAGCTCCTTTTGCTTTCAGCTTCCCACTCGGTCCATCCAGGGCCTGTATTCTTTTGCCTGCCCCACCCTGAGGCCAAGACTTGGGTAGGCATTGGTCTCCTGACGGAAAGAACCCATGGAACAAACTGTCCAGATGCCTGTGTGGTCTGCACATTAAGGTATTTTGTAATTCTCTATGATCCAAGCTGACCACATGTGGTTTCTGATACTTACAGAGAGTGTTCAGAATTTAGAGGTACCTTTCTTCTTTCAACAAAGTCTATTGTCCAGCTGAGAACCCAAGAAAGTCATCTTTGATACTCATTGCATCTTTGTTCTAGTAGATAGATACTTGCCTCTCTTCAAAAGCAATTGGTTCTGTAGGTGGGAAGCTTAAGAGAACAATCATTTAAGGAAAATAAAAAATGCATTGGTTTAAATGTTATTCCTAAATAATAAAGGTGGTAGGTAATGTGAGGTGGGGAAAGAGAGTGGTCTTGGAACTGAGGAACACTAGACCAAAGTGAAGTGTTACAACTGAGCTTACATCTTAGCATTTTTAATAAAGAGTTGATAATGAATAAGGGACAAGATTTTTCTAGAATCAATACATTTGTTACAAAGATCAGAAATTTTTTATGTGGGACCCCAGTTGAAGTCAAATGCTAGAAAACAGGAAGTACTTGATAAATGTCTGTTGCAGGCAGAATATATTTAAGAACAGAACTATTTAAAATAATTTCAACTTTGGTTTAGATTCAGAGGGTACACGTGCAGGTTTGTTGCAAGGGGATATTGCGTGGCACTGAGGTCTGGGGTACAAGTGATCCCATCACCCAGGTAGTGAGCACAGTACCCAAAAGTCAGTTTCTTTTTTATTTGAGACGGAGTCTTGCCCAGGCTGGAGTGCAGTGGTGCAATCTTGGCTCACTGCAAATTCCGCCTGCCAGGTTCACGCCATTCTCCTGCCTCAGCCTCCTCAGTAGGTGGGATTACAGGTGCCTGCCACCACGCCTGGCTAATTTTTTTGTATTTTTTAGTAGAGATGGGGTTTCACCGTGTTAGCCAGGATGGTCTCGATCTCCTGACCTCATGATCCTCCCGCCTCAGGCTCCCAAAGTGCTGGGATTACAGGCGTGAGCCACTGCGCCCGGCCCCAAAAGTCAGTTTCTTAACCCTTGCTCCTTCTCTCTCTCCACCTCTAGTGGTCTCCAGTGTCTATTGTTTCCCTGTTTATGTCCATGTGTACCCAATATTTAGCTCCAGCTTATAAGTGAGAAGATGCGGTATTTGGTTTTCTGTTCCTGCGTTAATTGCTTAGAATAATGGCTTCCAGCTGCATCCATGCTGCTGCACAGGACATCATTTCATTCTTTTTAATGGCTGTGTAGTACACTATGGTGTATATGTACCACATTTTCTTTTCTTTTTCCAGTCTACTGTTAATGGGCCCCTAGGTTGATTCCATGTCTTTGCTGTTGTGAATAGCGCTGCCATGAATGTCTGTAGAGCTGAACTATTTTGTGTAGAAGATATACATACTGGGAATTAAAAGAATGCAAGGAACTGTGCTGCAGCTGGGGGAGTCTCACTGCACTTGGGTAAGGCATTATGGTGAACGTTTCTGAATTAACTGTTAAGAGGTCCATGTCCTTTATCATCACCAAACTCACCTTTATTTTTGTGGGATTTACACGGAAAAATTAGATTAGTCAAGAGGTTGAATTAGCCCTCACCATTAGAGATTAGACATGGTCCTCCATTACCTATAAACTCACCTGTATCCATTCCTGTTTTCAGGAGACAGGAGAGCAACAAGTGCTTTCTTAACCTTTTTGTGCTTTCCACACACCGTTAAGTTAAAAGACTCGAATGTGCCTATAACACCAGCAAATAAGTATAGGGGAATGACTTTATTAGAAAAGCAATGCCTCAGTGTGTATAAAAAAAGATCTCCAATGATCGCCTATCCATTGCCTTCCATTAGCATGATGTTACTGTTTGAGTATTCACTGCCCTAACTACATTCTTTTACATACTCTTGCAAAGCTCTAGCACGTTTAAGGAAATACATGATCCTTCTTTTGCGCTAGGTTGACACTATGCTTGGTCTGTCACTTCTTATTTACAGGATGTTGGACAGAGTTGCTGATGTATAAACCACAGCCTTCCAAACCTTTTCTTTCAGCATTGTGCCTGGCAGACGTTGGCAATTGTAATATGCATAATTGTATCTCATACACTGATCGCAGTCTGGTGGCACACTGGTTTGCAAGGAGGAGATGAAGCCTCCCTCCTTCAGTGCAGGCTAACCCATAGGTTGTGTCCTTGCCCAGTTCCCTCCTGATTTCTTTGGGACTTCATTTTATATTGCTTTTCTCTCCCTTTATTTTCAACCCATACACCTCTCACTTTGGCTTGAGACTCTTACCTTCACCCTGTCCTCCCTCAGTCCCAGATACCTGCGAATCTCTTTTCCTTTTACTAATTTGAAGAAAGGTCACAGACCCTCATTCTCATAACCCATTCATTCTTCAAACCACTGCAGATTGGCTTCGAGGTACATCTACGGAAGTTTCTTTCAATGCTCACCCTCTAACTTCCAACTCTTTCCAACTCTTTCCAGGACTCTTTTCAGTGCTAATTTTTACGGAAATCCTGCTGCATTTGCTCATCCTCATCACTCTTCCTTTGCAAAATTTCTCTTCCTTGTCTTTTGTTCCATACCTCTGACATGCCTTCTCTTTCCCTCATGCAGTTCCTTGCCTTTGCCTGTCCCTTAAATATTGATGTGTCATAGGTTCTCATTCATGACCAGCTTCTCTTCTTTTCCTAACCCTCTCTGGGGTGATTTAATCCACCTACAAGGTTTTAACCATCACTTATATGTGGATGATGATCAAGTTTAAATTTCCAGCCCACACATTTCTTGTGAGATTCAAATCCAACCTGCCTGAAGTGGATCTCCTCATCCTCTAAAATACACCTGAAATTCTCTATCTCATTTGATGGCACAACCGTCCATATAGTCAACCAAGATAGAAATCGTATGTAGTTATTGACTATTTCTACTGTTTCTCCTTTCTCAGAAGCTCTTGAACAGTCTTTTCTTGTCTATCCCTACAGCCAAAGTTTAATATCAGATCCTCATTTTTTTCTGCCCAGGTAATAGAAACGGCCTCAGAACTGACCCTGCTGTGTCCAGATCCATTCCCCTGCAGTTTACTTTCTGCAGGGCAGTCAGAGTGACCTCTTTAAACTTAAACAAAGGACGTCACCACTCCCAATGATTTCCCCTTTGACTACATGCTCCATACTGGCCCGCATGTCTCTCCATCACCTTCCTCTCCAGTGTCACCTCCCATCACTTCTAGGCAGACCCCTTTCACTCCAGCAATGAGCAATGGCAGTACAGATGTTCCCCTACTCATTCTGCTCCTCACCCTGGAGCCCCAGCCCCTGTCTTCTCTGTCTCTCCCAACTCTGACAAAAGCTTGCATGTTCCGCCTTCAGGATTCCATACATACTAGATCCACCAGATACAATTCACACCCTCTGCCCGACCCTGCTTGCATGTGTTCAGGGGACCAGGTATTCCTAAGTGCTCAAGGAAGATCATGTGAAGACATACGTCACTCATTATACTGATTTTGCAAACTTATTTTTCCTATAACATTTATTATTTTTAAAGTGATTGAAGTGCTATAACATACTCAATTCAGAAGACTTGGAAGAATAAACATCACTCACCATCCTACTAGTCCTAGAAACTTCATTATTATTTTTTTTATGAAAGTTTCTTTTTTTTTAAATTTTATTATTATACTTTAAGTTTTAGGGTACATGTACACAATGTGCAGGTTTGTTACATATATATACATGTGCCATGTTGGTGTGCTGCACCCATTAACTCGTCATTTAGCATTAGGTATATCTCCTAATGCTATCCCTCCCCCCTCCCCCCACCTCACAACACTCCCCAGAGTGTGATGTTCCCCTTCCTGTGTCCATGTGTTCTCATTGTTCAATTCCCACCTATGAGTGAGAACATGCGGTGTTTGGTTTCTTGTCCTTGTGATAGTTTGCTGAGAATGATGGTTTCCAGTTTCATCCATGTCCCTACAAAGGATGTGAACTCATCATTTTTTATGGCTGCATAGTATTCCATGGTGTATATGTGCCACATTTTCTTAATCCAGTCTATCGTTGTTGGACATTTGGGTTGGTTCCAAGTCTTTGCAATTGTGAATACTGCAGCAATGAACATACATGTGCATGTGTCTTTATAGCAGCATGATTTATAGTCCTTTGGGTATATACCCAGTAATGGGATGGCTGGGTCAAATGGTATTTCTAGTTCTAGATCCCTGAGGAATGGCCACACTGACTTCCACAATGGTTGAACTAGTTTACAGTCCCACCAACAGTGTAAAAGTGTTCCTATTTCTCCACATCCTCTCCAGCACCTGTTGTTTCCTGACTTTTATTTTTTTATTTTTCATGCATCAATTTTTTTTTTATTATACTTTAGGTTTTAGGGTACACGTGCACAATGTGCAGGTTTGTTACATATGTATCCATGTGCCATGTTGATTTCCTGCACCCATTAACTCGTCATTTAGCATTAGGTATATCTCCTAATGCTGTCCCTCCCCCCTCCCCCAACCCCACAACAGTCCCCGGAGTGTGATGTTCCCCTTCCTGTGTCCATGAGTTCTCATTGTTCAATTCCCACCTATGAGTGAGAACATGCAGTGTTCGGTTTTTTGTCCTTGCGATAGTTTACTGAGAATGATGTTTTCCAGTTTCATCCATGTCCCTACAAAGGACATGAACTCATCCTTTTTTATGGCTGCATAGTATTCCATGGTGTATATGTGCCACATTTTCTTAATCCAGTCTATCGTTGTTGGACATTTGGGTTGGTTCCAACTCTTTGCTATTGTGAATAGTGCCGCAATAAACATACGTGTGCATGTGTCTTTATAACAGCATGATTTATAGTCCTTTGGGTATATACCCAGTAATGGGATGGCTGGGTCAAATGGTATTTCTAGTTCTAGATCCCTGAGGAATTGCCACACTGACTTCCACAATAGTTGAACTAGCTTACAGTCCCACCAACAGTGTAAAAGTGTTCCTATTGTTTCCTGACTTTTTAATGATGGCCATTCTAACTGGTGTGAGATGGTAACTTATTGTGGTTTTGATGTGCATTTCTCTGATGGCCAGTGATGATGAGCATTTTTTCATGTGTCTGTTGGCTGCATAAATGTCTTCTTTTGAGAAACTTCATTATTAAAATATCAACAGTGGAAATATTATTCCCATCACTTTTGTGTGGGTACACATACATACAGATTTTTAAGTAATGTGGTGTCATTCAAAATATATTGAGCATTTAACATGTGCCAGGAACAGGCCCTACCCTCATTCAACTATAGTCTAGTTGGAGAGTCAGACATTAATCAAAGAGTCACACAAATAAATACAAGTTACAACTTTATTTATATAGTTGAGAAATGCTAAGAAGGTGAGGCCATGGAGCTCTGAGGACATAAGATGAAGAGAACTGACCTCATAGGAGATGAGGATGAACGAGTTCAGATTTAAAAGAAACTAGGAGTTAACTAACTCAGGAGGGTTGTGTATTGTTGAATTTCTGCATTGAAAGTTTCTTTTCTTCCTTTAGGATTTGCACTTAGCAATAAATTGCAACCATTTTCCTGGTAAAAATTCTTTTGTGACATACAAGTATTTTAGGTATAATATTCAATCATATGGATATATTGAAGTTTAATAAATCCCCTAACATCAGATATTTAAAAGTTTCCTACTTTTTATTATGAATTATGCTGCAATGAATATTTTTGCACATATGTATGTCTTTATATATGTCTCCAATAATTTCCTAAGGATATATTTCTACAAGTGGGAGTGCTATGTCAAAGGGTGTGCATATTAAGGTTTTTGCAATTGGCTGCCAAATTGCTCTCTGGAAAGGCTCCACTGGTCTGCTTTTCCTTCCATCAGCCACAGCCGGGAATCCCTGCTTCTCGCCATGGTCACCAGCACTGCATCCTTGCTTCCTTTGGAATCTTTACAGATTTTAATTACCCCCGAAATTATATCTTACTGAAGTTTTAGTTTTCATGTCTTTGCTTCCCATCGAGGCTGAACTTTTAAATAAATTTTTGGCAGCGCAAATTTCTTTTGCTAGCCGCCTATTTTGTCACCATATTATTTTCAAATTGTCATTTCAGATCATCATTTTAAAATTGCATAAGTGTTTGTTTCTCAATAGATCACTGAGGGCAGAGGCTCTTTTTTTGCCCAGTATATTACTTTCAGCATAGTAAGTACTAATAAGAGTATTTTTGAAGGTGATTTGGTTCCTGTAGCTTCACCAGTTACCTGACCAGAACGAGTGTGCAGAATTGTGATCGCTTCAGTTTTGTTATCCTAGACAATTGCCAAGGTTAGAGAATCAATACCTTCTTTCTAGATCACATGATTCAATCATATGTACTATTTTTGCTTCTAACACTATATAACTCCAAGTACCTAAAGAGCTTTCAAGTATAAGAAAGAACCGAGCTTAGTGGTCTACAATATCTCTTCAATATTGTCTTCTCCTTTAAACCTCTGGCTCCCTAAAGGTGGTAACAAAGCCTGTGGTTCAGGACACCCTGGCTCTTCCCAGAGAAGGGCAATGGGAAGATATTGGATAGCTGATGGCTCTCAGCTGTGGACCTGACATCTCTAGGGGCTAGGAATAATCAGTCTTTAATGCCCAGAAGAGAACAAGGATGGCTGAAAGGATATTAAAGCAGATGATGAAAGGAATGACTTAAAGATCTGTGTGTGTTTAGCTGATAAAACAAATGATTTCAGGAGTGAGAAAATACAAAACTTGTCCTTAAATTCATTTTAATTATAACACAAATTTTTCTTACCTAAATTGGATATAACACTATGGATTAATAAAGGACATGATTTACTTTGCACCCATTACTATTGCTTATAAGTTGGTTCATTCACTCATTCAACAACTATCTAGTAAGTTCCTAACAGGAGCCAGATACTGTGGGAGGTGTTACAAACTTGAAAGAGAACAAGACAGCCATTACCCCTGCTCTCACAGAGCTTACAGTGGATCAGGAACGGAAACTGACTGTGCTCTCGGAGGACATAAAGTGTCATGTGTAACACACTGACTTTGTCTGAGTGGCTTCATTTATGGTGACAGTGGAAGAGAAGGGTCTAGAAGAACTTGTGAAAACACTGTGTTAACGACAGTGCTGGTGCCAGTAGGAACCACAGGGAAAGATCTCTTGATAAAAGGTATTTGCAACCAGATGCTGGACTTACACAGCGATGTTTAAATTTTAAAACAGTCCACTTAAAACTATACATCTTTATTGTCAAAATGTCTTCATGAAACAAACAAAAAACCCATTTTGTTATCTTGAGTCTAAAGTTCTCCATCTTTAATTTTTCCTTTCCTTTTGAACACACTATTTGCGAATGCAAGTGTTCCTGGCATGCTGCTAATGAATGACGAGACAGACCGCGTTGGAACTCTATCTCTTGTTCTGCATGCCAGGTGGGAGTAAAGACCGATGACTGACTGCAAGCTGCAGGGAAGTCGTTTTTGGTTCAACATTAAGGTGAAGAATTTTGTAATGAAGGAAAAATAGAAAGGATTTTTTTTTTCAGAATAGTAGTGAGCTATCTCTCTAATAATAATGACAATGCTGCAATAGCAGTGACCATTTTACTATACACTTACTACCTCCCATGTGTGTGCTCAAAGGTTTGATGCATTATTTCATTTGATCTTCTCAAAAATAGCTAAGAGGTATTACAATCCATTTATATAGACGACGAAACCGAGGATGAGCGAGGCTGAAATATTGGCCCAAAGTCATGAAGTTACAAAGTGTCGGCACCAGGGTTTAGGCATGGAAGCATCTCCTCCCGAACCCTTGTTCTCAATTACTGAGCCAGTCTGTCAGGTTTTCATCACTGGAGTGGTTCAAGCATAAACTGGATTATTGCATGAATGAAACAATAAAGAAATAATTCAAGCTTCAGATGAGGATGGAGGTCACAGGGCTAGTTAACAGCAAAGTCAGTAGTTCTACACATTTTTAGTAATGGATTTTGTTGAGAATTTGACAACAATCTGTGGGCTTTCTCAAAAATACATGTGTGCACACAGGTGCAACCCATTACAATGTAAAAGTTTGGAGATGCTCATGAACCTTTTGATACCATCTTGGGGTTCTAGATTGAAAGCCCTTGCTTGAAAGACAATTTTGCTCTGAGATTCTATATGCAGCTACATGCTTTTGGAGCTGAATTTCCCTCCAAGTTATGACTACAGGTGTTAAGATGGTGCTATCTTCTTGTGGCACTAGGAGAAAAACAAAACACTGAGACATCTCCCTTCCAGAAGAAAGAGAAGCCTTCCTTCCACATTTCTCTAAGTAGGCTTTGTGCGCCACTGAAAATCTCTTCCTTGGCTGTTACAACTTCAGGTGCATTCAGAATGACTCAGAAATAGAGACCCAAACCATATGTACAGTCTCCATTCATATTATTATTTATAGGGCACAGGAGCCTGTCTCTCCCCAGCAAGCCCCATTGCCAATAAAGAAGTGAAGGGAGACTGGGGAGGAGGGGCGAGATCATTGAGTGAAAGTGTCTGTGCAAGGCAATATTTTTATATGTTGTTGATTTCTGGTTCCTGCCTGGCCTGACAGTGCATGTGTTTCCAATTGGGAATGAACACGTGAGCTCAGTATCTAGAGAGAGGCTTATTGGGTGAAAGAACCTCCTCTCCTACCCTGCATTCCACTCCCACCTGCACTCAAGCGCGTGGGAGCTCTGGTACTGCGAGTTTGGAAAACATCCCACAGCTGGCCTGGGCGCCCTCAGTCTGGCCCCATCTCAGAAACATGTATGTGTGTGTCTGTGAGTACATGTGCATTGTATGGGGGTTCACTTAAACCTTCTCCTTTGGACATTTGGGTTGCAGCCATTTCTGGGAGATTATGGATGCATGTTAGGGCCTTCTGGGTCTGCTGGGGAAGGCTATGGTGTTTATCCTCTCCTCCAGCCTGCCTTCTCTTTTAATGCATTGCTACATGCTTAATTGCTTTGGCGCTGGTCCTTAGAGCAGCTCTCAGCACAGGTTCCTGATGATTCCTGCAGGGAGGCTCTGTGGAGAGGTGGGTTTGCCAAACAGGAGACAGAAGGCCAAGGGGTGTGCAGAAAACAGGTTTTTCCTCTGGCCCTGCTTCTGCTCTGCTTCGGGACCTCTTATCTCTCATCTAGCCCTTGGGAATAGCCCCCAACTCCTTTCTCTGCCTCCACTCTTGCTCCCATTCAATTCATACTGCACCCCGCTGCCAGAGCAACCTTTGTCAAAGGCAAAAGTTTCATTATATGGCTTAAAAGCCTCCGGTGGCTTCCTGGTATCTTGTTGGAAACAATAATCACGATACCTTCTACCAGTTTTGGAGCCCTCCCTCCATGCCAGGCGCTCAGCAAAGGCACCTGCAATGCACTCCCTCTGATAATCTTTCCAACAACCCTGCCAGGCATGGTTTATTGTTCTCCGCACTTTATGAATGAGGAAGCTGAGATTGCGAGTATGTAACTAACCTGACCAAGGTCACAAAACTGGGAAACAAAGACATTGCATAAGGTTGCCTGGCTTACACCCTGCCCAAGGGCACCCAGCAGCGGGAGGCCCGAGGAGTTAACTCCAGCCAGGCCACTGCTGGCCAAGCCACATGCCTCGGAGAGAAGCCCCTTATCTAAATTGTCCTGTTTTCAGGGAGGAACACAAGAATTCTTCAGCTCTTGACTTTCCGCCACCTGCTGATGCTGCTTTCCAGGCTATTCCTTTTGGTGCTGGTGTGACGTGAGCTGCTAGGGATAAAGAGATCATCAAATATGGCTGCTAATCTCTGAAACTTATAGTTTTGCACTGGGGGCAGATGGTCACGGATAGCTCTGTTTCCATAGGTTAAGAATAACCATGAACTGTGAAAAATGCATGGGAGCGCAGAGGCAAGCCATCTTATCCACCTTGGACCGGGAGTAGAAGAAGGGTGAGAGGTCCAGGAAGGCCTCCTGGAGGAAGATGATACTTGGGCCACCTTAATAATGAGGTCCAGTTAGTCAGATGAGAGTGGAGGTAGGCAAGAAGAAGGCATTTGAGGCAGTAGGAACAAGAGCAAAGCAGGAAGGTATAAACAACATGGAGTATTCAAGGCTCTGTTTTGAAAAACAAAAACCAAAACCTTGGTAAGTAAATTTGCAGTGAAAATATTTTACATCTTAAGGCAAAACTTGGTTGGAGACTTAGATCACAGTCAACTTATGAAAACCCTTTGTACAAAATTTCAGGCAGGGCACGGTGGCTCACACCTGTAATCCCAGCACTTTTGGTGTCCGAGGCGGGAGGAGTGCTTGAGCCCAGGAGTTCAGGACCAGCCTGGGCAAGTAGTGAGACCCCATCTCTACAAAAAGTTAAAAAAAAGTAGCCAGGCATGGTGGCAAGCACCTGTGGTCCCAGCTGCTCAGGAGGTTGAGGTGGGAAGATTGCTTGGGCCTAGGAGGTTGAGGCTACAGTGAGCTAGGATCACACCACCGCACTCCAGCCTGGGCGACAAAGGGAGACCCTGTTTCAAAAATAAAAGATTACTGAAATAAGGACTGTCTGCTAAAGGCCAATGACATTTGCTATGACTTGGGCTATTCTCAATAGTAGTCAGCATGCTGTCAGACTTGAGGGTCTCCCTTTGTTGTGGATCTGATGGGATGTGGTGAGGTCATGAGGCTTGTATAAAGGCGATGCACCATTCACAGGCCTTGGTTGCATTTTTTCCTCCATTCTGATGTCTTGTGCCTTTCGGATTTCACCTTGCCTGCCTTCCTCTTGCCAGATCCCAGTGATACAGAGACTTGGATGATTCACATGGAAAAAGCATGAGTTGCCCGCGTTAAGCTGCACATGATTTCTTAGACCGGGGCTTTATATAGCCTTCATTTTGCTCACTCTGCGCTTGGTGCAAAAGCCCATCCTGCCCATCTGACAATCACACCTGTCCCTGCTCCATTTCTGCTCCACGCTAACATCCCTTCACTTCTTCATCCCCAGGGCGTCGCTATATGAAGATTTGCTCTCGTTATGCCTTTTCTATTCCCTTCTGTTCTTGCCCAACTTAAAAAAATTAACCAAAGTAATGCATAAATGTAAAGTGTCAAACAGTGTTACAAGACTTATGACAAAAAAAGCATTCCATGTTCCACCTTTTCTCTTCCCTAAGTCCTACGCCTGAGAGGGTGTCATTTCAACTCTCAGCTTTTTTGCTGGTTGTTTATCTCTACATTTCTGAGTAATTTGCTTATTATTTCTTGTTTTTTCATTTTATTTTAAGGCATCGTCCACTGGCCTCCTACCATGGGAGATGAGAATTTTAGTTCTCTTACAATCTGCCCCTGCAATATACACAGGCTTTCCCTCCCTACATTCCATAATTATGTCACAATGTTGGTTAAACCAATACTAAATTTTTGTATGACTATGGTAATATAAATATTATTAATACCTGAGTCACAAAATATAATTACATTTCTTGTTTTGTAATTTTTCTGGAGTTATTTTTCTTTATTAACTATTCTATGAATCTATCAAAGTTTTGCCTCAAACTCTTACAGACCTGAAAATCGGCTCTCCACAGGCTCAGAAGTGCCATGAGGATGGTTGACTCCCTCCTTCCTCCCTTCTTGAGGCATCCCTAGTGCCTGCCCTTCCTTCTCTTGCTGTGAGCTGCACTGCTGGCTCCCTGCTGCATCTCCTACGCCATCATTCTGGGAATTACCTTTGCTGTCTTCTGATTTCAGCCCCATATTCCTGAATACTTGCTACATAGACTGAATGTTTGTGTCTCCTCCAAATTAATATGTTGAACTGCATACTCATAGTGATAATATCAGGAGCTGAGGCCTTTGGGAGGTGATGAGGTCATGAAGGTGGGGCCCTCATGAATGGGATTAGTGCCCTTATAAAAGGAACCCCAGAGAGCTCCTTCACTCTTTCTGACATGTGAGAAAGCACTGTCTAGGAACCAAGAAGTGGGCTCTCACCAGACACTGAATCTGCCAGCACCTTGATTTCGGTCCTCCAGCTCCCAGAAGTGTGAGAAATAAATTACTGTTGTTTATAAGCCACTCAGTAGGTTATTTTGTCATAGCAGCCTGCATGACTAAGACAATAGTACCTTTCTTTCTCTCATTTTATTCTTTCCCTCCCTGACTCTTTTTTTGGTGAAGAAGTAGCTTCTTAAGAAAGGGTAGATGGGAGGTAAATTTTCAAAGAGGTCCTTATTGTATTCTCACACTCGACTGAAAATTAGGCTGCCTTTAGAATTTTAGGTTGGAAAAAAATTCCGCACTTAATTTTGAAGGCATTGTTCCCTTGTATTTTAGCTTCTATTGTTGCTCTTGGGAAGTTCGATGCAATTCGGATTCCTAAGTCATTCTATGTTAAGTTTTTTTATCTTTCTTTGGAAGCTTTCAGGACCATCTCATTATCCTGTCCACTGTAAAATTTGATAGCTCCATTTCTTTATGTGGATTTTTTTCATCCTTTGTGGCCTCTTGCTCTCTAGAAATTCACTTTACTTTTAGGGAAAATTCTTGTATTATTTCTTTAATTATTTCTTTCCTTCAATTTTCTATGTTCCCTCTTACTGTAAATTAGATATAACATTGTCTAGATTTGCCTTCTAATTTCTGACCTTTACTGTTTTTCATTCTTTAACTTTTGGCCCTGGACAATTTTCTTCACTTTACCTTCCAAAACCTTAATGGCTTTTTGGTTTTGTATTTTTAACTTTCTCCAGCACTTTCAGTCCCCAGGATCTGGCCCTTGTTCTCTGAATCTGTCCTTCTTCTAATCACATCCTGTTCTTGGGTCTTCTCACCAGTATGAGGATGTTCAGAAAGTTTACTTGTAAAGTTTTTTCTGCTCCTTCTGACCCTGTTTTGTGTGTGTGTGTTTAATTTTTCTGTTTATTTTAATTTCTGTCTTCATGCTATAGGCTTTCATAAAATATTTAGTGACCTCAACTGGCCATGATTATTTTAGAGAGAGGCACTGAAAAACTCACTGGAAGCTCTGGTGTGGGGTCTCAGTTTGATGACTAGGGAGTTTCACTGTAAAATTCTTTTGGTGGGGGAACAGGAGGTATCTGCAACTGATTGTAGGTCTTTTCTTTCAGACTAGTCCATTTACCCAGGGAGGAGCTCCCGACTAGAGAGGTGCAAGCCAAATTCTCCTGGCCTGAGTGTTTCGGTGCGGTGTGTGAGCTGGGTGGCTCACTCTGAGCCTGTAGACTTTCTCTTCTTTCTGCACTTTCACTGATCATGGTCCCCACTGCCCTCTGTCATGCATGGTATCCCCAAGCCCACAACCTCCCTGTTCCCCTATTTCCTGCTGGTATTGGGAAGAAACAGTCATCTGATCTGCAGGGTAGGGAAAAGGCTGGGGGAGGCCTCTCACTCCTCCTAATACATATTCTCAACACATTCTCGAACTTTATTCTCCACCATCAGTTCACCAGGTGCCACCTGTTTCTGAGCCCTTTTGAGGTTCTGCGACCCAGATTGCCTTGCTTCTTGTCTCCTGTGCTGCAGTTTCACCCCTCTGGTAAGTCAGTTCCCATTCATTCATCCATTTTCTATCTTCCAAAGTTTGGTTGTGTCTCTAGTCTGTTGCCATCTTCTCTCATTCTCTTTGTCTTCTCATGAGTTCAAAATTCCTACTTCCATTTTAATACCATTTCAGAAGAGAATGTAGATTGATGATTTTCACGCTGCCATATTGAACTGAAAGTTATTTTATTTCCTTTTCTTCTTCTGACTTTTAATCCTTCTCCTAAAAGTTACTTACAATAGCAGTAACTCCATTTTGAATACATTGGTACTGAAAAGCTTGCATGCATTGAATAGGTAGAAAATAGAAAATTCATATATTCTAGAATTGAGAGTGAGAGAAACTGGCCAAGGCTTTGGTGTCTGAAATAAATCTGAGGCAATACAGTTTCTCAACTCCTAAAGGCGACAGTGTGGTCTCTTGGAGCATGACAGTAGGCCAGTGGTCAAGAGACTTGCATTCCTGTTCCAATTCCAGTCTTCCTACTAGTTAGCTCTGCAACCATGGGCAGGTTAGTTCTCCTCTCTGGGACTCCATTTCCTCCAGAGGACAATTCCTCTCAGTTCTTGACTTCCATGCCTGTGTTTTTAAGTTCTTGAGATTTAGCACTCACCTGAGGAATATCAGTTGCTGGGATGAAATCATGTGTGAAGGCAAACACCTATAAAAAGGGTCCTTGTTCCAATGTAGTCTGTGAGCTTTATTAATTTTCCTCTACGTAGCCTCAAATAATATTCTTTTAATTTAAAGAAAAATACCTTTTCCTATTGTCTCTGAGTAATTCCTGGCTTTGTTTTGAAATTATTGTGATCTTTGCTAAAACTACCATATTGCCGGGTAGTGGGTGCTTACACCGGCAGTTCTGGCCACCCATTTGGATTTGAGCCCTTTAGAGAATCCTTCCCCAGCACATGCCTTGGGGCCTTCTCATGTGCTGATCCCCCTCTCTGGAACACTCTTCCCTACCCTTTGCTTTGAGTAACTCCTACTTACCCTTTAGTCCTCAGCTTCATATCCACTTCTTTGGACAGGCCTTCCCTGACTCTACAGACCCCTTTGGCATATGTTCTCCTACTTCCTTATCTCGCTCTTTTTTTAATAGCTCATTTCACCTTTTAAATAAATAGTGCTACCTGGATATAGCTGTTGCCTCAATTCATGGTAGGCACTCTCTCTATTTTGCCTCTTATCTGCTGGGTACAAAGTTTGGCTTCTTTACAAGTTTCCATAAGAAATTAACCACACCGTGGATGCTAGTAGAATTTACTCAAGATTTGGAGGATGTGTCAGTGTTTTAAACCCTGGAGGATGGGCCCTCCTGCCCTTCCTCAACCTCCCTGTCTTTCCTCCTTCCTCTCTTCCCTCATGAATGCCCTCGGGAGCTCCATATTCTCTTCTCCTGCACAGTGGCTCCCCTTTCTTTGCAGCTTTGGTGTCAGCTGACTTCTGGGCAGAAGAGTCTTGGTTTCCATACACATAAGAAGACAATCCTTGAAGATGGAAGGGAGCATGGCTGGCTGGGGGTACACAAGGCCACACTGTGTGCAAGGGCTTGTCAGATGCTTTTGCAAGGTGGCACCTTTCAAAGGCAGCTGTGGTGAGGAAAGGAAGCTGCCTGAGAGCACAGCTGGTTGCCTCCATGGCCCCGTGTTCACTCATTCCCAAGGCCAGAGGCCTGGAGCCCACGGAAGCTGCTGGTCTTGGAAACTCTGGTGAGCAGTGTCCTTGGATTCCCAAGCTCTTCAAATCCCAGGGAATGAAGATTAGAAAAAGCCACAAAGATATAGGCAGTGTCTATCATGAGATACCAAGCTGGTAGGGGACCACAGAGGAGCCACTAGGGTGGAGACAGGCCCCAGCAATTCAGCTCAGCTCTCTAGTCCCCTACTCCAATCTACGAAATGCGTAAAGATAATGTAAACATAAAAATGGATGCTTATGTTGATGAAAATAATATGATGTATAGAATGTATTTTGTCACAGAAATATTTGTCGAGTACTACAGAAAATGTCTGATTCTAGCCATTTTGTAGGCTCAGACATGTGTTAGATACTATCTCTTTCCTGAAGAAACTTGAGTCTACCTTGTGAGAGAAGACACACATGGAAAGCTAGTCCTGCAGGTCAGCATAGGGGAGAGGCAGCACGAAGCAGTAAACCTAGCATGGCATGCTTGGTTTCAACATTTTTACTTGCCCTATGATCTTAGCTTTGTCTTTAAAGGAGGAATGCTACCATTACCTTATAGTCTATTAAATATTAAATGAGGGGTCAGGTGCGGTGGCTCACACCTGTCATCCCAGCACTTTGGGAGGCTGAGACAGTAGGATTGCTTGAGCCCAACAGTTCAAGACCAGCCTGGGCAACATGGCAAGACCAAGTCTCTACAAAAAAAAAAAAAAAAAAATACAAAAATTAGCTGGGCATGGTGGTGCATGCCTGTAGTCCCAGTTACTTAGGAGGCTGAGGTGGGAGGATCACCTGACCCCAGGAGGTCAAGGTTGCAGTGAGTCATGATTGCGCCACTGCACTCCAGCCTGGGCAATGGAGTGAGACTCTGTCTCAAAAACAAAAGAAAAATAATTAAATGAGGAAAAAACCATGCAAAGCACCTACGTCTGTATGAGGCACGTATTGAGACCTTAATGGCCATTACATCTAATTTTAATACATAACTAATAAGTGGTTATATTTGTTTCCCAGGGCTGCCATGACAAGCACCATGAACCAGGTGGCTCAAGCTATAGAACTTGTTGCTTCACAGCTCCGGAGGCTGGAAGTCCAAGTCTCAGTGTCAGCAGGGTTGGCTTCTACCAAGGGCTGTGTTCGGAGCCTGCTCCAGGCCTCTCTCCTAGCTTCTGGTGGTTTGCCGGCAATCATAGGCTCTCTGCCTTGGCTTCTACTGCATCACCCTGATTTCCACCTACATCTTTGCTTGGTGTTCTCCTGTGTGTGTGTCTCTGTGTCCAAATTTCCTACTTTTATAAGAACGCTAGTAGTGGATTAGGGACCCACTCTACTCCAGTGTGACCTCACTTTGACTTTATTAATTACATCTGCAATGACCCTATTTTCAAATAAGGTCACATTTAGAGGTACTGGGGTTATGATTTTGACGTATAAATTTTGGAAGACATAAGTCAACCCATAACAGTAGAAAAGAATAAAAATCTGGTAAAGGTAGGAGAGATGGCAACAGATCCCTAGTACCCAGGGCGGTCAGTGGAGCCTCTTAGGTCACCTGGGGCTGAATCCAGGACTGGGCAGTTGGCAGGAACTTGGTGGTGGTGGGCATGGGGGCACAGCGAGAAGAATGTAACAAGCAAGGACACAAAAGCAGAAATGTCCAGGCATGTTTGAAGGGCAGTGAGGAAGCCAGCCAGGCTGGACTGGAGAGTATGGGCCAGGGAACACTTTGGAAGCCTTTGACTCATGAAGGAAGGAGTTTGCACTTCAGGATCTTGGCACAAGGCAGACAGTGAAGGATTATGATGCATACCACTGAGACAAATAAGCAGTTAAGACCCAAAGATGTAAATATTTGCTTTAGCTATTGAAAATGACACTAGAGAGCCATTTTACTAGTGCATTCACTATGAGTTACTTTACAGTAGTGAGATTAGATTGAGTGGACTCATTCTCTATCCACCCTGGTTCTCTTGGCATATATTTGCCCTCTTGGCTGGTTGAACGTAGAGGTACAGTCTGATCAGATGAGAGCTTATCTGTGAGCCAAGTGACCTGATTTATATGGAGATCAGTCCAAATTAAGAGCACACAGAGTGTTCTCAGAGCTGGAGGGAGGATAACAACAGAGGTCTGGCTGTCTGTGTTCTTCAGGAAGTGCTGGCAAGGAATAGGGAGCTCTAAGAGAGGAATAGGTGGTCTGCTGAATGGAGAGATGGTAGAAGACACAAGTAGCAGTCTCCAGAAACTCAGGTTTATAGATTACTACAGCTCACTGCGTTCATCCTTGCTCCATTAGGATCTCAACACCTAGGTTATGCAAGAACAAATGTCTCATGGAAAAGTAAAAATGTATCCAACCAATCAATTGTTTGGTCTATGTGATGCCAAGTAATCCAAGGGAAACTACTGTTTAACCTCAGTCTCTGGTTGCGGTGGCAGTAAGTCGGCACTGTCCTGATGTCTGGCACATCTGACACATCACTCAGCATAGCAGCAACATCTGGCTATACGCAATTCTTGTGGGCAATTTTGCAGTCACCACAGACAGTGTAGACTCATAATTAACTTGTCAACACTCCCCACCAGGAATTTCCACTGGTCCTGGAGGGCCTAGCTCAGGGTGTGAGCCATAGCGCAGGAAGAGTTTCTGGTCCTGACTCCTGGAACCAAGCCTGGCGGTTGTGGTGGGTGAGTGTGCTGGGACCAAGTCCGCGTCCACTGCTTTTCTGTATACTTTCAACTCTGCAGAGTTCTCCTTAGAAGGAATCTATTGTTGGTTGTTTAAAGGCTGCTACTATAGACCTATTACAGGGAGAACCCATACTCAAAGCCAGCGAAAGCTGACAACACTGGTCTTATGTGTAAGTACTTTGATTTTGTATGTAACTAGCATGCTTCACTGCGTGTTGAAATACATGGGTGCTCCCCACCTGGGCTTTCTAAGGTCTTCCACTCACTTGAGAGTTGGATGCCACATCCGTCTCCTTTTTACAATGACCTTTGGCTCTGACTGTCCCCCAGCATCGAGATGATGCATGGAAAGCCCGCTTACTACTCAGCCCTTGATATATAGCAAGCTCCAAATAAATGGTAGATAAATACAACAATTACAACCACTCCCACAGTGTGATAATTGTATCAGCGAAGACTTCACCAGTCTAGGAATTACCTTCTGTTTGGGTTTCTTATGAACAGTCAGGTCCAAACTGCAGCACTGATTGGAATTATCAGGGAAGGAAGAGGTGTTGGCTTCCCTGGTGTGGCCAGCAGTCATGGAATCAGCTGTAAGTAGTGATCCAGGAAGGGAGTTGGTGCCTTCCAGATATGACAGGGATTGGTGATCCCTCTTGTTTTCTTTATCAGTTCTAAGTCATTCACTAGAAAGCTTGAAGAAATCCAAAGCTAGAAGATTTTATGGGTAGTAGTTGATGGTTCCTAGTTTTTCCCATTTGAAAAAATTTAGTTAGAGGAATAATCATTCCTCATTTTGTTTATGACTTGGTGCCTCTGATGTTGTGCAGTGAAAGACAGGAAAGACAGAAGACACAGTTCCTACGATCAGAAGTTTACCATCTAGTTGGATAAAGAAGGCATTCATACATAAAACACAATAGCTACAGGAAAAGATTTTCAAAACTTCCCAGGCACTACCCCAAAGAATTCACAGATTTAGTGCAATTCCTATCAAAATACCAATGATGTTTTCTGCACAATTGGAAAAATCTACCCTAAAATTCATAAGGATCTCAAGGGACCCCAAATAGCCAAAATAATCTTGAAAAATAAGAATAAAGTTGGAGGACTTATTCTTCTGATTTTAAAACTTTCTACAAAGCTATAGGAATCAAAACAGATTGAAAGTGGCACAAAGATGGACATATATACCCATGGAATAGAATAGAGAGCTCAGAAATAAATTCTTGCATATATGATCAGGTGACATTAAACAAGGGTACCAAAACCACTCAATGAGGAAAGAAAAGTCTTCTCAACAAATAATATCGGGAACACTGGATACATGCAAAATAATGAAGTTGGACCCTTACCTAGCACCATATACATGAATTAATTCAAAATAGATCAAAGACCTAAATTTAAGAGCTAAAAATAGAAAACTCTTAGAAGAGAACATAGGGGAAAGGATTCATGACATTGGACATGGCAATGATTTTTAAAGGTATGAAACTACAAGCATAGTCAACAAAAGAAAAAAACAGGTAAGTTGGATTTATTAAAATCAATAAATTTTGCACATCAAAGAACATGATCAATAGAGTGAAGAGACACTCTTCCCCCATGGAATAGAGGAAAATAGGCAAATCATATATCTGATAGGAGATTAATATCTGGAAAATATTAAAAAAAACTCTTACAACTCAATGACAAAAACAACCCAATTAAAAAATGGACAAAGGATTTGAGTAGACGTTTCTCCAAAGATTATACAGATGGCTAAGCATCAACAGATGTTCAGCATCACTCATCATTAGAGAATTGCAAGTCAAAACCACAATTACACAAAGTCATTAGAATAGCTATTATCAAAAATAAAAACAAAACAAACAAGTATTAGCAAGGATATGGAGAAATTAGAACCCTTGTGCATTGCTGCTCAGAATGTAAAATGGTGCAGTGCTATGGAAAACAGTATGGCAGGCCCTCAAAAAATTAAACAGAATTATCATATGATCCAGCAAATGTACTTCTGAGCATACACCCAAAGAATTGAAAGCAGGAACTCCAGCAGGTATTTGTACATCAATGTTCATAGCAGTGTTTTATTCACAATAGGCAAAAGGCAGAAACGACCCAAACGTCCATTGATGGATGAATGGATAAAGAAAGTGTGGCAGGCACATACATGGGGTATTACTCAGCCTTAAATGACAATGAGATTCTGATACATGCTGCCTCCTGGATGAACCTAAAGATACTATGCTAAGTGAAATAAGCCAGACACAATTGAACAAGCATTACATGATTCCGTTATATGCGGGGCTGGAGGAAAGGAAGAGTGGAAAACTGTTGTTAAATAGGTACGGAGTTCAGTGTGGGAGGATGAAATGGTTCTGCAGGTGGATGGTGGTGATGTTTGCACAACCATGTACATGTATTTAATGCCACCGATCTGTACACTTAAAATGGTTAAAAATGTCAACTTTTATGTTACATTTCTTTTACCACAATTTAAAAAAATTTCCCGAGAAATCCAAATGACAAAAGTGATCAGCCTGGGGAAAATGGGAATGGACGGCTCCCTGGGGGAGCAGGGTCTTCAGGGAAGTCATGACCGCAGAGGGAAGACCTGGGGGTGCTTGTCAAAGGCTCACAGTCAGCTCTGCATCAGCTTGTGTGTGGACAGCGCAGGGAGGCCTGGTCTGGCAAGGGCAGCAGGTGTTGGGGCTCTGGGCGAATGACGCTGGGTGAACATGGGGCGGTGGCAAGGAGTCTGCAGGAGGAGGACGGCTGGCTAGTGGGGCTGGGACAGAGCCCAGACAGGTCAATGAGAGGGGCTGTGTGCTGGAAGAGGGACTGGTGCTGCTGTGTTATCAGAACAATCTGGGAGAGAGACAGCAAGGGAGGAAGACTGGGGGAATGGCTAGGACCTGTGGCAGCAGCCCAGGCCCGAGGTATCAGGGCAGGTAGTGGTAACAGTGGGGACGGGAGGCCCTGGCAAGCCTTGGCAGTCAGGCATGATTCCCATATTGTCTTCCTGGTCACCAGTGGATGCCCGGATCCTGTGCCTTGGGAAGGGCAGGGTTGAAACACCACCACCCTCTTCTTTTTGCAACTTTTCTGTTCTTCTTGTGGGCTCCTTTTGAGTTAGGTGTGTACAAGGAATAGACTTTAGGGTTTATCTGGGGAGTTTCTTCAAGTGGTTCTCTCATATAGTAAATGAGGAAGTTGGGTTAGATGACAGCTACAGCTCTTTCCTGCTTTTAAACACTGTGATTCATTTACTTGATTGATAATCGCTCAGTTCTTTCCATGTGCCAGGCACTGCGTGAGCTCATAGCTCATACAGCAATGACCAAGAGGACAAACATCTGCTCTCATGTGGCTGCGTCTCCCGCCTTTGTGCCATCCCCGTTAAATGAACTCATGTGTGCCACGGTTCCTGGCTCATGGCTGGAGAGAGTAGTTGCTACACATGGTACCTACTGTGCTCACTGCTTCTCCTGGCTCTAGGTCCCACATCAACTCATCCTTCATCCCATTATCACTTCTCATGTGTGCTGTTTGCCCACACACGTTTCCTTTCTGTTTTCAGTTGTTATAATGCTAAGTCCAGATCACCAGCAGACACTGCCACTGCATAGCCGTGAGCTCACCAGGCTTGAAGCAGGCCTGACATTGCTTAGCAACTGTGAAAATAGCTTCAGCAGGCCCCACGGGACGCTCGAGAACCTCATCTCTGGGGTGTGTGGGAACGGAAGAGCTTCAGTTGAAATAAAGATGCAAACAAACTGAATTGGTCCCCAGACATCACGCTTCACATTGCCTGACACTCAGCGGGATGAGATACTTGTGTCCTGCTCTCTCAAGCACCAAGTACGCAGTCAGGCCTGGAGAATCTGCAAGCTGTCTC
This sequence comes from Symphalangus syndactylus, assembly GCF_028878055.3. NCBI lineage: Eukaryota > Metazoa > Chordata > Mammalia > Primates > Hylobatidae > Symphalangus > Symphalangus syndactylus. The sequence goes on from NC_072425.2 coordinate 147,742,637, forward strand.
TTAGGGATACACACACAGCTTCACACACAGACACACAACGATGTGCAAATCCAGGTGCACATGCATACCCTGTTTGGGCTGACTTCCTATTCCATCAGTCTCATGGAGTCAGGTTGCTGTTTGCATGTCAGAGCCCATGGGTCATCGTGAGTGTTTGGATTAGTGATTGAGGACAAAAGTGGCTTCTGTCAGAGATGTTATGCAATTACATGTGATGGATGCTCGCTTCCCTCCCTGGTTCTTCTCCACTGCGCAAACTTTGTAATAGGTGGGAAGGTTCAAAACCCTTAAAGGCCAAATGCCACACCAAATGGGGAGGTAGGGTGGGTGTTAAGGAAATAATTTCTCTCTCTGCATCAGTGGGTGCTTCTGGAGATGCCTTAGGTGCTCAGTCCCTGTGAAAGGAAAGATTTTAAGGTGATGGAAAGAGACGTTTCAGCAGGAGAGCTATGCTGAGGAATTTTCTGCTATATCAAGAGTAGAAACAGGGCTGAGTGAGTGATTTGGTGACCTCATGAGGGTTGCCGCCCCCTGAGGCCCCTAGCTGTGGAAGATGATATGATCAGGAGAATGGCACATCGCCCTGACTTCCGGGTCTATAGAGGTCCAGTCTCCACCTCTGATTGATGATTCGTCACAGCAGGAAAGAGTGAGGTTGGCTGGGCTCACGTCTTGCAGAATGGCATTGCAGGCCCTGGGTCAAGTGGCCTGGGACTGAATTTTGGTTCTACCGCATACTGGCTGTGTGGCCAAGGCAAGCCTTAGTATGTAAAATGAGACTGATGATAGATCACAGGGGAGGCAAGAGACATTTTGGGGCTGTATGCATATGGTTAAAAGAGCAGACTCAAGCCAGCAATGACTTCTGTCACTATAACTTATACCCAACATGGTGTAAGTTTCTCATGTCCCTGGACTCTACAGCCAGCTCACCTCAAGTGCTTCTGCCTGGCCAGGTGTCACTGGCTCTCCCGTTGCTTGGTCTTCATGGCTTTACTGCTGCTTGATCACATCCTGTCTTTGGGCAGATTCTTTAATTCCCCCTCCTTATTCCCCTTGGCTTCCTTCACACCTCCTTGCCCCAATTCTCTTGGCATCAAGTTACCTCTGTTTTCCTGAGCTTGTAGTTGACTCCTAGATTATTAGAAAATTACCTACATAGAACTTTATAAGATAACTTAATATTGCAAGGTTTTAAAAAAATATTGACCCAATTCATATGAGCTTAGACTTAGTGCTTCTACTTCCCCAATCATTTATCTTAGTCTTGGGGCTGGATTAGAGCCAGGATGCTTTGCTTCCAATCTTCTGACATTTTCCTCCTATGGAACTGAGGTGAGAATTAGGGTGACCCTGCATGTGTTGTGAGCCAGAGCTAACCCAGGATAAGTCTGGAATGAAACAGGGTCTGTAGAAATGGCTGTCTCCACATTCTTACCTTTAATTCACTCTGTATTTCACTCCAATTTGGCTTCCACTGTCACCAGTTTACTGAAATAGTTTTTGCTATAGGCAATAATTATGTTGCCTTCCCCTATGAACATTATTTGTCTTTTTTCTATTCTATTTTTAATATCAACTTATATCTATTCAAAGTAGAAGGTATATCTAATTATTCAAAATCTTTGTGGCTGATATAAGCATTAGAAAAAGAATGCACAGTTAAAAATAGTGAGTATGGGCAGTTTCACAGATTAATTTACTTTCTGGAAATCTAGAATCTCTAGAATGTATTAAAGTTATAAAGAGGTTAAATTAACTCATTTTATTTTGGTAAGAACACTTAACATGAGATCTTTCCACTTGAAAAGTTTAATGTGCACAATACAGTATTGTTAACTAAGGACAATATTGCACAACAGATCTGTAGAACTTATGCATCTTGCATAATGAAACTTTATACCCATTGAACAGCAATTCCTATTTTGGCTAAATGTAACCATATTAAAATACTTGACATTGTCTTTGGTCATGAAGCATAAATGTATAATGGTAGACATATTTTAATCCTTATTCAGGAATGATATTTAAACAAAACTCTCACTCAGTAAGATATACATGACCACATGTTAGGAAAATCACATTCTAAATTTTATAGAACACTCTCAGGTGATGTTAACAGATTAAAAAAATAAGGAGAACCAATGCCGTCTTATACATCTTTAAGCTGGGAAGTTTCTCAAGTAGTGGAGTCATATTCAGGAAGTAATATTTAAAATATAAACTCTTAATTGCAATCGCTTCTCTGTTAAGTCCATCTCTTTCAGATTCTTCAGTTAAAAGCAATACTCTAAAAATCAACTGTAAAATCTTAGCTTGCAATGTTTTGATTTTTTCCTGAATTTTGAAATTTTTAAAGTGCTATTACATGTCTTATTAGTGAAATAAATTAAACATATTCTCAGGAGACTACAACTCAGGAGCAGCTGGATGAGATAGAAGAGATCCCCAGAGACAGCCAGGGTGGGAGGCAGGACTTCCACGCCCTCTCCTGTCCCACTGCCTCCCCACGGTGCGCTCACCAACCTGGAAGCCCACGCCACTCATCTTTCACCTCCCTTGTCCACGATGGGGTTTTCAGCTCCGCTGACCATTCCTTCCTTCTTGGAATGCTCTGTTGAATTCTGGGACTCCACACTCTCGTGATTTGCCTCCTACGTCTCTGGCCATTCATTTCCTCAGTATTCTTTGAGGGATCTTTTCCTTCTGCTCAATCTTTAATGTTAAGGTCCCTCAGGTTTTGATCCTAGACCACCTTTTCTTCCTACTCTACTTCCATCTGGGAGATCTCAACCACTTTCATGCCTTCAAATACTCTCTGAAGATGATGACTCCTGGTCATGCATCTCTAGATAAGCCTTGTCTTCTGACCTCCACACTCTCACATGCAGCTCCTGTTGGCTGTGTCGGCCCCCTCAGTTCCATCCACCTCTCTCCCTCCTCAGCCCTACTCCTTTGTCCCTCACCTGGACAACTATGATGGCCTCTAAGACGCCTCCCTGCCTCTACTCTGATGTCTTCTGCACTCAGCTTCTCCAGCGATTGTTTATCAATGCAAACCAGAGTCTGTCATTCACCTGTGTAGAACTCTACAGTTGTGCATCGTTCTTAGGGTCAAGTCTAATGTTATTAACACGGCCTGGCAGGCACTGAATGATCTGACTCCTACTCATTGCTCAGGTGCTTTGGCTTTCTTTCAGTTTCTTGAATTTACCAAGTTTCTATCCATCTCACATTCCATTTCCTCACCAGGTGTGCCCTTTAATACAGTCATGAGTGCCATGAACTTTTCCTTTGTGGCACTTGTCACAATTGCCACTAGATAATTATTTGTTCTTTATTTTAATTTTTTTCAGAGACGGGGTGTTGCTCTGTTGTCCAGGCTGGAGAGCAATGGTGCCATCATAGCTCACTGCAGCCTTGACCTCCTGGGCTCAAGCGATCCTCCCACCTCAGCCTCCTAAGTAGCTGGGACTACAGGTGTGCACAACCACACCTGGCCAATTATTTATTTATTGTCCATCTCTCCAGTGAAATGGTCCTGAAAGTTAGGTATCATGTTTTGTTTAACTCTTTATCCTTATCCTTAATGCTGGGCACTGTTTTATTTGACTCAATAAAGACTTCTTGAATGAGTGAATAAACCAGTGAGGGAAGAAGAAGTTTCAGGAGGGGGAGATCCTGACATTGAGCTTTTGCCTGAACCTTGAAGGTGTTTGTTCAGAGTTGGTGCCTGGGAATAGAAGTGATGCCCAACTTTCTGCCAGATGTAGATCTTAGACTCCCACAGAGGGGACCGTCTGTATCAAGGTCTCCAGGTGGTCCAGAGGACAGCATTGTGTATACAAAAGCCCAGTGACAACAACTCTGTGAGCCTCTGGGCTTTCCTGTTGGGATCAACAGAGGGGAAATTGTGACATTTTATTGTTTTGACACGTAATCAGGTCGTAGTATAATGCTGTGAAAAGAGATGAGTTTAGGCTCAAGCAACAGATAAACCTCATTTGGATCCTGACCCAACAAGCTAATAGCTTGTAAAATCAGGCTAATTATTTAACCTCTCTGAGCCTATTTTATAGGGCTGTTGTGAGGATTAAATAAATAATCCATGTTAAATGCTCTGCTCAGTGTTTGGTACCTAGAAAGAGCTGCCTAATTGTTGCTGTTGTTGTTGCTGTTAATATTATTAGTTGTCCCAGCTCTCTAATAACAAATGATTTGAGTAGGCTGCTACCTTTAGCTGTAAGATTATCATCTTTTTGGGGACAAGATGACCTCTGCAGTCTCTCCAGCTCTAGGATTCAATGATCAGAGGACTTTTAGATCTCCCCCATGCTGGAACTCTTTGAAGCATTTCCATGGGAAAGGAAAGAATCACTTCTCTTTGCAGCCACGCTCAAATGGATTGTCCTGGAAGATAAGCAAAGATGACACATGTAGGAGAGTTCAGTCTGGCTTAGACCTTCCTGGAATCTGGTACTTTTGGGTGGGACAAGAGACAGATGTTCCATGACAGCCAACATCTTGTACTTCAGACTTTCTGGGAATGATGGCAGGAGAGGAACCAGAAGAGCAGGATGACTTGAACTTATTTTCTTGGAAAGACTATTTTGTTGGCAAGACTCATCCCTGGCCTCGTAAATGGACCGGAGGCTAATGGACTAGGAAGAATTGCTCTTGAGCCGCTCCCTCCCTGCTGGTCAGGTCCAAGAACATTGCCTCCAAGAGCATGGACCCTGGCCCCAACCCACACTTGCCTTCCCCTGAGGTCGCAGGCTGCCTTTCTGCCCCTTTGGTGATCTGCCATTAATCTGACACATGTGTAATTTGAATCCATTTGGATGAAATTGTAGAGGAGGAAAAGAAGAGAATGCAGAAAGGAACGCTAAGTAGCATGGGCAAAGAACAGAGGCGTCTTATGCAATAGATAGGCCTCTATCCAACTGAGTGACAGAAACCCTAAATTACAGTAGTTTAATCAAAGTTAAGATTTATTGGTATCTCACATTAAATTGTAGGGAGGCAGATGAGAGTTGTAATTGTGACTCTGCAATCATTAGTGACCGCCCTTGTTCTATACCACTCCTCTGCCATCTTCAATATTTCTATTTTGTGGTCCAAGACAGTGGCTACAGTTTTTGTCATTACATCTGCATTCTAGCCAGCTGGAAAAAGAAAGAAAAGGGGAGGGGAAGGGCACATGCCTTCTCTTTAAGGACACTTCCCAGAAATTGAACACATTGCTTCAACTTATATCCCACTGGCCAGTACTTAGTCACGTGGCTACATCTAGCTGTAGAGACACTGGAAAATATGTATTTCAAGGGCTGTGTGGTCAGCTAATTTTTATATGGTTCCATTATTTTTTAAAAAGGCAAGAACAGGTATCAGAAGACAATTAGCAATCTCTGCCTCCCTTGGAAACAAGAGTGGATATTACAGAATGATGTCATAAAAATTGCCACAGTCAGCCTTGGGTGTAATCTCTAGAGCCAGGCAGCAAGAGCCGATTGGAATCTTATTCCGACCAGATGCTAGCTGGGCAATGCTGGGCACATTGCTTAATCTCCCTGAACTTCGGTTTTCTGTTCTGTAAATACTAGTAATAACAATGACTTCCAAGAATTGTAAACAGAACGAAATGAGTGATGTGTGTAGAGTGCTTCGTGCCCTTTTTGTATGTAGTCATGGGCCAACAGTAAATATTGAGGATAACTCTGTTTTGGATGCACAGCCTCCCTGACGATGCTCTTTTCTTCAGGATTTCTAGTATCATCATTCTTGTGACTATTACCCACACCCTTCAGAACAGCCATCATTTTCTCCTAGATTAATCTCTTTCTTGAATTTTGAATTCCCCTAAAAGCCAAAACCTCCATTCTGTCAGGGCAGAACAGAGCCCTGATGTTTCTAAAGAAATAACTTACAACCAGAAAGTATCAGTAAATTCCCTTTTCCACATTGCTTCATTCTCTCAAGCATGCATGAAATTTAGCCTCAATAAGTGGGTATTGTCCACTTACTAATAACTGCTTATGAAAACCACACCCCTGCATAGAGCCCCAAGAACAGCTCCAACCTCCCCTTCACCTTCTCCTCCACCTGCTATCTAACAGCCAAAGTCTGTGCTTCTCCAAGAGGACTGTAGGAACCGTTATCATTGCAGGAAAGGAGCCTGTCTAGGCTGCTTCTTCCAACTCCATCCCAGTAATGAACCTGACCCTAAGATGCAAGGCGTCTAATCGCTTGAACCCGCTTGAACATATCTGCTGGACTGACGTCTTCTGCAGGCTGCGGATCCTGCCCATGGGCTGCTTGAGCTGTTGGACGGAGGCAGGGCCATGCCCTGAGTGTTTTCTTCATGTGGCACCAGTAGTGTTGTGTGTGATGTCTGATAAAATTGAAGAATAGCTAATGATATTTGACATTTGTTCAGAGTTTTGCAGTTCACAAAACATTTTCATATGTCAGTAAAAATAGCAACGATAATACTAACCATGTATTGAATATGTATATTAAGTACTTTGTGTACATAATCTCAAAATTTTACATCAAGTATTACTGAGACTATTATATACCAGTTTTACAGATGGCTAAATTGAGGTTCAGACAGTGGCCTCTCCAAGGACACAAACTCATAGAGGCAACTTTTGAAAGAGGCAAACTTGGGACACTATGCATATTCCTGACTCTGGTATAATCTTTTTGCCTCCGAAGGAAGCTAACTAAGTAGAAGCAAGAAGAGGACAGATCTGGGCCAAATGAATGTTAGGAAGCACTTTAGATCCACAGCTGAATGGTTGCTGTAGGAAGCTTCTGCAGGCTCTGAGCAGCTCAGGAGCTACTCATTCTCTTGACTTCTCTAGGCTTCTTTCTGAGCTGGGGTTTGGAGTTTGCTGGCTAGAAGGGGTTGGAGAGAGAGAGGCCCCCTTCAGTAGGACAGTGCCTAGCTCAGCATGATTGGTCACTTGAGTTTAGAGCTTTGCAAACACTGTTGCACTGATTTCTCACAGCATTCTTGCAAGGCGGATATTACTATTTTACAAATGAGGAAACTGAGGCTCTCAGAGGTGAATGCTCAAGGATGCTTAGCTGATTCGTGGTAGACCCAGGATTTGCGTCCTGGCAAATTAGTCAGATTCTGCCCATGCATTTAATTACTGCACTAAATGCAAATAAAGTTCTTACCACGGTGAATCGCCAGGTGAAAAGCTAGGGGACGGGAATATAGCAAGCACTCAATAACTTGTAATTATTATCTTATCAACAGAATTTCAGCTCATTGCAGGCAGGGACTGACCATTTTGTATACATCTTTCTATGTCTGTAAGTGGACAGTGCAGGACAGAGCTGTCGATGCTTAATACTCACTGGCCCTGATGACTTCAGAAGTAATAGCATCCGTGGAGAAGGGTTGACGGTACGGGCACAGCACAGCTCACGGCATGTGATGTGGACACGTTTGGTGATGATTGACAGCTCAGCTGTCCCATGGGAACCCAGCTGGCCAGGCTGAGAGTCTAAGGCTCTCCAGGGAGTGGAAGAGCCTGGGAAAATCTGTGACGAGGAGCAGAAGGGTCATTTCCAGCTGTAAAAATTCTAAGATTTGGTTTCCAGAGGAAAGAGAGAGGACATGGGTTCACTGAGTTTGGAGAAGTAACCACAGGGTTTTCTTAATTCTAGCAACCAGCCATGGATTGCAGTGAGTCAAGGAGGCAGCAGGGACGCAGGAGAGATGCAGAAAGCATTTGATGCCCCTTTAGGGAGGGAGTGTCCAAAAATGATTCCGGCCTAATCTCCCCCAAGTCATTGTAGAAAACAACTATGGGGACTGAAAGGAAAAAACACTGCATGTTTGGACCTGATGTCCTCCAGCATTGGTGGCAGCTTCCTCCTGGGGGCACGACTATCTCCTGTCTTTACAGGGCTTCCCTAATTTCAGACCAACTCCAGCTCGCAGCTTGCTCTTGGCCCCTCTTCTATTGGGTTCACTTGGGTTCACTCTTTTTTCTTTTTTTGAGATGGATCTCGCTCTGTCACCCAGGCTGGAGTGCAATGGCATGATCTTGGCTCACTGCAACCTCTGTCTCCCGGGTTCAAGTGATCCTCCTGCCTCGGCCTTCTGAGTAGCTGGGATTACAGGCGCCCACCACCACGCGCAGCTAATTTTTGTATTTTTAGTAGAGACAGGGTTTCTCCATGTTGGGCAGGCTGGTCTCAAACTCCTGACCTCAGGTGATCTGCCCGCCACAGCCTCCCAAAGTGCTGGGATTACAGGTGTGAGCCACCATGCCTGGCCTGGGTTCACTCTTTAACAAAGGGGAACTCCTAATGAATCAACACTTTTTACCAAATACCCCATAGGTCAGACATCAGTTTTGTCATGAAGTATGCAGACAACAGGTCAAATCAGAAAACTCAGGCAACTTTGAACAATCCACCTTAGCCAGAGAGGGACAAGAGCCAGCATTCCAGGCAAACTCAGGGCAATGAGGTCCACCGAGAAAGGATTTATTTGCTTTTGGTAATGGGCCTTCTCCATCTTTAAATGCTAGCAGCTAGAGTGAGTGAAAGGGATTTCTGAAAGGTTTGTTTTGGGGTGGGTTTGAAAGCTCCCCTCTCTTGCTCTGTTTTTCTTTTTAGGCAGCTTTGCACAAGGGGCAAGTCTCCTGCCAAAAGGCCTCGTAATGCCCCTCTTTGGGGACTGAATTTATCCGCTCAGCTGTCCCTTGTAAATTTATTCCTGTGTGAGATTTTTCCCAAACCATTCATTCCTCCGCTTAGCTCAGGCAGCTGGAATGCAGAAAAAAATACATTTTTTCCCCAAGAATGTGCCTTTGTGTGCTTGGAGGGGCTGGGCTAAGGAGAAAAGAAAACAGTCATGTGCAACGATGCACACATACACACACCAGACAATGATGCACACACACACGCCGGACTATGATGCACACACACACCAGACTATGATACACACACACACACACCAGATAATGATGCACACACACACACACACACACACACATCAGACTATGATACACACACACATACCAGATAATGATGCACACACACACCAGACTATGATGCACACACACACACAGGGCTACGATGCACGCACACACACCAGACTATGATGCACACACACACACACACACTGGACTATGATGCACACACACACACAGGGCTACGATGCACACACACACACCAGACTATGATGCACACACACACACACACACTGGACTATGATGCACACACACACACAGGGCTATGATGCACACACACACACCAGACTATGATGCACACACACACACACACTGGACTATGATGCACACACACACACAGGGCTACGATGCACGCACACACACTGGACTATGATATGCACGCACACACACACCAGACTATGATGCACACACACACACACACTGGACTATGATGCACACACACACACACAAGACTATGATACACACACACACGCACACACCAGATAATGATACACACATACACCGGACTATGATGCACACACACACACACACGACTATGATGCACACACACACCACCAGACTACGATGCACACACACACACCAGACTATGATGCACATACACACACCGGACTATGATGCACACACACACCAGACTATGATGCACACACACACTGGGCTACAATACACATGCACATGCCAGGCTATGGTGCACACACACACACACACCCCAAGCTATGATGCCTGTGAACACACTGGGCTATGATGCACACACACACATCGATTTATGATGTACACATGCATGCTGAGCTATGATGCATGCATGCACACATGTGCACACACACACACACCAGGCTACAAAGCACACAGACACATGGGGCTACAAGGCACATACACACACACAGGGCTATGCTATACACACACGCACCAAGCTATGATGCACATGTACGTGCCAGGCTACGGTGCACACACACACACACACACACACACACACACACACACACCGAGCTATGATGCACATGCACACACTGGGCTACTAACAGCCCCGCCGGGGCTCGGGGCTGCCCTGGGTGGTGAGGGCGGCTAGGGGTTCCTGGCTACCAGTGCCCAGTGTGACTGTGGTGTGGGCTGCAGGCCCTCCACCTGGGATGTGGCCAGAGCAACACCTCACCGGTTGTTTCCACAGCAACATCACAGTTTCACCAGAATGGAAAGCCACAGTGATTTGGAGCCAGGAGAGGCTTTCCAGCTGCATGTATGCACAACGAGGGTCTGTGGGGAGAGGGGCGCTGGGAACTTTGACTTGATTTTTCCTTGAGTGATTACGGTCTCCCAGGCAGGTGAGGGCTGTGGCAGGAGCTGGAGGTGACATATGTGCTTAAGGAATTCAGGCTGCCTGAGGGGCAGGCGAATTTTCCTGCCAGCCACGATGACTGAGGAGGCCTGGGAGGCTTGGCAGGGATGTGAGCCCACTGACCTGTCCATCCTTTGCACGGCCGTGATGTCTCTCCGCCACGATATCCCAGCACGTAGAGACGGTTGGAAGTTTAGTGGTGATGGTGGAAGAGTCGAGGACAGGAGTTTGCCCCATTTTCTGGAACAACAATAACAAAAACCAACCATGTGCCATGGAGCAAGGAGATTCTGCGGGAAGGTCTACGAGCAAGAGATGAGAAGTCTGGGTGTGCGGCTGTCTGATCCTCCAGCTGCAGTCCAGGCAGGCGGAATTCACCCCAGCACCCCAGTTCCAGATTCACAACTATGTCCATAGCATTTTGCGAGGGTTTCTGCCAAGAACTTCTGCCCTGCCAAGAATCCAAGTCTTCTCTTAAGAGCAGGGAAACAATTTTTAGAATCAATGTGCCTACAGCAGCCATCATTTTCTGCTTATGGAGTAGACACACTTTTTGGGTGCAGGTGCCACTTTTTTTTTTTTTTTTAGTAACAAGATCTCACTCTGTTACCCAGGCTGGAGTGCAGGAGTGCAGTGGTGGGATCATAGCTCACTGCAGCCTTGAATTCTTGGACTCAAGTGATCCTCCTGCCTCAGCCTCCCAAGTAGGCAGGACTACAGGCATGCACCACCACACCTGACTAATTTATTTTTTATTTTTCATAGAGACAGGGTCTCACTATGTTGCCCAGGCTGGTCTTGAACTCCTGGCCTTAAGCGAGCCTCCCACCTCAGCCTCTCCAGTTGCTGGGATTACAGGTGTGAGCTGCTGTCTAACAAGTGCCACTTTTATCCCTACAGCACAAGAAGATTTGCGGAACTTAAAATGTTGTTCTGATTTTTCTTATATTTCCAAGGGCCTGCCATGAGCCTGCTGGCCAGAGCTAACCTGTGTGGCTGTGGTTTTAGGAACACATCACTTCTTCTAGTTTGAGCTCCTTATTTGCCACTGGGTTGATGGGGTCTGATTGACTGTAGGCTACGCCCAGGAAGAGGCAAAAAAGAAATGGATGATGAAGACTCTGTATTTAGGGAGTTGGCTGTCTTATGGGAAGATAGTAGGAGCTGAAAGGCAACGTCAGACTGGAGAACAAGTTAGAAAGTGGTGAGTCACAGGTTTCCCAAGCTTCCCGGACCTGTTCGGGAAATGTGGTGTGGCTGGGGTTCCGCCTTTCTCATAAGCTCCGAGTAAAGCCAATACAGCTGATCCACTGGCCACTCTGAAAAGCAAGGAGCTAGAACACTCACCCAATGGGCCAGGGAGGGATTTTTGCACTATGGAGAATGGGTAATACTCTCAATATAACTTTCCTGCCATTGTTCACAGGAAAGATGGTAGCTTCTTTTTCGTAAGCCTGTCTTTCCGGGTCTTGCCCTCCTAGAAACACTAAGCAGTTCAAACACCCATTGTCAATTTCAGCATGCCATCCCTTGGAATGAATGGGTTTAAGGGAAACTACAGTTTGTTCCTGAAACTGCAATATCACTAATGGCTAAGAGCACTTGACGTGAGTCAGACCTGGATTTGTCCTGGCTCCCCCACTTATATGGCCATGCAAACTTGAAGAAGTTACCTGTTCTCTTATCAACTGAATTTCCTCAACTGTACAGACTAAATGTAATTATATGTGTGAAGCACTCAATTCACATCAGCTATTATCATGACTGGTTGTGAAATAATTGATGCATATCAGAAGTCATGAGCGGCAGGTCCAGAGGCCACACCTGCCATTCCCCAGATGGGTTTAATTTGGCCTGTACCATGTTTTAAATAACGTTGAGTTTGTTGCCAACATTTTAAAATTGGGAAATTTCACATAAAAATCTGAATTTGGGGCTTATATTGAACAATCATTAGCTCTGACAAACCTGGCACCAATTTCTTGAGTGGTAACAGTGAGTTAGAACTGGGGCTGAGCAGGGCTGGCAATTTTCCATGGCATCTGCACCTCCAGTTCACCATCGCCCAGTCCTCTCTTTGTGTTACCTTCTCCCTGTGGACATATGTCCTTGGGTCCCACATCTATAGGGTCCCGTATGACTCTAGAATTCTAGCTATTTCAGCTCACTGGTGTGTAGTAACAGCTTCTGGAATTCAACAAGAAAATGCAACGATTATCTTGCCAACAATGCTTCTACTGCTTAAATGAAAGAAATCTGGTAGTCCTTCTCTGAGATCCAACAGAGCTGGTGCATTTATTCCTCTCAGTGGTACCTCTGGGGACCAGAACCCGCTGGCTGTAGAAAGTGCCCCTCGCCCATCCCTGCCCATGGGTTGCATCAGCAGCGTGTCTTCTTCGTTCTCCCCCTGAAGTGTAGGATGCTCATGACCTTGGCCTTGCAGTTTGGGTAGGTGCACCTCCTGTCCTGGTGCTGACATCTGGATGATTTATGAACATCATTACCCTTTCACTGGACTCTTACTCTTTGGAGTCTTCAGAGCTGCCTGGGCCTAGCGCCCAAGAAGTTTGCTCCTTGCGTCAATGGCAATGCTAGACATATTCTACTGGCTGTGGCCCAAAGGTACTCCTGGTGCCTGTGTGGGAAGGGCCACGATGGGAAGAATGCTCCTTGCTTGCTCTCATTCTCCCAGCTTTTTATTTTTTATAGGCTGGAGGTGGAACTGCAAGAGCAGAAAGGAGGAGAAGGCTCACCATGAAGACAAAAGAAGTCCTGAGCCTTGGATTTTCTTCCTCTAGGGCTGTTTTGTGGACCCACAGATTCGTAGCAGTTCTGTGAGGGCTGACTTCTCCCCATCTGCCCCAGATGGATCCTTTAAGGTGGGTGAGCCCTGGGGAGGTACTGGGTCTGCTTGTGGAGAGAGTTCTCAGGGGTCAGGCCCGAAAGAGCGTGTGCGGCTGTTTCTGCGGGTGGGTCAGTTTCTCTGGCGCATAATGGATAACACTGCACGGGTTCTGGACTGTCCCCGTCCCCACCCTCGGGGTGGAGGTTTTCAGTATTCTTGCAGGCTCTTGGTTGTGTGGATAGTTAGAAACAGTGGGGCCGCTCTTGGGAAATGTGCTTTAATGACTCTTTACCTACATGTCGAATTCTCTAACCTTGGGGACAGATGCACCATGAATTTGGTTTTGTAGGTTTGTGTATGAAGGTGGATAACAGACTTGTTAAAAGAGCTTTGAAATTCCTGCCGTAACCTCTAAACAGTGGGAGTACGGCAACCAAATTCTCTGAAGACACGAGGAAAATACCCCTTTGGGCAGAGTCAAGCTTGCTATTCTTTAAATTCCTTCAGCTGGCTCAATAGGAGAGGAAGGGACAGCCAGAAGTCACAGATCGTTTTCTGGAGGTTTGATAACCTGAAGGTAATCCTTTCGCGTGTTCCCTCATCTAAGGATGAAGAATTTTCATGTACTAGAAGTTGGGTTTACTAATCCTGTAGCTCTGGAAATGAATGGCCTTGTCTTCTCTAACTGTCCAGCTACCTGGCATCGTGTAGACAGGCCCTTCAGGTGACTGAGGGTTCTGGAACTTGGTGGCTAGAGGCACACACGAAGAGCCTGCTCAGAATCTCCTGTGTCTCCCACAACCACAAGAGATGGGCAAGGCAAGGGCCCTAGAGCCTGTCTAACCCATGTCTCTGCAGGGCACAGGTTCTGTCACACTGAGTGTGCGTAGTTTTCCACCACAAACTCTGCACCAGAATCACTGGAACCTTCATGAATAGAGATTCTTAGGTGCCACCAGTGCACCGAGTTGGCACTCTGGAAGGGAGCCGGAGATTGCACTTTTAACAAGCACCCCAGGTGCCTCTGAGCTGAAGAACCGCCAATCTCATGTGTGGACTTTAAAATCTCATGCAGAGAATGTTTCTCATTGCTCAATTTAAAACCTTTTTAATGGTGTCTCCGCTTAGAGTGGAGACATTCCAGGAAGAGAAAACTAAGCACAGGGAAGCTAAATACTGAGCCCTGGAGGGGTCAGGATACGGGTCTCATCATCATCTGGTGCTGTTTCACACTGTGCTCGGGTCAGGTGCATGAGAGCCCCATTACCTGGGATGCCCACTGTGCAGGAGCGTCTATAATCTCTTCTGGATGGCCCAGCTAAGCCTGAATTGTTTTTTTAAAGGCTTGACCCAAATGCACCCCGATTCCAGGTGGAACACATTTTCACGTAAACCATCAAATGCTGGCTCTGAAGGGAATTTAGAGATCTATTCCAGAGGCCTTGTGTGTGTGTGTGTGTGTGTGTGTGTGTGTATGTGTGTGTGTGTGTGTGTGTGTATATATATATATATATATATATAAAACTATAGGTTAGAAACAGACAAAAAAAAAGTGCTATGATGATAAATTCCTGAATGTACACTCAAGGAGCTTCGTGGTGAGAAGAACTTGGGAGAACAAGCAACTACCAGATTCAGCCAATGACTGGGCAGCAATGGCCTCTAGTTCTCTGAGAATCCCTTCAAGATGGGGGCTGCACTCCAGGCAGGGACTCTGCAGCTCCACGTCCTCACTGGGCTTCTCGTGCCTATGGCCAGCTCGCCCAGCCCCACCCTGCCTGGGCAGGAAACTTCCAGGCTCTTCCACCAAGAAATGCAGGTACCCTAACTTGCATGGGGTAGGATTTATTCTGTAAATACTGAGTGCCAATTCTGTGCGATTAACAGGAGAGATGGGAGCCACTCTTGCAGAGCTTACCATCTTATTCTAAACTTATTAGATTCTATCTATGTGTTTTTAATTGTATAGTTTCTTCCCGTAGAGAAAATGTTGGTGCTTTGGGAGTTGGGGTGGGGGTGGTAAGGAAGCCTTTTCTGAAAGGGTCACAACTGAAGTGAGATTTGAGTGACAAAGGGAGCTGTTGAGAGATAAGGCGCCAGTGACAGCAACTGCAAAGGCCCTGAGCAAACCTGGTTCTGTTCCAGAAACGCAGAGCGGAGCAGTGAGGGTGGGGAAGGCCCTGACCATGGAGGGCCTTGCAGGTTGTGGAAGGGGTTTTAAACTATGAGGGGACCTGATCCGATTGACATCTCTAAAAGTTCCTTCTGGCTGTTTTGAAGAGAATAGATAGAGTGAGGTAAGGACAGCAGCAGCAACAGCATTTAGGAGGCTCTTGCACCTGCAGGCAGAGCTGGCAAGCGCTGAAGCCTGAGGGTAGGAGAGGATGCACAGAGGTCAGGTGAGAGCAGGACATGTTTAGGAGAAACAGCGGAAAGGGTTTGGGGACAGAGGTCTTCTTACATGAAAACCCTGGCGAGAGTATGACATACATATGGGAAGACTGTTATTTTCTAGTCATTTCAGCATAAGCTTCGGAAAGGCAGGTGCCGTGCCTACTGAATGCAGCATTGCATACTGTTGGTGAGTCACCTCTTCCTCTGAAACTGCAGTTTCCTACCCTCACCCAGGCACCCCTTCTCCAGGCTCAGGACACCTCAGAGTACTGGTGCGTGGGCTGCAGCCAGCCTGACCCAGCTCTATAAAGAAGCTCACCCTTTACAGATGCCCCAGAGAGGCCCCGACTCCGCCCTGCAGTCAGCTTCCCAGGCAAGTGGGATCAGGTCAGTGCACGCGCCTGTCCTTCCCTGAGCATAAAAGGGGAGTGTGGAGGGAGATGGTATTTGAAACTTGGCAGTGGGGACCCGCACAGACATCATGAACAATCCCTTTGGCTTTCCATTCGCCAAGTTGTTTCAAGGTCCAGGGTTTGTGACTCATCCTGAATGGAAACACTTGTACAGCACCACGTGGCTCCTTTCCGCCCCTGGCTGGGCGGGAGTGACCCAACCAGCTCTGCACTTTCTTTCTTCCCTCTTAATGTGTCCATAGGCACCCGGGGTCTCCCTCCTCCAGGGTTTCCTGAAACACGATGCATTCAGCCCTTGTAGAGTTGCTGGGGAAGTGGAAGGAAAACAAAGGTGGCTCTTGAAGCCCCAGGAGCTGACCTTAGATCCTGACACTCCTGGGGTGTGCAAAGGTCTGAGGAGACCAGATTGAGGTAAAGCAGTAAAAATCCGTGCTTGTCAGGAAAGTAGCAAGAGCCGAGTTCTACACTAGCAATTGACTGGCCTGGGGCAGCCTGCAGCTGCACAACTGCCTTGTACAATGGCGTGGACGAGCAGTATCGGTGCCGTAGCAGGCTGCTGGGGACCTGGGAGGCATCCTGCTGCTGCAGGAGTCCTGTGCAGAGCAGAGGAGAGAGCAGTTTGGAAAGTGCAGGGGCCCCGCTCTTCTTTTGGTTGGTGGCAGGGAGCAGGTGGGGCCTAACCTGGGTGGACAGTGTCTACCTCCGTTCTGTGCATTTTGCATTGGCCTTAATTGGCTCTGCCGGGATAGTCACGAAAGCCTGACCTTTGTTCCAGGTAAAGTGCTGCATGTTTCATGTGCACAGCTCATTTAATCTTCACAGGACCTTATGAAGTAGTTATTATATCTATTATCATCACAGAAAAGAACACTGAGCCTCAGAGAGGTCAAGCAATTGGCCCAAGATCACACAGCCTACAAGAAACAGAGATGGGACCCAGACCCTGGTCTATTTGGCTCCCACGTGCCTTACTACTATGTTATACCCACCCCTCCAGGTAAGATTGGGAACCAGCTGTGGAAAGACTTTAATAACAGGATGGAGGGACTGCCAAGCTCTCCTTCTGGCAGGATTGATTTTGCAGTGAGACTGTGAGCTTAATGAGAGCAAAACTCAGGCCTTATACTCCTTCACGTGCCCTGCAGACTCCAGAAGTGCTAGGATGTAAGAGGCGGACAAAAGAGTGATGTTACTGCTGTGAACTTTCATTAGGATGTGTAGAGTTCTGTTATATGTTTGGAAAAAATCCATAATCTCAAGAGGCTGTATAATGCTCAGAACAGCTTTAGAAATTCTCTTTGGAAATTGCTTTCTGAGCCCCAGGCACATAAATGATATTTTTATATATATCCTCAATCAAGGCAAGCCTTAGTCCTTTGAGGGTAGCTTGGAATTCCATAGGAATCTGAAGGTAACTCAGAGCCAAACTTGGTGAAGGGGGTGAAGTGTCAATTTCAGATTTGCAGTTTTGTTCAAAAGCATGTTGATAAAGCAGCAAGGCTGATGGTCATGAGCAGCTCACGAGCTGATTCAGAAGACATTTCTCTACTGCAGCCAGCCCTGCTTCTGTGACTTCACTCACACTTTCCATCCGAGTGGAATAGCTCACCCTTGCCTCTTTCACACTCAGTCCCCCTCCATCCCACACTCCACCCTTTCCCCAAATTCCTGTTCATTGTTCCACGTCCTCCCCAAGCGTTAGTGAATGGCCTCATAGCTGAAAGTGCTTTGCTTGAAGCGAGCCCTGATTCTCCCAATCCGAAGGCCCTGCTCTCACCCTGCTTTTCACCCGCGCTGCTCCCTGGGCTCTTCAGAGGCGCTTTCTCCTGCCTGGCTGGTTGTCTGTGCTCTCCACTGGACCATGAGCTCGCTGAGAACAGTGTCTGAGATACTGTAGTCCCAGGATCTGCAGCCTTTGCTGAATTGACCTGGATAAATGTACTATTTTGAGTACATTTGCAGGAAAGGATGAGGTTTGTCCCGGAGAGGGAATAGGGCCAGAGACATACAGTGTCCCACTATTCAGGAATTCGATGCCTACAGCAGGTGTCCTGTGGCTCACCATCCTACACATGGCTCACCCAGAGTTTGGTAGCTTGATTTTGGAGGCGTACCTAGAATGGCTAGAATTCTCAATTTCTCAAAGGTAGGATTTGGAAAAAACAGAGAGTGGAGCATCAGAAAGGTGAGAAGAGAAAAGACTCAGGACCCCAAACCCATGCACCTCAGCTGACAAAACCAACAGACTGTCACTAACCTAAATTCTAAACCTTCAATAAAGAGAAACAGCAAAGGTCTGCAGCTTTCTTATCTGCTGGGTTGGTCAATGTGGTGCTGGTGTGGATGCAGCCAAGCGTTTCAGCTATGAGGCCGTTCACTCACACTTCACCCTTATTTCACTCTGCTTGTTATGGTCTGAACTGTGTCCCCTCAAAATGTGTATGTTGAAGCCCTAACTCCCAATGTGACCCATAAAGAGGTAATGAAGGTTAAATTAGAACCTTAAAGAGGTAATGAAGGTTCAATTGGGGCCCATGGGTGTGGCCCTAAGGCAATATGACTGCCATCCTTATTAGAAAAAGAGACTTCAGTAATGACAGTGAACAAGAAGCCCAGGCAGAGGGCAGCCGTCTGCAAGCCAGAGAGAGAGGCCACCAAGAAACCAACCCTGCTGGCAGACTTCCAGACTCCAGAATCGTGACAGAAGAAATTTCTGTTGTTTTAGCTACGTGGCCCGTGATTTTGTTTTGGCAACCCCAGCAGACATCGCTGCTTTCATTTTCTTCTCCATCCTTTTCTTTTTCCTGTTGTTTTATTCCCACCTGCTCAATCTCTATCTTTTATTATTTATTTCTTTGTAAAAGCAACAACAACAAGAATATAAACTGATTTGGAGACTGTGGTTTAGAATTCTACTAGATAGATAAAAATCAGCAAACTGGACACGTGGGTTTCTGTAGTTACAAATCTTCCATCTAAAATCTTGTTTCCCAGGCGTGAGTTCCATTAGGACTTTTTATTTCTATGCATATAAACATGCATATATGCTCACAATTGCATGCCATTTTCGTCAGTCTGATGGGTACACCCTTCCTGATACAATTCTGGGCTTTCACTCAGTTCTAATGTGACTGGAAACTAAATGATTAAGAAGTATGAATGAATTCAGCCCTCCCTAACTCAAGCTGGGGGCATATTTTCCACTCTGTCTCTTGTGCCTTCCACCCAGGAATTTCAAGTCCCAAGACATGGTCTCCAGAAGGAAATCCTTTGCCATCCCCCTAACTTGAGTATTCAGTGATTTCTGGAATAGAACTTGCCTGTTACAGAAATGGGAAAAATATGAAGACACATGCAATAAAAATAAAAAAAAAATTTAGAATGAAGAGGAGACACAACCTAGATAAAATTTAATTTTCATTTTGGCTCATAGGTAATTTTATCCTGAAGTGTACTACGGATAATGACGGCATGCTGTTTCACTAGAGTAACTGAGTGAAAACGTAATAATAATGAAAATAATGACCATAATTGTTTAAAAATTCACCTTGTAGCTTTGTTATCTATAGATGATGTCATTAAAAGTTCTGAGAAATAAATATTACTAATTCAAGTTTACAGATGAGAAAAAGGAAGATCAGAGGAGATAAGGGATTTGCCCAATGCTAATCAATAAGTAGGGGAAATCACCAGCGTTGAACTCCCAATCTGAGTGTAATACATCTTTCTCTGCAGAACTTTGACTTCTTTTTCTTTCTCATTCTCTATTCCTTGCCTTCTGGGATGCCAAATGCATGTTAGACCTTCTCGCTGTGTTTTGAGCATCTCTTATAATCTGCTCATTTCTTTCTTCCATATGCCTTTCAATAGATATATTTTTTCTATTGGCGTGTCTTGAAGTTCAGGGACTTGACTGCTGCTATGTTCTATCCACTGTTAAACTCATCTAGGGAGTTCTTACTTTCAGATATTGCAGTTCTAGAATGTCCATTTGCTTCTTTTTTTATAAATTCCAATCCTATGTCAAAATTACTTATCTTTCCATCTGTTTTTTTCAAACTTTCCCCTATTTTTTAAAAAAATATTTATAATGATTGCCTTCAAATCCTTCTCTGCTAACTCTAACCATTGGATACTTTGTGCATCTGCTTTATCGTATGTCTTCCCATTTATTGTGGGTCACATTTTCCTACTTCTGGCATCTCATTACTTAGGGTTGTTTGTCAGATGTTGTTGTTGTTATGTATAAAAGACCCGCGGCTACTGAAGTTGATGTTCTTCTCCCCCAGAAAACGTTTGCCCTTTCCTTAGCTAGGCAGACAGTACAGGGGGTATCACTGGATGCTGTGAGGAAGTGAACTAGGTCACGGCTAGGACTGCAGCTAGGTGTAACTCACTCTGGTTTTGACCATCTCCTGGGGGACACATGGGGCACAGGTAGCATGGGCCCCTTTCTCTAGTGCAGGCTTGTCTAACCTCTGGCCCACAGGCTGCACGAAGCCCAGGGTGGCTTTGAATGCAGCTCAATACACATTCATAAACTTTCTTAAAACACTATGAGTTTTTTTGCAAATTTCTTTTTTTAGCTCATCAGCTACTGTTAGTGTTAGTGTATTTTATGTGTGGCCCAAAACAATTCTTCTTCTTCCATAGTGGCCCAGAAAAGCCAAAAGATTGGACACTCCTGTTGTCAAGGGACTTTGACTCTTAAGGAACATAATACTGAGGGGGATTTGACTCATCTCTCCCAGCTCAGCCCCCTTCCTGTATAAACCAGCCTCTATCCCAAACCTTCAATAAACCTGAGTCAAGTTCTCCTAGGCTTTGGATTGAGCCCCTATTGTGTCTGTGTCACCTCTTCCCCGAAAGCTGAGCTCTTTAACCTCCACATCACATGGATTCAAAATCTGCCAGGTGTTCTGATTGGGGCCCCGTTGGGTGTGGTTGCCAGCCTCTTCCTCTACTGTAACTTTGACTCCTAGGCACTCTGAGGCTATGGGAGATTTCACAACTCCTGGCTGGCTCATCCCCTCAGTGTTCTGTGACACCCTAGATGCAATAACTGCCCTGCGGGGACGGTCAGCCATGCTTTAGGGGCTGCTGGATGTTCCATTCTTTGCCAGCCTGCAGGGCCCTGGGTCTCCTCTCTCTTCTCTTCTGCTCACAGTAAGCCCACTCTTCAGATGGCCTCAGCAAATGCCCCTTGGAAAGAAAACTGCCAGCACACTCATTTCACTCTGCGGGGGCTATTCCCCTCTGGAATGTTCATTCTTTAAGTCTCCTTTGCCTCTATGATTCTCCATACTGTTTATAAAAACATGATTTTTGTGATACATCATTTTCCCCCCTAGCTGTTGCAGTCAGAGGAATGCCTTGCTAAATCTTACTCAAAGGCGCAAGTTAAAAAACTGACGGCTAATTTATTTTTTCATCAGTGAGAGCACACCAAGTCATATTTTTTGCCAATATTATGAAAATTTGCAAGCATACAGCAAAGTTGAAAGAAGTTTACAATCAACAACTCACATACACAGCAGTGTGTCTGTAAACTGGCTCTCTGGAGGGAAAACAAAAAATCTGATCTGTATTGTTTGCTGATTTCTGTGGTGTGAATGTTTTTGTCTTTGCTAATTTCAAGTTACCAATGTGACGTGGGGGAGATTTGTGCAATATCAGCTTTGGGGAGCCTATGTGAGCCAGCTCAGGCCCACCACTGCGTGGAGCCATCACTTAGAATCTGTCACCAACATCTCATAGTGCTTGTTGAGTCATGTGTGTGTCTTGCCCTCTATCCACTGTCAATCCATCTTATTTTTTAAATGTATTTCAATGTAAATTACAGATATAAGAATAATTCTTTCTTCTTCAACATTAACTAGAGTTCATTATTTGTTTTTCACTAACTTGTTTTTACTAATTAATTTTTTACTATTTGTTTTGATGTAAAATGAAATCTTAGTCTTAATTGTGCATTCACTGAGTTTTGACAAATCCATATGCCTGTGTAATCCAGTCCCTATCAAGATATAGAATACTATTACTCCAGAAATTTCCTTTAAAGCTTGGCCAACTAAAATTTTCAGCTTTTTGGGACATGGACTGTTACTAAACAAGGCCTCCTTCATTATACTTGACCAAATGATCATTCCACCCTAATGCATGTCTTTATAATTGTTCAATTTTGTACTCACCAGGATGAATGATCAGAAATTTGCTAATACATAACTTTGAAAGTAGGTGCACCATAATAGGCTGAAAGCTTCAGTACCCAAAGTGTACACCCATGTTGAGTCATGCCAAGAAAACATCACAGACATTAAACACAGACCAAACCCTCAGTCCCCAGGAAACAAGGGGACGTACAAGTAGCCTCACATCCATCCCTTCTGATTCTCTGAAGCTCCAGCTCCCACACAAAGTACATGTGTATCATTCTGATAATAATCCCATGACATAGTTGTCATCCCAAAGAACAAGCCTTTCCAACCTCCTGCCCTGGCTGATTCGGACCACACCTCGCTTGGCAATATATGCATTTGGCTTCCACCTGCCATAAGTCAAGGAAAAATATCAGGCAATGGTGGAAAACAAAACCCAGGAAAATATTCACCAAGAAAAAGGAGAAAGCAATCATTTGCCTTCAGTTATGGGGAAGGACATTTTAGGCTCAAGTGGTGAGAAACATTGGACAGTGTTTCAGTTCTCAACCACTAAACCATGTTCCAGATGAAGAAGGCAGATTTGGAGAAGAGCAAATAGAAATCTCTCACCTGATGGGCCAAACTAGAAAACACTTTCAAAAACAATTTCATATATTTGAGATATTAACCACAACAGTAATTGGGACATAGGCCTGTCTTTTATTATTTGAGAGCTGCTAAGATTATGATACCTTGCTCATATGTCATAGCTGATGAAGCTTTTGTGCTTCGCTACTTAGATTCTACCACTAATATCTCACTTGCCAGACCTGTGAGAATGGATGATGCAGATTTGTTTAACCATTAGAGCTGTGTAATAATTAAATGGTTTATTGCTAGAAGGTTCCATATTTCATGACTTCATGACCACATGACTCTCTAGTGACCAGATTTTCCAAGGTGAGTTTGGGTCATTTTCTTTTGCCAAATAAAAATATGATACCCAGAGATAAAGAATATTCAAGAATGTGTTATTATTTAGCTCATTCAACAAATGTGTATATTTATATATTTACTTCTGATCTCTTTTTCACACATCGACAGAGTTACGCTTTGTAGAATAACAATTTGTTAATAATACCATTTCCCTGCTATTGCACATTTATGGTGTTTCCAATTTCTTCATATGACAGGTATTGCCACAATAAATAACAAGGCATAGAAAGCCTTCTCTGTATGTTGGGTTATTACTTAAGCATAGATTGAGGGATATAAACCTTTTTAATACCCTTGAGCAACATAAAAAATCCCCTTCCTAAAAGATTGTATCAATTTACAAACCTATTTTAAAAAGTCTCTGAGCATCCATTTCACTGCAGCCTTACCAGCACAGAGTGATGGTAATATATTGAACATGTCAAGTTTGAGCAGGGCACACAGATCCAGGCTGTATATTACCACTCCAACTTTAGAGAATGTTCTGAAACAGGCCCTGATCAGTAGACTTAGCTGGGTGAACTTTAAGGTCCCAGCTAACCTTCTATGATTATATTTGCAATCAAATTTTAATTATGATACAGCTAGTTATACTATGATTGTTTTAATAATACAGCAATTATTTTCCATAAAATATTACTAAAAATATGCAGAAAATGCCTGAATTAGTTCATATGGTATATATTGGTATAATCTTTTGGTTTTCAGGATATTTTGAAGACTAAAGTGGGCATGCTTACAATTAATTGATTTAAGATGCAAATTATTTTTACTGTTTAGGTATATATATGTGTGTATGTGTATATCTAATATATATATAGGTGATGTGTTTGCTTGGGCTGCCATAACAAAATACCATCAACTGGATGGTTTAAACAATAGAAATTTATTTCTCACAGTTCTGGAGGCTAGAAGTCCATCAGGGTGCCAGCATGGATGAGCTCTGGTGAGGATTCTGTTCCTCGCTTACAGATGGCCACCTTCTTGCTGTGTCAATGAGGTGTTAAATGAGGACATAATAAAAGGAGAGAAAGAGTTGAAGAGACAGATTGGGGAGGGTTGGGGAGAGATAGACATATCTTATAAGGCCATAGTCCTATTGGATTAGGATTCCATGTTTAGGACTTCATTTAGCCTGAATCACCTCCTAAAGACTCTTTCTCCAAATATGGTCACGCTGGGAGTTAAGGCTTCAATATATAATTTGGGGGAAACACATTTTAATCCACAGCAGTATGCATCTCCAATAAAAATGTATTGTTGGGATAATAGTTGAACAATACTAAAGCATATCTTTTTGAGTATAAATCATCAAGTTGATTTCATTTTCAGTCTCAAGCGTTTTTCTATGACTTCTTGTCAAGTCTCCCTCTAGGTCACCAGGTGGGATGGGAGGCCAACTCTCCAAGTCAGAAGAGGTAAGCAGTTGTTACTGAGGAGTTGACTTCCTTCCCATTTTGTTCCCTTTGGATTTGGGATTTATGTTAAGACCTTGTTATGATTATCTAGTGCTACATAACAAATCGTTCCGAAATTTAGGGGCTGAAAACAAGGGCAGTCATTTTACTATCTGTTACAGTTTTTCTGGGTCAGGAATTTGAGCAGGACTTGCCTACGTGATTTTGGCTTGAGGACTCTCACATGGTGGTAATAGATGGAAGTTGAAACTGGCGCAGAGGAGCAGAAATGGCCGGAGTGGCAGGAACTGGCCAGGCATCTCTTCCTCTCTGGATATATAGACACTGGGCCTCTTCATGGGGTCTTTCTGCAGGGCTGGTTGTGCTTCCTCACTGCATGGTGGCTCAGGGCAGTCAGACCACCTGCATGGTGGCTCAGCACTCCAGCACAGTGTCCCAGCACTCAAGGAAGAAGCTGCATCGTCCTCTAGGGCTTAGCCTCTGAAGCCATGCAACGTCACTTCCTGAGCATTCTGTTGGTTATAAGTGAGGCACAAGCCCATCCAAATTCAAAGGAAGAAGAGTTAGACTCCATCATTTAATAGGAACATGGCAAGATTCTAGAACAGCAAATGGGATAAGAGTTATTGTTGCATTCATCTTAGAAAAATACAATCCGCTACAAAGCCCCCTCATGGAGCACCCAGATCTGAGAAAGGGGTGCTTTCCCCTTAAGTCTCTGCCTCCACTTTCCACTTCCTCTGCCTCCTTCTCCTTCTTGTGTTCTCCACGACTATAAAACCAAAATAAACAGTTCTGAGTACCCCTTTTAATCGAGATGTGTGAAAAAATGTGGAAGCTCATCTTTGGAAGAATAATAATAGAAACTAGCTTTATTTATCCTGGGTAAGAGACCTAAGAGGAGACGATGGGATCACTATCCCAGCACATGTGAAGGAGGGGAACAGGCTTGTCCTGGGCTGCTCCAGAGGGTGGGTGGTACAGGATTTTTCATGGACCTGGAGAAACTCAGAGGCTTCCATGGCTGATCACTTTTGTTTTCTCTTTTTCGGCTTTATTGAAAAACAAATGACAAAAGTTGTATATATTCGAGGTATACAATGTGATGCTTTGATACATTGTAAATGATGACCTCAGTCAAGCTAATTAAGATATCTGTCACTTCCTGGAGGTACCTTTGTGCCTATATGTGGTGAGAATACTTGCAATCTACTCTCCGAAAATTTCAAGCATACAACCCATTGTTATTAACTACAGTCACCCTGATGGATAAGAGAGCTCTTGGCTAGTATAAATAGAGCAAGTATTTTCCATAAAAATATGGAAAATAAGCAAGTGTTTTCCATAAATAGAGCAAGTAGTTTCCATAAAATATCACTAGAAATATGCAGGAAAGGCCTGAATTAGTTCATGTGGCAGATATTGGTATAATCTTTTGGTTTTCAGGATTTTTTGAAGTCTAAAGTGGGCATGCTTACAATAAATTAATTTAAAAATGATATCAGTTTCATATGTTCTGCATACAATTTTCTTTTTAAGAGTACCCTGTGGGTTAAAATATATCTACAGAGCAACCTCTCCTCCTAACAAAAGAAAATTTCAAACCATTAGGCTTGGTCAGATAAATGAATGTTAGAGGGACAAAATCAGGTGTAGCAAAGGTTAGTCCATTGCAGAAAGAAACTAAGACTGTGGCTCTCCAAATAGGAGAGTACCAAATAGGGTACAACACCCCTGTACCCCAGGGGTGTCTAGTAGTGTGCTTGTGGGTCCTAGAAGATGTAGAATAAGTATGGTACATCATCACAGTGAGTAATTTAGGACTGTTTTGCAGTAAAACAATCAATATTTATTATGCAGTTGATGCAATACTCACATATATTTTAAGTTAGATTTTCTATGAGAATTTTCCAGTTGCTAATAGCTAGGCAGGTGTCCCTCCTACATTCCCCCAGGATACTGTGTAGACAAGTTTGTATTGACAAAAATAAGAATGTAGACTGAAGAGCAAGACTGTTGGGTTCAAATCCTGGCTCTGTGACTAGTTATATAACCCTGGGCAACTTAACCTGTTCATGCCTTAGTTTCCTCATCTGTGAAATGGAGATATTAATAATAATAATACTCACCTCATGGGGTGATTGTGAGAACAAAATGAGTTAATTTTAGTGTTTAAAGGAGTGCCTTGCGTGTGGCAAGTACCATGCAGATGCTCATTAAATAAAAGCTTGAGAACTATGAAGGAGCCTCTCTGAGAAGGTCAGGAATGGGCACTTAGTCTGGATGATCATGAGCAGAGGCTGGAAGTGATGCATTCTGTTGAAGGAATTGCTCATGGGGTGGCCACTCCTTCAAAAGGAATTATAAAAATCTGAGACTTGAAGCTGAGATCCCCCACCTGCTTGGTGGCGTTTGATGGTCTAAACTGGGGGTTTGAAAACTCTTTCAGCAAACGGCCGAGTAGTATATACTTTAGATTTGTGGGTCATCCAGTCTTTGTCACATCTATTCAACTCTGCCATTGTAGTGTGAAAGTAGCCATGGATGATATATACCTGAATTAAATGGACTGTTGTGCTGGGCTGGGGCCACAGTCCGTAGTTTGCTGCTGCTTGTCTGATCCTGCGGGGCCTGAGCAAGTGAGCTGGAAGTAAGGTGGCTGCTGAGGGGGCTGAAGAGCAACAGGAAGTGAGAAGGGAAGGGAGATGGGTGCAGCACCACTACAATGCCACCTCCTTCCAGGGGTGAACTCACTTAGACTTTGAACAGGTTCTCTGCAGAGATGACTGAGACACTTGGAGCCATGTGCCTGCAGAGACACAGTGGGGAACCATGTTAGAAATGGGAGTAACAGGTTATTCATTCTTACTATAAGTTTCGTTATTGTATTGCAAAGGTTTGAAAACAAAGCTGAGGCGTTTATTTTCCTGTGAATCAGCTCCAAGCCCCTGGAACAATGCTGTTCCTTCTGCAGATGCTCAGCAAGCCGTTGCTAACTGTCTTTATTTCTTCACCTGCAATAAGATCCCCCCAGGCCCATATGGAAACGTAAATGTTCTTGAGGGACTAATTCAGTGAGACTCTTCCAGGGGAAGTTCAGTCCCCTTGGGAAGTGATTACACACTGATGGAATTTTTGCACACTGGATGGAAAGATGATCTTTGCCTCTTGACTGTGTCACAGTAATAAGTGGGAGACTGATTATTTCTAAGAGTGCAGCTCTTCCCGGCACTGATAAGAATGGAATGCAGCGCTACCATGGAGATTCGGGTCACTAATTAGTCCCAGAAGCCTCTAGGCCTTGAATCACTGTTATATTAATTATGCATCAAATTAGAATGTTTGCAAAGGCTCAGAGCCAACTGTACTGCAGAACCCGGTGACGGCATGGAGAGATTAAGGAGTGTCGCGCCCAGCACACTGCAGGGACCAGCAGACAAAACCACGGGGCCTGCCTGAGCGTGCAGTGACCCCGCCTGATCTCTGATACAGCTGTTCGCAACTCCTGCCAGAGAGCTTGTTATCGGCACAGGGTGGACAAAAGAAGGAAAGGAAGAGGACGATGGCTTCCCCTCAGTTCCATAATCTAAGCTCTACTGTGGTAATATCCAGCTGAGAAAAGACACAGGACAATCATTTGGACACTTTATTTTCATGGTAACAAATAGAAGATTCTTCCAGATGTTTGCTAACATCATGGAGATAACATGTCTGGACCGTTGTCTGATACTCAGTTTTTATAGCTGAGGAGACATGGCTTTAGCTTTGGGTAAACTATTCTATCTCTTCCTCCTGTTCCTCTGCCTCCTTCTCCTTCTTGTGTTCTCCATGAGCATAAAACCAAAATATACTTGATGCTTGGTTGTAAAATAAACAGATGATAAATAGCAGTCTCTGTGACTGTTGGGTTATAATTCCATCAAGGGCTGGGGTTGAAGTCATAAACCACAAGAAGTGAAGCGTGACCCACAAATAGCCTTCAGGATGGAATTACAGCCCCATAATTCAGAGTGGCCCTTTGAAAAAATAATTCCTAAACCTAGCTTTAATTTGGGGAAAGAGCCATGACAGTGGTGACGTCTTCTCTCATCAGTTCATCAGTAGACAAATTACTCCTCTTTGTTATTCTGATGATATTTATTAACGTTGGGGTGAGCACCTGATCTGTTTTCTAGGAGGTTACTGTTGAAACCAGGTAGCGGTCACCCAAACAGAACCAAAGAAAGGGAAACTGGAATCTAAAAGTAAGAAAGTTCTCGCCACTGATGAAGGTCAATGATCATGAGATGAGGAGAGACATTCATTACTTTGGGACTGATGAGAAATACTGATTCCTGACCACATGAGTAGTGGCCGAGTTTGTTTTGCGTGGAGTGTGACATAAATTCCGTCCCTGTTCTGCATCTTACTACTTCTCTAAATGTTTTTGCTATTTTCAAAACTGATTCTGCTTGATCTCATAATTCATTAAAGCAAGTTGATCTCATGCAACCCAAGAGTTATGAGAAGCTTTTTCATGATGGTTCTTGCATGATGAAAATAAATTCTCATTTATTACAGAGAAAATAAACCAAATCCAACAATTCTGTAGAAGGTGGATGTTTAAATGGCAGTTTCTTGTGATCATAAATTAAACCATCAAAATCCCATAAGGTTTCTCTGCAGCCTAGATATTAAATAAAACAACAAACATGCAAGGGCTGGCAAAAGGTAAGGACTTAATACATGGTCATTCAGTGCCATAATTTGTACCATAAAATTCAGAAATTCTTTATGAGCTTGTGTGTCATTATCTATTTTGTCGATGATGCTGAAGACATGAGGAGAATGAGGGTCTCATTTGATGCATTGTGCCTTTCCACATAGACAATGTAGAATATTATTTAAAACAGAGTCTACAGCATGAAGAAAATAGAAGCAACATAAAACAACAAGCTAATATAAATTATTAAGCCAAAATGGACAAGAATATGATCATTTAAAAGTCAAACTTATTGAGGTATAATTTGCAGATATGCTTTGTGTTTAATTTGCTCCTTCTTTCCTAGTTTAAGGTGGAAACTTAGATCATTGATTTGAGATATGTCTTCTCTTTCAAACACAAGTATATAAACGTATGAATTTTACTCTAAATACTGTTTTGGCAACAACACACATATTTTGATATGATAGGTTTTTATTTTTGCTTTGGTTCAAACTATTTTCTAATTTTTCTTGTGATTAAGTTTGAGAATTTAACAACAGAAAACAAAAACAAATATTTCTGTTATTGATTTCTATTTTAATTTTGTTATGATCAGAAAACATGCTTTGTATGATTTAAAGTCCTTTAAATTTATTGAGCCTTATATTTTTGACCCAGATATGATCTTTGTCTGTGAATGCTGTGTCTGCATTTGAAAAGAATTTGTGTTCTGCTATTGCTGGATGGAGTATTCCATAGCTGTCAGTTAAGACAGGGGTTAGTGCTTCCATTTATCTTCTCTGTTTTTCTGTATACTTGTAGATCTGAGAAAAGGATGCTGAAATTTCTAACACTGTGAATCTGTCTCTTTCTCCTTTTGGTTCTGTCATTTTTTATTTCATTCGTTTTGACATTGTTAGGTATTATTAGGTACATGTACATTTGGAATTGTTATGCACTTCTGACGAACTGAGTTCTTTCTTGTTATAAAATGTCTCCCTTTAGCCTACATAATAATATGTGTTCTGAGGCCTACTTTGTGTGATATGAATTACAGCCATTCCAGATTTCTTTTGATTGGCTTCTGCATGGTATTTTTTTCATCCTCTTTGTTTTATCTATATATTTATCCATAATGTATATTTCTTGTAGACAAATATAGATATGTCTTGCTTTTTGAAATCCAATATGACAATCTGCTTTTTTAATTAGAATGTGAAGAATTTTCTCTAGTATTTCTTATAATATAGGTCTGTAGTTTATGGATCCTATCAGCTTTTATTTGTATAAAAATATTTTCTCTATTTCTAATTCACTATTTTGCCTTCTTTTTTTTTTTTTTTTTTTTTTGGTGAGCAACATGGCTGTTTATTTCACCTGGGTGCAGGCGGGCTGAGTCCGAAAAGAGAGTCAGTGAAGGGAGATAGGGGTGGGGCCGTTTTATAGGATTTGGGAAGGTAATGGAAAATTACAGTCAAAGGGGGTTGTTCTCTGGTGGGCAGGGGCGGGGCTCACAAGGTGCTCAGTAGGGGAGCTTTTGAAGCCAGGAGAAGGAAATTCACAGGGTTAATCACTCAGTTAAAGTGGGGCAGGAACAAATCACAACGTGGAGTATCATCAGTTAAGGCAGGGCAGGGCCTTTTCACTTCTTTTGTGATTCTTCAGTTACTTCAGGCCATACGTGCAAGTCACAGGGGATGCGATGGCTTGGCTTGGGCTCAGAGGCCTGACATTCCTGCCTTCTTATATTAATAAGAAAAATAAAACAAAATAGTGTTGAAGTGTTGGGGTGGCGAAAATTTTTAGGGGGTGGTATGGGGAGAGAATGGGCAATGTTTCTCAGGGCTGCTTCAAGTGGGATTAGGGGCGGCGTGGGAACCTAGAGTGGGAGAGATTAAGCTGAAGGGAGGTCTCGTGGTAAGGGGTGATATTGTGGGGATGTTAGAAGAAACATTTGTTGTATAGAATGATTGGTGATGGCCTGGATACGGTTTTGTATGAATTGAAAAACTAAACGGAATAAGAGAAGAAGAAAAATAGGTATAAAAGGACTAAGAATTGGGAGGACCCAGGATATCTAATTAGAGAGTGCCTAAGGAGGTTCAGCATAGTCCTGCCAGCAAAGATTATTTATTTACTTCAAGAGTTAAGAGTGGCAGTTTGGGGATCGCACGAGGAGATATCAGCTGTGATGGCTTGGAGAAACAGTGTAAACCGGCAGTGTAAACAAGAGCAGGGCATGTATGAGTAGTTGAGAACGGTGAATAGGAGTATGACGAGACAGAAGATAGTAGGGATGACAAGTTTTTTGGGGGCACAGTCTAAGTTGGTCAGGTGTCTGGAATGAGACTGGGGCCTAATAAAAAAGGAGCGTCTATACAGGAGCTTAAATGGGCTGTACCTCATAGCATTCTGAAGACAGGTCTGACTTCTGAGAAGGGAAAGTGGTAAAAGTATTGTCCAGTCCTTTTTAAGTTGGTGGCTGAGCTTGGTGAGGTGTGTTTTTAATAGACAATTAGTCTGTCACTGAATACTAAGAGCCTGAAAAAATGCTTGGCTGATTTGACTAATAAAGGCTGGTCTGTTATCAGACTGTATAGAGGTAGGAAGGCTAAACTGAGGAATTATGTCTGACAGAAGGGAAGAAATGACTGCGGTGGCCTTCTCAGACCCTGTAGGAAAGGCCTCTACCTATCTAGTGAAAGTGTCTACTTAGACTAAAAGGTATTTTAGTTTTTGTGACTCGGGGCATGTTGAGTAAAGCTAATTTGCCAGTCCTGGGTGGGGGCAAATCCTTGAGCTTGATGTGTAGGGAAGGGAGGGGGCCTGAATAATCCTTGAGGAGTAGTAGAATAGCAGATAGAATAGCAGATGGAACACTGAGAAGTTATTTCCTTGAGGATAGATTTCTACGATGGAAAGGAAATGAAAGGTTCTAAGAGGCGGGCTAGCAGCTTGTAGTATACAATAGCCTGCCTTTGCTGGTGTGTGGTGATTAGGCCTGGTGGAACTGCCATCAATAAATCAAGCGTGATCAGGGTGAGAAACAGGGAAGAAGGAAATGTGGGGAGATGGGATGAACGTCAGGTGGATCAGAGAGATGCAGTCATGAGGGTCAGGTGTGGTATCTGGAATAATGTGGGAGGCTGGATTGAAGTCTGGGCCAGGAACAATGGTAATTGTGGGACTTAACAAAGAGTGAGTACAGCTGAAGGAGCCGGGGAGCAGAAAGTATATGCATCAGGTATGAGGAAGAAAATAGATTTTGGAAGTTATGAGAATGTACAGAGTAAGTTGAGCATAGTTTGTGATTTTGAGGGCCTCTAAAAGTATTAAAGCAGCGGCAGCTGCTGCACGCAGATATGAGGGCTAGGCTAAAACAGTAAGGTCAAGTTGTTTGGACAGAAAGGCTACAGGGTGCGGTCCTGGCTCTTGTGTAAGAATTCTGACTGCACTAACCATGCCTAGGAAGGAAAGGTGTTGTTGTTTTGTGTAAGGGATTGAGGTTTGAGAGATTAATTGGACATGATCAGCAGGGAGAGCACGTGTGTTTTTATGCGAATTATGCTGAGATAGGTAACAGACAAGGATGAAATTTGGGCTTGACTGAAGTAGTGGGGTCTGTCTGTGAAGCCTTGTGGCAGTACAGCCCAGGTAATTTGCTGAGCCTGATGGGTGTCAGGGTCAGTCCAAGTGAAAGCGAAGAGAGGCTGGGATGACGGGTGCAAAGGAATAGTAAAGAAAGCATGTTTGAGATTCAGAACAGAATAATGGATTGTGCAGGGAGGTATTGAGGATAGGAGAGTATGTGGGTTTGGCACCATGGGGTGGATAGGCAAAACAATTTGGTTGATAAGGCATAGATCCTGAACTAACTTGTAAGGCTTGTCTGGTTTTAGGACAGGTAAAATGGGGGAATGGTAAGGAGAGTTTATAAGCTTTAAAAGGCCATGCTGTAGCAGGTGAGTGATAGCAGGCTTTAATCCTTTCAAAGCATGCTGTGGGATGGGATATTGGCATTGAGCGGGGTAAGGGTGATTAGGTTTTAATGAGATCGTAAGGGGTGCATGATCGGTCGCCAAGGGGGAAGTAGAGGTATCTTATACTTGGGGGTTAAGGTGGGGGGATACAAGAGGAGGACGCAAAGGAGGCTTTGGATTGGGAAGAAGGGCAGCAATGAGATGCGGCTGTAGTCCAGGAATAGTCAGGGAAGCAGTTAATTTGGTTAAAATATCTCAGCCTAATAAGGGAACTGGGCAGGTGGGGATAACTAAAAAAGATTGCATAAAAGAGTATTGTCTAAGTTGGCAGCAGAGTTGGGGAGTTTTAAGAGGTTTAGAAGCCTGGCTGTCAATACCCACAACAGTTATGGAGGCAAGGGAAACAGGCCCTTGAAAAGAAGGTAATGTGGAGTGGGTAGCCTCTGTATTGATTAAGAGAGGGACGTACTTACCCTCCACTGTGAGAGTTACCTAAAGCTCGGCATCCGTGATGGTCTACAGGGCTTCCGATGCGATCAGGCAGCGTCAGTCTTCAGCCGCCAAGCCGAGGAGTCAGTCAGAGAGCCTTGGGCGAGAGTTCCAGGGGCTCTGGGAGTGGCTGCCAGGTGAGTTGAACAGTCTGATTTCCAGTGGGGTCCCGCACAGATGGGACACGGCTTAGGAGGAATCCTGGGCTGCAGGCATTCCTTGGCCTGGTGGTCAGATTTCTGGCACTTGTAGCAAGCTCCTGGGGGAGGAGGTTCTGGAGGAAGGCCTGGCTGCTGTGGTTCAGGCGTTTGGAAGTTCTTGTGCACTGGAGATGTGGCTGGGGTTTGTCTCACAGTGGAGGCAAGGAATTGCAACTTTTTTCTATTATTGTACACCTTGAAGGTGAGGTTAATTAAATCCTGTTGTGGGGTTTTAGGGCTGGAATTTAATTTTTGGAGTTTTATTTAATGTCGGGAGCAGATTGGATAATAAAATATATATTGAGAATAAGATAGCCTTTTGACCTTTTAGGGTCTGGGGCTGTAAAGCATCTCAGGGTTGCTGCTGAATGAGCCATGAACTGGGTTTGGTTTTTAATATTTGATGAAAAAGAGCCTAAACGCTATCTGATTTGGGATACAGAAAAAGGAGCGTTAACCTTGACTATGCCTTTAGCTCCAGCCACTTTTTAAGAGGAAATTGCTGGGCAGGTGGGGGAGGGCTAGTCACAGAATGAAACTGTAAGCTGGACCAAGTGTGAGGAGGGGAGGTGATAAAAGGATTATAGGGTGGAGGAGCGGAGGCTGAGGGAGAATTGGGACCTAGCTCGGCCGGGCGAGGAGCAGCCTGGGGAGGAGGGGAGAGGTTAGATGGGTCTGTAGAAAAGGAAGATTAGAAAGACTCAGTGATACTTGGGGTTGGGACTGAGGGGACAGGTGGGAAGGAAAGAAGGAAGATTTGGGATGAGTTGCATTGGGAACAGAGACTGGGTAGTGACCAATGTGTAAAAGAATGCCTGGATGTCAGGCACCTCAGACCATTTGCCTATTTTACGACAAGAATTATTTAGATCTTGCAGGATGGAAAAATTGAAAGTGCCGTTTTCTGTCTATTTGGAACTACTGTTGAGTTTGTATTGGGGTCAAGCATCATTGCAGAAGAAAATAAGATGCTCAGATTTTAGGTCAGGTGAGAGTTGAAGAGGTTTTAAGTTCTTAAGAACACAGGCTAAGGGAGAAGGAGGAATTGAGGGTGGAAAGTTGCCCATAGTGAAGCCCAGAGAAAAGAGAGAGTAGAGACACGGAGGGAAGGGGTTCGGGGGTTCTTACCCCCCAGAAAAGCAGGAAAAGGGTCAGGGCACAGAGATATGAGGTTGGGGTGCAGAAATAAGGGATTGGGGTGCAGAGATATAAGAGGTTGGGGTGTGGAAATAAGGGATCTGGGTGCAGAGATAAGAGGTGGGGCATGGAAATAAGGGATTGGGGCACAGAGATAAGAGGTCAGGGCATGGAAATAAGGGATTGGGTCATAGAGATATAAGAGGTTGGGGTGCAGAAATAAGGGATTGGGACACAGAGATACGAGGTTGGTGTACTTGCCCCTCCTCTAGAAAAGCGGGACTTGCCGCTAAGAGTGAAGAAGGGGTTGGGGGTTTCTTGCCCCCCAGAAAGGTGGATAAGGGGTAGAGACACAGAGAGAAGGGGTTGGGGTACTTGCCCCTTCCCCAGAAAAGCGGGACTTGCCGCTAAGGGTGAAGGACCAAGGCAGGCATCCCTGCATGGGCTGACACCTCTGAAATGTGGATGAATAATCAGAGAGGTGTCCCTGCAATGATTAAACACCAGGGAAGGCTGCCTTCCCTAGTCCGTGACCAATGCCGGAGTTTTGGGTCCATGGATAAAATGTGTCTCCTTTGTCTCTACCAGAAAATGAAAGGAATTGAAATTAAGAGAAGGGAGAGATTGAAGAGTGGAAAGGAGAATGTGGTTGAGGGACAATGAGAGAGGTTGGAGAAGAGAGTAAGAAGAGGCTGCCGCTTATCCGATTTAAAACTGGTGAGATGTTCCTTGGGCTGGTGGGTCTGAGGACCTGAGGTCGTAGGTGGATCTTTTTCATGGAGCAAAGAGCAGGAGGACAGGGGATTGATCTCCCAAGGGAGGTTCCCCACCCCCCACCCCATCCGAGTCACGGCACCAAATTTCATGCACGTCCGTGTGAAGAGACTACCAAACAGGCTTTGTGTGAGCAACATGGCTGTTTATTTCACCTGGGTGCAGGTGGGCTGAGTCTGAAAAGAGAGTCATTTTACCTGGGTGCAGGCGGGCTGAGTCCGAAAAGAGAGTCATTTCACCTGGGTGCAGGCGGGCTGAGTCCAAAAAGAGAGTCAGCCTTGCCTTCATTTTTAAGAGATAATTTTCCTGGGAATTCTATGATGACAGTTCTGTCAGCCCTTTAAGATATTCATCCATTTTCTTTTGGTTGGCATATTTTCTCATAAGAAGCCTGCTGTCATGCTTGTCTTTATTACTCTGTAAGTAGTATGTCTTTTATCACTGGCTGCTTTTAAGATTTTTTAATCTCTGATTTTTTTTTTTTTTTTTTTTTTTTTTTTTTTTTTTTTGAGACGGAGTCTCGCTCTGTCACCCAGGCACCCAGGCTGGAGTGCAGTGGCGCGATCTCGGCTCACTGCAAGCTCCGCCTCCCGGGTTCACGCCATTCTCCTGCCTCAGCCTCTCCGAGTAGCTGGGACTACAGGCAGCCGCCACCACGCCCGGCTAATTTTTTGTATTTTTAGTAGAGACGGGGTTTCACCGTGGTCTCGATCTCCTGACCTCGTGATCCGCCCGCCTCGGCCTCCCAAAGTGCTGGGATTACAAGCGTGAGCCACCGCGCCCGGCCCTAATCTCTGATTTTTAACAATGTGCTCATGATACATTTTAGCATATATGTCTTTACATGTATTCTGCTTGGGTTTCATTGAGCTTTGTTGACATAGTTTTCACTAAATATAGATAAACTTCTAGCTATTATTATTTCTTCATCCATCTTCCCTCTTCCTTTCTGGGACTCTAATTTCACATGGTAGGCAGCCTTGATATTGTTCCATAGATACTAGATATTATTTTTGTTTTCATCCATCTTTTTTGTTTCTCTGTACTTAATTTTGGATATTTCCTATTGGCATGTCTTTGAGTTCACTGATCTCTTCTTCTGCAGTTTCAAACTGGCCACAAAACTGTCCAGTATATTTTTTGTTTCAGATCACACAATTTTCACCTCTATCAGTTCCATTGTGGTACCTCTCTCTCTTCTTTAAAATATATTCCTTTCTGCTCCTCATAGTGTTGTTTTTCCCTCCTTCTTGAGCATATTAAGTGTGTTTATGATACTTATGATAGCTGTTTTAAAATTCTTGTTTTCTAATTTCTAAATTTCTGTCATTTCTGTTTCACTTCAACTTATTGGCCTTTTCTAGGTATGGGCCATATATTTCTGCATTTTTGCATACCTGATACGTTTTTATTTGATGTCATATATTGTGAGATTTTACACTGTTTTGTGTGGATTGTGTTATATTCCTTTTAATAGTGTTGGACTTTGTCCTGGCATCCAGTCAGAACAGTGATTGCCTCTGGGAAGTGGTGAGATTGATGTTCAAGGTAATTGAATGGCTCTATATCTAGATCTGGGTATTGGTTACATGGCTGTGTGCTTGCTACAAAACTCATCCATATATACACACTTAAAACATGTGCATTTTACTCTAAGTAAATTACACTCAAAAATATTATAAAATGTTTTATATGACCATTTAAAAAATTTGAAATAATACAATTATATAAAGAATAACAACTAAACATCCTATCTTCCTCCTCAATTGCACTGCCTCTTCATTATTCCTTCTTCCCCAAAATCTTACCATTCATAAACCAGTTAAACCATTTTCTATATCACCTTCAAAATCTTTATCTATGGATTTCCACATGTAGCATCGTGGTTAAGACCACAGGCTCTAGAAACAAGACTGCTTGGGACAGAATCATGGCTCTACTACTTAGTAGATTCATTTCACCTAGTTTTGAACACCATACAAATAGACAGAAAAAGTAGGCATTTCTGTATTTGACTTCCTTCCCTCAATGTCATATTTTTGAAGTTCATTAATGTTGCTTATGTCAATAGTTTGTTCCTTTTTCTTGTACCCAGTTATGTATGTATATTTATAAATATAACACCATTTTCTTATCTGTTCTCTGACTGATAGACATTTGGGTTGTATCCAGTTTGGGCTATCATGATAAAAGCTGCTGGGAATATTCTTGTACAAGTTTTTGGTGGATACATGTTTTTATGTATCTAGAGTAAATATTTAGGAGTGAACTTGCTGGGTCATAGGGTATGTTTAAATCTATTTAAAAAAACCTAACTATTTTTATTTAACATTGCTTTCAGTAAAGTATGAGTTCCAGTTCTTCTACATCCTAACCAGCACTTGACATGGGTCAGTCTTTCACATTTTAGCCATCTAATAGGTGTGTTTTGATATCTTTTGTGACTTTAATTTTCATTTCCCTGATTACTAATGATGTTAATCTTTTCATGTGCTTATTTACCATTTGCATATCTTCCTTTGTTAAGTATTTGTCCAAGTCCTTTGCCTATTGTTCTGTTATATAGTACAGTGTAACACAGATAAACCCATAACTTATTGGCTTAAAGATTAGTTTTAAATTTTGTTTACCAGTCTTCCATTTGGGCAGGATTCAGTTTGGACAGCTGATTTCTGCTCCATGTGGCGTCAGTTGGAGGAGCTCAACTGGGGGTGGGTGTTCTCCCATATGGCTTACGTACATGCCTGGCAAGTTGATGCTGTCAGCAGGAAACTTAGCTAAGGCTGTTAGCCAGATGCCTTTGTTCCTCTTCACTTGAGTCTGTCCATTTGATTGCTTGGACTTCCTCAAGCGTGGGGGCTGTGTTCTAAGGATGTGTGTTCTAAGAGAACAGACGTGAATGCTGTCAGTCTCATAAGGTCTTGACTTGGACACTGGGTTAGCTTCACTTCCATCCTACTCTGTTGGTCAAAGCAGTGCAGAATTCACTCAGATTCATAGGGAGAGGACATAGATTGTTTCTTCATGGGAGGAATGAGACCACAATTAATCCACCATAGTCCATCTTCTGATTGGACTGCATAGTTGGAATGAATGATTTGCATCCAACCCATGTAAAAAATAGGATCAGTTCCTCCAAGACCTATGAAAATTTTACACCTTGTCTCTAGCTTTCATCCTCCAATCAAACTTGAAGCTTTTAGGAAAAAGCCAGTTAAATATGGATCTCATCCCTTAAATTTTCTTATTATTAAGGTAATATCAGCTCCACTTCTGTATGCTTCCAGTACTCTTCAGTGTTTTCAAACAATTGGTTTTTATATTTTGCACATAGTTTATAATTGCTTTTGGCAAGATTAGTATAATAAAATCTTGTCCTCCTACTGTTGAAAACAGAGTCACCTTGTATAACATACAAAATATATTTTTAAAATATTTATAGTGAGGCGGGGCACAGTACCTCATACCTATAATCCCAGCACTTGAGACACTGAGGCAGGAAGATCCCTTGAGGCCTGGAGTTCAAGACCTGCTTGGTCAATATAGTGAGACCCTCATTTCTACACGAACAAACAAACAAACAAACAAAACTAAAAAAAAAAATTAGCCAAGTGTAGTGGTGTGTGGCTATAGCCCCAGCTACTCAGGAAGCAGAGATGGGAGGATCACTTAAGCCCAGTAGTTTTAGGCTGCAGTGAGCTATGACCACACCGCTGCCCACCAGCTTGGGCAACAGAGCAAGGCCCTGTCTCTAAAAATATATATATTTAAAATGAGGAAAAGTAAAAGTAACCCTAAATAATAGTATATACAATGCAAACACCTAGTAAAAACAAAAAAAAATTCACATGGGAAATGATTTCTAGTCTTGAACAATTTACTGATTATTTGACATCAAAGAGCAGTATCGAATGTGAAATAAGCAGGCTGCTTTATATGTTTGGGCTCAGATATTTATCTGAAGGACAAGAGGTTTAGATCAGACAATGTAAATAATCCTTTAGATGTTTGAGGCCTACGATTCTAATAACCTTATAATTAAATGTAGCATTTGATTTCCATTTTGGTGAATGTAAAGAAAGCTTAAGAATGTGCAATTTATATGGTCAGTATGACAACAGAATACATAAAAAAGAAATTACCTCAAACCCTAAAATTATCTTTTCAGATGGAGCTTACAGTTCCTTTCTTCTCTAACAGGGTTCACAAGCTCAGGAAGTACCTGAAATTGGGCTAGGAAATAGTCACGGAGTAAATATGGCTTGTTTTCTGAGGGTATCAATTTTGCCTTATAATTTTGAGTAAAATCACATTCATAAATCATATTTCATAAAAATAAACTTGGATAACTTATGGTATAGAATACAAATATTATATAAATATTTAAAGTTTAAAATAGAAAAAAAGTCTCTTTGGAAAGAAACCTTAGGGCAACTATCTCAGATGCTGGAGGAGAAAGACTTTGTCTCTTCTGATATTCTAATAGAAAAGTTTGAGAAATGCTATAAATTCACTGGGCGTTGGGCAATAAGTCTAAAATCCTGCTCTTTAAGATCTGCAACCATCATTGGATCTATGCCATAAATATGTTTTATTTACCCAGACATCTGCACTATTTATTTAGCTTTAGCCACTGAATGAACAGTTTTAATTCTGTATGAGGTGCTACCCTCAAAACTATTCGTCTGTTTCTCAGTATGTTTTTGGTTGATGGAGTTTGGATGAAATATCTGTTTCTCTGACCCTCCACTTAAGGCGAAACATAGCAGCCTGCCCTTCCTTTCCAGCTGCAGACAGAACTGAGATTAGCATGAACCATTCCTTCCAGTCGACTACCAAGGGGTAAACTATGAAGAGTTTCGCATTGCGATTTAGGGGTCTCAAGTGTTCTCCCTTCCACCATGGGCCGTGACAGTCCCTAAAGCACCAGTCCTCTGAGGTAGGACAGAGTGATCTTGACAGGCCAGTACTATGAAAGATGAGAGGGAAATCCTCTCTCAAGCCATTTGTCATTTCTAAACACCTTGATTCAAGCTAGTTGGCCATAATTTAAAAATAAGCCCTTAAATTATTTAACACTCCTCCTATTTAAAGTCAGACTCTAATTCCTCTTCCCCTGAATATAGTCCAGCCAGTGACTTGCTTTACAAGAATACACTTAGGCTGAACTGCTGCTGTGTGATTTTTTTTTTTTAAACTATGGTAGGGAAGACAACTCAATTCTGCCCAGAGAGCTCTTTTTCACTCAACTAAATACACACTGGGAGCCATAAGCCAACATGTAAAGAATTCAGCTACTCAGAAGCTATCATGCTGGAAAGACCATGTAGAAAACTTACAGACATAGAAAAAGTTGCTTGAGGGCTCCAGCCCCCAGGTATTTGAGAATTCCAGGTCCATGCCTCAGGCCTATAAGCCAGGAGCTTTCAGATGATTCCAGTCTTCAAGCCATCCCAGCTCCTGGTAAATCAAGCAGAGATGAACCATCCCTGCTAAGCCCTGCCCAAATGGCAGATTCATGAGCAAAACAAATGCTCTTGTTGTTTTAAGCCACTGAGTTTTGAGGTGGTTTGTTGGTTTGTTAGGTAGTAATAGATAAATGGATTCTTTCCTATTACCTAGTCAGATTCTGAGGAAATGGGACATAAGTAAATCATATTTGTTTTCACATACATTTCCTGTTTTAAAATTGGGTTGTCTGTAGATAAAAAGAGAAAGGCAAGGAGAGTTCAGAATCACAATGCACTAAAAGAGAGAAAGAGTTCAGAGAGGTGGAAAATGAAATGCTTTCACAGATATCTGCAATAAATATGCATGTGCACAGAAACTTGGAAGTTTTAAATTGGCAGGGATCTTAGGAATCATAAAACTGAACCTACTTTTCGAAAGTGAAGTTCAAGGAATGAACTCATTTGGGCAGGATTCCAGAGCCAGAATAGAGCCCAGGCTTCCCAGCTGTACTAAATGCTTTATGTACATTATTTCTTTTTATCCTGCTTTGAATTTTTTATAAATCAAGTTTATTGTGGTATAATTTTTATATACTAAAAAGCACCCATATGATAGTTTAAAGAGTTTAGACAAATATATAGACCTGTGTGACACCTAACATAATCAATATACAGAAAATTTTCATTCCCCCACCCCCAAAATGTTTCTTTGTGCTTCTTTGCAGATAATCCTCCTCCCACTGTGCCCAGCAACCCAAAGTCCTTTCTATCACTATCGATTTTATGCCTATTCCCAAATTTCATATAAATAGAATCCCACATTATGTAGTCTTTTGTGTCTGGATTCTTTTGCTCGGCATAATGTTTTTCAGGTTCACCCATGTAATTGTGTGGACCAGGAGTTTGCAACTTTTTATTGTTGAGTTTTATTCCATTGTATAGATATATCACAATTGGTTTATCCTTTCTCCAATTTATGGATTTTTTTTCCCAGTTTGGGGCTATTATGATTAAAGCTGCTATGAACATTCTTGTATAAGTCTGGGTAGAAATATTTTATTTATTTATTTTTTTGAGACGGCGTCCACTCTGTCGCCTGGGCTGGAGTGCAGTGGCGCTATCTTGGCTCACTGCAAGCTCTGCCTCCCGGGTTCATGCCATTCTCCTGCCTCAGCCTCCCAAGTAGCTGGGACTACAGGCACCCGCCACCATGCCTGGATAATTTTTTTTTGTATTTTTAGTAGAGACGCGGTTTCACCGTGTTAGCCAGGATGGTCTTGATCTCCTGACCTCATGATCCACCCACCTTGGCCTTCCAAAGTGCTGGGACTACAGGCGTGAGCCACGGCACCCGGCTGAAATATGCTTTTATATAATTATCTTAGGTTGATGCCTAAGGGTGGGCCATGTGGTAAGTGTATATTTAACTTTGTGAGACCCTGCCAAACTGTTTTTCAATATGGTTGAATCATTTATGTTTCTATCTGCCATATGTAAGAGTTCTAGTTTCTCCACAGATTTGCCACCCTACTATGCGTGTAGTGGTATCTCACTAAGGTATACGATTTGCATTTTTCTGATGTCTAATGGTGTTGAGTACTGCGTCTTTACTTGCTATTTATATACCTTTTTTGATGAAGTATCTTTTCAAATACATTCCCCATTTTAAAATTGGGCTATTTGTTTCCTTATTATTGAATTGTAGGTGTTCTTCATGTATATATTCTGGGTACAAGTCCTTTGTTAGAGATAAGTAGTGTCAATTATAGATGCTGTACTGTAAAAGTCTGTCACTTGCCTTTTCACTTTCTTGACAGCATCTTTCAAAGAGCGGGAGTATGAAATTTTGATAAAACCTGATCAGTTTTCTTTCCTTTATGGATCATGCTTTTGATGCCCTATTATGTTAAAGGTTTAAAGTTGGGCTGTTGAGAGGGAAAAGGGGCCTATCTGAAAAAATAATCCAAGGCATGACTAAGAAAGCATCAGTTCTCAATTCTGGGATCACATCAGAATCACCAGGTGATTTAAAAACACCTGTCTAGGACCTAGCCCCAGAAATTCCAATTTAGACTGATCTCTGGTGTATCCTAATTGTGGATAGTCTTTAGAGGCTCTTTTGGTGATTCTAATGTGCAGCTAGGGATGAGAATTATCAAAAAAGAGGTAAAGTGTGTGCAAAATATGTGAAATTTATTTCAGCATCTATAAGGCTTTCATTGATGGGGTATTTTGTATAATTCTAAAGGAGCCACATGTTAAAGTGTACAACTGAAATCTAGTATGTAATAATCATTTGTATTCATACTTTTTTGAGACACAGGAGGTAGATAAGCAACACCCCTGAGTTCCAGACGTCACAATGCCATAGTGTGCTTTATGGGAATATAGAGATGTAAGGAAAAGTATCTGAAAAAGACACACACACACACACACACACACACACACACGATAGTCAAGATGCTTTTATAATCATTTTAAGAGGTATTCATCATGAGGTTAAATAAGTCATAAAAAAAGCAAAATCGGCAGAAAAAGCTTTTTAGCAGAAAGTTTATAAAAATTGCTGGGGAGTAACAAACAGCGTAAATAGGGAAAATCTAC
Source organism: Symphalangus syndactylus (assembly GCF_028878055.3). Lineage (NCBI taxonomy): Eukaryota > Metazoa > Chordata > Mammalia > Primates > Hylobatidae > Symphalangus > Symphalangus syndactylus. Next base: position 147,786,490 of record NC_072425.2, read on the forward strand.
AGCTGATACATGTTGAAGTAATCGACTTAAAACGTTTATTTAGAGGACGTATTTTGCTATAGCAGAGTGAGAAGTTTAGCAAAGCTTCTTCCCCAAAAAACAAGTATAAAATTGGAAAAACTATTTAAAAAATGGTCTCAGGGCTCTGAAAATCAACCAAAGAAAAAGAACAGTTTGAGAAATGGTTATTGGTGAAAAATGGCTGGAACTGTGGATAAGAAAAGTGTAGATTCTACCGAGCTCTACAGCCTTCTTGCCTAGGACTATCCCTCTCCCTTAAACTTGGTTAGTGCACTAGTTTGAGCAAGGCAGGACTGATTATGAAAACCGGCAGTACTGCTAGAGAGGGTTGACTTGATTTGAACTGGAGGTTCCAAACCTATTCCTGGCAGCATTATCAAGAAAAGCAGCATACATGGTAGGAAATAAATGGGGAATTTTTACAGCTCTGCTAACCTGAGTTTGCAGTACCAGTTAGGGCTAGTTACGGGCTAGTCAAAATCTTAACAGGAAGTTTCTGGAAATGACAGTCATATAAGGGCTAGATAAGCTCTCTGTGCCTTTCTGGCTGGATGGGAAACTACGTTTACAGGAGACCTATGTAAAGTAAAAGCTAGGACAGACTTAAAAAGTGCCTGAACTTTGAATGCATCCTCTCTCCTGTCTGCCCCACCTGACTCACACACAGATCTATTAGCAGAAGGTGGAAACCTTACAGGCTTAAGGTATTTGAGCACAACCTCTTATTAATCACTGACAAACCAGCAGATACAGGACAACATATCGGAAGCTAGGCAAAAATGAATGAATGAATGAATGAATGGAGAATTATTTTAAACTGAGCAGAGACATCAGTGGCAACACATCTCAGAGAAACAGATTCTGTAAACTAGGTTGGAGTAAATTATCTAAAGGAACAACTATCTCGTGGGAAAAAATCATAACCCAGAGTTGTTACAATATTAATCTAAAATGTCCAGTTTTGTTTTCTTTTTAAGACAAGTTTTGGCTGTATCACCCAGGCTGGAGTGTAGTGGTGCAATCTCAGCTCACTGCAACCTCCACCTCCCAGGCTCAAGCCATCCTGCCACCTCAGCTTCCCAAGTAGCTGGGACTACAGGAATGCACCACCATGCCTGGCTAATTTTTGTATTTTTTTGTAGAGGCGGGTTTTCACCATGTTGCCCAGGCTGGTCTTGAACTTGTGAGCTCAAGTGATCCATCCAAGTTTGCCTCCCAAAGTGCTGGGATTATAGGCATGAGTCACCACGCACAACAAAATGTCCAGTTTTCAATGAAACATCATGAGATAGTCAAAGAAACAAGAAAATGTGATCCATACTCAGGAAAAAAACAGTCCATGGAAACTGACTTTGAGTGCACCCAAATATATTTAGCACACTAAGACCTCAAAGCAGCTCTTGTATTTTAAAAATTAAAGTATGATGATAATGACACTGTAATAGGTATGCTCAATAGAGAAACAGAAGCAATAATAAGGAACTGATGGAACTTCTAGAATTTAAAAGCCCAATAACTGAAATAAAAAATTAAATGGGCACATGTGGGGTGGCAAAAGAAATAATTGGTGAACTTGAAATAGATCAATAGAAATTAACCACTCTGAAGAACATGGAAAAACATAGATTGAAGAAAAATGAACAGAGCCTCAGAGACCCATGTGGCAATATCCAGCATACCTACTAATATGTAATGAGAGTCCCAGAAAGAGAAGATAGAGATACACGCAGGAAAAATACTTGAAGAAATAATGGCTAAACATTCTGCAAATTTAATGAAAAACATTAATTATACATCTACAAACTCAACAAACTCTAAATAGGATAAACATAAAAATCCCCATCTATACACATCAGAGTAAAATTAACTGAAAACCAAACCCAAATAGAAAATCTTAAAAGCAGCAAGAGAAAACCAGTTCATCCTAAACTGGGGAATAACAAGGCAATTAATGCCTGATTTCTTATCTGAAAAAATGGAGGCCAGAAGGCAGTGGAATGACACATTTAAAGTGATGAAAAGAAAAAAAAACAAACTGTCAACCACAATTCTGTATGCAAAACAATTCTTCAAAAACAGGTGAAATAAAGAAATTCCCAGATAAAAATAGACTGAGAGAAATTATTGCTTACAGATATAGCTTCCAAGAAATTCTACAGAAAAGGAAAGGAAATGACACCATGAGGCAAATCCACAGGGAGAAATGAAGAGCACCAGAAATGGTAGCTATGTGGGTCAATATATAAGATTGTATAAACATATATTTTCTTTTTTTTAAAACACATCAGATTTTGTGAAGCAATAATTAAAACACTATTACTGAGGTTATAATGTTATATAGATATATATATGACAATAAGAACACATATAAGGAGATGGGATGAAATTAAGCTATATAAGAGCATCAGTGTTAGATTTTGCTGAAATTAAATCAGTATTAACATGAATTATATTGATAAATTAAGAGTACACCTTAATTCGTATAGCAAACACAAAGAAAATAAAGAATCAACAGAATAATAAAGTGATACACCAAAAATAATTGTTTAACCTAAAGACGGCAGTAAAGGAGTAACAGAGGAACAACAACAACAAAAAGGCATAAACTATATTTAAAACAAACAGCAAAATGCAGTCCAATTCTATCAATAATCATATTAAATAGTCCATTAGATCAACCAAACACTGTAATGAAAATACAAAGGATGGCAGATGGGATACAAAAGAAAGATTCAACTATGTGCTGACCACAAAAGGCATACTTGAAATGCAAAGATACAACTAAATTTAAAGTAAAAGAAATGGAAAAGATATATTGTATAAACAGCAATCATAAGAAAGCTGGAGTGGATACATTAATATCAAGCAAAATAGACTTTCAGAAAATAAATATTACTAGAGATACAGAGGGACATTTCATAAGCATAAAACAGTCAATACATCAGGAAGATATAATGATGTTATTAGCACCATGCTCTAACCAACTGAGCTGACCAGCCATCACATGATTTTAAATATATTTGTACCTAACAACAGGATTCTGAAATACATAAAGTAAAAGCAAAGGGCATTGAAAGGCAATGTAGATGATTTAATAATTATAGTTCAAGATTTTAAGACCCTTGATATTGACAGAGCAAGTAGACAGAAAATTAGTAAAGAGAAAAGGTTAAAAAAACTATTATTCAACATGGTGGTTTAACTGACATGTATAGAACACTTCTCCCTGCAGCAGCAAAAAATATTCTTTCAAGTGCATTTGGAAGTTTCTTCAGGATAGATCATACGACAGGCTTCAAAGCAAGTTTTCGGCCAGGTACGGTGGCTCATGCCTGTAATCCCAGCAGTGTGGGAGGCCGAGGCAGCTGAATCACCTTGTGTCAGGAGTTTAAGACCAGCCTGGCCAACATGGTGAAACCCCATCTCTACTAAAAATACAAATGTCAGCCAGGTGTGGTGGCAGGCACATGGAATCCCAGCTACTCAGGAGGCTGAGGCAGGAACATCGCTTGAACCCAGGAGGTGGAGGTTGCAGTGAGCCGAGATCACACCACTGCATGCACTCCAGCCTGGATGACAGAGCGAGACTACGTCTCAAAAAAAAAAAAAAAAAAAAAAAGCAAGTTTTCATAAACATAAAAAGATTGAAGTCATTCAAAGTATGTCCTTCAATCACAATAGAATTGAATTCAAAATCAATAACAGAATCTTGAAAAATCCTTTACAATATCTGGAAATTAGATAACACATTTCTAAATCGCTCAGGATCAAAGAAGAAATTGAATGTAAAATTAAAGAATATTTTGTACTGAATGAAAGTGAAAAGACAACATATGAAAATTTATAGGATGCAGCTAAACAGTGCTTAGACAAAAAGTTGCAGCTTTAAACATGTATATTAAAAGTTGTATTCACTGTTTAGGAAGGTAATTGTTACAAATTAGGAAATGTTTTATTGTATGCACAAATTTTAGACTTTGTAGGTTTAATGTTGGAACCTCCTCATCACAGGTTTTTAAGTCTTTAAATACATAGCAATACATTATATATATATATATATATGCATGTATATGTGTATATAATATACTGTAAAATGCTTTATTCAGAAAAGATCTTGTAGATAATCACCACCATGTATTGACATTCTGATATAGTTTGAATGTATGTCCCTACCAAATCGCATGTTGAATTTCAATCCCCATTGTTGGAGGTAGGGCCCGGTGGGAGGCCTCTGGATCATAGGGGTGGATCCCTCATGAATGGCTTGGGCCATGCCCTTGGTGATAAGTGAGCTCTCACTCTGAGTTCATACAAGATGTGGTCATTTAAAAGTGTGTGTCACCCTCCCCGACTCTTTCTTTCTTGCTCCTTCTCTGCCATGTGAAGTGCCTGCTCCCCCTTCACCTTCCACCATGATTGGAAGCTTCTTTTTTTTTTTTTTTTTTTTTTTTTTTTTTGAGACAGAGTCTTTCTCTGTCGCCCAGGCTGGAGTGCAGTGGCGCGATCTCGGCTCACTGCAAGCTCCGCCTCCCGGGTTCACGCCATTCTCCTGCCTCAGCCTCCCGAGTAGCTGGGACCACAGGCGCCCGCCAACACGCCCGGCTAATTCTTTTGTATTTTTTAGTAGAGACGGGGTTTCACCGTGTTAGCCAGGATGGTCTCGATCTCCTGACCTCGTGATCCACCCGCCTCGGCCTCCCAAAGTGCTGGGATTACAGGCTTGAGCCACCGCGCCTGGCCCAAAATAGATTGTTTACCTGCCCTACAAAACATTTACTACATCATGTATCTCCAGCGTTTACTCCTTCTATTGAGATTTTTTGTGTCCTTTCTAGGTAACTAAATCAGTATGCCTGAATTTGATGTGAACTCCTAGCAGTCAGGTACTGTCTAAAATAGAGGTTCACATTAGTTTGAAAAACAGTGGAGATACTCTGATTTGGTAAGGAAGACTGACTGTAAATAGTAGTAACCAGCAATATTGATCAGGCACAAAAATATGGAACTGAGAAACATCCTGATAATGTCAGTTGGGAAGATACAGTGATTCATGGAGTGCCCGGAAATCACAAGCTGATGTATGTGATAGCTTCCAAATGGCTGGTATATATATTTTACAAAGATAAAACTCATCTTTGGTGAGAATGACTATATATCAAATAGCTGAAACCATGGATTTGATTTTGTTTTTAATAAGTGGAAATAGAGACGGCAACAAAACTTGCTTCATAATATCTCCCCAGGCTAGTCGTCTTTGGCTAGAAAAGTGGATTTTGGAAGGATTTTGGATGCCTTCTGTCCAGCTCTCTTATCTTACAGATAGAATGGAAGCCCAGGGATAGAGTATTTTATTTACCCCTGAATTTTCTGCACCAAGCAACGTAGCTGGCTCCTAAGAGGTGCCCCAGGAAGTGTGTGGAGGGTGGCTTGTCAAAGAGCAACCAGTTGAGATCTAGAATGAAAAACCAAGTCTCGGATTTTTCAGGCTGGTGTTAGACTTTCACCCTAAGAGATACGCATGTCTGTCACGGAAATAAAATTATTTCTAGGACCCAGAAAAGCCATTAGCCAATGTGAATGCAGGAAGGGAGAATTACTTCACTACTCAGAATAGGGACTCTGGGGACTTTTCCACTTGAATCTTCATGTGGGGTTTTAAATTCCTGAGAGAGCACAAGAGAACCTGCCGCCAATACGTGGCCCTTGTTGAGACACAGAGGGTCTCCTTTGTCCTCCTTTTCTTGTGCCGGATGACCTAAAACAAAGATCTCTGAATAGCTCTTCTCTCCAGGCACTCGGGCCCCTGATTTTTCTCTGCCATTTCTTTTGAAAATAGTCACTTTCTAAGGGTGGCTGTTCCTGAAATAGACACCCAGGAGGAGGCATGGAGCTGGGCGGGATCACATCCTCGGTTGCTATCTCTCCTTCTCTCAGTTGCCCCAGTGTTCTTTCTTCCCACTGGCTCAGCCTTCTCTTCCTGGCTACACCCAAAGCTGGACTACTTTGCATTTCAATGGCTTATCCCCACCTGAGTGTATTCAGTTCCTCCCCTTTCTCACCTTTGAGTATCAGTCTCTGCATTCCCTGATCATCTTTCTTTGACATACTTGACCTCCAAAGGTCTCTCAGGTTATTTAAGGGTTGAGCCAAAATGCAAAGGGAGTTGGATGGCTGTTTGGGTGAAATCTCAGATGGTATGGGGTGAAAGGAAGGAATGTGGAGGCAGGCACAGGGGAGGAAGCTGCTTCCTCACAGAGAGTTCACTTACCCAGCCCAGCCTGCAGGCCCTGGGCAGCTGCCCTGTGCTGTCACTGCCTCTAGACTGCAGAGTGGGAATTGGTCTGGACACAGGATACCCTGCCTGTGCCCACTGAAATCGCCTTGGCTGGTGTGTCTGGGTCACTCTTAGCTGAAGAGAGAGCACCAGTGACTAGTGGGCGCTCCATAAACTTTGCTTAATTGTGTTGTTTGCTCTTGAAAGTGGAGGACCCTGACAGTTTTGATCAGTGCACCATGATTGACCAGTTTTCTGAGCCTTGTGGAAACAGCTGTGATTAGTTGTCAGTAGAAATAATGTAGCAACGTTCATTTTTATCTAAATGAAAATAAAGGGCAGAAGTGGTGAGGAGTAGAAAGGGCAAGATAGAAATGGGTTAATAGGAGCAAGGGAATGGAGACAGTTCTGGACAGGAAAAGGAAGAGATCATTAGAAGGGACAATTAGCGCAATGCCCGGTAGACTAAAATTCTTGAGATGAGGCTCATCAGCCGCAGAGAACACAAAACGGAGCTGCGTCCCACGGGGACAAAACGCCATCACGATGCTCTTCGTCAACAGCTCTCAAACGGACAGAAAACATCCCCGAATGCCAGTTATCTGTATGTATAGTAGCAATGTGGGCAAATTCTGAAATATCTTTAGCTAAGTGCTTCCAAAGGTATAAGATGGGACACAAACACAAGGACAGCTTTTTCTATGCAAAAACAAAAAGTCACCAAAAATATGCCAGGAATGTGCGTGATCAGCAGAAAGCCACGGGACCATCCAGGATGATCTGAATGCAGGGGTTTGACTGTGGAGACTTTAACAGCACGAACCCTTAGGTTCTGGGTGGCGTTAATGGCAGGCACCCATAACCCCTTTCTTGGGATTTTGGAGGAACTCCGACTTGTAAAATCACTGGGCTAGAGGGTGAGGGGAGGGTGGGCAGAGGTGAGCAAGGATGAAGCCATCATGTCTCCCCACCTCACCCCCACTGCACACCTTTGGTTATCCCTCAGGCCTTTCCACAGCAAATCCAACTCATCCCCTCTGCAGCCTAACCCAAGCGTAGGGATAAGAATAGAGTAAGTCAAAACATGTGACCTTCTGAGCAGGTTTTGGGGAGCATATTCCCCTCCTTCTCCAACTGCTCCAACAGGAAAAGGGCAGCTTGCTCACTGAAGGCTTTTGTGACCTAAACCATTAGCAGAAAAACAAAACACAAACGCCGTGGTGGGAGAGGCGCGGGCTTGAATCCCATCTGCCCCAGTTACTGGTGGAGCAAATGTGAAGCCCCACACTTTCTCAGTCCTGGGTTTCCTCCTTTATAAAATGCGATTAATCAATAATCCCATCTATCTCCTGAATAAGATGATCAATGAAAAGTCTGTCCAACAAAGCGCAGGAGTGCTGGAGGTCTTGTCTCCCTGACCTCTCCTGAGTTACAGAGGGTCTGGGGCCCAGGCAAAGTCTGCCTCTGGTTCTTTCTCCTGTGTGTCCCAGCACTGTGGCGATTAACTCCCGCCCTTTGCCCTGGGACCACCTGGCTGTGCAGGAACGAACCTCATTGAAGAGCCTTGACAGGGTTTCTATTTTTATTCCTCCCCAGATCCTTCTTCTCCAGGGCAACCACACACACAATGCCATTTTGCAATTTATTTTCATTTTGCGGAGGAGAGCCTTCTCTCTTCTTCCTGGCTTGGCTTCTATGGCTTGGCCCTATTAGTCTTGGATGGCCCGGGGCTGTTTTGGCCTCAGAGCTGGCATGGCCTTGTTATGCCAGCTGGGGAAGGACAACACACCTGTGAGTGTGCTAGGCTGGGTCTGGGAGGTGACTGGGCAAGGGTCCTAATTACTTGAGGGTGACACAGGCCTGCCAGCATGACTTCATCCATTTACTTTCGCCAGGCTCTCTGAGCTCTGCAGAGACGTGCTGCGTGTTTGTGCAGCTGCCCAGCCCTGTGGGAACGGCCTCTCCTACCTGTGGATAACCCCTCCTGGCCTCCAGGTGGACACGTGTACTCAGACTGCGGCCGCTCTCCCATATCTGGCTTACAGAACATTCACACGGCTGTCTTTCCTTCTTAATGCTGGGAATAGGTGTTGTTTTAAACAAACAAACAGAAAACCCCTGAAAAACAGATGGACTGTGGTTTCTAGACTTCACGTCTCCAAGAACAAGATAGAAACCAGGCGTCAGCCCATCTGACTCTTTGGGACCTGAGTCCACACTTCCCAAATTGGCAGAGTCCTCCCCAGAGACGGAAGTGCCGAGGCAGCCAACTAGGGGCGAGCCACAGCTTCCCGCCAGAAGCATGCCTCCCGTCGCCACTATTGTCACTCTGGCAGGAGGACTTGAGGCGGAGGCTGACTAAACCTCATGTGCTGTCTCCTGCACAGAAGATGCTGACCCGCCGTCTGGAATCTGCTCTTGGGCTTGTTTCTCCAGGGGTGGGGACAGGAAGTGCTGAGTCAGCAACGGTCTCTATCCCCATCTCCCTTGGAGCCCACACACTGCTTTCGAATTGGGGGTTCAGTCGTCTGGGACTTGGGAACATGCTTTTCTCTGTGCAAAATGGTCCTGCTAAGGGCTGAACCTACATCCCAAGCCCCATCACCTCCCTCAGAGGAAAAGGATGAAGTGTTCCCAGTGGGCCGGTCAGCTAAATGTGACACAGAGTAATGTGCCAACATAGAACTGGGGATGGAACCCAAGAGACCACGCTCTGCTCCCTCATCACATCCAAACAACAGATCTGGGTAGAAAGTAAGTCTTGTGACCAAAAGAAAAATTATTTGGAGAAAACATAATGAATATTCGTCATGGACATTTTCATCATAAGTAGAACTGCTCATAGTAGCACAGAGTTGCCAGGGGACCCAGCTCGTCTGGAATCACTTCGAGGAGCACTCTCCATGTGGGTGCATGAAGTCTGCAGGAGAGCACGTTCTTGGGCATGGGGCCCTGACTCAGGGGCCCCCAAAGTGTGTTCCATGGACTACTTGTGCTGGAAATCATTTTTATGAGGAGAGGGTTCCACGGTCATATAAGACTGAAAAATACTTCATTCTCCACTTACCAATTCACAATGTACATTAAAGACTCAGAACTTATGCTTAAGAAAATTTTTGACTTAAAATGTGTTAATGTTTTTAAACTCAGTTTAATCCTGTTTCCTAAACATTTGATGATGGAATGCTAATTTTGCAAAATATCTATGGAACACATTTTGGGGAAAGATGCTTATTAATGGGAGATGTTATAGAATGCCTCCAAGTTACAGTATCTTCTCTTCAAACTGGGAAGGTAATATTCCTCAAGAATCATGAGCTCTGTTCATCGAAATGGATGAGTGATTTGCATACTCAGGGCTGGCTTTGCTGGCCTCTCTTGCGTATGAGAAATTTGATGTTACCGAAGCTGTAAGAAGAATTGTTACAGAGAAGGGAATTATTGCCTTTAAAAATTAACTTTCTCATATTGATGGTAGAAAGTTTTGGGCTACAAAACAGTTTAATAGTGCTCTGAGGCTACAAGGTTAATCCCATCCACCAGTTTTCCGTCAGGATCCGTTATGCTGGAATGGCCACCTGGAAAGTCTGGATGGAGACATGATTTTAAACATCTGAGAGTCAAGGACCTTGTCTTTGATTGTTCTGCACAGTAACACAGCTTGGGCATCCACTAGGCACTTGGTTCTTCATTTACCGAATGGAATCCATAGGGCTTAGTTTTACATACAGTCTTGGAACATAATGTGTAGTCCTTAGTCCGGGTCATTGCTGACTTATTTTTCACATTCAGGGTTTTCTGTGTACAAAAATTTATGACTGGAGGTTTGGAAAAGCTTAGTCAAGCCCTAACCCCTCTGTAGTGTCCCCCCAGGCACCTCAGTCCTGGACTCACTTGCAAAGATTTCCTACTCAACTCTTCACGCGGTTTTCTTGTCGACACTGATCCTGCCAGCACAGGTCTCAGCATTCTTGCTTCACCTGTTATTATTCTTTTGATAATTCATCACGTGACCACTTTCTATCCAATTGTTCCGGGTTTTCTTCTCTTGGCCAAATTTTGCTGTGTCATAGTCACCTGTAGCCCAGGATGGACCTCCAGACCAGCTTCAAAACTCTGATAAAACATTCTGCCTCCTGGTAATTACACTTGAAAATGCTTCCCAGTTTAGTCTTAGAATTCATGAAGTCTGTTCCAGGGCAGGAAGTGTAGACTAACCCTTCTTTTTCCTCCCCCAACCCACTAACCTATTTAATGCCTCCTATGGATTTGCTTTCAAAGGAGAACCAGGTGAAAGAGGAATGCAGAAGACTACATTGAGTTCTGTGGGTGTTTCCATTTCTCATTCTTGATAAATTTACCAAGTAAGAAAACATTCTCCTAGAGCCATCTCTGCTGACCCTTCTGGGACACTTCTGGGGTTTGAAAGCAAATCAATGATGCCCGAGGTCAAAGAAGTTCTAGCTTCAAAGGAAAAATGTTCTGTGTTGGTGCATTCTCTGGCCAGTGTTGCCTCTCTGGTTACTTCTGATTGATTCTTTCATACAGAGACAGAGGATGCCCAGCAGTTACTCCTCCAAGTCACCCCCACACATGATTGTAATTACAGTATAATCGCCAGCTGTCTCTGGGGAATGAGTGCTTGACTGTGGCTTTTTCGTTACAGCCTCTTCCTTGAGGATAGTTACCACTGGATGGCACAGTTACATGTGATTTGAAGTAACTCAATAAGAGCCGTTTGACTCAATCTGCATTTACATGGTGTTAAAAAAAGAAGCAATAACTCCATTAACCATTTTGTCTACACAATGTCAATTATTTGGCTGGTTTTCTTCCTCCTGAAATTTCTAGCTGGTCCATGTAGTGGAGACGCAATCATAAACTGCAGGGATTAGCCTGCACTTTACATGAGAATTGTCCCTGCATTCATTTCTTGGATGAAACTTTTACAAAATAATGTTTGTCCAGTGTGCAGAAATGTCTCTAGGCATTGCTTTCCAAGGGCTAAGCTGGGATGGGCTTAGGTGGTGCTTAAAAGCAATCACCCGAAAGGAACTCTGCAGAAACCACAAAATAATTTACAAGGCACATAGAAAAACAGTTGTTTCAAATGTGCCCTCGGCACTCATACACATTTGCACAGCTTGGGGAGTTGTGCCTCTTCCATGATGAACTCCATATGTATCTGTCTGGCTTTCTTTTTTGCAGGGACCACTTTGTTCCCTGGACCCATCCTCTCTTTCTTTGTTCGCCCTGCCTTCCACTGCAGATCACTCCTGTGCACTGACTATCTGGATGGCGCCTGGAGAAACAAACCAACCTGCCCAGAAATAACACCATAATGGTGAAGCAAGGGGAAGTGAGCCTCATGCTGGGCCAGGAGGACACAGGGGGATTTCTTAGTTTCTGAAAGCCCATGATGGATGTGTGGCTCTAAAACTCCTCATTTAGAAACAAACAGGAAATGTAACCCTGAGGTTCACACCTTCTTGTAAAATCTTCTGTTCTGCTGCTACTTCCAATTTCAACATTGCCATGGGGGAGGAGAGTGTGAGCAAGATTTTAAAATAATTTTGTAATCGACCACCTGGCTTTCATAACAATATCTGGCCCTGGACTTTTTATGTTAGACTGTAGGCAACACTTTTAACCTGGGAGGTATCTACTTGGAAGGCAATTAAAATAGGTGTTAGCTGGAGCCACCTGGAAATGAGTTCTGACTCACTTTTTGGTGGCGGTCATTGCGGTCAAGAAATATTTTGCAACACTGCTTCATTGGATCTGAGATCCCACTAGGTTTGATGCTGAAGAAGTGGTTTGGATATACACAGATTATAATAGCGACTACCTTAAAAAAACTTTAATGCTTATTACATTCCAAACATATAGTCTGATACCATTTTTAAAAACCCAACTCATGTGGAAGTTACTATTATCATCTTTATTTAGCTGCAAGGAGCCTAAGGCTTGCAGCAATGGAGTAGTCAGTCCCAGGTTATGCTGCTACAAAGTTGCAGAGCAGCCACTTGAGCCCAGGCAGAGTCTGACCCAAAGCGCAGTCACTTACTGCCTCTTGGGATCCACAGAAGGCAGGGTGGAAAACTGGGCCATCCCAGAAGCCCTGAATTTGGGATGGTGGAGGGTGGTGGGAGAGGGAGAGGGGAGCCCAGATACTGCATTAATGGGCTTGGGGCCCAGTTCTATTTGTTAAGGTAAAGACTGGGTGAACTACAGTGATTCTGAAAGGAGTTAGCCAGCTTGCTTTAGGCAGACAGTAAAGGAAGGACCCCCAGAGAGCCTCTGACCTATGTTTTGTGCAGATAAGGGAACTTGCACAGGGCGCTTACCTAAACATGCAGCAAACTAACGGCCCACATGTACACTGGGGGAGTGGGGTGGAGCCACCAGGAATTCATACCTTATACAAATAGGAAACCCAGCTCCATCAGCTTGTGTGTAAAAGTCCTCGTATTCAACTGTGAAGGGGGCAACCAGGAACCTACTTTCAGGACCCCTTTCTTTGCTGAGAGTTTTCCTTTCACTTAGTAAAGTCTACTCCACTCACTCTTCGAGTGTCTGAATGCCTAATTTTTCCTGGTCGTGAGACAAGAACCTGGATCTAGCTGAGTTAAGGAGAAAAAGAATCTTGCATCAATTCTGATGAGGGTCTGAAGGGTTGTTGTGATTGGAAAAAAAAAAAAGTTTACAAAGTATCCGTAAAATAATGGCTATTACATGGATTTTTAAAATTCCATTTATGGAACTGCAGGTGCTGGAAATTTTATGATGATGATCGTTACTATTTTCTACCCTTTCACTCTTTTCCATATCATTTCTGATCAAGATAGAAATTAGCTTTCATGTTATTTAGGATTCAGTTTACTAAGTTCTTTTTTCCAGTGAGGGTAATGTTCTTTACATGTGAACGTAGTAACTTCTACTAGGACAATTCCCTTCTGAATATTTGTTGGGGTTAACACTGAGTATTCATGGGGCAATCATTATGATTATAAAGATAATGATAATTTCCACTTATTAGTATGTGCTAAGCTCTTTTATGTGTTTTTCAAATAACTCTAAAATAATCCTGTATGTATTAGTTTCCCTATTTAACAGATTATCCATGTCACCCATTTTCTCCAAGCAGCTGATGTCTAGTTTTTCTTGGTCACAGGTTACTGATGCATATGCCAAATCTGTGGATATCATAACATCGTCCCCCTTCTCTACTGTAGATAGCAGGGTGTTTTTTGCCAGCATCCCCCAGCATCGTATCTGCCGCCCGCAGAAAGTTTTCGGACCTCTGAGTTCTCATCATGGGCTGTCAGTCTTGGCCTCTGGGTGTCCTTAGCTCCCTCTGCTCTATGTTCTCCATAAAACAGTTCCTGGAATATCCTACATATTTCCTGCCTACTGCGACTGCTTGTTCAGGGACTCTCAAAAGCATGACCACACATAGGAGGCAGGAAAAACCATCAGATACCACGGTGTGTGTCCTTAACCAGTTTCACTCCAAGGTCTGGCTTGTAAAAATTAAATAATTTTGACCAGTAACTTGAAATTCAAGGCATTTTTGTAGCAAAGCATTCTATAGAGTAGAATCAAACATTTACATATATTTAACAAATAAAATAGTCTCGAAGTAGGATGTATCCCCAGACACCAAGGATACCCGTGTGTTCACGTGATCACTGAGAAGTTCTTGACTGTGATATTTATTAACACGTTTCCAGCAGTTGGGCAGGACTTAGAGTGAAGAATAAACAGAGTCTCTGAGCCCTGCCTAATAGGAGCTGCCAACGTCATAGACAGCCTATGTCTTATAGGGAACACCTAAATCAAGGCCATTCTACGGGCATCTGTATTAATTTGCTCTGCTACCGTGACAAAGTACCACAGACCGGGTGGCCTAAGCAACAGAAATTGATTTCCTTAGAGTTCTGGAGGCTGGAGGTCGAAGATGAGGGTGCTGGCAGGGCTGGTTTCCTTTGAGGCCCTCTGGCTTACAGACGGCCACCTCCTTCAGTGTCTGCACGTGGTCTTCCCTCTGTGCCTGTATCCTGGTGTCTCGTCACGTGTCAAAGTTTCCTCTTTTTATGAGGACACCAGCCAGAATGGATCAGGGCCCAAACCAATGGCCACATTTTAACTTCATTTCCTCTTTAAAGGCCCTGTCTCCAAGTATAGTCACATTCTGGGGTGCTGGGGGTTAGGAATCAAATATACGAATTCTGGGGAACACGATTCAGCTCTAACAGCATCTAAGACAGCTTCACCATTCCTCAAGTGTGCTCTGAAGGAAAAGCAGAAGCCCGCTGCTCACACAGCAGGGTGAAGGTGAGGGTAAGGGTGGGGCGAGGGCGAGGGTGACAGTGAAGAGGGGGTTGCAGTGGAGAAGGAGCCGTTCCTGACAGCAGGAGCAGTGCTGTTGTGAAGTGCAAGACCATCATGTGTGGGAGGAAGCTCAAAACTCCGCGTGCTCCTGGAGCCCATTGGGAGGGAGAGGTGGAAAGTGGCAGGAGGTGAAACAGGCGCCATGGCCAGGATCACACCTGGCGGGGCACTGAGCACCGAGCTGGGAGCCGAGAGTGCGTCCTGTGGACAGAGGCAGGAGAGGCCTTCAAGAAGACAGTGCTGTGGTCAGACCTGCATGCTGGAAAGGTGATCCTGGAGAGTCGGTGAAGCAGGTGTCGGAAAGAGCAAGGCTGGGGACAGGGAGACCTGTCAGATAATGGACAGAAGCCCGACAATGGATGAGGCTCAGCAGTTCAACTGAAACATTGTCCTTCAGATCTAAACTAGTCTCCTTCCAGGGTAAGCGATCCCCGCTTCCTTCATGCACAAAGAGAATCATACTAGTGAATATTTCTCGCAGACTTAGTGTGTGCCAGGCCATGATCTAAGTCCTTTACCTTTATGAACTTGTTTATTCTTCTCTCTGATTACTGCCCCATTTACAGATAAGAAAATCAAGGAACATGAGATTAAAGGGCCTCTCTAAGGTCATGAAATTAATGAGGGGGAAGCCAGGGTGTAACTCAGGTAGTCAGGCTCTGTAGTCCACACGCAATCACTATGCTGCACCGTCCCTACTGAGCAAAGCAGAACCATCTTCCACATGCTGCTCGGCCAGGAGCTGTGGCCATCTTTCCACATTGCCCATCTCCAGGAAATGCAGCTTATTCCCAAGGAACCCTGAGGTTTCTCAATGGATGTCATTAGATAGACTGAGCAACCTAGTTGCAGTCCTCCTCCCGCTCACATTGCACTTTCCCTGGAATAAGCTCATCGTCGTCAGTTGCTGTGTATTGGATGCCCTCAGTGTGCTGAGCTCTAGAGGTGAGGGGTAAATAAGCTGTTTGTTTTCTGTCTTAAGAAGCTCACAGTCTAGATGGTGGAGTGCATAGAGAGGCCAGCGACCCCTGCAGAGGGATGAGAAGCAAGTCTGGAATCCTCTGTATTAGAAAGCTGTATTCAGGGGAATGGTGTTTGGGGGTCAGAAAGGAAAGTCCTTTCTTTTTTGAAGGGATTTCCATCACATGCTCTCAAGAGAGCTTTACAGGGAGATCCCAGCCAAAGTGACGTGAGCCATAGAACTCATTGCTGGGAAGATGTGGCCAGTGATGAGTTCCATGAGGATTGAACCCTCGCATGGATGAGGCACACGGAAATGTCTAAGGAATATGCCCACACAACAGAGGAGAGAGGACTGACTCATTCATTCATTCATTCATTCCACAAGCATTATTAATGGCTTACTGTGTGCGGGGCAGTGTACTAAGCGGTGCATGAATATCAAATTGAACCATGCTCCAGTAATTCACTCCCAGACCCCTGCAGTGGAGACGCCTGTTGTCACCAAATATCAGAGAATTCTTCATTTGTTTCTGACCCTTAGTACCTGCTCAGAAGACAGAGACCTTTGAACAGAATTGGGTTTCATTTTTCTCCCCACTCTGCCAGTGAGCCTTCTTATATCATAAGAAACAAACTCTCAAGCTGTCCACAGGGAATAGGGGTAACACTAACATGATGCCCTGTTACAGATGTTTGAACAGCATTGAGAGGCAAGCAAATCAATGACTTCCTCCTCTGAAAGAAAATCAACTTTAGAGACCTTAAGACTTCATTGTTACAATGTTTTATTTAGAATCTTCCATCATTACCATATCACCCAAATCCCTAATTGAGGACTTAATTTCTGGGAATCTTATACTCACCATTGCCTGGAGAAAGTTTTCCTCTTTTATGTGTTTACAATCTGAGGGAGACGAAACTGAGGCAGATAGACGCCAAACGGAAATAGACACAACAAAATAGAGAACGCTGGACAAACACAACTAGATAAGGGTAAATATTGCTTTTGTATACCCTTTGTATAGAATGTTGTATCACATTTTACAGAAAGAATTTTGTTCCCATAGGCAGAGAGCCATCATTGTATCCTAGGCTGCTGGATTTGGCAGAGATTCAAAGTCCCTGTGGAAGTGTGGTGTGGCCTGGGATGTACCCCTGTGGAAAGGTTAGAAGGTGTGAAGGCTTCTGGACCTTTGTTGAGGACTTATGAGCAATTGGGAGGGAGTAGGGAGGGCTGTCAGCCTCTCTTCCTCTGGAAGGATGGCCCCTTCTGTGGCAGGGGGCTGCAGTTGTCACTTTGCAAAATCCCTTCAGTCCCGTCCTTCAAATCGGCAATTTTATGTGTACCTTTTGCAATGGAGACAGTTAACTGACCTCACTTCCCACTGCTGTGCCTTGGTGGGAAGGGATGGTTAGGAACAACTGATTCACGCATCCCCAGAGGGAAGGAGGTACAGAGAAAAGCTTGCCCCAGCCAACTATTCAGATGTCCACAAAGCAAAACATGCAGATATTTGGAAATAGCTAAATAATCAGTGGACTTGATCCAGTTTTAATTCTCATGCAACAAGTGCCTTTTGCACCGAGCACATCATGCTTATATTTAGTGTCAGGAAGACTTGGCCACAGCTAAGTCTTGGCCCTGTGTGTTTGCACGTGCGTGCATGTGCACGTGTGTGGGTGTGTGTGAGTGCATGAATATGTGTGTGAATGTATGTGTGTATATGAGGGAGTATGACTGGGTGTGCGTATGTGGGTTTGTGTGTGTGTGTATTATGTGAGAGTATATGTGAGCATGTGTGTTTGTATAAGTATGTGAGTATGTGTATGTATGTGCATCTGTGTGCCACTGCATGTGGGAATGTATGTGTATATGAGTTTACGTGTGAGTGTATGCCAGTGAGTGTATGTGAATGTGCCAGTTTGTGAATGTGAGTGTAGGCATGTGTGAGAGCGTGTGTGTGTGTGTGTGTGCGTGCGCACATGCTCAAACATGTGCCTGCGTCTGAAGGCTCTTGCAGAACAGGAACCTGGATTCCAGCTGGTGACATGGGTAGCATTTCCTGAAATTGCTTCTGACTCACAAGCACTCTAAGACCAGCAAAAATCACACCGAACAATTGAAATATGCAGAAACTCGGGTTTGCTTTCTTTTGGTTAGTTTACATGAGGGAGTTGTTATTGGAGAAGAAATTTATCTCCAGGTTTCCTGAACGCAGCAGAGGCACAGCCTCTGTCCTGACTTGGTGTGACCTTTGCCCCCTTCCTTGCTGGGCTGTATGGGGCCGTGTATGTCAGCTGCAGTCATAACCAATTTCACGCAGAGTTCCAGGTTGCAGAGCTATCTGCCTAACCTCATTGTGGTTTTCATGCCATGGCATGAATGTCTAATGGAAACCACACTGGGCTGGAAGTCAGGAGTGTTCCTGTGTTCTTGGGTAGATCAACTAAGCTGTCCAAGCCTAGTGTACTCCTGGGTCAACTTGGGATCAGCAGCGTGGGCCTGCTTGCCTCAGGACTGATGAAGAAAGAGGAGAGGAGGGTAGGAGGACACTGAAGGAAGCACTAGCCCTAGCATTTGGTGGTTAGCTTTTGAACCTAACCAGTAAAGTCAAGGGGCTCTACAGTCAGCTCCTATGGTCTCTGATGTCCAGTCCAAATTTCCTTCAGTTTCCATGGCTCCTTGCCCTGTAGCCACCTGCAAAGGGAGAGAGAAAGGGAGCATCCTCTCATTTATTGACTGTCCCCATTCATCGACTTAAAAATAACACTTAATGTTCCACTGTCCCTAAGTAAAATCTGATTTTCCAAATCCCTGAACTTCTATCTTTGCACATTTGCTCCTGCCCTAGCCTTCTGCTCTTCTGCAGGGACTAGCTTGTGTCACACACATCTGAGGCTGGCTTCCACCACCTAGCCTTGAGAAGCAAGCGGCAGCATCTCCCTCCAGGACCCAAGGTCAGGAGCATGTGATCCTCACCCCAGCTGGACGCCCCTCGCAACTCCACCCCACAGTCTCGGAAGTTTTCTCATTGGAAGGGAGAGGGAGGCCTGGATCACAGTCAGATCTGAGCAGAGAGGAATTCCTCTGTGAAAGTCAATTCAGACTTTCTTTATCCAAAGGGCACACAATGTGAGCATAGATAATCTCTTTGGAAGTTTAGATGAAATAAGAGTCATGTATAAAGGCTGTTCTCTTTTGTCTGTGATGAGAGCCAGAGAATTCCATTGTCACTTCAATGATTCCTTCTTTGTATCTTGGCCATGGCCCTCCTGCCTTGGAAACCCTTTCACCTATCAATAAATATGCACAAAGCACCTCTTTGTGCCAGCTGGTAAGTTGGGTATTGCAGGATACAGGGCTGTCCTCATGGGGTTTCAGTGCAACGTGAAGAAAAGATGTTAAACCAGAACTACAGGCCGGGCGCAGTGGCTCACACTTGTAATCCCAGCACTTTGGGAGGACGAGGCGGGCGGATCACGAGGTCAGGAGATCGAGACCATGGTGAAACCCCATCTCTACTAAAAATACAAAAAATTAGCCGGGCGTGGTGGCGGGCACCTGCAGTCCCAGCTACTCAGAGAGGCTGAGGCAGGAGAATGGCGTGAACCTGGGAGGCGGAGCTTGCAGTGAGCCGAGATCGCGCCACTGCACTCCAGCCTGGGTGACTGGGTGACAGAGCGAGACTCCGTCTCAAAAAAAAAAAAAAAAAAAAAAAACCAGAACTACAGTAAAATACAATGTGTTGCAAAAGGAGGTGTGCAGGTGGCTTTGAGTATGGAGCACAGGGATTTAAACTTCTCTAGTGTCAGGGAAACCACCCACGGAGAGATAACTTTAAGTTGAAATTTGTCAGGCTTGGGAGTCAGCTCCAAGACGCATTCCCAGAATAGTGCCTGGCACAGGAAATTCTCCCTAAATATTTGTTGCAGGAATAACAGAGGAATCAACAAAAGGGGATGATTTTGTGGAGAATATTCCAGGCCAAGGAAATTTCACATCTGATGTTATGTGGCCTGCTCAATGCAGCAAAAGAAGCCCTCATGGCTGCAGTAGAGAGATCAAAGGGAGAACTCCTAGGAGACAAAGATGGAGAGGGAGGCAGAGACCGGAGTGCAGAGGGCTTCAAACTTTATTTTGGAGTTTGGGCTTATTCTGGGGTCATGAGGAGCAAACACAAGCTTTAAGGCACTGTGATACTCAGATAGGTGCTATACACATTAAACGGGGCCTTCTCAAACTGTAATGTGCAATCGAATCACTTGGGCATCTTGTTGAAACACGGACTCTTGATTCGGTAGGTGGGGCCTGGGAATCTGCACCTGTTCTGAGAAGGCCAATGCTACCGGTTCCAGGGACTGCACTTTGAGCAGGAAAACCACAACATCTTGCATAAATCCTGACTTTCTGGTCCCATGACAATCCATATCTCCTCATCATCGTGAATCTGTAAAGTTCCATCATTTATTTTGGCACATAGGATAATTAATCCTCAGAACTGGAATAAGTCTTAAATTCAAGGCATCTAATCTAATGAAATGGAGCCTCTGGCTGAGTAAGCCACTGCCTATGGTGCCCCCATTTATTAATGGTAGCCGTGGGTATGGACCCCAGGTTTCCCTGAACATCAGCTCAGGATTCTTTCTATTGTGTGAACCTACCTCCCTTTTCCACATGACCTTTCCTCCACTGTGTCATATCAGGATACGGGTGGAGGTGGCTGTGCCTCGAAACAGGCGATTGGCCCATACTGGAGAGGATTCTGGATGCCATCCGAGTCCTGGAGGATTCACTGCAGTGCTCTGTGGCCTTGGAGCAACGCCAGCTCAGAAAGTTTCCCAAGCCCAAATTAGCCATAGCCTGAGATCCACTCATGATAACTATACTATGGTCTTTCTCTTTTCTGGGTTGTAATGAGTTCTGGTAGTTTGGCCATTGGATGATGTCCTCTGGGTACCCACAGTGATGAGTCAATGCTCCTAGTCACCATGTTTGGCCCTAGGAAAATCTGCAGTCATAGGGAGCCACCTGTGTGGAATATGGCAGGGGCATAAAAAATTCCTCCACCTAAATACATCACTTGCTTGCTTGTCATGTGGCCCACGGTTCCACCACTGGTTATTCACTCTTTGAGTTAGCACTGCCTCATCTTCTATCTCTTTTTAACAAAAATCTGAGAAAGCAAACTATTAAGTCCTCAACATCCATCAGTTCTTTCGCTGACCAGGGAAGGTGTCTGGCTAAAGAAGGCCCCCCAGGTGGGGATGAGGAATAGAGAAAAGCAGGAAAAGGATAGGCAGGAGTCACCACAGACAGAACTCACTCCCTTCACTACCTTGCCCGGGGCCAGCTCTGATTTTGACCTCCAGATGCTTCCTACTTTTTCTGGCTCCTCATCAAAGTTGGTGGTGATGTAAGGAACTGGAGTAACACCAGATTCCAGACTCTGGGTGGAGTTTACAGTAACGATATGAGTAATACCTGATGCTTGCATGCGCCTCTTTATCGCAGTCAGTACGAATCGCCTAAAAATCAGGTGTGCCTCTTCTAGGGTGGGACAGGAATGAGCTTAAAGTCAAGGATACAACGTATAGGATTTTTGAACAGGACAGCAATGAATGACACACTTTGGTAAAGAGATGCCCACCACAGGCCTTTGAAATGGTGCCCTGCTGCTTTCAAAGCAGTATCTCACGTAGTCTTAACTGTATCTTAACAACTAACATAACAGGAAGGAAGGAAAATATTCTCCCCATGGCATAAAGGTCAGTGAGAAACTTGTCAAAAATGCACATTTCTGAGCTCCAAACCGGAGATTCTCATGCAGTGGGTTTGGGGTGTGGCCTTGGAATCTGAACCTTTTTATGTAGAGAGTGGGTGAGCCACCTTTTGAGAAGCATTGATTCCTTCATAATAGAGTTTTGGTCTATTACAGGGTGGAAACTGAGACTCATTCCCATCAGTGTCCCTCTCAGTGCTTAGCCTAGTGCTTTGCACATATTTTGTTCTTTACAAATGTTGGCAAAAGTTTAATGGTCAGGGAAATATTCATAGAAGTAGCATCTGAACAGGGTCTCTAAATGAGAAAAGGCCTGGGGTGGAATGCATTCCAGAAGGAAGAAATATCAAAAGCAAAGGCATGAACATGGAGTTTTCCAGATGACAGAGCCCTACTCTTTGATGGAGCACAGAGTATGTATTGGGAAGAATGAAGAGATATGATCACAAAAACACATTAAGATCATGCTGTGCAGGACCTTGCATTTAGGGATTTGTGCAGTTCAGAAGCAATGGGGACATGTTGAATATCCATGTCTCTGTGTGTTGAGGGTACAAGGTAGGCTGGGATTAATTTGCAAACCATGAAACCACCTTCTTAATGCCAGAGCAAAGCCATTTAGGAGGCTTTCGTGTAGGCTCCAAGCAGCTCCAAAGCCTTGGCATTTCTGCAGCCAATCCCCAGGGAAATCTCTAATTCTCCACTCCCAGTTTTCCTTTACCACCTGAATGGTACTGGGCCGTCAGTCTTCATCTCCAGCCCATCTTCTTTAAAGGAGTTTATGGCTTCAGACCTGCCCAAGCCCTCCACCCCACCTGGATGTACCATAAGCACCCTAACACTTACATGCCCCAGTGTAGACCAGTATTTTTCTCCAACCCCCTTCTATTCCTACCCTGGTTTGTGGTAGCCACCTACTCACCTAAATCAGAAACTGTCAGTCATTTTTCACTCATCTTTCACCCTCGTGCATCTGAACAAACAGCCTCAGGATTCCATTTCTCAGATTTGCCCCTTTCCTACCTCTAGGAAGTTTGTGATAGAAATTATAACATTTGCTTTTCTTTTTCATATTTCCATGTACATGGTTTCTCCCAATTTAGCCAGCTACAGCATCTATATCCAAACTGGTGATGGGAAGGAAGTTCTATTATTATAACAGAAAAATGGAGAAAAAGGGGTCAATATTCACAATTTAACTACCAAAATAGGATCGCTGAGTTCCTAAAAAGATTAGTCTCCAAAGAAATTTTTCCTTAAATTTGTTAAAATACCAATAACATATCAAAAGCCAGGGTTTCTGGGGCTAAATATTGAAATTTTTGGCTTTTTGAGGTACAATTGACAAATAAAATTGTGTATCTTTAAGGTATACAACTTCATGTTTATACACACGCACATACACACACACACACATACACTGAAATGATCACAACAATCAAACTAACACATTCCTTAGCTCACAGTTACCATTTTTTTCCTTTTTTCTTTTCTTTTTGTTTTTTATGGTGAGAGCAGGTAAGATGTACCCTCTTGGTAAATCCCAAGTATATAATACAGTATAGTCACCATGCTGTGCACTGAGTCTCTGGAACTTCTTCATCTTCAGTAACTGGAACTTTGTACCCCTTGACCAACATCTCCCCATTTCCCCTCCTTCCAGCCCTGGCAACCACCGTTCTATTCTCTGTTTCTATGAGTTTGACTTTTTAACATTTCACATATACGTGAAGTCATGTGGGGTTTGTCTTGCTGTGCCTGGCTTGTTTCACTTAGCACAATGTCCTCCAGATTCTTCCATGTTGTTGCTGATGGCAGGATCTCCTTCTTTTTAATGCTGAGTAAGAGCCCACCACTGGGTGTACATGCAGAGAAAACGAGGATCTTGAGAGATAGTGTCAGTCCCATGTTCGTTGCCTTATTTGCAATCGTCAAGATATGGAGACAACCTAAATCTCTGCCAACGAATGAATGGAAAAAGTTTGGTCTATAGAAGCATATTTAATTTACTATAAGTCAAGTCTAGAGAGATTTCAGGATCTGTATCCTAACAGAAGTCCTCAAACCCCAAGAGAGGAGAGAAGGCCCAACTCTGTGGTCCAATGAGGAGTGAAATAGAAAGGAGGCCCGTGACCCACGAGTCCTGCCTTCTTCCCATGGGGCTGAAGCCCAGAGGATAGTGACGCTAGAGCCTCCCAGGGAGGTGTGAAAGCACAGAGGGTGGGGGGCTGCTCAGGCCTCATCAGAGCCCAGGGGTCGGCTGTATGGATGGCTGTGAGCTAGCAAGGGACGGCATGGCGGCATTGCTCCTGAGTGGTCCTCACTCCTGTGGGATATGGGGTGATCTGGGACCCCCTGCATGCCATGGGGGCATAGGGTCAGCAGGGTGCAAAAATGGACCATGTGAGTGAGCTCAGAGGGGCCAGGAGTGAGGGATCAGCCGTGGCCACAGGGGTTAAGTCAGGCTGGTCAAATGGAGAACTCTCTGAGCGGAATGGGTGATGGGCAGTGCAGATGGTCGCCATGAAAGGCAGCTGGGTGCCTTGGGACCAGAGAGCCCGGAGCTCGGAATCAGACCTGCCAGCACTGACCCAAAAGCACCGTGAGGCCACGAGGCTTCCCATACCACTCCCACTCCCACATCCCTAAACACCTTCTTGGGAGGTGCAAAGCCTTGAAGAGGAAACCCGGAGAGCTGCACCCTGGCCTGAAAGACCCAGTTACCCCAGGGAGCCTGTTGGAACCAGAGGAGACCAAGATGCCCTTTGTTACAACAGAGTATTATTTAGCAATAATAGGAATAAAGAATTGATACATAGTACAGCCTGAAAAACTTTGAAAACAGGAAGTCAAAGAAGCCAGTCACACATACAGAAAACATATTGTGTGAGTCCATTTATATGAAATGTCCAGAATAGGCAATTTATAGAGACAGGAAGTAGACAATTGGTTGCCTTGGTATGGGGGAGGGGAAGGTGGAGGTAGTGACAGCTATGGGTATGGGTTTCTTGTTTCAGGGATAACAATGTTCTCAGACTGTGGTGATGATTGCGCAACTCTGAATATATGAAAAAACCATTGAGTTGTACGCCTTCTTCAATAGGTCAGTTGTATGATCTGTAAATTATGTTTCAATAAAACTGTTATTTTAAAAAATATGTCATTAATTGGCAGTTTATATGTTTTCCCCATCCCCACTGCTTAGATGGGAGAGAACTTGTGAAGAAGATGAGATCAAGAACATCTGAACGTGTGGTATTTAATTTCCAATTCTGCCGCAATTGCTCCATGCTGACTCTCTTCAGTTTACTGTTTGGTTGGCTAGTAAAGATGACTGGGAGAAACATCCTTTGAAATCATTCTGTTGGCATTAAGACTATTGCTGAGGATATCATTAGTTTATACATATCCTCTCTGCGAGGTCTCTCAAGATAAATTTGTTTTGGCTTTAGATTCAGCAATAGTTGTTCTTCTTTTATCTTCTACACATTGTGATGTGTGTGAAGGATTCTTCCCTGTTGGTGTTGACTGCTAGAGAGCTGACAGCCAAATCTGTGATCCCTTCCTTGTCATTATGCACACATACACAGATGCATACACACACACAAATACACATACAGGCACACATGCATGCATACACACACATGCACATACCTGCATACATAAACACATAAACAACGTAATGTGCTAATCTCACTCCTGGCTCCATTTATGTCCCTACCCTTGTTTTCTCTTTGCCTTCTACTTCTAATTTTAAAAAAATCTTGCTCTACCCCATGCCTATTTCCATAAAAATTCTTCATGGGAACAAGCAGCACATTAATCCAACCTCCAGAGCATCTCTTGAATGTGTGCCCTCCCCATTTTGCTAGAGCTTTCCTGCATCTTGCTTGTATTGTTGTCGAAGCTTCCAGACCCTTGTCTTATGTCTCTGTACATTCATCCTCCACATCTCTGCTAAAAAGATCTTTTAAAACTTGTCTCTGCTTGTATACCTTAGTGTCACTCCCTTGCTTTTAAAATGCATCTCCAGTTTCTCGGATGAGCACAAGGGCTTCTTCCTCACCCAGGCTGGCCTCTCTCTTCTCTACTAGTCCCTGGACGGCACCAAGCCCCTCGCTGCTCCTTGCCGCCTTCTCCTGGCTCTGGGACATAGTTCCTCTCTGCGTGGATGCCTGCGTCCTCCTTGCTCTTGCTGATGCCCTACCTCTGTGGACCTGCTCTCGCTCTGTGCTCCCAGCATCCCGTAGGGTAGCTTTCACTTCACTGTGATTCCTGGGCCTGTCACTGCTGTAGCTGATGGCTCTTTAGGGCAGGAATGCTGCTCTATTCTTTTGTGTGTCACTGGTCCTTAACAGTGTGTTTGCTTTGTAGCAATGACTGTTGAATTATTTTGTGTACGTTCAAGTTGGTGGCTTATAAACGATATTGCTTTTTCTTCCTCTTCCCTAAATTATAAATAATCTCCCCAGTGCTGAAATCAAACAAAGAAAGAGATAGAAGACCAACGTTGTGGCTGATAACTTAGAGACTGCAGGATGGATGAGTGGCTTTACTCCAAGGTCACATGTTGGCATGTATCAGGGACAGTTTGAATTTACGGAATACCTCGATTTACTCACAATCACTTCCTCACACTCCTCAAGGACAGAGATTTTCCTCCAGACTCAGCCTGCAGGGTGGGCCTCGGGCCTGGCCCAGTGTGCTCAGCTCATGGAAGCTGGAGCCGGGTGGAACACAGCTGTTTTGTGGGCAGACAGGTGCTTAGAGAGAGAACCATGAATGCAGTTCTATTCTCAATTCAGCCATCAGGTCACTCCTCCACAACGCTGGGAGAGAGAGGAGCAGAAGTTACTCTTCTGAAAACATTCAGAGGCAGAAGTTTCTATTTTATGGGTGAGAGGAGTATGTAAGTCAGGGTCTTATAAGAAAGAGAAAGCATTTCTTGCTGATGTGAACAGAAATGAATATTGGGATATACTGAGCATTACTGTTAATCCTGTTGGGTGGAAAATGGCATGATGGTTATGTTAAAAACAGTCCTTATCAGTTAGAAAGGCACACACACACACCGAGATATTTATGGGTGAAATAACATGACATCTTGGGCTTACTTTAAAGTATTTCAGCAAAAACAAAACAAACAAAAAATGCCCCAGAACAAACAAACAAAAAACAAAACAAAACAAAAAAACAAGAAACCAAACCAAACCAAAGAAACAAAACAAGAAAAGAAACGAAAACAAGAAACCAAACAGATGAGGAGAGGGTCAAAAAACAGGTAAAATAATTGGCAAAATATTAATTGTGGAATGGGGTGATAGATACATGGGAGTTCATTATTCTATTCCTTTCAATTTTCTGTATGTTTGGAATTTTCCATAATACAGTTTTATATAAAGGGATTTGGGGCAGCTTAGGGAATCTCTGTGTTGTCAACAAAGCCAGGCTGGGAGGTAAGGCAGCAGGAATGACACCCCAAATCACCCACAGAACTAAAGGCACGACGGCCCCCCAGTGCTCACGGCAACCGAGCTGGCCAGAGTGAATGATAGATGCCACGCTAGATCTGCTACCAACTCTGTGTCCAGAAACCAGACATTATGGTCACCCCTGTCCTCCTACAGCCAGAAGGGACTTGCTGTGGTCTCTGTCCTTTGGACGGCCAGCTCCTGGAACAAAGCCTTGAGCAGCTGCTTCTGACTGGCTGAGCCTGGGTTATGATGCCCTAGTTCTATGACCTAGGCTGGGGACACAGCACCTGGCAGGCAGGAGGTGGGCTGTGCCTCAAACAGTGAGAGATTCCTCCAAGTTAGGAAGCGATTAAGATCGTATTTTAACAGAAGGATAAATACCCACTGCAAGGAGAAAATGGTTCTCCCAACACTTTGAAGTGTGATAAAAAATTTTATTATGTTTTCATTGTAGCACCTACAGCTATTAACACTTGTACAGTTCTTTGCAGTTTGCAAATGTTTTCACATACATTCTCACTTAATTCTAAGAATATTATGTCTATAGTTTACAGGATCTTCCAAAATTTACGCCTCACAACAACTTTACGAGTCAGAACTATCTCCATATTATAGACAAGAAAATTGTGGGGAAGAGAGGCAAAGTGACTCACCAAAATTCCAAGAGCTTTTAAGAGGTGGCCTCAAAAGACAAATCCGGACCAGGCTGTGTCACATCCCTGTGACATCACCAAACTCTTAGTAATGACTTCCAGTGAAATTGCTAGCATTTATTCTTCTCTATCTCAATCTGACCAAGAACCAAAAATTCATAGATTTCTGTCTCCCTTTGACAATTTTTCTAGATAGCTTTTCTCAGTCTTTTGAGGACTGTCCCAAGCAGACACAAGGGCCAAAAATCTATGAGCAGTTAGAGTTCTGGACAGAGCTGCAAATTTGTATCTTACACTCTCAGGCAATACAGGTTACCTGATTCAAGTTAATTGTGGATGAGATGGTGGCTCTGATAGAAGGCTGGTGAGTTAATTGTAAAAAAAATGTGAAGTATGGAATAGGTTTCCAGGCAATTAAGCCTGCAAAGTAAGTTGGTGATACAGGACACTGCTGAGCCCCAAATATTAAAGAAAACCAACCAAGATGATTGCCTGGGACTCACTACAGCCTCCCCAAGAAGTGTTTCTGCAAGGGCACCTGGAAAACGGACGGAGATCTGCGAAGTGTCAGGGAGGAGTTGCCGCTCTGGGTGCAAATAACTAGCCTCAGCACATTCCAAGGGAGAAAGTGGAAAAAAGGAAAAGTGTGACGCT
This sequence comes from Symphalangus syndactylus, assembly GCF_028878055.3. Taxonomy (NCBI): domain Eukaryota; kingdom Metazoa; phylum Chordata; class Mammalia; order Primates; family Hylobatidae; genus Symphalangus; species Symphalangus syndactylus. Next base: position 147,814,703 of record NC_072425.2, read on the forward strand.
ATGTCAAAAGAAGGCATCGGCCCAGCAAGCTCTCCCCTGCTGCTTAATACAGGAAATATCTCCCAAACATCTCCGCTAATCCTTCACCAATACAATGAGAAATGAGAGCCTCTGGCAGCCAAGCAGTTATTAAGCTAGGACAAAAAAATATTCCACCCATAGCAACAGAGCCAAAGATAACAGCAGGGAATAGCGAAGCTGCAGAGAAATGGCAGATACAAAACATTCAATCTTGGGAGTCCCCCAAAGCAACTGACGTGTGAGTAAAAGAAAGGGCCTCATTTTGCCCAAGAAGCCCAGCGGTGGATTGTAAATGTCAGGACTCAGTGTTTAGCCACGGCCATGCTGAACTCAGCTGCATGAACTAGAGTCATAGGTTGTAGAAATGACAGGCAGTCCTGAAATTGGGCAACACTTGAGGCTTTTTGAGCTGGTCACTGGCCTGTTGATGAAACATACATGCGAGGCAGGAGAATACCAAAACTGCGTTCCACATTCGCAACACAGAGATTCTTGAACAATGTTCCTGGGTAAAGACTTCAGGGATAGAGGGAGATTTGCTTTCCAGTCAATATTTCTCTAAAATACTTCCTTTCTTATTAAAGGAAGTATTAAACTCTCCCAATGTTTTTCCTAGTTCTCTGTCCATGCTGGGAGGGAACCTTTCCTAGGTATACAATCTCTCACCATTACCTTGTAGCTACTGATTGTCTTCATTCAAGAGGAGCAATTTCATCTGCCATTTAAGAAAGAGGTGGGTTCCTGCCTCAGGCTTTTGTAGGCAGCAGCAGAGGCAGCTGGTGAGAGGCAGAGCCAGGGTCCAGACTCAAGGGAAAATGAATTCGAAAATTAACTTTCTATAACCTTTTACTATTTAAAAAATACTTTAGTGTTCTTTGAGCAAACTTGTTAGAGAGTAATAGAATTTTACTGTTTAAAGGACTTTAGAGGTAATCCAACAGGTTACTTCACAGAGGGGAAACCGAGGCTGGAAGTATAAAATTATTTCTTCAAGATGGGCCTAGACCCATTCTCCTGCTTCTGGGTCAGTGCTTCTTCCATTCACTGCCTCATCCTACCTAGACCCTGCCTTGATCTGGGAAATACGGACACCAGATGGTTTTCATGTTAGAGTTCTTTTAGGAGGAAAGTAAAAAATATTCCTTATCTGGGCAAACTCTCCCAATTTTATGGCTTCATTGGCCCGTAGCAAAATTATCCAAGTTCCTTTAATTTATCCTTGCAAAGTTTTAGAATTTTTATTAATTTTAATTTTTAAAAATTAACCCACTGTAGTTCTATATGGAAGTGAAATGTCGGCTGTTCACGTTAATTCCAAATCTACCCACTTCTGTTCCCGTGCAAGCATTCTCCCTGATCACCCCTCTTTTCATCCTCCTCTGAGAGGAATTGTCCATAGGATGACAAAACTGTAGGCTGGAAAATACGTCCTATTCGTTGTTGGTTGATTGATACACCACAAATGACCCCTCAAACCACCTGACTCCACCTATGCTCTCCAAATGGAAACTGAACCGACCTGCTTTGGCCCCAGCATGAAGATCCCACCAGGTCTTCCCTGCACATACTGAAGAATGTAGGCTGTGGACCATGAGCAAATTACGTATTCTCCTTCACCTCAGTTTCCTCATCCGTAAAACAGGGATTCAATAGTACCTCCTTCAAGGGTAATGAGAGGTAAGGGAAGATTAATGGGACAATCCATTTAAAGGGTCTCAGAAGACTGGCACATAGTAAATGGTAACTATCATTATTCCTGTGACTACTGAACTCCAAAAAAAAAAAAAAAAAAAAAAAAGAAAAGAAAAAGGAAAAAAGGAAAAAAAATGGGAACATTAAATTCTTGCAAACAGCCTGGTCCATTCTTACCTTTAAGGACATTAACTTATCTCCAGATTTCAAATTGTTAGGGATAAGTCTATAAACTTTTAATCAGTTGCTTTCCCTCAAACTCCAATTTCAACCTTGTGTGCATGGAAAGGGGCCAGCAAGTATGTTGAGAGTACTTCTCTCCCTTTACTTAAACCCTAGGAACGCTCCGATTTCTCCACTCATCTGGATCAATGTGTAGAAACATCTCTTCACCCTTAAGTCTAAGTTTAGCCAAGACTTCCATTAACATTTTTCAAGAGGATAACACACACACACACACACACACACACACACACACATACACGAACCTGGAAATAAGTGAGCAAAAGTAGTTCAAGTTTCTTAGATTATACTCACCAATTATTGGTTGTCACCGCTCAAAAAGTACCCTGCCCTTACCTTGCCGTCCTTGACATGACCTGCTTAAATGGCAGTCAAAGTCTTATAACCCATGGCAGGCTTGGGCTGGCCCAGCTGCCGAGTGTGGTAGGAATTCTACCCCTCCCGGTGGACTCTTTCCCGAAGCCCTTTCTCCAGCTGGGGGCTGTCATCTGTCGTCTCAGACCTGGCCTCCCAAGCCTCCCCTGTCCTGGTCCCTCAGGTGAGCGGGACACTTTCTGACTGTCTCTGGGCTTTAGGCTAGCCCTTCCCGTTACCTCTCTCCTGGAGATTTCCATGGTTCCAGTTCTACCTTTGCTGTTGATTCTTTCTTCTCTGCCTGTTTTACTGCTGTGCAGTTTTATTTGGCAGAAGCATGTACATCAGCTGAAGTTAACACTGGTTCTACCCTTCTCTGCAGTTCCTAGTCTTCATCCATCTCAACATGGCATTTGGGTCTGGCCTTTGTGACAGCCGCTTCTTTCTCTAGGGTTGCTTGTCTTACATTACCTCCTTTCAAACCTTGAGTTTCCATTAGGACCACCCATTGGGTTCTTGTTTCCTGTGACCTAATTTGTTGTGAGCTAATCTGCCGGAAGCTGATTTGCTTAACAGAAATGACTGATACCTCCTTTGTCCAATAACTGTTCAAGCCTCTCCTGCTTCTGTTTTTAGCACTACCCCCTTCCTCAAATTCCCTTTGTTGACTCATTCCTCTAGAGGCTTTAAGGATCTTCCAGAATTCTGACATCAGTTTAGCAGAATCAAACATATTATGCATATACTATATTTTCCACATATAGTAGATGGAAAAAGACACCATTCGCAAGTAAAGAATCACATTTCTTGCAGCTAGGAAGCACTTGGTCAGACAAGAGAGGTGATTTATTTACTTCTTCTGTGGTTGCTGAGGCAATGGATAGGAAATGTCGCTGCCTCAGGCAATCCCAATCAATTTTTGCTTCCAGTTGTAACCAGTTTGCTGACAGAGCAATAGGCCAGGTTCCCAATATTGTTCAAGTCATGGCATATGTAGGAAGTCATAATTGTATTATGGCCAAAGAGATCAAGATATGTTCACTTCCGGCACTCTGCCTTCTCCAGACCCCACACAGTTATCCTGAGAGCTGAGGGAATTACTATCTCAGCACATCCTCAACTCATCCTGCTCGGGCCCAGGGCTAGGGAAGCACTGCATGAGGTTTCCAGTAGGAGTAACTTAATGTTTACACCACTGCCCTTCAAACATTCTCTATGCAATCTTCTTTCTCCATGTCTGGAAGAAGTCCTGGCAGCTCCATTTGCTTTCCTAGGTACGTTTGGGGATGATCTTATTTTCTATTTAGCTTAAATCAAAATGCAATTCTCACCCATTTCAAAGCTTCTCCCCTTCCCAACAGTTCAATCCCAGCCTCAGAAACTTGCAGCAGGAAAGAGGATGGGCTGTCTTTCTCTCCTTGCCCCTGCCCCCACCTTCCTGCTGTGACCTCCTGGTTGGAGGCCAGGTAGTGAGTGCCAAGGGCTTACTTGGCCATTGCCCTCCATATTTGGGGTTGCTGATGTCTGTATAGCAGACATCCCAATGCTGGCTCTTTCTCGCCTGGGGCAGCAGTGCACCCCATTCAGCCTTTCTGCCAGGGTTGCCTCATTTGACCCAAGCTTTGCTATCTTCTGTGCTTACCCCGCAGCCAAAGGGAAAGCTTAGTCATGCTGCCTCACTTGTCGAAATGCAAGTGGGTCCTTCAGCCTTCTCACCCCTTGCCTTTCCATCGCAGGCGGCAGGTCTTTCGACTTCTGCACATGAAGGGAGGCCCCAGTCTTTGAATCCAGAAACACAGGACAAGCTCTTCAAAGGTCACTCCAGGCCCCTGATAGCCCTGGGGCTGTGTGTTTCCTGTGCTCAAAGCCCTTCAGCTGACTGAAGCCAATCTCATACATGTATCAGGATCAAGAGGAGAAACTGGGATTATATGAAGTCAGGTCGCTCACAAGGTTCAGTACTTTTTTGTCTATTTAATTTTTAAGAATTAAAACCAAGCTCTTATTTAAACTATCAGCAATACTTATTGGCAGCTGCAATTAATATTCACAGGAGCCTATTATGGAAGACACGGTTCCGTTGCTTCTGACGTCACTGCCCAAGTCTGTTTGGAATCTGGAACAGCTCTCCTGGAGATGTTTCAGCCATCCTGGAGTTCAGAGACTCTCCTCACACAAAACTTTTCCCAGAGTCCAGGCTCGGCCTTTTACTACGATTTGTACCCTGGATTCTGCAGCCTGTCTTATAACACATCATCAGAGTCCCTCAAGATTCTCAAATGATTACATTTCAAATGAGAGAATTTTAATGCCTTCCAGGAAAATGTAGATGTTTTTCTTAGACATACTCAGCAAATCCCATGCAATATATTGAATGATCTGCATGAAAATGTTTGGGCGGACATTTCCTCAGAGGGCAGGCTGCCACATTCCTTTCCCATAAGCACAGCTTTCTAGGTGGCACAGAGAGGTAATGCCCAGCCTTCTGTCTCCTGAGGCCGGGTTTTCTCCCATTGACACCCATAGCTGCTGCAAGCATGCAGCATGAGCACCCAAGATCATTGATGCAGAACTGGTGCCAGCGGCCAGGGCATTGGAGGAATTACACTTTTACCTTCTCCCTGGATCTCCTGCAGTGTGACTGTTTTGAAAATATTACAGAGCCAGCTGCCCACTATATATAGAGGTGGAAAAAAACAAAGTAAGAAAGTAAAAAGAACGAAAACCTTTAAAATCACAAACAAAAAAAAAATCCAGTCACCGCCCATTACCCAGATCTGGGGGCAAATTCCTTCACCAGATTTTGTACCGTGAGTGATGTTAAAGCAGAATGTTCTACCAGAGGCTATTAAAAGCATTGAGAATATCATAGAAATGGAATCATACAGTATATATCCTTCGAAGACCAGCTTCTTTCACTCAGCATGTCTTTGAGATTCATTTGAATTGTTGTGTGCATCAGTATAGCTTGTTCCTTCTTATATCTGGGTAACATTTCATGGTATCAGTGTGCTATAGTTTGCTTTTTCATTTACACGTTGAAGGACATTAGGATTAATTGCAGTTTTTGGCAATTCTGAATACAGCTGCTATAAACATTATGTATGAGTATTTGTGTTCACAAATTTTTTTTGTGTGGTGAAGTATTTCTCAACCTTAGCACCACTGATATTTTGGGCAGGATAATTATTTGCTGGCAGGGGTGTGGGATTTGTCCTGTGCATTGTGGAATGTTTAGCACCAACATTAGATGCTTCCCCATTTGTAACAAAGAAAAATATTTCCAGACATAGCCCTGGGAGACAAAATTACTTCCAGCTGCAATTCACTGCTCTCAGGTAGATACTCAGGAGTGGAATTGCTGCTGAGTCCCATGATAAGTATATGTTTGATTTTATAAGAAATTGCCAAACTATTTTCCAGAGTGTCTGAACCATTTTGCATTCCCATCACCATTGTTGCTCCACATTCTCGTCAGCACTTGGTATTCTCATTTTTTTCTTAGCAATTCTAATAGTTGTGTAGTGATTTCTCATTGTGCTTTTAATTGCATTTCCCTAATGGCTAATGACATTGAACTTCCTTTCGAATGCTTATTTGCCAGCTTTATATCCTCTGGAAAAACATCTTTTCAAATACTTTGCCATTTTTGATTAGATTGTTGATTTTCTTATTGTTGAAGCTTTTTACATATTCTGGATACAAGCCTTTCTTGCATAAGTGATTTGCAAATATTTTATCCCAGTGTATAACTTGTCTTTTTAGTTTCTTAAGATTGTCTTATGCAGAGCAAAGTCTGTGTGTGTGTGTGTGTGTGTGCACCCGCATCCATGTGTGTGTGTTTTCCAAGATAACCAGTTTTAGGTTCACACGCATAAAAGGTCAGGAGATTGAGGTGCAGGATGAATCTCCTCAAAAAGTGAAGCTAACTGAGTCTCCCCTTCAGCAATCTGGGGATGCAGAATGTGTCCGGTCTCTCTCCTCCCCACATAGGAGGAAAATATGCACATCAGTGCACACCAATGGCCAGAAAACCCCCAGGAACCCATGCAGGTGGGAAGTGAGGGGGATAGCTCCTCATCAGTTGGGGAAAGAGAAAAATGGACCTCACAGAAGTCATAATAGGGGAGAAGTAGCAAGACTGCAGTTTTCCATGAATATGAGGGCAGGGCAGGCTGGTGGACCCTAGGGCAAGAGGGGCTTTGACACTCAGGTGGTAAAAGATGTAATTGTTCTCATAGTGGCATTGCCCTTTATCATCAAATGTCAGCAAACAGAGCAGGTTGATCTGTCTCCTTCATGGCTGTGGCTTCCATCTTGACCTCAGTGGCCCAGGGCCATCATGGCCAGAGTGCTCACGAGAGGGTAGACCTTGATGGTCATGGCCTCAGTGACCAGGGACATCATGAGGCTTGGGGTCACAGCATCCCCCATATCCAGGACCTTCATGAAGAATCTTCACTGCCCCCACTTCTGCCACCACCAGTATTTTAATGAAAGAGATGCTTATTGGTGATGATGTCCACCAACTCTAACAACGATCCCACCAGAATTTCTTCATCCATTTAGGGGTCCTACTCCAGAGAGACTTCCTCTGGCCCCTCAGAGTGGAGGAGGTGGGAGAGGTTCATTTTCTTTTTGGCCACCACAGCCTTTATGGAATGATCCAGGAATTGGTTCTTGACTCTCCCCTCAATATTAGGCCACCCTGCATGGGGTCACCTGGCCTATCCCAGAAGGGGTCATCTTTCGCTGGAGGGATTGGGGGACCCAGAAGCTGTGGATCAACTGCCCATCAGGGTCTCCAGTGCCTCCATGGAAACCAGGCATAGGTCGCCAGTGCCAGGGGGAAAATGTCTTTGGACCTCCCAGGGCCTCCTGGTAGGAAACGATGGACTATTCAACCAGGACCTCAGAGGTTAGGTGGCAAGAGCAATCAGTCATCTTATCTGAATAGTCTGGTTGTTTTAGCAGTTATTTTGAGGGCTGACTGTTTGGGCTACCCATGATGAAAGTAAGGCTCTCCTGGACATTGATGCCTTCTTCTTCAGAGCTCAATAAACCCTTCCAAGTACTTATGCTTCCCAGAAGATTGGCCAAAACAGGAGGCAACTTAGAACTGTCTGCCCAATCAGGCCACCTGATCCCTCAGGCTCCAGGATCTTAACATATGAGTCTTATTCATGGAACGCTCCTCATCTAGGAGGATGAGCTCATAGGGTATGGGGTCATAGGGGTCAGGATCAGTTCATGAGGACTCACCTTGTCCAGGAAGAACTTCTGAAAAATTCCTTCCTCCCAACTCCAGTTACACGTTTCACTCCTGGCTGTTGCTTCCTGAAGTGACAAGAGGTGATGAGAGCATACCTAGGGACTAAGGGCACATTCAGGGCACCTTTACCTTTATGTTGTCATGACTCAGACACTGGCCCATTTGAAATGCAGGTTGGTCTGACAGTGTCTCTCAGTTAGCCCCCTAGCCAAAGTCCTTGATCTTATTCACATCTCTTTGTTCGGATCCATCTACTTCAATATATAAATATTCTCTCAGTTTGTTCCTGCCATGTCACAATTGCCTTCTTCCAGTTTTTATTAATCCGTTGGCTAGGATCTTCAGGATTCTGTACTGGCTTTGCATCCAGAGCCCCTGACACCAAAGAAGCTGCACCCACGAGCTCTGAGACTTCAACAGGGAGTACTGGAGTCCCTTGACAGTCTTTGTCTGCAGCCTCAGAAGGAGGTGCTGGTCCTGGGAAAGAAATTTTGGCTGTGCTTGGTTCTATGCATGCTTTTCCTTCAACGGGGCTTGACTTGGCAACTGGGAGTGACAGCACCTTCTTAATTTTGAGTTTGCAGATTCATTCTTGTGCTTAAGTCTGTTGTTGAGGCTCTCTATTACATTTTTCATTTCATTCATTGTATTACTGAGCTCCAGAATTTCTGTTTAGTTCTTTTCTATTATTTCTCTTTGTTGAAGTTTTCATTTTGTTCATGTATTTTTTTTTTTCTGATTTTGTTGAGTTGTCTATCTGTATTCTCTTTTAGCTTGCTGAATTTCTTTGAAACAATTATCTTAAATCCTTTGTCAGGCAATTTGTAGGTTTCTATTTCTTTGGAGTTTGTAACTGAAAATTATTGTATTCCTTTCATGGTATTATGTTTTCTTGATTTTTGTGTTCCTTGTAGTCTTGCATCTGTCTGTGCATTTGAAGGAGCAGTCACCTGTCCTAGACTTTATAGACTGGCTTTGGTGGGAAAAGACATTCTTCTGTGGGTGGGTGTGAAGGCACCAGCTGTGTGAAGCATGGCAGCTCTGGTTCAGGGGGTGGTTGTAGGGTCACCTCCTGCTTTGAGGGGTGTGATAGCATAGACTCTGGTCAACTTCATCAGCTAAGATTGGTGTCAGTGAGGCCAAGGCTGTAGGTATTTATAGTGGTGGTGAGGGCTGCTTGAGTATTCAATCATGAAGGGTGCTGTGGTCCTCCTATTCTCTTTCCCCCTCTAGGGGGAAGTCATGGCTGAGGGGATATCTCTTTGTTCCAAGGTCAGGGCTTGTGTGAAGTGGTGCTGGGGTTAGGGGATGGATTCAGCCCTGGGAACATGGGGTAGGGGGCAGTGGCACCTTATTCCCTGGAGGGGAGTAGTGGTGTGGACTCTGGGCAAATCCATCAGCTGGTTTCACTGTCAGCAAAGAATGCAGAGATCCTTGGTGGCAAAAACTGTCGGTGTGGGCTGGGCACGGTGGCTCATGCCTGTAATCCCAGCACTTTGGGAGGCTGAGGTGGGCAGATCACGAGGTCAGGAGTTTGAGACCAGCCTGGCCAACATAGTGAAACTCCATCTCTACTACAAAAAATACAAAAATTAGCCAGGCATGGTGGCACGAGCGTGTAGTCCCAGCTACTTGGGAGGCTGAGGCAGGAGAATCACTTGAACCTGGGAGGCAGAGGTTGCAGTGACCCGAGATGGCGTCACTGCACTCAAGCCTGGCAACACAGTGAGACTCCGTCTCAAAAAAAAAAAAAAAAGCTGTGGGTGTCCACAGTGGTGGTGAGGGCTTCTGGGGTCCTTGATGGGGAAGGCTGCTGGGCTTCTCTTGCTCTTCTTTTCCCTCATGGGGAAGGTCATGACTGAAGGAATCTCTTTTGGTGCTGAGCTGTGTTGAACTGGGGGATGAGATGACATAAATAAAATGTTTTCTGTGCTTTTTGATGTGGCCATGCTCAGTTTTGTTTTTTTTTTTTGATGGGGTCTTGCACTATCACCCAGGCTGCCATGATCTCAGCTCACTGCAACCTCTGCCTCCCAGGTTGAAGTGATTCTCCTGCCTCAGCCTCTCGAGTAGCTGGGACTACAGGCACCAGCCACCACGCCTAGCTAATTTTTGTATTTTTAGTAGAGACAGAGTTTCACCATGTTGGCCAGGCTGGTCTCAAACTCCTGACCTCGTGATTCGCCTGCCTTGGCCTCCCAAAGTGGTGGGATTACAGGCGTGAGCCACCACGCCCAGCCCATGCTCAGTTTTTGTACTCCAATGGTTTGCTGTGGCTTTTTTGTTGTTATATTCCAGAGCTCTTTCAGAGATATTTTAGTGAGTAGGTAGTTGTTTAATCATCGTTTTTATGGGGGCAATAGAGTTGGGACCTTCCACTCTGCCATGTTTCTGACATCATTTTTAGATGTCCTCTTTTGACCCATGAATTACTTGGAAGTCATTTTTACATTTCCAAGTATTTGGAGGTTTTCCTGTTGCCTTGTATTGTTGGTTTCTAGTTAGTTCCATTATGATCTGAGAACATTCTTTGTATGATTTCAGTTCTTTCAAATTTGTTATTTTAAATTTATAATCCAGAATTGTGCCTGTCCTGGTGTTTTATAGGCACTTGAAAATCAATATTCTGCTGTTGCTGGGTGAGTGTTCTATAAATATCAATTAGATTCAGTAGGTTGACTGTGTTATTCTCTTCTTATCTGCTCAATTTACATATCACTGAGAGAGCAGTGCTTATTTTCCTTAACAAGGAACTTGCTTCTGCTTCTGCCACCTGCCTGGGATCATTAGCAGTATGGTACTACTTCAATCCAGTGTCTCAGCTGAGATGGTTCGAAGCTAAGATCTAATTCCTCTGAAGCCTGTATACTTCTGTTTAATCGTACTTCTAAGAGTGTGGTGCACCAGTTATTCACTCCTTATTAACCTCCAGTTTCTTTCTTCCTACACTAATGAGATTGCCAATAGATATTTTGACTATTTAGACTCAGGAATGAGAAATGCTCATAAGGCAAGAGTGCCCATGAGGTAGATCTCACTTTGATGGGTCTCTGTTCTCCCATCTATAGTGACTGGTAATTCTTCAGCACAATTTTTAGCTCTCCAGTACCTTCAAGAATATGCTTTTACTTATTTTTGCTTTCAGTTTTCTAGCTGGTCTCAACTAAAGGATTAATCTGTATTATTAAGTCAGCGATCACTAGAAGCAAAAATATTGTTTTTAGAATTAAAACAAAATCAGCAAGATCCCATCTCTCCCTTAAAAAAAGAATAATCTCTTGTGGGATACAGAAAAAAGAAACAACATGAAGACTGTTATGATAAAGTTATGAAAAGGATACTATGTGAGCACATATAGAAGATATTTATCTAGTTTAGGCTATAAAGTCTACATAGAAAAGGTATGAGGTATAGCCTTGAAGGACAAATGAGATTATCTTAATGAATATACAGAAGAATGTCTGTGAAGTGCAGTAGCATGTCCAAGCACATATGGGCAAGAGGAAGCACGATAGGTTCAGGAAACACAGACAGTTTATCCATTTTACTAATTAATTGATTCAGTGAGCTAGTTACAATTGAATATCTGGTATGTCAGATAATGTTGGAGATATGAAAATGAACAAAAGCAGACACAGAATGACCAAGATGTAGTACTAGGGAGTGGATTTACCCTCCTTCCCAGAACAACTAATAAACTGGATAAAATATATAAAGCAATATTTTTTCAGATATTGGAAATATGGCAGCATAGGATAATGATCTCTGAGATAGGGGGAATAGGAGGGCTCTGTGTTTTCCCCCAGATTAATTTTTGAGAAGTTTCTAGACTGTAATGAAGGGAGAAAGGGTGACCCAAGCAAGCCCAGTAATCACCCTGACTTAAGAAGAAGAAATTGAGAGTCTGAGGAGACCACTATGGCTAGAGATCATGGGATAGAGTACTGAAGAGGAGACAGCTGCTGAGAGATGAGAGAGAAAGAGATCTGCAGAGATATTTAGAAGGTTCTCTCAAGTATTCAACTGAGAGCTGCTCAGCACCTGCATGTGACAAATCTATTGGATGCTGGGGAAAGAACCACCTGAAAGGAGCAGGGAAACAAAACATAGGGCACACATAGAGCTGGGAATAGATTATGTTCCCACCAACAGAGAAGAAAACTTCATACTTTAATTCAAAGGCGTAAAAGCATTCAGAACAGTGTTGCTTGTTGCCTCAGCAGTGTGAAAGAATTGGCCCTAGACTAAAGGCTTGTCTGGTCCTGCGTAACAAAGCGTAAAAGAAATTTTAAGAGGAAAAACTGTCTCCAAGTAACCTAACTATGTCACAAAACAATGCTTCCACTTAAAAAAGTAGAAAATGAGGAGCAAATTTAACTTAAAGTATAAGCAATGAAATAATAAGGATCAGAGTAGAAATAAATGAAATATAAAAGAGAAAAACAATAAGAAACTCAGTAAGAAAAAATTTCCTTTTTTGAATAGATCAGTAAAAGAGAGAAGACACAAATTAACAGTATCAGGAATGAGAGGGAGTGACACCACCACGGCTTTTATAGATGTTGAAAGTGCAAAAGGAATTTTTATAAACCACTTGATGCAAATCAATTTGAAAACACAGATAATATAGACAAATTACTTAAAAAACACAAACTACAAAAGCCTACTCAAGAATAAATAGATAACGTAAATATTGCCACATCTATTGATGAAATTTAACTTGCAGTTAAAAACCTTTCCAAAAGCAAGGCACATATGGTTCCTGCGTTGATTTCTATTGCATATTAAATGAAGAAATATTAATTTTGCAAAAACTCATCTAGAAAATTGAAGAGAAAAAACTTCCCAACTCAGTGTATGAGCCCAAAGACTCTAAAAGAAAAATACTAACCAATATACTTCAAGAATATAAATTCAAAATAATCTAAAATGTTTTCACTAAATCAAATTAAAAAATAAATGAAAATTTTAATATACTATTACCAAATATTGTTTATATTAGGGTTGCAATGTTGAGTTAACATTAAAAAGTCAAACAATATAATTTATCTTATTAATAAGCAGAAAAAGCTGTATGATCATCTCAATATATGCAGAAAATCACATGAAAAGTCTAACATCTATTCCTGGTAAAAATTTTCAACAAATTAAGAATAGAAGGGAACTTCCGCAATCTGAAAACAGATATCTACAAAAAGCCTACAATGAATGTAATTCTTACTGTTGAAAGACTGTATGCTTTCCCCCTAAGATCAGCAACGAAGAATATCTAATCATACTGTACAGTACTGTACTGAAGGTTCTAGCCAATGCAATAAGACAAAAAAAAAAAAAAAAGAAAGAATTAAAAGGCATTTAGATTGGAAAGGCAGAAGTCAGACTGCCTTAACTCACAGATGACATAATTATATATGTAGAAAATCTTAGATATATGAAGAAAGTAAATAAGCTACAAAATGCTGCTAAAATGAATAAATTAGTTAAGCAAGATTGTGAAATCCAAGATCAGCATATAAAATTAATTATATACCCATATGCTAGCAATCGTCATTGACATTAAATACTAAATTGTGATACTGGGCCTTTCCTGGTCTCCAGCCTGATATATGTATATATTTTTTCTTTCTTCTTTTATCCCCATATCATGTAATAAAAGTTATATTGACTTTATATTAGAATGTTTGAATATTGCTAACTTTACATCCTAGTATTTAAGTATTGTTAACTTTATATTATTAAGTTATTAATATTAGTAAAGTGACATCATTATTTAAATTATGGAATATTGAGAAGAATAAACATCACCCCAAAATCTTGCGTCTTCTTCTGGGGAAAAGTTTAATGTACTTTCATTTGTATGCAGAATACTTGTATCATGTTAGGTGATACAAGTATTCTTGTAATTGTGACCACACATTCTTGACATGTAATTGAATACTTGACATGTTATTGACATATATTGTTGACATCAGGCCTTCAACTGATGTCATTGTTATTGTATCTACCCCAAATTTATATGTTGAAGACCTAACCCCTAATATGATGGCATTAAGCAATGAGGTCTTTGAGATTAACTGGGCTTAGATAATGTCATGAGGCCGGATCCCCCATGATGAGATTAGTGCCTTTATAGAAGGTGAAGAGATACCAGAGCTTTCTCTCTCTGCCATGTGAGGATACAGCAAGAAGGAAGCTGGCTGTTGGCAAGCTAGCAAGAGGGCCCTCACCAGAGTGGGACAATGCTGGCCTTCTCATCTCAGACTTCCCAGCCTCTAGAGCTGTGAGAAATAAATGTCTCTTGCTTAGCCCACCCAGCCTATGGTTTTTTGTTATGGCAGCCTGAGCTTACCAAGATACCTGACTAGAACAAAAGACTGACCTCCCATGAGCAAGAATGAATTCTATCAGCAGACCGCCTTTGGACTAGAACCAGACATTGGCTCTCGCCTGGGTCTCTAGCCTACCATAAGCAAGAATGAATTCTATCAGCAGACAGCCTTTGGACTAGAACCAGACATTGGCTCTCACCTGGGTCTCTAGCCTATCTGTCTCTCTCTCTCTCTTAACATCCTATTAGTTTTGGTTCTCTGGAGAACTCTCACTAATGCAGTCACTTTGGAAAACAGTTTGATGGTTTCTTAAAAAGTTAAACATCTACTCATCACATGACCTCGCCATTCCATTTACCTCAGGGAAATAAAGCAAATGTCCACACAAGGACTGTCCATAGATGCTTATAGCATCTTTATTTCTAATAGCCCCAAACTGGAAACACCCCAGATATTTATTAATGGGTACATTGATAAATTGTGGCATATCCATACAATGGAGCAGCACTCAGCAATAAGGGGGAACAACCATTGATACACACAACAGCATGGTGAATCTCAAGTAATTATAGACTGAAAGAAGCCAGGAAAAAGAGTGCTCATGGCATGATTTATTTTATACACAATTCTAGAAAATGTAAACTTGTCTATAGTGTCAGAAGCAGATCAGTGGTTGCCTGGAAATGGGAGGAGGGACAGAGGTTACAAAAGAGCATGATGAACTTGGAAATGATAGATGTGCTTATTATCTCGACTGTGGCAATGCTTTCAAATATGTCAAAGCTCATCCACTTGTACACTTAAATCTGTGCAGTTTATTGCATGTCAATTATACTCAGAAAAGCTGTAAGTGCCCCAAACAACAATGAAAACAAATCAGACACAGGCTATACCTTCATGGTGTTCACTGTTTAGTGGAATCATTGCTAACATTTACAGAGAGCTTCCTATGTGCCAGGGAGAGCAGTGTACAGCTCATTTCTTTTAACACACGGGGAGTATTATTATCTCCTTATTGTAGAGGAGGAAAGTGAAGTTAGCGAGTTTAGGCAACTTGCCTTAACTCGCTGACTTCACCTTTCTAACTAGAGATGTGAGTCTCTGACTGCATAGCCCTTCTCAGGGTTATGTATGTATACTCAGAGGTTAGTATACGGGGAGAGCAAAGTATGAGGAGAGACAGGAGGGTAAATGAGCCTCAGGACAGAAGCCGAGGACTGCATGCCAAGCTCAGGGGCCAGACCTTCATCTTGCAAGTCCACGGCTTTGCCAAGGGCTGCCATCCATCAGTCAGATAAGATAGAATCAGCAAAAGTGGATCAAAAGAAAGGAAGGATAAAAGGATGGAGACAAGAAAAGGATGAAAGAAAGGAAAGAAGAAGGGAAAGGAGAAAAGGAAAAGCCAGTCTTATCTTCAGGGACTTTACATAATAATTTAAGCACAAAACAGCATACTTCTGGCTGCAGGGGACAAGTGCATAGAGAGAGAACAGTCTCAAGGCTCGAGGCCTGGATGGATGAGGCAGACTGGGTAAGGTTGGTTTGCTGAGTCTCGTCCTCATATATACCTCCTACTTAGCCATTCATACTCTTCATTTTCCATGTGTTAAGGATAGTGGGGAAAATTCACTCTGATGATATACTGAGTCAGAAATGGCCTGTAATGCTGAGAGATGATGGGCAGAGTAGGAGGGGGGAAGGGGAAATCAGTCAATATTCCATGGAGTTTCCCTGGAAATGCTGAATGATACCTTGGGAAGAAAACCTTGTGTCCCCTGTGGTCATAACACAATGACACACAGATTAGGGATGCTCACCCACAATGGGTAATCCCACAGACCTCAGGCAGAATGACTCACATGGGGGCCAAACAGAGAAAATATCTCCATTATAGTATTTTATGATGGTTACACATTACAAATGTATTTAACTTACTGTAAATGTCATACGATGGCTCCCAAAAGGAATTCTTTACTTTTAGAAAAATGAATATTCTTTTTTTCTGAAGAGGCCAAAAGGTACAATCTGAATAATCAACTTAAGACAGAATGCTATGGCTTGAATATGTCCCCCAAAATTCATCTGTTGAAGCCCTGATCACCAATGTGATGGTATGTGGAGAGGGGCCTTTGAGAGGTAATAGGTCATGAGGAAGGGGCCCTCATGATGGGATTAGTGCCCTGTAAAGGAGAGACACCAGACAACTTACTCCCTCCACCATGTGGGGCACAGAGAGAAGGTGGCCACACGCAAGCCAGGAAGCTCGCCCTCACCCAGGAACCAAATCTGTGCAATCTTGGACTTCCAGTCTCCAGGACCGTGGGAAATAAATGTAGGTTGTTGAAGCCACCCAGTTTGTGGTATTTTGTTATGGCAGCCTGAGCTGACTAAGAAACAGAACTACTGCAATTAATTCTGGGAAGAATGAAAATGGAATAATCTCCAAACATCACAGCCCAACCAAGCTACAGAGAAGACAAAGTGACAAAGAGGAGATAAGTGTTCTAGTTGTGACTCTCCAACTAACATAACATGTGTCTTTAGGTGAGGCTTCCCTTTTCTGCCTCTTACTGTATTCAGCTATAATATAAGTGGTTGGACTTAAATGCGTTGAGCCCCCTCTAGTTCCTTCAGACTCTTCCCTTCTTTTTATTGTTGGTGGAGTTGTTACGAACTATACCTTTACCTAGCCTAAATGGGGGACTTATATTTGTTCAAAGAGACTGAACAATTAAACATTTAAAAAATTTATTTTTCTAATTGATCCATAATTATACATATTTACGGGGTACATAGTGGTGTTTTGATACATATAATGTATAGTGTGACCAGATCAAGGTATTTAGCACATCCATAATCTCAAATATTTATCATTTCTTTGTGTTAGAAACATTCAATATCCTCCTTCTAGATATTTAAAACTATATATTATTGTTAACTATAATCATCCTACAGTGGAATAGAGCACCATAACTTACTTCTCCTATCTAGCTGTAACTTTGTATCCTGTAACAAATATCTTCCTCTTCTTCTTATTCCCCTACTTTTCCCAGCCTCTACTATCCTCTGTTCTACTTTTGACAGGAAAGTAAGTTCTTTCTTGAAAGTATGTTCTTTCTAAGAAATTATGAGATTAACATTTTCTTGGCTTCCACATATGAGTGAGAGCATGTGGTGCTTAATTTTGTTCTTGGCTTATTGCACTTAACATGATGTCCTCTAATTCCGTCCACGTTGCTGTGAATGACAGGATTTCCTTCTTTTTTATGGCTGAATAGTATTCCATTGTATATTTCACACATTCTTTATCTGTTAATCTGTTGTTAGATACCTAGGTTGGTTCCATGTCTTGGCTACCGTGAACACAGCTGCAATAAACATGAGGGTGCAAATGTTTCTTCAAAATACTGATTTCCCTTCCTTTTGGCTAGATTCCCAGTAATGGGATTGCTGGATTATCTGGTAGTTCTATTTGTAGTTTTTGGGGAACTTCCATATTGTTCTCCATAGTGGCTGTTCTAGTTTACATTCCCATCAGTAATGTATGAGTTCCCTCTTCTCCATATTCTCACCAGCATTTGTTATTTTTTGTCTTTTTTGTAATAGCCATCCTAACCGGGGTGAGATGTTACCTCATTGTGCTTTTGGCTTGCATTTCCCTGATGATTAGTGATGTTGAACGTTTTTTCATGTATTTATTGGCCATCCGCATGTCTTCTTTTGAGAAATGTTTGTTCAGATCATTTGCCCATTTTATAATCACCTTGTTTTTTGCTGTTGAGGTGTTTGAGTTCCTTGTACATTGTGGATGTTAATCCCCTGCTGGATAAATAGTGTCAAGTATCTTCTCCCATTCTGTAGGTTGATCTTTTCACTTTGTTGATTGTTTCCTTTGTTATGTAGAAGCTTTATAGCTTGATAAAAACACATTTCTTTATTTTTTTGGTTTTGTTGCCTGTGCTTTTGATATCTTATTTGTAAAACTTTTTTTCAGGCCAATCTATGTTTTCTTCTAGTAATTTTGTAGTTTTGGATCTTACATTCAGACCTTTAATCCATTTTGAGTTGATTTTTGTATAGATGACAGGTGGGAGTCTGGTTTCATTCTTCTGCGTATGGATATCCAGTTTTCCCAGCACCATTTATTGAAGAGATTCTCCCTTTCCCAGCGAGTGTTCTTGGCACCTTTGTCAAAAATTAGTTGACTGTAGGATATGTGGATTAATTTCTGGGTTCTCTATTCTGTTCCATTGGTCTATATGTCTATTTTTATCCCAGTACCATGCTGTTTCGGATTCTCTATTTCTTTTTTCTTTTCTTTTTTTTTTTTTGAGACAGAGTCTCACTCTGTTGCCCAGGCTAGAGTGCAATGGCGCGATCTCGGCTCACTGCAGGCTCCGCCTCCTGGGTTCACGCCATTCTCCTGACTCAGCCTCCCGAGTAGCTGAGACTACAGTGCCCGCCACCATGCTGGCTAATTTTTTGTGTTTTTAGTAGAGACGGGGTTTCACCGTGTTAGCCAGGATGGTCTGGATCTCCTGACCTCGTGATCCGCCCACCTCGGCCTCCCAAAGTGCTGGGATTACAGGCGTGAGCCACCGCGTCCGTCCTGGATTCTCTATTTCTAAACGGTTCTCATTTATCTGCAAGTTATGCAATTTCTTAATTTCAATAACAAATTTTCCTAAACCTGGGGCTGACTGCAAGAGGTTTCTGGGGCTTTGGCACAATCATAAGTGGTTAATATGTGAAGTGCCTGAGGGCAGGTTTGGTTGCCAGACAGCTAGTTTTAAGTTTTTAAAGAACTAAAACACCAGGGCTGGTTCAGCAGCACCTGTATCTCTCCTGTCATTTAGAGCTGCTTGTGGTGAGCTTGTGCCAGCAACAGGTGTTCAGGCTCAACTGTCATCACAGGTAGGTGGGCAAGACCAATTAGGCAGTGCAAAATCATTAGTGTGTGTAATTATTCCAGCTTTCCTTTGAAAGTCTGGCCATGGGAGAGATAGATGGACAGTAGAGGGGTCTGGCTGTCTGGGTGGGTGGAGGAAGGTGGGAGTGTTTCATGGAATTTCACAGTCCCCTTGGCAAACATAACTTGAGCCATTAGACTGATCTCATCCATCTTGATGTTATTTCCCTCAGCAAGCAATAACCTCAGCTTTCCATGGCCTGTGGTTTCTGTGAGTTGGGAATGAATTCCCTCACTCTGAGTGAAGGTGTCCAACTGGAAACAGAAAAAGCAGAAGTATTTAGTCCATAAAGGCTTTTTGTCATCAGGGAGTGGCCATAATTTGGAGGAGTCCCATGGATAAAGGTCACTTTGGACACCAGTATAAGCTGGAGGGGCGATGAATCAGTCAGTCAGGCATTCTTATAACAACACTTATTAAGCATCCGCTGTGCACCAGACCCTATACTAACTGTTTCATATACTGGAGATGAACAACTGTGGTTCTTGTGTTCCAGGAATTTATATATTAACAAGAAGGATGAAAGCAGAAACTATTAGACTTAATAACATGGATTGCAGGTATTCAACCACCTTGGCTTATTTAAAGAAAACAGCAATTTCTTAAGGGTCAGCCATGTGTTACGTCTTAAATATAACATGCTTTGGGCATGCAGAGGAAAAAGTGACCAATTTAAATGTTAGAGAGTTGTGAAAAAGGGTTTACTGAGGAGATGACATTTAACTTTGGCCTTGAAGAGATAATAAGATTTTGAAAATATTTTAAGAAGTGAGTTGCAGAGGAAGGAAATTGCATGGATTCCATAAATAGTTATGGAGCATCTCGTCTGTGCAGCATGGTATAATATGCTTGAGATACAATGTTCAGCCTATATAGCTGATAGTCTCTGTCTTCTTGGAATTTACATTCCAAAGAGGGAGGCAGATCCTACGGAATAAATGTCCAATTAATCATTTAACTACAATTCCGAGAGGTGCTACGAAGAAACAAAGTCTGCTCTGAGAAAAAATAACTAGGAGCCTGACTTGGTCTGTGTGGCCCGGATAAGCCTTAGGTCGATTCTCCGGGATAAGAAAGAATTAACCAGAATAAGATACTAGTTGTAGACAGCATTCCAAACAGAGAAGTTAGCATTTGCAAAGACCCACAGTAGGCCAAGGAGGCAGCATTTTGCCCCTTTGGGACTTTAAGATTCTGAAGAGTATGCTTCTCTCTGATATAATCCCATTTCTAGGGCTCTGCCTCTCTCTAAATATACACCAGGAGACCTGGGTTCTAGATGCAGCCAAATCACTAAGTAGGGGATAAGCGAAGGTATTTCAGCTAGGAGTCACTAATCATAAAATGACTTAAATAGATCATTCCCGCAGCAGCTTATAGTGTTGTGTATCTAAAATAGTTTTATAAACAGATGCCTAAGGAAGGATAGCTCCAAGCGCTTAGGTTGGTGCTTGCATTTTGTGAAATTTCTATGTTCAGATAAAAATTTTAAGTGGAATTTCTTTTTGTTTCCTAGCTTGACTCAGCAATAGGAAGCATTTTCAGGAATGCTTATGGTCATAAACTTTGCTTTGGTCTGATGATGTTAGTAGTGCCCCTATATTCTGCTCCATCATTCCTTCCCTTCACCTGCAATCTAATGGTCATCTTAGTTTATTCTTAGACCTCCCGGATGTTCACCACAGCCCCCCTCCAAAAGACCTCCAGAAAAACTTGCTCATTAGAAAAAATCTGAGTTTGTCAGACTTACTGCAATATGAAAGAACACCATCTTTTTTTTTTTTTTTTTTTGAGATGGAGTCTCACTCTGCCTCTCAGGCTAGAATGCAGTGGCTCGATCTCGGCTCACTGCAACCTCTGCCTCCTGGGTTCAGGCGATTCTCCTGCCTCAGCCTCCTGAGTAGCTGGGATTACAGGCACTCACCACCATGCCCAGCTAATTTTTGTATTTTTAGTAGAGATGGGGTTTCACCATGTTGGTCAGGCTGGTCTCGAACTCCTGACCTCGTGATTTTCCCCACCTCAGCCTCCCAAAGTGCTGGGATTACAGGCATGAGCCATTGTGCCCGGCCTGGAAGAATGCCATCTTGACAGAGTGTTAGCAGTATCTCAAAAAGGCTAAGTACGTTACAGGGTTTTAGAACTTGGACAGGGTGATGTTAAATCATGTCCTGAAAGGTAGAGAACTAGTTGAGATTGGGTAGAGTTGATGACATGTTAGTTTTGGGTTAATGAGACCAGTGAGGAGAGGTCTTGAGGTACGTCTTATTGGATAAGCTATTAGTCTTGTTAAGCAAGCTGTTTTATTGGTTCACCATCTTATCTTTCAGGAACAAATATTTTCTGGAGCAAGTCACTAAGATTTGTTTTGCCCAGCCACAGTCTCGTTTATTGATAAAAGAGGAGCATATATTTAGTCCCAGAACTGTTTAGCATAAGTGTGAGAAAACCTGTTGGTTTCATTTCTCACAGGTCAGTCAGCTAAAGGGGACACGCATCTGTGTGGAAGGAAAATTATTTAATAAAACGAAAACAATAAAAATGAAAGCAAAGTAAAGTAATTAAGGCTACTGGTTTTTTCCAATTGTTCTTAGATTTTCAGCCTCCTTTTCGGATTCTTGCTGATTCTCCTTAGGCCTTATGCCCGGGAAGCCCTAGGCGAAAGGGGCTGAAAACCATTGGGAGCTCTTACCTGAGTATCAGAGTCACCCACAGTTGTGGGGCACAGGCACTTTGCAAGTGTCTCCCCTTCCAGACACGTGTGGATCACCTCGGCAGGGCTCAGCGTGCTGGTGAAGGAGCTCCCAATGGGCTCCAGATGGAGAGACAGTACCCTGAGTCTGCCAGCTGAGGTCAAAATGGAGACAGGGCCGGGCGCAGTGGCTCGTGCCTGGAGTCCCAGTACTTTGGACAGCCACGGCTGGAGGATCACTTGTTGCCCAGGATTACCTGGAAACATAGCGAGACCCTGTCTCCACGAAATAAAAACAAAAACCTGAGTGAGACTGGCCTGCGTTGCTGGAGAGGTGAAGAATGGAGTTGGGAGGGAAATGAGAG
This sequence comes from Symphalangus syndactylus, assembly GCF_028878055.3. Taxonomy (NCBI): domain Eukaryota; kingdom Metazoa; phylum Chordata; class Mammalia; order Primates; family Hylobatidae; genus Symphalangus; species Symphalangus syndactylus. The sequence goes on from NC_072425.2 coordinate 147,836,641, forward strand.
GCTGGACAGCTGGTGCAGCCCGAAAGTCTCTGTGCCTCTTTCACAGACTCTTTGCTTCCTGCAAACCAAAAATAAAATTATAAGCCCCCAACCCCCAACCATCTGAATGCCCTCTTTAGCCAGGACACTCTAAGATTTAACCTGAAAGACTGGTTGAGGCTGTGATGGGAAGTGAGGGTTGGAAATGCCTCATTAAACCTCTCTAGCATTAAAGCAGACCTTCAGTCTGGCAAGAAACATGTACAATGTGTTCTCCCTGAAGCCTGCGACCTGGAGGCTTCATCTGCATGACAAAACTGTGGTCTCTACCACCTCTTATCAAAACCCAGACATTCCTTTCTACTGATTCCAGCTCTTTAGATAAACTCTTTCAACTAATTGCCAGTCGGAGAAATTTTAAATCTACCTATAACCTGGAAGCCCCTGCCCCCACCTTCAAGTTGTCCTACCTTTCTGGACCGAACGAATGTAAATCTTAAATGTATTTGATTGATGTCTCATGTCTCCCCAAAATGTATAAAACCAAGCTGCACCCCACTCACCTTGGGCACATGTTCTCAGGATCTCCTGATGGCTGTGTCACGGGCCATGGCCACTTATATTTGGCTCAGAATAAATCTCTTCAAACATTTTACAGAGTCTGACACTTCGTCGACACTCTTCTTCATGTCTAGCCACTTACAGCCTTCAGTGAAGGACTGGATGCCATCATCTTAAAAGTGAGGTGGTTGGCCGGGCACGGTGGCTCACACCTGTAATCCTAGCACTTTGGGAGCCTGAGGCGGGCGGGTCACCTGAGGTCGGGAGTTCGAGACCAGCCTGACCAACATGGAGAAACCCCGTCTCTACTAAAAATACAAAATTAGCCAGGCGCGGAGGCGCATGCTTGTAATCCCAGCTACCTGGGAGGCTGAGGCAGGAGAATCACCTGAACCCAGGAGGCAGAGGTTGCAGTGAGCCGAGATCATGCTGTTACACCCCAGCCTGGGCAACAAGAGTGAAACTCCGTCTCAAAAAAAAAAAAGAGAGGTGGTCACCCTCCACAGACAATGGGAATGAGTCTGCAGGTTCCAAGACCGTTGTACTCCACCGTCATGCTCTGTCTGTAGGATCTTCAACTAAAAACAAAATTCTGTGGACCTAAGCGACTAGCTGTGTACCAGGCTCTGGGAACACACAGTGAGTAGCACAAGCAGTCCTGCCTCGGGAGGCCTGGTCTAGGGGCTGCACATAAGGACAAGGACAATGTGGCTTGAGAAGTTCGTTAAAAAGAAGCCCAGAGGTCAGAACTCATGGGAACAGCATTTGATACAGACATGGGGCTAAAGGGGCCGGGGGTGGGAAGAAGCCATATCAGACTATTTCTTTCAGAAAAAGTTGGATTTCATTTTTGAAATCTAACAAGTTCACTTGCATCCCTATGACAATTGTCTCACTTCTGAATCCAAATTCTTTGCTAAGGCATAAATAGCCTTAGCCTGGGCTTGTCACCAGATGAAGTCGAATACCTTCACCTCCAGTATTTTCTAAGGAAAATATGTCCTTACGTCTCTGTCAGGGGAATCTCCTTCAGGACAGATGAGTTCCAGAGCTGTCCCTGTGTGTGGCACCCAGGAGGTTTTCACAGTGTGAGAAATGCATCCTTGGGAGATTGAGGATGGGTGAGAGGCGCACAGTGTTTTTATAAAGTGGAAGTTGGCTGGGGGAAAAAAAGAGGTCAGAAATGTGAACTACAGAAGCAGGTATATTATGAGGCAGCAAGAATACACATCTAAGTTGAGAATCTGAACATTAATCCCATCCCCTTGAAACAGTCAATGCTTGACTAGTCCCTAGAAAAATTTTCATGGACCCCTATTTAAAGAATATTCATTTAAAAATAACTCTCATTTGCAAACTTAGCTGAGAAGCACTCCATCCATTCAGTATTTAGAATGCAGGAGTCACCCCTCCCCCCAAGTTTATGGACCTCCCTTCTCTCCTTTTAAAAGAACATACATGTTTAGGCCAAAGAGTGGGCTGGGGCAAAGATGCCAAAGCCCACAGGCTGAGTTCCCATTCCCCTCCTCCCACCCTGCACAGCTTCCCTCACCTGAACTGTGGAGACTTCTAAAGCAGGGGCACCACTCTGCCTCGGGGTCAGTCCTTTGGGGAAGTTAGTAAGGTTAATTGAGCCTCAGGCTGTTTCCATGACAACAAAACAAATGGTGTGGTTCATAGAATCACAGTTTTGCTACAGCTGAAAGAATTTCAACCTGTCCAACACTTATTTTATAGGTATGGAAACTGAAGCCAGAGAGATGGGTGATTGATGTTCCCCACATTTCACAGCTTGGCAGTGGCAGAACTGGAGCTGCGAGACAAGGCTTCTGATTTTCAAAACTAGGGCTGCACCTGCAGCAACGAAGTTATTTGACACACAGGGAGAGAACAAATGGGTGGACTGATTGTATTGTTCACTTTTCACCTAGCTGCCCCACTGTCCTTTAGACGTGCTTGTGATTTCTTCATCTGGGAAACCAGATGACCATGTACATCTCAGGGATTTTCAGAGGAACTGCAGCTGCAGATGACTGAATAACTCTCCTAAGAGTTTTTCACAACCTTGATCACCCCTCAAGTGGCCTCAGAGTCCCCAGGATTCCTACTGGGCTAGAGCTGGACAAGAGTCTGAAATGCTTCTAATTATTCCAAATTACAGATGTTTCAAAATGAAAACCCTGAGCAAAATCAGCTGCTTCTCTGGAGCTTTTTTCATTTAATTTGGACTTAACTGCCCATTCCACACTTTGTACCTGCTGGAAATTCCAGAGGATCAGAGCAGGCCAGCCATGACCAACTCCCAATTAAAGACCCCCGTCAGCTGCACCTGACCCAGACGTAAACAGCCCTCCATGATTCTGGGAGAGGCCAATACCTGTTGTCTCAGCCTGTTTATGCTGTTATAGCAAAATACCTTAGACTGGACAATTTACAGATAACACACATTTATTGCTGACAGTTCTGGAGGCGGGAAAGCCCTAAGATCAAGGAACTGGCAGGTTTGGCGTCTGGTTTTGTCTCTGCTTCCAAGATGGCACCTTGTTGCTGCGTCCTCACATGGCCACAAGCACAAGGGTAAAAGGACTTCGACAGCTTTCCCAGCCCTTTTTTAGTTTTTTAATTTTTATTTTACTTTAAGTTCCAGCCCATTCATAAAGTCACTAATCCCATTCACAAAGGATCCACCCTCATGACCTCCTAAAGGCCCTACTCTTAATACTATCACATTGGTGTTCAGGTTTCAGCATGAATTCTGGAGAGGACACACATATTCAAACCATAGTCTCTTGTTGAGTGGGACTTCAGAGTTGGAGAGAAACACATCCCCCTTGCTTGGACACCATTACCTTCCCATTCCTCTGTCTGAAAGGATCCTGAGATGTGTCTATAGACGTCAGCATGATGGTACGTCTGAAACTGAGCCTCCACGGAGCGTGCAGATGAATCAAGTCTAAAGAGCGAGGAAAAAAACAGAAATGAGTAATTGGTGAATTTAGGAAGAATAGAGAGTTCATCAGGGTAATCAGAAACAGTTTTAACATCAAAATTAGCAATCTCATTTCCTGGATCCACGGGTAATTATGTCTCATCATTTTAGAAATGCCTATAATAAGTCCTTTAAAAATAAATTCCAGTAACTTTGCAGAAAAATAAGAACCCAAATGAATATGACAATTATCTAGAGTTTAAAAATATTAGGATGAGAAGGGATTTTTAGAAATCATCTGTAAAATGCAGATGATACACATACCACTTAGAATTTTGGTGAAGATGAAATGTTAGAATGAATGTGACCCACTTGGCCAGAGCCTTGTAAATACTATTATTATTTCAGCAAATATGGTTTGATCACTTTATGGGCCAACGAAAGATGTGAGGTCTGGAGAGACTGACTTGTCTGTGGTCAGAAAGCTGACACTGAACAACCCAAGATTAACATCCTTTAGAGTGATGCCCAGTATGGAATCCTTTCTGCTTTGCACAGTTCCAACACCCCACAAGTTTACATCAACATATTGTAACTCAACCCCAAAACTCTAGAAAATGCTAAGGAAGATGAGACTTTCTCAAAGACTCCTGGCACATTTCAGTCACTACACATCGTTTGAGGTTGCTGGAGGCATCACGGAAGGCTTTGCTTCCACCAGAGCCTCGGGCATTCACGTTGGTTAGGGGGCTGCTCAGGAGCGCCTCTGGGAAGAATTGGGAAGAAGGTGGTTAAGGCTTACATGGTAAGTGATGCCTTTTGAAAAGGACGTGATGAAGCCTTCTCTTTTACCCCAAATTTCCCGAAAACTCACCTACAGTGGTTATTTACTTTGGCCTCTCTCAGAATCACTGGAGTCTGCTTCATATCAGAATTCTGAGGAGCCGATTAGGGAGAGAATATGAGTTGGCAAAGCATGGGGTTGGCTGGCCAGGTTTGTCCTACCAGAATCTCCACGAGGGGCTCTTTAATGGAGAGAGGCAGAGGTAGACCACGCAACTCATGCACCTATTAAAACTTTCCTAATAACATATAAATCCTCTAACTTTTTTTAGCTTGGAAAAAAAGCTATTAAATACTTTGTTACTAAGATATTCTATTAAATTCATTCTTTTAAATGCTGGCATATCTTTCTCCCTCTATTCATTGGATTTGGCTATTTTTTTATAGCTTTAGACCCTTTCTATTCAAGTTTATGTTTAGCTGCTTTTTAAAATGTATTTTTTATTCTCGTTTTTCCCTCCTTCCCTCCTCCCTGGTACTGTCCTGGATTTTAAAGAACATACTTTTGGGGAGGATTGGAAGAAAAGGCTGAGGCTAGAGCTTGCTCAGTCATACTTACCTAATCACAGCCATTCATCCTTCACAGCATTCCATTCCCTCTTTGTGTGTGTGTGTGTGTATGTGAGTCTATCTATATATATGAAGGCTGAGATATATCAACTTTTGAAAAAAAGATGGGTAAATTAAATGTATTTATAATTTTGCATTCTGTTTCTTTGTTTTCTAGATGTCAGCTGAGGCCTCCCTGCCTCTCGAGATTAGGCAAAATTAGCAAGAATTTCCCACCACTATGGCCGATGGATTTCTGAAGTTCCCACCAATATTTCTTTGAATTCATGGGGAGGGGACAGAGTGAAGCTGTGTTCTTAAGTCCTCTTCTGTGTCCTGGGCTACTTCTTTCCTGCTTGCCACTTTGGCTGCATTTATATCCCATAAAACTCTTGTCCATTCTAGAAATTAAAGAAACCAAAACACCCTCACATAAAAAATTACGGTGAACAGAGAAGACAATTCTACAGGTTTTAGGAGGATGGAAAAGGAGTATTAAAATTGATGTATGACATAGAAACACAAACAGCCCCACATAGAAGAGTAGGCCTTACCATTCTTCAAATGTGCTTTGGCCACACTGTCATTTCACTGGCATTCCTGCCCTGGTACAAACCCTTGCTATTTCCTTGGCTCTTCTCTTTCCCTTCCTTTTAAGAACAAAGACTGAAAATTTCTCATTTTATTTCATGCAGAGCCCCCCTCTCCTTTCTCTGGTGTGTTGGTTCTAAGCAAAGGAGCCTTACAAATGTTCTTGCCCAAAATCTCTACCCAAGGGGAATTCTAGTGCTGCCCCTGTGAAGGTAGCTGCACCACAACTAATATTATTTTTGTATTTACTTCATGTTTAGTCCACATACTGGCTATTTTGTATGGCTTTAGATGAAAGCTATATACTACATATCTATAGAACAGCAGAAGGCATTTGTATTGCGAGTCCTTTTGGATTCAGGGTTGTTCCTCTGATTATCTGGTAGGTGTTGTTGAAATACTGCCTGTTTTCTCTCTCTAAACCCACACAGGAAATAGGGTAGGCCTCCTGGGGTGTCTGGCAAACTGGGAAGTGGCAAGATTCAGTCCACAGAAGTAGAAGTGAGGGTTTCCCCACAGGTGATCAAGAATGGCAAGAGCCCAGTGGTTCGTCTGAGTCAATAGCTCTTGCAGAGCACCAAGGATCATGCTGGGGAATCGAGATTAGTTGAGAAATCCAAAGATCAGGAATAGAGTTTAAAAAGAAGCCAAAAAAGTGTGCCTGCGTGTGTATGTGTGTGTGTGTGCGTGTATTGGGGAAGGGGCTCAGAGGCAAAGCCAAGGATTAGAGGCCAGGCAGAGCTAGAATAGCCTGGAAGGATACAGGAACATCTACAACTTGCCGTTTTAGACAACATGCAAGCAGAGGGCTGCTCCATCCCTCACAGGGACGTACAGGTACTCCTGGGCACCCTTTTGTCCATAGGAAGCCACAGCTCCTGTTCGAGTTTCGTGTTGTCAGGGTTCACTGGCATCGTGTTCTTTTGTCAGCATCAGTCGCACCTCTATGATCGTTGTTGTTGGGGTAGTATTAAATGTTTGGAGTCCCCCAAGGGATTTTTACGGGGAGCAAGTTGTATTTTGAAATCTAAGGAGTATACTCTGACTTGAAGACTAGCTGCAAAGGCAGTTTTATACCAATAGATGTGTCTTGTGATGTAGAATAATTTGTCACTATAAAATTTGTAAATTACAGAACTCATTTATTAGCTTCTAGCTGAACCCCCATATTCAGGCATTTATTTTATTTTATTTTATTTTATTTTATTTTATTTTATTTTATTATTATACTTTAAGTTTTAGGGTACATGTGCACAATGTGCAGGTTTGTTACATATGTATCCATGTGCCATGTTGGTGTGCTGCACCCATTAACTCGTCATTTAGCATTAGGTATATCTCCTAATGCTGTCACTCCCCCTCCCCCCACCCCACAACAGTCCCCGGAGTGTGATGTTCCCCTTCCTGTGTCCATGAGTTCTCATTGTTCAATTCCCACCTATGAGTGAGAACATGCGGTGTTTAGTTTTTTGTCCTTGCGATAGTTTGCTGAGAATGATGATTTCCAGTTTCATCCATGTCCCTACAAAGGACATGAACTCATCATTTTTTTATGGCTGCATAGTATTCCATGGTGTATGTGTGCCACATTTTCTTAATCCAGTCTATCGTTGTTGGACATTTGGGTTGGTTCCAAGTCTTTGCTATTGTGAATAGTGCCGCAATAAACGTACATGTGCATGTGTCTTTATAACAGCATGATTTATAGTCCTTTGGGTATATACCCAGTAATGGGATGGCTGGGTCAAATGGTATTTCTAGTTCGAGATCCCTGAGGAATGGCCACACTGACTTCCACAATGGTTGAACTAGTTTACAGTCCCACCAACAGTGTAAAAGTGTTCCTATTTCTCCACATCCTCTCCAGCACCTGTTGTTTCCTGACTTTTTAATGATGGCCATTCTAACTGGTGTGAGATGGTATCTCACTGTGGTTTTGATTTGCATTTCTCTGATGGCCAGTGATGATGAGCATTTTTTCATGTGTTTTTTGGCTGCATAAATGTCTTCTTTTGAGAAGTGTCTGTTCATGTCCTTCGCCCACTTTTTGATGGGGTCGTTTGTTTTTTTCTTGTAAATTTGTTTGAGTTCATTGTAGATTCTGGATATTAGCCCTTTTTCAGATGAGTAGGTTGCGAAAATTTTCTCCCATTTTGTAGGTTGCCTGTTCACTCTGATGGTAGTTTCGTTTGCTGTGCAGAAGCTCTTTAGTTTAATTAGATCCCATTTGTCAATTTTGGCTTTTGTTGCCATTGCTTTTGGTGTTTTAGACATGAAGTTCTTCCCCATGCCTATGTCCTGAATGGTAATGCCTAGGTTTTCTTCTAGGGTTTTTATGGTTTTAGGTCTAACATTTAAGTCTTTAATCCATCTTGAATTAATTTTTGTATAAGGTGTAAGGAAAGGATCCAGTATCAGCTTTTTACATATGGCTAGCCAGTTTTCCCAGCACCATTTATTAAATAGGGAATCCTTTCCCCATTTCTTGTTTTTGACAGGTTTGTCAAAGATCAGATAGTTGTAGATATGCGGCGTTATTTCTGAGGGCTCTGTTCTGTTCCATTGATCTATATCTCTGTTTTGGTACCAATACCATGCTGTTTTGGTTACTGCAGCCTTGTAGTATAGTTTGAAGTCAGGTAGCATGATGCCTCCAGCTTTGTTCTTTTGGCTTAGGATTGACTTGGCGATGCGGGCTCTTTTTTGGTTCCATATGAACTTTAAAGTAGTTTTTTCCAATTCTGTGAAGAAAGTCATTGGTAGCTTGATGGGGATGGCACTGAATCTATAAATTACCTTGGGCAGTGTGGCCATTTTCATGATATTGATTCTTCCAACCCATGAGCATGGAATGTTCTTCCATTTGTTTGTATCCTCTTTTATTTCATTGAGCAGTGGTTTGTAGTTCTCCTTGAAGAGGTCCTTCACATCCCTTGTAAGTTGGATTCCTAGGTATTTTATTCTCTTTGAAGCAATTGTGAATGGGAGTTCACTCATGATTTGGCTCTCTGTTTGTCTGTTATTGCTGTATAAGAATGCTTGTGATTTTTGTATATTGATTTTGTACCTGAGACTTTGCTGAAGTTGCTTATCAGCTTAAGGAGATTTTGGGCTGAGACAATGGAGTTTTCTAGATATACAATGGTGTTATCTGCAGACAGGGACAATTTGACTTCCTCTTTTCCTAATTGAATACCCTTTATTTCCTTCTCCTGCCTAATTGCCCTGGCCAGAACTTCCAGCACTATGTTGAATAGGGGTGGTGAGAGAGGGCATCCCTGTCTTGTGCCAGTTTTCAAAGGGAATGCTTCCAGTTTTTGCCCATTCAGTATGATATTGGCTGTGGGTTTGTCATAAAGATTCTCTTGCCCTTGTGTTTTAATTAAAGAGTTTCTACATTTTGTTTTTGAAATATTTGTTTTTCTGATTATAAAGGTAACATATGTTCATCTGCATTCAAATAATATAAAAATAGGTAACTTAAAAAGTTGAAATTCCTCTATAGTTCTATATCTCTAGAGATTGTTGTAAGCAGTTGGGCATATTTATGTAACTATATTGAAATTTATATTTTATATGTATTTTGAAATTTGAAATTTATATTTATTTATAAATGTACCTTTATTTATATAAATATGCTCATATATATTGTTTAAATATATTTATATTAATGTAAATATATATTTATATCTATAAATCAATCAGTTCTACATGAATTTCTTAAACTCAAAGATATATATTAGACATCTTCACATTGATGCTGATAGACCTACCTTATTTTATTAGTAGTTGAATAATATTCCATTGTGTGATAATTTTAACGTAAATTAACCATGATTTTATATGCAGTCCATTCTTATTGAATATTTATATTATATTCAATCCTGCACTAAGTATATTTTCACCCATTCATTGTGAATTCATGAGATATTTCCATAGAGAAAATGGAATTGCCAGGTTAAAAAGTATGCATCTTTAAATTTTTATTTTATTTTATTTCGTTTTTTTTTTTATTTTATTTTTGAGACAGGGTCTCACTCTGCTGCCTAAGCTGGAGTGCAGTGGCACAATCATGGCTCACTGCAGCCTCAGCCTCCTGGGCTCAAGCAATCCTCCTGCCTCAGCCTCTTGAGTAGCTAGGATTCCAGGTGTGTACCACCACACCTGGCTAATTTTTTTATTTTTTGGAGTGCCAGAGTTTTGCCATGTTGCTCAGGCTGGTCTCAAACTCCTGAGCCCAAGTGATCCTTCTGCCCCAGCCTCCCAAACTGTTGAGATTACAGGCATGAGCCACTGATCCTGGCCCTAAAATTTAAATATGTACTACAAAACTGCTCTGCACCAATGTTACACCAGTTGATACTCTCATGAAATGACTGTTTCTTCACCTCTGACCAATATGGACTGTTTTTCAACCTTGTAATTATTTGCCATTGATATCCAAAATGTGGAATGTTTTAGAATTCTTTTTTCTTTTATTATAATGAAAATAAATATTTTTCATATATTTACCAGTTATTTGTACTTTTGTTCTATTCATTTCTTGTTTATGTACTTTGCTTGTGTTTCTACTGGAGTTTCTGTTATTTTTGTATGTATTCGTAAGAGTTTTTTCATTATTGTAGATATTCACCCATTCAATCATTTAACAAACATGGAGATTCCATTATATTCCAGATACTGTGGTAATTTCTGGAGTCTTCAGTGGCGAATAAAATACTCGTCGTCCCTGGCTGCATTAGGAAGAGACAGACATCAGGCAAATAAACAAATACACATCTTATTATAAAGTGTGATTTATTCATTCATTCAATGAATTATCGGATGTCTACTAAGTGGTGGCACGGCAGGGCACAGGAGGAGTTCTCACCACTAAGTAGATTATGGTACAATTGTTATGAATCCTACATGATGATATGAGAATATTTATTAGGAAGACTGCACCAACTTTGATAATCCAAGAAGGCATCTCTGATAAAATTGTATTTGAGCTGAGAAATGGAGGAGAGGCCTTAGGAAGGAAGGAGAGCATGTGAAAAGGCCCCATGCCAGGAAGGAGCACAGATACAGCTAAAGAGTAGGAGGAAGGCCAGCGGAGCTGTAGCACAGAAATTAAAGAAGAGAATGACTAAAGAGAAGATTGGTCTGTGAACTGGGGTTTGAGCAGGCTGGCCCTTCAGGGCTGTGATAATATTTTAAGCAACACAGGTTGAGAAAAACTGCAAATATTCTAATATTTATGACAAAAACCGCAAGTCTGCACACACATTTTGTATTCACATACATGTATATAGATGCATCTGCAGGGTCCTGGGATTGAGTGGGCTTGTCAAGGGAGACTTAACTCTTACCTTCTTTTTATTTTTTAAATTTTATTTTCAGTTAAATAAAATGTAAACATATAATTGAAAATACATCATTTTACGGGAAAACTTTTCTGTAAGTTTTTAAAAAGGCACCAATCACAGTCAATTAAATGGCGCTCCAGATGGGCTTTATGTAGGAGGCTGCATTTTTGCAAGGACTTGAAAGCAGAAATGGGGCCAGGCATGGGCCAGTCATGAGCGAGTGCATGGAGGTGGAGATTTCAGGACATTGTTGGGATATGGTGGGTGAGCCAGGATTTAGATACGTGAAGGGATATGGCTGGAGAGGATATGGCTGGAGAGGAGGCTTGAGGAGACCTTGGATTCAAGTTGTTTTTATTGTATTCCATAAACAAAGAGGAGTTTATTGAAGACTTTTGACCAAGGCAATGACATTATCATAGTTATGATCTGTGAATTCCAACCTGGCACAGGCGTCTGAGATGATGTAAAAAGAAGCAAAACTCTAAATGGGAGAACTAGTGAAAGGTGAATGTAGCAATTTGGCTCAGATTTCCTGATGTCTTGCTCTCCATAGTACCAATAAAAATGAGAAAGCAAGACAGACATTTGCAAATGGAGTTTAACAGTGCAGCAAATTTGGAAATCATAATTTTTTTCTTTATGGAGTAATAAAACAGCCCCTTTGTACCATGTATATTGATGAGCCCACAGAGTCTGACTGTAGAAACCAGCTTACAGAATTTTTCTTAGTCCATTTGGGCTGCTATGACTCAATACCTTATCCTGAGTAATTTATAAACAATGGAAATTTATTTCTCACAATTCTAGAGGGTGAGAAGTCTCAGATCAAGGCACTGGCAGATACTTTGTGTGTGGTGAGGCCTTATTCTCTGCTGCCAAGATGGTGCCTTGTTGCTGCGTCCTCAAGTGGTGGAAGTTGAGCAGCAGAAGGGGTGAAGTCACTCCCTCAGGCCCTTTTATAAGAGTGCTAATTTCATTCATGGGGGCAGAGCCCCCATGGCCTAATTGAAGTGGTGTCGTTGTCTAGGGTAAATACCCGAGATTTGTTGTGTCATGGCCACAGAAAACTGGATGCAGACACACCAGAGTGAGGTTAAGAGTGCAAGTTCAATACACAAAAGAAAGAGGAGAGCTCTCTGTGGCAGAGGGGCCCGGAGAAAATGGGTTGCCACTTCTGCAGTGAAATGCAGAAGGTTTTATAGATGGGCTTGAGGAGGCGGTGTCTGATTTACATGGGACACGAAAGATTGGTTGGACCAGGTATGCCATTTACATAGTGTGTGAAAAGCTGGCCACCGCACTCTAATCTTTCATTATGCAGATGGGTTCTCTACCAGGCCAGTGCCATGTTGCCTGCTTCTTTACTGTCTGGTGACAAAGAAAAGGGAAGGTAGAGCCTCCATGTTGAGCATACTTGGCTTCCAGGTAGCCCTTTTCTATTGGCACAGCTGCCAGCATTCACCTGTGCAAGCTTCCAGCTTGCTTATCTATGTCTGCAGCTCAATTTTTCAGGCTGCTCTTTGTTAGAAAAGAAATGATTTGGGGGCTGCTTTTTGTTAAAGAAACCTTGCTGAGGATGCTTTTGCCCTCACTATCTGCATAAATAATTTCTTTATTGTATCATAATCACCTCCTAAATGACCCAATTCTTAAGACCATCACCTTGGGATTTAAGTTTCAACATATGAATTTTGAAGGACACGTACATTCAAACCATGTCAGAATTGTAAAACCAAGATAAGGTGGTCTCACGTATGGGCCACATTTTAAAATTGCATGTATGTTATATCCACAAGGTCCAGCAGCATTATAGGAAGAAGCAAAGGAATCAAACTATTACATTACTGAAAGCAACAGGTAGCATTTTATATGCTTAGAGGTTCACCTTAAAACCAAAGCATCATACATAAAAGCGTCTGGTTATGTGAGGTGAGGCTGAAGTTTGATTTCACCACGTCTGCTTCTGGGGCCTTCCATCCACATGAACAGAGTGCCAAAAACCCCAAAAGAAGGCAAGTGAAAAACAATTGGGCAGAGCCTTATCTCCAATGAGTTGTAGAGAAGATGAGAACAAAGAGATCATTTTCTCTGGATGCCTCTTTACCCTTCCTTAAGATTTAGGTCATCAAAGCCTTAGAGCTCCTTGTAGCATCTACTAAGAAATCCTTTGTGTGTGTGTGTGTGTGTGTGTGCGCCAACGTTAAGAAATACTTATGTGAAAATTGTATAAGGTAGGTCCGTGAGAGATCATACCAGTCATTGAATATTTTAAATAGAGGGAATTTAATGCAGGGAATAGGCTCTCAGGGGCTGGATGAGCTGAGAAGCCAAATAGGGGTCAAGGAGGTAACCCAGAGATTGCAGCAGCAGGAAACCACTAACTCTTGTGCAGCTGGAGGTAGAAAGAAAGGGGATGGCACTCTTAGATCCAGAGAACAGTCACCTCGAAGAAGCTGAAACCACTGCAAACCTGGAGCCAGGGAGGAAACACAGCCTGTGCCAGAGATGCCAGCCGAGGCAGAGAGGAAGGAGAGATACCTCCTCCTTCTCTCCTCCTGCCCTCCAGTCTCCTGCCAGGGTCCTGATGGCTGGACCGTCAGAGCCCAGCTGACAAGGGAGTTTGGGGAATACAGCCTGCAGGAGTTGGCTGTGTGATACAGTGAACATGGGAAACCAGGAAGAAAGGTGAGCTGGCAAACAGCCCCGGGACTGACATGGTATCATTATTTCACCTTGGTTAGCACAGTTTCACTAATTTGAGTTTTCCGTAGATTATTACTCTATCATTTCCTCCATTGTCAGGCTCTTCCTTTCTTTGCTTTTTTTTTTCCTTCTACTTCTGTTCATTTCATGATTTCTTGGCTAATGAGGAAGCAAAATCCTAGTTTTCTGGGACACAGGCTCACTTCTCTGTTTCTAGAGAGAACCACGTTGTCTTAAACTAGAGAATGGATTAGAGGTAGAAAGGGTGAGAGTGTCCTCTGCTCCATGGAGCCTGTGCTCACCCACTGATTAGGTGTATATCATATCAGGAGGTGAATGTAGACAATGAACCAGGGCAGGTGAAGAAGGAAAACGGATTAAGCAGAGGTGACTCACTAAAAATTGTGAAGATGAGACTGGCCTTCCCATTGGCCACTCCGTCTCTAAGTATCAGGTGTCCTGTGCTCTTCTCTACTCTATAGCCTTCACAATCCCACAGCGGAAACTCTGTTTCTACCAAACAGGTGCACAAACAGACACAAGCAGCATCTATGCCTCGAGCAAAGACCATGAGCCGCTTATACCATCCTGTGGGTCCAGTTGAGTATTCCTCTTCCAGAGGTACTTGCATTTAAAATTTTATCTCAAGTTATGCAATGAAATGCCTCTATTAAGTAAATAATATGGGCAGGAAGTCTATTTCACCTCTCAAAGCATATCAGATGCTGGTCTGCTATTCTGCAGGGCAGGCCCCTGTTCTGAAGGGGGTCAGCTAAGACTGGGAGGACAGACAGAGTGAGAGGGAGGCTAGAGTGGACTACTGGGGAGCCGAGAGTCAGACAGCCGGGAGAGATGTGCCCGGTGCTCAAAACTACACATTTGTCATGGTTGATGTCAGGTGTCAACTTGACTTGATTAAGGGGATGCCCAGATAGCTGGTAAAGCATGACTTCTGGTGTGTCTGCGAATGTGATTCCAGTAGAGATTGGCATTTGAATCAGTGGACCAAGTAAGGAAGATCTGTCTCCACCCAATGTGGGCGGGAATCATCCAATCAGCTGAGGGTCCGAATAAAACAAAAAGGTGGAGGCAGAAGGCAAATCTGTACTGTCTCTCTCTTGTGAAGCTGGGACACCCTTCTTCTCCACCTTTGGACATCAGAACTCCAGTTCTCTAGCCTCTGGATTCCAGAATTGCGTTAGCAGCCATTTGTGTCCTCAGGCCTTCAACCTGAGAGTAACACCATTGGCTTCCCTGGTTCTGAGGCCTTGGACTTGGACTAAACCATGCCACAGGACTCCCTGGTTCTCCAGCATGCAGACAGCCTATGGTAGGACTTCTCAGCCTCTATAATCATAAAAGCCAGTCCCCTGATAAGTCATCTATCTATTATCTATCTATCTATCTCTCTATCTATCTATCTATCATCTATCTGATTTATCTGTTGGTCTATCTAATCTATGTATCCTATTGGCACCCTACTCTCTCTGGCCTCTTGGGTTGTAAGTCACATCTCTTAAGATCTGAAAATCTTGATGGAGTAGATTTTCTGCATTGGATAAGAAAATGAGGCTAGTAAAGCCCCCTAATGAGATTTATCAGATGCGGTTAGAGGGAGAGTGGTTAGAAACCATACCACTTAAAGCTGCCCCGTTAACTGAGTCTATCCTGCAGAATCAGGGTGGGCTCAGTGCCAAGGAAGGCAGAGGGAAAGAAGTAAAGGAGACTAAGTGATAAGGTTATATAAATAAAAATAGAAGGGAAAACATTGCCTTATCCAAAAAGAACACATTTACATTTTGATTTTATGTAATATACCTCCTGATCCACAAAGAGAATTCCCTAACCTCCCCGTGCTATGCGATACCAGGCAAGGCTAATCCCTGAGCCCTGGTCAGAACAGCACTCAGAAAACCATCTGTATGGATTTGCTGGCTTTCCTTAACAGCAGGGCCGGCTCAACCCCTTCAGGGCCTGGTGAAGCTAAATTGCTGTCAGGCTGTGCAGGGAAATGCAAGAAGCTTCTTCCTCTATTACAAACGGGCTCTGTTCTTCCAGACTAGGGCTGCAGAGTATTGGCTGAGGATAAGAGCAGTTCAGGTTAGGAGTGAGGACTTGAGTGCAGAAGATCTTAAACTGGACTCTGCCCTAGAGAGAGAATCCACGAAGCACCAAGGACCTGTCCCGCTCTTGGACGCCCCCATAGGAAAGTGGCCCGGGCAGTTTGTTTTGCAGACAGTGGATATGTGGGGAAGAGAGTCAGTGAGGCCAGCCCTGTTGTCTGGGTCATAGTTGGGTCAAGAAACAAATTTTGTTCAACAGGAACAACGAGGAAGTAATGATATAAACCAATCAAATTCTCTCTCGGGAAGTGAGAATGTGTGATGCGCCTAAAAAGGAGGGCCCATCAGGCTTAGACTCTGCTGGAAACATCAATGCGTCCTTTTTCCAGCTCCCAGTGCAGTGTGCAGCTTGTCCCCAGCGTGGGAAAGCTGAATCCTAGTGGGCTGTCCAGATGCTCGGAGGCTTCCTCAGCTGCTCCAGTTCCCCATGTATCTGGACAATGACCCTCGGCCCCAGAGCTAATCTGGGCATGAAGTGTTCTTGTGATTCCAAGTCCACTAATAGCATTTTAAAAAATTATCCACTGTGAGGTGATGATTAGCTACTGTCACTTCTCATGATCACCCTCCCTCCTCCATGCATATATGCCTACCTTGTTAATGATCTATAAATCTTCTAAAATGACATCCCAGCTTAAGCATCTTAAAAGTTTTCTGAAATCTGATGACTATAAGGGACTAGAGCAGTCTCTGTAGAACATTTGAGGTCATCCTCTCCAATCAGTGGCATTTTTCAGAGGACCTGCACCTTCCTTACATGGACCCCCAAAGCTGTAGGTACCTGGCCCTGAGTGAGAGGCAGAGCAAGTTTCTCCCTGAGCCTTACGTCACCCACCCACCCCCCGCCCCATGGCAGTAGCAGGAGGGTGTGACATTCTGAGGGCCTAGGTGCTTGTCATCTTGACCTAAGTTTGCCTTGATATGAGTTAGCTACATGTGCTTTGGAAAAAAACAAAAACAAAAACAAGCCAACCTGGTGAGAAAGGCTGAGATGGGATTGCTTCTCGGCCTTTTGGGTAAGTCAGGTGGAGAAAGCCTGTGGTGGGAACTGGAGCAATTCACTCTGGGGACTTGTCTGGTGAGGTCTGTCGCTGGCTGCTGTGCAGGTGGACCCGGGAGCTCTGCTCCCTGCCTGCTTAATCCTACTTCCATCATTGAGGAAAACAAACATTTTGGCCATATTTACGCAGCATTTGAATCACATTTTAAGTAATAATGCCAGGTCTTATGACTAGAAGACCAGCGATAGCAAAGAAAGAAGCACAAACAGTAGATTACAGGTGTGGCCATGAGACGGGCTCCTGAAGGTCATTGCACCCACCCCCATGTTTCCACCTGTCCTAAGATTTCCAGAAAGAGGGAAGGACTGCAAGGAGGCACATTGTTTTTAAGTGTCAATTTTTTAAATGGAGAATCTAATTTTCTGAAAGTATTATTGGTTAGACTTTAAAGGAAGGATTTATGTTCCTATGAATTGTGTAGAAAGGAATTTTAATAACAGAGAGGCAGTGTGAGGCAACATGGGCTGAGATCGTAACTCAGGGACGAAAAGGCTTTCCAGGAGGGATTAGCAGGCACTGCAAACTCTCTCTGTTACAAGAAAGCACTTCTATGTACTGGAGTCCTGCAGTGAATACACTTACAGGCATTTATTCACACAGTTAATAAATAACCCATTGCTTGCCCTTGCATCGATAATAACCAAGATCTGAATGCTAGGAATCCACACCTTGCTGGCTGCAATTTGATTATGTGGAGCAGGGTTTCTCCACTTCAACCTCAGCATTAGTAATATTTTGAGCTGGGTCATCCATTGTTGGGCTGGTAGCAGGGGTGCTGTCTTGTGCACTATACAATGTTTAGCAGCATCCCTGGTCACTCTTGTTAGAGTATTAACCACTGGTACTCCTCTATAGTTGTGAAAACCAAAATGTTTCCTACCATTGCCAAATGTCCCCTCAGGGACAAGTCCCTCTCCTCCCCCGATGTTGAGAACCACTCATGTAGAGGAATGACATCTTTTTCTCCAATGTTTCCCAACAATTAAGTTAGCTCTTTGGGGAGCTGCAGAGGGGCAGATGACGTCATTCCCAATAATGCTGATTCCCAGCAGGCTAACGGGAGTGGGACGTGCTAACCACGTGCCTGCCTGAGTTAATGATTCCAGTCTGGACAGGAGGAGTGGAAGGTCACTATGGCAGCAGTCAGTTTCACTCCCATCGCAAGCACCTGGTTTTCCCATGAACAGCCCTGATCAAGTGCTGAGTGGGCCGGATCCTGCTGAGGCTGAGAAAATATGAATTCTGGATTCAAAACATTAAAACAACTCATTGGCAACAGGCAGTGGCTAGAACAGAGATGAATAATTACACCACCTCCCTAGAAGAACACTCTTATTTTTACAGGAAAGAAAGCTCTGTGTGCTGAAGCAGAGGAGTGGAGAAATGTTGTCCACATAAAAAAATGCTCCCCAAACATGTGACATTACCCCAAGGGCTCTGAACAGAGGCACAGAACATCAAAAACAGACAAACAAAAACCTCTTGGCTCTATAGACATAGTGGATGCTTGCTCTACATTTGAAAAAAAAAATGTTTCTGTGGTCAGCAACATCTGAGTGCTGTTGGATGAGGTAACCCTGGGGTTGCCATGGAGACATATTTCCTAGTGGTGCCTGCATCATGAAACTGCATGAAGTTGCTTCTCATCTGCAGCTGAATGCCTCGATATTGAGGGAAGAGAGTCATTTGCAAACCAAGACATACCACAAAAGAGAACAAAGCTGTTGCAACAGGGAGACTCTCCAAGCCCTTTCCATCAACAGATCTCAAAGATCAGTTTGGACCCAAGGAGACCGATGTGGGGACAGCAGTAGTTTCTGAGCATGCAGCAAAGGTGAGACAGAGGCAGAGTAGAATAGAATATGCATGAAACAGGCATGCAAGTCTCTGCCATGCTAGCAGCCCACATCCAAAGAGGCATCTGTTTGGAGCACCCCTCTTTTGAAGTGGAAGCTGGCCCCTATGCTCTGTCTTGCATTTTGGATTCACAAAAGAGGAAACATTTCTACAGCCACAAATAGACTAGAAAAACACTTAAAAATCCACATCCTTCTCAACACTTAATATTTTCTTTTTTTTAATTTCTTTTTAAAAATTTTTTTAATTTTTATTTATTTTTATTTTTTATTTTTTATTATTATACTTTAGGTTTTAGGGTACATGTGCACAATGTGCAGGTTTTTTACATATGTATCCATGTGCCATGTTGGTGTGCTGCACCCATTAACTCATCATTTAGCATTAGGTATATCTCCTAATGCTGTCGCTCCCCCTCCCCCCACCCCACAACAGTCCCCGGAGTGTGATATTCCCCTTCCTGTGTCCGTGAGTTCTCATTGTTCAATTCCCACCTATGAGTGAGAACATGCGGTGTTTGGTTTTTTGTCCTTGCGATAGTTTGCTGAGAATGATGATTTCCAGTTTCATCCATGTCCCTACAAAGGACATGAACTCATCATTTTTTATGGCTGCATAGTATTCCATGGTGTATATGTGCCACATTTTCTTAATCCAGTCTATCATTGTTGGACATTTGGGTTGGTTCCAAGTCTTTGCTATTGTGAATAGTGCCGCAATAAACATACGTGTGCATGTGTCTTTATAGCAGCATGATTTATAGTCCTTTGGGTATATACCCAGTAATGGGATGGCTGGGTCAAATGGTATTTCTAGTTCTAGATCCCTGAGGAATGGCCATACTGACTTCCACAATGATTGAACTAGTTTACAGTCCCACCAACAGTGTAAAAGTGTTCCTATTTCCCCAAATCCTCTCCAGCACCTGTTGTTTCCTGCTTTTATAACGATGGCCATTCTAACTGGTGTGAGATGGTATCTCACTGTGGTTTTGATTTGCATTTCTCTGATGGCCAGTGACGATGAGCATTTCTTCATGTGTTTTTTGGCTGCATAAATGTCTTCTTTTGAGAAGTGTCTGTTCATGTCCTTTGCTCACTTTTTGATGGGGTTGTTTGTTTTTTTCTTGTAAACTTGTTTGAGTTCATTGTAGATTCTGGATATTAGCCCTTTGTCAGATGAGTAGGTTGCAAAAATTTTCTCCCATTGAAGGACCTCTTCAAGGAGAACTACAAACCACTGCTCAATGAAATAAAAGAGGATACAAACAAATGGAAGAACATTCCATGCTCATGGGTTGGAAGAATCAATATCGTGAAAATGGCCATACTGCCCAAGGTAATTTATAGATTCAATGCCATCCCCATCAAGCTACCAATGACTTTCTTCACAGAACTGGAAAAAACTACTTTAAAGTTCATATGGAATCAAAAAAGAGCCCGCATCACCAAGTCAATCCTAAGCCAAAAGAACAAAGCTGGAGGCATCATGCTACCTGACTTCAAACTATACTACAAGGCTGCAGTAACCAAAACAGCATGGTACTGGTACCACAACAGAGACATAGATCAATGGAACAGAACAGAGTCCTCAGAAATAACGCCACATATCTACAACTATCTGATCTTTGACAAACTTGACAAAAACAAGAAATGGGGAAAGGATTCCCTATTTAATAAATGGTGCTGGGAAAACTGGCTAGGTATATGTAGAAAGCTGAAACTGGATCCCTTCCTTACACCTTATACAAAGATTAATTCAAGATGGATTAAAGACTTACATGTTAGACCTAAAACCATTAAAATCCTACAAGAAAACCTAGGCAATACCATTCAGGACGTAGGCGTGGGCAAGGACTTCATGTCTAAAACACCAAAAGCAATGGCAACAAAAGCCAAAATTGACAAATGGGATCTAATTAAACTAAAGAGCTTCTGCACAGCAAAAGAAACTACCATCAGAGTGAACAGGCAACCTACAGAATGAGAGAAAATTTTTGCAACCTACTCATCTAACACTTAATATTTTCCATTTTCTTAAATCATAGCCATCCCAGTAGGTATAAAGAGGAATCTCAGGCCGGGTGCGGTGGCTCATGCCTATAATCCCAGCACTTTGGGAGGCCGAGGTGGGCAGATCATGATGTCAAGAGATCCAGGACATTCTGGCCAACATGGTGAAACCCTGTCTACTAGAAATACAAAAAATTAGCTGGGCTTGGTGGTGCGTGTCTGTAGTCCCAGCTACTTGGGAGGCTGAGGCAGGAGAATCACTTGAACCCGGGAGGTGGAGGTTGCAGTGAGCCGAGATCACACCATTGCACTCCAGTCTGGCGAGAGACCAAGACTCCGTCTCAAAAAAAGAAAAAAAAAAGAATGTCGTTGCGGCTTTTTGCATTTTTCTAATGGCCAATTATATTGAACATTTTTATGTGTTTATTGCCATTTATACATTTTCTTTGAGGAAATGTCTACTCAAGTCCTTCTCACATTCTTTAATTGGGTCGTTTCTTTTTATATTGTTGAGTTAGGAGTTCTTTATATATTCCTGAATATTAGACACTTACCAGATATATGATTTCCAAATATTTTGTCTCATCCCACAGGCTGTCTTTCATTTTCTTAATAATGTCCTTTAATGCACAAAAGTTTTATATTTTGATGAAATCTGATATACTTTTTTTTCATTTGTTGCTCGTGTTTTGTTGGCATATCCAAGAATCCATTGCCAAATCCAAGATTATGAAAATGTACCCCTGTGTTTTCTTTTAAGGGGTTCATGGTTTTTACTCTTTTAAAAAAATTCAACTTTTATTTTGGATACAGGGGGTGCATGTGCAGGTTTGTTACATGGGTATATTGTACCCAGGTAGTGAGCATAGTAGCATAAGTAGCAACTTACTTTCCCAACCTTCCACTAGCCCACAGGAAGCATTTGCTGGCCCTTGCAAACCCCTCGGCTATCTTGCCTCTGCGGGTTTTCTCTCCATGTATGGGAAATCTGTCACATGTCCCAGCCCTAGCCATCTTTCTAGCCCCTTCCTTTCTGTAAAGCTTTCTCTGATCCTGACATATTGAAAAAAAAAAAAAAAGAAGAAGAAGGCTATACCTATACATCTTTCTCATTCCTCTGAGGTCTCTTTGCATGTGACACTGCATCTTTTCCCACCAAAAGGTAGACTCTATTTCTCTATGCTTTGAATCTCGGGCTCGACCATGTGGCTTGTTTTGCAATGGCCGATATTGTTACATGGGTATATTGTACCCAGGTGGTGAGCAATAGGTAGCTTTAGAAAATGCTGTTGAGGGTAAGACTCGACTGCATTCATGGGGCCTGAATTCTGCTGAAGTACGTTTCATAAGAAATCAGGCTGTGATGCCTAACTCATGCATATGCAAGTGGTGATAGGACGCTGCTGCATGGGTGTTTCTCACAAGGAGCAATGTCGAGGGGATCCAAGACAGGTGCATGAACGTTTCTAGATGAAACTCAAGACACTGCCAGTCCCAGTGGCTTTCTCTCTAAGGATGAACTCATACCCAGGGAAGACTGGAATCAGCCTTCAACAAGTGGTGCCTTGTGGCTGATGTATCTGCTTCCAATAAGCCAAGTTTTACAGTCTGTCAGTGGGCTGACTGCAGAGTTATAAATGTTGATCTCATAAAAAAGAAACATGAGTGGTTGACACATCACGTTGTATCTGTGTCATTCTGTGCTCTGGCAGCTAGACCAGCCCTCGCTTACAGCAATGGAGGTGACATAAAAGCAGAATAATCAGATTTTAACTATAATGGAGATTTCTCCACCCCATGGGGCTCTGGAGGGCAGGACTATTGTGTGACTTCTGGTTTCCAGGGAAATATATTTTCCTGTGCCACTGCTGAGATGCACTTTGTAAATGCTCCCCAAAGAAATACTGCAGAATGGGATGGCTTCTGGCTTTTAATAACCAGAGTGAGAACTGATAAAATATTTGAAAGAAATGGTAACTGAAGAAATACATAGACTTCAAAATAACACTTTTAAGCTCTCAAGACTTTACCAAATCAAAGGATTTGTCTGCAAATATGATGGCTTCAGTCTCCACTTTATGGTATGTCTAATTGCTAGATGAGGTGGAGAAAGAATAGCTCATCTTAAGAACAAATCCTCCCCTGAATGCCCACTACAGTTGAGGCTCTGCCTCACTTTGCTTCCTGGCAAGATATACTTCCATCCCTGGTCTCCCTGTCCTTTTCAAGATTTTATTCCAACCTATGTTCTAGCCAGGGATGCAAAGGAGAGAATCTCCCATCTCTGATGCAGGGAACTGTACATAACCTGATTAAGGGGACAGAACCATTCATCACCTGGTGCGGGAGACAGGACTGTCCATCATCTGAAACAGGGACAGAATCACCCTTCACATGAAATGCAACACAATCATCCATCACTAGATGCAGAGGACAGAACCACCTATCAATCACCTGATGCAGGGGGCAGAATCACCAATCATCTGATGCAGGGGGCAGACCCATCTATCACCTGATGCAGGGACAAGGCCATTCAAAACCTGAGGAGAAAGAGAATTACCCTTAAATCTCTGCCTGGATGGGGAAATCCTTAGGATCTGAGGCCACTCCAGGGACCTGTCTTCTCTCTGTGTCTGCTTCTCTCTTTTCATCTGCTCCTTCTCTGCTCTCTGCCAGCTGACCTCCTCACCCTCAGCTCCCACATGTCCAGTTTGAACAGGGTTTTGAATGCCCCGTTTGTCACTGAACCTCAATGTGCCCTTCACCTTCACCTCTGCTGTTCATGCCTCCATCTCCAGATTCCTCTTCCCAGCTTACCTCTCTCAGCTCACCTTTTCAGGACAGGCCATAGTAGGTCTTTGGAAGCCTGTAGACTGGCTAACATAGGTCTTCTGACTGTTGAGTCAGTGGTGGTGGCACTGCAGAAACAGGAGGAACAGGAGGAAACAGGCAGAGCTGCAGGTGGAGCAGGTTCTCTTGGGAGGGCTGTGCCCCTACAAGTGGAGGTCAACCTCTTAGGAGGCCATTGGAGACCGTCCAAGTTCTTAAAGACAACACACTCCATCTCCTCCATGACTGTGTTCCAACTTACTTTCCCAACCTTCCACTAGCCCACAGGAAGCATTTGCTGGCCCTTGCAAACCCCTCAGCTATCTTGCCTCTGCAGGTTTTCTCTCCATGTGTGGGAAATCTGTCACATGTCCCAGCCCTAGCCATTTTTCAAGCCCCTTCCTTTCTGTAAAGCTTTCTCTGATCATGACTTACTGAAAAAAAAAAAAAAAAAAAAAAGAAGGGTATACCTATACATTTTTCTCATTCCTCTGAGGTCTCTTTGCATGTGACACTGCATCTCTTCCCACCAAAAGGTAGACTCTATTCCTCTATGCTTTGAATCTCGGGCTTGACCATGTGGCTTGTTTAGCAAAGGGGACACAGGCAGGAGCTTAAAAGAGTATGCTCAGGGCTTTCTCTCCCTCTTGCTGATAGAAATCTTTCATGAGAGGAATCTAGACTAGACTTCTGGGGAATAAGAGGCCACATAGAGAGAGGTCACGACTTTCCCAGTCATCCTAAACACGTGGATGAGACCATGCTCAATCACCCAGCCCTACTGAGCCAACCCTGAGCGGAGCTGCCCAGCCCACCGCAGAGCTGTAAGAAGCAGTAAGTATGTGTTGTTTTAAGCCACTAAATCTTGGAGTGGTCTGTTATGTGGCAAAAACAAACTGATGTGCCATCCCTCCCCATTCCCCATGCTGGAATCTCTCTCCCTTCTGGAACCCCATAGTATTTATCAGTATCTTTCATTAAGTGTCTGTTGCCTTCTACATTTTCTCATGATTGTTTATGGAAATACTTAACACGTAAGGGAGAGTAAACTACTTGAGGGCTGAGTGCATTCTCAAATTCATTTTTGTATTTCTTCCAAGCTCTAGTCTTGCAGCATCTGATTGACCCCTGACACGAAGCAAGCCCTACAACGTATATGCAGGAATGAGAAGCAATGTGGAACACTGATTTAGAACACCAGTGTTGGAATTTCTGAGTTAAAACCCCAGTTCTGCTACTTACTAACTGTGTCTTCTTGGGGAAATTATTAAGCCATTTTATTTTGCCACAGTTTTCTCATCTCTAAAAAGGGCATAATACTGCAACCTACATCATGGAATTACTATGAGGATTACTTGAGTTGATGTAAGTTGTTAAATATCAATAAATGAGAGGCAGCTAGTGCTGCGTCTGGCCCACCCAGCATGACGAGGCCACACCATGGTCCTCTCGGTTCTCTACAGCCACCAAATGTCATCATGTCTCTCATCTACTGAGTGACAGGATCTACTGGCAACCTACTGATCTGATAATCCAGCATGAAGAGAGATGGCTGGACTCTCCCCAGGCTCTTCTCCCTCTATGGAGCAGAGGGGTATTTATTTAAAAGGGAGCCTTCAGGAGGTAGGTGGTAAATGCGGGCCTTTCAAGCCGTTAGGACAAGCTGCAGGTGCCTGCTCTATCTTGCATGACTCCAGTGATACTGGGAAGATTATGGTACCTCTCTCCATCTCCATTCCTTCCTCTGTAAAATAGGGTAACTATCTGCTTCACAGGATTGGCATGGGGCATAAGTGTGCACGGCTCAATTAAGAACAGCCTTTACTACTCGTTTTCCTTCTCTCTTTTCTCAGACACTTGCATTTCCACTGCAATGGTCCTGGCTACATGGTCTTGCCTGAAGGAGACATTAATGCTGGACATCTGCCAAAGGCCCCATTATAAATTCACCTAAATTTAGGACTGTCTGGAAATACCTTCATCTCCTGTGACCTTAGTTTTGACTTCCACCTCCATATATGGTGGCCATTTGCATAGCTGTAAAACAGGGCTGTGGCACAAGACCACGTCTCCTCCATCCTGGGCTTGCCACGAGCTGCAGACCTGCACTGAATGTCAACCAGAACATGAAAAAGAGTGGTGCTGGAGAACACGGCTGCAGCAGACTCGATTTAACCTTCTAAACATCTTTCCGAACTCTTCACTGCTACAGCTACCACTGTAGTCCAAGCTCGTATCATGTCTTATCCAAACAACTGCCACTGCCTCCATCTCACCCTAAGACACATTCAGAAAGCAGAGCCTACAACAAGGGCTTCTGTGCTCTTTGCTTACTGAGAAGCAGCCCCAGGAATCAGAAGTGAGGGGCAGGCAGAGTGGAAAAGGAGGGATGGACAATACTGGGTGTGTAAGTGAGGTTACTGGTTGGGCGCCTAGGGCCTACCTGGAACCTTCTGAGCCTTCACCATCCCCTGCACCTTGCTGAGGGTTGCTCCTGGAAGCACGAACTCCCCTGTACTTCCAGATTGTGCCTATGCATGGGCCAACAGAGCTCATGCAATCGGAAGCTCTGGGGAAGAAAGCACTTGAGGTTGGGGCTGTTAGTGTGAGGTGGGGTGAAGCAAACGTGGAAGTTTCCCCCCTGGCTGCAGCTGGACTCAAAGGTGAGACTGAGTGGGCATGGGCCAGGGCACTGCTCACTCCTTGCTTTTCTCTGCCCTGGAGCTACGGTGACTGTTTTTTCAAAATGTAAAATGTATCTGTCACAGATGCTTTCTCAACGGTCAGGATACAGTCCTAACATGGCCTGGGAGACCCTGACCCAGCTGTTGCCCAGCTCTGCCCGCCACACTTGCCTCTTCTCCTGCCACCACTACCTCCCTCTCTGCAATAGGGCCATGCTGCCTGCTCATCATTTCAACAAAAGTGCCTCTGCACATGCAACACCCTCTTTCACTAGTAAAGCCCTATTTGTTCTTCACTTTTCAGCTCAGGCATCGCTTCCACAGAGAAGCCTTTCTAACTCCATCTCTAGGATGGGCCAGGATCCCTTGTAAGCCTCTTTGAGAATCTTCCTTTACACACAAGGAACTGGTGTCCGCAGCTCCTCCCCTTACCTGGGGTGAGGTGGGGGGCGGGGAACAGAAGAAGGGAAAACCAGTTCTCACTGCATACTTCCAGGATCTGTGGCCACTTATACTATGTTCTTGTGTTGCCAACTAAAAATATTAGGTGATTAAAAATTAATCAAACTAATAAGACAAGTGCCAAAGTTGTTAATGGTTATCTGAGCTTTCTGGTGGCCGTACGCATGAAAGACCCTCCTTCTAGATTCCTGCCTTTTCGCGGTTTCCTCTCTTCTCCTGTGTCCTCTCATTGCACAGCTGGCGTCTCCCTTTCTGTGGGACCTGTGCTATTCTCTTCCTGAGACTAGCTGGGTCCAGGAGAACATATCTTCCTGGTTCTTTGAGTGCATGTCACCCTTTGTCCAAGCCTTGGGCTCCACCACTCGTTATGGGCTTGCGGGAGAGAGCCTGCAGTACGTAGTGTCGGGAGGAGACACCTTGCAGGAACCTCTCAAGGAAGCAGATGTAGATGTTTCAGCCACCTGGTTTAAGCAGATCACAAAACTTAGGCAATAAATTTGACTTTAAATCTCTCTGTCAACTACGACCAAAAAAAAAAAAAAAAAAAAAAAAAAGACTCGAGGGAAGTTTTCTGATTTGGAGAAATTACATCCAGGAGTGTCTGTTTCGTAGGTTTGGGAGAAGTTGCCAATTTTGAACCTTTCTTTCAAAAGATTCAGGCTGTCCCCGCAATCACTTGGTGTTTTTCTTCCTTACTCATTCCTGGTTTTAAGCTCTTCCCCCTGGGGACACCCTGCTCCTTTTTTTTTTGCCTTCCTCATTCTCTTCTGCCTTGGCGCACCCCCTCTCTTCCCTCTTCCATTCCCCTCCTCTGTGTTCCTCCTCCTTTTCTTCTCTCCATTCTCTTTCCTCCCCACCTTCCTTAATGCTCTCCTCTCTCTTCATCTTCATCTTCTCACACAACTCCCACAGGGTTCCCATTCCAGGGGCTTCTGGCAACTTTAAAGACTTGAGAGAACAAAAGAGAACTCAGCTGTCACTAAATATTCCTCCCCGCTTCCCCACCAGTCCCTTCCCCCAAAGGCTTCGGAATAGTTCAGGCTCCAGCTGTCTCTCTTTTTGTAAATGAGCCTCTGCCACATTTTCCTTATAAATAAGAGCCATTCAGAGCAGTTTTCTCTTGAGCTGAGTGAGGGCGGCGAAGTGTCCATCCCATCTGCATTCCCCAGCCCACCGTGCCGTGCTGTCAGACACCTTCCAGCCACTGCACCTGAGGCCCAAAGGCAACCCACGGTTCCTGGCCAGCAAGCCCACGGTGAGTGTGGCACCTCCCACTGCCCTTGCACCCAGCTTCAGCAGCCCTGCCCACCAAGGCTCATGGAGCCTTGGCCAGGGAAATCTGCCTCAGGCTTGGTCAGTGTTTTAGGCAGAGGAGTCACTTCTGAATGCAGTTTAAATGTCTTTGGCAGCAACAGAACACGAAGGTCTTTTAAAGCAAGTCGTCCCCTATCTGTCAGAACAGGGGAACCAGTTAAGATTTTATTACACTTTATCTCCAGAGGTGGGGGTGGCAAGGGAGAGCTCGGGAGTTATTTTCCATGTGTGAGATAGACTAAGTCCTGAGGCTTGCTAAGTTTATACATCACCAGTTGCCAGAGTTCCTTTTGCTTTTTACCCTGGAGGGGAAAAATAAAACATTAAAACATCCACTTACAGATCAATTGCATCGTCTGCTGCTCAACAACACATGGGCTAGGACAGGAGGCTGCGGGCCAGGCCTCATTATCCGCAAAAACGGGTGCAACCCAGACAGCCTCTCCCTCCAAAGCCCTGACCCAGGGATTGCTGTCCATGCAGCTGGAACAATGAGCACTTGTGGGGGTCCTCCCTCCATCAGTCTAGGGCCAAAGGATATCAGCTAGGGCCCCGAAAGCAATACGAGGTCTCTACCAATGTTTTATTTTTCTTGCTTGGCTTTCTTTGAAATTTACATCCCAGAAGAATATCCTGGAACTTTTATAGATGAGGGAGTTCCTTGGGAGAGATGGAAAGGGGAGGAAGAGGAAATGGGAAGAGATTGGCATGGGTGCAAGGAGGAGGAGGTGCGATGATGGTTTAAAGGAGGAATGGAGGATGGAAGTGGAGTGGTGTGCAGAGCTGTGGTGAACTCAGCCTCGGAGCTGGGCTTGGCAGGGTTGGACAGGCCCTGGGCTGCAGGCAGGGGATTCTGTACATTTGAGGTACAGACTTTCAATCCACAGAGGTGTGTGTGTATCGCCCCACTTGATCCCAGCTTGCTTTCCTTCATTCCTTTGTTCATTCATCTGAAAGTCCTCATGAGCACTTGTTTTGTGACTGTTACTGGGGACACAGCAGTGTACAAGACAGGCATGCTTCTTCTCCTCTTGGAGCTTTCGACTTGGCATCAGCCCATTTGCCTCTGTGAGGAAAGGCAGTCGAAGCACCCACGAGTCGTTCGACTCTCAGAATCCAGCTTTGCCCGTGGTCTGACCAAGGCTGAGCCCCAGAGCTGCCACGTGGAGAGGCTGCTTGTCCACAGGCACAACTCCTGCAGGGCACAGCGGAAAGCGAGGAGGCGTGCTGCTGGAGAAGGCCTAGCAGCAGTAACCGCCACTCTGCCAAAACCTGCCCTAACATGGAGAAGACCCAGGCAGCCAATGGCCTCCTGAATTGGGTTGTTTGACAAAGCAATGAATGTAGCCTGGAGAGAAGCGGGCTGGGACTGCAGGGCGTGCTTTAGCTATCTTCAAAGATCTGAGGAGGCCATAGAGGGGGCACGGTGGAGGTATGTGTAGTGGCTCCAGAGGACACAGTTTGCAATGCTTGCTGGAAGTTAAAGAAAAAGGAATTTGGGCTTAATGTAAGAAAAAATTATATAAAACATAGTAATGAGCGTCCTGTTTTTGGAGACAGACAGGCAGTGTCTGCACCAACCTGCTAGTGATGGCACAGAAGAGGTGGCTGCACTGCATGAAGCTGGGCCTGCACGGTATCCCATGCTCCTTCCAATTTTAATACCGTATGATTCTGTAAAACACCAAGAAACTTTATTTTTAAAGCCACAAACCACTTATTTTTAATTTGGGTGTTCCTTTCGCATATTATTATTATTATTTGTGGAGTGGGAAAAAAAATGTTTCCAAGGCCTTTCCCTTCTTTGCTGCCTCTGAAAAGCCAGACCTGGGCACGTTTTCATATGAGTGTTTTACCCTAGAAACTCCGGGCAAACAGGGCCCAGTGCCTTATGCACTGGGAAACTGCACAGCTCTGAGATCCTGAGAAGTGCGTAGTGTTATCTCCAGTTTACTGTTCATTCTTAGAAGGTGCTCTGATGATTATTTAACTATTTTCCTGTCTTGGTTTGAAGAGGCAGGAATTAAATGCCAGTGAGTATGTGTAACAAGAACTGTATAACCCTGCCCTTTGGGAAGGGTGTGTGGATCAAAGGTGAAGCTAAAATTACTCAGATCATGTAGACCTGCACTTTGAGGTTCTCTGGAGCAAGGCTTGTGATGCCTGGGACAGCAGTACTGGCAACAGCAGGCCTGGTGCCCTGAAGCCCCTGCTTCCTGCCTGTTTCTCTGGAAGTCAGCTGAGCTTCATGGCCACTCTAGAGCACAGCCTTGGAGCCCCTCTTCGCACACATGCGTGTGCTGCCTGTCTCGGGTTAGCCATGGCCCATGAAGCTATCTCTGACTCCTGGGCAGCCAGAGGTGGGGTGGGGCGGCAGGGTGGGAAACCTCCCAGGCACCAACAGTGACCTTGGTGAGACGCTGAGGGTGAGTCAGATCCTCCTCACAGACTACACATGGCTGCCACCTCCTGGAACTTGCCATAACCCAGGCAACTCTCAGATCCTGGGCCTTCACTTGTGATGTCAGGGATGGGGGCATTGCAAAGGAGGAAGGCAGGGACAGCAGCTGGATGTTACCTGCTCTCTACTCTGGAAACCCAAGGCTGGAGACAGCTGCAGCTCTGGGCGCCCTGGGGGCTTCTGCCAGTCCCGCCTGGCTTCCCTCTTGGAATAGAGTGGAATCCTCACAGGTTTATAAAACCAAGCCTGATTTCAGGAAAGCGGGTGTCCTTTGGGGCACCTTTGATTTATCCTGCCCTCCTAATCCACATCACGCCCCACATTGGTGAAACCATGGCATGTTTCCAAGAAGTCCTTTCTCTCTCTCTCTGAGCTGAGGTGCCGTTACAAGCTGTTCAGAGGCCCCCATGCCTAGTACCTCTGACACAGGCAGTTGCTGTGGCAAAGGAGAGGCACCAAACAAAGACACTGGCCCTCTCTAAAGACTTTTGGTGACTCTAGAGCCAGAAGTCAACAGTGGGATGGACAGATCATCTCCAACTCCTGTCTTCAAAATGCACCTGTGTTTTAATGGCTACCCAGGGAAGGAGATCCAGTCACTGGTTAACATTCTGCGATGGTGTCTGATAGCCCTCATGAGCTCCAGAATGTTCCTAGCCCTCTTAGACTTTCTTTTTGTATCTTCATCACTCCGACATTGGTGCTCTTTCAGGCCCTGTTTGCTGCAACCCTGACTGGAGCCTTCACATTTAAGTTCCTAATGAAATCTTCTCTTTGACTTTTGCTCATTTATAAAACTTTGTGACAGCTCTTGGGGTCCAGAGAAATCAGTTTCTAGACCAAATGCCAAGTGCCGTCTCCCAGATCTGCAGGTGAGGGTAGTCACTAAAATGCCAAGTGACCTTTTTGCAATCAGACAGCTGAGGGTGACCTTGCTGGCTGGGCTAGGCCAAATGGGCTCCGGCAGTTCACTGTGTCTCATTTCTCTGCTATTCGACCTGGTTCACATGTGGCTGGGGGTACTGAGCCCAGGCAGTGGGCCCAACTCAGCGGTGTCCTCTGGCCTCTGCACAAGATCTTTATCATGAAGCTAGGCAAGGGCTGTACAATCCTTTCTGTTACTTCAGGGTAATGGTCAAGGTAGGAAGGAGCTCTGGCTGACCTGCCTGGAAGAACAGGTTGAGGTTTATAAGGTTGATTTCAGTAGTTTTGGGGTTTAATGGAGAGGGGCTGGCTGATGATGGCCTGGCCATAGCACTGAAGTCCAAAGACCCAAGGTATACAGAGGTCAAAGCTTCAGGATGGGCAGGAAATTTGTGCAGGCCAGCCTGGAGAGCCTTCTTAAGTCTTGAGGATGGTACATTCCCCAAGGGCCGTGACCACTTCGTAAATGTATTTTCACTCCCTTAGAAAACTCAGCACAGTACTGTCACATAGTATACAGACGATGGTCAAGAGCACTGAGTTCCAAGCCCTGCTCTAGGATTTAGCCTTGTGACTTGGGCGAGTTAATTAAATTATCTTCTCTGTGCCTCAGTGGGCTCATCTGTTAAATGGAGATAATAATAGTACTTGCTTTACATGACTGTTACAGGGATTAAATGAGAGGATAAGCAATTACAGCAGTGTCTGGCACATTTGCTGATAGTATAGGCACACAACAGGTATTGATTGAGTGAATGGCTAAAATTCAGATGGAATTATATTGCAGGAGGACTAAATTCCTAGTTTGAGGCTGTTTATCTCCAGTGCTTAATTTCTGGTATTTGTCACCTATTTTATATGCTAGAGAGTTTCATAATTATTTAAATCATGTCACCAAGACAGCCTGGAAGAAACTAGTACATATATTGAAACCCCTTCCACCTCAAGGCTGTAAGCTGGGGCCAGGCGTGCACTGCCGCCATGTTCTCCACACATGTTTAAGTTCACGGGCTGAAATGTGCAATTCTTTGCTGTTGATGGAGCTACAGCTGCCTGGACAGAGCTCGGTTACGCTGTTCAGCCCCGTGCTGCAGCTGGCTCCTCTCATGACCAGAGGCCAACATACATCCCATGGTTTGTTAGGGTCAGGGCAGCCACCTGGGACCACAGACCAGAATGCTGCTCACTTATCTCCTTGGGGATTTATATTTGGCCCTTGACCTTGCTGGCCCTCTGCTCTGGCCACCTGAGAAAGCTGGCACAAGACAACAGGAAATTGGAAGCTATGTCACGGGTCAGGTGTCCAGGGAAAGGCCTGAAGGTGACCACCCTGGGTGTCATGTGGAGGGAAGGGAGGACACCCTGGCAGGAAAGCCTGGACTCAGCTTGGGCTGTAGCCAACCCCTCTCTCTTCAAAGCACCCACCAAAAAAGCTACAACAGAGCAGAATGGCTGGGCCTCTCTCACCCCTTCCTTTCCCGCACTGAGCTCACTTGTGCACCGGCCTCATGACTCCCCTGCCAAGTCCCTTGGCTTCCCTCTGCAGTCTGTGGAATCTGAGCAGGATGATCCCTGGCCCAGCTGTTAGGAATCATTTTAAGGATGAAAACAATTAAGCTGGGCAAGAAGCCCACCACCGAATCCTGCCGCCTTTTTTGCACCCTTGCCCATTGTTCTCCTTTACCCCTTTCTGGGTCACCTTTTCTATCTATCCACGAACCTGCTGAGAATATTCACTGACAGTGTGCTGGCTTTGGAGGCACCCGCCCAACCCTGTGGATTTGGAGATCCTGGGGTGTGGGAGGAAGGGGTAACCGGATTCTGGAAGCATCTCCCCCCACAGGACGCTGGGCCAGATTCAGCCAAAGTGCTGGCCATCTGTGTAACGTTGCTAAGCAGTGTCCTTCCTGGACTTGTCCTCCCTGCCCTCTGGGCATCAGAACTCTTGGTGCTGACGTAAGAGATGTGGACACTGAGGCACGTCTAAGGAAGGCTGTAAGCCGTTTATCCATCCACCCTAGGCAGCCCTTCCGGCTCTACAGGCCAGAGAGCTCACTGCTGCATCTAAAGAAGTTCCTCAGATATTTTGAATGCTCCTTGCAAGGGCAGGACTAGCTGAAGGAAGTGCTAGACAGGGCCCTGGGGCTCTGGACTCCAGCCTGCGAGCCAGGCAAGGGGATGATGGCAACATCTTTGGTCTCTGGTGCTCCACATGGCTCCTGAACTCCTCTGGACGGTGTCTGTCTCCCCTGCCCCCCAGGCCACTGTTCTTCCCGCTGCTGTGCCCTGGTATCTAGGACCATGCCTGGCACACAGTAGGCTCTCAGCAAATTTGTCTCACTAAGGCTGACAATGCCCACTTTCTGCAGCAGGGCCAGCATCCTTTCTTCACGTTAAGGCGTTGCTATTCCTTCTTCACCTGGGTTATTTGCCTTAAGTATCAAAGTCCTAAGCTAAAGAAACAAAACGCTAAGGTGGCTGATTTCAGGCATCGACAAGGGAGAAGAAGGCCTGTCTTGGGGAGGAGGTGGCAATGGGAGCTTCGGGAAGACAGAGAATGCTTGTGAGGCTCAGCTCCCCAAGTATCCCTAGAACTTCTTCATTACCTCTGTGGCCCCAGGAAAGGGACCCAGACGCTGGCCCATGCCCAGTGTGAAAGCTGGCAGCAGGCGTGCAGGGGGAGCTGGGAAAAGCAGCTCGAAGTGCATGTCTCAGTGCATTTCTCAGCGTATCACCTTACTCTGATCCACCCTGTTGGTGAGGGCGGCTGTCCCGCCCACCTTCACAGCTGCCGGGGTGTGGCTGGGGAGGGGAGCCTGGGCTGTGAGAACAGATGATTTCAATTTAAGCAGCATTTGGGGAGAGTCCTGTTCCACTTGCTCATTTTTCTTAGCACTCCCCCCACCCCTGCTCCGAAACTTGATTCAATCAGTGGTGGATGGGAAAGGCCTGTTTCCATGACAACCCCACTGTGAGAGAGAAAAATCAGCCACAGAGCAGGCTAGAATTTTATCTGGAAGAGGGCACTTGGGTGGGTTTAGAAATGGAGACCCAGCACACAGTGCGATGGGCTCGCATCCCATGGTGGGACATCAGACCCTGGAGAAGGCATGGAACACGGGGTGCCATCAAGGATGTTTATGCTCAGAGAGACACACCTGCTCATTGCCTGGTTTCCATTAAACCTGCCTGATCTCTCTGGGCTCCAGGCCTACTGCTTGGGTTTATTTTCATGGCTGATGTAACCCAACCAGACTGATGAGTCTGGATCTTTCTCTTTTTTGTACAGTGCTTCCTGTTTAGTTGAGCATGTTCAATATTTCTGTGCACATTCATTTCCCATCTGATGTTTCCAAAGAGGACTGTGGTCTCGATTTCATCTTCCAAGGTGAATGCTCTGGAGCCCAAGGACCCAGATGTGTTGATAGAAAGCATGGTGTGGACGTTGTTCACAAAGGTTCAATCCAAAGGGAGGGGATCTTTGGGAAAGATTAAGGGTTTCAGTTCAACCTCTACACCCTTTTAGAGTTGTGGAAGTTGAGTTTCTAAGGAGAAATTATTGGCTGGACTTGGCATCCCAGCCTGTGTCCAGAATGAGATGTTCAGGAAAGGTGTTTCTAGGAGGCACGTTGCTCTGAAAATGTCCCAGTCTGGGCTTGAGGACTCAGGATACATCGACCCCTATCATTCTCTGAGGTTCTCAGTCTGCTGGTTTCCTTGGAGATCTATATGCAGCCCAGCTCTGGGCCTGGCAGAACTCATGGCCCTAGGTTTGGAAAAATCCCCAAATGTAATCTCCTCCAAGGGTTTTGCCCTTCATTCTGAACTCCATGGGGCCTTTTAAAGTAGATTGAATCCATATGTTTCTGATTCATTTACACTTAACTCATCAGAATGTTCCCTTTTTTTAAATGCGTGATTTGTTGTCTTAAGATGCCTTTACAGTCTTGTTTATAAGCGCTTCTTTCCCCTTTAGAAACAAGATACTATGTATTGTCAAGGCATGTGCTGGGGTGGCTGTGGTAGAGACCTTCTAGTTTCAGGTCTGAGTCTCGTTTTGGTTCCTAAGAGGAAATGCACTATTTTTGCAGAGCTGCTTGGTTTGATTGTTAAAAGATTTCATTTAGGCTCTGAGCATGGGTTTGACAGCAAATATTTTTACTCCTTCTCTTAGGGTGGAAACTCAGTGAATGCTGCTTCCAAATAGCAAAGTAACCTTGGGAAAATTACTTAATCCTTTTGGTCCTCCAGTCTTTCCTCTGTAAACTGGGGATGAAAATACCCACTACGTCACAGGGCTGTCATGGCAATAATGTACTTCAAGATGTTATAAAAACATGAGTCATAGAATTAGCTGGGGGTCCTCTAAACAAGCCCATGCATTGCTCTAGCCTTTCCTTCATATGTCATCCCTTGGGTCCACTTTACTCCAATTAATACATCAAGACTCAGCCCAAACATCACATAGTCTAAGACCTTCCTTGTATATCAGCCTTTACCCCCCAAGAACAGTCCATCAGTCTCTCCCCTGTGTTCGTGCAACACCTTACCCACGTCTCTATCCTCTGACTCATCACTTGTTAGCAATTTGTTTATATAGCCCTATTTTCCCTTTATAAAACTGAGATCTCCTTGAGGCCAGGAAAATTATATTCATCTTGGTATTTCCAAAGACATGGACAGAGTCTGGCTCATGGAGGGGCTCAATAATAGTTGAAAATAAGAAAAAAAAAGACAGCAAAGGGAATACAATGCTATAAATTCTTTTGGGAATTCAGGATGAATCCAGTTAACTCCACCTGGCTTTGTAAGACGTGAGGATAAGGAGAAAGTAATGAGTAAGATTTCTCCTTTTTTCTGTAAGAACTGTTAATGCCAATTAGAGGGCAGCTTCCAAAAACCACCAGTAGCAACAGCACACTTCTTCAGTAACTGTATCAGCTCCTTTAGTCACGCCCAAGTTTTTGAGACAAAACTAGAGATACCTAACCCATAGGGTCATATGTAATAATAAATATCAAAGTCCTACAGTAGAATTCCAAGCTATTTCCTTCTTTAAGGTATATCAGGTGTAATGGGAAAGAGGAAAGTCTTTTCCCATTTTACGAAGGATTTTATTGTCAACACTGGTCCTCTCCTCTCTCTCAATCCATAATCTATGAGCATAGCCTTGGAGAAATAAAAAATAGGTCCATATAAATTCAACATTCAGAGTCACTGAATGTTAGATATGTAAAAAGCAAAGTGTGACTGCTAGTCACTGTAGGTCTTGGGGCAACAAAGAAGCATTGAAAAGATCCCTGCCTTTGAGTATTGGTTGTAGATAAAGATGCAGAGCTAACTGCATGGCAGAGAAGATTTTGATAATTGCTAAAACAAAGGAACAAAGCATGGGTACAGAGGAGGGAAAAGTACCTATGACCAGTTTAATCTGGGAAGGCTTCATGGGGGAAAGGTGGTAACATTTGACCTGAACTTTGAAATACAGCTAGAACTTGACAGATGGTAATAGAGAGAGCTTCCAGACAAAGAGAATAACCACCTGAACATAGTTCATAAGGTGGACATGTGCAGAGCATATTTTATGAACATCAAACAGACCAGGCTGGAGTGTATAGTTACTGGAAGGAGCAGTGAGAAATTAGGCCAGACAGATAGGCTTGAGCTTGAAGTTAAGGACTTAAGACTTTATATCACTATTTTTTATTATGGAGTGACTTTATCAGAACTATGGTATAGAAAGATCATCCAGGCCACAGTGTAATAATAATAGTCATCCTTTACTGAATACCTGCTATATTCAAGCAACCATTCTAACTGATTTATATGAATTAATTCATTTCATTGTCATTTCAATCTATGAGGTAGATTATATCCCATTTTACAGATGAGTAAAATGAGGCACAGATAGGCTGGGTGATCTTCCCAAGTCCAAACTGCCAGAAATCAATAGAACCAGAATTCAGATCTTGATTTTTGGCCCCAGACCCCATGCCCTTAACACTTAACACTCTCATAGCAAAGAAGCAGAAAGCAGGCAATTAGAAGCTATTTCAGTATCTAGTAACAAGTTCTGAGGGCTGAATGGAAACAGTGGTTTAGAAATAGAAAGAAAACAGGTATGAATGATACAGTAGAGGTACTGCCCCCAATTTGCTGTGGAGTGGAGGATGGTGAAGGAGAGCAGAGTCAGAGAAGACTTTGTGGCTTGGGATTTGAACCACAAAAGGCAAAGTAAATTTCAACGGGAAGGTGAAGAGTTCAGTTTTGAACATGTGGAACATAATACACATGTGAAACTATCTTGCAAACCATTGGAAGTGTGGGCTGGAGAAAGTTTGCAGCTACAGATGTTGAAACATTGTGGGAATCATTGAAGCCAGAGTAGGCCAGGCCATCAGGAGAAGCACAATCTCTTTGATGCCTTGTAACATAAACTCTCATCATTTTTCTTTTTCTGGTTACTTAAGGTATAAAATTCAGTTGTTGATTTGAGATCTTTCTTTTTTTAAATGTAAATACTTATGGCTACAAATTTTTCTCTTTGCACTGCTTTCACGGCTTCCTATAAGTTTTGGTATGTTGTATTTTCATTTTCATTTATCTCAAGGTATTTTCTAATTTCCCTTGTGATTTTGTCTTTAACACATAGGTTGTTTAAGAGTGTGTATTTAATTTCCACATATTTGTAACTTTCCAGTTTTCCTTCTACTGTTGATTTCTAGTTTTATCTTATTGTGGTTAAAAAAGATATGTTGTGTGACTTCAATAATTTTAAATCTGTTATGACTTGTTTAAATCTGTTATGACCTGAAGAATGTTCCAGGTAACACTTGAGAAAATATGTACCCTGCTGGTGTTGAGTGAAGCATCCTGTATATGTATGTTAGGTATAATTGGTTTGTAGTTGTTCAAGTTCTCTGTTTCCTTATTGATCTTCTGTCTGGTTGTCTTACCAATTTTTGAAAGTAGGGTATTGAAACCTTCTGTAGGCATGTGTACTTCTCCCTTCGAGTCTGTCAATGTTTGCTTCATATATTTTGGAGCTCTGATATCTGGTGCATACATGTTTATATTTGCTATATCTTTTTGGTAAATTAACTCTTTAATCAATATATAATAAACTTCTTTGTCTCTTGTAAAGTTTTTAATAGTATGTTGTCTGGTATTAGTATAGCCATTCTTAACTGTTTTTTGCTGATATTTGCATAGAATATTTTTTACTATCCATTTTCTTTCAACCTATGTGTGTCTTTAGATCTAAAGTGAGTGTCTTATAGGCAGCATATAATTGGATTATGCTTTTTAAAAAATACATTCTGGCAACCTGTGCCTTTTGTTTGGGAAGTTTAAGCCATTTACACCGAAAGTAATTAATAATAGGGAAGAACTTTCTTATGCCATTTTGTTATTTTTCTGTAAGTCTTATAGCTTTTTTGTTGCTTATTTCCTCCATTCATTCTTTGGCTTTTGTTGATTTTCTTGTAGTGACAAGTTTTGATTTCTTTCTATTTTCCTTTCGTGTATAATCTATACATATTTTCTTTGGGGTTACATGGGGATTACATATAGTATCCTAATATTATGACATTCTATTTTG
Source organism: Symphalangus syndactylus (assembly GCF_028878055.3). NCBI lineage: Eukaryota > Metazoa > Chordata > Mammalia > Primates > Hylobatidae > Symphalangus > Symphalangus syndactylus. Next base: position 147,875,474 of record NC_072425.2, read on the forward strand.
AATTGATACCAAATTTACTTCAATTGCATATAAAAACTATACTTCTTTGAAACTACTCCCAATACTTTATGTTATTGAGGTCACAAATTATATATATAGTGTACACATTAACATAGATTTATAGTTATTTGTATGTACTTGTTTTTTAAATACCACAGAAAATAAAAAGTGGGGTTATAAACCAGAATTACAATGCCAGACTTTACATTTGTTCATATCTTTACTTTTACCAGAGATCTTCATATCTTCTTTGAGTTACTTTATAGCATCCTTTCTTTTCAACCTGAAGGACTCATGTTAGCATTTCTTGTAGGGCAGAACTAGAAGTATTGCATTTTCTCAGTTTTTGTTTTGTCTTTATTTCTCTCTCATTTTTGAAGGACAGTTTTGCTAGATACAGTTGTGTGTGTGTGTGTGTGTTTTATTTTGGGACTTTAAATATTGTACAACTGCCTTCTGGTCTCTAAGGCTTCCGATGAGAAACTAATCTTACTGAGGATCTACCATATATGATAGATAACTTTTCTCTTGCTCTTTCAAGATTTTCTTTGTTTTAGCCTTTCAGCAGTTTGTCTTCAATGTGTCTCAGAACAGGTCTTTTTGGTTTTATCCTACTTGAAATTCATTGAGATTCTTGAATTTGTAGATTCATGTCTTTCCTCAAATTTGGGAAGTTTTCAGCCATTATTTCTTCATGTAAGCTCTCTTACCCTTTCTCTCTTCTCTTTCTGGGACTTCCACAGTCATATATTGATCCTCTTGATAGTATCTCTAAATCCCTTATCCCTTAGGCTCTGTTCACTTTTCTTTATTCTTTTTTCTTTCTGCTCCTCAGACTTGATAATTTCAAATGTCCTATCTTCAAGTTTACTGATATTTTCTTCTACCTGTTCAAGTCTGCTATTGAAACCTTCTAATTTATTTTTCATTTCAGTCTTTGTATTTTTCAGCTCCATCATTTCTGTTTGGCTGATTTTATAATTTCTATCTTTTTGTTGATACATTTATTTTGTTCATATATTGTTTTCCTGATTTTCTTTCATTCTTTTTTTCTTTTTCTTTTTTTTTTTTTTTTTGAGACAGGGTCTTATTCTGTTGCCCATGCTGGAATGCAGTGGCAGGATCATGGCTCACTGAAGCCTTGATTTTTCTAGGCTCAAGCAATCCTCCCACTTCAGCCTCCTGAGCAGCTGGGACTACAGGCACATGCCACCATGCAGAGCTATTTTTTTTTTTAAACAGAGACAGGGGTCTCGCCATATTGCCCAGGCTGAGCTCAAGCGATCCTCCTTACTACAGCCTCCCAAAGTGCTGGGATTACAGGCATAAGCCACTGTGCCCAGCCTCCCTTCATTCCTTATCTATGTTTCTCTTTAGCTCTTTGAGCATATTTAAGAGAATTGTTTTAAATTCTTTGTCTTATATCTCATCCTTGTGTTTCTTCAGGGATAGTTTCTGTCTTTTTATTTCTTTGAATGGGCTATGTTTTCTGATTTTTTTGTGTACCTTGTGATGTTTTGTTGAAAATTGAGCATTTGAAAAAAAAAAAAAAAAAAAACCCCAAAAAAACAAAAAACCCGTAAACTTCTCCCAGTCTTCGCAGGCTGGCTTTGTGCCAGAGCCATCCTCATCTAATTAGCCAGGCTTGTGTTCTGAGCCTTTGGATCTGAGGAGAAAGATTAAGGTCTTCTCAGGTCTTTTCTGAGCGTGCATCTTGCCCAGATGTGCATGGCATTTCTATCACCCCATATACACAGCTGTTTATACATGTCTTAATTCCCCAGTCTTACCTCAGTTTCTCCTCAGGGACTTAAATTGTCTACTCTACATTTCCATCTGTCAGCCCAGGTATCTACAAGTCTTAGTCTCTCTGCAGCTTTCCCAAGCAATGCCTGCTACTTCTCACTGCCTCAGCTCTGAGTTAGTTGCAAGAGACCAATCTTCAGGAAGCCCTCAGATAAGTTAGGACATTGTGAATACTCACTCCCTCCAATTCAAGTGATGGGATTGAGAACTGCCATCTCCTTCAGACCAAGATGGTGGCATGTCAGAGGAAGGAGGGAAAGGGTGAGTAAAAATACCCCAAAATTTTCTACCATTTTATACTTGACTTATTTTTCATTGGGCATTTTCTTGACTGCTGTAGACCTTTGACTGTTTTTCATAGCCCATATAAAAATACTTTATCCTGTTTTTGTTTTTTTTGTTTGTTTGGTTGTTTTTTTGTTGTTATTATGTCTCTGTGAGGGAACAAGGCTTGATACTCCCCAGTGTGCCATTTTGCTGATGTCACTCTCCATTATCATTTTTGTGACTCCTTCTGGCTGCTGGATACCCTTGACAGACCAAAATGAAGGCAGACAAGAGAGTCAAAAACTATGTCTCTTTTCATGTGCCATAACAGATGAATTTTTCCCATGAACAGTATCTATGCTACTCAGGAATGACAAGCTATAAAGAATGAGCATATATAAACAGAGGCCTTGGAAAGCCCCAACTCTTTAAATCTTAACTGCTATTCCAAAACATCAAACAACCCTATCCTTGTATAACCCTAATGTGAACTTTGATTTTGCCATGGTTGAGGTGATTTTGCCATGGTTGGTCCCAAAGCATATCTTGTTCTGGATAGACAGCTGTGAAAATACTAACTTTCTTAGCTTGGGTTCCCCCGAAAGCAAAGTCGTTTATCTGGGAGGTGATTCCAAGTTGCAGAAAAGAGGGATGAAAGAGAATGAGAAACAGAAGAAGAAGAGGCCAATGTAAGAATGTTGCACTGATGCTGCTGCCATGCACATTGAGAGCTAAATTTTGCAGATATTCCTGAGAAACATACAGAATCATCAACCCCCAGGAATTGCCCACAGAACAGATGGGAAGCCAGAGTATTTATTAACTGTCAAGGGTTTCCCTTGGGGAAATTAACTCCTTCTCTGATTTTCCTCGGAGCTGCATATGTACCTGGGCCTGTCTCTGAGGTATTACGCGGCAGGTGGGGCAGTAGTGGAGTCTGCCACTGGTCAAGGGTGTGTGGGAGCTGGCTAAAGTGGTACTCCGTGGCAACTGGGGATGCTGATGTGTGTTGGGAAGAGTCAAGATGTCCATAGAATGGCAGTCAGGTGACAGCCTCATAAGTATAGATGAGGTGCTCTACCAAACAGAACTCAACAGTGTAAATGTAGAATCTCATCTTTTCTTTTTCTCCTATTTCCCTTCTCTACTTTTTCCTCATCAAATTTCATCTATTTATAAAGAATATTCGTGCCATAATAATATGGAACTGAATTCCATGCTTTTCCAAGCCACTGCAGTTACACAAGTTGGCCCCCCCACCACCTTGTTTTCTTAGCTTCTCAGTGGCTGTTAACCAGAGATACATATTTCAATCCCAGAGAGCAGTCCTTAGCATATTCTTGGGCTTTTCAGGGTAACTTTCTATATGTTGAGGAAGCAAGAACTCAGGGTTTTCCAAAAAGCTGTGGGTCTGAGTGGTTAATCTGTACTGGTTTGCATTAGTTTACCTGTGGGAAATGCAACACAAAGGAAGTGCCCAGCAACCCTGCACATAACGTGCAACCATTCATTCCGACTCTTTTCCCTGAGGATTTCTTTTGGCTGAACAGCAAGCTCTCTAGGCTCTGGAACCAGAGAACATCTCTAACGTAACATAAACGCTGGGCAGCTGCTGGGAGCTGGAGAGGGCTCAGTCTGAACAGCTGTGTGAGGTTTGACCTTGGGGAAAACAACACCAAATCCCACCACCATAGGCTGGTTTCCATTTGGACTTAGTGCAAATGAGGCATAATAACAATTAAACAGATATACTTGGAAGGGAAGGAAATTAAAAAGGCATTTTATGTGGGGTAAGAAGAGTGGGTAAAGAGAAGAAATTTCATGGATGATAGCTGAGAGAAGCTTTTCTGGAACTGATAGAGGTAAAAACTATTATGGGTTGTTAGCTTTATGAGAGTAGGAACTTTCACTTTTCCTTTATGTGATTCTGTACTGTTTAAGTACATTTGTTTATTACAAACATGCCCGATTTTCTAACTCATCCCCCTAGAACACAGAGAGACCCTGCAATTGTAGAAGTGTAGACATGTGAAAGGAGAGGGGTTGAGGGGTGAAGCTGTGTTTTAAGACAGCCACAGACACTGATTAGACAGCTTGGGATGCTTCTTTGAGTTGGATACTCAGTGGTAAACATCTTGGCTAAAAGATGTCCTGGGAAAGATTACATGAGGACTTGGGGCTTTAAATCTTGGGAGAAGACTTTTGTAAGATCACTTGAAATTCCCTAGGAATTGCTTACAGCACTATCATAAAAGGAACAAAAAAATCCATGTGAAAATATTAATCATAGGAGGCTGGAAAGGCAAAGACATTTGTGGCTGTGGACAATTTCAAATAAATTTTGTTGCCTTCCTTAAGCAATGCCAGCTGTGGGCCTGCTTTCTCAAACCAAGATGAACTGTAAGAGAAGAAAGGGGAGGAAAAGTCCCTCCCCCGTACAGAGTTCAAGTGTGTCTGAATTAAGGCAGCTAAATTCTATTATTTTCATGTTCCTCAAATCACTATTGCAGGGTGGGGCTCATAAAGGCATAATAAATGTTTGTTCAACTAAATATTTCAATGACCCAAAGTCTATGTGGATTAAGAAAATTAAAATTATGTTCAATTTTCCTATTGAATTTGAATCCTGAGACTTTACTAAGCTTTCTCATTGTGTTTTTAAATGGTTTCTTAAACAAGTTTACCCAAAGGCTTAGGTCATTCAACGAATGTGTTTGCTTTATGGCATAGCTTAGCATGAGCTTTGCTGTCAGATGTGAGTTCTGGCTCCACCATTTACTAGTTATCTGACTGGGAAAATGGTTTAGCCTATTTAAAAGCTAAGTTTCTTCAGTTATAGAGTGGGTTTAATAACTGTACCTAATCTATGGAAGTTTGGTGATTAAATGAGATAATACTTATAGAATACCTACCTCAGTATTTTTCACAGAGAAAGCAATGAATGTTAATTGTAGTTGGTCATCAATATCCTCCTCCTCTTCTCCTTCATTATCTAGAAGAGGGGTGGGTAAACTAGGGCCCACTGCTAGTTTTTGTAAATAAGTTTTATTGGAACACAGCCATGTCCATTTGCTTATGTATTTTCTATAGTGGCTTTCATTCTACAGGGAAGAGTTGAATAGTTGTGATAGAGACCATATGACCCGCAAAGCCTAAAATATTTACTATCTGGCCCTTTACAGAAAAAGTCTGCTGATCCTTATTCTAGAAGGAAGAAAATCTAGGGATGTGTTTGTACTTTTCCTGAGCTTAAATTACCAGGAACTCATAGCTTTGATTTGAAGAAACTAGATGAAGAGTTTGAATAAACCCTTAAAGCATGGAACATTATGTTTTCTTCATAGATTTAAAAAATATGCCTAGAGGCAGAGATGATCACATGCTAAGAAAGACATGAGGAATCTTTAAACCTAAACATTTTACCTGAAGAGAAAGAACAGTTAGAATCTTTTGGCTTAACAGAAAAGCCACAGAAGCAAGCAGAGAAATCCTAATGAGTTAGAAGACAATCATTTCCAAGGATTTTGAGTGTGTCTTAAGTTATTTTATTGAAATAAAAATTCCTTTTTCTGAGTTCAGAGGCATAATCTGGAGAAGGTCAGAGAGCACTTATAGCCAGGAAGTGTTTGCACATAATAACAGATATGCTATTTGTTCCCAGGAATTTTTTTTCTTTAAACCTCAGAGTTAACACAGTCAAATACAGAGCAAGTGGAATTCCTGCTCTGTAATTCTAAAATTGTCTTTTTAGACTCATAGAAGAGAAAACAATCTGAAAAAAACCACTTGGAAGAAAGAGTGACTACAGTTGATGACAACAGACTGAAAAGAGAATTAAAAAGGGTCAAAAAACCCACAATGCTTTCAAGATTAGATAAAAACTGCTCTGGGCAGATGAGCTAGAGACAGTAAGAAAGAGACAGGACCTGCCTAAAGAGAAGGGTTGGTATGGCTCAACATGAGGCCAGGGGAACCATAAGGACAGCGTTAGTGATAGCATTAGAAGTTGGCTGGCCTCGGGCCACAAGCACCACCCTTCACTGGGGCTTTGTGAGCCACAGGAGAGTTGAGTGAGGGTACCACCACCCGTTCCTGAACACATGACATGTGTCTCTTGGCCTAAGGGGCTATTTTAGATGATCTTGTCTAGAAGGAATGATGGACGGCCCTTTGTGCCCTTAAACTTTGCTCATCTCTTTTCAAACTACCGCATATAATTCTCACGTTAAGGGCTAAGGGTGTGTGTGCATAAACAGAGAGTGGGACCTGGGCTACTGCAGGGTTGAAGTAAGGTAGAACTAACAGTTCCCAGTGTCTGTCCTGAGGCTGGAAGACAGTGCAGGGTTGATGTTAGCTGTAGATCTCCCCCAAACCAAGACTGTGGTGGGATCCACCCTGTGGAACATAGTAATGGTTAAGAGGTTGTTAGGAAATTGATATGCAGAAGTTCCCAAGCATTTCTCATTTGTCTCTTAGCTTGTCCTACGGTGTGTAACAGTGATCATGTAAAGCACTGGAAATACTGCTTGCAGGGCAAGTGCTCAATGCATGATCGCTAGTTGTTTTTTTATTTTTCAGGGAAACAGAACAGATATGTTAGATATAGATATATACAAGAGGGGATTTACCATGGGAATTGGCTCACACAATTCTGAAGGCTGATGAGTCCCACGATAGGCTTGTCTGTAGATTGGAGAACCAGAGAAGCTGGTGATATGATTCAATCTGATTTCAAAGGTCAGAGAACCCTGGTGGGGGATGAAAAGAGGAGGTGCTGATATAATTCCTGGAGTTCAAAGGCTCAAGAACTTGGAGTCTGATATTCAAGGGCAGAGAAGATGGATGTACCAGCCCCCAAAAAGAGGGAAAATTCACCCTTCCTCTACCATTTTGTTGTCCTCAGTGGATTGGATGATACCTACCCAACACTGGTAAAGGCAGATTTTCTTTATTCAGCCTATTGACTCAAATGCTAATCTCTTCCAGAGACACCCTCACAAACACATTGAGAAATAACGTTTCACCAGCTATCTGGGCATCCCTTAGCTCAGTCAGGTTGACAAATAAATTAACAAACACATTGTTATTATTTTTATGGTTGAAAACAAACTGAAAACTTTGTTTTTTGCTGTTTAGCAAATAAATTCTGTTTTTTAAAAACAAACAAGCAAAAGGCACCTAACCCTAACCTAAGAAGTCAGCACAGCTTTCAGATCCTCACCCCTAGAAAGCTCTTGTCCTGGCTGCTCCCTCCTCCTTGCTCTGAGAAATTCCTTATGCAGCTATGTGCAGGAACTGACTGCGCAGGATGATCCGTGAGCCACATGTGGACTACCCAATCTGCTTTTTGTTCCTAATTTCTGAATGAACAACTGAAAATTCCCCATGTGATCACTCCCTCTACCAGCTCTTGCTTTTCCAGAAACACTAGGCTTGCTGTTTTGTACATTTGCAGGATAAAAGAAATGTAAACATTTAAATAATAATGTATTTTTAAAGGCATAATGGGGTTAGTTAAGTAAAACAACCCATCTCACATCATCTGCAGAAGAAATCTAATAAGTTTTGGGGTTCATTGGGGAACCAGAGAATATTCAATTTTATGAGAGGATTAAGTTTTTATTGAATTACGTCTTTATTCAAGGCGCTTTGGTTCATCTACTAAAATAGGGAGTTTAACTCAGTGATCTTTGGACTAGTAAAATGAAAATCATGATAAGAATCTTTTCATAAATCAGTTCTTTCTTTTCTTTTCTTTTTTTTTTTTTTTTTTATTTGAGACAGAGTCTTGCTCTGTCACTCAGGCCAGAGTGCAGTGGCACAATCTCGGCTCGCTGCAACCTTTCCCTCCTAGGTTCAAGCAATTCTCCTGCCTCAGCCTTCTGAGTGGCTGGGATTACAGGTGCGCGCCACCACGCCCAGCTAATTTTTGTATTTTTTTAGTAGAGATGGAGTTTCACCATGTTGGTCAGGCTGGTCTCAAACTCCTGACCTTGTTGTGATCTGCCCACCTCAGCCTCCCAAAGTGCTGGGACTACAGGCGCCCGCCACCACACCCAGCTATTTTTTTTTTTTTGTATTTTTAGTAGAGATGGGGTTTCACCATGTTAGCCAGGATGGTCTCGATCTCCTGACCGAGATCCGCCTGCCTCAGCCTCCCAAAGTGTTGGGATTATAGGAGTGAGTCACCGCGTCTGGTCTATGAATCCATTCTTTCAATAAAGACTCTGCTGGGGCTGAGGGCTGCCAGATATTGGGTGTCCCTGAAGATGAAGCCAGTTGTGTCTATTGGCCTCTTCTCCAAATAGCCAAAGCAAGTGTGCTCAGTGCCCTGGAGTGGCCCAAGGGCAGGGGAATGAATAGTAAAAAGTGTCTCAAGAAAACTGAGTTCTAGTTATGGTTTTTCCATTAACAGTTGAGGCTCCCAAGCTTCTCTGGGCTTCAATTTTATCATCTGTAAAAACAAAGGCATATGACTATTGGTGATTTCAAAATACTGATCTCATGTCAAGTTAGTGACTTAAAACCCCTCCAGGAGAGGTTGTTAAAGGTACACCTTTCTTAGCATAAATCTGGAAACAACCTAAGTGCCCATGAGTAGGGGAGTGGTTAAATAAGTTATGGTATATCCAACCGTAAATGCCCTTTGAAAAGTATGAATTAGATCTGCATGTGCTGATATAGAAAGATCTCTAAGGAATATCATCAATTGAAAAAAGTAAAGTACAGAGCAATATATATGGCGAAATTCCTCTTGTGTAATATATCTGTGTGTATCTGAAAATGCATATATATTTATATATAAATGCACATATATATGGCACAAACTTGCTTTCAGTGATTGTTTACATGGGGGTATACATGAAGCTGTTTAGAGTGTTCATCTTAATAGTTAACAGCTGTATGGGCAGGATAATATTTAAGGGATTGGTAATAACAATAGTAATGTTAATAGTTAAGGGCTGATTCACCCCACCTATTTCTGATGTCTTCTTTTTTTTGTGCCCGTCAACATTTATCTACTAATGTGTTATAACAAGAAGGGGACTTGGTACTGTGGGCAGAATACTGAATGGGCAGTAAGTGGATCCGAGTTTAAATCATATTCTAGTTGAACATTCTTGTGCAAGTAACTTAACTTCCCTGGATCTCAATGTCCTCATCTTTTAAATGTGGTAACAGGACTAGCAATAAAACATGGTGGTTCTATTTTAATTTGCAGGTAGTCTTTATAAGTTACCCGGGGAGACACACAGGAGCGTGCACACACACACACACACACACACACACACACTCAAATATAGAAAAAATGAGTAAAGAGCATTGCTAACTCTCAACAAATACTTTAAAGTTCTTTCTTAACACTATGGGCTACAGAGGAGAAATAACCTTTATCCTTGAGGAATTTTATGATCTTGTATGGGAGACAAAACAAATTTGTGTGAACCAACTAGAGAATAATATAAAGCCACATATGACAACCTTGGATTAACCTCATTCTTACGGAGCTCCCTTTAAAATATTACTCACCTGAAACTCAAGAAAACCAGACTCGGCAATAAATGTAAAACCCAAGTCTCTCGGCCACATTTGCACTGAAATGTAAAATAAAGGGTTAGACAGGTACAATTTCCTTCGTAGTGATAAAATCCTCTGATTCTATTATATAATCTCCAAAAGCAGGTCCAAACTGAATAATTTTTTTCCCCTGAAACTAGATTCCTCCCTGTTTAGTAGAGTCCCCATTTCCAATTTAGGACTTTGCCAACCCCATACAACTTCTTTGCGCAAAATTCCCCAAGATAAGGTCAAGGAGAAGGCCTTACATTACGTCAGCCCCATTATCTGAGCTCGAGAGCCTCCCTTGGCTCCACCCTGTCTGGGCAGTGCAGTGGGAGAGGGGACTGGGCTGGGGGTGGCCAGGTGGCTGTCTAGTCTGCCTGGTCACAAAGACCCCAGTGAGTGTGAGATGAGCACATGACAGGGGCTCTGGGCAGGTCAGACTTGATGCCTAACTTGACCCTGCTGACAGCCAGAGTTTGATAAAGACATGATTGAGTTGGGGATTTCTTTCTGACAGTTTAATGGATGGCTATAATTAGGGGCCTGCTCTGAGGGTGTGGAAACACACAGACCCCATTGTAGGGAGGCTAAATGCTACAAAGGTCAAGGCCAAAATATGGTATGAAAGAAGCTCAACGTTTTCCAACATACAGGAGAAGTAAGTCAGCAGTGAAACGTGTTTACTGAGCATGATCAAGCATAGCCAGTTCTTTTTGGTTCCTGAGCTTGATGGTTGTCATCAGTGGTGGGTCTCTGAAGCAGAGTTTCAGTCCTTGTGGCTCCAGACACTAGCACTCTAAAGGTGGAGTTGACAGGATAAACTTCCCACCTGATCTCAGAAAGCAACTGACTTTCTTTTCTTCTCTTGGAACCATCTCCTTGACTAAAAATAATAATGACAACAACAATAACTGAGACATACACATCGAATTTTCATGTTAAATTTAAACAGTATTTGTCGGTTTGTTTATGCTTCTTTGTCAAAATAATGATTAATGAAAGTGGCTTTAAGCCCTAGATACTTTCTGGGATGTTTTAAAAGACTTTTTCTTAGAATAAAGGAGTCATGATGTGCCAGCCATAATAAGATCCAACTAACAATGATCAAAAAAAGTACAGTGAGTAATGGCAATAATGTTCTCATTAAAGGATAATAGCTCACAACTTAGAAACAGAAGGAATTAGTGAAACTCCATCCATCGAAGGCTCACAGGCTGCCCTTGGAAATACTCTTACCTGGTCACAGTACTAGTGAATTCATTTCCTGGTTAAGTTTGTAAGGTAGGCATCTTGAAAGACACTCATTAATCAAACAATCAAATAATCCCAGGGCTGAAAAGGATTTTGGTGGCCCTAGAGTGCCAAGAGGCTGACCCACCTCTGCCGTATGGATTCTGATGCTCTGACTCCTTTACACTGCCTATCCCAATCTGGGTAGCTATGAGTATTAACAAACTTGTCCTGATACAGTAGTCTCCCTTATCTGCAGTTTCACTTTCTACAGTTTTAGTTACCTGTGGTTAACCACAGTCCAGAAATAGTAAATGGCAAATCTCAGAAATACACATAAGTTTTAAATTGCATGCCCTTCTGAATGGCATGAGAAAAATCTCATGCAGTCCTACTCCATCTCACCCAGGACGTGAATCATCCTGTTGTCTGGCATGTCCGTGCTGTCTGCGCTACTCACCCATGAGTCACATAGGAGCCATCTTGGTTATTAGATTGACTGTCATTTGTTTTGCAGTGCTTGTGTTCAAGTGACCCTTATTTTACTGAACAGTGGCTCCAAAGAACAAAAGTAGTGATGCTGGCCATTTGAACATGCCTAAGAGAAGCTGGGAAGTGCTTCCGTTAAGTGAAAAGTTGAGAGCTCTTGACTTAATAATGAAAGAATAAAAATTGCAATATTAAAGTTGCTGAGATCTACAGTGAGAATGAATTTTTTACTTGTGAAATTGTGAAGAAGAAAAAAATTCATATAGTTTTGCTGTTGCATCCCAAACTTTATCATAGGTATGTATGTATAGGAAAAAAACATAGTTGGGGTTGGTACTATCCTAGGTTTCAGGCATCCATTGGGTGTCTTGGAACACATTCCCTGTGGATAAGTGGGGACTACTGTATTGAGCTAAAATCTTTTTTTTTTTTTTAACCTCCCACTGATTGGTTCCATTCTACCAACTGGGGTCACATAGACCAAGGCTAAGTCCCTGCTATATATGCTACTAGGACTGGCTACGTAATTTGCAGGGCCCAGTGCAAAATGAGAATGTGGGGCCCATGTTAAAAATTACTAAGAATTTCAAGATGGTAGCAGCATTAAGCCAAGGGTGGAACCCTTCTAACTGCAGAGCTCTGTGTGGCTTTACAGGTAAGCACACCCAGAAAGTTGGCGGTGTAGGGAACTTTTTGTTTTGTTTCTGAATGACTGGATTTGGTACAGTGTTAATAGAAGGAAACTTTATTTTTCCTCCACTTTGTGTTATAACTCTTTTTCAATTCCTTCTTCCTTCCTGCAGATCCCATGGAATATTCTGGTCTTTTGCAGATATTAAAAGCCCAGTTCAATATTTTGTTAAACTCCAAGCTCTCAATCACTACCTTTGCCCTGGCTGGGGCTGGGAAACTTGTAGAGACTTGCTTCTTTTCTTTGTTCTCCTGGCTGGTCTACCTCCCACTCTTCATGTTGCTGTTGGCTCCTTCAGGGCTGGCCAGGGATAGAAGGAGAAGGGCAGCGGATGGGAAAGGTCTTCCTTACTTGGTAGGCCCAGGTGTGATCTGGCATAAGGGCTCTCTGAGCTGAGCACTCAAGTGCTCCTCCTTTCTTTCATGGGTATGTCTCTGGGTTCTTCTAAGCTCCTCCTCTGGGGACTTTGAACTGCAGTTTTCTGGTGCGGGGATGCCTCCTTTGGCTAGAAGTTGATGACATTCTCCCAGCCCATGGCTGGTGGTTCACTGCAGTCTCCTGCTGGGGTTGTCCACCCTGCACTCCCTAATTCCAGTGGTCCTCTTGGATAGAGTTTTCAAACTGCCTCATGCTGGTCTCTTCCTCAGGATTCACATGTGGACCTTGGGAAACATGTGTTTTTGCCCTGTCATTTGCATAGCTCCCTTCAGTCTGCCAACACAGCTTCTACTCCCTGCCCACAACCAGAAACTCTCTCCTTCAGATTTTCTTCCAAGTAAGTGTGACTCAGATACCAGTTCCAGAATCTGCCCCAATTCCAAGGAATATATGGCAAGCCTGTTAGAGGTTCTTTGAAACTCATCTCAGTTGGCCTGAGTAGTGGAGGATTAGGAGGGCATTTCAGCATACAACTTTCTTTACTTTTTTTTTTTTTAAGGAAGAATTTTGCTCTGTTGCCCAGGCTGGAGTGCAATGGTGCAATCATGGCTCACTGCAGCCTCAATCTTCTAGACTCAAGCAGTCTTCCCATCTCAGCCTTCCCATCTCAGGTCCTGAGTAGCTGGGACCAAAGGCATATACCACCACACCTGGCTGATTTTTTTTTTTGAGAGAGATGGGGTCTCGCTTTGTTGCCCAGGCTACAAGTTTCTTTCTGAAGAAAGCTTACCATCTGTTGCTCCTCCTTAATGGATACTTAGTCTTTTCTTATATCATCTGGAGATGAGTGATAGACCAACGCAAGCAGAACAAATTATTGGTCTTGCCCCTTTCTCTAAATTTGAAGGTAGTTGGCACCTATTGTGCTTAGTGTTAGGGCTTTAGCAGACAATGAGACAACAAAGAGAAGTCCCACTTGAACACCCTGTTATACAAGTAATGGACATTTGAAGATAACTACAGCTATGGATTCAATGTTTGTGTCCCCCACAAATTCATGTGTTGAACTCCTAACTTCCAATGTGGCTATGTTTGGAGATAGGGCCTTTATGCAGGTAATTAAGGTTAAATTAGACCATGAGGGTAGCGACCTGATCTGGCAGAATTTGCATCCTTATTCTTAAATCCCTTTCTCTCTCATGTGCCCTTCTCTCTCCACCATGTGAGGACATAGTGAGAAAGGAAGACATCTGCAAGTTAGGAGGAGGGTCCTCAACAGAACTAAATTGGCTGGCACCTGGATCTTGGACTTCCCAACCTTCAGAATTGTGAGAAAATAAATGTCTGTTGTTAAAGCCAGTCTGTCTATGGCATTTTGTTAGTCAGCCCGAGCTGAGTAAGATGACTACTCTGCACTTTCGTGAGTGTTGCCTTTCTAAATGTGAGCACCTGCCATTCCTTTAATCCTCCCCAGCAGACCAAAATCTGTTTGCTCACCTCTCTGGACAGGCTCTAGTTTGTTACATATTGGAGTCACACTTTTCACAGGAACTGTTCACCATGGAGAACCATGAGCATAAGTGGAAATTGTGTTAAGTCACCTCACTCTTGGAAACCTGTTTGGTTGTTCTTAACATGTAAATATAAAATGTGAGATTAGTAGGATAAAGAAGGGTTGGATGCACAAACTTATAACTAGGATTACTCTCTTGTAAACACAATTTAGATGGTTGTCTTTCTCTTTTGCTGAGGTCGCATGGTAGAGTTTGGGTAACGTAAATGCACTTTTGATGTAATGTGACTGTACTCAACTTAAAGGATGGTGCCCAGATCTGAACATGCTATCCCAGGGTGGTCTCCTGAGCAAAAGGAAGAGGACTCTCAACCCCAGGACCCAGAAACTGTAGTTCTCTGAATGTTTCCTGAAAGTGCAGTGATGCTGGTGGCCTAAATCCATTCTGCTGTCTCATTTGGTGTCTCATTTTCTCTATTTTATCCTTTCTGTATGCTTTTTAAATGCAGGCACAGAACTCATACTTACATCTTTCTTTCAGATTCTGTCCTTTGATGTATTAAAATATATTTATCACTCTTAAAGTATCTCCTCACATGATGCTTATTAATTGCAAAGAGAAAAACAGTTAACTTTACGGAGGGGAAACCTGACAGCCTTCCCCATAAGCAAATGACCAGTGTAAGGCACAGTGGCATCATGTGCCTCTGGATACTATGCACTGAGAAGGACATAACACCACTGTGCATATTGCTAAAAAGGCACAACCTCCATCGAACCTTGAGAAAACACCAGACACACACCCAGATGGTGGAACATTCTATAAAAGTATATCAATGTCATTAAAGACAAGAAAGACTGAGGACCTAGCTCATAGATTGGAGGAGATTAAGAAGACATACTGACTAAATGCAATGTGGATAAGAAAAAGGCCATTGGTGGGAAAATTGGTGAAATTCAAATAAGGTCTGTAGATTAGCTAAGAGTATTGTATAAATGATAATTTCCTGGTTTTAATAATTTTACTAAGGTTTTATAAGATTTGAATGTAAGAGAAAGCTAGGAAAGATTTTTACAATTTTTCTTTGAGTCTATCATCATTACTTTAAACTAGAAGTTTACAAATTGTATTTATTGGGTCCCTCCTCTGTGCCACTCTCTGTGCTGGGAGGAGAGCAGTAAACCAGACACAAGCTCTGCTTGCAGAGGCTCACAGTAGACTTTGCAGAAGATCAAGCAGTCATGTACTATGTGTTATGATGGGTGCATGCATACAGTGCCAGAAAGAGCAAACAGCAGGGCTATTGGCTGGAGAAAACTGGAAGTGACATGGAAACTGAGTCCCAAAGATGGAGTGGAGCTATCCAAATAAACAAATGGCTTATGGAAGAGAGATATGGGAAGCTGTTCAGGCACAGGGGCAAACTGTGCAAAGGCAGAGCCCGTTGGGGAACTGTAGGAATAGATCTGAGCGCGTCCTCAGTGTGCTGGAGGGCAGGAAGGGTGCGTTTGAAGTCTGTGAGCACGAAGGGGAGCAGAATGCAAGGGCCAGCCCAGGAAGGTCTCCTGAAGGCCTCCTAAAGAGCTGGGAATGTGAAGCCATTGAAGGATTCCAAACAGAGATTTGAAATGAGATTTATGATGTAGTGCATGCACTCTGGTCACTGAGTAGCTAATTGACTAGAGGCAATAGTCAACGGCTAGTCTCTGATTCCAGTCAGAGTCAGTGTGGCCAGACGAGGCTATCGAGGTCATCCAGATGAGAGGACAGTGGCCTGAGCGGGTGTAGAAATCAGTAAATGCCTCGGTGTCTTTGTGAATCTCACCTCTTTCCTAAGAAGGGAAAAGGAATTAATGTGATTACCTACATGAGCTGAGTTCTACACTGGACACTTCAGTCTCATCATTCCTTTATGTGCCTATCAAAGCCTGATGTTAGAGGGATAGTCATCTTCATTTGAATCATAGGTAATTGAGGCTCTATAAGGTTGAGTGGTTGACATCCACTCCCTGCATCACAGAGGGGTGAATGGCAGAACTGAGATTCAAGTCCAGGTCTGCATGGCTCCAGAGCTCATCCTCTATTTACTGTAAAATTTCACATATAATCTAATATTACACCCGTCAGCCTCATGTCATTGGCCAGTTGTCATGTGTAAGGTTTACAACCAAGAGAAACTAGTCTCCAGTGGCTCCTATTTCAGGTCAGACAGACTGTAAGCACACACAGAGCAGGAATCTGCCCGCTTGGTCCAGTGCTGGGCCTGCACAGTCCCCGCGGCGAGTTCTCACCACAGCAGGCAGAGCTCTGCCCTGAACCTTCCCTAGCCCCTCCGTACCCCGGGCTGCCAGGTGAGTGGAGCTGTGAAAGTTTGCTCCACGTTCTTCACTTAGTGTTCCAGTTAGGGCATTACTGAATGGTCTTAAGCTATTTCTCATTCAGATTTGTGGCACACTTACTCTCTTTCACACTCAGCTGTGTTTCATGTTCAACTTATGTCCAGGTTCAAACTATTTCACAAGTTGGTTTTAGATTATAAACTAAAGAGACCAAAAAGGCGGGGACATTCAAAAAAATTAGGCCTCAAATTATACAATTTCATGACTAAGTCTGCAAATGTAATCTTGTGTTGCTTCTCCTCTCTGCTCGGGGCCACCGTGATATCTTCCTGGTGTTTTCAAGTGAGGTTCTGGATATTTATTCTGAAGACCATTCTCCCTGACTTCTTATGTCTTACCTCCTTTTGCCCACAAAGAAACCTCTTTCCCTCTGATCATGTAATGTTCCCTCTCAGACTACATTGCTTTCCAGACCTTTTCATTGCCAACACTTCCAGAGGTCTGTCATACTCTCTTCATAAATGTGCCCAACATGGTTCCTACCCCTCCACCTTCCACCCACTTCTGGAAAGAAACACACTTTTCCCAGAACACCTTAAGTCCAAGCTTAGGGAAGCCACTTAGCTCCCAGAACCCATGGTAGATACAGTTGCAGGTAATTTGAGTTATATCCAGCACAGCAACAAATTCTTACCAACTTAGTCTTCATGAGCAGATGGGACCCAGTCCTCCTCCTAGCCCAACTGTAAGCAAAAAAATTATGGCAAAGCCGTTGCTTGGGGTCTTTTGGGACCAAACCACTTAAAAATAGAATATCCCAGAGAACATTTTAATCCTTATAATTGAGGTATTTATCATCTAGAAATGTAGCCATTTCTATGTTGCCAGGTACCTTAGGCTATTTGAGTAAGACCTCAATGATGGGGTGGTTGCTATGAATGCTAAGCCAGTCACCTGGGTGAATAGCAAAATAGGATTTTAAACAATAGTCTGGGCAGGTCCTATGCAAGGGAGAAATTTGGCTTAACCCAAAATAATAGATTTTTAATGGTGGAAACTATGGGTAGCATATTAGCAGCAGGTGAAAAGTTTTGTGTGGGAGGCTTCTGCCTTCCAAGCAGTCCTGTTTGTCGGCTTGTGATCCAGACCTTCAGAATTTGCTATCATGTCCAGGTAGTTCAGTGCAGGTGGGAATATCTCAAGTAACGTTTAGTATTTAGTGGTGAATAATTTATGGTTTTCTCAAACTTCCTTTGCTCCTTTGTTTATTCATTCATATAATCAGCAAATGTTTATTTGGGTACCAGAGATTCAAATATGAGATTATTACTTTTAAAGAGTTCATACTGTATCAGAGAGAACGACATTTTAGTGGGAAACAGTGTACAATCAGTAAGAGCTATTGTTGAGTTATGTAAAAGGCCCTGTGGAACACGGAGACAAGAACAAATTTTGCTTGAGGATCATGGGATGCTCTGTGGAGGAGATTGTGTTTAAAGTCGCAGCTGGACACCTTCACTAAGAGGTGAAGGGAGAGGGGCGGCATGGGAAGAGGACATTTCAGGCAGGGGTAGGGTGACCTACCATCCTGGTTTGCTTGGGCCTGAGGGAGTTGCTGGGGATCCAAGACTTTCACCGCTAAAACCAAACAGTTCCCAAACAAACTCATGGTCAATCGCCTTAGAGAGGGGGAAATTTATGCTAAGCATGAGAATGGTTTGGCCCTTCCCATTTCTACAATAATGATCTGTTCTATGTAGTCAATGTCTCTTTTCTCTTTAGATACTTTTTTTCTTGCCTAGCAAAAGTTTTACTTATTACGGGTCATTTATAGTGAGAGCTTTAAGATCCACTTTCTATAACACATCACACCTCATTTGCTCTCCTAAACCAATGCAATGCTTCATTGAGTCCTTAAGCAGAAATGAAGAACTGAGATCTGTTCTTACCTCTTTCTTTTAGCTACCCTTCTCTCTTTCTTGTGCCTCTTTCTTCTTTCTGCCGACTTCCTTCTCCTTCCCAGTCTCTGTCTCTTTCTTCAGCACCAAGTACCTTCTCTGTTTCTGAGGAAGCAGCAGAGGAGTCTATGTGATCCAGAGAACTTGTTCTTGGCTTCTGGAAGCAGAGATGCAGGAAAGGACCAACAAGGCATTGAACAAATTCATTTAGAATCTCAAGAAAGAAATATCTAACAGTATAATCATAATAACAACATTTTGATTTCTTCAGAAGCACTCCAATAGCTTCACCCGCATTAGCTAATCTTTTGCAGTGAGGAGGTGCAATTCCCTCTAGCCTGGCGGATTCTGTTTGGTTACAGTATTTATAGTGGCTGCTTTTCAGAATCTGATTCTCTGCCCCTTTCTCCTAATGAATCTCCATGTTGGTAGAAATACATTTATACCTTCCGTCCTTTAAAAATGGAATATGACACTAGAGACAGAGGGCATCCTAGTCCCAATCATCCAAGTTCACATATGTAACACATCTCTGTATTGTATATTCAGATGCATTTTCCCATCTCTATACCTAACAACCACATGAACAAGTAGAACTTTGGGTGGACAAGGAATGGAACCACACAGAAGTTTAAAAGCTTAAAACAGAAGTGGGGGTCAGCTGAACAGCCTGCAGGTCCTTGAAAGTGGGGCTGTGAGTGCTGGGTCCATCAAGATGCCCTCAGCACAGTGCCCACCCAAAGGAAGAGCTCACTCTATATGTGTTGACTTCCTGATTGATGTGTGTGCAGTGAGAAGGAGTCAAACCAAAAACCAACGATTCTTTTTTTTATATACATTTTAAAAAATATTATACTTTAAGTTCTAGTGTACATGTGTACAATGTGCAGGTTTGTTACATATGTATACATGTGCCATATTGGTTTGCTGCACCCATTAACTTGTCATTTACATTAGGTGTTTCTCCTAATGCTATCCCTCCCCCAGCCCCCCAGCCCCTGACCTGCCCCAGTGTGTGATGTTCCCCTTCCTGTGTCCAAGTGTTCTCATTGTTCAGTTCCCACCTATGAGTGAGAACATGTGGTGTTTGGTTTTCTGTCCTTGTGACAGTTTGCTTAGAATGATGGTTTCCAGCTTCATCCATGTCCCTACAAAGGACATAAACTCATCCTTTTCATGGCTGCACAGTATTCCATGGTGTATATGTGCCACATTTTCTTAATCCAGTCTATCATTAATGGACATTTGGGTTGGTTCCAAGTCTTTGCTATTGTGAATAGTGCCGCAATAAACATACATGTGCATGTGTCTTTATACTAGCATGATTTATAATCCTTTGGGTATATACCCAGTAATGGGATTGCTGGATCAAATGGTATTTCTAGTTCTAGATCCTTGAGGAATCACCACACTGTCTTCCACAATGGTTGAACTAGTTTACACTCCCAGAAATAGTGTAAAAATGTTCCTATTTCTCCACATCCTCTCCAGCACCTGTTGTTTCCTGACTTTTTAATGATCGCCATTCTAATTGGTGTGAGATGTTATCTCATTGTGGTTTTGATTTGCATTTCTCTGATGACCAGTGATGATGAGCATTTTTTTCATGTGTCTGTTGGCTGCATAAATGTCTTCTTTTGAGAAGTATCTGTTCATGTCCTTTGCCCACTTTTTGATGGGGTTGTTTGATTTTTTTCTTGTAAATTTGTTTAAGTTCTTTGTAGATTCTGGATATTAGCCCTTTGTCAGATGGGTAGATTGCAAAAATTTTCTCTCATTCTGTAGGTTGCCTGTTCACTCTGATGGCAGTTTCTTTTGCTGTGCAGAAGCTCTTTAGTTATAACCCATTTGTCTATTTTGGCTTTTGTTGCTGTTGCTTTTGGTGTTTTGGTCATGAAGTCCTTGCCCATGCCTATGTCCTGAATGGTATTGCCTAGGTTTTCTTCTAGGGTTTTTATGGTTTTAGGTCTAACATTTAAGTCTTTAATCCATCTTGAATTAATTTTTGTATAAGGTGTAAGGAAAGGATCCAGTTTCAGCTTTTTACATATGGCTAGTCAGTTTTCCCAGCACCATTTATTAAATAGGGAATCCTTTCCCCATTTCTTGTTTTTGTTAGGGTTATCAAAGATCAGATGGTTGTAGATGTGTGGTGTTATTTCTGAGGCCTCTGTTCTGTTCCATTGGTCTATATCTCTGTTTTGGTACCAGTACCATGCTGTTTTGGTTACTGTAGCCTTGTAGTATAGTTTGAAGTCAGGTAGCACAATGTCTCCAGCTTTGTTCTTTTTGCTTAGGATTGTCTTGGCAATGTGGGCTCTTTTTTGGTTCCATATGAACTTTAAAGTAGTTTTTTCCAATTCTGTGAATTAACTCATTGTTAACTTGATGGGGTAATCTATAAATTACCTTGGGCAGTATGGCCATTTTCACAATATTAATTATTCCTATCCATGAGCATGGAATGTTCTTCCATTTGTTTGTGTCCTCTTTTATTTCGTTGAGCAGTGGTTTGTAGTTCTCCTTGAAGAGGTCCTTCATATCCCTTGTAAGTTGGATACCTAGGCATTTTATTCTCTTTGTAGCAATTGTGAATGGGAGTTCACTCATGATTCGGCTCTCTGTTTGTCTGTTATTGGTGTGTAAGAATGCTTGTGATTTTTGCACATTGATTTTGTATCCTGAGACTTTGCTGAAGTTGCTTATCAGCTTAAGGGGATTTTGGGCTGAGACGATTGGGTTTTCTAAATATAAAATCATGTCATCTGCAAACAGGGACAATTTGACTTCCTCTTTGCCTAATTGAATACGTTTTATTTCTTTCTCTTGCCTGACTGCCCTGGCCAGAACTTCCAACACTATGTTGAATAGGAGTGGTGAGAGAGGGCATCCCTGTCTTGTGCCAGTTTTCAAAGGGAATGATTCCAGTTTTTGCCCGTTCAGTATGATATTGGCTGTGGGTTTGTCATAAACAGCTCTTATTATTTTGAGATACGTTCCATCAATACCTAGTTTATTCAGAGTTTTTAGCATGAAGGGCTGTTGAATTGTGTTGAAGGCCTTTTCTGCATCTATTGAGATAATCACGTAGTTTTTGTCTACCAAAGACCAAGGATTATAACTCTCCAACAAGCAAAAATACAAACTGGGAGAATGTTGTCAGTGGCACTTCCTCCCTTACACCACCAGCTTTTATAATTATTTCCCATGATCCCAGTGTCCTATTGACTCTTTTTAACCCCCAACAGCCCAAAGCTGTGGTGCCCAAACAAAGCTTCTGTTTTCCGGGAAACAGCTGATATTCCTATTGTTGTATTCCTTAATTTTATTCTGTAAGAGTGGGAGAGAGAGTACAAGTAGGTAAAAGTTACAGGTTCTAGCATCAGACCTGTCCTCCACTCCTGGCTGTTGCTTACTACCTGTGTGACTTGGGCAAATGATTTTTTATCTCAGAACCCTTTCCTTTATCTGTAGAACAATGATAGCACAGATTACCTCAAAAGATTGCTGTGCAGTTCAGCTGGGATAAGACTGGAGACATGGGGTCTTCAGGGACTCGGGCTGAGTGAGCAGCCCCGGAACCACTTTTTTGAAGGTTACTGGTTGGTTGAGCCAAAAGGAAAAGAGAGCTCTGAAGGATGTCTCATTAGCACTTTTAAGTGGGTAGTAGGTTTGCTCACGTCTGATTGGCTAGAACTGGTCACATGGTATCACTCAACCAGGAAGAGTCTGGGAAGTACAATTCTCACAGGTGCCAGGAAGGCACAAAGCTGGGAATATTTGGTAATTGGTACAGCATGCACAGTAGCTAGCACTATGACTGGCATGTTCTTTGTGCCACTCCATGCCAGCTGTATTTTAGTTCAGATCTGTTATCTATAAAATGTTGTACATGTATTGTTTAATATATTCAAAAGCGTTAATTGCTGGTAATTGATATATTACGTCCTCCCTTTCAGAAGTTCCTACAGCTTAATAAAAATTCCTGGAGTGACTCAACTCTCAGCCAGTAACTCAGTTAGTGGAAAGATTTGGGAAGTTTTCTGAAGAAGGTAGAATTTGAACTGGATTTGGATGTTTGGGTAGCATCTCAGTAACAAGCTATCAGGTAGGACTTTTTACGCATGGCACAGAGTGCCTGAGTTCTTTGCTTTGCGCATGCAATTTATTTATTTATGATTTGCCCATTTGTTTATTCATTCAGTTATTCGTCAAATGTTTACCAAATGTTTATATGTGCCAGGCACTAGAGATATTAGCGTGGAAGAAGGCAAAGATGCTTCTCTTTGTGAAGCGTGCATTTTAGTAGAAGACACTAAACCAAAAAAAGAGAGTAAATATAGTAATAGTATAGTAGGTGGTGATATGGTTATCAATGAATGAAGCAGAGCAGGGGGTAGACATGCCAGGGTTACAGAGAGTGGGAGGGTGTTGCTATTTTGTTCGGGGTGGTCAGAAAAGCAATAGAAGGGGCAGGCTCTGTGCCAATCTAAGAGAGGAGCATCCACAGAGCGACCAGCAAGGGCCACTGCTCTGAGGGGAGAGTCTTCTGGGCCTATTTGGGGAAAGAGTGAAACGGTGGAAAGAACAGAAACTAGGAGCTGGGTTATTATCAGGGTTTTAATCTTGGCTCCAGTGTTGATTTGCTGCTGTACTTGGAGCTGGCAATAAATAAAGTGGTTGCAAGGATCCACTGGGAGCTAGGCTGCCTGGGTTTGAATCCCAGCTCTGCCCTTTACTAACTGGATAAGTGGGGTGAATTGCTTCTCTCTCCAAGCCTCAACTCCTCCATCTGTACATGGGGGTGGGGACCCTCATACTTCTTGCAGTCTTTGGGAGAATTAAATGAGTTAATCCACATAGAGCATGGAAACCAGGCCTTGACATGTTGTGAGCCCTCTCTGATGTTAGCTATTGCTATTGAGCAAGTTATTTCCCCTCTTTGGGATTTAATACTGTCGTCCAGCAATTGTAAGCTTTGGAGACATGGTCTCTTTAGCTTCTCTCAGGAAGTCTGAGGCTAATTTGTATGTTATGCTGTGGATCATTAGCTTGTCATTTGTTCTCTCCTCAGGAACTGTGTTTTTTCAGTCTTCTTGCTGGATTTAGCTTCTTTCCAGTGAAGTTGAGCATGGGATCTTTCATTTGTCTTTGCTAGACTTCCACTTCTCTCTGCCTCACTGGTGGGCTTTATTCCTTCCTGGAACTTTGCAGACTACTTCAGTACATTTTGTTGATTAAAAACATTCTCTCCACAAACTTCAATACACTGGCAAAGGATCTCTGTAGCAGAAACTTTAAAACATGAAACTGCAGGCTGCTTTCTGTTTGGAGACCAAGCATCTGGGAAAGATGCCATTTGAACTAAGGGTGCACCAAATCATAGACACTCTTGGATGGCCCTTCCTGCAACATAGTCACAAATGCCAACAAGCATCTTACTGCTCTAGCCATGTGCTCTGGTTGCTTATCATATAAAATAGTGCATTTGAGAACCCATCCTATCCTTGGTCTGAACATTTGTCTCCCTCCAAAATTTACAGATTAAAATCCTAAACACTAAGGTGATGATATTAGGAGGTGGAGCCTTTGGGAGGTGATTTGGTCTTGAGGGTAGAGCCCACATGAACGGGATGAGTGCCCTAATAAAAGGGGCCTAAGGGAGCTTGTTTGTCCCTTTGACATGTGAGGTTACAGTGAGAAGATAGGGTCTATGAGGAAACGGGCCATCATTTGACACTGAACCTTGGTGTCTGGACGGTGAGAAATGTGTGTTTTTTTTTGTCAGCCACCTGATATGGTATTCTGTTATGGCAGCTCAGACACAGTCCTGCATCTTTAGAACTCAGGGTACACTGTGTGCTCCATCAATGCTCACGACCATTTGGTACTCACGCTGGAGTGCGGGGGTTCGGAATGAACACTGAGACCAGCCGTGCAGCATCTGTCCTCTCTTTCTGTGAACAGTGCCATTCTGTATGTGACATGGACTCCTAGCTTTAGACCCTACAGATCACGGTGCAGTGTCTTTCACAGAATAAGTGAGGGTACTAGTGATACTAAGCTGGGTGATAAACCCTGCTAGGCCCCAGAGAGGTGCGGCCTGCATGGAGTGGAGAGTGTGTGGCCAGGTGAAGCAGCCCAGACAGAAGTGCCAGCACCACCATCCACTAATTGGGTGACCTCAGCCATGCACCTGAGCTCTGGGCCTCATCTTTCCCATCTATAACATGTGGGCATGTACCTTTGTTTTGACAAATAAATGACAATATATGTTTTTAGAAACTGGTGGCTACTAATCTTATGTAAAGAATGTGTGTATTTATCTTGCCAAACAAATATATGGTTGCTCTTCAATTTCAGATCATGACAAGTTGATATCATAATGAATTTGTTGTATTTCTTGGTCAGGGAAGGAGAAAAAAACCAGTGCCTAGTGATGACCCCAAGTCAAGGTAAAACCTGGCCAAGGGTGGACCTGGCTGCAGTGTCTCTTCCAGTTCTCCTTCACCCTGGGGATTACTCATTTATCTCTATGAATGCAGATTTATGGACCTATAAATGAATATATGTGTTAGGGCCACCATTGCTTGTTGTAACTCCACAAAGCATGTTGACCACAAAACCTATTGAGGGCCGTGGGGGTCCAGCCTGCAACCCAGCCCATCTGCACGCTGCATCCTTATCCACCACATTCCTTACCACAGCCCACCCACATGCCAGCACTGCCGTGCGGCCTCTGCTGCGGCCGTCCCTTGGCCTACACTGCCCTTTCCTAATCTTTCCCAAGGCGACTCCTAACACCTTTTAAGACTGCCTAGAATCACCAGGAAGGCTTCGCTGGCCCACCCCTGCCCGCCCGGCTTCCCCAGGCTGGGAGAAGTCCTTCTGGGGGCTTCTGTGTGCACCTCTGTGCCTCCACGTCCCTCCCCACACGGTGACTTTGTGATGATGCGCTTGCCTCCCCTTTCCATGGATAATGAATTCACCCAGGACAGGGCTTTGTCTTTTTCATTCCTGAATCCGAAGCTCACCTGCTACTAGAGAATTTGTGAATTTCCGTTGAACACATGGAAGGCCTAGGAAGCTGTGGGGGAGAATGAATGACTTTCTTCAAGGCCTCCTGGCAAAGCAGCAGTGCAGTGGGAACCGGAGCCTGAGGACGCTGGCTCCTCACCTAGAGCCCTCCGTTGAGTCAGGGTGGCTCCTCTCTCCCATACCCAGCATCCGGCGCTTGGCTTTGTTTCCCGGAGTGGGTGGCACTGTTTGGCCGCCACAGGCACAGCATCGTCTCTAGGCATCGCCCTCCGCACCCAGGGATGCGGTGTCCCCGGCCTTGCCTTTCTTGATGGCTAAAACAACAGCGCCACCTTCCGGCCTCAAGGCCACCGGGTGTGGCCGGACCTGGGAGACCTTGGGCGCCCTCTTGTGGAATTTCAGAAGTTGGGCTGCGGAAACGACTCCGTTATCCCCAGCTGGCCGACCATGAGGCCCGCTGGGCACTTCACCTTTGAGGTTTGAGCGGTTCAGTAGGCCTGTGCAGGGTAAAGCCAGCCTAGAAAGCAAGCCTTTACAGCCACCTTGGCGTAGAAGACCAGAGGCATATGAGGTGAGGCACAGGGGACATGTCATGCTCCCTGGAGACAAAATGTCCAGAAAGCTCCTCTAGGCAGCAAATAAAGAAGTTATGAAAAGGAACCGTGGAGAAAAAGAGGTGAAGAGAAAAGAAAGGGAATGTTATTCTGACCCACATGCCTCACCGCTAGGGCTGAAGTCACTAACAAGGCCATTTAGCAAGAGCAGGCTGGAGTTGACAGCCTTTCCCCAGGAGTCTGCTGGTTTCCAGGTCCCCCGGTTTGAAGCACTCAGGAACACACTCAGCCCCTGAATCTTCACTCAGTTTCGTGGTGTTACTGGCAATCGTTGGATATCCCTGGCTGGGGCTCAGCCTCGGCTCCGGTGTCAGCTACATAAGAATCTCAGCATCTTGGGAACGTGAGCTCAACTTGAAATACACTTCCCTGAAAGGATTACTTTGTTTTGGGACAAGGCTCATATCAATCTGTCCTGCCAAGAGATTATTGCTGTTAAACTGTTGGTTTTCATTGCTGTCAAACATAATCTTACAAGGAGAGAGAGGGGCAATCACCCTCAACGCCCAGCTGCAAGAGAAGACTTTTGATATGGGCAGGACTTTTCCTGGCACTCTCTGGAGAATAAAAAAGGAATATGTAGCATGGCTGTTGTGTGATTAATGCTTACACCCACAGTGCAGCTGAGCCATTCCCAGGGGTGCACTGAGTGGGATCCCTCCACCTGCAATGACCCTGCTGTCATTTCACAGGTGCCCGTGGAGAAGGCCCATTGAAGACCTGGGGCTGAAAGTGCAGCTCAACTTTGCACATATGTTTGGATTTCCTCTCTATTCCATGGCAAACAGTCCTCAGGGTTTGGCCTAACACAGAAAGGATGGGAAGAATAAAGAAACGGTGTTCCCACAGTATTTCTGCAGATCTCAGCTACTGAAGGGATGCTAGACCAACCAGTAGAGATGCTTCCTTTTCCGTAATGCCTCGAAAAACACTTGGGAGTGTGAAGGAGTGAAATTTTATGCTATTGGCCTTGTTCTCATTTGCTTTTGATTATTATAAAATTATTCTAATGCAAAACCCGTAAAAAACTGGTAACTCACAATCTCGCCAGATGAACTGTTACATCGGACTACGCTCTAGGAAGAAGTATTAAAAATCAAAGACATTAACTTTCCAAGTGTTCATTTCCATCTGTTTTCCCTCTCTGGGACTCAGTTTCCTACTCTGTACAATTGGGACGGTGACCTACTTTCAAGGACCTTTATAGTTCAAATGCTCTTTGGTTCTGTGAAAAGAAGCCTTATATCATCCCATGGTGGGCTACATGTCACATTATCACACAGAGTGGTCCTTGCTTTACAGAAAAATATTCATTTGCTCATTCATTCGCCTATCCACTCATTCAACGATCAGTGAGCACCTACGATATTCCTCACACTGCTGAGGGCGGAGCTGTAGGGTGAGCCGTAAATAAAGCGAGGTCCTGGCCCTCACGGGGCCATGAGAGCCACACACAATGAAAGATTTAAACACATATAGTGTAACCTGAAGTGACGTAAGCCAGGCACAGAAAGACAAACACCACATGGTCTCACTTACATGTGAACTCTGAAGAGCTGAATTCATAGAAACACTGAGTAGAATAGTGGCTAACAGGCTGAAGGGTTGGAGGACTGGGGAGATGTTGGTCAAAGGACATAAAATTTCAGTTAGGAGGAAGAAGTTCAAGAGATCTGTTGTACAACATGGTGACTACAGTCAACAATATATTGTATATTTGAAAATCGCTCAGAGTATATTTTAAGTGTTCTCACCACAAAAAATCATATGAGATAAGACATATGTTAAATAGCTTGATTTAGTCATTCCACAATGTAAACATATATCAAAATATTATGCTGTACCCAATAAATCTATACAATTTTGTCAATTAAAACAAATGTAGTGTAATGTAATATAGTATAATAAAAGAATATAAATCAATAGTAAGTGCTATGAAGAAAAATCAGCAGAATAGGGATTATGGGATAAGGAATGCTATTTTTTAGACATGGTGGTCAGGAAAGCCTGAGAAGGTGTCATTTGTGCAGAGACAGTGGAGTAGGGGAGTGAACCCTGCCAGTTAGAGGAAAGAGCAAATGAGAAGGCCTCATATTCAGGCATGTGCTTGGTGTGTAAGGACACTGGGAGACCGGGGGAACGAGGCTGTATTCCTGGATGTGGTCTTAGGTTTTGATTCTAAGATGGCTTTAGAGTTTAAGAGCATTCTCAAGAGTCAGTGTTGTGTGCAAGGCTCACTGCTAAGCCCTGGGAGTACCCAGAGATAAAACTCAGTCTGTGCTAGAGGACACTGCTAAGGGACATGCACTCATCCACACAAGAGAAGGTACTGACGGTGGAAGGAGGCGTGTGCCAAGCATCCAATGCATGGTACAGACACTAGTTCTGAAGGAGCTCCAGAGATGGGGACTTGGGCACTCAGAGATGCCTGGGCGAGCAAGGGGAGTTTAATGTGGACCTCGAGGAAAGGACCAGGCAAACTGAGAGGCAGACTGTTCAGGCAAGGAAGGAGTGAACAGGGGGAGTCAGCAGACGCGGGCATGGCCTCACCGGCAATGGCTTGGTTGGAACAAAAGCATCTCACAGCAGAGCCATGGGAAATAAGGGGTGTGAAGAAGCTAACCAAGGAGGAAGGATGTGGCCTGATTCCTCAAGGCTGGATAAGAAGGCGCTCCTCTGAATTCAAATGAGATTTCATGATCAACATGGTTAGGACTTTGATGCTATTACTCTAGGAAAGGGTTAATGGTTTCCCCTTGAGGCCTCATTCTCTTAGTGCTGAAAGGGCTGTTTACCTCACAGGCCACTAGGCCCCACCTGCCCCAGAGGCCCAGTTAAGGAAGGATGGCTGCTTAGCGCTGCCTCCAGGGTGGAGTCTTCTCGTGTGAATGGCTGCTGTCCGCACTCTGCCTAAGTCCTCCAGGTGCTCAAGGGCCTTGTGACCAGAAATCACCTTTCTGAAAGCCAACCTGACTGGCCCAGGAGTGAGCCCATCTCCATCCCAGCCTGTGTTTTCCTGTCCCTACTCCTGAGTATGAAGATGTGCAGGACCCCAACTTACTGGAGCACGGCTTGGAGCCTGGGGCAGCAGACCCTGTGTCCACTGAGAACTGTGGATGTGGAATATGCCCAGGACTGCATTCTCAGCCGTGCCTGCCAGCCGCACACTGGTGCCCGCCTGCTGCACCATCTATGAGATAATGTCTCTCCATTTTGGGATTGTGACATAGTTACATCAGACCTCAGTGGCCAGTGCTTGCATTCCAGGCCTGAGATCAGTGTGACAGCAGAGAAACCTGAGCCGCGAGGGACATTCTCAGGCTCAAAAATCACAAACCCGACAGGGAAAGGAATTTGATCAGAAAACGACACCATTTAGGTAATTTTAACGCCTGGATCTGAGCTGCCCTTTAAGCAGAGCCCCTTCTGTCGCAGGACTTTATTACCAAGTGACCCCGGCAGATGACTTTCATTTGTTTTTAACTGTACAACAAGGTCATGTTTGCTTCGGGCATACTACATGGAGTGGACTTTGGGTGACAGGGTAAGGCCTGGCTCAGGCCTGTTTTTCCTTGCACACAGCATGCAGGCTGACAGGGCAGAGGCCAGGTTCTGAGGCTTTGTAGCAAATGACCTCCTGTGGGTGCAGGGAGAACTTCTTCCACTCTTGCACATACAACTCCTAAAACTTCTACCTTTACTGAGGCACTATACTGTTGAATGCCACCTAGGCATTCTTTGATCATCTGAAACTTGCAACTAAGAGGTGGGAAGAGACAACTGTTAACCACTTAGAGGTGACTATTAGTTCACCAGTCAATCAATTTATGAATCAAGAAACATTTGTATATCTATTTACTAAGCATTTTTTATGTGCAGGAGAGAGTACATACCAACATACAACATAGTCTTCCTTCTTAAAAAGTACACAATAAAAGTATGAGAAACAAGATTTGTATTCAGAGAACTCTAAGACAAATGGTCAAATATTCAAATGGCCTGGCACTAGTAGTAATTCCAGCGGACAAACAGCATGAGAAAAGGCCGGGAGACAGTAATAAATACGTGCCCATTGCAATGAGTTACCCAATCAAGCCCCTTTACCTCCTTAAGATGGCAGATTAGAAGACCCTCTTCCCCAGAAGAGTGGGAAAGTCTGCCTTCAGGCTGTCAGTAATACTAAATAAGAGTGCTTGATTTATAAATTTTAAAAACATAAGAAGGTTTGATATTCTGCCCAGAGCAACGGAGGGCAGCGTGGTTTACCAGCAAAAGGACTGAACAGAGTGCCAGGAGCCCTTAGCTCTAGACTTACTGAACACAAAGACCTTGGGTGAACTTTTCATTGAAACACTGAAGGCTTTAGGTTCACACCTGTATATGAAGGATAGTCCTGGTGTAGGGCAGCAAAAATGCCACAGAGCTAGAAGCTGGAAGACCTAGGTCCTGGCTTTGCTAATAATAATGACATTTATTATGCACTGTGTGCTAGAGGTTGTTCTTAAATATATTAGCTCATTTAGCTCCCTTGCCCACCCAATCTCTGTGAGGAAAGCACTATTCTTATGAGCATTTAATGGACAAGGAAACTAAGCTACAGAGGTGTGAAATCACTTTCCTAAGGCCAGAGAGCTAACTACTGACAGCTGGGATTCTACCTGGTTGGTTGTCGGCACAGCCCGTGTTCTTAATCTCTGTGCTGCTGCCTCCCAATAAACTGGGGGAGTGATCCTGGGCAAAAGACAAGCTCGCTGCATTTCAGTTTCCTCTTCAGTAAAATGAGGACATGAGTATTAATAACTTGCCAAATTACCTTAAACAGTGATTGTCAAGATCTAAATAAGACATTGGATATGAAATACTTTGTGATATAGAAAGTCCTATACATGTGTGAAGTCTATTCCTCAGAATGATGAAAAGATGAAATGAGATGGCTGATGGGAAACGCTCTGGGACATGAACATAAAAGTGTGACTTGGATGATCAGTGCCACCACCGTCCTGGGAAAGGCTAACTGGCGGTGAGCAGGCTCTTGAACTCCATGAAAATTTAAGGATGTGGCTTCTTTTTCATATCTGTATGGTATCTTTAGTCAACTTGATTTTGGCAGGTTTAAAGAGGAAAAATGAAGGACAGGAAGTTTTTATCCTAGAAGCCTAGAGAAAGTGAAGCATATTCCATTCAAGAAGAGAATCTCAAGGTTTCTTTCCTTTCTTCCTTCCTTAAATTGAGACCCAAATGAGGTGGAAGAAAATCTCTACTGAGATGAGACGCATTTTTAGGACACACATAGAGACCATCATCGTTGTTCCAGAATCTGGCCATGTGCTAAGAGACAGCTTCTGCTCCCTAACTGATATTACCAAGCTGGACAGCATCTTTTCTATGATCCAGTTCAACTTCTTTGTGTGGAAGAAACTGAGGTCCAGGGAAGTGAAGAGATTGGTCCAAGATCACCAGAACCCACGACTACAAGGCAGCTCTTCTGATGCCAGACAAATGTGTGCTCCTCCCCATTTCACTGCCTTTCTTTTGGATGGGTTTGGGGTGAGTTAAATTTTTATGAGAATCTACATCAAAATCCTGTGACAATTCCAAAGAACAAAATGACTTTTTAAAAAATCTCTTCTTTGAAATGGCTCCACCTCTGCCTTCATATTGCCCGAAGAGTTAAACAGACACAATCTGGATGACTCTCAAAGATAGTAAGAATCACCTGTTTTCTTGTGGTAAGAAGGTGCTTCCAGAAGGCTGATTTTTCACTTCTCAGGCCTTCCCTTTTCACACACTGGGGGCAGAGACTCTCTCCTACTGACAGGAAGAGAATTAGCCTCCTTTGGTGTTACTGCTCCTTCCCACTTTAGCTCAGCATTATACACACAAAACGGGTGGGTGCGGAGCCCTTTCACCAGGGACTGGGTTGCAGAGTCTGTTAGTGGAAAAAAAAGCAACACCCTTTTTGAGCCTGGAATTCATCAGATTTTTTTCCTGTGGCGATACAGAGGCCCCTTCACCCCAGCAACCAAGAGGCTACAGCTGGATATGTGCTTATGAGATGGGTCATAGTTAAGAGCTGCCAGCCTGGGGTCTGTTTCTGGGACATTTCCACCTTAGATTAGACAGGCATTGGAGTCAGGAGCTAGCTGGTTACTGTAGCAACAGGACTTCAAAGCTTCACATTTCAGATGGAAGCTGCTACGCTATGAAACTTGCTCAGGACCCACTTTTTCTCAGTTTGAGGTTAAGTACTCCTCCGCCCCCCACGCCCGACCACACTCCATGCCCAGTATACTTTTACAGCAGAGAGGAGATCTGGAGGAGACAAGGGCCTAAGGCTTCACCCTTGCTCACTTGGAACTAGGCATTCTTGCTGTCATCTGGTTTAGTCAAGGGGGTTGTGAGGGGTGTGGCCTCCATTGCGAGTGTAGGAAAGATGGGAAGAAAATTGCCAGATGGGGAGGAGGATTCCAAGCCTATCAGGAGGAAAGAAACATGTTACTCACCACCACAAGAAGGTTGCCAACTTTGCTTATGGATCAGCAACTGCTGGTAGGCAAAGTCTGTTACATGCCTGTCACTAGGCTATGCACCCGAGGATGGAGGCACTAGCTGAGGCTTACGAGTCAGAATAGATAAGGAGAAAATTGTCTGCCATGGTATATGCTGGAAAAACTCTGGGAAACAAGACAATCTGCCTCCAAGGGATTAACAGCCCAGTGGGGAAGATAGACCAACAGGCGAACCCTAAGGGCAGGTTAGAAAGAAGCTTGACTAGTGTAGGTCATTCAAAATGAAGACAGCTGTGTATGTCTCAATCAAGCTGTGTGGGTCCAGCCAATTTAAGATAAACTCTGTTTAATTACGTTTTATGTTTTAAAAGGAAACTTCTTCATTACATTGCCTATCAGTGCAGTTAAGTAAAAAGGCACATGGAACTATATGAACAGATGCCATTAACAGGTTTTTGCTTTTACATATCATCTTTCCCATTTGACTATCAATTACTCAGTATTTTCTCATCAGTTTTCAGAAAGTTTTTCGAGGATAAACTTGTAGAGGGATCTGGGGAGAGAAAGCTTTATTGGGATCTCTAGGGGCTATTTTATATTTTCCAATATCTGAACTGTTTTTACAACAGATTTTCCACAGAAAGCTCAACAAGTCACTAAACTTTCTGAGTCTCAGAATCTGGCACTTAAAATCAGGGGAAGAGATGTGAATGGCTAAACTTTCTAGTTGTGTGAATAGTTTGCAACATATAAAGAATTGGTCAAAATGTTTATTCTTAGGGTCGGGGGTTATTCTGACTTCACAGAAGGGAATATCTGGCCAACTTTCCTCATAGAATATCAATTGTGGAATCAAGTATAGGGAATATCATGCATTTAAGGTTCACATATAGCCTTAAGTTGATGTCCATATTGATTTAACTATCAAAAAGGCAATTAGATTAGTGGGGTAGCCAAGTCACCCACAAAGACTGATGAGCTGATATAGAAAAAAAAAGGGATAAAGAAAAAGCAATTTTGAAGTTCCATGAGAACAAGAGAAATGACAGATATGAAGAGTTTTTTGAAGAAAGTTTCTTCTCGGTTGCTATTTAGTTTTAACAAAGGAGTTTCAGAAATGAACATAGAGAAGCAATTGGGTGAGGCTCCCTGCTAGATGAAGAAAATTTCTATCACTTGGGAAAAATCCACAGAAATCCTAATCCTATTAAAAACTTAGGTCATTCCACCCCAACAGTACTCTTTCTTCCATGTCCAAAACCATACGTGGAGCTTGCTTGTGTTTCAATACAAGCTCTTGCCTCAGTCCTCTCCAGATTACTAAAAGGAGGTATATAACCCTGCTCTTCAGCAGAAAGACCGCAGGTATTCCCGCTGCATCCGCATATGCACACTTACTTCCCTTTGATCTGTGGCAATGAGCTCTGGTGCTGCAAATGTCATATGCCATCCGCAAACCCACATGGATGCAGGGTACACACCTGAACAGGGGGTAGCCTCTGATGAAAACATTTGAGCAACAGATTTCTTTACCTCACCCAAACAGATCCACTGAAAAGGAAACTTTTTAGGTTCCCACCCACACGCAAGATGTACAAAGCTGTCTGGGGCAGGTCTGGTACAGATTAGCCAGTGCCCTCCACTGGAATAAGTGGTTAATTTCAAAGAGGTTTACGGTGGTTTCTCCACATATCTTCACCCTTCAAGCCTTACCTGCAAGCCTTTCCATAAAAGTCACCAGCACACTATCTCTGGGATGTGGAAGGTTGGGAGAAAGGAATCAACAAAATGAAAGTAACAGTATCAAGATCCAGACTTATTCACAAATTTTGCCTCTTAAATAAACAATCTTTAATTAAGTAAACTTTAATATTTATTTTGTACCTATCATGCACTAGGTATATACATATAATTAGGGGGCATAAGGACATAATAGGACTAAAAAAGATAAAAGACATGTTCACTGCCCTTGAAGAATTATAATGTCTTACTGAGGACTTCATATACATGCACATTGACTAGACAGGCAGTGTAGATAACTGAAAAGAAAGTGGGAAGAGTTTGGGCTGGTGCAATCAGACAGTGCTTCTTGAAAAGGGAATTTGAATTGGTCCTTACGGGCAGAGGTAGCCTACTTGCCCAGCTGGAGGAGAGAAGGTAATCTACCACGTGGAAGGAAGGACAAGAACAAAAAAATGAAAGAAGGAAGGAACATGGTGGTTTGGGCAGAATAAAAAATCCCTAGATTTTTGTGGAAGTTTCTCGTCTAACCTCCTGCCTAAACCATCTATAATACATTCTGTCCCCAAGAAAATGCTCTACTGCCAACTAAGCCTATGTGATTCTCCTAGAGATGCATGAGTCCTTAATGAAAGCTGCCCTTGCTCTTCTTGAAAAAGCCACTTGCATTTATAGATAACAGAGCGTAAACTTAAAACACAACTGCATAAAGTGGCAAGGAACTGGCCTGCCGTCAGCTCACTGAATTTGGATTCCATGCAAGCCGCATGTGTAAAGGAGGTAAACTCCAAAAGTGTTTTTCCTCCCTTAATAAGGTCTATTCTCCTTAGTGTCAAGGTATGAAAAGCAGATATTTCATATCAACCTTCATGGTTAATCTTTTTGATAGTTACAGGAGCAGGATGATTCTTCACCCACGGGTGCGGGCAAAAGGGCTGATTACCTATGCTCACAGGTCACCAAATCCAGTTCAACACACTATAAACAAGTCATTGCTTCTGTCGACATTTGAGTCCTTTTGTCTGCAATCAGCGACTTCTGTGTCTATCTAGCCAGGTCTTTACTCTCATGGGTTAATCAAAGTTTCCGGAAGTAATCACAGCCAACTCTCCTTTGCTTATAACAGGATGCAGCAGTAACATGGAACATAAGGTGGGGAAAAAAGACAAAAGTGTGGATGATTCATACATTATTCACAAACTTACCTTCTTAATCACTACAACACTTTAATATTAAAATTAGCTTACACTTCCTAAACAAACACTGACTGGTGACAAAGGGATTGGGTTAAAAGGAGCAGATAATGTCACTTCAAGAAATGTTTTCTAAGTTTGGATCTTGATTACTGTTACCTTCGTTTTGTTTTTTTAATTCTTCCCTCCTAACCTTCCGCATCCCAGAGATGGTGTGCTGGGGGCTTTCATGGAAGTGCTTGCAGGTAAGGCTTGGAGAAGTGAAGACAGGTGGAGAAACCAGGTTTCGTCAAGCTGTTGAAGAGACATCAAAGCCAGGAGTAATTCTCTGCATCCTGTCACATGCTTGTTTCTGCCTCCAAGAAAGCAGAGTTAAAATGGACTTTCAGACCAGAGACAGGTGAGGATGACAGGGAGGCACTGCAAAGGCTCCGCAAGTCTGAAAATAGCATAGTGTGTCTGCCAAGGTGACTGCGGGTGCCCAAATTTCCCCCACCACTTCACAGTGGCCTTGGCTTTACACACTGTTGCTACCAAGTCACTGAAGGAAAAAGATTCTGATGATTTTCACTTGTTTCACGCTTGACAATTAAAACATTCTTCTGGATTTCCTTTTTCTCTTAAACCAGTCAATGTTGTCTTCGTGTAATAAGAAATATCAGGTAAGTCTTAGGATGTGGACATCATGTTTGGGACAATGTCTCCCTCACCGCCTCTCTCATCCTTTATACCATAAAAGAGTGATGGCAATATGCTAGCTGAAATTCACCCTTCGATGGTTTCATTTTCTTGTCTACAAAGGCAGGGTGAGCGACTGCTGCCCTGTGATTTCTGGCACTGCCGGTGGAAAGGAAGCAGAGCGGCCAAGTTACGGCAGAGCGCGCCCAGTTAGGCCTTCGACTACAAAAGTATCATGGTTTTCCTTCCTCCCCAGTTACCGTTCTTTCCCTGGTTCCCATCCCCTTCCACATCCAGCAGTGTGGGCTGACCTTCCTTTCCTCATCCTGGGAAAACACATCTTGCTCCAGTGCCAAGTTAGATTGGACAAACAGCCGATGTGGAGGGGGCTGTGGGAGATGCGGCTTGCCAGGACAGCTTGGCTGAATGGGTTCCTGAAACAAGGCATCTCCAAATGCTCCCTGCCCCTCAAACAGCAGAGGAGTGTGATAATCACGCTGTCAAGATTTTTAGAGCATAGCACTTACGCTTTTTTTTTTTTTTTTTTTTGAGATGGAGTCTCGCTCTGTCGCCCAGGCTGGAGTGCAGTGGCGCAATCTCGGCTCACTGCAAGCTCCGCCTCCCGGGTTCACACCATTCTCCTGCCTCAGCCTCTCTGAGTAGCTGGGACTACAGGCGCCCGCCACCACGCCCGGCTAATTTTTTGTATTTTTTAGTAGAGACGGAGTTTCACCGTGGTCTCGATCTCCTGACCTTGTGATCCACCCGCCTCGGCCTCCCAAAGTGCTGGGATTACAAGCGTGAGCCACCGCGCCCGGCCAGCACTTACAC
Organism: Symphalangus syndactylus; assembly: GCF_028878055.3. Classification (NCBI taxonomy): domain Eukaryota; kingdom Metazoa; phylum Chordata; class Mammalia; order Primates; family Hylobatidae; genus Symphalangus; species Symphalangus syndactylus. The sequence goes on from NC_072425.2 coordinate 147,912,312, forward strand.
TTTTACTAGGCCTCACTCCGGACCTACTGAATCAAAATTTGCATTTTAACCCGATCCCACATGAATCACACACACATTAAAATTTGGTAAGCAGTATTCTAACTCACTAGACCACAGGTCCACAAACTGACTCATGGGACAAATCCGGCCAGCTGCCTATTTTTGTAAATCAAGTTTTATTGGAACACAGCCACACTTGTTTATGAATTGTCTACAACTGTTTTTACACTACAATGGAAAAGCTGAGTAGTTACAACAGAGACCATACTGCTGCAAAACCTAATATTTAGTCTCCAGACCTTTACAGAGAAAGTTTGCTGGCTCCTATACTAGACTGTAGACTCCTTAGAAGTGAGAACCTGGTCTTGTTCTGCTTTGTAAGGTAGAAGGGCAGTTCAGTATAGTGGATATACATGTAGGCTCAGAGGCAGACTGACATGATTTGTATCTAGGCTCTGCCACTCCCTTGCAAATGACTGTGGGTAAGACAGAACCACTCTGTGCCTCATGTTCCCCACCTATAAAATGGGGATGTATTAGATTGGTGCAAAAGTAATTGCATTAAAATGGCAAAACTCCAATTACTTTTGCACCAACCCACTACATCAGAACCTACCTTTAAGGGTTGATTTGTGGGTTAAATAAGTGAAGATATGTAAAGACTTTAAGTAATGCTCTCAGAAAATGTTAACTTTTAGCTGGTACCAGGCATTTTGAGAGCAGACAGGGGATTTGCTGAATGTTGGCAGAATGACCCATCCCTAGAGCAGACATTGTCTATCAATATCCATTCTCTGCTTCTTCCTTGCTAACATCAATTATTTCTGTAGACATCTGACCTTCATGGAAGATGACCTCATCTCTGGGGGAAAATACTAGTGAAAGCCAATCACAATGCCATTCTCAGTGTCAGTGGATTGGCATGAGGTGGGTGGTTCTAGCCAATGAGTCATAAGAGGCATTTTATTTTGATTTGGGGTCTCACTCTGTCACTTAGGCTAGAATGCAGTGGTGTGATCATAGCTCACTGCAGCCTCAAATTCCTGGGCTCAAGTGATCCTCCTGCCTCAGCCTCCCTAGTAGGTGGAACCACAGGCGAGAGCCACCACGCCCCGCTCATTTTTTATATTTTTTGTAGAGACAGGGTCTTGCTATGTTCCAGGCTGGTCTTAAACTCCTGGCCTCAAACAATCCCCCAACCTTGGCCTCCCAAAGTGCTGAGATTATAGGTGTGAGCCGCTGTGCCCGGCCTAGAAGAGGATTCTTGAAGGACTTCTGGGAAATGGTTCCATCATTCCTTAGAAGAAAACACAGAAGAGATGCTCCTGTTCTTTTATGAATTTTATCTCTGGGTGTGATGCCTGAAACTGCAGCAGCAGGAAGGCAGGCAGTCTGAGAGCATAGCTGACCTAATTAGAATGGCAAGGAAGAAAGACGGAAAGAATTCAGGCCCCTTAAGAGGTCTCAGAGTTGCTGAATCACCAAACTCCTGGGCTTACCTACTCACGTACTAATGTTATGAAAGAAAATGAATTTTCCTCATAATTTAATTCTTGTCCAGAGCATCCTGATTCATATAGCCAGGGACCATAGTTAGTTACACATATTTTTACTTCATCCAGGACCTAACAACTGGTGTTGGGTGCTATGAGCAAAGGAAGAGCAGTAGCTGGAAATGAATGACCTGGGTGTAGGACACAGGAAGACTCAAAAATCTTCTAGGCTATGCAAATCAAAACCACGAGATATTAATATCACCTAATACCTTTTAAGATGCCATTATGACAAAACAAAACATTACAAGTGTTGGAGAGGATGTGGAGAAACTGGAACCCTTGTACATTGTTGGTGGGAATATAAAATGGTCTAGTCACTATGGAAAACAGTATGAAGGTCTTCAAAAAGAATTAAAAACAATATATGATCCAGCAATCCTACTTCTGGGTATTTATCTAAAATAATTAAAAGCAGGGCCTCGAAGAAATAGTCATACTCCCATGTTCACTGCAGCATTATTCTCATAATCAAGGCGTGGAGCCAACCTAAATGTCCCTCAATGAATGAACAAAGAAAATGTGGCATAGCCATACAAAGGAATGTTTTCAGCCTTAAAAAGAAAATTCCGTCACATGCTGTAACATGGATGAACCTGGAGGACATCATGCTAAGTGAAATAAGCCAGTCAAAGAAGGACAAACACTGCATGAGTCCACTTATATGAGGCGTTCAAAGTAGTCAAACTCACAGAAGCAGAAAGTAGAATAGTGATTGCCAGAGGCTGGTGGGAGGGGAAATGAGGAGTTGCTGTTCAATGGGTATGAGCTTTTAGTTATGCAAGATGAAAAACTTGTAGCAGTCTGCTACAAAACACTGTGCTGCTTCTAGTTAAATGTACCGTCTCAAAATAAATAAATAATGTACTGTACACTTAAGAGGGTATATCTCACATTATGTGTTTCTTTACAACAATAAGAAAATCACCTTGTAAACTGGAAATTTCCAAAATGGAAATTGGAGTAGCTTGTATTGATTTTAAAATTTATACATGCTGTCACTCATAGGTGGGAATTGAACAATGAGAACACTTGGACACAGGTAGGGGAACATCACACACTGGAGCCTGTCGTGGGGTGGGGGGAGGGGGAAGGGATAGCATTAGGAGAAATACCTAATGTAAATGACGAGTTAATGGGTGCAGCACACCAACATGGCACATGTATACATAGGCAACAAACCTGCACATTGTGCACATGTACCCTAGAACTTAAAGTATAATAATAATAAAAAAAATAAAATTCATATGTGCTCCTAGGCTCAGATTTAGGAATTTATTTTCCATTTAGGTTTTATTAAGTCTAATCCAAAAATGCAAAAATGAAACTGTGAGTTATATGTGATAAAAAAGTATAGCTTTCTGGAATTCAAATAAGCAATGGCAAAGGTCACGTTTAGAATTTGACAGAAAGAACACAGCATTCCTGCCTCATCTTTTTTATAGATATTAAGAAAAGGAAAAGTAGTCTTATTTCAAATATCAAAACTCTGACTTAAATGAATAAAATTTAGTCAGTCACGAGTAAATACAAAAAACAAGCAAACAAAAAAACCTTCCTGGATTAGCACAGGCCCAATTCTTCCCTGCCTTTTATCACCCTGTCAGCTGGGAGTATCTTTTCCAGATACCTGTGGCTCTCTACCAATTGTTACTCTCTTGTTGTCTGAACCTGCTACCCAAACTTGGCAGGTCATTTTCAAAGCCAGATGAGTTTTGATTGTTCCCTTGGCAATATCCATTATTTCCCTCCTGGGTAGAAGGGGGATCTGAGGACAGCTTATCTTTTTGGGGTAGATGGAGTAGAGGTGGGGACTCTTATATAATATGAAATAAAAATAAGTTCTTTGGGCTGGAAGTGTCAAAAGATTCCTTAGAATTTATAGCCACAGGGATTTCATGGTGTGTCTGATGTACTGATTTTGTGCCACATTTGAGCCAGAACTGGCAGCAGATTCAAAGCAACACAGGTGGCTAAGTACACATGAGGGGAAGGTATGGGGAGAGAAAAGTGGCATAAAATAAGGCTGTCCCCCTATGCCCATCGAGAATAAGATCTTAGCCCTAACTGAAGGAGCTTAATGATCAACTCTAACACATTGGCTGGACTCCTGCAGGTACTCACGGAAGGTAGAGGTGCTGTGCTACCTTTTCTTGTCAAAGTCTAGGGCTGGAGATGCTTCAAGAACTTTGGAGCCATAAAGTCACTGTAATGGTCAACTTCTAAGGCTAGAAGGGGCCATGAGACATCTCATTTATCTCCTTGCTTTTGGGCAAGAATTGCACACCTAAGCTTCCCGAATACATCAGACACAATTTAGGGTTAAAAGCCTCCAGAGGAGCAAAAAAGTAAAAAGATTTTACAACTTTCTTCCACAAACCACTTTAATTATGTGCTCATCACCTACTTCAGAATCTAAGAGAACTTTGACACTTGTTTTTGACAAGTGTCTTCTCATCAGTCTAACTCCAAGACCTTCCTCCAAGTGGCAGGCTCTGGTAATTCAGCGAAAGCAAGGCGCTAACAGGCGAGTGTGAAGCCAAAGGGCTCCCAGTGACATCCTTGACAGCTTTTTGCCAGCTATTCACATACATTTAATATACAGCACTTCCCTGTGACTGTCTGCATCCCTTTCTACCAGCAGTTCCTCCTGATTTATCATTCTCCAGCAATTCCCAATTGCTTTGCCTTTCTAATAGATGTTGCAGTCTGACAAAACACCTTTGCCTTCATGCTGGTGTTGTTAAAAGACTGATTATAACCATAAGGAACGGGAAATAAGATATTGTTGTAAGTTTGCTAATCTTCTCTGTTCAGAATAATAAAAGTTCTCTGTCAGAGACTTATGAAGGGAGATTTCACCCCCCGTCCCCCCCACCGGCTTGCTAGTCCTACTGTTTGTGCATTCTTAAGACAGGAGGCAAGTGCTTTACATTAGAAAAACTGAGGCTGAATATGCAGCCTGTCATGCAATTTTGCTGAAGATAGAGGGTCAAAAATTCAAAAACTCAATTGCTCTAGGGCAGGGGGTTGGGAGCAAAGCCAATAAATAAAATGTGTGGTGCAAATGCCTTTCAGGAAAGGGTGTGAAGGGTGGGGTGGATTTACCAGAAGCTTTGGCAGTCAGCTTTGAAGTCTTCTGGAAAGGAAAGTGTAGCCTCCCAGGGAAGCAGCCTCATGACATCTTCCATAAGGCTGATGTGTTGGGAAACAGCAACACGTGAGCAAGAAGTTCCTTGAAAAATTTTTCTTCCCTCCTTCTTCTTCTGGAACTGTTGGGAAACTAGATTAGACCCAGGAGTCTGGTTTTTGAGAATGGCCCTGAATGAATCTTTAGTTTCCGGGTAGGAACAGAGAGCTCAGAAGGTTGTTTTCTCCTCCAAGGAAATCTGGCCACAGTTTTTTTCCTGTTCTACCCAGAGCTTGTGTGCTGGTGGATTAAGCACATGTGTGCACAGGGCCAGGATTGTGGCAAACAATCTCAGGGAGGATGGCAAAAGGAGAAGCAAAAGGGGCTCATTCATCTACCTCACAGCTTCTTTTCCCAAAGGAAACAGGATCTACTCACCAGCAACAATCCCAACATCACAAAAGGAACATGGAAATAAATGTGCATGCAACTGGGACACATAGACCCCTGTCACCTGCTACAAATGGAGCAGAAGTGGGAGACAAGTGAGCCACCGAGAACCTAGGCATTCTTAGCTGTAGCCTACGTCAAGAGAGCACGGGCTTCCTGACTGGTCTCTGGTGGCCGAGTAACTCTACTTCCCTGACCTGGGAAGAAGGCGTGAATAACCAACTAAGAGGAGGCACCCATCCTCTTGGAGTTGCCTGGGGTATCTGAGGCAGAGGTGGTTGCAGCAGACTCCTCCACAGAGGCACTGAGGTCCAAGGATTCCAGGATGATGTCCCCAAGGCAGTAAATCAAATGCCTGAAACAAATGGACAAAAAAACTTAGGGGCTGGCTCAGTCAGGAAACACAAGATCCTGTTTATGACATTTATTTTCTCCTCCCCCATCACTGATACCCTAAACTTCAATAGCCTGATGAAACCTCTGCCATCAAATTAATGTTTTTTAAACTAATAAAGCCTCTGACCCTAATAAAGGCAAGAACAGTTTTTATATAAGACTAGTTTTATTCAAGACTAAGTTTTATAAAATTCCATTTCTCTTTACATAGTTACATTAGCACTGCTCTGAAGAACTGTGATAACAAATCCTTGAGATGTCAGGTTACTAGACACTTTCAGAGCTCCTGACTACTGTTGTTTCTCATAATTACCTTAAATTTATAGGCTGCTTTACAGGCAGTGAGGCAAAGCCAGGATCCTTGAGGAAGTTAATAAACACAGTCTACTTTGGGGTAGGGTTTGAGTGCAAGATTACTCAATACTTCCAGAAGAGTAACAGCCCAAGGGATGGAATCTATCTCTTCTGGATTATTCTAGGACTCTTCACCCAGCATTTCTGGTCCCTTTATGAAATCCAACCTTACTATCTTGTCTACCTGATATGAAGCAAAGACAACTCCTGGTCTTGACATGAATCACAGCTTTGCTATAAGGCCAGGGGCTCATGGTGAACATCTTTACATAGTCTGTGATACACAGGCCAGGGTCGCTCTTGGAGCATTCACAGGGGCTGGCAGATGTTGGCAAGAGCACTGAGCAAGTACGCTGAACAAGCCTGGAGGAGAAGAGGTCATTTTCAGCAGCTCGTGTGGGGGCCTGCATAGAGTTCTTCCAAACACAAATGGTGGTTGGTCCAAGAGTGATTTCCTAGCACGTGATGACCTGCTCAGAAGCCTGATGGTGTGGATTTTAGTTAGTGTGTGGATCTGGACATCAAACTCTGTAGTCAGTGCCCAGAGCAAGGAAAGACTACAGTGCTATTCTTTGGAATGTGGGCTTTTCACTCAGAAACCTTGGATACCTCTGAGACCAGAGGTGGCTTTAACTATGCTGATGTTGGAATAACATTTTTCCACTTACCTGTTGATGAGGGGTTGTTGTAGTGACTCCAAGACTAGACCCCAGCTCAGCTGGCATTTGTTCACCCCAAGAATTTCTACTACGAGATCTGAGGAGGAAAAAACAGATGGAATTTGTGTGTTATCGCTGCAGTTTTAGATTCTAAGGACAGTCTCTCCCCAGGATCTCTGCCGTTTTTACATAGGTTAGGTATTTCGGGCATAACTCTAAACCACACAGCCAAGCTAAAATCCTCACAAAACAGGAAAAACCTGAGAAAAATACGTTTCTCAAGTTAGGTGCCTACATAAGAATGGGCTTCAAAGATTATTTTGTAACCTGTCACTCAAATGCAGGTACTCCTTCCAATGTAACAGTTTAGGTTGGCAAACAGAGTTATAATAATAAGGGTAAATAAAACTGATTGTCCAGAGCTAAGTTCACAACTATCTCCTGGTTGTCACAGCCATAGGCAACAAACTGCCTTCCTGGCCCTCTAAAAACACAATGCAAGGAAAAACAACCTTCTCAGATTTTGTTTTTACTTATTGCTAAAGGCCATGTACCATACTCAATGGCTGCAATTTATTAAGTTGGACTTTCTGTGAGACATGTGATTTTCTTCCTTGGTCCCAAAATGCTATGAATTGGCAGAGAATCTGAAGTCTTCATCTCCTGGAAATGGCTCTGAGACCTGTCCCTGCAGGCAGAGCTTCCCCAGACCTGCCAGCAGGTAGAGAGAAAGTTATTAACCTAAATATCTGCAGGATTGTCACCTAGTATTTAGGGTGCAGCCGTAGCGTTCCTTTCCATTCCCTTGGCATCAGCTGAGCAATGGATAAAAGAATTGCAGCCCTGTTCATTTTCCTATTAGCCTGGGAAATGATGGGTCAACAGAGTTTTGAATCTAGCCACATTCAGGGCCCTTTTACAAACAGGAAAAGGTGCAGGGGTAATGGTGGCAAAGCAGAATGGAAGGGAAATGTGATTGGTATAATTGATCTCATTGGTCCAATTACCTGGGAGGACTCCCATCAGGCTCTGCAAAGCCTGTTTCTCAGCAGCCAGTTTCTGCTCTTGGGTCCTTACAGGCCGTGGAAACTTAGGCAAAACTCCACCAGGCCAGATGGACTCCTGAAGAAGCCGGAGGTACTGCACCCAGCGCTGTGGACTTGTTAAATTAGCTACCTGCACCTCTAGCCACCTGTGGTAGAAGAGAGATGAAAGCTTAGATAAAGCTGAAGGAAAGGAAATAACAAGGCAGCGGACTGACTGTTTATGTTCCCCCGTAGATTCCTATGTCAAAATCCTAACCCTCAAGGTGATGGCAGTAGGAGGGAGGTGGGGCCTTTGGGGAGGTGATTAGGTAACGGGGACAAAGGTAAATATCCTTATAAAAGAAACCTGAGAGAGACTTCTCACTCCTTTTGCCATATGAGGACACAGGGAGAAGACAGCTGTCTATGAACCAGGAAAAGGGCCCTTGCCAGACACCAATTCTGCTGGTACCTTGATCTTGAACCTCCTGGCCTTTAGAAACTGTGAGAAATAAATTTCTGTTGTTTATAAGCCATTCAGTTTATGGTATTTTGTTATAGCAGCCCAAACAGACTAAGATACCATGAATTACATGAGCAATCAGAACCGGACAAAGTCAGCACTGACTCTTGCAATGGAAACCAAGCCAATTCAACAACCTGGGATAACAGAATTTGAAGATGAGTAACAATAAGAATCGTGTTATTTATGGAGTGTTCACTATGTGCCATCTACTGTACAAGCAGTTTTACAGAAGAGAACACTAAAAGGGCCTCGGTCTCTGGGCAAGCCTGCACCTATACCTTCCCAGCTCTCCTCTGGCAAGGCTGCACCTATTATCTTTCTAGCTCTCCTCTGATGGGAAGCATTATAACCTTCTTGGTAACATGTACACACAGACTTCATAGCTAAGGACTTAGCGATCTTTATACAAATTCCTCTCTCTACCTCCCCAGCCATATCCCCTGGTCTTCAAGTCCTCATGACTGTCTTGGGGATTTCCTACATCTGCCCTTTGTTCATAATAGTTCTCTCACTAACAAGGGCCTTTTCTCGCCTTGCCTGAAGAGCAAGTCTCAAGTCTGCCCTTCTGGCAAGACCTGTTTCAACCCTACTTCCTCCATGAAATCCTTGACCATCACAGCTGGAAGTGCTCTCCTTCTCCACAGACCTCCTTTGGCAGGTAGTTCTGGAACAATTACTTTGGAATATGAATCTTTTTTAAGGTGTTTATAGCTTTACTTCTTCAACTAAATTATAAGCTGTAAGAGTTCTGTGTCTTGTACTTTAAAAAAATTCCCCGCAGTGTTTGGTGCTCAAGAAATGGTTGACTGACTGATAACTCTTCTTATTTCAATGAAAAATTTTCCCTTTGTCTTACTTTCAAAAATGAGTCAAAATTTTCCCTTTGTCTTACTTTCAAAAATGAGTCAAAAATGAGGGGTAAGATATACCAAATCTGGAGTTCAGCTGGAAACCTAGAAAGTGGTTCAACGTTATTCTTTATCTGTTCCTGCATTTTTTTCAAAGTGATATGGTCAGAAGTGAGGTTCAAGGCTGTTGAGGCCTCCCCTTCACCCACCTCATTTAAGACTGACATAGCTGTGTTGGTCATGGATGGACAATCAACCACTTCTATTCATGCACGGAAGACTCGTTTGATCCTGCACCACATGGCAGCTCATGCCATCACTCCTCACTCCTATACTCGAGTCACTTGTCACTCATCCAAGAGCAGAGGGGGCTGCCAAGGCAAACTTTATTTAACCTCCACTCTGCCAGACAGTCTGCATTCCACTCAAGCTGGGCATTCCAGCCATGGGGGCTGCAATCCCCCAAGCTCAAGGCTCACAACTGATTCTAAGAATAGGAAGTGTGTAAGGTAATAGCAGGGCAAGAATGGCAGCCATCGATGGAGATCAAGAGTGGCACAAAGCTGTTCTTGTAAAAAATAGCCATCACGATCGTATTTGTTATTATTCGGGCCGCATCTCCTTTTTATAGGGCTTTTCATTCAGCGAGCCTAAGACGCCTGATGAAAGGGATCCAGTAGCAAGAATTCCTGTTCCTGTTTATATAAGAGGGTCACGAGAGGGAGGTGGCTGCAATGACCTGATCGGCTTCTCTGCAGGGGATTAAGTGACCCAAGGTCTCCTTTCTTCACCTCAAGCCATGTATACTTCTGCAATTTTTGCTGAGGAGAATGATGTGTCTTAGGGTCTCATCTAACTGTCTTGAGGGACAGGGGCAAAGTCTTGCAAACCAAAATCTTCAGCCACATGATCCTTCCTAGACTGAACATGTTACATGCCAGCAAGCCTGGGTACCTCAGCCATCTTCTGGGCGTGTCTTACAAAGCAAGAGTTACATTCTTTTGAATGAACATTAATTTATCTGATGGGGACAGTACCTCACATGGCATTATGACAAGGATATCCTCCTTGTTCTCTTGCATGGTGATTAAGTGTCTCATGTATATGTGTGGGGTGCAAAATGAATTTTATCATGTGGCAAAATAAATTTATAAACTTATACAAATCTATAAGACAGCTTTTCAAACTCTAAATGGAAATGCTGGGGAGAGACATAAAAGTAGGAAAAGTAAAAATAAGCACCTGATGATGAGGATGAGTCTATGAGTCAAATAAATTTGTGGGAGCTAATAAGCACAACTCACGAAAAGGACTGCCACCTCTGAGTAAGTATCAACTGCTGATGAGACAAAGACACTGTCAAGCACTGTACACACAAGGCACAGAACTGGCCAACAGGAGGCCCTGGAAACAGTCAGGCCCAGGAATGTAAGAAACAGGACTTCCACAAACTGGCAGAAATAAACTCCCTCCAGGCCTACAAAGAGGGACAGAGTTTGGAAAGCGATTTCTAGTCCCTGGGAGCTGCAGAGTGCCAGCTTTCCTTATTCTTCTCCACACTCTGAAGATAAAAGACACAAACCACACATTTGTACCACACATGGTTTCAACATTTGCCCTCTTTCCTGGATTCTCCTCTTGCCTATGTTCTGCCCACCCTTCCCCCTGTCAGCAAACAGAGGCTTTATCCTAGGCCTTTGGGCTCAGCATGGTCTTATTTCCTAGTCCCAGGCAGCCTGTGTAGAAGACCAAGTGCAACAAATCTTTCTTGTTCACAGAACTTCTGAGCGACGGTGTCTCGGTAAAAATGATGAGCATGCCAATCTGGAAGGAAAACATGACAAAGAGCAAACCAAAAAAATCACCACCACAACTGCCACTGCCCTCACACAATACAATCTCTAAATTTTTAAAGCTGTAATTCAATTTCCAAGACATACTTTATTATCACTCGCAATGCCTTTCTTAAGTTGTAAATGGCTGTATTCAGGGATTTGGTATACTTTGCCTTGCCCAACACCTGGATGGAACCAACTGCCACAGGTTCTTGAGAGCAATGAAGAAGGTGGAGATTTCTTCATTCAAATCTCTTTCCTCTCCCTTTCATCCCTACCTTCCCTTCCTTTGGCATCAGTTTCTGGACTTTGCTGGTACCATTTACTATTAGGCTGACAGAAATCTAAAGCTTCAAGGTCAAAACACACACACGTTCCTCTTACTATTCATTAGAAATTACTTATAATAGGCCGGGCATGGTGGCTCACACCTGTAATCCCAGCACTTTGGGAGGCTGAGGCAGGGAGATCACCTGAGGTCAAGAGTTTAGACCAGCCTGGCCAACATGGTGAAGCCTCGTCTCTACTAAAAATACAAAAAAAATTAGCTGGGCATGGTGGTGCATGCCTGTAGTCCCAGCTATTAGGGGAGGCTGAGGCAGAAGACTCGCTTGAACCCAGGAGGCAGAGGCTGCAGTCAGCCAAGATCACGCCACTGCACTCCAGCCTGGGTGACAGAGGGAGACTCTATCTCAAAAAAAAAAAAAAAAGAAATTACTTATAATAAATCATTTACTAAATACAAATGCTATTGTTTATGTAATACAAGATGCATGAAGTAAATATGCTAAAATAAATACGGTAGAGAATAGCCTCAGATAGCACTGGTTTTATTTTCCACCACTATTCCAGGTCTGATATTTGATTTAGAGATATCTCTTTCTATTATCCTGCCTTCATCCCAAAGAAGAGAAGAAAAAAGAACCCAAACCAGGTCTCTTGTGTCAAGCCATCTCTGAATGATTCAGAGCCTTACCAGGGGGCCTAGAAATAGCCAGTAAAATGGCCAAAAAACCCCACCCCACAACCACATTTTGACCCCAAGACATTCAAGAGCTTCACTTATGCCAGACAGGGGAGAAGAGATGATGTGGAGCTCAGGGCTTGTCAGTAGCTGGGACTGCACATCCACTCCATGTTCAAGGGAACCTGGTCTGAAATAGCCGCAGATAGAGGAATGAAGTAATGACTAAAAAGGAGACAGTTTAATACTAGGGCTTAAGATGGCACTTCAAGGTTAGCAGAAGGTCATTTCCCATCAAAACAGCAGGATCAAATCTCATGAGTAAGAGGAGAAGGCTTTAGAGACCATGTCTAATCCAATTAGCCAAATCCCCCTCATTTCTTTTCTAAGACAGCAGCTATGGCTGAGTGAGAAAGGGTCTTGAATCAGTATGGCTTAATGAAGAGGAGAAAGGGAAGAAGATACTAAAGTCATAAAACAGAAAATAGTCATAAGATCCATACCAACATTCTAAACAAAAATGCCTGGTGCAGTCTAAATACAAGGAAAATAACAGGTCCATTCCTTCCAGCCTATTTATCTATTGGCTGTACCTCTACAGACAATCCAAGGGCAATTATGCTCCAATGTTAAGATACCAAATACAGTTCAAAGGAAAAGAGACAGAAAAGGAAGATCAAGTTAAAGCTTCTATCATCCTAAATACACCTTCAGTAAATTAGAAGTATTGACTTATTACCCTTAGAGCAGGGTTTTCAACGTTGGTACTACTGATATTTTGGACTGCGAAATCTTTGTCAAAGGGGCTTTCCTGTGCATTATAAAACATTCCACAACATCCCTGCCCCTCCTCCCCTCAAACTAGATGCTAGTTTTGCCAACCAAACATGTCTCCAAACATTGCAGCATGTCCCCTGAGGACAAAATTGCTCCAGTTGAGAATTACTGCCTTAGACTTAGGGACTTTTGGATATAACTGTATCAGGCTACTTTCACAGTCATTTTAAACCTGATGGTTGTAGTGGTTGTAGCACAATGTTTTTCGACCTGTGGGCTGGACATCATTAGAGGTCATATAATCTGTTTTGTTGTTTGTGATAACATAAAAATGCATCTCATGTTTGGAGACACTTGTTTCGTATGTATGTACATGTGTATGTATATATCAGATAGGCGTGCATGCATATGTGTGTATGCACCTGTGACTATGTATATGCTCATAGTGGGCTGCAATGTACAATGCATTTTTTACTGTAGGTTGAAGTTTTAAAAAAAGTTTGAAAAACACTCATACAGTGTCAAGAATTAGGAGTTCCGAGGGAAAGTAGGAGAAGCCCAAGCCACATTTTTAGCTTCCTGGAAACGCTCCCGATCTCCACCCACCCAAGCACCCTGTAAAATGTTTGCAGGGGCCTCAACCATGAACACTGTGCTCTGTACTGCCAGTCCTAGCACATAAGTATGAGTATTGGCTCATCCAATCAGTAGCAGCAATCTATAGGGTAGGAGAGAAAGGAGGTCTTGGAGGTGATGGTGTAGATTCAGGACGTTCTCCATTAAACAAACTGTTTTTGCCAATTTCACACCTGATAAAAGTTACACTTCTTTTCTCTCTGATGCCATTCCCAGGCCTCTGTCTTCCTGCCATGGCCCCTTCTTGTGTTTATAGACAGTTCCCCTTGTCAGCTCTCAGCTCTAGGCTTCTGTCCTGTAACTATCCAGACCCAAGTTACTCAGCTGTGTCTGAGAAAGTTCAACACTGCTACCCTCTGACTGTGTATCTGGGTCACCACCCTTTCCTGCCCGGTGCTGGGGAAGAATGAGGAGGAAATGAACCCCGAGGGCAAGAAACTACCACTTCTTTCTCCCAATGACTACTGTGAAATTTAAAATGGCTCAGAGTTTGCACAATTTCTTCTCTGATTTTTGCTTTCATGTTTTAAATCATGGATCCACATCTTTGAATCATGTACTTTAAGGGAAGACTTGACAGTCTCCTAAATATCACAATGTAAGAATCTGAGTTCCATACATTTATATCTAGCCACAAAGTTTTTTTATTTTTTATTTTTTTATTTTTTATTATTATACTTTAGGTTTTAGGGTACATGTGCACAATGCGCAGGTTTGTTACATATGTATCCATGTGCCATGTTGTTTTGCTGCACCCATTAACTCGTCATTTAGCATTAGGTATATCTCCTAATGCTGTCCCTCCCCCCTCCCCCCACCCCACAACAGTCCCCAGAGTGTGATGTTCCCCTTCCTGTGTCCATGAGTTCTCATTGTTCAGTTCCCACCTATGAGTGAGAACATGCGGTGTTTGGTTTTTTGTCCTTGCGATAGTCTACTGAGAATGATGGTTTCCAGTTTCATCCATGTCCCTACAAAGGACATGAACTCATCATTTTTTATGGCTGCATAGTATTCCATGGTGTATATGTGCCACATTTTCTTAATCCAGTCCATCGTTGTTGGACATTTGGGTTGGTTCCAAGTCTTTGCTATTGTGAATAGTGCTGCAATAAACATACGTGTGCATGTGTCTTTATAGTAGCATGATTTACAGTTTTTGTTTTTGATTGGTAATGTACACATCACAGATATAAAATTAATATGTATTAAAAAATGGAAGGATTCTTAAGGAAGGAACTTCAAAAAATCATCTGTTCAACCTTAGTGGTTTTGCCAATCTCACCAACTCTACATATGAAAGCATTGGGCACCAAAAGGAAATATTTTACATCAAGTGGCTTATAAGAACATACAACTTGAGAGTTGGAAGGAAACTTAGAGGTTATCGTATCCAGTCTCCTCCCAAAGCAGAAACCTCCTCTGCAATATAGGCATAGACAAGGGTTGGGTCCTGTGAATCCAGAAACTTGGGCTTTTATCTTAGTTCTGCTACCCAGTTAGCAATGTGACCTCGGGCAAGTGGCTTAATTCCTTAAAAGCATAATCTAAATTCGTTGAAGATGCTTCTTAAACCTTGCCAACCTAAATCTGCCTCCTTATGTTAATAAATTCTAGTCATTGGTCCCATTGGTCCTAGTTCTACTCTCTGGAGTTACCAGATATTAGGTTAAATCTCTTCCAAAAGACAACATTTTGCATTTTTAAATTCAGCTATTATTTCTCCCCTATGTCTCTTCTATAACCTATACATTCGTGATTTTGCCAACCTCAAAGACACTCAATAAATGTCTGAGGAAAGGAGAGAAATGAACCACTCCTCAACCTGGCTCCATCCTCCGGGTGTGCTGTTTTGTTTTTCTTTTAAAATGATGTGCCCAGAACCAAACAGCTCTGAGATGTGACCTGACCAGCAAAGAATATAGGGGATTGATGCCTTCCTTGATTTAGACACTATACTTCCTATATAGCCTAAGATTGTGTTAGCTTTGTGGCACACACGTCAAAAGCACTGACTCATATTGAGTTTTCAGCCAACTAAAATCCTAAGTCCACATATGTACATTTAAAAAAAAAAATCGTGTGCCCCTCTGTTAAGTATAGTCTTGCCCTTCTGTATTTGTGCAATTAAAAAAAATCTAAATTATAGTTTACAATATTTATTTCTACCAAATTCCATCTTGTTGGCTTTAGATTATCATTCTAAGTTTTCTAAATGTTTTTGAATCTTAATTTTCGTCATCTAGAGTTTTAACTACTCCTCTAAGATTAGAATTACTTGCAAATTTTCTGATGAAAAAACTGATCAGGATAAGATGAAGAGCAGTGCTCTATTACTAGAAATTTTCCTCTAGGATGGCATCAGTTTATGATATTATTTAATAATCTTGGGCTAAAGACACTCAACTAGCCACAAATTACTTAAATGTACTATAGTGCAGGCAACATATTCCATTTTGTCCATATGGATATTATGGCAAAAGCTTGTTGGAATCCATATACAATGTAGCTACAACTGCATGCTAATCAGGCAGGGCACACTCCTACTGAACCCATAATGGTTTCTAGGGTTCCCCATTGCCCTTCCCAAATGTTCACAAACATCTATTTCATCATCTGCTTCAGAAATTTCCAGAGATAAATGTTGGGGTCAAGAACCTTTAACCATTTTTTAAAAAGGCAAGATATCTGTGCATCTCTAACCCATATGGACAAATGGCAATGTTTCTGAATGACTTTAGGTCTTTAATGTTAAATATAAATTTGTTAAGTTTCATGGGATATAATTCATCTAGGCCATGTGCAGCTTTAAATGTACAAACTTTAAAATAGGTTGCATGCTCTATTATTATTTTCATTTCTATTTTGGTCGCCAATTCTACTTTAATCATGTCTGTTCAATTCTTTTTGCTAGGCCATTTTCCTTGACAAAGAAAACAGAAAACAGCCTAGCAAATAATAGACCCATTCATTCACTGCTGAATGAATAAATGCTTTCACCATGTGATCAGTTAATACTACAGCATCTGTCCCAAACAATTACCTATATATATTTTTTCTTGTTAGTAACATGTGACATGTGTATGTGTTTTTCACCTAAGTCTTTTCCCTTAATATTTATCTACAACCTCAGCTCCTTCTGACTTGACGCTTACTGGACCCTGTTCTTATTAGTTCTATTACTACTATTTTTGCATTGTTCAGTATGTGTCTCCTCTTCAATTTTTTAAATATGTTCACCTAGAATCTGATCGCAGTTAACTACGCCGGTTTCATTTGATGCTGACTCTTTTTCTTCCTCATTGGAAATGTGTGTTTAATTTGTTCATTCATTTACTCAAAGCACTGCTTGAGCTTCTTGTAAATGCCCCCCACCCCCCAAAAAAAGACTATTAAGGTTTTGAAGGCAGAAATCTTATGTAATTCATTTTGACATCTCCTTTAGCATTTAATAGTGTCATTCACAAATAAACAATCAAATATTTACTGAATGAATCAATCCTGTTGCAAAACTTTCAGTGATACCTTCTGGTGAGAATTTTAAGTTAATCTGTTCTTACAGCATGTAAAACAGTTTTTATCTCATTCTGTTATGCTCTTGTGAATTCCAGTACTCTCATCTATCTCTGCTTTCCTTTCTGTGTCAGCTGTTTTTCACAATATCCAGTTTTAACTTTATCTGAATTTTTTTTTGTCAATGTCTTACTCTTCACTGGGTTGATGGTCTGCTGACAAATATATTCTTTCTACTATTTTTGAGTTGTATTCTGTCTGTGGTCAGAAGTCCACCATGTGACTAATCATATGTCATGGCACAGAAAATTTAAAAACTTTGCCTTGGTAATAGCTACAAAGTTAGCTATTCATTCTATGTTTCCGTTTTTCTTCTAAAGAAACTTACAGATAGAAAAAAAGTTGAAAATATAATCTGGGCCTTAAGTTTTCTATTAAAAAGAATCTCAAAATTATTAGAGATACAGTACAGGCTTCTCTGGGTGTCATCATTTATTTTTATATAAATCAGAGTAGACACTAATCTATTACTTTAGTAAGCAACAGGATTTTAACCACAACCCAGATATGCTGTTCAGAAAGACATTACCCCATCTTTTTAGTTACGCTTCTCAATCTGCAAGGTGGAAAATTATGTGAGTCACTCTTGATTTGTTTCTTTCTCAACCCTAATCCAATACCACATAATCATTGAAATAGTCACGAAATATAGGTGATCCTACCTCCTCAATATCTCATGAATCTATTACCCCTTTACCATCTCTACAGCAATGATCTTAGTTGAATGCCTCATCACCTTTTCTATCAGCGAAATCCCTCCCTAATTTGTCTTCCTGTTTCTAAGTTTGGCCCCTTCAATTAATTAATCCTCCACAGCACTATTTAAATGATTTTTCTCAATTGCAAATTTGCTCATGTCATCATCTGTTTATGTTTTGTAAACTGTTTCCTATCACATGAGTGACAAATGTTTTGTTCTTGGAATGACTCACAGGACTCTGAATGAGCAGACTCCCTTTAAACTCTTCACTGTTATCACCAGCCATTATTCTTGCCTATCATATATTCCTAATCAATCATACTCAACTTCTTTGAGTACCACAAGTAAACTATATTGTTTTACTGCTCCGCCTTGAATGCTCTCTCTCTCTCTCTCTCACTGTCTGCTGGCAACTCCCCACATTCTTTAAATCTCATCTCTGATGTCATCTACTATAAGCCTTCCCTGGACCTCTCATAATTGACGAATCCCTTCTCTGAATCACATATAGAGTTCTTTTCAAAGCACTGATTTTATACTACAACTCCTATTTGTAAGTTTGCACCTCCAGTTGGATATCACACTTCCTATGGTAGGGGTTTTGGGTCTTTTTTTTTTTTTTGTATTTTGATCACTTAACAAAGTGCCTACCACAGGGAAGGCAATCAATAAATTTTGGTTACTAAGTGAATTCATGCTGTATATGAGACAAACACTGGTCTTAAAACATGGCACACAGTTCAAAATAGGTTCTGCAGAAAGCATACATCCCAATACT
The DNA here is from genome assembly GCF_028878055.3 of Symphalangus syndactylus. Classification (NCBI taxonomy): domain Eukaryota; kingdom Metazoa; phylum Chordata; class Mammalia; order Primates; family Hylobatidae; genus Symphalangus; species Symphalangus syndactylus. The sequence continues at coordinate 147,930,516 of NC_072425.2, forward strand.
TACAGCAGCAAAAACACTGAGCTCTTAATTATTCATGCTTACGGAGGAAGACAATTATAGATTTTAAAAAATCTTGGACAATATAAAAATCCTTTGTATTTGGCATTCCATATGTGTTTATATACATGTCTGGCAGATTTACTTTCCTAATAATCTTTTGTTTAGGCTAATAATAAAATGAAACTGTGGGCTAATACACCAGCGATAGAGCTGATGCTGTAATGGGTATGCTAGGTCATAAGTCAGGTGATCTAGAGCCAAGAATAATCCATGAAATGGGCATTCACATCTGGCTATGCATTCCTCTGGAAGGGAAGAGAGCTGGAAGGCAAGGGAGTGGCTCAGCCATGCTTCTTATCTCACACTATAAAGCCTGGAGGAGCGAGACAGCTGCCAGTAGCCTATGTTTGGTCAGTTTCCCTGGGAAATAGGCCCAGAGGATAGAAGAGATTGAAAGTCAAACAAAAAGTAAAGGGGGGTTATGAGGACTATGAGTCACACTTGTATTTTGGGAAGTGCCTCTGATGGATGGAGCAGCATCGAATTGATTCCAACCCATTATCTGAAACTAGTAAGAAGAAAAGAGAGGAAGGTCGCAGAATGGGGGAGGAAAGACCAAAAGCAAAGGTCAGGTTACCTTTCTAACAAATGTAGAATGAGAAAAAGACACTTGGGGACTGTGTATTTTTAGGATAAATAAGACCGATTGTAAAGGGAATGCTCTAAAAATTTCTATACTTCAGTATTGTGACATGTTTAAGATTTCAATCTGAAAGTTTTTTCTTTTTTCTTTTTTTTTTTTTTTTTGAGACAGTCTCATTCTGTTGCCCAGGCTGGAGTGCAGTGGTGCCATCTCGGCTCACTGAAACCTCCACCTCCTGGGTTCAAGCGATTCTCTTGCCTCAGCCTCCCGAGTAGCTTGGACTAAGGGCATGCGCCACCATGGCCGGCAAATTTTTTTTGTATTTTCAGTAGAGACGGGGTTTCACCATGTTGGTCAGGCTGGTCTGAAACTCCTGACCTCAAATGATCCACCCACCTTGGCCTCCCAAAGTGCTGGGATTACAGGCATGAGCCACTGCGCCCAGCCAATCTGAAAGTTTTCTATACACAAATCTAGTGTGCCTCTGAAGTCTTTCAAGTCAACCTTTTTTTGGCCCCATACTATGTTGCTATCGACATACTATAATCCAGTTCTGAGAAAATCAGGACTGACAGACTTTAGAAATAACACTGAAAAGCGACAGACAGGTTTGAACCTGGCTTAACCACATAAAAGTCGAACAAACTCTCTGAGCTCTGGCTTCCTTCATTATAAATTGGGCAAATTCTTGCCTTGCCTTTTTCACAAAGTTATCATCAAGATGAAATAAGAAAAATCAAAAGTATTTCTAAAAGTGCTTGTGTGTTTGCACATGTAAAAGAGAAAAAGACTACTTCAGACCTTCTTTAAAAATCCAACCAGGTTCAGGGAACTAATGATGGCAGGATCTGGAGTAAGCTTTGCATTTCATGCCTCCGTTTTCTCACTTGTAAAGCTTACTCTTCCTGGCAGGCTCAGGGAAGTAAATACTGAAACCAGTAAAGCATTTGGTACTGAGTAGTTAAGAAAATTGGGAAGAGGCCTCAGGGGGTTTTGGATAATATGAAAACTCTATTTCTGAATCCTTCCTAAAACCAGACCTCCATATACCAAACAATAAAACTTTCACTGCAGAGACTATAGGATCCAAAATGTCTCTGTCTCTTCTTTCCTTGTCCCCATGTGAACAGCAAGCCTGGCTCATTCTCAGTCCCCAGGTAGTTATCCTGACCCTGCCTTTCTCAGCAGCAAGGGCAAGGGCAGAGAGGTGGGGGGGGGGGAAAGCGGGAAGGTAATTAAAATGGCCACCCATTCAGAAGAAAATTGAGTCTGTGGAGGGGAAAGGGCAGGGAGAGGGAGCAAAACCCTTAGTGCTGAAGCACCAGGAAAAAAGGCAAGACCCGAAAGAGGGAAGAAGGCAGTAATTTAGCGGTCGTCTTGACAACCAGAGTCCCTATTGTTCACGGGGGCTTTACCTCACAGGGAGATCTCTCTGTTCTGCTCTGCACATAGAACCCCCACCACAGGAAAGGAGGATGGGAAGGGAAAGGCTGCAGGAGGCAGAAGTGATAAGTAATTATGTGCTCGCAGAAGGGGCTGTCCTCCAAATTTCTACAGATATTACAGACAACAGATTTAGCGTGTGCTCAGCCATGATTTGGAAGAAAATTATTAGGGATTTATTTAAATCAGCAGACATGGTAGGACTTCAAATTATGCTGTGAAAATGACTAGAGGAGGCTGGAAAAGACCAGCCTTGAGGAGAATAAAGAATACATGTATGAGAAGCAGATGCCCAAGATAAACAAAGAGAAAAAACAGAGAGGGGTGTAGCGGAGAAGGAAAAGTGACTATCATTAACACCATCACTTTGGTGTAGAAGAGCTACCCAAAAGTATTTCCAGTTTCCTGTCTACAGGCTGAATTGTAAAACCTTTCCAAGTAGAAGGCCATCTATCCTGATATGAAGGATGTAGGGACACCAAATGGCAACTCCAGAATCTCCACAGAATAGGAACTTTGGGAGCACTGACTATGGGTAGAAAACACAGAGGAGTAATAAATAAAACTGGAAAACAACAAAAAGGAAACCTGAGGGAGACAGGAGGCAGGTGTTGAGGAACTTATCTTGATGCTGCATTTGCATACCAGCCTCCCTCCCAGGAAGGCTGAATTTTCCCCGAGAAATCTTTCAGGGCCAGCATTATATTAAAGTATATTTCCCACCAATTTACCCAACTCTCTCCCTGCTCCAGTACCAAGTAGCTCTACTTCTCCAAAGGGCACTTGGAGAAGCCTACAAGGACAGAGGTAAAGATCAAAAGTAAGCATTAACATACGGTTGCTTCTCCAAAACCAAGTTAATGGGAGAGAGCCAAACGGTCTCCATCCATGGCTGAAAGCAATAGGGAATGTCCTTGATTATGTAACAGGTTGATAAGATTCCTAACATCGGGGCTATTCAGCACTGACAATCTCCATCTTAGTGAATACGTAATGTATAAGATTTTAGGGTCACAGGAGACCCTGAATATAGGTCCAAGTAGTTTATAGAGAATACTGACAAAATTCTTGCAATTCAGATGTCTAGCTGGTCTCATCACCACAGACTCTATTCTGCTCACTCTGTTCTGAATGAATCAGCTCCAGCACTGAATTTTTAACGGGTGGGATCCACTCAAAGGGGCAACTTCTGGTCATCCACACCACTCAGAGAAGCAAGCATATGCTGAAGATGCATTAGAGCAGAAGGAAGAAGGGTGAAAGATGAAAGAACAGGGCTTATCTAAAAGTCACTGGCACTAAGGAGTAGGCAGATAAGTGGCCTCTAAACCGTGAAGCAAGTCAGGGAATGGCTTCCATAGTGCTGTATCAACACCAGGGCAGGGGACCTATAACTGCAAAACAAACAGGTCTTCCTCAAAGGACAGCGAATGGTATTGTTTAACCTGCAGCGCCACCTGGTGCCCAGAGGGAGAATTCCTGTGCCCACGCCATGCAGCAGGAGTTTGGTAGGCTTTTGGTCACCTATTTGAAACAACAAAAGCAACACACATTCAGAAAGAAGCTGGCTAAAAATATTCCAGATTGCTTTTTATTTGAAAGTAGAATGCCCCTTCTCCCGTTTTAAAAATGTCTTAGTGTCTAGAATATTATTTAGCCTAAAGCAGTTTAAATGACACCTATCTCACAAGATCTAGCTGTTATACCTTCTTCTATAAAGGCTCCCTAACATTTACCTCTAAATTATCTCTTATCCCCCTAAAAAACTTCATGCACTAGGCTATGATTCCCATTTCGACAGTAACAGGCAAAGGAAGTTAAGTGGTTTGTTCTAAGTCACATAGCCTCAAAGCAAGATCTGAATTCAGATCTGACTTCAAAGTCCATGTTCTTGCTTTCCATGTGGAAGGAAAGAGGTGGAGAAAGTACAACAGCAGGAGATGCTTCCATAGAGGGCAGGCTCGGTGGGGCTTCATACTGGGAGGCCCAGGTTGGGGAGGGGCGCTGCGCTCTTTGGAAAGGAGAGAGCCATTAGAATGGGAGATGGCCTGAAGGGCCCCCAAACCTCTGCTTAGGCCATACCATGGCTCTGGGAATCAGAATTCCCCAATTAACTGAAGATCTGGGTATGCCCTGTGTGGAGGGAATGAAAGATTCAGTTTCCATTTTGCTTCTGTCCCCCAGCACTATTGAGGAACCCCTAAGATTCTTAATAGTGATAAGCAGAGGGACTGCCTCCAGTAGAATGACGTGTGATCTTCTGTGTTCATTTATTTGACACAAATTTATTAGGTGTCTTCTATGTATGGGGCTGGGTGTTGAAGACATAATGGTAAAAAGACACAGTCCCTGCCCTCAGGATGCTGACATACATTCTAAAGCTGTCATCAAAATGTCAAAATCTTAGGTTTCTGTTTGCAGTCACAGATGGGCAAGAGACACCAAGAACCTGACTTGGAAAAAAAGGCTCTGAGGTTGAAATACCTCATGATATTCTGTTTTTTTGTTAACTTTTACAATGAGCAATTCTGTACCTCTATTTGAGTATATGAGACTTCAAGAGCACACACACAGAAATGCAGATGCAATGCACAGGCACACGGCTGTCAGCTGCCATCTGCCTGCTACAATCTCAAAGATATATTCCAGTAGAGACTGGTACTACGTGACAGGAAAGGCATGATGTCTTCATCCTAAGATGGGTGTAGAATAAGTGACACCCAAGAAATATGACAGGCAGACCACTCATATGACAGGGAAACTGCTAGGGCCCATCCTGGTCCAGTCTATAGCAGTCAAGAGCTTCCTTTTGGCATGGCCTAACGGAAGAGGCCTGGGACAAGCAGCATTCCTTCCCAAGGAGCCACAGTACAATCTAAGCAAAGCCATCAATGAGAAAAATTAATTTCAGCACCTCTAAAAACAGCCCAAGCCAATGACTGGAGAGCCAGAAAATAACCGAGAATTCTGAAGACTGAGCTTGAGTTAATTTTGTATTTGGGGGTCTTGCAAAAGTATGCGTATTTCTAGAAAAGCTGTGCATAGGAAGAGATCAGGTATAAGACATAGCCAGGCCTCAGAGCTGAACTGGAAGAAAAAGTTACACAGCAAAGGAAAAAACTGTAATCTATGCTTCCTGAGAAACTCTGAGTCTTAACGTTGATAATCTTTTCCTGATTGTGAATAGGATGTAAATAGAGATAGCTAAGAGACAATCTCTGGCTCAGAAGTGCTTTAAAAATAAAATCAGAATATGCAGACAAAAATAATTTCTATGCTACCATCAGATACATGTGTCCCTGAGAGTAGCCGGATGGAAAGCAAGAGAGGCTAGATGGGAATACGGCAAGGGAACTTTCAGGTGAACCCAATTCTAGTGGCCACTGCTTTGCGGGAAAGCTTGCATGGAGGGGAGGCAGGGCAGAGCAGTGGGAAACACATGAGCTCTGAGGCCAGGATGACTTAAGTGGAATCTTAAGGTGTGGTGGTTACGACTTTTATGATTTTGGGAACGTTATTTTATCTGAATGTAATTTTCTTCACTTATGAAATGTAGAACTATATGTCTATCTCATAGAATTGAACATTAATATAAACAGTACACAGCTGCTTTCCTGGTATTAATATTGTAATAAACGTCAGTTCCTTTCCCATTGCAATTACTCGTGCCCTTTTGGTGGCAGACCTGGAGGTTCTCTTAAGAAATAACCAATGTCACAAAGAACTGTTATCCACCTGCTAGTTAGACATGCCCACCAGGAAAGAGGCCCTTGAAGTAGAGTTCCACTCAGAAAGCACCTTGATTCTAGAGCATTCTAAGAGATTAGTGGAAGCAAGAGGGTTCATGGTCAACCTTTCCCAACTGTCCTTAGGGGAGATGGACATTGCGCCTTGCAGCACAGCACTCTCCAGTGCTCCCAGACTCTGCCACAGCTCTCCTGACCCTTCCTAGGAGACGGTTTATAGAGAGACATCTTCTCTAAGAAAGTGATTCCGAGGTCTGGTGTAAGGTCCAGAGCTTGCTATCAAGTTTCTCCTGGGTCCCCTGCTTGCTGGACTCCTTAAACCTGCACATCCTTTCTTTTTTTCTTCCTCTCTGTATACTTCCTAACTTTACACACTTTACACTCCCCTCTGCCAGAACCTTCCCCCCTCCTTTCTGCCAAGCCATTCCATTCCCACATGCCCCCAACACTCACACACACACACACTCTCTCTTACACTCACACACACACACACACTCCCTCTTTAACTGAGAAATCCTGACGCAGATGCCAGGAATGTGTCTGCTGCCCTTTTGACACAGGTCTGATGCCATTGTCGGGGCCATGGGGAGGGCAGCGCTGCGGACATGGCATTCACGTATTCTGCTGCTGGCGTGGTTCCTATTTTTATCGTGGCATTGCTCTGGGTGTCCAGGCAGGGCGCCAGTCCAGCTTCTTCTCCTTCCTTCACTTATCGGGGCTCCATACCAATCCTACCCCTTACCCTGGCTGGGTCTTCCTGCCCCAAACCCCCTACCATCAATGGAGCACAGTGTATCTCTCCCCGTTCCCTCCAACCCAGTCTAACTCTGAGTACTTGCCCAATTTGCTAAATCTGATTCTGATGTTTGCAGAGATATTTTCAAGTTTCTTCTGTTTTCGGGCATGAGCAGAGTTTGCACAAGCCGGATTTGCTCCTTGGCTCAGACTGCTACCCGCTCTCCCCTTCCCCTCCCTTTGTCTCTCATTCCAAATAAGGAGTGCTTCTTGTTACATAATTGGATGTTCCCAGCACAGAAGCTGACACATGAGGTTAGGCGCACATGCATGCAAGACTTCCCTTTGACTTAACAATGCCTTTTTTGGGCATCTAACTTCTCTTCAGCTCCCCTCCCACTTCTCTCCACATCATCAACAATCAACGGAGATTTATAAGCCTGGCTCAGATCAGAGCTCTTCCAACTTTGGCTTAGAAGGAGGGGTTATGAGGTCGAACTTATTCTGTTTTTTTTTTTTTTTTTTTTTTCCTTTGCAGGATAGAGTGTGTGCTTATAATTTGACAGAAGTCTATGGCGTCCAAGGCAGTAATGTACATAGGTCTTTTAAAGTTGTGAGATGGGTACACAAAGTTGGAAGCAGAGGAATAAACTTGCCTGCTTGGGGATAATAATACTGGAGGTTGGAAAATGAGGATATTTTACGGAGGAGATGCACTCAAATCTGGTGACTATAGCATCCCTGATGGTCAAACTGCAGTGTGTTCTAAATAACTAGAGAAGTGGCAGTACCACGTGTGGCACCAACACCAACTATCCTGCTCTTTTAAGCACAGAACTTAAAGGAAGAGAACCCAAGTACCCTGCAAAAGCATATGGCTCAGCTACCCGTGGTTTCAGGGAGGGCAAACAATGTAGTCTCCTAGGCAGCAGTCGTGGGGATGGGAGACAACGGGACCTCATATCATGCCTCTTGTGGGAGATGCAGGGGGTACAGTGGAGAGGTGCTGCAGCTCTGGAGGTGTCAGGTTTCTAGCACATTGGCTTACCAAAGCAAATAAAGCTGAACCATGTAGCAATGCATACACCACTTTTTAAAATTAAAACCTGCAACTGTCCCAGGGACAGTAACATGGGCTGCCTTTAGACTGCAGCAGTGCCCTTAGTTTAGCTGCAAGTGTGTAGCTATGGAGATGCACTTTGGATTCTACAAACTGCCTGATAATCTCCAGTACTTGGAGACAAAGATTTTTGGGTTGGCTTTTATCCTGCTGAATTGCAGGGCAAAGATCTGATCCTGAAATTTAGACAATCATCACAGCTATAAATCAGAAAAACCTGGGTTCAAATTCTGCTTGTGATATTTATTAACCCTGTGATTTTGACTAGATAACCCACATTCTTTTTTTTTTTTTTTTTTTGAGATGGAGTCTTGCTCTGTCGCCCAGGCTGGAGTGCAGTGGCGCAATCTCGGCTCACTGCAAGCTCCGCCTCCCGGATAACCCACATTCTTTATAACTCTTAGTTTCCTTGTCTTTAAAATGAGGGTCATAATACCACTTTCGCAGGACTTTTGGAGGAATTAAATGGTATTAGGTTGGTGCAAAAGTAACTGCGGCTTTTGAACAGCATGTGCATGTAGTGTTCAGTATAGTATTTGCACTAAGTAAACTCTCGATAAACATTTGCTGGACAGCAAATATGCTGATGCTGATGAGATTATCCACGTTTACACTCTGAATGCTAAAATGAGTTAGCTCCACGTCTGTAATACACAGGGTGCTTGCAGGTATGAGATCATGGGCCCCCAGTGCCAGATCTTTGGAAGCTCTGGTGGAAGAACCGGTTCTTTCTTTAGATATCACGACTTCTAGCTTCCTATCTTAAGGAGGCTTCAGGAAAACTGTGAAACCAGCTATAAGGTACTGCAGAAGAGGGCCAAAAATGTCATTAAAAAGATGGGAAAAATGATTTGTAGGGATACATGAATGGCCTCAAACAGAGAAATATGAGATTCTTCATCTAATTCGAATCTGTGGAAGCTTGGGTGAGGAGACTGCGAACAAGATGTGGTCCTATTTTCATTGCTGCCAATACAAAACCAAATGGGCTAAGGATAAAGTTGGATTCTTAGATATAAGAACTTGTTGACAGGAAGGGATATGAGACAACTGAACATGTATAAAACATCTTCACCTGGAAATATGTACAATGAACCAAAGATAACAGGCCATAGGTACAAGTTTTTCAAAAGTAACTAGCTGCAAAATTCTGTTCTTGCACAATATTCACAATGGCTTCATTCAAATTCACCAAATATATTCAGAGTTTTCCCACTTTTCCCATCACAATAATGATGCTTTTCCATAAAATAGAATAAGACAAAACAAAAAAACAAAAAGTCAGAATGTGAAAAGAGGAGAAAGTCAAGGGAAATTCAGCTGTAAGCCCTCTCCCTCATTTCCTTTATGGCATGAGCTACATTTGGGCTTTGCTAGTCTTCATTCACCAGACTTTACCCAGCTAACTGGAGTTGTGGTTGTAGTTGGGGAGTGTCAGGGATAGGAATGGAAAGGTGAGGAACCTGCCTGGGCAACATGGTGAGACCCCATCTCAACCAAAGAATTAAAAAAATTAGCCAAGCATGGTGGTGTGTGCCTGTAGCCCTAGCTACTTGGGAGGCTGAGGTGGGAGGATGGCTTGAGCCCAGGAGGTTACAGAGAACTACGATTGCAGTGCCACTGCACTCCAGCCTGGGCGACAGAATGAAATCCCATCTCACTGATATTTCATATATTGACATTTTACCCTCAATATATGAAAAATGAAAAAGAAGCCTCACAGCCTCTGCTCTGAACTCTAAAATGAGCCCTGTCTTTTCCATGTTTGCCATGCACCTGGAACTTGCTTCCCTCGTATTTAACTTTTCTGCCTTAGATCTCCCAGGGCCCTGGCTACATGAAATAGTTCTTCTGTGATCATTCTCTAACTCCCAGAATATAGGTATTTCTCCTTTATCTGGACTAGCCCAAACCCTTGAATATTCTGAGTTATTCAAACTTCAGGTAAACTTTTTCCTACCCCTTTTATATAAGGATCTCAATCTTTTTTGAATTTCTCCTAACTCTTCTATACTTTTATCCTCATACTGAATAATTTCTTGTGTTTTGAAACCAATCTGTCATGTAAATGACCTCAAGGAGAAGGGCTCATTAATGGTCACATACTAGCTAGTTTTGGGATCTTCTCATTTTGTTTTTTTAAACCACTTAGAAGATTAGCAAAGGGAAGTCCAAAAAAAGAAGAAGAGAAATGAAGGCCTAATTAGTGACATCCAGAGGTCACAGAATAAAACTAAAGAGACTATACTTTCAAGTGTAAAGGTACTGGGAAGGGAAATGTTTATTTCTTTATTAAATATTTAATGAGTACCTACTATGTCCAGGCCCTGTATAAGCTGCTGGGGAGACAAAGCTAGTTCCGGTCCTTAAAGAACTAATAGTCTACACAGGGTTTCTCAAGCTTGATAATACTGATATTTTGGGCAGGATAATTCATGTTGTTTGGCATGGTGGACTGTCCTGTGTAGCTGCAGGATGTTTAGCAGCATCCTTGGCCTACACCCACTAGATGCCAGTAGGCATCCCACATCTCCTACCCAGTTGTGACGACAAAAAATATCTCCAGATAATGGCAAGTGTCCCCTGGGGGACAAAAGTATCCCCTAGTTGACAACCACTAGTGTAGGAAAAGCAGATCATTTATATAAACACACTGTGATAAGTATTATCATCAAAACTTCACAAGTTAGAGAAGACGACTCCTTAATTCTGGGGGAAAGAGAGCAGATGCTACAGAAGGTTTCACAGAATAAATGACATTTTATGCTTAATATATGAAAAATGTTTTGCAGTAGGCCAAGCAGACAAGAAGAGGAAAAGTTAGGAACACAGCGAAGGAACAGGGAAATAACAGGTAGAGAAAGACCATTCGAAGGCAGATACAGGAAGATGAGCAAAGGCCTGGGGGTAAATGACCACAGAATATTCAGGCAATGATGGACGTCTACACGGTGGAAAGAGAAAAATAAGACTGAAACCAGATCATGCCAAGTAAGAAAGGAGATGGAATTTTAATATAAAGAAATAAATGCACATTTTACACAGAGTGGAGCCCCTTTTCAAACAAAGCCTTACCTAGAGCCCCAGTATATTAAACTGATCAAAGTGGAACTTCTTTGCTTGGGTCATGGTCCACTCAGTTTTCCCTGAGCTTCTAAGTTGGCTTCAGAAGCACTTCTGCAGAACCCTAGAACTCTAGGACACATATTGGAAAAACCACTTTTGTAGGTAATAGGATACTGCTGAAAGATTTTAAGTGCAGAATATATGTTCAGATTTGTTTTTCAGAAAAAGGCACTCTAGTGGCAGGGCTGAATACTGAGTAGGAACAAGGGGAAAAGCTTAAAGGGACAAAGACCAGTCAGCATTTTATATGTAGGTTTCACTTGGAGATCAGTCTTAAGGCTACAAGATACATGAAAAAAGCACACTGGCTTTGAAGTTGTACAAATCTGTTTTAAAATTCTAAGTGTGCTACTAATGATGACCTTGGGCATGTTAGTTGACTTTGCCAAGCTCTATTTTCTCATTCTGTAAAATGGGGCTACCTACCTCACTTGACCACTATAAAAAAAATACATGTACATGGAGATTGGGCGCTGGCATAGATAAGCGCTTAGCAAATATAGATGTGCATCATCTTCTTTCACTTGGCCTCTTTATGATTCAATTTTATTAAACCTCCTTGATCCTATGTAACCTAGAAAAGGGAGATTTAATTGCTTGCTGTTAATAACTTTTCGACTTGGTAAAGAATAGATACATAATTCTTTTTTATAAGGATGTATTTTTTGAGTGACCTGTTAGCATGAGCCTCATGCTAACAGAAGGTCAGCATTTGGCTTCCTCTCACTTTGGGATGTGCCAAGATGTCTCATAAGAGGGAGTTCAAAACAAGAGTAGCCAAAACCCAAGCACTACGTGTGTCTGCCTGGCTCAGAGAGACTGTTTCTGGCCTACTTCAGGTTAGCAAAGCTTACATCAGTTCCATAGTTAGAATGTCAGCAGCTAAAAACCACCTGTGTACAAATCTTTCAGGAGATCAAATGGTGTGAGGATTACAAAGACTGGATTAGAAAAGCCAACTTGCAAATCCAAATTTCCCTCTATTCTTTACCATCCTGTGTCAGTAAGTACTTCAGCTGTGAATATTTATGCCCCTCTCAGAGAAAACAATCTTTATTTCAAGAGCACTGATCTGTTTTCTGCTTTTCTTTCCCACTGTTTATCATCACAGTAATGACATAATGTCAGTTGAGACAAATGTCCACCATAACCAAGTGAGAGGTGCAGGGCTGGAGGATATAACTGGGTGGAAAATTGAGAGGAGGACAAGTTCAGCTAAGTATTTTAGGATCACACACAGTGTCTGCAACTCAGTACATTATGCCAGAAGTCTTACAGAACCAGATACTTTCAAATTGTAGACAACAAGGTAGTTAATAAAAGCTTTCTGATACTCTCAAGGCATTTTTCATCCCTGTAACCCCTGTAACACAGAATCTATCTTCTCTTACGGCTGCAGATTTCCTGGAGACTATTCAGCATTGCATCCCCCTTCCCTGCAATTTGAGATTCTGATGTGAGGGAGAATTCAGCAGTCTTACCTTTGAACTAGGGTCCCAAAGATAAGACGAAGAAACTTCTGCATGTTTTCGGTACACAGCCATTTCCACTGTTCTGTTAGTAGCAAGAGGAGCAGATCCAGGGCTGTGTCAGCTAACTCTGTCTCTGTTCCTGAGGGATAAAATGGCATCAAGAGTAACTCAGAAAAGACCCATACTTGAGGAACATCTTTCAAGGTACTGGGTGGCACCTGTGTCTCTCTACCTCCTGCCAATCGTCTGGTATTTTTGCAATCCCTCTACACTCAAATCAAAAGATGTTTAGCTCATATCTAGAAGGTTCAGTGACAGGCTCAGCATTTCTTTACAATTTTGATTAATGTTCCTGATATTGTAACCTAATAAATGTTTCTATGTTTTTAAAAGATATATATATATCTTCTAATTTTATATATATATACACACACATGCACTTATTTTGCCTACTTAGTTACTATTTCTTCTGTATTTCCCCAGGATGCTGAATACTTTCTGTTCCAAATAAAATCACAACTAGTGACTAAGTGTAACTGGCAAGGCCTCCTCTCTTTCCAACCTTGCATTCCACTCGCCCCCACAAAGCATTATGGAAACACCGTGGCAGAAGTAGGGAAAGAGTTGGCATTCATTTTCCTGAAAAACCTCCATTACACAGAGCTGTGGGGTTAGGATTCAGGAGGGTTCAGTCTGATTTTGCGATAACGTGGTTCTAGGAAGAACACCACACCTCTGGTAAAATGCCATAACAATTACTACATTCTTCCCTGTTTCAAAGACTGTAAGGGCCACAAATGAGCTTATACCCATGCTAAACTAAGGTTTCCTGAACAAATGTATTTTGTGGAAGGAAGCATGTGTTGTTTAAACCTGTCCTGGGGTTCCAATGTCACTTCTGATTTGCCTCCAAGTATGTGATGTTAAAGAATGGATCTGAGATATCTGGTGCCACTGCTGTGATTAATATTATAAGTAATATCAACAATGACTTTGTTAGGGTAGGATAAATGGATATTCTGTGGGTCACATTGCCCAAGCTCTCCTTGAACATGAATGACTTCTGATTTGGACAGATCTACTAGAACTGAATCATACTTCCCTCTTAACCCCATATAATACATATTTTCTTTTCTGTTTGTATTGCAAGGATTGGGAGCTGATATGTTGTTTGATTTCTAATCATCTTCTCAAAGATGGGATATTGCATTCCTTGGGAGACAGCGTCATCCTGAGCCTTAGTCCTCAATCGTATGATTCCCTCAGGTTCAGCATCTGCTTGGAGCTGCCACCATGTGGTAACAATTAGTTACAGCAGTGAAAAATAAGAAAGCAAACAAGGTACCACCAAGTCAGTCCTCTTAAAGAAAATGGTAGATTTTTTTTTATAATCATATGAGCATTTTGAGTCTCTCAGAGATAGAAGAAGGGTTTCAGGCCTAAACCATCCCTCTAGAGATATGATGTTCAACATGTACAGGCTGGACTTTGCCTAGAATGATATTCTTACCACATTGCCCCTGCCCCCTGCCATCTTTACAGTCTCTTAGAGTTCTCTGATGCTTTCACTGTCATATCACTTCACTTAGTCAACTGTGAGATATGTGTGAAGGGATGGGGCTGTCAACCTCATTTTTCACAGACTTAAATTGAGGCCCTCAGAAGAGATGTCAGGTGATTTGTTCATGGGCACCTCAGAAAGAATAGTGAAATCAGCTTTTTCCCCAGTTTTGAATCTAAGATTTTGTGATCTTTTATTCTCAACAGAGGGCTTTATCTTTATGGAACTGATATACTTATTTTAAGTTCTTGTTCAGTAAACATACTGATTAATATCTAGGGCTTTGAATTTTTCTTCTATGGAGTACATATCTGCTCTTCTTCTCCTGGAAGGCAAAATTGCTCTGCCTCCAATGCATATAAGGAGGAAGTAGAGCTTTTACCTCTTCTCCCTCCCTACTTTATGTTGGGTAACTAGGTGGTATCATCTGCCATGGCAGTAAATAAAGATAAAAATAATAGATCTGGGGAAAAAAGACAATTTCCATCTTGAACACGTTACATTTCAGTTGCCCTATGGTATATCCAAGTGAAGATACACAATATTCAATATTTAAGGCATCACCATACACGTGTTAGAGCTGAAGCCAACAGTACAGCTGGGGTCACCCTGGAAGAGTGCGTAGCATAAGAACAGCGAGCCAAAAATCAAGCTCTGGCAGGTGGATCATGGAGCCAACAGAGTGGACTAAGAAGCCACAAGAAAGGCATGAAGGAAACCAGGAAACTGAGACACTAAGGGAAGAAAGTTTCTAAAGAATTGCAAGAGTCTGATTTGCCAAAGCATGCCAAAAATAAGTTCAATGAGCTATCAATATTAACAGCATGATCTTGTCCTGCTGGATTAGAACTCCCTGTGTTTGTGCCCTGTTCTGCTGCTTGATTCCGCTGTGGCAACTATGTCCTACTCATCTCTGTGCCCCAACACAGCACCTCCAACACCGGAGTTCAACACATGGCATGCTCAGCTGAATGGAACAGAAACCAAAGTTACAAACTCATATTATCCCAAGTCCCAAGTGGATGCCACCCTGGCTCCCTTCTCCACGGGAGCAGAGACCTCGCCACTCACCTGGATCGCTGTTGCTGGGGACTTGGGCTGGCACAGCTGCATCTGACACGCAACTGTCCACACGTCCTTTGGGAGGTTGTTCAGGATCTTTTTCTGGGGCTTTTGTTGGCTGCATTTCCAGTAACTTTGTCTGTTTTTCAATAAAAGATTCCATCCCAGACATGGATAGAGTCTCAGACTCCTAAGAAATAGCCAGTGGCATATCACATATGGAATGCTTACAGTAGGGGAGCAAATGCAGCACTCTAGGTTTCCCTGCCTCTCCCCTGCAGAAGTACCTTGGGTATAAAACCCAACTGATGCCATGACTACTTTAGGAAAGATTTTATTTTTTACCCAAGTTGCAAGTAAAACAGCCTTCCCTGGGATTATCATTTCTGCACACATTTTTGGTCATCCATTTTTTTTTTCAGGAACTAGCTTTCTTTCTTATCTTGTCATCCATTATCCAAAACCCACCATGGTTGAGAAGCCAACCTGCCAACCCAGAACTGGTAGGAATTCCAAACCACTTAGAGAAAATACTTTTAGCATAAAAGTTGGAGATCCAAATGCTGATTAAGTCATTTAGCAGGACATTTCTGACTTTAGAGAATATCTCAACTGCCTGTAACTGCAGGACCAACATCTCAGATATTTTTGCCTCACATTCTCTGGGTTTTGGTTCTTACCACATTGCCTTCCTGGACACAATAAAGAATCTTGTCTTGTGCTTCAGTCACACTTAGTGTTGGAGAAATTTTACTGGATGAAAACCTCAGCCTGGACCTGGTACAGAAACGAAGAGCAGAAACAGGATGTAATGTATGGCCTTGAGCCCCACGCTAAGGGCTGGCAAGTATTGATAATAAATCACAACAAGTATATCCATACTTATTCTGGGGAGCTTACTGTGGTCAGAGCTGCCAGGAAAGACTCTGCCCTGCAATCCCCCAAACAATGTATATTCTGGCAATTCTTAATAAATAATGTAACCCATACACTAAGTTATGTCTGCAGTGCGCTTGTGAAATGGCTTCTGCTAAGTAAAACTGGCATCAGTATGAATTATGGTTATATTCCTGCAGGATAGATTAGCTAACATATACTAGGCACTCACTAAAAATTTGCTGAAGATTAAACAGACAGGTGGCATAGAGCAAGTTTTTATTATTGCTATTCATGGTGTATCCTTTTTGGACATCCATTTATTCCCCTTGTGTTCCAAATAAAACCAGAGAAGGAACTGCAAGTGATAACATCAATGTTTCAAGGGACAGAGACTCATAAGCACATGTATCATGGTCATCCTTCAATACATGGGTCCAGTTAAGAAAAGGTTAGGTGCTGTGAGTCTGTTATTGCTGGCCCACGAAACATAAGCACAGAGAGTCACATACACACACACACACACAGATGCTCTCTCTTTCTTCATAAGGACTCAGATATAGATGAAATTTCCAGTAAGGGTACATGTGGTACCCTTGCTTGCCACATGTTGGCTTTGAATGCTGCCAGGGAACAGCTTGGGCCCTAGTGAAGGAGAGAGTAGCAGTAGTCAACCAGTTACTAAAATAGGCCCTGCAGGTTTCCATTCTAGCCCTTTCCTGTTTATTGCTAATATATGCAACTTCTGAGCCAAGATTTCCAGAAATGATGGCAAACAGAGATCAGTTATAAGCCTTAATTCTTAGTAGGAAAGAAACATCTCAATTTTCCAGGAAAAGAGAAAAGGGAATATCCTAGTCAAAAGAGAATATTCCTCCTAGTCAAACATCCCTGGTCAGTTGGGTCCCAGGTTCCCATGGCAAAACCAAACATTCAGCAGTGCTGCCTCTGCAGCACCGCAGGCTCCCCCGGGTGGAGCACTGAGGAGCTTGGGGTCTAGCTTTGCCTAAAAACTGGTATGTCTAACCCACCTCCACTCCTCTCCTCTAGGGCTTGAGAATTGGCTCAAGAGAGAGGTGAGCGTTGGCTGAGGACTGGGGATCAATTTGAGAACTGGGGAAAGGTCCCTGGGTAACTGAGCGCTTCTCACTTGCTAGCCTTCTTGCCTTCTGTCTGGGACTTGCTTTCGGTCTCGGCCTCACTCAGCTCCTCTGTGGGGCTCTGGGGTTCAGAACGAGGAAACGCTGTCTTCAAGGTGTCCACAATGGCACTCACCACCATCTGTAGGGGTCAGAGGTGCAGGGTCAGTCCATCCACATCCACAGATGGAAACCGCCAAGCGAGTAGTTGCCTCACAGCACTTTACGCAACAGGACGAGGAGAGGGGCCGGGCTATCTAGCAAAGCCTTATCCAGTAGGAAGGTCGAATACCAGCTAATGACTTAGTGACAACTATCTTTCCTTTTTTCCATGGCCATAAAAATCTTTTTCCTTGAGGAGTAAAACAAACAATGCCATGGGAAAAGAAGCCAAAACCAATAGTGAGAGAAATAAAAACCTAAGAGTTCTGCAGGCTGGTGAGGTATTTTTCAATTTCTTCCTTTTTATGTAAAAAAGTCATTTCTAGTTTCCAAATCAATAACACCTTCATCAAGATGTGCATCAGTGGAAGTACATAAGTAGGCGTATAAAGAGAAAGGAAGAGTGAAGAAGATGATCAAAAATAAAAATACAGTTTAGGGGCACAGGTAATATTAACAGGCTTAGAGTAACTTACACAGAGCAAACAATCAGTTTTTCTAGTCAATTCAAACAATTTCTATTCTTTAGGTACAGAAAGAATAACAAAAATCACTCAGGTCAAAACTAAGATATCTGGAGTTGAGTTGTTATAACTTATCTACTCATAAAGACCAAATAAAATAATCCTCACAGAAGATTAAGAATAACCTCTATTTCTTCAGAATGGCAAAATGACATACAGATATTTGCTAAAAAGGACAATGTACAAACAAAACCTTAAACTATCAAAGAAACAGAATGAAACATTTACTCTTCCTCTGGTGCTTCTTGCTAATTAACACTCCTGGCTCAGAGCACCATGCCTTCTTTGACTTATTCTTGTGGTATTCCTCCATAAGGAGTAAGCTAGCATAGCCAAGACAAGGCTGAAGAGAGTGGTCAGCAGACTACAGTAAAGACTGGGGGAGAACAAACCAGGGAAAGAACACTGAGGATGCATGAACTTAGATAATGCAGCTTAGAAAATACAACTTGTTCTCCAGGATCACAGAACTGTAGTCTGTGAGGGTGGGGAGGTCCTCATCTGTCTCATTCACTGATGTATGAATAGCAACTAGTAGAGTGCCTGGCTCAAAACAGGAATCCAGTAAGTAGATGTGGAAATAATGGATGAATGATATCTGCATGGAACTCTAGGCATTTACCCAGTTGATCCCTTTTTAGTTTGTAGTTTTTTCCATAGCAGTGGATATCCCCTAACACCTACTACATGAAATTCTATTTTATTTGTTGCTCCAAGCCTAGATGAGAAGAGGGAGGCTCCTCTTCCACCAATGAGTCAGTGTTTACCAACCCTATAAAACACACATCACTTTTGATAAACATAAGCCTCAGACTTCTGCCCCAGAGATGCTCATATCAGTTGGTAATCACTGCTTACAAGCTCTGACATATTACACAAATGTCCTTCTTCCACCATCTCCATAGGTGCTGAGATAACCTCTTGAAAAAGATAGAATTCTCTCCATACTCTGTTCTCTAGCGGAGAACCATGACACCACTCTAAATCCAGCCTCAGGTCCTGTCTTAGGCTCTTTTTCCTGGGTGACCCAACACTGGAAATGAACTTTACCTTCTGAAAGACCACCCTTCATGCCAGCTATCTGTGAAGACACAGATCAATCTTTACATGCCTCCAACAGCGCAACAATATAATAATACCCCCAGGAGATATGTGTATACTTAAGAGTGTTGGGGTCCTGTTTCCCAGCAGCTGTTCCCTGTGATTCAGCAAGCTGATGATTCAACAAGCTGATGATTCAACCAATATTTGGCAACAGGTCTTGACAATTTAAGTCCATGTTCTATTGATGCCTCTGTGCTACCCCTTCCCACACCCTATTGCTCTTATTTTTCAAGCACTGCCTCCATTCTGATGAATCCTCCCCATTTATAGATCAAAACTAAAGCTGAGCACAGTGGCCCTGCTGGTACCTTGTCTATTCTAGAGACCATAAATGGTTTCTTGACAAAGGCAATACGAGCATCTGTGTTCAGAGCAAGGAACTCCTGCACCTCCTCACTGTTAGCGATCTCCGGAATGGCACAGAGTTGCTGCAAAAGGAAAACACACACACAAATTTTAAAGAGAAATTCCAGTCCCCAAATCTCTCCACCTTGGCTTGGGTGTTCTGGGGTTAGACACCCAGGTTAAAATGAGAACAAGGCCAAAAGAGAAGGATGCTGACCTTTAGGAATGATTCTAGGAGGCTCTTACGGGCTTCTACTCTGTCACTGTCCATGTTTCCAAATGGAAGATCTGGAAAGAGCTTTTTAGGACCCTTCACATCTTCAAAAAAAAAAAAATCAAAATAGTCACTCATTTCACATTCACAGAGAGCTATTCCATATAAAACATATAAAGAAAACAGAACTATTGAATATATTTCCTTGGATTAAAAAAAACAATTTGAGGACTTCCAAATATACATATGATCCATACAACACGAAATTGTTATAAGAGAGGGCTCTAAAGTCCAGAGACCCAAGTTTAAATTTGGGCTCAATCCCTACTATAATAATGATCTTAGGCCATTTGTGTTATCTTTCTGATTCTATGTCTCTTCTATAAGATGAGGATAATGAGGGCACCTATCTCATAGGCTGATGGGAGCATTAAAAGAGCGAACACGTGTACAGTGCTTAGGAGAGAACCTGGCATGTATTTTCAAGCTTGGCTCAGTATTAGCTATTGTGTTAAGAAAGAAAATACATAATTTATGTCCAAACTTATTAAACTGTTTATTTGGGTAATCATCACCATTTTTAAAAAAACAAAGTAATCAGTTACTAATTCTTAAGAGTGAAATTTTATTACATTAAAAAAAATTTGGCCGGGCGTGGTAGCTCATGTCTGTAATCCCAGCACTTTAGGAGGCTGAGATGGGTGGATTGCTTGAGGTCAGGAGTTCAAGACCAGCCTGACCAACATGGTGAAACCCCATCTCTACTAAAAATACAAAAATTAGCCAGGCGTGGTGGCGGGTGCCTGTAATCCTAGCTACTCTGGAGGCTGAGGCAGGAGAATGGCCTGAACCTGGGAGGCGGAGGTTGCAGTGAGCCGAGATCACGCCATTGCACTCCAGCCTGGGCGACAGAGTGAAACTCCATCTCAAAAAAAAAAAGTCCCCCATGCCTGAGAGTTGTCAAACAGCACACAAAAGATCTGGGTGTGAAAGGAAAGTAGGTAGCAACAACTTCTGTGTAATATTTTAATATTTAAAAACCACCAATCTATGAATCTGGAAAAGTTAATTTAACTCCTCACACTAACTTACAGGCACAGGTGGAAATATGAACACTTATTTTTTAATCTTAAACTAGATGAGGCTCCAGAACAAAGCAGTTGGCAGTAAAGGACTACTTCTGAAAGAATGTGATTGCTGCTGTCCAGCACTAAATTTCAAAACTCCTGAAGCAAACCCAGGGAGCAGGGAACCTTGAAATGGCATTCTCCTCCCTGATCCCTCCCATAAACCAACAGGCCAATCAGGGTGGCTCGACGTGGGAAGCAAGCGGGCAGTTGGGGTTGGGGAAACTCCTGACTTTTGATGAACTTTCGTAGATCTGGTTTCTCCTCCAGACGGGTCTGCAGATTCAAGAACTCCCGATAGCGGCGATTCACAGTGTGGTAGGCCAGCTGCTGCAGGCCGCTGCTGTTTTCACCATCAAGGGCTGTCTCGTACTGTTCAATGAACAAATTGATTGACTGAATCAGCTGGGTTTCAGCATATTCTATTCTGGCTTTACTACTTGGTCAATGGCCACATAGCAAGAGTATGAAACTAAGAACAAAGGGAGGGAGTATGTTCCTATTCTCTTCCAGAACCTCCTATATCTAATTGCTCAGAAAGTCAGAAATGAGTTTCACTCCTCTACACTACTACTTTCATCTGAAAGCTGCCTCTCCCAGATACTTTCTTTACTTATAAAAATGGCTACATAACTATTTTTCAAATGAGTATTTGAATAGAAGGCATAACATCCATAAAAATGATACTGCCTCTATCACCTTTAAATTACAGGGCTAAACATTATAACAGGAAAACCATTTTTCCATTATACTCTCCTGTGATTATTTATATTAGTTAAGGGAAGAACAATTAATCCAAACAGCAGATAAAAATCATGTTTATCTGCAATAAATAAAAGGGTATTTGTTTTGTTTCAGGCAGATTAATTTTCCTAATTGTTATTCTTAGAGCCAAACTGAATTTTTCCTAAGTACCTAAGTATGTATCATCTATATCACAGAAGTCACATGAAAATTGGAGATGTGATAAGGGGTCAAAGTCCACTGTCTTCCTAAGCTTAGAGGGCAGGGCTGGTATGTGGCAAAGACGACTTATACCTCATGTTCCCCAAAGAGTGAATACCACGGATAGCATGGAATCTGCAACTCAGCATGGGAGCACACTTCTTGACAGGGTAGTTAAGATACAACGAAACATTGTGGAAGAAGTATATACGTGCGCCTTCTCATTAGGAACAGGTTATTATTTTTTGGTTGAGGTATACTGTGGGCAAGAGATGGAAAAAACTACCTCCTTGTTGGTGGGACTTGTGGCTGGTGCTTTACAATTTTTTGGAGACAGATAGGGTATTCATTATGAGCTGATGTGAGCAAAGCAGTCCCTCAGAAAAGCACTGAGAAGGAAAGACCAGGTAAGAGCGACAGGTGGCATTCAGGGTGGGGCTCTCAAGCCTGGAGCATTTGGAACTATGAGGCTTTCTGTGGAATACGCTGCTCCTCGAGGGCCAATTTTCAACACCGTTAAGGTTACTTCCATCACATAAACTGAAAACTATTTACTATCAAAGTATAATAATATTGTTATACAATTTAAAATCAGTTATATGTCCATATAAAAATCTAAACCCAATTTCAAATTACTCATAATTGGCTATATTATTTTGTTCTCATTTTTTACTTTACTCTTTTCTAATGCTTAATTGAAGTAGTAGCAGATGTCAAAATCTAGCCAACAACAAAAAAGAATAATGGGAGAAAAACTGTGAACTTAAACATTCTATCCATCAACTTTTCTGCTAATGAGGAGGGAAAAAACCTGCTGTTTAATGTCAGTATAGGAATAGTCATTAAAAAAAGATGAAATAATCAGAAGCCAACACTTAAATGTGAGAAAGGTGCATGGCATAGGGACATCCAGAATTAGAACAAAAAGGCAGGAAAATGCTAACAAAGTTATACCAGTCCTTTGAGGCTAGTCTCAACTATTTTATGACCTGACAGCTGTACTTCTACAATTTGCCTATAAGGAGTGTGTGTTTGTGTGTTCACACATATGCATTTCTAATTACGTCCATTCTGTCCTACTTGAAAATGTCATAATGTTACTTTCTAAAATGCTGTCATGATGCACCTGTGTTGAGCAGATCAAGGCAGGCCTTTTCCCTCTTACTTGGATTGGGAGTTCGGAAGAGTGTAGCAAGCAGGCTGTCCCTGGTGGTAGCTTTTGGACTCAAATGAGAGAAATTCAAGTGGAAGGCAAGTAAAATCCAATGGGTAGGATCTTGCCCAAGAATTTTCTTTCTAAACTTCTTCTTCCCTGCTAATTTCTTTTTCAAAATACTAGTATATTTTGTACTTTGTTTTAGGAAGGTAGGTTATTTACCTATGTCTGTCTCAGAAGATAGCAAGTTTTTGACTCTTGGAGGTGTTTAAGCAGACTTGGGAACAACTTGACAAGAGGTAACACAAAGAGGGTTGGTTGGATTAGAGAGGCAATTCCCCCAAGATGGCCTTAGGACAGGCTGACTCCATGTTATCTAGAGAGTTCTATTTGAAATATAAAACAAATAAAATAGAGAATCCAGGGACCCCTCCTTAGAAATTCTCATACAGAATCCATCAGTCTGTCAGAATCTGTATATCTGAAAGGCAGCTCAAGTGATTTTGAGGTGCAGTCAAGTTTGGGAACCACTGAAAATATAACCCTCAGCATTCTAGCAGCCCTGAGGTTCCAGGATTGTTTGTGTGAGTACAGGATAAACGCTACTTTGCCTTACAGATTAGCTTCAGACCATTCACAGAGATAGATGCCTATTGAAACACTTCAAACTAACAGCATCTCTCCCCTGAGAACATTTGCTTCACTGACTGCTTTCCAAACCCATTCCTAGCCCGGGTGAGCACCCACAGCTTTAATCCTGTTACCTTCACAGTATAGAGTGTGTATGGGTGGAATCCGGTGCCACTGTGCTCTCGGGCTGTAATGGTGCCAGTGATACGAAGGTTCTGGATGATAACTGGACCATCGGGACTGCTTAGGGGCTCAAAGCTGAAGGTGGCTGAGTTGAGAGGACCAGGTGGAGAGGAGGAAAGCAGAACTGGTGGCAGAGTAGGATCAAGGGAGCTCACATCATTGGTGAGATCCTTCTCTAAGCATGAGGGCCGTGAGGGGCAGGTCTTTTCTGGCCCCTCCAGCAAAGCTGTAACAGAGGCGGTAACATCTCCTTGTTCTATCTCCTTGTCTGCTGTGTCAATGTAGATCTCTGGGCAGGAATTGAGTGTGGAGACCAGCAGGCCTGTCTCTGTTTCTGTCCCTGGACCCTCCTCAGCTTCTGCTCCTTCAGATGCCTCACCATCTTTGGGTTCCAGAGCCTGGGAACCCTCTAGGGCACACAGGACATCCTGAATTCTGTCGGAGAGAAAGTTGCCTGGGGTCATGAGCATGATGGTTTCTTTGCCCAGTTCAGACAGCGGAGACTCCAGCTCTGAGTCTTCACATAAGAACAGGGGGCCTCGAAGATTTGGCTGTAGGAAATGAGATGAGTTGTTTCCTACTTTTCTTTCTTCACACATCCCACCCAAATCTCCCTCTACAGCTTCGTGGCCTTCTTCAACCTCTGGAGAGGGGCCTGCAGGACCCTCTGGCTCACTGTAACTTAGGAACACTGGGGCTGCTACTGGAGAAGCTCTCCCTTCTGCAAGCTGCTCTACCTCAGCAATCAGTGGCAGAGATGTGGGCACTGAGGGCTGTTCGGGGGCACTGGCTGGGCAGGGTGCTGGATCTCTGGCCTTGGAAAAGATACCCACGAGTACAAGGTGGATCCAGTCAGGATCTGACAGCCTGCTGATCAGTGGTAAGATTACATTGCATGTGATGAGTTCGACCACTACATGGCGTCCGGTACGAGTCTCCAAGTGGGGCTTGGGCACCAGCCCTTGAAGCAACAAATTCACAACGCCACGTGTATAGATGACTTCAGCACTGGGGCTGTGCACAGCAGGATGTGGGGCAGTAGCCCGGCAGTAAGCCTCCCAGAGGTGGGAAGGCTCAACTGGACCATTCTTCCCTGCAGTGGCCTCCTTTGCCTGAATGTAGCTCTGCAGGTGACAACCGCAGAGAGTCAGAACACTCTGGGCAAGAGCATGACTGTCCATCATGCTCATCCTTCTCCGAAGCTCCTGGACCAACCCTTTCATGGCTGCCTCCATTTCCTCCTCAAAGGCTGGCTCCTGGCTCACGGAACGGTACCAGGATAACACAAAATCTCGAATAATCATCTGGATGGTGCGGTTGATCTCCTGTTCCAGCTGCCTTTCTGCCTCAGGGCATGGAGGGCAGGTGGCCAATGGGATGAAGCGTTCCAGGTGCACTCGACCTGAAGCCGCTCCAGCAATGCTGGAGCCCAGCCATCCTCCCAGCACCACTAGCAATGCGGACAGAAGGCACAGCAGCCACACGTTGACCAGAAGATGTATGACCAGGAGCCAGCCAAGCAAGACCCCCACAGCCATCAGCTTCCGGCTACTCAACAGGTTATTGAGGTGACAGCTGGATCCAGCTGGAGTTTCCTGGAACGGTGGCACTGTTTCTGTCTTCATGGCTGAACAGACAAGGTGGCTTCCCCAGATGTCAGCCCTCAAGATTTTACTTCAGAGTTAGGGAAGGGGGGCGTGAACTGTGTCTCAGATATGGGGCGATCTGGGTGCTGTTCAGGGAACCGGGGCTCCGGGACCTCAAAGTCCTACAGGCACTGCAAAGCGACAGCTGCAGCTCCGCGTCTCCCCATGACTACCACTAACAGGGCCCTCGAACTCGCCCCTTCCAGCCGAGGTGTGGCTTTGGAGGAAAACTCTGCGGCCTTCATACTGCCCCAGGCGGAAGGCCTCTTCGCGGCCTCGGGGCCGGCGCTGCAGGGCCCTGGGGCCCACGGACACTCACACACGCAGAGGGCAGCGGCCGGCGGAGACTGGGTCACACGCCGCCGGGAACCGCGCGCCCACACTCAGCCCCGACCTGAAGTGGCCTCATCGGGGTCCTCTCCGGGATCCTCGGCCCGCTGCCGCCGCAAACCTGGGCGACTGCGCTCCGCAGCCGGGCCTGTGTTAAGGCTGACCGCCGGCCGGCCGCCGGCGACAGCTTCCGGGTCGACGTCGACGGGAGCGAGGCATGCTGGGAGAGCGGCCGCGCGCGCTGCGAGGAGCGGCGCTGCCCCGCGCCCTCTGCTGGCGAGGAGCCGCCCTGACGCCACCTGCGCGCGGTGGTCTCGGAGCCTGCGCTTGAGCGCGCACGGGGCGCGTGCTCGCCAAGAGCTGGCGCAGATTCCCGAAGTGCCACAAAACAGAGCCGCCGCAGCAATCACCGCTAAGACCCAGACTTCCAGACGCTTAAAACGCGTCCTAGTTCTGGTTATTAAATGAAGCCTGTCCGTTACTGCTTAGGCACGCTGTCAATAATCCGGTTTATTTTAGTTTCATTGGCCTGATGTGTCTTAACATTTACCCGTTTTCCCCTAGAGCCTGTACCCCGCGTCCCCAGTACACAGCCTACCTCATTTGTTGTCAGAAATTGCAGAATGTAAGGCATAAAACAATACAGAGATAGATTTATGTTTTACATTTCATATACTGTATCACAAAATCAAATTTGTGGTTGAGGGTTATTTGCTGGTGGCATTACACAAACAGGCAAATATTTTGAGCATCTGCTATCTTCAATGTGAGAGGCAGGGTGGACAAACAGAAGCAGACCTTGTCCTCCAGGACCTCCTGCTAAGTGGGGAGGCCAGCGCTTTGTACGTGATTGGCTATCTAATAATGCCAGTCAGCGTGCGAGAGAGTAAAATACAAAATATTATAGGAATTCAGGGGAAGAAAAGATCACTGTGGGTTGCAATGGTTAAGGAGAAGCTCACAGAAAAGGTGCCTTTATGCTGAGTCTTCAAGGTTGAAGGTTTCTATTCACCTCTATCTCTTCTCGCCTTATCCTCCCCAAAAACATAGGAAAGGAAAGCAGAGAGAGAGGTGTCCTTTCAGATAATCCTGTAATATATTTGCTTTGGAATATGCTCTATGTCGGATTGTTTCTGGCTTTAGCAAATTTGACTTCACTTGTCTACACAGGAACCTACAGGAAGACAAAATATCGGAAGCACTGACCAGGTGTAAAAAGTCTTAGTGTCAGTCTTGCGTGAAGCCAGCTTCCACATCCACCTTGGGCCCTAGGAGCTGTGCCCGCAGCGTGGGTCTCCTTTCCATTTAGGCATAGGATGCGCATCGTTTGCACAGAGCTGCTCATGGTTGCCCTTCGTCCACCTTCTCTGTGCTGTAAGCAGTCTTTCATCATCATGGACTACTCCCTAGATGTCTAAAGGAGTCTTCAAACAAATCCCAACCCAAAACTCTGCCAACAAGAAGTGCGTTGCAGCTTCCTGTCTCGCCCATTGCTACTGTTGGGGCAGAGACTTCCTTTGATACAAAAGAAGCCATCATTTAGATGTGACCCATAGTTTACGATTAATCACTTCTAAAGCAAATGGTTTGATTTAGGATCAGTGTCCACTAAGCAGACTGGGCACTCCCCTGAGATGGCAGAATGTGAATCCATGCTTTCATGGTCCATATCTTTTCACTGCTGCCTGCCTTCCCACAGAAAAGGAACTCGAGAAGTGGGCTCTGCCCCTCTCTGCCTTCCCAGACCATTCTAATGTCCTCAGGAGCACTTAGAAAATGGCAACAATGCTCTGGAGAAATGTCCCTGCCACCTAGTTGGGAGCTAAAACAGAAATGTGAATGATGAACGGACTAAAGACGGTGCTGAAGACTTCCCGTGGCAGTTCAAAGAGAAAGTTTACTTGGCAGCATAATCTGGAGTGTTCAGGGCAGTAAGGAAGTGACCTTGCAAGTGGGCGCTATGCCACCTGACCAGATGGTCTGGAGCATCAAGGTAGCCAAGAGTGCCTTCCTGATTCTGAAGCAGGTTTGATGGACATGCCCATGCACTTGTCATTTGGACGGGTGTGAGCTCCTGCCTGGGGGTCTGGGCAGGCCTTGGTCTCCAAACAGATTAATCACCGGGAGGAGGTGAGAGTCAGGACTGATGTGCCCTGGTGTGTGTATGTGGGGTGGGGAGACTTGGCCACACCACTCACCATCTGGAGACATCCTTCCTTCTTTCCTTTTCCCTATTTCTCAAAACATTAAAGGCATAGTGCTAGAGTGTTGGAGAAAACAAGACAAATAAGATACAATAATTCTCCTCAAGGGACTCTCAGTCTAGTTAAAGGAGAGACACGTAAATATATAAATGTATTGAAACATGATCACGTGTGTAATGTGATGTGTTCTGATGTGTTGTAATAGAAGTGCATACAATAAAATCAAAACGCAAAGGGGGTGGTCTGCTGTGGAAGGGGGTGGCTCACAGACAGTTTTCCCTTAAGTTGGGAAATGAAAAAGAATTGAGTGTATTTTAGGAAATGTAGGGTGGCGAGAGCAAGGGGCAAACAGAGGGAAGGTCTTTCAGGCAGAGGCTGCTCATAAGCAACAGGCAGAGACCATGAGAGCAAGGGGGCCCATGACATAGGCCCTGCCGGAGCCAGCCCGCACCCCACTTCAATTTTCTCTCAAAATAGAAGACCAGGAGGCTTCCTAAAGAGAAGCTCAGTGATGGGGCAAGTGAGTGAGAAGAGGCGATGGTGTGGAATTATTGCTGTGCGATATAGAAAGGGAGCTATTGAAGGTCAGGTAAAAAGATAAAGTGGGGGCTGGGCGCAGTGGCTCACGCCTGTAATCCCAGCACTTTGGGAAGCTGAGGCAGGCAGATCATGAGGTCAGGAGTGCAAGGCCAGTACGGCTAACATAGTGAAACCCCATCTTTACTAAAAATACAAAAAAATTAGCCAGGTGTGATGGTGTGCACTGGTAATCCCAGCTACTCAGAGGGCTGAGGCAGGAGAATCTCGTGAATCCAGGAGGCAGAGGTTGCAGTGATTCGAGATTGTGCCATTGCACTCCAGCAGCCCGGGCAACAGTGAGAGACTCTGTGTGGAAAAAAAAAAAAAAAAAAGAGAAAGCGGGGCTGAGGGACCTATTTGTAGTGGCACCAATACATATGGTTGAGTTATTTTCTCTGGAGGTGTTTAGTATTGTATTAGTCCATTTTCATGCTGCTGATAAAGACACACTGGAGACTGGGCAATTTACAAAAGAAAGAGGCTTAATTGGACTTGCAGTTCCACATGGCTGGAGAAAACTCACAATTATGGCAGAAGGCAAGGAGGAGCAAGTCACATCTTCCATGAATGGCAGCAGGCAAAAAGAGAAATGAACTTGTGTGGGAGAACTCTTCTTTATAAAACCATCGGTCTCATGAGACTTCTTCACTATCATGAGAACAATGGGAAAGACTTGCCCCCGTGATTCAATTATCTCCTACCAGGTTCCTCCCATGACACGTGGGAATTGTGGGAGTTACAATTCAAGATGAGATTTGGGTGGGGACACAGAGCCAAACCATATCATTCCACCCCTGGCCCCTCCCAAATTTCATATCCTCACATTTCAACACCAATCATTCCTTCCCAACAGTCCCTCAAAGTCTTTACTCATTTCAGCATTATCTAAGAATTCCATAGTCCAAAGTCTCATCCAAGACAAGGCAAGTCCCTTCTGCCCATGAGCTTCCAAAATCAAAAGCAAGTTAGTTACTTCCTAGATACTATGGGGGTACAGGCATTGGGTAAATACAGCCATTTCGAATGGGATAAATGGCCAAAACAAAGGGGCTACAGGCCCCATGAAAGTCCAAAATCCAGCAGGGCAGTCAAATCTTAACACTCCAAAATTGATTCAAAAAGTGGGTTCCCATGGTCTGGGGTAGCTCCACTCCTGTGGCTTTGCAGGGTAGAGCCTCTCTTCCAGCTACTTTCACGAGCTGGCATTGAGTGTCTGGCTTTTCAAGGTGACTGGTGCAAGCTGTTGGTCAATCTACCATTCTGCAGTCTGGAGGACAGTGGCCCTCTTCTCACAGATCCACTAGGTGGTGCCCAAGTAGGGACTCTGTGTGGGGGCTTTCACCCCACATTTCCCTTCCTCACTGACCTAGCAGAGGTTCTTCATGAGGGCCAAGGCCCTGAAGCAAACTTCTGCCCTGGCATCTAGGCATTTCCACACATCCTTTGAAATCTAGATGGAGTTTTCCAAACCATAGTTCTTGACTTTTATGCACCCACAGGCTCAACATCATGTGGAAGCTGCCAAGCCTTGAGGTTTGCACCCTCTGAAGCCACAGCCTAAACTCTACATTGGACCCTTTCAGCCATGGCTGGAGCAGCTGGGATGCAGGGCACCAAGTCCCTAGACTACACACAGCACTGGGACCCTGGGCCCGGCCTATGAAACTGCATTTTCCTTCTAGACCTCTAGGCCTGTGATGGGATGGGCTGCTGCAAAGGTCTCTGACGTGCCCTGGAGACATTTTCCCCATTGTCTTGGGGATTAACATATGGCTGCTGGTTACTTATGCAAATTTCTGCAGCAGGCTTGAATTTCTCCTCAGAAAATGGGATTTTCTTTTCTATTGCATTGTCAGGCTGCACATCTTCCAAACTTTTATGCTATGCTTCCCTTATAAAACTGAATGCTTTTAACAGCACCCAAGTCACTTCTTGAATGCTTTGCTACTTAGAAATTTTTTCTGCTGGATATCCTAAATCATCTCTCTCAAGTTCAAAGTTCCACGAATCTCTAGAACAGGGACAAAATGTCACCAGTCTCTTTGCTAAAACATAACAAGAGTCACCTTTGCTCCAGTTCCCAATAAGTTCCTCATCTCCATCTGAGGCCACCTCAGTCTGGATTTCGTTGTCCATATCATTGTCAGCATTTTGGTCAAAGCCTTTCTACAAGTCTCTAGGGAGTTCCAAACTTTCCCACATTTTCCTGCCTTCTTCTGAGCCCTCCAAACTGTTCCAACCTCTGCCTGTTACCCAGTCCCAAAGCGGCTTCCACATTTTCAGGTATCTTTTCAGCAGCCCCACTCTATTGGTACCAATTTACTGTATTAGTTCCTTTTCATGCTGCTAATAAAGACATGTCTGAGACTGGGCAATTTGCAAAAGAAAGAGGTTTAATTGGACTTACAGTTCCATGTGGCTGGGGAAGCCTCACAATCATGGGGCAAGGCAAGGAAGAGCATGTCTTCCATGGATGGCGGCAGGCAAAAAGAGAAATGAACATGTGGAGGGGAACTCTTCTTTATAAAACCATCAGATCTTGTGAGACTTGCTCACTATCATGAGAAAAGCATGGAAAAAACTTACCTCCATGATTCAATTGCCTCCCACTGGGTCCCTCCCACAACATGGGGGAATTCAAGATGAGATTTGGGTGGGGACCCAGCCAAGCCATATCAGGTATCCTTGGTATAAAAGAGAAGCAAGCAGGAGGTATCAAGGTAGATGAAGTGAAAGGAGAAAAGATTAGGACTTTCACATCCTGGGAAGAGAGTGGTTACAGTGGAAAATCATGGTGTCTAGGTATCTGGGAAGGAAAACGAAGCCAGGAGAGGGACAAACAGCTGTGAGGGGAGGATGAGCTGTACTGGGAGCAAGTGAGTAAGAGCCAGAAGAAAAGGGCCTGTGGCTCAAGATTGGTCCATCAGAGCCTGTGTTTGTTCTTATGGCTGCTCTACCAAATGACCATCAACTTAGCAGCTTGCAGCAAACATGTTTATTCTCTTACAGTTCTGAAAGGCAGGAGTCTAAAATGGATTCAGAGGGCTTGTTCCTGTTGGAGGCTCTAAGGGAAAATCTCTTTTTTGTCCTTTCTGGTTTCTACAGGCTGCCTGTGATCTTTGGCTTATGGCACCACATGCTCCAACCTCTGCTTCTGTGGTCACATCTCTTTCTCCCACCTTGACCCTCCTGCCTTGCCTTTTCTTTTTTTTGATGGAGTCTCTCTCTGTCACCAGGCTGGAGTGCAGTGGGGCGATCTCGGCTGACTGCAAACTCCACCTCCTGGGTTCAAATGATTCTCCTGCCTCAGCCTCCCAAGTAGCTGGGATTACAGGCGTGTGCCACCACACCCAGCTAATTTTTGTATTTTTAGTAGAGACGGGGTTTCACCACGTTGGCCAGGATGGTCTGCCTTCTTCTTAAAAGGGCCCTTGAGCCCTCCCCAGTTATCTAGGAGAATCTTCCCATCTCAAGACCCTTAACTTAGTCTTTTGTTTCTTTTGCCAAGTAAAACAACATACCCACAGGTTCTGGGGGTCCAGATGTGAACACATTTTGGTGGAAGGGGGCATTATGTGACCTACTACAGAGCCTACGTGCCTAAAGATGAAAATGTTTTTGTGATAATAAAGTCTGGGTGTGGCCAGATGAGTTTCTGAAGTAGGGTCTGGATAACCTAGGGCTAGGGTTGAAGGAGACATTTTGAGTCTATGTTTTGGAGAAGGATGATCTACATGGGCAAGGAAGTCACTAATGTTAGGGTAGAGAGGACCAGGATCTTGGTACAAATGTTCTCAGTAAGTGAGAAGAATGATCAGGAAGTTGGAAGGTGATGTAATACGGGGAGTGATATGGTTTGGCTCTGTGTCCCCACCCAAATCTCATGTAGCACTGTGATCCTGAGTGTTGGAGGTGGGGCCTGGTGGGAGGTGATTGGACCATGGGGGTGGTTTCTAATGGTTTAGCACCATCACCCTAGCGCTGTTTCGTGATAGAGTTCTCGTGGGATCTGGTTGTTTAAAAGTGTGTAGTGCCTCCCCCTTTACTGTCTCTCTCCTGCTGCCTTGTGAAGACATGCTTCCTTCCCCTTTGCCGTCTGCCATGATTTTAAGTTCCGTGAGGCCTCCCCAGCCATGCCGAACTGTGAGTCAATTAAATCTCTTTTCTTCTTAAATTACCCAGTCTCAGGTAGTTCTTTATAGCAATATGAGAACAGACTAATACAAGGAGTAAAGAAAGTATGGTGATACCAAAATAAAAGAAGGAAATTGTGCGTAATTTGGGAAAGAATCATCTAAAAGCATCCGTGAAGAACTAGGATATTGCCAGGAGCATCTCCACATCCTGCCTTAGGCACAGTGATGGAGAAAAATAGCCACCAGAGGGCAGCAGAAAGTATGGCATCTTAAGGAGAAACTGCATCTCACTCATTCGTCATTCACATGTCTATCCATTCACCCCACGAGGATTAAGCCAGATATTGGGAATTCAAACATGGTCTTTATATAGTTTATCTTCCTAAAGAATTCACAATCTAATGCAAGAGATGGATATTGACACAATGTAAAAAGTGCTATAATCAAAATATGTCAAAATATGGGAAGGCAGAAAATTAGGAACAGTTACACAGAAGAGATGACTTTTGAGCTGGCCTTAAAGGATGGGTTGAATTTCCCATAAAGACAAGAGTAACAGGCCGGGCGCGGTGGCTCACGCCTGGAATCCCAGCACTTTGGGAGGCCGAGGCGGGTGGATCACGAGGTCAAGAGATCGAGACCATCCTGGCCAACATGGTGAAACACCGTCTCTACTAAAAATACAAAAGTTAGTTGGGTGTGGTGGCATGCCTGTAGTCCTAGCTACTCGGGAAGCTGAGGCAGGAGAATTGCTTGAACCCAGGAGGCAGAAGTTGCAGTGAGCTGAGATCGTGCCACTGCACTCCAGCGTAGCGACAGAGTGAGAGTCCGTCTCAAAAAAAAATAATAAAAAATAAAAAAAATAAACAAACAATAAAAAAAGGTTAAAAAAAAAGACAAGAGTTACAGGTCATACTAGGAATAAGGGAGACATGAGAAATACTGAGTAGGCTCCCATACTGGTTTGCTAGGGCTCAGAACAAACTACTACAGGCTGGGAGGTTTAAACAACAGAAATTTATTTCTCGCAGTTCTGGAGGCTGGAAGTTTAAGATCAAGGTGTTGGCAGATTTGGTTTCTCCTGAGGCCTCCCTTCTTGCCTAGCAGAAGGCCACCTTTTCAGTGTCTTCCCTCTGTGCACATGCATCCCTGGTGACTCTTCTTCTTCTTATAGGGACACAGTCATATTTGATTAGGGCCCACCCATAAGACCTTATTTAATCCTAATTACCTCTTTACATGCCTATCTCCAAATAGAGCCACATTCTGAGGTATACTGGGGGTTATGGCTTCAACATATGAGTTTTGAAGGGACAGGGTTCAGTTCATACTACCTCTTTTCTTCTGTGGGTTATGTGAATGGTCATGTTTTGATTATGAGGATACTAAAAAGGAAGATAATAATTTTGATAGTTCCCAATATATATTTTTTTCATTTCATTCAAAAGTGGAAACAGCACTGAACTACAAGTTAAGGAGATCCAGGCTTAACTTCCTCATCTGGCTGTATTCAATACTAAATGCTCGAATAGCCCCTCCCTCTGCAGAACAACCAGACACTGAATAGGAGACAGTTTTTGATGAGTTAATGGCCTCAAATGAGGACACAAAATAGGTGAGAAGTCCAAGGTACAGTAACCCATCCCACTCTAAAAACAAAACTTTTAAATAAGAGCAAAACGAAACAGAAAACAACTCTGAGTTGAGGGTAGAACTGTCAGTAGAGAGCAGATGAAAGGAGCAGGGTGGCGCCAGGGACAGATGTCCTTATCAGATCTGCAATTCAGGTTCTGAGCCTTGTTGCAGCAGGAGGAGGTGAAACTGAGCCCCTGACTCCACCTGGAGCCACAATCCTTGAAGGGGTTTGAAGAAGTTCCAGGTCAGTGGCATTTCCAAGCTTCTGGAAGACACAGAAGCAAATCCATTCTGGAAGAAAATATTCTCATGGTAAGACCATGAAATAAGCACATATTTAATATAGAGTACTATGAACTCTAAATCCAAGACCATCAGTTACGAGAAGGAAGGCTAACATGAGTGAGAATCAGAAAAAATAAACAACATATTGAGAGCACAGGGACTGTGGATATGAATATTGTCTGCTGCTTAAGATAGAAGATCCATGTATGAGCTCAAAATGAATGAAATACAAGTATGTCCTAACAATAACAGATTGTCAGAGATGCCCATACAGTTTCAAAACATAGCCAAATGAAACTTTTATAAATGAAAAATATGACTACTGAAATAAAATGCTTAATATATGTGTTAAATAGTTGATTATATCTAGGCAAAGAAAAAATTAATGACCAATAGTACTTGTTGAAAGAAATTAGACTATAGCATAGAGAACTAGGGAATTGAATATATGAAAGAAAAATGAAGAGAAATGAATGCTAAAATAAAAATTCTAATATTTATATGATCAAGAGTTCCAGGAAGATAAAGAGAATGGAGAAGGATAAAAATTTAAAGAGATTTTGGCAGATAATGTTCTAAAACTGGATGAAAAGAGATTCAGGAAGCATCAATAATATAAAGTAGATCAAAAGGCCAAAATTTGATTGTTTTAAAAGACTAGTAAAAAAGAAAAAAATTTAAGTAAATTGCTTGAGAATGAAAAAGAGATAAATAGTAAATAATATGGAGCCTGATAAAGGAGACATATTTACGTATGTAGTACAGTTAAAGGAATAACTTAATGACAGCAAATTTAAACTCTAAAACAAAATGGAAAAAGTTTTAGAAAAATATAAATTACAAAATAATCTAAGAAGAAATAGGATGTTTGAATAAATCTACACCTATTGAGAAATTAAGTAACATTTTAAGGTTTCTCTCAAAGCAAATACCAGATAATTTTATAGGCCATTTCTCCCAACCTATTCCAAATAGAATAGGTCATTCCAAATTTATATAATCTTATATAAACTCCTTAAGATTTCTTAAAAGTACATAGTTTGCAACTCACGAATAAAGTGTAACCTTGAAATCAAGACTAGACAAGACAGAAAAAGAAAGAAAATGTATAGGTTAACCTCTCTCATCAACTTTTAGATGCAAACATTTCTTTCTCTCTCTTTCTTTCTTTCTTTCTTTCTTTCTTTCTTTCTTTCTTTCTTTCTTTCTTTCTTTTCCCTTTCTTTCCTTCCTTCCTTCCTTCCTTCTTTCTTTCTTTCTTTCTTTCTTTCTTTCTTTCTTTCTTTCTTTCTTTCTTTCTTTTCTCTTTCTTTCTTCTTTCTTTCTTTCTTTCTTTCTTTCTTTCTTTCTTTCTTTCTTTCTTTCTTTCTGTTTCCTTCCTTCCTTCCTTCCTTCCTTCCTTCCTTCCTTCCTTCCTTCCTTCCTTCCTTCCTTCTTTCTTTCTTTCTTTTTCTTTCTTTCTTTCTTTTTTGACAGAATCTTGCTCTGTCACCTAGGCTGTATTGCAGTGGCGTGATCTCAGCTCGCTGCTACCTCCTCAACCTCCTAGGCTCAAGGGATCCTCCCACCCCAACCTCCTCAGTAGCTGGGGCTACAGGCACAAACCACCATGCCCAGGGACTAATTTTTAAACTTTTTGTAGAGATGAAGGGGAACTCGCCATGTTGCCCAGGCTGGCCTCAAACTCCTGGCCTCAAGCAATTCTCCCGCCTCAGCCTCCCGAAGTGCTGGGATTACATGTGTGAGCCACCACGTCCAGCTAGATGCAAACATTTCTTAAACAAAGTATTAGCCAACTAAATCCAGCAGGGTACTTAGGTGAAACCCTGTCTCTACTAAAAATACAAAAAATTAGCCGGGCGTGGTGGCGGGCGCCTGTAATCCCAACTACTTGGGAGGCTGAGGTGGGAGAATGGCTCGAACCCGGGAGGCAGAGGCTGCAGTGAGCCGAGATCACACCACTGCACTCCAGCCTAGGCGAGAGAGCTAGACTCTCTCAAAAACCACAAAACAAAAAAACTCTGTAATCATCAGCCCCTACATTAAATGAGAAAATCTACACGTTGTCTCAGTAGGTGAGGTAGAAACGTTTAACAATATTCAATATTCGTTCATGATTTCAAGTAACAATTATAGGAAGGCATTTCCTTACCTCAAAATATTATTCTGAGTGGGAAACGTTAGAAGCATTTCCCCGGTTCAGTTATTTTCTTATATTTAAATATTTTAACAGCTCTATTGAAGTATAATTGACATAAGATAAATTGCAAATACTTAAAGTGCACACTTTGATAAGTTTTGACATAAATATATGCCAATGAAACCATCACCACAATAAAGGTAACTAACACATCCATCATCTTCAACTTTCCTCCTGCTCTCCCAGCATCACCCTGCCCCCTTTCCCAGGCAACCACTGATTTGCTTCCTGTCACTTTAGACTAGTTTGTCTTTTCCAGAATTTTACATAAATGAAATCACATATAATGCACCTTGTTGTGTCCGACTTCTCTCACTCAGCATGCATAATTATTTTGAGGTGCATCCACGTTGTTGTATGAATCAGTAGTTTATTTTTTTATAGCTGAGTAGTATTCTGTAGTATGGATGTATGATAATGAGTTTATTCTTTACCTGTTGATGAATATTGTCTCGCTTTTTTGTTCTTGTTTATTACAAATAAAGCTGGTGCGAGCATTTCTGTGCAAGCCTTTGGAGATGTCCTTTCATTACTCTTGGGAAAATAGAGGTTAAGCATTCCTAACTCAAAAATTCAAAATCCGAAATACTCCCAAATCCAAAACTTTCAAAGCACTGACATGATGCCACAAGTGGAAAATTCCATATGTGACCTCACGTGACAGGTCTTAGAACACAGTCAAAATTTTGTTTTTGTTTATAATTATTGAAAATATTGTGTAAAATTACTTTAGGCTATGTGTATAAGGTGTATATGAAACATAAATGAATTTTATATTTAGACTTGAGTCCTATTCCAAAGATTTCTCATGATGTATATGCAAATATTATTCAAACATTCAAAAAAATTCAAAATCCGAAACACTTCTCGTCTCAAGCATTTTGAATAAGGGATACTTAACCTGTACCTATCAGTAATATTATAGGGTTGTGTGATAGGCATATGTTGAACTATTTAAGAGGCTGATAACCTGTTTTCTAAAGTAATTATACCATTTTATATTCCCTCCAGGAGTATATGAGGGTCCTGGTTACTCCACAGCCTTTCACACACTTGGTATGGGGCTTTTTTTATATGGTCTTTTTTATTTCAAACATTCTAATATGCAATTGTGTTTTTATTTGCATTATTCTAATGAATAACAATGCTGAACATCTTACAATGTGCTTATTGATAACCTGTATATATATTTTTGATGAAATGTGTTACAATCTTTTGCCTGTTTTATTGAATTTTTAAAATTACTATTGAGTTGAAAAAGTTCTTTTTATATTATAGATGCAAGTGCTTTACCAGTACCTTCTCCCAGCCTGTGGCTTGCTTTACATTATCTTTTGAAGAACAAAAGTTCTTAATTTTGAAGAAGCCCAATTTTTCATGCCTCTTCCCACACCTCTTTGTCACCAACTTTCCAATCATGGTCCACCCAAGTCCCTGACCATCTAGCCTCACCATTGGCCACAGCCTGTGAGTTGGTATATAATCGCACGACTGGCCACTTTCCTTCTGGGATGGTTAATTTTGGTTGTCAACTTGACTGGATGAAGGACTATGTAGAGAACTGGTAATGCATGATTTCTGGGTGTGTGCATGGTGGTGTTCTCAGACAAGACTGGCACGTGAGTCGGTGAGCTGAGTGGGGAAGGTCCTCTCTCAATGTGGGCTGGTACCATCCAATCAGCTGGGGGCTGCAATAGAACAAATCGGTGGTTTTTTCTCTCTGCTAGAGCTGGGGTGCACTTTTCTTCTCCTGTTCTTGGACATCAGAACTCCAGGCTCTCCGGACTTTGAACTCTAGGACTTACACCAGCACCCCTCACCTCCCAGGTTCTCAGGCCTTCATTCTCCTAGGACTGAGAGTTACATCATGGGCTTTCCTGTGTTCTGAGGTTCTTGGACTTGGATTGAGGCATGCTATCAGAGTCCCAGGGTCTCTAGCTTGCAGATGAATTCTCATGAAACTTCTCAGTTTCCATAATCACATGAGGCAGTTCCCCAAATAAAGCCCCTCACATATATGGGTATATATGTAATACGTACATATATATGTATGTATACATATGGATTTTATCCTATTCATATATAATCACATGTCTGGACACTTTCCTTTTGTGATGGTTAATTTTGGGTGTCAACTGTATATATATATATCTTGTTGGTTCTGTCTTTCTGGAAAACTCTGACCAATATACCTTCCAAGCAAAATGAACTAGGTGCACAGCTTGAGTTCTGTTCCATGGAAAGATTTCCCCTCAACACTATTTTCAGGGGTGTCTCAGAGAGGGGCTCTAGTACTGCAGTTGTCCATTCTGCATGGTGCTTGTGTCAGGCAGAATCGCCTGTAAACCAAGCCTGAGTTTTCTCTTCCTCCATCAACTGATTATGGGTAACTCCCCATAAGGCCATAAGTACAGGCTGGGAGAGAGAAGGCAGTGTGGCAGGAGAGAAACCATAGGCATTTGGGCCACTTCTTCATGTAACTTACTTGTACCTTCAACTTCAGGGTCTACTTATGTTTATACCACTTCAATTTGGTAATGGAGTACCATTGTGTACACCCAGCTTCATGGCTTGTTCATCTGGATAATACTCAGCTCATAATGCGCAACTCAGATTGCAGGTGAATGTGGCTGAGCATTCAGTCTCTACTGAAAACCAGTTTCAAGCCAAAAACTGTTCCTCAAAAGGAGACTCGTCGTGTGCATATGATGGCAGGGCTTTGCTTTAAAATCCTGAGTCTACACTGTGATATACCTTTAATCTAAAATCCTGGGTCAGCATTGTGATATGCCAGCCAAACACTCCAAATAACATCTTTATCTGACACTGACTCCCCAACAACAATTGGATAGGATGGCTCACTCGGCCTAACTTGCAGGGCAGCTTTCATGTCAGCTTGGACCTGTCGCAGAGCCTTCTCTTGTTCTCGGCCCCACTAAGAAATAGTAGCTGTTTGGATGATTCAATAAATGGATTGGAGTTACACACCCGTATGATAAATATTTTTTCTTCTAAATCTAGAGGGTCACTAGGCATTGTGCATAAGATATTTAGGGATATTTTGACATGTGTTACACAACTAGACTCCTAGAAATTTCAAGGATAGGGAAGACATCTGAATTTTTATCAGATTTATTTCTCATCCTCTGACATACAAATGTGTCTTAGCAATTAATCCACAGTAGCTGCCACTTCTAACTTACTAGATCCAATCAACATCATATAATCACGCCATCAATGTAATGGACCTGTGCAATGTCTTGGTGAAAGGAAAAGTGATCAAGATCTCTGTGGACTAAATTATGATGTAGGACTGGAGTGTCGATACACTCCTGAGATGAGATAGTGAAGGTGTATTGCAAGTTGAAAGTAAATGGCTGCTAGTGGTCTTTAGTAACAGGTATGGAGAAAAAACATTTTCCAGCTTAAAAACTGTATATCAGGTGTCAGGGTTTATGTCAATTTTTTCAAGCAATGAAATAACATCTGGAATAGCAGGTGCAATTGGAATCACCACCTGGCTGAGTTCATAATAACCCACTGCATTCTCCAAGATCTGTCTGTTTCAACTTTCCAAATAGAAGAGTGGGAATGTGGTGAACATCACCCCCCAGCCCCCAAACTCAAGTCCTTGAAGTGGCACCAGTCTCTGAAATCCTTCAAGGGATGTGGTATTGCTTTTGTTTTACTATTTTCCCAGGGATCCTGCCAGTTGCTGAGATGTCCATTCCAAGTATGCATTCCTGAACTGCAGAAACAACTACAGTGTGGACCCATGGTGAGATGTATCTTAGCTAAAACTTCATTGATCCCCTGATCTCCGTAAGCCTCTACTCTGACTGAAGGGCCACAGTGACATTTTGAGTCTCCTGGAATTAGTGACAGTTTAGAGCCGGTGTTTAGTAATCCTCCAAAAGTCTGATCATTTCCTTTTCCCCAATGCATAGTTACCCTGGTAAAACTGGGTCAGTTTGGGAATTGATTGAGGGGCCATAACTCTGTTCTGGTGATTCAAGTTATTAGACTTCTCTTCACTCGATGCAGAATTCTTCCACTTAATTTAGTAGACTGCCCATCTATTTTATTTTATTTTTAAGGACAACAATCAACTAGTGATTACCATAGGCCTCTGTGAGTTAGACGATTCTGCTTCCTGCTTTTACTCTGCTATCCATAATGGTAGCCACATGGACCTCATTTTTGGTGATTAAGTGCCACCACTTGGCCCCTTCTACCCTGTGATCCAGTTCTCTCTAGATCTTGCAATCTCTTACATTGCATGTAAGTATCCTGCCTCTGAGGTAGCGGTTCCCACTGTTATTTCTGGCCTGCAGAGAAGAGTGACTACAGACCTCTTGAAGGATGCTAGGGCTACCTTCACAATTTATTTCTCATAGTTGTGGTGAAAAGCATGTCCCTTGGACCTTCCCAGGGTGGGTAAGCAGGCCTTATTTGATAAATGCACTCTGACATTCTAATCTCCCCAAGTCTTTGAGTACCTTCCTGTACCGTATAGCAAGGAAGAAATTCTTCACTTAGTGTTAGCCCACTTTTGGCTCATGCTTCAGCCAACCAACCAAACAAACATTTAGAGCCTTTTCTAACCCCTTGAGCTATAGCTTTGAATCTAGATTCTGCTCAGAGAGCCCATATCAATAAATTTGGCCTGATGCAACTTTATGTTCCCTTTACCATTTTCCCACATGTTTAGTATTCAATCACACATGTATTCTGCAGCTTTCTGCGTGTATTAATTTAAAACACATCCGCTTCATTTGGAGTGTAGCATACCACCTCATGGGTCGTACCTTGCATCGCACCCTTTGAGGCCCGCTGGGACTTGAATCTAGCTAAAGGCCTAGAAGCAAAGAAGGGTGGTGGGACGGTTCTGAGGAGAGTCAGCAGTGTCTTACGAGGCAATTCCCTGGGGAGGACATTAAGCTCCCTCAGGAAAAGCAGGGCTAACCTCCTCATACAAAGGTGGGAGGACTGCTGCTTCTATTGGCAAAGAAGATTCAGCGGAATTTAAGGGTCAGATATCCCCAGCTTCATGGGCCTGTCAGGAACCAGGCTGCACAGCAGGAGGTGAGTGGTAGGCAAACTGGCAAAGCTTCATCTGTATTTATAGCCGCTCCCCATTGCTTGCATTACTGCCTGAGCTCCACCTCCTGTCAGTGGCATTAGATTCTCACAGGGTCGTGAACCCTATTGTGAACTGCACATGCAAGAAATCCAGTTGAGCACTTCTTACAAAAATCTAACTAATGCCTGATGATCTGTCACTGTCTCCAATCATCCCCAGTGGGACTGTCTGGTTTCAGGAAAACAGGCTCAGGGCTCCCACTGTTTCTGCATTATGGTAAGTTGTGTAATTACTTCATTATATATCACAATGTAATAATAATAGAAATGAAGGGCCTCATTAATGTGATGCACTTGAATCATCCCAAAACCATCCCACCCTAAGGGTCCAGGGAAAAATTGTCTTCCGCAAAACTGGTTTCTGGTGCTAAAAATGTTGGGGACCACTGACATTGACACTTCAAGTTCATTTATGCTGAACTCGAGCTGGGAATTTGGAGCCCTGAGATTAAGCTCATCATTTTCCTCACAGTTAGGAGCAAACAGCTAGTTTCATAATACTAGTTAGCTGAACTGAAATGTTCTAAGGACCAAACATTAGGTTGGTGCAAAAGTAATCGTGGTTTTAATACATGGTCCCACAGAATCTCGCCTTTTATTATAGGTGTGTGATTCGAGGTGTCCAATGGTGGTATTTTGCATTTTGCATCTGTCTGTTGCCATATCATGGCATGGACTATCTGTGCCCTTCTTCCATAGGAGAGTTATTAGTGCCTTTAAATAGTGTTAGATAAGACAACCAACTCCAGAAGCGCTAGGAACAATTCAGAAAACTCACTATTAAGATTTCATTCCTCTAGAGCTGCTCACTCTTGATACTAAGATATATATCAGTCAGGGTTCTCCACAGAAACAGAACCAAAAGTTATATTAAAGCAGGAGCCTGTGCACTGGTTACAACTTCAGCCCCCTGCATCCTGGCCTGCAGTTTCTACTGCTTGCACGAATCTGGTGAGACAGAACACTCACACAACAAGCCCAGTGAAGCAGCTTTATCACTCATCAGTAGGCAGCATGAAACCACAGAAGCTTTGGATTTATGGCATGCTGCTCTCCCATGCCTCAGTAAGCTGCCCAGATGATGGAATCTTTTCTGTGTGTGCTCAGCTTTGCACCACCACTGAGGGACCCTGGAAAGTAGTCTACTCTGGGTTTTATACCCTGGGAACCACATGGGTTTCATACCTTGGAGGCAACATTAGATGCTGGGCTAAATCACTGTAGGACGTCCTGTTCTAGGAGGGAAAGTAACAGCCCAGGCTGTTCTGGCAAATTCTTTTTTAGCTCATGGTCTTGCATTCTCAACACACTTGAAAGTCATTCTTGATAACTACAAGCAAAAAAGGGGACGAGAACTGAGTAGGTCAAAGGCCTCCAGGAGATGGAGGATGTGTGTATGTACATACATACTTAATATTATATATATAATATTACTGTTCTGTTTTATATATGTATATATATTACTGTCCTGTTTGTATGTATACAATATTACTGTCCTGTCATACATATAACATATATAAACATGTTTTTATATATACACATATATAAACATATTTTTATATATACACATATATAAACATATATATGTTTTGTTATATATATGAAACAGGACAGTAATATTATATATAAAATATTACTTTTATAAAAACAAATATATAAAATACCTATAAATATATAAAATTGATGTGTGTGTGTGTATATATATATGTCTCTGAGATAGAGTCTCACTCTGTCACCTGGGATGGAGTGCAGTGGTGGTATCACAGCTCACTGCAACCTCCACCTGCTGGCCTCAAGTGATCCTCCCACCCATCTCAGCCTCTTGAGTAGTTGAGACTAAAGAAGTTGATAAATATTTTTACATATAAATTATCTGTCTACCTGTCTAGAGATTTATTTAAGGAAATATGTCACAGAGTTTTGGGGCTGGCAAGTCTGAAATCTGTAGGGCAGGCCTTAGGTAGGAGTTGATGCTGCAGTCTTGAGGCAGAATTTCTTCTTCTCCAGAAAACCTTTCAAAATTCTTAAGGTCTTTCAAGACTGTGGATGAGATGCAACTGCATTTTCAAGGGTAGTCTCCTTTATTTAAACTCAATTGATTGTAAATGTTAACTACATCTACAAAACACCTAGATTAGTGTTTGATTAAATAACTGAGTGCTATAACCTAGCCAAATTGATGCATAAAACTAACGATAGCATCATTAAATACTTTTTCTACATCTATTGAGATAATCATATGGTCTGTTGATATGGTGAATTACATTGATTAATGTTGCAATGCAAACCCCACCTTGGATTCTTGGGATAAGGCTCCTTCAGTCACAATGTATTATCCTTTTTTAATATATTACTAGATTTAATTGGCCAAAATTTAAATAATTTTCTTTCATTTGTGTTTATGAGGGATGGCTATATCCTCATTATGTGTGTGTGTGTATACCTCATCTTGTGTATACACACACACACATACACACACACACACATTCCTTGACTTAAGATACGGGGTTA
The DNA here is from genome assembly GCF_028878055.3 of Symphalangus syndactylus. Classification (NCBI taxonomy): domain Eukaryota; kingdom Metazoa; phylum Chordata; class Mammalia; order Primates; family Hylobatidae; genus Symphalangus; species Symphalangus syndactylus. The sequence goes on from NC_072425.2 coordinate 147,974,497, forward strand.
TGTCCCAATAAAACCATCATAAGTTGAAAATATGAAGTCAAAAATGTATTTTTTTTTTTTTTGAGACGGAGTCTCACTCTGTCGCCCAGGCTGGAGTGCAGTGGTGTGATCTCGGCTCACTGCAAGCTCCGCCTCCCAGGTTCACACTATTCTCCTGCCTCAGCCTCCCCAGTAGCTGGGACTACAGGCACCCACCACCACATCCGGCTAATTTTTTGTATTTTTAGTAGAGATGGGGTTTCACTGTGTTAGCCAGGATGGTCTCGATCTCCTGACCTTCTGATCCACCCACCTCAGCCTCCCGAAGCGCTGGGATTACAGGCGTGAGCCACTGCACCCGGCCCCAAAAGTGTATTTTCAATGTGATGTTTTCAAGTTATGGTTGGTTTATCTGGACATAACCCCTACCATAAGTTGGCACCATTTTAAAGTAAAAAAATGGTAAGTTGAATCATCGTAAGTTGAAGACCAATTCTATATATATATATGTGTGTGTGTATGTGTGTGTGTTTTTTTTTTTTCTTGTAATGTCTTTGGTTTGGAAATCAGAGTAATGCTGTCTTTTTTTTTTTTTTTTATTAAAGTCAATCAATATTTATTTTATTTTTTTTTATTTTTTTTTTACATTAATACATACTGGTTTATTATACTTTAGGGTTTTAGGGTACATGTGCACAATGTGCAAGTTTGTTACATATGTATCCATGTGCCATGTTGATTTCCTGCACCCATTAACTCGTCATTTAGCATTAGGTGTATCTCCTAATGCTGTCCCTCCCCCCTCCCCCCACCCCACAACAGTCCCCGGAGCATGATGTTCCCCTTCCTATGTCCATGAGTTCTCATTGTTCAATTCCCACCTATGAGTGAGAACATGCGGTGTTTGGTTTTTTGTCCTTGCGATAGTTTACTGAGAATGATGTTTTCCAGTTTCATCCATGTCCCTACAAAGGACACGAACTCATCATTTTTTATGGCTGCATAGTATTCCATGGTGTATATGTGCCACATTTTCTTAATCCAGTCTATCGTTGTTGGACATTTGGGTTGGTTCCAACTCTTTGCTATTGTGAATAGTGCCGCAATAAACATACGTGTGCATGTGTCTTTATAGCAGCATGATTTATAGTCCTTTGGGTATATACCCAGTAATGGGATGGCTGGGTCAAATGGTATTTCTAGTTCGAGATCCCTGAGGAATTGCCACACTGACTTCCACAATGGTTGAACTAGTTTACAGTCCCACCAACAGTGTAAAAGTGTTCCTATTTCTCCACATCCTCTCCAGCACCTGTTGTTTCCTGATTTTTTAATGATGGCCATTCTAACTGGTATGAGATGGTATCTCACTGTGGTTTTGATTTGCATTTCTCTGATGGCCAGTGATGAGGAGCATTTCTTCATGTGTTTTTTGGCTGCATAAATGTCTTCTTTTGAGAAGTGTCTGTTCATGTCCTCTGCCCACTTTTTGATGGGGTTGTTTGTTTTTTTCTTGTAAATTTGTTTGAGTTCATTGTAGATTCTGGATATTAGCCCTTTGTCAGATGAGTAGGTTGCAAAAATTTTCTCCCATTGTGTAGGTTGCCTGTTCACTCTGATGATAGTTTCTTTTGCTGTGCAGAAGCTCTTTAGTTTAATTAGATCCCATTTGTCGGTTTTGGCTTTTGTTGCCATTGCTTTTGGTGTTTTAGACATGAAGTCCTTGCCCACGCCTATGTCCTGAATGGTATTGCCTAGGTTTTCTTGTAGGATTTTAATGGTTTTAGGTCTAACATATAAGTCTTTAATCCATCTTGAATTAATTTTTGTATAAGGTGTAAGGAAGGGATCCAGTTGCAGCTTTCTACATATGGCTAGCCAGTTTTCCCAGCACCATTTATTAAATAGGGAATCCTTTCCCCATTTCTTGTTTTTGTCAGGTTTGTCAAAGATCAGATAGTTGTAGCTATGCGGCATCATTTCTGAGGGCTCTGTTCTGTTCCATTGATCTATGTCTCTGTTGTGGTACCAGTACCATGCTGTTTTGGTTACTGTAGCCTTGTAGTATAGTTTAAAGTCAGGTAGCGTGATGCCTCCAGCTTTGTTCTTTTGGCTTAGGATTGACTTGGCGATGCGGGCTCTTTTTTGGTTCCATATGAACTTTAAAGTAGTTTTTTCCAATTCTGTGAAGAAAGTCATTGGTAGCTTGATGGGGATGGCATTGAATCTATAAATTACCTTGGGCAGTATGGCCATTTTCACGATATTGATTCTTCCAACCCATGAGCATGGAATGTTCTTCCATTTGTTTGTATCCTCTTTTATTTCATTGAGCAGTGGTTTGTAGTTCTCCTTGAAGAGGTCCTTCACATCCCTTGTAAGTTGGATTCCTAGGTATTTTATTCTCTTTGAAGCAATTGTGAATGGGAGTTCACTCATGATTTGGCTCTCTGTTTGTCTGTTATTGGTGTACAAGAATGCTTGTGATTTTTGTACATTAATTTTGTATCCTGAGACTTTGCTGAAGTTGCTAATCAGCTTAAGGAGATTTTGGGCTGAGACAATGGGGTTTTCTAGATATACAATCATGTCATCTGCAAACAGGGACAATTTGACTTCCTCTTTTCCTAATTGAATACCCTTTATTTCCTTCTCCTGCCTGATTGCTCTGGCCAGAACTTCCAGCACTATGTTGAATAGGAGCGGTGAGAGAGGGCATCCCTGTCTTGTGCCAGTTTTCAGAGGGAATGCTTCCAGTTTTTGCCCATTCAGTATGATATTGGCTGTGGGTTTGTTGTAGATAGCTCTTATTATTTTGAGATACGTCCCATCGATACCTAATTTATTGAGAGTTTTTAGCATGAAGGGTTGTTGAATTTTGTCAAAGGCCTTTTCTGCATCTATTGAGATAATTATGTGGTTTTTGTCTTTGGTTCTGTTTATATGCTGGATTACATTTATTGATTTGCGTATGTTGAACCAGCCTTGCATCCCAGGGATGAAGCTCACTTGATCATGGTGGATAAGCTTTTTGATGTGCTGCTGGATTCGGTTTGCCAGTATTTTATTGAGGATTTTTGCATCAATGTTCATCAAGGATATTGGTCTGAAATTCTCTTTTTTGGTTATGTCTCTGCCAGGTTTTGGTATCAGGACGATGCTGGCTTCGTAAAATGTGTTAGGGAGGATTCCCTCTTTTTCTATCGATTGGAATAGTTTCAGAAGGAATGGTACCAGTTCCTCCTTGTACCTCTGGTAGAATTCAGCTGTGAATCCATCAGGTCCTGGACTCTTTTTGGTTGGTAAGCTATTGATTATTGCCACAATTTCAGAACCTGTTATTGGTCTATTCAGAGATTCAACTTCTTCCTGGTTTAGTCTTGGGAGGGTGTATTTGTCGAGGAATTTATCCATTTCTTCTAGATTTTCTAGTTTATTTGCATAGAGGTGTTTGTAGTATTCTCTGATGGTAGATTGTATTTCTGTGGGATCGGTGGTGATATCCCCTTTTTCGTTTTTTATTGCATCTATTTGATTCTTCTCTCTTTCTTCTTTATTAGTCTTGCTAGTGGTCCATCAATTTTGTTGATCTTTTCAAAAAACCAGCTCCTGGATTCATTAATTTTTTGAAGGGTTTTTTGTGTCTCTATTTCCTTCAGTTCTGCTCTGATTTTAGTTATTTCTAGCCTTCTGCTAGCTTTTGAATGTGTTTGCTCTTGCTTTTCTAGTTCTTTTAATTGTGATGTTAGGGTGTCAATTTTGGATCTTTCCTGCTTTCTCTTGTGGGCATTTAGTGCTATAAATTTCCCTCTACACACTGCTTTGAACGTGTCCCAGAGATTCTGGTATGTTGTGTCTTTGTTCTCGTTGGTTTCAAAGAACATCTTTATTTCTGCCTTCATTTCATTATGTACCCAATAGTCATTCAGGAGCAGGTTGTTCAGTTTCCATGTAGTTGAGCGGTTTTGACTGAGTTTCTTAATCCTGAGTTCTAGTTTGATTGCACTGTGGTCTGAGAGACAGTTTGTTATAATCTCTGTTCTTTTACATTTGCTGAGAAGAGCTTTACTTCCAACTATGTGGTCAATTTTGGAATAGGTGTGGTGTGGTGCTGAAAAAAATGTATATTCTGTTGATTTGGGGTGGAGAGTTCTGTAGATGTCTATTAGGTCCACTTTATGTAGAGCTGAGTTCAATTCCTGGATATCCTTGTTAACTTTCTGTCTCGTTGATCTGTCTAATGCTGACAGTGGGGTGTTAAAATCTCCCATTATTATTGTGTGGGAGTTTAAGTCCCTTTGTAGGTCACTCAGGACTTGCTTTATGAATCTGGGTGCTCCTGTGTTGGGTGCATATATATTTAGGATAGTTAGCTCTTCTTGTTGAATTGATCCCTTTACCATTATGTAATGGCCTTCTTTGTCTCTTTTGATCTTTGTTGGTTTAAAGTCTATTTTATCAGAGACTAGGATTGCAACCCCTGCCTTTTTTTGTTTTCCAGTTGCTTGATAGATCTTCCTCCATCCCTTTATTTTGAGTCTATGTGTGTCTCTGCACGTGAGATGGGTTTCTTGAATACAGCACACTGATGGGTCCTGACTCCTTATCCAGTTTGCCAGTCTGTGTCTTTTGATTGGAGCATTTAGCCCATTTACATTTAACGTGAATATTGTTATGTGTGAATCTGATCCTGTCATTATGATGTTAGTTGGTTATTTTGCTCATTAGTTGCTATAGTTTCTTCCTAGCCTCGATGGTCTTTACAATTTGGCATGTTTTTGCAGGGGCTGGTACCGGTTGTTCCTTTCCATGTTTAGTGCTTCCTTCAGGAGCTCTTTTAGGGCAGGCCTGGTGGTGACAAAATCACTCAGCGTTTGCTTGTCTGTAAAGTATTTTATTTCTCCTTCACTTATGAAGCTTAGTTTGGCGGGATAGGAAATTCTGGGTTGAAAATTCTTTTCTTTAAGAATGTTGAATATCGGCCCCCACTCTCTTCTGGCTTGTAGAGTTTCTGCTGAGATATCAGCTGTTAGTCTGATGGGCTTCCCTTTGTGGGTAACCTGACCTTTCTCTCTGGCTGCCCTTAACATTTTTTCCTTCATTTCAACTTTGGTGAATCTGACAATTATGTGTCTTGGAGTTGCCCTTCTCGAGGAGTATCTTTGTGGCGTTCTCTGTATTTCCTGAATCTGAATGCTGGCCTGCCTTGCTAGATTGGGGAAGTTCTCCTGGATAATATCTTGCAGAGTGTTTTCCAACTTGGTTCCATTCTCCCCATCATTTTCAGGTACACCAATCAGATGTAGGTTTGGTCTTTTCACATAGTCCCAAATTTCTTGGAGGCTTTGTTCATTTCTTTTTATTCTTTTTTCTCTAAACTTCCCTTCTCTCTTCATTTCATTCATTTCATCTTCTATCAGCGATACCCTTTCTTCCAGTTGATCGCATCTGCTACTGAGGCTTCTGCATTCTTCGCGTAGTTCTCGAAACTTGGCTTTCAGCTCCATCATCTCCTTTAAGCCCTTCTCTCCATTGGTTATTCTAGTTATCCATTCTTCTAATTTTTTTTCAAAGTTTTTAACTTCTTTGCTATTGTTTTGAATTTCCTCTCGTAGCTCAGAGTAGTTTGATCGTCTGAAGCCTTCTTCTCTCAACTCATCAAAGTCATCCTCCATCCAGCTTTGTTCCGTTGCTGGTGAGGAACTGCGTTCCTTTGGAGGAGGAGAGGTGCTCTGTTTTTTAGAGTTTTCAGTTTTTTTGGTCTGTTTTTTCCCCATCTTTGTGGTTTTGTCTACTTTTTGTCTTCGATGATGGTGATGTACAGATGGGTTTTTGGTGTGGATGTCCTTTCTGTTTGTTAATTTTCCTTCTACCAGACAAGACCCTCAGCTGCAGGTCTGTTGGAGTTTACTAGAGGTCCACTCCAGACCCTGTTTGGCTGGGTGTCAGCACCGGTGGCTGCAGAACAGCGGATTTTCGTGAGACCACAAATTCAGCTGTCTGATAGTTCCTCTGAAAGTTTTGTCTCAGAGGAGTACCCGGTTGAATGAGGTGTCAGTCTGTCCCTACTGGGGGGGTGCCTCCCAGTTAGGCTGCTCAGGGGTGAGGGACCCACTTTAGGAGGCAGTCTGTCCGTTCTCAGATCTCCAGCTGCGTGCTGGGAGAACCACTACTCTCTTCAAAGCTGTCAGTCAGACAGGGACATTTAAGGCTGTAGAGGTTCTTGCTGAGTTTTTGGTTGTCTGTGCCCTGCCCCCAGAGGTGGAGCCTACAGAGGCAGGCAGGCCTCCTTGAGCTGTGGTGGGCTCCACCCAGTTCGAGCTTCCTGGCTGCTTTGTTTACCTAAGCAAGCCTGGGCAATGGCGGGCGCCCCTCCGCCAGCCTCGTTGCCGCCTTGCAGCGTGATCTCAGACTGCTGTGCTAGCAATCAGCAAGACTCTGTGGGCATAGGACCCTCCGAGCCAGGTGCGGGACACAATCTCCTAGTGTGCCGTTTTCCAGGCCCGTTGGAAAAGCGCAGTATTAGGACGGGACTGACCCGATATTCCAGGTGCCATCTGTTTCCCCTTTCTTTGACTAGGAAAGGGAACTCCCTGACCCCTTGCGCTTCCCGAGTGAGGCAATGCCTCGCTCTGCTTCGGCTCGCGCACAGTGCGCTTCACTGACTGTCCTGAACCCACTGTTAGGCACTCCCTAGTGAGATGAAACCGGTACCTCAGGCAGAAATGCAGAAATCACCCGTCTTCTGTGTCGCTGGGGCTGGGAGCTGGAGACCGGAGCTGTTCCTATTCGGCCATCTTGGCTCCACCCCCAATGCTGTCTTATAGAATGAGTTGAGAAGAAGTCCCTCATTTTCAATTTTCTGCCATTATTCTTTTTGGTGCCCTGCTCCAAAATTGCCTAACGGTGTTCCTTTCAAATTGCGTTCCAGGTTTTTTTCTTGATTAGTGTTAGAATGTTATGCAGTGTTCCATGTATTTACTCTTAATATATTTGTGTTAATATATTAAAGCGGGTTTTTATAGGTAGTTTATAGTTAGTTCTTGCTTTTTTAAATCCAATATGTCAACCTCTGCCTTTTAATTAGGATGTTTAGACCACTAACATTTATTATAATCATATATGATGATTTTAAATCAGCCATTTTGCTATTTATTTTTCATTTTTTCCATCTATACTTTGTTTTCTGTTTCATTTTCTTGGATTGTGAGCATTTTAATTATACCAGATTGTCTCCTTTGTTGCTTCATTTGCTATAATTTATTAGTGTATTTTTAGAGTTTATAGTACATCTCCTATCATGTAATGTCATACCACTTTACATATAGTTTAAGAGAATTATAACAGTATATATCGATTTCTCTATTTTTGGCTGTTGTAATATTGTTGTTCTACATTTAATGTCAGCATATCTTCTGAGCCCTAGAATATATTTATTATTATTTTCTGCTTTAAAGAGATTCCAATGATAAAAATAGATTTTATATTTATCCATGTGGTTACCACATCTAGAGGCTCTTAATATCTTTGTGTGGATCCACATTTCTTTCTGATACAATTTTCTTTCTGCCTAAAGGACTTCCTGAATGTTTTTTATAGCTCAGCTCTGTTGGAAATAAAAACTCTTACCTTTTGTATGCCTGAAAAAGTCTTTACCTGTGAAATATATATTTTCTGTCTATAGAATTCTAGATTGAAAGTTTTCTCTCTTAGTACTTTAAAGATATTGCTTCACATTCTTCTGGCTTTCATTGTTTCTGACTAGAAATCTGCTATCATCCTTAGCTTCATTACTCTGTATAAAATATGCTTTAAGATTTTTTCTTAAATTTGGTTTTTAGTAATTTGATTATAATGTGGCTTTATGTAGTTTTCTTCATGTTTCTTGTGCTTGGAGTTTATTAAGCTTCTTGGATCTGAGATTTTAGAGTTTTTATCAGATTTGCAATTTTTGGACCATTATTATTCAACTCTTTTTCTGTCCCCTAAATTCTCTCCTTCATACACTCCAAAAGACACATATATGAGCCCTTGACATTGCCACACAGCTTGCTGATTCTCTCTCTATACCCATCCTTCTGTCAGGGTTCAGCACCATTTCCTCTGTTCTGTGGTGGGCAGGTAGATGCAAACCTATCTCCAACAACTGAGGGAGCTGAGACGTCAAAGCAAGAGGCCGACAAATCCAGCTTCTCAAAAAGTAACATTCAGTAGGGACTTACAAAGAAAAACTAAGTCTCAGACAGCCGAGAGTTGGTGAGTCCCCACACCCACTCTGAAGAAAGTATCTTTTTTTTGTAGCAAGCTTCTAGGGTGAAACATGTTGCAGCTGGTCATGCCTCAGACTTTCTTGCAAAACTTGTGACCACTGGAGGAGTTAGATAAATATCTTTATGAAGGGTTACCTATGCTTCTGGCAGTGTTTCTCCATGAGGGATTTTCTATCCTAGGGGATTCCTTGGAATGCAGCAGCCTAACATTGCTCATCACGGTGAATTCACTTCAAGATGGTTTGACTCTTTCCATGCAATAGCTGTTTTCCTATAGCTATAATCCTTTCAAGTGTGTTTTTCTCTCTGGGTGTGGTAGTTTCTTTCTTGCATTCACCAGTTGGTACTCAGTTGAAGATTTGTAGATATTCAGAGTCCTTTCTGTTAACCTTTCTCTTCTTCAGTACTCTGTGAACTGTAGCCATCTTGGCCTTCAGACTTTAGTCCATCTTCTTCACTCAGGGTAACTACGTATTTCTGTTTGTAGTGTGACCTGGAATCTCTCTTCAGGCCATTAGCAGGGTAATTTAAGAATTCATTTTGTTTGTTTTTGCACCACAGGGATGATTTTGTTTTGTTGTTTAATGTCCATTGGCTCAGGAAGCATTGTTTTGTATATTACTTTCTGGTTGTTATAGGAGTGAGAATAGGATGATCTTGCTCCACCTTTATCAGTCATGGAGGTGCTGTTTGCTTTCTACTCTTGCGTAAATCACCCTTTTTGTATGTTAGGTCTCAGATGTACAGGATTGAGTTAATCATTCTTTGCAGTTCATGCCAGGCAACTTTGGCATATGTAAAAATCCTCTCATCTTAATTTTCCGTTTTTTTCTTTTGACCCCTACTATAATTTCTTTCCTTTACCACAGGTAATCATTTTAGTGGGTTTATATGTATATTTTTATCGAGTCTTACAAATATATACTGCAGATTTCGGGGTATATTTTAAATGTATATAAATGCCATTAATATGTAATCACTCTTTAAAAATGATTTATTACTTAGCACTGTCTTTAAGGTTCATTCATATTACCATGTATACATCTAGTCTATCACTGCTCTCTGTGCAGTAAACCATTGTATGCATCTACCACATCTAAGCAGTTACCCTCCTAGAAGCGAACACTCAGCTTTTCTTCAATATTCTATCACAAAATAATATTGGGATTAATATCCTTGTCCACTTTCCCTTATAGACTTGAGTGAGAAAACTGCCAGTTTCACTCTTATGGCATCTAAGTGTCCTCTTTTTCCCACACATAGAGTAAAACTCTTCTCTAATAACTCAAAGTCTCATTCAGCTAATGCATCTGGTTCAAAATACAGGTCACTTGGATGATGCTTATTTCTTTCCATCATATCTTATTATAGCTTCTTATAGCTTACTAATAAAAAATGGCAAAGTACATTCACCCGAATACTTCACACTCATCATGAAATAGTGGATTAATGTGACTGCCTATTGTCTTTGGAAATTCATTCTCTCTTCCATTTAATAACAGAGTTTTAGGCAAGCACATGGGTACTCAGCTGCAGACCACATTATCTAAACTTTCCTGCAGCTAGATGTGGACATGTGACAAATTTAGGTCAATGCGACATATGCAAAAGCAATATGTGCACAGTTTCTGTTACCACCTCAGGGACAGGATACTTGCAAGCTGGAATTGACAACAACTTAGATACAAAAAGAGAAGCAACAGCGATGTATTAAGGATAACAGCTCTGACCTGTCACCATAAGGCCATGGGTTGCCTCTTAGAATCTGCTTTCTTTGGAAAATTAGCTCAGAACAATATAAACTTCCGTTTTGGGATATTTTTGCTATAACAGCTTAATCTATATCTTTACTAATGAAAAAGATAATTACAAAGAAAACTACCACTTGGAAAGCAAAGAATGAGAAACATGAAAAGTCATCAAATCTTGGGGCGCATGAATTGCGAAGGCTCCATACCCTGGCAGCAAAGCGGATTCTCTGCTTAGCACACCTGGCCACCCTTAATCCTGTTTTCTGGAAGTAAATCCATTGTCCATTGTTACTTTTGTCCTTCTGAGTTTTCTTCCTCTTTCCACAATTCTCTATATATGTGTCAATGGGAAAATATGCCTTACAGGGCTGCACACTCTTCACAGTCTAATTCCTGCTAGTGCAGTTTTGGGGGGCCCAAGTGTGGCTTCAGGCATTGAATAATCTCATGCTTCTAAGTGTCAGGAATTTGATTTTTTTGTTAATATAATGCTTCACAAACTAACTAGCATTTGATCTCTGTGTTTGTAATTAGTTCCATGTAAGATAAACATCCAATGATCTCTTCATATTTTGGTTTTTACATCTGTCAGATCTCTTTTAGTTAACACCTTTGGTTCTCAGCTCATAACTCTCGCTCAGCTAATGATAGCTATATTGAGGCTATTTGCATAAATATTGTGGGGTGTGAAGGCATCATTCTTGATCTGATCTTTGCCATTAAATTATCTTCCATTCTGGTTGGTTAGAACAGTTAATGGGGTATTCTTGAAAATGCCTCTGAGTATCAGTCTCATTGCCTGTTGTTTGGGGATACAGAATTTGTTGGCTTTTCCAATACTGTCGGACCCCAATCCTAGTCTCGGTAGATTCTATTTCACCATATTTTTAAGGTTCTCACGAGAAAGTTTCACCTATCATGTCTACTCACAACCTACTGTCCTCAACTAACTCATTTGGTCACACCTTGCTGCAAGTTAGCAATGACTCCAGCTGAAATGGATAGTGTTCTATTACTAAAATGGTGGAAAAAATACATATTTCATACTGTTAGCAGTCTTTGCCACACATATAGACTGCAAATAAAGACAACATTCTTATCTCTTTCAGATACAATTACTTGTGTATAATTTACTGAGAAATTATTAGAAATAATGATAGGATTTATCTAAATGACTAGCTACAGAACAATAATAGAAATCATTTGTCTTTCTATATATTATCAAAGAAATGGCAAAATACAGGCATAGATCTAACCAAATATATATAACTTAGGTATAGACCTAACCAAATATATATAAGAACTTTGTGGAGAAGATTATAACACTTGATTGATAGATATTAATGTTCAATGTTCATGGAAAGAAATGCTCAATACTATAAAGATAGCAATTTTCCCCAGATAGATTTATAATGCAATTCTAATACAATTTCAACAGCATTTTGAGTAGAAAATGACCCATTGATTTTGTAATTTATATGGAAACTAAAAGGGTCAAGAATAGCCAAAATACTAAAGGAGAAGAACAAGGTGGAAGGACTTGCTCTACTAGATATCAAATTCTACTATGAAGTTGTAATGAATAAAACTATGTGGTATTGGCGCTGGGACAGACAAATTGTCCAATGAAACAGGACAGAGAGCCCAAAACACGCTGATGAATATATATGACCTGAAAGGCTTTCAGGGCTACTGGAGAAAAGGAGAGACAATTCAATAATAGTTCTGGGACAACTGATTTTCCGTTAAAAGAAATGACATTATATCCCTGCTGTACAAAGAGCAAAAAAATCAATTCTAAATGGATTAAGAACTTAAATGTGAAAGCAAAACTTTAAAACTGTTAGAAGGAAATGTGAGAGAATATATTTCAAACCTCAGGGTAGAGAATTATCTCTTAAAAAAGACAAAAATCACTAACCAAGATAGAAGGATTAACAGTTTTTTCTCAGTAGAACTTATAATTTCTATGCATCCTAAGTCACCATGAAGAAAAAAGAAAGACAGGCTACATGCTAGCAGAAGTTATTTGCAACACATATAATTGAAAACACATTTATATCTATAAACATAACAATTAGCCAATAAGAAAAAACCTCAAATGACCCATTTTGAAAACTGATGAAATAAATGAATGAGATTCCACAGAATAAAAATATTAACAGTGAATAAGCATTTAAAATTATTTCCAAGCTCATTAGTAAATCAGGGAAATAATTGGTAAATCAAGAATAAAAAAATGCATCCCTTAAATAGACAAGATGTTTGACAAGGCTTTTAGAGAAGACATGAATGAATAGGAGCTCTCACACACGCAGGTGGCTATGTGAATCTTAAAGCACTTCAGAAAATAATTCGGCATTGCAAAATTCAATGTTTATGTAACTGATTTCCCACCAATCCCACTCCTAGATATATATCCTACAAAAACTCTTTCTCTGTACACTAGGGGACATATAAGATTGTTCAGAGCAGTATTTTTCCTAATATCAGAAAAAACTGGAAACACATCAAACACTCATTGACAGAACTACACCTACCTACAACAACTTGGATAAATCTGTGATGAAACAAACATTTAGAACAGTGCGTCTCAAACTTTAGTATACGGGCATCCTGTTAAAATAAAGATTTTCAATTAGTGGATCTGAGCTGATGCCTCAGATTCTGCATTCCTAGCAAGTTTTCAGGTGATCTGAAAAGGGCATCTCCCGATATGACCCTCTGCTGCTGGGTCATGAATCACATTTTGAGTAGCAAGTCCTAAGGTTACACCTGGTAGTGGTAGATACCGTGTTGATAGATCTCAACAACAATTTACTCCACAGAGGGTGTTATTTAGGTGTACAGTAAATACATATGGCATAAACCAACAAAAAGGACAATCAGAAAATCAGGATAGGAGTTAATAGTCAGGGAACTGGGACTGGGAGAGAGTGCATTCTACTTGGTTGATGCAAATTATTGGTAGTATTTAAATTGTATGGTGGATCATGAATTTTGTTTTATTAACTGAATTGGCCCTGCAATTCTCTACCTCATCCTTTGACACTGATTCATAATCTGTAACAAAATAGGTTAGTAGGCATTTTCAGTTCTAACCGTGCACCATAATCACCTAAGAAAGTTTTAAAAAACACCAGTGCCTACTTCTAATCTGCAGATATTCTGATTTAATTTCTCTGAGTTGAGACCTGAATATTGGTGCTCACTAGAAGATCGCCATGCAGTGGTCATGTGCAATGAGGTTTGAGAACCACTATGACACAGCACCTCTAGCATCCCTGTTAATGCCAGTAGTCTGTAATTGAATACACAATTTTTTTTTCTTATTAACTGGACTTCTTAAAAAGAGTTACCTGGTTCAGCTTAAAATCATGCTCTTCAGTAATTAAGATAGGAGTTTTCAGACTATAATCTTCATAACCATGGAGACTACATTGCATGGCTCACTTTTCCCTGGTATCTTGTACAATGCACAGCAGGGTTGTCACTTAATGTACATGTGAAAGTATCCATGAATGATGGTTGACTGAGCACTGTCGCATTGAGTATTAACCAATCTCCTCCAGGCCAATTTCCCTCTCTCCTCTGGGCTCCCATAGCAACTTACATTGTCTCCATTATGCCACTGCTACTTTTCATTGCAGTCGTTTATTTGCAGGTCTGTCCTCTGCAATGCTGTGAGCTCCTCAAAGCCAGGGTCAGGTTGTACTATTCCTAGACTCCCCGAACTCATCCCAGGGCCTCAATCACTATTTAGGAAAGCAGTAGGCAAAATGACTTTCAGAAACTTTCTGCAGTGTGATATGACCATTGGCTGCTTCAGCCCTGGTCACACTTTGATCCTTCTGGAGTCAGGACTTCCAGAGCATCAGGCTGCAGACAGGTTCTCTCATTCAAGCTCTGCAGATATGCATAGGGGAAGAGATGGGCTTAAATTAATTGTAGGCCCAACATACATCAGATAATTTTTCTCTTTAAATGGACTCTGTTTATTAGAAAAGTTTTAGTTTCACAGCAAAATTAAGCAGAAAATACAGAGTTCCACAATGTGCCCTGCTCCCCACATACATAGCTCCCCCCACTATTGACACCCTCCCACCAGAGTGATGCATTTGTTACAGTCAGTGAACGTATGTGGACACAACCTTTGACCCAAAGTCCATCTTTTTGGTTAGGGTTTACTGTTGGTGTTGCACAGTCTATGGGTTTTGACAGACCTGTGATAACCTGTGTCTACCATTACAGCATCATACACAGTAGTTTCATGGCTCTAAAAATTCTCTGTGCTCCAGCTATTCATGCTTCTGTCCCCTCAACCTTGGCAACCACTGTTTCCATAGTTTTGTCTTTTCCAGAATGTCATATACAGCAAGCCCTTGAATAATGTTTTTTTCATTCAACATTGTTTCCTTATAATGCTGAGGAGAAGGAAAAAAAAATGGTTTCCCTGCCTGGCCACTGTCCGTGTTGAGTTTGCACTTTTCCCCCATGTCTGTGTGGGTTTTCTCTGGGTCCTCTGATTTCCTTCCACATCCCAAAGCTGAGCATGTGGGGTGGATTGGTGTGTCTCCGTGGTCCCATTGTGAGTGAGTGTGGGTGTGTGTGCGAGTCACCCTGCTGTGGGAGGGCATCCTGTCCAAGGCTGTCTTGCATCTGACTCTTTGAGCTGCTGGGACAGGCTCCAGCCACCCACTATCCTGACTGAAATAACTGGATAAATAATTATCTTACTTGTTGTTACTAATCTTCCTTAAATGTGCATATAGGTCACATTTATTTCAATGTTTAATTTTAGAAGTGTTTTAGTCTTTACCTAGAAGTTGGGTGATATTTTTATAACCAGAAATATGACATAGGAATTTAACTCTTGTTTATATCAATTAGCCAATGTAAAGTTGGTTTAATTATATAGAATTTTGCTTAAAATATGCAATTTCCAAGAACCTATCAAAGACACTGAGGACTTACTGTAGTTGGAATCACACAGTGTGTAGCCTTTCCAGATTGAATTATTTCACCTAGTAATATGCATTTAAGGTTTCTTCATGTCTTTTCATGGCTTGATAGCTCATTTCTTCTCAATGTTGAATAATATTCTGTTGTCTAGAAATACTACAGTTTATCCATTCACCTACTGAAGGACAGCTTGGTTGCTTCCAATTTTTCACAGTTATGAATAAGGCTTAGATAAACATTTGTGTGCTGGGTGTTTTTTGTGGACATGCTTTCAGCCCCTTTGAGTAAAAATGCAAAGGAGCATGATTGCTGAATTGTGCAGTAAGAACATGTCTAGTTTTGTAAGAAGCTGCCAAACTCTTCCAAAGTGGCTGTACCATTTTGCATATTTACCAGCAATGGATGAAAGTTCCTATTGCTCCACATCCTTGCCTGTATTTGGTGTTTCAAGTGAGCTGTGTGAAAGTGCTCTGCATTTGTACGTGGGGCTCCCTGGAAGGCGAGAGGAGACCCACTGATGTAAATTCTCATATAGGTGGACGGGAGCCTTAGATGACAGGTAGGCAAGAGGCTGTGGACATGGGCACTGGTTTGTTTTTGTACTCTGGCTGAGCCCAGGCAACCCCTTAATGAGCTCCTCTCAGTAAAAGGGGAGCCTGGGGTGTGGTGTATTTTCTGGATTTTGGTTATTCTAACAGGTACATAGTCTCTCCCTGTGGCTTTAATTTGCATTTGCCTGATGACATGTGATAGGAAGCATCTGTCCACATGCTTACTGGCCATCTGCATATCTTCTTTGGTAAGGTGTTGGTTCAGGTTTCCATTTTTTAATTGGATTGTTAGTTTCTCTTAATTGTTGTTTTAAGGGTTATTTTTGTATATTTTTGAGTAATAGTCTTTTATTAAATTTGTTTTTTGCACATATTTTCTCCCAGTCTATGGCTTCCTTTCTCATTCTCTTGACATAGTTTTAAAAAGTCTTGGCTATAAATCTGAAATCTGATTATTTGCCTCTTTATGCCAAAAGGGAAGAAAAGAAAAAAATCTAGTTAGTTGAGGATTTAGGTTACTATTGCTGTGATTGGTTGAGGCTTTCTCATCTCTGGCTTTGGCAGGCAGCGACATGCCCATTATTTCCCCACTCCTTAAGTGTGGGTAAACAAAAAGATGGTCATGCCCTTACACCCGCCCCGTCTCTGTGCCAGATCCCACCCTATCTGTCCGTACCTGGCCAAATCAACCGAGATCCCAACACCTGGGTGAGTAAGAGTGACAACGAGGCCCTCTGCCCTCTCCCAACATCCCCCAGGCTCTCAGGGCAACTGATAACCACCAAAAGGTGATTTCTACATGTACAACTATATAGAGACACAGCTTGAATCGTCAGAGACAAGAGGCGCCGTATATTCCTCCTTGGCAGTCTCTTAGGTAATTATTTGGTGGAACGGTGGAAACAATACTTCTTTGGAGTGGAGAGAGAGAGAGAGAGAGACAGAGAGAGAGAGAGAGAGACAGAGAGAGAGAGAGAGGTTGAGAAAGAGAGAGAGATTGAGAGAGAGAGAGAGAGATTGAGAGAGCCTGTGAGCCAGTGAGTCATGTGAAAGTGCCTAGCATTTTCACTCGGGGCTCCCTCAAAGGTGGGAGGAGAACCACTGAAGTAAATTCTTCCTGTAGGGACACAGGAACCTTAGATGGCAGACAGGCAAGAGGCTGTGGACCCTGGCTGTGTTTGGGTCTGTACGCTGACTGAGCCCAGGCTCAGTTGTGGGGAATTTTCCTTAATGGGCTACCCGAGCTTGTAAGAGGGGAGCCCTGAGCCTTAGGGCACGTCTTCTGGGTTACTTTGGGAAGTGGAAGAAATGAAAAGGCCACTTCACTGAGCAAAGAGAAAGGGCCTTGGGAGGACAGTTTCAAAGCATCAGGGAGTGAGGACTGAACATAGCCCTTGTGTGGTTCCTGTCCGTTCTTCCTGCCCACTCCACTGATTCTGCAAATAAACCTCGCCTTTTAAGTCTTTATTCTGAAGTCCAAGACTCTACCTATCTTGTTCTAGTAATCTTTCCACCTAGCCACATCTCCTTCTATTTCCCTGCATGCAAACTGTCCTGCAGAGACTTCCATTCTGTCTTCCTGACATGCACGATGCCTTTCTTCCCTTTCTGCCTCTTTCTTCTGCATTGGCCTTTAGCCCTCTTGGTCCCACTTGTTCCTCCCTAATTTTACCTGAAGGGAATTAAAGAACACAAGCATACTAGAAAAAAAAGATGATTCTTTTACCCCTTTGTAGTATTTGGAAAACAGCTTTAAACATGTATAGTTATACTAAAGCTGGAAGAGGTCTTGTGAATTTATTATTTCCTAACTTTAGGCAGAAACTCACTGAAACCATTGCCAGGAACACCTGGTTCTCAGAAAATATTCTCTAGAAATTTCAGTAATATGCCGTTTTGAGGGAGGACATGTAGTGTGGTGGTTAAGAGCACAAACCCTGGAGCAGCTTCTCAAGATTCAATCCCAGGGCCACGACTTGCAAACTGTGTGCCTTCAGACAGGCCAGCGAAAGTTTCTGTGCCTCAGTTTCCTCATATGGGAACATTGACAGCGTTTACTTCCTAGGAATGTTATGAGAGCTAACCCAAGTTAATAGACGTAAAAGATTTTATGTTTACCAGCATGATAGAGTTTGATACGTAGTAAGTGCTGCGTAATATATACATGTTTGTTATTTTTAATGAGAAGCTCAACATTTGGGCTTTTACTGGGCAACATTTTTCAGGCCCTTGGGACTCTTAACATGTATAAATTCTCCCTTGGTAGGGAGGAAATGGGAGAGGAAATGATGGGAGGAACCTTTGGTAAAGAAGGCAAAATACTTCTGAACCTTGAGGTTTTGTGTTCAGCCCCAGGACAGACACTGAAGATGGAAGGCTTGGGCTGATGTCAACAGGTTTCCCAGGGGTCTCCATCCCCTCCAGCATTTATGCAAAGCCAATTCCAGCTACAGACTGCAGCTTGGGGTTGTCTTCTGCAGCTGTCTACAATAGGGACTTGTCAGGGGTAAAATGAAAAATTTTATCATGATTTCTAATTTTTCTCGATGTCTCAGTCATTGAAAGTTTCACATTCAGAGCCATTTGGGTGTCATGAAAACATCAGGTTTAAAGAGGAAAGATGATGGATTGTGAATGTTTATGAGGAGATGGTAGCAATTATAATGATGGTAATGAAGAGTGAAGCGAGGAGATCAGCCTGTGGGGATGCTGCTCCCGAGTCTAGGCTGCTGGAGGAAAGTGCTCCAGTGGGCTTGGGCATTACCGTTGTACCAAGATGGATGAAGCTTCTTATCCAACAGCTCCTCCACATTCATTATTTTTTTAGAAATATGCCTTGTGGAACCAGGTTTGCAAGTTTTACATTGAGTGAACAGCTATTTCTTATGTTAAGTTATTTCAGCTGAAGAATAGAGAATTGTTGAAATAAATGGCTAGAGAATTCGAATTGCATTCATTCTTGACATTGGAACTGACAAATAGCTTCATTCCCCACTGAAATGGAAAGCTTATTACTCTGAGATACAGGCGGGTTTTAGGGAGGGGGGCATCTGAGTTTTATTTTACTGTAACTCTTGTAGATGCTGTGATACAGTGAAATAAAATGCTTTTCTGAAATCCTTCTGGAATCCATCCTTGCCCCATTCTCCATGTTTGACTGGGAATAAAACCAATTAAAACAGATTAATTTATAGCCAGTATAAAATCCACTCTGACAGCTGGTTATTACAGCCTGAGCATGGAGTTCTCAGGTAGAGGAGGGCTGGTCGGTGGTGGAGGATGCATGAGAACTGATCATCCTGATGGGTTGAGCTGAGGCACCTTCCAATCGAGCCCTGCCCACCAGGGGTTGGGCATCTCCAAAGAGGAACCATCCATGCCGGGACGGACTCACAGGATCTGAAGGATGCTTTCACCAGAGCCCTGGAAACTGTTCATATGAAAATTGCAGATTTCTCCTTGACGTCCTTGGTACTGGATGCCTCTCATCCCCCTGCTAGCATGATTCACAGCAAGGAGAGATGCATTGAGCGTGGCGACCAATGAAGCTGTGAACATAGCGAGGCACATGGGAGCTGCAGGCTTGTGGGGTTGCTGGGCTGGACTCACCCGAGCACTCCTGTTGCAAAGTCAGCCTGAATCTTCTGATGTTGTCTTCGGAGGAAGTGGGATGCAGCTGCTCATCCTCTGTTCACCATCCCTTCCTGCTTGTATAGTCCTTGATCTTCCCACCATCTCACCTTGCCTCCTCTAACCTGTCAGAGGCCTGCACATCTAACAGACTTCATGGATGATAACTTGCCACCCCGCTAAGTCTGTTGACTTCATACTGATGACTGATTTATAAAGTCCTGATGAAAGGGTCCCCTGAGCACTGGCATTGTCCATATGGAAATCATGGGTTTCTTCTTCATGTCTCTTTAATATCATCTGCCTTTCATTTCCTGATTTCTGGCAGGAATCCCCACTATAGAGTGTGTGGTGGTCAGCACAGCCTTATGTGTGACAGTTGTAGGTATTTGGCCACTTTCAAATTATGCACTGTGAGAGCTGGTCTTGAGGTTGAGGAACAGAGAGAGAACTTAGGGCCCAAAATCTAAGTTGGAGCTGGAATTTGGCCCTGACCAGGCCAGCACAACATAGCTTAGAGATTCTGGAGCCCCCTCTTCCACAAGACTTGAGAGAAGTCTTTTGCAGGCTTGGGGTTCCAAAAACAACCCTATCAGAGGATCGTGGGTGTGTCCAGTTTGCCTAACAAAAGCTGTTTCTTAGGTCAGCTCACCTTAGTCCCTTAATTGCTTTAGAAGTAGAAGCAGTGCTGGTTTCTTTCTGAAGCTCTAGAATCTTAAATGGAAGCAGGTAACCCCTCCTGTGATGACACTGCTGATAAAGTGAGCAATGGCAGCAGCTGGCCCCTCCCAGCCATGCTCATGTTGATGCCCCTTGGTGTAATTCCCTTATTTACATCTGCCTGACTTGAAAGGTCATGCTTTTCTCCACTATCTCTTATTAGATGAAAATCAGGAATCCTGTGGTCAAAGAAGGAACAGGTAGGAAAGAAAGAACTGCCCAGGTCTGGGGATCAAATAGATTTTTTTGCAGTCATCTGTCTGTGCTAGATAGTCCTGAGATGTTGATCCAGAGTAGCAAGATATAACTTTAGGGGTTCATGGAAGCTGCTGTCATGAGTGCCATTCCAAATGTAGGCATAAAAAAGATCTAGAAGAAAAGGAATTGAGTGTCCAAGGTAGGAGCAATTATGCCTCCTTCTAAGAGTGGTCTGAATGTCACTTTCCTTTAAGAACATGAACGTTCTAGGCCTAGATGTTAAATATTGATAATATGGTGACATTGATTTAATGAGTTGAATTTCTCAAGTGTCTTAGTCCATTTGGGCTACTATAAAAATATCATAAAATGGGTGGCATATTGGCAACAAAGAACTGTGAGAAATTTATTTTTCATAGTTCTGGAGGCTGGGAAGTCTAAGATCAAGGCACCAGCAAATTCAGTGTTGCTGTGGGCCTGCTTTCTGGTTCGTAGGTGGCCCACTTCTCACTGCATCCTCACGTGGCACACAGTGAAGGGGCTCTCTAGTACCTTTTTTTAAAGGACACTAGTCCCGCTTATAAGGTCTTCACCTCCATGACCTAATCATCTCCCAGAGTCCCCACCTCCAAAATCACTTTGAGGGATAGGATTTCAACATATAAATTTTGGGAAAACACAAACATTTAGAACATAGCACCAAGTTATTCAGCTACCGTTGCTATTGCTAATAACAGCAGTTAACAATTTTGAGCCCTTGCTAGGTGCCAGTAATTATACCAAGTACTTAATATTTCACTTTATTTAATTCTCACCAGTTTGTTTTCGGTCCTCTCATGTTCAGTGAGTGGACCAGGTCAATCCCATTCTCTTACAGCATTGGTTATGCTTGTCCTAGACCCAGTGATGACGTGGCAGCCAGGGTTGTTGCCTGTCAGTTCCAGATTAAAAGTCAACAACAATCTAGGCCCCAGGACATTCAGAAGATGGAAAAGAGATTTAAGCTCTACCACTTAGCCAATAACATGGGAGGTAGAATCCAGCTTTTTTGCTAAAGTGGAAGCAACGAGTTAATGAGTTAACTTCCATTCTCTATTGGACTTTTCTGACCTAGATTTATACTTTACTAGCTATTTGCAATCTTCTCATTACCAGTGAGCTGTGAACACAGTGGGGCAGCTCCCATGGGAAGTGAGGTGTGTACATTTCTAGGGCATTGTGGGTTAGTAGAGGGGACAAGATAAGATGAAGCATGAATTCTTCAGCCTGATGGGCAAGGCCAAGCTTCACTCTAAGTGAAGGCTTCACTCCAATTTGATGGTTTTTCTTCTGTCCCTGGGATATGTCTTCTACAGAATTTTCTCCTATATCTTTGTGCATTGTTACCCTGAATGGTCTTGGTCCTTCATATATAACTTCTGATTTCCACTCCTGGCCTTACAAATCATTCCTAATCTGTGAAGCCTTTCAAGCCCAACTTAGACCTCCTTCCTCCCTCTGTCTTTTCCTTTCTTTTTTCCTTCATTTTTTTCTCTTCATTGGGTTCCTGTCTTTACCATGAACAATTTGCTCATCACATTGCTAGAAGCAGTTCAGCATACAGATTACGCATGCAAGTGGTGGGCTTCCAATCCCAGTTTACAAGCATCTGGGCTTCAATCCCAGCTCCTTCATTTAATGTCTAGATAACCGTGGAAAACCCCTTAACTTCTCTGTTCCTCAATTTCCTCACCTGCAAATAGGGTTGATGTTTAAGTACTTATGTCACACGGTTGATGTTAACAATAAGTTATTGTGAAGAAATAACTTAGATTTTGCTTGGCATGTAGTAAGCTCTCAGTAGACATCAACTATCATAATGATGCTATCAGTATCTTTTCATATGTATACTGTAATGAAAAGAGGCTCATTTAGGTTACTGTAAGAAAAAGAGAATTGCATGACGCAAGGGAACGGGCATTGAGAAGGCATTAGGATGGGGAAGAAACTGGCTGCTCTCTTCAACCTGGTCTTGTGGGCTCCATGGTCTCTCAGTCATTTTCTCAAAAGAGAAAAGAATCTACTTTTCTCTCGGACTCACACTACTATCAACTAAAGCTCTCCATATTCTCTAGTGTGAACTTTAGCGAAAGTCTGATCGGTTCTCTTAATTGCTGTCACTGCTTCTGGGTAGAGCTCTTTAATGCAGGCTGCCTCAGGATCACCTGAGATCAGGTGACATGCATTATAGAGACTCACACATCTCGAAGACCTAAGGGAGTATGTGCAGTCTGTCGAACTGCAGTGATAAATGCATTGTGTCAAAGGCTTACGCACTAATTGAAGTGAGCTTCCACAGAAAATTCCATTAAAGTGTTTCTGACTTTAAGAGGTTATGAAGCAGTTTCCATTTCCCATGTGGGAATTGTCTCTCAACTTTCCCTGAACTAGCTAAATGCAGCCATGTTCATACCATGGTATTACACAGACTTGGTAACTTTGCTAACAACAGAGCAAGTCAACAGCCCACGGCAAAAGACTAAGGGGACTTGAGAAAGAAGGAGGGAGGGAAAGGAGAAGGGTTGAAAAGCTAGCTATTGGGTATGGGTACTATGCTCACTACTTGGGTGACAGGATCAATCATACCCTAAACCTCAGCCTCAAGCAATGTGTCCATGTAACAAATCCACACTGTATCCCCTGAATCTAAAGTAAGGTGGAAATAGAGACGTAGTAAGTGGTTAACTTACTATGTCTTTTGGGGGTTCCAAAAAGAACCTCAGGTGGAAATAGAGACGTAGTAAGTGGTTAACTGGAGCAAAGAATATTTGCTGTCTGCTAGCTACATATACCCCATAGTTTTTGAGGTAAGGCAGATTTCCCATGGGAGTGCATGTATCTTTATTCATTTTATCAGGACTTTGGGAGAAAAGAGCAGCATTTGAAGACAATAATTCCTTGTGGCCTGTCCTCTTGACGTCTTCCCTTCACACGCAAAGGGCCATCCTCATTCTCTATCAGAATTCCATTCCAGCCTTCTACACACTGGGTCTCAGAGTGCTTAGGAAAGGATCCTCAACAAAAGCCTTTGAAAATTATACACTTTTGTTGGGAGAATTAAAGGCTTTATAGAAGAAAGACTGCAGAGAGAAAACTGATGAAAATGCTGAAGATTCAGAATTGTGCATTTATCCACAAAGGGGCTTTTAACAGAGGTATACAAATTTAGCTGAACTGAAGAAATCATTCAGTTGGAGTCTGCAGGGAAAACCAGAGGTAGATTAAGCAATGATTGATAAATTAAGTGGGTAATTATTTCTATTTTTAAAAAAATTTTGCTTTAATTGCATTTCCCTTTAACTGTGGAGGGTAGACGTCTTATGCTGGGTTCAGACAAGTCACTTGATATTTGGCAAACTAGTAAAACATCTACAAGGTGTAGCATGGAGTAAGAAAAACACGGAGACTCCCGGGAGGATGCTTGTCTTTAGGCAAAGGAAGCCAGGCCTACCAGCTTGACCTATATTAAAATAGAGCTGTGGGGCCTGAAAGGAGAAGGATTCTGGGTACAATGTGGTGATTGCCATTCAGGTTTGTGTGTGCACACAGCAGCCCCTCCTCACCTCCAATTCCTGTTCTGGGCTCTTGGAAGACAAGTGAGTGTACAGTAGTAAAAATAGAAAGAGCCACCTCCTTACAGTCTTCCAAAACTATGAAGCAAGCAGCAGGGCTTTGATATCACGCTGATCAAGTCTACTCCAAAATGGAAGTGGAGGCTCTCTTGCCACATAGCCTCAGACCACTTTGCAGCATTATTGTTATTTTTAAACAGCTTTCATGAGATATAATTGACATACAGTAAATTGCACATTTCAATTTGAGATTATACCTGTGAAACTATCATCATGATAAAGATAAAGAACATGTCCATCACCCCAAAACTTTCCTTGCACTTGATATGGTCTGTCACTTAATTTTAGACATTCTAATAGATGTGTAGTGATATCCTGTGATTCTCATTTGCATTTCCCTATTGACTAATTCTGCGACATTCTTTCCTATGCTTATTTGCTATTCAAAAACCATCTTTGATGTATCTGTTCAACTACTTTGTCCATTTTTTATTGGGTTGTTTATTTGTTTTTACTTCATTTATTATTTAGCTTTAAGAGTTCTTTATACATAATTCTGGACGCACATTCTTTATCAGAAATGTAATTTGCAAATATTTTCTCCCAGTAGATAGCTTACCTTGTCTTCATTCTCTTAACAGTAGCTTTTGCAGAGCAAAAGTTCTTAATTTTGATGCAGTTCAATTTATTTTTTTAATTTTTATTTTTGGATGGATCATGCTCTTGGTATTATATATAAGAAACCTTTGCCCAAGCCAGGGTCACAAACATTTTCTCTTATGTTTTCTTCTAGAAGTTTTATAGTTCTAGTTTTACACTTAGGTGTAGTATCCGTTTTTAGTTAATTTGTATAAGGTGCAAGATACGTACTGAAGTTTATTTTTGATTTTTTCTTGTATTCAACTGTTTCACCATATCTTGCAAAAATATATTTTTGTCTACTAAATTGCCTTTGCACCTTTGTAAAAATCAACAAATAAGATATGCATGGATTTATTTCTATACATTTTATTCTGTTCTATTGATCTGTCTCTCTTGATGTCAATATCACATTCTCTTGGTTACTACAGCTTTGAAATAACTTCTGAGGTCAGGTAGTATGAGCTTTCCAACTTTGCTCTTTTATGTTTTTTTATTTTTATTTTTATTTTTTTTGAGACATCTTGCTCTGTTGCCCAGGCTGGAGTGCAGTGGTGCAATCTCGGCTCACTGCAACCTCCACCACCTGGGTTCAAGCAATTCTCATGCCTCAGCGTCCTGAGTAGCTGGGATTACAGGAGTGTGCTACCATACCTGGCTAATTTTTGCAGTTTTTAGTAGAGACGGAGTCTCACCATGTGGGCCAACAGTCTCGAACTGTTGGCCTCAAGTGATCCACTCACCTTGGCCTCCCAAAGTGCTGGGATCACATGTGTGAGCTGCCACACTTGCCCAGCTTTGTTCTTTTTCAACGCTGTTTTGGCTATACTAGAATCTTTGCATTTCCATATGAATTTTGTTTTTTTATTTTATTTATTTATTTATTTTTTTGAGACGGAGTCTCGCTCTGTCGCCCAGGCTGGAGTGCAGTGGCGCAATCTCAGCTCACTGCAAGCTCCGCCTCCTGGGTTCACGCCATTCTCCTGCCTCAGCCTCTCCGAGTAGCTGGGACTACAGGCGCCCGCCACCACGCCCGGCTAATTTTTTTTGTATTTTTAGTAGCGACAGGGTTTCACCGTGGTCTCGATCTCCTGACCTCGTGATCCGCCTGTCTCGGCCTCCCAAAGTGCTGGGATTACAAGCGTGAGCCACTGCGCCCGGCCTGAGTTTTGGAATTAGCTTGTCAATTTCTTCAAAATAGTGCCTGGTGGGATTTTGATCGAGATTGCAATAAATTTGTAGATTAATTTTGGAAGAATTGACATCTCAACAATATTTCGTCTTCTGATTCATGAACTTAGTTTATACCTATCAATTTATTTAGGTTTTCTTTAATTTCTCCCAGAATATTTTGCATTTGTCAGTGTTTGGGTTTTGCACATCTTTATCAGATTTATCTCTAGGTATTTCTTATTTTTGATCCTATTGTAAATGGTATCTTTCCTAATTTTAATTTTTTGTTGCTTATATACAGTTGGTTTTTGTGTATTAACCTTGTATCTTGTAGCATTGATATATTATTGCTTTTACTAGTTCTAATAGGTTTTTTTCGTAGACTCCATCAGATTGTATAGGTAGACAATCAGGTTTCTGCATATAAAGACAATTTCACTTCTTCCATTTTAAACATGGATGTCTTCTTTTTCTTTTCCCTGACTCATTGTACTTCTGGTTTGATGTTGAATATAAACGGTGAGAGTAAAAATCCTTGCCTTGTTCCTAGTCTTAGGGGAAGAACATTCAGTTTTCATCTTTAAACACAATGTGGGCTTTAGTTTTATTGTGGATGCCTATATCATGTCGAGAAACTTTCTCCCTAGTATGTTACTACTATGTTTTTTTTTTTTCTTAGAAAGAGATATTGTATTTTCTCCAACTTTTTTTCTAACTCTATTAGGATGATTTTTTTTTTTTAAGACAGGGTCTCACTTAGTTACCCAGGCTGGAGTGCAGAGGTGTGATCCGCCTCAACTTCCCAGGCTCAAGTTATCCTCCCACCTCAGCCTTCTGCATAGCTGGGACTATAGGCATATGCTACCATGCTCAGCTAATTTTTAAATTTTGTTTTGTAGAGACGAGTTCTCACTATGTTGCCCAGGGTGGCCTCGAACTCCTGGGCTTAAGTGATCCTCCCACCTCGGGCTCCCAAAGTGCTGGGATTAAAGCCATGAGCCACCATACCTAGCCAGGATGATCTATTTTTTAAAAATAATTTCAACTTTTATTTTATTTATATTTCTATACATTATTGGGGAATAGATGGCGTTTGGTTACATAGGTGAGTTCTTTAGTGGTGATTTGTGAGATTTTGGTGCACCCATCACCTGAGCAGTATACACCACACTCTATTTGTAGTCTTTTATCCTTCACTCTCTTCCCTTCCCACCCTTTTCCATGAGTCTCCAAAGTCCATTGTCTCATTCTTATGCATTTGTATCCTCATAGCTTAGCTCCCACTTATGAGTGAGAACATATGATGTTTGGTTTTCCATTCCTGAGTTACTTTGTTTAGAATAATAGTCTCCAATCTCATCCAGGTTACTGCACATACCATTAATTCATTCCTTTTTATGGCTGAGTAGTATTCCATTATATATATATATATATATATATATGACTTATATATAGATAAATGAATTATATATATATGAATTATATATAATATCTATATATCTGTATATCTATATCTCTACATATATCTCACAGTTTCTTTATCTACTCATTGAATGATGGGCATTTGGGTTGGTTCCACGTTTTTGCAGTTGCAACTTGCGCTGCTGTAAACATGCACGTGCAAGTATTTTTTTTTCATATAATGATTTATTTTCCTCTGGGTAGATACCCAGTAGTGGGATTGCTGGATCAAATGGTAGTTTTAGTTCTTTAAGGAATTTCCACACTGTTTTCCATAGTGCTTGTACTAGTTTACATTCCAACCAGCAGTGTAGAAGTGTTCCCTGTTCACCACATCCATGCCAACATCTACTATTTTTTGATTTTTCAGTTATGGCCATTCTTGCAGGAGTAAGGTAGTATCACACTGTGGTTTTGATTTGCATTTCCTTGATCATTAGTGATGCTGAGCATTGTTTCGTGTTTGTTGGCCATTTGTATATCTTCTTTAGAGAATTGTCTACTCATGTCCTTAGCCCATTTTTTTATGGGATTGTTTGTTTTTTCTTGCTGATTTGTTTCATTTCATTGTAGATTCTGGATATTAGTCGTTTGTCTGATGTATACATTGTGAAGACTTTCTCCTCCTCTGTGGGTTGTCTGTTTACTCTGCTGATTGTTCTTTTTGCTGTGCAAAAGCTCTTTAGTTTACTTAAGTCCCAGCTATTTGTGTTTATTGCATTTGCTTTTGGGTTCTTGGTCATGAAATCCTTGCCTAAGCCAATATCTAGAAGGGCTTTTCCAATGTTATCTTCTAGAATTTTTATAGTTTCAGGTCTTAGATTTAAGCCCTTAATCCATCTTGAGTTGATTTTTGTATAAGGTGAGAGATGATGATCCAATTTCATTCTCCTACATGTGGCTAGCCAACTATCCCAGCACCATTTCTTGAAAAGGGTGTCCTTTCCCCACTTTATGTTTTTGTTTGCTCCATCGAAGATCAGTTGGCTGTAAGTATTTGGGTTTATTTCTGGGTTCTTTATTTTGTTCCCTTGGTCTAAGTGCCTATTTTTATACAAGTACCATGCTGTTTTGGTGACTATGGCCTTATAGTATAGTTTGAAGTCAGGTACTGTGATGTCTCCAGATTTGTTCTTTTTGCTTAGTCTTGCTTTAGCTATGTGGGCTCTTTTTCAGTTCCATATGAATTTTAGAATTGTTTGTTTCTAATTCTGTGAAGAATGATGGTGGTATTTTGATGGGAATTGCATTAAATTTGTAGATTGCTTTTGCCAATATGGTCATTTTCACAATATTGATTCTACCCATCCAAGAGCATGGGATGTGTTTCCATTTGTGTCATCTATGATTTCTTTCAACAGTGTTTTGTAGTTTTCCTTGTAGAAGTCTTTCATCTCCTTAGTTAAGAAAGTTCTAAGTTTTTTTTTTTTTTTTTTTTGCAGCTATTGTAAAAGGGGTTGACTTTTTTATTTGATTTTCAGCTTGGTCACTGTTGGTGTACAGAAGAGCTATTGATTTGTGTACATTAATTTTGCATCTGGAAACTTCACTGAATTCTTTTGTCGGTTCTGGGAGCTTTCTGAAGGAGTCTTTGGGGTATTCTAGGTAATAATATCATCAGCAAATAGCGAGAGTTTGACTTCCTCTTTACCGATTTGGCCCTTTATTTCATTTTCTTGTCTGATTGCTCTGGTTAGGACTTCCAGTACTATGTCGAAGAGGAGTGTTGAGAGTGGGCATCCTTGTCTTCTTCCAGTTCTCAGAGGGAATGCTTTCAGCTTTACCCCATGCAGTATTATATTGGCTGTGGGTTTGTCATAGGTGGCTTTTATCACCTTGAGGTATGTCCCTTGTATGCCTATTTTGCTGAGAATTTTAATTATAAAGCAATGCTGGATTCATTGAATGCTTTTTCTGCATCTATTGAGATGATCATATGATTTTTGTTTTAAATTCCGTTTATGTGGGGTATCACATTTATTGACTTGTATATGTTAAACCATCCCTGCATCCCTGGTATGAAATCCACTTGATCATGGTGATTTACCCTTTTGATATGTTGTTGGATTCAGTTAGCTAGTATTTTGTTAAGGATTTTAGCACTACGTTCATTAGGGATATTGGTCTGTAGTTTTCTTTTTTGGTTATGTCCTTTCCTTGTTTTGGTATTAGGATGATACTAGCTTCATAGAATTATTTAAGGAGGGTTCGCTCTCTAACTTGTGGAATAATGTCAATAAGATTGGTACCAATTCTTCTTTGAATGGCTGGTAGAATTCTGCTGTGAATCCATCTGATCTGAACATTTTTTGCTGATAATTTTTAAATTACCATTTAAATCTCGCATCTTGCTCCTTGTTATTGCTTTGTTCACGGTATCTAATTCTTCCTAATTTAAGCTAGGAGGGTTGTATCTTTCCAGGAATTATGCATCTCTTCTAGGTTTTCTAGGCTATGTGCATAAAGGTGTTCATAGTAACGTTGAATGATCTTTTGTATTTCTGTGGTGTCAGTTGTAATATTTTCCATTTTGTTGCTTATTGAGCTTATTTGGATTTTGTGTCTTCTCTTCTTGGTTAATCTTGCTAATGGTCTATCAATTTTATTTATCTTTTCAAAGAACCAGCTTTTTGCTTCATTTATCTTTGTATATTTTTTTTTTTTGTTTCAATTTCATTTAGTTTTGCTCTGATCTTGGTTATTTCCTTTCTTCTGCTGGGTTTAAGTTTGGTTTGTTCTTGTTTCTCTAGTTCCCTGAGGTGTGACGTTAGATTGTCTGTTTGTGCTCTTTCAGACTTTTTGATGCAGACATTTAGGGCTATGAACTTTCCTCTTAGCACCGCCTTTGGTGTATTCCAGAGGTTTTGACAGGTTGTATCACCGGTGTCATTCAGTTAGAAGAATTTTTAAATTTCCATATTGATTTGATTTTTGACTCAATGATCATTCGGAGCAGGTTATTTAATTTTCATGTATTTGCATGGTTATGAAGGTTCTTTTGGATTTGATTTCCAATTTTATACCACTGTGGTCTGAGGGAGTGCTTGATATAATTTAAATTTTCTTAAATTTATTGATACTCATTTTGTGGCCTATCATATGGTCTATCTTGGAGAAAGTTCCATTCACTGTTGAATAGAATGTATATTCTGCAGTTGTTGGATGGAATGTTCTATATACATCTGTTAATTTGTTCCAGTGTATAGTTTAAATCCATTGTTTCTTTCTTGACTTTTTGTCTTGATGACTTGTCTAGTGCTGTCAATGGAGTACTAAATTCCCCCACTAATATTGTGTTGCTGTGTATCTCATTTCTTAGGTCTACTAGTAATTGTTTTATAAATCTGGGAGCTCCAGTGTTAGGTGTGTATATGTTTAGGATTGTGATATTTTCCTGTTGGACAAGGCCTTTTATCATTATATAATACCCTCTTTGTCTTTTTAAACTGCTGTTGCTTTAAAGTTTGTTTTGTCTGACATAAAAATAGTTACTCCTGCTTGCTTTTTGTGTCCATTTGCATGAAATGTCTTTTTCCACCCACTTTACTGTAAGTTTATGTGAGTCTTAATGTGTTAGGTGAGTCTTCTGAAGGCAGCAGATAGTTGGTTGGTGAATTCTTATCCATTCTGCAATTCTGTATCATTTAAGTGGAGCATTTAGGCTATTTACATTCAATGTTGGTATTGAGATGTGAGGTACCATTCCATTCATCGTGCTATTTGCTGCCTGTACATGTTGGCTTTTTGCTTTTTGTTTCTTAAATTGTATTTTTGTTTTATAGGTCCTGTGAGATTTATGCTTTAAATAGGTTCTGTTTTGACATGTTACCAGGATTTGTTTCAAGATTTAGAGCTCCTTTTAGCAGTCCTTGCAGTAGTGGCTTGGTAGTGGCAAATTCTTTCAGAATTTGTCTGAAAAAGACTGTATCTTTCTTTCATATGTGAAGCTTAGTTTCTCAGGATACAAAATTCTTGGCTGATAATTGTTTTGTTTGTGGAAGCTGAAGACAGGGCTCCAAATCCCTTCTAGCTTGTAGGGTTTCTGCTGAGAAATCTGCTGTTAATCTGATAGATTTTTCTTTTTAGGTTACCTCATGCTTTTGTCTCACAGCTCTTAAGGTTCTTTCCTTCATCTTAACTTTAGATAGCCTGATGACAATGTGCCCAGGTGATGATCTTTTTGCGATCATTTCCCAGGTGTTCTTTGTGCTTCTTGTATTTGGATGCCTGGGTTTCTAGCAAGGCTGGGCAAGTTTTCCTGGATTATTCCCCCAAATATATTTTCCAAACTTTTGGATTTCTCTTCTTCCTCAGGAACACCAATTATTCTTAGGTTTGGTCGTTTAACATAATCCCAGACTTCTTGGGGTCTTTGTTCATATTTTCTTATTTTTTTTCTTTGTCTTTGTTGGATTTGGTTAATTCAAAGACCTGATCTTTGTGCTCTGAATTTCTTTCTTCTACTTGTTCGATTCTATTGCTGAGACTTCCCAGAGCATTTTACATTTTTATAAGTGTGTCCATTGTTTCCTGAAGTTTTGATTTTTTTTTATTTATGCTGTCCATTTCACTGGATATCTCTCCATTCACTTCCTGTATCTTTTATTTTTATTTACTTTGGGCTTTGCCTTTCTCTGGTGCCTCCCTGATTAATTTAATAACTAACCTTCTGAATTGTTTTTTGGGTAAATCAGCCATTTCTTTTTGGTTTGGATTCATTGCTGGTGAGCTAGTGTGGCTTTTTGGGGGAGTTACACAACCTTGTTTTGTCATATTACCAGAGTTGGTTTTCTGGTTCCTTCTCATTTGGGTGGGCTCTATCAGAGGGAAGGTCTAGGGCTGAAGGCTGTTGTTCCGATTCTTTTGACCCGCAAGGTGTTCCCTTGATGTAGCACTCTCTCCCTTTTCCTATGGATGTGCCTTCCTGAGAGCCAAGCTGTAGTGATTGTTATCCCTCTTCTGGATCTAGCCACCCAGCAAGTCTACCAGGCTCCAGGCTGGTACTGGAGGTTGTCTGCACAGAATCCTGTGATGTGAACAATCTGTGGGTCTCTCAGCTGTGGATACCAGCACCTGTTCTGGTGGAGGTGGGGGGGTGGGGAGGGGGGGTGAAATGGACTCTGTGAGGGTCCTTAGTTTTGGTGGTTTAATGCACTGTTTTTGAGCTGGTTGGCCTCCTGCAGGGAGGTGGTGCTTTCCAGAGAGCATCAGCTGTGGTAGTATGAGAGGGATCAGGCAGTAGGTGGGGGCCCTAGAACTCCCAAGAGTATATGCTGTTTGTCTTCAGCTACCAGGGTGGGTAGGGAAGGACCACTGGGTGGGAGCAGGGCTAGGCATGTCTGAGCTCAGACTCTCTTTGGGAGGGTCTTGCTGAGGCTGCTGTGGGAGACGGGGGTGAGGTTCCCAGGTCCGTGGAGTTATGTTCTTAGGAGGATTATGGCTGTCTCTACTGTGTCATACAGGTTGTCAGGGAAGCACGGGAATGCTGGCAGTCACAGGACTCCCCCATCTCCCACAGAAGCCGAAGAGGCAGTCTCACTCCCACAGTGCCCCACCCAACAGTGCCGAGTCTGTTTTCAGGCACTGGGTGAGCAGGACCGAGAATTTGCTGCAGGCTACCAGCTTCCCAGCTGTGAAAGCAAGGAGGGCTTTTCTACTTCCCTGCCTGTGGAGTCTGCGCACCAGATTGATGACCTTCCCTGAGTTCTGGCCAGGAGACTTCTCGATTAGTTCAAATTGTTACAAAGTTCAGCTGGAGATTTTCTTCTCCCTGTGGCCTTTTCCCAGTGCCTCTGGCCACCCTCCCAAAAGACCTTTGTGAGGCTAAGCAGAAATGGTTTGCTAGGGGACCCAGCAAACTCAGAGGGCTTTTCCTCCTGCTTCCTCTACCCCTGTATTTCGCTCGGCTCTCTAAATTGACTCAGTTCCAGGTAAGGTCAGAATCTTCTCTTGTAATCTAGACCTTTAGTTTCCCCAGTGGGGGTGTGTGTTCAGGAGCAGATAATCTCCCTTTCCCACTTCCACAGTTTGGGCACTCCCAGTCTTTGGGGTGTCTCCTTGCTCTTGCTGGAGCAATCCACTTCCTTCAGAGGGTCTGTGGGTCCTCTCAGGTTTCCTGATTTATTCCTGCAAATAAATCAGGAGCAAAAATTCTGGAGCAAAAATTCATTATGCGAACCTCCACACGGTGCTCTGTCCATCTGAGTCAGAGCTGCAATTTAGTCCTGCTGCCCATCTGCCATGATCCACCTCAACTTTTATTTTAGATTCAAGGGGGTATATGTGCAAGTTTGTTACATGGGTATATTGTGTGATGCTGAGGTTTGTGGTATGAATGATCCCATCACCCAGGTAGTGAGCACAGTACCCGATAGATAGTTTTTCAGCTCTTCACTCCTCTTTCTCTTCCCTCTCTAGTAGTCCCCTGTGCCTATTGTTCCCATCTTTATGTCTATATGTACCTAATGTTTAGCTCTCACTTATAAGTGAGCATGCAACATTTGGTTTTCTGTTCCTGTGTTAATTTCCTTAGGATGATGGCCTTCAGCTGCATTCATGTTGCTTCAAAGGGCATAATTTCTTTCTTTTTTATGGCTGGCATAGTATTCCATGGTGTATATTTACCACATTTTCGTTATCCAGTCCACCACTGATGGGCACCTAAGTTGATTCCATGTCTCGACTATAGTGAATAGTGCTGTGATGCACGTATTAGCACATGTGTCTTTTTGGTAGAACAATTTATTTTTCTTTGGGTATATATCTAGTAATGGGATTGCTGAGTCAAATGGTAGTTCTGTTTTAAGTTCTTTGAGAAATCTCCAACTGTTTTCCAAAGTGGCAGAAATAGTTTATATTTCCATTAATAGTGTATGAGGGTTCCATTTTCTCTGCAAATTTTCCAGCATTTTATTTTTTGTCTTTTTAATAATAGCCATTCTGACTGGTATGAGGTGATATCTCATTGAGGTTTTGATTTGCATTTCTCTGATGGTTAGTGATAATAAACATTTTTTCATATGTTTGTTGGCTGCTTTTGTGCCTTCTTTTGAGAAGTGTCTGTTCATGTCCTTTGTCCACTTTTTAATGGGGCTATTTGTTTCAGGTTTGTTGATTTATTCTAGTTCCTTATAGATTCTGGATATTAGACCTTTGTCAGATACATAGTTTGCAAATATTTTCTCCCTCTGTAGGTTGTCAGTTTACTGTGTTGATAGTTTCTTTTACTGTGCAAAAAGTCTTTCACTTAATTAGGTCCCACTTTTCAATTTTTGTTTTTGTTGCAATTGCTTTTGAGAACGTAGTCATAAATTATTTGCAAAGGCCAATGTCCCCAGTGGTATTTTCTAGGCTTTCTTCTGGGATATTTAAAGCTCGAGGTATTACATTTAAATTTTTAATTCATCCTAAGTTAATTTTTGTATATGGTGAAAGGTAGGGGTCCAGTTTTATTCTTCTGCATATGGCTAGCCAGTTATCCCAGCACCATTTATTAAATAGGGAGTTGTTTCCCCATTGCTTATTTTTCTTGACTTTGTTGAAGATCAGATGGTTGTAGATGTGCAGCTTTATTTCTGGGCTCTCTATTCTGTTCCACTGGCGTGTGTCTGTTTTTGTACCCAATAGATAGTTTTTCAGCTCTTCACTCCTCCTTCTTTTCCCTCTCTAGTAGTCCCCTGTGTCTGCTATGGAAAAAATAGAAAGATTTTTTTTCCATTTCATCTAGGTTATTGAATTTATTTACACAAAGTTATTCATAATATTGCCTTATTATCATTTAAATATCCATAGAATCCAACCGATCTTTTCAATAAAATAAGATTTTGATTTCATTGATTTTCTTTAAACTCTGTTTTAGTTATTATAGCCTTATAGTATAGTTTAAAGTCAGGTAATGTGATGCCCTGGCTTTATTGATTTGCTTAGAATTGCTTTGGCTATCCAGCTCTTTTTTTGGTTCCATATAAATTTTACAATATTTTTTCTAATTCTGTGAAAATTGATGTTGGTAGTTTCATAGGAATAGCATTGAATCTGTAGATTGCGTTGGGCAGTATGGCCATTTTCATGATACTATTTCTTTCAATCCATGAGCATGGAATGTTTTGCCCATTTGCTTCTGTCATCTCTGATTTCTTTCAGTAGTGTTTTGTTGGTATCCTTGTAGAGATCTTTCACCTCCTTAATTAGATATATTCCTAGGTATTTTAGTTTACTTTTATTTTTTGTGGCTATTGTAAATGAGATTGTATTCTTCATTTGGCTCTCAGCTTGAATGTTATTGGTGTATAAAAATTCTACTGATTTGTGGCCAGGTGCAGTGGCTCATGCCTGTAATCTCAGCACTTTGGAGGCTAGATAGAGGGATCTCTTGAGCTTAGGAGTTCGAGACCAGCCTGGGCAACATAGTGAGACCTCATCTCTGCTAAAAAATATTAACAATATATTTAAAAAAATTAGCCCAGCATGGTGGCACCCATCTGTAGTCCCAGATACTCGGGAGGCTGAGGCAGGAGATCACCTGAGACCAGGAAATGGAGACTTCAGTGAGCTGTGATCCCACCACTGCACTCCAGACTGAGCAACAGAGATAGAGCAATACACTGTATTTAAAAAAAAAAAAAGAAAAGAAAAGAAAAGAAAGGAAAAGAAATGCTACTGACTTTATACATGAATTTTGTATTCTGAAATTTACAAAAGTTGTTTATTCAGGTGTAGAGTCTGTTGGAAGGGTTTTTAGGGTTTTTCTCCATATAGAATAATATTGTCAGTGAAGAGAGATAATTTGATTTATTTTTCAATTTGGATTCTGTTTATTTCTCTTGCCCGAGTGTTCTGAGTAGGACTTCCAGGATGATCTATTTTGAAAAACATCTGTTAATATAGTGAATTAAATTAATTGATTTTTAACTAACCCCACGTGTCTATGATTTATTAATCTTTTTAAAATAGAATATTGGATTCAGTTGGCTAAAATATTGTTAAGAGTTTACTAACATTTTGATAAGTGTTCATGAGGAATATTGATCTGTAGGTTTATTTTCTTGTCATGTCTATGTTTGCTTTAGTATTAGAGCAATGTTGAACTTGGAATGAGGTTGGGAAGTGTTTTCTCCTTTCAATATTCTAGAAGAGTTTTTACAGTTTATAATATTTATTCCTTAAACGTTTGATAGAATTCTCCAGTGTAGCTATCTGGGCCTGAAGTGGGAAGGCTTGTGGGAAGACTTGAAATTATGCATTCAGTTCCTTAATAGATATAGGGTTATCCTGATTATCTGTTTTTCTTGAGTGAGCTTTGACAGTTTGTGTATTTAAAGATTTTTTTCCATTTCATCTAGGTTGTTGAATTTATTTACACAAAGTTGTCCATAATATTGCCTTATTATCATTTAAATATCCATAGAATCCAACTGATGTTTTCAATAAAATAAGATTTTGATTTCACTGATTTTTTTTATTGCTTTTCTATTTTCTGTTTTACTGATTTCCATTCTAATATTTGTCATTTTCTTTTTTCTGCTTACTTGGCAATTTATTTGCTCTTTTTCTTAAGATGGGAGCTGAAGTCATTATTTGAGAACTTTCTTTTTTCACTGAGTTGGATATTTAATGGTATAATTTTCCTTTGTCCTGCTGTATTAGCTATGTCCTACAAATTTCAATATATTTGATATCTAACATCTATCTTTCACAACACCCCATATATGTGTAATAATTTCACATATGTGTACTATTATATATAATGTAATAGTATATAGATATGTATATATATATTCAGTTCAGAATACTTTATAATTTTGCTATTGATTTTTTCTTTGATCAACATGATTCATTTCTAATTACTTTCATCGTGGTCAGAGCATATATTTTGTATGACTTAAATGTACCAAATGCACTATATTGTGACCCAGACTGTAGACTATCTTGGTTTGTGTTCTGTGTGTACTTAAAAGAAATGTTTATTCTGCTGTTGTTTGGTGGAGTGTTCTATAAATGTCAATTAAGTCAAATTGGTTGACAGTTTTTTTCATGTCTTCTTTATCCTTACTATTTTCTTTTTTGTTCTATCAATTGTTGAAAGAAAGCAATGAATCTTTAAGTGTAATTGTGGATTTGTCTCTGAAATCTACTTTATCTTATATTAATATTGCCATTCCAAATTTCTTTTGATTTATGTTGTATCTTTTCTCATTCTTTTAATTTTAATCAATTTTTGTTTTTATATTTAACAGGTTTCTTGTAGACAGTATAATATGTATGTTATTTCTTGATTTTTTGTAAAATTGCTGTTTGAGAACCACTGCCTTTTAGTTGGGGTATTTAGACTATTTAAATTTAACATTATTTTTAATGGTTGGATTTATGTCTGCCATCTTACTATTTGTTTTCTATTTGTCCTATCTGTTCTTTGTTCCCCTTCTTCATATTTTTCTAGTTTCCTTTGAATTATTTCTTACAATACCATTTTATCTGTTTGTTACTTATTAGCTCCGTATCTTTGTTGTGTGATTTTAGTTGTATTGTAATATGAATCTCTAACTAGTCATAGTCTACTTTCCAGCAATAATATATTACTTTGTGTATAGTATACGAATCTTCAACAATATATTTTCATTTCCCTCTCTGTGCAATTTTGACTTACTTTCTACTTTATGTTATGAAACCCACAATATATTATTTTGTTTTAAATAGATAATTATCTCTTAAATATATTTGATTAATAAGAAAAAATATTAACATATACCTACATAGTTTTTATTTCTGGTGTTCTTTATTCTTTTGTAAAGTTGAGAATAGAATCTAGAATATTTTTTATTTTTATATATTTTTTACTGCTGAAAGAAATTTATTTGTTTCTTACAGAGCAGGCCTTCTGCTAATTAATTCTGCTTTGTTATGTCTGAAAATAATTTTACTTTATATTCATTTTGGAAAGAAATATTTACTGGGTAAAGAGTTTTAGTCAGATAGTTTTTTCCAGTGATTTAAAATACTTATTGCTTTCATTATTTTTAATTAAAAAAAATCTGCTGCCATTCTTAACTTTGATCCTTTATATAATATGTGTTTCTTTCTGGGTGCTTTTAGGATTTTTTGTCACTGGTTTTAAGCAATATGAGTTGGTATAGTTTTTTTTTTTTAATTTTTTTTAATGCTTGAGATTTGTTGAAATTCTTGGATCTATAGAATTGTAGTTTTCATAAATTCTGGAAAATATTTCACCATTATTTTTAAGAAATATTTTTCTGTCTCTCCTATTTCTTCATCCCTCCAATTACATGTATATCAGAACACTTGAAAAGTTTCCACAGCTCACTGATGTTCATTTTCCCCAGTTTTTTCTTTGTTTTACATTTGGCATAGATTTATTGAATTTATTCAAGTTCAGTTTTTTTTTTTTTTTTGAGACAGAGTCTTGCTCCGTCATCCAGGTTGGAGTGTAGTGGTGTGATCCTGGCCGACTGCAACCTCTGCCTCCCGGGTTCAAGCGATTCTCCTGCCTCAGCCTCCCAAATAGCTGGGACTACAGGCACTCGTCACCACTCCCGGCTAATTTTTGTAAATGTAGTAGAGACGGAGTTTCACCATATTGGCCAGGCTGGTATGGAACTCCTGACCTCAGGTGATCCACCTGCCTCAGCCTCCCAAAGTGCTGGGATTACAGATGTGAGCCACCGTGCCTGTCCGAGTTCATTAATGTTTATACAATATCTAATTTATCATGAATTCATTCTGTGACTTTTCCATTTCAGACATTGTGGTTTTTATTTCCAGAAGTTCAATTTAAGTCTTTAAAAATATCTGCATGTCTCTACATAACATATTAAGTTTTTATCTAATTTCTTAAACATGGGATATACTAAACACACACACACACACACACACACACAAAACCTACTTTAATGTTCTGGTCTGCTAATTCTATTATATTTCTAATTACTGGGTCAGTTTTTATTGATTAATTTTTCTGTTTTTTATTATACTTTAAGTTCTAGGATACATGCACAGAACGTGCAGGTTTGTTACATAGGTATACATGTGCCTTGGTGGTTTGCTGCACCCATCAACCTGTTATCTAAATTAGCTATTTCTTCTAATGCTATCCCTCCCCTAGCCCCCATGCCCCTGACAGGCCCTGGTATGTGATGTTCCCCTCCCTGTGTCCATGTGTTCTCATTGTTCAATGCCCACTTATGAGTAAGAACATGTGGTGTTTGGTTTTCTGTTCCTGTGTTAGTTTGCTGAGAATGACTGTTTCCAGATTCATCCATGTCCCTGCAAAGGACGTGAACTCACCTTTTCTATGGCTGCATAGTATTCCATGGTGTATATGTGCCACATTTTCTTTATCCAGTCAATCATTGATGGGCATTTGAGTTGGTTTCAAGCCTTTGCTATTGTGAACAGTGCTACAATAAACATATGTCTGCATGTGTCTTTATAGCAGCATGATTTATAATCCTTTGGGTATATACCCAGTAACGGGATTGCTGGGTCAAATGGTATTTCTGGTTCTAGATCCTTGAGGAATTGCCACAGTGTCTTCCACAATGGTTGAACTAATTTACACTCCCACCAACGGTGTAAAAGCTTTCCTATTTCTCCACATCCTCTCCAGCATCTGTTGTTTCCTGACATTTGAATGATTGCCATTCTAACTGATGTGAGATGGTATCTCATCGTGGTTTTGATTTTCATTCCTCTAATGACCAGTGATGAGGTTTTTTTTCATGTGTTTGTTGGTTGCTTAAATGTCTTCTTTTGAGAAGTGTCTGTTCATATCCTTTGCCCACTTTTTGATGGGGTTGTTTGTTTTTTTCTTGTAAATTTGTTTAAGTTCCTTGTAGATTCTGGATATTAGCCCTTTGTCAGATGGACAGATTGCAAAGTTTTTCTCCCATTCTGTAGGTTGCCTGTTCACTCTGAT
Organism: Symphalangus syndactylus; assembly: GCF_028878055.3. Lineage (NCBI taxonomy): Eukaryota > Metazoa > Chordata > Mammalia > Primates > Hylobatidae > Symphalangus > Symphalangus syndactylus. The sequence continues at coordinate 148,014,373 of NC_072425.2, forward strand.
GATAGTTTCTTTTGTGCAGAAGCTCATTAGTTTAATTAGATCCTATTTGTCAATTTTGGCTTTTGTTGCCATTGCTTTTGGTGTTTTAGTCATGAAGTCTTTGCCCACGCCTATGTCCTGAATGGTATTGCCTAGGTTTTCTTCTGAGGTTTTTGTGGTTTTAGGTCTTACGTTTAGGTCTTCAGTCTGTCTTGAGTTAATTTTTCTATAAGGTATAAGGAAGGGTTCCAGTTTCAGTTTTCTGCATATGGCTAGTCAATTTTCCCAATACCATTTATTCAGTAGGGAATCCTTTCCCCATTGCTTGTTTTTGTCAGGTTTGTCAAAGATCAGGTGGCTGTAGATTTTGCCCATTCAGTATGATATAGGCTGCAGGTTTGTCATAAACAGCTCTTGTTATGTTGAAATACATTCCAGTGGCCGGGCGTGGTGACTCACGCCTGTAATCCCAGCACTTTGGAAGGCCGAAGGGGAGGATCATGAGGTCAGGAGATCGAGACCATCTTTGCTAACACAGTAAAACCCCGTCTCTACTAAAAAAATACAAAAAATTAGCCGGGTGTGGTGGTGGGCGCACTTAGTCCCAGCTACTCAGGAGGCTGAGGCAGGAGAATGGTGTGAACCCGGGAGGTGGAACTTGCAGTGAGCCAAGTACACGCCACTGAACTCCAACCTGGGAGATAGAGAGAGACTCTGTCTCAAAAAAAAAAAAAAAAAGAAAGAAAAGAAAAGAAATACGTTCCACGAGTACCTAGTTTATTGAGAGTTTTTAGAATGAAGAGGTGGTAAATTTTTTTGAAGGCCTTTTCTGCATCTATTGAGATAATCATGTGGTTTTTGTCATTGGTTGTGTTTATGTGATGGATTACAATTACTGATTTGCATATGTTGAGCCAGCCTTGCATCCCAGGGATGAAGCCCACTTGATCGTGGTGGATAAGTTTTTGATGTTCTGCTGGATTTGTTTTGCCAGTATTTTGTTGAGGATTTTCACATCGATGTTCATGAGGGATATTAGCTTGAAATTTTTGTGTGTGTTTGTCTCTGCCGGGTTTTGTTATCAGGATGATGCTGGCCTCATAAAATGAATTAGGGAGGAGTCCCTCCTTTTCTATTGTTTGGAATAGTTGCAGAAGGAATGGTACTAACTGCTCTTCATACCTTTGGTAGCATTCGGCTGTGAATCTGTGTGGTCCTGGGCTTTTTTTTTTTTTGGTTGGTAGGCTATTAATTGCTGCCTCAATTTCAGAACTTGTTATTGGTCTATTCAGGGATATGACTTCTTCCTGGTTTAGTCTTGGGAGGCTGTATATGTCCAGAATTTATCCATTTCTTCTAGATTTTCTAGTTTATTTGTGTAGAGGTGTTTATAGTATTCTCTGATGGTAGTTTGTATTTCTGTGGGATCAGTGGTGATATCCCCTTTATCGTTTCTTATTGTGTCTATTTGATTCTTTTCTCTTTTCTTCTTTATTATTCTGGCTAGTGGTCTGTCTATTTTGCTAATTTTTTTAAAAAAACCAGTTCCTGGATTTATTGATTTTTTTAAGGGTTTTTCATGTCTCCTTCAGTTGTGCTCTGATCTTAGTTATTTCTTGTCTTCTGATAGCTTTTGAATTTGTTTGCTCTTGCTCCTTTAGTTCTTTTAATTGTGATGTTACAGTGTCGATTTTAGATCTTTCCCACTTTGTCCTGTGGATATTTAGTTCTATAAATTTCCCTCTAAACACTACTTTAGCTGTGTTGAAGACATTCTGGTGCATTGTGTCTTTGTTCTCATTTGTTTCAAAGAACTTATTTATTTTTGCCTTAATTTCATTATTTACCCAGTAATCATTCAGGAGCAGGTTGTTCAGTTTCCATGTAGTTGTGCAGTTTTGAATGAGTTTCCTAATCCTGAGTTCTGATTTGATTGCACTGTGGTCTGAAAGACTGTTATAATTTGAATTCTTTTACATTTGCTGAGGAGTGTTTTACTTCCAACAATGTGGTCAATTTTAGAATAAGTGAGATGCGGTGCTGAGAAGAATGTATATTCTGTTGATTTGGGTTGGAGAGTTCTGTAGATGTCTATTTGGTCAGCTTAGTCCAGAGCTGAGTTCAAGTCCTGAAAATCCTTGTTAATTTTCTGTCACGTTGATCTAATATTGACAGTGGGGTGTTAAAGTCTCCCACTATTATTGTGTGGGAATGTAAGTCTCTTTGGAGGTCTCTAAGAACTTGCTTTATGAATCTGGGTGCTCCTGTAATGGGTGCATATATATTTAGGATAGTTAGCTCTTCTTGTTGCATTGATCCCTTCACCACTATGTAATGCCCTTCTTTGTCTTTTTTGATCTTTGTTGTTTTATCAGAGACTAGAATTGTAACCCCTGGTTTTTTTTTTTTTTTTTTTTTTGCTTTCCATTTGCATGGTAAATATTCCTCCATTCCTTTATTTTGACCCTATGTGTGTCTTTGAGGTGGGTCTCCTGAGTAAAGCACACTGATGGGTCTGGATTCTTCACCCAATTTGCCAGTCTGTGTCTTTTAATTGGGGCATTTAGCCCATTTACATTTAAAGTTAATATTGTTATGTGTGAATCTGATCCTGTCATTATGATGCTAGCTGGTTATTTTTCCTGTTAGTTGATGCAGTTTCTTCACAGTGTTGATGGTCTTTACAATTTGGTATGTTTTTGCAGTGGCTGATACCGGTTTTTCCTTTCCATATTTAGTGCTTCCTTCAGGAGTTCTGGTAAGGCAGGCCTGGTGGTAGCAAAATCTCTCAGCATTTGCTTGTCTGTAAATAATTTTATTTCTCCTTCACTTAAGAAGCTTAGTTTGGCTGGTTATGAAATTCTGGGTTGAAAATTATTTTCTTTAAGAATGTTGAATACTGGCCCCCACTCTCTTCTGGCTTGTAGATTTTCTGCAGAGAGATCCTCTGTTAGTCTGATGGGCTTCCATTTGTAGGTAACCCGACCTTCCTCTCTGGCTGTTCTTAATATTTTTACCTTCATTTCAACCTTGGTGAATCTGACGATTATGTGTCTTGGGGTTGCTCTTCTTGAGGAGTATCTTTGTGGTGTTTTCCGTATTTCCTAAATTTGAATGTTGGCCTGTCTTGCTGGGCTGGGCAAGTTCTCTTGGATAAAATGATGAAGAGTGTTTTCCAACTTGGTTCCATTCTCCCTGTCACTTTCTGGTATACCAAATGTAGGTTTGGTCTTTTCACATAGTCCCATATTTCTTGGAGGATTTGTTGGTTCTTTTTCATGTTTTTTTCTAATCTTGTCTTCATGCTTTATTTAATTAAGTTGACTTTCATTGTCTGATATCCTTTCTTCTACTTGATCGATTTGGCTATTGATCCTTGTGTATGCCTCACAAAGTTCTTGTGCTGTGTTTTTCAGCTCCATCAGGTCATTCACATTCTTCTCTAAACTGGTTATTCTAGTTAGCAATTCCTCTAACCTTTTTTCAAGGTTCTTAGCTTCCTTGCATTTGGTTACAACATGCTCCTTTAGCTTGGAGGAGTTTGTTAATACCCATCTTCTGAAGCCTACTTCTGTCAATTCATCAAACTCATTCTCCGTCCAGTTTTGTTCCCTCGCTGGCAAGGAGTTGTGATCCTTTGCAGGAGAAGAGGCGTTCTGGTTTTTGGAATTTTCAGCCTTTTTTGGGCTGGGTTTTCCTCATTTTCGTGGATTTATCTACCTTTGGTCTTTGACGTTGGTGACCTTCAGATAGGGTTTTTGAATGGATGTTCTTTTTGTTGATGTTGATTATATTGCTTTGTTTGTTAGTTTTCCTTCCAACAGTCATGCCCTTCTGCTGCAGGTCTGCTGTTTGCTGGAGGTCCACTCCAGACCCTGTTTGCCTGGGTATCACCAGCAGAGGCTGCCAAACAGCAACGATTGCTGCCTGTTCCTTCCTCTGGAAGCTTTGTCCCAGAGGGGCACCCACCAAATGCTAGCCAGAGCTCTCCTATATAAGGTGTCTGTTGATCCCTGCTGGGAGGTGTCTCCTAGTCAGGAGGCACGGGGGTCAGGGACCCACCTGAAGAGGCAGTCTGTCCCTTAGCAGAGCTTGAGCGCTGTGCTGGGAGATCTGCTGCTCTCTTCAGAGTCGGTAGATAGGAAAGTTTAAGTCTGCTGAAGTTGTACCCACAGCCGCCTTTTCCCCCAGGTGCTCTGTCCCAGGGAGATGGGAGTTTTATCTATAAGCCCCTGTCTGGTCCTGCTGTCTTTCTTTCAGAGATGCCCTGCCCAGAGAGGAGGAATCTAGAGAGGTAGTCTGGCTACAGCAGCTTTGCTGAGCTGCAGTGGGCTTCGCCCAGTTCAAACTTCCCAGTAGCTTTGCTTACACTGTGATGGGAAAACTGCCTACTCAAGCTTCAGTAATGGCAGATGCTCCTTCCCCCACCAAGCTTGAGCATCCCAGGTCCACTTCAGACTGCCGTGCTGGCAGCGAGAATTTCAAGCCAGTGGAACTTAGCTTGCTGGGCTCCATGGGGATGGGATCCACTGAGTTAGACCACTTGGCTCCCTGGCTTCAGCCCCCTTTCCAGGGGAGTGAATGGTTCAGTCTTGCTGGCATTCCAGGCACCACTGGGGTATGAAAAAAAAAAAAGGGGGGCTAGCTCGGTGTCTACCCAAACGGCTGCCCAGTTTCGTGCTTGAAACCCAGGGCCCTGGTATTGTAGGCACCTGAGGGAATCTCCTGGTCTGCAGGTTGCAAAGACCATGGGAAAAGTGTAGTGTCTGGGCCAGAATGCACTGTTCCTCATGGTACAGTCCCTCATGGCTTCCCTTGGCTAGGGGAGGCAGTTCCCCGACCCCTTGCACTTCCTGGGTGAGGCAACGCCCCACCCTGCTTTGGCTCGCTCTCTGTGGGCTGCACTCACTGTCTAACTAGTCCCAGTGAGAGGAGCCAGGTACCTCAGTTGGAAATGCAGAAATCACCCGCATTCTGCGTTGATTGTGCTGGGAGCTGCAGACCGGAGCTGTTCCTATTTGGCCATCTTGCCAGCCACTATCTAATTTTTCTCTTTATTATGGGTTATATTTTTCTGCTTCTATGCATGCTTGGTAATTTTTGACTAGATGTCAGACATTGTGAATTTTACAATGTTGAGTGTTTGATATTCTTTTTCCTATCAATATTCTTGAGTTTGTTCTGGGATGCATTTAAGTTATTTGGAAGCTATTTTTGATCTCCTCAGGTCTTACTTGTAAGCTCTATTAAGCAGAACCAAAGAAACATTTAATCTGAGACTTTTTTTTTTTAACCACCACTTAGGTAAAACCTTTCTGAGAACTCTACTTTGTGCACTGTGAATTATGAAATGTTTCACTATTCTAGGTAGAAACAGGCATTAGTCCCAGTCTTATGTGAACCACATGTTCTTTTCTTACTGATCTATTTTGTTGGTTTGTTTTTGGTCTTTTATACCTTCCTCACATACATGTGTTGGCCATACTCAGTTGAATAATATAGAGAAATCTTCTGCAGATATCTGGGTTTTCTCTTTCCTGTGCAACTCTCTCTTCTGGTATTCTGTTCTACTGAATTCTAACTGCCTTAATCTCCTTGGACTCCCATCTACTTTATTCAGAGAGTGTTCTGGGCTCTGCTGGGGTTCCCCCTCCTTGTGCCATGCCCTGAAACTCTCTCCAGGCAGTAGGCTGGGCAATAACAGGATTAACTTTTTTAAATTTCTAATTTTTCAGCCATCACTGTTTCTTGATGTTTAAGGTCTAATGTCTTCAGAACCATTGTATATTTGTTTTATATTTTAGATATTTTAGGCAGGTGGTTGCATCCAGTTCCTGCTACTTTCTCTTTTCCCAGTATATGTGTTTTGAGTGTTCTAGGATATTCCTGAAAGTACAGAGCAGGAGGCAACTCTGCCTGAGATGCACCATGTCTCAGGATCACTGATCATGCTGTTCCCTCTGCAGATAACACTGTTCCACATATGGTTCATCTAGCTAACTTCTATTAGTCCTCTAAGTCTCTATCTTCACATTACTTTGTTCAGAAACCTGTTCTATGAACACCTGTCCTCTTAAATTTCCTCTTTTAGATGATTCTATAATATTCTGTACTTCCCCTTTAGTCACACTTATTTACAGTTATAATTTCCTTTATTTGTCTTTCTTCTCTGCAAAGTTGTAAGCTCTATGAGGACAGAGCCATCGTTTTATTCCCTATAGGATTATAGTAGGTGTTTAATAAGTTTTTGTTGAATGAATAAATAAAAGATGATGACAGCAGTGTGTATAGCAGGGGCAATGGTGCCTGGTGGGTGGTGTGTACTCAGAATAACCATTAATCGTTGTTGGTGTAAATCACATGGGAGCTGACTGGAATTACTATTTACACACACACACACACACACACACACATATATATATGCATATCTGACATATGTTCTAAAATTCCAGGCATAATTCATGGTTGAAGACAGAGGAAACTCCATGTAAGAAGGGGTCCTTCATGGACCAATTAGTAAGGCAGGGGAAGTCAGCAAAATCTGGATGATTATTATCATGAGTTAACTGTCTTTATAGACTGGTGGTGCTTGGGGATGGTCAGTTTACAAGTATTTAATTTATCATTATAGGTGTGTGTGTTTTGTGTATGTGCTTGTGTGTATATATGTATATATGAAGTTATATAGGATAAATGTGTATTTTTATTTGTTTGTTGCTTGTTTTACACCCTAAGACATACTTTCTAGGAAGTCAGGGAATGGCTTATTATGTTTTCTGCCCCCTTCCTGATTCTAGAGCAATCTTTTTCACACACAGGCACTCAATGAATATTAGTTAAACACAGGAATAAGATACCTTTATGCTATTCTATTTTAATTCTGGTTAAGTAGTATGCTAAACTACTTCTTTTTTTTTCATTTTTTTGTTTATTTTTAAAAATACATTTAAGTAGAAATCAAACTACAGTCTCTCTTTATTTCATCATGCCTATAGGGAGCCTGGCTGCAGAGATTAAAATGGCTTAACTAAGGCTCCAATGTCCACCTGGTGGCAGCTTAACTTAATCGCAGCCAAATTACCTCAGGAAATTAACAGCTTTCCAAAAGCTGATCTTGACAACTCAAATGCATAGAAGCCCTTGGGTACCTACGTGTCCACACAGCTCCTGGCTCTGGAGACAAGAGAAGCACCACGTTAAGCAGTGGGGAGACATCATTAAGGTTGTGATTAAGCTGTCTTGCCGGGCAGAAGATACCCTTCTGAGAGAAGGCCAAAGTTCTACCTGAAACATCACTACTTATTACAAATTCCTGGTAGTTTTCCTTCCCAAATAAAAATAGGAGGAGGAAGTAATACTGCCTCAACATGAAGGTTGCCAGAATAAAGACTGGGATGTGCAGGGTTAGGTGTTATAGAAGCCATAAATAAACGAGGATTTATGTACTCCCGAAGGGTAGAGTTATGGGGACAGGCAGGGTCAAGGACAGTGTAGTTTCCAAGTAAGAAAAGTTGAGAATGGATCCTGAAAGGCATCAGAGACATGGCTGAGCAGGAAAACAAAGACTCAGTATTTTGGGAAAGCGTATATAGCACTGGTGATGAGGGCAGAAAGAGTAGTTTCCAGGGTGATCTGACTGAGAACAATAGGATGGCATCTTTGCTCAGATCCACCTTAAATGAAAAGCTAAGCATATGCCAGCTTTCGCTGCCTGAGTGTGGATACCACCTGGCCCCTCTCTCCATGGCTATCTTGGCTCATGGCAACACAGCGAGGTCCAGATGGGAAAGGCTAGACTCTATCTAGGTATGGGATTTGATGTGTCTATTAGAGCAAAGCAAGAAATAAGATTCCAGTGCCATACTTTAACCATTGTTGTTGTCAGGCTTCAGTGCACAAAACAAACCACTCTGGGTATCTTAAGCGGAAAGGGACTTAATATGAAAAATTAGGTCCTCCAATATGATTGGACTTGCTGTAGAAATAGAATCAAGGGTTGAAATCATCAAGTTCAAGCTGCAATCCAGGGATCAGAAAGCAACTGCACTCGCCACAAATGCCTCTTGACACCCACGAAGCTGGGGACTGGACATGAGAATGACGTATCGGGCCACTCTTGCTTCTTGATCCTCACGTTTTCAGCACTTTACCTGCCACATGAACAGCAGCAGCAGGAAGACGGCCTCTGCTCACATCCATCTTCTAGGTGTCAATCAAGTGTATCCAATTGGCTGACCCTAAACTGCATGCAGAATCTGAGAGACTGGGAAACATGGGGTTTTGTTTTTGTTTTTAGTATTTCATTTCTCTCTAGAAGGGCTGGGACCAGAGTGAGGCAAAAGAGGCCTCTAGGGCACACTCTTCTGGCTCCTAGTTTTCTTTGCTGATCCCTTTGCTTTTTCCTAACCTTTAAATATTATAATTCCTCTAAGCTCTATTATAATCCTCTTCTTGTATCACTCTACACACTCTCTCCCTGGTGACTTCACTCATTCCCATTCCAGATTGCATCTTCAAGTCTGGTATCTTGTTCTGAATACCCAAGGATACTAATACTGTCAAGGGAATATGAACATATACTGGGGACTAGGGACCCACATGCTTGTTCTATATATATAAATTGCATAAGGATTAATAAGAAAGATGCACAGTATGATACTTATTCCGGAGGAATAATTAATGAAGTAGATCAAACAAGAATTTAAAATAAGCATATGAAGTGTTTTCAAAGATATAAAGAAAGATATTAGAAACATAAAGCAGAAATAAGCAGTTATTAAGAAAAGCCAGAATGATATCAGTGAAAATGGTGAAGTAAGGAATAATAAAAGCTTATCTCTCCATAAAAGCGATGAAAAAGCTGGAAAAATGAACAGAATCAACTTTTTGAATCTCAGTAAAAACAGTGAGCTTTCTAACTTACCCTAGTCTTAGCCCCAGCTCCCTCATTCAGAGACAGTCTTGAGAAATAGCAGCCTGTATTTTCAGCACCAGATGGAGCAGAATAGAGCTGGAGCTCTTTCAAACACTCATACTCAAAGAAGAACCATTATCTGATCTGTCCAGTAGTTCCTTGGAAGATGCTACTTGTAAGACTTGTTCTTATCTGACCTCATTTGAACTTTCCCAGGGCTAAAAGCCTCTCCCAAAGGGGTGTTTGTCAGACGGCTTAAAATAATGGCTGTCTGAAGGCATGTATAGCAGTTGTGGTAAATGATAGACTAATGAGAAAGCTTAATAGGAAAAGCTAAGGCATGAGATTCCATAAGAGCTTGGAAATCCTGTCATATATTTAAGTAATCTTGTCATATATTTAAGTAATCTTAAATATATCATACATAGGGCCGTGTGCACACTCAGGAAAGATTGGAGAAATCCCTTAACTCTCACCTTTGACTGACCTTGAACCTTTGAGTAAGCAGGAAGTGAAGGCTAAGGCAGAGTTGTAAGCTGTCTGGCTGGGTGTGAAGGTGTGCCCCAACTTGCACATAGAGCACATCAATGTGTTGATTGCCTCATCTTCATTTCATTAGCGACGGAGGAATTCAGACCTTACAGTCATGTGACTGGCAGAACACACAGCACCAGACGCTGGACAGATGAGGTTAATGGTAGCTTATTAGTCGCATTTACTCACAGCCTGAGAGAGGGGAACATCATATATCACACAGGGCTTTGCAAAGATTATGACTGGGATCAGAGTGAACAAGCAGGGACTGTGGAAGCAGGCTTTGTAGTAATGAGGGCATAGTGACCCTCAGAATATGACTGATTTCTTGAATAATTCTGTAGGCTGGTAGGAATCTGAATCCAGCTACTCAGTGATAAGCAGGTACTGTACATGGTCCCATAATGAGGAAGATTGTTTGGCTAGGGGACTTATTTATAGGAGCATAATAGGGAGGGGAACTTGAAGTTAGGCTATCTGAGGTACTCCCATTTCTCCCCAGGTGTCAAGGCACATATAATGTTGGACCTTAATTTTAGGACCTATACCAGTCTTGGCAAAGACTGGAAAATTTATTGGTTCCAGGCATTTAAGGAAATATCTGTTCAATCATTAGCTTACCACTAAGCTAACCAAGCATAGATTGCAGTGGCCTTGCACAACAGATACAGACTTCAAAGAATCAGTTAAAAAAATGAAAACCCTAAACAAAAACAACTACCACAAGCATAAATAACAAATAAATCATGAGCAGGAAAGAATCTTATTTCTGTACTTCCACATTATGTTATTTAAAATATCTATTTTTCAACAAAAATGATAATACATGACATGAATAAAATAAAGGATGATCCATACACAAATCCAGATCTTGAATAGTTAATGGCACCCATGGAGATGATGGATTGAACAGGGAACGGGAAGGGGACACTGGAGAGAGACAAATGGGAAATGAGCGTATGTTGGAATTTACCTTTCTCATTTTTTGAAAAGAAGATATGTTGATGCACTTTAAAAGTCTTGTTGATGCACTTTACAAGTTTTTAAGAAAAGTAAATACAAATATAGGTCTTGATAACAGAAGAAATCATCAAAAGAAAAAATACTAAGTGTATAACTTTAACCAGTAGAAGGAAATTTATCTGATGGAAGACAGAAAAGTAGAAAAAAGAAAAAAATGTTAGTATGACAAATAGAAAATGTGAAATAAGATGGCAGAAATAAGTTCTAATATCATAGTATTTACAATAAAAGGGTTACAATAAAAATCATAGATTCTTAGACTACTATATTACAAAATAATATTTGGCAATAAGTTGTTTTCTTTATAAAATATAGTTCAAACAAATAGTTTAAAATAGTCAGACGTACAGGGATAAAAATAATATAAATGTGAAAATATACCAAATGGAAACAAGGCTAGCAATTGTAATATGTGACAAAATATACTCTAGTAAAAAATTTCCCACCAAACATAAGGGACAGAGACAAGAAGATAGTGATTATGGACATCTATGCACATAATACTATAACTTATAACTTCAAAATGCACAAACTTGTTACTAACAAATCTGAAGAGAAAGAAATCCGCAAATTTAGTTACCACTAGTTCTACCTATGTTAACAACTGACAGAACACCCCTAGGTTCCACATAGTTCTAGGGGTATTAATTCAGCACAATAAAACAGGTAAAAGAAAAATGAGTATAAATGTTGGAAGAAAAGGAGAAAAAGCTATCATCATTTGTGGATGATATGATTAGGCATGAAGAATGTCAAAGAGAATCAACAAAAATTTAGAAGTTATAAGATCAACTTACAGACACCAATGGTAATAACCAAATAGAGAATACAACAGAGAAAGAGATCGCATTCATAGGACCATCAAAGATCTTAATAGCCAAAATAGATGGAATGCTTATCAGTTATCAGGAACTAGGAGTTCTACATAAATTTTTATGCTTAGCATATTATTAGACTCTTATGAGATAGGTGACATCATTAGTTACATTTTACTGTCAAGGAAACTGAGACAAAGAGAGATTAAGTAATTTGCAAGAATAAATAGGTGATGGTAGAGCTAAGATTTGAACCTGGGCAATTCACTTTCACAATCTTTGCCTGGAGCTACTACATCAGTCTATCTCAATAAAAGCAATGTATACAAATTAACCAAATAAAGAGAAAATTAAAAATCATGTTAAAGGACATAAAGGAAAAGACCTATTAAGTAGAAAGATATATCATATGAAGGAAAAGTTTAGCATTATAAAGATATTAATTCTCCTCTAAATAATATACAATTTATATGTAATATAAATCCTAGTTTTTTTTTTTTGACAAACATCAAACAGATTCTAAAATGTAATCACAAATCTCCAAGGCACTTTTGAAAAGGAAAATGACATTTAGTAGATATTACCAAATACCATAAAATAAGATATTGAAAACAGTATGATACTAATTGAGGAACAAAGCAATAGACCAATGTAGAAGAATAGAGAATGCAAGAAAATTAATGTATATGAGCATTTAGCATGAGATCAAGGTTGCTTAACAGACTAGATAGAAAGATGGGTGTATAGGTCATGGTCTGTGAAACACTGGTTCACTATGCAAAGAAAAACACTGGATTCCTGACTGGTCTTAGATCTACTTAGTGGCTTACTAAATACCTACTTCCCCCCTTTTCCTTGCTGGTTGAACTTTGACGTTGTTTAGGGTGTCACTGTCAGGCTAAGTGCTTGCTTCTGCACCCTCCCTGGAAGCTTGGATTGTCCTTGAGACAGACAGAGTTCTGACTTGTGAGACATCAGGGAGTTCTGGGAAAAGGAGTGGATTCAGCCAATGAACTCTTTTCCTTCTTCCTCCCATGAATGTGCTCATGACATCTGAGTTTGTAGTAACCATCTCCTGACTGTGAAATGAGAAACCTCATTTCACAGGGAAAGAGTAGACCATCAAGCCACTAACAAACTCCACCAGATACTATCTCCAATTCCATGAGCTCCCGCATACTTAGGGGAGAATCAAATATGTTCACGAGGTTCAGATAACTGCTGTGTCATCTTGCAGGAGCTACTGCTCTTTTCATGGTGTCAAGCTTAGTGTCTGGAGCCCTTGGGGTCCTAAGAATGTGTGGTGGACTGTGTTGGGGTGGGAGAAAACACATTTTTTCTCTAGTATGAGTCCTATTAAGGTACAAACTGCTAGTTGAGATATTTCCTTCTACCCTGGTTGACAAACAAAGCAGATATTATAGGGAAGAATGTGTCCACTGAAAATAAAGATAATAATTTATTGAGGACCGAGAGATTAAAGAATGCTGTTTCTTGATAAGAAACTCCAAATCTACAGTCTACAGAGGCCAGAGGGATTTGATGGCCTTTTCTGAACCACAGATACAAGCAAGGAAGAAAGAAAAAATAAGTTAGGGAGAGGATGTTTCTGTGCCCACACGTATAGCATGTACATATCGTGTGGGGTTGAATGGTGGCTATACTGAACCCAGCTCCTTTGAAAGCTAGGGAGCGTAACTGAGTGCAGGGACCTTTAGCCACTTCATCTGTAGATTTCTGAAGATGGGAATTATGCAGAAATAGATCATGTCAACTGGGCTTGAAGGGACTGTAGGAAGGATGGCCCTGTGGTGCTTGCAGAGTGGAAAAGGATCCTAAAAATTCCTGTGGCCCTATATGATGGAATATGGAGACTAGTGGAGGGGTTGGAGCCATAGGATTTCCTGGGTGGAGAATGGAGGTGATGTCTGCTTATCTGAATAGAAAGGGGTTGGAGTGTGTGCTGGTAATGAGGGTTAACAGTATATGATGTTCTTTTGGGCAAAATTGGGGAGGAGGCTGAATAATATCCTCCAAGATGAAGGGAAACCAAGATGGAAGTTAAGCTCTGCACTCCACCCCCAATATTGTAAAATAAGACCATCTTAACAACAAAGACCACCGAGAGCATGAGAGGCAGACCAAGATTTAGGGGGCAGGGATGGGGAGGTGCCAAGGATGACTCTCAGGGCTCTGGCTTAAGTAACAGAGGGAGGACAACAGGAGGTTCAATGTGGAGAAATGGCGAGAATTCAGTTTTGAACACATTATGTTTGAGATCCCTGTAAGACATCAAGGAGAAAGTGTTGAGAAAGCAACTGCCCACCTTAACGGGACTGCCAATCACATAATTTGACTCTTCTTTCTCGTCCTGCTTCTGTCTTCTTTCCTGAACAAGACAGATGACAGGGGCACTTTCTGAAGAAGGAACTCAGGTGGGAAGGTGAGGGCAGGATAACCAGTGATAAAGAGAAGGAAGGAGAAGGAGAGAGAGGGCAAGAGGTGTCCCAGCTTGAAACTGTGCATGGGACTTAACGATATTTACACTTGACGGGACATTTTCTTGAATGAAATGGAGATTTTAGTAAGTGGGTGAAATTATAGAAATCATTGAACTGGACTAAAATTTAAATAGAAATACAATGGGAAGAAAATAAAATATGTGCTACAGGTAGATTGAGTGTTCAAGGCCAAAAAAGTACAAGTAATTTTGAGAATAAAACATACTTCATGTTATAGCTAACTGAATTGAGAATTTTGAATTCACTAAACATTTATTGTTGAGGCATTAGAAATAGAACAGGGTATAATTTTTATAACAATCTTTTTCCTCATAGAGCTTACTTTCTAGTGGCCGCCAAACCATTTACATTAAGTGACATACCGAGGAGTGTCTGCTGACAGCCTGTGCCTCAGGCCCTAGGGCAGCCCTGTTCATGGGCCGTCCTGCAGTGAGGGACTTGTTCCACATCTGTGCTGTCCACTAGTCACATGTGGCTAGCATGACCAAGAAAGTGAATGTTAAATTTTATTTAACTTATTTAAATCTAAAGAGCCATGGATAGAGCAGCTTCTGAGTTTTAGTGAAACTGCACAAACAGCTTTTTTAAAGCCCCCTTACACTTTAGGACTGAGAAACTGATCTGCGTGACTGTTCCATGGTCACTTGAAAAATAAAGCACAGTCTCTCTTTTCCAAACAAAGAGCTTGATAAATAGCAATTAGAGCTGCCCTGTTGTTTAGGGCACTGGCATTCCTGCCAATTGCCCTGTCATGGGCTGAGAGGGTAAAGGAAGGCCTCCTTCTGCTGATGTGCTTCTGCCAGTGTCTCAGTACCCAGCATTCAGGAACTTTGTTCTCAACAGGACACTACCTTTCAGGTCATTGCTGCTTACTTGGAAATGAGTAAGTGAAAGCAGTATTTCACTTACCATTTCATACCCAACATGTGAATTCATACTCAATGTGTGGAATAATAGTAAAAAGTTTGTTCATTATCCCACCATAGACCACCGGGTACCTTTGGAACTTCAAGGGCTTCTTAGCTTTGATGCAGCATGAGGTCATAGAAACAACAGTCATTCCTTGAAGATAAGAACAGAGCTGCTATCTAAATATCAAGAACACATTTGATTTGCTCATAAATGCATGGGAGAAGGTCATGTAGAATTGGAAGTGAGTATCTGATGGAGTTGTTCAGTGCCTTCATGGTGTCTGACCAGCATCTCTGTGACTCTTGACTATCCCTTCATGCCTGTCACTGCATGGGGAGCAGATGGCTGCTGGAGCTCCAGACATCATGTCCTCATTCAAAAGAGGAAGGTATGGGAATGGGGAAAAAGCTTTTCCCAAGAATGTATAATTTTTCCCAGAAATGTTCTACATATGTGTCATTAGCCATAAATACGTCTGTTGCATGGGCATGCTGAGCTTCCAGGGAGGGTGGGAAAGTGAATGATTAGACTGACAATGCACACCCCACATAAAGTCAAAGTTCAGTCAGTAAAGAGGAGGGAATGGATACTGGATAAGTGACTCAGTATTTAACACAGTAGGCCTCCCATTTAGTTTTCTTTATATAGTGAACCAGTTTTCCCAGAAGATAAAAACAATTACTAATTTTATACAATAATCTTTAAATCACAAATCTCCCAGTCTGCGGGATTGCAATGAGACAACTGCTAGTGATAAACTCATGCTATCCTCAGAATCACTTTTTTATTTCAATAAATAGTGTTAATGGGTTGAGCTCATTTCAGCAACTGTATTCTTTCTACCCTAATAAGAGTATTCTCTCAGGAGGCCCTTCAGCGATTCACGCAAATACATTTCTGTCAAATCCTTACATCAGTTTGACATACATGCTTCAACATGGCTAAGCCCCCGTGGAAATTACTCAGGTGAAGAGTGGGGCAGAAGGAATGGCATCACACAAGTGTAGAAACAGCTGAAACAGTCAAGAAATAAAAAGTCAATATAATAAGCTATGGAGAGATTGGCTGGAGAGAGAAGAAAGGGTTGTGTCTCCCAGAACCCTGAAGGCCAATGGTAAGGATTGGGGATTTTATTTTAGGTGTAGTAAGAAGCTGTTGAGGTGCTTTGTTCATGCGCAGGGCATAATTGGTTTATAGACTTTACCAGGGCAATCACCCGTGGGTAAAAATAACTTACATGCATTCAAATATCTTTTGTTAAGTAAGTCATTTGTCAATTTTGATGTGTCCAGTGCATTACTTTGATAAGTGCCTTCTGTACTTCACACACCTAAGAAGAAAAATGCAGCTCTGTGTGTAAGGGAGGGCTTTCCACAGACTTCTCTCTTTCTTCCAACAGCACAGACTTGCAGAGTTCTCTGGCAGGTAAGCTTCCCTTTCACGGGCTCTAGTTTCTCTTCTGTGCTCTCATGCCATTGTGAGCAGCTTCATTATCTGTGTGCTAACCAAATACTGACACCCATCATGTCTGTTAAAGAAACCACTGGAGATTTGGGGTCTTGGAATGAATTACTTTTGATGGGCTTTTTAAAGAAAATGATTGGCTTCTGTATTAGTAATAAGATGGAGGGCGCAAGAGCGGATTGGGGAAAGGAGTCAGGAGTTACTTAAGGGGTCTCAGTGAGAGGTGGCTGCTTGGCTTAGCTTGGTGATAATGGATCAAAAGAGCTGTAGTTAACTTGAGCTATATTTTGAAGATAAAGTAGAATATAGTGATGTGTTGAGCTAAGGAAAGGAGAGAGAAGGAATAATCAAGTATAATTCCCATAGTTGTGGGTCAAAAAGGGCTAGCAGAGTACTGGTCATTTATTAGTCATACTTGTTGAGTGAATGTGGAAAAACGGGTGCCATAGTTACAACACGTGCAATGTTTAAACAGTGTTAAAACGTTTAAACTTCACACCTTATGATATTGGCTGGACACTTTATTATTTTTTCTTCTTTACAGATGTGGAGAACGCTCTCATAGTTCTGCCTTTGTTCATCTGGAGACTGGTCAGAGACAAAAGACGTGATGTGAAAAGGGGAGGGAACACAGCCAAAGAGGCTAAATGTATCTAGAGAAAGAGCAGGAAGCAGGGGAGGTTAGAGGGAAGTGAGAAAAGCTGTGGGCTTGCTGGAGAGAGCTTGGGTTGCTGGAGCCTCAGGGAAACTTGGGGCAGGGGCAGAGGGTGTTGAGCAGTGTGGCTGGAAGCCATGACTGGATCTCCTTTAAGTGGTTTGAGGAAAAGACTGCTAATTTTACTTTTTATTTATTATTTTTTTCAGGGAAAGGTAATTACTTCTGATAGCTGGCGTATTCCGGTTTTTATGTGGTTCCAGGCAGAGGTTGAGTTCCTTAAGATTCTGACTTTAATGCTGTTTAACCAGTTGGGAGCACACAGAGGAAACGAAACCTGAGCAAAGGCTGATTTGGAAAGAAGCAGGGCAGGACTAGGGGGCAATGAAAAGCAGTGGATTTGACCAAAGTCTTATTTTGGACCTTAGTGAAGACAAAGTTGGACTGGTCCATTGGATACAGGCTATGGAAGGCTTTGAAAAAATATGAATAGGAATTCATACTAGGTCAATTTTTTTGTAAACTATTTCTCTCTCCCACTGAAAGAAATTTTAGAAAATATAGAAAATTATTAAGATGATAGAAAATATTCATCATTCCATCATATAGAAAAAACTTTTAATATTTACTGTATTTTTCCAGTCTCATATATGGGTGCATATATATGTGTGTGTAACAACTGTAATATGATTCATGATTGGAATTGTACCATAAAAACCATTTTACAATCTATTTAAAGTGATCTGTGAGCGCTTTCCTGTTAAATATTTCTCACAAAATAATTTTTGGCAGCAGTGTGGTATTTCCTTGGTTGGGTATACCATGAGTTATGCAAACACTTCCTCTTAGACTTTATTGTAGCTCTTCTCCCACTTCCCTAGTGAATGTTATTATCTGCTACCTCTTTTTTGCCATTATGAATTCATTATAATCAACATTCCTGTACTAAGTCTGTAACTGATAAATTTTCCAGAATTAGGATTACTGATCAAAATTAATGGACACTTTTATGGTCACTGGTATTATTGGTAGATATTGCCAAATGGCCTTGAAGGTTTGAACTCCTTTATATTTCTTCTAGGAAATGACTGGATTTTCTATTTCCCATTTCACTGCCTCCTCCCCAGTTAACTGGGGATTAATTTTTAAAACATGAAAAATGTTATCTCATGACTTTAATTTGCATGTCTTTGGTTATTAGTGTTTTGACAATTTTCATGTGTTTACCGGCTATTCTTCTCTTAAAAATTAAACTCTTGTTTTGAGTGTATCTTTTTATTCTAACTGTCTTCATCAATTAAGACAGTTTGGTCCCTACACAGAGAGGTAACTTAATCAATATTTCTACAATAGACCGAGAATCCATATGGACTTCCACCCAGGAATCTATAATGCATACAGTTTGCTTCTCCTCTTCTGTTCATCTTCCCAAATTTAACAATTTCTTCTGTGAAATGTAGTATTCAGAGAAAATGTGATTTTTTCCTATTCCCTATAGTCCTTTGAGACATTCTTTTGATTGAAACTTTTTTCTCATTTTCACTGTTCCTCATACATCATTAGTAGGAACTCTTGGGTTATGGGAGGGCGATGTATGGACTGCATATTTATTGGGCTCTAATTGTGTGTCTAAATGAATGCACCAGTCATGCAACTACAAATGTAAGTCTTAAAAATGATAATTTGCATAATTAGCTGACAGGAAGGCCTGAGTTATTATTTAAGTTCACATATAACATTACATCGTCAAGTGTTAATTTATGCTCTGTTCTTTCCAGAATGATTGAGCTGTTTGGGAGTTTTATTTATGACTCATGCTCAGATCTATTTTGCAGTGCCGATAATGTAGAGATAATGGGAATTTATAGTTAGCTCTGACAAGAGGCCATAAAACAAATGACTGGATGTTTTCTCTATTGCTACAGGCTCAATTTGTAACGTAAAGTACTTAATAATTGTTATTAATGAACTCACTATGGTTCGTGTATAGACACAGCTGGAAATCACATCTGTTATCAGGCAGCCTGGGTGGAGTAAAGTACAGACGCTGCAGGGAACTAATAGCTACAAAAGGAAATGACATCACAGAGCCATAGGAAGTGCCCATAGATGTTAGCTGCAGGGAGACAGAAGAGACTTAGGACAGAGATGCTTACAGAACTGGGCTGTTTTTATTTATTTTCTTGCATATGGATCCCAATTACAAGCCAGAGTTCCAGGATCGATCCATGTATTAAATATCAGTAAAGCTTATATGTTATTTTTTAGGTAAAAGAATTAAAAGACACAAGATTCAGCTTGCCAACTTACCTTTTCTGTCTTATCTTCTGCTACTCCCCTTGAAACACTCTGTTGTTCCCTTGAAATTTTATATTTGCCTTTGTTTTTATAGACTTCTGCTTTCCTGCCTATGTGCTTTTCCTTATGTTTTTGCCTCCATTTAAGGCCACTCCTCTTAAATTATTTCAAAAGAGAAAGAACTATTCTTATTCATTCATTCACTTACTAACTTATTTGCATATGTCCCCAATCCCAAATTTCATTTTTTTTCATTCATTCTTCATTAGCAACCATTCTAATGTATTTGGTATGTATCATTCATTTATATGTCATTTTAAAAAGTATGTTTTGTTTTGTGTGCCTGTGTTTTTAATCTATGGAAATAATGGTAAGTTGTGGATCTCATTTTGTTTCATTTACTTAGCACTGAAGTGCCAGTCATGGTGCTCTGTGAACATCTAGTTCATTCTTCCTAAATGCTTCATCAAACTCCACGTGTATCCACCAAACTTGGTCTATCCACTTTTCCAGTTAGTGATGGACACTCGGATTGTGCTGAATCCCTATCACCATAAACAAGGCTGCAATAGACATGGCTATGTATGTCACTTGTGGACCTGTGGGAGAATTTCTTTGGTCTACACACCTGTGAGTGTAATTGCTGGATTGTAAAATATATGTAAGCTTGACTTGACTAGGTGCCGACAGATAGGTCTTGAGAATATCTGCACCATTCTTCTCCCAGCAGGAAGGTATGTGGGGTCCTCTATCCCCACTCTCTACCAATAGTTGAGATTGCTTAGTTTTACATTCTAACTAAATTAACAGGGATAAGATACTATTTCATTATTGTTTTCATTTGCTCCTGTGATGACTAATGAATTTGGATGTCTCTTGATTTGCATATTAGCTGTTGGTTTTATTGCCTATTCATATTTTTGCCCATTTTTTCTTTTGGGTTATCTGTCTCTTGTTGACTTAATCCTTACATGTTTGCATATTGCCAGTTTTGGATATTGTTGATATTTTCTTATAGTCCCTTATCTGTCTTTATCCACTCTTCCTCTATTAAACAAAAATACTTAATTTTTTTAATAGATGAAGTAGTCATTTTAAAGACAGTTTTGCCTTTGGATGTATGCTTTTCAAGTTTTTAAAAAGAGTTATTTCTTGACTCTGCATTGCGAACATGTACTCTGACATTTTCTTCTATTGATTTTCTATTTCATCTTTCATCAATCTATCTGGATTTTACTTTTATATGTGATTTTAGTTAAGAATCCAATTTTATTTTCTTCCTAATGCCATAAACAAAACAACTTCTCTTTTCACCTTTGATTTTTGGTGTTACACTTCTACATTTATTGTGATTTAAATTTTCATGTATACATGATCTTTCTCTAAGTTCAATGCTTTGTTCTATTGTTCTATTTGTCAATCTGTTCTTAAATCACTACCCAGTTATTTTATTACTACGTGTTGGGATAGGGAGTCTGCCATGGGCCCTGGGAATCCCTGAACATTCCTGCTGAGAATGCCAAACTGCAAGACTTATCTGTCTCCTGAAACTGAGCAGTTTCTGTAGCTGGTAGCACAGGCAGCCAAGTAGGTCAAGCAACCATAGTATGACTATTTGTCATTCTCTGGTGGCTGGGAGGGAAAGGGAGAGGAGGAGAGAAGGAGAGACTCTCCTATTTGCTGCTTACTTTGAATGGTGCTGTACCCATCTGAGTGGGGCTGTTTGGTCATTGTCTTGCATCACTTTTATCACTCCTATTTCTAAATGTACAATTGTAATAATTAGTATTGATGTTTTACGTGTATGTGCCATGAACTCTCATAAAATCCATGGGTGATTGTCCCAATTGAAAAGAGCCACTTGTAGAGAAATTATCACAGACAGTGGATCATTAACTGGTTTCCCAGTTCCTCTGGTGATGTACAATAGAAAGCAGAAGGAATTCTTGGAAGAGAAAAGGGAATCACAGTCACTGGGTCTGTAAACCCCATGGACCCTTCTGAACCATGGATATGTGCTACTGTTAACTGTGCTCGTTGGACTAATATGAGTGAATATTTTGTCAGCACTTGAATGTGTGCATTCTGCAATTGTTAAGTGGAATATTCTATTAATATGAATCATTTCAAGTTGTTGATAGTGCTGTTCAAGACTTCTTTATGCTTTCTCTAATCTTCTGCCTATCTTTTCTATCAGTTATTGATTGAGGAGTGTTTAGAGCTCTCATTTTAATTGTGGATTTGTCTATTTCTCATTTCAGCTCTTTGCTTCATATATTTTGAATCTGCTATTAGATGCATATACATTTAAATTTTAAAAATAAATTAACCATTTTATCCTCAGGAAATATTCCTCTTTACCTCTGGTAACAAGACTTGTTCTGAAGTCTGCATCATCTGCTATTATCTTAGGCATTGCAGCTTCCTTTCATTTAGTGCGTGCATGGCATGCCTGTTTCTGTCCTTTCACTTTTAACTCAACCATGTGTTTATATTTAAAGTGAGTTTCTTGCAGATCATATTTAGTTATTATTTTAAGTCCAATTTGAGAATCTCTGGCTTTAAATTGGAGTGTTTAGACCAAGTGTCAACAAACGTTTTCTGTAAAGGGCCAGATAGAACAAATGTTAGGCTTTTGGGATCATATGTTCTCTGCTGAAATCGCACAACTCTGCTATTTTTTTTTTTTTTTTTTTTTTTGAGACGGAGTCTCGCTTTTTCACCCAGGCTGGAGTGCAGTGGCGCGATCTCGGCTCACTGCAAGCGCTGCCTCCCGGGTTCACGCCATTCTCCTGCCTCAGCCTCTCCGAGTAGCTGGGACTACAGGCGCCCGCCACCACGCCCGGCTAATTTTTTGTATTTTTAGTAGAGACGGGGTTTCACCGTGGTCTCGATCTCCTGACCTCGTGATCCGCCCGCCTCGGCCTCCCAAAGTGCTGGGATTACAAGCGTGAGCCACCGCACCCGGCCACAACTCTGCTATTATAGCATGAAAGCAGCACAGATAACACAAGAATGAATGGGCATGGCTGTGTTTCAATACAATGAAACTTTATAAAAAATGATGATGGGCTGTATTTGGCCCATGGGACATATCTTGCTGACTTACAGTTTAGACGCTTTACATGTAAAGTAAATATTGTCATAGTCAAGTTTAAATCACTCACGTTGTTGTTTCTTTTCAGTTTGACTCATGTGTCATTCATTTCCTACCATCCCCTGCCACCTTCCATATCCTTTGGATTGAGTATTTTTTAGGATTCCATTTTATCTCCATTTTTCAATGTATTATCTGTACCTCTTTGTGTTATTATTAAATGATTGCTCTGTGGTTTACTATATACATACCACAGTCTACCTTAATATTACAGCACTTTATAGATAGTAAAAGAATCTTAAATACTTTCACTCCCCCAGCATTTTGTGTGACTTTTTGTCATACATGTACTTTATTTAAATTATAAGACCTACAATGCATTGCCACTACTTTTGTTTGATGCAATCAGTTATCTTTTTTAAGACAGTGATCCCAGGCCTGCTGTGTTAACTTGCTTTTTTTGCACAAGTACAATAAGGATGCATTCTTTTTCAACTAGAGTTTCACAAGATAATTAAGGCCTGCCAAAAATGATTTATGTGACCCTTTTCTCAATTTTCCCTCAGGCAGGATACAACCAATGCCTTTCTAAATGTATAGGAGACAAGTTAACTCATTACATATAACACATGTATTATGTAATGTACATTACATATTATAAAATGTAATATTATACAAAATACAATAGTTTACTATATATAATAAATGCATTAAGGTTTGTCTTCCAGAATCTGGGTTGAATTGGTGGAGTACATTGAAAACTGGAATGCACTATACAAGCTTAGCGTGACCTGATATAATAAGAGCAATGTTATCTATCATTTATCTATTAGACCAAGAGCGTCTCTGCCACTCTTCCATATTCCATGGTAGGTGAAGTAATGGCTCTCCAAAGATGTCCATGCCTCTGGGACCTGTGAATATATGACCACACACTGCAAAAGAAACTTTGGAGATGTGATTCAGGTTAAGGACCTTATGCTGGAAAAATTATCCGAATTATCCAGGTGGGCCCAATGTAATCACATGAATCCTTAAAAATGGACTATCTCTTCTGACTGTAGGCAAAGAGAGGTGTGACTAAAAACATGTGTCTGAGACATCAAAGCTTCCGTCTTTGAAGGTGGAGGAGAGGGTCACAAGCCAAGGAATGTGAGCTGTCTTTAGAAGCTGGAGAAGTAAGGAAACATTTTCTCCGAGAGTATCTCCAGTGAGACCTGTGTTAGACTTCTAATTTACAGAATGCTGAGAGATAATACAGTTTTATTGTTAAAATTACATTTGGGCTAATTTGTTACAGCAGCAATAGCAATACACCCTCTCTCTTCAGAAATGATAACCCTATCAGGGAGGATGGTTGATCCATTAGGCATTGTTGATAGCGTTCTGGTAGTGGGGATTTATGAGAAGCTACCAAATAATATCATATTAAGCTACTGGGGGAGTATTCACTGTGTGTGTCAAAAAATGGTTATCGAGGATAATTATGAAAGAGACTGAGATTGTGAGCATGTAGGGAAGTCCCTAAACACCTGCAGTATTATCAGTGAACATTTCATTAAAAATACTTAACATGTTTGTCTATATTTATACTTTCAAATGAAGAAAACTCAAAGAGCATTTGTCCAATACTTTTTGTAAGTAACTTAACCTTTCTGGATATGTTTACTTGCCTATAAAATAGAAATACCATGCCTCTCCATAACCTATCTCAAAATTCTCAGCATCAACTCAGTTAAGGTATGTATAAGACCTTTGAAAGAACAGATCCCATCCAGGTGGCTCCATGTTTACTTAGTGTGTGCCATGCTTCAGAAATAGTGGTGCTGTGTATGAGCATGTCAGGTTTAATCATCCACATGATTGCTGTCCCAAGGCTGAGTGTTGTGATCACAGTGCTGCTATTGGCACTTGTTCTTATGAAATCTCTGTGTCTTCCACTTGAAAAATTGTTTTGTTAAGTATGCAATTCTGGATTGATCTGTCTGTCTATCTATCGATCGATCTATCTATCTATCATCATCTGTCTATCTATCTATCTATCTATCATTCTATCTATCTATCTATCTATCTATCTTCAGTGCTCAGATGGTATTTAATCATCTGATGGCTTCCATAGGATAAAGGTAGCTGTAAGTCTAAGTTCCTCCTTTGCAGATCATCAGTACTTTCTCTGGCTGATTTTAGGATGTTTCTGACTTTGTGTTCTGGTGACAACATTGTGTGCACACATAGGTTTCTTTTTGTTTGCCCTGCATGGAATATATAGTGCTTTTAAAACCTCTATAATCCAGAGCTTTATTTGTTCATGGAAGATTAGGAAGATTCTCATTAGGAAGATTCTAGCCATTATTCCTTGCCACTCCTTCTAGAAGTCCAGTCAGCTGTGTGTGGCATTTTTTATTCTATCCCTCCATTTCTCTTAACTTCCTTTTGGTATTTTCTTTTTTTTCTGTGTAATTTGCTCATATATAAATTCTGGGTAATTTACTCAGATATACCACCCAATACACCAAATTATTCCTTATGCATTGGGCTTTTCCCATGTGAGTTCAATACTTTTAGTGTTATTTCAGGTCTGCCTGGTTATTTCCAGCCATCCTTTCACTTGTTCATCTTTGTGATTTCCTCTTTTATTCCTTTGAATATTATCTACTCAGCCACTCTATTTTCTATATCTAACAATTCTGATTTGAATGTCTGCAGTCTAAATCATTTGTTGTTTCTGTTTACTCTCACATTGTGGATTGCCTCTCATGTATTTGTTCATATTTAAATGTGAACTCTTATTTTCATAAGTTAATTTGAGGAAATCCTGAAGGCCTACATTTTCTATTTGCTTTTTTCTAGAAAGATTTTCATCTGGTTCTTCCAGGAGTCAAGAGCACAAGTGATCTGCAGCTACTTTTGTCTCTTCAAAAGTCTCTGATTCACCTGGGAGCCCCAGTTTTAGTTCATCTGCTTGGCGGCTGTCTCAACCTCAGTCTTAGGATCACAGAGCCGCTACTGGCCTTTGTCTTCAAGAAGACCCTGTGGCCCATTTGCTCACTACTCACTGCTCTTAGTTTCCAGCTTCTATTGAAGTATTTAAGTTAGAGGTGGTTTTATTTTGTCATGGGTGTGTGCACAGGGGGAGACTGTTTCCTTAGAGATTTTCCCTGATTTTTGAGAGTCTATTAATACATAAATCTTGTTACCCAGGATTTAGTTATTCTCCAGGAGTAGTCCTCCTTCCTGCCAGACTGTCTAGTCTTTGTAATGCCAGAAGCAAAACCCCTAATTTGCTTGTTTTTTAAAAAAGTTATTATTTTAAAATTGGGCCAAAGAAGCAGAAGTTTGAGTTCATCACACTTCTCAGTTCAGGGCATATCACTTGTCCATGCACGGCTGATCTTTTATTTATTTTTTGATTTGATTTTATTCCATTTCTCCACTTCCATCAACCCCACAACAATTTTAACATATTTACTGTGTATCCCTTTGTTTTATATGTTTTCATAAAAATTGTTTTGTTTGCATATATTCAGTTAATGCATACAAATGGTATTGTGTTATCTCATTTTGTTCCTTACTTTTAAAAAGCACCATGTTTTATTTATTTCTGTTTTTAGAGAAGGAGTCTCACTATGTCGCCTAGGCAGGAGTGCAGTGGCTTTTCACAGAGATAATCCCACTACTGATCAGCATAAGAGTTCTGACCTACTCTGTTTCCAACCTGGGCCAGTTCACCTCTTCTTAGGCAACCTGGTGGGCCCCTGCTCCCAGGAAGTCACCATGTCGATGCTGAACTTAGTGTGAAAACCTGATAGGCAGAGCTGACTTCAGCCCAGAACTCCTGGGCCCAAGTGATCCTTCTGCCTCAGCTTCCTGAGTAGCTGGAACTGGGACTATAGGCATGCACCACCAGGCTTGGCTAAAGCACATGGTTTTAAGATCCACCTGGTGGCGGGGGGCGAGGTGGCTCATGCCTGTAATCCCAGCACTTTGGGGGGCCAAGGCAGTGGATCATCTGAGGTCAGGAGGTTGAAACCAACCTGGCCAACATGGCAAAATCCTGTCTCTACTAAAATCACAAAAATTGGCCAGGTGTGGTTGTGGGCACCTGTAATCCCAGCTACTCAGGAGGCTGAGGTAGGAGAATTACTTGAACCTGAGAAGTGGAGTTTGCAGTGAGCCAAGATTGCACCACTGCACTCCAGCCTGGGCTACAGAGCAAGACTCCGTCTAAAAAAAAAAAAAAAAATCCACTCAGATTTCTCTATGTATGTCTAGTTTGCTGTTTCTAGCATCTTCATAGAACTGCATGGTATAAATCCATCACATCTATTTATCCATACTTCCAGTAATAAGCATATTGCCTCTGAATCCCCATAAATCTCATTATTTTAGCAATGTGAAATCAGAAGATCTGGGAGGCAAATTGTTTTGTTCAAGATACATAACTGAGATTTTTTTTCAGTTTTTGAGGATAAATTGCTTGATTATTGATCCAATAATAACCCTACTGTATCCTATTGCTTCCTCATGCATCCTTGATTGCAACTGTTATCTGAAATAAAGCAGAAAGGTCTTGTATCACTTTGAGCAAATAACCTACCTACTATATGATCAAAGACTTGGAGTCTGGAACAGGGATCCAAATAGGCTTCATCTTGATTACCATGTTGGTTCGAATGGTAGAGGCTTCTTCAAGCACTCTCAAGAAGAACTGCGGGGCACGTTTGGGATCTGCAGCAGACTGTGCTGTTATCATCAGTAGATGTCTGTCCAAAGCTTGGGATGAGGAGTATTGGTCATCTATCTTATTCCTGATCTTTCAGCTGAGCTAGAGAACGGATAAATAACATTGAAATACCTTTAATAAACACCTCTGGAAATTACAAATACAAAGCCCAAATATAGTTGATGAAGACGTTTAATTTCTCTGTGCCTTTAGTACTGGGCACATATCCCGTGACTTAGGAATTGAAGGAACTGCTATGATTTTGGAATACTTAAAGCTGGCTATTTAAACCAATTCCTTATACCCTCAAAGGGTAATATTTAATTTGGAGAAGGCACATTTGTTTAGAAATAAATGTGATATATTAATTATGTTAAAATATAATAGCTGTCTCTATGAATTGTTTTAGAAATAAAAACATGCTCAAAAGGCCATGGTAGGGCTCTTACAAAGAAATGAGGGGATGTTTGGGACTTTAATAACTGATTAAAGGACTAGAAGCTTTGTAGTGATGGTTTGGGGAGGTAATCCCCAGCAGGCAGTGTGAACAGAATCACACAGGACTCTCGCAAAGATGAAGCAGACATGGTAGATTCAGACACCAGTGTGTCTTTGTCTCAGGTCTGAATAAATCTAGACTCCAAGTTTGGGAAGGAGGGACTCTGGGAGGTCATCTAATCCAGATTCTATCCATATTTAAAATGTGTTTTAAAATATGTTACCCATTTTTGTTTGAACACATCCATTGATGGAGACCTCACTACTGAAAAGATGGCTCATTTTCTTTTTTAAAAAATTATTTGTTTTTTTAATTTTAATTTTTTATTATTTTATTTATTTATTTATTTTTTTTGAGACAAAGTCTCACTCTGTCAACCCAGCTGGAGTGCAGTGACACAATCATGGTTCACTTCAGCCTTGACTTCCTGGCTCAAGTAACTCCCTGCTCATCCTCCTGAATAGCTGGGACTACAGACACACACCACCATGCCTAGCTAATTTTTTGTTCTTATTTTTAGTAGAGACAAGGTCTTGCTATCTTGCCCAGGCTGGTCTTAAACTCCTGGCCTTAAGCAATCCTCCTGCTTCAGCCTCCCAATGTGCTAGGATTACAGGCATGAGCCACTCTGCCTGGCTCCATTTTGTTTTTGGAAAGAATTGATTGGAAGTTTTTCCTTGAATAATTCTAAAATCTGCCTCTTGTAAACTCATTCACCAGTCCCAGTTATGTTATCTGGAAAAATCCAGAAGGAGTTCTGTACCTTTGGAATAATAATGCCCCTCTCATAGCCTCCACAATTCCATTGGTAGGAGGGTAAAGAGAGGGCTGCGGGTCCCCATATATCCCTACATCTCACCATTTACAACCTCAGGTGCTTCTAGACATTGCCAAATGTCCCTGGGGTGGGTGGATGGGGAGCAAATCATTGCCATTGAGACCAACTGCCCTAGACTCTGTTCCTCAACCTCCTTTTCTCCACATATTTTTGTCTTTTATGATAAAATATTTTGGAAACTATCATCTTTACTTTTCGTCCTAATTTTTTATCTACGAATCTCTCTTAATCCCCTTTTAGCTAAGGATTCTGACCCTATTGCTCCTCTGAAGCGTCTCTTGTTAAGGTCACTGTAGACCTCAGTGTTGCTAAATCCAGTGTTCAATTTTCAGTCATCATCTTACCTGACCTATCAGAAGTATTTGACATTATTGATCACTTTCTCTTCATTAAAGAAATTTCTTTACCTTGAATGTTACCTCGGTCTTCATTTTTCTCCTATCTTATTAGCCACCATTTGTCTGCCTTTATCATCTGACTCCTAAAACTTAGTAAGCCCAGGGCTCTGTGCTTGCACTTCTCTTTTCTATCTGCATTATTCCCTTATTGACTGTGTCCAGTCTAAATATTAATAATATCTAATACATTATTGATTTTATAGTTAGATATCCAACCTGACTTATTTAAACTTCACACTCTTATCCAGCTGCTACTCAGCACTTCAACTTACAAATCTATTAGATAGTTCAAACTTAACATGTTCCAAAACAAACTTCCAATTATCCTGCTCTTTAAATCCTCTCCTTCTGGTAGTCTTTAACTGGTAAAAGGAAGGTTTTTTTTTTGTTGTTTTTTTTTTTTTTTTTTTAATGTATCAAGATTTCCATCACAGAGTCTACTTTATGTTTTTCACATTCTTTTCCTATTTTTTGAAAAGTGTTTTGCATTTACCTTAGAGACATATCGGAAGTCTGGACCATTTTTTTGCACCTCCAGCATTACCAGCTGGATCCAAGCTACTATCATTCCTCTCTCCATCCCCAGATCATTGCAGTAATCTCTGAATGAGCATCCCTGCTTCCCTCCTTGCTCTGCTACCTACCCCTGCTATCTATAGTCAACACAGCCACTATCGATCTGCATAAAACCATGTTAAAATGAGGAAATGTTGGTCAAAGTGTATAAACTTGCACTTATAAGACGAATACATTCTAGAGACCTAATGTACACCATGGTGATTATAGTTGATGGTGTATTTTATACTTAATTTTGCTGGGAGAGTAGATCTTAGCTATTCTTACAACACAAAAACAGATAACTGCGTGAGGTGATGGATATGTTAATTAACTTGGTTTAGGTAATCATTTCACAATGTTTACATCTATCAAAACATCCAGTTGTACATCGTGAACACATAGAGATTTTATTTATCAGTAGTACGTCAATAAAGAGTAAAATTAAAAAAAAAAAGATGAGGTTCAGTCATCTCACTTCTCAACTCCAAACCCTTCAGTGGCCTCTTATATTACTCAGGGTGAAAGCCAAAGCCTTACCATGGTGCAGAAGACCCCATCTCTTCCACCATCTCCGTCTTCGTTTCTTCAGTATCCTCTTCACTGGTCCTGAAATATGACCCTCATGTTCCTGCGTAGGGGATTTTGTGTTTTCTCTTTTATTGGCTTAGAATGTTCTTCCCCAAATATCTACATGGCTGACTCTCAGATATCCTTCCAAAGCTGGCTTTTAAATGCCCTCCTCACTGAAGCCTATTTAAAATTGCACTCCCTGCTATCTCTGGTTCTCCCCTTCTTGGTCCTTTCTTTAAATTTTCTTCTTAGCATCTATCACTTCCCAATGTGCTATGTAATTTATTGTTTGGCTTATTGTCTGTCCTCCATCACTGGAATAGAGTAATCTTCAAGGTGAAAAAAAGATACTTGCCTGCTTTGTTTACTGCATGATGACCAGTGCCTGAAAAAATAATACTAAAATGTATTGTTGAATGATTGACTGGAATCATAGAAAATAATTGATTTTGATTTTGATTTTGATTAATTTAGAAAAAAATCAGAGGCTGAGCCTTGTTTTCAGTTGGTCCTTTTTTTTTATTTTTTCTTGTTTTTTTGATACAGGGTCTGGCTCTGTTGCCCAGGCTGTAGTGCAGTGGCATGATCTCAGCTCACTGCAACCTCTGCCTCCCGGCTCAAGCAATCCTCTTGCTTCAGGCTCCCAAGTAGCTGGGACCAAGTTACGTGCCACCATGCCTGGCTGATTTTGTATTTTTGTCAAGATAGGCTTTCACCATGTTGTCTAGGCTGGTCTTGAACTCCTGAGCTCAAGTGATCCACCCGCCTCAGCCTCCCAAAGTGCTGGGACTACAGGCCTGAGCTGTGGTGCCTGGCCAACTGGTACATTTAAACCTGGTTTGTCATCTGCCTCAGTAGCAGGATAGCTCAGTTATTTTTAACCTGTACTAAGATGACTTTTAAATCTACACTATAAAACTGAACATAATCCTAAACCATACATGATCTCTATGCCTAAATTTCTTTATGTTGTACAAGTGAGTTCTGGACCAAAGTGTCTGTGTATGCTGCTTTACGATGAATAGGTGAGAAAAATGTTATGCAGAATCATCATTGGGGTAGGTGAAAGCTCAAGCCTCTGACTTAAATTTTCTTTATATGTAAAAAGAAGATTTAAAAAATTCGGATAGGATTAATAATACATGATCATTATGATCAATTCCATTAACTCATAAAATATTAAGAAGAAAGTAAAGGTCACACTGAAATATTCACCACGAACATTTTGGTGACCATCTCTCCATTCATTTCTTTACATAATATATGCTACATATTATTTTAAATAAATGGTATTATGTTCATGTTTTTATTGCACATACATTCATAAATGACCTTCCTTTCCTGCATTCTGTTTTTCCCCACCCTCTTCACTCTTCCAGAGAATAACAATGGGAGGTGTATCTTCCATGCACTGCCTCTTCATGTCTATGTAGTCGTGTACAAATACAATGATGCACCCTGTTCGGATTTTCTTTGTATTTATTCTTCTTGGAGCTCCTTGGTCATCTTGGATTTATAATTTGATGCTTTTAAACAATCACATATATTATATTTTTGCCATTATTTTTCAATTATGTTTTTGCCCCTTTATCACCTCTTCTTTTGGTCTGTCTACAATTACACATGTGTTAAACCACTAAATGTTTTCTTGCAAGTCATTAAGGCATTTCATTTAAATTTTTTGTGTTCTTCAGATTTAAAACTTTTAATATTTCTGTCTTCCAGTAGTTGATCCTTGCTTCTGCAATCTTCAATCTAGCATTAAACCCACCCAGTGTTTTGTTATTGTTGTTTTTCCAGATATTATTCTAGAGTTTCCATTTGGTTCTTTTTTTATAGTTTCCACTTCTCTGATGCATCTCTGTGTTTTCATTCATTACGTTCATCTTTTTCTTTGTCTTCTTGAACAATAGTAGCTTTAAATTCTTATTATCTACTTCCAACATCTGGTCATCTTAAGATCTGTTTCTATTTACTTTTTTTCTATAACATTGGACCATATTTCTTTTTTCTTTCCATGTCTAATATATTTTTCATTAGATTTTGGATACTGTAGATGTTAGCTTGTAGGAACTCTGAGTTCTTTTGTGTTCCTCCAAAAAGAGTGATGAGTTTTGCCCTTATAGGCAGTTAAATTACTGGCTAATCACCTTGAACTTTTGGAGGCTAAATTTTACACTTCGTTAGAGCAACTCTGTTTTATGTTTCCCCTCAAGTCCTAAGAGGACACTCTTAGTTTTGGGATATAGCATTTACTCCTAAATGTGGTAATTATGGGATTTCAATGGAAGCCAGGGGTGTTTGTAAGTACTTCAAATTTAGTGCAATTCAAATTCCAAATTCTGACTTCATTGCAGCTGAATTCTCCTCTCTAGTTTTGCCTTCCAACTGTTGCTTTCTGCTAGAGTCTTTGAAGCCTCCTCCCTGCATGTGTGGTTCAAGGGTCAGCCAAGGATTTCTCCATTCCCGGACTATCTTTTTTAACTTTCAGTTTCTCACACAGCCTTGAATTTTGTCCCCTGATGCCTTAAGTTAAAAAGACAGTGTGTGGTTTTCTGCCTGAGTTCTAGGGGCTGCATACCATGTGGTCTTAAAGCCTGTAGAAGAAAAGCCATACGTGATGGTAAGTTTTATGTGTTAACTTGGCCAGGTTATAATGCCCAGTTACGCAGTTAAATACTAATGTACGTTTTGCTGTGAAGGTGTTTTGTAGATGTGGTTAACATATTGGTTGGCTTTAAGTAAAGAAAATTATTATCTGTAATATGAGTGGACCTCCTTTAATCAATTGGAAAGCCTTAGGAGCAAAACTGAGGTTTCTCTGAAGCAGTAGAAATTTTGCCTTAAGACCATAGCATTGGCTTTTGCCTGAGAGTTTTCAGCCTGCTCCTGTACCCTGCAGATTTCAGACTTACCAGCTCTCACAAACATGTGAGCCAAATCCTTGAAATATGACACACATGTATATATAATTATTTATATATAAATATACTTGTGTGTGTGTGTATCCTGTTGGTTCTGCTTCTCTGGACAGCCTGATTGATATACCATGTAAACATGTGTCTGTCTCAGTTCATTTCCTTTCTTTGAAATATTTAATCTTCTCAGTTCCTGCCTGGTTTTGTCATTTTTTATGACTCTAAATAGTTTTTATACATTTTTTTCCAGAGCAGTTAATTGTTAGCTGCATGACATTTAACTTGATACAAGCTACTTTGGCATTAAAAAATCTGATTTTATCGATAATATCAGGTTAACTGTGCATCCCTGAGATGAATCTAATTCGGTCATTACTGAAATACTATATGCTACTTGTTTGATTTGTAATATTTGCTTTAGAATTTTAACATTGAGGTTCAAAATTAAAGTTTGCCTATAATTTCTATTTCTTGTACCAATTTTGTCAGGTTTTAGAATAAAGAATACGCCAATTGACTAATAGAAGTTAATGTGTTTTTCCCTTTTAAAAATAGTCTGGAAATGTTTAAAATTAAATTTTTTTCTTTTTGTGTGTTAGGTAGAACTTGCATGTAAATGTGTCTTGACCTCACATTTTCATTCAGAAAAGATTAATGAGCATTTCAAGTAAAAATAGTTATAGAACCATTTGTGCTTTCTATTTCTTTGTTAATCAGTGTTAGTAATCTGTATTTTTCTCAGAATTTGCATCTTTTCTTTGTGTTTTATAATTTAGTGGCTTGAATTTTTTCATAATACTCACTTATAGTCATTTTAATATCCATTATATCTCTAGATATGCCTAGCTAAAGATACTCAATATTTCTTACGTCTTATTTTACTGTTGTTGGTAATGGTGGTGTTCTCTCTCTTCCTATGGTACAA
The DNA here is from genome assembly GCF_028878055.3 of Symphalangus syndactylus. Classification (NCBI taxonomy): domain Eukaryota; kingdom Metazoa; phylum Chordata; class Mammalia; order Primates; family Hylobatidae; genus Symphalangus; species Symphalangus syndactylus. Next base: position 148,048,015 of record NC_072425.2, read on the forward strand.
ATTTGTAAATTTTATTGTTTTTTCCTAGATCTTTCTTTTTAGCTTTGCTGACCTTTGTTTTTTTTGTTTTTTATTTCATTAATGGTTACTTTTAAGTTTATTATACCCTTAATCTTGATTCGTTTTTATTCTGATTTTTTTACACTTGTTAAGATGAGGGCATATTTTGTTAGCTTTTTTTGTAATATAAGGATTTAAGGTCACAGATTTATTCTAGGTACTGTATCCTATATGTTTTGATATGTTTTATTATGTTTTAGTATTAAGTATTTATAAAATCTCCATTATAGTCTTCTACTTGACTCTTGAGTTAGTAAAAAATGTTTCCCTTTGTAATTTCAAAAATGAGTTTTTAAAACAATGTTTCCTTTCACTTACTGATTTCTGTTGAGTGACTTTTTAGTTAAGGAAGAACATATATGATATGTTACGAGTTCCTTGAAGTTTGTTGAGCTGTGTTTTATGGTCTAGTATGTTGTGAATTTTAATAAATGTCCCATGTGAATTTAAGTAAAACGTGCATCCTGTAATTACTGTTGGAGTTTTAGAGGGCAGCCAACCATAATACACCTGTCTTCTCCACAAGAGTTCTGGCAGCATCAAGAAATGAAACAAAATGTTGGTAGATGGTGTCCAACTTACTCATTTTATTACTGATCAAGCTGATGTTTTGACTGTGGCTTAAAGGTATGGGCAAGTGAATGTCTTAACACTAAACATTTAGGCAGAGTAACCCATGTGGTTTCAGGGTGCGCTAGGCTGATGTGGCCTTCTCTCATAATGGATGGTAGCTACTATGGCCAAATTATGGCAGAGAGTATTAGAGCAGATTATTTAGTCCCTGTCAGAAGCTTAGTTCTAAGAAAAAGAGAAGGGGAAGGATTTGGCATCTGTATGCCACATTTTTCTTTCTATGCTGAATGATAAGATTAATCCTTTGGGGAAGAGTATGTTAGGATTGAAGAATGGTCAGAAGTGTTATTCCAGTGAAATCCCCACAGGATGAAAGGACGTATCGGGTGTGTTCCTCTAACACTATTTTCTGTATTTTCATTAGATGAAGCTTGTTAAGTGTGGTGCTCAAGTCTTTCAAGTTATTATTTCATGCTAGCTCAGCCAGACATGCAAAATATATATGTGTGTGTGTGTAAACTAAAGTTTGGGATGTGTAGCATATCACAGTGCACAAGACAAACATTTGCTTTTTGTTTTATAGATTTATGCCTTTTTATTTATAAAATATCTACCTTCTTTTCTAAAATAGTTTTGTTGTTTTCCTAATTAAAAACCTAGTAGGTCTGTTTCATTTTCAGTTTTCTTAATAATAAAAACATGTTATACATTATCTTCTGAGTACAGTTTTTACCTTGCTTCATGTTCTACTTTTTGTTCTATAGACAGTCTCTGACTTATGATGGTTTGACTTCAACTTTATAATGGTGTGGAAGAAACATGCATTCAGTATAAGCCATGGTTCACACTTTAAATTTTGATCTTTCAAGGGCTAGGGATGTGTGGTATGATACCTTCTTGTGATGCTGGGCAGTGTCTGCAGATCCCCGTCAGCCATAGAATCAGGAGTGTAAGCATCTGAAACTCTGCAGTGTCCTATGTCGCCAGCTGATTTTGCCCAGCTGTAGGCTAATTTCAGTGTTGTAAGCATGTTTAAAGTATGCAATTGGTTAGGTGTATTAAATGCATTTTTGAGACAATATTTTCGTGTTACAATGGATTTATTTGAATGTAACAGCATTGTAAGTTGGGGAATATCTGTTTATATAAATCAGACATAAGAAGGCTCTGAAAGGTAGAAAGAAGAATGCTGACTGGCTAGGGCCTTGGGGCCAGAGGAATGACATGGTGGTGGGTTCCCTGGATTTTCTTTTTGCCTTCTATATCCCAGACTTTTTGGTGGAGAAACTAGCAGCACAGAAATGCCAGTGGGCACAGAGAAAAAAAAAATCCCAAGAAAAGCTGGCTCTTATAGCTAAAAGTCCAAGAAAGGGAAGGCTAGAAGGACAGAAAGGACTGGAAGTATAAACAATAACTTCTCTATTTCTGCCAAACACCACAGAAAAAACTGTGCCATCATTTCCATTCGCCCAGCAAAGGTTGAGTGGAGAGACTAGATGCCCGCCCTTGCAAGGCTGTCATGAGATGGCTCAATACCCACTACTGGGATGGTGTTAGAGAAGACCAAGCAGGGTGCTGGGACTTCTATCCCCACCACTTAGTAGTGGAGTATCCCCACTGTGGTGTCATCGGTGACCATACGTGGGGCCGGAACTTCCACCTCCACCTGGCAGTGACATGGCATCCCTCCCCCTCCTCACTGGGATGGCATCATAGGAGACCTAACAGAGAGTCAGGGCTTTTGTCATTGTCCAGTGGCAGTAAGGCTGCTCTCACCATGGTATCAGCAGATACCACATGAGGCACTAGAACCATTGCACCTGCCTAGCAGTAACAGGGAACACCCCACCTCAGGTGACAATGAAGGCCAGGTGGGGAACCTGCACTTCTACCTCTAACTGGAAGTAACAAGGTGGTGCACACCACATTCCCTCATCAGAGAAGTATCAGGAAAAGTCAGGTAAAACAAAAGGTTTAAATGAGATCCCTCCTCATAACATAATACCAATATGTTCAGGTTTCAATAAAAAAATCACTTGTCACACCAAGAAGCAGGAAGAGCTCAAAGTGAATATAGAAGGTAGTCAAGATATGCCAACACCAAGGTAACAGACATGTTAGAATTATCTCACAAAGACTTTAACGTGGTTATGCTAAAAGTTCTTCAATAAGCAATTACAAACCTGCTTGAAACAAAAATATCAAAAGCCTCCACAAAGAAACAGGAAGTCAAAGCAAAGAAATAGAGGATATAACAATAGAAATATTTACAAACAAAAAAAATCAAACCACGCTGGATGTGCTCAACAGCATAATGGAGGGGACAGAAGATGGAATCAGTGAACTTGAGGATAGAACAGTCAAATTATCCAATCTGAATAACAGAGGGGAAATAGATTAAAAGCAAAAAAAAAAAAAAAAACACCCATAAATATAGCAGGGAGATGTGGGAATATAACAAAAGATCTAAGCTTCGTGTCTTTGGATTTCTGGAAGGAGAGGAGAAAGGGCAGGACTGAAAAACGACTTGAATAAGTAATGGCAGAAAACCTGGCAAGAGACATAAACCCGCCTTTATGAGAAGCTGATCAAACCCCAAAGAGGATACACCTAAATAAATCTATATCAGACACATCGGAATTAGAGTTTTGAAAACTAAAGTTACAGGATTTTAAAATCTTGAAAGCAGCCACAGAAAGATGATACTTTAGCTACAGGGGAAAACACTTTAAATTACAGCAGATTTCTCTTCAGAAATTATGTAGTCCATGTGGAGGTGGCACAATATTTTTCAAGCGATGAAAAGAATGAACTGTCCGCTGGCATCTTATACTGAGCAAAAATATTTTTCAGGAATGAAGAGGAAATCATCTAGTTCTTAGATGAAGGAAAACTGTGACAATTTGTTTCCAGATGATCTATACCCAGGAAGGATAGCTAAAGAAAGTTTTCTAAACAGAAATGCAATGGTAGAAGAAGAAACCATGGAACATCAGGAAGAAAGAAAGAACTTGGTAAGCAAAAATCTGAGCAAATGTAACAGGCTAACAGGGTTTCCTTTTACTCCAGAGCTTTATAAATTACATTTTGTGATTGAAGCAGAAATGTAATACTGTTTAATGTGGTTCTAAATGTGTGCAGAAGAAACATTTAAGACAATTATATTATTAAAGGAAGAAGGTAAAAGGACATAAAAGAGGTAAGGTTTTTATAGTTTACAGAAACTGGTAAAGTTACAATTAGTCTATGAAATGTTATGTGCATATAATGTAATATTTAGAGCAACCACTAGAAAGCCTATACAGAGATAACACTAAAATTATTATACATATATTAAAAAGGAATTCTAAAAATGTTTAAGTAACATAGGAAGTTAGGAAGAAAAAACCCGAGAAACTAAAAGCAGAGAAAACAAACACAAAAGAAAAAATAAAATGGTAGACTTAAGCACTGACATATCAATAATTAATTAAAAGACAGAAATTGTCAAAGTGGATTAAAATGCATGACTTGATCTGCTGTTTATAAGAAATTCACAAACTGCATGCAAGTTGAAAATGAAAGGTAGGAATAAGAGATCAACGTTTTTAGCTTTCACATAGGAATGAGAACATGCAGTATTTATCTTTCTGTTCTTGTCTTATTTCACTTAAAGTAATGTTCTCCAGGCTCATCCATAGTGCTGCAAATGACAGGATTTCATTATTTGTTATGTATGAATAGTATTCAATTGTCTATATCTACCACATTTTCTTTATCCATTTATCCTGTTGATGGACACTTAGGTTGATTCCATGTCTTGACTACTGTGAACAGTGCTGCAATAAACATGCCAGTACAGATATCACTTCAACATATTGATTCCCTTTCCTTTGGATATACAGTTGACCCTTAAACAATGTGGGGGTTAAAGGTGCTAGCCCCTGTGCAATTGAAAACTTACACATTAACTTATGACTCCCCCCAAACTTAACGACTAATGGCCTGTTGTTGACCAGAGCCTTACTGATAACATAAACAATTGACTAATACATATTTTTTGTTATATGTATGATATACAGTATTCTTACAACAAAGTAAGCTAGAGAAAAAATTTATTAAGAAAATCATAAGGAAGAAAAATATATTTACTATTCATTAAGTAGAAATGGATCATCATAAAGGTTTTCATCCTTGCCTCTTCACATTGAGTAGGTTGATTATGAGGAGGAAGAGGAGGGGTTGGTCCTGCTGTCTCAAAGATGGCAGAGGTTGAAGAGGTGAAAGAGGTAGAAGGGGAGGCAGGGAGGGCAGGCACACTTGGTGTAACCTAATGGAAATACATCATCATTTTTGTCTGGCATTTTTGTTTTTTTTTTTCATTTCTCTAAAAGCATTTCTATATGATACTGATCCTGCTTTCATCATTAGGTTTAGTTTCAGTGCCCATATCATAGAAGGGAGCACATTATAAAAGAAGTCAAAAGTGGCCGTGAGTAATTGAAACCCTCCTGCCAGATCAGCTAATGTCAATTTGTTTTCTGGCACTGCCTCTTCTATGTCTTCTTCCACATATCTGGTGCTGATTCAAAAGCGCACATCTCCATTAAGTTGTCTTCTGTTAATTCCTCTGCTGTGGTGTCTATTAGCTCTTGAATATCTCTGAGATTCATATCTTGAATCCCTTCATGCCCCACCTTTTTGATATATTCACAATCTCTTTGATGATTTCCTTGGTCTGCTCTGTTGTAAATCCTATGAAGCCACGCACAGCATCTGGACACAGTTACCTCCGGCAGGAATCTATTGTTTCCCACCTGATGGCTTCTGTTGCCTTTTCTGTAACAATGATGGCATCTTTAATGGTGTACTATTTTCAAACATTCATGACGTTCTCATCCATACAGTTGACAATCCTTTCCATAGACTACCAAGTGCAAACGAGCCTGATGACTCCCTGATCTAGAGGCTGAATTAGAGACATCGTGTTTGGAGGCAAGGAGGCCATTTCAGCGCCTTGAGTGCTGAACTCGTGGGGTTCTGGGTGGCAGGGGGCCTTGTAGAATATCAAAAGACTTTAAAGGCAATCCCTTAATGGCAATGTGTTTCTTGACTTCAGGGAAAAATCATCACTGGAACCACTTGAGAAAAATTGTTCTTGTTGTCCTGGCCTTCTTGTTGTACAAAAAAAAAAGACTGGCAGCTAGTGTTTATATTTTTCCTTCAAGGTTTGGGAGTTAGTAGCTTTATAGATAAGGTCAGTCTTGCTCATAAACCTGACTACATTTGCGCAAAATGGTGGAGTTAGTCTATCCCTTCCCTGCTTTAAATCCTAGTGCTCACTTCTCCTCCTTACTAATAAATGTCCTTTGTGGCCTGCCCCACAAACTCCCTCCACTAAACGGCACACTTTTGTCTGCATTAAAAACTTGTTCAGGCAGATATTTTTTCTCTTTGATGATTTTCTTTTTCTTTCCTTTTTTGGAGCTGGAGTTTTGTTCTTGTTGCCCAGGCTGGAGTGCAATGGAGCAATCTCAACTCACTACAACCTCCGCCTCCTGGGTTCCAGCGATTCTCCTGCCTCAGCCTACCGAGTAGTTGGAGTTACAGGCATGTGCCACCACACCCGGCTAATTTTGTATTTTTAGTAGAGACAGGATTTCTCTGTGTTGTTCAGGCCGGTCTCGAACTCCTGACCTCAGGTGATCCTCCCACCTCAGCCTCCCAAAGTGCTGGGATTACAGGCATGAGCCACTGTGCCTGGACTTCTCTTTGATGATTTTCTTAACAGCATTTGGGAACTTATTTGCTGTCTCTTGGTCAGCAGAAACTGCTTCTCCTATTTTCTTGGCATTTTTAAAGCCAAATCTCTTGTTAAAATTATCAAACTATCCTTTGCTGGCATTAAATTCTCCAGCTTTAGACCCTTCACTTTCCTATTGCTGTAAGTTGTCATATAATGACTGTTTTTTTCTCAAATCATAGTAGAGTCTACAGGTATGCCTTTCTTATAACAATCCTGAACCCACATAAAAGCTGCATTTTCAATATGAGATAAGAAGGTATTAATATTTCACAAAAAGTGCAAGGTTTTCATGCCTGCTGGAATAGCTGCAGTGACAGGTTCACAATTTTTCTTTCCTTTCTTTCACAATGGTCCTTACACTGTATTCATTTGAAATGGTGGGCAATTACAGCTGCACACCTCAATCTACAGTACATATCAAGTAAATCAAATTTTTCTTCTAATGTTATGACTATTCTCTGCTTCTTGGAAGCACCTCTAGCATCGCTAGTGGCTCTCCGTATGGGTTTCGCAGTGTTATTCAATGTTCATGGTATGGCACTAAACACAATGAAAAATATGTGAGAACTGTGAGAGATCACTTTTTACTGTGCTATGCAATTTACTGGAGAGACAAACTGCTCACACAGAGATGATTAGTGTCACATGGTGTTTTAAGCAGATACTCGCAATACTTGAGCTCACTGCAATAGCAACAGGAGGTGGCTACAAAATTATTACAGTAACACAATGTGTACTCTAGTTCATTTTATGCAGTTATGATTTAATACTGCATTTTTATGTTTGTTTATGTTTCTCTTGATTTCCCACAGCATCCTGTGTGGTCTTTACGTTTTTGTGTATGGGTTTTGATACATTTTAACTTTATAATAAATTTGTGTATGTTTTATGGCAGTAAATGATAAAATAGACTAGTACCTACATGTATTTTATACATTCATGACATGCCATTTTTTTCTTAATTTGCTCAATATTTCTAAGCTATGTGGTTTCTCTGCAAGGTTTTCCAAATACTTGCAAATCTCCAAAAAATTCTCCAATATATTTATTTTTAAAAATCTACATGTACATGGACCTGTGTAGGTTAAACCTCTGTTGTTTAAGGCTTAACTGTATACCTAGCAGTGGGATTTCTAGATCGTATGGTAGTTTTATTTTTAGTTTTTTGAGGAATCTCCATACCGGTTTCCATAATGGCTGTATTAACTTACATTCTCACCAACAGTGTATAACAGTTTCCGTTTCTCCTTAGCCAGCTCTTGTTATTTTTTTGTCCTTTTGATAATAGCCATTCTAACTGGGGTGAGATAGTATCTCATTGTGGTTTTGATTTGCATTTCTCTGATGATTAGTAATGTTCAGCATTTTTTATATACTTGTTGCCATTTGTATGTCTTTTGAGAAATGTCTATTCAGATAATTTGCCTATTAAAATTTTTCTTTGCTGTTGTATTGTTTGAGTTCCTTGAATAGTCTGGATATTAATCAGTTGTCAGATTAAGTTTGCGAGTATTTTCTTTAGGTGTAACTATAGGCTGGAAAGGGAGGGGGGAAGAGGGACTAGGAAGAGGTTGGTTAATGGATGTAAAATTACAGCTAGACAGGAAGAATAAGTTCTAGTGTTTTTCAGCCCTATAAAATAGTATGGTTAACAATAATCTATATTTTTCAATAGCTATAAGGGAGGATTTTGCATCTTCCCAACACGAAGCAATGATAAACATTTGAGGTGATGGGTATGCTAATTACTCTGATTTGACCATTATACATTGTATATAGGTATCAAAACATCACACTGTATCCTATAAATATGTGCAATTATTATGTGGCAATTAAAAATAAAATAAAATGAGTAGGAATAGATAAATCGCACAATTTTTTTTTTTTTTTTCCTGAGACAGAGTCTCACTCTGTCACCCAGGCTGGAGTGCAGTGGCGCGATTTCGGCTCACTGCAAGCTCCGCCTCACAGGTTCAAGCCATTCTCCTGCCTCAGCCTCCTGAGTAGCTGGGACCACAGGCCCCAGCCACCACACCTGGCTAATTTTTTGTATTATTTTAGTAGAGACAGGGTTTCACCGTGTTAGCCAGGATGGTCTCGATCTCCTAACCTCGTGATCTGCCAGCCTTGGCCTCCCAAAGTACTGGGATTACAGGCGTGAGCCACTGCGCCCGGTCAAATCATGCAAATGTTAATTGAAGGAAGGCAGAGTGGATATATTAATATAAGATAAATTAGACTTTAGAGTACAATATGTTATAAGAGATAGAGAAGTACATTATTTAAAAAGATTAATCCCAAGTGTATATGCACCAGACAACAGAGCTGCAAAATATGTGAAGCAAGAACTAATACAACCAAAAAGAGAATTAGGCAAATCCACAGTTACAGTTGGAAACTTCAACATTACTCTATCAACAACTCTTAAAACAATAAGAAAATTAGCAAAAATATAGAGGAACTCAACACCACCATCAACCAACAGGATATAATCAACATTCATAGAACACTCCACTCAACAACAGCAGCTACATATTTTCTTAAATACCCATGGAACATATACAAAGATAGAATATCCTGGGCCACAAAACAAACTCAAATAATTTAGAAAGAATTGAAATTATACAGAGAGTGCCCTTTAACCACAATGGAATAAAAGTAGAAGTGAAAAACAGGAAGATAACAGGAAATTCTCCAAAGACTTGGAAACTAAACCACACACTGCTAAACAATCTATGGGTCAAAGAAATTCTCCAGAGGCATGAAAGTAGACATTGAATTGAATGAACATGAAAATACAACATATCTAAATTTGTAGGACACAACTAAAGTGGTGCTGAGGAAGACTTATAGTACCAAATTCAGACATTAGAAAAGGCTCAGATCAATACTCCCACCTGAAGAACCTAGAAAAAGAAAAAAGTAAACTGAAAGCAAGTACAAGAAAATAAATAATAAAGGCAAGGAGAGATAACTAGGAAATTAAAAACAGAAAATACAATAGAGAAAATCAATGAAACAAAGAGATTATGCTGAGAAGAGAAAGACATTGCCAAAAAATTGCAGAGAAAAAACTGAGAAGACACAAATTATCAATATCAGGAATGAAACAAGAGATAGCATTACACATCCTACAGACATCAAAAGGGTAATAAGGGGGTGCTGGGAAAACTGGATATCCATATGCAAAGGAATAAAACTAGACCCCTATCTCTCACCATATACAAAAAATAAATCAAGATGGATTAAAGATCTGACATTATGAAACTATTACAAGAAAACACTGGGGAACCTCTCCAGAACATTAGCCTGGGCAAAGATTTCTTAGGTAATACCCCAAAAGCACAGGCAACCAAAGCAAAAATGGACAAATGGGGTCACATCAAGTTAATAAAGCTTCTGCACTGCAAAGGAAACAATTTAACAAAGTAAAGAGACAACTCACACAATGAGAGAAAATATTTGAAAACTATCCATCTGACAAGGGATTAATAACCAGAATATATAAAGAGCTCAAACAACTCAATAGGAAAATATTTAATAATATGACTTAAAATGGGCAAAATATTTCAATAGACATTTCCCAAAAGAAGACATACAAAAGGCAGACAGGTATATAAAAGCGTGCTCAACATCATTGATCATCAGAGAAATGCAAATCAAAACTACAATGAGAGATCATCTCATCCCAGTCAAAGTGGCTTTTATACAAAAAACAGACAATACCTAATGCTGGTGAGGATGTGGAGAAAAGGGAACTCTCATACACTGTTGGTGGGAATGTAAATTAGTACAACCACTATGAAGAACAGTTTGGAGATTCCTCAAAAAATTAAAAATGGAACTATCATATGATCCAGAAATTCCACTGTTAGGTATATACCCCAAAGAATGGAAATCAGTATATCAAAGAGATATTTGTACTCCCATGTTTATTGCAGTGCTATGCGTGGTAGCCAAGACTTGGAATCAACCTAAATGTCCATTGACAGATAATTGGATAAAGAAAATGTGATACATATATATAATGGAGTACTATTCATCCATAAGAAGGAAGGAGATCCTGTAATTTGCCACAATGTGGATGGAACTGGAGGATATTATATTAAGTGAAATAAGCCAGATACGGAAAGACAAACTCCACATGTTCTCACTCATCTGTGAGAACCAAAAATTAAAACAATTGAACTCATGGAGGTAGAGAATAGAATGATGGCAACCAGGGGCTGGGGAAGGTAGTGGGGAGGTGGAGGAAGTGGGGGTGTTAATGGGTGAAAAAATATAGTTAGATATAATGAGTAAGATCTTGTATTTGATAGCACAACAGGGTGACTACAGGCATCAATAATTTGTACATTTCTGAATGACTAAGAGAGTACAATTGGAATGTTCATAACATGAAGAAATGATGAATATTGGAGGTGATGGATACTCTGTTTACCCTGATGTATTATACATTGTTTGCCTGTATCAAAATACCTCATGTACCTCACAAATATATATACCTATTACATACCCATACAAATTAAAAATAAAGAAAAATTTTCAAAAGGCAGTAAAGGAATGAGGCAAACAACTCTACACACAAAAATTTGGTAACGTTAACTATCACAACACACCCAATATAAAATGGATAATTTGAGTAGCCTTATAATTGTTAAGATAATCGAGTTTATAATTTAAAAACTTCCAATAAAGGAAATCTCCAGGCTCAGATTGTTTAGATAATTCTACCAAACATTTTTTAAATATGGATACTTTTGCTAACACCTCTATAGATCTTTGAAAGAGATCCACACAATCTCTTTCTGAAAATAAAAGAGTACAGGCCACTTACCAATTTATTTTATGAATATAGTATTACGCTGATATAAAACAAGATAAACACAGTATCAAAAACCTACAGATTAATGTGTCTCATGAACATAGGTGCACAAATCCTTAGTAAAACATTCACAAATAGAATTCAACAATATATGGAAAGAATTAGATAGCATGTGTTATGATCTGAATGCTTGTGTCCCCCCAAAATTCATATGTTGAAACCTAATCACTGATGTGGTATATTAGGAGGTGGGGCCTTTGACAGGTTATTAGCTCATTCAGGATCTACCCCCATGAATGGGATTAGTGCCGTTCTAAAGGAGACCCCAGAGAGCTGCCTTGCCTTTTCACCATATGACAGACACAGTGAGAATGCACCATTTATGCACAAGGACATAGGCCCTCACCAGACTTCAGATTTGCTGGTAACTTGAACTTGGACTTCCTAGCCTCCTAAACTGTGAGGAATAAGTTTCTGTTGTTTATACGCTAGCTGGTTTATGGTGTTATAGCAGCCCGAATAATCTAAGGCACCATGACTAAGTGGAATTTATTCCATGGATTTAAGCTTGTTTGATATTTGAAATTAATCGACATAATCTACCACATTTGCAGACTTAAGAAGAAAAAACACACGATCATATTACTTAAAGCAGAAAAAGTATTTGACAGAATTTAAGATCTGTTCATGATAGAAATTTTCAGAAAAATAGGAGTAGGGGCGAACTTCTTCAACTTGAAAATGAGCATCTACAAAAACAAACAAACAAAAAACTAGAGATAACATTACACTTAATGGTGAAAGACCGAGTGCTTTCTCCCTAATATCAGGAACAAGACAACGATGTCTGTGCTCACTATTCCCATTCAACACAGTGCTGGCCATTCTAGCCAGTGAAATAAGGCAAGAAAAGGAAATAAAATGCATACAGTTCAGAAAAGAAGAAATAAAATGATTCCTATTTGCAGACAATGTAATTGCCTAGGTCAAAAATATCAAAGGGTCTTAAAGAAAAACACTAAAAGCCATAAAAATTTATTGTTATCTTGATATACCAACAATAAACACTGGAATTAATAATACAACACTCTTTACAACTGCTCAAAAAAAATTGAAATACTTAGGTGTAAATTTAACAAAACATGTGTGGAACTGGGATGCGAAAACCACAGAACAATAATGAAAAAAATTAAAGAATATTTAAACTAATGGAAAGATGTACTGTGTTCAAGAATTAGAAGACTCAACATAGTAAAAATTTTAATTCTCTTCAAATTGATATACAAGCTTAAAGCAATTCTTATCAAAATTCCAGCAAGCTTTGTTTTAGATATGACAATAGGATTCTAAAATTTATATGGAAAGGTAAAGGAACTATAATAGCTAAAACAATTCTGTAAAAAATAAAATGTGTAAAGGTAAATATATGGGCAAATATAAAAACCAGTATTATAATAATTTTGTTTGTTACTCCACTTTTTATTTGTTTTCTATAGCATTTAAAAGAAAAATGCATAAAATAATTATATATTTATGCTTTTGGGCACACAATGTTTAAAAATGTAATTTGTTTGGGAGGTTGAGGCGGGTAGATCTTTTTAGGTCAGGGGTTCAAGACCAGTCTGGCCAACATGGTGAAACCCTATAAATACAAAAATTAGCCAGGCATGGTGGTACACTTCTGTAATCCCAGCTACTTGGGAGGCTGAGGCAGAAGCTTTGCTTGAACTGGGGAGGTGGAGGCTGCAGTTAGCTGAGATCGTGCCACTGCACTCCAGCCTGGGTGACAGAGCAAGACTCTGCCTAAAAAAAAAAAAAAAAAAAAAAGATGTAATCTGTGACATCAATATCATAAAGAAGGGAGCAGAGCTTTACAGAAGTAGGGTTTCCATATGTAACTGTATGGTATTAATTAAAAATAGATAAGTGTAACTGTAAGATGTTATATGTAACCTCTGGCTAATCACAAATAAAATATATAGAATATACAAAAAGTATACACTATATACACAAATTAACTCAAAGTAGGTCAAAGATTTAAATGTAAGAGCAAACCTATAGAACTCCTAGAAGAAAGCAGGCTAAACCTTCATGACATAAGATTTGGTGAGGATTTCTTGGATCTGACACCAACAGCACGGGTAACAAAAAAGAAAAATAGATAATTTCGACTCAATCCAAATTAAAAATCTTTGTGCATCAAGGGACATTATTAAGAGAGTTAAAAAGCAACACACAGAGTAGGAGAAAATATTTGCAAATAATACATCTGTTAAGGGACTAATAGCCAGAACATATAACGAATTCACATAACTCAACCACAACAACAAAACAAATCAACCCAATTCAAAAATGGGCCAGTATATTGAATAGACATTTTTCCAAAGAAGATATACACATTTTCAATAAGCACATGAAAAGATGTTCAACATCACTAGTCATTAGGGAAATGAAAATCAAAATTATATTCAGATACGACTTCACACCCATTAGGATGGTTATTATATATATTTAAAACAGACAGCCCCCAGAATGACAAGTGCTAGTGAGGAGGTGGAGAAATTAGAACACTTGTGCATTGCTGGTGGGGATGTAAAATGGTGCAGCTGCTGTGGAAAACCGTATGGTGGTTCCTCAAACATTTAAACATAAAATTACCATATGATCCAGCAATTCCACTTCTAGGTATATACTCAAAAAAAATGACAGTAGGTACTCTAACAGATACTTGTACACCAATGTTCATAGCAGCATTATTCACAATAGCCAAAAGATGGAAACTATCCAATTGTTCATCAGTGTATAGATAAACAAAATGTGGTACACGCATACAATAGATTATATTCTTTTTCTTTTTTTTTTGAGACAGAATCTCAATCTGTTTCCTAGGCTGGAGTGCAGTGGCACAATCTCACTTCACTGCAACCTCTGCCTCCTGGGTTCAAGCGATCCTCTTGCCTCAGCCTCCCCAGTAGCTGGGATGACAGGCCTGTGCCACTATACCCAGCTAATTTTTGTATTTTTAGTAGAGGTGGGGTTTCACTATGTTGGCCAGACTGGTCTTGAACTCCTGACCTCAGGTGATCCGCCCACCTCGGCTTCCTAAAGTGCTGGGATTTCAGGTGTGAGCCACTGTGCCCAGCCAGATATTATTATTCATTCTTAAAAGAAATGAAATTCTTACACATGGCACAACATGGATAAAGCTTGAGGACATTATGCTAAGTAAACCATACACGAAAGGACAAATATCGTATTATTTCACTTATAAGAGGTACCTTAAGTAGACAAAATCAGAGACAAGAAAGTATAGAGGTTATCAGGGCCTGAAGGAATGAAATTATTTTTTGATGTGTATAGAGTTTCTGTTTGGGTTGATGAAAGTGTTCTGGAAATGGACGTGATGATGGTTGTACAACCATCTGTGAATGTACTTAATGGCACTGAATTGTACTTTTAAGATGGTTAAAATACTAAGTTTTATTTTATGTATATTTTACCATAATAAAAAGCAACCCATTGGAAAAATAACTCATTCATATAGTTCTTTATATGCTTTTGCACCCATTTTCTTTGATTCTCTGGGTTGTAGCCCCTTGCCATCCACTTCTAGATACTCTGGGTTTATCCTGTCATAACATTCGTGCCAGCGAGCTGTAGTGTTTGATTATATTGTCCTCTTCACCAGTCTGCAAGTTTTTAGAAGGCAGATTTTCTTTCTCTTGTTCACAGTTGTGTCCTAGGGTCTATTTTGGGGTCCAGCAAGCAGTAAATGCTCAAATACTTCTTGAAAGCATTAACTACTCACAGGTGTGTAAAATGATAGAAGACAAAAGTCTTGTAACTCTAATTCGAACCCTTATTTATTGGGACAATCCAACATTTTCTAACGATCTCTCTACTTCTAGTACACTACTTCTATCATTCGAGCTGCATCTGTCTATAGATACGAAAGGTAGATATGTCTTTATAGAAATAGCTTGTATGGGCATGTCGCTTTAAGGATTAATGATAAATTCCAGTACAATCTTTGGAGGAGGTTTCTTCTTGTATACCTGACGTTGCCTTTCCCTCATTACCTATAAAATTACCTATAGAAATAATAAGGCAGAGTCTCTAGGCAAAAATGGAATTGAAAGATCAGTACAGGTCTATTCAGGAGTACTTTCTAATTTAATCACCTATTATTATATTCTTCCCCGAAGGTTTCTCGTTATGCTGCAGTGCAAAGAATGTCCAAGGAATTATAGTCAAAACTTCAGTCAGTTAAATACCAGAAACATATGTGTTTCCAAATCATAGTTTTCAAATACATTATTTTTAAACACGTGTCTATTTTGGCATTTTGCAGGCTATAAAACGAAAATATAGCTGAGAAGCACGAAGAATTCTGGCCCAGGTCCCAGATGAGAGGGAAGGGTGGCTTGAGAGGTGAATGTATTTGCTGTGTGAACACAGAATGTGGTGGGCGAACTATTGGGAGAGGCTGCATAGGTGGTGCTGTCTCGCTTTTTCCCAGCAGAGGGTGCTTTCAGCCTGTGTGAAGCCTCCTGGGTCCTCCCAGCATTCTTCCATCCTTGCGGTTTTCTATTCTTGTTACTACTTTTAAGTCTCAGCTTTGGTGGCCATAACCTTAGGGAAAAGCATTGAGATCTGAGGTTTGGCCAATGGTTCAAGGTTTATTGAGGAATGCTATGTTCACTTTATCAGGCTGGAGGAAGCTCTCTCGAGTTTTAACCAAAGGCCTGGGGACAGGAACTAAAATTAACAAAAAAGTTTGTAAGGCAAACAGCTCCACCTCTTCTCCCAGACCCAGATTCCTTTTCTCTTTGAACAGCTGGCTTTGAAATCACACCTAGTTTCTCCAGGTGGCAGAGAAATGTGGGAGCATGCGAGATTGTTTCAGTATGGCTGGCTTGGAGAACTGTGTGTCCCAGACTAAATTATCTGAGCGTGTGAGAGGATGACAGGTAAGAAAGATGGGGGAGTAATGTATCTTTCATTCGACAGCAAGCTAAGGGACATCTTTGTAGCTCACGGGAGAACACTGGGAAATGCCAGGTAGTCATGAATGCTAAAGCCTTTGGGATTCCTGCCAAGGAGAGGTGACCTATGTGCTCCAGGCCATTACAATTTCACAGGCCACACCAAGAGTGACAGGTTGGCTTACGCTGGAGGTTTTACACTTTGTATGTTTGAAGGCACCGTTTCAGCCACCCTGCCCTCCCCAACACCCACTTTTGCAACCATCTGCGCCCCCAGAGACGTTTGAAGACAACTTTTAAACTTTCAGTGGTAGTATTCAACTACCCATGTGAATGCAAACGGGGAGGTTGTGGAAAGTCTGTGGTTTTCATCATAGACAGCTGCTGGGAGTGTTAAATCATGAATTTCTTGCTTTAAAAGGTCAAGTCTCTTATTAACAGCGGCTTGAATGGGAATCAGGCCTTGTGGCTAAGCACTGGGGATAAGAGGGGAGAAGGGACGTTTTGCTGAGTTCCTGAAATGTGCTAGGTGCTTTTTCTTCTCTGGCAACCACACAGCCCAGTGACATCAGCACAATCATCTTTTACCATGTAGTGAACTTAAGAAAGTTTAAGAACCCCATCCAAAGTCACAGTCAGGGTTAGGGCCAGAATTGGGCACAGGTCTGTCTGTGAACAAATTTCTGATTCATTTCACCCATCGATACTGGCCTCCTTGGGATTTAAGGAGATCAAAATCTTTCCATATGTGTAGCGCAGTTTCCTTCCTAGGGAAAGTGCAGATTGACTTGGGAAGCTGAAATGAAATTGCTATGGGGAAAAATGGCCTATGAGAAATAGGTGCACTTGGGTCATAGCTTCTTTCTAGTATCAAGGCTGAAGCCTGGGCTTATTCCCCAGATTGCTTTTCTCGTGGGGAGGTACAGATTGGGCCAATATGCTCTCAGAGTCCTATTAACCTGAGCCCGATCTGCAAAATCTCTGCACCCCATACAGAAGGCCCTGGGGCTTCTGGGAAGAAAATTCGTTCTTGAAGAGTCTGATTGGAGCTTTATCGCAGCCCCTAGGAAGGAGATCGCCTAGGGAAAAATAAGAAATCATTAGGTCTATAGAGCAAAACATGCTGTATTCAAGCGTGTTCTACTGAGCAGCTTTTCCTAGCACAGATTCTGGAGACACGACTTTGACGATGATGACACAGGGCTGGTCTAAATGAGGTACACATGGAGTGGACTTGGGTTTGTTCACATGAAACTAGCTGATCTCCTGGAATGGAGTGAAGTGGGAACTGAAGAAAGCTGGGCAGGTGATGTGAGGGAGACAGAACCTAGGAGTTGGGAGAACTCCAGCTGGGAGTGGAGGCAGTTGGCCTCTGGGCAGCCAGCAGTGGAGTTTCTCATTGTCCCTGAAATCATTCATAGGGTCCCACCATGGGCCAAACCTCCTCAGTCATGGGAGGGAGGCTTTCTAAGACCCTGTCCTTTTGCACGAAGAGAAGGTAAAAGTGTTCCTTCAGATATAATTCAGTTAAAGCCCCAGGGTACAGTGGGGCTTGTAACCCTTTTGTCTTGTTGCCTTTACTCATCTGTTCTTCTCTCCTGGGGTGTTCTTCCCTGCCTCCCATCACTGGGAAAGTCCCATTTATTTTCCAAGTCCCGCTTGTCATCTCCCCTCTCATTCTTCCTCCTCACTGTCAAACACAGGCACCCAAATAAAATTTTGGTAAGTCAAAGCTGAGTTTCTTGCAAAACAGGGAGGAAGAACATGACACTGATGGAGTTCTTGTAGTGTCTTGGAGGGAGGACGGCAAGGCCGGGCTAGTTCTGAGGCTGTGAAGTCTTGTTTGAGGTGGGCCTTTCAATGCAGAAGCTTGATTAGGATTGGGTAAAGATTATGAGTGGTGGACACAGAAGGGGAGGGTTTTGGCAGGAAGTTTGGGAGTGATTTGGAGCATAAAGCATCACTTGATGCTATCTACTGAAGTTGAGCAATTTTAAGTGGATTTTTAGGAATGTTCAGATAAAGAGGTAAATCTTTTTCTTTCTGGGCAAGGGTTTTTTGGAATGATAAAGTCATGTCAATGAAGACAGTGGAATAGCCAAACCACATGGCTGTGTGGTTTTGGTTCTCACCAACTGTAGAAAAACATTTTCCTCCAAGACAGACACAGCCATTTATTCAAATCCCACCACAGCACCCTTCAATTCCAGGAGGGCTGTAGCTCTGAGTCTCTCTACCTGCCCCTTATGTGGGCTCCTTGAAGGCAGGGACAGAGCTGGCAAACATTCAAATGTATAAACATTGACAACGTTCTAGAATAAATGAAAGAAAACTTGTCCAAATGTGGCCCCTACACCAAACACAGGTTGCATTGCAGTTTACAGAGAAATCCCACCACAGAGGCTCAATTCTACTGCTCCCGTCTTCTCTTCTATGGCCCTACCTCTTGCTCTCAAAGATGGGAGAAAAATGTGATCAATACGGAGGGAAGAAAAAATATGAAACTACAATCCGTTGCATCTAGTCTTTAATCAGAAGTGTGGATATATATTTCTGACACGGGAAAAAGGTCAAAATCGGCATTTAAAAATGTGATGTAACTTAGATAACCTCCATGAAATGTTGGCAGCATGCCTTTTTCTTCTGGATCAGTACATGAATTTCAAGCCAGGTTACCTATCTGGCTACAATATTATGGCAGCTTCATTTTCTTGCTTAATCTTCCAGAATCAATCAGAATTCAGCGTCTGAGCTTTGCTACAGTAATTGCCTGAGAGGGAGCTGGGCCAAACTAATAAGGGTCACTTCATGATTTTTCTACTGGGCTCTCAGTGGTCACCAGGAAGAAAACTCAGTTGGGACCTGGAAGTCCTGCTTTATTTACCATGTCTGTTTTCAGACAACACTTGGGAGGCATCTTCCAGCTGTCTCTTACCTACCCATGAATCCACAGAGTATTGTAGTCTGCAGTTTTTCTACTAGAACAATCAGTGAAAGGATAAAAGAAGATAGGTTGGGGAGGGAGCTGAGGGCAAGATTACAGTAGTTCCAGATAATAAGAATGCCAATAACACACTGTGATAGAATCACATTTGCATAACAGCCTTGTCAATAAAAGCTCTTCCCATTCTCACTGAAAAAATTAAAAGGCGACAACCAATTCACTTTTCCTATCAGTGACTTGTCCGGGTCTCTTCTCTCAGATGGGATCCAGTTGAGCAAATAGCAGGGCTGTATTTTAAGGATGCAGAGTCCTGAGAAAGGGAGGGGGGAAGCAGGCATATGGCCTCCACATTGGCCCACTCCTGGCCCAAAGAGTGGCTCAAGACTGAAGATGATGCCTGTTGAATGAAAGGGCAGAATTTGTGGCTAGGTGAGGATGAGTGATAGCTTAGGAAGGGACAAAAAGGAGCTCCTGGTATTGAGTAATAGCTGAGAAGTAGCTAACATTTACCAAGCCTGTAGATAATGTATGTCATAGTCACACAATGGAATATTACACAGATGTGAACATGAAAGAACACAGACCTTCCTGGCAACAAACTTGGAAGAAAAAAAGCAAGTCCTGAAAGACTAATGTTCTATTGTACCCCTTTACAAAGCTTAAAAACAACTGAAACTAAATAATATGTTGTTAGGCATATATTTTTATAAGAATAATGTGAAGAAATAGAAAATGATGAACATATCATTTAGAATAGCAGTTATGTCTTGGGAAAGGAAGGGAAAGGAGATGGTGAGGAGCATGTAGGTTGATATTTTATGTAGAAATACGTACATAAAAGAGACCATTGCATAGACAGTTGATAGAAGCATGTCATGGACCAAGGATCACCATTAATTTAAATTCTATATACCTTAGACAAACACAGACACATACCCATAGACAACCATGAAACAAACACTGAACGAGCCAGATGTGAAGCGCTTACGTGGCAGACTCTGGACTCAGCATTTTGTGTGTCAGCTCATTTATTCTTATGACCGCTTTGTGAAGTTGGTAGTGTGATAAGACCCATTTTACACATGAGACAATTAAGCACAAAGAGGTTGAATCGCTTGCCCAAGGTCACTCAGATATCAAGTGGGAGAGCCAGGGTTCAAATTGAGGCCAGCAGCCAAGCCCTATTGTTCAGAATTCCTACCTCAGTTCCTTCCTCAACCTTGACATGGCTTACTTCAGTCAGCATCTACCGCCTTAAGACCCAGCACTTTACACAGCACAGGTTAGTATGTCAGTGTGTACACAGAATCTGTCATCTCCATTAGTCTGACAGTGCTGACCCATGGCCCGGCCCAGGGCAGTTGTGACAGGTGGTGTTTGTGCAGAAATGACCACTGATCGACTAGACGTGAATGCCCACCCTCCCCATGAGTTGTCTGGCCATGGGGCCATAGTCTACTGGTTGTTCTGTGAAGTGGTCTGTGGTAAGAACTTGGCCCAGGAGTGGAAAGAGCTAAGCTCATCAGACTTGAGCTCCAGAATCTGGATTGTGGAGTACAGAGAAGATTGCTCAGCAGGTAGCGAAAGGAAACGGCATGCAGGGAAGAAGAGAGATGTCAGGAGAAATCACACAGGCCCTGACATAGACCTGGTTTCTGGTGATATCATTTGCACAGGGGCATAGAATATAGTCATATCTGTGATTCTCTACATATGTGTATATACTACCCTTGCCTAATACATTATTCATCTTAGTAAACAGTGTAGAAAGACTAAGGGGAGTAATTATGAATGAGGTATGATAAATTCCATTTTCTACACAATACATTCAAAAAGATGGATGTAAATGCACCCTCTTTTCTTAAAAGAAAGGTTTCCTTTCAGCAATGCTTTCTTGGGGCTGACTTAGAGGCCACAGAGAAGGGCCTCTGGAGAGCCCAAGGAAGAAACTAGCATGAGGCATAAAATTAAGTTGAAAACCTCCTTTGACATTTAAGAAAAGTCAACAACCGTCTAAGTGATGAGAAAGACCAGAAATATAACTGGCTGAATGTCAATTTTAAAACTAGAAAGATAGCTGTTACTTTATCTCACTGAGCAGGTGTTTCTGAGCAGTAAATAACTCACGGATGGTCTATTAAACTTTAATGCTTGTGATAACAGCAAAGAGCATGTTGCCGCCCTCCTAAAAATACATATATATATATATATATAAACAAACAGCAATTTTCAACATTTATGCTTTGCACCATTTTCTTTTCACAGTTGTTTTACTGCATTATCTTTTGCTATTATCTTGGCCACAAGTCCCTTCTGTATGAAGCTGATTTGCAATCGTGGGCAGAACAACCTAATGTAATTAACTATCTGGCAAGTGTACAATGATCATTTCCACATAAAAAAGATTCTCTCCTTGAATGAACACTCTCCAAATAAGGCACTGATTTCACTGCTTGTAAAACAGGGGATGAAATTTTAATTTTTTAAAATTTTTTTTTGGTTTGGAGGCTGGATGGGGGAGGTGTGATTTCTCTGCTTTTTTTCATTTAGTTTAAACTCATCATCTTTGTGAGGTTTTTATTGAAATAGTAATTATGGTACTTCAAAGTGACTTTAAAAAAATATCCAGAAGAGAAAAATGAAGCAACGTAATTGGAAAAAGTGTAGACATGAAGAGATGTGCAATTTGAATCAGCCAGATGAGAGTTATTACCTAATAATGAGGCTTTGCACTCCTATTACACTGCCTTTTGTATCTGAGCCTTTAAAAACCATGAGCTAATGAAGCTCTCTGCCTCCCCTGTGACTGAGGTTGTTGTTGTCGCTGTCTGATGAATGGAGAAAATAAGGCACCAGGAACAGGTGAACTTGGCTTTTCTTCAGTTCAAACCATTTATTAATGCCATGGTCTGGAATAAAATTCAGAAACCTCCACCCCAGGTTCTCCTGCTTATTTGTTTCCTTTTCCTAGAATGCCAAGGGTTCTTATTCCCTGCCCTCCACTATGAGGTCCCAAGGTGCAGAGTGAGTGCCACACAGCGGTGATGGGAGCTATATTTACCAGCCCATATCCAATGAGGCTCAATGGACCTAGCAGTCAGGGCCCAATCCTCTTATGGAAATGGGAAGGAGCAAAGGAGAGGGACAAAGCCACGTGTAAAAGCCAATTGTTTAAAATTCAGGAGTTTGCCAGCCAGTTGTTAAACCCACGGTAGCTTGAAATCAGTCATAGTGGGAGTGTTTACACCACAGATATCATCAGACACTACAAATCAGGGCTCCCCAACCACAAAGCACAGTCACCAGCATCCCACCGAGAGTGAGTAAAGAGAGCTGAGTGTTCCAGGGTGTCACATGAGTCCTCTAAAATGGTTTCGTATCCTGCATGAAAAGCCATGTTTTGTAGTCACTGAGCAGGTGATAATGAAGTAGAGGGAGCGAGAACTGCCCTGGGAGTTTAGAAAGCTTTGGTTTGTGCTGCAAGGGCCACTTAAATCTGAGGTTTGGACTACAGTTAGGTGATTGTGGGAAAGTCGGTCACTGAAGCCAAGAAGTGAGTCTTTCCTTTCCCTGGGTGTTTGGCCTTGTTTCTAGGTCCTCTCCTGTCTCCATTTAGTTCCCATTATTCAATCATTAATTCATTCAGCAAGGTAGTGTTCATTCCTCCCTGAATAAGTACTTTTAAGTGGGAGGGCTGGGAGAAGAGGCCAAAATAATAAGCTAACACTTAATCTAACACTTTGCACAGACAATTTCTTATGCCCTTATGATTATTTACCTATTTAATCCTCAAACAACCTAATTAGGTGAATATTATTATTATCCTTATTTTATAGATAAGGAAACTTAGGCTCAGAAAGATTAATGTAATGTATCCCTAGGCTGGCAGTGCCTGGACAGGGCTTGTCTAATTAATATTTAAGCAATAACCTTCACATAGGCATCAGCCTGCTAACGAAGGCTGTTCTGACATCCCCGTCAGATTCTGTAGAAGAGGAACACTGAATTAGAGTTCTGAAGACCTGTGTTCTAGTATTTTTTTTTTCTTTTTGCTACTTCCTTTTGCTCCTACAGACTGACTCTGTTTTCTCATGCAAATGAAGATAATATCTGCTTTGTTTTCTTTATATGTTTTGGTGAGGCCTGAAGAGACATGTGTGGAAAGGTATTTTGGTTAATGGTGAATTGTTTTGCAAATATAAAACCAACCCTATTTTCTTTCTACTTGAGTCATGCCTGCATGCCTTTTCTCTTACCCTCCCCTTTTCCCAATGGTCTCCATCAATCTAAGAGATTAATTTCTATTCCAAAGAAGGTGATCTTTTAAGTCATTTCCTTAAAACTTGCTAAGATCCTTGAACTGACATGCTGTATTTTGTAGAAATGCTGACTTGTCATACTGATGTCCATATTTATGCCTAATTTTTGGGAGAGGCCTCAGATCCTCAGAGCAAATACTGACTCATTACACCTGCAGCTCTTTAGTTAGTGCACTCATACATATGCACCCATGCACACATGCACATACATGCAGTGCATTCATTTAAACTGATAATGGGAAATGCGGAGATAGACATGACCAGCCATATGGAGAGTGATTCATGCGGCACTGATGGGAAAACTGCAAGTCATCACCTCCTCTGCTGCGCTGAGCTTGCCGCAGAGAGCAAGGTCACCTCAGCACATTCCATTGGTATCTACTGTGGCCCTGTCTCCCTCATTTCCTTTCTCTCCACCCACACACCCCTGCCTCCCTCTGCAGAGCATCATAGACCTTATGCCTCATCTCTCCAACCTGCTTCCAAAGTCTAAGCATCCACTTGTCCCTGAAAGAGAGCCAGGTTTCCACACTATGCTGCCAGACCTGCCACCGTGGCCATTACCAGCCCACTCTACAGGAAATGTGCCCCTCCCCACACTCAGGGCAGGCTGAGTCGGCAGGGGAAGGATGGCTGGAGTGGCAGAATCAGGTTCAGCAAGCACAACAGGCTTAGACCAGTGACAGCCTCACCTGGGCTCTTGGCTGTTGAGTTGTAGCCTTGGCTCTGCCTCTGATTTGCCAAGGGATATAGGCTTAAAGAAGCTATGCCCGAAAGATACTCTTTCCAAGTCTGCTGCAAAGAGGAACATGTTGATTAAGTTAACATTTTCCCAGCACTCACTAAGTGCCAGGCACTCTTCTAGATAATTTACAAGCCCTATCTTATTTAATCTTCCCATCAACCCATAAGGTAACTACTCTTAGGACTCCCATTCTATAGGGGAGAAAGCTGAAAAGCAGGTAGGATAAGAAACTTGTTCAAGGTCACACCTTTAGTAAGACTGAAGAGCTGGGATTTCTACATTCTCAAACATTTCTTCCTTCTACCTTTCAAAAGTGACTTTTTACATTATTTTCCGTCCAAATGATAACTACAGGGTGGAATGCAGTAGGCAAATCCTAAGAGGACCCCATGATGTGCACCCCTTGGTGTTACTCTCTGTATAACTTTTCCCACTTCAGTGTGGGTAGAACCTATGATTTGCTTCTGGCAATAAAATATGGCAAATGTGATGAGATGTCATGACCATGATTTTGTTACATTATATGAGACTTGTCTTGGCAGACTAGAGTGAAAGAGACTCTCCTGCTGGCTGTGAAGAAGAAAACAGCCATGAACTGCCTATAGAGAAAGCCATTTGTTACAGCACTTCTGGTGGACCTGAAGGCAGCCTCTAGCCAACAGCCAGTGGGAATTGGAGGTCTTTAGTCCTATGTCTGCAAGGAAGTAAACTCTGCCAACAACCTAAATGAACTTGGAATTAGATTCTTCCCCAGTCAAACCTCCAGATGAGGATGCAGCATGGCTGATACCTTGATCACAGCTCATGAGACCCTCAGCAGAGGACCCATCTAAGCCATGCTGAGATTCCTAAACTACATAAGCTGTAAGATAATAACTGTGTGCTGCTGTAAGCTGCTAAGTTTATGGTAATGTGTTATGCAGCAATAGAAAATTAATACATGTTAAAAAATTTGCCGAATATCATACCCTTAGTAAAATTAAAGAGCTGAGATTTGAATCCAGATGTGTCTGACACAAGAGTCCCCATTCTTAACCACTTATCTATTCTACCTCTTCCCCCATTCTCTCCAACCTGTTCTGGCCACTGCTTCGTGGCAACCTTCTACCCTTGGTTGCTGAGCACCAATGATGTCTTATTCGTAGAGTTCACCTTGAAGGCATTGTCTCTGATGGTAGGATTTCAAAAGTATGAGGATCCAATTCACTATGTGTTAGAAATGACTCTAACACATGAATTAAAATAAGATCTACAAGCCTCTAGTCTATAACGTTCTCCAATTTTTTTTTTTTTGAGACAGAGTCTTGCTCTGTCACCCAGGCTGGAGTGCAGTGGCGCGACCTCAGCTCACTGTGAACTCCGCCTCCCTGGTTCAAGTGATTCTTCTCTCTCAGCCTCCCGAGTAGCTGGGACTATAGGCGCATGCCATCAAGCCCGGTTAATTTTTGTATTTTTAGTAGAGATGGGGTCTCACCAACTTTCTCCATTTTATTTTTCTGTTTCCTTCAAATAGGAGCAAGGTCTTTGAATGAGAAGAAGGATGGAAGAAATATAAAATCAGTAACCACATTTGGTTGACTGGAGTTTGGCGCCCAAGTCACCACAATCTGAAGATGGAGGGAATGTCATTTTTGGAAAGGAGCACATTTCTGTGGCTGCTTTCTCCCTCCTCTCTAAGCTTCAGAACTCCTATGGTGATTTAGTCTTGACATTTTAAAAATTACTAAGGTTTAATAATATATCAAGATAGATTTCCTACGTCAGATGAGTAGCTGCCCCAGTCAAGGCTGGTCATGTTTACCAAGGCTCTGTGCACTGCACATAGATAAGGGAGTGGAAATATCCAGAGCTGCTGCCTAGCTGATCCCCGAAAGAGCAAGATTTTAGGAACTATGAGAAAGCTGAAATCAAAGGACAATGACCAATGAAACACTTCAGTAACTGCCAGAGATTTGTGTGTGCAGGCATATCAGTGACAAATGAGGCCACCAGAAATGTGCCATTTGCTGAATGGTCTATCAGAAAGCTGGTCAGAGGTGGCTCATAGTCATTATGGAAACCTCAGTTTATGATGTCTCCAGAATGAGTTGTCTTTAGCTTCCCTATTATTTTGTATAATCCAAGCACCCAACTGATTCATCCATATTTTTGTTTTCTACCCTACTTCTTTTATTCTTTCTGCATGACCCTTGGGCAATGAGTTGTCCGAATGCAGCTAATCTTATCTGAAACCTGACTGGGAGGCATACTGATGTGTCCACAGCTCCAATCTGTTTGAATAAAACAGGCAAGATTTTTTTTTTTTTTTGAGACAGAGTCTTACTGTGTTGCCCAGGCTGGAGTGCAGTGGCGCAATCTCGGCTCACTGCAACCTCCACCTCCTGGGTTCAAGTGATTCTCTTCAGCCTCCTGAGTAGCTAGAATTACAGGTGTGAGCCACCACACCCAGCTAACTTTTATATTTTTAGTAGAGATGGGGTTTCACCATGTTGGCCAGGCTGGTCTTGAACCCCTGACCTCAAGTGATCTGCCTGCCTCAGCCTCCCAAAGTGCTGGGATTACAGGTATGAGCCACTGCGCCTGGCTGCAAGATCTTAATTCTATAGGTTTGCATATATTGTGTGTGTGTATGTACGTGTGTATATATACACACGTACATACACATGCACACATACACATACATGAATATATATGTGTATGTGTGTGTGTGTATATATATATATATATATATATATATATGTATGCCACAGGATTGGCTGCAAGCCTTTGATAACAAAAAGAAAAATACTGTTTATATTCACATGGGGAAGGGCTTGACTATCAGAACTGAGCTCTTCACAACATAATTACAACTTACTGAGTGCTGTGGCTCTGGTGAACAATGAAGATATAATCAGTGCACCTATTTGTCCTCCTGGATTCCAGCTGCTGAAGCAATTTCCTTTTCACAGAACCAGCAGTTTTGCGGCTCTTGTGAAAATCCACCGTTTCTCCCCTGAAATCCTGTGAAATGGAGCTCGCCAGTGGAAGGACTGTGAAAGCAGCCTGGTTCTTGCATCATCTCCATGAAATTAGGCAGATCATATTTTCAGCACTGCTATCCTGATTGCATGTTTGTTTAAAATGACAGTTGATGTTGTGTATCTCTTTCATTAGGGAAGCTCAACGATCTTGACATTATTAACTAACTGCAGTACTTGCTGCATATAAACACTAATCCATAGAGACATCTCAGATAGTACTTGAAGAAAAACAAGGCACTTTGAGTGTGAGGAACCAACAGAAGGATCTTGGCCATATGTAGAATTTGACAGGTGCATTATCAGCTATTCACAAGCAAGTCATTTTCCACGAGGCCTAAACACCAAGGTACTGAGGGCAAACATCAGCATCTGGGTTCGAGCACTTAATGGGGCCAGATGAGGTGAAGGGGAGGCTGGGGACTCCTGGAGGAGTAGAACCAATGGGCTTTCTTTTCTCTTGTTCTGTGAGCCCTGGCTGCACTAAGCACTGAATGCCAGATAACGAGGCAGATAGAAACAGGAATTATCCCTTTGTTTTCTAGATGTTTTAATTACACAGGCACACTGAAGTCCTGATTCCAAATGATCAGAATTTGGTGAGCTAGGACAGCAGTCTCCATCCTTTTTGGAACCAGGGACCGGTTTTCTGGAAGACAAATTTTCCATGGATATAGTTTGATTCTCATAAGGAGTGCACAACCTAGATCCCTCACGTGCATAGTTCACAATAGGGTTCACGCTCCTATGAGAATCTAATGCTGCTGCTGATCCGACAGGAGGCGGAGGTCAGGTGGTCATGCTCACTGGCCGGCCACTCACCTCCTGCTGTGCAGCCTGGTTCCTAACAGGCCACAGACCGGTAGGGGTTTGTGGCCTGGGGGTGTTGAGGACCCCTGGGCTAGAAGACCTGGATATGATTTTGGTGTTTTCTCATCCACTGTTTTTAGAGTCTGTGTGCCCTATTACCTCTTGTGGATACTGCCCCTTCAATAACAGGGAAGGGCTGGGTGGGAGGTGATAGGATGCTCCCACTCTACATCAAAGGACTTTCTGATGGTGGAGGATTCTGGTGACACTCACCTCTCTTCCTCAGTGAGACTCCTTTGTGGCTACTCCCTCCCGACCTGACCTTCCTGCCTGTCCCTCGCATGCTGCTCCTCTGAAAAGCCACTTTGCTGACAGTGAGGGTATTCCAGCGAGGCTCTGCTCCCACTCGGTCCTGCCTTTCCATTTTCTTGCTCTACTCCTTCCTAGCTGGTCCCATTTGTCCCTTCAGTTCCTGGGCTACACACTCCCCTCCCCCAACTCCACCTGCAGCGCTTCCCCGAGAAGCCTACAAGCCTTCTGGATGCTTAAAAAGGGGATCCAACATTAGGTCTTTGCCGACCCCACGTGGTCCACTGTGGTTCCACGCTGGTCTGTTTCTGGCACAGACCTCCAATCCCCAATCTCATCCTGATTTTGGGAATGGAACAAACAGCCAGGTAATAATGACTCTTGTGAGAAGAAACGGATGGGGTAAAGGAGTATAATTATTTTTAGGTCTAGCAAAAAGAGGGAGCAATCTTTTTTGTTTGTTTCTTTGTTTTGGAGACAGGGTCTGTCTCTGTTGCCCAGGCTGGAGTGCAGTGGTGGACTCATGGCTCCCTGCAGCCTTGACCTTCCGGGATCAAGGGATCCTCCCACCTCCCAGCCTCCTGAGTAGCTGGGGCTACAGTCACCTACCACCACGCCCAGTCATTTTTGTTTATTTTTTATAGAGACAGGGTCTCACTATGTTGCCCGGGCTGTCTTCGACTCTGGACTCGAGGGTTCCTCCCATCTTGGCGTTTCAGAGTGCTGAGATTACAGGAGTGAGCCACTGCACCTGGCAAGTGGGAGAAATCTTGATGTCTTCAAAATAATTGCTTTTACCTCCCTTTTTTCCTCTTCTTCTTCCTCACGGATGTCATTAATTTTGCTTTGTTGATCCTTCTCCAGAATGGGGAATGGGAAGGTGGAGTGGGTATTCTTGGCCAAACCAAGAATACACCACATGGGGCAGCAGAGAGTTTATTATAGATGAATGAGCTAGAGACGGGGTGGATCTAAACATCGTGAGAGTGACCTCCACTGATGGCTTGAATGTACATGTTCCTGAACTGCTTAAAATACAGGTCCAACTTCAACACAGTACTAGAAAGCTCAATTGCAGAAGGTTTGCATTGTACGATCAGTTCACCACGGAAATAGTAGTAAGCATCTCCATGTAAGAGGGTGACCATGTTTTCTGAGTTATCTGAGGCAGTCTCAATTTGCTTCCGAGGTCCTAAGTTAATTATAAATAGCACCTCCCTTCAGTTTCAAATGTATTCAGATTTGGGTGATGGCGGACACACTCACCCTACGCACAAGTTCTTTGGTGTCTTTAATTGGCCTAAATTCCAGATGAGACCAGTTCTGGGAGTGGGAGGGGATGAGCAAGAGTCAACAAGAAAAATAATTTTTAAGATGGGTTTGGAAAGTGAGTTTGGCAATAAAAATGGTAAACAACCCCCAAAAATATATAACCAAAGCAGAAGAGCAGAGGTGGGAATGTGAGATAAACTAAGAGGTTCCAGAAAAGTTAAACATGGAAAGATCCCCAGATGTATCTGTGTCTGTAAGTGGGAAAGAAGACTTCGGTAGGCTGCTGGCCTTGGATGGAAAGAGTGTCATTACTGGGAGTAAGAGTTTGGATATGACAGTTTATTAATTGAGAACTTTTGATCCTTCTTTTTAGACCCTTATCCATTGGGCTGTCTTCAGGGTTTTAATAGGTGGAGGATCAGCCTGGCCCTTTGCCAAGGGAAATGATAATGTATTCTTTTGGTTTTCCAAAGTGTTCATGTGGGAATTGTTAATTTCTGAAATATAAGAGTTGATCTGGTGTTTGATCACACAGGGGACACCACCATCTGCCATAGGCCCTTTGCCCTTCTGGAAAATTACTGAACCACAGTATATCAAAATGATACACAAACAAAAATCAATTGCTTGAGATTCCAGCTCTGACCACAGAGTCAATAAGAATGACAAGGATAAATTTGTTCTTCCTTTAAATGCTCTTACAATACAAATAGAGTGAAACTCAAGTATGGAGACAGGTGTAGAGAAACACTTGAAGACTGGGGAATTCAGAAGAAGTGGGAGAATCCAAAAGAGGATAATAGGGTCAAGGACAGATAATAAATAGAACAAGAAAGTAGACATGAGGAAAACCACCAGAAAAAAGCCCAAAGTCCTCTTCTTTCTTGAAAATTGTATACGCTCTTGCTATTTTTCTGCAACTTTTTCATGTGTCTCAAGGGTAGAACAGCAAATAATGGCAACTGCAAATAGCTCTGTGATGCTTGCCAGAAGCTGGGAGATGGGGAGATGATCGTCCTATAGAAAAGGGTGCAGAATCAGTGTGTTTAGGCAAAGTAGCAATGATGCTGCTAATGGTAAGAATGTAATGATAGCTAATTCTTCTTGAGCTCTTAAAATGTGTCAGGCATTTTCTGAAGTGCATGTTTTTAATTTATTTAATTGTTATAACTACTGTTTAAGGTAGGCTATATTACAATTTTTATTTAAAAAATGGAGAAACTAAGGCACAAAGCAGCCAAGTTAATTGCCCAAGTCACATGACCAGTAAATGTCAGATTTCAGATGTAAGGCAATTGATTAGAAATGGAGATGAAAAGAAGTTTTTGGCTGTATCCAAGATTCAATGAACATAGTGAAAGACATTCAAGGAAAATTTCCAGAGGCTAAATATGAAACAAAAGTACCTTAATTTCACGTATTTATTCAAGAAAGAAAATCAAATGCCCATGGTTGAGGGTGAGGTAAAACCCTCTTGGAAGATCTAAGTCTTCCAAGATATGCTTGTGGCTAATTCAGTCTACCCCTTAATACTCATTGTTTATGTGTATAATAACTAAACTTATTATATTATTATTGTGACCTTTTTATATGCATGCTTCCCTGACATTTTAATGTGGACGTTGGGGATGTGGAAGATAGGTCAGACACTAAGTAATATTTTATGAAACAAATGATCTGGAAAAGGTTTGTGAAAGATGACGTAAGTGATGGGGACTCATAAGGAAAAGAATGTGTCTTAAAGAATGAAGGACACTCACCCAAGCTCTGGCAGCAAGATCATAGAGCAAAACGAGGGCACCAGATTACAGGGACATTTGCTAAAGTTAAGGGGATCACTCTTATCCTGATTTCTACTGCCTTTGTTTATCATGCATAAAGCAATTACGTGAACTTAAAGTATAAGAATAAAAAAATAGTAATAAAGAAACTCTTCTCTCAAGGAGTTTATATTTTGGCTGGACAGACTGGATCTATATGACAAGGTATTTGCTAATATTCAACCCAGGTAGATTGCAGCCTCCGAAACGGTGAAGACTGTATCATCTCAAATAAAAGGAAATCAGCTAAAAATGGCTCAATCAAGAAGACATTTATCTCACAGAACAAGGATTTCAGAGATGGGGTGTGGTCACTTTGACTAATTCACTGGTTCAAAGTTATGCCCAAGCTGCAGGATTCACTTCTCTGTGATTGTCTTGGCTTTCCCCTTATGGTTGCAAGACCACTCCTGCTGCTCCAGAAGTCCCAGGTGGTGTCAACGTCTGGATTCATAAAAGCAAATGCCTTTCCAGTTTTAAGCATAAGTGAGACCTTCCAAGAAGTCTCTCAACACATCAGTCATAGGCCAAAGTTGCCTCATGCACTCAGGACTAAACCAATAACTTGTAAAAACAGTGGCAGGTTAAACTGCCAGCACCTTAGCATGAATCAAGGGAGTGGCATCCAATTCTGCTGGTAGCCATCGTATTATTCACTGCCACCTGCTCACAGTAAAGAAGAATGCCAGTTTCACTTAAAAATGTCCTTGATGAAGCAATAAAAGTTACTAATTTCATTAAATCTTGGCCCATCAATACGTGTCTTTTTAATATACTATGTGACAAACTGGAAGGTACACCTAAGGCACTTCTGTTGCATTCTGAAGTATGATTGTTGTCTGGTCATCTTGAGGCAAAAATGCATGTGTGCTTACATGAGTTACAAGCTGAAGTATTTACTGTTTTCACAGAACACCATTTTTACTTGAAAGAACAACAGAGAAACTATGATTATTCAGACGTGGGTATTTGGCAGACATTTTCCCAAAAATGAATGAAGTGAGTCACTTCAAGGAAAACAACCAACAGTGTTTGTTGACAATAATAAAATTTGAGTTTTCAAGTGAAAATTGGAATTTTGGAAAAACCTGTATCTGCATCAGCTTGACAGTTTCTCAGTATTTAAAGACTTTTGTGATGAAATTAGTGGCAATGTTAACAAATGTAGTTTTTAAAATTTTCTCTCAGAGTAAACAAGACAACATTTGGAAGATCTGAATAATTCAGTGAACCAATATTTTCCAAATGACCAAGGCATGCTGTTACAAAATCATGCATGAGTAAATGATCCATACAAAGAACAAGAGAAATAAATGGATCTTAGTGAAACATAATAGAAAAAGTTCATGGACTTGGTTTAAGATTCCACATTGCAACTAAGCTAAATTACCACTTGTCAAGTTTTGGAATATCAAAGAAGAATATCCACAATTAGCTAAAAAGGAAATATTCCTCTTTCTCTTTCTCTCTCTCTTTTTAATTGCATACCTGCATTATTAAAGATGAGATTTTCTCCCTATACTTCAACCCAAACAAGTATTGCAGCAGATTGAATGATAGGATGCAGCTGTCTTCTATTAAGCCACGTTTAAGAGATTTACAAAGGTGCAAACCAATGCCATTTGTCTAACCAAATTGTTTTGGAACATGTAGTTATTCTTCATTAAAAATGTATTATTTATGTTAACATGTACTGGGCTTATTATTGTTCCTTTAAAATGAATTTACAAATATATTTTTTTTAAATTCTCAATTTTGAATTCGAATATGGTGAATATAAATAGAAATAACCCATATAAACAAAAGGTCATTGAAGAGGGTATTCTGAAGAGTTGAGGTCCTGAGACCAAAAGGTTTGGGAATTGCTGGCTTAAAGAAACAAGGTTCATGCCTGGGCCTGGGAGGGACCAGTCTGCCTTGAAGCAGATGGATACCTGATACCTGAATCCTGAACCAGTTAGGAATCCTGTCAGGAAGGAACATGGGGAGGCTGGATGGCCACTCAGTGTTTGTCGCAGAGATCATTCGGTGAGAAATGGAAACTGGAAGTAAAAACTACTCTTACAAGAGGGAGAACCATAGTGCCACTGAGGAAACAAGGCCCACAGATGTTGATGACCATGACTCCTCCTTCTTTCCCCTCTTATTTTAGAAAAGAAAGACTAGACAAGGAGGGCAAGCACCAGTGGAGAAGACAGTATACAAAGTCGAGAAAACAAGCCCAAGCGCGGAGTCTCATGCCTATAATCTCAGCACTTTGGGAGCCGAGATGTAATGAATGCTTGGTGTAGATTAGGGACTACTGAAATGCTTGTTCTGTGAACCCCTACTTCTAAGGACAGTTGTGACCTGGAGGTATTTTATACTGCTGGAGGAGCTCAGGGATGGGGCACACCTGGGGTGTCATGGAACACACCTGCAGTCAGATTCCACAGAGGCTGAAGGCCTGCCTTGCACAGTCTCACTGGGCTGTCATCCAGGGTGCCTTACCCGCCTGCAGCCATCTTGCTCCTGTCCCTGACTCCTTGAGACCCTGTGTTTTCTCTCTTATTCCATCTCATGACCCCTAATCCAAACTGCCCTTAGCTTCAGCTTCTCTGGGCCACTGGCTATGAAAATCTTGCTCCTAGTCTTACCCTCTCTTGCACACGCTGTTCTCTTGACCTGGAAGGGCCTCCCTTGGTTTCCCATCTGGCAAACACCTATTCATCTCTCAAGATCCAGCTTTAAACTTTCAAATTCTGTGATGTTTTCCTGGGTTCTCCAGGAACCATTAATTATTTCTTTCTCCCCACAGCTTTTTATTTGCATCTTTGCTATAGCCATTCTTACAATGGATCAGGCTTTGCTGGTTCCACACGTTACCCAGAGTATGCTTGGAGCTCCAGGGAGTAGAGGCTTTGCCTTACTGTCAATGGACATGCAGGAGAAGGAACAGCCTAAGGTATGTGTTTTACAAATGCTTGGGAATCAGTGAAAGAGTGAGAGCAACATCTCAGGGCTGAATCTCAGAGCCATGTGTGTAGGCAAGCCTTCATCCTCTACAGAGTTCACCCCACTTACTCATTCTCCTTTCTTTTTCTCATTCTTCTTTGCCCTCAACCAGAAGCCTGAGCCTTTCACCTGGTGTTCAGGGAGCCCACTTCTCACCTAGGGCTCAGAGGCTGAATAATCTTTACCAATTAGAATACACAGGTATTGTCATTTAGCATAAGTTTTCACAAGGCAGTGTCCTGTCCATACTAAGTAGTTATGCATGTGGGTACACTGGATGGAGGATGCTTTTCAAACAGTGAATTGATTAACCTATTAACTGGTATGTATTGAGTCCCTGCAACGTGACTGGTACTAGTGATGTGGGGTTGAGGGATGAAGAACTTAGATTTTTATGCAGTTGTCACTATTTGGTGCTGACAAAATTACCTCTAAACTCAAGGAGTTTTTATATAGCTGGAGTTGCCTAATGGCCATATATTGCAAAAGTGGAG
Organism: Symphalangus syndactylus; assembly: GCF_028878055.3. Taxonomy (NCBI): domain Eukaryota; kingdom Metazoa; phylum Chordata; class Mammalia; order Primates; family Hylobatidae; genus Symphalangus; species Symphalangus syndactylus. Next base: position 148,082,970 of record NC_072425.2, read on the forward strand.
GCCAGGGAAAGGTGAACATAACCACCAGAGGATGACAGAAGGAGAGGCTGCTAGGAGGCTGGGGAGCAGAACTTGCCTTGGGTCCTGAAAGTGGGTAATAGTTGTATGCTAGAAAATAACATAACCTAACACTGGAGGACACAGCGAGCTCTGTGTGGGGGCAAACTGGCAAGAGCCTGGTGGAGACCTTGTGCCTGTAGGGAAACAAAGCCACCTGGAGGGGAAGGGGCCAGATCCTAGGGGCAGTTAAGAGTAAGCCTTACCTTACCTTCTTGCTTTGGCTGTTGTAGATTCAGGACAAGCTGGGAATTCCAGAGTTGTGCTTTGTGGAGATTAGACTAGCAGTGTTCTAGACCTGTGTGGGAAGCCCTTTTTCTTGATAAGTTTTCCTTTTAAGGTTTTTTGTTTTCATCCAAGGATACTAATTAGCAATGAAGGCATGTTAGATTAACTAATTTCCTTGAAAGGATATTTCCTTTAAAGATTACCTAGTCTCATATAAAGAGAGGTCAAGAATAAGCTCCTCGCTGTGCTTACAATTTTGATAGTATCTTCCGAGGCATGCTCCAGCTCTGCTCGGGGCCTCCGAATGCATTCCCACCACTCTCATCTTGAGGGGGTGTCTTGGTGCTGGGCATCCCAAGCTGGAGGTCTCTGCAGATGCTGTTTCCTGAGTAGGGCTCTAATCTGGAGGCTCGTAGCATCTCAGAAGTTCCTCATGCCCAATGTCTGTGAAAAAACAAAAAAGCTTTTCACCTAGGCTTTTTTTTTTTTTTTTTTTTTTTTTGCTGTCGAGGGATTTTTACATTTAGCTCGATGACTGGAGGTGACACAGCTCCAACAATGGTCTGCAGTGGGTTATCTGAGACCACTGGGACACACTTATGGAGCTATAAAACAAACAACAAACAATCAGTAAACACTTGTATCACAGCAGAGGGTGGCACTATGTTGAAAATCCTTAAATGAACTCAGACCATGTTCTAAACTGACTTCATAGTGCATAATGGACTGTCCCATCTAACCACTGCTTCTGTCCTTGTTTTGACATGAAAACCCATTTTGGATTGCAAGTCAAGAGCTCAGGTATGCATTTTTCTCTAGTGCAACTGTGAGAAAGGGAAGGGATCCTCTTCACCTTTGCTTTTTGCCTTGAAGAGCAAACAGGCTGCTCACAGCCCTGGCAGTGGGACTTGAGAGTGTGGTGACCAGGGAGAGCTCAGGTTTACATCTGCTGTCCTGTGTACCCACGGCTGGAGCTTCCAGGGACAGCTCAGGTTTATGCCCACTGTCCTGTGTACCCACGACTAGAGCCTTCTTTCATTTTCAGAAGTTCTGGGTTTGGACAATACAATGAAATACGCAAAACAGCCGATCACCAGAATGACCCTACTTATGAGGCCTTGAAGGCTACAGCAGGGAAGGAAGGAGGTGGCGGGAAGGAGGAGGGGCGTGGGGATTTGAGTATGTCTGTAGGAGTGGCGTGCTGGGGGTGCACAGTCTGCTGGTGGCAAGCCCTTTACATCTCCCGGGACAACACCAGCCGGGAAACATTTCTAAAGAAGGTCTTGGCAGCACGAATGATGTAAGGGCTGATTTCTACTTAGGAAAATTGTCCAAAGAGAACAAGAGGAAGGGAAAAAATGAGAAAGCCTGAGAAGGGGCTTAAAGAGTCTGCTCCTCTCCTGTCACCGACTCTTCCTCCTTCTGGTGTAAGAGGCACTATGTTTTATTTGCTGAAAATTCTGATGAATGTGGGAAGGAAGAGAATTCAGCCAGGTTCTCAGGGCTACTGGGTGGTGGGTGGGAACCTCTCAGCCTGGGCAGGCACTGATTCCTGCAGAACAAAAAATGGCTGTGAAATGCCCACTTGGGAAGGAGCGGCAGGGCCTCCTCAGCCACAGCACTTACTCCTGGGGCTTAGTCCAAGGCAGAACAATCCTATCCATGCTGCCAGTGGTTCCCCTGCTGTCAATAGGGGTTATCATGTCAATAAACCCACAAATAATTGCCTTCACCAACTACTCAATTTCCCAGAGAAGCTAATCCCTGAGGAGGAGAAAAAAAACCAGCTAATGAACCACATCATCAGAAGGCAAAGCAGAAGGAAAATCTCTCCTGGAAAAGTCAAGGCAGCACAGGCTTCTCCGTGAGATGATAACGCAACTGCGTGAGTGACTGGGAGAGACTCGTAGCTGCAAACTAGACCGAGGAGGTCGGGAATCGGGGGATGGCGGGAGAAGGAAAGAGAATCAGCTTTTTGCCCTGTGCGCCTCATAAAATGAATGATCAAAAGTAAATTACAGACTTGCAAATGGGTGGTTAACGACTGAGACAATATGAGTGCAGGGAGAAGCTCATCAGAACACACTGGGCAAGAGCAGGGGAGAGGAGTGCTGAATACAAATGCTTGCTGCAAAACTGAGTATCCGCGCACACGGCCCCCAGCAGAGGGACGGGTCATTCACCACACCTGGCAGGGGCGAGGGGAGAACGTGCTTGTGGAGCCTTCTTTCAAACGAGGGGTAGAGGAAGAGACTGCATGGAGGGAAAGAACAGTGGAGAGGAAAAACCCCAATGGCATGGAGCCCCCAGCTCCCTGGGAAGCTGATGAGACCAGCCCTTTCTTCCCTAGACAGTGGGGTGGGACATCATTGGCAGCTGGACAGGAATGGAGAGCTATTTGTAGCTGGGGTGGTGGGTGGGTAGGAGAGGCTGAGGGAGATAGGTGAATTCTTTGTAGCAATTCACTGGTTCTGGATCCATGACTTCCCTGAGTTGTAGAAGTCATTGAAGGGAGTGAGGCTGGGGTCGGGGAGCTCCAGAGTCACATAGGATCCTGGTGAAGCCCTGTCAGCTGCTTAGTCCTTCAGCTGCTGCTCATGCCCTGGGAATTTCAGTGAAAGCTGGAGAGCTCAAATGTAGGGAGTGTTTTACTGGGAAGGAGGGTGCCAAGGCAGAGCCATGCTACCACAGAGGAATGGGGGCCACAGGTATTTCTAGGGGTGAGCACCCATGTAGCAACCTCTCCACCAGTTAGTGACAGAATGAGAGATTTAGTGAACCATTAGAGCTGGCTTCTCCAAAGAAGACCAATCCTACTGCATATTACAGAGCTCTATGCATTCTTTGGACCGTGGTTAATCATGAAATGAGTAAGTTTGAACCCTCATGATGTACCAGGTACTCTGCTAGGTGCCAAGGGTACACAAACGGTTCTGATTTGTCCCTGCATTTAGGAAGCTTCCAGTACAGTAGGGAAGATGGATATACAAATAATTCAGGAATAATTGCATTATAACAGAAAAATTGCAACATGCAGTTCTTTTCCCAGAGGAGAAAAGGACAGCTAACGCTGAGCACCGTGGGAAGCGTTACAGAGGAGGTGGCGTAAGATCCGGGTCTTAAAGTGCCAGATGAGGGTGTGGGGCGAGGGTGGCAGCAGAGGACAGAGTGTACACAGGCACAGAGTTGAGGAAAGAACATGAGGTGCTTAGAGAATGGCAAGCAGTGTAGTGTGGCTTGAGAGTAGGAGATGAGCGTAGGGGTGAATCCGGAAACGTAGACTGAGGATAGATTGGAGAAGGTCTGCAAGTCATTCCAGAGAGACTGGACCACCTAAGGTTCCTAAGTAGGGGAAGGGCATGCTGCTGTCTGTGTTTGAAAGTCCTCCCTAGCCATGGGGGATTCACACACACAGAGATGCCTGGGGACATTGGTCCTTCGGCGATTGGGTACATCAGCTGTGCCAGGTGCCTACCTGTGTATGGATAGGGACAGGTGCAGGAGGAGCAGTATGGGAAGAGCAGATTGGCAGGGAGAGGCTAGCCATGGGTACAGATGTCTCATTCTACATGAGGGAGAGCCACCTACCCCATGCAGGCTCAAGCCAGCCACACATTAGGCTCTTTCCTGAAGAGCACCTGCTCTTCAGGCTTAAGTGGTAAATGCCAATACAAAGGGTGTAGGAATGCAGAGCAAAAGAGAGCTATAGGCAAGTCAAAGCATTCACATTGGCATCTGCCCATAAATTGCCTTAAGAAGCGGGAAATCAAGAAGCTTTCCAATAGGTCCGAATTTCTGATAAATTAGCCAAGACAACTGAGATGGTCTCTTTGCTCCCCTTATCACTTAGGCATGGCATTTGCCCTGATTTAATTTTCATGTGTTGACATTTGCAAAGGATGTTGGGACTGGAATCCTTTTGCTCTCCTGCCACGCTGCTATTTAATTGAATCCCATTGATCCTGTAGGTCACGGTTTAAGTGTCACTTCCTCAGAAGAACCTTTCTCAGCTCCACAGGCTGGCTCTGGCCCTCTCGTTTTGTGTCTCTCCTATCTCTTCAGCAATGGTCTGTTTTAGATCCTTTATTATTGTTTTCCCCTCTAATTTCTACTTCAAAACACATCCACCCCATGACGCATTCTCCCAAGGCTTAGGAGCTGGCTAAATGACTGACTGAAGCCAGAAAGACACAGACGAAAAATGTAACGTTAGGACTGCACTCGGCTAAGTGTGTTGCTTAAGTGAAAGGGGGTGGTTAATTCTTTGGATTTCAGGCATTTGTCATTAACTTATGAGAGGTCCTTATTCCCCAGTAGAAAGGGCCACTCAATGCAAAGGGAAAGAATGGGGACATATTTGACTTGGTGGATCTTCTCCATCATCTCTTAAATTCCACAGTATTATCATATGTCCCCAAGAGACCCTCGTATTTCTGATAGCTCTATCACTTCCAAGGCATTGGCTGGAACATATGGCTCCATCCCAAATGAACAGCAACAAGCGTTGCTTGCCAGCTTCATTCTACACTCCTTCCTTTTAAAGATGAGTGTGTTAGGAGCAGCATAATATCCAATTATGTCTCCTAGCCTCCTTTGTCCCTGGAGGTAGACATGTAACACAGTTATGGCCCATAAGATGTCAGTGGAAGTCATTCTGCAAGGCTTTTGAAAAGGTTTAAGGAAAACTGTTTAAGGGAACTAGACTCAGCTGGCACATGTACCTTTTCCACTTCCCACATACTGGAACTAGGATGTGGTGACTGGAGCTGGAGCAGCAATCTTGCAACCATGCAGCAAACACCAAGCGAATTCCAGCAACCTTTGCTTTGACACTTTTGAGCCAGTAAATCAATGTTAGCAACTGACCACATCTGGATTTCTCATTAAGTGAGAAAAATTAACACCAATCTTGTGTAAACCACCATATTTTGGAGTTTTCTGTTATATGCAGTAAAACTGAGTCCTGAGCTGACACACCCATCCATCCATTATGGTTTGCAAATTATCTTAGTGAGTGAGCCAGTCAATGTTCTTTGAGTGCCTACTGTGTATGGCACTGGGTTGGGCACTAGGAGACGTCTCTTCCTCAAATTATATAAACACCAATAAACAAGTGCATTTGCCTTATGTGGGTCTACAGGACCCTGCTAGATCGAGCTCCTGCCTCCCTGTCTCATACCATACTTCATTTCCTGCCATTTTCTCCTCTTTTCCTGCAACGAGCTCTAGTCCCACTGGTCAAATCTGTGGAGCACACTTTTCCTGGGGGCAGGGCTTTTGGGCTTATTGTTCTTTCTGCTTGGATGTGCCTCCCTTCCTCTCCACCTCTCACCCAGCTCTCTGCAGGGCTTCTCAAGACTTCCATAAATACCACCACCTAACCTTGACTGTACATCTAAAGCAAGCCCTTTCCTCTTTTCCCTATGATTTTTGATCTCAACACTATAAAAAAACCATTCACAGCACAATCACAATTTGAAACTGTTTTATTAATTTTTGGTCTACGTGTTTTGTTTTGTTTTACATGTTTGTCTCTCTATGTCCCGTCACCGCACCTCCACCTCATCTGAGGACTATAGACTCTGCAAGAGCAGGACCACTTCTGTATCGCCCAGCATTTTATTCTCATGGCACCTGCATAGCATCTTATGTGCTGCCAACATAAAGGATGTGATATGGTTTGGCTGTGTCCCACCCGAATCTCATCTTGAATTGTAGTTCCCATAATCCCCACATGTCATGGGAGGGACCCAGTGGGAGGTAATTGACTCATGGGGGCGGTTACTCCCTTGCTGCTGTTCTCCTAATAGTGACTGAGTTCTCAGGAGATTTGATGGTTTTATAAGGGGCTCTTCCCCCTTTTGCTTGGCACGTCTTCTTGCTGCCACCATGTGAAGAAGGACTTGTTTGCTTCCCCTTCCACCATGATCGTAAGTTTCCTGAGGCCTCCCCAGCCATGCGGAAATGTGAGTCAATTAAACCTGTTTTGTTTGTAAATTACCCAGTCTTGGGTATGTCTTCATTAGCAGCGTGAGAACGAACTAGTACAGGGTGCTCGGTAAGGACAGTCCATGCTCTTTATTCATGGATTTTTATTTGCAAATTTACCTACTCGGTAGCATTTATTTGTAACCCCCAAAATTGATACCCATAGTGATTTTACAGTTTTTCACACATATATTCAGAGCTGTGAAAATTTGAGTCACCCGACGTGCAAGTTCCCAACTGAGGTGGAACAAGGCGATGCTCTGCCGTCTTGTTTCAGCTCTCAAACAAGTGTCCTTTTCTCAGTCTTTTTAGTGTTATGTTTTTCGCATTTGTGAGCTTTTTCTTGGTGATTTTGTGGTTTAAAATAGTCCCAAGCATAGTGCTGAAGTCCTGTCTAGTGATCCTATATGCAAAAAGGCTGAGATGTGCCTTAGGGACAAATACCTGTGTTAGATAAGCTTTGCCCAGGCATACATTACAGCATTATTGGCCATGAGTTCAGTGTTAATGAGTCAGCAATATATATTAAATAAAGCGTCTCTAAACAGAAACATACACAAAGCAAGGTGATGTATTGATCCATTGACAAAAATGTACCCAAAGGCTTGCAGGACCCTAACCCCGTGCTTCCCCCTAGGAGCAAGGCTTCAGTGTTTGTTAGTTCAGTGTTCATGGTGACTTGACAGAACTACTGCACATAAGAATTAGCTGTATTTGTTGATGAATGTTAAAGTTCGTGCAGGGCACCCTGGGGGCACAGAGGAGGGAATGGGCATCCCCAGCATGCCAGCCGATGCACAGCCTGGCTGTGTTCTCTACTCTTGATCTAGCTGATATTGCCGTTGTTCATTAGTTGTTTATTGCAGGTGGAGGGACATTTCCCTAGTTCTCTTGGCACCTTCCTGCAGAAAGACTGCAGTGAGTGCCCGAGAATCCACAAGGTGCCCTGAGGTGGTGATGTTTTTGGAAAGGAAATTAAGAGCCAGCACCTCTCCGTGCCTGCCTGTGTCAGACGATTACAGAGAAGAAGAATGACAAGAGAAAATGAAAAGGAAATGGGCTGACAGCCTGCAGAATGGTATTTCAACTCCAACACAAAACATTCCCTAGTAATTATAGAATAACCTTCATTTAAATGCAAATCAGCCTGTAATTAAGATAAGGGATCTACCATTTGCCAGCATTTTTTTGTTGTTTCTTTTTATTTTTTAAATTTTTGGGGTGACAATTACGGTTTCTCAGGCATTCCTCTGTTTTATTGATGCGTAGTCATTATGTTTACGGATTATGTTGTGAGTGCAATATTTGGATAACTGCAGAACAGAAATTAGTGTCACTTACTTTCAGCTGCCCCCAGCAAAAGAAAAAAAAATGTGCACAGTGCGTAATGTTGACATAAGCAAAACTTCCTAAGTGACATGGCCCTGGATGACATCAAATAATATGCCGTCCCAGATCACCAGGAGCCTGAGACAAATGCACTGAGTCCAGAATTACTGGGGGAAACAAACAGCTTTCCTGATGACTTCTAGCAGAGTCGTTGAGCCCTTGCAAAACACCTGCAGTTGAACCAAGTGCTTTTCCTTGGCAGAAAATGGGCAGAATGAAGATAGCATTTTTAGACATCACAATAGGATCCCCAAAAGGAAAAGATGATGACATGACTGTGGTCTGCATGTTAGTTTGTGACACAGGAAGGTAACCTCTTTTGCTAGGTTAACGTTGACCACCTCACTGTCAGCTGCTGTTAACTGTGGTTGACTTGTACTCTGGATTAGAGAAAGTCAGATTCCTGGGGTAGACTAAACACAAAAGGGCTATTTGCAAGGTAAGCATTAATTCATTCAATAAATATACATATACATATATATATATATATATACACACACACACACACACATATTCACATCTATCTTTATCTGTCTATGTAATCTATCTAATCTCTCCCTCTCACTCTTTCTCTGTCTCTGAGCATCAACAAGTGCCAGAACTGTTCTAGATGCTTGGGTATATAGCAGTGAACCCTTTTTAGGCATAAACCTAAAACAAACCCACACAGCACATACTGCGGACCTCTTCCACAGCCACACCTGGCTGTGATTCCAGGAACCTCACCCTGAGGCCTGGTCCGGCCACCTCTACCAGTCCCTGCTGCCGCTACCAGTCCCTTTTCTGAACTGATTGACATAGCTTGGAATGGAAGCCTTCTTTTCAGCCAGAAAGCATTGAAAACAGGGGGTTTCAGAGCAGCTGAAAGGTCCAGCAAATTCAGTGTGTTCTTTTAATTAGCAAGGGGATTGCATTAATCGTTCATTAGCCATCACTTAATTAAAAAAACCTTTTTCCCCTTGAGGCCGGGCACGGTAGCTCACGCCTGTAATCCCAGCACTTTGGGAGGCCAAGGCGGGTGGATCATGAGGTCAAGAGATACAGACCATCCTGGCTAAGGCGGTGAAACCCCATCTCTACTAAAAATACAAAAATTTAGCCAGGCATGGTGGCAGGCACCTGTAGTCCCAGCTGCTCCAGAGGCTGAGGCAGGAGAATGGCGTGAACCCGGGAGACAGAGCTTGCAGTGAGCAGAGATCGCGCCACTGCACTCCAGCCTGGGCGACAGAGTGAGACTCCATCTCAAAACAAAAACAAAAACAAAAACAAACAAAAACACCTTTTCCCCCTTAAAATGTACAGAACTCAAACTAGGACTTCCCAAGGCATTGTTCTTTTCCATTGGTTTGTTAGGCCGTCTGTGTGCCATCCTACATCCTTCAGGAGAAAGGCAGCTGCCTCCTTGATTTTTTGTTTGTTTTGTGTTTTTAATGAAAAAAGCTCTGAAAGGATACAATGTATGTCTGGGATTCTTTGCTGAATTGGAGAGTTTGGGACAATTAGCTGGGTAAAGAGAGGACAGACGAGTTCAGATGGCAAATCTGATAAGCCTGACGCTCCTCACATGGGGTTGTCACCCCCCATCCTGCCTTGTCCTCTGCCACCTTCCCTCAACACCAAGAGGATTTCACAAAAAAAAATTGTGCACTTTAAATTAACACACCTTGCCTGAAAGGTGGTTCCATAGCTTTCCTTGGACTCTTTATCTCTATCAAGTGTTATCTGTTTATCTGGCTGTAGATGTTTCCTAGGGAACCTCAGATGCCCTTGATAGAGTTTACACACTGCTACCGAAGACTGAAATGTGTTTGATGGATTAACTGGGGAACTTACAAAACTTTAATGTCTTTTTTTTAAGTGTCTAACTTTGTATCCTCTGGGGTGATTGTTAACTTTAAAAGCCATTTCAAGGTTCAATAAAACTAATGGAGGTGAGATGGGCTGAGTAGAGCATTCCGATTCCTGTTCTCACCATTCTTTATCATCCACACGATGAGCTTGCTAGCAACTCTGCAGTCTCCATGCATAATGTAAACTCATCCTTCATTTTAACTCAAATGACACCTCCTCCGTGGAGCCTTCTCTAACATCCCCTGAGAATACTAGAATTAATTAGATATTCTGTGAGAATAAGACATCATTCCCCCACCACCCAATGCTATTTGAATACTCCATGTTTCTTGGGGTAGAAAATTGATCTTAAAATTGTTGAAATTTGTTATTTGGGGAATCATATGCTGCTTCTACATTCTAAGGAGAAAGCTCAGGTTTGTTCTGTGCCATTCCTTTGTCCTAGAAAGGGTCACCTTTTTGAGCATTGCTTTTGTGCAGCTTTGAGGCAGATAGCATCCATCATTTTTAAGAATTCTTAAACTTAGGGGAAATAATCTAAATTCAGATAATTCAGACTTACGTGTTAGATATTCTGTTTAATAATTAAATAAGGCTGTCTTCATATATATATTTGGAGAGGATGTCATGAATTAGCAAGTTTTTTATTCCTCTGCTTGTGACCAGAGAGTTGGGATGAGTTACCTGAATAAGAGGGAAGGAAAACAATTGGAAATGGCTCCTGTCCTGGTTGTCAGTGAGCTTCGGTCACCCCGCAAGCGGTTGAAAAATAGGGATGACTATTTGGGCCACTTTGGAGAGATTGGCCACTGGATTCTGGGAAAGTTACTTATCATAGTCTAATTTTAATTTCCCCTTTAATTCTTGTAGCTTCTTTTTCCCTAAACTTCAGTCAAGTCTTTAAAATATTACAGTTCGGTATTAGCTGTGCTTAGAGCCATAAATGGAGATATTTATATCTGCACTTTGAGAGAAAGAACACAGAGGAGCGTCAAAGCAGTGTTGATAGCATCTATGAGAAATCTGAGGTAACGGACAGAGAAACCTGAAGCAATGACTTGGAGAAAAAGCTGCTGAACAACAATGAAGATGGATTTGTGCAAGGTTTCAGTACTCCTGCTTGAGGAAGGGACTAGACTGCTTGCAGTTATGCAGATGAGGGCTCAGTACAATAATTTGATTCTATAATTTATATCCACATGAGTGATAAGCCCCACCTGCCTTTGGAGTTTGGGGAGAGAATTTACTCATTCCTTCTGTTCTCTGGCTTCTAACCAGTTAAGTGTGGATCCAAGGATCCTCATGAAGATAGAAATATAGCATTTGCTTTATTACTGGCAAATCTAGTTTGGAGTATACAGGAGAATTCTGTTCTTTTAAACCTTGGAACCTGCAGGATTCTGGCAAGGACTATTAAGTTGCAGCAGGATGAAGTAGAAATTAATATAAAACCATTTTCAGGTATCTGCAATAGACACTGTCTTAGTTTATTTCCTCACGACCTAATTGCTCTTAGTAGGCTCCGCCTCCCAGTATTGTTGCATTGGTGATTAGGTTTCCAACACATGAATTTTGGGAGACGCATACAAATCATAGCAGATACTGATACTATAGTTGAGGTTTGTTACATACATTCAAATTGGGCATTTATATATATATCTCCTTATATTTTGCCATCAGAGTAAGTTCACAAATCTCCTAAATTTCCTCCTTGGATTCCTTAGGGGTCTGTGGACCCCAGATTAAGAAACCCTTCCCTGGGAAGAAGTTTAATAAAAAGAAAAACATCAACAAGCATTATTTTAGGGACTACCTCTCCAGGCGCATCTCCCTGGAAGACTAAAGTTGACCAAGCTCGGGAGGGCATCTTCCTGGCCCCAAAGACCCTGCTGTGTGCCTTACTCTGCTCCAGCTCTGCCCTGACTTGAGCTCTTTTGCTCCCTTCACCGGCTCACCAAGGCCTTACTGGCCTCCCACTGCCTGCCCCATTCTGAATTTCACATTGTTCTTAAGTGAGAAAAGCTCATTAAATTTCCCCTCACTCTCTTCTGAAGGGAAAGCAAAACAAACACAACAAAAAATGACAGATATCTTTCCAGACGCCTACAGATTCATCTCTTTCTTGGACATTTTATTTTCACTGTTGACAGCAGTCAGGAAACTTGGTCAGCATTCCTTCATGGATGGTTCATTAGGGATGGGGAAGAAACATCCATGACAGTCACCATCCTAACCCATTGTGTGTTGCTGTGAAAACCACAGAGCAAAGAACATGGTCAGGAAAGTGCATAGTTGTTAGTGTGGGCTTCCTAATGACCTTCCTGACAAATGCAGTGGGAAAAAAGCCTTCTCTGCCACTTTGTTGCCACGTTTGTCTAATTACCTGTATTTGAACAGGTCAGAGACTGTGAATGTCATCCTGAACCATTTAGCTGAGTACCTACTATGTGCAGGGCGCTGTATAGGGTGCTGTGCTGATTGCAAAGAAGAATTAAATGATAGACGACAGTAAGCATCAGTCTATAGACCCTTCAGAGGATGGAGGAATACAGGTATCATGATGGTTAATTGTATGTGTCAACTTGGCTGGCTGATGGTGCCTAGATATGTGGTTAACTATTATTCTGGATGTTTCTGTGAGAGTGTTTCTGGATGTGATTGAAATTTAAATTGGTGAACATTAATTAAAGCAGATTGCCTTTTATGATGTGAATGGGTCTTATCTAGTCATTTAATGCCTAGAAGGATCAAAAGGCTGACCTTCCCTGAGCAGGGGAGACCCAGACAGCAGACAGCCTTTGGACTTGACCTGTAACATCAGCTCCTCTCTAGGTCTCCAGCCTGTTGGCCCACCCTACAGATTTTGAACTTTGCTGCCTTCATAATTTTGTGAGCCAGTTTCTTAAAATAAATCTTTCTTTATTTGTATAGCACATTCTATTGGTTCTGTTTCTCTGGGGAGCCTTGACTAATACAGATATCTCTACATCTTTCTCTTCCATCTGTTTTGTTACTTTTAGAGCATCCTTCCCCCACGAAATTGTCTATGTTCAGACTCTCCTATAGCAGCATTGTTCCCTATTTCCTTAGAGGCTTGGTGGAGAAATTCATCTATATGTTTAATAGCAGCCTTGGATTTCTGCAAAGAGAGTTCAAGCCTGCAGAAATAGTCTTTGACTTAAAGAAAATGATAAGCAAAATGAAAATGATTATAGAATATGTAAAGATTGGCCAGGCACGGTGGTTCACACCTATAATCCCAGCACTTTGGGAGGCCGAGGCGGGCAGATCATGAGGTCAAGAGATACAGACCATCCTGGCAAACATGGTGAAACTCCATCTCTACTAAAAATACAAAAATTATCTGGCTGGGCATGGTGGCATGTGCCTGTAGTCCCAGCTACTTGGGAGGCTGAGGCAGGAGAATTGCTTGAACTTGGGAGGCAGAGGTTGCAGTGAGCTGAGATCACGCTATTGCACTCCAGCCTGGTGACAGAGTGAGACTCCATCTCAAAAACAAAAACAAAAACACTCCAGCCTGGCAACAGAGCAAGAGTCTGTCTCAAAGAAAAAAAAGGAAAAAAAAAAAAAAGAATATGTAAAGATTTTCTTTCCTACTCACATAATTGGGGTAAAGAGTGATTTTCTCATCTGACAGTACAATTATTATAATCCATGGCTACAGAGAAGGGGCTAACTCCCCCATGTCTAATTCAGGATTGGAAAAAAATTGAGCCAACTCACAAACGGGATTTGGTTCTGATGGTTTCCTGCTGCTCCTACTCTGTATGTTCTCTTCAGGGGTGATCATCCTAATCCATGACTTCAATGACCAATGCCATACTGATGATGCTTAGGGCCCTGACAAGCTCTGGACTCCTGTATTAGTCCATTTTCACACTGATGATAAAGACATACCAGAGACTGGGTAATTTACAAGGAAAAGGAGGCTTAATGGACTCACAGTTCCACATGGCTGCTAAGGACTCACAATCATGGTGGAAGGTGAAAGGCATGTCTCACATGGTGGCGGACAAGAGAAGAGAGCTTGTGCAGGGAATCTCCCCTTTTGAAAACCATCAGATCTCATGATACTTATTCCCTATCATGAGAACAGCATGGGAACGACCTGCCCCCATGATTCAGTTACCTCCCATCAGGTCCCTCTCACAACAAGTGGGAATTGTGGGAGCTACAATTCAAGATGAGAGTTGGGTGGGGACACAGCCAAACTATATCAGCCCCAGACCCATGTTTCTTCTGTATCTTTACATCTCCTCTTGGAAGTCTCATAGGCCTCTTTATGCTAACATGTTCAAATTTAAGTACATCTTCTTTCCTACAAATTCCAGATTCTGTCTCCTTCTTATGTCCTCTGTCTCAAAGTGCTCTGCTTACCCAACTGTGTAAACCAGAAACCTGGGTTCATTAACATAGTTCAAATTTCCCTCTTTGGCTTATTTTCTTCCACTTGTTTTAGTGCAGTTTTTCATCTGCTCAGGACTGGATTATTACAACATCCCTTTCTCTCCTTCACTTACCTTCATACGGCTGACTGCATGACCTTTCCAGTGTCCACATTGTTGTTCGCCCATTTAAAATCCTATAATGACTTTCTTTCAGTTTCAAGATAATGTTCAAACTTCACAGCATGGTCTATTATTTATGTATTGTTGCCTAACATATAACCCTAAAACCTAGCAGTTTAAAGCCCAAACATGGTCTCTCAGCATCAAGAATCTGGGAGCAAGCTTGTAGTCAAGCTGTCAGCTGGGGCCGCCATCTCTGAGTGCTTGACTGACTGGGGGATCTGCTTCCAAGCTTACTCACAAGATTATTGGCAGGGGTCTTCAGTTTCTTACTCATCTTGGACACGACCTGCCATCACTTCTGCTGTGTGCTCTTGGTCATACAGACCAACCTTGGTAGAATGCAGGAGGGGAAAACACCACTGTCTGAATACCAGGATCACTGTGGATAGGGCCATTTTGGAGACTATCTTAGCTTCCTTTTCTATTGCACTTCCATATCAACCTCCGTCATAACTATTAACTTCTTCCTTGTGCTCTGGATTTTAGCTATACTAAACTTCTAATGCATTGTGTTTTCAAAATTCGTTGTCACCACTTGCTGTTTTCTCTTCCTGAAAAATCCTTTCTGTTCAATTTTTTTTTTTGCTTGGATAACTCTGTTTTGCCTTCTATGACCCTTAACTGCCAAAAGATCTCCCCTGACATCCCTTGACTCCAACTTTAGGTCTTTCTCTATGCTTTCATAGTGCTCCAACTCACCTCCATCGTGCTACTCTACATTTTATTGTAATTATTGGTTTATGAGTCTCCTATACTCTAGTGTGATGCCCCTGAGTTGAGAGATAGTGGATTGTTTGTCATCCATTTTATTCCCAATATCAAAGTGCTGGAACACAATAGGAGTTTAATAAATGTGTGATGAATGAGTGAATAAATGAATGCCGAGTTTACTGCAGAATATGAATTTTAGGGAGGAAAGAACACAAGCTCTTCTGTCAAATTTTATTATGTCTTACAATTTTGTGGGTCAGGATTATGGGAAGCCTTCTCCTAGCAATTCTTTTGCTCCATGTGGCATTAAGTAAAGTCACTCAGCAGTATTTGACTAGTTCGGAAAGTAAAAGATGTCTTCATTCATGACTGGCACCTTGTTAACCATGACTAAAAGGTTAGGTTCAGCTGGGAGTACCCACTGGGGACTCAACAGAGTGGCAGCTCAGGGTAGTCTGATTTCTTGGATGGCTGTTAAGAGCTCTCAGAGATAGTGTTTCAAGAGAGCAAGTCAGAAACTTCAAGGCTCCTTCTGGCCTAGCTTGGGAAGCATCACTTATACTGCATTTTATAAGTTCCAGCAAGTCACAGAGCCATCCAGTATCCAATGACAGGAGACTACGAGGCCATGAGTAGCAGGTGGCACAGCTCATTGGGAAGCCAACTTTGGACACTAGCTCCCACAACTGTAATCAACTATTGTCATGTTTAGCCTATGCTAACTTTCTCTACTATTTTTCTGAATGTGAAAATTTCCAATGTTTCCATCTTGTCTTTGTGAATAAAAAGGAGGAATATGGCTCTACTACTGTACGTTGAGGCAGATGAGCAGCTGAATGAAAATTATATCCATAGGGTGTTTTACATAAGTAGATGTCAAAGTTAAAGGAAGTCTATACAGGCATGATAGAGGGCTTTGTTCTTTAATTGCAACCTTTTCAATGGATAATTTGATAAAGATTCTCAACTGCAGTGGAATCTCTTTTCTAAGGGCATTTTAGAGGTGTGTAGGATGATTTTCCATTGTCACAATGTCAATCAGATGTTGTTCATTAATATTTAATTCCATCCTGCAATATGAGGGACAGTCCCACACAACAAAGAATTTTCCTGTCTAAAATTTCATTAGCACTCTTGTTGAGAAACACTGAATACATAAAGATATGCCTCTCATATTTGCGGATGTCACAACCTATTATAATTATGATATGAGAGAACTGACTCAATAGCTGATTATGTGGAAAAAATAGAGATTTTAGTTGGATGCAAGAGCCAACATCATGATGTGTCTGCCAAAAATTGCTGCTATCTTAAGCTGTATTAATAGAAATTTCAGTCCAGAACACAGAAAGCTATATTAATAGAAATTCCAGTTCACTCTATACTGGTCAAAGAGCTCTTGAAGTTTGATGGTCATTTCTGGGCACCTGGTTTTAAAAGTGGCGTAGATAAATCAAAGAATGGCCAAAAGGAGGACAGAAAGTCTGGAAGCCATGCCTTACGAGTGGGGAAACATGAAAGCGATCTTCGAATATTTGAAACGTTATGTGAAAGAAGGATTGGGCACATCCTTTGAGATTCCAGAAAGCAAAATTAGGTTAAATGAAGAAAGATTTTTTAACCACTAAAACAGTTTTTCAAAAAATGTAGTGTTCTGCCTTGTGTGATAATTATCCCTGCCTTGAAGGGTCCCTGCTGAGAGTGGACAGCCATGGGCCAAGGGGTGGTTTTAAATTAATTGAATATTATGAAGAGAACACCTATATGAAGTGGTACCCTTCAGTTACTTTTCATTATTGTGATTATTTTATGTTTAATGGACTCGTATTTATAAAATACTGTGGACACCACCTCTCCATGCTTCTAAAATAATGCCTCAGCTCTTAATACCTTTCTCTAGCTTCATACCCCTAAAGAAATCCCTTAAGCTAGCTAAGATTTCATTTCTTCAATCACAAAACAGGAAATTATAGTGCATGACATATTTGTTTAACAGGATAGCTATGATCATCAAATTACCCAATAGTTTTAAACTGTAAAGTATAAAACAAAGAAATTATTTTTTTATCAAAGTTGTGGACTGTCAATATGCATTCCTATAACTGTCTCATGCCTAAGAGAAATGTTTTAAAATTATTTTTAAAGCCTATTCTAATGACTTGTCATTGTTTTCCAGCTTTCTGATAAGGTGTGAAGGTCTCTAATAGCTGTCAACAGTGTGTCACAGGGAGTGATTTAATTAGCACTTACTGTTCTCTTAT
The DNA here is from genome assembly GCF_028878055.3 of Symphalangus syndactylus. Taxonomy (NCBI): domain Eukaryota; kingdom Metazoa; phylum Chordata; class Mammalia; order Primates; family Hylobatidae; genus Symphalangus; species Symphalangus syndactylus. Next base: position 148,100,047 of record NC_072425.2, read on the forward strand.
TGGTTGGCCTTTATTTGGTCCAATACAAAGTCCAACTTTTAAACCAAGGGAGGAGACAAGAAAGGGTGAAGCAGAGATAAGCTTTTACTTAAAAAATGTTTATTTGGGGGAAAACATTATCATCATTTTCTTTAAAAACACATTATATTACTAAATGTGTATTGGCATCTACTCTCTTACTTTAAGATGGTTCCAGTTTTTGAAATAGCCCAAATCCCCCAGATTGTTACCAGAAATTATCAAAAGGAGAAGAAACACATTCACTTCAGCTGATTTTTGTGGTTGTTTATTGGAGATCCAAGGTAGTCAAATTAGCCTCAAGAAGCCCTCCTGAAATCTAAGAAGGAAAACCAAATTACTGTTCATTTAATGTTTAATTAAATTTATTATAGCTAGTAGGCTGGTTTTAGGCTGAATTTACGGTACACTAATGTTAGAATTTTATGCATTCTATGTACACTTGATAGCACACTGGGGTCTCTTGTATAATCAACATATACAATACACTTATGCCCATTTTATATGAGTTGGAACAGACTTTTACTATTTTAAATGATCATAGAAGTTTATAGTTATATTTCTCCCCTTAAATTGTTAGTGATGTCTATAATTTATTTGATGCCACATTCTTGATATGGAACACAATTCCGAATGAGCAATCTTCCTACAGGGAAAATTCTACTTGGTTCATAACAATGCATTTTAGTATGAGATTTCTAGGAATGCAGTTACAAAACGAGGCAACCGCATGCATTTTCACCAGAGGTAAATGGCTGTTTTTTTTTTTTTTTTAACCAAAGATAAAAATATAGTTCTTCACATGGAACTGCAAATAAGTGAAAGTGAATACTGATTTCTCCTGACGTTGCGAGCGTTGGTCTTCAGTGCCCTTCCATTTAGAGTCACTCTTTCCTTTACCCCCTGCAAGTGTTTCTACATCAAAAAACAGAGCGGAAAGGAATTTTCGAAAACATCTTGTCCTAGTCTGACCCTGCACGTATAAAAATGCTGAGGTCGGGGTGTCACAAGTGACTTGCCTCGACCTGTGGGGCTGGGAAAGGCAGGAGCCAGGCTTGAATTCAGACCTGAATTCAAACCCAGGACGATTTTTCCTATCCACATTTCTCCTTACTATTGTGGTGAAACTTGAGGAAGCAAGCAGGAGACAGCATATGTTATTCCATACTAAGTCCCTGCTATAGAAATGCCCCTCCCTACTCCCGTCCTCCTCTCCAGGTGTTCTGATGATAATCAATAGTGTTCCAGTCATATTGGGCAATGTCTGGGAAGTTCTAAAGCTCTGCCTAGAAAAGGAAAATGCCATTTGAGTAGCCAGAACAAAATAAATTTGACAGATTCCCTTACCTCTAAGGTACGCTCCTTGTGATAATTACCCCTTTATTCTCTCTGACCCTTCAGGGCCCAAGGCCTCCCATGCCCAGCTTAACTGGTTACTATATACTTATTTATGTTCCATCAGCCAATATCCTTCAGCAAGAGTAGCTGCAACCTTGATTTGTTTTCTCCTTTTACAGCGATGTTGCTGGAAGAGGTGGATAGAACATTTAATTTGGCATTAAATTCGATGCTAGTGCATCGTCCCCTATGGCAAAAGTGGTGTGGACGGTTTGCATTTATGATTTTGCTCAGTTCAACCCATTTTTATGCCCAGGGAAAGTTTTTACTCAAGCTTTTCGTGCTTCTATTGCAGTTTTATTTCTCATTTCATAGAGATGATTTCGTAGAGGGAAGCAGTCTGCTTTCCCTTTGTATTCAGACTACCATTTTCCATTTAGAAGTGTTGGCAACACCCTTGTTTCTGTGTGTATGTGCAAAAGAAATAGAACGTTTGAATTTCGAGTGGAGTTCTCTTGTCAAGGGATGTGGTCTGTGTCAGAGGCAGGCATGACGGGGATACCTTGTATCTGTGAGCTTTTGCCATCCAATGTGCCTGGGAGGGAAAGAGATTCCTCTCAGCTCTTCCTTTCGTGTTTCATTCCCTCCTCTGATTTCATAGTGGATGTTGCAGTGGAGGGTCTATGGTCAGCAGGATTCACAAGCAACTTGTTCTGTGCTTTCGAGTGATCACCGATGGGATGAGTTGCCTCAAGGCTTCGCTGGATAGCTGCCGGCCCCGAGACCTGCCGACAGTCCCCTTCTTCTCAAGACCCCACAACACTCCAAATTGCTGCTTTCTCTGCTGAGAAATGCTCTTTGCTCTCTATTTCCTCTTACAGTGGCCCTTTGTCCTCAGCACTCGGCTCAAATTCCTTTCTTCACAAACAATAAAAAGGTATGCCCTCAATTTCTTCCTCCCACCCAAGCATTGACCACATTAGCCCTGTCATCTTTTCTTCTTGGCCCTTGTCTACTCTTATTTCCCAGCATGTCCTTGGTCAGGAGCAGTGTGTGTGTGTGTGTGTGTGTGTGTGTGTATATAAAGTGAACTGCAGAGGAATAAAACAAAGAAGGTGCAATGGCGAAAGACTGCAGGGGCAAGCGAGGCTTCTGGAGGGAACTCGGGTCTCACTGCCACTCTCTTACCTCGTCCAGGGTTTCTTGATCACTGATGAATCCAAGTTGATATTGACAGTTTTGAAGAAGCCTTTGTTCTTCACGTATGTGAGAGAAAAGGACTAAAAAGGAAAGAAAAACCACAACTGAAGCTGCTAATCCTGAACAGGGCCCGAGGCTGTGGAAGACAAAAAGCATTGTGCAAAATAAATTGCAAAAGAGAAACAAGAAAATACACAATGGTTTCCTATGCCTGGCCTATTTCTACAATTCTTCTGTTAATGAATATTCGTTTTCTACCTGTAGTTCAGCACACTGTTAGAGGAAGAATCAGTCCTCTAACCACACACAGGCTTTCCCATGCTGGAACATTCCAGTCTTGTATCACTGGGACAGAACCCCCAAGAGACACAGGGCGAGACACGACAAGTGCTTCCAGTGTCGATCGCTAGATGGAGCCCGTGCTATGCACAAATCCAGCCCCAAGGGTCCTGGGGTAGCTGGTGAAGCCATTAGCTGGAGGGCAGCAATTTTAAAGGGTGGTACTTGATTAAGAGAATCCATTTCTCCTCCAGTTAGGCCAGAAGCCCAATTGCTCTTGCAGGTGCTTAAAAATTTTCAGTATGTGGATTCACGTTATTTTCTCTCTCTCTCTCTCTCTCTCTCTCTCTCTACCTTGATCAACTATCGCAAGACTGGATGAGCTCCACTGGCAGCGTAGGTCCCTCCAGGCATCTCGGCAGTAGCTGGAAGCCCCACATTTGGGGTGAGACTCTCTGGCTTCACTCACATGCTGCTTCAATATAATTAGCTGTCTAACTGCTCACCCACACTGAGCCCATATGTGTGTTACTAATTATGATTTATTTAAAAACTCTCTGTTTGCCATTCTTTGTTCTCTATTTCCTCTTTATTGAAGGGCTGAGGGAGGGATTTGATTTGGAAACTGTTCTGAATGGTAGGTTTTACTTTCCTTTGCATTTTCTGGACTTTTCCTTCTAGTTTCAAAATCTAGGCGGCTTCTGTACCTAACTCTCAGCATGCTGACCTGCTGCTTGCTACCTCTCCCTCCAGCAACAGAAGGTACCAGGACAGGTGTGGTCACAGCATTTAGAAGGAAGTAGCTATTACATAAAGGGCCACTTCAACATATCTGTTGCTCCCAAGTCTGTATTTCCAACACAGACATTATACCCAAGCTTCAAACCCATATATACGATTGCTTACTGGACATCTCCACCTAATTGTACACAGGCAGTTCCAACTCAGTGTGTGCAAAACTGGACCCCAAGTCTTAGCCCCAAACTTGTTCTCCTGCTGTACCTCATCTTGTGCAGAGTAGAAACCCCAGATCCTCAAGTCCTCCCTCTCTCTCTCTCTCCATCTTTACCTTCATGTTTGATGGATTTCACTCCCTCCCAGCTCTCTTCCTATCATGCTTTCTGTTTCCAGTGCTGCAGTTTAAACCAAACCCTCCCATTCCTGCCTACAGCGTGGCAAGGGGCTCCCCTGACCTTCCTCTGTCCAGTCCTGAAACTCACACTCCATCCACACCATGGCCAAGCTCATCTTCCCAGTACGCCATAGGCTCAAGTTCTTCACCTGTTTAAAACCATCAAAGACCCCTCACAGGCCTTAGCAGACCTTTCCTGAGAGCACGCTGTCCCTGGTAGGACCCTCATCTCTGGAGGCTGCTCCCACCCCACCCGGTCGCTGCAGCTCCCTCAGGTCACGTTGCCATGTGGCTGCAGCCCCGGAAGGGACTTTCTCTCCCTCCTTGCCTGGGTGGGCCCCGTTTACTTCACCCCTCAGCTTGAGCCGAGCCCGATCCCCACAGGTGCATGTTGTCTTCTCCTTTGTGTCGCTGCAGTCCCAGAGCGTGTTTCTGCCAGGACTATTGTCACAAGTCCTTGCAGTTGCCTCTGCTTGCTTGCCTTCCCTTAGAGACCACAAACTCCACGAGGCCAGCACTGTGCCACGTGACCCACAGGTATCTGCACAGAGTGCCTAAAACAGCACCTACTAGTAGCTCCAGAAACACTTAGTGAATGAACAGAAGCCACTGCTAGCATTAGCACTGGAGTGGGGTGGTGCTCATCAATGGCCAGCTGGACTGACTGGTGTTTGCATGTTTAATTATGTGTGTGTGTAAGAAAGAGAGAGGGGGAGGGATAGAGGGAGAGAGAAACAGAGAGAACAGGACTATTTCTGGGGCTCACAGCAGGTCCTCACTTCTCTCCCTTTTAGTTAATTATTATCTAAATGAAGACCTGCAGGGCACATGGCATTTTGCTTGCAGCCTGAGGGAGGCTACCTACAAAGTGAAATATTCATAAAGTATACAGATGTCATACACTACAAATTCATGCCTGAAGGTGAGAAGAACATTTGAGAAAGAGACACCAGAGAAAGCAAAGGACTGCTAATGAGAGACTTGTGATCAGGAGCCCTGGATTCCAGACAGACCTTAACTAGTCACCCTCCTGGGACAAGGAGGGGCAGAGGAAACAGAGATGCCCTGGAAGGTCCCTTTGAGCTCTGAAGCTGTTGACGTTGAGACTGGAATGTGGGTGCAGTACTTTGTGAGTGTGGCAGATATGGGGCAGTGCTGCTCAAGGCCGTGGAACTGGCTGCACAGCTGAGGGGTGTCCCCTCAATAGTCAGCCCCTCCAGGGTTTGTCTCAACTGCAGCTCACATTTGGTGACCGAGCTGGGTGGAGATTCAGAGGTCCAGCCTCCTCAGCTTGACAGGAGACAATGCTGTTGGGCAGTGGTCACTCCAGGGCTCCCGCTGGCTGACTGAGGCTTATTCAGGTCAACATCACAGTTGAGCTTCTCCCTCTTCACAATGATTTCTCTGCCCTTGTTTCTGGCAGCATTGGTCTCTGATTGTATATTATGTTATGCCCCACTCCATCTCAGGGTCTGGTGTAGACAACTGAACCTCTGAAGGTGCTAACCTACGATAGTACTAAGATATGGCCTGAAATGCGGCTTTGAAGCTGGATCACTTCCTGACTGGCCAGAGGACTCCTTCACCAGAGGTAGGTGAGCAATAGGAAGTTTCTGGCACAAAGTGGGGATCCAGTACTTAAAACTCACTGGTGGTGTACTGGCACAAGGAAAGGCACTCATGGGCATGATATATCAGGCGTTTGAAAGATATGGAGAAAATAGTATAAGGAAAATGAGGGTTATTGATGCACTACAGAGTGAAACTAACCAGTGGTGAGTAAGAAGCAATTGAAAGCCTGGTGTGAAAGCCAGAGGGTGTCTTTGGTTGCAGACAAAGAAACTCGAACACTCAGGTGGGCTGAGAAAGCTGAGCACTAAGCCTAGGACATATCAAGTAAAGTCACTGAGCTTCAGTTGCCTGGTTAACCGCCCAACAAAGGCAGGTCTGTTATGCAATAGACAAGGTCTTGATAGTAACACTTGGGATCCCAGCTGACTGGTCAGGGTCCTGAAGTGACAGAGATTGAAAGACTGCGGACTAGGAGGTCTAGGGTAGCGGCATGTGGATGGGCATGTGCAAGGCACCATGTTGAAGATCTTCATGTCATTCCTTAATGCCCACCAGATATCATCCTCCAGGGAAAGGACACTCAAAAACCATCAAAACAAAAGAAGCCAGGGAGTTGATATTAGCCATAAGCGTCTGAATGACATGGCCATGGTGGCAGAGGGGGAGGTCCTGCCTGGGTCAAACAACATGGGCTCCCACTCACCAAGACTGATTCCTGCTACTGCTATGTTTAACCTGCCAGCAACAGAGACTGATGCTGAGACTCCGAAATGGCATATCATGAGGCATGATACCTCAAAGAGACCAACTGGACACTTGAAGACAAGTTGGCTACATTAGGCCCTTTCCATCCGGACAGAGCCCAGGTTTTCTTTCCAGAGAAATAGACACGTTTTAGACCTGGGTTTGCCTTTCTGACTGTCAGGTCTCAGCCAGCAGTGCTATCACAGAGCATATGGGGAGTTTAATTTGCTAATTCTGACTCCCACATATCATTGTGCCAGAGCAGGGAGCCCAGTTTAAAGTAATGGAGGTATGGGAGTGGTGCCATGACCATGGGATCCATCAGACACAGCTCATGCCACACTACCCGGGTTCTGCTGAACTCATAGAGCACTGGGGCTTGCTAACAGCATCAATAGAGTATTAGTATGAAGGCAATATCATGCAAGGATGGGGTGCTGTCCTTGAAGATGCAGTATACTCACTGAACTGAAAACCTTTACATGGAACTTTATCCTCAATAGAAGACAAACACATGAGTCCAGGAACCAAGGGGTAGAAGCAGGAATGACCCCACTAGGACACCCCTAATGGCCCTCTGGGGAATACTGCACAACTCTGGGCACTGCAGAGTTAGAGCTCCTGGTCCCTCTAAAGGTTACACTCACCAGGGAACACAGCCAGATTTCCACTGAAGTATAAGCCAAGGCTGTTGGCATTTTGGGAATATTGTGTTTTTGGATCAATGGACGAGAAGAGGAGTCACAGCTTGGCATCATCAGGAGTGGGTAGAGCTGTCTAATCCAATGGGGCCAGGGAACAATGCCAGTGGGCATTTCTTGGTACTGCCTTGTCTAACTGTGACTATAAATGGATAGGCCCAGCACCCCAGTCCCAGGAATGACATGGTGAGCAGAGGCCCAGGCCCCTCCTCTTGGATTAGAGTCAGTTTGCTAGATAAGCCATTGTGGCCAGCAGAGAGGTGCTAGCTGAGGGTGAGGGTGACCTAGACATGGTTGTGGAGGGTGGAGACGAACAGCATCAATTACAGCTCCAGGACTAACAGGCTGTGGCTTGTGCCAGCAGCTTCCCTGTCCTAAGTTTCCCCTCTGGAAGGATGACCCACCAAAATTCTGGAGGAGTTACTCCCTGAACGTACATGGAGAAATGGATCCAAGTGGCAAAGTGGTAGACTGTGGAAGACATGGGGGTGTGTCACTCAGATCCCCTCAGGGATCCTGCCCAGATGTGGTGCAGGCATCTTCCCATTCTCAGGTCCTCAGCGCCTACCTCTGTGGAAGGAGTGGCCTCACCTGAGGTGACGCCATCCTTTCGGAGGCAGCCTGTGTTTGGTGGCTGGGCAAAGTGGGCATATAAATGCCTCATATTGGCCATTGTGTCCAACGCGAGGAAACTTTGTCAGACACTACTCGCTGAGAGTTCCTGCCACACGGCACCTCCTCTTCTCTCTGCCCAGGCCTGCCTGCTCCCCTTTCTCTCCTAGTTGTTGATTCCTAATGGACACCTTGCAGACCACGCTCTCCTCACAGTCTGCATCCACACAACTCAACCTACAGCACTGTCCACTAGCAAGAACCTTTCTGCCTCTGGCTAGGACAGATTATTATTATTTTTTAAAGTTCAATAGCTTTAAGATTACAAATGATTTTTGGTAACCTGGGTGAATTGTATAGTGGTGAATTCTGGGATTTTAGTGTACCCACCACCTGAGTAGTGTACATTGTACCTAATAGGTAGTTTTTCATCCCTCACACCTCTTCCCCCTCTCCCCTTCTGAGTATCCAATGTCTATTATACCACTCTGTATGCCTTTGCATACTCATAGCTTAGCTCCCACTTATAAGTAAGAATGTGTGGTATTTAGCTTTGCATTCCTGAGTTACTTCACTTAGAATAATGGCTGCCAGTTCCATCCAAGTTGCTGCAGAAGAGTTATTTCTTTTTTTATGGCTGAGTAGTATTCCGCGATGCATGCACGTGTGTGCACACACACACACACACACACCATGTTCTTTATTCTCTCGTCAGTTGATGGGCACTTATGTTGATTCCATATCATTGCAATTGTGAATTGTCCTACAATAAGCAATGACTTCTTTTCTTGTAAGTAGGTAACTAGCAGTGAAATTTCTAGATAGAATGATAGATCTATTGTTAGTTCTTTGAGAAATCAAGATGCTTCTTGGTTCTTATGTTGAGAGCCTATTGGTCAGTGCTGAGGTTGTGGAGTTGAGGGCAGCCTAAATTCTCCTTGGTAGACCTCTTCTCTAGCTCCTGCTTAGTTCTGAAACACAATGCATAGAGGGCCAGAGTGGAAAGCATTCTGTCTTTAGTTTCAAAGCGAAAGTCTCCTGTTAATCTTGACCACACATCTGACTCTTGGCTACAAATCCATTTCTTCTCATACATTCACTATGGTCCTTTCAGGGAATTGAAATTCAATTTAGTGAAGGAAGCTTTGATCTAGTGTTCCCGTGATTGGAGCAAAAATAGGAGAAAAATCTCTGTTCAAGACCAGGTGGATAACAGCTTCGCAACTTGGTTGGCAGAAAAGGGTGAATCAAGATAAATGTACGTTTGAAAATAACAGCTCTGAGAGAACAACAGCAATAGTAATAGCCAACCCAGCAAATGTGATGTCCAGATCCATTTGGCCACACTGTCGCCCCCTCCCTGCAGCCTTAGCCACTTTCCCCAGGAAGCTTCCTGGGGCTGGGTCTGACGGAGCAGACATGTAAGGGCCCTGGCTTCTCAGAGAAGCATGGTCACAGTACTCAGAAGGACCAAGAAGTAGGGCTCTGTGAGGTGAACTATGACCATTAGAAACGGGAGATGCAAAGGAGGCAGGAGATACACTGCTGTCTTTTCCTTCCTAAGGGATTGTTCTTAGATGCAGTATTTCTGTGTGGCCTCTCTGGAGAGGACTTGTGGAATGAACAACCAGCAGAGTTTTCTTGTGAAGCTGTGGCCATCCCGTTGTCACAGGATTTTGGACCTTTCCCTCCCTCCTTGTTTCCCTTCCTTTCCACCTCATTCTTGTTTCCTGGGATTTCACCTACCTCCTTCCCCTTATTAAGGGTTATCACATGAGCTCTGCCTCAGTTTTCCAGGGAACCTAGGCTAAGGAAATAATAAATACTGAGTGTTGCTAAGTGCCAGGCATCCTTCTTAGTGTGATATGGGTATTAAATCATTTATTCTCCACAGTAACACCATGAAGTAGGTACTATTATAATCTCCACCTTACAGATGAAGAAAGTGAAACAGACAGTGTAGATGACTTTCCCGAGGTCACTATGCTAGAAAGTCTTAGACACAAAAGTCAGATCAGATATTCTGGCTCCTGAATCTGTGCTCCTGCATTCTGAAGAATGGCCATTGTCAGAGCATCCGCTAAAATTTCCATGTTTGCAACACCACATGGACTGGCAGCTCAGAGAACTTTGCTGAGGAATAAAGGAGAAGTGTTACTCCTTTGTGAAATGAGACTCTTAACATGCTCTGCATTGAAAGACCATTTGTTGAGTATCCATTGTTGCAGACTGGATTCTGAAAATGAATCTATTTATAGATTTTTGTTGTTGTTGTTCTTACAGTTTGATTGTTGACTGTCAGTTCTGACTGTTGATGAAGGCCCCCAGAGAGCACGGGCCTTTCTCTTTCCTATCTTAAACAAACAATGTTACACCAGATGTTGATAAGCTCTATGATCTACTAATGTTCTAGCTCAAAACATCAAAAAGAAGCTTATGGCTGGGTGTGTGGCCTTGAGTGAAATCTGGGGAGAAAGGTGAACCAGGAGAGAAAATATTCTACCAGCTAGCCTCCTAGAAATGCAAGCCTTCCTCACCATGGGTCTACGAACACCTGATATCCTATTCCCGTAAGGATCCACAGGCACACTGGAAGTCCATGAAGAGCCTAAAATCTATTAAAATGTTGCGAGTAGGTCAGTATCTGCACTTCCTTTTCAGTCAGGGGAAGACATATAGATTACATCATATTCTTGAAACTATTACTATTATGGACAGAAAACTAAAATTTGAGGCTTGGCATTATTTTTTTCTGGTGGCCTTGTGTAAGTCATTTAACAAGCAGGATCTCAGTTTCCTCATATGGAAATAGAACATGGTACTTTCCAATGGCCAAGGTTGTTGTGAAGATCAGATGAGATGAAAAATGCCAGTAGAGGAATGGTGTAATCTCTAAAGTATCTTACCAATGTGGGCTTGATGATCATTGTCATTCCCCATCTTCTGAGCCTGAGACCATAAGATACAGAAGGAAGACTCTGACAGTGACTAAGTACATATGTCTTAGGTTTGGTTCATCCAGATGTGGATCTTGGGAAGAAGATTTGAAGGTGAGTAGTTTATTTGGGGTGTGATGTCAGGATGAATTGGTAGAGGAGTGTTTGGGTGAGAGGGGAAGGAAGGAAGGAAGCCTATCAGCATGTGATCATAAGCAGGTTGCTTCTGTGAGCAACTAGGACTCAGTCCCAGAGTATAGAAAATGCCTTTCAGTTGTCTGACTTGAGGGCCAAGCATGCACCTGCAGCCAGAGAAGCTTTCAGGCAAAGAGTCACAGGTGCTTGCACTAGGAGGCCATCTGCATGTACTAGGGTGGCAAGTGCCAAGAGGAAGCATGGGTGGGACATTGACAGCCAACCGTGTCTGCTACAGCGAATTGTAAGCTAGATACGGTCATGTGCATTATCTATATTAACTTCTAAGTCAGTGGTTCCCAAACATAGCTTCTCACCAGAATTACCAGGCAAGTGTAAAAAATGTCAGACTTTGAGACCCATATTTAGGAAATTTTAAATTCAGAATGTCTAGGGCAAGGTCTAAGAATTGACTTTTTTTTCCAAAGGCTCTATAGGTAATGCTGATTACCAGTCAGTTTGGGGGAAACATGATACTTAAACCATTCAATGCAGGCATTTTAAGAAAACTGACCTTGGTGTGTTCAGTATTTTATGCAAAGTTACATCTATATTGGGGTGGAAGCAAGATTCCTACCCAGTGCTCATCTCTTTACTTCAAGGTCACATTGCCTCTTCGGGGACCTGTTTCTCTTGCAGAGGCCAGGACCACATCTCTTAAACCCCAAGGGAAAGGGTGGGATGCCTGCATTATGAAGTGTGGAGCCCTGAGCCTGCTCCTGCCAATCATATGGACTGCCTACCTATAGAAGGAGGCTTCTCAGCGGTCTTTCAACACACTCCTTTTCCACCTCGTTCTTTGCAGTGGCCAGATTCTTACCATGCCATGCCTGGATCATTGAAACTTCCTCCTCGCCCACTTTCCTGCCTCAGTCCTCACTTCCTCTAGTCCCATGTCTCACCGCAACACACCCTGCATCACCACCCTCTTTCTCAGATGGACAGGGATCCCCACTCCTGATCTGTAAAATGGAGTCAAAAGCTCTTGGCAGGGTATAAAGTCCTGCACGACCCAGTTTCATTCTGTCTTGTATCTCTTGTAGGATATATTAGTCAGCCTACAGGGAGGAGAACAGGAACCTCTCTACGTATTTGAACAGAGAAAATATGGAACCAATTAGCCTGGTGTTGCAGGACTGAAAATATGAAAAGGGGACACCAAGGTATACAAAGGTTTAACCACAGAAGGAGCTATTGATCCTAAAGCTGGAGGGTCAAAAAGCAGAGATTGGAATTATTACAACCTAGAAGCTTAGAGAGTGGTGGAGATATGGCTGAGATTTCCGAGGAGGGAGAAGTGCTAGACAGCTGCTAGTACCTCGGGGACTCGGAGGAGGATTCTCTCAGGGGAGGTTCTCATACCTCTAAGGAGAAGAGGGGTTACTCAACTTCTGCTGGGATTCAGAAGTTTGGAGAAAGCCCCTTGTGGAACTGGGCTTAGACCTCTGATCAGAGGGAGCCCCTCTGCCAGGGCTTGCACTTGTATGAAAGGCCCCGTAAGGCTGGGAGTCCAGGATCCTAGAGGCTGGGACACTTGCAGCTGCCGGGATGAATACTGGGGCAATGCTGATGGGAAGCATGGCCAGCAGGTAGGGGCTCCTTCTCTAGAGCCAGCTTCTTGTGGGTCCTAACAGGCAGCCAGCTCCAAAGGAGGCCCCAGCCCTAGCACCACACAGCTGGGTAGAGAAGGGCAATGAGGAGCTGAGGGGACAACACCTTAATAACTGGCACAACACCTACAGTGTTAGAGTCACCAAAGATGCTTGGCCCTTATGCATCTCAACTCTTTGGCGAAGGCCATCCTCTCTCTTTAGAATTTTCTTCCCATCCAAAGGTTGTTTGGCTCCCGTCAGCACTCAAATGTCTCCTCCTGTGAAGCCTTCCAGGTCTGCCCCTATTTCTAAATCCCCAAGACAGAAAAACACCCTTTTCGTATCTAGTTTCTCCTGGCATTCATGCAATGATCACATTTTAAAATAATTACTTGCTTCAGGTCCGTATCTTCTATTTGACCATGAACTTGTCAAGAGAAAGATGTTGCTTTATTTATCTTGATGTCTTCAATAGTTCAATAAGTGTGTATCAAACAGCAAAAGCCCAGATGTCTGAATGAAGCCAGAATGCAGGGGGCAGGTGCAGATTGCCTGCCTGCAGAGCACAAAGCCCAGAGGAGTCCACAGCTCCAGGAGAGGTTGGTGGGAGGCTGCCCTCCCTCCCTTTCAATCATAATAGAAAAACAGGGAAACAAAGACATAAAACAAACATTGTTTCTGGGAATGTTTTAGAATGTAGAAATAGCATTAGATTTCTAACTTCATATACTTTTGGCCAAAGGGAAGTCGAGAATTGGACTCAAACATCTCTTGCATGTGAAGCCTTCCAGGGACCATTCAGCACAACTTACTTCCCCATTTCTCCCACTTCTCCACCCTTCTCTTATTTCTGCAGAGCCTCGGCTGCTTACCCCTATCACTTACTTCCTGCTGAGGTCTTCAGTAATATTGGTATGAGGTTCTGAAGTGTATTTTGATGGGAATTCCCAATGGCTGGCAGTCCTTCTAGAATCTGAGGTCTGTATCGCTAATGGTGCAATTTTAGACATTTTTTTTTTTTTTACAAGGGGCTGTGAGTGAAGGTATTTTTGGAAAACTTCATATTCATACTTGTGTTCTTAAAAACTCGTTTAAATTCTGATCCAGCACATGCTTATCCAGCATTAGTATATTCTAAGAATTCTATTAAGCACTTTGGCATGAATTGTATCATCCAATTCAATCTATGCAGCAGTTCTGAGGTGGGTATTATTATCCTGTATTTATACCTCAGGAAGCTGGGAGCAGAGAGATCAAATGACATGCTATAAGTGACAGGACCAGCGTCCGAAACCAGATCTACTGACTCCATGCTCACGGTTCTTTTCTTGTGAATTCTGCTTATAGGCAGGCTCAGCTCCAGACTGGATTTGGTCTCCCAGAGAGTCTGAGATTTGAAGGTATCATGATGAAAGAGAATTTTGTCTCAGTGTCCAGAAATAGACCATGATAGAGAAAGAAAGGCTAAGTCCTGTGTAAAAGTCCTTTACTTATCCAGAGGGCAAAGACTTTTGGGTACATATTTCTCCAGGACATTAGCCCCAGGTGGTGCATGAGTCTCCTACTCTGATGAGGAAATTAACTGGAGAGGTGTGGTCGAGGTGCAAGATCCCTGGCTGGGAAACCAGAGGTGCTTTCCCCGGGTCATTGACTTCCACCATCCTGGGTTTTCTACATTGAAGAATTAGTGGTTTAAGTGACATGACCTCCAATGCTCCCCTCAGTTCTAAGATAGAACGAATACTGCCTGTTATGGAATGAAGGGCTGTTTTACCTTGAAGGTCAAGGTCCCTGTTGAGTCTTTAAGCACTGTCAAAAGACGATGAAGGGTCAAAAAGATCGGGAACCTTGAGTCTCTGGTTTAAAAATCAGCTTTCTGGGGGTAGAAGCCTCAATTTCCAGCTTGCAACCTGTGAGGGAGATGAATTAGCAGGTCTCAGGCCCAGCATGGACAAATGTCCCCAACATTAACTTTAGTCGTCTCAGCCAACCACTCTCCCCAAATCTCTATGGATTACCCCAATCATCGCCCACTCAGCATTTGGAGCTGGTCTTGCGCTGCCCTAGTGAAATGCTAAATAATTCATTACACTCTCTTTTCCTGCTATTGTTGCCTTGAACAGCTCTTGACTCTGCCCTTTGCCGCCGCTCCCCAGAGCTCCTGTGAATTAGGTTTGGGGAAGAAGACATGTGAGGCTCAGAGGATGCCAGTCCCTAGGGGAGGCAGACAAACATAATCTTGGTTTCTATAGCACCCTGAGACCCCAAACTGCGGAGCCTCCCATATCTCTTATCGTAACATTAAGAGCCGCCTTGTAGTTCACCCGAGGACATGTTCCAGGGAAATCATAGAATATTTATTAGCGTTATTACATTTTCTGCAGCACCTTTCATCCCAAAGGATCCCCAAATGCTTTGCTAACAAAATATCCAGGGAGATGTTATCCACTTCTAAAGTCAAGCCACTGTTCCACACTTTCCCCCTCACCACACCCCTTCCATTTGCCTTCCCCCAATCCACTTCTGCCAGGATTGTCATGACTCTTCATTGCTTATTGGGTAACACTCAAATGCCTTCTCCTGGTCATATGAGTTTCCTGTGACTGCTGTAACAAATTACCACAAACTCAGTGGCTGAGAGCAACACACACTTATTCTCACACAGTTCTGAAAGCCAAAAGTCCTAAAAGTGTTTCACTGTGCTGAGAACAAGGTGTTGGCAGGACTGTGCTCCCTCTGGATGCTCTAGGAGAGAACGCATTTCTGTGCCTTTTCCCACCTCTGGGCCTGTATTCCTGCGTTCCTTGCCTCATGCCCTTTCCACCACCTTCAAGATGAGCAGCTCAGCATCTTTAATTCTCTCTGTCCAGGCTTCACATTGCCTTCTCCTCTACTATCAAACCTTTCCATCTCCCACTTATGAGGACGTTTGTAATTACATTTAGGGCCCGTCACCGAATCCAGGATAATCTCCTCATCTGCAAAGTCACATTTGCCATAGAAGAAAACATTCACAGGTTCCAGGGATTAGACCCTGGATATTGTTGGGGACCGTGGTTTAGCCTACCACGCCTGGAACTGAAGGCCTTTTCCCCTGACCAAAGTCAGCATCTAATTCCCACCACCCCCCACAGCAGACTGCACACCACGGCCACACTGAGCTGCTCAGTTTTCTATTCAGAAAGTTTTGCCTGTTTCTATTTCTGTGTCTGTGCTCTTGTCTCTTTCTTTGGAATGGAAGTGCCTCCTTTCCTCCGTGACTCCCTGTTCTCCCCGTTTGCCTTTGCTGGAACAAATCCTCTGACTTGCGAGCCATCCCTGCAGCCTCGCTGTCCCGTAGTGTGCGCGGTGTTCGCTGGCCCCCCCATGCCAGGATCCCCTCTCACATGGGACCCGCTCCTTGTCTTCACATGGACAGCCTTTAGGAAATGCCACATAAATTATTCCCATGGGAATGATAGCACAGGGAAGGGTTTCAGGTTGATTCCACACCTATGCTTTTGACATTCAACATATATTTATTATTCATTTAAAATACTTATGAAGTTCTTCCTCTGAGTCTGGCCCGATTCATATTGATAAAGATGTGTGCCTTAGCCCTTAAGGAATTTAAGGCCTGGAGGGCACTGAACAACAACTGCAAGTCCCACCACTGCTGAGTCAGAGGAACTGATAGGTGATAGGGTGCCATAAGATCATACACAGAGGGCCTATCTGGCCTCACGGTGGGTGAGAAGTGAGGGAAATTAATTTGGCAATTAGAGATTCTACTAAAAAGACAATCATAATGTTATTATTCATAGCAAAGATCCACCTTCCGTTTGCATAGTGTTTCTTATGAGGTGTGACCATAATGTAATAGAATGAGTTTTCTTATAAAAACCAAACATAACAAATTATATTACAGGGAATCTCCGCGTTGGGAAGGACCTTAAAGGTCATATTGTTCAACTTTCTTTCTGATGCAGCTCTTCCCTCTAAACCACACCTAATGCCTGTGCTTGCCTGAATTGTGCTTGAAAATCTCCAAGGAGTGTGGTTTTTCATGAAAGTCACCTTGGATTTTATATGTATGTTAGAGAATAGAAAGGAAAGAGGGTACCCTATACTACTGTCTGCATATGTACATATCAATATATAAAATTTGTGTATATATTGTATATATAGATATATCTGTATATATATATGTATATATATGTGTGTGTGTGTGTGTGTGTGTGTAAAGCAATTGTGCTGCAATTCCAATTCT
This sequence comes from Symphalangus syndactylus, assembly GCF_028878055.3. Taxonomy (NCBI): domain Eukaryota; kingdom Metazoa; phylum Chordata; class Mammalia; order Primates; family Hylobatidae; genus Symphalangus; species Symphalangus syndactylus. The sequence goes on from NC_072425.2 coordinate 148,116,615, forward strand.
GCACAATTGTGGAAGTTCCAAAAATGTGTTGCAAAATTGCATTAATGTTAGAACCTATTGGGATGTATGTATATTCTCTCAAAGTGACTACTTTGACCAGGAACACATACATGCATATGCAGGTCTGGAGGTATTTAAAAATTATTTTCTTTATAATTATTTCAAAATAATTTCACAGGGTAAAATGACGGCTATTCCTTTTTTCTAAAATGGAGGTTTGTGCTGAAATGAGGGTGGTTTAGTAAAAAGACTATGAGTCTCAGACGGACATGAGATCAAATCGTGGCTCTTCTTCTTAGAAGCTACACGGCCTTAAATACATTATTTAATATTTCTGAGTCTCAATTTCATCTGTAAAATGAGGCTAATATCATTTTCCTTATAGGACAGTTACAAAAATAAATATGCCTAGCACATAGCAGAAACTCAAATTATTTTCTACTCTTTTATGAAGAAGTTAAGATGGGTCTTATGGCTAGTTTTGTGGTAAATAAAATAAGAAAGAAGAATGTAAGATGATTTTTCTAGGGTTTCATAAATTTCTAAATACCAAGGCTGGGTTAGTTGTTTCTGACATGCCCTTTATTTTTCTCCGTTGCAAAAGATGTACATGGCTTTTGCTTTTTTAATGGAGAAATACAAATGTCTGCCTATGTGCACATGCACCTTTAACATCTCCTGACACGTTGCCTCACTTTTTGGTTATGTATATTCGCCTACTCAGTTACCTAAGGAAGAATGTATTGGGACCTTCTCTTTTGGAATTGGAACCCATATCAGTTATCTCTGGAGAGAAGCATTTTTTAATAAGAGGGTACATCTTAAGATGTTTAGGATGCTTTGTGATACATGAAAGCCCACCTGCAGTTTGTCATTGTCATCTCTTTGACTTCTAACCCTGTAGTAGTTAGTTTTACTAAAAGACTGCATCCAATTCCTCCACCTACATATAATTCATCAAGCAAGCCCACATCACCCTTTGCTCTCATTGAGTGAACCAGCTCCAGCATCAGAGATGAAAGGGTTGCTGTGTTATAAGTCATGATTCAGGCAGGGAATCACTCATGGTAAGTGTGGGTAAGATGTTTATGATGGCAATTAGACCTTACATAATTGAGAAGGAACAGGGAAGCAGAGGTCCACGAAAGGAGTTGGAGGAACAGAATATGAGTCAGTAGCCAATGGACAATCTGAGACTATGTCCAGTCTCTGAAGTCAACCATAAAGGGGGCATCTTGGAGGACTGTGGGAAATGTTGCTTCTATGCAGCTATAGCCTCTGTGGGTCTGCAGCCAGGTGTCTGATGGTGAGCCTGAGTATTTTCTGGGTTACCAGGTGTGTCACTTGAGGAGAGGGCTGAATGTGGAGTGGAAAAGAATGAGAAAAAAGCAAAACCAGTCTGGCAATTTGCATGTGTTTATCACTACATCTGACCATGGCAGCTTCAGAGAATATTGGTTGCTATTTCACTCCTACCTTCCAGATCTTGTGCAAATTTTTCTTTTGGCCAATTCTAACTTGGAAATACATACAGAAGAAATTCTGAGATAAGTTGTTTCAGTTTAACCAAGTTGATGCAGAAGAATCCACCAGCATTGCTTACTAAAGAAGACAGAGAGAAAAGAGCTCTGCTGTATATATGCTTGTCTGCTTTCACCTATACTCAGCAGAAAGCACCTTGACCTTCTTGTGATGTAGTCTACCAAGAGGAAATTGCAATTTATTGTTTTTCTTATTGTGGTAAAATTCACATGCAATTAAAGGCCAAGATCTCAAGTGCGATTCAATGAGCTTTGAAAAATACATATACAGGGTAATAAACACCGCAGTGAAATCTTGTAAGTCTTGAAACCAGGTAATGTAAGCTCTCCAAACGTATTTTTTTAAATATTGTTTTGGCTATTCTAGGCCCTCGGTAGTTTTGTATAAATGCTGGAATAAATTTGTCGATTTGTATAAAGTGGCAGGTTGAAATTTTTCGTAGGATTGCATTGACTCTATAGAAAATTTGGGAAGATTAGACATTTCCATAATATTGATTCTCCAATCTATCAACCTCTTATTTCTCCTCATTTATTTATTTTTTATCTCTATCAAAAATATTTTGTAGTTTTTGATTCACAACTCTGGTACCTTTTCTGTTAATTTTATTCCTAAATATTTTTGTTTTATAATGTTATTGTAAATGTTACTTAAACATTTTATTATTCTAATTTTGCATATTGATATTTATATAGGGACTTTATATGCTGTGATCTGACTTTATTTACTTGTAAGTTCTAATAGCTTTTTAAAATATAAATTCTTTAGGATTTTCTATGTAAACTATAATAATATAATTGAATAAATGAAATTTCCTCATTTCTAATTTTTATGCTTTTGATTTATTTTTCAAGCTTTATTTTACTGGTTAGCAGTACAATGTAGGATAGATTTAGTTAAAAGGGACATTCATACTTCGTTTATGAAAGAAAGGGGAAGGAATTCAATATTTCATTATTAAGTATGTTAATCAGTGAGCTTTTTGTAGATGTCCTTTATCAGATTAAGAAGAAGTTCCGTCTATTTCTACTCTGCTTAGAGTTTCAACTATGAACGGGTGTTGAGTTTTGCCAATTTTTTTTTTTTTTTTTTTTTGGTGATGGTGTCTTGCTCTGTTTCCCACTGGAGCGCAGTGGCGCAATCTCGGTTCACTGCAACCTCTGCCTCATGGGTTCAAACAATTCTCCTGCCACAGCCTCCCGAGTAGCTGGGATTACAGGGGTGTGCCACCATGCCTGGCTAATTTTTGTATTCTTAGTAGGGACAGAGTTTTATCACATTGGCCAGGCTGGTCTTGAACTCCTGACGTCAAGCGATCCACCTGCCTCGGCATCCCGAAGTGCTGGGATTACAGAGGTGAGCCACTGTGCTTGGACCCAAATAATTTTTAAGATGACTATATATTGATATAATACACAATTTTTCTTCTGGATTTTGTTAATATGGTGGATTATATTGACTGATTTTTGAATATTAAAGCAATCTTGCATGCATGGTATGAACTCCACTTGGAAGTTTTGTATATTGCTAGGTTTAATTTGCTAATATTGTGTGAAAATTTTTTGTGTTTATGCTCAGGCTTATTTGGCTGTAATTTTTTTAATTAAAGTGTATTTGTTAAGTTTTGATATCAAAATTTGGTTGGCTTTGTAAAATAAGAGATGAAATGATCATTCTTTATTTTCTGAAGTAGTTTGTGAATTATTATATTATTTTTTCTCTATGCCATACAACTAATAGTAAGGCCATTTGGATTTATTTAATGGTTATGAATTTCACTTTAAAAGAAAGCTACATATGGACTATTTTTATGTTCTATAATTTTGTGTCAGTTTTATAAAATTGTGTTTTCAAGGATTTTGTTCACTTCATCTAAGTTGTTAAATCTAGAGGCATAAGATATTCTAATATACTTTATTATTCTTTTTATGTCTGTAGGATCTGTAGTGATATCCCCCTTTTTATTTCTGATGCTGGTAATTACTATATTCTCTTTTTTTCCTGATTGGTTTTGCTCAGGTTTACTCAACTTTATTAACAATTTAAATAACCACGTTTTGTTATTTTTAAAATTTATTTTGGGTTTAATTTTCTCTTTTTTTCTACCTTTTTATACTGGAAACTTAGATCACCTATTTTCAAAGTAACAAATTCCCTCTTACCACCATTTGAGAGGTATCATACAAATTTTGACATGTTGTGTTTTCATTATCATTTAGTTCGGTACAGTCATCCCTCAGTATACGTGAGGGCTTGGCTCCAGGATTCTGGTGTATAACAAAATCTGTGCATACTCAAGTCTTGCAGACATATACAGAAAGTTTGCCCCCATATACATGAGTTTTGCATCAAGAGAATATTGTATTTTTATCACATTTGGTTGAAAAGAAATTCACGTATAAGTGGACCCATGCAGCTCAAACTCATGTTGTTCAAGGGTTAACTGTATTTCCTGACTTCTCTTATTAGTTACACTGTGATCCATGAATTATTTAGAAGTATGTTGTTTAATTTCCAAATATTTGTGCATTGCTGCATATATATAGTTAGTATTTTTGTACTTAATCTTTTGTTGTCAGAGAACATGTGTAAGATTTCAATCTTCTGAAATGTATTGAAACTTATTTTACACGTGTTTACAACATAACGGTTTATATGTACTATACGTGTATATATGTTATACCACGTATGCCTGAAAATATGTCTATTCTATAGTTTTGGGGTTATATTGTTTTAAAAATTTCAATTATAACAAGGCAGTTTATATTGTTGTACAAACCTGTGTATTTCCTTTTTGACTTTTTTTCTAGTTATTCTAATAATTTCTCAGTGAGGGATTTAAAAATCTCCAGCTATAACTGTGTATTTTTCTGTTTCTTTCTTTATTCATGTCTTTTCCTGCTTTGAGTATTTTGAAGCTCTAATATTACAAGCACATGCATTTAGGATTGTCATGTCTTCCAAAAGAATTAATCTATTTTTACTATTGTGATATATCTCTCTTTGTCTTTGGTAAGATTTCTTGTTGTCTCTTTTGTCTGATATCAACATAGCCACACAAGGTTTCTTATGATTACTATTTGTGTGATTTATCTTGTTCCATCCTTTTACTTTCAACCTATCAGGGTCATTACATTTATAGTGCATGTCTTGTAGACAGGATATAATTGAGTCTTTTTTGTCTACACAGTCTGAAAATCTATGCCCTTAATTGGAATTTGGTCCATTTGCTTTAAATGTAATTATTGATGATCCTGGATTTAATGTATCATCTTGGTATTTACTGACTGTTTGCCTCATCTTTCTTCTTTGTTTCTCACTTTTTCCTTTTCTGCCTTCTTTTGAATTCGCCAAATTATTTTAGTATCCACTTTCATTTTTTCTATTGGCTTTTTAGCTTTACCTCTCTATTTTTCACAGTCATTCTAGGAAGCACTAGGAAGTCCTTACCTTTTTACAGTCTACTTAGAGTTAATATTGTACCTCATCATATAAAATGTAAAAATCCTATAAGAGTGTAATTCCATTTACCTCCACTCCTTCTAATATTGTTTTCATATATTTTACTTTGAAATGTGCTAAAATCATAAAATCCATTTTTTGCTGTAAAAGCCAGTTGTTTATAAAAGAAATTAAGAGAAGAAAAAAATATTATTTTTATCCAGATATTTACCTGTTCCTGAGCTCTTCATTCTTTCTTGCATATCAGAAGTTCCATTCTTTTGTTCAAAGAACTTCTTTTGAGTATTATGTCATGGAGGTCTGCTGAACATGAATTCTTTCAGTTTTCACCTATCTAAAAATATATTTATTTTATTTTCACCTTGAAGATTATTTTTTGATATCTATAGAATTCTGGGCAATTTGTTTTTTTTTTTTCATTCAGCACCACATAGAATTCACTCATTTATCTTCCAGCTTTCATTATTTCTGATGAGAAGTTAGTCATCATTCATATTGTTGTTCTACTGTATGCAATGTATTTTTTCCCCACTGGCTTCTTTAAAGATTTTTTGTTTGTATTTAGCCTTCAGTAATTTATATATAATGCATTAGGGGCTTTAAAAAAATTCTACATCTGGTGCATCAAAATCTCAGAAATCACCACTAAAGAACTTATCCGTGTAACCAAAATCCACCTACACTTCCAAAAACTATTGAAATAAAAAAAAATAAAATTCCACATTGGGTTCATTGACTTTAAATTTGAAGGTCAAATTCTTGGCTTATTTGGAAAGTGTTTGGTTATTATTTAAACATTTTTTCTTCTCTTTTTCTCTCATCTTTTGGAAATTAACTATGGGTATATTACAACACAAGATTTTTTTCACAGAACACTAAATTTCTGTTATTTCTATTTATTAAAAAGTCTTTCTCTCTCAGTTTAAGTACTAAATAGGGATATATACAAGCTCACTGATTATCTCCTCTGCCATCTCTAATTTGTGTGAAGCTCATTCAGCACATTTTATTTCAGATATTGTAATCTCACTATTAGAATATCCATTTAATTTTTAAAATGCCTTCTGAGACTTCCAAGTACTCAGTTATATTTACATTATCTTTTAATATTATATTATCTTTCGACACATTGGTGATAGCTATTTTAATGTTCTTGCTTGCTCATTCCAATGGGGCCATCTTAGGGTCTGCTTCTATTGACTATTTTTTTTTCTTTATTATAGATCAAATTTTTTTCTTCTTTGCATTCTAGTAATTTGTTATTGTATGATAGACCCTGTAGGTAATACATTGTAAGGAGTCTGGATTACCTTGTCCTTTTTAACAGCAAGCTGAATTTTGTCCTGGCAGGCACTTAAATTGTTGGCAGATCTTCTTGAACCTGTTAGGATTGTTTTTATTTGGATTAAATGGGTCAAGTTCAGTTTTATCCTTAGCCCTAGGAAGTGGCTCTTTCTTTAGGGCATGGTTCTTACTCCTAAGTGGAGACCTTTCTGAAGTCTCAATGGAATGTCCAAGGCTTACCATAAGGTCTGTATACTCACCTACTAGAATTGTGCAAACTCGAGGATCTCCATTTAGCTCTAAGGCCCAGAGCATCCATTCTCTGCTAGGCATTGAGCCTTTCACCTCTTGAGGTAGCTTCTCTGTGCAGCTGTCTCCCATTCTTTATCCTGTTACTCAAATTCAAGGAGTTTTAGTAGTTCTGAATGCTGATGTCTCTTTCCAGGTCTCAGATGGACTCACGTGCTCTGCTTGAGCTCCTCTTTCCTGTGTCACCATCTAAAAAGTGTCCTTGGTCAGAAAGCTTAATACCTCCTCTGAAGACTGATAATATACATTATCTTCCTGAACCAGTCTACAAGTGAGGGACAGTGACTATTTTGAATGGCAGCTTTTAGGTAAGCAGAGAGTATGCAGTGGGGGTGCATAAAAAAGTTTCCTTGAAGTCATTTGTTTGAGGAGCTAAGGTCTTTATGTTGCTCAACTGGCTGAATCTCAGGGGTACAGGTAAATGTTGACTAATTATAGAATGAATATTAGAAGAGATTTATCACCTAATATGTACCTGAATGCTGCAACATTAAAAACAAAACTATTAAAGTTTACTTATTTTTAAAGACAAAGAGGTTAGGGTTGCTTCTTTAGTTTTCAGCAACTATAAGGTAACCTGCTTAAATAGTTAGGGTGGAAGTATAAGTTCATTCTCTTTTGAATAGTAGCCCATCAAGTGGCCAATGGATTGCAACAGTTCCCAGAGATCCTATATTTTTGAACTAATTCTCTTCTGGATTTGAACAACTTATATTTCAACTGCTTCCAAATTCCTTAAAATATTTTGGTCACCACCTTGTTACAGGTGCTGAATCTCTTGCTCCACATAGGTCACTAGTGGGTGAATGCAACATTTGCTTACTGGAGAAAAATCATTTACATTCAGAGGTCTCAGTTGCTACAAACATAATTCTGAAAGTAGATCATACATTCCATTTAGCTACTTAGATTCCCTGTGGAAAAAAAAAGGTGTTGAGCTCTTCGTCTATATCTTCATTATATCACATTTTATCTTTTATTATGTTTTGATGTAAGATATCTTGTTTGTTTATCTGTTGTTTATTGTCTTGTTTTCTCTGCTGTAATAGTAAGATCTATTAGAACAAAATCCTTGCAGATTTTATCCCTCTTTGGAGTTTAGAATTGGAAATAGCATTTTATCAGTAATAATTTTTATGCATATATCTTATCTTTTCTTGACAGATAACAAATCCTCAAAGAGAGATAAGGTCTTACCCATTTCTAACATGTGCTTGACTGTGGAAGACTGCCAATTAATAATGATTGAGTGATTTGCTAAATAAATAAAATCTCTGAACATTGCAGTTAATGTTAGTAAGTATTAAAGTTGAAATAGTGCTTGAACGTTCAGCAGTAAGAGAAGCAGGTAAGGTCCAGACCCTGGAAGGGAAGGGAGTATATTCCATTTTGTGAAGATTCCTTCCTGGCTATGGTCAGCAGCCACAAAATTCCCCCTGGTAATTTCTACAGAAACACTGACACTGACTCCAGGCAGTGTGTATTTGCATTATGGAGGTCAGGGACTGGAAGTTAGGATTTTGCCATCTTTTGTTGGCTCTGTTATGCTGTCTTTGCACAGCATGACCTTGTAGAATCATAGCATCTTTGTGCTATTTTGTCCCTATGGAGATGAGAGAGCAGAAAAGAAGAGCTTTTTTCCCCCTTCCCACATAAGTGTTTGTTTTTAGCCTCATGAATTTGCTAGAGTGCTTAGATACCAAGGTGACAGATGTCAGAGAAAATGTGACAGCAAAATAACTTGTTAGGAAGATATATGGAAGTGAAGTGTATTTCTTGAGGGGTGTGGAGCGTGGGGTCTGGAATAATTTAATGAAAATTTGGGAGATCTTTTTATGAATTTAGTAGACAAGTTTAGACCTGATTCAGATAGGATGTTGGCTAAAGTCAAGGGAATGAGGTAGTTCTAATGGGCATTGATCAGAGTCACCCCATACGGGTCTTAGGTAAGGCATGAATGGCAGAAGCTGAAGCCAGAAAGAATTAGAATTGACTGTGCCACCTGTCTACCCCTAACACCATTGGCCTGTTGTGGTGATTGCTGTTCCAAAACAGAGAAGCTGCCTCCAAAGATGCCACAAATCACAACATGCTACTCCAGCTCAAGCATTCTACTGTTTCGTTTTTTTTTTTTTTTTTTGTTATAGTAGCAAATAATACTGCTGTGGACAACCAAAGAGATATAATCTTTTATTTATTTATTTTTGGGCTTCTTTGTTACCTGTGTGTAAGGTTCGGGGGACAGGGAGTAGAGATGGTAATGAGGGTGGGGGAAAGGCTTAGGGAAGAGACTGGGGGAGTGTGAAGCCTATCTTCATTTTTCTAACCTCTTCATTTGTAGCCACGTCACGAGAGAGAGGTACTGAGAGCAATACAGAGTTGCCATAACAACTAATAAACTGTAATTTGTCAAAGGAGGGGGAATGGAGTCAAGAGTACCAAAAAACAAACAAACAAAAAAAAAAACAAGAAAGAGGGAGGGAGAGGGGGTGGGGGGGAGAGAGAGAGATTTAAGAAAGGGAAGACTGAGTTTTCAGTGAACAGTGAGATGAATGTAAAAGTGTGTTTTAGACTGCCTTAGTGGGGAATATATGATAATGAATTAAAATATGGAAGGGGAGATGAAGAAAATGACAACCATTCATGTAAGGATATATTTTAAAACATGGAAGTTCTCAAAATGAAAGAATTGATTTGAGATAGCAAACTAGGGGAATCACACACACACACACACACACGTACACTCTCTCTCTCCAGAAGAGAAGGAGCCTGGGACCATCATGCAAGGCCAAATTGATGTAGATGATTTTCACATTGATATTTCTAAGGGTGCTCTCCCATGATTGAACTGAGGCATTGTGGGGATGGTAGGATTGTGTCTCCGTGGGTCAATGCCTTTTGATGTCCTACCCTTTACCTCACAGACCACAGATCCACACCATCGTCCCTGCCCTTCCAGTTGACTGAAGAACTAAACCAGCAAGAGGCACAGAGCAAGGATTCCAGGAAGACGGGATGGGAGGCAGCAGGGACACCCGACAGCTTCTCCCAAAGCCTGGGCTGGGAGGTCCAGGAGTTAAGGGCAGTAGTGCAGTCATTCATGCAACAGATATTTTTGGAGTCCCAAGTTTCAGCTATATGTGGGACACAAGGTGCAGAAAAATGGTCCATGACCATGGTGAAGCTGAGCTTGTACTTGTGTCCATAACTGAGAATGAAATGTAGGAAGTAAGGTAGAGAAGGAAACTCATTGTCTCTATACTTTATCCCCAAGCTCTACTGGGAGCCAGAGAGGGAGTGACCCCACGATGGCTGGCCCAGAGCAGGAGGATGGATGAAGAAGCTGAGGGATGTTTCTCAGGAAGAAGAGTAACAGGCATATTTTCACGTAGTAAAAGGATTATGGTGTCTGAAACTAGGGGTCAAAGTCTCCAGTGATCAAACTGCTTCTCTCAATCTGCTTCTGTCACCTTCGGCAAGGAACACACAGATCCTTTTCGCTGCTGAGTTGAGCCTACCTCCTCCTTTGTGAGCAGGGAGGATTGTGGTCCCTTCATTGGGCTTGGCAACTGTGCCTTAGAGCAGAATAAGACTGATGAAGTATGGCTGTGCCTGTTTTCCATTAGAAACATTAGCAAACTTGACTACATAAGGCCACCTCGCAGAACAAAAAACTTGCAATGTGCAAAGTACAATGAAAATCTCCCAGCTGCCAAGACAGAGGACCTTGCTGAAGATACAGCATGAAAGAGATTCTGCACAAAACAAAAGTCAGAACACAATGGTATACATTTGAAGCACATGAAAGGCTGTGTGGCAGCAATACTAAAGAGACATGATTTTCCTACAGAACAGGGGCAGAGGAAGAGCAGAAACCCAATCAGCCAATACAATTGTGGCGAAGAAACAGATCTGGTCCTGTAAAGGGAGAGGGGGGAGAAAGCTCATTTTTTATGAATTAATCTCCAGTTGGTTTTCATAAGTTGTTCAGAAACAAGTGAGCACATGAATAATACATACTGTACACAGGCCCAAAAACACAGAGCTATCTCCAGTTGAGATTGTGAAAATGAAGACATTTTCAGAAAGATAATTGAGTAAATCGACCAGAAGGAAGGCATCTTAAGGTAGAGGTGTGAGCAGCAGCAGGGAACAGATACCCCAAGGGGAAAATGTATATTTCTAATTTCCCCAATTAGCTTGCAGATTCCTGGAGAGCTGGGATAATCTTTTCAACTTTAACAGAATTATATGTTCCCAGGTTATATAAAATAACACTTTCCCTGTAGTAGGTGCTAAAAATATTAATAGATAAATTAATTCAACGTTGATGTGGTAATAAATTTGACTGATAATTATGGTATCATTGGTATGGAAATAAAAAAGTAGAAATCTATGTTCCTGGGACCGACATTGATAGGGATGAGGTGCCTGTTAGTTGTGTAGATGAATAAATAAATCCAGGGATGATGTGCCTTCAATGATGCTTTATGTGGTGGTACAATTCATTGATTAGCCAACCAACCTCAAAGTGGCATACTTGCTTTATCTAATGACTGCAATACCGAGCTGAAGTTAGAGGTCCTGCTCAGTGCTTCCACAGAACAATAGTCCCACAAGAAGCTCTGTGGAAAAAGAATTCCATGGTCAATTAAGCTTAGGAAATGCTGCTTTCTATATTCCTCTCATTATCATTTAAAAGGCTCAGAGAAATCCTACAGTAAATTGCCCTGTTGAACCTTGTTAATCTGATACTTTCCAAACTAAGTTGACCGTGGAAGATTTTCTTTTTCTTTATTTCCATCTTCTTCTTTTAACAATATCCATTAGCCTCTTTCAAAACTAGCTTTCTATGAAGTGAACTGTGATGGTTAAATTAGATGCCAGCTTGACTGGGCTAAGGGATGCCCAGATAGCTGATAAAGCATGATTTCTGGGTGTGTTTGTGAGGGTGTCCCTGGAAGAGATTAGCATTCCATCAGTGGACTGGGTAAGGAAGATCCACCCCCACCAATGTGGGCGGGCACCATCCAATCTGTTGAGGGCTCAATTAGAACAAAAAGGTAGAAGCATGAATTATCTCTCCCTTCTTAAATTGGGACATTAATTTTCTGTTACCCTTGGACATCAGAGCTCCTTGTTCTCTGGCTTTCAGATTCCAAGATTTATACCAATTCTCCCCAAATCTCTGTTGTCAGGCCTTTGGATTCAGGATGAATCATACTACCAGCTTTTGTGGCTCCCCAGCTTGCAGATGGCATATTGTGGGACTTCTCAAACTCATAACCACATGAGCCAATTCCCATAATAAACCTCCTCCTGTAGATCTCTATATATCCTATTGGTGCTTTCTCTGGAGAACCCTGACTAAGACATAAGGAACCCTGATTTTGTTGTAATGAATCAGAGTATTCACCAAGTGCCTTCCATGTTCTAGGAACAGGGGTGAGACTGGAAAGGGTGACTAACATGCAGCTCCTTCTGTTAGGGAGTTTGGGATCTTGCAGAAGAGAAAAACCATCAACGATTCACAACCATGCCCATCTCCTCAGACCCTGATCATAGGCTGTGCTCCTTCTGAAGTACAGCCCAGGTGTGACCCGCAGGATCTTTTCACTCCACCCACTCCAACACTACATTTCGTGTGCCTCCTTTGCATGGATCATTTCCTCTATTCCTAAGCCAAGCAGCCTTGGGACCCAACCATGCCCACTGTGAGTGCATGAGGGAAGCTCTGTGCATCTTCTCCACTGCGGCAGCCCCCTCCTGCAAGCTGTTTTCAACTCAGAGGGCCCAGAACAATTGTTACTGTTATTCACAGATCTCTCAGATTTTCTCACACCATAGCTACTGGACAGAGAAACATCAAGTGTCTTTCCACAACTCAAAGTGGATACGAGGGTCTTCTCCGGGGAACTCTGGCTGCCAAAGTTCTCTGGAAATGGTCACATTGACCCTGTTGTGTAGCTACTTTCAGAGCGAAACCTCACAACGAATGAGCCTATGCTCTTGAGTCTCTACTAGCGGCCTGGACTATGGTAGATGAGTTTGCTGTTATTTTCTTACTGTGGAGAAGTTATCTTGAGTCTCAGTAACAGAGGGCTGAGCCCATGGAGCATGTAGAGTATGTCATCAGCCAATGAGATTAGATGATTCCAGTACTGCACTTACTCTCCAGTACATGGCAATGCAGTCTTGATGGCTACTCAGTGCTTGCTGCCGTATAAAATGAGACTGACACATCCATGTAGAGGGCAGCCACTGCTTCTCCTCCGGGAGGTTTGTAGTGATGGGGAGGAGTCTGCTGCTTCTATTAAAGTTAGTTATTTTCATTTCTGGCCCATTTCTTCATTGTCTCCCACTACACACCCACACACATCTGCTGTACACTTCCATCTTACTCACCCTGGTCCCACCCCGAGACCTGCTGCAGAGTTTCAAGATTGGGCAGTTGTAGATTCATCAGCTTTGCTACTATGGGACTCTGAGTAGATTAACTTTCCTGAGTCTCCAATTCTCTATCTGGAAGGTGAAGATGATTTCACTTATTGCATAGACTATCAGGTAATTTAATGAGCTGCCAAAGTACAGAGATCCTCCTCCATAGCAAGCACTTAATTGCTAGTTTCCTCGTTCTCCTCAATTTTCCTCCAGTAGAAGTCCACAATGTTGGAAATATTTTATATCCATGCTGTTTGGCATGGAAGCTACTTAGACCCAAGTGGCTAAGTAGCATTTGAGATGTGGCCAATGCAACTGAGGCACTGAAATTTTAATTTTATTTAGTTTTATTAATGTGAATAGACGCATACGGCTAGTGGATACCATATTGGTCAGCACATCGCTATATAATTTAACTATTAGTTCTTAATACTCAGCACTTCCAGAAGATGAATTAGAGCTCAATCTGGTGTGTGTGTGTGTGTGTGTATGTGCGTGGTGGGGGGGTGGTCAATGGCCCTGCAGGGTTTGAAGCCAGCATGAACCATAGAGAACTTCTAGAAATAGGGCCAGGAAAGGGGTACCTGCCATGCCTCTCTGCCTCTGAGGCCTGGGGAGAATTCACACACCCATCTCACCAGGGATATACCTCAGGAAATGGAGACTGTGTCTTGGTGGAATTTCAAACACACTTGAGCCTGAAGAAGATGTCTATATATGCCAGAGATGTTTCAAAAATCTTGCCACAAAAATGTAAAGGGACCATCAGACTCCATCTTACTCTATTCCATACAATTGTATCCACCTTTCCAATCACTGGTCCAAAGATGGAATAACAATATTTGCCAACAAGATTTTAGAGCCTTGCCAATTAACAGAGAACACTACCTAACCCCATATGAAGTCACTTCTCTCTTAGACGTAAGCTAAATTTATAAATGTCAAGGTCTTCAAAACGTTAAAACCACTAGAGATAGAGAGTTGGGGAACTGGGGGGGGGATGGAGAATGTAAATTTGGTGAAAAATTAGAATATCATGCAATATTTATTTTTGTAGTGCAATTTACATATCTAAAATCATTTTGCTAAGAAGAAACATAAAATGTATTATGTATAACTTGATTTGCTCATAAAATTATCATTTAGGTAAAATTAGAGACATGAAGAACTGGAAAAACAAAATGGAAAAAATAGGAAAGAACAGATTTTTTTTTAACTGATTCATTTTCTTTATATATTTATTTAACAAAAACATTAAGGGGGGCATGGATAAAGTTCCTTCTGAAATACTTTCCTTTTTTCTTTCTTTCCTTTCTTTCTTTTCTTCTTTCTTTCTTTCTTTCTCTTTCCTTCCTTCCATCTTTCCACTTTCCCTCTTCTTCCTTTTCTTTCTTTTTCCTTCCTTCCTTCCTTGCTTCCCTTCCCTTCCTTCTTTCCTTTTCTTCTCCCACTGCCTCTCTTCTTTCCTCAATTCCTTCCTTCCTCCCTTCCTTCCTTCCCTCCTTCCTTCTTTCCCTTCCTTCCTTCCCTTCCTTCCTTCCCTCCTTCCTTCCTTCCCTTCCTTCCTTCCCTTCCCTTCCTTCTTTCCTTTCCTTCTCCTCCTGCATCTCTTCTTTCCTCCTTCCTTCCTTCCTTCCTTCCTTCCTTCCTTTGTTCCCCTCCACCTCTTGGGTCTTTACTTAAATCACTCCCTTTTTGATTTAAGCCCCCTTTGTTGTTAAGGCCCTGCAGTGAGAATAGCTAGCTGCCCTTTTCCTGAAACCACACCCTCAAGTTAGAGTGCTTTTGAGACTTCTCAGGTGTCTCTCTTTTACAGCACAGCATTCCAAATTCTTCCCCACCCCATGCTGGGTCAACTTCAATTTCTTCCAGTCTTTCCCCCTGATCTCAAGCCCAGGGTCCCACAGGCATGGGGGAGCTGGAGTTGCCAAGTGTGTCTCCATTTGGCTTCTGTGTGGGCCCACGGATTGGCCCTTTGGTCTGGGCCTATTCTGGTTGGTGGCTGGGGCAGTGCTTTGGTTCTCGCCATTCACTGTGGAAAGAGAAGGAGCGGGGTGGTGAGGAAAACAGCTCTAATCAGGGCCCATTTCTCCTAACTGCTCACAAAGTGCCCAGCACTGCCCTAAGCACTTCATATTCATTTCCCCATTTAATCTTCCCCAAACTCTAACATTGCAATACTATAATTATTCTATTTCATGGAGAAAGTGTGGGTTATGAAGAATTAAATCACTTGCCTGCGGTCACACAGCTGGTAAACTGCTAAGCCAGGCCCTTAAGCCTGCATTCAGACCCAGCCTGCTTGACTCCAGTGTCTGGCCTGAAAAGCCACCCAATAGTGCCTTAACAACCACCAGGGGCTTCTATTTACCCAGGGCTTTATGGCTGAAAACCGTCTCACACACACTGACTTATGTGATTCCGGTGCAACAAGGTTAATAAGGAAGATATGGGAAAACTAGTGTTCCCATTTTAGAGATGTGTGGACAGTCAGAGGTCAAAGTCCCTACTCAGAGCCACATAGTAAACGGTGCCACCAGTGTTAAAGCAGGTATTCTGACCAAAAGTCTAGTTTCTTCTCCACACAACGTTGGGTATGAACAAAGGGAAACGTCTTTGGAACGATTTGCACACACCCGTATGCAAACTTTTCAGACCTGATGCTAGTGCGTCGGGCTGGGGGAGGGTAGGAAGGCTGGCCCAGCCGAGGGAATGTCTACCACTGTCCTGATACAAAATTTACCACAAGCATTGAGAGACATCGAGAGAGAAGGCTTCTGGCTTTTCTTGCTGTTTTTGTTTATTTGTTTCTCCTTTTAAAAATCTTTTTTATGAGGCTGCCATAAAAACACTCATTAGGCAGTGTTGATTTTCATTAATGTTGATTCTCCAAGAGCTTAATCAATCTTCTGTGACCAATGACCTCATTCCCCTGGGAGAAGAAAGCTGTTTAACAAATTAGCTTTACAGATTGTAGGTAAGGCATACAGATGTGAGGTAGCCTGTGTTGCCAAAACAGGATGTAGATTAGTGGTTTAATATGCACAAAAACAATAGCATTAAACAGTCTCCTTGCTGATACCAAAATGCATCATTAGGAAGCAGCTGTCCTCTTTCCCCTGTTGCACCTGCATCCCTCCTCACTCTCCTTCCTCGTGCTCACTTTTGCCCTCTGTGAAGTCTGAGCTTTGAAAGCACCTAGAGGCAGCAGCACATCTGAAGTTGGTAGGAGGAAACAAATCACAGATGCACGAGGGATGCAGGAGGGGAGATGAGCACAGCTGTGAGTGTGGACGGGAGCCTAGCAACTGCTCTAGGAGTTCTCATTATTAAAAGGCAACTAGAAGAACTTCCTTCCAGACAGTATCCTTGCCCAGGTGTTCCTCGCCAAAAGTTCCGCTGTTTATAGGGGCTACCTGCTTTGGGTTAAATTATCATATCCTCTCCAGGTGGCCTTTTCAAAGGCAGATATTTCGTGGCCAGGTAGCCTGGTCAGTCTGGAAGAAGCCCTGGAGGTCTGAATGAAAGGGAGTCGTGGACCTTGGGACAAAGGCTGGGCAAAAACAACCTTTCCCTACATCTCAGTTTGGCTCATGGCTGTGTCTGGTGGCAGCAACTCCCCGCTACAGGCCATGAGGTGTCTACAGTTGGTGCTGACCGGCTGGTTTTCGCTGTGCTGAGCAGCTGAAAGAGGTCACGGGTTCTTCCTCCACCAGACCCCGGGGGGCTGGAGCCCGGCAGCTCAGGGAGCCAACTATGCTTGGGCGCCAGCGCTTTCACTTCTAGAGCTCCTTCCCAGTGAGCACCTGGTTTTATTTTCTTAACATTCCTGTGGGACAAGCAAGGACAAGAAGGGACAGAGTTATTGTTCTTAAGTACTGAAGAAGAAGGGGCTCAGAGACATCATAATCTCACCATGCCTCCACAGTGGCAGAGGCAGGAGCCTGGAAGCACATCTCTTCTGAGGGGAGAAGGCAAGGTGAGTGAAGCTCTTTCTTCGGGAGACTGGCTGGTGGGGTGGAGTGAGGCGTCCTGCTGGCTCTAAGTGCCCTTCCCTTTCTGGCTTCTGACCTTGTCCCCTTGGACTTGGGCACTGAGCTTGCTGCCCAGCCGAGGCTCAGATGAGTGGCGCCGTCTGTGTGCCCCTTTAGGGTCTCTCAGAACAGGACAAATGTTTGCCCTGCTTTCCACCTGAGGCTGGCCTTTGAAATGCCCTAGCCTCCTGATGTCAGCACAGCAGAGATGTGGGGAGGGGCACCTGGAGATGCTCGGAGCCCCATCCGTGCAACTCTCCTCCTTGCCTCGGCCATGTCCCTAGATGGCCTGGCTTATACAATCAGGAGCCTCCTCCCTCAGCCTCCTGCTCAGCAGCCTGCAGTGCAGTCACATGTCCAAAATCAGGCCACTGTTGTCAGCTCTGCAGCCACACGCCACTGTGAGTCAGCCCCAGCCTGGCTGCAGAATCCTGCAGAATGGGTTGCAGTCCTGGGGTGAGAGAGATCACAGACACAGGTCCCTGTAAATTCACTCCGGTGGTGCAGGAAGCTGGTGAGACCACCGACTTTCTGCTGGCACTCTTTTCACTTAGTTAAACTGATCAATACATTTTGAGTACCTACTACATACAAAGTCCGTTAATAGTCCCTGGGAATAGGGGCAGACCAGCAAGAGTAAGACACAGTCCCTGACTGCAGTGAGCTTTCTTGTTCCGCGTGGAGGCCCTTTTGCCTGTGGCTTTTATGGATCTAGGGCATTTGATAGCTTCTGTGTTTCCTGAAGTGGTAGCCCTCCCATTAGTTCTGTGTCCCCAATCCTTTACTCTTAGTGTACTAGCTATGCAGTAGGATCCACCACTGTGTCCAGTGCTGAGTTGGTCCTTAATAATAGTTATGAACGACAGATAAATGGACCTCTTTGGTAGAGCCACAAATATAACCCTGTCTAGCTCCTGGGAAGAAGATTCCTATTGCTCATCTGCTGCCATGTCTTGAGCGCCTACTGTGTGTGAAGCCTGTGCTAAATGGTGTGGATAGGCCATCTCCAACCTTCACAACAATGCTCTCCCCAGTTATAGATAAGGAAGGGAAAATGCAGAGAAGTTAACTCATTGGTGTAGGATTATAATCAGAAACAGGCCAATTCAGGACTCAAGCTCATACTTTCAGACTCCACAGCCATGGTCTTTCCCCCACTGGTTGTGACCAGGCCTAAACAATAGGTAGGATGAGTTTCTACCTATTGGTTATTATATAAGAAAAGTCAAGCAGGGAAGGTGAAGTCACAGCCTAACTGCCCACTGGAACAGTGACATCTTGATCACTGTTTCAGATCACTACCCAGGAAAAGCTGTGACTCATGGGATAAATCGGGCTCCTATCTTCCCCTGAGGCTCTGGGAAGCCTTAAGCCATAGGACTTGCGCTTACCTTCTAGGGGATCAAGGGTGCAAGATAGTGTAGAAAACAGCCTTGCAGGCTGTCTCCTCAGACTGAACTGAAACTGGCATTCAAATACTTCCCAAAGATTGTGGAACTGCTTCCCAAGAGCAATGACTTTCAGTTGCAGCCATCCCTTCGGCTGGAAGTGAGGCAGTGACCTCAAGGTGAAAGTCTCCATATCCCATTACCAATCCAATTACCTGGCACTTGCAGGTTAGATGGGAACTGCCAGACCGGAACCCAGCCATGGATCATTTAGACCTGTGTCTTGTCTCTGACAGTACTCAGGGCCGAGCGTCTCACTCAGGTGCTTCTTATTGTCAGCCTGCGGACACACCAGCACGCTTTCCCTTAAATGAGGGAATAGAGCTGGTAATGGGGATGGTGAGCAGCAAGAAACCCACTCTATTACCAATGCTCCCACCCACCCCTGGCCCTAGCCTCAGCCCTAGCCTGTATCCCTGGATTCATTAGTTCATTGAACAAATATTTACTGAGCAGCTACTATACACTAGGCAGTGCTAGGCAGAGGATATGGCGATGAGCAAAGTCTCTGCTCTCCTGGACTTCCATTGTAATGGGAGAGTGCAAGCAATTGCGCGGATGGTCAAGATGGTCATGCGTCACGACATTCGTTATAAATACAGTGTGATAAAGGGGGCAGACAGTGAGGAAGAATTGGTGATTTGTATACTGGGTGGTCAGGGAAGTCTCTCGGACAAGGTGACATTTCAGCAGAGGCTTGAAGGCATTGTAGGAGAAAGACATGACTATCTGAAGATAAGTGGGGGACACCTGTCTTTGTCTTTTATATTGGGGGTTGATGCTGGAGCAGAAGTGTAAGCGGGCACAAAATAGAAATACATTTGCAGTGCATGAGGAGTAGTGGAAGAGCAGCGTGGCTGGGGTGGCTGGGTAGGAATGAGTGAAGGGAGAGGTGGAGGTGACTTCAGAGAGGTTTGGGCCCTGGAGGACTTGTGGACCATTGTATTGCCATGGCTTTTACTCTGAGGGATGCAGGAAGTCATTTGGAGTGTTTTGAGCAGTGTAGAACACAGTAACTAAGCATTCATTAAACATGCCTTCAGATAAATATTTGTTGAATGAATACATGAAATACTTGTTGGATGATTGAAAGAACAAATATCACTGAATCACATGAGTAAGTACACAGAGATTTCGAGAATAACATACCTGTCCATATTTGCTCAGAAGAGAGCGAAGTCTTCTCACTGAAAGAGTGATTAACTATCAGCCGCAACCCAAATGGAGGGTAGATGGTGGTAGAGGCAGGAAAGTAAGGGTAGACAGGGCACACAACAGAAGGCATACAGCTCAGTATCCTTTGAGGACTGGAGTCTGGAGAGAAAGTGAGCACTGCAGGGATTTTTAAGTTTTGACATGAAATCACAGACCCTCTAGAGGAGGCCACTTCTTTTGGAGACGCAAGATAGGTGCTCTGTGCTGGGTGTGGTTTGAGATGCTCTTTTTGTTTTCACCCCAAATATCTACCTGCTCCCTGTCTCAGTGCTTGGAATTCCACATCTTAGTGCCATCCTTTTCTTGAGCCTCAGAGTCATTTTTTTCTTTGAGAGTCTCTTCTCAAACAGAATGGGAGGATAAATCCCTTTTGTGTTCTTCCCCTCTTTTCAGCAAGGGTTCTTGTCAAATGTTACTTTTAAAAGATGCCTTTCCTTAGTCTTCTCCTTGACTCCCTTTCTTACAAGATGAACAGCTGCCTTCTTCCCTCTATCTGCACCCATAGTTCTACAAAGGACCCTGGGCCACTGTCCTGAGATCAACAGTTTGCATTTCTCTCTCCCTTCCAGACCAGAAGTTTCTTGATGCCAAGAAGCATACAATATCCTCTTTGTCTTCAGCTCCCAGCACGGTGCCTGCAAAGTGTTTTTCTTTTCCTTCTCTCTTTTTTAATCTTTCCTTCCTTTTTTATTGTTTTCTTGCTTTTGTTTTTAATCAACCAGAATGAAAGTTGTTAAGAGCACGTTTTTCAATCTCAGGAAGAGTCTGGGGGGAACCATTAATACAACAAAAGAGAATGGAGCTTGAATAGAGAATCCAAATCTTAGCCTTAGTTTCTTCATCAATCAAGTGGGACCCTTGATACCCACTTCCTTGATTTAGTGTGAGAAATGAATCATATGACTATTGAAACTGTTCTGCAAGTTATAAAATATCTTTGTGAAATTTTAGACACATTTTTGACAAAAAAAAAAAAATAGCTATCTTAAAACAGGTGCAACCAGGCCCAGGAGCCTGGCTTGAGATTCTTGTTGCTATGTTGGCACCTCACACATAAGGTGAATGAGGACTAAGTGTGAATGCAGGAAGCTGCTAAGTCACCTAGGCTGCCAACAAGCTGGGATGTAAGTTTGGGATGGACAAGTCCTTGGGCATATCAGATACATAGAAGAATCTTACTGAGTCGTGAGCCTCTCAAGTGACTGAATTTTTTTTTTTACAGCTTTTGTTTTAATTATATAGGTAGTGCATGATCACCACCAAACAGTTAGAAAATACAGGCAATGCTTCTGGATATAAAAATCAGCTCTATTCTATCACCTGTTGGTGTTTCAGTGGTTTTCCTCCTGAGCTCTTTTTCTACAATACAGGCCTTTTAGAGGCCCCACTTGCAGGGGTACTTGCAAAAGCCTGGCAAGAGGGTTGGGAGTAGGGGTGGGCTATGGGCATATGCTCAGGTATGGACAGGCAATGATGTGGCTGCCTACAGCCTGACTCTGACCCCACCCTCCCACTTCCTTCGGCCTTGTCAGCACAGTAGGGGCCCAGGCTGGCCATCTGTCTTGTGGGATCAAGCTGCCAGAACCACCATCCATGTTATATTCTATTGTCTAACAGCTGGACACCACTGAACTCACATTTCCCTTCTCTTCATCTCCTTTCCCAGACTTTCTGGTGCTGTCTTTGCCTGCTGTAGGAGGTCCCAGACATGGCACCTTGCCTACACATCTGACATTGCTCCATCTCAGTCTCAGAACATAAGTATCTGCCTTCTATGGAGACTTCACAGGCTTGACTAATTTACCTACCAGAATGTTACTATTTAATTGACTGAACCTACAAAAAACAAACCCATACTGATCAATAGAGAAATAATTTTGCAAATTGTGGGCATAAATCCTTAGCGATCTGTGTGCATTGTCATTTGTTAAAATACTGAAAAGGTAAATCAATTTTCTTTATTAAAACACAATTGCTTCATCTATTGCTAGTTTAGGCAGCAGCCAGGAGGCAGGGTATGGGGAGGTGTGAGGGAGGAGGTTTTGGAAGGCTTTTTTGCACTTCACTTAGGAGTCACTTGTTAGTCTGAAAAAAGGGTCAAGTGTTGGGGAGGAGATGAAAGCTTTCAGGCTGGCAAATGCCTTAGTGTTAGAAGAAGACACAGTCATGGGCTGGTGTGACATGTGGGGAGGCTGGGATTGAGATCGTGGAAGAGGAGTTAACGGAACAGCAAGAAACCTCTTATCGTCATCATTCCAGAGCACATCAGCCAGGATAAGTCAGATGAAAGCTGCAGCAACAGACTCAAAACTACAGTGGCTTTGTCACCAAGGTGTATTTTTTGCTTACACTACACAGGCATTGCTTGTCAGTGGGGGGATGAGGCTGCTGGAGGAGCTACAGCCTCAAAGTTGGCTACTCAAAGTGCCAGACATAGAGAGAGGAGAGTAGAGGCATGTCTTGACTCCTGGAGCTACCACTTGGAAGTGGAATCCCTGTCTTCTGTTCTCACTTCAGTGGCCAAGGAAGAGGGCACGGGGACACACAGTCCTATCACACGCCCTGATGGCAGAGAGGCAGAGTGCTTGCCTCTGCTGACGACCACCAGACATTGTGAGCGGGAACCTCTATTTAATGGTATCTTACACTGTGAGATGATGTTATGTCACCACATCTGTGAGCACAGGGTACACTATTTCTGATTCATCTTTGCAGCTGACATATAGCATGAAATAAAAAATGTTTGCTTTACAGACTAAGTTAATTAATTGGTGGACAATAAAGGAGGGAAGCCACAGGACTTTGTAGAATGATATGATGAGGGAACTGCACAATTGCATCCGTGGAAGCATCTTATGATCTGGCATGGGTGACACTGTTTTTTTGTTTTTTTTTTTTTCCAGCATTTTATTGTGCTCACCACTGGGCTAAGGTGTTTGAGTGCATTATCTCATTTAATTTTTTCAATAACCCTCCCATCATGTATTTTCAATTTAGAAGCTCATTCCCCTCCACAATAAAGATCATCATAAATTTTGGAGATGACAGGCCCCTCCCAACTCCTATCATCATCATATCATGATAAAGTCAAAAGGACCAGACATTGTTGGTAGCCTGGGAAGAGTCACTAGCATTTTCTGGGCCTTAGTTTTCTCATTAGTTAAAAAAAAATTGGATAAACTATCCTCTAGGATCCTTTCAAATTTTCTTGTTCCACAGACTTTTGATGACTTGCCTCCAGCGGTTTGCTGGGTTAACTGGAGAGCTAAACAGGGGCTCTCCTGGGGTCAGTGTGCACAGTAAGTTACCACTGAGCCCATGTGAGGAAGAGTAAAACTCAGAGAAGCCAAGTTTTAAATCCACAGTGTCACTAGATATAATATTGTTCCCCTGAAGGCTGTCCAGTACTAACAAACTATCATGAATGTTGAATTTCAAGAGGCAAGGTATGTCTCCTGTGTGACAGAGAATGTGTTCAGGAAGTGTCTGAGGAGGGAGGTTTCAGAGACAGTGTCAAGATATATTTCATTCAACTTCATGGCCATAGGCCATATTTGGATGTTTGTACCCCTTACTCCCCTCAAAGAATCTCAAAACTATGAGAAAATGAGGTGTGGCCCTGGCTACTCTGCTGCTAACTGCTCTGCTTGAAAAAGATACTGAGCCAAGTGATGAAAGTCCCTTTGGCCATACCTGGGAAGGACAGGGTCTTAGGCCACGTCCTCTTTGGATTTAATACGACAGAATGACAGGGCCAAGCGTTCAGTGAACTGAGGTGGACACAGAAATCCAAGGCATCGTGGTAGAGCAGGCATGGGAATCTGTGCTGGTTCATCCATTAAAATGTCCCAGGCATCCTCAAAGTCTCTTAGACAAGCATGAAGAGACTTATAATTGTTGAATATTCGCTATGTGCCAGAAACTATTCTTAGCACTTCGCAAGCATTATTTAACTCAATCCTCTTCATATCAACACCGTGCAGAAGAGGAAACTGAGGTACAGAGAGTTTATTTAAGGAAACTACCAAGGACCCACAGGCAATAAGAGCCAGAATTTGTAGCAAGGTGGTAAATTCCCACTCTCAGCTGACATGTTTTGCAATCTCAGTGGGTCCAGGCCATTTAAAATGCCACATGGGATTGTGTTTTGCTTATATAAGAATATCAAAATAGCACACAGAAACCATGTGGAGGTGATTTTCTAACCCTCAAGCTCTGGGTTGTCTGCTGTAGCTATTTCTCGGGTCTCTTCCCTGAGGGCCTGGCAAGCAGGAACAGTGTCTCCATCATTCCTATTTTCCTAGCACTTAGCACCCGCTACATGGCAGGTGCTCATTAACTATTTGCTAAAGAAGAAATGTGGCTAGAGCTGTTCTCTACATTTTACAAAGGATTTGAAAAGTCTGGGACTAGGTTCTTGGATAATACAAAGGACGGTTAATGAAAACCCATATATACGAGGGGTTGGGAGTGAAATGTGGTCTGATTTTTAAATTTAATCTAGTGAAAAGGAGGCTGGGGAGATATAGGAATGGTTTGTACCTTGAGGTTTTTATAGTTCTGAACCCATTTATCAAATGTCTTTTAGGCACCCACTACCTGTCCAGCATTGTCCTTGGTGCTGGGATGCAGTGAGCAAAAGGCTAAGGCAGCCTCTCAGGGGCTCAGGTGCTGTCTCCACCTCCACCCACCTTGCACAGACACAGTGGAAGCTTCAGGGTCTGTGGCTTTTTTCATTCCCCGGAGTGCAGTGAACAATGGGAAGCAGCCCCAGGACCTGCAGCTCCTCAAGATTCTTAAAAACAGAAGACTTCTTGATGTAGGGGTCCTGCCCAGACAGGAGAGAAATCAGTTCATGTCTGCCAGAGGGAAATAGCTAATGAAATCACAGTGGTGATTTTTAAATTTTTCACTGCTTTTTCAGTAGTTGTTAGTGAAACTCCGGGTTCTGTGGGGCTGCTAGAGCCTGGAGGAGGAAAGAGTATGGAAACGGGAAGGCTCAGAGAGAGGGCTGAGATTTCCATCAGAAGAACCTTGTATTGTTCTATTATTTATTTATTGGGTCCACAGATGATTTTTTCTTGTTTAAAAAAAAAAAAAAGCACCTGTATTAGATCATTCTCATGTGGCTAATAAAGATACTCGAGACTGAGAAATGTATAAAGGAAAGAGGTTTAATGGACTCACAGTTCCACATGGCCTGGGAGGCCTCACAATCATGGCGGAAGACAAAGGAAGAACAAGAGATGTCATACATGGTATCAGGCAAGAGAACTTGTGCTGGGGAATGCCCATTTATAAAACCATCAGATCTCATGAGACTTATTCACTACCTTGAGAACAGTATGGGGGAAACCACGCCCATGATTCAATTATCTCCACCTGGCCCCACCCTTGACACACGGGGATTATTACAATTCAAGGCGAGAATTGGGTGGGGACATAGCCAAACCATATTAACACCCTACTTCTTCAAACAACAAGCAGGCCCAAATAGTTTAAAAGGTCCTGGTTTAGGGTTTCGCCTTGTGTTGTCCTTCCCCTCATCAGCACTCGTGTGAGAAATGGAGGACAGGAAACTTCCTTCCTCAGAGAAGAGGGGAGGGTGGCTGCAAGGGGAATTCGGCTGCTGTATCGATTTCCTGAAACAAAACATTCACTGATGCAAATGTGCAGGCACCAGCCTCTGAGCTAAAAGGAAGGCATTGGACTTTTCTGACAAATAAGACTAGAACCACAATAGGCAAAGCTTCAGGGTAGGAGGAGAATCAGCATTTTCTTGAAGACAGTGGATCTAGAGTGAAGGGAAATGGGTCCCCGGAAGCACTGTTGGCATGAGATGGCTGCTTAGGGGTGGAAGAGGAGGCTAGCAGGGATGGGATTTCCCTTAGTCCATTTAAGTTGCTCTAAAAATACCATAAACTAGGGGACTAATAAACAACAGAAATTTATTTCTCACACTTCTAGAGGCTGGGAAGTCCAAGATCAAAGCACTGTATTCAGTGTCTGGTGAGGGCTACTTCCTTGTTCACAGATGTCATCCTCACATCATGGAAGGGATGAGGGGTCTCCCTGGGGCATCTTTTATAAGGACACTAATCCCATTTGTGAGAGCTCCACCCTCATGACTTAATCATATCCCAAAGCCCCTACCTCCTAATAGCATCACCATGGAGGTGAGAATTTCAGCATATACATTTTGGGGAGACATAAGCATTCAGACCACAGCAGGGTCCACCCATCTTTTTAGGTTCTATATTTCTAGACTAACGAAGAGACAGAGAAAACGTGGTGGAATATAGTAGGCTGCAAGGCAGAGAACTTTGGGTTCAAACTCTAGTTCTGAGCCAGGTGCAGTGGCTCATGCCTGCAATCCCAGCACTTTGGGAGGCTGAGGCAAGCGAATCACCTGAGGTCAGGAGTTCGAGACCAGCTTGGCCAACATGGTGAAACTCCTTCTCTACTAAAAATACAAAAATTAGCTGGGCATGTTGGCACACACCTGTAGTCCCAGCTACTTGGGAGGCTGAGGCAGAGGAATCGCACGAACCCGGGATGCGGAGGTTGCAGTGAGCCGAGATCATGCTATTATACTCCAGCCTGGGCAACAGAGCAAGACTCTGTCTCAAAAAAAAAAATCACAAATCCTAGTTCTGCTATTTAATACCCAAAAGGATGCTGGCATTTTAGAGCTTCCCTTCAGGTCCTTTCCCCACTTAGAAGCTGGGATGCCACATGGTTATTAACTGATACCATAAGTAAACACATCTGACACAGGCTCAGCACACTGTTGTTGGAATCATTTTAAAACAAAACAAACTCTTGTAAAGTCCTTCTTAGAGGGACAGATCTTTTCTAAGGGGAAGATGTAATACAGAACAGGTAAAACTTGTGTGCAGAGCAGGCCGTCCATGCCCAGTGTGTTGAGAAGTTGGGAAGAAAATCTTCGGGAAAAGCATGCATGGGTAAGTGTGATTTTGTGAGGTGCACAGGGGAGTTACGTGGGAGTTATGAAGGAATGGAGGCAGGCGGGGGAGGACCGTGCTTCATGGTAATAGAGGGCCCAGTACCAGGCATTATGAGAAACCACCTCCCCATCCATCAGTCTGTCTTATCACGCCAGCGGGAGGGCAAGCTTGGAATCTGAGAGGGGCAGGCTCTGGCTTGGCCATGAATGATGGGCCAGGATTCTGCAGGCACTTTCTGGGGGTGGCAGGAGAGAAGTGATGGAGGATTCTGGGAGAGCTGGTGGTTCCAACTGACAAGATAATGGAGTGAGTAGTGGAAGAAAAAATAAAGGAGAAGAAGGAAGAAATCCATGATAAATCCACCTTTTCACGGACAGTGGAGAAAGATAAACTCTCTTTCTAACTGTTAAAGATGGCTTTTCCCTCTTTCCGTTTTTCAAGTTCATTGAAAGTGACACTAAGTTGGTACTTTGCTTCCCACTTTGCCCCCTTTACTGCAGACTTTCTGATCTTTCCTATGGGGGGCCCCTTGAGGTCTTTTTTATGTCCATGTTCACATGTGTGGGAAATTATGGTGTAGAACAGCTCATGCTGGTTACAATCTGAAGTCAGTGCAGGGAAGGACTAACTGGTTCTTCCAAGGACCAGCTCAGCCCTTATGCCTGGTGTACTCCTTCCAAAATGCCAACCCAATGTTTATGCAAATCAGTAGTCTGTCTCACTTATTCTCTCCCTTGTACTTTTAATTTCTTCATTTTTTTTCTGTAAGTGCTTACAATTCAACTTCCACTGTAACAGTGAGTTTACATTTGTAATATTTGCCTTACATGTCATGAAGGTATGAATTATTATCTACGTTGTATTGGTGAGAAACCTAAGGTTCAGACTATTTAGTTAGGATTAAAGTCAGCCTGCAAGTAACATTTATTTATCTCTCATTTTAAATAGAGTTTTGAAGCACACAGTGCAGGGGTCGTTTGACAGCCTCATGAAATTGTTAGATGTTCAGGCTCCACCATCCCTAGATATGGCCCCCATCCAAACAGTTCCACGAGGGCAGCTAGATATAACTGCAGCTACTGTATACAAATTTCAAGTAGCAGCAAGAAGAACCAAATCAGGAAAGGGCAAAATCTTACACAGCTGTCACTTTGACCTCAGCAGCTGGAACCTGGTCATACGGCAACACTGAACTTTAAAGGGGACTAGAACATATTCTCTTTATTCCAAATGATCACGTTCAAGCTAAAAACAGGGGTTTTATTACTAAGAAAGAAGTGGACAACAAATCTTGTTGGGCTCACCTGTGTCTTGCCAGGGTCACAGACCAGCAAAGGAAAGAACCTAAACCTAGTTCTTTGATTTAAGGCCCCACCTTCTGTCCATGACATGAGAGTGTCCTGAGGGGAACAGGTTTGGCACTGCAGAACCATAACTGAAAGATGAGATATGCTTTCTGCCCTGAAAGACTGCAATGTTTGATAAATTTGTAAAATTTAACTGTTAAACAGTGTTTGAGTATCAAGGGAAGGAACCTGTATAGTAAATGCATTGGGAGATCAAATTAAATAAGTATTTCCATGTGGGCTGGAACTGCCAAGGAAGGTTCCATGCATGAGGGTTTGAAGTCAATTTTGAGGGCTTGCTTGCTTCATATACAGAGGGAATGGATTCTTTGACTGGGAGCTTGTTAAAGAGGTTGGTTTCTTATCTTTGGAGAATAACATGACTCTCAAATCAGAGCACTTCTACTGATGTCTGAGCTAAAATAAAATAAAATAAGCATTTCCTTCTGCACAAATATACTCTGAAAACTCTTAACTGCAATAACAATATCTATCCACAAACATCTCTAATAGTAATAGTAGTAGCTAGAATTTAATGAGCACTTATGTGCCCTGAGCCATCACATATATCAGCTACTTATTTCTCCCACAGCCTTATGGGGTAGGACTTACAATGCTTCCATTTCAGTCAGGGAAACTGAAGCTTACAGAAGTTTGGTAACTTGCCCATGATCCCGTATTTGATAAGCATTAGAGTTAATGTTTGAATCCAAGCACTCTGGTTTCAGAATCTGCATTCTTCACCATGAGGTTATATAACTCCCTGCAGCAGCCCTTGTTTCTGGAAACGTATTTCTTTAAAGCTGCAAACTGAGAATTGTTCATGCTCTCAGAGAAGTGGTTAGGCTGGTCATGAGAGGGATTTTGCAGTTTGTTTATTTGTTTGTTTGATTACGGGTGCAGTTATTGTGTCCAGAATTTCTACCCAACTCTTCCGATTTTAAAAACAAAAAATGGGCCTGGCGCGGTGGCTGACGCTTGTAATCCCAGCACTTTGGGAGGCCGAGGCGGGTGGATCACGAGGTCAGGAGATTGGAACCACGGTGAAACCCCGTCTCTACTAAAAATACAAAAAATTAGCCGGGCATGGTGGCGGGCGCCTGTAGTCCCAGCTACTCGGAGAGGCTGAGGCAGGAGAATGGCGTGAACCCGGGAGGCGGAGCTTGCAGTGAGCCGAGATTGCGCCACTGCACTCCAGCCTGGGCGACAGAGCGAGACTCCGTCTCAAAAAAAAAAAACCAAAAAAACAAAAAGTGATGTTTGGAGTCCAGAGGTTTGCGGAAGTCTTTGTACCTTCCTTGGTTTTCACTTCTGCATTGTGGTGCATTTTGAAGTTTCCAGTGAAGTTTTACTAAGCTGTGCTGCACAGCGCTAATGCTCATGCCCTTTCTAATCCACTTTCTCCATTTTCAAAACTCTAAAACATAGAACCAGGATCAGCTCAAGACATTTCAGCCACTTCATCTTGTGCCTGCATAGCTCCAGATACCACTTCACAGCCCTTAGATCAGTAATGCTAGAGACATGCAGCTTGCAGACAGCCTACACTCCCACATCCTTGATCTGCCCTGTAAAGACAGTCTGCACCCATTCCACAAGCATTTGCTAAGCACTTACTATGTGCCACACATAGCATTGTGCCTGGAGACATAAAAGCAAATAAGATATTGGCCCTCAGACAGCTCGGTCAGGGTGGAGGTTCTTAACATGAGATCCCTGAATGGTTTTCGGTGGATATGTAAACACCCTAAATCTGAACACAGTATGTTCATGTCTGCCAAGATGCTCACATTTTTCACAAGGCAGAAATTTTATACTTTTCATCAAATCCTATAAGGAAGAGTTTATCATCCAGAAAAGATTAAGAATCACTGACAATGTAGTCAAGACAGAAATCTAAAGAAATAATCCCAACATAATATCAGAAGTGTTATGATGAGAGGCATGAATGCATTGCCCTAAAAATACAGAGATGGGAGCAAGCAACACTTTAGTATCTGGGGATTGAGGTGGCTCAGGGCTTCTTTAGCAGATGGTGTCATCTGGGGATGAGTAAGTAGGAATTTAATGGAAGGGAAGCCTAGGAGGAAGGCATTCTAGGGTATGAACTCAGAGACCCAGCAGATCTAAGCTGTCTTGTACCAAGAGAATGCATATCTAGATTTTGATGTTGAGTATACAGGCTGTGAGGATTTAGGTGCTGGTAATATGAGATCCATATAATCACGCCTAGGATTTTCTGGGTAGGTGGGGAGGGTGGCTACCAAGGACAGTGGTAGTTGAAAGTGGGTAGAGGAGAGAAGCCCAGATATATCTCCAATACTAAGCAGCAAGAATTTGACCTTAGGAGACAGGCTGTCTGCACCTCAGAAAAGGTCAACTTCACATTTCAGCTTCCTCTTCCTGAAAACTGGGCTTGATATTCGATAAATAAATCATGCAATCTTCCCTTCACACCCTGCCCCAAATGAAAACATTCACTGTTACCACCACTTCACAACCGGCCACGGTGGCCCCTGACAATCAATTACCCACCGGAGATGAAATTATTGTTTAATGGCTCCTGGAATGGGCTCCCACTCTGACATTCATCACAATCAATAATGCATCAGCAGGGACAAAAGAAATTACTTGCCTCCTGCTAAGTCAAAGAGTCCATTTATATGCAGCACAGCCCCTTCACACCTACTGAGCAGGCCACCACAGGTGAGTGTCCACATTTCGGAGCTTCTCACTCCATGGAGACTGGTGAGTGGCCTCTTGGGTGAGAGGACAAACACGACTACCCACTCATGCTCGGCTGAGTACAGGCAGGTCTCGTGGTTGTGTCAGAGATGGGAACAAGCAATGATGGTTTATCAATTTACAATGAGCCAGTTGCCACTCTGCCTTCCCCTATTTTTTCACTGTATTTTGCATTTTCTCTGAAGATGGACAGGAAACAATTTCCTTACAGATATTTAATGGACCACTGGGTTTGGCTTTTGGTGAATCCTGGCTCTGTAACTTCCTGGCAGAATGACTATAGGTAAATTTCTCACCTCTTTGATTTGAGTTTTCTCATCCATAAAATGGGACCAAATAGTACTGACCTTAAAAGACTGTTCTGAGGATTAAAGGATACTGTCACAGGTTCCTTGGGGTATTGCTTTTCAGGCTGGAAACCTCTGTGGCCAGTAGAGAGTGTCTTTGCTTGAGTTTTGCTCAGGACTGCTGGGCCCAATTGGCCTGGCAGGCTGTGCTCAGCTTGCACTACTGGCCTGGATCCCATGACAGCCAAAGGTGAGCGGAACAGCAAGGGGTGTGGGAGTGAGTGTGGGGTCCAGCCATTATGCACAGCCAGGCATACTGGCTGTGGCAGAGCAGGCGCTCCAGGTGCTGGCCCCTGTGAGGCTCCCTGTGAGGCTGTGGCTGGACCAGGTGTACCACAAGCAGCTTCCATGGCAGGCACTGGGGAATACAGCAGTGCCCAGAAGCTTGGAGATGCCGGGAAGTGCAGAGCCCCAAGGAGGGTGTCAGAGCCTTGGCTCCAGGAGCTCCTAGATCTGGGCTCCTGAGAGGCTGCGGCTCTTCTATCCTTCTCTCTTTTCTCTTTCTTGCCACCTGCAATGTGGCGAGCAAGGGGCATGTTTCAGCCATGTTTGTGTTACAGCTCTTTCAGCCCCGCCACTTGGTGGGCTTTTCTAAGTTTTTGTCCCGTGTCCAGGAAGAATGAGGTATGTGGCCAGTAGAGGGTGAGCAAGGTGAAGAGGAGTGACAGAAGAGCTCAGAGGAGACCCGCAGTGGGTAGCTCCTCTCTGCAGGCAGGGTGCCCTGATGACTGTTCAGCTCTCAGCAGAGAGAAGATCCTGGGGTGAGCAGCTCTTCTCTGCAGCTGGCTGTCCTGTAGTCTCCTAGAGTCTAGCTGAGTCCAGGGCTTTTAAGGGCCTCAGTGGGGAGGAAGTGTGAACCAATTGGCCCATGAGCAGCCAGGGGCAGGCCTGGAAAAAGCGTCACAAGTACCCACTCTGGTCCGTGGGACCAGCAGCCCAGTCCCCAGGCTTCAGGCCCTTCCTGGCTTGAAGGTGGGACTTCAATGGGGATCTGCCCACTTCTGCCCAGGAGCTCATCTGCCTCCTGACCTGTTCATGGCACCCAGGCTGCTCATGCTAAGAGGCATCTATAGGCCAGCGCTGAGCTGCCCTCAGCACCCCGTTGGCCATCCTTCTGAGCTCGTTGGCATCCAGCATCCAAAAGGGGCCAAGGTGGCAGGGGGTTTGGGTGTCAGCACTGCCCCAAGTATGTGCACAATTGGCTGGGCTGTGATAGTGCCCAGGCTTGGCCCCAATCTTGCTCCAAGATTAGAGTGAGTGCCAGAAAGAGGCCAGACAGTGAGAGCAGACATCTCTGAGCCTGTGGGGGAAGGTGGGGGCCTTCTGGGCCCCAAAGATCACAGGGATGCCTGGGTCTACAGCAATGACTTCGGCAGCTGCAGCTGTATCCAGAAGGACAGGACTCCTGCCTGCTCTTGGCCCCCACTGTCTCCATGAATGCGCAGCCCCAGCAGTGCCTCCCCCACTGCAGCTGGCGTCATGGCAGCAGCTGCTCCAGATGGGCTGCCTCTGCCATCAATACATTATACATACGTAATAGGCATTCCCTTCCTTTCCCACCCATATTTGAAAGAATATTCTATAGATAGTGTGACTTATCCTGATATTGCTGATGGGTAAGGTTAATCTAAATGACAAGTGAAGAGAATACTATGTCCCCAAATTTTAAGGAGCTTCTATGCTACTTCAATCTTTATACATCAGCAAATAGCATACAGAGACCATTTATACTATTAAAACAGCTCAGAGTCATTTTAACCAAACCAGACACAAGGCCTCCTCTCTCTCCCTTTTTCATCCATCCATTCACCCACACATCTATCATCCATCCAACCGTCCATTCATCCATCTATTCATTCATTCCTCTACTGGATTTTTATTGGGTGTTGACTATTAACCAGGTACTATGTTAGGTCCTGAAAATATATAGATAAAATAAAAATATACTATTCTTTGTCTCTGAGAACTTACAGTATTGTAGATAAAAAGTTCTGAGTAGATAATCTTAGAGTGAGTAGTGTAGCAAGTACCATGTCTTCTAGGCTAGTTATGAAAGGCTTCAATGAGGAAGTGATATGTGAACTTGCCCCTCTGGAGAGGAGGGAGTTTGCTGGTGCACAAAACAGGGAGGTCCCTTACGTAGAGGAATGTATCTTACTGACACTTGATCATGGATTCTCCAGTGAGTTTCTTACTTTTTTTCACAATCCTAATATTTTGTGCTGTGTTCATTTTACAGATGGGTAAACTAATTCAAGGGAAGTTAAGTGGCTTGTCTGAAATCATAGAGAGATTGTAGATAAAGCTGGAATTGAAGTTCCCTTGTCCCAATTCCCAGTCTTGGGTTTCTTTTTTCCTTTTCTATTTCTTTTTCTTCTTAGAAGTTATTTGTGGAGTAACAATTTTGTTGCATAAAGTTATTTTTCTGTTTTATTGAAAAATATATATTCAAGAAGGACATGTGATAATATGGTATATGTATATATTGTGTAATGATTGCCACAATCAAGTTAACAAACATATCCATCACCACACTTAGTTACCCTTTCGTGTGTGTGTGTGTGTGTGTGTGTGTGCGTGCTTGTGTGGTGAGGACACAAGATCTATTCTCTTAGCAAATTTCTAGTAAACAATACAGAATTATGCTGTACGTTAGATCTCCAAAACTTATTCATCTTACAACTAAAGGTTTGTAGCCTTTGACTGACACCTTCCCATTTGTTCCATGTCCCAGCCCTTGGCAACCACCGTTCTACTCTCTGTTCTGTTTGACATTTTTAGATTCCACATATAAGTGAGATCATACAGTATTTGTCTTTCTGTATCTGGCTTATTTCACTTAACATAATGCTTTCCGGATTCATTTATGTGATTGTAAACGGCAGAATGTCCTTCTTTTATTATAGCTGAATAGTATTCTATTGTGTATATATGCAGCATTTTCCTTATCCATTCATCTATCAGAGGAGATATAGGTGGTTTCTGTATCTTGGCTATTGTGAATAATGCTGCAGTAAACATGGGAATTCCAGTATCACTGATTTCATTTCCACACTGGTGTTTTTAACCTTTGCTGTTGCTCTGTGGGGCCTTACATAAAGGAGCAGACTCATTCAACATCCACTGACCTGCACTGGGGTCCCCACCTTGCTAGGCCGTAGTAAGGGAGGAGTTAACATAAGGACGAAAAACACTGTAATGTAAGACATGCAAATAAATGAAAGCAGTGCCACAGTAAGCTTAGAAGGAGTATAACAAGCACTAAGGACCACAGAGAAAGGAATTATTCACTTTTGGAGGAGAGGGGAAGGCTCCCCAAGACAAGATGATATTTGAGGGGTTAATAACAGCTATCTTTGCTGGAATCTTCCTAGCTCAGCTCACTGTTGCCTTGAAGTAACAATAAATTCTAAGATGATAAAATTTTAACGTCACCCCTGTTTGTTACCCAGCTGCCCCATCTTTATGATGGGCTTCCTGACTGAGGAAAGCTGGGATCTGCTCTTCAACTACAGTCTTCATGCTTTCCTGTTAGAGGTCTCTCTTGAGCCCAAGTCTGGATGCCTGGCAATACTGAAGCAATAGGCTTGTGTAGATGCAGGACTCTCTGCTCACATAGGAGTGTTTTATTGTGATTAAAACACATTATTCCTTAAAACAACAATATATATTGGTAATTACATGGCGAAGTCCATCAGCTCTGTGCTCTGAAGGGTGCAACATTATTGTCAAGAAACTCGATTGCTTGCTCTTGTTTTATAATCTTGGCTTGCACTTTAGGCTCCATCCTAAATATTAATAGAGAAACCAAGAATGAGACAGTGATAAATCCAAAATACATGGATGTGCTTTACCCACGGGTTCCTGCTTCCTTGCAGAGATGGGCAGTGGGATGAGAAACTGAATCAGTGACATGTTAGATGCTTGCGAATGAGGAGTGTGAACCATGGGAACCTGCTGAACAGAGATAGAAGCCCGGACAGATTCAGCCACATGCCACATGCCAAGGCAAAGTCTTCCTGCCTTCAATCACACCTGATGCTTCCCCTGACTTCATTTTAAATTCATTTTCCCGTTGGCTAAACATCCTGAAATTCCACCATTGGACATTCATTCCTTTGGATTGATGAGACCTAATTCTAGCTGATTCACTGTCTTTCCTTCTCCCTTCTGTCTCCCTTGCTCTTTCTCAATACAAATACAGGATCATTTTACCTGTAGTTTTACAAAACTCAAATTAAGTAAGTACATTTTTCTGTAACTTGTTTTTCACTTAACAATATATCATAAACATTCCTCTGGGTCAATAGATATAGATTGAACAAGAACACATTTTTTATTAGCTGAAAAATATTTTATGGTATGAGTGTTCTACAGGGTATAAAACCATTCCCTTACAGAGGAGCATTCAGTTTATTTCCACTTGTAGTCACTACAAGCTATACTACAGTAAACATCTTTGTATATATAATTTTTAGTACTCTGCCTTCATTTCTATGGGTGGGTGAGATTCAGTGGACCAACCGTATGTATATTTTGAATTTCTGAGTTTTAATAGATCTAATCAGGTCACTGTAGTACTGTAGTTTGAGAGTGTCTTACCCCTGCATTCTTGCCAGCACTGGCTCCAGGGTCAAAGGACAGTGATGATCTCAAAGGATGCAGAAAAGGCCTTCGATAAAATTCAACATCCCTTCATGCTAAAAATTCTCAATATGGCTAGCCAATTTTCCCAGCACCATTTATTAAATAGGGAATCCTTTTCCCATTGCTTGTTTTTGTGAAGTTTGTCAAAGATCAGATAGTTGTAGATATGCGGCATCATTTCTGAGGGCTCTGTTCTGATCCATTGATCTATGTCTCTGTTGTGGTACCAGTACCATGCTGTTTTGGTTACTGTAGCCTTGTAGTATAGTTTGAAGTCAGGTAGCGTGATGCCTCCAGCTTTGTTCTTTTGGCTTAGGATTGACTTGGCGATGCGGGCTCTTTTTTGGTTCCATATGAACTTTAAAGTAGTTTTTTCCAATTCTATAAAGAAAGGCATTGGTAGCTTGATGGGGATGGCATTGAATCTATAAATTACCTTGGGCAGTATGGCCATTTTCATGATATTGATTCTTCCAACCCATGAGCATGTAATGTTCTTCCATTTGTTTGTATCCTTGGGGAAGTCAGTGTGGCAATTCCTCAGGGATCTAGAACTAGAAATACCATTTGACCCAGCCATCCCATTACTGGGTATATACCCAAAGGACTATAAATCATGCTGCTATAAAGACACATGCACACGTATGTTTATTGCGGCACTATTCACAATAGCAAAGAGTTGGAACCAACCCAAATGTCCAACAACGATAGGCTGGATTAAGAAAATGTGGCACATATATACCATGGAATACTATGCAGCCATAAAAAATGATGAGTTCATGTCCTTTGTAGGGACATGGATGAAACTGGAAAACATCATTCTCAGTAAACTATCTCAAGGACAAAAAAACCAAACACTGCATGTTCTCACTCATAGGTGGGAATTGAACAATGAGAACGCATGGACACAGGAAGGTGAACATCACACTCCAGGGACTGTTGTGGGGTTGGGGGAGCGGGGAGGGACAGCATTAGGAGATATACCTAATGCTAAATGATGAGTTAATGGGTGCAGCACACCAACATGGCACATGGATATATATGTAACAAACCTGCATATTGTGCACATGTACCCTAAAACTTAAAGTATAATAATAAAAAAAAACTCAATAAACTAGGTATTGATGGAATGTATTTCAAAATAATAAGAGCTATTTATGACCAACCCACAGCCAGTATTGTACTGAATGGGTAAAGCCTGGAAGCATTCCCTTTGAAAACCAGCGTAAGACAAGAATGCCCTCTCTCACCACTCCTATTCAACATAGTATTAGAAGTTCTGGCCAGAGAAATCAGGCAAGAGAAAGAAGTAAAGGGCATTTGAATAGGAAGAGAGGAAGTCAAATTGTCTCTGTTTGCAGTTGATATGATTGTGTATTTAGAAAACCCCATCATGTCAGCCCAAAATCTCCTTAAGCTGATAAGCAACTTCAGCAAAGTCTCAGGATACAAAATCAATGTGCAAAAATCACAAGCATTCCTATACACCAATAACAGACAGAGAGCCAAATCATGAGTGAACTCCCATTCACAATTGCTAGAAAGAGAATAAAATACCTAGGAATACAACTTACAAGGGATGTGAAGGACCTCTTCAAGGAGAACTACAAACCACTGCTCAGTGAAATAAAAGAGGACACAAACAAATGGAAAAACATTCCATGTTCATGGATAGGAAGAATCAATATTGTGAAAATGGCCATACTGCCCAAAGTAATTTATAGATTCAATGCTATCCCCATCAAGCTACCATTGACTTTCTTCACAGAGTTAGAAAAAACTACTTTAAATGTCATATGGAACAAAAAAAGAGCCCGTATAGCCAAGACAATGCTAAGCAAAAAGAACAAAGCTTAAGGCATCACACAATGATGACTTCAAACTATACTCTGACAGTAACTAAAACAGCATGCTACTGGTACGAAAACAGATATATAGACCTATGGAACAGAATAGAGGCCTCAGAAATAATGCCACACATCTACAACCATCTGATCTTTGACAGATCTGACAAAAACAAGAAATGGGGAAAGGATTTCCTGTTTAATAAATGGTGTTGGGAAAATTGGCTAGACATATGTAGAAAATTGCGACTGAACCCCTTCTTTATACCTTGTACAAAAATTAACCCAAGGTGGATTAAAGACTTAAATGTAAGACCTAAAACCATAAAAGCCCTAGAAGAAAACCTAGGCAATACCATTCAGGACATAGGCATGGGCAAAGGCTTTATGACTAAAACACCAAAAGCAATGGCAACAAAAGCCAAAATTGACAAATGGGATCTAATTAAACTAAAGAGCTTCTGCACAGCAAAAGAAACTACCATCAGAGTGAACAGACAACCTACAGAATGGAATAAATTTTTGCAATCTATCCATCTGACAAAGGGCTAATATTCAGAATCTGCAAGGAACTTAAATTTACAGGAAAAACAACCCCAACAAGTGTGGGTGAAGGATATGAACAGACACTTTCCAAAAGAAGACATTTAAGCAGCCAACAAACATATGAAAAAAAGCTCATCATCATTGGTCATTAGAGAAATGAAAATTGAAACCACAATGAGATACCATCTCACATCACTTAGAATGGCAGTCATTAAAAAGCCAGGAAACAACAGATGCTGGAGAGGATGTGGAGAAATAGGAACACTTTTACACTGTTGGTGGGAGTGTAAATTAATTCAACCATTGTGGAAGATGGTGTGGCAATTCCTCAAGGATCTATAACCAGAAATACAATTTGACCCAGCTGTCCCATTACTGGATATATACCCAAAGGATTATAAATCATTCTTCTATAAAGACACATGCACGTGTATGTTTACTGCAACACTATTCACAATAGCAAAGACTTGGAACCAATCCAAATGCCCATCAATTATAGAATGGACAAAGAAAATGTGCCATATATACACCATGGAATACTATGCAGCCATAAAAAAGATGACTTCATGTCCTTTGCAGGGACATGGATGAATCTGGAAACCATCACTCTCAGAAAACTAACAAAGGAATAGAAAACCAAACACCACATTTCTCACTCATAAGTGGGAGTTGAACAATGAGAACATACGGGCACAGGAAGGGGAACATCATGCATGGGGGCCTGTTGTGGGGTGGGGGGCAAGGGGAGGGATAGCATCAGAAGAAATATGTAATGTAGATGACTGGTTGATGGGTGCAGCAAACCACCATAGCTCATGTATACTTATGTAATAAACTTGCACGTTCTGCCCATGTATCCTAGAACTTAAAGTATAATAAAAAATAAAAAATTGCAAATATTCCTGGAAGGGTGTTTAACTAGCAGTCAAATAGCAATGCCTCAAATTTGTATAATGTTTTTGCAGTTGACAAAATGCTTTCTATCACATATCTCATCTAACCCCACAGCAGAACCTCAGGCCCAGAATGCAAAGTGATTTGCCCAAGGCCAGAAGGCTAATTGTTATCAGAGTGGCTTCAGTGCAAAATTGATCGCTCCAGGGCACTTTCCCATAGACCTAGCCCCATTTTTACCCGTGGGTATAAATTATTTTCTCTCAAGATGCAGTGAAAAGAGTGGTGCATCTATGCCCATGGCCTGGCCCTGCCATTAAAGACCTGGCTATATTGGGGCAAATTGCTTCACTTCCTTAGATTCCAATTACTCTGTAAAATGAGGGATTAAGTTATATGCTCTCCAAGGCCCCTTCCAGCTCTGAGAGTAAAGATGGAGCAATGCTGACTGATCAGGCTAACAGGTGTGCATGTAGAGGCCCAAGGGAAAGGAATTCTTTTTTTTTTTTTTTTTTTTTGAGATGGGGTCTCACTCTGTTGCCCAAGCTGGAGTTCAGTGGTGCGATCTCAGCTCACTGCAACCTCTGCCTCCCGGGTTCAAGCAATTCTCCTGCCTCAGACTCCTGAGTAGCTGGGATTACAGGTGCCCACTACTGCGCCTGGCTAATTTTTGTATTTTTAGTAGAGACAGCGTTTCACCACGTTGGCCAGGCTGGTCCCGAACTCTCAACCTCATGTGATCCACCCGCCTCAGCCTCCCAAAGTGCTGGGATTACAGGCGTGAGCCACTGCACCCAGGCAGAAAAGGAATTCTAACTGGGGTAGGGAGCACAGTGGGCAACGGGAGAAAGGAATTCTTTATAATAATCATGGAACACAGCACAGACCACAAGGGTTTTTTTTTTTTTTTTTGTACACTGAGGTTGAAACAACAAAGGTTGAAGTTTGCCTAACATAAAGCCTGGCATGTGACTCCTGCCGGTGTTTGGCACTGGGAGGACTGATTCTGAGTAGTTGCAGGTCAGGGCAGGCAGGGACTGGGGAAAATACCCAAATGATCTTGGAGCATGAGGTCATCAATTTCTTATAAATTCTGGCATTAAAAGCTTACCATGTGCCAGGCAGAAGTTTAGTGGCTTGATACACATTTTGCCATCTGCCCTGATGGATGGTCCTATTCTCTATGAGGGTCTTTCTGGAAGATTACAGATTCTCTGTTTTGTTGTTTTGAGATAGGGTCTTGCTCTGTCACCGAGTCTGGAGTGCAGTGGTGCAATCACGACTCACTGCAGCCTTGACCTCCTAGGCTCAAGCTGTCCTTCCACTTCAGCCTCCTGAGTAGCTGGGACCACAGGCATGCGCCACCATGCCTGGCTATTTTTTCTTTTTAAAATGTAGAGAAG
This sequence comes from Symphalangus syndactylus, assembly GCF_028878055.3. Classification (NCBI taxonomy): domain Eukaryota; kingdom Metazoa; phylum Chordata; class Mammalia; order Primates; family Hylobatidae; genus Symphalangus; species Symphalangus syndactylus. The sequence continues at coordinate 148,157,090 of NC_072425.2, forward strand.
GGGTTTTGTCATGTTGCCCAAGCTGATCTTGAACTCCTAGCCTCAAATGATCCTTCCACCTTGCCCTCTCAAAGTGCTGGGATTGCAGGCCTGAGCCAACACACCTGGCCTCTGGCAGATTCTTTAATAAGTCAAATACGTCTATTCAATTTACCACTGAGATGACATTTAGAAACCTCATGCTGGGCCGGGTGTGGTGGCTCATGCCTGTAATACCAGCAATTTGGGAGGCCGAGGTGGGTGGATCATGAGGTCAGGAGATCGAGACTCATCCTGGCTAACATGGTGAAACCCCGTCTCTACCAAAAATACAAAAAATTAGCTGGGTGTGGTGGCGGGTGCCTGTAGTCCCAGCTACTCGGGAGGCTGAGGCAGGAGAATGGCGTGAACCTGGGAGGCGGAGCTTGCAGTGAGCCGAGATAGCGCCACTGCACTCCAGCCTGGGCAAAAGAGCAAGACTCTGCCTCAAAAAAAAAAAAAAAAAGAAACTTCATGCTGAAGTCAGGTCAATGAAAACTCCTGGATATTTTTCATACAAGTTGTCAATTCAGTCTCACCTGTTCCATTAATTAAGAGTTTTTTTCTGATTACAAAGTAGCACATGCTGATTTACTGATTTTAAAGGTATAAGTATTAAAATGAGTATAAATAGACGTCTAGTCATTAAAAACTTAAAAAATATACAGTTGAGGTCCTTCTGTGTGTATACAATTTGGGGTCCTGCTTTTTTCCACTTAATGTTATAACATCGGCATTATTCTGCTCCCCTCAGCATAGATGAAACTTATACTCCACACGTTCCCATTAGATGCAGGTGGAGAAGCTGCGAAGATAAAATATTTTCACAGATGTGCATTATCTTTCAAAACAAGGAATTTATCCACTGTTGAAATGAGGTCCCTTGGATCTTAGTATCTTTGCAACCAAGAGAGCAATTTTCCCCTGAGGGCAGGTGGGGAACGTATTGTGAAAAGGTCAATGGCAGTTTCCTCTCTGGGGACTGAGGCTGCCTTTGGGAGAAGAGGCCTAGGAGTTCCCTCTCCATGAACACGTTTTCCTGACTGTCTTTGAGGAGACAAAATGATGGACTAACGACTGTTGGGTGTAGGCACCTTTATGTGGTTTATTTCTCTATGAAAGATTTCAGGATGTGGGGTGACTAGGCTGAACATGCACACCTTAAAATTTCTGCATGTTTGTACAATTTAATTTGGAAACTAAATGTATGTGAAAATACTTTGAAACTGTAAAGCGACATCCAAATAACATTAAGATTATTATTGCCATTAAATGTAATTTGGTTGCTTGGGAACCTCTTTTTCAGACTGTATTTTAAAGACTTAAATAGTTATAAACATTGATTAGGCCACATCAGTTTCTCTGTCTGTAAAATGAGCATAATGATAATAATAATGCCTACTTTATTTTTTTGAGGATCAAAGAAATAATGTGGGAAAAAGTGCTTCATAAACTGCAGAGTAAGGCCAGATGCTAATAGTTATTGCTAAATTAGCCACCATTCCTACTTTTTTGTTAGCAGAGGCTTTTAAAGCAAGCCTTCTATATCTTCAATTTATAGTGAGGAGAGAAAGAACGAGTCCCCGCCATTGGTCAAAAGTGATTCTTTTTTTATTTTTTTGAGGCAGAGTCTTGCTCTGTCATCCAGGCTGGAGTTCAGTGGCATGATCTTAGCTCACTGTAACCTCTGCTTCCTGGGTTTAAGCAATTCTCCTGCCTCAGCCTTCTGAATATCTGGGACCACAGGTGCACGCCACCATGCCCAGCTAAATTTTGTATTTTTAGTAAAGTCAGGGTTTCGCTATGTTGGCCAGGCTTGTCTCTAACCCCTGGGTGATCCACCCGCCTTGGTCTCCCAAAGAACTGGGATTACAGGTGTAAGCCACTGCACCCGGTTAAAAGTGATTTTTTATACTGGTGCTTGGAAGATGAAGTGGAGAGATTGACTGTTGTCCCGACATCTCATGGCTATATCTCTTAAGATAATTGCCAAGGGCTGGGTGCAATGGCTCACGCCTATAATCCCAGCACTTTGGGAGGCCGAGGCGGGTGGATCACAAGGTCAGGAGATCGAGACCCTTCTGGCTAACACGCTGAACTCCTGTGTCTACTAAAGTACAAAAAATTAGCCAGGCATGGTGGCACATGCCTGTAGTCCCAGCTACTTGGGAGGGTGATACAGAAGAATCGCTTGAACCCAGGAGGTGGAAGTTGCAGTGAGCTGAGATTGCGCCACTGCACTCCAGCCTGCTAGGCAAGAGAGTGAGTCAAAAAAAAAAAAAAAAAGAAAGGAAAAGTGCTCAGAACTTTGTGAGCCATATATTAGATACATTATATGTATTTATGGGTGTATATGTAGTAAGGATTAAGTGGCATATTATGTGCTTGGAAGATCATTATTGGTTAATGATTATTATGAGTTGAAGATTATTTTTCATTTTCTGATAAAAGGACAATTATCAAGTATTTTTCCTGTTCAAGGGGAGCAGGTTCAGACTGGCCAATTAGGGGACCTGAGGCTGCTACAGAATGTTTCTCTAAAAACTCCCTGTGGCTCCAGTGATACTGTTTCTGCTTTCAAACACATATGTTTACCACTGCCTTCACTAACAAGAATGCAACTAAGCAAATGCCGATCCTGGGAATTACATTATAGGACCTTGATTTTTTTTTAAACTCAAAATAGCAGGCGATGTCCTTGAAACCAAATAATTTGGGGGGAAACTAAGGCAAGGAACAGGTCTTTGGCTCTGGTTTTGCTTTGTATTCCTTTTGTTGGGGAGAGGCAGGAGTCTCGCCTCTTGACTCACATGGAGCCGGCCCTGAGCTCGGAATTCTCCTCATAGTTCTCTCTTGGTTTGTTATCCTACTCAGTCTAATTCAGACTCAGGGGGCTGCCCAATGGCTGCAGGAGGGCTCTCCAGGCTGAGAATTCTGTTAAGTTAGGAGGAGGGAAGTTGCATCTGAGGTCAGGTTTCATATACAGAGGATGCGGAGCCCAGGGGAATTGAAGCAATGTTTCTGAGCAACGTGGGAAGATGAAGCTGGGGATGTAGGGGTGGAGCTGAGTAAGTGCTGAGGTCAAACCAAGGAAAGGACGAGAGAGAAAGAGAGGCAAATAGAAATCACAGGTGCCTGTGCTTAGCTGTAATCTAACATGACTTTCCCCTCTGTAGGCAAAGGGGGGCACATGATGTTAACATTCATTATCATGTCATATTCGATTGACTGCCAGAATTTATTATACTTTCTGTTGTTACACACTGAATACTGACAAAACCCATTCCCTTGCCCAAGAAAGGTCTCTGCTTTCTAATCTTCACAGCATATCGGGGAGGTGGAAGGCCATCAATACCAGAGTAATGAGTGTCACAGTGAGGCCGAGGCTGAGGCACCTTAATTCCAGAAACAGCAGGGGAAGGATGGAAGAGGAGGCGATGGAGGTATGTGTGCCTACCTCAAGATAATGAAGCCCTGAGGAGGGGCTGAGCCTCTAACTAGGTGCAGAGGGTGCAGCTGGAGGGGCTCGTTCACCGTGGGGTTGTCAGCACGTGGATCAACAATGTGGCTTTAGACAATCTTCTGCTAAGTACCGAGGACAGCAGCAGCGGAAGTGAAGCCATTTCCAACATTGAAAGAATCCAGCCTGCAGGTGAAAATACATGTTGCCTACATTCATTAATTAACTCCAAATTATTTATTGAGCACCCACTATGGACCAGGCACTGTGCTAAGTTCCTAGGGATAGAGGAATAAACAGACACAATTCTTCAGAATGTAGCAGTCTAGTGAGAGAAACCATCTAACAGCTCTTGGACAATGTGATAAATTCTTTAATGGAGTTTCATTTAGTCACTTGAATATTTATTAAAACTGATTATTTAAGATGTTGAGCTAGATGCTAGAAATGTGAAGATAAATAAAACAGGATCATTGTCCTCCAGGCCTTCCCAGAGAGTGCTGGGGGAGCACAGAGCGAGGATCCAATCTGAAGGGGGAGAGAGGGGCTGGGTGCAGGAGCTGACTCTTGGAGGGTGACTAGTTGTCAGGCAGAAGTGGGGAAAAGGGGCTGAAGAAGTGGGATCAGCAGGTGAAAAAGCTCAGAGCAAGAAAGAGAAAGTCCAGTTGAGAAACTGCGGCAGGTTCTGGGTGTCTAGAGCATAGGAGTCCTGTGAGGGGAGGGCCCTGGAGAAGTCGCCTGTCCCCACTCTGCAAGGTGACATCAGCAGGATGTGTATGGCCTCAGGAAAGTCATTGATCAAGGCAGCATTTTTCTTGTACCCTATCCTTTTACCCCTTTAGGGCCCCCTTTCCCATTTCTTTATTTTATTTTTTATTGATACATAATATTTGTCTATATTTATGGGGCACATGTGATATTTTGTTACATGCATGGAATGTATAATCATCAAGCCAGAGTATTTGGGGTGTCCATCACTTCAAGTATTTATTTTTTATATGTATGGGGAACATTCAAGTCCTCTCTTCTGGCTATTTTGAGATATACGACATATTGTTATTAACTATAGTCACCCTACTCCGCTGTGAAACATTAGAAAGTATACTTTCTATCTAACTGTATATTTGTACCCATTAACCAACCTCTTTTTTTTTTGGGGGGGGGGGGATGGAGTCTCACTCTGTCGCCCAGGCTGGAGTGCAGTGGTGCAATCTCGGCTCACTGCAAGCTCTGCCTCCTGGGTTCATGCCATTCTCTTGCCTCAGCCTCCCGAGTAGCTAGGATTACAGGCACCCGCCACCACGCCTGGCTAATTTTTTTTTTTTTTAAGTAAAGATGGGGTTTCACCATGTTAGCCAGGATGGTCTCGATCTCCTGACCTCATGATCTTCCCACCTCAGCCTCCCAAAGTGCTAGGATTACAGGCTTGAGCCACCGCACCTGGCCCCAACATCTCTTTATAACCCCTCTGCACACACACCCTTCCTAGCCTCTGGCACCTACCATCCTATTCTCTACTCCAGAAGATCAGCCTTTTTCACTCCCACATATGAATGACAAGATGGCAATATTTGTCTTTCTATGACTGACTTATTCCACTTAACATAATGACCTCCAGTTCCATCTATGTGCCTGCAAATGGCATAATTTTATCCTTTTTTCTGGCAGAATAATATTCCATCATGCATATTACCACTTTTCCTTTATATGTTTGTCTGTTGACAGGCAACTAGGGTTGATTCTATATCTCTGTTATTGTGAACAGTGCTGCAATAAATACAGGAGTGCAGGTATAACTTTGGTACACTGATTTGTTTTCCTTTGGATAAATATCTACTAGTGGGATTGCCATATTTTTGGTAGTTCAATTTTTAAGTTTTGAGACATTGTCATACTGTTTTCCATAGTGGCTGCACTAATTTACATTTCCACCAAGAAAGTAGAAGAGTTCCCTTCTCTCCATATCCTTGCCAGGATCTGTTATTTTTTGTCCTTTTTAATAATGGCCATTCTAATTGGGGTAATATGATATTTTACTGTGGTTTTCATTTGCATTTTCCTGATGATTAGTGATGTTGAGAATTTTTCAAATATCTGTTGGTCATTTGTATGTCTTCTTTTGAGAAATGTCTATTCATCTCAAGTCCTTTGCCTACTTTTTAATGGGATGGTTTATTTTTTTCCTGTTGAGCTGTTTGAGTTCCTGGATATGTCCCTTATCAGATGAATAGTTTGAAAATGTTCTGGATATGTCCCTTATCAGATGAATAGTTTGAAAATGTTTTCTCCTATTCTGTAGGTTGTCTTTTCACTCTGGTGATTGTTTCCTTTGCTGTGCAAAAGCTGTTTAGTTTAATGTAGTCCCATTTGTCTATTTTTGTTTTCATTGCCTGTGCTTTTGGAGTCTTAGCTATACATTCCTTGCCTAGACCAATATCCCAAAGTGTTCTCTGTTTTCTTCCAGTAGTTTTGGGTCTTACATTTAAATCTTTAATCTATTTTGAATTAATTTTTGTATATGATAAGCTGTAGGGGTCCAGTTTCATTCTTCTGAATACAGTTACTCAATTTTCCCAGAACCATTTATTGACAAGGATGTCCTTTCCCCGGTGTATGTTCTTGGTGACTTTATCAAATATTAGTTGGCTCTACATATGTGTATTTATCTCTGGGTTCTCTATTCTGTTCCATTGGTCTGTGTGTCTGATTTATGTTAATACTATGCTGTTTTGATTACTATAGTCTTGAAATATATTTTGCGTATATATATTTCAACAAATACATATATTTATATATAATCACTATATATTTCAACAGTTTTATCTGTTTATATTTAAAATTAATATTAATATATGAGGGCTTATTTCTGTCATTTCATTAATTGATTTCTGGCTGTGTAGTATATCCTTGGTTCTATTCTTGCTCTCTTATTGTTTACTCATTATAGTTTGGTAGTTTTCTGTAAAGTAACATTTGAATTCTTTCTCTTCCTTATTCTGACTAGGATTTCCAGTACTATGTTGAATAGGAGTGGTGAAAGTGAGCATCCTTGCCTTGTTCCAGTTCTTAGAGGAAAGGCTTTCAGCATTTCCCCATTCGGTATGATGCTAGCTGTGGGTTTATCATATATGGCCTTTATTATGTTGAGATATGTTCCTTCTATGCCTAGTTTATTGAGAGTTTCTACCATGAAGCAGTGTTGAATGTTATCTAATGTTTTTTTTTGCATCTATTAGGGTGATCATATTCATTCTTTCTGTTGACGTGTTGTATCACATGTATTGATTTGCATATGATGAACCATCCTTGCATCCCTCAAGTAAATCCCACTTAATCATGGTGTGTTATCTTTTTGATGGGCTGTGTGATTCAGTTGGCTAGTATTTTGTTGAGGATTTTTGTGTCTATGTTCATCAAGAATACTGACCTGTAGTTTTCTTGTTGTGCCCTTGTTTTGTTTTGGTATCAGGGTAATGCTGGCCTCATTAGAATTAGGGAGAATTCCCTCCTCTTCAATTTTTTGATATAGTTTGAGTAGAATAGATGTTAGTTCTTCTGTAAAAGTTTGGTAGAATTGGCACTGAAGCCATCCAGCCCTAGACTTTTCTTTGTTGGAAGACTTTTTTTATTACTGATTCAATCTAATTTGGGTCTTATTACTCGTTATTGGTCTGTTCAGGTTTTCTATTTCTTCCTAATTTAATCTCAGTAGATTGTACATGTCCATGAATTTATTCATTTTCTCTGGGTTTACCAGTTTGTTAGTGTGTAGTTGTTCATAATAGTCTCTGATAATCTTTTGTATTTCTTGAGTATCAGTTGTAATGTCTCCTTTTTCATTTCTGATTTTGTTTATTTGATCTCTCTCTTTACGGTTAGTCTAGCTAGCAGGTTATCAATTTTATCTTTTCAAAATAATTCAATTTTTTGTTTTGTTGATTCTTTTTTTCTTCTTAATTTCTGTTTCATTTAGTTCTGCTTGAATATGTATTATTTCTTTCCTTCTACTAATTTTGGATTTAGCTTATTCCTGCTTTTCTAGCTTCTTGAGGTGCATCATTAGGTTGTTTATTTGAAATCTTTCTACTTTTTTGATATAGGTGTTTCTTGCTGTAAACTTCCCTCTTAGCATTGTTTTTACTGTGTCCAAGAGGTTTTGATATTTTGTGTTTTGATTTTTATTTGTTCCAAGAATTTTGTTTGACTTTTTCCTTAACTTTATTTGTTAAGTAATGGTCATTCAGAAGCATGTTGTTTAATTTCATGTATCTGTACAGTTTCCAAAGTTCCTCATGTTATTGACTTCTAGTTTTATTTCGTCATGGTCTGAGAAGATACTTTATACGATTTCAATTTTTAAAAATTTGTTGAGAATTGTTTTATGTCCTAACATATAGTCTATCCTGGAGAATGTTTCATGTCCTGATGAGAAGAAAGTATATTTTGTAGCAATTAGATAAAATGTTCTGTGAATGTATGTTAGGTCTATTTGGTCTAATGTGCAATTTAAATCAGTTTCTTTGTTAATTTTCTGTCTAGATGATCTATCTAATGCTGATAGTGGGGTGTTCAAGTCCTCAACTATTATTGTATTACAGTCTCTTTCTTTAGATAAAATAATATTTGCTTTACATATCTGGGTGCTATAATTTTGGGTGCATATAGATTTAGAATTGTTATATACTCTTGCTGAATTGACCCCTTTATATTTATATGGTGACCTTCTTTGTCTCTTTTTATGCCTTTTGACGTGAAGTCTGTTTTATCTAATATAAACATAGCCACCTCTGCTCATTTTTGGTTCTTGTCTGCATACATGAGGGATCTCTTTTTTATTCTTTTACTTTCAGTTCATATGTGTTTTTACAAGTGAGATAAGTTTCTTATAGGCAGCATATTGTTGGACCATTTTTTTTTAAATCCATTCAGCCAATATGTATCTTCTTAAAACAATTAGAGATGGGGGTCTCACTTTGTCACACAGACTGCAGTGCAGTGGCATGATCATAGCTCACTGCTGCCTTGAACTCCTTAGCTAAAGGGATCCTCCTGGCTCAGTCTCCCAAAATTCTGGGATTACAGGAATGAGCAATGGTGTCTGGCCTCCAGTTTGGGTATTTGAAGTGGAAAGTTTTATCTGTTTGTATTTAAGGTTATTATTAATAAGTGAGGGCTTATTCCTGTCATTTTATTAATTGATTTCTGGCTGTTTTGTATATCACCTGTTCATTCTTGATCTCTTATTGTTTATCATTTTGGTTTGGTGGTTTACTGTAGAGTAACATTTGAGTTCTTTCTCTTCCTTATTTGTATATTTGCTCTACCAGTGGATTTTATACTTTCATGTGTTTTCATGATGTTAAATATTGCCCTTTTGCATCCAGGTGTGGGACTTCCTTAAACATTTCTTGTAGGGTTGGTCTAGTAGTAGTAAATTCCCTCAGCTTTTGCTTGTCTGGAAAAGACCTTATTTCTCCTTCATTTATGAAGAGCAACTTTGCTGAGTATGGTATCCTTGGCTGACAACTTTTTTTTCTTTCAGCACTTTGAATATTCAATCCTGCCTATCCTGGCCAGTAAGGTTTCTGGTGAGAAATCTGTTAATCCGATGGGGTTCCCTTATAAGTGACTGTACATTTTCTCTTGCTGTTTCTATGAATTCTCTCTTTGTCTTTGACTTTTGACAGTTTCAGTATAATGTGTCACAGAGAAGAACATTTTGAATTGTATATGTATGGAAATCTCTGTGCTTTTTGTATCTTGATGTCTAAAGTTCTTGCTAGACTTGAAACATTTTTAGCTATTATTTAGTTAAATTGGATTTATATCCCTTTCATTTAATCTTTGCCTTCTGAAACTTCAAGAACTCAAATTTTTTGTTACTTTATGGTGTCTTATATGTCATTATAAGGATTTGTTTATTCTTTTTATCTTTATTTTTGTCTGACTGGGTTATTTCAAAAGAGCTGACTTCAAGTTCTGAAATTTTTTCTTATGCTTGATCTAGTTTGTTGTTAAGCTTTCAAATGTGTTTTTTATTTTATTTGATAAGTCCTTCAGTTCCAGAACCTCTGTTTGGTTCTTTTAAATGGTATCTGTACTTTTGGTAAATTTCTCACTCATATCCTGAATTGTTTTTCTGATTTCTTTGTATTGTTTTTCTGTATTCTCTTATATCACACTCAGCTTCCTTAGTACCAAAATTTTGAATTCTCTTTCCAGAACTTCATAAATCTCTTTTTGATTGAAATCTGTTGTTGGAGTTGTTGCAATCCTTTATCACCTTTGGAGGTGTCCTATTTCCTTGCCTTTTCATGTTTCCTGTGCCCTTATATTGACATCTATGCATCTAGTATAGTGGTTGCTTCTTTCAATTCTTTGAATTTGGTTTTGCAAGGGAAGAATTTTTCCTGAAGATGTACCTATGGCATTGGTTGGGTAGGGCACATTGGCTTTGACTCTGGTTGCATGTAGTACTATATTCTCCTTGGGATTTTTTCATCTGTAGACCATGTCAGTGGTATCTGTGATTTCCTCAGTGGTTTAGGGTGCAATTGTTAGTGAAGGCTGTAGTAAAGTTTTACTGGAGATGGGGGATACCCCGTGGGCCTGTCTTTGGGTCCCCAGTGGTAGCAGCAGTGGCCCAAGGACTTGCCTGTCCTTGTATGCTAGGGTGGTATATGCTGGCACTGGTGTTAGTGGGTCCAGGGAATCCTAATCTCGGACCTCCAGGTAATTTGCTCATGTTGGTAGTGATGGCAGTGGGCTGGTGAATGGGCAGGTTCTTGGGCCCTTGGGCAGAGGGTGTGATGTGAATAATGTCAGTAGCAGTGGTGAGACAACCCTCTGGCTCCCAAGCAGACTATGCTGGTGTTGGAGTTCCTGCAATGGGTTTAGTGAGCCAGTCTCCAAGCCCACAGGTGGCATGTGCAGGTGTATGCCAGCTGTGGTGGTAACAGCAGGTTGGATGGGCTTGGCCTCCAGCCCTTAGGAGAAGTGCTCAGGTGCCAATTGTGGTGGACTAGGTTGGGTGGTCTCCAAGCTCATGGATCATGTGCTCAGGTACTTGGAATGGGGTATGGAGTGGGTCTGGAAAGACCTGTCCTTAAGCCTCCAGTGGTGCATGCAGATGCTGGCTGTGATAGGCAGAGGCACAGTGATCACCAGGCCCCTGGTGGAATGCTAGGGTAGGGGTGGCAGCAGCTGTGCCACAGCCTTGCTATGGGGGAGGGCAAGGCTGCTTTTGGTGACAGTAGCCACATGCAGTTGTCTGGGGAGTGCATATTTTTCTCATGCTTTGGACCTTGTGGTGGCAATACACAGTGGCGGCAACTGTAGAAAGGACAATTTATCCTTGGGCTGTGTGAAAATACATGGTGGCTTTGCTGCTGGGGGGAGCAGGGTTGTTGCCAATGGCTTGCTCTTCAGCCCTGGTGGCAGCAGCCAGCTGTGGTGCTGGCTGTCGGCAACAGTGGCTGTGGGCAGGAAATGTTAATGGGGATTCAGGGATGTGGAGATATAGAGGCAGTTGGGCAGCCTGGTAGGATGCAGCCTGCTAGGGCCTGGGCTCTCTATCTGGCATCTTGCTGTGGCTCTTTAGGACATGGGAAGGGGGATGTAGGACCCAGTGTGAGCTTCCTGTCTGGAGCAGTGCCTTCAAAGTTTCCAGGCAGCTCCTGTTGATAGCCTCAGGGCCTATGAGGATCTAGGGGCTCTTGCATGGCTAGAATTGCAGGTGTCTGTGGTGAAAATGTGGGCCACTGGGGGCCTCTCACTTACCCTTTATCCATATTGATGAGCCCCTCCGGGCTCCCAGACAATCCTGGCAAACCAGGCTGCCCTGTCTCCCTCTCCTTCCTTGCTTTTGGTGTTTCCTGTCATTTCTGTTTTGAATTCCAGTGTTCTCCCTTAGATGATCTGTCTGAGGTTTCTCTTTTTCCCATCTGTACTCTACCTTATCTTTTTAAACACATTTTCCTTTTTTAAAAATTATTTTTAATTAACACATAATAATTATAGCTTTTTATGGGATACAGTGTGATATCTTAATATATGTATATAATGTAGAATAACCAAATCAAGGTAATTAGGATATCTATCACCTAATCTTGAAGTACATTTTCGTAAGCATTTTCATCTGAGTATTAGGTGAGAATATTTGATGAGTTCAAGGGGAATTACATTAATGAAGACTCCTAAAGATTGGACAGACTTCAGACTTCACACCCCAGAGTACTGGGTGGGAATGTAGGGGCAGGCAGTGGATTTTTCCAACCTCGCAAATTAAATTATCTGCTTGTGATACTCATCTGCTTGTGGGAGGTGAGAACAGAGAAAGTGAACCCTGGGTGCTCTGAATCCAGGCAAAGGCCTGATTAGAGAAACCAGACTGCTGAAGGCCTCTGCTATGTCCTGGCCTGAATTTCCAAGGATAGATTCTCTTTTATTTTATTTTTATTTCTATATTTGGAGAGAGAAAATTCCAGAAAGAGGTTTTGTTTTTTACATTTATCTCAGCCATAAAGAACATCATGAGGAGTTAAAAATATCCTTGATGGGGGTCCAGAGACTCAAGGTTTTAAATTCTGAAGAAATAGCTCTCATATGGAAAGCTGGGGGTTTATTTATATTAGAACGATTCAGATTTGCTGGAGCCCTAAGGATGGGTCAACTGAGGTAAAGTAATCTTACCAGTTTCCTGTAAACTTAAGGATACATTTGCATCTTTGTTTGTAGAAATTAAAATAATCATTTACATACACATTTGCATGCCGTACCAACTCTGTGTACATAAGACTAAATTCATTAGTACCTCTGATATGTAAGTTGTAGCTAACTAGTAGCAACAATGTTGTATTGTGGAAAGGGCTCAGGTTCTGAAGTCTTTGAAGTAGAATTGGGTCTAAACTTGACACCTGCTGCTTATGGCTATAGGACTTCTCTTTGAAACTCAGTTTCTTCATAAACAAACACTGGTAAAACAATACCTACCTCAACTATTTATCATTTAATTCTCAGATAGTTAAAAATAGATACAATGTGCCTAACACAATGCACAACACAAAGAAGGTGTGCAATATAAATGTGATCCTTCAGCAGCTCGGGAGTGTGGCCAAAGCGAGAAGAGAGAGCATCAAGAGCAACCCTTAGCTGGGGCCTCTGTCTTCCCCAGGTTAGTTCTCTGAAGAAGGGATGGTTGATCCACTGTATGATCCTGAGTGCATGGCCTGACACTCTCAACTCTCTATGGTTTGTCACCCTTCTCAGGGGCTCACTCGTCTTCCTAACCAACTTGGATTCATATTCAGAGCTATATCTGCTTACAATGGGAGCTCTCCATGTAATTGCCCCTCTGTCACTCCTTCAAGAGCACTTGTTAAAGTCTAGCTTCCTGCTTACTGCATGTATGTGTGGACCATTCCTGAAACAATTGAAGATGACTGGAGAAAAAGACTCATAACCTCATTGTATTAGCTGGAAACTCTAGGAAGCAGAAGCCAAGTTGGAGCATTAAGTGGCTTGTAGGAGAGGGTAACTCCCCTTAGAGATGATGTTGGGAGGGAGCAGGAGGAGGCAAGGACAAGTTTCAGAGTGCGAGGCAGGTCTAACATGTGCGAGGGAGCAGGAAGAGCCTTGGATTATGCTGCAATACTGAGAAAGCCTTGGCCAACCCAACGAGGAGCTTTGAGATCCCTTCCATGCTCAGTCACAAGCTGGGAGTTGCAAAGAAGAGCATGGCCTTGGCTCACATGTTCTCATGGATCCTGAATGCACTCCACAGGAAGCTGTCGTCCAACTGCCTTTCCCCAGCCGACTACCCATTCTCTCTTGAAGGGCATCTGAGTTACGCATCTCCTTGGTGACTACGCACGACTGCCGGGGCTTCTTTAAATTAAGACCAAAAATATCAAATGGGCCAATCCTACCACTTTCCCTTATATAATTCATTCTCTTCCCTCTGAGATTACTTCACATCTTCTCATGTCAAAGTTCTCCCCCTCTCTTCCTTTCCTACCTAGATAATTTCTATACCTTATTTCCCTGCAACAATGGAAATGGTCAGAAACAATTCACTACTCTAACTCTATCACCCTTTCTGTGACTGTAAGAGAGTCAGAAACCATCTACTACTCTAACTCTATTACCCTTTCTAGGTCTGCTCCCACACGCTCTGCCTTCTTGCCCACAGCAGTGATGAGCTGCGCCTGCTCCCATCTGAAGCCACCCTCCACTCTTGTGCTGGATCCCCTCCCGCTTGATTGCTCAACAATCTAGCTCCTTTTCTCCCCTCATTATCCCAGCAGAGAAATATCTAGTGATCACCCTGACTCAGTTCACGTCTTACTTCTCTATTTGTCTCAGAGTAATACTCTGTGAGCTGATTGTCCAAATGCTTCAGCTTAATTCCTTCACTTCCAATTTTTTCTTGATCTCATTCCAATGAAGATTTTGTCTCCGCCAAGCTAGTAATTTTTTCTTGTCAAGGTTATCTCAGACTACACCTTATTTGAATTCCAGGCACATTTGGCAGGGGATTTTTGTTTGCTTGCCTTTTTTGTTTTTTGAAACCCTTTCTTTACTGGATTTCTGAGATGCTGTGCTCTTGGTTTTCTTCTTCTTCACTGGTCACTCCTTAGCCTCTGTCTTAGGCTGTTGAAGCATTTAGATATTTCTTAAACTGGGTGACTTATAAACAACAGTAACTTATTTCCCACAGTTTTAGAGTCTAGGAATCCAAGATCAAGGTGCTGGCAGATTTGGTGTCTGGTGAGGGCCCTCTTTCTGGTTCGTGGATGGTGCCTTCTCGCTGTGTCCTCACATGGTGGAAACGGTGAGGCAGCTCTCTGGGGCTGGGCTTCTTTTATAAGGACACTAATCCCCTTCATGAGAACTTAACCCTTACGACCTAATCACCTCCTAAAGGCCCTACCTCCTGATATCACATTGCAGATGAGGATTTCAACATATGAATTCTGCAAGACACAAGTAGACCATAGAGGGTGTCCATTACTAGTTTCTCCTAATCTCATAAATTGGAGTGCTGCAAGGACTGGTTTTCATATCTCAATCCTACATAAAGTTGTTCCCTGTCTTTAGCGTCTATTTACTGACATCTTTCATCTCTAGCCTCTTCTCTTTGTTGAACTCCAGACTGGAGTGCCCAACCATCTCCACTTGGATGTCTAATAATATTTGAAAATCAACAATTCAAAACAAAATTTTTGACTGTTGCCCTTCCTCTAAAACTCCCTCTCTCCCGTTTACCCAGGTATTCAGATCACAACTCTTATAGTCATCTTTGACTGCTCTTTCACACCGACATCTATACTAGCATCAAATGATCCAGGGTTGACTTTTGAAATGTATCTGGAAAGCGATTCCTTTCATGCCCTCTAGCTCCACCTTCTACTCCAAGCCAAAGCACCTCTCCTGGCACTACGTGGATAGCCCCTCACGAATCTCACTGCAGTCTCTAGTGTATCCCTAGGCTCTGTTCTTCACACAGCGGGAAGTCTGCTCACAAGCCTCCCAATGGTTGCCATCTCCTAGTATTTAAATTATAAACTATCCCTACATTTAGTGGCCTAAAGCAGCAACCATTTTTATTATATCTCATAGTTTGTGGATTGGGAATCCAGGCAAGGCTGAATGAGGTGATTCTACATGGCATCAACTGAGGGCACTCAAAAGGATTCAGCTTGAGGCTGGCCTGGCATAGAGCATTCAAGACAGCTTCACTCTCATGATCAGCACTTTAGATGGGGAATTGAAAGGCTGGGAACCACTGGGCCCAGAGGGACCCCTTCTTTCTCACCATGTAGTCCAAAACTCCCCAGCAGGACTTCTATGTGGTTGCTAAGGGCTCCCAGAGACCAGAATGTCATGTGGCAATTCTGCTAAAGCCTAGGTCTTCAACCAGCTCAGCATTCCTTCCACCACTGTCCATGGGAAAAGCTGTCATACGCCAGCCAGGATCCAAGGGGAGGAGAAATACACCTCTCATCTCCATGGGATATGTGGCCTCCTTGAATTCACCAAATTAAAAATACAACTGTGTGACTTAAAGCAACAGAAATTTATTTTTTTGCAGTTCTGGAGGTCAGAAGTCCTAAGTCAAGTCATCTGTGGAGTTGTGCTCCTTCCAGAGGCTTTAGGGGAGAATCTGTCTTTGCCTTTTCTAGCTTCTCATGGCTCCAGGCATATCTTGGCCTGTGGCAGTATAATTTCAACCACTGCCTTCAGCTTCTCATGGCCTTCTCTTTCATGGGTGTCTTTTTTGCATGTCTTTTATAAGGAAACATTGGATTTAGAGTCTTCATGGATGATCTAGGATGAATCTCATCTTGAGATCCCTGAATTACATCTCCAAAAACTCTTTTTCCACATAGTGCCATATTCACTTATTCTAGATTTTATAATAGAATGTGGACATATCTTTTGAGGGGTCCACCATCCAAGTCACTACAACTTGTCCAATAAGAATTTAGATCTAAAATTCAGGGGAGCAGAAGGCTCTTGGCAGCAGCTGCAGGCTCTCGTCTGAGGTTCTCTTCTGTGGAGTACAATGCTCTGCATTATTGGATTCTGGTTGCCGTTCCAGCTGCATTTCTTTTGCTCCATTCATTCCAGTCATCCTAGCTTCCTTGCTGATTTTTCAATATTCTTCCAATACAAGATATTTGCACTTGCTGGAAAATCCCCAAAGCATTTACACAAATCAAATCTCCCCCTGTTCATTCAGGCATCTGTTCAAATGCCACTGCTCAGAGAGGTCTCTCACCTGGCCTGGCCCAGCTCCATCCCTGCACCCCAGCCAACTGCTGGCCATTGTCATTGTCACCTGACCTGACATTACCTACGATTTGCTTATTCTTTATCATTCCATTAGAATGGACTTTTTCTGTTTCACATGCCACTGAAACTTCAGCCCCTAGAAGAGTGTTTAGTACTTCAAAGTCCCTAAGAAATATTTGTTAAACATTGAGGAAATCAAGAAACTCCTTTGTCTTCAAGGAGCTTAGCAGGGATATTGGGAAACCAGGTAGTGATGGAGTTACTCTTATCTTCCCAGCCTGCTCATTAGATATGGTTTAACTTGACTTGTATTTATTTCCTATAATTGCCTGTGGGAATCAAGGGGAAGAAAAGTCCCCAAAGTAGTGATAGAAAAGGGTGTCTGGGGACTTCCTTCCCATTGCTAACACTGGCGGCCGCCAGTGCCCTCTGCATGGCTTAAGTACATCAATGTAGTCAGGGTCTCAGTAGAGGGAGTTTTGGGTTTCCGAAGGCTCATGTCTTGTGATGGTGGGATGTGGGTAGGGCTGCAATGTTTAGTTAGAGCAGATCCTTTCTACTGAGAATTCCAGGATGAAAACGAGTTTAAAATACCATGGTTCTGCCAGTAGGCTGTTTTATTCTTCATTAAATCCCCAGCACAGAGCCCAGTGCCTGTCACATTATAGCCAGTCAATAAATATTAGGAAAATAATGAATTCTATTGAGAATTATATACATGGCATCTGTTACAATCAAATGTGAGACCTGATGCTGCTGATGGGACTCTGGCCAATTCCAAGCACTACTTATAGGATGGGCTCTGGGCCAAAGGGGACAGGGGCATCCTGTAGAAGTCTGTTTCATCCTACCCTCCCTCCTGCAAGATGGTTACTATTGCTGTAGTTGAAGCCACAGAGACCCCACATGAGCTGGCTAAAGCACAATGGCCACCATGAAGGAAGCACTGTGGGGGATCTTACAGAATCCATGGGTCTGGGCCAGCCAGGAAACCCAGCTGGGTCTCAGGAGGAAGTCGAGCTGGAGCCTGAGATGCTGGCAGCATCCCTCTATCCTGCATCTCAGTGTTTCCCTGCTGCATGTTGGCATCTTTCTCTCCTACTCGATAATGGTTTTCTACATATGGCAAAAAAACATGGCCACAAGCAACATTCAAGATTTATGGCTTTAGTGAAAACAGGAAGGCTCATGTGATTCTCAAAGACTCAACTTCAGAAATTGAGGAGAAGGGAATTATCAGTCCAGCGGGTTACAGGTGTCGCATCCTGAACAAATCCACCATAGTTAGAGGCTGGGTCATTTAAGAACACAGCATCTCATATGGAACTGCATGAATTGGAGGGAGGGAAGTATGGCTCTTCTAGAAGGGCAGCACACTGTCGAGATGACAATGCTATAGTTCTCTGCCACAGCCACTGGAATAGGTGCAGCGGATCCACATGCAGGGCCTTCTGAGGGACAGTTGCTGTGTTTTCCTCCACACGGCCATGCTTTCTGTCTGCAGATGATTGTGCATTGTCCAAAGGCCAGCACATCCCTATACTTCACAGGTAATGCACTGGTCCAAAAGGAAATCATGGGCTAAATCAAATTCTTTACTAGGAAGTTTGGAATTGGGAAACTTGGAGATTGACGGAGTAAGCAGTGGAGCAGAGGTGGAAGGGGTGCTTTGGGAGATGACACCAGGTAGACTTGGGCTCAGCAGGGCAGCCAAAGCCACGCATAGCTCAGACATGGGAGGAGGCAGCAGTCATATGGAAGCAAAGGAAGCTGCTCAGTGGCATGAGCCTGGAACCTGTGGATACAGAGACAGAGGCCAGCTGTCATGATAGAAGGGAGGGTGAGGTGGGGTGGGGTCAGAGATGTGACCCTCACGAAAGGGAGCAGCCAGTGGTTCCCAGTGCTTCCTGGGTTCCTGCTGGCATTCTCAGTCTCATTCTGCAATCTGAGAATAAACTCTTCTGTATGAGTAAGCTTGAGTAGGTTTCCTTGAAACCAGGACACATTTGAAGGAAAAGTTCGTCTTTATCATTTCCTGTCCCACATCCCTGGTTGTGTGTTCTGTTTCCTGCTCAGGCCAGGTTCTGGAGCACAGGTTAGAAAATCAAGGGACTGGGTGTTCACTGTGAAAGGTAAGGAGGTGAAGATTCCTCTCATTTTACAAGTGAGGAAACTGGTGGCCATATAGTTAGACATCTTGCAGGAGGTCAGACTATGGATGAAATAATCCAAACCAGTTCCTTTGACTCTACGCCAATGACTTTTCATTCTGTCACAGCACCCTCACCTTTTGTTACCTGCACCAAAACTGATAGGGTTCTAGGGTCCTAGGACTCTAATAGATGGGACAGAATAGCATTTATAAGAAAAACTCTACAGAGAGAAAGTATGCTTTTGCTTAGGCCTCAGTAAAAGTGACACCTTGTTTGGAAGAAAGTTTAAATTTACTTGCTATGTAGTCACACACACACACACACACACACACACACACACACACACCCCTCATGAAGAGAAAAAGTACATAGTTCTACACTGACTCATTATTCTCTCTGAAAAATGTTTTTATTATGATAATTTTCCCAGAGTGATTGACTGAATAATACTATGAAGAATATGATTTTTAAAAATTATCTTTCTAACTTAATTTTACTATTTAGTTTAAATGTAGCATTTATTGCATAATCAGTACCTGTGGTGGGTCGAATGGTGGCCCCTGAAAAGATATGCCCATGTCCTAATACCCAGAACCTGTGGCTGTGACCTTCTTTGGAAAAAGAGTCTTTTCAGACGTAGTTAAGTTAAAGATCTTAAGAAGAGATCATCCTGATCATCTGAGTGGGCCCTACATCCAATGCTAGTGTCCTGGTAAGACAGAAGAGAAGTCAAAGGCACAGAGAGGTGAAGATGGAAGCAGAGATTGGAGGGTAGCCCCACGCCATGCAATACCTGGAACCACCAGAAGCTGGAGAGGCAGGGAAGGAATTTCCGCCAGAGCCTTCAGGGGAGCTCAGATCTGCCAACACCTTGAAGTTGAGCTTCTGAGTTGCAGAACTGAGGAAGAATAAAATTCTGTTGTTTAAAGCCATGTAGTTTGTGCTAATTTGTCATGGCAGCCACTGGAAACTAGTACAGTATCCCTACTTTTTCTTTTAAGAAAATCTTTCGTTTCTGTTGCCTTTATTTTCTCAAGCTAATTCATAATATTTGCTTTGTGACTTGGTTATGTTTTTAAAAGCATTTATTGAGTATTTTCAGTATGTTTCAGACATTATGTTGAGTGCTTTATGGGATTATGTCGTTTAAACTTCACTACAAATTTCTGAATTTATAACATTCTACCCTCTTTCTGTGTGTAGGAAGTCTTAGATAAGTTACACTGTTTTTTGGTGGTCACAAAGCTGGAAGGTGGAATGATCGGGATTTGACCTTGGGCATCTCATCCTGCAGGCTTGGTTTTGAATGAGAAGCTGCTGTTCCAGCTGCTTAAGGCCTGAGAGACTTAGTCGCCTTGGGAAACCTGGTTGCCCCTGTGGCCCGTTATTTGCTTGCCTGAACCGATCTGCATGGGGTGGCACCTGTGCACTGTCCCTCACATGCCAGTGCCTCCCTTGGCAAAAAGAGCCACCTTCCTCCGTGCACCTTCTCTGAGCATCTCAGCTTCTGTTCAGCTCACATCTGTATCCCAGGCCCTTCCTCCAGTCTGAAATGACCTGAGAGGTACCTGTGGAGATGGTTCCAATGTGACATGCCCTGAGCATCTCTGTCCAGTAAGGTTAAGGTTACGATGTAGCAACGAGTGTCATAATCTATGAGGGCCTTCCTCTCAGCTGACAGAGTGAATTAACATGATTACTTTTTGCATAAAATATTAGGAATCATCCTTTAGATTCTTCCCTTAATTGTATTAAAGAGCTAGGGTTAGGCTTTCTCTTCCTCTCCTTTAAATCTTCTGAGCATTGAAAATGGAATTTGAGTAAAGAAGAGCATTTGTCGAACACTCTTACACAGCAGTTTTCTTATGTCAAACTTGGCTGGTTAGGATTGTAACAATCCTTAAAGGATTGTTTTCTTGGCATAGGTGGCATTTCTTGATCTAAGTTGACAGGAAGGTAAACAGAGCAATTAAACTCCGGACTACCTCTTTCCTCGGACTCTATTGGATTTGTTAATGTATTTGTGCTGTCTGCGGGTCCCCTGGCTGTCCATGTCATGAACAATCCCCTTTCTGCCAAGCCCCTCACAAGTGATGTAAGATATTTGAAGACAACTAACAACGTTCTAAAACATTGAAGGAACAGGAGAGGAACGTAAACATCATGGCTAATGCTAGCTTTAAATTAAAAACACTATTCCTAACACACACACACACCCCAAAATTAAAAAAAAAGAAGTGCATATCTAGTGGAGATTATTTATGTAAATGCTTTAAAGAATGGGCCTAAAGATATTTTTCTTCTCAGCAGCCTTTTGAGCAGTTTCTATCTTTTTCATCTGTTTTCATCTAAGCTGCACTTTAATGTCTTTTAACTGTATAGTTTTATGTGTCACCACTGATGCTAGTCGCCAGATAAATACAGCAGAGTGCTGGCATAGATCTTCTTTACGGGGTATATATACACAAAGTTGCTTCTGCATTTGTACACGTGCTCCATATTTTTGGAACCTGAAGCTGACAGGAGAAATAATAAACCAACTTTGTAAAGTAACATATTCCCAATAGTTTGAGGCATTGAAGAAATCTGGGCAACCCTGTTTATTATGATGTATAGACAGCATTCATTCAGCAGCGAACATGTATTTTGTCATTACCAAGTTCTAGGCCCTCTGCTAGGCACTGGGGATCCCACCATGAGTAAAATACGGGCTGTGCTTGAGACTGTTAAGGTCTTGAGAGGCAGGCCTGGGTATAAAGGAACCGAAACAACACAATGCAGTAATTTAAATAGAGTATCTTGGGAGCACAGAGAGGAACACAGCCAACATTTTCTAGGACAGTCAGAAAAGGCCTCAGAGCACAACCAAATTCAGCATCTTCCTGAGAAACAAAGAGTTAACTGAGGTAGATTCAGAGCTGAAAATAGCATTTATTCTACCAAGAAAAAAAATAGGACAGTAAACAGGTGACAAATTGCTCCATGTTTATGTCTTTAAAAATGGAAATATTATAAGCCACCATGAACAGTTTTTCCTGTTTGCCAAAATCTTCCTCTAGCTCACGTGGAAGAAGGGAATCATAAAAAGTCGCTGTGATAGCTGCCTTCAAATATCGGAGGTGTGTCATGTGGGGAAAGAATAACACTTGCTCAGAGGTGCTCCAGAGCATCGTGGTGGGGACCAGGGGCAACACTGACGAGTAAGTAGATTCTAGCTTCATGTGACCAAGAGAGCTTGTCTCCTATGCCCAGCTCCCTTGTGGGCAGTGAGCTCTCTATCATCAGGAAGATTCAAGACCAGCTAGAGGACCATGTCTGTAGGAAAAACCCAATGGGCTTTTCACTGGAAACATGCATTTGTGCTGGATTAGGGAGCAGAAGGATATTTTGGGGGAAAGGGTGAGACAAGAGGGCACAGCAGTGGCATTTAGGACAAAGGATTCTTGCTTCTTCCTTGAGGTCTCCAAGTGGAATAATTGTACATCATTATCCACTCATACTTCTTCAGGCCTCGGGAGAGAAAGAGGTATGGATATTATCATTCCAATCCTCCAGAGGAGGAAGCCTCTAAAACACAGCAAGGGTAACATCTACCTTTCATCAAGGTAGGAGCATGAGGCTTATTTCATTATGAGATAGCGGGGGCTTGCAGATTCTCAGAAGAAAGGGAGGCAGAAGGGCAAAGTAGTGTTTATTTATAAAGCCAGATTTTACATACAGTGCCCGCCAAGGATTTAGTGCCGCGCTTCAAGTGAATAAATCCCTCCAGTGTCAGAGACATAAGACGTTGTCAAGCTGCCTGTGAGACAATGTGATCATAAAGTCTTAGAACCGAAATACCTCCAGTCACCTTGGTAAGAAAATAATCCGCTCTCAAGTGATGCTTTGAAGTTTAATGGAGTTTCTCCCTATCCAGTAAATGAAATCTGGTGTTGTTCTGAGATGGTGGTATGCTGCTGCAAGAGTGGAGCAGGCAGCCTCCTTTCTCTCTCACTCCCAGTCCTCCCCAGGCTGACCCCAAACTGCTTTTATAGCCCCATTTCCCATAACTGTCCTCCACAAAGCACATGCCTCAGCCAAACCATTTACTCAGCCTGCCCAGGAAGGCCATGAAGAAGAATTCAAGCCAGGGGACCTGCCAGGGCGGGGCAGGGAGTACCTTCTTCCCTTGAACGTGGTTTTGGCCAAACAGGCAGGATAAAGTCAAAACAAAGGCCAGAGTAGATTTGGTTATGTAGTCAGACTTAGAGTCAATAATCAGCTCTGCATCTGGCCAGGTGAGCAGGAGTAGAAGTCTTGTAGAAATGTCTATCCTAATAGCAAGACCCTGGCAATGTCATGGCTGAATCCATGAGGGTGCAGAAAACAGGATAGGACATATATGGTGATGAGTTTGGGGTCAGGAAAGGAGGCTCAGAGGCTGGAGCTGGGGTATCAGCCAGCACAGAGGCCATGAAGTCATAGGATTTACCCCCGGAGAAAGGAGTTTCCCTGAAAGAGCTTGCAACCCAATGCCATTTCATTGTAGGATCAATCTAGACAAGGCTGAGTCTCATTAAGACAACCTTCTTTGCAGAAGGGAAGGCCACACCCAGGCCTCTTGTTTCTGCATGCTAGAATTCTGATTCCAATCATGAGGGAGGATCTAACCTTGTGGACCTGACATTTAGATTTAACGATGGCCAGAGAGACTCCTCAACATGGAGCTCTGTTAAGGAGACAAAAGGATTTAATTGTGACAAACTCACAATGTATAATAAGAACTGTCCACAGTTCATTTTTCATTGCAGCATAGAGCAAAGGCAATGCTGTGAATGCTGAGATAGGCATTCAGCTTCTTTTTACCAAGGAACTGGCCATAATCCTTAATGTGGTTTAACCCACTTAGTCTTGACATAGTCTGGCTCTCTCTTGATTGTTACCCATATTGCCTTTGACTCAATATTGGAGCTAAGATAAATATTTCTTGCTGGAGGAGCTTATCTGCCAACACATTTTTCCCAAGGACAGTTTTAAGGCCTGGGCAATTACTAGTTGAGTTCTCTGGGAAGCCATACTTTCCTCTAATATGTTGCTCAAACAGCTGGTTGTGATGGACATGTCCTTGAGGCACACTTGACCCCTCTCTTAGATAGATGAGGCTAGGCGTATGGGCAGAAATTAGATCAAAAGGTCTGTCAGACCAATGGGAAAGCCGAGCCCACTGCCCTAGCTTCAGACTGTGGGCACTGGGGATCACTGAGGGTGAATAAGCAGGGAAGTGGATAGATCAGGAAGGAGAGCATGGATGGTGGATGGCAGAGAAGCTGAATCTCAAGCACCTGTGGGCTAGGTATCTAATTTATCTCTCTTGAGGCTGGGCCCATTTCATCCTCCACTGGGCAGATCATGTCCCAGGCAGAATAGGGTGCTGGACATGGAGTGCCTCGTGTGCCCATGGTGCACAGACATAGAAGAAGATTCTCAAATACCTGAATTAGGAGATTCAGAGTAGAAATTAACAAAAATAGAATTTGGCAGTGTAGCAGTTCTTGGTGATGGGAACAGTCAGTCTCATCCGAAAATTTGGATGAAAAGAAGCCATTATTTAAGGAATCAAACTTTGCCCTTTATTTGCCTGGCAACTGATGCTTTTTGACTTGAGTACAGTACAATTCTTTGGCCTCTGGAGCCTGTGAGATTTCATGTTTCTAGAAAGAGTTTGCTCATGGTTGGCCCAGGGCTGGAGAAATGAAGGAGGAGACTTAATGCAAAACTCTGTTCTCTTATTGAGAGGCCTGGAAGTGTTCTTCCACCACCACCAAGATCATCTCGCATAAAAGAAGACTCTAGTGTTCTATCACCACCAAGTTTATCTTGCATAAGATTACCCCTAAGAAGCCTCTTCTGTGAGATGGACTTGGTGGTGGTGGAAGAACACTTCCAGGCCTCTCAATCTACCACCACCAAGTGTTGTTCTACCACCACCAAGTTCATTCTGCATAAGAAGCTCTAGGGTTGTTCCAAGTTCATGGAGAGATGAACTTGGTGGTGGTGGAAGAACATTAGAGGGTTCTTGGAGGTGATTAGTCCTTTCTTTCTGTCTGTTTGCCTAGGATGATGAGGAAGGGACAAGGGCAATTGAAGTAGCAAAGTGAAGATGAATTTCTGTCAAAACTATGAAATATACCTGGGTGCTCAAAGATGATCTGCTGGGGTAAGGTTATGGAGGTGGAACATCCCTTGGTCAGAAGAAAGTAGGACCTGTTATGAGTAATACCACTGACTGTAAGGCTGAAATTGTTACCCCGATATGGGTGGTGTCAGTAATAGAAGACACCGGCCATGGAACAGGGACAGTTCAGGCTTGGTAAAGATTAAAGGAGATTTTCAGGTTTTCTAGATTTTCTTTTGGCACAAATGGACCTTCACAAATAGCTTGATGTTTTGGCATCTTGATAAATGATCACAAAGTCTCTGTCTCTGAAGTATAAAGGGTAGATAGGAGCTAGTGAGAAGAGGGATAGGTGGTAAAAAGGAGGAAACCCTAACATGCCCCAGAAAGAAAACACTATGCTGTAAAGCTCAGGAGTGAGAAGGAGTGTACTGCCTTCACCAGTGGCAGGTAGTTCAGTATGACAGGGTAACGGGCGAGGAATCATGAGGAACAGGTTCATGGAAATCCTTGTCGGTCATTTTAAAGAATGTAAGCAACGAAGACCTTTAATGAGTTTTAAACTAGAGAATACAGTGACATGCTCAGATTTGGAGTTCAGGTAGCTAACAATGGTAGAAGGCTTGAGGACAGAAGGTCTATGAAATGAAACAGACAAGAGATGCTGAATATGTGAACTGAGGCCTTGAGTGCAGGTGTGGAGATGATGAGAAAGATTAAAAAACCAAAAAGAAAAATTGGCCTGAGCTGGAAATGCATGACTATGACAAGTGCGTGAGTGAGAGAAGACATAGATGACTGCCAGGCTTCTGGATTAGATGGTGGGTCCATCACAGCAAAGGTTGAAGCAATCAATTATATTAGGGAAATTAGGCAAGGGAGAAGGTTTTGGGTAAATAGGGGCATCTGTTTTTAGATATGCTGAGTATGAGGTATTGTGAGACAAGCCAGAAAAGTTACCCATCTGAAGTTCTCATAGGAGGTCAAGACTGGAGATTTGGATTTAGGATATATTAACTCATGGGTGGCAATGAAGGTAGTGAAGTGGAGCTAAGGGGAAGCCTTAAGTGTATATGGTCCAGAACACATAGGGCCTATGATGTTCAGGTGTTCACAGCATCAGAGGACCATTCATTCCCTCCCTATTTGGACAACTCGGCCAGACGCTGACTCAGCAGCTCAAGGTGAGCTCCTTGGATCAGGTGGACACCAGCGCTAAATCCCAGTCTTTCTAATAGTGTCATTTCTTGAAAAAAGGAGGTTTCAGTGCTATGTTGTCAGCTAGGTGTTCCCTGCCAACTTCTCCACTCTCCCGTAAATGTGCAATGCAATGCAAATTTATACAAAGTGACAGGGTCTGTCTCCTGGCGTCCTTTCCATGGTGGTAGCCATGGACTCCATGCACCATGTTGAGCCTGGACAGAGCTCTTCGTGGATAAGAACCAAGGCTGTATGCACTTTGCTACTCTTATCTCATTGGTTTTTCCTCAAGAACTCTTTTATACGTTTTCAATGTATGACATTGGCGGCTGTGGTGGTGGTGGTGGATGTGTGTGCACATGTGTGTGTCTGTGCCCTTTTTGCATGACATATATTCTTACCTGATTTTGGGGGGTAGGCTTGGCCAATGAATGAAATGACCTGAAAGCCAAGGTCCTCTCTAAATAAACCCAGGAACCTCACTGGGAATTAGTTTGAAAGATTAGGAGCATGTAATTTATTCCAGTTGGAAATTACTGCAGGATTTTATGCAAGGGAATGACATGGTTTTCAAATTTCTTTTGGAGTATTGGCATAATCAAAATCCCATAATCAAAATGAAAGCCAGACCCCTCAAGAGTATCTTTGAAAGGAGAATCTCATAGTGGGATAGGGGTCCTGGAACCTAGGGCTCAAATTCTGCCTGTAGAAACCCTTTTTTGTGAGTTTCTTTCTGACTTCTACTGTATTGGCCAAATCATTTTTTCCTCAGACCCTTTCCCTTATATGTTCTCAATATGCCCCTGAGACAAGGTCCAGTGTTCTCACCCATTATTTTGAAATGTTGTGAACACTCAGTAGCTCAAATACAACTTTGTTAAGATTTAGGGTTTGTTTATTTGTTTGTTTGTTTGTTTTGTTTTGTTTTTGAGGCAAGGTCTCTCTCTGTCACCCAGGCTGGAGTGCAGTGGTGTAATCTTGGCTTACTGCAACCTCTGCCTCCCAGGCTCAAGCGATCCTCCTACCTCAGCCTCCCAAGTAGCTGGGACCACAGGTGCATGCCACAACATCTGGCTAATTTTTTGTATTTTTGACAGAGACAGGGTTTCACTAGGTTGCCCAGGCTGGTCTTGAACTCTTGACCTCAAGCAATCCACCTCAGCCTCCCAAAGTGCTGGGATTATAGGTGTGAGCCACCATGTCTGGCCAAAATTTAGTCTTTTTTAATGACAATTATTTTATAGCAAATAATTATTGAATGTTCACTCGAAGCAGGGAATTATCTTGAGTGCATTACACGCAATCACTTAGCCTTTATAACAACCCCATAAGGTAAGTCCTGTGATGACTCCCATCTTAAGGGTAATGAAGGAAGGTAGAGAAAGAGTAAATAACTTTTCCAAGATTATTCAGTTAATTAGTGATGGAGTCAAGTTATGAATGAAAACAGTTTGCCTCCTGGTCTCTTGCTCTGTTACTCTGATACACAGCCTTCTAGTAATAAACAGAGTTATAACATATATCTAAGGGATTATACAACCTACAGCCTGGCCTCTCAAGTTCACAGATCCCTTTCCAGGAAGAGTCCATGACATGTGGGGAGGAATTCCTCCCTGTTTGCTCCTAGACTCGACCCTCGTTCTGGATATCAGTTCAACACCCGTCACCTACTTTCTACATTCTGGAGTCCTGCCCGAGGCATCTGTTCTGTCTGGGAGATTGTCGACAGGAATTATGTTCTTTTTCTGTGTTGAGCCTACCTCCATGAAGGAGCAGGTCCCAGCTCTGTAATTCCATCCAGCGAGCAAATGCAAAAGACTTGCAGGGATTGCCTACCTGTTGGGGGGTCAGGCTGGTAATTTCCTGATTCCTCTAGTACAACTTTCCATTTTCTTTTTTCGGGGGAGTGTGGAGGGGGTTCTTCTTGTAATGTTTTCTTGGCTGAACCGTGGTGCCTGTTTCGATCTCCTCTGGATAGTTCATAAGTGCCTAGAGGACGGTGATCTGTCCTCTGTTTCTGTATCACTTAATGCATATTTGCACACACTGGGCTCATACGAAGTAAATGTTAGATGAATGAATGAGGGCATGAGTAAAATTAATGTAGATCAGCCCTGTTTAGCATCCAGCCTCCTGCCCTCATGTCCCCCTCTCTCAATTTTTTAATCTGTTGAACACTTTTAAAATCAGGTCACATAACTTAATGGTACCTTAATATATTCTTCCAGAATCTTCTATTAATTAACTTAGTGATTTAACAACACTGGACTTTATTGTCGTTTTACAGTGCTTTGCTAATCCTTCATTTTTATTCTCGTTTTATTTCCCTACCTCCTAATCTGAAATAATTTTTTACTATCTTCCATGCAGCACTTTTTTTCCCTCATAATCAATATTAATTTCATTCTAAGATCATATTTTGAGATGGAGCTGTTTGCTTGGTTCAAGTTGGGAGATCAAGAGGCAGTTTGTAGAATCTGTGTTTTCAAAGAAAATTTCTTATTAAGATAATTATCTGCTAGGCTAGCAGGATAATTTCAATCACATTGTTGCAGAACTCACACGCGGATGTGTTTCCGCTTCAAGGTGACTCAGTCACTCTCCAAGAGAGACTGTCACAGCTTGGGAGAAGCTAGCACAGGCAGAAAAGGAAAGGAATCCAACAGGCAGGTGGCGTTCACCCCATTGCCCTGGATTTCTGTACAGTTGGCATGGCCGGGCTTGGTGTAGGGAGCCAAAAGCCCATCTCTCCAAGCTCTGGGAAGCATTTGACACGCTGTATGGAGTGAAGGTTCTAGGAACAAAGCCATCAATGGGAAAGGGCCAACGAGAGAAAAAGATGGGAGAGAGCTGGCCTAGAGATATCAAAGGTAATATTCAGGAGAACTGTAGTGATCTGAAAACACTTCTTTGGATATTTGTGGGAAATTTGTGCTCTAAATTCCAAGTACATTATGAATGCAAGATACTCCGTTTGTCATAAAAACTTAAAAAGGTTTCAGTAGAATTCTTTAAAGATGAATAATAGGATTAACTTATTCATCAGTTAAAAAGCTAAGTTGTTGCTATACAACTGCAGAACAGAAACAAAATAAAAAATCATCTCTGTTCTTTCCGGAATCAGCATTTCTGAAAATTCAGGATAAGCCTTTCTTTTCTTGGCTTTATTTATTTATTTTTTGGAGGATCAGGAGAATGTTATCAATTGGGTAATTATGCAAAGGTTTGCACAGGGAAAATGCAGAAAATGAACAAAACTCTGTAAAAAGGAAACATATATAGCATCATGGCTTATTTAAGAAGGAGGCCTTCTGATTTATAAATACATCATGAGATGATGAGGCTGGAGGCAGAGTGAGCACTCTGAGGATAGAAATGGACTTTGTCTATTTTCTTTGTGTTTACACAAGTCTTTTTCTTTTTTCTTATTCTCTGTTTTAAACAGCTAAGTGCAAACTGCCCTAGCATCCTTTCTCTCTCTCCCTCTGTTTTCCTTTGTCTCCCTTCTCTTTCTTCCATGTCTTTTTCTCTCTCTTCCTCCTCCGTTGCTCTCTTCTTCTCTTCCTTGTTCAATGTTCTTTCAAAATTGCACTCTCAGGTATCTCCTAGAATGCACACTGATTTTTATTTTATTTTATTTTGGTTTGTTTTTTAATTTTTATTTTAGATTCAGAGGGTACATGTGCAGGTGCGTCATAAGGGTATACTCTCTGATACCAAGGTTTGGGTTTCTATTGACTTGGTCACCCAGATAGTGAGCACAGTACCCAGCAGGAAGTTTTTCAGCCCTTGTCCCACTTTCCTCCCTGCATTTGGAGTCACAAGTATCTTTTGTTCCCATCTTTATGTTTGTGTGTATCCACTGTTAGCTCCCGCTTATGAGTGAGAACAAGTGATACTTGGTTTTCTGTTTCTGCATTAATTCGCTTAGGATAATGGCCTCCAACTGCACCCGCATTGCTGCAAAGGACATGATTTCATTCATTTTTATGGCTGCAAACTATTCCACGGTGTATACAGACCACATTGTCTTTATCTAATCAACTTAATATTATGTTATTTTCTTCAGGCTTTATTTCTTTTGAGTGGGCTTACTGATTTGAATGCTGAGACCCATAGCAGTAGGTACTCATTAAATATATTTTAATTTGTTTTATTGCTATGAAGGTTCTATTATGATGCCTTTTTTATTTTTCTTTCCATTATTTAATTTGACCGTCAAAAGCACCCTGGGAAGGAGGTAGAAGTATCTCCTCCTGTTTTGTAGCCAGGGAAACTCAAAGATGACTTCACAGCTCAGGCTTCCGTGCCATGTCAGCGGAAGACCTCAGAACCGGAGCCATGGTTTAAAATTTCAAGCTTGTGGCCCTTTCCACCCTTTCCAGCTCCTGTGGAATTCTGAAGTAATCTCCTTACTTGTCTCCCACTTTTACTCTTGCGTCTCTGCAATGTGTTCTCAAGGTAGAAGCCCACACGGCCTTTTTAAGATGCGGATCTGATATTACCATACCTTGGCATAAAAGGCTTCACGTTACTCATGGATAAAGACCAACATATTTAACCCACCTACAGGCTCTGTATGGCTCCACCCAGGTGCCTGCCTCTCAGACTTGCCCCTTGCTCCCCTTCATTCTCTCCACTTCAGCACATCACTGTTCCTTCAGCAGCGTGCTCTGCTATGCCCCCTCCCACCATGGGTTTTTTATTCTCTCTGTATGAGATGATCTTTTCTTCCCCTTATTGCCTTCCAGTATTGGCTCAAGCATTGATTCTTCTTTAAAAAGTCTCTATCTTCCCCTCCAACACAGGGCAGATCCCTCTCTTCTATGATCTCAGGGCACAGTAGAAATTTCACCTTCATTGGATGAAATAATACATACATTGCACACATTTGATTAGTATTTATCTCCTCTAATAGACCTTAAGCTGCATGAGGCCAGGGGCTATGTCTTTATTTGTTTGTAATTTTATCTCAATAGATTCATGAAAAGTATTTGTGCCAGTGAGTAAAATTGAGCTCTGCAGGGGCCCAGTGAATACAATTTTCCTATGTGATTCATCACGGGGGGATGTGGCTCTGGGGCTGGTCAATTTAACAATCTCTTTAGAACACAGTGATTGATTAAGTATGAAACACAATGATTAAGTATGAAAAACAATGATTAAGTATGAAAATTGAGGACAGTTCAAGATAATCTCGAAGATTAAAACGAAAAGGTAGGAGGACGTAAGTCTCCAAAAGTAGGGTCAAATACTATGACATTGGTGATGTCTTTCCCAATCCACTCAGGTCCAGTTGGGTGTTTCCTGCTCTTTCCCTCAACCATCTTGTACACTCTGATTATTTAAATGACTATCTCCCCAAATTGACTCTGACCTTTGCCTCTTAGGGCAAGAATCGTGCCTGTCCACCTCTTCACATGACTTCAAACATGGTGGGCATTTAACTAGTATTTGTTGAATGAATGAATTTGTATTTATTAAGGAAAGCCAGGCCATACCTATATATCATCAGGAAGAACTGACCCAGGTAATGTTGGGCAAGGGTTGAAAGGATGTTAATGGATGGATCATGAGCTAACTGGGATTCAGTTGCGATGTCCTTTGGTTACATCTTTCCCCTGTAATACATCTGTTTCACTTAAGGTGATGAGAGATAGGTTTTAACAATCTTATTGTTCTTATTGTGCTCATCTCAGGTTCATTTTATCTTCCACAGAAAACCTGTGGTTTGGTGAAAAAATGGTAGGTTTTTTTGTCCTACAAATCTTGGTTCTAATTCTTGTCATTTGTTGGGTCTATAACCTCAGGCCATTCTTGTCACTTGTTGGGTCTGTGACCTCAGGCCATTCTTGTCACCTGTTGGATCTGTAACCTCAGACAATTGTTGTCACTTGTTGGGTCTGTGACCTCAGACAATCCTTGTCATTTGTTGAATCTGTGACCTCAGACAATTCTTGTCATTTGTTGGGTCTGTGACCTCAGACAATTCACCCAGGCTTTAGATTGCTCACTATGGAATAGAGATAATAATATCTTCTTCTTGAGGTTGTCACCTAGCTTGTGAGACAGGCACACCTTTCATCACCCTGTGAATGTTCTCAGCCTTTCCTTTTCCTACTCCATATAGCTCCAACCACCCCATCAAAGAAAATGTCTTTGTTGGCAGCCAGTAAAGCTTTTCTTCCTCCTTCATCCAAATGAGAATTCTGTCTTTGACAGCTGGTTATGCAGTTTTTGTGATATAGAATCCACTGAATGAGTAGAGAGAGACTTGACTGGAAAGGTAGGAGGTAGCAGAGAAAAGAACGAAAGACTAGGGCCTGGTGGCAGGGGCTCCAGGAGGGACCCAAGGACACTGGAAGGGGAGGGTCTAAAGGAGGGCTCCAAGGTAGCTGCAGGGCAGAGGAGAGCTGGAGTTGGGAGTCAAGGTGGTTTGATTGTTTGTTTTGGGGAAGTGTTGCTGTATATTATGAATTGGATTCTCTTTTATATAGTTCAAAGAGTTAAAATTGCAATCCTCTTGACACTTATTTATGACTTGCAGACTGTGATCATTTGAATGAATGGACTACTCCAGAATTGGGTAGGTAGAGGCCCAGATCTTAGTAGGTGTAAACCTAAATAAGATAATGTATGCAAAGCTCCTTGGGCATTGCTTGGAACATGGAAGACACTTAATACATTAATCCCATTGTCCCCACACCCAGTGGTCTTACTGATACAGTCCTGGGTTAGGTTGACAAAGTGATGTGGCAGATGAAGGAAATCATTGATGCAGATCCCTTCTAAAGCTCATTTTGCTTCAATTATTTTACTATTTCTAGGGAAAATCGTGTTTAGGGCTTGAATTATTTGGATAATTGATGAGTGGCCACTTTACTTGCCCTAAAGTGAGAAAGCACTGCAGGGCCTGTTGCAAATTTGGCTTCTGTGGGTTGCCTTTCTTTTCTAGGTTGTTGATTGAAAATAGTGAATAAGACCTGATATTCTCAAGCCAGCTGCCAATCATGAGTTAGATCCTCAAGTCCCATTGGCTAGATTTGAGGTGGTGTGCAGGTCAGCCTCTGGGGCTGCAGCTACATGATGATTCAAACTGCCAGAGCTGGGCTGACCTTTCCAATTGACATTGGCAGGTTCAGGGCTCTGCAGAAGGGGATGCAGCTCTGAATGGCAGTTTAAAAAGGAGAATAAGTGGAATAAGAAGAAGAATAAATCAAAAACAAATAAATAAAACACAAGAGAAAGGAGATTTCAACATCAAAGGAAATAAATGCTATGAAAGATAAAGAGAAGATTCTGACTATTTAGTCCTCGTTGGTGGCTCCCATCGCCTTTCCCTTTTGACACTCTTGTCTGCATTCTGGGGAAAATGGAGGAAAACATGCTCACTGATTTTTGTCAAGTGAAAGATGCTTAATATGGTAATCAGTCCCTTCTGAGGAGCATGTGAGTAGAAGCTCAGCCCCAGCAGCAATGATTATACAGTCCCTAATTGTCTCTGGTGTCGGCTCAGACCAAAGAAGATGAAGGCAAGAGGGGGGAGCCACCAAAAGAGGGAATTTTGATCATGTACCATGGGGCATTCTGAACTTCTCAAACCATGTGGGGGGAAAGCTGGTGATGGGGGAATTGTATAAATCCTAGTTTTTAACTTGACACTTAATGAAACTGATTTTTGATCTTTGCTTTTGTTTTTAATTTTTATAGCTTGATTCCCCCAGAAGGATTTGGGCACTTGTTTAGGAACCTGTGCTGAATCCTAATCTGCTGGTTTCCTCATGCAGTTCCTCCAGTGAAGTTTTGTTAAAAAGCATGATGGATGACCTTAAACAGGAGTGACCAGCTTCTGAAGCTTGGCGGGGCATCCACCTGCCCAGTGCAGTAACATCAGGTATCCACACTGAGTCCGCAGCAGGTGAAAGGAAGGTGTTAATTTGCAGGGCACCAAGCAAAGAGGACAAGGCAGCTAACACTTAAAGCCTGACCTCTCTGATGGCTTGCAGAAAAGGATTTTTAAAGGCAGGGGTAAATTTCAGGAAAGCAGAAATTATAGGCAAAAATTGTTAAATACATACAAGACGTTTCACATTGGTTTTGTCCTAAATGGGTGGGATATCTTGAAGGGGTAGGGGCTGATAGGTCAAAGGTGAATTCAAGGATTTTCTGATTTGCAATTGGTTAAGGAAGAGAAGCTTTGCTTAAAAATTGGGGTCAGCAGAAAAGCACGTGAGCTCTGGCTCATGGGTGTGACTTCCTCCGGCCCTTCAGGAAGAAATTTAGAACAAAGAATGGAGGTCAGGGTTCAGCCTTCAGTTCCCCTTTATCTGAAGTCTGTGTGCCAGTGGATCTGTTTGATGGGGGTCTGGGTTTCTGAGAATCAGGAATATAGTTTAAGATGGTATCTGTAGCTTCTATAGGCAACCAAACATCTCCTGACTCTTCCTTCCTTGGCTATTGTTTTAAGTTACAATTACCTTCTTGCTTATCAAGTTACTCATTTACTTTTTAAGGCAAGCCAGGTGCCTGGGTTTCCTTTGAAGGAATTCAAGATTTCCCTTTGTGTTCATGCTGGCTGGTAGCGGGCATAGGACTATAAGAAGGGTCTCTGCTCCATCTCAGGACTAGGCAGCAGCAGCTGCTGCTCTCTCCTCTAGGCCAATAAAAATAAGCCTTCACTTTCAGATGCATTTGGGAGTCACTCCTGAAAAGTAAACATTGCTAAGAAGCCCTAACATGATCTCTCACCATTCATTCACCACCAAGCCATTCAGCCCTTTACCTGGAAGCAAAATACCCTGGTGAAAAGTGTGAGCTCTGGAGCCAAATGACCTGCCCTGTTACATGCTAGCTGTGTGGCCTTGGGAAAGAGAGACTGTTACTACGTACTCAGTGGAGTTGTTGTGAGGACATGCATCTGTGGGGATAGGCAGGCAGACACGTTGTATTAGTTCATCTTCACACTGCCAATAAAGACATATCCAAGACTGGGTAATTTATAAAGAAACAGTGGTTTAATGGACTCACAGTTCCATATGGCTGGGGAGGCCTCACAGTCATGGTGGAAGGCAAAAGGCATGTGTCAGATGGCAGCAGACAAGAGAGAATGAGAGCCAAATGAAAGGGGTTGTCTCATCAGATCTCATGAGATTTACTCACTACCACGAGAACAGTGTGGAGGAAACTGCCCCCATGTTTCAAATACCTCCCAGCAGGTCCCTCCCACAACACGTGAGAATTATGGGAACTACAATTCAAGATGAGATTTGGGAGGGGACACAACCAAACCATATCAGACATTGATAGAGAAATGGAAAGAGAGAGCAAACGAGAGGGCCCTGCTCAGTGCTGGTCACATAACCGACGCTCAGAACAGGTAGTAGTGTTCAACCTCCCTGCAAACACAGTGCCAACTCTAAGCTGGCACTGAGCTAGGTACTGAGGTAGCAAAAATAAAATATATGCATCCTAGGAAGGAACTGTTTGGGAATCTAACATTATTTTTAATCTCCTGCGTATAGAAACAGCAGACTATACCATGGTCTTTGCAAAGGCATCAGCTATGCCTGAGGTGGTTGTATAGCACAAGAAGTCGGCAGGCATTTTCAAGCAAAAGGTTTTAAGGAAAATCTCATCTTGTCATTTCTTGAAGGACTGCAGAAGTAGGACTTTGGTGTAATAATGACTCTATATTGTAATTTCTTCAAAGAATTGTTCAGTCTTAATTGAGGAGTGATTAATACATACATTTCAGGCGTCTGTAGCAGAGCTTAATGGAAGAAGATATTTTGGGGTGAGAAAGGGAATGGAGACTTTATGAGTGTCCCATAAATCCCTGCTTCTGAAACTGTACTGTGAACAGACAGCACTCAGGAATCTTGTTAAAATGCAAATTTCGTAGTTGGTCTGAGGTGGGGCTTAAGAGCATTTGGTAGCTGTGTCTACCCCTGCAGTGAAGGGGCATTGCCCCTCTGTCAGCAGGAAGGTGGGTGTGATTCATGAAACTTCCTTCTTGGACTACTTTTGCTATCCCATTGGTCCTGCCTCAGCTAAAACCCCACTTCACTCATCAGGTAAACTCTCTCCAACCTCCTAGAAACACATCTCCCAGAGAGACAACTGAACAATGGCTCCTTGTGGGCTTCTGTTTGGAGCTCAGCAGGTGAGAGATTGCACGACTTCCTTGGATTGCACCAGCGAGAATTCTATCTCTGCTGGCTGCGGCTCTTCCCATGTTTGGACAACAATGATTAAAGGCCCATGCGTTTCCAGCGAAATGTTGACGATTGGCTGGCAGGCTTGAAAACACCCACTTTTCCAGAGGTTGGTAAGCATCGGGGAAGTATTTTTCATGCTGAGCAGGACTATGTAAATTGCCCAGCATCTGGAACAAATTGCTGTGTGGATACCTGGGCTGTGGAGGATCAGGTCAGAAAAGGCTGCTATTCTTTGAAAAAATAAAAATAAACAGCATCCCGACTTGCAGGCGAGGGAAGGGCAGCTGCAGGATCCTGGGATGCTGTGGGGCTCCCCTGTTCAGTTGTGGGGAGCAGCATTCCCCTGGTAGTGTTGGGAGGAGAAGCCCCCAACACTAGAAACCCAGAAAGCAGAGTTTTGCAGGGAAAATGGAAACATGTTCACTCTGAGGAGGGAAGTGGGGCTCACTATGGACTCCAGAGCATGTGACTCACACTGTGGCTCAAGTCCCAGACAGTAGTCATTATTTCATTTTATTTTATTTATTTATTTTTAGAGACAGTTTCTCTCTTTGTTGCCCAGGCTTGAGTGCAGTGGCGCCATCATAGCTTACTACGGCCTCAAATTCCCCGGGCTCAAGTGATCCTCCCACCCCAGCTTCCCAAAGGGTTGGGACTACAGGCACATGCATGCACTCTCAGCCATTTGTAGAGACAGGGTCTGGCTATATTGTTCAGGCTGGTCGCAAACTCCTGGGTTCAAGCAATCCTTCCACCTCGGCGTCCTAAGGTACTGGGATTCCAAGTGTGAGCCACCATGCTGAGCTCCAGACACTAGTAACAATAACTAAAAGCTGTCCCCTGCCAAGAGCATTTAAGTGCTGGGGGCTGTGCCTGGTTCTTATTTGCATTACTCCATTAATCCTCAGAGCAATTATTTGAAGTAAGTTAGATGCTTTTCTAGCCCCATTTTATTGGTGAAAAAATTGAGGCCTAGAGAGGTGAAGTGAATTGCCCAAGAACACGCAGCTGGTAAGTGGAGGCCATGATAACTGAAGAGACTCGGCAGTATCCTGGGATGCAAGTGTTTGCAGATTGGGAAGCAACAGGGATGGGGTCAGCAGGTCTCTTCTTCTTTGGCAGGCCCTCCTCCTGGCAACATCAGCCTGCCCCTCACTGGGCACTGAGGGGACCTCTGCTGCCCTCTTTGTGGGCGCTTTCCTCCCCACCCGAGAGCCTCTTCCACCCCACCAAGTATTGGTTCCTGTCCCCAGTTCTTTCCCCTTAGGAATATCTCCCTACCTTTAGCCATCAGAAGCCGCATGTCCCACTTTCATTGCCTCTTGCCTGTGACAAGAGTGACAGGGAGAAAGGCTGATAAAACCGGTCCACGCTGCTGCACTGCTGAGAGTGGGCTGGCTCCAGCAACCTGATGGCACCCCTCTTCCCTGGCAAGAGGGCACTTAGCAAACATGACACAGGCAATACAACAACCAGCAAAGCCCTAGTTCCTGAGTTAGTGACACATGGCTCCTGCTTCTACCCAGGCCAACAAGCTGATGCACATCATGCACTTAGCCCAGCAGCAATAAAGATTCATGCTCTCCACACTTCGCACCACTCATCAATCAGTCCTTTGACTTGCTTTTGGTCTGCTTCTTCTCCCGATGTTCTCAACTCTTCAGAATTTTGCTCCAATATATCATCGCTTCCCATTTCTTTAACAATTTATTTCCTTCGATTTCTTCTCTTCTGCCCAGAATTTTACTGTTCCTCCTGTGGTAGGTGGGAAAAAAATGCCCCCCTAAAGATGTATTCATGTCCTAATTTCTGGGACCTGTGAATATTGCCTTACAAGGCAGAGGAGTGAATATCATCTTCGTTGGCAAAAGATGTGATTAAGTTAAATTTGTTGGAAGGAGGAACGTGTTCTGTATCATCAGGGTGGTCCTAAATCCAATCATAAGTGACCTTTTGGAGAGAAGCAGAGGGAGTTTTGAGACTGGCATGCAGAGAAGGTGAAGATAGGGACTGACATTGGAGTGATGCAGCCACAAGTCACAGAGTGCCCACAGCCACCAGAAGCTGCAGAAGGCAAGGAATAGACTTTCTTCTGGAAGCTACAGAGGGCGTATGGCCTGTCGACATCTTGATTTTGGGCTTATGACTTCTAGAACCATGGAAGAATGAATTTCTGTTGTTTGATGATGCCGGTTTATGGCAGTTTGTTATGGCAGCCCTGGAGGGGAACACACCTCCTCCCTGAGCCCCGGCTCTCTCTTGCAGCGGCTGCATTTCTTTCATACCCGTATCATCACTCTGCCCTGAAATTTGGTTTCAACTGCCCTGATAAGGCCAGCTGCAGCCTCTTAACTCTCTAATGTCTAGGCCAGGCCTGTGGCGTTCCATGCAGCTTCCTTCCTCTCCGATGTTACTTCTAATTTTGCCCATCTTTTCTGTGTAACTTTTCCTTCCTTTTGGGCTTCCATTTCTCTGTCAATCTTTGAAGCACTGGCTGTCATCTGGATTCCCCTTGTTGATCCAGTGTCCTCTACGTCCACATGGCCTACTCGTAAGATTTAGCTAGAAGGCCCCTTGATGTGGTTTAGATATTCATCCCTTCCAAATGTCATGTTAAAATTTGATCTCCAGTGTTGGAGTGGGGGACTGGTGGGAGGTGTTTGGGTCACGGACGTAGAGCTCTCATGCATAGCTTGTTGCCATCCTTGCAGTGATAAGTGGGTTATCACTCTATCAGTTCCCAGGAGACCTGATCGTTAAAAAGAATCTGGCACCTTCCTCCCTTCTCTCTCTCACTCCCTGTCTCGCCATGCAGCATGCTGGCTGCCCTTCCCCTTCTGCCATGACCGGGAACTTCCTGAGGTCCTCGCCAGAAGGAGATGCCAGCACCATGCTTCTTGTACAGCCTGCAGAACCTTGATCCAATTAAACCTCTTTCCTTGATAAATTATTCAGCTTCCAGTAGTGTTTTATAGCAATGCAAATAGACAAGTGGACTAAGACCCATGGTCATTGGCGAGGGCTGTGTTCAAGTCTTACTCCAAACCTCAATCACTACTCCTCCTCTTTTGCTCCCAACTCCCACAACCTAAGCTGACTCTACCTCTTTTGGTTTTGTTAGAATCAAAAGTAGCAATCATCCACGGCCACAACCAAGAGGCACATTAGACACAGCGGGGCTCCTGTGCAGGCCTTTAATGAAGGCCCTCATTGGCTGCTATCCTGGCTTTCCGAACATTCTTTGTCTTACACTGTGGAACACAGCCAGAGCTGGGACCAGAAAAGGGTTCTCTGTCCCTGGGGGTCCTATAGGCCTCACTCAGACTTTCTACCAGGTTATTCCAGTGCTTATCCAATGGCTCCTGAAAAAATGCAGGCCACTCCTTCAGCAGGAGACCAGCCCCCTGGCCACTGGCTCGCCTGGGCACACCATGCCCTCAGTATTCACGCTGCCTGTTGCTAATAAGTAAGAAAGGAGCAGCAAAATGCTGTGAGCGGAGCCAGTAAGGGGTGAGCCTGGGACTGGCGGCTTCATAGCTCAGTAACAGGTGGGAGGAACCGCACAGCTGCAACTAGAGCCTGGGAAGTGCTGTTATCTATAACAGGCTAGGCCCAGCCTTTATATTTTTAGTCACCTTCTATCAACTCTTAAAGCTGGGAATCAGAATCATTTCTCTGATTATACTTACTTAGGCCAAAAACAGGATGTAGGTATTTTCAGCATTCAGACAGCCTTCCCGGACTAGGACGAGCTATCAGCTATAATCACATGCGCAACTAGCAGATCTTTACTTCCAGCCTGGGCAGCTCCTCTGAACTCCAGCCTAAAGTCATTCCTGCCTTGATACCCTGCATATTCCTCAGGCTCAGGCTCAGGCTCCAATTGAAATGAATTCTCTTTCTTCCCCTCTATTTAAAATGTTTTCCTAAATTACTTACCTTATTAGTCAGCAACCCCATCCACTAGCGGCTGATGCTGGACCCTAGGGAACCTCTTGACTCCTCCCTCTCTCCTTACCCCTGTGCTAGCATTCTGGGGTCCCTTCTGCAGGCTTCCTAAATCTTGCCCCTGCCCTTCAGTGCTACAGCTCCCTTAGCCGTATGCCTCAGTCAAGTTCTCCATCTCCCTATAACTCATTTTCTCTTGTATAAAATAGAAATCTTCATAGTGGCTTCCTGGTAGAGTTATTGTAAACATTAAATATGAAAAACTTTTAAGAGCTTTGAATGGTGTCTGGCACATAACAAACACTCCATAAATATTAGTGGTATTATATTAAAATCTTTATCATCTTCTATATATTAAACTACTGGGTTATTGACAACGGATTGGGCCTTCTGCCTTATTTTGTCCTGTTCAAATCTATTCTTTCCAGAGCTACCAGAGTGATTGATGATTTAACACACAAATCTAATCATATCATCCCTTTTAAAAACCTCTTCAATGGTTTCCCCATTACTTACAGGATAAGAGAGTTTCCTAACAAGGTAAATGAGCCCCTCCGTGACATGACTACTGCTCAACTCCTCAGCTTCAACCCAGCATTTTCTGACACATTTTATGTTCCATCTGCACTAAACCATGTAAAAAATCACTTAATCGTCAGGGAGCAGGTAGGTGCCTGTGCTCACAAGCTCTTTTTCTGATGTGCCCCACCCCACCTTCAGCCCACACCTTTCTTCCAGTGGCTAACCCTCATCAGTTTGGGACTTAGTTCACGTGCCCCTTTTACCCTTTCTCACCACCTTTAGATACTGGGCCAAGCGCCCCTAACTTACAGCCCTGAGCATACTGATATAGAATGTAACCAGCTGCATAGGGAATTACGTGTTTATCTCCTCTATATCTTTTTCTGCTTTGGATCCCAGTGTGTGGCATGGGACATAGATAATGTTTCCAAAATGCTTGCTCTGCTTAATTGTCTCCTCTGTCTAGGATTAGCTAAAATTCCAGAGTGGGTTTACAGAAGCCACAGCTTTGCCACTTTGATGCATCTGGAAAGCCAGAGAGCAGGCCTGCCATGCTGTACCATGCACACTGAGCACTGTCCAGCTCCAGGCTTTCCACGCAGGTAGATAGTGTGTTTGGCAGCTCCTGGAACTCGGTGGTACAGTGGCCTCCTGGAGAGGCCACAGCAATATGAACACCGTAATTAATTAGGAAGCAATTGCTCTGAACACTGTTAACATAAAACATTTAAGGTCAGTTAAGGCAAAAGGGCCCAAGTAGTAAAATGCTGGGACCAGAGGGCAGAAGACTGAAACGCTGGAAGGAGACAGGACTTGGGGACTGGAACGTCTGTGGAGGTGGCCTCCAGATGCATGGCTGCAAGGGATGGGCACAGGTCCACAAGGATCCTTGCTCCAGGTAGATGGTGGGGGATGCAGGGACTTCAGCTGGGTTGCCTGCTTCTGCCCCTGGGCAGTCATAAGGGCTAAGCCTTCCAGTCCAAGAAAGAACACGAAATTGAGCA
Source organism: Symphalangus syndactylus (assembly GCF_028878055.3). Lineage (NCBI taxonomy): Eukaryota > Metazoa > Chordata > Mammalia > Primates > Hylobatidae > Symphalangus > Symphalangus syndactylus. Next base: position 148,198,561 of record NC_072425.2, read on the forward strand.
ATGCCGGGTAGCAGTGCCTCTCTGTGGCTCTGTGGGGTGTGGAGGGCTGGACTCAAGTCCTGCCAGGAAGGATGACCCACCGGAACCAAGGATGGGTGATGTGGGCACCTCTTGGTCATGTGAACACTGTGGGGCAGGTAATGGGGTGAGGGAGGCATTGTCACAGTGGCCACGGATGCCCAGGCCATCCTCAGGTGCTTTCTCCCAGGAGGGAGTGGAAGCTAGAAGCCGTCAGCAGTGATAGGGTCCTCAGGCAGCCAGGCCTGGGTGCTGGGATGCTGGCTGGGGGAGGCAGCTCATTCTGCACCTCACACCCTCAGTGAGAGGATGCAGTGTCATTTTAGAAGGGTTTTCCAGGGAAAACAAGACCCCTTCCACATGGAATGTATACATGGATCACAAGAGGTGTCCTTGTTTCAGAAATATTAAAATGAGTAGTTCAGGAAGTAGGGAAGGCGAATCCCGCAGACAGGCACTTAGGGGAAGGCAGAGGCAGCAGCCCTCAGCCAGCTGTGCATGCCCAGGACTGCAGAGGATCCTGGCGGGCAGGCAGAGAACCCCATCCCTACGGAGACCCTCGTCCCTCCCTGTGCGGCTTATGTTCTGAAGCACTGACTTGTCAGACTGCAAAGCCCCAGAGTGGCTCTGCTCTCCTCCACCCTCCAAGCAGGGCTGGGCCAGGATTCTCCCTTTGCTTCAACGTTTTCCACGATTTCCCAAGAAGATCCTATAGTCCTCAGTTGCCTGTCCAAGGGCTTTGTGCCACTATCTGTCACTGACACACTTCCTGGTATCTGAGAAGCTGTCGAGCAGCAGAACAGCTGCCTGTCCCTTTTTCGGGATCTTTTTGTGCTGGGTCTTCATCCTTTCCTGGTTTGCTACCCCAGATGACGGATATTCCAGAAGCACTCTCTTTGCCTCCTGTACATTGGCAGAGAAGCAATTTATCACTGCATTTTAAAAAACCCTCATTAAGGCAAATTAAGGCAGCAAAGCTGACAACAGAGGGTTTTTGAAAAAAATAATGTTCATGAAATATTTATTAAAACAGCCATTGTAATAAATATTTGAAAACCAGTTATTAACATTAAATCATATCAGTGTCAAGCATACGTTACACGCCGTCTGTTCTGCTAATTGAGTGTCAGGGTCAGATGCTCCTTCTCCTGGTAGGTCAGCAGGAGCAGCGTGCCTGTGAGCAGTGATAACTTCCCAAAGTCTCCACCGAACCTCGCTCCACAACTGAGATCATCCAGCAACAGGGAACTTCCGGGAATGCGGGGCCTTCTCACAGCTTCCTGCCCACCTACGGAGACTGACAGGACAGGGGCTTGGGACAAAAAAATCAGCACCAGGAGGGGAGTTAAGGGATCCCTTAAGACAGAGAGTTGTCTCTGCCATCATTGACAATTTCTTTGGAGATGGGGGTAGTAGAGTTATAGAATGACTGAATTCTAGGAATCACTAGAGATACGGTGGAACAAGCCCTTATACCCAGCCCAGTGTGATTTAAAACTACACCACACCTGCTTTTGCTTCTATTTGTTTTGCTTTTCCTTCTCCATAAACACATCATGTCCATGTGTGACTCCAGCCCGTCATGACACCTGTAAATCCTATAACGCACACAGGGCATTTATAAAGACGCTATGGGAGCCCTGACCTTTCAGCCTCAGCTCCAGCTTCCCCCTCAGCCCGTCCCCGCATGTCCTCCTCTCAATGTTATTGACCACTATCCTGCCACATGTTTGCTCATTTCCAGTTTTACCTCCTGGATTGTGTTTTTTACTTTTCTTCAACACAAAGAAATTATAAAGCCTGAAGCACAAACAATCTACAAACCGAGGACAGACATAGTCATTTTAACCCTCCCTTTGAGGCTCATCAGTATCACTGTTGGCTTCCTTACCTGTCTACCTGCCTCTGAACTGAGCTCTGTCCAACGTGTTCATTCCAGCAGAGTCGCTGGCTTTTCTTCCACTCCTGATGCTCTATGAGCTCCTCCTTCCAGCCGTGGGGCTGTTGAATATGCCATTCCTTGGCCTGGCTTGCTGTCCCCTCAACCTTAGCCGTCAGCTCCCTTCTTCTCTCTCTCCAGTCACAGCTCAGGTGCCACCTTGGGCTTCCATGGCGCCATGTGCCTCATATAGACCTCATCACAACTGTCATTTGCTATTCATCTGTGGGACTATCAGGCCAATGTCTGTTTGTCCAACTAACCGGATGATCCATGAGAGACAGGATCCACGTAATTTATCCCATCTTGAAGCCTAGCATTTAGCACAGAGCCTGACACATAGCAGGTGCAAATAAATGTGTGTTTAGTGAATAAACTAATGAGTGAATAAATAGGTGGATCCTCTCACAACTATTAATATGTTCCCTCTGGATATTTTGTATAAGTTCCTACATTATGAAATCATTTAAACATGCACACAAATGTGAGTGTGTGTGTGTGCATGTGTGTGTGTATATATATATTACATTTGTAAACCACTATATGTAATATCATTTACTACATAAAACCAAACAATATGACATATTCCTGTGTTATTATTTCCACTAAGGCAGGACTCTGAGGCTCAGAAAGCTTAGGTAATTTGTTTAGGGTCATACAGCTCGTGAAGAGTAGATCCTAGGCTTCTGATTTTATGCTTTCTCTACTACATCTTGCAGCTTCTTCTAAAGTTAGATGATTTGTGAAAGGCTCAAGTGCATAAGTCACACTGACTGTATGGATATAAAAAATGAATTTTCTTTGGGTTATCCGTTCCTCCCTTGCTCATTTCTTATGACTTCCACCCAAGATTCCTGACAACTGGGTCTAAGGTAAGTTCGTTGTGTCTATAAAAACGTGGATAAAAGGCAATGGTAGAAACTGCATGTGAAAAGTGGGACATCAGTGTGCTTTGTACTTTGCACAGCAGAGTCCTGAGAAAGTCCTGAGCAGGGATCTTACTTAAATGGATTCAAGTTTCTGAGTCCTTAACAGTTCCAAAGCCTGCAAAGATGCTATCGCAATGTACCAGTAAACATAATAATAAGAAAACTGTTCAAACCTGATGAGGGGCAAAGCCAATGATTATTTTTCAATATAATATAAACTGAATGATTCGCCAGTGGGGCAAGATAATTATCCCATGAGCTTTCCTGAAAGAACAGAATAAATGTGCATTCTACAAACCACAGTCTCAGATGAAGCAAAGCAAGAAAATAAATCTTAATGTCAGGATAATAACAGATATAGTAAAATCAATATTGATTATTTGGAGAAAAAGGCAGTAAAAATGTTAAGTTCTAACGCTAAAATTATACTAAAACGCTAGAGTTTAAACACAGAGTATGGGTGTGGAATGCATATAAAGCATTTTCTGAGCACCAGTACAGATATTTTATTTCTAGTGTCAACACTCTCTGCTTCATGGGAGGATACGGCTGCGCGTTTAGAGGCCTCAGAAGCAGAAGGCGGTGATAGTCCCGACGGTTTCGATTAATTGGGATCTCGTGGGGTCTGTAAATCTCTTACCTTTGTTTTTGGCCCTGTCATATTTCTCCATGGCCGTGGGGACAGGATGGAGGTATATGTGTCCTTCACGTTGATATAAGTGAAAAGAAGAAACAAAGAGCAGAAACTGCCAGAAAAAAAGTGAACTCAGCTCCTCTGTAGTAAGATGTGTAATGCTAAGCAGCTCACTCACTCGTCTTGCTGCTTCTGTGACGTGAAGGTATCTTTGCAGCTAGGATGAAGAACCATTTATCCATGGAGGCTCTGCAACCCACAGAGAAAGGAAACTGAAGACCAAGCAGAAGTAAAATGCAAGATAATTTAGTTTATTTTGAAACAGAAAGTGTCCTGAAGCTCGTTAAGCATACCCATTTTAACAATGAGAAAGCATAGTCCAGTTCAGCGAGGCTGCACCATATGCGCTAAGATGTGCATGTGTGTACAGACACAGTGCACCTTTCCAGTGCTGTTGAGATGAGGGGAGCAGGAGGGTGTCAGGGGAGGAAAGGTGACAAAGAGTGCATTTGTAGGATGAGGACAGAATGGAGCTCCGAGAGAGAGAGATGGTTGCACAGGGGAGGATGCCGATGACAGAAACATGCTGGGATCAAGAGTCTTGCCCCTGCTTCTGACTGTTGTGTTTGTTTTTATTATTATTATTTTAGTTTAGCTTAGTTTTATGTGACGGTATTAATTGTATATGTTTATGGGGTACAATGTGATGTTTTGATAGATGTATACATTGTGGAATGATTAAGTCAAGCTAATTAATATATTCATCACCTCACCTACTTATTTTTTTGTGGTGAGAATATTGAAAATCTCTTTTAGCAATTTGGACAGAGTCTCACTCTGTCACCCAACTTGGAGTGATCTTGGCTCAATGCAACCTTTGTCTCCCAGGTTCAGATGATTCTCCTGCCTTAGCGTCCCAAGTAGCTGGGACTACAGGCGCTCACCACCACACTCAGCTAATTTTATTCTGTATTTTTAGTAGTAGAGATGGGGTTTCACTACGTTGGCCAGGCTGGTCTTAAACTCCCGACCTCGTGATCTGCCCACCTTGGCCTCCCGAAGTGCCGGGATTACAGGCGTGAGCCACTGTGCCCGGTCGACATTATTATTAATATAGTTACTATGCTCTGCAATATATCACTAAGACTCATTTGTCCCATCTAACGAAAATTTTTAACTCTTTGACCTACATCTCCCCTTTCTCCAACCCCCTCTGTCCCTCAACCCCTGGTAAGTACCATTCTACTCTCTGCTTCTATGAGTTTGGCTTGTTTAAATTCCACACATATGCAAGATCGTGTGGTATTTGTCTTTCTGTGCCTGACTTCCTTCACTTAGCACAATGTCCTCCAGATTCCTCTATGCTGTTCCAAATGGCAGGATCTCCTTCTATCTGCAGCTACACAGTGTCTTATTGTGTATAAATATCAACTATTACTCAGTCTGTCTTGGCCCCGGTCCTCTTTTCTAAAATGAGGAAGACATAGAGAGATGACACCTCAACCCCAATGCCCCAAAGTCTACAGTGTTCAGAAGTCCCAACGTGTTCCTCACCCGGGCCCTATACCTTGGTGACGCTTCCTATTATCACATCAAATCCACCTTGAACATTGTCTATTCAGCTTTAATCAAGATAATATATGCATATTGTAATAAATCAAGCATTATAAACAGCCCCTGGCCCCACCCCCTATTCCCTCTATTGTCAGTCATGTTCTGTCCTTTTAGAGTGGTGATTCTCTCCCGGTTCCACTTTCCATTCACCTGGGACATTTCAAAAAATCTCAACACTCCAACCTTATCCCAGTGGAATTAAATCATTCTGAATCTCAGGGGTGGGACACAGACATCAGTATTTTTTAAGGCCCCCAGATCATTGTGTTGTGTAGCCAGGGTTGAAACCATGTCCTAATCTAGGGTCTCACAATAGAACCTAGGAAGTATGCTTAAAACTTTTTCTTTATTTCCCAGTTGTAGTCGATCTTAATTTACTTCTTATATAAATGATGAGAATTTAGGTTATCAATGATCCTTCTACACACACACACACACACACACTATATATATATTTATATTATATATATGTATATATGTCTCCTCAATATTTGAAAATTTTATTGTTGCTTTTTAAAAGATCACGCTATTTGGTTACACTAAATATATATACTTAAAATATACTTAAATCCTTATTTTTACAACATCAACTTTTGATGGTATCATTTGATTATTCTCTAGTGGACATGAGGGTATTAATGTCTCTAAATTTGTATTCTTTATTTTCTTCCCCTACTATATCACACTCTTTTTCTCTCGCTTTGTCAAGGCTGATAAATCATTCACATGCTGCACTGCAGCCACAAGCAAGGCTTCTGTTCTTTGTCCACAGATTTTCTTTAAAAGTTGAAAATTAATAAACAGCATTTACATTATTCTGACCATGAAACATGTTATTCAATCTCTGGCCAAGGAGAGGGCTGGGATCACATTTCCTTCTCTGTGGGAGGTCCCTCTAGGAGACAGACTATTCCTAGATTCTAAGTCAAATAGATTCTTTTCTTACACCCCATCATTTGCTTAAAATCATGCCCAGTTTACACTGTTTTCTATTTAGAACGTGCATTTATATACTTTTTTGGGAGAAATTAATATCTTTTTATGGTTGTGCCATCGTCTTTATCATGCCCTCGGTTATTTTTCAAACTCTCAATGAGACCTTCTGTCTTTATGAGTCCTCCGTTTGTCCTGCCCACTCCTGTCCTGGAATGCCATCCTTCTCTCCCCATCTCTATGGATCACCTTTAGGCTCCATACATAGCAGTCATGATGAATGGCCTCTGCTATCCTCTTAAGTGGGATTTTCTGTTTTTTTGTATCAAGTTTTTCTATTCTGGGATCATCCCTATGATGGAGTCCATTCTCAAACAATTTCCCAAGAAAAGGTGCTTGAGAAGTAACATTTTTTATCCTTGCATTCTAAAAGCAACTTTATTCTACTTGTTGATAGTAGAATATCATCTGAGTAGCAATCATCTAGACTTAGTTGATTGTCTAGATGAGCACAGAATTCTGGATTAAAATTGTATTCCTCTTGAACATTGAAAGCACCCCTTCATTGTTTTCCTGAATCCAGGTTGCTGCTAACTGGGAATCAGATGGGATGCATGTTTGATTCTCATTCTTTGTAGGTAACTTTTTTTTTTTTTTTTGGTCTATCTCAAAGCTTTTATGTTTGTCTGTGACATTATGTTTAGATGCAGTTCTTTTTCTCTGGAGTATGCTGGACACTCTAGGAGCTCATTTAATCTAAAGTCTCATGACTTTGATCTGTGGAAACTCTCATTTCTTGTTTCATTGATAGTCTTTTCCTTCCATTTGTTTATTCTCTCTTTCTATGTAGGATGTGCATTAGCTGGATGTTGCATCTCTTGAACGGCTCCTCTGTAGCTTAGTTGTCCTTATAATTTCTTTTCTTTGACTGTGTGCTTTGTATTCTAGGAGCTTTTCTTAATATTGTTTTCTACTCATAGCACTTTGTCAGTTACATCTTTAATATTTAAGAGCTCATTCTTACGCTCCCATTGTTCCCTTTTCATCATGGAGAAAGTATCTTTGTCAGTCTCTCTGAGATGATCATGAGGATGACAATGGTGAAAGTTCTATTCTGTTTCTTAGATCATGTCTTTTTCTTCCAGAGTCCTTTGATTTTGTCTTTTTCCTGCTTCTAGTTCTCCTTATATACAAACACTCCTTGTTTAGTTGTTAACACTGATGAAAGAATAATTGGGAATTTTGCTCTGAATGGCATGGAGAAGAGCCAGAAGAAGAGTACAAACATGCTTAACTAAAAACTCTAACTTTCCACATTTTGTTCAATTTCCTTAGGGAACTTTTTTTCCTCCTTTTTTCAGTTTAACTTTTCATTCTTCTATGCCTGCTCACTCCCAGCCCAGACCCTTGTAGAGTTTCATGGGGCAGTCTAGACTCCACTTCACCTGCTGGCCCCTTGTAGTTGATGGCATTTTGTACTTGCTTCATTAGACAGCCTGCTTTCTGTCTCCAAGAAATGTATTAAAACTTCTTATTGCTTAGTGACGCCGCCATATCCTAGCCCTCTTTACTTAGCTTACATGTTTATTTCTTTTTACACTTCTACGCTTTTGTTTCAATTGTTCTTTAAATGGGACTGGAGGTAATTGGGTATGTGCCTAGCCCACCATTTTAATCTTAGCAGAGTACAATTTGTCAAATTATTGCTCAATAAAAGTTCCTCAATTCTCATATAACCGTAATTTTTCTGAATTTCTGTTCTGGGTAGGACAGCTATCAGCAAAAGAAAAGTATTTTCTGGCCAATTGTCAGAAATCCAAACAATATTAACCTAAGCCAAATGAAACCTAGCTAAGGATTGTAGGATCATCTCTTCTATGATGGGCACACACTGATTATAAAACCACGGTTCCAGAGAATTTTAGAATCAGGTGGAACCTTTGAGGTTATCTGGTAAGAGCTTCTCATTTTAAGAATGAGTAAGCTCCAGCTCAGGGACACTCACTGACCTGCCCAAATCATGTAGCAATGAAGCCAAATCTACAAACTCTCATTCCGCTGTTATTTCCACTATACCAGTCTTAATTTTAATTAAATTGCTATTGATTACAATATAACCCCAAACCTTTAACTGGTGGTTAAAAGGCCGTATTTGAATAGGCACAGCTCAAGAAAGAGTAATGTGATCACATAAGAAAACCATAATTTTCTAACAGCTACTTTAAAATAAAATTCAAACTTCTTAGTATGTTTCTGTGGGGATCACATGGTAGACTCAAGATGAAGACATATTAACTTTTCTCTCTGGTTTCAATATGGCATTTTTGGGGGGTCTATACCTGCAGAATCATGGCCTGCAATGGCCCACCAGAGCAAAGCAGTGTGATCTAGAGACCCTGGCTGCTGCCAATGGGGAGCAAGTGCCTTGAAGGTGGCCCCAGGAGGGCACATCCACTGGCCAATGGCTCTTACTGCCATATGGGAGAAGAGACCCATGGTCCCAGGTTTCCCAAGAGTTTTCTCTAAAGGAAAGTGAATAGTTTGTGTTATTTACAAAGCAAATCATCAGAGTTAGCTGGAGACCACATTTTTTTGTTGTTCAAAAAAAAAAAAAAAGAAAAAAGAAAGGATAATGAAGCAGAGCTCAGGTCTGGTTCACATAAAAGCTGATGTAAAGCAGATTTACAGCAGTGCACTGCGTGCTTTTATGTGAGACTGAGCTCAGAGGGGGCACATCCATCTCTGAGGAAGCCAAAGTGAGCGAGATTTGAAAGGCGGCCTTTCTTTGTTCCATAATAGGTTGGACACTTCAGAGTAAAAGAATCAAAAGGTGTTAAGGATGATATTTATAACAGCAACATTGCACGCCTATTTTGGTAATAGGCTTTAAGTACTTAAGACATAGAATCGTCTTATATTTCATGTGCTCGGCTGTGTCTCTTCCTTTGTAAATTTGTCACATAGGAGTGATGTCAACACAGCTTGCAAATAAATGGTTGTCAAACCAGAAGGTTGATGTCCAGGGCCTTAGTTAGCTTACTGTTCTAAAGGTCTTAAATTCCCAGGATGATGCAGGAAGCATGTAAATGGATTGTTTCACAGGACAGAGGAGCTTACCTACATTATGTGAAAAACCTTGTTAATAATTATAAAGCTTAGCCTTCTAGAAGTTAAGTCTATATATCATGAACTATTCAGAAATTTGATCCATCCAAAAAGGTCCCCTCTGCCCTCGGTTTTTTCTTAAGCCTGCAGACAGAGTTAGAAACATCTGCAATCATTTCTGCAGGGTGGTCTTTGCTTTTTAAGTGCAGTTAGATTTTTGGGGGGTTCTTCACAAGGTCACCAACACCTTTGGACCCTTCAGTTTTCTTTTAGGTGACTGGAAAGGAGAGAAGGAAGAGGCAGCTGAGTAGAGCAGGGGAAACTGAGAAGCTTTTACTAGTGTGATAAAGCGGGAGGAGAGGCTAGACTCTGATATTGCACTTGTATCATGAAAGAAGCCAGGGAGCTTCCCCATTCATGTACACATAAGGAATTGCTGCAGAAACTAAAGGCAGCTTATGCCGGATGAGGTGAAAATGTGTTTCAGAGTCAAATAAGGGCACCTGAGCTTTGTAGAGAAAGTTAAAATGAGAACAACGTCTTTGTCCATATTGAGTGCATAACAATTAGGTGAGACAGAAGAGAAGATAGAAGACATATGGAGAGGAAAAGTTGATGAGTTTCCCCACTTCTGGTGTGAAAAGTTCATCAACTGAAAAGCCAAGAGTGCATGAATAACTAGGTAATAATGCATTTCACTGTCATCATCGCTGCCTTAATTCATTCCTCCCCCACCTACCCCTTGCTCCTGTCTTAGGTTCATAAAACGAATGTACATTTTTTGATGTCTGTTGGATCCCAAAGTTTTCTTATGAACTCCATGTAAGGGTCAGTGACAAGTTTCCATTGTTTGAAAGAGAATAAGAACCTAAAACGGATTATAAAACCAGACTTGCCCTGGGCCTATGCTGTCCCACTGAGCAACACAGACCAATCTAAAGGTACTAGGTCATCTTGAGGGCCTTGATGATCTCTTCACATCCAGAGGGAATATGAATTAACATTTTCTTCCTTTTGTTGTAGGAGTTTTTGCAGCTTTCAATGCACCAACTTTTGGTTTTCCACAAGACCCCACAAATGTACATTAATAAATATGTGTATATTTGAAATTTTGCAAAAGTTTTATACCATCTTCCCTCCTTGTCAGTCAAGGATGCAGTAATAGCAGTAGTGAGTTTAAAAACAACATTTATACACAGGCATGTCCTCTTTTTCTGGAATATCTCTGAGTAGGCAAGAAAGCTGTTAACCCACCAGTTGATGTGTATTTGTCTCCAGGGTGAACTGAGACCAGATGTTCATAACACCAAACTAAGTACACATTTGGTAATTATCTGGTGAATTTTGTTCAGTGGGGACAGCCCTGGGCCTAAAGAATGTGAGCCGTTTTGACGTCGTGTTGTCCACTTTCCTTCCTGAGTTTCTCTGAATCTCTCACCTGAGTTGCCCTTGGGGCTCACACTCCTCCGTGAATGACTGGTCTTCATCTAGCTCTGTGCTAGTGGATGATCTCCTGCTTAGGTTTGTACTTCCCAGTCTCCCGAAGGCTCCATGAACAATTTACAGTGTAAATGACAGGGGGAATTTCATTAGAGTGATAGAATTTAATTATCCACTTTTAGCATTGAGTGAAGATGCAAGGCTAACAGCTCCACACTCGCCAGAAGTGCCCAGGGACCATCTTTTCTGAAGATGAGTGTGCTTGGTATGTTCAGAGCCTGGGTTTTCATGCTTCTGCAAACCCACAGAGAATCTGCTCCTCTCCCCGCTGCCGGACTCACTTCAAACCCTGCTGGGTACTGAGCCCGAATCCCAGGCAGAGAATTCCAGTCATTAGATCTCACAAAAGCTTTTTATTTTGATCATGTTTCCATTTATCTTGTTTTTGTCACTCACTCTTTTATTCCCAGTCCTATAGATGACCAGGTCACTGTATTGCCATCTTCAATAGCTGAGTTCTATTTCTCTTTGAGTTATTTTTTATGGTTGGATTTGCCGGTTTTAGGGGGAAAATAGAATCATTTCAGTTTTGCCCCTATTTGAACTTATTTTGTGCCTACGTACCTCCCACTGAAACAGGAGGAGGATGTGCGGTGCTTGACATTCACAACGACCTTGTGTCGATGGAGAGCTCCTATTGGCCCCAGGGTGATGGTGTCAGCCTTGAAAACCTTTCTTCCTAACTTTTGAGATGACTTTTGTAGGATCACATGGCCTAAACAATACATGCTATGTAAGCACCAGAGGATTTAAATGTAGGAAACTTGTTAGAATTTTCTGAGTTTACTCATTTCTCCCCGATACCCTGTTTGATTTACCCATTGTGTAACCTGTATGGTGTTCTCGGATAATGGAAGAAGAAAAAGCCCTAAAATTTGCCAGAATCCCTTTTGAAAATATCTTCCTCTCCCTTCTCACAGTTGGGATGACTTTTACCTTTGTAGCTCAAAGCCCTAAACTGTCCTGAATTCCAGATTTGTTTACCTAAGTGCCTAAGTGACATATCCACTCAGGCATCTAACAGACCTCTCAAAGCTAGCATTTACCTGCATCTTGATTTTGCCACCAAACCTACACCTTCCCTGGTTCTTATCTTAACAAGTGATGGAGCCATTGACTTAGTAGCTCAAGCAACCACATTGCGTTGCTTAAGCAAGAATAGAGGATGCTGTTCTTGCCTCCTTTTATCTCCATTGCATCCTGCCAAAGATAAAATCTAATGGCCAATCCTTACACTTCTATCTCAAAAATTTATCTCAGATCTGTCTTTCCCTATCTCTACTGCTACTCTAGTCTCAATTACTATAAACTTTTACTTGGATTTCTGCAAAAGCTTTTCATCTCTTTCTTGTTCTTATCTATCTATCTATCTATCTATCTATCTCTCTGTATCTATCTATCATCTATCTATCTATCGAGCTATCTAATCTATTGAGCTATCTATCCATCTATTATCTATCTAATTATCTATCTACCTATCTACACTTGCCTAATTTTAAAATGAGTTAATAAAATGACTTTTCTCATGGCTTAATAAAACATAAAAGGACATATGGTAAAAAGTGCACCTCACAATACTGTACCACATCTATTCTTTAAGTAACAAACATGAAATTTAAAAATAGCAACTTTTAAGCCAAAACATATGTGATGGCCAATTTTTGATCATTTTTGACCTTCAAAAATGTCAGTTGAATATGGTTTTATCTACTAGTTTCTTATCATTCCTTTCAGCTACATGAGAATACATAAGAAATATAATTTATGTCCCCACTATTTTACACAAAAAAACAGTATCCTTTAGATTTGGTTTGTCCCAACTTCTTCATTTAATAATAGACTGGAGACATTTTGTTAACAGTAAGGAAAGAATTATTTTTTAAGCAACCATTTATCAGTCCCATTGTATGGCTATACCATTATTAATTCACCTTCTCACCCATTGATGGACATTTAGGCTGTTTCTAATATTTTGCCATCACACAATGCTGCAGTGGATAATGTACATCCATTGCTTCATGAGCACTTGCAGAGTTCTTTCACTCTTCACTTTCTCCAATTCATTTTCCAACAACCAAAGTAATCTTTTAAAAGCATAATTCTAACAATGCTACTCTTATGCTTAAGCTCCTCCAATGACTTCCCATAATGTTCAAAATAAAAGCCCAGTGCCCCATGCCAGGACCATGTGGTACAAATGACCAGCTGCTGCCAACCTCCTTCCTCTCCTGTGCCCTCCCCTGTGCCACCACACTCCAGCCTTCTGTGTGTTTCTCAAACATGCCAAGTGTATTCTATGTTGTAGGGTGAGGCAGTAGTTGCCCAGAATATTCTCTCCTGGGTTTTTCTATCACGGACTCCCTGTCATCCAGGTTTTGGTTTGAACGCGGTGGTGTGCTGGTAAATGATTAACAGGCAGCTGTCCCGGGAAAAAGGAAGCCATAATTTGGGGCATTTACCAATTTGTGTAAATATTCCACCATGGCCTATTTAAAGATACGGGAGTGATGTCAATCAGCTCGCCAACTTGTGGAAATTTTAATAATCCGTTCTTCGGAGCTGTTAGCTGCCTCCAGTTTAGCAGCGCTTGAGATGATGTTTTTCCTCTGAAGCAAGCTCCAATGATGGTTAAACCTGTTTGTTTGTTTTAAATTTCCGTCTTAACCATATCACTAGCATAGAATCTTTCTTTCTTCATTTACTTACTTACTTGACTATTGAATGATTCCTGCACCCCCACTCAGCCAACACACACACACACACACACACACACACACACACACACACCCCACACACACACCCCTACCTAAGTTTCATGAAAGCAAGGACCTTGTCTGTTTTTTCAGTGCTTTATTTCCTGTGTTCAGATTGGTATTTTGGCACATAACATGTACTCAGAAAGTGCTGGTAGAACAAATATACGAATAAATGAATTTCAATCAGTAATTAACTCCCCAGCTTAATTCTGACCCCAAATGCTTTGCCATGGTCCTGACTAGAGTTCACCTGAATGTGTCCCACAAATCTGATGCCACTCTCCTGAGTGCAGTCACTTTAAACGTTTCTTGGTGTGTGGCCGCTGTTTTTTTTGATTGCTTGGATTGGCAATTTCTCTGTACTCAGATTGCATGAGGCCTGTCCAGCTGCACAGCCTACCTATCCTAGTCCACCAGTTCTGCTCAGTCATCTCCTCCCACAAAAGGCAATTCCAATCCCCATGTCTGCATGTTTGCATAGGTATTTACCGGCGTCTATCTGAGCATTTCCTCCACCCCTTCTTTCCAATGTCAATCCTTCACAGCCCAATTCTTATCCTCTTTCTTCCATGAAGTATTTTCCTTTCTATTCAACCCACACAGATTTTTCCCTTCTCCAAACTTCTGTTGTATCTAAAGTTGAGAAAATTGCAATCTTTGGCCTAAAACAGAGGGTACATCTTAACTGTGGACTATATGCTCTGGGGATATTAACAAATTAGTATTAATTTCCTGTGGGTGATTATGGCACTGGGGTTATGTAGGAGAGTGTCTTTATTCTTGGATAATACCTGCTGAAGAATTGAAGGATAAAGTGTCATGATGTCTACAATTTACTTGCAAATTATTTTTGATATGTGAGAGAAAGAGAGGAAAATGGAGCAAAATATTAATAATTGGTATATCTAGATGCTGAGTATGTAGATATTTATCACTCTGTTATACTTTCATTATTTCTGTCAGTTTGGCATTTTCAAAATGAAAAGTTGAGAGATAAACTGGTGAATTAGAAATATCTGTTAGGCTTTAAAGCATACAGTTGTCTGGTTCCCACTCTCGAAGATCTGTAGCTTCTTGCTCAGTAAGTCTGGGTGGTTAAGTTCAGGTGTGGGTGTTTTTATAAAACTCTGCAGAAGATGCTGACATGGAGTCAGGTTTCTTTGAAGCCCAGTTGGAGACCATGGGCTTCCCTGGGGAATAGCCCTTAGGGAAGAGGAATCAGGGGAGCAGAATAGGACCGTGGAGAGAAGCCAGGCAGGGATGGGCTTCGCTGGAGCCTGGCTTCAGGCTGAGCCTGTAGGAGAGTTCTGGAGCACAAGTCACACGGCAGACTTGGTCCCACGTGGAGGTAAGAGGCTGGTCTTCTGTATCCCTGGGCCAGTCGGGTTTGCTGAGGTCTGATCTGGAAGAGGGGCTGGTGTGGTGGGTGGTAGCTGCCCACATGAAGGTTTGGCCAAGGATGATTCTCTGGAGAGACAGCTGTGAGTTACTCATCAATGCTCCAGAGAGGGCACAGGGTCCCTCCAGTCAAGGGCACCTGGGCAGACACCAGCAGGCTTCAGCACATGTGGCCGAGTGTTGAAAAGTACTGCTGTCAAACAGCACCGGCTGGAAATGTATCGCTCCTTACTTCATGAGCCCTAACTCTCCAGCTTGAGGCAGGAACCATGCCCGAGGCTATTAATGTCCTCTCCAGAGGCTGGCGCCCTGTTGGGCACATTCTAAACATCCAGTGCATACTCACTGGCTAAGGGAACTGGCTTGTTTCATACCCCTACAACAGCGTCCACCCAAGCAGTAAAAGACATTTCCTTAGGAGACAGGAATTCTTGACTCTGGTGTTGTGAGGAGGAGGGTGTAGAAGGCTAAGAAATGGAGCTTACCACTTGCTCAAGAATTCCACGTTATAATTGTCAGCTCCTGTTTTTCATTATCTGCTCTGTATCAAACTACCTAGAGCAATACATATTATTTTAGTTGGGGTCTCTTCAGAAGCAAAGATTTAAATAGTTGGTTTGGGAGGTGATTCCAGCGCACACCAGTAGAAGAGAGAGCTGACATGGGAAGGGAAGGTAACCAGTACAAGGCACATCACCAAGTGAGATGCCACCCTGGGACTCAGTCCGTCTGGGAAGTGCTGGGCCCAGCGTGGAATATGTGCCTCAGCACCATCTAACCCACGATACTAGGGTGCTAAGATACTTATATGCCAATCACATCAAAGTTTGCATGTGGGATTAGGGAGGTCTTTAATTCTCCAGTTCCAGGCCAGTGCTGCGTAGGGGCAGAGCAGTTTCTGGTCACAGAAGAAAGCCCTCAGGCGACACGATGCAGAAACACTGCCACAGTAAAAAATGGCATTTGCAACCCTGATCCCATTTCATTTTACCTACAATAGCCTTTTAGCAATATCCTCTTCTAAAGACTAGGAAGGGGGACCAGAGGAAGCTCAAGAGCTTCTAAATTGTAGCTATTTAGTAGCCATCAAAGCAAAATTTGAACACTGGTAGGCTCTGTCCCAAAAGTCAGTGCTCTTACCTGAAATAGGTCCTAAAGCTTTCGTTGGTGGTGACTCACGATTATAAGTGCTGAGTGAACGGATGGCCTAGGACGTTTGGCAGCTCTCTTTGGGCCAGAGCTCAGTGGTGAATAAAAATCCACCAGGTGTCAGTAAATTGGAAATGGGCTTAGAGGCAACGTACACCCTACTAAGTAGCAAAGGTCAGCTTGTCTAGAGAAGCATTCATGCAGGAGCCAGCTGGCACTGAGTGATTTCTCTGGCACTGCCTAAGCCTCTAGGAACACGCATCATCATTTCTGTCGGTCACAGCTCTAGCCTGCGTGGGGTTCCGGTGACTGCCTCCTCACCCTTCACGTCAGCGCCAAGCCCCTCACTCATGTCATTCTGCACCTCACCAGCTGTCTGTCAGGACCCTGACAGCTCTCTTCTAGAGAAGTCTCAGCTCAGTTGTGTTGATTGAAGACTTCTGCAATTCATAAGCACAAAAAAAGAAAACCAATGGGGAGGTCACTTGGGGAACAGCTCCAACAGAATTTACTAGGTAACAGCCTTAAGAGAGCAAGCTTTCGCTATTGCAAGGATTTCTGCATTCAGGGTATTCATGTGTCTCTGGTGTCTCAGGATTATTTGTGGTTGGTTTCACCAGCATGCTGGGTCACTGAGTTGACTAGTCCTGGGACACCATTCATATGAAGGTCCATGTCCATTGCATGGCCCGCATGCTGTGTTTACTGAGCCAGCTGGGTCTACAGCTGGAATATGTAGATCTCAGTCTTTAGAAAGAAGCGGTTGAGTCTCCGTTGCCATGAAATAGTGGCCAAAACAAAACAAAACAAAACAAAAACAAACCTTTGGAAAGTTGCAAACTCAGAGCATTTAAGAGAAGACCAGAGGTTGGAGGATAATCCTAGAAAGCTTAGCCAGAGTGGGTGGGAAGCAGGAAGTTGGATTAGATGTTCTCTAAATTTCTTTCCCAACTCTAAGATCATGCAATTTTAAATCTCAAGACGGAATACTTTTGATCCCTGTTCATAAAATAAATTTAAGAAGGTACTGATGTATTGTTTAAATACATCAGTACTGTACATGATGTACTATATATGATAAAACTCATATATAGTAGTCCTCCTTTATCCAAGGAGGGTACATTCCAAGACCCCTGGTGGATGTCTGAATCTGCAAACAGTACTGAGCCCCAGCCATACTATATTTTTTCCTATACTTACATACCTGTGATAAAGTTTAATTTATCAATTAGGCACAGTAAGAAACTAACAATAACTAATAATCGAACAGAACAATTATTACAATATACTCTAATAAAAGTTACGTGAATATAGTGTCTCTCTCTCTCTCAAAATATCTTATTGTATTGTACTCACCGATTTTCAGTTGACCTCAGGAAACTGTAACCTTGAAAAGCAAAACTGCAATAAGAAGGTACTACTGTATACATAGATATTTTCGAAGGATGACATTAAAATATAAATACATATGCTAACTTTTTTTCTAGGTCCCTGATGAATAAACTTACACTGCCCTTGAGGTATAAATACTGTAGTTTGGATATGACTGCTATAGGTGCAAATTCTTTCCTTCCCTGTTTCACCTAATACTGCTTTATAGTACCAAAGGGATTTTGACAAAACAAAACTTCCAGGAGCGCAGCGTGCAGAGCCATTCAGAGGACAAGAGCTCTGCAGTCAGAGAGCCCCAGGTTTAAATCCTGGCTCCATTCATGTTTAGCCACATGACCCTCCATTGGTTGCTTAACTTATTAAGCCTCAGTTTTTTTCACTTGTAAAAATAGGCCTAATTATAATCACAGTACAGTCTTATAAGATTGTCGAGACAACGGAGGTAAAGCATGTAAAATGCTTACGAATATCCTCGTGCATAGTAAGCATATAATAAATGGCAACTACCATTCATTTTCAAATGAATCTGCACCCCACCCCTGACCCCACCCCGAAAACATCTCCTTCCCCAGTACACAGTACTTATTGCTGGACTGGCTCAAAGATCCAAGCCCCTTACTAGGCTATGACGCTGCTGTGAGGGCTCTGGTGCCTGCTGCTTCCCCCTGGAGGCCTCCAGGTCCTGAGAAGTGCCTCTCAGACAAGTTTTTAGGATGGTCCCTGGAAACTTCCTGGTTGCTTTCAGGTATGGCCTCCTCCTGCCCAGCGTCACCATCCTGGGATTCAATGATACAGAGAAAAGAGTCTTCCTGTTGTAGGAAATGCATAGGCCCAGTGACAAGGAGGAGGTTTCCAGAAAGAGCCACTCTAACTTTGAAGAGAACTTGGGTGTTTTCTTCCTCCTTCTCCACTACTCTCATCACACGCCTTTGATCCTGGAGAGTGAAGTTTCTTTCTTTTCACTATCACTTATTTTCTTTTTTGAAGCACAATGTATTATAAATTTTCCTGAAAATTTTTTATTGGTCAATATTAAAAATAAGAGGTGAAACCAGAATCTGGAAATTATGAATCCGAGCGTCAATTTGTTCATCTGTAAAGTGGGGACTCAACTTAGGATTTAAAAAAACAGCCGACGTAAGGAAGTGTGCTTTGTATACATTTCCATATGTAAGTAAGGGATTATTTTTGGCTCTTCCTCAAGGGGAAATGGTATGATAAAATTGTGAGCAACAAACCAGAAAGTCTGTTTTGATCCTCCATTCCTCTGTGGAGTCTATCATTGACAGAGAGAGCACTGCACCCTGGAGAGCCAGAGAGTGCTAAGGCAAGAACGGGAGGGATAGAGGGAGAGAGAGGGAGAGGCTTCTCAATATAATTTAAGGAAGCGGGCTTCAGAATGAGAGGGGAGCAAAATGAAGGGTGAGGAATGTAACTATTATAATTCTGATCTATTGCACCATCTAAAAAAGACATCTATTTGAACTCCTGTACAAGCAGCAATTACCTGGAAAATAAATGTAATAAGGATCTCCTAAGTTGGCAGTAAAATTAGCATCACTGAATTTTAATTAATAGTCCAGCTTGGAGAAATATACTACTCCGTCCGATGGAAAGAATGGCCTCATCCATGGAGCACGCTCTCTCAAATCAGTGCTTTCAGCAGGTATTTTGTTTTCCCTCTGTTTCCCAGAGATTTTTGCAACTCCAGCATTACCAGGAGAACCAGTGGGTAAGCATACTGTAGCAGCCCATCCAAAAGAAACGCTGTTGGTCACACGCTGCCTCTGTGGACCTCAGTTTCCCCATTTGCAAAATAATGGAATGGTGTGTTGTGGATGGGAAAGACTTGAATCTCTTGTGTTCCTTTAGCCTAATATTTTTTGTGTTTTTGTTCAGACACGTGTTCTTTTTAGGTTCCTCTGTGTTGAACACTGCCACAGTGACAGTGATGTAGACAACGGTTATGGGGAAGAGTGGTTTTATCGAGAACCTAGGATGCGCGGGCACTGGGTGAGAGGCTTTGCAACCATTACTGATTTCTGGTCTTCATGACTCCCTTTGAGGTAACTCTTATTTGTGTCCCCATTTCATGGATGAGGAGAGACCGCTAAGCTGAGCCTTGTTCAAGGCCATACAGCTGGCCACCAAATGGTTGTGGTGGTCATAGGATGATGAAAATTAAATAACATTGTTTTCACTGGAACTCTTAGGAACCCCACTGATCCTTTTGAAAGTCAGAGAAATGTCCTGCCTCTGGGACTTTTAAATTTCGCAGGGCGGAGTCTTACAAGATTCACCAGCCCCTCACCCATCACATTCCCCTACGGATTCGCTGCTCCTCCCATTTCCGCTTAGTGCAACTATTTTCTCATTGTAGTACTCTGAAAATGTTCAGATCACCTTTGGTTATCTCTTCCTCATTCTTCATATCCAAGCATTCATCAAATTCTCTGCTTTCATTACTTAATTCAGTCTAATATGTCAGATACTGCATGAGAAACTTAATCATAGTAGCTCCTTGATTTATATAGTGTTTTAGAGTTTTCAAAGAGCGTTCACGTGGATTATCTTATTTAATCCTCACAATGGCCCTTGAAATAGATGATGTATATTTTACAGCTAAAGAGATGGAAGCTCAGAGAGGACCAAAGTCGGATAGCTAGTGTGAAGAAGAGTTGTATTGTAGCCCACATCCAAGTTTAAAGGCCAGTGTTCCAAGTAACATGGTCTTCCTCAGTGTCTCCTGTGTCTGCCTTACTTTATTCATTTCCACAGTTTCTTACAAGTCCAAACCCATACCATCTCACCTCTGCTTTCTACGGCAGCCTTGTGGTTGGTACCCTTGATTCCTGTCGCTCTATTTTGATCCAGATTTAAACTCCAGTTCCTTGTTTTTAAACCTATGGTGGATCCAAGTTATATTCCTCTGTAAACCTTTCAAAGTTCTCCATTATCTGTCCTGATTCTGCACCTGCAAGCCTGTGTCCCACCTTCCTCAACTCATCTGTGTGTCTCCAGAACCTAGCTCCATGCCGCGCACATGGAAAAGCACTCAACACTTTGAGCACATTTTCATGACCCTCTACATTCTATTCTCATCAACAAAAGACTAATTTTTTGAAGAGCCAACTGCACCATGTTAGAATAATCCTAAATTCTGCTTAATACTTACAGTTTATATCTTTGCTATTCAAAGTGTGGACCAGAAGGATACACATCACATCAAAGCTTGTAAGAAATGCAGAATCTTGGGAACCTTGGGCTTAATCAAGATCTGAATATTAACAAGGCCCTAGGTTACTGGTATGCATATTAAGTTTGAGAAGCACTGGGCAAAAGATTCTAGTCACGATGTAGTGGGCCAAGCAGAGGCTCTAATTCATAAGTGCCTGAGTTTGAATCCCAGCTCTGCTACTTACTGGCTTCGTAACCTTGATTAAACTTGTAAAGTTCCCTGGGTCTCTACTTCCTTGTTTGTAAAATGAGACTAGTAATAGTTCACTGACTTTGAGGCAGGCATTTTGTATGCATTATCATTGCATCTTGGATATTCTTATTGTATTTTTGAGATGCGAACACTGAGGCAGTGTGGTATAGTCAGGTAACACAACACATTAGCTGGCAGAGTTGCAGTTCAAACCCACATCCATCTGATGACAGATAAATGCCATTTCCACTTCACTTTCCCATTCTGTATGCTCTATTGTTGGGTTTGATCACATATTATTGTGAAGACCAAATGAGATTCAGGTTGTTCTGGGTTTCCTACCCTGTAAAACTACATAGAAATGTTATTAGTTATTCATATTATTGCTTGCTTAAGTTGTTCTCTAATCGCTTTACATATTTTACTTTGTTTCCTTGTAGCTATCAGTGCCCTTTCTTATTGCTTGGATATTTGAAGAATGTGAGGTACCACTTCTTGCTGCAAACAAGAAATTCAAGTACACACTGAATGTACATGTGGATGCTTGCACAGGTTGATTAGTGATGGGCCAGAGAAGGAAGGAAAGGAGTCAGAAGATAGAGGAGAAGAAGATCAGTTGGCATTTGGTTTATCCAGGGAAGAGAAAAGTATGAAAGAAAAATGATTAGAAGTAGGGCTAGGAAAGTAAACAAGATGAACCTGGAGGGTTTTAGATTATTTAAGTAGGAAGTAGAGAAAATTTTTGAGAATGGCTTAGGCTTAAAAAGCTAGGAAATAAACTGGTCATTGGGTTTTAGATACGAATTTCCCTAAAATGTGAAATGAGTGTAGTATTTTTTCAGGAAGTTGGGCTTTCTCACACCATGCTGTTTGTCCTTTTGTATATAAATGTATCATTCACCCATCACTGCTGCTGTGGAAGTTCTAAGATATGGGGAATAATAGAGTGATCAAAGCCTTAGCAACATCTAGGAACCAGAGAGAGGAGGTACTTCTCCTGGAGGTGTTAGTGTCATCTGTCATATCACCAAAGGCACATCTACGGTGATTCTGGACCATTTTCCTGCCTTGGTGAATGGAGTGGTCACCACTGTGTTGAAGATACAGCCATCAAAAGGCAGCTGAATTGTGCTTTCTTTCATGTGCACCCCTCTGGGCTACCCTGTTCTCAGCCATGGGAGAGAAAACAGCATATCTGATTTCCAATAGTAGAAGGAGATTTTAGAATCTGGGAAGAGAGCAAATAACTAGCAGCTTAGGATGTCTGGGATTACTTTACATGTTAGTCTCAACCTATTGATTGTGTGTAGAAAGCTGTCAAGAATGAATATCTTACAGAATGGAAGCCAAGAGAGTCTAGCTTGTGGAGACAGCTGAATTCCTATGAATCTAAGGAGAAGATCCAGACTTCCTTCCTAAGCTGGATCAAGTTGGACGGTACCCCTACAATGTATACCTATAGCTTGCAGATTTACATCTTGTCAGTATTCCCGTGATCCTCACACTGTCCGCAACTGGTCTATTAGCCCATGACTGAGAAGATGTAAGGGAAAGTATTGAGAGAACTTCCAATGCCCAGTTTAAGGAGTAAACAAAGAAAGCATCACACACTTTGGTTTAGAAATAACTTCGTATTTCATTCCACTCCCCAGTTGAATAATAATCTGCTTGAGGGCAGGGATCAGGACAGCTGAACTATAAAGAGAAAATTATAATCCGAGTCAGATCTGAGACGGAAAATACTTGTGTTCAAACTCAGCACTTTGCTATTTAATTGCAGCATGCTCTGCAAATGTACTTAACCTTAATCTAGAAAATGTAAAATTAACACATTTCATGGTTGTTCAGGTAAAGTATGATGATATCCAAGAACATTTTTGTAGCTGTGGACTTACTTGTTTTCATGTTTGAAACTCTGCTTCATATATAGCAACTTTAAAAATTAGTGAGAGTAACTTATTGTTTGCTTCGTGCTAGGCATTGCACTAAAGATGTCATATACATTCTCTACTCCTTGGAGTATCATTTTGAAGTAGATAATATTTTTGTCCACATTTGACAGATGAGTAAATTAGGGCTTAAAAAATTAATGAATGAACCTGAGGTAGTACAACTGCTGCATGATGAAGCCAGGACTTAAATTTCCATCTGTCTCTTTAAAGCTTGGACCACCTTGGTCTCTCAACTCTAGCATCACAAGGAATGGTTGGTTGGTATTCTTAAGGACCTGTGGTTAGATTTATAATAATCTGAGGGAGGAGCAGAAGTGTTGGGTGAGCAGATCTTTGTTTCTGCAAAAGTCACAGGCCAATATCTTTGGAGACAAAGGCCTTTCATAGGGGGATTCAGTTAACTTTGAATTTCAGATAAACAATACTTTTTTTTTACTATAGCTCATGCAATATTTGGAATATACTTATACTAGTAAGTATTCGTTATATTTTTATTTGCTAAATCTGGCAATGCCAATATAGGAAATCATCAGCTCAGAATGAATTAGAGTTTTCCAGAACCCCCCTCAGGTCTTGGCTGGAGTCTGAGCAGTGATTCTGGAAGTGGGAGAGATGAAGGTCAGTGAGGCACAGTGATGAAGGTCAGTGGGGCAAGCCTACATTGGTCCTCAGGACATCCATATTCCAAGCCTTGCTCCACCCTGTCTGGACAGGCTGCCACCTTCGCCTGCCTGCTGCCCATGTGGTTGCAGCAATATGCCCTTTGTGCCCGGGCTTTAGACCAGAATTGGTCAGAGTCATTGTAGCATAAATGGGTGTCATCTTCAAGAACCAAAGGTTTGGGCAGAGACGTGGCCATGAAACAGGGTAATGTCTTACAACTATCTATAGGAGCAGGGGGTGTGGAGAGAATTTACATGTCAAAACTGAAAACCAATTCATCCAGAGCTAATTTCAGCTCAGACCGGCAGGAAAATGGCTGTTCAAATTGGTATTTCTATTGCCAGGTTTATTGACAAACATGAAATAAAAAAGCCTCTTTGTTTTACGAATTTGTCATAAACTTAAAAAAAGTCGAAAGGCGGTTTATATTCCCCAGCTGGTGGCATACTGGATTTTGACAGACCTTTTCCTTTGTAAGTGTGAGAATGCTGTGGTTGCTGAGGCAGGATACAGCCCCGTTCCATGAAGAGCAACGAGGCTCTGGGTCTTTGGATAGAAACTTTCATCAGTGCATGCTTCGGTGCATTCTTCCCTCCTCCCAGGAGGCCCGTCCTCATTTCAAAGCTGGAGAAAGCAGGAGCCAGATAAGGGAAGTGACTTTCCCAAGGTCACAGATGGACAAATGTGCTAGCTGCTGGGCAGAGCAGAGCTCAAATCCTCTACAGCTGGGCCTAGACCGTCTTCCCCCGACCATGCCCCAAACCTCCCCTGCAACCTGGCCAGGGAAGCCCAGGATGCCTACAGCAGCCCCTCAAAGCAGTGGGCACTTTTCTGCCTCTCCTCACCAGTTCACAGCCACCTGTGACAGGCCTGAAAGCCTGCTCCTCCTCTCCGTCACTGTTCTCTCCCAGCCCTTTCTCACTGGTGTTTGCAATCCTTCTCGGCTTCACTGTCTGAAATATGTAGGGATCATAACTTGTGGGTTCGTACAGGAAGCCAGCAGCCCTTCCATAATTGCCTCTGACATGGAAATACAGGAGCAGATGAGTAGCATTTGTCGCTGTGTGAAAGAACAAAAACCTCTACCGAGGAATTAAAGCCATAAATATCCGACAGGGCTCCTGCCTGTGAGCTTGTTCCTGACATCTGGAATGGCAGCTCACTGGAGCCACTCTGCTTTCAGCATCCTGCTGCACGCTGGCTGCAGTGAAGCTGTGAGAGCAGAAGGGACCAAAAGGGGAAGTGGGGGGAGCCAGTCCTGAGGGTGGGGGACTTCCAAGGGAAACCTGGTGACAAACAGGTCACTTTCCCTTACCATGACCACAGCGACGAAGAGGCCCAGACTCACTCACTCCCACTTGGAGCCGCCTGAAAGCCTGCCTGCCCACAAGAGTTCCTGTCCTTGCGAGAGGCAGAGCAGCTTTGTGGCTGATCTCCCATCTGGTTGACAGGAATGACAGCTCGGAGTTGTGCTCCTGGAGGGGAAAGTGCTGAGGGCAGAGAAGAGGAAAGAGACTGCAGCTTGGGGTTGCCCACACGGTCGTGGCAGGCTCTAACAGGCTGCAGAGATGAGGGAAGCAGGCAGGAAGCTCAGAAGAAAGCCAATTGATGACCCTTAGAAGGTGGGAATTTTACTAATGGGGCTCTCTCTTAGCAGATGTTTACTATTTCTGGAGGTGGGAGGGATGCTGGCGACGGGGATTGCATCCTATGCTAGAAGCAGCTGTTGAATGTGATTCTGTCATTGTGGCAGGGATTCCCAGGCTTGGTGCTTTTTCCTGGGACCAACGGTATTTGCTAAATGAAATGGATCCTTAGCTACTCATGACAATTTGCCCAGTGTTTTTTTGTTCTGTTTTGTTTCATTGTTTCTGGCTACTGTTATGAAGTGAAAGCACAGTGTTTTTCAGGGGCCCTGAGTTGAGTACTAATTGGAAGGGTACTGACTGAAGGCATTTCACCTTTGCTTACCTTGTATCTCTATCCATCGTTCAACATGTCTGCTAGTGTGATTGAGCTCCTGGATGCAGACCAATTCTAGCAAGCCATTCCTCATAAGGATGGCCTTGGTGGTTGCTAGAAACTCTCATAGGCCCTTTGTGCCTTAGTTTTCTTATTTGAAAAGTAGGAGGCCAGGCGCGGTGGCTCACATCTGTAATCCCGGCCCCTTGGGAGGCTGAGGTGGGTGGATCACAAGGTCAGGAGTTCGAGACCAGCCTGGCCAATTTGGTGAAACCCCGTGTCTACTAAAAATACAAAAATCAGCTGGGCGTGATGGCACGCACCTGTAGTCCCAGCTACTTGGGAGGCTGAGGCAGGAGAATTGCTTGAACACAGGAGGTGGAGGTTGTAATGGGCCGAGATCACACCACTGCACTCTAGCCTGGTGATACAGCAAGACTCCGTCTCAAAAAAAAAAAAAAAAAAGAAAAAAATATATATTAGCTAGTCTTTG
Source organism: Symphalangus syndactylus (assembly GCF_028878055.3). Classification (NCBI taxonomy): domain Eukaryota; kingdom Metazoa; phylum Chordata; class Mammalia; order Primates; family Hylobatidae; genus Symphalangus; species Symphalangus syndactylus. The sequence goes on from NC_072425.2 coordinate 148,224,428, forward strand.
TTCATTTGGGCTGCTATAACAAAATATCTTAGACTGGAGGTGGCTTATAAACAACAGATATTTATTTCTCACAGTTCTGGAGGCCGGGAGGTCCAAGGTCAAGGCACTGGCAGATGTAGTGTCTGGTGAGGGCAACCTTCTTCTCACTATGTCCTCACATGGTGGAAGGGATAAGGGCACTTTCTAGGTCGTCTCTTATAAGGACACTAATGCCATTCCTGAGGGCTTCATCCTCATGGTCTAATCACCTCCCAAAGATTTTACATCCTTATAATATCACTATGGGGATTAGGATTTCAACATATAAATTTTGGAGAGATGTACGGTTCAGTCCATTGTACAGCTGCACATCGTTTTTTGATTGTTAAAGTGAGTAAGGATCTGAGATTTGAGGTCTAAAGAGCTGTCTTCCTCCTGTCGTCTACCCAGACGAAAGCAGCTGAGCTTTTGTCTTCCTGGTTCTACATAAAATTGAGACAGATGAAAATGAAGAAAATGGAAAGGAGTTCTTCCCTACAATAATTTAGAGATAGAATTGAAAATGCCATATTTTTATGTATAAACCAATTTTGAGATTCTATGAAATGAAGATAAAAATAAACAGCAGGATTCAAGATAGATGCAGGCTATCCTGTTTTACATCAAGGCAAAAATGAGTAGGCATTAGTCCAAAACATTTCCTTACTCCTGGCTGTCTTGTAGCTTCCACTTTTAGGCCCCAGTGTGGGTGATGACAAGCAGAGGAGAAAACTAGGGATTTTAAGTTGACCTGCTCTGCAGGAAAGCCTAATGCTACAGCTGCCAAACCAGATAAACATACCTGCCTTTTGACCTATTTGTGGTATCTCACCAAGACCTTGGTATAGATGGACTCTTCTTTGCTTTAACATTTAAACATGTTGCTCTAACATTCCTTGAGTTTTCATTACTTTTAAGACACAGTGGTGCAGCTTGGTAAGAAAGAAAGAGTGTGGGCTTAGAACAGAGTTTCAGCTGCACATCCTGACTTCCCTACCAGTAAACCATGGGACCTAAAGCAAACTTTCTTCTCTATGTCCTGTGGTCTTACCTAAAAGTAAGGATACTAATCCTCGTCTGCCTGTGTTGTGGAAGGGTAGGGGACGATGCCTTTGCTCAGCAGATGGTGGAAGGGTAGGGGACCACGCCTTTGCTCTGGGCACTGAATTAATTTTTTCCTGTGCTCCTCATTCCTAGAAGTTGGCAGCACATGCCACTGCTTCTGCTAAAGGAGAGAGTAAATAACCTGGCAATATAAGCTAATTTTGTGTTTATTTTTGTAAGGGAGGATGGCTGCTTTTAGCCTCACCACTTCCAACTTGCAACTCAAGATGGTATGTTCACTGAAGAAGCAAAGATAGTACATTTGACCTACTAGGCACCCAGGAAGTGAATGAATAGTCATGCAAGTAAAACATCAAAGACTTGAAAAATTCTTCTAGGGGTTTTCTGTTCAGAGGTCCAATCTTTAGGATGTAAAAATTAAGTAAATAAGAAAATTATGTTTAATTTTTTTTTTTTTTTTTTTTTTTTGAGACAGAGTCTCCTTATGTCACCTAGGCTGGAGTGCAGTGGCGCAATCTCAGCCCACTGCAAGCTCCGCCTCCCGGGTTCACGCCGTTCTCCTGCCTCAGCCTCTCCGAGTAGCTGGGACTACAGGCGCCCGCCACCACGCCTGGCTAATTTTTTTTGTATTTTTAGTAGAGATGGGGTTTCACCGTGGTCTCGATCTCCTGACCTCGTGATCCACCCGCCTCAGCCTCCCAAAGTGCTAGGATTACAAGCGTGAGCCACCGCGCCCAGCCTATGTTTAATTCTTTTAAAAATATTTTGCAAATTCCCATTAAAGATACTGTATCTAGGGGAGTATATGTCATATCTTGCCATCTATGTGAAATAATGGGATGGAAAGACATACGTGTTTGCTTATGTATGATGGACTGTTTCTGGAATGATTCAGAAGAAATTGGTAACTGGGTGACACTAGGAAGAAGAACTTAGTGTGAATCGGGAATCAGAGGAAACTATTTCACTGGGTGCTCTTTGGCCCTTTTGAATTTTGAACAATGTGAATGTATTGATTAGCTCTTCACAGTAAAAATAAAGAAAATTAAAACTTAAAGTAGAGATTGTATCTTGTGAAAATCAATGTACTTTCTGTTCATTTCTAAGAAGTTAAATATTTGTAAAACTATGCCATGGCAAATGTACTTCAAAAATACAATGTCGACTCTAGTTAATACCCAGAGAAAATCCCCTTATTTTGTATCCATTATTATGCTGTTATGCTGGCTCACCAAGGATTTAACTCTCAGAGTAGTATTATTACCCCTGTGAATTCTGTGTGTGTGTGTGTGTGTGCGGAGAGACTCCCCTGGCTAGGGCTCAGCCCTAATGAGGCTGAGGTCTTGGGTCTGACCTGCAGATGACAAGTTAATTGCACTCAGTTCTGGGGGCACAGAGTGTGCCTTTCACCCTGATTAGCTGCTTGTGCATGTGGCCGTTGGCCTTGCAGCTTGCAGTGGCAACCCTGGGTGCAAGCCTGATGAAATCCACACAAGTTCATCTCTGAGTAGAATGACAAGTGGGAGGTCAGGGGAGCCCCATGTAAGGGTGGAGCCAGTCTGGGTGAGGATGGGGGAATATACGGGATACTTACAAACCGGGGATAGGTCTGCCAATCCACTTTCTGCCCACTGCCCTCCTTTTCTGTTCACACTCTTGACTTTTAAACTTTGTGGTTAGAGTTGGTGCAAGTGCTTAAGTGGGCTGGGAAGGGGGTAGAGGTGTTGCAAACATGCCTACCCAGCTTTATTGGAAGTTCTAACTAAATATCTGAACACGTTTTGGGAGTCGGCAGGTCTGGGCTTAATTCCTCCTCTGCATTCTGCCTCAGATCAGCACTTGTGATATTTTAGACATGAGAAAGTTTTCAGAGTGACATGCAGGGTGTGTGTATGTGCATGTGTGTGCATGCCCAGTGTGGGGCGTGTGTGTGGGAGATGCAGAATGTGAAGGCTGTGCCTCCCTTCTCAGTACTGAAAGTTTTCTAGATACCACTGAGGGTGGGAGTGGGCTGGGGGTGGGTTCTAGTCCCTATCTAACCACATCTGTGCCTCCTACAAATTCCCACATAAGAGTCCCAGGCTCGTGTAGTGACAACCAGGTTGGAATCACAGTTTTAATAACATACACTTGTAAAAGTTTATTTTTCTAGCCCTGCTCCCATGCTAATTGTTTCATTCATTAGGACTGGACAACCCTTGGAAATAGGCTTATCTTTATTTTGCATATGAAGAAACTGGGGCCAGTCTCGAGAGCCTCCTTCAATATCAAGTCTTGAGACTCACACTATTTCTCATCTATGAATAAGAGGTTTGGGGATATTTGGTATTTCTGCATCATGGTCTGATTCAGAAGCCAGGAAAACATGGTAAGAGTAGGGAGCTTGCTCACAAATTCAACTATATTCCTTGAAGATCATTTTCACTGGAGCCTAGATTGAAGCCAAATTTGGGGCCAGTTCTCATTTCACCTGAAGCTAGTCCTAATAGCCACCTGTTAGTGTTCATTGGTGCTTACCTAGCAAGAAGTTATTGGTAAATATCATGTGTTTACCCAGTAATTACACACCCTTGCGAATTACTCACTAATTACGCTCAGCAGGTGCAGAAGTCATTAACACAACACATCCCTGGCACTGGGGGTAAAGGAGGCAGACCATGTTGTATTAATTTAGTAATTGTTTATTATTCACCCTATCTGAGGGTAGTTTCACCTCAGAACAATGAGAAAGAGCTGTGTGGTCCATCTGCTGAAGCCATTTGTCACTGCAAGTCAAGGACAGAACTGAGCATGGGGCGGTGTGGGTGTGATTGGCCTCTCATTCTCCTTGTGTAAACTATGTGAAGAGCCAGACCGTGGGGATACTGGAGGTCTCAGGCCAGCCTTGATGGCAGAAGAGCTGGCCTTAACAGCCGTGTTGCCATTACCCATGTGGGTCTGTCCTCAGCAAATTTAAAATCCTTAGGCCAGCCCCCCAATGCCCAGCATGTTCCTCAGCTGCTGTGTGCTCAGGGAATTAAAACTAATTTTAATATTAACCCTAAGCAAAGCACAATTAGAAAGATAAATCTTCAGCAACTTTCTCCTACCCAGGCCTCTCCACTGCCACCTCCCAGCCCCGTCCCACCTCCCTGCCATCATGTATTATGAAGCCCAATATAAACGGCTTTGAGATTATCTGTAGCAACACTAAACATATTTGTTCAGCTAATCGAAAGCTGGTTGAAAGTCAGGCAGGGAGCAGTGGTGTGAGCCCTGTGAGGTGTCCTGCCTCCAAATGCTGGGAGGAGAAGACAGCTTGGTGGGGAACTTCCCCGCTCATTCCTTCAGATGTCCAGCCCGCACGTCATTTGTTCCTGGAGCAGATGCTGGCTTATCATGGCCACAAGAACCTATAAAACCAATGGTGAGATATAAGGCTCCCTTAGACGGAATAAGGCTCCCTTAGACTTCAAATGTCCATCTTCATCTCTGGAAATAACTGTTCATCTTTCACAGCTTTATGTCACTGCAGAGAGACTCTCCTTGTTTTTGCTTGGTCCCCTGAAGGAGGAGACCAAGATGGCAGGCACGTGTCTGGCAACTTAAGGAAGGAGTGTCCATGGGGGAAATCAGATCGGCTTCCCCTGGGGGCAGGAACCATGGTCTGGAATGATGGCCAGGAAGCGGGCTACTGTCTACCCACCCACAGGTTAGGGAGAGCTGGGCTCTCTGTAGACAGGAAGACAGCTAGATTCTCAATTAAGGAGAGAAAAGGGGCTTTATGATTTAGGGGAAACTTGGCCTGTGGCCTGGGTGACTGAGAACTTCCTACTTTACTCTGCTGAAAATGGGCTTGGCTAATGATACTAGGCCATCTTGGGTAGGAAGACCAAACTCTATTTCCTAGTTCTTATTTATCTTTCTTCTAAGAACCAGCACGAGGTTGCCTTCTAATTCACGTGTCTCACCATTTCACTGAAGATTTATGGAACGTGCCCCCTTTAAAAGTGTTAAGTACTTTGCTGTCAGCATCACCATCACAGCCTGCGAAGTCGACACTAAAGAGAAAGAAGTGGGAAAGGCAAAGTAAGAACAAAAGCCAGCCACGTCACAGGGCTCAGAACTCGTCCTGACAGCTGGGGATGTCCCCTCCCTCCCCAGGCCTCACATGAAAGGGCCCTTTCCAAGCTGGCTGGAGACTCTGACCCCCATTTCTTCCAGTCCTGAGCCCCAGCTACTGTGTTTTCCCTGCGGACACCTCAGACATCACCGACAGCAGACCAGAATCCTGAGCCTTCTGTTCTTCACATACTTCCCACACCTTTTTTACCCTACAACTCTCATCTTTGGCTTTCTTTAAAAATTTCTACTCTTTATATTACGAGATGTTAAAAACAGGGAGGTGGGGGCGTGGATCTTAGCTCAATTAGGGAACTCTGGAGTCAGCTTTCTCCCCACAGCAACACCCCCATTCCTCACCCTGCCCCAAGTTCAAGCTCTAAACCTGGAGCGTTGCACCAACCCGCTTGCCCTCATTCTCTGCGGTGCATACCCCCAGATCTCTCCTGTTAAGTCTCCCAGTTGTCCCCAATTTCGTGACCTGTGGCTGGTGCTCTAAAGAAACAGGCAGGATCTCGCTAGCACCCTAACCTTGAAGCTCTGACTGCGTGGGTCAGGGAGCTCTGAGAAAGGAAACCTGTGCAGAAGGTTGAGGTAGAAGGAGGTGTGTGCATCACAGCTTAATCCCCACTCGCTGGGCCGCAGGTGCTTCTAAGGCACTCGCAAGTGTACCACATACAGCACACGCACTCCTCCGTGCCTTTTCTCAGGCTCTCCCTCTGCCTGGGATTTCTTTCTCTACTTTTTTTGTGGGGAGATATTCTTGGTTCTCATTCATGGATCATTCAGGGTTAACCCCTTTTTTGATGCTTTCCCCAGCGATCTTGAGGCTGACTTAATCCCTCTCTCCTGTGATTCCCTGTTGCCCTTAGGCATAGACAAAGCATATGGGGATGGGAGGTGGTTCTTCCACTAGTTTGCAGGCTTGTCTATGAGATCTGGTTCTCATTTATCTTAACATTCCTAGTGCCAAGAGTGATACCAAGACACAAAGTAGGTCCTGAATTAGGCCGGAGTGAATGTAACTCCCAAAGCAAGCCAGCACTTTCCAAGGTCACCTTGACCTTTCTAAACACAGTCCCAGGGCTTTGTGGGAAGAGGACTGACATCTCTTAGTACCCACTATGTGCTAAACACTGTGATAAGTCCCTTACATCTGTTCCTTCGTTTAATTCTTAGAGTAAGTGAAATGGGTATTTTCATTCTGTTTAAGATGCAGAATTACTTACAGAGGTTAAGATAGCTTAGGCTGATAAATTGCAGATTTCCTATGCAAACCCACATTTCTCTGGCTCTAAAGGACATATGTTTTCCCAGCCTTTGCTGTCTCCTCAGGGAGCTGAGCAGGAAAAGAGTATTTCCTCTTCGGCAGGAGCACCCACTTCTGAGACCTGCTTTGTTCCAGCTTTGTGGGGATTTGTCCATCCCCTTTGCAGAGATTGATTGACCCTGCATGGGGGAGATCGGGTACATTCCCTTCCTTCAGGGTACCTCTTTTAAGTCTCTGACGTAAACACATAATTTCTGACCAAATCCCAGGCTCTCTGTTATGCACTGTCTTCTATTTTCCAGCCGCATCTGCAATTGGTTGCATGGAGAAAGTCTGCCTGGCTCTGGAGTGGAAACTCCACGAATTCACTTTGAATGTAGGGAATTCGCAATCGCTGCTTGAAAACAGTCCCTCTGAGCTGGCCCACCCCACTTCTCTCTTGTTAAAATGCCACTTATTTGGCTTTTCAGCCATATAAAGGTTTTATATGATCTATTATGTGGTGCTTTAATTACTGTTGTTTATTGATTATGATTGTATTAGAATTTCCATGGATTGCCAAGAATGACTTGGCAAAGGGCACACAAAGACAATATTATAATATCATTACCAGGAAGGCAGTAGACCTGGATTACAATGTGAAAAGCTAAGTAGCAACTGAAGGGAAGGGACGGTCCTCCTGACTGGTGTGGCTGGCGTGTAATTGCGAGTCTGTAATGGGTTGCTCATCGGGCCTTTGTTTGGAGTAAATGCTCCTAGAAGGAAGCAGCTGAGAATCTTCCCCAGTGTTGTGTAGCACTTGGTAGGACTTCAGTGAAATGTGCTGTACTTTCCGTACAAAAATAACAGCAGCCCGCTCTCAGTGTGTTTGCCAGCAATAATGATGCCTGTGCTGGGATCGGGCTACATATACGTTTGCACCGGATCCCCACTGCGATCAGGGCCACATATCCAGTGAAAGAAAATGCCCCACATGAGTACCATTGCTCTCCACTCATCAGCCTCATATTATAAGTGGCCACCGGCATGCAGGGTTCATTTACACTAAACCTCAACGCTCTGTGAAAGGGCTTTGCTAGAAGCTGTACTCGCTGGACAGTCACAGCTTGCTCATTGGCCACTGATTTATTGAAATTTTCATGAACGCCCATCCTGTGGTAGGTACTCCTCTCTCCCACCCCCCATCCTTAGTAGTTAGGGATAGGGAGTACATGGTCGTAGCTACAAAGAATTTAAAGATCTAGCACCCATCTTCACGGAGCTCAGCATCTGGTGGGGGTAGACAGAAACCCAAAACAACAATAATATCACCCGATAGGCGTTCAGGGTTTGACTTCACCACCCTCTACACTCTGATAATACTAGGTCATTACCAAGCGGTCTGCATTCATGTTCTGAGCTGCAGAACCAAAATGTCAATGCATTCCCTGCCCCCAGAATCACGTATTTATTCTCAGAAAAGATGAGCTAAAAATCAGCTCTTTGAGGAAGGAGCCACTTCACTTGCTCACAGTTCCAGTGGTTGCTAGTCTCTGCCTTCAGTCAGAGAAGGCATCCTGCTTCTTCCTTCAGAACTTTGGGCTTTTTGGCAGAAAAGATCCTGGAGGAAAAGTGTAGATCTGCCAGAATTGAATAAAAACATCTTCAGAGAGGACAGATAAAAGGGAAGAGAGCAGCAGGTCCTCAATGGGCAGATAGGCAGCCCTATGAAGAGAGTCGCCTTCAGGGTAGTAGGTTGAGGACAGAGCAGAGGTCTGCGGTGGTGGGCATGGGGGGAGAGTCAGGGCTCAGCCCTCTCCACGGAGAAATGGAGGAAGCCAGCCGTATGTGTGCAGAGTGGCTGGGTGCCAGGCGGGCACGGGGAATCTTCAAGGGGATAAATACTCAGAGATTTCCAACCCTTTTGGGATGAGTGCCAGGGAAAGAGGCCAAGATTCCAGGGAACACAGCCAGGACAGGGTTATTATAATCCCTAGGAGGATTCATTTGCCAGCTACTGAAGCAAAAGCAAGCAGCACCCTGAAATGGAGACTAGCTATTTCGGAGCAATTAGCCATTGGTGCCTGCTGTTGTCTTTGGAGAAGCTCCAGAAGCCAGTAGGGTAGAAAGGAGGGCAGGGAGCCCTGGTTTGCTGCAGGGGAGATGACTCTACCTTTGGTATCTCCCCACCTGACAGCTCCCTGCAAATCCAACACCAGACCTGAGATCCGAGGGGCTTCTGCTCCTACTGGGTTCACTCCCTGCCCTCAGGACAGCACTGAGCCATCACAGGCGACACATATACAGAACAGTCCCTGGCTGCCCAAGAGCATAAAGTCCAGAATGTTAGAGCTGACCAGATTCGCTTCTCACATCAGGATTTTGAGCCTGGCACACATTAATACTTTAGAGAATTTGCCTTTGGGGGACAGTGAATCATCCCATCATCCCAAATTATTCTATGTATATGCATTGTATATGTATATGTATAAAATTGTTCTGTGTAGATGCATTTTTTTTTCTGGTGAGAAGATCCAAATATTTATTAGAATTTCAAAGGGCTGTTATTTGTTTATACTACTTTGTCCATTCTTAGCCAAAGAGAGAAAGGCTAAAGAGGTCCTTACCCCGCCCATATTCTCATTATTGCTGTCAGATGTCACTCATCAACATGGCCTCTTTAAGGGTAGTCCAACAAGACCTGGACATCTTTGGGGTGAAGGCAGGATGGGGGACAATTGCACTTAAAAGCTTTAAGCCGCTGCTCCATAAAGGATTCCCCGGTGACTTTTTTCTCTCCACATTGCCTGTTTGGACAACTTTCCAGGCTCTGGTCTCACTGACTTCTATGCCTTTGGGGTTTCTTTCTGGACATCCTGGGCCTTGGAGCCTCTGGTGACAGTTTCAGCTCATTTGCTTTGGTCTGAGATCCTGCAAAATCCTGAGGCATGGCTTGTGTCCACTGCCCTGTGTATCTCTCCTGCTTTCCAACGGGCTTGGCTACTAATCCACTGGAGTAGAAAGAGGTGCTATTGCAGTTGAATAAAACAGCAACAAACTTCCAACTTTATGGAGCTAGAGAGGCAGTGTATTGTCTGCGTTTTGTTTCACAGCATTGGATACAAGAAGAATGGATTGGGTGGGTGCTGCTCCACCTGCATGGATAGATGAGACCAGAGGGGAGCCAGGCAATGCATAGGGTGCAGAGATGCTATCCTAGTGGTAATAATGTTTAAAACTTTGATGCCAATATAAAGGAGTCCTCAGCAACTCTTTAAGGAAGGATCTTTTTTTGTGCATTGCAGAGTAACTCTCCAAGTCTTTGTTGTGTGTACTCACCGTTCTCCATCCTGATCTTTTTCCCACAGCCCTCCACTTTCAGCCGCCTCCCCAAAACAGAGCTGTTGCTCAGCTGCTGCCCATAGCCAGGGCTGGGGCATGATGCCTTCACCCAGAGCTAGGAAGATACCAGATACCTTGTGATAAGATCATTGGAGGGGATTAGCACTTTCTAGGCTGAAGTTGAACTTGAATTACCTTTTGAGGAATCACATCTCTATGGACCTGTGCTTGCACTGCAACAGTGGGGAGAAGAGCATGACCCCAGCAATATTCTGCAGGAAGCAGCTCCAGCAAGTTCTGTGCTGGATGCTGAAGGGCGAGAAGAGAGAGGAGATAATGGGGTATCACAGAGGAGTTTGCATGGCTAATCCCAAGGGCTTCAGCTTCAGTCCCATCCCAACCACTAAGGAAGCGATAAAGCTGCCTGTGACTCTCCCTGTCCCTGGAAGGATGGGCTGGGAGCCAGGGACAGAGGCGCAGGACACAGCAGCAGTGTGCGTGCTGCTGCTGGGTCCGTTCTCTTTGAAACTAGATGAAGAGAGAGAAGTAGGGGAAGAAGGGGAATTGCTGTGTCGTCACTGTGTTTATTTCTGACGCCCCCAGAGGACAGTAACTGTGCAGGTGGCCTCGCCTCCCAGTCATGCATATCTGTGCATTTCCTCACCTTCCCTTCCTGATCATGCTTCTCAAGGACTCACGTTTGAAGAAGTTGGTATTTCTGGAGCACTCACTTTTTGGGACACAATCTAAGGAAGAGGTAGTTTAGGATGAAACATGTTTTTTAAAGCCTAACCGAGGTGAGGCCTCTGCCTTGACACGGGTCCCCTAACCTTAGGACCAGGTCATGCTCCACTGCACCTAGACACATCCCACCTGTCTGGCACTCTTTTTGTGCACCAGCCTTGCCTCCTTGCGCCACCTCAGGCTCCCGGGTGCAGGAACCTGCTTTGCATGCCTTCCTCCCTCCACCCCATGTGGCTAGCACAGGGCTCTGAGGAGAGACAGGGGCTAGGCAGCAAGGGGGCAGGGCAAGTCATTCCTTGGTGCCTCCCCCTTCCCAGGGTGCTCCTCTCTCCCCACCACTCTGAGCATTTGTCTACAAGTCAAAGACACAGGGACACACACAGGATGTGCCCACAGCAAGACAGCACTGTGATTTCTGTGCTCTAAAGATGAAGGAGCTTATTGCATATAAATGATCATGCGTCTTTCAATGGCTTTGCTAGTATCATCAGCTGGTTGGCTGGAGACGTGCCTGTCTCCTCCCTGGGTCACCGCCAAGTTACCATTCTTTGCCAGAGTTATCTTCTGATTAGGACTCTGGGCTCAGGTCATGCCTGAGGTAATCCTTTAGCTCCCGCTTGGGCAGTGTAACTATCAAAGGCCTCCTGGACACCTGGGTGTGATGCAGGCGGCCAGGGGAGGGGGTCAGATGGCCAAGCCTCAGGCTGAGAAGTCCAGGGGGTGGCTCTGGGGCAGGACCTGGGGCTCCTGCGCATGCTGCCTGCCCAGCCGCAGGGGGCCTCTGCTAATGGGAGGGACCTGTTGTCAGGCACAGCTGAGCCCAGCTCCTAGGGATAGGCACATGCCACAGAGGCCTGCAGGGCTGACAGGAAGTTGGTAGCAGACATGGGTGCAGTCTGCCACCCTTGCCTGAGAGGCAGGGTCTGGCTCCCGCACCATCTGAACATCTTGATTTGCTGCTAATGAGCAGCCGACACCCACCAAACCATGTGGCCCACAGCAGCTGAGACCAGAGCCTCCAGCCCCTGGCTCACCGGGATCCCCAGAACCCATGGCCATGCCTGCCCCGAAGCTGACTGGCAGGGCCTCCAGCCAGCGAGGAGCAAGGGCCTGGCTGCAGGCCCAAGGGAGGCCTGGCTCCCCAGCTCGGGGCCACGGAGCCCCGCAGCTGGCTGCACCTGGATCTCCTGAGGTGGAGCAAGGATGAAGTCCCAGCCTCATTATCCTGCTTCACACCCTCTCCATGCCTGCATGTGCTGGATGCTGTTATCCCCATTTTATGGACAAAGGAATGGAGCTGAGGAAGGAAAGACAGCCAGGAAACAGCTCACAGGCAGCAAGGCTGGGAAGCGACCCCAGGGGCACTTGGCTGCAGAGTTCATACTTGACAGACTTGAAGATGGTATCGCTTAAAAAAAGAAAAAAGAAGGATTTGTCTTTCTGTGCCTGACTTCTTTCACTAAGCCTGGTGTCCTCCAACATGTTGATTCATGTTGTCACATGTGGCAGGATTACTTCTTTTTGAAGGCTGAATAATATTCTATTGTATGCATACACCACATTTTAAAACCCATTCATGCGTTGCTGGCCCCTTTGGTTATCTCCACATCTTGACTGTTGTGAGTAGTGCCGCCATGACCATGGCAGTGCAGATAACTCTTTCAGATCCTGATCTCAACTCTTTCAGAGAAACAGGCATAAGTGGGGTTGCTGAATCATGTGGTGGTTCTGTGATTCCATAGAGGCATCTAAAATAGTCCTACTCCTAGAAGCAAGAATAGAATGGTGGCTGTAGGGTGGGGGTATAAATGTTAGTTATGCAAGATGAGTAAGTTCTAGAGGTCTGCCAGGCAACAATATGCTTACAGATAACCACGATGTGTTCTCCACTTAAAACATCAGTTCAATTCAGAAGATAGATCTCACATTATTTTCTTATCACAATACAATATTTTTTTTGGAAAAAAAAGGAAAGAAGGAAAGAACCCATGATGACCCCATCAGCATATCATTCATGAATTTCCTTCAAGCATTATGATTCTAAATATCAGGAATACTGGGGAGAGTAGAGTAGTAGTTATCTTGTACTCACCTGATACGCGTAAAGCATGCTTTTATGTCTGTCATCATATTTGATCCTCGTAACCACTTTCATGAGGTGTGTATTTTCTAGGTTTTTCAGGTATGCCTAAAACCCAAGGTCCAGGTGAGTAGGAGGCTCCCTGGTTGCACAGCCTGCCCCCACCTTTGGACGCTGGCTCAAGTGTGCTTCCCACTTGGCACCTGGAGCCATTGGCAGAATTGGTGTTGGAATGGGCACAAATCTACCCCAGGCCTTTGCCCTGCTTTCAAGCCCCTTGCTGCCCAGCTTTGACCCGGCGCAAGCTGATGAGTCTGTTCCAATCACTGCTCATTTTTGCGGTGTGATCCTTCAAATCCATTTGTTCCATTATTTGATTAATCCAGGGGATTAAGCCAATGTGCAGAAGCTTTGATGTGGCAGGAGGAGTGTTTAAGCATTTCTCTCTCCCCCCTGAAGTGCTTCTCCCTCCTGGTGGTACTGGGGAAGGAGAGGTAGGGCACATGCAGGTGAGAGAGAGCATGTGGCCCTGCCGATGAGAACGGCGGCAGAAATGAAGGGAATGATCTGGAGCCTCACAGTTTTTTACTGGAAGTAAAAAATCAATCCATGACCTTAAAGAAGTTTATGAATTCCTTGCTTAGGAATCAATGCACATCGATTTTTGGGCCTCTGCTTGGGTTGTACTATCAAGCGAGGAAAGCTGTATTTTGCTGGCGTTGGATTGGGGATGAGCAAGTGCCATTTCTCCCACATTGCCAAGAGTCAAAAAGAAAAATGAAAAAAAAAAAAATCTGTTGCCCAGTGAAGGTCTCAGTCCAGAGCCTGGGTCTTCGGGCTGTGTCTGCCAATCTCAGGGTTCTAGGCAGCTCCGTCAGAGGACGAGCATCATACATTCCTGAAAGCAGAATCCTGATTTTTCCTCCCAAACCCCTTTCCACGGCCCCAAACATTTCCACCTACAACCCGCCTTTCCCAAGATGGTTTTCTAAGCTTTGATTTACAGGGTGAAGGGTTGCTAGGAGAAGAAACGGTGGGAGATAAACAGAATGTGTCATGGAAAGGCACCTTCATAATTTCCATTGGAAGAACACTCTTCCATACACTATGTCCTTTGATCATCAAGCTCTGGAGCTGGCTGGAGCATGTATCAGTTCCTCATTTACAGATAGGGCATGGTGGTTAAGGAAGGTTGGGCCTTGATTAAGACCCTCTAGCTGATAGGGCCACACCCAGCACTTTACCCAGCATGTCTTCATCCTAGTCTCCTACACTGGGGTGGCTCCTATGATATGCAGAGGACAGAACGGCTCTGCTGTTATGGAACCTCCAGGCTAAAGGAGAACAACCTTTACATGTAGGGCAAATGTGTTGGCATGTACATGAAGCATGTGAAGGAGGTAACGTGATGGAATCAGTGTACGAGGATACGCTCAGGGACCCTGAGGTAGAGAGGCCGGCAAAGACATCCTGAAGGTATGGCCTGGGTTGCTGCAGGAGTTGAGTCGCCCTGGGGATGCCAGGTTCAGCATCTCCAACACTGAGCAGCAGTCATGGGGCGCAGGCTCGCAGGGTGGCTCAGCTGCTGGGGACACCGCCATCAGAGATGGCCCTGGCACGCGGCACATAATGCCGCAGGGGATCTCTGCATCCCAGCACCTACTCCTGAGTGGGGCTGCCATTGCCTGGTGCCTTGTCCAGAAGCCCAGTGTCCTGCTGTCTTCCCTTCTGCGTCCACTCAGTCAACAGCTCTTATTCTTTCTCTCCATTGTTTAGACAACTTTAATAAGAATTATTAGTCCCACACTGCTTTCTTCAAGAGCTGTATCTGGAATATTCTTTTTTATTTTTTGGTTGTGATAAGAAAAATATGAGTTCTACTCTCATAAAAATTTTTTAAGTGTACTGCATGTTGTTAACTCTAAGGACAATGCCATACGGCAGATTTCTAGAACTTATTCATCTTGTAGGACCAAAACCTTACACACAGTGAACAGCAAATTCCTCTTTCCTCCCCCCATCCCTTGGCGACTGCCATTCTGCTCTTTGATTCCATGAATGTGACTACTTTAGATACCGCATGCGAGTGAGATCATGCAGTATTTGTCTTTCTGTGTCTGGCTTATTTCCTTTAACACATTATCTTCCAGGTTCATTCATGTTGCCACGTATGGCAGGATTTCCTACTTTTTAAAGGCTGAATAATGTTCCAGGTCAGTGTTCTTTATCCATTCACCTGTCTATGGACATTTAGGTTGTTTCTATATCTTGGCTCATGTGAATAGTGCTGCAATGAACATGGGTGTGTAGATAATTTTTGAGATCCTGCTTTCAATTATTTTGGATAAATACCCAGAAGTGGGATTGCTGGATCATATGGTGGTTCTATTTTTAATTTTTTGAGCATCTTACATTTTTCTTGAATCTGGAGTCCATCCTCCTCTCTTATTCCCCCATCTTTCTTAGTTCATTCAGGATCTCATAATTTCTTACATGAAATACTGGTGTCTCTTCCTTCCATGTGTGTATTATTTAATTTTTTAAATGGCCATTGTGGTGGAGTAACCAACTTTAGCTACTAATAATGATTTCTCCTGTTTTTTATTTATCCACTTTCTTTCCTCCTTAAAACAATAAGTCAGAAGCACTGGCCAGCACTATGGGCATGCGGGGACCCCTGAGTGGGAGATGGTCCCCCTACTGCCTGGAATTGCTGGAGCACTTCCCAATCCTTGGCTCAATCTGTGAGGCAGCATCGCCTCAAAATCTGTGGTTAAAGTTTTCTAACAACTTTATCAGACAGGACACTTAAAGGGAGTTCCAAAAATGCTATCAATCTTATGCACCTAAATTGGTGGCCTGCAATTCCCAGACACTAGCTCCATGTATTATCAATAAATCGGAGAGACATTGAGATGTCATGTTGAAACAGAGCAGAGCCTCATTCCTCTCCCTGCACCACCCTCACCCGGAGTAGCCAGAGGGGGCTTGCCAGGAAGTGCATCTCATCATTTCACTCCCAAATTTAAACCCTCACGGCCTCTGCATGTCTGCATATTTGAGGCCACAAGTCTTAGTAGGGTCCTGGGTGCCCCATCCCCAGCCACCTGTCTCCCCAGCCTGCTTCCTCACTAGCCAGCCTCTCTGTTTTGTTCTCTTCATGGAATCACTTACCAACCCCAGCAGGCCCATGCCCTTCCATGCCCTTCCATGCCCTTTATCAGACAACAGCTCTCCTCTCCCAATCCCCTTGTCTCCTGGACAACTTCCAATCGACCTTAAACTCTTGTCCTCAGACATGAATTCTTCCAGAAAGCCCTGCCTGAGTCCCTGGGCTGAGCCCCGACTCACCTCCCATGGCAACTTCTCAGAGCTGTCAAGCTGCAGGGCAGCTCCATGGTGGGCTTAGTGTTCAGTGGGCCAGGCTGCTGGGCCAGGCCTTGACGTTGTCAGCACAGGCTGGTGACAGGCAGAGATGGTCCTTCAGGAGAAACCTGCCCCTCCGCTTTTTACACCACGGAGGGCACAGTGGGTAGAGATGAATTTGAGGCCTTTCGAGGGTTGGCTTCCATCAGGCTGCTAGCACAGAAAAATATATACCAGTAGCTTAAAATGAAAGATCAAGAAATAAGGTGGTAGCCAAAGTGACTTCTGGCAAGAAAGGTTAGTACTTTGGGAATAAAGTTTCCTCCCTTTACTTGGGCCTGTGGGTCCTTCTTTTCACTGAGGTCTAATCAGGTTGGGCTCCCTTTGGGCAAGTCCTAGAACCTGGGAGAGAGAGAGAGAGAGACAAGTCTCCCCACCCCACGTCCCCAAAGGAGTAACAAGCCGCAGAGAAAGAGGGAGGGAGGGATCCATACACCATTATGTGTGATTTCCATTTTCCCTTCCCTCATTCTCTCCTTCAGTTCTTTTGCATCGTCACCAGATAATTCAGCCAGCCCTTGGACATGGGGGTGGGAGGTCTTAGACTGGAAAACCTTGAGCTGATAATAATTAGGGACTCTGATCAGTGTCCATCACCACATTTGCTTGATTTTGAGGACTAGATTGGGAAGGGTTGGAAACGGAGGCTGCACAGCTGATTGTGCAGAAGGGGCGCTGGCATGGGGCATCCAGGGGGTTTGTTCCTTGGAGGAAGATGGCATAAGCTCCCAGCCTCCTCCTGCAGGCGGCAGGCAGCAGGCAGCAAATAATCAGCCCTTGGTGGCCCTTGTGGCTGGAAGCCAGTCTTCCATCAGCACTGGCCTCACTTCTGAGCATCCTTCCTGCTTTTGGGGGCGCATAGTTCTGCGCGAGTGTATGCATGATGTGTGCTGTGCTGGGTTCATGCATGTATATGGATGAAGAACATAGAGAAGAAAACATGTTGTTTTCTTTCTTCTCTCTCAAGTGTTTGCCCTCATTTTGCGTGGAAGGGAGCATCAATTGGAGGATGCCTGGCTCAGAATGGTGTGGAGCTTCCCGGTGCCAATCTGAGTGTGTATGGAGAAGGAAGGGCAGGCAGGGGCTCGAATGCAATCTGCAGAGCCGACTCCTAATCAGAGCAGCCCATTCCATAGGCTGACTGGGAAACGTGAACACGAATCCTCAGTGCTGCCTGGGAACACTTGCTGAGAATACACACCAGCTCCGTGGTCAGTTAAAGGTGCTCTTCGGGCTTGGGCCGCAGTACAGTGAAGGAATGCAGCCAGGAAATGACAAGGGTGGCGGCTGGGGCGCACCAAAAAAGACAGAGAAGGGGTGAGCTTCACAAGTTGTCAGGCTTCTTGATTTATTTTGTGGAAAATAAAATTCACTAAAAAAATACAATAAAGGGGAAAATAAATAGCTTAAAGCCCGAATGAACCAGCTCCTTGCAAACCAGCCATTCTACTCCTGATGGAGAAGGCAGCTGAGGGAATTAGCAAGCTGAATCCCTCCAGCCAGCAGCTACAGGCTGTCCTGGGGCTGGATAGCTCTGATTCAAGATATTCCTTTTAATATGTATTCTTGGGGGGTCATAGGGTAGGGGAGTGAGGAGCTATAAATATATATATATATATATATATATATATTTTTTTTTTTTTTTTTTTTTTTTTTTTTCGCTGGGCTAGACAAGAGTTTCCCAACCACAGCACTATGGAAATTTGGGGCTGGATCATTCTTTGTTTGGGTCCACCTGTGCACTGGTGGATGTTTAGCCGTGTCCAAAGTCTCTACCTACCAGATGCTGGTAGTTCCTCCATCACCAAGTGTAGCAACCAAAAATGCCTCCATTGGTGGATGTGCAATGGTGGATGTTTAGCCGTGTCCAGGATGTCCACCTGTGCATCGGTGGATGTTTAGCTATGTCCAAAGTCTCTGCCTACCAGATGCCGGTAGTTCCCCCGTCGCCAGGTGTAGCAACCAAAAATGCCTCCAGATGTCCCCCAAAGTCAAATGTCCCCTGTGGGGAAGGAATTGCCCTTGGTTGAGGAACCCTGAGCTATACTCTGTTCTGGGACTTGACATGTATTATCTGGCTCAATTCTCACTGCAGGCAGACTTTTCCCTTCTATTTGACAGAGAAGAAACAAGCCTGGGACTAGTTTCCAGGTCTACCTGATTCCAAGGCCTGGAGCCTTTCTGTTACGGGCCTCTCCACTGGAGCAGAGTCTGTTCCACTATTCCTGACTGATCTGTCCTCTGCATCACAGTCACTAATGGCGGAGCCCTTCTGGGTCCAGTTTGACCTCAGCTGTGACTTCAAGAATATATGGAAGGCCTCCTTTTCCTCTTTTTATATTTTTATTTTATTTTATTTTTTTGAGATGCAGTCTCGCTCCTGTCACCAGGTTGGAGTGCAGTGGCGTGATCTCGGCTCACTGCAACCTCCGACTCCCAGGTTCAAGCAATTCTCCTGTCTCAGCCTCCCAAGTAGCTGGGACTGCAGGTGTGCACCACCATGCCCAGCTAATTTTTGTATTTTTAGTAGAGACAGGGTTTCACCATATTGGTCAGGATAGTCTCAACCTCTTGAGCTCATGATCTGCCTGCCTTGGCCTCCCAAAGTGCTGGGATTACCAGTGTGAGCCACTGCGCCTGGCCTCTTCCCTCATCTTAACTTCAACCACACCAGATGGTCTATGATAAGAGAGTCTATATTTTAGCTTTAAATTAAACCTTAGTCTGCTGGGGTAGGTTAGGGGATGGGAGAGGGAAGAACCTGGAAGGGATGATCCATTAAGATGATTCATATCTCAGTATGAATAAATTTACTAGACCCAAACTGGAAGTGCCCTTTCCTCCCAGCCCCCACGTCAATCAGAATAATACTGAAATAGGAGACGCTGTAAGCAAAAGCACAATGGGATATTCCTCCTTCCTGGTATTAGAAACCTTAGAAATAAAAATACTGTGTGCATTCATTAGGTTTCCAGTAGCTCACTGTGATAATCTTTGTAGAAATACTATCATTATGGTAGAATTAGTACCACTAGTAGTATTCTCAATGGAGGAAACAGTGCATAAGAATTGAAATGTTTCTAAGTGGTCATCATTGATATGTATTTTTATTTATCAATTAAAGGCCTTATCTATTTCTGTCTGGAAATTTTGAATGGTCCCTAAACAGGTCTCCCTGCCTCCAGTCTCTGGCCTATCCATTTGTCCAATCTTTGCCCTTCACATTTATGTGAGACTGACTTCCCGTATTATAAATCCACCCATGCCTTTCCCCTTTCCATGCTTGGAAGGCTCCCTCTCAAACCTCAAGATACATTTCACATTCCTTGGCATGACTCACAAGACTTTTCTTAATGTGCGTTAGCCCTACTCCTTGCTGCTCCCACATCAAGCTTATATTTCAATCACACAGAACTAATGGAAATTATCCAAGTGCATTTGGTTTCCTCATTCCTTTATAAACTTTTGCACCTGCTATACACTCTGCCTGGAATAATTTTCTCATTTTTCTCCATCTGGCTAACTTTTTCTTGTCCTTGAAGACTTAGCAAGCATCTCTTCCTTCCAGACAGTTTCCCTAACTCCCTTTTCCCTTGTCCACTCCATTTGCCTTCCACAGCACCCCATGTAGGCCACAGTGAGATCCCATGTCCTACCACAGGAAAATTACTCCTTCACTAGCCTATGAGCCTCTCCAGAGCAGGGAATGTATCATCATTTTATCCTCAGTGCCTAGCACATGCCTGACATAAAGGAGATGGAAGAGATATTCAATCAATATTTGCAAGATGACCGGCTAGCTGGCTGTGGTTTAGCCCAACCATTTTCCTTCTTCTTTCGACACCCTTACTTAAATAATATTCAGATTTTTAAATCTATTGAAAACCGTCTCAATCAGATCTTCAGAACTGTTAAGTTATTTTGGGGGGATCAGCTATTTTTATTACCCCTCTGTGGAGTGTTAATCAATTAAGCCTCCATGTTCAGCCTCTTCCACCATTCAGATGCTTAAAAGCCAGAGGGACTGAAGCTGGAAAGCACAGTGGATGTCAGGATTAAAGAAAAGGGAGCATCTTCTACCTTTGCTGGATTTGAAGTTCGCTTCTGATACATGTGCATTGTTTATCATTTATGGTTAGTTTACAGTTTTAAAATGATGGAGAGTTGTTGATATTGGGTTTCAATCATACCATGAGGTCTTTGTCTTCCTGGTTGGCTATTAGCCATCTCTTTCCTAACAGCAAGATGTTTCCTTGCATGCAGTAGGTGCTGTATAATTGTGGACCTACTGTCTGACTGACATCAGTAGCAGGTTCTTCTGCATGAGGGCAGAGAATGAAAAGAAACCCGATTAGGTTGCCTTATCCTGAGATAGGTCGTGGTAAGATTTCAGTCTGTGCCGAGCTGAGCATGCTACACGGAAATTATTTATTTATTAATTTATTTTGTCTGCCCACCCACCTTTCTTCACAGCTGCAAATGTCTTTTGATAACAACTGTGGATTATGAAGGGTGTTAGAAATGTGTTAGGAACAGAAGGTTCGGAATTCTGTTCAGCTGTTAATAACTTGTGAGTTGTGTCAGCGTGCATAGCGGCAGCAAGCACTGAGCTAGAGACGGTGGCATGGGCACTGCCTCTGGGCCCAATGCCCGTGGACCTCACTTTCAGTGAGGGTTTATCAGGGGTGCTGCTAGCCACCTAAGGGAAGGGTCCTGTGTTGTGGGATCCTGGAAGAAATCATGTGTCTGATGTCATCTGCAGAAGGAAAGGAGTTTTCTTCTCTCTTGGCTACAGTAAATCCATTTGTCAGCCAAATGTAGTACCAACTTGGCAGTCCAAATGGTCAGGATGTGAAGGGAATTAATAAAAACTTTATAGTAGCACAAATGAATCCAAAACAGACACTATAGGTAATGGGCTGTGTTCACTAAAAAAAAAAAAAAAAAAAAAGTAACTGAATTTAGTATCTCCTTTCCCTGTTTAAGTCCAGGGAGAAGGGGCAGGATAATGTTTGTAAGGTCTTTTTGAGGAAGATGGTGTTGCATTGTCTCTGAAGAGGAAGGATTAGATAGTATTGTTTGCATTGCAGAAGCAAAAACTGTACATTCAGAGACAGAATTGGAGCTTTCCCAGAGACGGTAGAGGGAGAGACCCGTTCTTCAGCATCCCCAGGGGCAAGGCTGGATTCCACAAAACAGGCTGCGGGGAAGAACATAGACAAGTATATCCAAAGCAGAGTGCCGGAGAGAGGGATAGCAGATGACAAGTACCAAGGGCCAGTGTTGGGCAGAGATGTCTGCAGATGGCTGCAGAAATAGAAAAAATAAAAATCGGGACAATCATTTGACTCTATGGAAGGAGAGAGAGGAGGCCTCAAATTATTGAGGCTGGTAGCTGGGAGCTTAGAGCAGATTAAGTCTGATTTTGAGAAATAAAGTAAAGTGACATTTATTGGATTCTGGTAGCATACCAGCTACATATTCTCGGAGAGGCTCGGAACATCATAGAAACATGGGAGCAAAAATAAACAGATTGTTGATGGAACTCCATGTCATGCCAGCAACTGTACGTAATACTAAAAACTTGTATTCTGAGAAATTCTGATAGTCCATGTTTTCATAGGGGTTTAGAATTTGTTGCTGCTCTCTAGCTTTCCTCACTAGGAAAGGAGAGAATAGAGAAGTAATTTGGGATCGTCAGTCTGTTTTGGTTTTTATATGGAAGCCACATTCAAGCTTGCCTCTTGTTGGAGATAAAGGTCTAATCTTAGAATCCATGTCTCACTGCCTTGAAGAAGGTCAAGTGCTGTGGTTAAAGAGCGCTCACTCTGGAGTAAAAGGTGTGTGCCTGGGTTCCCATCTCTGCTCTGCCCCTTGGTAGCTGAAGGACCTTGGTGAAGTCCCTTAGCTCTACACTTTCATGTTGTCTCCGTTGGGAAATGCAGTTCTTAGTAGTCCCTACTTCACAGTGCAGTGGAGGGTTCAGATGTGATGGCACTTGCTTTTTTTCTTTCTTTCTTTCTTTTTTTTTTTTTTTTTTTTTGAAAAGGAGTCTCGCTCTGTCACCAGGCTGGAGTGCAGTGGCACGATCTTGGCTCACTGCAACATCTGACTCCTGGGTTCAAGCAATTCTCCTGCCTCAGCCTCCCGAGTAGCTGGGACTACAGGAGCGTGCCACCAGGCCCGGCTAATTTTTGTAGTTTTAGTAAAGACAGGGTTTCACCATGTTGGCCAGATGGTTTCGATCTCTTGACCTCATGATCTGCCCACCTTGGCCTCCCAAAGTGCTGGGATTACAGGCGTGAGCCACCACGCCGGGCTGGCACTTGCATTTTAATAGAGGAGAAAAGAAATACTTATTTCTATCAATAAAGAAATACAACTCTAGTTTTAAGTAATGAAAAATGATATGAAATAAGTCAGGCAACAGATTAGAGGGTTGGGCAGAGAGTGGTGGTTCTTTATGTCAGGTGGTCAAGGAAGGCTCACTTCCAGAATGTAAATTAGTACAGCCACTATGGAGAACAGTATGGAGGTTTCCCAACAAACTAAAATAAAACTACCATATGATCCAGCAGTCTCACGGCTGGGTATATGTCCCCCTAAAAGGAAATCAATCTACTGAAGAGAGGTCTGTACTCACATGTTTGTTGCAGCACTTTTCACAAAAACCAACATTTGGAAGCAACCCAAGTGTCCATCAACAGACAAACAGATAAAGAAAATGTGGTACATAGTGGAGTACTATTCAGTCATAAAAAAGAATGAGATCCTGTCATTTGGAACAACCTGGATGGACTTGGAGGACATCATGTTAAGTGAAATAAGCCAAACACAAAAAAACAAACTTCCTATGTTCCTACTCATCTGTGGGAGCTAAAAATTAACACAAGTGAACTCATGGAGATAGAAAGTAGAATGATAATTGTCAGAGGCTGGGAAGGGTAACGGTGATGGGGAGGGGGAAGTGGGGATAATTAATGGGTACAAAAATTTAGATAGAATAAATAAGATCTGGTATTTGAGATCACAACAGGGTGACGGCAGCCAATAATAATATATCATAAATTTGAAAATTACTAAGAGTGTAATTGGAACATTTAAAACGCAAAGAAATGATGAATGCTTGAGGTGATACCCCAGCTACCCTAACGTGATTACTATACATTGTATGCTTGTATCCCAAGATCTCATGTACCCCATAAATATACACATCTACTATGTACCCATAAAAATAACACAGAATAAAATTAAAATAAATTAAGAAAAGAAAGGCTCACTCTCAGATGGCCTTTTGGCAGAGACTACTGGAGGTGGTGGGGGCAGTGCGGAAATGAGCTGATACACACAAAGCCCAGACTATCTTTCCCGCCCAAAGTGAATGTCCCATAACTGCCTGCTGCCCTGTTCCTCAGTATACAGAATCTGATTCAGGACAAAGTGTCTGTTCAGGAACATGGAGCTTGGTAGGGTAGACTTTTTACTGTCTTTCTTGTATCTACGTCTCTGAGTCCACAAGCCTCTGACATTAACACAGGGTATAATAATTTTCTACCTTGGAGATGCTTTAACTATCAAGGCACAGCTCTGGAAAGATTGGACAAGCAAATACAAAGAACAAGATGTGAAAGACACAAGGCGATACACACCGGGAAGATTAAAAAGAAAGCGTGTGTGTGTGTGTGTGAGAGAGAGACAGTGAGACAGACAGGATGAGGAAGAAAGCAAAGATAACAATGGAAATGAGACGGGAACAGGTGTAGAAATGAAGATACGCTTTTTAAAAAATTTAATAAATATAAAATAATAAACACAAATATAAAATATATAACTCAAAATAAAGGATGTATTTTGAGTTAATGGGTTGCAGTGGATTCTCAGTGGGTTTTTGAGCCCCGAATTGCTTGCAGTGCATTAGCTGGACTGTCTAAGGAATTGGCTCCCAGAAAGGCAGGATCATTTGTCCTCAGTTCTGTGTGTTCCCTACCCTCCTACTGCTCTGATGTCAACTTTTGACATTTTCCATCGTGCAATTTCTACACTATCACCTGCCAGCCTTCCCATAGTACTCGTGTTTGTTTGATCTCATACAAACTCCCCTCTCCGATCTGTTGATGAAATAATAAATCTGGGACCTTTGAAGATGGTGCACTGCAGGAGAGCACAAATGAAAATCTTTCCTTGATACTTAAGCGTTATGAATGCCGAGCCCCCAGTGCTGATTCGGTCTATACTCTACACTTCCTTTTAGACACATTTAGACAAATCCATCAAGCAGGAGTCCCTAAAAGCCTGTAATTTTCCAGCCAATATGGGCAACACACCACATTGGTAATGGAAGATTCTTGTAAAGCAGCATGATCCGGAGCAAAGCTATCTATTTATTTGATTTAAATTGTTTTAAGTACTTTTGAGTTCCTGGTGCGATAGCAGGAAGCTCACATGATTTAACTTGAAGTCATAGATCTGACCCTCAAAAAACTTAATGTCCCAAATAACATTGCTTATTTAGGATATTCATGTTTCTAAAACACGTTTTGGATCTCTCATAGCACTAGCTGGAAATCTGAGCCACTCAAGGGTTGTTGAGTACATTTTAGGCTCTTTAACCTGGAATTCACAGTTTTCCCCAGCCTGAGTTCAGGAATCTTCTAGTTTATCTCACACTTCTCTTTCATGGAAACCTTCTGTTCTAACCCCATTGGCTCACTCATAGCTCCTGAAGGCTACTGGTCCTCACAAACACAATCCCTGCTGTCCATACCCATCCATTCTTGAGAAGTTACTGCAAACCCCACTTTTTCCAAGCATCCTCTTGCGACTCTGTTTTCTCTTCTAAATACACTAGTTTTTAGAGTAGTTTTAGATTCACGGCAAAACTGAGAGGAAGGTACAGAGAGTCTCCTGTGCCCCGGCACGAGTATAGCCTTCCCATTATCAACACCCCCCACCAGAGTTGTACATTTTTTACAACTGATGAAGCTACATCAGCACATCATTGTCACCCAAAGTCCATAATAGGCACTGGGGTTCACTCTTGATTCTATACATTCTATGGGTCTGAGCACATGTACGATGACATGCATCCACAATTATGGTCTCATACAGAATAGTTCCTCTAAAAATCCTCTGTGCTCTGTCTATGCATCTTTCCCTTCCCTTACCCCCTGGCAACCAGTGATCCTATTATTGTCTCCAGAGTTTTGCCTTTTCCTGAATGTCATACAGTTAGCATCATACAGACCCTACAGATTCCTTTTTACGTTGGCTTCTTTCACTTGGTAATATACATTTAAGTTTCCTCCAGGATTTTTTCATGTCTCAATAGCTCATTTCTTTTTAGCTCTGAATAATATTTCATTATCTAGATATATACCACACCTCACTGCTCCTTTTAAATCTCTGGTAGTTCTTACTGTCTAAACCTATTCTGTCAGATGCAGGAGCCACTAGCTACATATGGCTGTTTATGTTTAAAATAATTTAAATTAATCACAATTACAAATTCAGTTCCTCAGTCTCACTAGTCATTGAAACTGTCAGTAGCCACAAGTTGTGAGTGATTACCGCATTTAGACAGCCCAGATGTGGAGCATAGAAGGTTCTATTGGATAGTGCTGCTATGGACTATTGACTTTGTCA
This sequence comes from Symphalangus syndactylus, assembly GCF_028878055.3. Lineage (NCBI taxonomy): Eukaryota > Metazoa > Chordata > Mammalia > Primates > Hylobatidae > Symphalangus > Symphalangus syndactylus. The sequence continues at coordinate 148,250,095 of NC_072425.2, forward strand.
TTAGATATGATAATGTATTGAGGTTCTACTATAGTTAAATACTTTGCCATATTAACATGCATTAACTCATTTACTCTTACTAACAAACGTGAAAGGAAGATAAATCTCAGGACCCCGAAATCACTAAGCCAAAGGGAAAAGTCGAGCTGGAAACTGCTTAGGGCAAACCTGCCTTCCATTCCATTTTTGAAAAGGGTAACTACTAAGATAAGGAAGCTACATACCTCCCTCACAATTTGACCATAAGGAAATTCCTTGTGGACAAAGGACAGACAGGGCTCAAAGTCATCCCTCTGCTTACACGAGACAAATGCCTATCTGATTGCTTCCTTTGCCCTATCATCTCACTAAGCCAGATTAAGGCATAAGTGACTATTCCTATAAATTGTGTATTCAGTGAGATGCTAATCAGAAACTGAAAATAATGCAACCATTTGTCTTTTATCTAGCTATGACCTGGAAGCCCCGTCCCAACTTCGAGCTGTCCCACCTTTCTGGACCAAACCAATGTACATCTGACATATATTGATTGATGTCTCATGTCTCCCTAAAACGTAGAAAACAGAGCTGTGCCCCAACCACCTTGGGTACATGTTGTCAGGGCCTCCTGAGGCTGGGTCATGGGCACGTCCTTAACCATGGCAAAATAAACTTTCTAAATTGATTGAGAACTGTCTCAGATACTTGGTTTACACAACCAACTGAGGATGGTGCTCTTATAATTCCCATCCTGACTCCAAGGCTCTGCTCTTACATAAGTCATTGTCCTACCTCCCATTTGCTGTGATATCTCCTATCTCTCACTGCCTCAGATGTTACTTCATTTCTAATCATAAAATACCTGAATTGAAAATGGCCTGCAATTGTCCCTCCCAACACTCTCATTATATAGATGAGAAAACAGAGATCTCAGAATGGGAATACCTTATCCAAGATTGCAAAAGTCAGGTCATTGGCAGAACAGGGATGAGAACTGAAGTCCCCTAATTGCCCGTCCGTTGAAGCCTTGTTCAGCCCTGTTTTCTAGAAGGTGGGGGTTGTTTCACAGTTTTGTAGCCCCGTAGCAATTAGTATAAAGCCTTTGAATTAGATAGTGTTTGAGACAAAGGTATGCATCTGCATTTGTCACAGGGCAAGAAGAGCAGGGGGTGTGGTCTAGTTTCCTCAAGCAGGGAGTTGTGGGAGGTAAGATTAAGAGTATCTTTCACATCCCTCCCTGGGCTGAAATGTGGCTTCTTCTCAGGACCCAGAGCAGATGTGAAGTGATGTTAAAGAATGAGGTGGTTGGCAATCAGTGACAATAACTTATTCATTCAACAGCATTCAACAGATATTTATTCATCGAGCACCCCCTGTATGCCAAATGCTGAGATGGGTTCTAGGGTCCAAGTGTCAGTCAGAAAGCCTGGGAAAAAATGTGCACGTTCAAAACTAACACTAGGAGACCAAGGACAGTTGGGAGCAGCAGGAGCATGGCTGGGGATGGGAGGAGGAAGAACAAGTTGTCTTTTGCAAAGACAAACCCTGAGCCTGATGAAGCGGCCTCCTCAGAGAACCCCTGGTAAATGCTACAAGCGAGATCAATTTCTGACTTTTCCACTGTGCAGGAGAAGCCTCCTGACCTCAATGGAGGATCCCTGAGCTATAGAACTGACAGGGGCTTCATATTTGCAGCTGGAATTTACACGCGCCTCTGCTCTCTTCCACTGCCAAGGTTCCCTTTAAATGGACATTTGAGCATGCTCTGATTTTCAGCACTCCCTGGGGAAAAGAAAGAAGAAACCGGGCTGGCAGAATGGAGGTGAGGGAGGAGGTGGGTGTCTTCAGTGTGTACTCCCCTCCTGAGCCTGGCCAAGAGCTCATGCACTCTCTGCCCTGCCCTCTTCCTCTGTGTGCCCACTCTTCTGTCACTGTTTCTGCTCAGCCCCCCTTTCTGCCTTGTTTCCTAGCCATCATCCTACTCCAGACCCTGATTTCTAAGGACAGAATCTCAGAGAATACTGGCTGCAGCCCAGGGGGGTGTTTCCCACCTTTCAGCTCATCTCCTTACCCCCTACCCTTGTCCTGTCTGGTCTATTCTCAGCCCTCTGACCAGAGTGACCCTTTTAAACATTGGTTGCATCATGTCACTCCTCAACTCAGAATTCTCTAATGGCTTCCATCCACCCTGAGAGTAGACTCCAGCCCCTTTCAAAGGATGACAAGGCTTTATGGCCTGACCCCCAGCTGTCATGCTCCCTCCTGCTCAGCCAGTTCCAGCCAAACTGGGCTTCCTGCTGTCCCTCAGGCATCGTGAGCACGCCTGGCCAAGGGCTGCGCTCAGCTCTTCCCTCTTGCTGCACACCCCCGTAGCTCTCACTCGTTAGTGTCCTTCACTATAGACCAGCTGGGTTAGACAGAGAGCTCCCAAGGAGAGAAGATGGGAAAGACGGCCAATGTCACTTTATCAGAGCACTGTGCCTCACCATGTCTGGTTATCTGCAGCCTCTTTACTTGGTTTGAGTGTTTTTCTCTGGAGCACATATCAGACATGGCTGAATCCAGGAGCTCTGTCACTTTGGAAATCTTGCCCACCATGCCCTGTTCCAGTGTCATTCCTCTTTCCCCAGCATTGCAAGAGGCCACCTGCTTCTCTCGGCTTTCACCCCCACCCGGCATCCTCCATGCCAAGAACATGCTTCCTAGCCAATAGTTCCTGGAAAAACACAAGAGCTGACTCCCACGGCGCCACCTTGAGATGGGGCCTGTTTACCACTCTGTGTGGTGAGCGGGGAGGACCATTCTGCCTAACTAGGCCTGGGCCTCACATCTGTCTCTGAAAGGAAGTGGGAGTGGAATCAGCTCCTCCCAAAACACAGGGCTTGAGATGGACAGGAAATGGGTCCCGAAGGAAAATCCAGGCCCAGTCAGCCCATAAGGAGAAGGGGAAATGAGTACTGAACATGTGAAAAGAACCCATATTCACTAGACTCCTGCAAACCCTTCCACAAGTGTGTCCAAGCCTCTTCTCCCTAGGGCCATCCTGTCTGCATCCTGCAATCATTTTGAACTCATTAAATATCCCCTCTGATCTGCTACTTTCCTGTTTGTAAGTCTGTGGTCCTTAGAGGTTAAAGTCTAAATGTCTTAAACTAGCATTAGAAGCCCAGCACAGTGGCCTGGCCTCTCCCCTCTGTCTCTGTGTGGCTTCTCTGTGTGGTCCTCCAGATACACTCACTGCCTGCTGTTGCTTCCCATGCTTTTCCTGATGTGCTATGGTGCCTGTGACCTCCTGTGTGAGAACTTCCTGCAACACTCGGACACACTTTGCTAAAACCCTTTAGTGTTTATCATCTCCGCATTCTCTGTATCTTCTCTTGTGTTGTTAGGTGTTCACTCGAGACTTCGCCTTCCATTCCCCCAACCCTGCTGTAGGCTACGTGAGAGTGGGGGCCATTTTGCATATTCCTTAGTAGCAAAAATGCTTCCTAGCCAATGGTTCCTGGAAAAACCTTAGCATGTGTTGGGAACTCAAGAAACCATTACTTATTGTGTAAATGCCACCGTTCTAAATTTCAGCCTTATTCCAAAGAAGCTGTTTCCTCTTCACCAAGTCCCCCAGATGGATGCTTGGACCTGGGGTTGTGTTGCATTCAGAAGTCAATGGGTCATCTGAGAAAACTGAAAACTGAAAGACTCTCCACTCTGTATCCCCACCTTCTCCCTGGCTCCTTTTGCAAAGTTAGGATTTTCTCACCAGGGTTTAATATAATCCGCTGAATTTTTGCTATTTGTCTTCTGTTTTCTGGAGACAAGTTCCAGGGCTCTGATCTGGGCTCAAGAGAGTAGAATGTAGATATTCAGAGAAGCAGAATGACCTGCTTTCTGCATCTCCACCCTCTACTCCACTCCTCATCAATTTTGTGTCTCTCAGAGCTCTGCTCCTGTTCTCACTGTCTTCAGGTACTGCTGGGTATAGTAAACCTTGCCTTCCAGCAAGGAGGTCGGGCTGGATAACTTACTAGCCATGTGACCTTGAGCAAATTATTGCTGTGACCTCTCTGAGTCTCAGTTTTCAAATTTGTAAAATAGGGATATAATATGAATGTCACAACTATTATGCAGATCAAATGAATAAGGAGTGAAAAGGCTTCTAACTGTGCCAGACACGAGGTAAGCACTCAATAAATATTAACTGCTTAGAATCTCTCTGTCGGACTCTGCCTCTCTTTCATTACAGCTGACATGAGGTTGCCATCTAGTGGGCTCCCTGCTGACAGCTGTGAAGGGCTAAGCAGCGATGGGTGCCCCGCAAGGACCAAGCCCCCAGGGGCTCCTGAGGCAGGGAGCTTGGACGTCTGCCTGAATCTGAGCGTAAGCATTGGGATTTCTCCCTTGTGTGGTTCCATAGCTCAGTCCTGAGGCGAGATCTCTCATGCATCTTTGGCGGCTCCTTCCCAACCACGGAGAAGAAACCCTAACCTGACCCTCACTTGGCTCTTGGTCATGCTTCCCGCCAACTCCTGCTTTGTGCTGTCGTGGCAAGCAAGGCACGAGGGCTCTGTTTGGTTTGGAGCTTTCAGTTTTATTAAGCTCAGGATCTCCCCTATTTTCAGCAGTTTTCCTGATTACCAGATGGATTGGGTGTGCTGAGGGGGCATGGCCAGTGCTTCTATGGAGCAGAATACCTTTGAGTGAATGGGAATCAAACAAAACCAAGAGAGGCTCTTTAAGACTAAAATCTTACCATCAAAACAAGCCTTTGGCCAATCAGAACCCTGTTCTTAACCATAAAGAAACTGAGAAACTTGAGGCCACAGAGGAGGAAGAAATTCACCAGCAGGCAGAAGTCATTAACACCACACAGCATGTCAGCAGTGTTATGCAGATGCCCCTCCAAAATTATCACTGTGGGCATGCAGCTGGGACAGTCCTGTATTGGGTGCCTGCCCCACAGAGCTCTGGGACCACATCAACATGTCAAAGCATAATATGAAAGGGTCGCAGGAGTCTTGAAGGAAAAACATGCTTAACTTTAGCTGGGCTTTCATCAAATTAGGTTGGCAGGAAAATGCTTTTTTTTCCTGCATAACCACTATTAACACCCCATAGAGCGATTGTTTCTGAGAACATATTGTAAACAATACAGAGTTACACACAATTCTGTGCTAGATTGTGTGTAAAACTGTAGGAGTTCATTCATCCACTCAAACATATTTCTGAGCACCTGCTGAGCACCAAACCCTGACGCAGCAATGAGAAGAACACAATTCTTTCCCTCGTGGAGCTTGCATTCTTGTGGGGAGAGACAGGCCATAAATGAATATGTAAAACATTTGATACATCAGATGGTGATGCATATGGTGGACAGCAATAATCTCTACCTGAGGTGAAGTGGACAGGGGTTCAAAGGGTGAGGGTGATGGACTGATATTTTACATAGAGTGGTCAGGGAAGTTTCTGAAGGAGATTGGCCACATGGTCATTGGATGGAAAAGCATTCCAAGCAGAGAAAACATCCCTGAGGGCCTAGCTCCAGAGGCTGGAATGTGCCTGCTGCATTTGAAGGACTGAAAGGAAGTCAAGGAGCCTGTCAAGTGAGAGGTGGGGTGTGAGGAGAGGAGATTAAGGGATAAAGGAGGCAATGGTCAGAGTGGGATATTGAAATGATATTGGAAGAGGCTTCAAGAGTTGGGGGACGGCAGGGAGGTCAGGAGTGAAGGAAAGAGTTGAATCACGTCTGGAGGATCAACGACCCTGCAGAAACAGGTGACTCAGGGATCCAGCACTTCCCCAGCACCAGAGGTGAATATGTGAGCTGCAGTTCTCCTTCCTGATTTAGGTAGAGGCAGGTGGCTGGTCTCTGTGACAGGTTGTATGCTTTTCTTGGTCTAAATGGCTTCTCTCAATCCCAACCCATTAATGAGATATTAATTAGGTATTATTGTCCATCATATTTTAGAAAGTGGGGAACTATGAGAGCACTTAGATGTTGGAAGTCTTTCGCAAATCAGCTCTTGGAAGAAGGGATGAGATAGATCTGCATGGTTCTGTTCATATTCTTGTTGAAAATGACTCATTTCCAGAAGCTAGATAAGCTTTCTTTTTTTATTTTTAATTGTGGTGAAATATATGTAACATAGAATTTTTCATATTAACTATTTTTAAGTGTAGAATTCAGTAGTGTTAAGTACATTCACATTGTTGTGTAACCAATCTCCAGAAGTCTTTTCATCTTACAAAGCTGAAAGCCATTAATCAACTCCCCATTCCCCCTTCCCCCAGCTCCTAGCAACCACTCTTCTCCTTTCTGTCTCTGTGACTTCAGCTGCTTTAGGTACCTCGTATAAGTGGACTCATATAGTAGTTATCTTATTGTGATTGGCTTTTCTTCATGTTGCACAATGTCCTCAATGCTGTAATGTGTATTCACATTCATCCATGCTGCAATGTGTGTCAGAATTTTCCTTTTTGAGACTGAACAATATTTAATTGCAGGTATATTTGTTTAACCGTTCAACTGTCAAAGGATGCAGCTTGGGTGGCTTTTGCCATTTGGCTTTTGTGAATAATGCTGCTATGAACATGGGTGTACAAATATCCCTTTGGGTCCCTATTTTCAATTGTTTTAGGTATATGCCCAGAAGGAAAATTGCTGGATCATATAGTAATTCTATTTTTAATTTTTTGAGGAACCTCCATACTGTTTTCCAAGCAGCTATACCATTTTCGTTCCCATCAGTAGTTCACAGGGGTCCTAAAATCTATACATCCTCCTCAACACTTATTTTCTGTTTATTATTATTTTATTGATAGTAGCCATCCTCATGGGTATAAAGTGGTGTCTCGTTGTGGTTTTAATTTGCATTTCCCTAATGATCAGTGATGTTGAACATTTTTTTCATGTGCTTATTGATCATTTGTGTTCCTTCTCTGGAGAAATGTTTACTCAAGTCCTTTGTCCACTTTTTAATATGGCTGGCTGTTTGCTAGCCAAGCATTTTTACTGACCACTGAGCTAAGGTAATAAGTATAAATAAATAGGCCAAGCTGGGCTAAGAGTTTACCTGTTCAGACTCTAACATTCCAGCTGGTGACTTCCTCACCAACTCACCGCCATGATCAAGCCTCATGCTCAGAGTGGCTGTGGATGCTCATTGTGAGAAAGGAGTGACTGGTGAAACTGGGAAACCAGGGCTGACTTTAGGACCCTAGCTTTTATCCAAACTGAGGTTGAAAGATAAATTATTTGTGTTAAAAACACAACAACAAACAACGACGCATCCTTTTCCTTTTGCCCTCATGGCCCAATCTGAAGCATTGCCACTACAGCCACCCCAGCAATTATTACCATTTCCCTCTAACTGTCACTGTTACTGTCCCCAGACATGGATCAAGGGCTTACTGCATCTCACATATGCACCCCGAGTGCATAATACATCTGGTGCCCCGTGGCTAGAATCAACCTGTATTCAAATCCCATAGGTAAGAAATAACCAGCCATTCGAGTCATTTGAATGGCTGAATATACTACATGTCTGAAAATGAGAAGAATATCTGAGTGTTTCTTTATGTTTTCATCCATACCAGAGAATAATGAAGCTTGTCTTTAAAATTTTTAAACAGAAGCTTTGGTCAGGCTGGGTGGTTTACAGAGATTAACTTAACCTCCTTGTAGTGTTCAGAAACTAACCAGAAGGCTCTCCGAAGCCAGGCAATTTTATAATTAAGTGGTAACTGTTTTCTTTGGAGGACTTTTTCTTTCCTGGGTAGCCTAGAGAAAGATAAACAGCTGCAGGAATCAATAAGCATCAAGGTCATAGGCTGAATTATTTACTGATTCTTTGCTGTTTATCTAAAACTTTCCTCTCTACAAGGAAAAATTGTGTCTACTTCACAGAAGATTTAGAACATACCTGGTTTAGTTTCACGGTTGTTGTTGCTGTCTTTACCCTTTTAATGGCCGAGCAACATCACTGCCTTCCTAACAGAGCCTGGCAAATGGGAGAATGGGAGGATCTGATGACCCGGCTCATTCACCACGCTGGGTCAGGATGGGGGAAGCCTGACTGGGCTCTGAGCAGTAGGAAGCACGGGGTGGGTGAGGTGATCCACAAAGGCGTGAGCCAACTGCACACAGGTTCATCATTGTGCATCTCCCTGGTGGCTGCAGCGTCTTCCATCAGGTCTCCTAACTTTCTTCTTTTCCATGCTCCACCCACAATGGATTCTCCAGTCTACCATTAAAATGGTCTCTTCTTGGCTGGGTGTGGTGGCTCACACCTTTAATCCCAGCACTTTGGGAGGCCAAGGCGGGCAGATCACGAGGTCAGGAAATTGAGACCATCCTGGCTAACACGGTGAAACCCCGTCTCTATTAAAAATACAAAAAAGTTAGCCGGGCATGGTGGCGGGCTCCTGTAGTCCCAGCTGCTGGGGAGGCTGAGGCAGGAGAATGGCGTGAACCCGGGAGGTGGAGTTTGCAGTGAGCCCAGATGGTGCCACCGCACTCCAGCCTGGGCAACAGAGTGAGACTGTCTCAAAAAAAAAAAAAAAAAAAAAAAAAGGATATCTTCTTAACCCTCATCTGTTAAGACTTTTGTGAAGAGGCCTTCCTCGTCCTCTCTGGAGTATCTAAATCAATCTACATTCTCTGTGAGTGCTGCAGCTGCTGTCCCCCTGCAGATTTCCTGGTCACAAATCAGGTTGCTCTCTGCCTTTCTCCCTAAACTCTTAACATACATCTTTGAGTTCCTCAGACACACCTTGCTCTTTCCCCTCAGGTTGTACTCAACGTTGCTTCTGCTGGAATAACTTACCTCTCCTTCCCAGGGCAGGCCCTACTCATCCAAGTTCTAACAGAGCGTACCTTTTGAAGCTAACATATTTCACAACCCTCATTAGCGGTCTTGAGTCGTTGCAGGTGAAAAACCGTGCCCACACGATGTCTATTATATCACTAATAATAGTTCAATGCTGAGCCCATAATAGATAGTCAATAAATATTTGTGCAGCTAATAAAGGAGTCTCATAAGTTACCATGGACTACTGAGAAAGAAAAAGAGCTCAGAGAAATGTCGCCTACTAAAATGTTGCTGCAAAATTCTAACGGCCTGTCTGAAAGCTCCTTGCTTGCCTTGGATTGAACTTCACACTGACAGGAAATAGTTGTGACTGCTGCAAGGAAGCACAATATTTTAAAATTTAGTATTAAAAACTTGATATATTAGGAGACAGTTGTCTATTCATAAGAGGATTGTGATTCCTCTAAGCAAAACTGGCCATTTCTGTCTTGTATACAATCAACTTGTATACTGCCTTCAAGGAATACACCTGTTCTATAAAGCAACAAGACACCTGTATCAAAAATATCCACTTTTTGATGGGTCACTAGCTCTTCTGAACATTACCATGTTGATTATCAGAGAAGGGAATAAAAGGAGCTTGGAGGGACAATGTAATCTAGATATGCCTGCCCTCTACCAATTCGGAATTAGCTGAGTTAGAAGCACCTACATCCAAAGTCAAATTGACTTATTGTTATTTCATGTTCTTTTTAGGCATAGTCCCAGTTTGTTTTGTTTTTTCCTCTGGTAGGTAAGGCTGATAGGTAGCTCTGAGTTTGCTAAAGCACCTCTATAAATCTAAATGGTGCGAAATATTTGGATGAAAGCTACTTGAGATTATGTAAACAAAATAGCTGCATAAATAACACAGGAGTTTTCTTTTCACTTGTATTTTGGGTGCTTTGCAGATGAATTGAAAATATGTGGTTTCCCGGTTGGACCATGTTACTCTCAGGCCTTGGGTGTTAACTGTGGTTCCAGGCCAGGCACCAGATCCTTGCTCAGTGCTCTCTACTAGCCAGGAATGGTTTTTGAAAGAGCTTCTTGATCTGCATTAAGGGTGTAGATCCCAACGATCTATTCATTTTCTCTTTTTCCTTTCTCTCTCCTTCACCCCAGCAACTATTAATGAACTCAAAATCAATCTGTCTGGTTGCTTGATGAGATTAGAGGACTTTCACTGGTCTTATAACTGCTCATAGGAAACCAGATGCAGCAATCAGTTTATTGTGAACTCTCTTTCTCTCTCTGTATCTCTGCTATTGATTAAGTAATGCCACCCCGGGGCTTGTTCCTGATAAAGCTGCTTCAGAGAAAGCAAAATGATGGGCCTCCACACAATCCTGGCAATTATTCTCCAGCCCGGCACCAGAGCAGGGATGGCTTAAGGTAAGCAACGCAACATGTTGATGCTAAGCAGTCCCTCCTGAGAATCTTGGTTTTAATCTGCAATAGTGTTTATTTTGAGATAAGATTTTTACAGAGGTTAGGCAGGGGCTGGGAGGCTGTACAGGCTATACCACTGGCTGTTTGAAAGGATTCAAATAACTTGGCCGGGCGCGGTGGCTCGCGCCTGTAATACCATCACTTTGGGAGGCCGAGGCGGGTGGATCACGAGGTCAGGAGATCGAGTCCATCCTGGCTAGCACGGTGAAACCCAGTCTCTACTAAAAATACAAAAAATTAGCCGGGCGTGGTGGCAGGCGCCTGTAGTCCCAGCTACTCGGAGAGGCTGAGGCAGGAGAATGGCGTGAACCCGGGAAGCGGAGCTTGCAGTGAGCCGAGATCGCGCCACTGCACTCCAGCCTGGGCGACAGAGAGAGACTCCGCCTCAAAAAAAAAAAAAAAAAAAAGGGATTCAAATAACTTGATAGTAGGAATCCAATTCAGCTTTGCTGAGTGTTCCAAACTCCAACCCTCCATATGATCTTAATTATTCTAATCCTGATATACAGAGACTGACGGTTAGTTATGTCTCCATAATGACTCCTGAGGACGAAAGGAGAGTGTTAGAAACAGGAAAACAGGAGCAGCTGAAGCTGGAAGGCAGGAAAATCTGCAGCTCAGAAGAAGCTAGGTGTGGGGCCGGCTTAGGAAAGCCTGTGTAGTATGGAGAACAGGCACACCCTTCCCCTTTCATGAGGCAGCCTGCAGAGGTTGAGAAGGATGAGGGGCTCATCCTGAGCCTAACAAATTGACACTGGAATCTATATATGTCTATTGTTTTCTTTTACTGAAAAGCCACATTAACAGCTTTCCCTAGGGGGTCTTCACTTCTTTAGAGACTAACAATCAACTGCATGTGTTTTAAAGAAGTAAGTGGACTCTATCATGGATAAAGTTCGCGACTGTAAAAGTAGGGGCTGGATTCTTTTCCAGAGTCCTTGTTCCCAGTTTAAAAAGTAAGAGCAATTTCTCATTGTTTTCTTTAAATAGGGATAATACAGGGATTGCAGGAGAAATTTGAGTTACTATGCAAATTTATCAGCTCTCTTGGGCAAAGAAAATTAAAGAGGTACTATACAGTATTAGTTAGGATTTATTCTAAGCTGCTATTACAAAGAAAGCCACCCAGTAATGTAGAGCTTAAACAAAAATGGAAATCTCAGCCACTTTATCACAGCGTTTCTCAGCCAGTGGGAAGATGGACAGAAGCATGAAGCTCACATACAGATTCCTTTTAAAGCACAACCAGGAAATGACAGAGCTTTGTCACATGGCCACACAGCCAGGCAAGGCTGGAAAGTCAGCCTTCCACTGGGTGCCCATGTTCCGAGACTAAAGACAGGAGTTCTACTATTAAAGGAAGAAGGATAAAATGATATTGGTGGACAATTCGCAGGCTCTGCACAGGTAGAAGTAAAGTAAGACTAAATGGAACTCGAATTAAGATATCAATCTGCTTAGATCAAAATAACAACTAAAGAATAAAAGATAGGACTAAAGAGAACTTTAGATAAATAAAAGAAATTAGATAAAGAGGAGCAAACAAAGTTGTGTATACTGGAAGGAAGGATTGGAACAGGAAAGGAGTATGTAGTCTACTTCCGAGTTTTCAAAAATTCAAGTCCAAAGTAGCTGAAACAGGGCTTAACTTTAATCAGCTGGGATGCTTGATAATAGGAATCCCATATGAAAATTCATTTTAATTGGGCTGGAATTGAAAAATCTATAATTCTGTAGCCCTTTATTTTGAAATGCCCTTCTTTATTCATGGTAATATCTTTTGTTCTACTTTGTTTCCATAGCATCTCCAGCTTCCTTATGGTTAATTTTTGCATGACATATTTTTAAAGCACATCTATTTTTTGATAATAAAAGATTTCTAGTAGACAACATGGAGTTTGGTATTGCTTGTGTATTCGGTCTGACAATATTTGCCTTTTTCTTTATGCATTGACCATTTACATTTAATATAATTATTGATATAATTGGTTTTAAGCCTATCATTCTACTACTTGTTTTGTATTTGTCTCGTGTTCTTTAGACTTATTTCATCATTTTCTGCTACTATTTGGATAAAAGATAGATTTTCTATTATCCCATTTATATCCACTGTTGGCTTATTAGCTATGTATCTTGTTTACTTTTCTTTTAATAGTTGTTCTAGGGTTTATAATATGCACTTAAGTTATCATAGACCGCCTTGAAATAATATTATTTCTCATGTAATGTAAAAAATGAAACGAATGTCCTTACACTCCCCCACTTTCTTTGTGCTGTTGTGATCATACATTTTACTTCTACATATATTATAAAATCCCATTATACATTGGTTTCTTTTTGCTTTGAACATTCATTTATCCAATAAAGAAATTAAAAAGAAAACAGAAAATATTGACCTCTTTAAGTGCTCTTTTTTGTGTGTGTAGGTCTATGTTTTCATCTGTCATTATTTTCCTTCTGCCCAAACAACTTGTTTCAATATTTCATATAGGAATGATTTACTGGTAATAAATTCTTTCAGTTTTTGCTTGTCTGCAAAAGATTTTATTTTGTCTTCCCTTTTAGGGACAATTTTCACTGAATGTAGCTTTTTTCTCTTTTTAATACTTTTAAGATATTATTCTATTGATTTAAAGCTTGCATAGTTCCCTGCTCTAATTCTTATTAAATAAAGTAACTTCTTTTTCCTCTAGCAGTGTTTAATACTTGTTTAATATTTTGTCTTTATCACCAGTTTTAAGCAATTTGATTACAATGTGCCTCAGTGAGGTTTTCTTTGTGTTTATTCTGTGTGGAGTTCATTGACCTTATTTCATTTCTGAGTTTATAGTTTTTATAAAATTTTTTAAAAACTTGAGCCATTATATTTTAAAAATAATTTTATACCTTATTCTCTTTTCCTTTTCTTTCTACTACTCCTGTTAGATGTACATTAGGCCACTAGATATTGTCCCCAAATCACTGTGGCTCTATTTATTTTATTTGCAGTCTTTTTTCTCTGGATGCTTTGTTTTAGATAGGTTCTATTATTGTCTTCACGTTTACTGATCTTTTCTTCCACAGTGTCTAATCTGTTGTTACTTTCATCCAGTAAAACTATTATTTTATAAATTGTAGTTTTTATTTCTGTGGCAAGGGTTGGCAAACTTTTTTCTAAACAACAAGCTAATAAATATTTTAGGATTCCCAGGCTAGTTTCATCCTTTCTGGAACTGTGTCCTACAACATTCAGTTGCCACAGGTTTCTTGAACTCTGTTCCCTCTCCTTGATTCATGAAGGCTATTACATATTGTTCGGGTTACCCTTCCTGAATGCAGTTTAGAAATTTCCTCCAGCAATTTACTCTTCTTTCGGCAATTATTATTTTTTGCTTTCGTTGTTTAATGTCTGAAAACAGTTAATTCATACATTTTGTTTAGTTTTCTGATAGTTTATTATGGTCAGTTAAGCCCAATTTTTGTTACCCCCATCATGGCAGGAAGCAGCAGCCTTCTTAGCCCTCCAAAAAGGAGTGGTCACAAGAGAATCCCTGTTGAATATTTACATGCAGCTTCTTAATATATTCTATGACACAATGGCTAATTGTTTAAGCCTCTAACTAATAGATGTATAATAAGTAAAATAATCCTGGTAGGTTTGGTGGTGTCTGACCTGTTTCATGGAATGATGCTACTCTAGGTTCAGTAGTGGTTGACATCATGAGATTATACAGAAATAGTAGTTGTAATCTGAATTTTTTAAATGGAAAATTAATGTTCACTAAAATACATTGGCAAAACATTCTGCTGAATACTGGCCAGTTATATCACATGGCAGAAATATTATTGAAAAAACAATTTTTACTAAAAACTCAAAATGACAATAGCAAGTATGAATTCAAAATTACACTCATTTCTTTCCACATTAACACTATTTTAAATACATTTATGGTATATATTCTGAACGGACTGCAACTGTGAGGGACAAAGGAGGTGTGTTTCTGGGTGATGGTTTAGTGTGTATAAGCAGCTATTCTAAAAGAAGCCTAGTAATTGAAGTTTGATGTGTGCTGTAGGGATTCTCCTTTGACTTGAATATTGAGCAGCCACTCAAGTTGTAGCTGAAAGAATAAATATCTGTTCAACTTTGTCTTTTAGTTCCTCCATGTTGGAAGCAGCTAGGACTGGGGAATGTCTGGACATGGAGTTGCTGCTCATCGTCCTGATGGTGAAGGAAAGAGCAAGGCATCTGAGTCATTTTGGAAGGTCTCTTTTTTGACAAACAAGATACTTTAGGGGGCTCTCTCTAAAAGGGTATATACACTGGGTACACAGTCGTATTGGGGCTTCTCTACAGAGGATATTTCAGAAGTTTTGCAGGTAGTCACTGTATTGACAACCAGTGCATCACTGGTTTTATCAAAAGTGCAAGGCTAGCATTGTCAAGTACAGAAGCCAAGATAACAGCAAGGTGTGTACAAGCTAGAGAGCATGGTTTCCAGAAAAAAAAAAAGAAGACTAAACAGAAATCACACACAAAATGATATGCCTACGGTTGTACAATTGTTGCGATAGTGTCTGTGGTGGAATGAGGGCAAAAGTGCTCAGAACTGATGTCGGGGGTTCAATTTACTTTGGGAGTTGAAGGCTGAGAAATGAAACGTGGAAAGTTAGGAGAAAAGTGCGAGTGAGGATGGGGTAGAGATCCAGATATGGGAAGGAACTTGTTAGTTTGAGGGAGAAAAGACCAATATGAAGGGGCCCAAGTGAGTGAGGCACTTAAGATTACATGACGACGAAGTGTTTTTAGGGGCTCAGCCATGCTGGACTATAGAAACTATTCTATGGCCTTGAAAGTTTGTTCTAAGATCAACGGGAAAACTTCAAATGCTTTGGAAATGTAATAGTGCTGGGATCAGATTTGCCTCTTCCTGGAGAAGGGATTGGAAAGAGCTAGGAACAGATGCAGAAAGATGGTGCACAGGGGTGGAAATGGGGTGAGCTTTCCATGATTTGCAAGTGGTCTCTGCCCTCCTCTCATCCTTTTGCATGGTTCCACCAAATTAAACACTCTTCTATAACACTTAGGGAATGGTGGCCATATATTAGGTAAGTGGACAAAGAGGAAAAGAGAAAAGTGGCACAAGTAACCTGCCTCCATTTCCACCACTGTCATTGTGTCCAGTCCTTGACAGGCTTTCCCTGAGGAGGGACCTGATGCATGGTGTGGACGATGCCTGTTATGTGTGGGCTGTGGGCTGTCTTTCCCATGCTGGGGGGAATTGTCAGAGGGAGCAGTCATGGATATCAGGGTATCATCTTAATGAGTTGGGATATTGTACCAACCTCAGCAGCCTGGTCTGCAGTCAGATCTTTTAAAATTCCCCTCGCACTCCTGCCTTTTAGAACAAAACTATGTTTCTACTTCATCTCTACATTGAGTCATCTTGGAAGCAGAGGACTTTTCTCTGGGAGCTTACTTCCCCAATATTCAGGAAGGGCAGAAGGCAGGACATTAGGGTCTACCTCTCAATGGAAATTTAAACAAGAAAAAAATGAAAAACGATAAAACTTTCATAAGGGGCATATTAGCTAGTAATACATTCAGTTTGATTCCTGTCATTTAGAGGCAAACATATTGAATAGCTGAACCTCAATGTTGGTATGGCCTTGCATTGTGTTTTTTGTTTGTTTGTTTGTTTGTTTTTGAGACAGAGTCTTGCTCTGTCACCCGGGCTGGAATTCAGTGGTGCCATCAAGGTTCACTGCAGCCTCAACCTCCCAAGCTCAAGTGATCCTCTCACTTCACCCTCCCAAGTAGCTGGGACTATAGGCGCACAACATCATGCCTGGCTAATTCTTTTATTTTTCGTAGAGATGGAGTCTCACCATGTTGCCCAGGCTGGTCTTGAACTCCTGAGCTTAAGTGATCTGCCAACCTCGGCCTCCCAAAGTGCTGGAATTACAGGCGTGAGCCACGGTGCCCGGCCAGTGTTTATGTTTTGTTTTTGTTGTTTGTTTTAGTGATGAATAGAAGAAAGAAAATCAGTAAGGAAAATTCCTGTATAAAGGCTGAAATGTATTTTGTGTTTTTTCTTCCCATCATCCAGGGTTAGATAACCACAAAAGCACTCTTTTATAGCACTTAGGGTAAAAGATATTGTAAAAATATCCTCTGTGAAAGACCTTAAGGTCATTCGAGACCAAAATTATTCCCACTGTACTTAAGCTTAGTTTCCATTTCTCATCTCCAGAAAAGTTGAAAGTAATACTACTTAGAAGTGGTCTGTGGATTGGGGCCAAGCCACAAAACATGAGCTACATGTACAAACCAAAAATAAGCATTTAGAAATTTTCATAAAAATGTTTGTAACTTTATGTCTATTCCTTTTAATCTGATCATAAAGAATTTGGACTAGTACTTTACACATCTTTTAAGATTTTGTTTCATATTCCTGGTAACTTATTTTTTTCTTTCTTTCTTTCTTTCTTTCTTTCTTTCTTTCTTTCTTTCTTTCTTTCTCTCTTTCTTTTTTCTTTCTTTCTTCCTTCCTTTCTTTCTTTCTCTCTTTCTTTCTTTTCTTTCTTTCTCTCTTTCTTTTTTTTTCTTTCTTTCTTCCTTTCTTTCTTTTTCTTTTTTGATTTTACAAAAGTGTTTGATCCACAATGGATTGGGGAATCAAAAAGAAAAAAACATCTTGGCCATCCCCGTATTATTTGATTTTTTTTGCAATTTCTTATAAATCTATAATTATTTCAAATAAGAAGTAAAAGCAAAACCAAAATAGGATGAAAGAATACGTAAATAAAAAGCTGATCCTTGACCACAGATAGTTAGAGAATCAGTAGCCTTGGACTCAATCAGCTACACGTGGGAAGAGCAACTTACAAAAGAGAAAAAACATCTTAAGGTCATGGTCGGTAGTTACGGCTGGATTCATCGGGATATAATGTGGTGCTATTTTCTTATCTCTTATGTATTGCTACAATAATGCTGTGTAAGAAAAGCAGATAAACAAACACAAAGCCCTGTGGCATCAAACAATGGACATTCGTTTAGCTCACTGGCAACTCTTCTGGGCTGGAATCTCATGTCTCTGCAGTCAGCTGGTGGCTCCCTGGGAGGAACTGGTCTAGGATGGCCTCTCATGAATGGTCTGGCCCCAGTCCCTGTGGTCTCTATTCTCCAGCAGACACGCTTGGCCTTGTTCTTATGACAGTCACAGGGTTCCAAGAGAGCACACAGGAATGCAAGGCCTCTCGAGGCCTGGGCTTGGAACTGGGACGTGGTCATTCTTACTGCAGGACCAGACTGGATTCTAGGAGTGGAGGAGTGGGCTCCACTTGAAAGGGCAATGGATAAAGAAAGGGAAAGGATTGGGGCCATTTTGAAACAGCTGACCAGGACCTGGCTCATTGTTTGAGCTTCCACATTCTCTGTGATATCAGGGTGATCTCAGATTCCAGATGCTAGTGCTTGTCGTCCCTACCCTAAGGGCTGTTGATGAAATATTGCCCCTTTCCTTCAAGTGACCAAAATAGACACAATTAATTGATTCATGTACTCTGCTCATTAACTCGAATGTGGCTTTTAGAATCTTTCAGAATTGGATTTACGTGTTGAAATCTATCACTCAATACTACAATTATGGACACACAGCATGTGGCTCAGGAGTCCCACAGCCCCTTCAGAGGGTGCAGGACATGCACTGGTGGTTAGAGGTGGTGGTGACCATAACCTCTCAGATATAAATCTTGACCCTTCACAGGTTACTGTGGCCCAGTTACAAGGCCTGAGGGCATCTACTACCTATTGAAAAGCAGATTACAGCCAGACATTTGTCAAGGAAAATGTGTTCTCCCACATATGACGAGTAGCCTTAGGTTGCACGTGGGGTCCTTCAAGCTTCTCTGGGTGAAGACACAGTGTATTTCTGTTAGTTTTGAGGTTATCAATTATAATAGGTGTGGTTACAATAATAGAAGTTCTCAGGAATGGCATAAAAGGACGCTGAATGCTTTAGGTCACACACTGGGTCTGAATTCCAAGCATTCATAAAATCGTGTTGTGTATGCTGTCTCATAGTCTTGGAGAAAAGAAGCAGAAGGCATGGGTACTGGAGGTTATGAGGTACGATGAGGCTTTTGCTAATACAGGAATGATGCCCTCACCCACTGGGCCATAGGATTGGCCTCCCAGGATCAAAGAACATGGGGAGCCATCACTGGTGAGCCATGGAGACTGGGTGGGGGCGGGGTGGAATTCCTGACAAGGGAGAAGGTCTTCCTACCTTGGCATTCTCTGAGGTTTGCCTCTACAACAATGACAAAGCTTCCAAAGGACAATTATGGAACCCTGGGGACTTCAGAAAGGCAGAAACTGTGCATCAGCTTTTCTTCCACAGTATCTCTGTGCTAGACACTATAATAAGAACGTCGCTCAATCATTCTGAACCTTTACCCCATTCCTGTGAGACTCTAGCCACATGTTAGAGAGAGCTGAGAAAGAAGTTTGTTGCTCAAGGTTCCACAGGGGTCAGTATATAGCTCAGATATGTGACACTGAAATTTATATCCTTAACCATTTCTAACACTCTATGGCCTTGTAAGGATTTGAGAACTTTGGAAAAGGCAGTGGTTAGTTTCGTTTGTCTCAGAGATAAACACAAACTTCCAAGGTGGACGAACTGCACAGACTTTGGATACAAGGGAAGGTTGAAGCAGCCATAGCTAAATCACAGGCACACCATGAATCTGAGCCACTTTCCTTTGCAGTCCATTGAAGGCACAACAGACCCCCTGTAGCCTTCCCAATGTGCTTTGGTCAATCAAGGAAGACTCAGCCCACTGAAATGCAGGCAGACTAAGAAGGGTGTCTGTAGGGGCCAGTAGAACAGGCTTCCGGGCTCAGATGCACAAAAAGCCTCTACAGAGGTGGGATTTGGAGATTGGCAAGCTCCCTGGGGCTTCATGGAGGAAGAATTGCTCATTACACAAGTCCAGTGAAAGGGAGCTTGTGTGTATGAGAGCAGGCAAGGGAGGAAAAATACTATAAGGAAATGTAAACAGGTCCTGGAAGTCTATCTGGCTGGTCATGCTGGGACAGCAACAGCAACCTGCCTGGCGTGAAAAGGCCCCCAACGTGGAAGCTGAGACATGGGCAGAGTTCAGATTTTAGAGAATGGTGCCCTTCGGCTCCCCAGAACCTCAGTTACCAGAACCAAGACAGACCATCAGAAGGGAAAGCCTGAGAATAAGGTCAGCTTGATGTCACGTGACGATCCCTCAGTTCCCCAAACAGAGGACTGTATTAGTTCCACTCCCCCCACACAGGCCTGAATCACTGTTGATTCACTCAGAGTGATCAAAATGTCCAGATATTGATTGCAGAAGGCTTGGGGCAAGGAGACAGAAAATCCAGATGGTTTTTATAGTTGAAAAAGGGAGAGATTTTTCTCGTTCTTGGTGTATTCTCTGCCTCTATTTTGCTTTCATGCAGATCCAAGATTTCAGAAAGAGGGTCTGCCGAACTCTATTTAAATTTTTGTTCTTTTATGTTGAAGTATTTTGAATCAGTAAATTGTCACAGTTTTTTATTGGCTGGACCCAGGAAAGCATGAAACTGGCTGGAATTGCAGGAGATATTTGAGTTAGACACGTCAGAGGACTTCCTGGCCTGAAGGGCACCAACATGAGAGAATAAAGTTATTTCTGTCGCTGTCATACTTGCTTTTTTTTCTCTGCCCTTTTCGTCTCTCTTTGGAACATTTTTTTCTCTTTCCTCCTGCATTTCACTCACTGATTTCAGCCAGAACGAAGAAAGAGCTTCATTACTATGAACTTGCTTGTGGCTGGAGGAATTGAAGTGGAGACGCTGACTCCCGTGAGCTTGGAGACTGCAGGGATGACAACCTTATGTGAAATTTATGTGTTCTCATTTTTGTTGAGTATGACTATATTTCTGTACATTTTATTTCACCCTTTAAACATT
The DNA here is from genome assembly GCF_028878055.3 of Symphalangus syndactylus. NCBI lineage: Eukaryota > Metazoa > Chordata > Mammalia > Primates > Hylobatidae > Symphalangus > Symphalangus syndactylus. The sequence goes on from NC_072425.2 coordinate 148,270,336, forward strand.
TATGTTCCTGTGTTATGATTAATTAAGTGTAGTAAAATGAAGTGTTTGCAAAGTTAAAAAAAAGCCCTCACTCCCCTGGAGTCTTTGTACTGCACGTTCTTTTCGCTGTTGCCAGTTCTTATTTCTCTCTGCTCTTTTCTTCGATTTGTCACCTTTCTTTATTCCTTCCTTTTGTTCCTCTGGGCCAGTCCTTCAATCCCCACTCCATTAAAGGCCTTGCTGATGCAGAATACTTTCAAGGCAACAGGGGTTTTTTCCCACTAGATAATCAACTCTCTTCTCTTCTCTTTCCTCCTCTCCCCTCTGCTCCCTTTCCCTCCCCTCCTCTCCTCTCTTTTTCTCTTCTCTCATTTTCACTCATTTCATCTCCTTCTGTTTCTTCATGTCATCTGATACCTCCCATAATATGTTTTGTTTTTTGAGATGGAGTCTCCCTCTGTCACCCAGGCTGGAGTGCAATGGCGCGATATTGGCTCACTGCCACCTCCGCCTCCCAGGTTCAAGTGATTCTCCTGCCTCAGCCTCCCAAGTAGCTGGGACTACAGGTGCGTGCCTCCATACCTGGCTAAGTTTTGTATTTTTTAAGTAGAAATGAGGTTGGCCAAGCTGGTCTCAAGCTGGATGACCTCAAGTGATCCACCTGCCTTGGCCTCCCAAAATGTTGGAATTACAGGTGTGAGCCACTGTGCCCGGCCCCATAATATGTTTTATCGAGATAATAGCAGTGACCACTATAGTCCATCTGTAATGTCACAAACCAAGGGAAACCCAGTGAGAGAGGCCAGCAGAGTTCTCCTGGCCCCAGGTGCCTATTTGGTCAGCTAGGAAGATGAGTTAGGAGCTAAGAACATTCCTGGATCATCCTCTCTGACATGCAGGCCGGCAGTCTTAATGAAGTAACTGGAAGTACAAAAAAATTTACCCCCACACTTTATTGCTTAAACCTTCCTATACTTAATTCTCAATCAGTCAGAAGAAAGGCTTTGTAGAATGTGATTTTAGAGATGCCTCAGTACATGGTTTAGTAAATTTACTAAGTGCTTCTGAAAAGGACTTAAAGCTACTACTGAACAAACACTCATTTATCTAAGTCAGTATTTCTCAAACTTCAAAGAACCTAAGGCACACTTGGTGGGCTTAGTAGACTGCATTTTCCCAGGCCTCACCTCTAAAGAGCCTGGCTCAGGATATCTGAGAAAGGAGCCAGGGAGCTGCATATTAAACAAGGTCCCCAGGTGATTCTGAAGCGGAAGGTTCACGGACTGCACTCTGAGAAGCCGAGTTTAAATGAATAAAAGCTGTCATTATTCTTGAGATGAAGGTGAGGAAAAAAATCGTGACTACTCCCTGACATCACACAAGTATTGAGTGCTCGCTGTATGTAAAGTTCTGCGCTAGGCACTGAGTAGGAGGTGAGGAAATAGAAGCCGAGGTCCGTATCAGCAGTTCTCCATCTGTCTTTAATTGCTCCTCCAAGTTTTGAAACGGGGCTAATTTATCCATGTCACAATGTGCTTGGGTACCCACTTCTGCATTCGCTTTCCTAGGCCTCCTACATTCGGTGTTTGACTACTGTATAAACACAGAAACTAATCAGGAGAATAAGGTAATACTTATATTATTAATGGTAGTAGTAATAGTAGGAGTAGCTGAATGCAGGTCCTGGGCTATGTCCAACCGAAAGATGTCCTGTGGTCTATATGAAGATGATGCTAAACACATTTCATAGCACGGCCTTTCTTTTAAAATTCTTTGAAAGTAGGAAAGATATGATGCATGCCTCCCTCTTGCCTTTGATGAGAAATGGTGTTTGCATGCCTGCCATTCTGCTTCTGACCACAGCTGGGATCTCAGAGCAGGGATTTCAGGGCTGCATCCCTGAGGTGGGCCTAAGCCCCAGTGGCTCCCACTGGGAGAGTTCCTTTGACTGCTTTAAAACTCCTCAGCAGCCACCCTGATTGCATGAGATCTGCTTCTTGCCTTCCTCTCAATTATGGTTTAGTAGTCAAAGATGAGTGGAATGTTCTTGTTGCATGTCTCAGGGCAAGAGAATTTCCTTCCCTTTGTTTCACCTGCAAACTGTGCACACCCAGCCTAGAGCCAGGCTGGTGAGATGCTCTGGAACACCTGCAGGCTCCTGAGAGGCAGAGGCTGCAGGAGCGCAGCTCTTCAGTCCTCAGAAGTGTGCAGCTGCGAGGTGGGGGCATCAGGACTGGGGTATGTGTGTGTGTGTGTGCACACGCACGTGCATGCGGACGCGCACTTGTGCATTTGTGTGTGTAGTCACAGCTGTGCCCGTCCCTGCCCCAGTGAAAGCTATGGATTTAATCCCCAAGCATACTCAATGAATCAAATGCAGGTGTGGATTGTGGACCCCAGAAAGCCCGTCCATGTACTCCAGGTAAGAAATACTGGTCGCCGGGCGCGGTGGCTCACGCTTGTAATCCCAGCACTTTGGGAGGCCAAGGCGGGCGGATCATGAGGTCAGGAGATCGAGACCACGGTGAAACCCCGTCTCTACTAAAAATACAAAAAATTAGCTGGGCGTGGTGGCGGGCGCCTGTAGTCCCAGCTACTCGGAGAGGCTGAGGCAAGAGAATGGCGTGAACCCGGGAGGCGGAGCTTGCAGTGAGCTGAGATTGCGCCACTGCACTCCAGCCTGGGCGACAGAGCGAGACTCCGTCTCAAAAAAAAAAAAAAAAAAAAAAATACTGGTCAAGGTGGAGAAGAAATATCTTTGTATTTCTTGAATATAAGTGGGGGACAAGGCCTAGAAAAGGTAGCTCTCAGAAAGGTGGGTGAGTCACAGAGGTGATTTGGAGCACCTTAAACTGGAAGTTCCACAGACACTGGGAGTTCCTTTACCTGATATTTTAATCATTTTCACTCTGGCCTGACAGGGTCAAAGTGTGCATGAAAAAAAGTCATTATTTAAAAAGTAATGCATGTATAATATTTAATCACTTTTGTCCATTCAAAATATATTATACACATACATTTTTTGAGTGCCTATTAGTGTATTGCATAGGACTAGGGTGGAGAAAGGAATTACTATTTATCAATCAATTATAGATTGAGTCTTTTAATTGATTCATTGCTTTTCACAATGATGCTGATGTGTTTATTTTTTACCCCCATCTTACAATGAGGGCATAAAAGCTGAGAGAGTTTAGATTACTGACCCAAGATCATGCAGCTCGTGACAGTGGTACTGGTCTTGATTTCAGAAAGCCCTTTTTCTTTGCCCTCCGCCCTCTGCCCCGTGGCCTTGAACCACCCTCCTGTCAGGGGCCACGAAGGAATCACAGAACTGAGCACAAAATACAGCCCCAGGTGTTCCTCCTCTGTTCCTCCCAGCAACCAGCCATCGGAATCACATCTCTACTGTAGAGAAGCCGAGTGAACATTTCCAGTTAGTGTCAGGGATGGTGCCAGCACCCAGGCAGCTGTATGCCCACCCCGTGTGCTTTTCACTGCCACTGTTATCTTACATTCCTACTGTGGACACCCACTACCTCCTGCAAACACATCCTGCTTCCGGCTGGTCCCTCCCGCTGCCCTGCCTGCTCCGCTCCGAGGAGCCTGTCCCCGGTGTCTCACAGGATGGGGGCCTGCAATGCCTGCCTGACTCCAGGTGTATGTCCGAGGAGGTAACACCCTCCTCACTATTCATCACATAACAAAAAACTCTTTGGGAAAAAATAAATTAAATCCAGACCAAAAAAAAAAAAGCAACCCTTTCCTCCAAGTTAATTAATTTGAGCACTATTTTCAGGAAAAGTGTTTCTTAAATCCCTATCGCTGAAGGCAATTTTCTTGCCACAATCACTCAGTGTTCCTGACAGAAAGGAGCATAATCACTCCTTGACAGAAGGTGACTGGCAGAAAGAGGGCTGAGGGGAAAGTGAGTTTCTATAGCCATGGAGGAGCTGCAAGCGCCTCAGAGGACACCCCACCCCCAAGGAGGCTCTAGCGCCTGACCAGGGAGGTCTCTCTGCAGGGCATGTTGACTGCTGTGTGTGTGTGTGTGTGTGTGTGCATGTGTCTGCGTGTGCATGTGCCTGTGCACATGTGTGCATGTGTGTGCATGCACGTGGGAGTGGTGTGCTAGTGGATGGAGAGAGTGGCAGGATCTTTGCCTCAACAGGGATCCTGGACACATATCCCATCCTTGACAGGGTACAGGGTTGCTGGCCTCCTGCAGGCTGGTTTGCCTGGGCCACACATGCTGGCATGTGCAGGGGTCTGCTGAACTCAAGGCTCTACCACGCGTTGGAGGGCCACACGTCCTTGGTTCCCTCCATGCCTACTTTAGTGCCTCAGCATCCTTCCAACTGCAAGTTGGAAGTTGCAGCTGGGCTCTCTCGGGGTTGGAATCGACTGTTATTGATGGGAGAGCTGTGACGGAGCTTTTCCCACACCTGGAAATGGGGGTAAAATGTACGATCAGCATGGGGAAGCATGCCATTTCTCTTTCTGCTTGGAGGCAGCCAGAAAACCGTCTCAGCCCCAGTGCCCTTAGCCATTAAGAGTAATAATAGCTTCCATTAATCAAGCAATCAAGCACTAGGCTAAGCATTTTATGTGTTTGCATACATTATTTCTTATAATCTTTCAACAACCCTGAGAAGTTGCTATTCTAATCACTAGTTTACAGATGAGAAAACTGAGGCTCAGGGGGAACATGACTCACACCATTCATGCAACACAGCCAGAACTTGATCCCTGGAATACATTACCGTCAAAGCCCTGCTCTTAACCAGTCCACTCTGATGCAGCCTGCTATCCAGGTTAGGCACTCCTCAGGCCATGGGCTGATGCAAAAGGAATTGTGGTCCCTGAATGGCCTTGACTGGGAGGACCTTTAGAATGAGGGGCTTCTTCTCTCCTCCAGAACTGAAGATTTATCTGACTTTGGATAGGGCAAGAATATTTTTCCTTCCCTAGCTAATGGACAGAATTCACTCCTTCACTGGTTGGTGAAGTGATGCTGATGAGAGACAGTTCTGTGAATAGCAAGGCAACAACATCTGAATGTACCTGTGTGCACCGGGGCTGAGATGAAGAACAGCAAATGGTAGGCAAAGGCCCACGGGATGCCTTTGCTCCTTGCTAGCATGCTTACATCATCGTTGAGGCTCAAATGATTCAAGAGTAAATTAAGGATAAAATACTTGCCTCTCTGGGTTTTGTGAGCATTAAATAAAATAATACATGTAAATGGCTGAACACAGTGCCAGGCTTAAAGAAGTGCTCAGGAAAGGGTAACTAGCGTTATTAATTATTTCCTTCTCCGGGTGGTAAGTAGCAAAGCTGCAGCAGTTCCTGCTGCACATCTGCACCTGTAAGCACCAGGGCTTGGAGCCAGGTGCGTCTAGATCCCATCTGGACCTGCCAGACTTGTGACCGTGAGTACCACACTTCCCTCTCTGAGACCCATGTTTCTCATTTGCAAAAGGGGAAATTCATGGTCTCTACCGTCTAAGGTGATGTATGAGAAAAGGGAAAGAGGGGCTGGGCGCAGTGGCTCACGCCTGTAATCCCAGCACTTCGGGAGGCCAAGGCAGTTGGATCACAAGGTCAGGAGATCAAGACAATCCTGGCCAACATGGTGAAACCCTGTCTCTACTAAAATACAAAAAATTAGCCAGGCATGGTGGTGCGTACCTGTAGTCCCAGCTACTGGGGAGGCTGACACAGGGGAAATCACTTGAACCTGGGAGGCAGAGGTTTCAGTGAGCCGAGATTGCACCACTGTACTCCAGCCTGGTGACAGAGTGAGACCCTGTCTCAAAAAACAAAAAGGTAAAGAGGAAAGAGGAGAGAACACATCTAAAGCATAGCACAAAGTCATGGCACTGAGTAGGTGCTCAAAAAATGGCAGCTATTATTGTTATCATCATTATTATTATTGAACTGCTTATGCATCAAATCTGTAGGCGTTGTCCAAGTTCCTGTTGAAACCTAGGAGCTGCAGAGAGTACCTTCATTGCCTGGAGATGAGAATATCAGCACAATTCATAGTTCATTAGAGGAAGCGGTGTGTTGTTAAATGAGTCCCCTAGGAGTTAAGGACACTTCTAAAAATTGTTTCAAGTCAGTCTATGGAGTATAAAGCAAGGACAGAAAACAGTCTTTTCCTCAGGCCTCTTTCGTGCTTATGTTTTGACTTTGGTCTCAGCACGGCTTCCATCTGAGGAGGTGCCTGTCTCCTCTCTTCTCCAAATCATATGGATTGGGGACGCATGACTCTGGGTCCTTGCACGTCACCTGAGAAGCATCTGCTAATAAGAGTGCAGAATGTGGTCACCTTGCACTAGCCCCACGGCTTTATCCATATTCCTCAGCCTTGTCTCTCAGACCAAGCCAGACTGAAAGGTTTTTGTGTTTCTAGTCCTTCCTCTCCTATGTCCTAAATTTATTTATTTAAATTTTATGCCCTTCTCCATTGTAAATATATTTGTCTTCAATCCATCCATCTACACACATTTGTCTAATTCAGTGGCTCTCAACCTGGCATATGTTTGAATCACTTGGGAGAATTTAAGCATAGAAATCTGAATTGGGGGTGGGAAGGAGGGGTCTTGGGTATCGGTTTCTCTTTTACAGCTTCCCAGGTAACTATGCAACCCCATTTGAGAATTAGTAATCTAGTTCTTTCTCTATGTTGGCAAAAATACCAGCCTTGCAAGATTGATGAGGAGATCCAAACTGAGATCATGTCTGTGGAAGCTCCTTGTCAGCTGTACAGCAACATACGTACAGATGTCTCTTGTTGCCTTTGGCTTTTAGACAGATCTACACGTTGGCTTCCAGGTGCACTGCTGCAGGTGAGCAGTGAACACAGTTTTTGCTGTGCAGTCCTCATCTCCCCCCTTGCTGCTTTCCACAACCTCCGTTCCTCTCTGACTCTCCCTGGGCAACTTGTGTGGACCTCCGTCTGCCTCAGGGTGTCTCCCCAGCCTGGCTGACTTCAGAGGTGACTTCATGCTGCAGATCCATGGAGCAGGACACAGCCCTCAAATTCATGTGGCTTGCAAACTGATATAGTTACTGAAATGAAATAGTTACTGACAGGGACGAAGGTGCCTCTGTGTCCTATCTTGTCCACCTAGGGCACTGCTTCGTGGAAGGGGGCCTTTTGGCCAGGTCTACCAGATGATTAACACTTTCATAAAAACTGATACCTTACAGCTGTGTTCATCAAATCAGACAGTGCCTGTGTCAAATCCACTGTCTCACAGTGTTGCCCTGTCCCTGATTCCACACATGAAATCAATTACCACACATTAAGGGATGTTTAATACTTTAATGGAGCATTTTTCTCTACCATTGTTTGCATAGAGGAGACATGAGGAATGATTACCAAGTGACCAGCAATGGATTTTGTATTGGCAGAGAGGAGAGGCTGGAGCTTAGTGAAGTGAATTCAGAATGCCCCAGGAAACATTACAAAGTCCCTATGCTGGGGCTCCTAGTGGCTGAAGAGGTTGAGAAAGCTGCACGTGGAGTGTGGATTCACTGGAAAATTCTGAAAGTCCATGTGCAAATCTGGGGAATGCCAATCACTTCCTCTGAATCTCACAGATGTACACCTCGGCTCACACTCACATTCTCCAGCCATCCTGCCTAGTGCTGGCTTTTGCTCATGGTAGGGTTCACACAGCACATTCCTCACCCGAGGAGGAATAGTGTCATGCTTGAAGGCATGGTGACATGGCTTGGCTGTGTCTCCACCCAAATCTCACCTTGAATCGTAGCTCCTATAATCCTCATGTGTTGTGGGAGGGACCTGGTGGGAGGTAATTGAATCATGAGGGGCAGGTTTTTCCCATGCGGTTCTTGTGATAGTGAATAGGTCTTATGGGATCTGATGGTTTAATAAAGGGCAGTTTCCTTGCACACGTTCTCTTGCCTGCTGCTGTGTAAAACATGCCTTTGTTCCTCCTTCATCTTCCGCCGTGTTTGTGAGGCCTCCCTACCTATGTGGAACTGTGAGTCCATTAAACTTCTTTATAAATTACCCAGTCTCGGGTATTTCTTCACAGTCCTATGAAAATGGACTAATAGACATGGGCTTGAAATCAGACCATAGTGACATGAATCCCAGCCCCAGTCACTTCATGGCTATGGGGCTTCAGACAAGTCACCCAACCTTTTTAAACTTCAATGTCTTCATCTATAAAATGGGGGTCCTACCCAATAGGACTGCCCTTGGAAGAAATAGAATTAGAAAAGCTCAAACATATAAAAGCATTTAATTCTGTGCTTGGTGCTACTTCATAAACATCAATAAATGTTTTAGAATAAAAGTTTTCTTCTCTCTCTTCCTTTAATCACAGAGCCACTTGTCCTTCAATCATACTAAGTATCTTCTCAGCAATATCATTTCTGGAGTCAGCTCTTCCTCTTCCTCCCCCTCCTCCACCCTCGTCAGCAAAGGGGCTGGCCTGGCTTATCTCTAAAATCCTTCCCAGCTCCGGTCCTAAATGTGGCTGGTGAATTCAAATAAACACATACACATACACCCCCACCTCTCTTACATGCACAAAGACAAAGAAAACGGATGAAGGTTAATTTTTTTGGCCCCTGCTCATAATGACTCATCCATAACGATTTCTACTGGTTGTATTTTCTTCTGTGACAGAAACAATTTACTGCATTCTTGCAGAGCCCATTTTCTCAGCGTGATCTAGTTGTGTGGTGGTTTGGGAAGTAATTTACTGATATTTTGCTTCAAAATAGCTTACAAAGACAAAGGGGTTTTGTTGACACCAAGGTGCCTTCCTTATGGGCTAGAAAAATAGGATAAAACCATTTAAAAAGTAAAAACATGGTATTACCATCACTTTGAACTTCAGTTGTAAATCACAGACCACTAGTTGAGACTGGCCTCTCCTCCCCTTCATTTCTGCGTCTTGCTCTGTGTGCCAGCAGTGGATTGTTTGTCTGCATGGGCAAATTCACATTCCATCTTGTTGGAAGCAACTTTTGTATTTGATTATATTTCTCATCCTTGGAATGCCAGTGTATGACTTTTTTCCATTTCTTACCTGTCACTCTATGAAAAGCAAGCAGCCATCGCAAGGCCCATAACTAAGCAGGATCACAGAGCCCTCGCCTCCCTGGGTTCTGTCCTTGGTCCCAGCTCCTTTTTTCCCTTGGGCATTCCTCAGCTTGGTAGTATTGACTCTACAGTAGTTCCCCCAGTCCTCTCTTCAGGCTACAGACTAGAAAGCTGCCCGGAGGATCCTTACCAGTCCCTGGCTTTCAGCAGAAGCAGTGATGCTATCCTTCTCATCCTCATCCTCATCCTCTCCAGGGAGGGAGCATCCTCAGCCTCTCTCCATAATCCGCTCCAGCCTGAGCTCTCCAAATTAGACAGGATTTAGGCTTCTTCTTGGTCTTAGAGTTGGCAGGCATTTGTTATTGGTTTTGCCCAAGGTTTTATATTCATTTTAAAATTAATAATGATTTTAGAATTTTATAATGGGCAAGGTTTATGATCGTCAGTCTAATCCTATAAGCCTAAATCCTAAACCAACATGAATTATGCTCAGGGTGGCCTAAGCAGCTGCACAGATCTTTGATTTCCAGAGAAGTAGACACGAGTAGGGAGGAGAGAGGAGCAGCTATTGTCAGCTCCACACTGTGCCCTCCCCAACTGGGGGACGGTGGAAATTGACTTCTAAAGGAGAGGGCTCCAAGGTCCTAACATACGTTACGTTTGTTAGTAGGTTTGCTTAAGTTGCACTTAGGAAATTAGAACACGATTTCCTCCATTTTTTCAACAACTGTTAGGTTACTGTGCTGAATTTCTGGGCATTTTGTAATCTACATGTAACCATTTGCTCATTCCCAAGCATCTACGGAAGACCTACTACATGTAAGATGCTGTGCTAGAAGCTTCAGAAAATATTTTTTTCAATGGCCACTAACTTGGAGATGCTGCCAGTGTAGTGGGGGAGGGCAGTGTTCTCAGACATGTAAGTATTAAAGTTCTTTTCTTTCTATATTTGTTATCTTCTGCTCCTTTAGCTGACTAGATGGAGCTCAAGTGGTTGGGCTTCTCAAGTGTCACTGAGTTAATATGAGTAATGTTCACATCTGCATTCATTTCTGATTCCTGACATCTTGACTGTTTCTTTCCTCTTTCTCTTCCTGCCAACATGATATAAGAAGGTAGACATTTATTTCTAAACCAAAGTACCGAGAAATGACCCATGAAACTGTCTTAGGAGAGATCACGTTTCAAAAAAGTAGTCTAGAATCCTGCCTGTCTCATTTTTGTCTGTCCTGATTTCCTTGCAGCCTGGGCATGCGCTAATTTGTTCTGCATTGTCCTGTGACAACTTGGTTGCAACGACAGAAAGTTAATTCTCTATTAGTCAGGTCTCTAGAGCTATGTAGTCAGGTAAAAAGTCCAATGGGTCTTCAGATATTTAAGGCCCAAATTGTATCACTTCCACTCACCCACTGCCCAGACCCACAGCCAGCACCAGCTTTCTTGAGTGGCCTGGGAGCGACAGCACCAAGATGATGCTGACTGTGATCACACAGTTTAGCACTGGTCCTCTTCTGGGCTACTTGGCCAAATTAAGGCCATTATCTTGCTTGTCCTTCTTTCATGAAGGCAGCTGATCTCAGCTAAGTGGCCCTGGGACCCTGTGGAGAAGGCTGACAGTCTTCTTGATCTGCCAGGAAGCCCGGGAGAGACACATGTCTGGTTAATAATAGAATCAGCTACTTGACAAGGCTCTTTTAATTTATTAGAGGGATGCCTCAGATAGCAGGTGGTTGGTACTAGGGAGGAAAAAAATGGGGGAATAGTGTTTCTATTTTGTATATGGCATTGGCTTGTGAAGCAACTTCCACCCCTAATCCCTTTGACCCTTTTGTGGCTCAGCTGACCAACAGGGGAATAGTTATTTATAGTGTCCCTTCCCCTCCTCTAACTGAGATCAGTGCATTTTATTTAATTGACATCACCCCATCATATTAGAAAATTTAGAATTTGTCTTTATGGCCTTCTTTATACCCCAGGAAGGGCTCTTGAGGGCAACGCAAAAAGGCAGCTTTGGGTGTTGAACGGGGTCTCCATTAATTTGGGATGAACTAAGTGTCAGAAAATTGAGTTTCAAGGGCAGCCTAGGAAACTTGTCAATTTCAAGCTGTCTGCTGTGGAGCCAAAGCATCCTTAGTTGCTGGATTTTGGAGGCTAGTTTACGTTGGCTTATGTAATAGCTACAGTCCCCCAGGTTGATTAAGTAATTTCTTCATTTAGAACATCCTAAATTGCATGACATTTGAGAGATTTCCTTGACCTTGTCAAGGGCAAATGCTCACTTTGTTGCTTTTCCTTATTCTTTGCTTAAAGACAACAGACTGCTTTCTCCCTCACGACAACTAGAGGTGAGTGGAAATGACCACAGATGTTTTATGATTCTCAAGCCCTTGCAGTTGTACTCCCTAAACTGGCTAATAACTTCTCTCCTGTGTGTTCTTGTTCTGTCTTCTGTAATTTTTCCTCCCATTTTCTTTCCAAGTCATAATCTTTGCCCTTTACGCGAAGCATAATAATACTTAGGATTTATGCAACACTTTGCATTTTTAGGGCCCCGAATGATCAGTAATGAGCTAATCCACACATGGTGATGGTTGTGCAGCAGGCCAGCTCTCACCCCATTGCACAGATGAGAAAACCAAGGTCCCAGTACAGCAACTCCCAATCGAAAGCCAGGCAACCCTTGCACATCCGAGTCCCTGGCTTCAAGTCAAGGCTTCCTTCGCACTTGGCTCCCAGGAGTAAAATCGAGAGAGAAAGAGAAGGATCAGAAGTTAAATTTTCCCTACATGCTTTCTTTATTAAAATTTAACCTGTTCCCATTTTCAACTATTTCTTTAATAACCTGCCTGAGCCATAGAGAATTCCAGGCCAGTTCAACAGGAAGCTGCCTGCATTCCACTTCCAGTGCCACCCATGACTTAATAAGCCCATCCTTTCTCCTGTCACCAATGTCACCAATGGAAGTTGTACATGCTTCAGGACTCAGGACGCATTCTTCCCCAGTGCCTCTTTCTTGTCTTCTTGGGCCGACAGCTGGCTGGTTATCACAATCATCTGAGTGCACCCACCTTCTAGGGCAGCCTCCTACGCTATATTTGGTTAGCTTACGTATGAGGATGTCACACACACAGAATCAACAACCTTCCTGTTCTTGGGCTCTGCTATGTTTATTGTGTCATCACTTCTGCAAGAATCATCTTCCTCTTTGAGATAGGAGTAACCTGGATGAGTCAGACACAATGTGCTTCTTTCAAAGCCACACTGGTATTTCCCAGCACTCTGCGGTTTGTCTGTCTCCCAATTGATTCTCTTTTGATTTGCCCTGAGAGTCTTTCTCATAGGAAAATTAGGTCTTGTTATCAATCTCTAACTTTCCAAGTCGCCTTCCTGCCTTTTGAAAACATACATGGCATTTATCTGTTTCTTGTCTTTGGAAACCTTATCCAGTCCTTCATGAATTCTTAAAACCAAGAATTGTTGAAACTACAATTCCATCAGTCAATTTTTAATGACATGTCCACTAAGTTATAAGACTATGGATGGCAAGGGCAATATTTTATTTGATTTAAAAAAAAATTCTCCATGGTGCTGAATACTATGCCCTGGCAGATTAACAGGTGCTTAAAACCTGTGTGAAATGCATCTGCCCAGCCCTGTAAGATACTAGGTCCTCTGGGAAATGCTACAAAATATATTATCTTGTCCAACCTTCTAGGAATTTTCAATTTAGGTGGGCAAGTGAGTCTTACATCCATGAAACTTTAAGAAAATAGTAAATGACAATATGATCAAGGGCCAGAATGGACAATAAAGACCGTGTGTATAATGCTCCAGTGAGTAAGACAATTAACAATGGGATCTTAGAGTTGGCTAAACTGGCAATGTACTCCAAATGCAGCTGCAGGCATTGGAGGGTGGGCCTCGATTTGGGCTTTGGAGTCAGACAGATTTGGATTTAAATCTGAGCCTTCTGCAGTCAAGTAGCTGTGTGATTCGGACAAGTTGCTCAACCCTTGTAAGCCTTGGGTTACTTATCTGTCATATAGGAATAATCCTACTTCTAATAATGCATTCCTATGAGGATATAAACTCCAGCAGGAAAGACAGTGTTGTCTCTTTTGTTCACTGCTCTACTCCTATTGGCTAGAAGACCAATGACCATTTGTTGATGCAATCGACCTCACCAGGTTTTCATTGATTTAGGTAATATACATAAATTAAAAGTTGAACGCAGTGCTCAGCATAATATGTGCTCAATACAATTTTAAAATCATTATTGTAGCCTCAGTTGGGTTTGGCAGTATCTAACCTTCTGGCCATGTAATCCTTGAGTTCTGTTTCCTGTAGCAATGAGTCCACAGCCCTTCTAAAAGAATATCAGGTCTGTAGAAAGCTGTCCATATATTCTGACCTGCTTCGTGTATTTCTTCAATTACTTCGCCTTACTATTGTATCTTCATTTGTTTGTTTAAATCGTCTGAATCTGGATTTCTTTGTTATTTTCCTCCAGATTTTGTGACTCATTTGAATCATGTCTTTTTCCGTTGCCTCTCTGGCATCTTGATAGTTGTGGGTGATTTTCTTATGAAAGACCAGTGCCCACTGTGAGGCCATGGGACTCAGCCTAAAGCCCTTTTAGCTCCTGGATAACTAGCTGATAGTTCCCTGAAAGGAATGTCCTCAGGCCTCCTGAGGACTGGAATGACTCCTTGGCAGAGTTGAAGCGTTTTTTAATCTACATGAGTTATTTAAAGTTTAAGACAGGGATAACCTACACAAGAGACAGTATTTTCTTGAGGAATACAGACTTGGGGTCCAGGCTCTGCCATTTGCTAGATTTACAACTTTGGAGAAATTAACCTCTTTGGTTTTCCGTTTCTTTTTCAGTTAAACTGTGGTGAGAAAATACCTACCAAATAGGGTTATGGTGAGTGTTAAGAAAACCGATGTGTGCAAAGCACATATATATTTTGTTTTTATTTTTATTTTGTCTATTTCATGTTTTCAAAAACCATGATCAAAGCATTCGTACGTTCTCCAAAAGGGATCCATTGGTCCTGAAGTCACTTTTCACACATAAAGAGGAGGATGCTCAAAGAACCAATTTCTTGCAACTGACCTCTAAGTGTGGCTAGTACTTTCAGGCACTGTAGGGCGCTGGCTGCTGTAAAGCATACCAAAGACTGTGGAATTCACACTCTAAGGAGCCAAGACTAACAGGAATACATGAGACTGCAGTGAGCAGCACAGATAGCAGTTAATGAGAGCTCAATTAGGTGGTGCAAAAACCTAAGTGCTGAGAGGAAGGTCAACGAGAGCTGGGTGTGCTAGAAAGGGTTTGACTGCAGGTGCTCTGGAGGCTTCCCCAGCTCTTGAAAAAGTACACTTGAGGGAGGAGATAGGGTGAGGCTTTTGTTGGCAGAGTACTGAAAAAAAAAAAAAAAAAGATTTTCTTGGAATCAGCCCCACCAGATGACTTAGGGATACTATAAAAATGAGGCCATACTTACTACTTGGAAGTCAAGAGACCTCAGCAGCCCAGGAGAAGGCCATGGTGGGAGCACACGAAGACCAAGCTGGGACCGCCTGTGGTGGCAAAAATCAACACCTAACACTCAATGCCCAGATGCAGATGGGGTTCTGGCCATCAGGGGGCACTGTAGCAGAAGCCCTGGAGCCCTAGCTGTGCGTAGTCAGGGCCACGGCCTTTCAGGACTCCAGGGAGTGCCATTCATGTCGCATACACTGGGAAAGGTGCCACCTAAAGTCAGCACAAAGTGGCGGTCCCGAGTGTAGTTCATCCTGCACGATAGTGTCTTCTCCAGTCGATATAAACCCTGGGAAGATGCTGTGTGTAGTGAAATATTCCTGCAAACTCTATCGAAACATGTCAGTTTTCCTTGATCAGCACAAGATGAGTGTTCAATAAAACAGTGTATAAGGTTAATTACAAGGGCATTCCACATAGTGCAATCACTTTGTTAGTATCACGACCTTTCATATGTCATGTGTGACAACACTGCAAAGTGGTTTGTACTGTTCATTAATTGTAACTTGGAACTTCCTTCATTTCAAAGTGGGCATTTATAGGCACACGTCCCCCAGATCCTGGGTAGGTGGAGACTGTTTTAAAAGGGGGATGGGGGTGACAGTTTCCCCAACTGTCTTCACTAACATGCTTGCTTTTTAATTTTTTTCTCTTTCTTCTTTCTCTTTTGTCTTTACCCTTCCTTTCCTTTCTCCTTTCCTTCTTCCTTCTGTTGACAAAGGTGAAACGAGTAAGATGCCTTTTAGGGAGCTCTGGGTGAGTGCACTACCTTCTACTCTAGAAAAATAGAATGAAAATGGGCTGGCTGCAGAAACCAGGATCTTGTCTGATCCCTACGTGTATTCTTCCCTTTTCCTTGTTCTATGCTATTTCTCATGCTGCCTTTGTGCCTTTGATTCCTGACTTTTTTTTTTTTTTATGGATTTTGTGTATGCTGGAATTCAGATGCTTTCAAAATTTTTTTGACTGAAGCACAGTATGAAATAGATTTTATAGCTTCAGCTCAGAACACACACAAAACTATACACTCAATACTCATATAACAAACAAAAGAATCACTGAATAACATTTAGTCTTAAGATGGAGGATGTACTCTGACATTTTATATTCTAATCTGTCTTTTCCTATTTTATTTCATCTATTCAATTTCACTTACAAAAACACTCAACCATAGCTCACTAGATTTATTTCATAGCTAATTAATGGATCATAATTGATAGTTTGAAAAACTGTTTTAAATGATTATTAACTCCTGAATTACTCCTGTCTCTTAGTGGTCTTTCACTCCTACCCAATTTCAGCATGTGCTTGATTGGATTATTTTCTTGAAATCCAAATGATGACACCAATAGCATAGATTAAAGAGCACATGAAAAAAAAATACAAAAGAGCATGCAAACAAGTTTGAAGTACATTAAGTTGGTCTAAAAAGCTTGAAATCTCACATTTTATTCAATATTTTAAAAGGTTTTTCCCTATAGTGTTATAATCTCTACCTGTATTTGAAGAAAATCCTGACAGGCTCATGACATTTTTGCTCCCTGCTAAGCAGGTGTACACACTGGCCAGTCAGAATGAACACAGGCAGTAGGCAATCTCTATGACAGCACTGTGGCTGGCTGGTTCAGTATCAGATTGGTTCTTAAGCAACAGATCTTCTATTTAAGTTACAAATACAATCTGAGTTTGGGAATTAGAATATGCAGTCTAGGATTTACATCACCATTCTGAACTGAATTTAACATCAAATCAATCCTGCACCAGTGTGACAGTAACCTTCCTCCCAACCCACTTGGAACTTGAAGACAGCCTCTGATGGGGCTGGGCAGAGGAACCTAGGAGGAAGGATGGTCACAGGAATAGGGACGTCCTTCCCTTCCCTGTAGAGCAATCAGGCCCTGGCAGCTGAGGAAAGGTGCATGTTCATGGCAAAAGAACAACATGAGGTCCCACGGATCCTCCTTGCCATTGTATTCCTCTCACACTCTGGCGGGAGCCTTCTTGGGCAAGACTCAAAGGAGGTCAGGCCCAGCTCTCTTGCTCTGGCATGGCCATGCCTGAGCGTAGGAAGCATTGCTCACTCAGACTAACTGGGAGTGCAGGCTAATTGGGGGCCACCTTCCTATTCCACCTTTCCCTGTGAGTCAGGTTCTGGCCACTTGCCCTGACACTGACCACTGGAAACTCAGCCTCACAACCTCTCTTGGGAAAAGAAGGAAGCCCCTCCACCCGCTACCCCCAGGGGCTGAGTCTGAAAGCATAGTGATAGCTATTGGTAAAGGAAAACTCATCATATCCTCCCTTGACCCTTTATGTCCTGAAAGCAGGAAAAGTGTAGCACTGTACAGAGTTTTTATTAATTTCCTTGTGTAATCTACACTGTCTGACCACTTACTTTGGAATTTTCTACCTACTGCATCTTGGCATCTCTGCTAAAACTTCAATTTTTCTATCTTGTCACTCTGTGAAGAGCATTTAAAGTTACATGTGATTATAAAGAAAACATAACGGAATTTTTTGGGGCATTGTAACTCTTTGTATTATTGTAAGCCAGGTCAAATTAATTAATTTCAAATTTGTCAATTGCATTTGCATCACTTAATTATATCTTTCTTGACAATAGATCTGTTGTATTTTTTTCTTTACAAAATTCATGTAAACTTGCTTTCAGAATAATCCTTTTATATTTAGGATTCACTACTAAAATAACAGCAAAATGAAATCTGCAGCTCACTCTTTTCAGTCTTCACAAATGAAATCTTAAAGTAGATATTCCAAAAAAGGAGACTTGGTAGCCTTCTGCTCAGTTACCACAATGGGACTTGGAGGGTCAGGGAAGTTCAAGATAAAAATCCCCACCCCCAAATTATTTGCCACACCCAACTTTGTCAAGCCAAGTATGAAGTAAGGGGAGGAAAAGAGAAGGCAGCTGTCAGTCATTGCAAACTGTCATAATGAAGTACCATAAACTGGGTGGCCTATGAACAACTAACAGTTATCTCTCACACTTCTGAAGGCTGGAAGTCCAAGATCAAAGGGCCAGCAGACTCTGTTCTGATGAGGGTCCATTTCTTGCTTCTTGGTTTAGACATCCATCTTCTCACGGCATCCTTACATGGCAAAAGAGAATCAGAGAGTTTCTGGGGTCTCCTTTATAAGGGGACTAATCCTATTCCTAAATTCTCCACCCTCATGCTCTAATCACCTCCCAAAAGCCCCACCTCCATCACACTGGAGGTTATAATTCAACACATGAATTTTGAGGGAGACACAAACATTCAGTTCATAACACAGCCAAGTTAAGCCATAAAATCAGGAAAATAAAGGACCCACCATGGTTCAGGAGATCAGGCTGGAGGTTCAGGAGATCAGGCTGGAGAGAATAAGAAGACTAGGGAGGGTCTACAGAGCTGCCAAGAGGACCTGCCACGTTCTGTGTTCTTAACAATGGCAGGTACAGTCAATTTCCTAGTGCACTTGAGCCCAGCTCCAGGTGACCCTGTGTGTCCAGCCCACAGGTACCTTAGTCTTCCTGCCTCCTGCTTGCTCCCGCCCTCCCCAGGTCTAACAGCCAGTCATGGGAAGACAACTGTCATTCAGCTTTGATCCAGCATTCCAGGTGGCAATATTTTCCTGTTTTACTTTCTTTTGGTGGAGATTAAAATATTTTTACTATTAAGCAGCTACTACCTGAATAAAAAGAATCTGCTTTTGGGGTGAGGTTTATCAGGGGGATACTATATGGGAGCTCTGTGTGAATTGTAGAGGAACACAGAGAATAAGTGTAAGCTGAGGGCAAAAGATTGCTATTTTAAAAAAATGACTTCATCCACTTGTGCATTATAAGGGAGTAGAGGTTTTATCTCAGGGAAGATGACTCTTTTGTTTAGGAAAGGCAATTAATAGGTCTTTGGGTTAGGCTGCAAAGCCCAGTCTGCAGTGGAGGACTGAGACAAAAAGGAATTAAATCCTTCTGCATAATAAAACAGAAGCCTGGACCAGAGAGCTGTGTCACATTTAATTTAAAGCAGTACAGTCCAAACTGGAATTCCAGGTCTTTGCCAGATCTTCAACAGAGCCCAGGGTTCTTGAGCACTCAGTGACCCTTGGGAGCTTCTAGATTTCCTTCCTCCAAGGTTGTTTCTTTCATACAAACCATCCCATGTCATTGTCTCCATCTTGCCTGGAAGATAAAAGTCCATCTTTGTCTCTGTTCCTGTTCCCACCATCTTGCAGGACCTCCTACTAAGGGGTCAAGCCCGCAGAGTCAGGGCCCTGGAGGGCATGATCTGTACTCCATGGTGACTGCAGTTCTGAGAATTCTTTCACATGGCTATTGTCTTTTCTCTTCCAGTGAGCAGAGGAAAGTGGGGAAGCTTGGTAACATGCACCTGCTGAACCCCACATGGGCATGATGGGGACCATTCTATGCTTTTACATAGTAATAAGTTGTTATTGTCCTGAAAGTCATTGGAAATTGCATGGAAAGGAATGGAATTTAGGCACCCCAGGAGCCTAGGTAGTCTGACAATGATAGGTGCTCTGGGGATAGAGGACAGGACAAGTCCATCCCCTGTGGCTTCAGGGCAATTCCCAAAGACAGGGGAGAGGGGAGCCCCTGTGCTCTGAGACAAATCAGTGACTATTTAGAAATAGTGGCATCTGGAATTAAATTTGATACAGTTTCTCTTAGAACCTAACATTTCCCTCTTTTCTCCAAAACAGCCATCCTTGAAGATGGATCTTTGGGGCATGAGGAGTGGATTGAGGTGAAGAAATGCAGAGCTAGGATGGCGGAGGGAAAGAGAGGGAGACCGAGAGCCCAGGGGATTCAGAAATCTGGAGGACTGTGCTGGACTTTCTAACAGGAGAGAGCCACTCGGGAAGACTGGGTGACTGGGGCATACTTAGATGATGGAAGAAATGATGGTGATGATAACCCACAAGGAGATAATTCACCTCCAGTAACGTCAGAGCTGTCTTTTAGGTTCTGAAGTTAGCACAGGCCCTTATGAGTGGAGGGGCAGCTGTTCATTATCCTTACCTGCCTCGCTTCACCCCAAGATGGTCCCCTGTCTCATTGGTGTCAATCAACAGCAAAGATCCTATCCTCTAACTACCTGCAAAAACACTGCTTAAGGTGTCGCCGCCTCTTCATGGGAGTAGACATATTCTCCTGTCTCTTCCTTTCTCCCCACTCTCCATCTTGTGATGGATTGATTGATTCATCTGACCTCTGAGATTCATCATTCATCACTTCTGAGATGATCTTTCACTCACAAATACAGATGTTCTTTAAACTTCTAATTTTTCCCCTTCGTTTGGATCCCTTGCTTAGTTGCTTCAAGAAATGCCTCCCCCCTTTTGTCTTCCTGGCCTCTCACCTTCTTCTTTTCCTCCCTGCCTCACCCTGTTTCTCTTGCTCTCTTTCTCAATCAGTAAGGGAAAAGCAAAAACCGACTTTAATTACGGGGGGATAAGTAGAAGTAGTGCCAGCTATATACCTGTATCAAGCAAAAGGCAAGGCATAAGCTTTGAAGTGAAATGAGACGCATTCAGCAGCCTGAACCATCAGCCTCAATAGCTCTTGATGTAACCTAAAGCCTCCTTCAAGAGCACCGCACCATCTCCATTACCTCCTCATTCCTGTCCAGTTAATCTTACTTTCCTCAAGAATGAACTTCCGTGTGTGTGTGTGTATTTGAGACAGAGACAGAGAAAGAGAGAGAGAAAGAGTGTGTGTGAAAGAGGGAGAGGGAGAGAAACATTTTTATTTTATTGTTCTACTGTTTGGTTTAATTATGGGTATTGCACTGTTGTTGTTTTCTACAAAGTTTCCTTGCAACTCTATAATACCAGTACCACATTTTGAGCTAGATGTGCATTTGTGGGCTAGACTAGAGCACTATTTATAACATCGTTTCTATGGGAAAGTTTATTCCAGGTCCCAAGCAACTAACTTAAAACTGAACTTTTTGATTACAACATGGAACAAAGCGTTTGCATTGGGAAGTGCTTGCTCATGAATGTGCAGCCTGGGTTTGTGGGGTGAGTCGGTATGCGCTTCAGTTAGCACACTGGCATTTTCTCTATGTTCTCCTACCTGTTCTCAGCAAACAAATGGCAATTGGTCATGCTCTGGGCAATTTACTGACGCAGAACCACTTGTGACAAGGCAGATGGACCCCTACTTTACTTAAGGGGCTCACATTCAGATGCATAGTCCTAGGATCCTGTGAAAGGTGAGTTCCACAGAAATGTTTATTCTTATAGAAATACAATCTACAGA
Source organism: Symphalangus syndactylus (assembly GCF_028878055.3). Lineage (NCBI taxonomy): Eukaryota > Metazoa > Chordata > Mammalia > Primates > Hylobatidae > Symphalangus > Symphalangus syndactylus. The sequence goes on from NC_072425.2 coordinate 148,291,240, forward strand.
GGGCTCTGAAATCAGTTTCTTTTCTGGTAGGCCTTGGGAGGAAGCGTTTTATAGTAGCCAACACCCAAGTGCTCTTTTGCGAGCTTATACGGGTAAGCTTAAACTAGTCAATTTAACTTTTCAGACTCTTCACAAGGAGGGTTATCATGAGGTAAAAGCAGAATTTTACTGGGAAAATGTAATAAGCATGATATGCATACACACACCCCTTTCATTTTACAATCCTTGTGATTGATTGGTTGTGCTAAAGATGGTCAATGGAGGATATTTTCCTGAGCTAAGAGGAGTTTGCGCCACATGGATTGGAGACTTTAATCTTCCAAGCATTTACCTCCAGTGATGATCATCTGGGGAAAAAAGAAGTTGCCAGGGCAATGCTGTCCCAGCCCCTAGCTCCCAGAATGAGTCCCCTGTGGAGAGCCATTTACACTTAGGAAGAAATGTGATCACCTCATGCTTACTGTGGTGTTTGGGGTGATTTGAATTGCAATGTGGTGTATGCAATCCATAGAGTAAAGAAAACTGAACCAGTGTCATTAAAGCTTGAAGTGTTGAAATAAGTGGCCTGGGACTGGCTTCCATGGTGATAAGAGATTCATCTGGTAGCACCAGAATAAAAGAAGTCTCACTAAACACTGGCCAGGCAGCTGCTGCTCGGTGTGAACATCCTGGGCATGCAAGGGTTGGGGAGGTGTGTATATATATTTTTTCTTTCTGGTCACTGATTTTTCTGTCTTAGATAAATGATTCATTGGAACGCCATTCTCTATTAGGAGAGGATCCAGCTTACTTACTCTGAGGGTCAGAAATGTTTACAAATTCCTCTAAATTATTTCCCCACTCCCTTAAAAGATAAAGAGTTGATTTGCCTAGGGCTATTGCAAAAGGGTTCTGTCCACAGAGCATTAGCAGCTCCTGATATACAGGCACATTTGAAGCGGCTGGCGGCACCACCCTTAATAACACTCTTCTTTACAAAGTGCTCATTGTTAAATATTTATGAAGCCTTGCAAGATGGGCCCCTATCCCTGCTAGGGCAGATATAAGTTCCTTGCCCTCCCACAGTGTGTGGAGCTGCTCTGCAGAAGGTAGGTGCAGAGTCTTTCCACTCCACCCCTCTGTGATGCTGCTAAAACTGCATGTCTCTGAGCTGATGAAATCACAGACTCAGAGGAGGGCTGCCTGCAGAGGTGCTGGCAACAGAGCCAAAGCGGGAGGGGTGGGGGGTGGAGGGATGCGATTCGTTCCCAAGTAAGAGCCAAGGCAGGCTCCCACCATCACAATCTTTTAAATATTAATAGGATCCAAAAATATATTCATAAAAAATGAACAAAACTAAAATAAAAGGAAGAGCAATAGACTGGGGAAACGTTTGCTGTAAAGATGAAAAATTTAAGGTTAGTCTTTCTCTCTCGCCCCCCCCCCCCCAATCCTGCGCAGCTCACTCAGGTACACAGCTCTCCACAGCAACAGCAGGGGCGCAGGACTCATTGGGAAGAGAGAAGAGTCGCTGAGCCTGAATGTGCTGGTGCAACACCTGGGGTCTTGTCGCCTGAAGTTTCCAGGGCAGGAGGCCTGGGAGGAGCCTGAGGTTCTGATCCCAGCACAGGCTCCCAGGTGAAGCATTTCACTAGCGTCCATGTGAAGAGACCACCAAACAGGCTTTGTGTTAGCAACAAGGCTGTTTATTTCACCTGGGTGCAGGCGGGCTGAGTCTGAAAAGAGAGTCAGTGAAGGGAGATAGGGGTGGGGCCGTTTTATAAGATTTGGGTAGGTAAAGGAAAATTACAGTCAAAGTGGGGTTGTTCTCTGGCGGGCAGGAGTGGGGGGGTCACAAAGTGCTCAGTAGGGGAGCTTTTGAGCCAGGGCGAGCCAGGAGAAGGAATTTCACAAGATAATGTCATCAGTTAAGGCAGGAACAGGCCGTTTTCACTTCTTTTGTGGTGGAATGTCATCAGTTAAGGCAGGAACCTGCCATCTGGATGTGTACGTGCAGGTCACAGGGGATATGATGGCTTAGCTTGGGCTCAAAGGCCTGACATTCCTGTTTTCTTATATTAATATGAAAAATAAAATGAAATAGTGGTAAAGTGTTGGGACGGCGAAAATTTTGGGGGATGGTATGGAGAGATAATGGGTGATGTTTCTCAGGGCTGCTTCAAGCGGGATTAGGGGTGGCGTGGGAACCTAGAGTGGGAGAGATTAAGCTGAAGGAAGATTTTGTGGTAAGGGGTGATATTGTGGGACTGCTAGAAGAAACATTTGTCATTTAGAATTATTGGTGATGGCCTGGATAGTTTTGTATGAACTGAAAATCTAAACGGAATAAGAGAAGGAGAAAAACAGGTATAAAAGGTCTAAGAATTGGGAGGACCCAGGACATCTAATTAGAGAATGCCTAAGGAGGTTGAGCATAGTCCTGCCAGCAAAGATTATTTATTTACTTCAAGAGTTAAGAGTGGCGGTTTGGGGATAGCACCAGGAGATATCAGCTGTGATGGCTTGGAGAAACAGTGTAAACTGGCAGTGTAAACAAGAGCAGGGCATGTATGAGTAGTTGAGAACGGCGAGTAGGAGTATGACTAGACAGAAGATAGTAGGGATGACAAGATTTTTGGGGCACAGTCCAAGTTGGTCTGGTGTCTGGAATGAGACTGGGGCCTAATAAAAAGGAGCATCCAAACAGGACCTCAAATGGACTGTACCTTGTGGCATTCCGAGGACAGGCCTGAATTTTGAGAAGGGAAAGTGGTAAAAGTATTCTCTAGTCCTTTTTAAGTTGGTGGCTGAGCTTGGTGAGGTGTGTTTTTAAAAGACCATTAGTCCGTTCTACCTTTCCTGAAGACTGAGGACCATAAGGGATATAAAGGTTTCACTGAAGGAGGCTTTGAACTGGGGGAAAAGGTGGCAGTGAGGTGTGGTCGTAGTCCAGGAATAGTCAGGGAAGCAGATAATTTAGTTAAAGTTTCTCGGCCTAATAAGGGAAGTGGGCAGGTAGGGATAATTAAAAAGGAGTGCTTAAAAGAGTATTGTCTAAGTTGGCGCCAGAGTTGGGGAGTTTTAAGAGGTTTAGAAGCCTGGCCGTCAATACCTACAACAGTTATGGAGGCAAGGGAAACAGGCCCTTGAAAAGAAGGTAATGTGGAGTGGGTGGCCTCCGTATTGATTAAGAAGGGGACAGACTTACCTTCCTCTGTGAGAGTTACCTGAAGCTCGGCGTCCGTGATGGTTTAGGGGGTTTCTGCCGGTGATCAGGCAGTGTTAGCCTTCAGCCGCTAAGCCAAGAAGATCTGGGAAGGAGTCAGAGAGCCTTGGGCCAGAGTTCCAGGGGCTCTGGGAGTGGCTGCCAGGTGAGTTGAACAGTCCGATTTTCAGTGGGGTCCTGCACAGATGGGACGCAGCTTAGGAGAAATCCTGGGGTGCGGGCATTCCTTGGCCCAGTGGCCAGATTTCCGGCACTTGTAGCAAGCTCCTGGAGGAGGTTCTGGAGGAATGCCTGACCACTGCCGTTCATTTGGAAGTTCTTGTGTGCTGGAGATGTGGCTGGGGTTTGTCTCATAGTGGAGGCAACGAATTGCAACTTTTTTCTATTATTGTACACCTTGAAGGCCAGGTTAATTAAGTCCTGTTGTGGGGTTTGAGGGCCAGAATTTAATTTCTGGAGTTTTATTTAAAGTCAGGAGCAGATTGGGTAATAAAATGTATATTGAGAATAAGAAGGCCTTTTACTTTTTAGGGTCTAGGGCTGTAAAGCATCTCAGGGTTGCTGCTAAAGGGGCCATGAACTGGGCTGGGTTTTTTATATTTGATGAAAAAGAGCCTAAACACTAACTGATTTGGGAAAGGTCAGATAAAGAAAAAGGAGCATTAACCTTGACTATGCCTTTAGCTCCAGACACCTGTTTAAGAGGAAATTGCTGGGCAGGTGGGGGAGGCTAGTTGTGGAAAGAAACTGTAAGCCAGACCAGGTATGAGGAAGGGAGGTGATAAAAGGATTATAGGGTGGAGGAGCAGAGGCTGAGGAAGAACTGAGACCTAGCTCGGCCTGGCTAGGAGGAGAGAGGTCAGATGGGTCTGTAGAAAAGGAAGATTAGAAAGACTCAGGGACACTTGGGGTTGGGACTGAGGGGACAGGCAGGAGGGAAGGAAGATTTGGGATGAGTTGCATTGGGCACAGAGACTAGGGAGGGACCAATGTGTAAAAGAATGCCTGGACGTCAGGCACCTCAGACCATTTGCCTATTTTATGACAAGAATTATTTAGATCTTGTAGGATGGAAAAATTGAAAGTGCCATTTTCTGGCTATTTGGAACCACTGTTGTGTTTGTATTTGGGCCAAGCGGCATTGTAGAAGAAAATAAGGCATTTAGGTTTTAGGTCAGGTGTGAGTTGAAGAGGTTTTAGGTTTTTAAGAACACAGGCTACAGGAGAAGAAGGAGGAATGGAGGGTGGAAGTTTGCCTATAGTGAAGGACGGAAGCCCAGAGAAAAGAGAGAGTAGAGACATGGAGGGAAGGGATTTGGGGGTTCTTACCCCCCAGAAAAGTGGGAAAGGGGTTGGGGCTTGGAAATAAGGGGTTGGGGTGCAGAGATAAGAGGTTGGGGCATGGAAATAAGGGATCAGTGCACAGAGATAAGAGGTCGGGGCACAGAGATAGGTCGGGGCATGGAAATAAGGGGTCAAGATGCAGAGATAAGATGTCGGGGCATGGAAATAAGGGATCGGGGTACAGAGATAAAAGGTTGGGGCATGGAAATAAGGGTTTGGGGGATTCTTGCCCCTAGAAAAGCAGTACTTGCCACTAAGGGTAAAGGAGAAGGGGTTGGGGGGTTCTTGCCTCCCAGAAAAGCAGAGAAGGGGTAGAGACACAGAGAAAAGGAGTTGAGGGGTTCTTGCCCCCCAGAAAAGTGGTACTTGCTGCTAAGGGTGAAGGACCAAGGCAGGCATCCCCATGTGGTCAGACCCCTCTGAAACGTGGGTGAATAATCAGAGAGGCATCCCTGTAATGATTAGACACCAAGGGAAGGCTGCCTTCCCAAGTCCGTGACCAACGCCAGGGTTTTGGGTCCACGGATAAAACGTGTCTCCTTTGTCTCTACCAGAAAATGAAAGGAATTGAAATTAAGAGAAGGGAGAGATTGAAGGGTGGTGCCAAGATTGAAAGGAGAAAATGGTTGAGGGGTAGTGAGGGAGGTTGGAGAAGAGAGTAAGGAAAGGCCACTTACCTGATTTAAAATTGGTGAGATCTTCCTTGGGCTGGTGGGTATGAGGACCCGAGGTCGTAGGTGGATCTTTTTCATGGAGCAAAGAGCAGGAGGACAGGGTATTGATCTCCCAAGGGAGGTTCACTGATCCGAGTCACAGCACCAAATTTCATGCGCGTCCGTGTGAAGAGACCACCAAACAGGCTTTGTGTGAGCAACATGGCTGTTTATTTCACCTGGGTGCAGGCGGGCTGAGTCCGAAAAGAGAGTCAGTGAAGGGAGATAGGGGTGGGGCTATTTTATAAGATTTGGGTAGGTAAAGGAAAATTACAGTCAAAGGGGGGTTGTTCTCTGGTGGGCAGGAGTGGGGGTCACAAGGTGCTCAGTAGGGGAGCTTTTGAGCCAGGATGAGCCAGGAGAAGGAATTTCACAAGATAATGTCATCAGTTAAGGCAGGAACAGGCCATTTTCATTGCTTTTGTGGTGCAATGTCATCAGTTAAGGCAGGGACCAGCCATCTGGATGTGTACGTGCAGGTCACAGGGGATATGATGGCTTAGCTTAGGCTCAGAGACCTGACAAAGCAGGAGCTGCCACTGCGGCAAGTGCTGGCCCACCTGGAGAAGCAAGGGCTGGAGCCCCGTCCCACAGCATGTCCTGAGACGGTGGCTTGTTCTGCATCTGCGATGCCTGACACACTCGCCATGACCTAGGCCTGGGCAGCTAGCTAGTGTGACTGAGGGGACAGGGTTTTAACTTTTGTTCATTCACTTAGTTTACATGTAAATAGCCTATTCTTTTCTTTTTCTTTGAGACAGAGTCTCTGTCTATCGCCCAGGCTGGAGCTTAATGGTGTGATCTAAGCTCACTGCAATCTCCACCTCCCAGTTTCAAGTAATTCTCCTGCCTCAGCCTCCCAAATAGCTGGGACTACAGGTGCCCACTGCCACGCCCAGCTGATTTTTGTATTTTTAGTAGAGACAGGGTTTCATCATGTTGGCCCGGCTGGTCTTGAACTCCTGACCTCAGGTGATTTGCCCCACTCGGCCTCCCAAAGTGTTGGGATTACAGGCATGAGCTACTGCACTTGGCTGTAAATAGCTGTAAATAGCCATATGTAACTAAGGGCTGCCTGTGGGAGAGGTGAGGAAGAGGCTCTGATAGTCAGCTTGGGAGCCAGTTCTTGCCAAGGGAAGGGAATGTCTGTAAGTGGGTCCCAAGTCCAAGCCCCTTGTGAACTCTCAGTGCCCAGCAGGCTCCTCTTGCCCTGCTCATGTCCTTCTGTGCCAAGCCCCTGACTGAGCTGCCACCTTGTTCTCTGGTTTGTCCTCCTGCTCCCCAGTGAATGGTGCCAGCCCCAAAATGGCACCTGACAATCAAGGACTGTGACAACCTGCCCCTTTCTTGCATGCACCTGCCTTTGAGAACTCCACTCTTTCCAAAACCCCAGATGCTGCCAGGGCCCTGCCTCTGGTCAGAGGTCCTCTGTATTTGAACAGCATCTCCTTGAGTGCCTCTGCAGACGCCTCGCCCACAGAGTGGGTGGATCCACATTAGTCCCCACTGACCCAAGAGCATGGTCCTCCCCACCCTGTGCTTTGGGTTGTCAACCACATGTTCTTGTGAGTGCTGGCAAGGCAGCTTGAAGCAGCGAGAAGGATCTCAGGCTCCAAGTGCAGAAAAACATAGATGCAAAACCTGACTTGCTTCTTCCTACCTGTGAGGTCTTGGGCAATTGTAACTTTTCTGAGAGTCAATATCTTCTCCCCATCCTGGAGTTACCATTGTATCTACTTTTCAGTAATATAAGGACTAGATATAGTATTTACAAAATGTGTTCTGTAAATGACATCTGTTGATGAGGAAGAGGAAGATGATAATAATATAAATATAATTATATGCTTTACTTCTTCAGCTAGACCCACCACCTCCACCTCCATCTATTCCTAGTTTATTCTCTTTTCTCAGTGACCCTACAACAGTCCCAAAGATTTAAAAAACAAAATATATGGGGACAATTCCTAAGAGAAATTGCCAGATTTACCTTCCTAAGTAGAGCACAAGTGAGAAACAATGCAAACACTGAAAGAAAAATTTTGGAAATTTGCTTAAACCTGCTAATCATTAAATTAGTGAAGAGAAAACCACTGCTCAAACTATTAAAGAGCCTGCTAGAGCAATAGAATCCTGTACTGGCAGCATTGTAAATTGGTATAAGAATTCCAGAAAGCAATCTGCTAAGAGTCATTCATTCAGTAGACAAGTATTGAATGCCTACCAACCAGATATTTTGTTAGGCTCTGGGGATGCAGAACGAATAAGGCCAGATCCTTATTCACAAAAGCTTATGAAATGGTTGGCATACATAACGTGTCATCACAAAACTCCATCTTACCTCTTGACTCAGTAACCACAAGTAAATAATATTAAAAAAGTATTTTCATATATTGATGTGCATTGCTAAACCGCCTATAATAGTGAAAGACTAGCTACCTACTACCCAAATACCCAAGCAAGCAATGTTTAAAATTACAATAATTTATTAATAGAATAAAAGTTAACAGTGAAATCCAAATTACAAATATGAGAACTATAGAGACATGACAAATAATGCCAAATGGAAAGAATACAAAATAGCATTTATATAATAATTATGAAAAGTTGTGTATGAATAACCTAAGAATCAGATATCAGTGAATTTTATCAATGGGGATTTTGTTTCAAATAGAAGAAGAGGATTGTGGCAGTCACAAGAGCTCCTGATGTTGACTGTCTTCACATCCCGCCCTTCCTACATCCCAGATCATGGTATCATGGTAGGATGGCAAGTTCCTGACCTTTTTGAAGTCAGGCAAAGTCATGAGATTTGCTTAGGCCAAAAACATGTAAGTGTAAGAGCCACATGGTTTTTCTCAGGAGGGGGTCTTTCTCTTAAAGTGAAGCCAGTTCTCTTCATATGGACAATTTACCACATTCCTTTCTTCCTACCATTGCAACTGACAGCACTTTATATGTTAGATGTTCTGTCAACCTGAATTCTGGAGTGAAGGGATATGAAACAGAGGCCCAGATGACCTGAAATGTATACTTAGCAAGTGTGAAAAATAAAATTTTGTTATTTTGAGCCCTGAAATGGTTTTTCTAAGCAATATCCTGATCAGTACAGATATGTGTGTTGTTGCTTTTTTTTTAAACTTTGTAGACAGCTTATTATTTCTGAAGGGATCCTGACGTGGCTTTGCACAGCAGTAACAGATCACAGGGTGCCATGAGCTTTATGTCCTTAGACCCACCACCTAGGAGAACTCCTTGTACGTCTGGAATCATGAATGGGTCTGAACACCACCTAGTATGTTCTAAGCCAGTAGTTCTAAAACTTTTTGGTCTCTGGAACCCTTTATGTCCTTCAGAAACATGAGGTTCTTGGTGTATAGCAGGGTTACCAATTTGTGTACATTAATTTTGTATTCTGAAACCTTGCTGAATTCATGTATCAGTAGCTATGCTATACACCAACAGTGACCAAGCTGAGAATCAAATCAACAACTCAACCCCTTTTACAATAGCTACAAATAAATAAAACACTTAGGAATATATCTATCCAAGGAGGTGAAAGACCTCTACAAGGAAAACTACAAAACACTGCTGAAAGAAATCATAGATGACACAAACAAAAGGAAACACATCCCATGCTTGTGGGTGGGTAGAATCAATGTCGTGAAAATAACCATCCTGCCAAAAGCAATCTAAAAATTCAATGCAATTCCTGTAAAAATACCACCATCATGGCCAGGCGCAGTGGCTCACACCTGTAATCCCAGCACTTTAGGAGGCCGAGGCAGGTGGATTACGAGGTCAGAAGATCAAGACCATCTTGGCTAACAGGGTGAAACCCAGTCTCTACTAAAAATACAAAAAAATTAGCCGGGCATGGTGGTGGGCACCTGTAGTCCCAGCTACTTGGGAGGCTGAGGCAGAAGAATGGTGGGAACCCAGGAGGCGGAACTTGCAGTGAGCTGAGATCATGCCACTGCACTCCATCCTGGGAGATAGAGCAAGACTGTGTCTCAAATAAACAAAACAAAACAAAAAAAACCCACCATCATTCTTCACAGAATAAGAAAAGAAAACCTTAAAATTCATATGGAACCAAAAAAGAGCCCACATAGCCAAAGCAATATTAAGCAAAAGGAACAAATCTGGAGGCATCATGTGACCTGACTTCAAACTATACTATAAGGCCATAGTCACCAAAACAGCATGGTACTGGTATAAAAATAGGCATATAGACCAATGGAACTGAACAGAGAACCCAGAAATAAAGCCAAATACAGCCAACTGATCTTCAACAAAGCAAACAAAAACATATTGTGGGGAAAGGACACCCTATTCAACAAATGGTGCTGGGATAATTGGAAAGCCACATGCAGAAGAATGAAACTAGATACTCATCTCTCACCTTATACAAAAATCAACTCAAGATGGATCAAGGACTTAAATCTAAGACCTGAAACCCTAAAAATTCTAGAAGACAACATTGGAAAAACCCTTCTAAACATTAGCTTAGGCAAAGACTTTATAACCAAGAACCCAAAAGCAAATGCAACAAAAACAATGATGAATAGGTGGGACTTCATTAAACTAAAAGGTTCCTGCACAGCAAAAGAAACCATCAGCAAAGTAAACAGACAACCCACAGACAATCTATGGAAATTGTGGAGACAATCTTCACAATTTATACATCTGATGAAGGACTAATATCCAGAATCTATAGTGAACTCAAACAAATTAGCAAGAAAAAACAATCCCATCAAAAAGTGGGCTAAGGACATGAATAGACAATTCTCAAAAGAAGATATACAAATGACTAACAAACATTTGAAAAAATGCTCAACTTCACTGATGATCAGGGTAATGCAAATCAAAACAACAGTGCAATACCACCTTACTCCTGCAAGAATGGCCATAATAAAAAAAAAAAAATAGATGTTGGCAGGGATGTGGTGAAAAGGGAACACTTTTACACTGCTGGTGGGAAAGTAAACTAGTACAACTACTATGGAAAACAGTGTGGAAATTCCTTAAAGAACTAAAAGTAGAACTACCATTTGATTCAGCAATCCCACTACATTTGATCCAGATAATCCTCTGGGTATTTGACCAGAGGAAAAGAAGTCATTATACAAAAAAGATACTTGCACACACATGTTTATAGCAGTGTACTTCCACAATTACAAAAATATGGAACCAGCCCAAATGCTTATCAATCAATAAGTGGATAAAGAAATTCTACCATATATATATATGTGTGTGTATATATATACACATGTATAAATATACATATATATACATGTATAAATATACATATATATACATGTATAAATATACATATATATACATGTATAAATATACATATATATACATACATATATATATATACACACCATAGAACACTATACAGCCATAAAAAGGAACAAAATAATGGCATTTGCAGCAAACTGGATGGAATTGAAGACCATTATTCTAAGTGAAGTAACTCAGGAATGGAAAATCAAACATCCTATATTCTCACTCATAAGTGGGAGCTAAGCTATGAGGATGCAAAGGCATAAGAATGATACAATGGACCTTGGGGACTCAGGGGGAAAGGGTGCGAGGGGGGCGAGGGATAAAAGACTACACATTGGGTACAGCATACACTGCTCGGGTGATGGGTGCACCTAAATCTCACAGATCACCACTAAAGAACTTACTCATGTAAGCAAACACAACTTGTTCCCCAAAACCCTATAAAAAAAAGAAAAATGAATAAAATAAAAAACTAAAAACAAATGAGGTTCTTAAAAGGAATTAATATTACATGTGGGTTATTGCTGTGAATATTGCCGTGTTAGCAATAAAAACTGAAAAAAACAAGCATATCAATTAATGTAAAAGCAACAATAATAATTCCTTTACGTAGTAACAAGAAAGAATAACCATATTTTCACAAATAAAAAAAAGTAAGAGAATGTGTCATTATTTTACATTTTGCCAGTATCATTAATGTCTGATTTAATAGAATTTAGCTAGTCACTCATTTCTGTTTTTGTATTCAATCTGTTGGAATAAGTTGTCTTGATCAAAGTATCTGAAAATTTGGCCTCATACAGATATGTAGTAGGGAAAGAGAGAAATACTCTAATAGACTTTTCAGGTGACTGTGGCTATTCTTCTTTGACACTGACCCATAATTGACAGGTAGTAGTAGCTTTTTAAAGGCCAATGAGATGTGGAATCTGACACAATATCAGGAAACTTTTCATACTCTGTTATATAAAAATTATTGGCTTATTTTATACTTTTTATTATAGTTTAAGTTCTGGGATACATGTGCAGAACGTGCAGGTTTGTTACATAGGTATAAATGTGCCATGGTGGTTTGCTGCACCCATTAATTAGTCATCTACATTAGATATTTATCCTAATGCTATCACTCCCCTTGCCCCCTACCCTACAACAGGCCCTGGTGTGTGATGTTCCCCTCCCTGTGTCCATGTGTTCTCATTGTTCAGCTCTCACTTATGAGTGGGAGCATGTGGTGTTTGGCCTTCTGTTCTGTGTTAGTTTGCGGAGAATAATGGTTTCCAGCATCATGTCCCTGCAAAGGATATGAACTCATTCTTTTTTATGGCTGCATAGTATTCCATGGTGTATATGTGCCACATTTTTTTTATCCAGTCTATCATTAATGGGCATTTGGGTTGGTTCCAAGTCTTTGCTATTGTGAATAGTGCTGCAATAGACACACATGTGCATGCATCTTTACAGTAGAATGATTTATAATCTTTTGGGTACATACCAAGTAATGGGATTGCTATGTCAAATGATATTTCTAGTTCTAGATTCTTGAGGAATCACCACACTGCCTTCCACAATGATGGAATTAATTTACACTCCCACCAACAGTATAAAAGTGTTTCTATTTCTCCACATCCTCTCCAGCATCTGTTATTTCCTGACTTTTTAATGATCACCATTCTAACTGGCATGAGGTGGTATCTCATTGTGGTTTTGATTTGCATTTCTCTAATGACAAGTGAGGAAGAGCTTTTTTTTCATGATTATTGGCTGCATAAATGTCTTCTTTTGAGAAGTGTCTATTCATATGCTCCACTCACTTTTTGATTTTTTTTCTTGTAAATTTGTTTAAGTTCCTTGTAGATTCTGGATATTAGCCCTTTGTCAGATGGATAGATTACAAAAATTTTCTCCCATTCTGTAGGTTGCCTGTTCACTCTAATGGTAGTTTCTTTTTTTGAGTAGAAGCTAGTCAGTTTGATCAGTTCCCATTTGTCAATTTTAGCTTTCGTTGACATTGCTTTTGGTGTTTTAGTCATGAAGCTTTTGTCCATGCTTATGTCCTGAATGGTATTTCCTAGGTTTTCTTCTAGGGTTTTTATGGTTTGGTCTTACATTTAAGTCTTTAATGCATCTTGAGTTAATCTTTGTATAAGGTATAAAGAAGGGATCCAGTTTCAGTTTTCTGCATATGGTTGCCTGTTTTCCCAGCACCATTTATTAAATAGGAAATCCTTTCCCCATTGCTTGTTTTTGTCAAGTTTGTCAAAGATCAGCTGGTTGTAGATGTGTGGTGTTATTTCTGAGGCCTCTGTTCTGTTCCATTGGTCTATATATCTGTTTTGGTACCAAGTACCATGCTGTTTTGGTTACTGTAGCCTTGTAGTATAGTTTGAAGTCAGGTAGGGTGATGCCTTCAGCTTTGTTCTTTTTGCTTAGGATTGTCTTGGCTATTCAGGCTCTTTTTTTATTGGTTCCATATGAAATTTAAAGTAGTTTTTTCTAATTCTGTGAAGAAAGTCAATGGTAGCTTCATGGGGATAGCATTGAATCTATAAATTACTTTGGGCAGTATGGTTGTTTTCACGATATTGTTTCTTCCTATCTATAAGTGTGGAATGTTTTTCCATTTGTTTGTGTCCTCTCTTATTTCCTTGGGCAGTGGTTTGTAGTTCTCCTTAAAGAAGACCTTCACATCCCTTGTAAGTTGTATTCCTAGGTATTTTATTTTCTTTTTAGCAATTGTGAATGGGAGTGCACTTATGATTTGGCTCTCTCTATTATTGGCATATAGGAATGCTTGTGATTTTTGCACATTGATTTCTTATCCTGAGACTTTGCTGAAGTTGCTTATCAGCTTAAGAAGATTTTGGGCTGAGACAATGGGGTTTTCTAAATATACAATCATGTCATCTGCAAACAGAGACAATTTGACTTCCTCTCTTCCTATTTGAATATTTTCTCTTGCCTGATTGCCCTAGCCAGAGCTTCCAATACTATGTTGAATAGGAGTGGTGAGAGAGGGCATCCTTGTCCTCTGCTGGTTTTCAAAGGAAGTACTTCCAGTTTTTGCCCATTCATTATGATATTGGCTGTGGGTTTGTCATAAATAGCTTATTATTTTGAGATATGTTCCATCAATACCTAGTTTATTGAATGTTTTTAGCATGGAGGGGTGTTGAATTTTATCAAAGGCCTTTTCTGCATCCATTGAGATAATCATGTGGTTTTTGTCTTTGGTTCTCTTTATGTAATAGATTATGTTTATTGATTTGCATATGTTGAACTAGCCTTGTATCCCAGGGATGAAGCCAACTTGATTGTGGTGGATAAGCTTTTTAATGTGCTGCTGGATTTGGCTTGCCAGTATTTTATTGAAGGTTTTCACACCAATGTTCATCAAGGATGTTAGCCTGAAATTTTCTTTTTTTGTTGTGTCTATACCAGGTTTTGTTATCAGGATGATGCTGGCCTCATAAAATGAGTTAGGGAGGAGTCCCTCTTTTTCTATTGTTTGGAATAGTTTTAGAAGGAATGATACCAGCTCTTCTTTTTACCTCTTGTAGAATTTGGCTGTGAATCCATCTGATCCTGGGCTTTTTTTGGATGGTAGGCTGTTAATTACTGACTCAATTTTAAAGCTTGTTATTGGTCTATTCAGGGATTCAGCTTCTTCCTGGTTTAGTCTTGGGAAGGTGTATGTCTCTAGGATTTTATTCATTTCTTCTAGATTTTCTAGTTTATTTGCGTACAGCTGTTTATAGTATTCTCTGATGGTAGTTTGTATTTCTGTGGGATCAGAGGTGGTATCCTTTTATCATTTTTTATTGTATCTATTTCATTCTTCTCTCTTTTCTTCTTTTTTTTTTTAGCTAGCAGTCTATTTTGTTAACCTTTTCAAAAAAACAGCTCCTGGATTCATTGATTTTTTGAAGGGTTTTTCATGTCTCTCTCTTCTTCAATTCTGCCCTGATCTTAGCTATTTCTTGTTTTCTGCTAGCTCTTGAATTTGTTTGCTCTTGCTTCTCTAGTTCTTTAAATTGTGATGTTAGGGTGTCAATTTTAGATCCTTCCCACTTTCTACTGTGGGCATTTAGTGCTATAAATTTCCCTCTAAAGACTGCTTTAGCTGTGTCACAGAGATTCTCGTACGTTGTGTCTTTGTTCTCATTGGTTTCAAAGAACTTATTCATTTATGTCTTAATTTCATTATTTACCCTGTAGTTCTTCAGGAGCAAGTTGTTCAGTTCCCATGTCATTGTGTGGTTTTAAGTGAGTTTGTTAATCCCGAGTTTTAATTTTATTGCACTGTGGTCTGAGAGACTGTTTGTTATGATTTCCATTCTTTTGCATTTGCGAGGAGTATTTTACTTCCAATTATTGGTCAATTTTAGAATAAGTGCTATGTGGTGCTGAGAATAATGTATATTTGTTGATTTGGGGTGGAGAGTTTTGTAGATGTCTATTAGGTCCACTTGGTCCAGAGCTGAGTTCCAGTCCTGAATATTCGTGTTAATTTTCTGTCTCATTGATCTGTCTAATATTGACA
This sequence comes from Symphalangus syndactylus, assembly GCF_028878055.3. Taxonomy (NCBI): domain Eukaryota; kingdom Metazoa; phylum Chordata; class Mammalia; order Primates; family Hylobatidae; genus Symphalangus; species Symphalangus syndactylus. Next base: position 148,306,334 of record NC_072425.2, read on the forward strand.
GCGGACTGTTAAAGTCTCCTACTATTATTGTGTGGGAGTCTAAGTCTCTTTGTTGGTCTCTAAGAACTTGCTTTATTAATCCGGGTGCTCTTGTATTGGGTTCATATATATTTAGGATATTTAGCTCTTCTTGTTGCATTGATCCCTTTACCACTATGTAATACCTTTCTTTGTCGTTTTTTATCTTTGTTGGTTTAAAGTCTGTTTTATCAGAGACTAGGATTGCAATCCCTGCTTTTTTTGTTTGTTTGTTTGCTTTCCATTTGCTTGGTAAATATCCCTCCATGCCTTTATTTTGAGCCTATATGTGTCTTTGCACGTGAGGTAGGTCTCCTGAGTACAGTACACTGATGGGTCTTGACTCTATACAATTTGCCAGTCCGTATCTTTTAATTGGGGCATTTAGTCCATTTACATTTAAGGTTTATATTGTTATGTGTGAATTTGATCCTGTCATTATGATACTAGCTGGTTATTTTGCCCATTAGTTGATGCAGTTTTTTCATAGTGTCAATGGTCTTTACATTTTGGTATTTTTTGCAGTGGCTGATACTGGTTTTTCCTTTCCATATTAAGTGCTTCCTTCAGGATCCCTTGCAAGGCAGGCCTGGTGATGACAAAATGCCTCAGCATTTGCCTGTCTGTGAAAGATTTTATTTCTCCTTCACTTATGAAGCTTAGTTTGGCTGGATATGAAATTCCGGGTTGAAAATTATTTTCTTTAAGAATGTTGAACGTTGGCCCCCACTCTCTTCTGGCTTGTAGAGTTTCTGGAGAGAGATCTGCTGTTAGTCTGAGGGTAGCCTGACCTTTCTCTCTGACTGCCCTTAACATTTTTTCCTTTGTTTCAACCTTGGTGAATCTGATGATTATGTGTCTTTGGGTTGCTCTTCTCTAGGAGTATCTTTGTGGTGTTCTCTGTATTTCCTGAATTTGAATGTTGGCCTGTCTTGCTAGGTTGGGGAAGTTCTCCTGGGTAATATCCTGAAGTGTGTTTTCTAACTTGGTTCCATTCTCCCCATCACTTTTACGTACACCAATCAAATGTAGGTTTGGTCTTTTCGCATAGTCCCATATTTCTTGGAGGCTTTCTTCACTCCTTTTTATTCTTTTTCCTCTAATCTTGTGTTTGCCCTTTATTTCATTAAGTTGATCTTCAGTTTCTGATATCCTTTCTTCCACTTGATCGATTTGGCCATTGCTAACTTGTGTATGCTTCACTAAGTTCTCATGCTGTGTTTTTCAGCTCCATCAGGTCATTTATGTTCTTCTCTAAACTGGTTATTCTAGTTAGCAATTCCTCTAACCTTTTATCAAAGTTCTTAGCTTCTTTGCATTGGGTTAGAATATGCTCCTTTAGCTCAGAGGAGTTTGTTAATACCCATCTTCTGAAGCCTACTTCTGTCAATTCATCAAACTCATTCTCCATCCAGTTTTGTTCCCTTGCTGGCAAGGAGTTGTGATCCCTCGGAGGAGAAGAGGTGTTCTGGTTTTTGGAATTTTCACCATTTTTGCACTGGTTTTTCTTCATCTTTGTGGATTGATCTACCTTTGGTCTTTGATGTTGGTGACCTTCGGATAGGGTTTTTGCATGGTCATCCTTTTTGTTGATGTTGATGCTATTGCTTTCTGTTCGTTAGTTTTCCTTCTAACAGTCAGGACCCTCTTCCACAGGTCTGCTGGAGTTTGCTGGAGGTCCATTCCAGACCCTGTATGCCTGGGTATCATCAACAGAGGCTGTAGAACAGCAAAGATTGCTGCCTGCTCCTTCCTCTGGAGGCTTTGTCCCAGAGGGTCCCCTGCCAGAAGCCAGCCGGACCTCTCTTGTATGAGGTGTCTGTCGACTCCTGCTGGGAGATATCTCCCCATCAGGAGGCATGGGGATCAGGGACTCACTTGAGGAGGCAGTCTGTCCCTTAGCAGGGCTCTAGCGCTATGTTGGGAGATGTGCTGCACTCATCAGAGCCAGCAGTCAGGAACGTTTAAGTTTGCTGAAACTACACCCAGAGCCACCCCTTCTGCCAGGTGCTCTGTCCCAGGGATATAGGAGTTTTATCTGAAGCCCCTGACTGGGGCTGCTGCCTTTCAGAGATGACCTGCCCAGTGAGGAGAAATCTAGAGAGGCTGTCTGGCTCTATTTTCTACTCTTAATAGATATTTTACCTATGCCTAATTTCATAACATCAGGTACTGGACACTAAAAAATACTAGTGTGCTGAGTTATTCAGCTCTTCCAAAAGCTGACACATTCCATTACACAATATCAAAAAAATCACATTTATTAATATAATTACTGATTACATCAGAAACTGAGTATCGGAAAGCTGTCAAGCTCACAGTGGTAGACACATGTTTTTTTATTCTGATTTTTGCTCAGAAGTTCAACTTTTATCATTGGCAACCAGTACTCTCAGTTGTTTTCCTTTAAGTGACAGGCTCACTTTGCTCATTTTTTGAGAAAATGCCTGCCAAATGCCCAAGTCTGAATAACCACAGTTTGTCTGGAATTTGTTATTTCAAGCAAAGATTGTGTTACAAGGAAGAAAGTGGCTAGTTCAGTGCACAACTCAGTGGCACGAGTGTTGTTCCTCAAAATAGCCATCGTACTTCATTTAGCAGCATATGTGCTTTATCGATTTGCCACACAGAATATGAAAAGGGTCTGTATTTAAGGAATGAGATTTAATAAAATTAATCTTTTTCCTGTTTCATCAAAGAGCATGCTGAAGTGAGCTGGCTTCTCTTGCCTTGACTGTGAGTGTGTGGCGATAAAGAAGAACCCTATGGCTGCTGATAAATTTGGGTGCCCCGCCTTGATTTGTGTTATGGGGCCAGCAGTTTTACCCACAATTACTTTATTTCATCAGTGCAAATGTCAACAGAGGTTAAAAATGAAATAACTTTCTTAGTATGATTATTAAAATAATTTTGACCACAAAGACTCCTGAAAGCGTGTCCAAGACCCCCAGGGTTCTCTGCAAACACACGACTGTTCTAGTCTGTTGCAAAAGTGGCATGTCACAATAGCACCAGCACTCCTCTTCTTCACTATCCTGCTTTGGAGAATCTATCTGGCCTTGGGGAGGGCACTTTATCTATTGAGCTTCAGTTTCCTTGTTTGCAAAACAATAGCATTCATTGACTTATTTATTCATGCATTCAACAAATATTTACTGTCTCGTGTTATATGCACTGCTAGTGCATAAGGCCTTTGGAATAAAGCCATGAAAAGGCAGACAAAGTTCTTCCACTCACTTTATGACCTAGAGGAGACCAAAACAATACGTGTGTGTGTGTCTGTGTGTGTGTGTATGAGTATTTATTTAGATAAAAACAATATGTAAATATTTAACAAATAAATACATGAATGAAACCACTACACTGTTGTATGCACTAGAGATTTCATTTGGTAAATTAAATGAACCAAAGGGCTCTGATAAGAATTAGTGGAGTGGGTGGCACAGGGACACAGGATGGCCAAGGAAGCTTCTGTTCTGAGAAAGTGACATTCAAGCTAAGACCTAAGGGGTTGAAGCTACCAGACAGGTATCTTTCCAACTCAGATTTCTTTTGATTCTGACAGTGCCCAGTGGGGCACCTGAGAAATGTCTTTGGGTTCTAAAAGGGGTGGTGAATAAGTGTTGGAAAGGGATCAATAATACCAGTATTAATTAACATATTAAGCACATATTGTTTTCTGGGCAATGTTTTAAAGAACTTATTTTTATGAACTAATTTAATCTTTACAATAACTTACTGAAGTAAGGTTCTATTACTCCCATTTTGTGGAAGATAAAATTGAGACCCAGAGGTCCCACAGCTAGGAAACAGCAGAGACACGATTCAGATTCAGGAAGTCTGATTCAAGAGGTATTCGCCATTTCCTGAAGTAGGTAGGAAGTATTTTACTATTTCTAAAGCACATAGAAATCCCAAGATATGAGTATGTATTATCATTATTATTGATATAAATATATTTTTAAAATACATAAAACTAAGTAATACAAACTGAGTTATTTTTAAAAATTATTTCACTAATTATAGAACATGTTATCTATAGAGCTGGATAAAATTGTAAGGGTAACAACGGGAATAAAGTTGGAGCTATATTGAAGGGCTAAGGCAAAGAAACGTATGAACTGCCTGTTTTTGGCCTTGTTTTAAACATGAAAGGGAAGGGTTAGTGATCTGAGTGTGTAAGGTGTTGGCTCTCTAAACTGTTCTCGCTTGAAGGGCTATTCTAAGAGCAAAGTGTGGAGGACTCTATGATTGTGCATAACTGGGGCACACCTCAGGACAGCTCTTTGGATCAATTTATTCCAGCTGCCTCTGAGCTCTGGAAGATGCTTCCGCTTGCCCTTCCCTGAAATCCTTCCCTACATTATTAAAGAGGCTTCCCTGTTCCCTGTTCATTCACGCGCACTAATCTTGGCCCAAGGAGAGTTTGGGAGCAAGGTCTGGCTGTATTTTCTCTGAGAGGCAGCACTGAGAGCTGCTTTTGAAATTCTCTATTTGACAGTTTTGCAGCTGGGCACCAGGCATGGTCTGTGAAGGCCAAGTTTTTATTAGCAGCGGCTTTTCTTCTTGCTCTTAGGCTAAGGTGATCCTGGAACACAGGCATGCTTGGTCTTGAGTTTCTCTTGGGAGAAACGATGGGTTTTGTTCCTTCTCTGTTTCTTAAGCAATATGCTCTAAATTGGGTCCATTTTCTCAGGATGAAATTTTTTAAAACCAGAAGGCAAGGGTTTGGAGAACCTAAAGAAAACCATTAGCTGAACAGTAGGGCACAGTGAATAAATAATTTTCAGAATTTCAGAGGCAGTAGATGATAACGTAGACACATGGAATTGGAGAAGAAGGTTCATGTAGAGTCAGCACGGTTGGGGGGTTCTGAGCTGAAGACCTGGCCCATTTTGACAAGCTACCTTACGTTTCCTGCCAACAGACCCAATAAGCATTCTGATTTGTCATATGTTTATATCGTGTGTTTTTTAGCAAGTGCATTTTTATCAGTGTGGACAAAACGTGAATCTGGATATTTTAATGCTGCTCTGCTTGGAGCAGCATCTGAGCCATCAGCAAAGAGAATGGGAGTCAGTCAATCACTTAACCAGTGGTAACAGAGCTGGGCACAGACAGTGTGAAGCAAACCAGACACAGCCTGCCCTTCCCCAAGGAGCTGCCTACACCTATGTAGATGCTGTGCATGGCGTTTCCTCCTGCCGACATGCACATTTAGTGAAGTTACTACTGTTAAGATAAATATGAACACTTCATCCTTACAAAAGAGCTAAATAAATGCCTTATTATTACTATTGCAACTGATAGTGGGTGATATGGTCTGGCTGTGTCCCCACCCAAATCTCATCATGAATTGTAGCTCCCATAATTCTCATATGTTGTGGGAGGTAATTGAATCATCGGAGCGGTTTTCCCTCTGCTGTTCTCCTGGTAGTGAGTAAGTCTCCTGAGATCTGATTGTTTTGTAAGAGGAAACCCCTTTCACTTTGTTCTCATTCTCTCTCTTGCCTGCCACCATGTAAGATGTGCGTCTCACCTTCTGCCATGATTGTGAGGCCTCCCCAGCCATGTGGAACTCTGAATCCGTTAAACCTCTTTCCTTTATGTGCATGGAGCCTTTATACATTACCCAGTCTTGGGTATGTCTTCATTAGCAGCGTGAGAACAAACAAATACAGTGGGTAATGGTAGTAAATAATTAAGCATAGGTATACCAAGGGTTATTTATGCTGAAGGAAAATGAGTGCAGGTTTTTCATAAGAATGTGGTAAATAAAAATTTTAGGTATGAACTCTTTCTTCTTCCCCCCCACCGCAGAAGATGCAGTTTTCATGTGCCTATGACCCTTCTTGCCAAGATGTAGGCGATAGCTTTCTGTAAGCACTGTCCTTGGGGGAGTTTAGATAAATACTAAAAAGTATAAATTTCTGTGTTATTAAATATATAATTTAATGTGCAGCAGAAACAATAGTCTTGAAAATGAAAGCTTTTGATTTGCAAGTGCTGGGCTTCAGAGAGAAGAAAAGGCTTAGGGCATAAAATATGTGCCACACCAGCAGCTGGGTAGAAAATGCATGAGAGAGAAAAATTTAGGGTCTACACAACCAGAAGAGGTGACCCTTTCCAGTTGCAATGGTTTCCAGAGAGGTGTGGAAGTGAATATGAAGACAGTGTCAAAGCTACGACATCAGGAAATAGGACCCCTCCCTTCCATCCCATCCTATGGTCAAGGGTGGGTGGAATATCCGAGAAGATAAGCTTAATACGAGGATGACAGAGAGGCTTCTACCTTCCTTTCCAGCTGCAGGTGTAGTTGGGCAGGGGCTGCCTTCGCTGCAGGGTAGTCTGCGTTGAGAGAGGTGCTAGACAGATGGACCCAGGGGCAGCTTCACAGCATACGTGCAGCATGGTCCAGTGCCAAAAGAGCAACTGGGAGGTCCTGAGCCTGCAGCAAGGCACTAAGGGATGAGAGAGTAGATAGAACTGGAGTAGCCTGTGCCTAAAACAGAGAGGATGCACAGTGTTTGCTCCTGGATCTCACAGAACATTCTGGAATGGTGGATATCAACAAAAGACACCAGGGAAAAATGACAAGGACCAGAGGAGGCAAGTACATCCCAAAGGTAACTGACAAAGGCAGAGGGCAGGAGCGAGCCAGGTGGCAACCCCTGCAATAGTCCTGGATGATTAAAAACCTCCCCTCTTCCCCCTCCTGTTTTGTTCTGACCACCGCCAGGATTGGGGGGTTGCATCCGAATGTGTGGTAGTTGACAGCTCTAAGGTGATGTGTTAACAACAAGAGCTATAATCACTTAATTTATAGGGAAACTGTAGGGGGAAATTGGAAAACTGGACAATGGACGGGACTTTTAAATAGTTAACGTGAAGACAGACTATACATACACACACGCACGCACACACACGTATCACTCACACATATTCAGTCACTGAGGCAATTTCTGCTTATAGTGGAGAAACCAATCACATCAGTCACCAGACTAAACCTACGCATTTTGTGGGTGAATTTAAATTTCAAGTGAGTGCAGAGTTGTTTTGGATCATCTCCGCCAAGTTGCTGCCTAGCATGGCATGCCATTCATGTGCCTAGATCAATATAAATATGGATACCCCTGTATGAATTAGGCAGGGAAAGTGGGACAATTTGACAGCCCCTTGCTGAGACACAGCGGCTTCCATCCCTGGAAAGGGCCTGAATAGCCCAGTGCAGCCCTGATGGACTGTAAGCAAGAAAACAGCAGCCCGGAAAATGCAGATGCTTTGGAGATGCTGGCTTGACAGACTGAAGCCTGTTTGTCAGACAGGCTGTCACCTATCAGAGTTTTAAATAGGAGCTTTCTATGGGATGTTACGTAACTTGCTGGTTCACAACAGCCCCAGTGGAATGGAACGGGGGCAGCGCCAATGGGAAGCAGCTGCGGGATAGAGGACAAGGCCCTGCTATTCTTTTCCTTAATGGATTCCCTGCCTCCTGCATTGCCATGCTTGAACACACAACATGGGAATGGAGGTGCCTGCTCTTTAAGGGCTGTGTCAATCAAGCAAGGGACATTACATGTGGCAAAGTTGGAAAGAGAACAGGGTAGAAAGATGTAGGTTGTCTGTGGTGGCTGATCCCTTGGGCTAATGCCCTGGGCGATGCAGGGGGCTCACCCCAGTGCTGCCCCTGGTCTACCAGGCTGGCATCGCCCTCCTACATACCATGTGCCAACTGAAGGCTGATGGCTGAACTCAGTTCTCCCCCTTTGGGAAGGGATGTAGGTTCAGTTCCACAGAGGGTGTGAGATGAGATGTTCATATGTTTGAAATCATGTAATGGTGTGTGTGTTTTTTTAATGATCTCTGGACATAATATTGCTGCTTTGGTTTGTCTTCTCTTCCAAGTAGGACCTAGTTCTTTTTTTCTTTTTTTTGGGAGATGGAGTCTCACTCTGTTGCCCAGGCTGGAGTGCAGTGGTGCGATCTCAGCTCTCTGCAAGCTCCGCCTCCCAGGTTCTCACCATTCTCCTGCCTCATCCTCCCGAGTAGCTGGGACTACAGGCGCCCACCACCATGCCCAGCTAATTTTTGTATTTTTAGTAGAGACAGGGTTTCACCCTGTCAGCCAGGATGGTCTCGATCTCTTGACCTCGTGATCCGCCCGTCTCAGCCTCCCAAAGTGCTGGGATTACAGGCGTGAGCCACCACACCCGGCCTAGGACCTAGTTCTTTACTGCCCCTTCAGTCAAGTTGAATCCAGTGAGAGAATAAACAGTCACAACTTACCCTATGTCATGGTGTAGTCCTGAGAATCTATTAGTAAAGTAAGTTTGGAGATGAGTTGTATTTTAGAGGCCCTAGGGGAGTTGGCTATTTTAAAGACTCCTGATGTAAAAGCGAATAATTCTATTGTGATGGGATGAATCACTCTCTATTTTCTGATTTATCTGTTTTATAAGTTTGGAATTTTGCATATTAAGTTGTTCTTCCCTTATGTGTATTAGCCACATATTGCTGAGTCATCAAAGGGCCTGAAGCAGAAAGGAAGACTTTGGATGTAAGTTTCCACATAATCAAATTTTATGTAAACAAAAAGAAGAGCCCTGTTAATAGGCAAAGGGGCTGTACTAAAGTGACTGGAATTTTCATACATTTGTAGCAGTCACCCTGTGTTATATTGGGGTGACAGCATTCTCTGACATGGAAAGTTGAAGACAGTATACATAAGCTGTTGTTGAAAATTCATAAGGATTGGTTATTGAGGCTGTCATAATTGAGTTGCAGTGTCGTGGTAGCCATGCCAGTGGAATAGCAGCAGTGGCTGGCAACACCCAGTTGTAGTGTACTATTTACAAAACCACAGTGATAACTTTCCTTGGTTAATCCCCTCCCACACTGACTCTGGGTCTGCCCATGCAATTTCTGATGGCTGATAAGACAATAGCAAATAGGGCATACCCAACAGCCTGAACATTTCTCGTGTTTTGTGGTTTGCCCTTTTTGGCTGCTCTGGTAGATCCTGGGAACACCACCATGAGAAGGAGCCTAGGCTAACCTGTGGATAGTGTGAGACATAGGAACAAGTCACCTTTATTGCCCCAGCAGACTTCCCCAACCACCAAATGAGGGAAGGCATCATAGAGCACATGGCCTAATTTGAGCCACCAGCCGGTCACAATGATCAAACCATTCCAGACAAACTGCCCAAAACTGTCCAGGCACCCTACCAGCATTCATGAAAAATAAGAAGTGTTTGTTGTTCAAAGCCACAGGTTGGGGGCAATTTGTTAGGCAGCAAAAGCTAACTGATACACAAGTTAAGATTGGTAAGTTGTAATATTTTGTTTGGGAGAGGAGAATTGTTGGGATGACTTGAAGTTGATCCTGCTTGGATACCAAAGCCATGTAACCCAGCAATAACTTCATTATATAATGGGTAATTTAAATACTAAAGAAATTTAGAAATTTAGAAAAACTTACAGGGACTATGGTTAGACAGTTTATTAAATAGTTAACCTAGTCGTGTATATAAATGATTGAAATATTTATAATACAGGTGTGATGCTATCTCACAAAGGGATTAGCAGATTCCTGCAGCTATGGACAACTACAGGCAAAGTCTCAGAGTTGGTCCTGTCTTGTACAGGTTTCTCCTGGGGCTTCATATTTGTACCTGCAGCCTGGTCATCATCTTATGTGATGATAATGTCTCTAGAGAATGTTGGTTAGCAGTGCTCTGCAATATCCCTCTTAAATAATTAAAGTCAAATTTATGTTGTTTCAGCCATTTTCTTTTAAAAGCTGCCACTGCTACTGTTATGCTGTTATTATTAGTGGTGTTTGTTATATCTTTCAGCTATTCCTGTATTTTTGCCTTTGCATATCCACACATTGCAGGGCACTGTGGGTGTGAGATATTTGCTTCAGTCTTGTTAGGAAAAGCAACTTTACTTTAATCTGCTATGCTGTGTACTTGAGGCATAGCATTGATCCATGCTGGTGACAGCTTTCCCTGACCTCCACTAACAGTGAGCCATATGACCTTTCTGTGGGCCGTTTGCACCCACTTCTCAATACTGCAATCTCTCTTTAGTCATCTGCCTCCTAAACTTAGGTTTTGAACTTCCTGGAATGTTAAGGGACTGCTCTGGCTATGCAGTTGTCTACCTCCCTAACCACATGTTCTGCTTGTGCTGACCAAATTAAGCACACTGACTACACCCACCCCTGGCTAACTTGACCCCTTCAAGAACAGCAGAAGCCCCCGATGGCTACCCTTCTGCCCTCTCTTCTCATCCTCAGATTCAAGGATTCCTCTCATTATTATGACCCTCTGGTCAATTAATTTTGCATTCTCCTCATAGCCTACTGGGGTGGCTATGTCTCTTGCCCTGTTCATTTTGAATGAGCAGGCCCACAATAGTCCCAATAATCCTATTGTGATGGCTAATTTTGTCTGTCAACCTGACCGGTGTGCCCAGACATCTGGTCACACATTCTAGTTGTGCCTGTGAGGGTGTTTTGTGTGGGATTAACGTTTAAATTGGTGGATGGAGTGAAGCAAATGGCCCTCCCTGTTGTAGGTGGGTGCCTTGTCAATTTTTGTGTTGCTATGAAAGAATACCTGAGGCTGGGTCATTTATAAAGAAAAGGGTCTGACTTGGTTCATGGGTCTGTAGGCTGCACAGGAAGCATGGCGCCAGCATCTGCTTCTGGTGAGGGCCTCAGGGAGCTTCCACTCATTGTGGAAGGTGAATAGAAGCTGACACGGAGAGATTATATGGTGGTAAGTGAGAGAAAGGGGTGGAAGGTGTCAGGTGCTTTTTAACAACTATAATTCTTTCGGGAACTAAGATAGTGAGAAGAGAACTCAGCCATCACCAGGAGGACTGCACTAAGCCTTCATGAGAGATCCTCCCCCATGACCCAAACAGCCCCGACCAGGCCCACCTCCAACACTGGGGATCACATTTCAACATGAAACAGTGGCATATCCAAACCATAGAAGTAGGCCTCATCCAAGCCACTGAATATGGAACAAGACTGCTGAGTAAGAAGGAACTCCTCCTGCCTGATGACTTGAGCCAGGACATTGCTTTTACTCCAGCCTTCAGATTCAGACGGAAACACTAGTCGCCTTGGGTCTTGAGCCTCCTGGCTTTTGGGCTGGAGCTACACATTGGCTCTCCTGGGTCTCCAGCTTGCTGGCTGAAGATTTTGGGACTTCTTAGCTTGTGGAATCATGTGAGCCAATTTTCTCTTTCTCACACACACACACACACACACACACACACCATATTAGTTCTGCTTCTTTGGAGAACTCTAATATATATTAATTTGTAAACTGTTTGTCCCAGGAGAAAATAACAAACCTTTCTCTCATTTTTTTCTTTTTACTCTTTGAAAAATGTCCCCCTTTTCTTACAGTTGTTGAACAAAGCATAAATGGTCATGCTTAACATACATCATCCAAGTCATAAATTCAATTTATTCTAGAAGAAACTGTCAATGAACATTCTAAAATTCTTTAATCCTTTTTCGATCCATGATAAGTGAATTTTATTGAAATTTGACTTGAGAAGACATTAACTTGGAAATAAGTACTCCTCTCATGAGCTATTTGATAGAATTGTAAAGAAAACAAAACTGCTTTGAGAGAAAGCGGGGAGAGGCTGAGCAGAGATGTGCATGGGTTGTGGTGAGAATGAGCCCTATGGAGAGGAAACTTAATTTGACCTCTTATTCTAGGCTGTAATCTAGAGGAAAATGAATTTAATTCAGGCTAGTTCTGTGGCAAAAACTTAGTGATGTCCCTGAATTAGGCCTTGAGTGATTTAAAAATTAGAAAAACAATTTAACCTGAGAATAACAAAGAGTGGCCTATGCCATAGGCAGGATGAGCTGAGCTTCTCAGTGCCAAAGGGGCCAAGAGAAAGAGCTCCAGGCTACTGGGGGCTGAGGTGAGAGAGAAATAGATAGGAGGTTCCCAGGAACTGTCCAGGCTCCATGCAGGATGAAAGCCATGCCAAACAGTTTTGAACAACACGAGGCCGCGTCCTTGTGACTTCCTCATTTGTATACAATTCCACTCCAAGGTTCTCTGCCACTCTGCCACAATAGCAGATGCCACATTGACCGCCTGTGTTGTGCTGGAAAGGACACAGTGTGGGGAGTCAACCCCAGAGTTCAGCTAGAGGTTGGGGGGGGGACACATATTTGGAGGGAAGACTGGTCACCCAGGGCCTGGCAAACAGGTCACAGAGCTGTGTTCAAATGCCTGCGGAGGATCATTCTATATCAGATTTGCCGAGAGGTGCATATCACTTCGGGGTCTGTGAAGAGAAGGGCATTCTGGCAAAGAGACTCGCTCTTTTGAACACCGGTGGATTTCCTGGTCACAGGGCAGGACAGCGAGGAGAACAATGCTTTTTTGGAACTGGACTCTCTATGCTGTGTCCTTCTTCTGTTTTCTGCTCACATCTGCTGGTTCCTCAGCTGTCTCCTGTTTAGGTTTGATGTGGAAGTCTGGGACATCCCACTACTAATAGATGCCAGATTGGGAGCTGCCTGCAGCCAGGAGCCTGGTTTCAAGCCTGCTTATTAATGGGTTCCATCTCCAGTGGCATCTCTGTGTCTGTGTCACAGAGAGGGCAGCCACGTGGGAAGCAAAGAGCTTTACCTTGGTGCCTCCTGGGGGTGCTTCAGGAACAGTAGACAGGAGGGAGGCTCCAAGCTGGGAGGCAGGCAGAGCTTCCAGACCCACAGCAGGGTGAGTTGGGAGGCAGGCAGGATTTCCAGACCCACAGCGTGGTGAATAGTGACAGGCATGAGTGCCCTCGGGCAGGTGTTCACTCGCTGACATGCTCATCATACCTCTGACCCCGCAAAGGGGTTTGCCTTGCCCTGTTTAGTGAGCCGGGTGAGGGAGTTTCTCTTGTTGCAGTCTGGTGTGTAAGTGTATAAGAGAAAAGTATTCTGAAAGTAGAAGAGAAAAGGGGAGAAAAATCACACTTCCCAGAGCTCTTCTATGAGCAGGGAGAGTTTTCCAGCTGGTATCAATGGCGAAATAAGTTAAAGGAGCTCAGATACTTAGCTAGTATGAGAAAACTAGAATTGCCCTTGTCAAGATTAGCAATACCTCCCCTAAAAAAAAAAAGATTATATACATTGACTGTCTTCAGTTAATTTAATTCTTTAATATTTTGGGCATTGTCATTCACTTTCTTCTTTTTGAAACCGGTCTTCAAGTAAGTTTTTGACTCAAGTATAATATATACATATAGATACAGGAAAATGCACAAATTAGAAGTGTACTCATAAATTAGTTTTCATAGAGTCAGAATACCCATGGAACCACCACCAAGGAAATAAGACACTGCCAACACCCCAGGAGTCCCCTCATATCATTTCCGATTCACCTGCCACGTCTCCAAAGGTAACCACTAGCCTGATCTCTAACGCCATCAATTTGCTTGGCCGGTTTGAGTGCTCTACAAAAATGGGATCACATATTGTGTATTCTTTTGTTTCTGGCTTGCAGTGCTAAATAGTAGGTCTGTAGCATTCATCCACGTTTTGCATATAGCTGTAGTTTATTTATTCTTGTGTAGTATTTCATTCCATAGACAAAATTTAATGGAGCATTGCAGTGTTAATAGACATTTGGGTTATTTCCAGTTTGTGTCTACTAGGAATCCTACTTTTGTGAAAACCATCATACATATTTTTTGGTGCCTGTATGCGCACATTTCTTTTGGTCATCTACCTAGAAGAGAAATTTCTGGGTCATACATCTACCTTCAGTACATATTATACATACTGCAAAATCATGTTCCAGAGTGGTTGTAACAACTTATACTCCCACAATCAGTGTATGACAGTTCCAGTTGCTCTGTCTCTTTGATGACACTTGGTATTGGTCTTTTTGATGTAAGATGTAGTCATATTTCATTATTTTCAGTCATAGTTCTGTGATTGCTAATGAAACTAAGCACTTTATGATTATTTGGCATTTAGAGTTCTTATTTTGTGAAAGTCCTATTCAAATCTTTTTAGACAGAACTTTCAGAAAGTTAGAATTAGATTATCTGATATTACCCAATGTTATCTAACATTTGCTCACTTTTTAAAATTAAAATTTTGCTCACTTTTTAAATCAAAATTTTGTCTTTTTCTTATTGATGTAAAGGCATAATGAATATATTCTGGATATGAGTTATCAGTTACATATATTGCAAATATTTCCTTCCACTCTATGGCTTTGATTTTTACTTTTGTAGGTGTGAAAACATAACATTTTTAATTTTAACACAGTCCATTTTTCTCTAGGATAGTATTGTTTATATCCTTTCAAAAATTTACATAAATCAAGGTTATGTAGATAGTGTTCTTTCTACCTCCTAGAAAATTTATTTTGTTTTCCTTTTACATCAGAAACTAAAATCCATCTGAAATTTACTTTTGTATATGACGTGAGGTAGAGAGTAAAATTTTATTCTTTCCAACATTGATATTAAATTCATTCAGCACCATTTATTGGAAAGATTATCCTTCCTTTACTCTGCCACAGTACCAACTTTTTCATAAACCAAGTGACTGTATTTATGTGGACTTATTTCTGGGCTCTCTATCCAATCACTGCACACACTGCACTTTCTTAACTAGTGTACCTTTATAGCTGCGGGGAATGAGTCGTGGTATTTAGCAAGTTAAGTCCCCTAACATTGTTCTTCTTTTTCCAGATAGCTTTGGTTATTTTTAGCCCTTTGTATTCTGATAAAGTATCAACTGGTCAATTTCCACCAAAACCTACTGCAGAGATATTGATTCATGCTGCATTGAATCTATGCATTAATTAAGGAAGAATTGGCAGCTTTAAAATATTAAATCATTAAGTCACCAATAAACGTGGTCCATTTCTCCATATATTCAGATTTTCTTTAATTTCTCTTAGTAACAATTTATAGTTTTCTTGTATAAATATTGTACATCTTTTCGTTAAGTTTATTCCTAGTGCTTGATGGTATATAAACAATATAGTATTATAAAAATCTCATTATTGGTGGTATGTAGAAATATAATTATTTTTGTGTAATTAATCTGGTAATTATTGATTTGCTTTACCTGTTATTAATTATAATACTTGCTTTTGGTACATCATTCTCCATTTTCTAGGCTCCCCATCATGCTCCCTGTGAATAATGATGGCTTTATTTCTTTCATTCCAATTATGATGCCCTTTTTTTCCCTGCCTATTTCATAGTCTGTAATTTTCAGTACAGTCTTGAATAAAGATGGTGATAATGGGTATCTTTGTCTTGTTCTTAGACTCAAAGGAAAGTTTTCAAAATTCCATTAAATGTTAGTGCCATAGTTTGTTTTTTTTTGTAGATAATTGTCATCAAATTAAGAAAGTTCTCTTATATTTCTATTTTGGTAAGAGTTTTGTGTCATTTTGTATCATAAATGGTGTTGAATGCCATCAAGTCTTTTGCATCTAAGGAAATATTATCTTTTATTTAGTCTACAATGTGCTCAATTATATTATTTTGTTTTAGATTTGTGAAACTGTGATTTTGAGAAAGAAGGCATGTACTTTTATCTCTTTTATAATATTTGGGTCATGTTTTGATAAGAAAGTTATGCTGGCCTCATAAAACTAGTTAAGTTCAATCTGCTGTGCAACACATTTATTGGGTTTATAATTTCAGAGTTTATTTTCCAGTTCAAGAATTTCTGTTAGAGATAGGTGTAGAGATTGCATTCTCCAGTGAAATTCTTCATCTTGTCATTCATTTTACTGAACATATTAATTACAACTATTTTACATTCAGTTTTGAAAAGCCCAATCTGTATCATATGTGACTGTTTTCTGTTACTATTTTTATTTTTATTTTGTCAGTTAATATGTTTGGTATTTTAAAAAAATCAGACATTTCATGTAAATAATTAAATGGCTCTGGCTAATGTTGTCTTTCTACAGAGCAGTTTACCTTACTCTCTGACGGCCATTAGAATAGAAACAAATCACATCAATCCAATCACAAAGTGAGCTAACAAAGGCAAGGTTCCCCATTGCAAAGCCAACTCTGGGTCTTTCTTACTCCTAGGATCTAGCCCTTCAAAGGTACTGACTGAGATCCAGAATATAGCAAGTACCCCCAACACATTATTAAATCAATGAATAAGTGAATGAATGTTGGCAATAAAGGAGGAGGGTAACTCTGAAAAGAACGATGAGAAAATAAACATTTCCAAGTGATAAATAAGGCTGAAGAATAAAGGAGAGGAGAGATCATCAATGGTAAAAAGTTTCTAGCATGTGAGTCCTGGTACTACTGATAGGAGAGTCAGTCACTGGAAGCATAATGGAGGTATTTGGAATGAAGACAGTTGGAGGACATAAGGCAGAATGCGAGTTCCATTTTCAGCTAGATAACATTGGGTGATATCAGATAATCTAACTGCAGACTTATGGTAGATGGCTTAATATATGTGATATGAATCAGTGCTCTGAACTGAAAGAGAGAGAGATGTCAAGTTACCTCCAGCCTGAAAGTTACAGAGTGGGCCAATTTTATAAGTTTATATAGGTATGCCAGCTGTTTAGAATGACATTTGTGGATATAGCAAGAGGAAATTTGGACCAAATGAAAACAAAAACTAAAACTTGGAAGTTCTGCCTTTTGACAAGCCAGTTATGACTTGAGTTCCCTTCTAAGTTCAAAGAGACTTTGAATGAACAAGCAGAAGATATTTGTTCATTATTCTGAGAGGAAGCCCTTAAGGGGCTGTCTTCCCTGCTCACCCTCCTGGATCCCTCAGTCCCAGAACCACTAAGCATGGTAAGAGGAAACATTTTTTAAATAAAAGAAATCACTTTATTGCTTCCTCAATACTCCCTACATAAACTCTTGGGTATTTTTTTAAGGTCTTGATTAGTCCACATTCCTGATCACCTTAATTGTTCTTATATTTGCCTTACTGCACATCTACATGTTAATCAAATACATAATTCAGTACCAGAATATGCAGTTTGGCTACAAAACTCACCTGTGTGGCATGGTAAACATTGTGTTGAAAGTTACTCAACCATTTAAATTTATTTAAATTCATGATTTCCAATTGTGGGCCTCTATATTTTCTGTGGAAAATATTCTAGGCAGTCTGATGGTAGCGCAGAACCACATTTCTCTCTTTCTGAGAGTTGATAGATAGAGCGGGGCTCCAAGTAATCGTGGTTTCTGCTAAGACTCCAACATGAATTACAGCCCTGTGTTCCAGGAGCCCTTTAGTATCCTAGGGTTTGTAATAGATGTTTCTAATTCTCATGAAATTATTAGACAAACATCAAGGAAAGATGTTTTACAATGCAAAGCTAATGCAGAGGGTCGTTAACATTGTTATTACAGACAATCAGCATGATTTAGCCAAGACCTTTGACAAGGGTATACACCTGTCTGTGAATAATATGTCTCTGTTTATTACCCAAGCTATTAATTAGACTAAGACTAAAGATGGGGTGGGGCTCATGCTCCAGAGAGTGTCTGAATGGCTGAGAGCATGAGCTAAGAGGTCGCAGTGACTCCTTCATAGATGGGCTATCAGCTGCTCCTATTCTGCTGTGGGCACAGACATAACAAGAGACCTTACGTCACCTGAATGCCCTACCCTTAAACTCAGATTGCATCTTCTCCCAGAATTCCACATAAAGTGAACTCTGAAAGCAACTTGTATCATTTCTACTATTGTGAAGTATCCTTACCACTATTTTGGGTATTTAGATCTCCTGAAATATATGCCTTTTTCTAATGTACTTCACCAGTGCTGAGTTATTTCTTCTTCATTGTCAGGACAGAATATCTATTATAGGAATAACTTGAGTCTCAGGTTGAATTTTGGTAAAGTAAGTGAGAAATTACCTTGTAGTATTTTTATTTATTTTTATTTTTGAGCCGGAGTCTCACTCTGTCACCCAGGCTGGAGTGCAGAGTCACAATCTTGGCTCACTGCAAGCTCTGCCTCCCAGGTTCACACCATTCTCCTGCCTCAGCCTCCTGAATAGCTGGGACTACAGGCGCCTGCCACCATGCCCGGCTATTTTTTTTTTTTTTCTATTTTTAGTAGAGATGGGGTTTCACCGTGTTAGCCAGGATGGTCTCGACCTCCTGACCTTGTGATCCACCTGCCTTGGCCTCCCAAAGTGCTGGGATTACAGGCGTGAGCCACCACGCACAGCCCACCTTGCAGTATTTTTTTAAATTAAAAAGTAAAATAATACTTCTTTAGAAGAATATAAAATAAACAATGTACCTTAATTAACTACCACAAGAACAAATCAAACAATACCAAAATGTTTGATAAATGGCCAAGGAAAACACACATGAGCTATGCATTGTCTTTCTTAATTAACTTGTAACCCGTTTACGTGTCACTCAAGGCTGCTCACAGCTGGGCTTTCTATAAAGCCATCTATATAGTCTGGAGCTGGGTAGCAAGCTTTCATTGTCCCCTGCTCCATCTCTTACACACGTCATTCACAGGTTGGTAGGTTCAGAGTCAATGTCCTTGTCCCTTTTTCTTACTGCTTGTACAGTTTCTCTGTTCTCCATTATGGCTCATTATTTGAGTGGATCTTTCTTTCCATTTCTTGGCGGTTGGGTCATTATCCATATCAGTCACTGTAACCTACACTAATGGCTTTAAATTCTTGTTATACGTCAGATATTCATACCTTTCCAAATGCTTTAAATGAATTGCCTAATTTAATACAGGAATTTGATTCCTTGTTTTTGGGTGAAGATATGGAGGCTTTGGAGGTACTACACTGACTGTCCCCGCAGGAGGTTAATGGCACAGCTGTGAGGGAGGCACACCCAGTCTTTTCTCTACTTTCCTGCTTGCAGAGAGACTGTAGTAAATCCCTCAACTTTGATGTGCCTGTGAGTTTTATTACAATACAGATTCTGACTCTGGGATCTGGGATGGGCTGAGTCCACATTTTTAACGCACTCTGTGGGGAGGGTGGTGTCACTGGTCCTGGATCACCTCTGACTGCCCAAGGCCAAGAGGGAATTCTTTCTTCCTCCAGGAATGGGGTGGGGGGAATGGAGGGTAGGAAAATTTGCCTGGCATCAACTAAAATCTGAAAGTTTCTTTCTAGTCCTACCCTATTGCATTTTCTAAATCCCTAAGGGGAAATAAATTCAGTGTTTTTTTTTTTTCCCCTCTCTGCCTCCGTCTCAACAGACTGTCCCTGTGGACAGCATGGGGGAGGGCTCTGTGTGTTCCAGAGGGTCTAGCACAGCATTGCCCCTCTGTTTTTCAGCAAACACCCCTGGAGGATAAGCTGCAATTGGGCAAGCGCAGAACGTTTGATCTTCTTAGAAAGGCTCTCTATTGTTTGCTTCAAAAATGCCCCAAGGCTGCCAGTTTCCCCAGTTGAGGCTTTAAACATATGATGGCCATTTATCTATTTTCAGTCCTTTCAAATTCCTTCTCATTCTTGTGATTTGGGACAGGGGAGAGGGCAGCACCTGAATGGCCGCTCCTCGCCATTCATTATCCAATAGATCTCTATTAAGCCAAAGAATTTTTCTGCAATTGTTTCTTTCCTTCTCTGGATAAAGACCTCCTTTCACCCATTATGTCTCTGATCATTTCGCTGCCCTTTTCTGAAACTTCACTTTGTTGGCTCTGCTTTCTTTGAGGCAAAGATGATCAAAGCAGCTCTAAGCATGCCGGCAATTTTTACAATAAATAGCATTTTCTGGGTTATTTTTCATTTCCATTTTAATGCAGCTCACTCACCTTGCTGGTGCTTTAAACTGTCCCTGTGCGTTCTCTGTGGCTTTATATCAAACAGGAAAGTCATTTCCGATTACATGAGAGCACTTGTCCCTATCCCAAATTCACCTTAATTTTGTGATTGAAAAGATTCAGTAAATTGTAGCTCCATAATGGTTTCCTTTTCTTTTTCCTTTTCACCTCTTTGTTGTTGTTGTTGTTGTTGAGTTTGTTGGAAGCACAGTGATCTGCTGCCATAGCCAGGAGTAAATTTGAATAGAATCAGGCATTTACGAGTTTTTCAAGCTTCATCAAACTGTAGACTTTTCCGTTGACAAAATAGTGCTTCTGGAGCTCGTGACACTTCTCACTTTCTGGGTCTTCCAAATGGATACTAAATGGCCTCCCAGTTGCATCTGTTTCTGCTTTTTCAACTCCAGCTTACTCTTACTACTAGGGCAACTATTTGCCAGGTAACAGCAGTTCCTATTAATGGCTAAAATTCATTGAGCACTTACTATGTGCCAGGCATATTTTAAGAACGTTACATGTGTTAACTCATTTAGTCCTCTCTATGACTCTTCAATAGGTTCAATTATTATTCCATTTTACAGATAAAAAAATTAAGGTGCACAGAGCACTTGACTATGGCCATATAGCTAGTAAGTGGAAGAGGCAGGATTCAACCCAGTCACTCTGGTTCCAGGGCCTGAACTTTCTTCAACTCGGATATGTGTAACTATGAATCTCTTAACCATTATATTTTATTGTTCCTTTTTACTGCTTTTAATAACTTTACTATTGTTGTCTTGAGTTGATAGCTAACCCTTAGATTACTCCAAATTTTGCATATGAACAGCTTGGGTTTTCTATCTAGTTATGTTAAAACCAATCTAGTTAAGTTAAAACCAATCACCTTCTTACTATGTAATAGGCAAGCATGAAGTGCTTTCTATGCCTTATCTAAATTTCAGTGATAGTATGCCCTGTTTGAAGAACTTCATGTTTCTATCTCTCATCCAAATGAAACTGTATCTCAGTCTGTTACAGACACCTTACTGATTAAAATAAAGGAGTAACCAAAGCTCAGAGCCTCCTGCTACAAATCACTGAGGCAGTATCATGCTTGTCACATTAGATATTAAAGGGTTTGCCCATAGTAGACACTGAGCACTTTGAGGATGGGGCCATGCTTTCTTCATCTATATATCAAATCTGTACTAGTCTCTGAGGAAGGTTTAAACACACTTCTTTGAATGGTCCAGGGATTGATTCAAAGCCACCTAGAATCTGAGAGGAGTGAGTGTGGAAGGCTGGGTGTGGGGCTCCTAATTGAACTACTTCGTTTAGTGCAAGGGCTCTGGAAGGTGGTTCCACATTCATCTTGTTTCTTCTAAATTCTTTTCTTCTCCCTGCACTTTGAACAATCCTTTCCCTGTTTGTGCCTGGCAAATGTTGTAGCTTCCTCTGATCAAATGTTGTTGTCTTTAGAGGAGAGAAAGGGAGATTCTGGTTTTGATGTAACTGTTGACTGTACAGACCTGAGGGGTTGAGCTCATTTTCCCCCAAAGTTCCTCTTATGCCTGTAATTCAATACACTGTCACCGTAAGGATTCAAAGACCCCATTTGTTCCATCCAGGAAATCAATTCCATTGACTTTGTTTTTTGTGAGCTAGCACCCGGGCCTCAGAGAGGTCCTCCTGACACTGCTTTTATATTCTGCAGCTCTTGCGGGTGGCAGGGAAGGGTGGAGGACCCAAATAACGCACCTCAAATCCTTAGTGGGTGTGGGATTCATCAAGACATCTCAGTTTCCCCATCATGCCCCAGGCATGTCCCTCAGTGTTCAGAGAGGACAATACTTAGCTTGCAAAGCTGTCAGTTAGTGAGCCTGCTCCAGTACAATGCCAAACGCAATGCCCAAGCATAATAATCAATTTTGGAGGTGTTGAGATCCTTTCTTGCTGTTCCCTTACTTTTCTCTCCCATCTCTATTTCCTGTTGACGCTATACTCCGAGCAGAGAGAATCAAAGTTGTTATGCTAGTGCACAGAAAGCAAAACTGAGGCAGAGAAAGACTGGCCTTTGGTTTGATTTCATAACAGTTCAAAGCACAGGCCTAGCACTTGGCTCGGTGACAATTGATCAGAGCAGCCTTTACTCTCAGTCAAGGACATTCACTCTCCATTGTGGGGAGTTGAGTTCCAGAAATCCAAATGCAAATATAAAATCATATCAAAGAGTGTTTAATATAACATAGTAACAATAATAATGACACTTGCATTCATGTAGGGCTTTCATTGACTGAGCATGCTGTACAAAGTATATTTGTAGATCACCTTCTTCCAAACTCACATCAACAGAGTGCTATTTCATTGGTGCAGTACAAAGTTAAATCAGTAGGAAATCTTTCAGTTACAGGTAACAGAGGTTCATTTTGTGTTTTATTATAACAAAGATGTGCTGGTTGGTAGTGGCTTATGTAGATTTAGCAGCTTAATAATGTCAGGGCTCAAGGTCAGTATGTCTGCAATGCTATTGACGTTTTCATGGTCATAAAATGGCTGCAGCAGTGCCAGAAATCGTGTCCTGCGTTCCAGTTAGGAAGCATGGCACAGAGTATTCTTCTGTCAGGGAGGAAAACCCTCCCTGTTTCCATCTTATTGCCTAAAATAGGATTAATGGGCTGAGCTATGTTTACTAAGATCAAAGGCTCCCCTCTAACTCCTAAATAAATATGGGACAAAATTCTGCCTGTTAGCAAGAAGAACCAGGTTTTGGGGAGGCAATTAGCAGTACCTGACACAAAAGGACATTGGCCTAGAAGTAAAATGAACAAAGAAGTCAGGTCTTTTTCTTCCATTTGCCAACTGAGGCACATTGTAAAACTCCTTATGCCTCTTTGCTCTTACCTATAAATTAGCGATAATAATAGCCTATTCCTCTCACAGGGATGGAGTGAGAAAATATACATACGCAGAAATGTTTTGAAGATTGTAACGTACTGTGGAAAAGCAAATTATTACATCTAGAGCATTTTTTTCACTTGAGGGGATATTTAAAAAGCATAAAACTGTCTTTTCCTACTGTGACTCATAACTAGATGGAAAACCCAAGCTATTCATATGCAAAATTTGGAGTAATCTAAGGTTTAGCTATCAACTCAAGACAACAATAGTAAAGTTATTAAAAGCAGTAAAAAGGAACAATAAAATATAATGGTTAAGAGATTCATAGTTACACATATCCGAGTTGAAGTCCCAATTTCAGCACATCTGAGTTGTGTCATCTTGGGCAATTCACTTATTTTCTGAGTCTTACTTTCCTCATCTGTAAAACAGAAATAATTCCTCCCTCACAATGCTTTTGAGGTATTACATCACTTGAAATATATACAAAAGCACACAACACAGTGGCTGGCATTGAAGATGAACTTAATAGATGTTAATGAACAAATAGCAGTCATTACGTGATTTACTAGAAATTTCTCCTCCAATGCTTCCTCCATCCCTTCTAGAGCCAGGTGTTCCGTGTCTCAGGGCAGTGATGGCATTTTAACATATTGAACATGTCCTGAATTATCTCAACCCTCACATTAGTTACCCCACGCTCCAGATTAACCTTTTCCCAGGATGGTTATTGACAATCTACTCTCAGTCTTTGCCTCCTGTCTCTTGATTTGTTTTGGATTTACAAGGAGACTCTGTTTTCAGCCCTGAGGTTGCAAATGAACTCATTCCTCTCTTTGCCTGAATCTTGGCCGCTTGTTACTTACTCAGTGAAAATGGCCCTAGCTTTGTTTTCAACTGGCTTGGAGGACAGCAGGGAATAAGACATGGCAAGATGTCCATGAGTTCTCATTGTTCAATTCCCACCTATGAGTGAGAACATGCGGTGTTTGGTTTTTTGTCCTTGCGATAGTTTACTGAGAATGATGTTTTCCAATTTCATCCATGTCCCTACAAAAGACATGAACTCATCATTTCTTATGGCTGCATAGTATTCCATGGTGTATATGTGCCACATTTTCTTAATCCAGTCTATCGTTGTTGGACATTTGGGTTGGTTCCAAGTCTTTGCTATTGTGAATAGTGCCGCAATAAACATACGTGTTCATGTGTCTTTATAGCAGCATGATTTATAGTCCTTTGGGTATATACCCAGTAATGGGATGGCTGGGTCAAAAAGTATTTCTAGTTCTAGATCCCTGAGGAATCGCCACACATGGACACAGGAAGGGGAACATCACACTCTGGGGACTGTTGTGGGGTTCGGGGAGGGGGGAGGGATAGCATTAGAAGATATACCTAATGCTAAATGACGAGTTGATGGGTGCAGGAAATCAACATGGCACATGGATACATATGTAACAAACCTGCACATTATGCACATGTACCCTAAAACCTAAAGTATAATAAAAAAAAAAAGATTTTTCTTATTATTTTACTTAAATTCTAGGGCACGTATGCACAACGTGCAGGTTTGTTGCATAGGTATACATGTGCCTTGTTGGTTTGCTGCACCCATCAACTCTGTCTCCTACAGAGGATCTCTACAGTGTTTTTCTACGTGTATCTAAAGCTCAAGACTCAAACACAGAAATGGATCTAAGCTGCAAAGAGACCATCTCAGGCTTTCAAGTGGTCCTGAAAGAATGATCACTAGTCTTGTTCACCAAGCAAATGTATCTGCATCATGACCTATAAATAAGATAAATAGCATTTTGAATCGTTCTGTTTTTAGATTCCTCAATAAGGCTACAGAGAAATAATTACAAATGGACACTTGTGACATATACAAAAATAATTGATATTGAGGATACATTGGTTCTTTCCTAGTCCCTATCAGATCATGTGATCTGGAGTAAGCCTTTGGAGTAATTGTCCTGCATCCCTAACTTCCTTGTCTGTAAGAAATAAATAAATAAATAAATAAACTCAAAAAAAAAAAAAAAAAAAGACATGGCAAAATGTCAAGAGGCCTGTCAGGAGAAGGGAGACTCTCAGATATGGGCCCCTCTATCCTGTGTCAGTCCCTATCATACCTGCATGAAGATGCTTCAGAACTCTGGGAGAAAAGGAAGAAGGTTGCCCATAGCCTTAGGATTTTTGGCATAATTCTTTTCATCTTAAAAAAAAATGTTTTACATGTGAAGGCTGTTGTTTGAAGACTTGTCTGAAGCTGGTTTTCTTCATTAGAAATATAAACAGTAATTGAATTACAACAGGAGCACACTGTAATTTAAGTTAGAATTGCAGGAGGGCTGGTCCATGGAACAGGGGTTTTAACCCTGGATGGGTTAAAAAAAGAGGCTGCACATACCCCTCCTCTGCTATAAAACAGGAGAGTTTTTATTATTATTATTTTGAGACAGAGTCTCACTCTGTCACCCAGGCTGGAGTGCAGAGTGCAATGGTGCGATCCCGGCTCACTGCAACCTCTGCCTCCCGGGTTCAAGCGATTCTCCTGCCTCAGCCTTCCAAGTAGCTGGGATTACAGGCACCTGCCACCACGCCGGCTAATTTTTGTATTTTTAGTAGAAACAGGGTTTCACCATGTTGGCCAGGCTGGTCTTGAACTCCTGACCTCAGGTGATCTCCCTGCCTCAGCCTCCCAAAGTGCTGGGATTACAAGTGTGAGCTACCGCGCCCGGCCTAAAACAGGAGAGTTATTATGTAATGTCAGTCGTTGTCTTTCTTGGCATCCCTTAGCTATAGCCACTCATGCTTCCTAATCTGAGTGTATTCCTCCCTCCCTACCTCTTGGCCAGAAACAGCAGTGGAATGGCAAGCTCAGGCCCATTGGGTGGTGGAGAAGAAACTGCAATGATGAGCTTGGGATAGACAGCAACTCCAGATACCCACCAAATTGCAGCCTCTTCTCCCTCTTCCCAACAATTCTTACACGGTGTTCAATCCGGAGGGTGGATTTCCTGGTTTTTACATTCAGAGCTAGTGTTCATTTTAGAACCAGGACCTGTTTATCTGGGCTTTGCACCTGCTCTTTCTTACCAACCTCCTCCAGCAAGGGCTGAAACGGGCTTGGTTCTCAGCCCTGAGCTAGGTCCCATTGGGAGGGGATGATCCCTGTGCCCAGAAAGCCCGGTTACTATTGTCATCCTGAGCATGTGCCGCCAGTGCCTATGTTGGGACCGTGGACAGGACAGCTGAGCTGCCAGCTACCAGAATCACATGAACTTCTTCTTGTCAGCCTTTGTCTTCCTCTTTCTACAGAGCCCCCAAAACTAAAAGCCTGAGCTTGCTCTGTAGCTAATCCACCTGAACCATGAGAAATCATATCTTCATGCATGAACTTTCAGATACATTTAGAGCCAAGCTTTCTGTAATACCCTGGGCTACCATACCTGAGGAATACGGCCACATGCACGGGTGCTGGGACAGACATAACTGGATTCGAGTCCTGAGTCTGCACATGCTAGCTGTGTGTCCTTAGGCAAGTCACTTCCTTTTCTGAGCCCTCAATTCCTCATCTGCAAAATGACATAACAAAACCCACCTTCACAGTGAAGCAATGCATCTAACACACTCAGACTAGTGCCTGGTACACAGTAAGCGGCAATACAAAGTACTCATTATGTTACCATGCATGATTCGGGAAGGTAAACCTTTTGTTTAATCCTGTGATACCTGGCTGCAATTTAAAACATAGTTTTAAACATTGAAATAAGCAGAGTTGCATTGTGAAGCAGAGTACAACATTCATATAAATCTTTCAGATAAAACAGGTAACTTCTCAAAACTTTCTTTCTGTTGTGTGTTGCGTTGGGCTCCCCCTCTGACAGCCTGAGGGGAGAAGCTTTTTTCTCTGCTCTTCAAGGTATTTCAAAGACTTCAGTAATAAACAATAAAGCTTAAGTCAGAAAGGGAAGAATACAGGAAATATATTTGCAGGGAGAAGATCAATGTGTTAGCTACGGATGGTTAAGAAGGAGGTTTAGATTATTTTTGGCTCTTTTTACACAGACGTTTACCTCTATTTCGTTGGTCATCTCTGTCCAGCCCCCCCTACCAAACAAATGTTCCCTTCAGGGCTGTAGGGAAGATATTGTGGGAATGTTATCTGGAGGGAAGCTGGTTTGGAGGCTTTGTGAGTAGGAATAAGTTTCTCAAATTCTTTGGACCTCAGTTTTCTCATCTGGCAAATGGGGTTTCTAATACTTATCTCACAGCATTGTGGGATTAGATATATGTCTCTAAGCTACCACCCACATTTCCCAGCCCTACCCAGAATCAGAGCTGTTACCAGCCAGGCCACAGTCACCTCCACCATGACCTGGGCTCCTGCAACATCCTCCCAGTCAGCGTCCCTGTTTCTGTTCTTTCCTACCCTGCCTCCAATAACCAGAGTCCAGCCAGCACATCTTTGAGGAACTGCACTAGCTTCATACCTTTTATCTCTTGCAGCCCTCTTTTGGCTTTGCATTATGCTTGGAATAAAATCCAGACTCCTTACCAGCAATCGCCCAGGCTGCCTCTCCTCCTCATGCTCCAACCTTCTGCCCGGGACCACACTTCACTTCTTTGTGTTGCTGAGCACATTGCTGTCCTAGAAACTCAGGCTGCCAGCCCCTCTCCCAGTTGTGCTTTGTTCCGGTCACCTTGAGGCTCATCCATTCACATCCTTCAAGTCCCAGATGAAATGCCACTTCCTGTGTAAGACAGAAGGCAATGGAACCCCAGCGAGAGACGGTGAGCCCTGAACTAGAGCTTCTAGCTGATTTCCCTCCTCCTGGCCTCACTCTTTTCAAACCCAACCTCCACATGGCTCAGAGAAAGAGAGCTAAAGCATGAACGGATCACTCTTCTTCTTAAATCTCCTAATTCCTCCCCGCAATTTGGAGGATAATGTTCAAGCTCATTAATTTGGCCCATAAGACCCACCACAATGCTTCTGCAGCCCTAGCCTCCTTGTGACCCTCTGGGCACAGCCCAAGCTCCAACTACCCCAATCTGTTTTGCTTTCATGCTATCATTTCTCAATTCTGTATCTTTTGTTCACGTTGCCCTGTGTACCTGCAGTGCCCCCCTGGCACCTCCTCCAGGAAGCCAAGCCACCCAGTTTGCCTCAGATGCCCCTCCTGGTATCCCCATCAATCTCTAGGCCTAACCTGAAGCTCCCTCTCTGCTTGGTGTCATTTCTTAATGTCTTTATGACCCTAGGGTCTCACTGGACTCCTGCTTCTCAGCATCTCTGCACTGCCCAAGGTTCACAGTGCACCCCTGGAGTGTTACTCAATGTTTGCTGAATGAGTGAATAAATAAATGAACCTGTGATTCAATAACAATCTATTTCTTGGTGCATTTACTTCTTTGATTCATTTTGGGCATTATGAACTATCTTCTACTACACTAATATAACATAATGTACATACTCATCTGACTATATTTTGGTCAGCTAATCGATTCTGTTTGCTACTCCCTTGTCTTTTATGTGCTTCTATGCAGCTGTGTGAAATGATACCCATAGCTGTCATTTATTCAGCACTTACTCTGTACCAGACACTGTTTAAAAGCTTCTTTCCATGTGTTAAATCTTGTAATTTTTTAAAGAACCTTCTCAAGGAAGTATTATTATTATCATCATTCCCTGTTGTAGATGATGAATCATAGGCAGAGGGCATAATTTCCCCCATCCTGTGTAACTGGTACAAGGCAATACCAGTCTCGGGGCCTATGCACTGCTGCTCCAGGGCCTGGCACTGATCACTGGACGGCATTTTCCTTCTTCTGCCAGAACCAACCTCTTCTCCCAGTGAGGCAGCCCGGAACATCACTTGTCCTCATTTTGGTGTTCATAGGACCAGTCCGAGGCACATTTTGTGTTTTCCATGTTCACGTTTGTCCTTTCAACATCCTCGTTTTTCCTTGTTCTTACCTGATGCCGTCATGTGACTCCCTTATGCTTAGGGTAGTGGACTGGAATCATCTGGAAGGCCTCTTAAAGCACAGACCATGCATCGCACTCCAGACTCTCCGTTCAGGAGGTCTGTAATGGGGCCCAAGGTCTGGGGTTTCTTGCAAGTTCCCAGGTGGTGCTGCTGCTGCTGGTTCGGGGGCCGTGCACTGAGACCTACAGTCTAAGACCACTTGCAGCTCTGCCCTACCCCACCTCCCCAGCACATGGATTCCCAAGTTATTTTCTGATTTTCTTACTCCCAATCTCCAGTTTTACTTGTTCTAGTGCTTACTGCCCCAGGGACTTGCTCCGGCCCCTGCACACTTGATATATGTAAAAGTGTTGTGTATAGTTAGGTATTTTGTTACCCCAACTAAGTAGCTGATTTGCTTCCAACTGAAGGGTGGGTGGAAGCCGTCCTGGGTGGGTGGAAGGAGTCCTGGGTGGAAGGAAGAGGTGGGCAAATGGGTGAGACTCAAGCTCTCACCTGCATGCATCGCACCATGTTGGTAAATCTTTCCCACCTCTGGGCAGGTCTGGCCTTGGCAGGGATCCATGGAAGTAACCGACAACCCTCCTTTTCACCCACAATCCTGCAGAGAAGCCCAGCCTTATCTATGCCTTGTTCTTACTGCACACCACTCAGGGAATCACATTAAAGCAAAGAATGATATTTGCATACAGGCATTCGACAAAGAATAGACTCCCTAAGCAGGAAACCACACAGCCCATAATTGCTGTAGGTATCTAAGGTGTCAGGCCTCTGCTACCCAGTGAGGCTGCAAACTAGCTTTTTCATCATAAAGGAATGAGCTGCCAATGATTTTCATAGCTTGATTAACGCTCTTCAAACCGATCTCCATTGGGTGCAGAAGTGAAGCCCGAGGAAGATGGATGTTTCCTATTACTTGACGTAATGACTGTGAGGCAGGCTAATGAAACCTTTACAGCCCGAGTTTACAGGAAAAAAGCCAACAAACACAGATCAATACCTGAGTTACAGTTCCAATGCATTGATAAATGGATGACAGGCTGTGGGCCTGGCCCCAGCATAAGAAAAGAGAGCAGGAAGAAATGTTGGGGGATGTTGAGAGGGAACTGGAGGCAGAAAGAAGAAGAAGGGTTAAACTGCAGTGTGGACTGATGGGCCCAAGGGCACCAAGAGGAGGTTGTGAATCTGAGCACGTGTGTGTCAAGGGAAAGAGAAGGACCAGACAGCCAGGAGGTGAGAGGAAGTAAAAAGCGGGGAGGCTGCACCTCCAGACTTCCTCCACTGAAGGAATCGGGTCCACAAGTGAGGCTGGGATGCACACCCTGGCCAGGCTGCTGTCATCCTGAAATGGGCAGCCCTTCTGATTCTCCCCTGCACTAATTAACACTTCAGCCCCACTGCTTGCATTCCCAGTTCTCATTATGATTTTCTTCTGGTGACACAGGCATCCCTTTGTTTCCTGAGTCCTAGGATCAGATCCCCGACGAGGAACAACGATGCCTGGACTCAGCTTCAGCCTCTGTTCTTCCACCGTTCAGAAGCCACCCTCCGGCAAGGTGACCCCAGCTGCTGGATGGGGCAAGCCCAGGAATTCTTGGCTTCTGACACATCGCGCATTCATCTTCTCCGACACTGTTCCCATGCACAACTTGTGGCTCAGGTTGGAAATGCAAATGGAAAAATGCATAGCTGTAACCCTCCTCCAAGGCCTCCGTCTCTCTGCTCATATTCACTGAGGCTAGTGACCCCCGACTTCCCACTCGCTGGCCCCTCCTCCTCCCCTTCCAACATCTCATCCAAATCTGTTCTAGAAAAGGTTTTTTGTTTTGTTTTGTTTTGCTATTTTTTAGTGTTTTGTCCATTGTTGTACCCCCAGTACTTAGCATCCCATTTGCTACACAGCAGACACTCAGTAGATATTGGTCGAGTGAAGAAATGATTGAGGACAAGTCATCATGCTTTTGTCCTAGCCTCACTGGGAACCAGCTATACAGCTATTGCCCTGTGTCTCAGTTTCCTTATTGGGAAATGGGGATAATAATCCCTGAAGAAACAGATGGATACATATATACAAACTATTTATATGTTTATATATTCCTATCTGTAAAGTGTTTGTATATTCACATATGTAAAGTAAAAAATGTAAAACGTTGGATAAATGCAAGGGATCCACACTATTTACAGTGCATGGACACCTGTCATGGTAAAAAAACTGGAGAAACAATCACTAGCAAATAGATCATACTGAGATGTGTGTGCCTCCATGGAAACCTCCACATTGTCGAAAGTGCTACCTGTTTTAATCTCCTGTTTGTGAAGATTAGCCCTATTTCTTTACCCAAAAGGAAGTTATTTTGGGAGCCCAGCACCCCCAAAAATTAGATCCCAGGCCATTGCACTATGTCTAAGGGGTATGTTGTGTAAGATGTGCACTTTGTGGAAATTGGAGAAAAGGCACTATATATAGAATGTGAAAGTGGAGTTTTCAGGACCTGTGCTTTAAATATCAGGCATGACATCGTCACCAGCACCTCCAGGAGTAGAGCTGGAGGCAGGATTCTCTGGGGAGTGCATTTCCTCCAGTTCTGCTGATGCAGGAGAGATGGGTGAATCAGCAGTAGGCGGCTGAAAGTTTGATAATCACAATTTGCTCTGGGTGATAAAGTGGGGCCTGGACTGAGGGAAACAACTGGGTATCTAACTAGGCTAAACAAGAGGGCTCAGGGGACTGGCAGGAGAAGGACACTGTGCTTTTACCTCCTGATCAAGCTTTCCCCATCTGGTCATTTTATTTGTCAATTTTTCCCATTTCATTTACCAAGCCGTTCCCTGACTGTTAGCACCTCTGGCAATAGCTCAGCCAATCATTCTGCCTTGGGAAGTCTGCCTGGCTAAAGTGCCCAACGTGGCCCCACCTAGGCCTTTTCCTATGAGTGCCTCTCTCTGTGGCCCAAGCTCTTCTCCTCTCCACCATAATATTAGGTGTGGGATCCACAACATGCCTGCAGCAGAGAAACCCAGCCACTCTCATCCTGCCCTTTTCCTTCCTCATGAAACAGGGTTGTGGGTTGGGCAGGAAAGGGGCTGAGGCGGTGAGTTTAGAGAGAGGAGACTGGAAATGAGGTTCCTAGCTCCACCATCATTAGCAATGTGACTTTGGGGATATTGCCACACCTCTCTGAGCCCCATCTTCCTTCATACCAAGATGATAATCCCTCTCTCAGAGTCTCTGGTGAGAACCAGAGACCAGGAGACGAAAGTGCTGACACATAGTAGGTGAGGAGTACATGACTATTGAATATACACAATGGTCTCTCGAGAGCTGTCTCTACTCTTGAATTTTTGAATTCCTAAAACCAGAAGGGAAGGAAAACCAACACTGAATAAAAGTGTTAGACTGTAGTAGGTGCCTGGTGTATGTCATCATATCACTCCCCCAACAGACTTACAAGCTGAAGAGTAGTATTCCACCCCTCTGGTTTGCATATGTCCCCCAAAAAGCGTGTGCTGGAAACATAATCCTCAAGGCAACAGTGTGGAGAGGTGGAGCCTGATGAGAAGTGATTAGACCACAAGGGCTCTATGGTTATGAATAGATTAATACCATTATTAAAGAAGTAGGGTCTTTAAAAAATAATGAATTTGTCCCCCCTTTTGTCTCTCTTTCACTCTCTCTTGCCATTCTACTTTCTGTCATGATACAGCAAGAAGGTCCTTGCCAGATACCACCTCTTGGTCTTGGACTTCTCAACCTCCAGAACTCTGAGCCAATAAATTTCTGTTCATTATAAATCACCCAGTCTGTGGTACTCTATTAAAGCAGCACAAAATAGATGAGGAAACTGAATTATAGAGAGAATTACTAACTTGTGCAAGGTTAGGCTGCTGATAAATCACAGAGCTGGAGCTCCATACTGGTTTTGATTTCAAAGTCCATCCCTTTCCTCATCACTAGGCTGAATCCTAAGAGACTGAAGGTTAACCAGAGAAAATTCCAGACTGCATGACTAGTAGAGTTTGCCCACAACCCCTAGGCATGAGACACGTGGTTTGTAAATCACATTGCACATGCCAGTATGTCTGCTGCCACCACCTCACTGCCCAATAATGAGAACCACCTGCTTCAAAACAAAGCAAGGAAAAGAAAAGAAAGCTTCACTGTGGTCTGGAAATAGCTTCAATTAACAGTAGCACTCTAGCCCAGCACATAGGGAGATTATGAGGCAGCCACAAGGCATAGCCCTCTGCAGCCAGGGCCTGGGCAGAAAAACCTGGTGGAGAGTAGTATCCATGGACCTCCAGTCTTGGATTTGATAAAGAGAAAAAGATGAGCTAATATTCATTAAACTTCTAATATGTGTCCCTCATGGTACTATATACCTCCCTATACTGTACTTTATTTGCTTCTGAAAATAATCTTGTGTAGTGTATCTTACTCCCATTCTACAAATAAGAAAACTGGGGCTCAACAAAGTCACCCATCTGGAGAGAAGAGTCGGTAGCTAAGTAAAAGAATTCAGCAGAAGTACTGAGAACTGACCAAAGGCAGAGTCCAGAGAAGCAAAGAGAGGGAGAGAAGTTCCTACGCATATACTAGTTCTATTTGCTGTAAAGTACTCCCTGTCTACCCAACCCCATCCTAACCTAAAGAACTGCTATTCAACCTTTGAGAGTCATGTAAGTCATCACCTCTCTGAAGCCTTTCCCAACATCCCCAGTGAGGTCTTGTAATCTAAGGACCTGACATAGTGCTTAGAATACTAGCGCCTGCCTCATAAGTGTTCGATATTTGTCGACAGATAAATAAGTGACTAAGCAAAAGTCTAGAGCTGTGTTGTGCAACAGAATTCTTGCAATAATAGGGATGTACTTTAATCTGTGTTGTCCAGAGCAGCAGCCAGCAGCAACATGTGGCTTTGGCTGTTGTATAGGACGACACATGTCTGGATACCTGGTGCTTTCTGTGCTCCCACCATTGC
Source organism: Symphalangus syndactylus (assembly GCF_028878055.3). Lineage (NCBI taxonomy): Eukaryota > Metazoa > Chordata > Mammalia > Primates > Hylobatidae > Symphalangus > Symphalangus syndactylus. Next base: position 148,340,025 of record NC_072425.2, read on the forward strand.
TGCCATCAGAAAACTCATTAACCATGAAGGTTGTGGGGGCCAATCAGGCCCAGCTGATTCTGTACTTGAGTAAATCCAGCCATGCTCCTTGGAACGTGGCTAGCTCATCCTGTAATGCCTTTTGGGAACTTCTACTTTCGTTAGCTATTTGTTCAAGATAGCAATTTATAAGGAAATATGAGAATTTGATTCTCTGTGAGCACCAAATCTTTCCATGACAGCAAGATAGGCATCTTCATCTCTTCATAGGGTCATTTTGGGTCCATTTTACTTCTCAGCTCAGCACTGTGGGAAGCTGACCACAGATGGACAAAGCTCAAGCATTTGCAGTCTCGAAGGAGGGATTTAGGGTAGAGATTAGGGCACAGAGAGGGCAACACCAAGGTTGAAGGCATCTCCTTGGGAACACTTTATTATCTTCCAGGGTTCAAACGTCAGGGCACTTCAATAAGTATTCCAGGAATTTGTACTTTAGGAACACATTCATACTCATTTAGATTGATCTATTCCTTCTTCCAGAGTACCTGTGACCTACCTTAAATTTCATTAAAGAGTAAGGAATGGCAGGAGGTGAGGCAGGAGCTTTGACACTCTGTAGACATCTTTCACACAGAGCTGTTAGGCCAACTCTGAAGGGATAGCAATCTACTTCCTGCCCTCCAGTGTGGTTGAAGAAGGAAATCATAGAGGGCTAGTGGCCCCTGGGTGATATGAGGCCTCTGGGTTTTAAGTAATGGAATCACTGCTCCTCCCAGTTGGACTGGACTACCATGGCAGGCACCAGCTGGAGGCACCCTGTGTCTCAGCTCTGTTCTGACCTGAGAGCTCGCTTTTGGAGAAGCCTGTTGAGGTTCTCTTCAGGATGTGAAGAAGGTGTAATAGTGGCTTTCACCCAGCTTGGCGGCCCTGGTTCTAGATGTTTGTGGTTTGCTTGGATATTAGGTGTAAGGGAGATAGAGTGTGGGAGGCTGAGACAGTCCTGTGAGTGATTCTGGGATGCCAGGCAGAGCTGGGTCTCACTCTGTCTCTGAATTCTGCCCCTAACTCCCCACAGTGAGGCCACGTACATTTTCCATCATGGAGCACTCCTGTTCTACCCACTTTCCTATTCCAGGCCCCCTTTCCTCTTGAGATGCAAATACACTTTTCCTTTCCGGTCTGAGCAGTACAAGATTCTCTAAAGTAGGGTGCTGACTCTCGGAAGAAATGCTTAGTGAATGATGGCTCATGGTTGCTAAGCAAATCTGAGCTGCCTGACTTCTGCATGGAGTTCTCAGGATTCTCCATGGAGTGACTAAGAACGGAACAAATCATTTGGCCCAGAGTAATGGGTTTCTGTGCTATTAGTCGAGGTAGCTTAGTGTAACAGAAAAAAGCAGTTTTTTCTTTTACTGGTTGTCAGGAGTTCTCTAGATCTGCCTCTGTCACTGCCTAACTCGAGAATTATGACCTCTCAGAGCCTCAGTTTCCTAATCGATCGAAAGAGGGCATCGGATCAGATTTTATGCTTGTTGAGCTGTATTCCTCAGAGAACACGATGGAATGGTGGTAGATGGGACACTGGAATCCCCACTTCTGCTTGCAGTGGATTACTTATGTGTTTATCTCTTTTATTGATTTACATCTCTGCATAAGATTTGGTTTGAAAAAATATTTGATGGCTATAAATAATCTGAAGTCCCTGGACTATATGATCTCTAAGGCACCCTTGTAGCTCTATAATTTTAATGTAGCACCTGCTAATTGGATCTGATCATAAACCCAGGTCAGAGACTAACAGCTTGAGGTAAGAAGTCTTGAGGCTGTGTTTCAACTCATTTTAGCAATTTGCTCACTTCTATACATCTGACCCTTGAGGTTAAATCTGTAGCTGTTTTTGTGCATGAGCATTTGTGTTTGTGAGTCCTCTGAGCACTGAGAGAATGTGCTGAAGATGTCTCTCTCATTTCATTTCTCCTCTGAGGGGCCTGTAGGATGGCACACAGGTCTGCAAAGGAGACTGAGCTTTCTACTTTTGCCTGGAGACTTCTGATGTCTTTGCCCCAGGAGGGCTCACCACACAGGGAGTCAGGACAACCTTCACTCATGGGTGATGGGAGACGTTGTACCTTATTCCCCCTCTGAAAAAATAATAATGACTTATGAAGCACTGGCCAGGGTCAACCGCAAAGATAGATAGATCTAATGACTTTTTCACAAATACCCATCCTATGCTCTAACACTTCAATTCACCTCTTTCTGTCCCTCTACAATTTGGGTTTGTGCTCTAGGAATTACAATAGGGAACCCACTCTTGGAGTGAGAGCTAAAGAACTCCTCTACCTCAAAGTGTCTTTTTTTTTCTTTTAAGATCAACTTTATTGAGGTACAATTTACATATGATAAAGGGACAGTTATAGAACTCCAGTGCATAGTCTACAAATTTTGAGAAATGTATTTTCATGTGAATACACCCCAATCAAGATAATGGAGCATTTCCATCACCCACTGCACCACCATGTCCACCACCATGGCATACTGTTGGTAGGCTACTATAGCATGGGGTGAGGAGTGAGTGGCTGGCTGATGGAAATGCTCTGTGTTTTGATTAGGTTTGGGTTACATGGAATTTACATGCATCAAAATTCATGCAACTGAGCACTTAAAATATGTGCAATTTACAGTTGAAATTGAGAAAGATTAAGTAAATGCCTTAATGCCACACATTTATTAAGTGACTGATCCCAAATCTGACCCAAGGACCATTGAATTTCAATGCTATCCTCGTCACTACCATGTTACCCTGCCCCCGCTCATGACTGTATTCATAGATGGAGGTAGTGCAGGTTGGGAACTAGCACTCTGGCTTAACCTTCTCATTGTATAAAAAAGAAAACAAACTGTTAGAGGTGGGGCAATTTATGTAGCAAATTGGTAGTGAAGCCCAGACCAGATCCCATACTCAGGGTTTCTCAGTCTAGCGATGGAGCTAAGAATGGCAGTGTCCATATCATTATATCAGTTATGAGTTGTCGTATCACAGAACTTGCCCAAACATGAAGAGCTCTCAGTGCCCTATTTGATTACAGTGATTATTCCTATGAATATGGAGTACTTTACAGTCATACTTCTCTCACAGAAGATACATGGAATCAGGTGGAGATCTTGTTAAAGTACAGATTCTGATTAAGAAAGTCTTGGGAGTCTCAAAAACATTTTGAAGAATTCAAAACCAAAATTAAGTACATTATATTAAAAAATTCCCATAAGATTTCCTCTCTTCCTGTGGGGGAAACACACACATACACTAGCTTTGACCCCAGATATCAGTGAGCTTCTGATATCAGCCTTAACTTGATCACCAAAGTCTTGACTATAAGACAAATTCCTGGACACGGATTGATTGGTCACACCCACAAACCACAACTGAATGTTTTATTGGCTTACATTTTCCAGCTGAAATTAGATACCACAGGATTGACTATTTTGATTGACTTTGCATCTGGGTCAGTCAAAATTGCGGGTCCCAGGGAAGGGCTATGTTACACTAAGAGCTTTTCATTTTGTGCCGCCAGAACCACTTTTGGCGAGTGATTGATTGATAGATCCCAATCCAAATCTAATTGCTCATGCTTTCTGCCCAGAAGGATTAGGGATGTATTGATCTCTGTCCAAGCTCATCTGGGGAGAACAATGCTTCTATAATGGAGAGAGTGCCACTTGGGGTCCTGCATTGTGCTGCTTTTGTTTTTCCTGCCAACTCAGACCAAGGCTTTATCTGCAGAACTTTCGGCAGCTGGCAGGCATGATTCTCTGCCGGAGACAAATTTGATTCCCCATTCCACTGCCTGTCCTTTGATGGCAAATTCATTTAGGCACATTACAGTCATACAGATGCAGACTGACCCAGTTAGCTCTACATGCGTTGTGAATCCAGTTAATTGTATATCAACTAATTGCATAATTCATTTATTAATGGACTGAATTAAAATCCAAGTGTTGCAGCTCCTCTTCAGGATCAGTGAGAAGAAAAGCCTTGGGAGAATTTCATTTTTCAGATCCATGATCCTCCCCTCTCCAAAATATATTCTCTCTCTCTTTTTCATTTGGGAAAATAACTATTCCACAAAACAATTAAGGATGAGATAAAAAATAAAACATAGCTACATTACTAAAACTGCCTTTTTTTTTTCTTTGGGACAGTCTCACTCTGTCACCCAGGCTGGTGTGCAATGGCACAACCTCGGCTCACTGCAACCTCTGCCTCCCAGGTTCAAGTGATTCTCCTGCCTCAGCTTCCCCAGTAGGTGGGATTGCAGGCATGTGCCACCATGTCTGACTAATTTTTGTATTTTTAGTAGAAACAAGGTTTCACCATGTTGACCAGGCTGGTCTGAAACTCCTGACCTCAAGTGATTTGCCCAGCTCGGCCTTCCAAAGTGCTGGTATTACAGGTGTGACCCACCACGCCGGGCCCTAAAAATGTTAATTCTTTATATCCAGCTGCATAACATTAGGATACAGATATTAACAGATTACATTGGTGCCCCCCAAAACAATAGTTTTGAGGAGACATATTTTGAGTTTAGAAGAGGGTCCAGATTTTCCCATGCACCTCCAGGTGACTCCTCATGGGATGACTGTGCTTACCAAGTGGTTGGAGTCACTTGAGCTCTCTGTTTCCTAGAAGAGAGGTGCCCTTACCTCCCGGCATCTCCCGAGCCCTCGCCTTGGATACTGGTTTCTTTGGAAAGAGGTTACCTCTTGTCAGCTGCCAACAACAAGAAGCAAAGGCCCAGTGTTGTCCCTTGCGAACTGCCTGCCATAGGCCTTACCCTTTCATCACCAAAGTCCTCCTTGCTGCTGGTTTTGGAAGCACATCATCAAGCTTCTTGTGAAGTAGCAGAAATACATAGAATAAGTCTCATTCTACATCTTATGTTGGGCTTCCCCAGAAGGAGCCCTGAGATAAGAATTTTAATGTAAATATTTTATGTAGACAGGGGACTTCAGGAAGCACTGGAATAGGAATGGGGAAGAGAGGAACAAGAAGAGCCTAATGACGGGCATGTTATTAATGAGGTTGTCCCTGGGGCAACTGGGCTCTAGCTGTTTGAAGACCTCTAGGAGACCACTTAGAGCATCCTTGGTGGTCTCACCACAGGGATGAAGGAGGTGTTGGGTTTGTCCTCCAATTCTCAGATGTCATTGGCTGAGGGCCTCTCCTACAGCACTCGCTCCTTGTCTTCTGTGGTAAGGCACTCTCCAATGGCAGGAGAGAAGGCTGTGGGGTGGAGAATCTCAGGTGCTTACACTGGGGTCCTGTGGACGTGCATGGGGACATCGAGGGCTAAGGGGATACCTGATTGGCACTGACAGCCTAGAGTAGCAACCCAAGGGCTTTCACCAGATCAGCTTTCTTCTTTGACTCTGGCCCCCTTAAAACCTGAAAAAGCTCACTCCAACCCAATTTCATGGCTTCCATTCTGTCTCCACTGTGGGTCCAGAAAAAAATGACCTCTGGTTCTAGAGAGAAAATATTCCCTCTCCATTCCTTGTTTTACATCCTTCTCCACCTCCCAGAGTCCTAATTTTCTGCCTTAGGATAAAGTCTCTTCCCTAAGAGACTCTCGGTGTGTCACACAAATTCCTTTTAGGAGAAGCACAGCCATGCCTCCAGGAGTGTATTCTGTCCCTATATCCTGATGAACAGTTAGAAAGTGATCTCTCAGTGGAATGTTTTCCAGTATATGGATTGGTAAGTCCTGTATATTATTACCTTGTGTATTAATAATAATAATAATAATGCCTTACCTTTCTATTGTTTTTATAATTTCCAATGCACTTGTATTTCCTGAGCCGATTCTACCAGCCTCCTGGGAGAGAGGCATTATTAGATATTACCAAGAAGAAGATCAAATACCTAAGAGGGTAATTCAGTCTCTAAGGAGTGAAAATAGCTATTAGGAACTGAGGCTTCTCAATCGGTTGACCTGAGTCCAATTCTTGGCTTCTTTGTTCACACGCTGTGTGCCTGAGACAATTTGCTGGACTTTTCTGAGATTGTTTTCTCAAACATGAAGTCAAATTTGTAATAGTCCCACTCCACTGGAGTGTCTTGAAGCTTAAATGGAATAATGGAAGGAAAGACTAGTGACTGGCTCATAGCAAGTGCTGATAGACCCTGTTGTTACTATTAACTGACTCAGTCACAATTGCCCAAAATAGACAGAGATTGAAGCCAGATCTTGTGACTGTAAGTCTTGTGTTCTTTCCCACCATTTCATATTTTTGGTTAAATTCTGCAATTGACCCCAAATCATGCATTTTGGTGTTAGATTTGTGCTGAACTTTCTCTCAACTCCTATAAAATACGATTCAATCATAGTGCATGACTTGGGAGGAGGAAGTTTTCAATCATTGAAAAATAGAGATAAAAACATTCATAGAGCCATAGAGCTGCAGCCTCCATGAGTTTAGTAGAACAAATGCCATGTACCCAGGACAAAACCATCTCAAGCAGAATAAATTTGCCTTTTTATGCTAAGAGGAAGCTGAAATGATGCTTTCAGGGTCTTGGTGTCATTGGCATCATCTTTATGTTCTTAAATGAAAACAGAGAAAGGATTTGCTTTATTACAGGAGAAAGGGCCAAATGTGTTTGCTTTCAAGTACAGAATAAAATGAAATGCATATTCTCAGGGAGGAACTTCATTTTGATTACCCGTCTGGAAAAGGAGAACAGGAAACGGCCGCCCATACCCATCCTGGCCCCCCATCTTCCTCTTTTTATTTGTTATTGAAGCAAATGAGGCCAATTGTTGGAAATTTCTGTGCAGCCCTGAATGCCTCAATTGTGACTCTCACAGAGATTAATGCATTTAATTTACCTCTTTGGTATATTCGAGACACTATTCAGCAGCCAATTGGGAGTTCCTCGCCCTGTAAGCTGCTCCATGATGAGATACACTCTGGCTGTCTCTACCTCACATGCTGCAGAGGACTTCAGTTCAGCCCAGGGAGGAGGAGGGCGGCCCTGCATTTCCAGGCTCCCTACCCCTCCTCCACAGGTGGCCATTAGGGAAGAAAATTGGAAAGAGCTGAACTACAGGGACAGATGAGCACAAAAGACCCGCATGTACCATCTTTCTGGGCATTATGGACTGTCTTCTCCCACAGTGTTCTCATCAGTAAAGAAGTCACTTCTATTTAAGTAAAAGTTCCCTATGTATGGGGCAAATCAAGGGGACTAAGTAGTTTTCCTATGGATCAAGTAGTTTTCAACTTTTTGATATTAAGTATTGACTTTGGCATTATTTCCAAGAGAGACAACACTTTCTGTCCTTGTTTCTTTATTCCCAAATGTTTAATGAGTACCTACCTTAAGCGAGGCACAGCGCTAGGTCTGAGAGTAGAGTAGGGACAAGTAACGCATGGTTCCTGTCCTCTGTGCCCTAGCCTGTTGGATGGTACACAACCACACAAAAGTCTACCCCATTACAGTTTTGATAAATGTCACAAGAGAAACACACAGGTGACCTAATCTAGACTGGAGGATTCCAGGGAAATTCTCTTTGAGGAAATACGTTATAAAATATATTTTGAATGATGACTGAGAGCCAACGGATAAGGAGCATTTCATGGTTGAGGGGAGAGTTGGATACAGGTGTCATCACTTTCAGCCTTCAGCTTGCTCCATGGCAGGTGTCTCATCAGGCTGGGGTTGGTCGTTTTGCTGCATCTCTAAAATCTAGGCACATTAGGGCTAGCACCCATGAATTGCCAAGGGGAAGCTATTCTGGGAGGCCCCCTTTGATCTTATGGTCTCTCTAGGAGGCCCTCTTTGATCTTATGGTTTCCAGTCTTAAGTGCATTGCATTGTCTTCAGAGCTCCGTGGGAAGAGAGAGATTTTCCTATTTATTTTCAAGATTTCCTGGGTTTCTACCCTCAGTATATGGCTATAACTTGCTTGGTCTACTCTCTCAAAAGGATGGGAGAATATTATAGCTACTCTTCACTCTATTCTTCCAACCCTACTAGGAGTATTTTCAGAAGGAAATAACATCCAAAGATTTACCTTTAGAAATTGAGAAATGAAGCTTTAGCCCAAGACTTCCTCAGATAACTTTATGCAGTGTCAAAATAGGGATAAAGTACCTATACAGTTCCCTACTCATACATACATACATTTCCCCTGATACTCAGAAAATATACTGATGAGGCCACTTCAAAAGATGAAACTCAGCACGAACATAGTAGGTGATCCCCGCAGAAGGTGAGCAAATTTTCTAGGCCAAAGCAAGGTCTCAAATCCAATTTCTCACACACATTATAATATGGTGAGGATTTCTCCCATGGCTAGAAGCAAACACAGTTTTAAAAATTCAAATCATGGATAATTCATGCAGAATTGGAAACTAACGTTTTTAAAAATGTTAAATGCATGTTTCAAAGCCAACTTCAAGTATAAATTGAGTTCCTAACTTGCTGCATGCTATTGGGAGCTCGTTGTTTCTATTGGGGCCTTAGTCCTTGAAGTTTCCAGTATAGGACTACTGCCTTCAAGATACTCTTTTCCCAATTGTAACACAGATGAAGGACTTCAGAAACACCAGAGGAGGGTACTGTCTGAAACAGTTTATTGATTATTTGCATCCCTTGTTAGGGAGAGTGGACCGAGGGTTGGGACACCTAGGCCTCCCTCAGAGCTCTTTAACAGCCTTATTGTAGGAACTGGAGGAAAATGTGGCCCCTCCCCTGCCTCTGTGACTTTGTTGTCTAGCAGCAATTGTAATCGTGCTCTCTTCCTCCCTGCTTGCCCTAACCTGACTGCAGGGACTGTGAGCTCGAAGGAGGAGAAACATCATGGGGAGTGATATGTGAGCCTCAGGAGGCTTCATCATTCACTCTGAAATGCTGGCACCGAGTCAAGTTAGTTCTTATGTGACATTAAAAACCTCACTTCAAGGCCGGGCGCGGTGGCTCACGCTTGTAATCCCAGCACTTTGGGAGGCCGAGGCGGGCGGATCACGAGGTCAGGAGATCGAGACCACGGTGAAACCCCGTCTCTACTAAAAAATACAAAAAATTAGCCGGGCGCGGTGGCGGGCGTCTGTAGTCCCAGCTACTCGGAGGCTGAGGCAGGAGAATGGCGTGAACCCGGGAGGCGGAGCTTGCAGTGAGCCGAGATTGCGCCACTGCACTCCAGCCCGGGCGACAGAGCGAGACTCTGTCTCAAAAAAAAAAAAAAAAAAAAAAAAAAACCTCACTTCAGTGAGGAAAACAAACAGATAAAGAACACCAGTTAATGACTTTGGAAGGCCAGAGAGCAGCTGAAGTATTGTTTTTTTAAATGCAATAGATTTTAAAAGGCATTTCCAATAATGAATATGTCATCCAATTACTGCACTCTTCTCATTCTGAACACCTGTCCCAGTGATTTTCAATCCCCAGAGTGACTTTTATTTTTAACAATATTTATTATCATGAGTGTTATCACATAAGATGAAATCAGCTGGAGATAGAGGCTTCATTCGCTGATGGCATGGAGGCACCGTGCCCTGGGGGAGGCTGTTTTTCATCCTCCTTTGGATACTGCAGTTGCTCTGCACTGCTGTCTTTGGCAGTCCCCAGTGGACACGGAGGACCATCTCATAACCACTCTTCAGGGTAAGATTGCCCTAGGGTGCCCCATGACTCTCATCTCAAACAATCCTTAGTATTTCACAAATCACTTGCTTGGAGAAAAATCTAAGAACAGCCTCACTTAGCATCCAAAGACCAGGGCTTTGGGGAATGGGACTAAGTAGCTATGTCACCACCATGTAGCGTTTCCTATTTGCTTCTGAGGAACTGCTAGAGAATTGTCAAGAAAGCAGAGAGGCAACAAGGGCAACGACTCAAAAATGCCTTCAGTGCGTCCTTTTTGTTCTTCAGATAGGGCCCAGAAATCAGGCAAATACTACTTATACAGTTCCTACAATGTCCCTAGCATTGGACCTGTCACCTATCCTTAACAAAGGATCTAATAGGAAACGAAAGCTGTCCCATGTTAAACAGCATTTCATAAAAGAAAATTCTTTAGTTATTTATTCAATATTTACTGAATGCCTACTATGCATTTTACATGTAGACTTGATATACCAAGTTGAATTAAGACAAAATTCCTGTATTTAATAAAGTTCTGAGTAGAAAGGCTTGAGTAAGTAAACAGAGAGGCTGGGAAGCTTGAACTGGGTGGAGCCTATGACAGCTCAATGAGGCCTGCCTGCCTCTGTAGACTCCACCTCTTGGGCCAGGGCATAGCTGAACAAAAGGCAGCAGAAACTTCTGCAAACTTAAAGGACCCTGTCTGACAGCTCTGAAGAGAGCAGTGGTTCTCCCAGCACAGTGTTTGAACCCTGAGAACGGACAGACTGCCTCCTCAAGTGGGTCCCTGACCTCTGTGTAGCCTAACTGGGAGACACCTCCCAGTAGAGGCTGACTGACACCTCATACAGCCGGGTACCCCTCTGAGACAAAGCTTCCAGAGGAAGGATCAGGCACCAATATTTACTGTTTGGCAATATCTGCTGTTCTGCAGCCTTCACTGGTGATACCCAGGAAAACAGTGTCTGGAGTGGACCTCCAGCTAACTCCAATGGAACTGCAGCTGAGGGACCTGACTGTGAGAAGGAAAACTAACAAATAGAAAGGAATAGCATCAACATCAACAAAAAGGACATCCACACCAAAACCCCATCCTTAGGTCACCATCATCAAAGACCAAAGGTAGATAAAACCACAAAGATGGGGAGAAACCAGAGCAGAAAAGCTGAAAATTCTAAAAACCAGAGTGCCTCTTTTCCTCCAAAGGATCGTAGCTCCTCACCAGCAATGGTACAAACCTGGTTGGAGAATGACTTTGACGAGTTGACAGAAGTAGGCTTCAGAAGGTCAGTAATAACAAACTTCTCTGAGCTAAAGGAGGATGTTTGAACCCATCGCAAGGAAGCCAAAAACCTTGAAAAAAGATTAGACGAATGGCTAACTAGAATAAACAATGTAGAGAAGACCATAAATGACCTGATTGAGCTGAAAACCATGGCATGAGAACTATGTGACGCATACACAAACTTCAATAGCTGATTTGATCAAGTGGAAGAAAAGGTATCAGTGATTGAAGATCAAATGAATGAAATGAAGTGAGAAGAGAAGTTTAGAGAAAAAAGAGTAAAAAGACATGAACAAAGCCTCCAAGAAATATGGGACTATGTGAAACAACCAAATATACATTTGATTGGTGTATCTGAAAGCGACGGGGAGAATGGAACCAAGCTGGAAAACACTCTCAGGATATTATCCAGGAGAACTTCCCCAATCCAGCAAGGCAGGCCAACATTCGAATTCAGGAAATACAGAGAACACCACACAGATACTCCTAAAGAAGAGCAACCCCAAGACACATAATTTGCAGATTTACCAAGGTTGATATGGAGGAAAAAATTTGAAGGGCAGCCAGAGAGAAAGGTTGGGTTACTCACAAAGGGAAGCCCATCAGACTAAAAGCAGAAACTGTACAAGCCAGAAGAGAGTGGGGGCCAATATTCAACATTCTTAAAGAAAAGAATTTTTACCTAGAATTTCATATCCAGCCAAACTAAGCTTCATAAGTGAAGGAGAAATAAAATCCTTTACAGACAAGCAAATGCTCAGAGATTTTGTCATCACCAGGCCTCCGTTACAAGAGCTCCTGAAGGAAGCACTAAACATGGAAAGGAGCAAGCATTACATGCCACTGCAAAAACAAGCCAAATTGTAAAGACCATTGATGCTAGGAAGAAACTACATCAACAACAGGCAAAATAACCAGCTAGCATCATAATGAGAGGATAAAATTCACACATAACAACATTAACCTTACATGTAAATGAGCTAAATGCCCCAATTAAAAGACACAAACTCGCAAATTGGATAGAATCAACACCCATCGGTGTGCTGTATTCAGGAGACCCATCTCATGTGCAGAGACACACATAGGCTCAAAATTAAGAGATGGAGGAAGATCTACCAAGCAAATGGAAAGCAAAAAAAAGCAGGGGTTGCAATCCTAGTCTCTGATAAAACAGACTTTAAACCAACAAAGATCAAAAGAGACAAAGAAGGCATTACATAATGGTAAAGGGATCAATTCAACAAGAAGAGCTAACTATCCTAAGTATATATGCACCCAACACAGGAGCACCCAGATTCATAAAGAAAGTCCTTAGAGACCTATAAAGAGACTTAGACTCCCACACAATAATAATGGGAGACTTTAACACCCCATTGTTGATATTAGACAGATCAATGAGACAGAAGGTTAACAAGGATATCCAGGACTTGAACTCAGCTCTGCACCAAGCAGACCTAATAGACATCTACAGAACTCTCCACCCCAAATCAACAGAATATACATTCTTCTCAGTAGCACATCACACTTATTCCAAAATTGACCACATACTTGGAAGTGAAGCACTCCTCAGCAAATGTGAAAGAACAGAAATCACAACAAATTTTCTCTCAGACCACAGTGCAATCAAATTAGAACTCAGGATTAAGACACTCACTCAAAACCGCACAACTACATGGAAACTGAACAACGTGCTCCTGAATGACTACTGGTTAAGCAACAAAATGAAGGCAGAAATAAAGATGACCTTTGAAACCAATGAGAACAAAGACACAATATACCAGAATCTCTGGGACACATTTAAAGCAGTGTGTAGAGGGAAATTTATAGCACTAAATGCCCACAAGAGAAAGCAGGAAAGATCTAAAATCGGCATCCTAACATCACAATTAAAAGAACTAGAGAAGCAAAAGCAAACAAATTCAAAAGCTAGCAGAAGGCAAGAAATAACTAAGGTCAGAGCAGAACAGAAGGAGATACAGACACAGAAAAACCTTCAAAAAATCAGTGAATCCAGGAGCTGTTTTTTTTTTTTTAAAAGATTAACCAAATAGATAGTCTGCTAGCAAGACCAATAAAGAAGAAAAGAGAGAAGAATCAAACAGATGCAATAAAAAATGATAAGGGAGATATCACCACCAATCCCACAGAAATGCAAACTACCATCAGAGAATACTATAAACACCTCTACACAAATAAACTAGAAACTTTAGAAGAAATGGATAAATTGCTGGACACATACCCCCTCCCAAGACTAAACCTGGAAGATGTTGAATCCCTGAATAGACCAATAACAGGCCCTGGAATTGAGGCAATAATTAATAGCCTACCAAAAAAGTCCAGGACCAGATGGATTCATAGCCGAATTCTACTGGAGGTGAAAACAGGAGCTGGTACCATTCTTTCTGAAACTATTCCAATCAATAGAAAAAGAGGGAATCCTCACTAACTCATTTTATGAGCCAGCATCATCCTGATACCAGAGACACAACAACAACAACAACAAAAAAGGGAATTTTAGACTAATATCCCTAATGAAGATTGATGTGAAAATTCTCAATAAAATACTGGCAAACCAAATCCAGCAGCACATCAAAAAGCTTATCCAACACGATCAAGTTGGCTTCATCCCTGGGATGCAAGGCTAGTTCAACCTACACAAATCAATAAACATAATCCATCACATAAAGAGAACCAAAGACAAAAACCAAATGATTATCTCAATAGATGCAGAAAAGGCCTTTGACAAAATTCAACAATGCTTCATGCTAAAAACTCTCAATAAACTAGGTATTGATGGAACATATCTCAAAATAATAAGTGTTATTTGTGACAAACCCAGAGCCAATATCATACTGAATGGGCAAAAACTGGAAGCATTCCCTCTGAAAACTGGCACAAGACAGGGATGCCCTCTCTCACCATGCCTATTCAACATAGTATTGGAAGTTCTGGCCAGGGCAATCAGGCAGGAGAAAGAAATAAAGGGTATTCAATTAGGAAAAGAGGAAGTCAAATTGTCCCTGTTTGCAGATGACATGATTGTATATCTAGAAAACCCCATTGTCTCAGCCCAAAATCTCCTTAAGCTGATTAGCAACTTCAGCAAAGTCTCAGGATACAAAATCAATGTGCAAAAATCACAAGCATTCCGATACACCAATAACAGACAAACAGCCAAATCATGAGTGAGCTCCCATTCACAATTGCTACAAAGAGAATAAAATACCTGGGAATCCAACTTACAAGGGATGTGAAGGACTTCTTCAAGGAGAACTACAAACCACTGCTCAACGAAATAAAAGAGGACACAAACAAATGGAAGAACATTCTATGCTCGTGGATAGGAAGAACCAATATCGTGAAAATGGCCATACTGCCTAAGGTAATTTATAGATTCAATGCCATCCCCATCAAGCTACCAATGACTTTCTTCATAGAATTGGAAAAACTACTTTAAAGTCATATAGAACCAAAAAAGAGCCCGCATTGCCAAGACAATCCTAAGCAAAAAGAACAAAGCTGGAGGCATCATGCTACCTGATTTCAAACTATACTACAAGGCTACAGTAACCAAAACAGCATGGTACTGGTATCAAAACAGAGATACAGACCAATGGAACAGAACAGAGTCCTCAGAAATAATACCACACGTCTACAACCAGCTGATCATTGAGAAACCTGACAAAAACAAGAAATGGAGAAAGGATTCCCTATTTAATACATGGTGCTGGGAAAACTGGCTAGCCATATGTAGAAAGCTGAAACTGGATCCCTTCCTTACACCTTACAGAAAAATTAATTCAAGATATATTAAAGACTTAAATGTTAGATCTAAAACCATAAAAACCCTGGAAGGAAACCTAGGCAATACCATTCAGGTCATAGGCATGGGCAAGGACTTAGAGACTAAAACACCAAAAGCAATGTCATCAAAAGCCAAATTAGACAAATGAGATCTAATTAAACTAAAGAGCTTCTGCACAGCAAAAGAAACTACCATCAGAGTGAACAGGCAACCTACAGAATGGGAGAAAATTTTTGCAATCTACCCATCTGACAAAGGCTAATATCCAGAATCTACAAAGAACTTAAACAAACTTACAAGAAAAGATCAAACAACCCCATCAAAAAATTGGCAAAGAATATGAACAGACACTTTTCCAAAGGAGACATTTATGCAGCCAACAGACACATGAAAAAATGTTCATCATCACTGGTGTCATCAGAGAAATGCAAATCAAAGCCACAATGAGATACCATCTCACACCAGTTAGAATGGTGATCATTAAAATCAGGAAACAACAGGTGCTGGAGAGGTTGTGGAAAATAGGAACGCTTTTACACTGATTGTGGTAGTGTAAACTAGTTCAACCATTGTGGAAGACAGTGTGGTGATTCTTCAAGGAACTAGAACTAGAAATACCATTTGACCCAGTGATCCCATTACTGGGTATATACCTGAAGGATTATAAATCATGCTACTATAAAGACACATGCACAAGTATGTTTATTGTGGCACTATTCACAATAGCAAAGACTTGGAACCAACCCAAATGTCCATCAGTGATAGACAGGATTAAGAAATTGTGGCACATATACACCATGGAATACTATGCAGCCATTAAAAAGGATGAGTTCATGTCCTTTGCAGGGACTTGGATGAAGCTGGAAACCATCATTCTGAGCAAATTATCTCAAGGACAGAAAACCAGACATCGCATGTTCTCACTCGTAGATGGGAACTGAACGATGAGAACACTTGGACACAGGGTGGGGAACATCACTCCCCACGGCCTGTCATGGTGTGGGGGGATGGGGGAGGGATGGCACTGGGAGAAATACCTAATGTAAATGACGAGTTAATGTGTGCAGCACACCAACATGGCACATGTATACATACGTAACAAGCCTGCACATTGTGCACATGTACCCTAGAACTTAAAGTACAATAATAAAAAAAGGAAACTTCTGATTCTAGTATCTTTTAGTATCTAGGGGATACTAGAATCTAAATTATGTTTAGATTAGATTGTAAACTAATCTAATTTCATAGTTTAGATAGGAATGATAACAATAATATTTTAAGTACCTGGAAAATATTGAACTACTCAATCTATAGATATCTTGTAGACAAGACTATGAAGTACACAGAAATAACTTGCCCAAGATCATACAGATACTAAAGAGTAGATTTGGGATTGGAACCTAAGAAGTTGGTGTCCAGAATGCAGGCATTTAACCACCATGTTCTACAGCTTCCCACAAAGATGGGCGACAAGGATAAAATAACTACTCTTTTTGAATGCTTAAACTGTAGGCTGCCAATGTGCTAACCATTTAACATGTCTTCATAGAATTTAGTGTTTAGAACTATTCAGTCAAGTACTCATGAATCTTGACTGTAAGAAATAGGCTTAAGTAAAAAGAAGAATTAACACAAGTAGATCATAAGATGAAAGAATGTAGGGCAGATCCTCCAGCAATTGTGACTGGAACTAGAGATATGTACACTGTTAGGATTCTCCTTTTTTCTCATTCTTGTTCTCTCTCTTATTCTCTATTCTCTCTCTCCCTTCTCTCTTTCTGCTTCTCTCTCCCTCTCTCCCATCTTTTATCCTTGCTCACCTCTTTCTCTCCTTTCTCTCCTCCTCCTCCTCTTCCTCCCCCTCTTCTCTCCTCCCCCTCCCCCTCCTTCTCCTTCCTCTTCATCTCCTTCTTCTTCTTTCAGTCTCTCTCTCCATGTCATTTTTTTCCACCTTCCATTTCACCTTCACTGCCTCACTCTTATCTACTACATACAAACTTTTTTTTCACATGTAAGAGACAAAGAAATAAAGCAGCCCACGGCTGATACATTTACGTCTTTACCATCAGTATAAGAGGTTTCTCCCTCAGCCCTAAGAAAATTCTCAGTAAAGACATAGGTTGGCTTTCATTTTATCAAGTCTAAAGACTAAACGCAATGAATAGCAAAGGAAGGTCATAAGAAGATTGCCATTCCCATTCAGGCCACACATTAGACTGAAGGGTATGGGAAGTGAGTATTTTCCCCTAAAAAGTGGGTAAGTAGGGGTGCCCACTGAGAGAATCATTAGGAACTTAATAACCAGCCTAGTATGTGGCTATAAACTATAGGTTTGTTGATATCCTTTATTGCAGATGATAAATTGAGAATGAGAAGAGTTAAGAAATTTGCTCAAAGCATCATCTATTGCTCATAAGAGATCTGAACAAGGTGGAATATATGGTGTGGCCTGGATCCTAAGCCATACTGGCATGTTGTCAGGAATTGAACTATTTAATAATCATCCAGGAAGAGACAGTGCTCACTCTGCTTATTGAAGAAAGAGCAGAATTCGGAGTGGCAGAGAAAATTACTCTGGGAAAACCCACAGGAGGCAGAAGAAAGAGTTAAGCTGACATGAAGGAGGCTCAGGAAGAGGCCAGTCTCAAGGAAGTGGAGTGTTTTTTGCTGTGGTCAGAATAATGGGACTGCCATTTGAATCCCTTCACAGAGGCCAATGGGATAATGGGTTCTTTGTACCCAGTGCACAAATGCTGCCTCATGGTTGGCACCAAGGTGATTTGCAGAGCCTTCTCTGTGGAGCTAATATCTGTGGCTGAAAGATCAGAGTTCCCTCAAAAGAGCAGTGCATGATCTTGAGGCTAATCATCTGTCATCACCCTCCTGGGGAATAAGTGGGTGTTCCTTTTTTTTTTTTTTTTGAGATGGAGTCTTGCTCTGTCGCCCAGCTGGAGTGCAGTGGCGCAATCTCGGCTCACTGAAAACTCTGCCTCTCCTGGGTTCAAGTAATTCTCCTGCCTCAGCCTACAGAGTAGCTGGGATTACAGGTGCACGCCACCATGCCTGGCTAAGTTTTGTATTTTTAGTAGAGATGAGGTGTCACTATGTTGGCCAGGCTGGTCTCAAACTCCTGACCTCAAGTGATCTGCCCACCTCAGCCTCCCAAAGTGTTGGGATTACAGGTGCAAGCCACCATGCCTGGCCAGGTATTCATATTTTTATCCAAACTTGGAGATCACAGCCTTGACCTGCATTTTCTTCCATGTCTCACATCCTCACAGTTTGGGAATTAGAAAAACAAGGATGCCCAGGTGACCTATGCCTACCAGAGTCTATGACTAAGCCATGTATCTGTCATGCAGACACAAACCTGCTTTGAAACTGGAGCTTCCCTTGAACCCTGGGTTACCAATTCTCATCTCTAGATTCTGTGGTCATGCCCACTTCAAATCATTCTTCCTAAGCCTTCCTTGCCTGAGCCACTTTCTCTAAGAAACTTTGTTTCAGCCTCAACTGATTCTCTTTTTTCTCCTTTTCTAGGCTTCTGACAGTCTTTACTAAGTGCTGCTTCTGAATTTTATCCATTTCATCCTTTCTTCTCCTTCTTAATCAGCACGTTTTCTTCCCCTCTCTGTCCTCTCCCTCTGGTCACATCTCCATTTGTGCTTCCTGGCTTTTGCTTTTCTGGTTGGCAACTAGAGCATCTTCTATCGTCAGAAACCATCTTCTAGCTCTTCCTGCCAAGTGGGCTGGAGCCCCCAGGAATGTGCCCAGTCTCTTGTAAATTTAAACCCAATGACAAAATCACCAGGGCCTCTAAAAAGAAAGCCCCAGAATCCACCATGGGTGGCTTTGCTGCCTCCACCCGGGGAGCAAATACTGCTTGCTCATTGAGAAGTTTCTGGATTTGTATCTCTGCTTTGACCTCAGTTGAAGTCCCTCTACTTAACCATCACTGTTGGGGACTTTTTAAATGACCCCACAGAATCTGTTTTATTCCCACTATCTTGTTGCAGAACAAAGACAGGGGCTGTCTTCTGAGAATGAAGGAGAGAATCAGAAACAAGCAAACAAATTAAAAAAAAAAAACTGCTGCAAATCTTTAAAAATACAAATTGTGAACCTTGTATCTGTACTTCCTATGCCCTCTCACCTCTAGAGCACAAATGCAATATATTCCCAGGCTCTATGTGGGTCAGCCTCAGAGCTCCATTGTTTTTCAAGACTAAGTCCAACATCTAAAAAGCAATTGAAGTTTCTAAAGTTTCTAGAGTCTTCATTCATCTCTTAAACGGGATAGTGTTTCTTTGTGATCCTCCATGACTTCTCTTTCTGTCTTACTGCCTCCTTTTTTTTTTTTGAGTCAGAGTCTTGCTCTGTTTCCTGAACTGGGCAACAGAGCAAGACTCTTGCACCACACTGGGCTAAATTTTTAACTTTTCTGTACGGATGGGCTCTCACTCTGTTACTCAGGCTGGAATGCAGTGGTGAGATCATAGATCACTGCAGCCTCAAACGCCTGATTTCAAGCTATTCTCCTGCCTTGGCCTCCCAAAGCATTGAGATTACAAGTGTGAGCCCCTGTACCCAGCCTACGTTTGTTTTTGTTATGTCTTCAGCTTGACCCTTTGACCTTTTTTTTTTTTTTTGCTTTTTCCATTGCTAAGATTTGTGTTACCAACTACAGCAGAGAATATTAACCCAGCAAGAAGAACTATTCTAAAACATGTGTATCCATGTGTGTGTGTGTGTGTGTGTGTGTGTTCTAATACTTTATTAAATGCTTTTTCTGCTGTATAAGTTTATCTGTTTTTTAAAATAAAGTCAGCAATTGAGTTGCCATAGGACTTTGGCCCAGGGAGACACTTACAGGCTGCAATTTGGTTTTGAGAGACTACTCTCCTGTGTTGGAAGCATATTTGCACATTTTGACACAATGTGCATATAATTCTTAAAGAAATTCCCAGCTTGATTTCCCAGCAAGACAGATTTTGGTACTTCTGGGCTCTAGAGGTGGAGGTGGACTGGCTTTCATCTAAGTTGTTTCAAGTCACTTGGCAAATATTTCACTAAAATCTCCTGCCAGTGATAAAGGCATTCCTCTAGTAATTCATAATGTTTGTTGAAAGTTTCCTCTCTGTAGATTCATAAGTTTCCCAGTGTAGGATAAGTGTAGCTGACAAAATCTCCTGCCTTCAAGAAGCTTGGAATTGAGGAGAGATCTCTTTCTCTTTCCCTTATGTATACGTATACACATTCATACAATACAGAAACTCTTATCAATCTACATGTAAGCAGCTATGAAATAGAATTCAAACTTAGTATACATCCTTAAGTATATTAGGCGATTTGTTGAGACTTCCTGGATGAGAAGCTAATGAAAATATTTTCAAGAGCTGTACTTCATAAATATTAGTTTTTGAAACAAATTATTTTTTGTATCATTACAGAATGCAAAATTATTAAAATCAAATATGTAACTTTCCTCTCAAAACTGTAGTCCAGCCAATCATTTTTGATTCACTCATTTCTCAATTATGTATCAATCCCTGACTTTGTACTGGGCTGGGAACTCAGGATAAAGAGATGAATAAGCCATGACCCTTACCCTCAAGCCCAGCTTCCATGGAAGCAACAACTGTGGAAACAGCATCTCAGCAAGCATGTGGCGAGCCTAACCATGGAGGCTGCACGGTGATTATGGCGGCATGGAGTGTGGATGCACACATTGGGTAAAAGAAGATTCTTGAAGAAAGTGAAGCCTCAGATGTCTTGTCAAGGGCCTGTAGGAGTTAGCCAGGCAAACAACAGGTAGAAAGAGCATTGTAGCAGAAGCCACAGAGAAGCAACGACAGAGATGAGACACGGCCCAGGCAGCTATATGTGTGTTTGTGTTGCGGTGGGGTGGTTGACCTCAAGTTGTTTAAGCGCAAATTCCAAAGAAGGGTGTGTTGATAGACAAGAGTGAACAGATAGGTAGACGCCAGATAAGGGAGGTCTTATGAGCCATGTGAAGGATCTTGAACTTTCCCTGTGGGCAGAGTGGATGATGGTGGTGGATGGTGATTTTAGTCTGGGAGTAATTTCGCCAGATTTTTATTTGACATAGCTCACTCTGTGATGAGGCTGCATTAGGAAACAATTAGCAGATGGGGAATCAGTTAGAGATCTGCTGCACTAATCCTGGTGAGAAACAATGGGTGGATAAATTAGGGAAATTGTCTTAGGGATGAAAGAGAAAGAGTCTAGAAATCCCTAAGAGATAAAACTAGCAGGGCTTGGAAGGTGATTTTTAATCACGAATCATCTCAGCAAATGCCAACTCTGTTCTTCCACTTGATCAATTCAAAGGCCCTTGGAGTCACCTCTGGCTCCATTTCTCTCCAATAGAGAGGCCTGTCCTCTAGGATTCAGCACCTCCACTGCCAGGACTGTGGACCTCACTGCTAGTGTTTCTCAGCGAGAGTGTCACAGTGGCCTCCTGGTGGGTCTTGTGGCTTCTCCCCTCCCCCTCCTTCAGGTTATTTTCTGGAATGCAGAGATCCTATTAACACATGCATGGTCAAAATCCCCCATAGCTCCCCAACTTACTCAGTAGAAACCAAAGTCCTCAAAATCCCCTTCAAGCCTGCATGACTGACAGCTCCCCTGCTCCGTACACCTCCTGCCTTGTCTTCTCTCCCACCGTTCCTTCCGCTCTGGGCACCT
This sequence comes from Symphalangus syndactylus, assembly GCF_028878055.3. Lineage (NCBI taxonomy): Eukaryota > Metazoa > Chordata > Mammalia > Primates > Hylobatidae > Symphalangus > Symphalangus syndactylus. The sequence goes on from NC_072425.2 coordinate 148,361,451, forward strand.
GCACCTCCTCTGTCCTCCTATTGGCCAGGTGTGCTCCCACTCAGGGCCTGAGCCCTTGCCATCTGCTGGTGCTGGAGGCTCTTCCCTTGGTGAATGCGTGGCTCACTCGCTCATCTCTTGCAGTTCTGTCTTCACCTGGCAGCTCGGTGAGGCCTTTCCAGACACCCATGTGGCACTGCCGTGCCTCCGATGCATTCTATCCCCTTCCACATGCCTCTCCTTGACCCTCTCACAAGCTGATATACTTCAGTTATCTTCCTTACTGCCTGCCTCCTCAGAAGAGTTGTCTGCTCTGTTCTCAGCTGTATCCATAGTGCTAGAACGGTGCCCTTCATACACAGGGTGTTCAGTAAACTTCTGTTGTTGAATGAATAAGTAAACAAAAGAAATTGATCTGATAGAGAGGTAAGAGAAGGGGAAAGTGTGAGAGTCTGTGTGGAGGGTGGTGTGACCAAGTGTGACAAAGGGCACAGAGATAGGAGGTGATGTGAGGGGTGTCGATGAGGTCAGAAGTGTGATGTGCTCTGTAGATGTTATCATTTAAGACAATAGAACACATGAGTGTTCATGGAGGATTCCATAGGACAACATGCCTGTGAAAGCAGGAGTCCACTGAATATTATGATGAACAGTGAAACAAATGTACAGACACCCCCAGCCCATGCCATATCAGGAGGCAGTGCATCCCACGTGGTTGAACGAAGACATTTTCAGCAAGATTCTGAGAGAATGGAAGAGTTTACATTGATGGGGAAGGCTGTCCAGGCATGAGAAACTCCAGGGAGAAGGGACAAGAGCAGTGAACCATTTGTTTATCTTTTTAAAACGAAACGTCCACCCTTGGGTGCTCTGTCCAACAGCCAGCTTGTTTTCCTATCATGGATGAGGGAAAGGCATCTACTCCAGCTCAGATGAAAATGCTCAGAGCCCAGTGCACTGCCTGGCAGGCACCGAGTGGGATGTTTCTGTTCCCACAACCTCTGTCCTTCTGCTCGCCTCCAGGACAGACACGCTTAGCTCCTGGTACTTATCTGTGTGCAAACACCACACAGACACTCGGAGAGACAGCCAGTGGTCTGCATTTTCTAATGTGAGCTTATGCTGTGCAAACAGCTTTATTGTCAGCCCGCATGCACAGAAAGGCCCACAGCAAACAGATGCTCAGCCCCGCCCACTCTTACTAGGGTCCTTGTGAGACATTTGGATCACGAGGTATTAACATTCCCTACCCATAACAAGTACATTTCATGCCTCATATTCATCTTCTATACCCTGCTCCATACAACATTGCCCAGTGTATAGCACTCTTAATTCTTTCCAGTCATTCCTATAGCTGACCATACTCTGTGTGTGTGTGTGTGTGTGTGGGTGTGCGTGCGTGTGCGTGCATGCAAGTGTATGTGTGTGTGAGCACTGATATGGTTAAGGACACGCTATTCCAAAATGTAGCACCTTGGTATTTGAGAAAACAGCAGAAGCAAGAAGATTGCTCTCACTTCCCCTACATCATTTTCCCCTGAAGCGAGTCATGAGCCCGTCATTCCAGAGCTGCCCTTCCTCTACCTGGCGGGAAGGAGCACCCTCATCTCTGAAGACACCTTGACACCGAGCAGAATCTGAACAAACAGGGCCTTGTTAACTCTATCCCCAGTTTATTGCCATTAGATCCAACCCTTATGTCCAATCACACTTCCCCACGGCTGCCGCTCTTCTTCAGACCTCAGCAGAAAAACGAATGCATTCCCTTGTTTTGGGAGGCGTTTATTTCTGAAGGTCCTCACGTTACATAAAATTTGTGTTAAATACATATGTGTGCTTTTCTCTTGTCAATCTGTTTTATAATATGTGGTAACATGAAAAAGTATTTGTTTTTCCTACAGTATACACGTATATTATTTGTATTAATATGTATAGATGTGCATATATAGGTATATACATTTTCAGATCTTGGATAGCTGACACAGGAAAGTTAATATCACACTGACAGTGTGTGCTGCAGAGTCTTCAGATCTGGGTCAAACTTCAGCTCTGCCAGTTACTAACTTTTGATTTTAAATGAGGTATGTAACATGTATAAGCCTTCCTTCTTATCTGGAGAATGGGGATAATAATATATGCCTTTCAGAGTTTGAAAATAATCCATTAAGTGAAGGGAGATAGTGTCGGGCTGAATGTTACTGTTATCGTTAAAAGTACAATAAAATACCATTGGACCCTTAACAGAATAAGAGATACATATAAAATTGGAATGGAAAGAAATATATGGAGACAGAAATGTAAGTCGGTGTGTTGTGTGTTAGCTTCTGTGATAAAGCACTCAAGGGCCGCATTCGGGCCGGGAGCCCTGGAGAGTTCCCTGGCGAAGGCACCTCCTTGGACTGTGTTGCTGAGAACATTTGGGATGGGATGGTCCAGCCAGCAGTGCCCTGGCATTCACCCTTGTGCCCTTCCAGAAGCTGGTGGCAGGGCTAACTATGACCATCTGCCAGGTACCCTCAGTCGAGCGTATGGGGTCAGCTGAGGTTCTAGAGGGGTCTGGTCTTGACAGACTCACATTTCCTAGAGTCATGTTCTAATAGACATGGTGGGGCTCTCCTCATCTCTTGTTTAAAAACATTTTCTCTTTGCCCATCCTCTTTATGCCTCTCCTCACAGGAGGCAAGGATAGAAGGCGAGGCACAGGCCACATGGGGCTCAGACAGCCTCCCCGCTGATGCAAAGCCTGGGTGGCCGGGAGGTGTGGAACATGCAGGTCCACTGGCTCTTGCATTCCTTGGGGCCTCTGGTGGAAAGTAAATAAAAGATTCTGCTCTCTGGGGCTCTTAAGCCATCCTCCCTGGAAACCAGTTCTACTCAAAAATGTTTAATTAGCATGCTCCCACCTTCCTAAAAATAGGAAAGAAAAATCAATAAGCACTAAATGGCTACAATCCTTGGATCAAAGTGGTTTTAAGTAAGGTTGTCTTCAGCTTTAGACCTTCTCTCACACTCTCCATCTGCAAGCAGAAGAAGCAAACTTGGTCCTCACACCTGCATGGGTGCTCACGGCAGCAATGGGTCCTGTTAACCTGCAGAGGTTACCAGCTGGATTTGTAAGTAAGAAGGGACATTTCAAAGTCTACTTCCAAACCCTTGTGCCTTCAACTCTGGTGCTGAGTTGTTTGCTAAGCTTAGATATTTGAGATGAGGAGGGTGTGTGGATCCAATCAGTGTAATTAATTCTGACAACCTAGGTCCTAGGGTCTTTGCATGGGCTGCCTCTGCCTGGGATGCTCTTGCCCTCGGCTGCAGGGCTAGCTCTCTCACTTCCTTAGGTCCTGACTCATACACCACTTCCTCAGTGAGGTTTTTCCTGATCCGACATTCCAAAGTTTCCCCAGGTTGAGACAACATCTCATTCCCCTCTCCTGCTCCATTTGTATTCCTTACCGCTGACCACTTTCTAACAGGGTAGATATTTTACTGACTTGACTTGTTTATTGTCTGTCTCCCTCTCGAGGAGGTGAAGAAGAGATTTTTGTCTGCGTGGAGCTCTAATGTATTCCAAGCCCTTGGAATAGTGCCTGGCATTTAGAAGGAATTCAGTCAGTATTGACTGTAGGACATCCAGTAGTTAAGAACCGGCCTTTATGGGCATCTCGGAGGCTCAGATTCCAGGTCCACCTCTTAATAGCTCTTCACCTTGGGCAATCCTTTAACTTAGCCTCTCTGCACCTTGGTCTCTTCATCTGTAAAATGGGGATGATAGTATAGTACCTGCTTCACAGAGCTGTTACAAAGATTAAGTGTGTCGATATGTAAAGTATTTAGAACAGAGCTTTGATGCATGATGTGTGCTTTAAAAGTGTTTTTATGACTGTCATTATTTAAAAAAGACATTCAGTAATTACTAAGTACTTACTTTTCCTGGGAACCACATCATGAACATATAAAGCAGTTAGAATAGTATGTGGCACATATTAAGTACATAATAAATATTATTTTATTTTATCTCCTTTAATACTCAAAACCACACAGATACTATTATTAATAGATACTATTATTATTATTATTATTATTACATTTGGTGAGGTTACTTCACTCCCTCAAATCCACAGGGTAAGGCTCAGATCCACAAAGCCATCCCCAAGCACCCCACAGCCATGCCTTTGTTGTGAGACTACCCACCTGCCTCCATCCAGTTTCCAAGGCACAGGTGCTGTTGCTTACATACAGGCTGGTTCTTTTTTGCCTAGTTGGTTTTAATGGCTATGAGAGAACACTCTGAGGCTCCTTGGATCACCCTCCACCCCTAAAAGTTCAAATTCAATCCAAGTCTATTCTCTCTCTTACAGGAGGAGTTACATGCAATTTATCATATGGGTCCTGTTGATTGAAACTGTTTAAATTGGCTCAGTACAGACACTATAAATCCAGAGCACAAAGCTTCTGAACCAACCTGGTTTGGGAACTGAGGCTGTGGCTTTTCCCTGAGGGCTTGCAGTATATTTGCTGCCCTATAAAACCAAAATTGTATCCTGTTCCTTCCTGCAGCACCTGCTACCTGGCAGAGCCACACTGTCTTCCCTCACAGCCAAGGCTGATGGGGCTGGGAAAGAAGCCCCACAAAGCCATGGCTGGGGTCATGGAACAGGCAGAGGCAAGCGCTCACACCTTCCTACTGTCTTAGGGTTGAGATGAGTTTTCAGAGCTGAGGGTGGGGAGGCAGGCAGTCAGCAGTGAGTGAGGCAGTCAGTTTTGAGTGGCAGCACTGCCTGTAGGGATATTTCCAAGCATCACCCATGACTAGGTTTCAGTTTTTTTTTTTTTTCATCATGGCCTGAAATCCCCTCTTGCCCCAGTAAGGGCAGGTCAGCATGGCCAAGAGGCCTTGCTGCCGTTTAGGAAACAGTGTCCTGAATTTGTAGCTATTGGGTCCAGAGCTTATCCCAGGAGGAAATCTGCGAGTGAGTTGCAGGAGAGCCTTTTGTGTGGAGGCAAAAGCTAGTGATGAAGATTTGAACCGCCCCTACATTAAATGCAACAAGATAGGCACTGTCTAAGCGGGGCAACTGGAGAAGTCACCATAGGTAGGATCAGGGAAGGGGAGATAAAGAGGAATGGCTGCATCCATGCAGCGCTGCAAGAAAAAGACAAATCTGTATGCTGATGGGGCTCTATCTGTGGGAAGAACAAGCAGAGGAGCACAGTCCACCAAAGCCACGGGTGCAGGATGAGAGGAAGGCAGAGTTGAAGGGAGCATGACGTGTAAGAGAAGATGGAGCATTGGAGGGAAGGGGAAAGTGGCCCCACTAACTCACAGAGCTGAGCAATGTTGCAAAGAAAGCTTCCCTTGCTGGGGGGCCCAGGCGTTGGCTGCAGAAGTGGCCTTAGCTCTTTTCATCGCCACCCCTGCATCAGAGGTGAGGCTGATAGCAGGCCAAGGAGTCAAGGAGGCACCGAAGCTAAGGGGAGGCAGATGGCACAGCCAGCTCTGCGTCCTGGAAGGCCCTTCCTGCCCCCACATAAATTCCATAGCTTATTTGCCCTTTCTTCCTTTTATTTTTGTCTCAAATGTAAAATTTGGTGTCACTCTACTGGGGTAAAGAACAAACTGGTCTTTGGAAGGGATCTACTTGAATAGCAAACATTACAAAACAAAAGTGACGTGTGTAAATGCGTCCTCTTATGAGGGCATAAGAACCTTGCTCAGCTGCCCCATTGAAGGACACATGGAAAGCTCAGCTTCCAGGGCAGGAAAGGCCGATGGTATCCCCTTCTCCTGGGGCACAGTAGGCACAACCCGGGGGTCTAAGCAGATGGGAGCAGGCAGAGCTTCCTAATGGGTAACCCTGGACAAACGAGCGTAGGGAGGGAGAGGTGAGTGTGCTGGGCTAAGGAAGCGCAAGGCAGAGCTGGTAAAGAGGCTCAGCATCATGAGAACAAACAGCTGGGCCCCAGAAAAGAAACATGGCAGCCCCAAGTCAACGACGGAGCTCAGTGGTCTCCAGCTGTCTCATTCCTTTGCTGTTTCCCACCATGAATCAGGGGTCATTTCTCACGGGTCATCTCTCCCCCATTTCCTCTTTCCTCTCTGCACAAGATGGAATCTCAGAACTCCCAAATATTTTAATTTTTTTAATGAGGAAGCAGCAAGCTGACCAATTTCTTGGAGCACAATAGTAAAATATCAGAGAAAAGTAGAACAGTATCATATAGATTTTTCTCAGTCCATTTTCCCTCCTAAATATTCATCTGAAATAGTGTATTAAACAGTAAAAAATAACAATGCTTTATTATGCAGTACACACACTCGAGTGTGCGTGGCACTGTTGTGACACCTGGACTGCTTGTCTGTCCGTTTGTTTTTCCTTCTGTTTCCTCTTCTCTCATTGGAGTGAGGAAAGAAGAGGGGAAAGGGGAGCACTTAGAAGAAGGGGCACAGAGGGGCAGAGGGACCAGGATGGGGCAAAAGGGAGAAGAGGAAGACAGAACACAGAGGGTAGAGGGGCAAGGGCGTTAGTGCTCAAACACCTGCCATAAATTAAAATGCTGAAATCACACTCCTGGTCGATAGTTTTTGAATTGTTTTTAATAGAGAGGAGAAATGTAAAAGTGGCTAGGAGTGGAGCTAAAGGCAAATTTGGTTTTTCTCATTAGACTAAGACCATTTTCTGTTTTTGGCAAATCAGATTCTGCTTTGAAAGTAAAGAGGTGGGTGGTGGAAGCTAAAAATAAAATCCTAAGCCCCTGCCATAGGCTGAGTGGACCCCTTCTTGGCAAATGGGATCCCAGAAAAACCTTAAAAACTAAGTTCCCAGCCACGGCAAGATGGGACGTCAAACACATCGTGCTGCGTCCCCTCCCTTTTGCCGTTTAGACACAACAACCAACCAGCATTAGCAGAGACCATAAGACAGATGGAACGGACACTTTGTGGCCACAAGATTTCAAATGATAAACAGGACCTAAGGCCGTGCCAGGCAGTGGTTAAGTCACGCACCCCAGACTTAAAGCAGAAACTAGGTTCCAATTGTCACGCACCCCACACTTAAAGCAGAAACTAGGTTCCAATTGCCACAATGTTCTTTCTTTTTCTCTAGCAGCTAAACAAGCACTGGCCTTGAGATAAGCAACATTAAAACAAACACAACTCATCAGCTCACAGAGACTGACTGACAGACCCCCTGTTTCACCAGCCATGACAACACATTAGATTAGACAGGGAGTGATTTCAGTAACTTTCTCCAGGTAAGAACACTCACCACGCAGTCGTTCTGGCTGGTTTACAGAGACTGTGCACTTGCGTGCCTTCATGTCTTGAGACCTTTTGACAAATAAGACCTAATTGTAATACATTTAAATGCTCCGTCTCCACCCCAAAGTGAACATGGGTCATATGTTACATGGATGTTTGTTCAGTACGTGTGTGTCAGGATCACCTTCGTGAATATTCATAGCTCCTCCTGTCACCTGTTAAACAGGTATGTTTAGCCAACTCATTCAGCATAAAGCTCTTAGTCCAGCTCCTCCTCCTGTGAAGTGCCTGCCTGGGTTTGGCCGAGGCAGGTCTCTCAGCCCACGGGATGGTCATCTTGCAGGCTATAATCCTCTATAAGAAATAAAGTTTCTCCCTTTCCTTTTCTAAATTTATAAATTTGAATTTTTTTTTAAAGTTACCAGTGGTGTGGGAGCTTTTATGTATTCTCTCAGCAGAGTAGGAAGAGAATCCCAGAATTAGAAAATATGGAATAATCAGATTCTGTTTAACGCCTTTCCTGGCATCCAGGGAGATTACACCTAAACCACTTAAGCTGAAGTCTCAAGGGTTGCAGTTGGTCCCATTTCTATTAAAATCTTGCCTAACAGGAGAGCACAGTAACTTTTTTTTATTAAAGAGGAAAAGAAAAAAGCTGATGATGATACTAGTCTAACTCTAAATGATACTAGTTCATCTAATCACTCAACGATGCAGTATGTTTACCATCTAATTTCATCCAAAACACCCTAAACTGAAAATAAAGTGCTGCTTAATAGTCACGCAAAGATGTCATTTCATTTTGCTGAATGTTCTAGTAGCAACTACTAATTATTTCAATGTACTTTTTTTCTGTAATTATTTGGAACGAACTATTCAGCACTCCCCTATTAACTTCAAAAATATTTCAGTGTCCTACAGAAATTCAGTAGTATAAATTTAAATAGCTTTTTCCCTCCTTTCTTCAATATGCTGGGAAGACAGCTGGATGAGGTTGAGGGAGGAAACACATCTTGTATAAACAGAAACAACCAAAGAAGAGTGTGAAAGAAAGAAATCCCGCCCCTGAACTCTCTCCTTTTACATCTGGGCTCCTTTCTTCCCGCATTCAATTTTCTTCAGGTTCTTGAGGGCAGGGTTATAGTGCTAATCCCCCAGGTCTTCCTTTGGATGCTGAAGGACTGAGCAGCCAATAGAGAAATGGCAGATGCAGGGAGCAGGGCTGGTGAGGAAGGCAGTTGGGAGGAATTCTGTCCTCTTCCTGGGGGTGTTTTTAAATCAGTCTCCTCCAGAGCTAACCCCTCATTCTTGTTGATATCGTTTAGAATGAAGAAGACAGGGTCAGGCGTGGTGGTGCACGCCTGTAATCCCAGTGCTTTGGGAGTCCAAGGCAGGCAGATCACTTGAGGTTAGGAGTTCCAGACCAGTCTGACCAACATGGTGAAACCCCATCTCTACTAAAAATACAAAAATTATGACATACCCCTGTAGTCCCAGCTACTCGGGAGGCTGAGGCAGGAGAATCGCCTGAACCCAGGGAGCAGAGGTTGCAGTGAGCCAAGATCGTGGCATTGCACTCCAGCCTGGGTGACCAGAGAGAGGGACCACTCCTAGCCACCCGAAGAGCTGGATTGCTAGGCTTGGCTGATCCTGACAGGGGCTCCAATGTCCATCTGAAAAGGAGGGCACTATCCCATCCATTCCTCTTCAGGGCACACTCTACCCTGAGGGCCACATCACAGCCACAACTTCAGCAGCACAGGGCTAAGAGGGGCTGAGCGTTGGCATGTACTGAGTGGTGCACCAAGTGTCCTACCCAAGGAACAGTAAGGCTGAGAGGATCTCATCTAGCATCTTCCTTTGACCAACCTGTGGTACAAACCTTATGAGCAGTAGATTTTCCCAGAGCAAGAGGAAGAAATGATAACAGCAGGTGAACTCACCACCAGCATTTGGGTTTCTGCTGCAAGTGTATTCACTGCTCCTGAGTCCACACATCTTCATTAAAACCTCGTCATGCATAGCGAGCACTGCCGAGAGAGCTTGTCATTTTACAATGCCCTTGTGCCTGCATTCACCTATGTGAGAGTGACTACCAGGTGTGGGAGTAGGGAAGCCCAGCTCCCCCGTGGGCACAGCTCTGAGGAATGCCTTACCTGAGATAAGGCTAAAGCGAGCCTCTGGGGTCTCCTGCTTGTCTAGTTTCTCCTCTTCCCTGTCCTGTCCCTCTACCTCCAATGGATCCTTTGGGAGCTCTTTCTCAATAAATCACTTGCATGTGATGAAAATACAACATAAAACATGGCATGTTACCATATCTCACACTGTTTAATAGCTACCTATGTGGCAGCAATCAAGAAATGGGGGGGGGTGGAAGCAGTGGGAGAAGTTAAATCATAGCCCCTCGTTTTCTATAACTGTAAAGTCTCCGCTTTCGTGTGCACGTATTATAACTCCTCATTTAGTGTTCTTAACGATGCCGAAAAGGAAATCTCAGATAGCCACAAATTAAGTAATTTTTTTTAGAGAATAAAGAAGCTGCCAAGAAATGATTAATTGACAAAGGAAGACTTCTAAGAAGAGGTAATTTCTGTGTGGACAGTACAGAAAGCCCCAGAGTCAATGGTTGGGCATCATTTTGTTCCATGGTCCTTTAGAGTAGGCTGGCCAGAGGGCTGAGCAGCTGTGGAGAGATTCCCTTGCAGACCGTAGTGTGGGTCCTGCCTAAGCTCCAAGGTAGAGTAGACCCACCTCTGGGGAACTTCCAACTTCGAAATGCCATAAGTTTTTGCTTTTGCCTCTCATTTTTACTGACTGAGCCAGTAAGTAAAACATAACATTCACATATAATCTAATGATGTTTAAATACTTGAATGTCTATTACTTCTCTGATCTTCTCAATGCACAAGTGCATTACGTAGTGAATGATGAAATGGGGTCAGAGACAGAAGGCAACATTCCCCAGGTCACTCCCAAGCTCTTGGGTAGTTAAGTGGCGGGCATGTGGGGGAATCTGCTTGCTTTGACTGTCTGAAATTTCCTCCAATATCACAATCAATACCTTAATTTAGATGTTCCATGGGTACATCATAATTCTAATGTTCATTCTCGTTTCTCTAAAATTTTTCTTGCTCCCAAATGATCCCCACTCCTTAATTTCTTATAACCATTAAATGAAATGAAAAATGCGGAATTCAGCCTGGATCCTTCTTCTTCATGATGCTCATGGCTAACCCAATCATTAGTCATCATTTTTAGGCTCACTTTTCATTCATAAGCCTTTTTTTCTTCTCCTTCTTACTAAGCATGTGTCTTCCATTTGCATTCCTGCCTGTCATCAGGTTTGCCCCCTCACATCTGTCCTCCATAGAGTGCATTTCCACTGAAAACTGTGCAGTGGCCTGCCACATCCTTCAACAGAATGAGGTTGGGGGTATGGGGCTCAGGCCACTCACTGCTTTCCCCTAGGAGAGGCCCTGCAGGAGAAACAAGTCTGTATAGCCTGAGGGCTCCCAGACATAAAGTTTGAAAGTCATTGGCTTAGTGAATAAGACTATCTTGCTGTGACCATAGCAAGCTCCTCCAAGACCTGGCCTCAACTTCTTTCCAGTCTCATTCCCGGTCATTTACTGTCTTCCAGTTTATATTGCATAGGTAGAAAGAAACACTGAGAAAATATTAACGATTATTTTTCTATATTTGTTTTATAGATGAGACTACTAAGACATGGCATAATTAAATAGCATGCTCAAGGAGACACAGCAAACACATGCGTGAGACAGCATGAGCCCAAAGTTCACGCTTTTCCTCACAGCATGGCACCATCTGACACCTCCAAGGAGGAATATTCCTGAGCAAAGTCTAGGATGCACTCTGTTTAGAGAAAATAAAGAATGCCAAATATTTAATTCTGGCCCTTAGAAAATCCAAATAGAAACACTTAAGTAACCTTACATGTACTCAAATAAAAAGTGCAATTAATACAGCTCTGAGAAGGATGGGTTCCCAATCTATAAAATATTGACCTTACCAGGTTGTGAGGATTAAATACAATAATGCATATGGAAGGGCTCTGCAATCTTGAAAGCAGAGAGCAGCACAGGTAACATGGATGAATTCAGCTATCCAGGTGAGGACAGGGAGTGCCGATGAGTACCTGATCCTTTTAAAGAACCCGAAGCTACTCAGTTCTAACACACCTTTGCATGAGACTCAGAAAGAAGGTTCTCGGTGTGGGTAACATTTCTGAATTCCTAAAATAAGTCTTCCTGTTTTTAAATATTGGCAACTTTTAAAATCACTATGTGGGTCAAACAAAACTTTGGGAATCATGCAGAAGGATTTGGCCATGAGGCTGACAATTTGCAACCTCTGCCTGGTTAAGGGCTTCAGGGATGTTGGCATTGTCACGAGAGCTGAGTGGACCCTCGCAGAGTGAACCACCAAAAGCAAAGGAATTTGGAAACAGACTGGGTGTCCTCCCAAGATGCTCTAATTTTAGTGTGTCCAGAAGAAGGGGAATAATGATTGTCTGCAGACAGGAAGCAGACATGATAGGTAAGAATCATCAAGCAGGCAGAAAATTAGAAGAGTCAGAATCAATCTGCTCTTCAGAGTCAAAGGACTCAATCAAGGTGGAAAAAAATAAAGAGTAAACTGAAATCAGTGAGTTCCAAATGGTTTATTTTGAACCCTGGCTCCAAAAGGGAGTCACATAAAATGCTGCTAATATCTTTTCTAGGCACTTTAGTCTGTTCACTCAAAAAAAAAAGAAAAAGAAAAACAAAACAAGACGCTATCTTCATGCACTCATGCACTTAGTTTTCTAAAGGACTCATGAATTGAATCCTGTCACTCTACTACTTAGAACCTTTTATGATTTCCCATACTATATCCAAGAAGATAAAAGCTAAACTCAAAAATGTCAGCAGATAACCAGAAAGTATAAAGCATTTTCAAAAGAATGAAGTGGAAAATTAAACGTAAAAAGCACAACAAACCTTTTTTACTCCTAAGGCTCATTTACCTAGTCTTCCTCATGCTAGCTGATGGCAATTCTGTCTGGCTAATTGCTCAGGCCAAAAAACATAGAGTTGATGCTGAATCCTCTCCCTCTCTTTCACCCCATAACCAATCCAGCAGGAAACTCTTGGCTCCACCTTCAAAATATATCCACAACCCAAACACGTCTATCATTTCTAATACTCATACCTGGACTCACCCAACATCTTCTCTCACTTAAATTCTTGCAGTATCTTCTGCTTCTCCTCTTGCTCCTATATTGGTAAGAATAGGTTATATTATGCTCCAGAAATAAGTCACACCAACTTCTCTGTGATTTAACCACCAGGGTTAGTTCTCACTCACTGTCAGATTCGACATTGATTGCAAGAGGTGCTCTGCTCATCACAGCCTCCGCTGGACCCAGACTGACAAAGCAGCCCTCATCACCAGTCACAGGGTAGAGGCCAAATTGCCCACAAGCCCTTAAACCTTCTACCAGGAAGAGAAACCTGTCACTTCTGTTTGCAGTTCTGTGGCCAAGTTAGTCCTATGGCCATGCCTAACTTTACGGGAGAAGGAAAGTACAACTCATTCATGTTCCAGGAGAACCAGAAATAATTTGCGGACATTACAAATGACTATGACACCTCCCTAGAATCTGTATTAAATCCAATAGACCAAGTAAGTGATCTTTTTAAAATCGTGAGCCAGGTGATGTCACTCTTCTGATATCCATTCCTCCAGAGTCGAAGCCAGAGCTCCCAAGATTAGTACATGGTGCTACCTGACCTGCTGCCCCATTACCTTTCTGGCCCTACATGCCCCACTTTCTACCCCTTCCAATCCCAGTGCTGCTGACCTCGTTCCTATTCCTCAAACAAGTCAGGCAGATCCCTGTCTTTTAACTTTGCACTGGCTATTCCATCTGCCTGGAACACTCTTCCCCAAGTATATGCATAGCTGTCTCCTTCACATCCTTCAAGGTTTTTCTTAAATGTCATCTTATTTAAAATTGCATCCACACATCCCTATGTTTGACTAGAGAATCCACAATATCCAAGCTGCATTTATTGAGAAATTAGCTTAATCCGTTAAAACTTCAATATCCTCCCATGTAAGATTAGAATGACAGGGCTCACCCTGCTAGACTATTATAAAGATAGAATGAAAAAGACACACACATGGTGTTATACTTCTAGCTGTCACTCAACATGAGGCTGGTCTCTCTTGCCCATCCCCAAGCATAAAATCGCATAATGGCCACTTAACGGTCTTTCGTAGAATCCCATAATTTTGGAGAATTGGAAGAGATATTTAAGACCATGTAGTTTAGTCTTCCCTTTCCCTATATCTTTGCTGATGCTAACCAAAACCAAAAAAAGCAAAGCAAAAATAAAACAAAACCAATACAAAACCCCCAAATCCTATGGCCAGATAAGTTGAGAAAAATGTTTCTCCTATTTACGGTGAGCTGTTGGACACTCAGAAGTCGCATTAACATATTAAAAACTCCGAGAATTCTTGGAGTAAAGAAACCTTTCAACTCTGTTTAACCCAGCATCCCCCAAACTTAATTGACTACAGCACCCTCTTCTTTTTTCTTCACGTTAATGCGCATTAGCATACTGTAGAACTAATGTTCTGTTGAACACACGTTGAGAAATCCTGAGCTAGTCTAAACCTCACATTTAATTGAAGACTAAATCATAGGCCAGAGAGATTAAGTGTTCAGTCCATTGTGACCCAGAAACGGTATGGGACTGTGTATTAATCCATTCTCACCCTGCTAATAAAGACATACCTAAGACTGGGTAATTTATGAAGGAAAAAGGTGTGATTGACTCAGTTCTGCAGGCCTAGGGAGACCTCAGGAAACTTACAGTTGTGCCAGAAGGGGAAGCAAACACATCCTTCTTCACATGGCAGCAGCAAGAAGTGCAGAGCGAAGTGGGGGAGAAGTCGCTTATGAAACCATCAGATCTCCTCGTGAGAATTCACTTGCTATCACAAGAACAGCAGCATGGGGGTAACTGCCCCCCTGATCCAATTACCTCCCACCAGATCCCTCCCACAACATGTGGGGATTATGGGAACTACAATTCAAGGTGAGATTTGGGTGAGGACCCAGTCAAACCATGTCATATTGGAACCCAACTTTGACATAATTCAGCATCAAGTTCCTGATTTCTTACTTACTTCATAATAGAGAAAGTCATTAAACATGAAAAATATACTCGCTTTCCATTTACTGACACTGTCAGACTCCCACTTCCCACCCTGGTTCAGGACTCGGGGCTTTCTTTCCCTGCCTGTTTTCATGCCACATCCCCCACATTGTTCTTGCAGAAAGGGATACTCTTCCTTTCACCACTGAGCTTCTCTGTTCAGTTTGGATCTCACGGCACAGAAAAAAATAAAAATTTGAGAACAAATGTCTGGGCAGAACTGTTAGGTGCCCTAGGTGTCTCACTAGATTCTATGTCTAAATGAGGGGGAAAATTGCTCCATAAATAACAGCAATAATCACCCCATGGCTTTCCCGTGCAAGAGAGCTCACAGACTGAGGGCTGCAGACAAATGATCTGCCATTCTCTAGACCCTCTTCCTGCCCTCAAAGCCCCCTGCACCATGAGCCACCTACTACATGCTCATGCCTTTTTTATCATTAGCTCATATTCTGTGTAATGTGATGTGACAGGTGGACTTTTCTGGGGATAAAAGTTTTCAGATAAGATGGATGGGCTGGAGCCACGGGTTGGACATACACTATTGGAAAACGTAGCGCCTGGCCTAGGTATATAATACTTCCTTCCCCAATGTACCCACAGTTAAAGAACAATGTATAAGAGCTATCTCTGGAGTGATACCTAGATCTACATTGTTATTTACATCCATGAAAAGTATGCATTTCAATAACGTATTTATTCTCAGGTATTGTCATATTAGATGCAAAATGATGTCTCTGGCTGACATGTTGTGAGTAACACAGCCTTTCTTGTCTGCTCTTTATGTGATCCTGGCTCTCATAAGCTTGTTTATGTCTCACAGTAACCCTATGAGATGGGCAGGGATGATATGACACACCCTTTTTGTAGGCAAGTAAATCAAGGCACAGATCAGCTATTAGAAATTTAAAGAGGCCAGGCATGGCAGCTCATGCCTGTAATCCCAGCAGTTTGGGAGGCCGAGTTGGGTGGATCACTTGAAATCAGGAGCTCGAGACCAGCCTGGCCAACATGGCGAAACCCCATCTCTACTAAAAATACAAAAATTAGCCAGATATCGTGGTGTATGCCTGTAATCCCAGCTACTCAGGAGGCCGAGGCGGGAGAATCACTTGAACCAGGGAGGCAAAGAATGCGGTGAGACAAGAATTGTTCTGCTGCGCTCCAGTCTGGGTGAAAGAGTAAGACACTGTCAAAAAAAAAAAAAAGAAAGAAATTTAATTTGAAGAGGTTGGATGTGAAACTTTATCATTTGTCTCTAAGTCCTGGCTGTCTTCTCAGTATGACTTGTGAGCTAGAGAAGTCTGGCCCTGCTCTCTTAGCCTTGTTCCTGAATGAGCTGCCTGACTGGTGACGTGGAAACCACATGTGGTAGAATCAAGGTGAAAGGAGCTGTACATGCCCAAGATGCCCGCTTTCAGTGGGGAGCCCACTGCCATCCCTGTAGTCCATAGCTGAACAGATAACCTTTTCTCAATCTATCTCCTCACCTGCGCTAACTTCAGTTAGGGGAACATTTTGTATAATTACATTGCTGATATATTCTGTTTTTTGTGTAATAAATCTCTATGCCTTAGTCAACAAGAGATGTGTACAAGTAGTAAAATGCATAATTTCTCCCCAAGTAAAAATAGGTTTAATGTGTTAGTTTTCCTGATCATAAATGCAACATGTTTATTGTAAACAATTCAGACAACAGTGACACATATTGAGAGGATACAAACATAACCTTATTTCCCACTCCTGAAAGGCAGTCAGCTTTGAGGTCTTGGTGGGCACTCTCCGGGCACAGCCCTCACTCAGCCTGCCCACATGCCCTGCAGGAGACAGCACTGGCCTTTCTAGCTCTGCTTTTCTGAGCTGGCTGCTTCAGCGCCAACCATGAACACTAGCAAATTTGATCAATTCTGAGGGGTGGCAATGGGAAAAGAAGAAAATCCTGTCTGGCGTGGTTCTAAGGCATCAGTTCTTGACTTTCAGGAGATCATACACCTCTTTGAGACTTTGGTGAAAGACATGGATACTTTTCAGAGAAAAAAGCATCTGCCTATATTCATAGAATATTTTACATACAATCTTAAGAAACATATGGACTCCCAAAAGCCCATCTACAGTTCCCTTGAATATATAGATAATAATAATATATAAATAATAATAACATATAGATAATAATACATTGATAGACTATAATATATAGATAATATACAGATAATAATATATATAGATAATAATATGTAGATAATAATAATATATAAATAATATATAGATAATATATTGATAGAATATAATATATAGATAATATACAGATAATATATACAGATAATAATATGTAGATAATAATAATATATAGATAATAATATAACCTTGAAGGCTTCAAGTTGAAAAGACTCCTGTTGTAAAAGAAAATACAAATGTTCATAACACACGTCATAATCTGTATTTATGTATTTATTTATTTACTTATTTAATATTTCTCTCCCCTACTAGATTATAAGTTTCACAACAGCAGGGACAATTTATGTTGTTCAAAGATGAACACCCAGCGCCCTGTAGGGAATCTGTGTCTCAGTTATCAGTAAAATGAATTAACAGACGAATGAATGAATGAATGAATGAGTGCCTATTGGTGTTCCTTCTGCCACCAGAAGCTACTTAGGCTTTTTGCAAATAGGTGGACTGGCTAGGGAGGTTTAGGGAGAGAGGTGTTTCAATTTACCTTTTCTATACAGATATAAAAACGATGGCAGGGTGGGAGCCCCTACCTTTAGGGGAGAGATGGCATTGATTGTTTGAAGGACGGTAGTGGCCCAGGTGTTTGAAAACTATGCCCAATGGTCTATCACAGGAAAGTCTTTTCACCTACTTAGGAGAAGTTGCCTTCCCCTGACCCAGGACAGGAAGGCATAACCCAGAATTTCCCATTGTTTTTCCAGGCCCTTGTTCCCATTATATTATTCTAAGTGCTCACTTTTCTCTGAATTCAAGGTCGCGCCTCTCTCTCTCTCATACTCTGTACCTAGAAGGTCATAGCATATTGTTCACACTCACTAAATTCCTTACCAGTTACATTTCAATAAGAAACAATGTTCTTTGCTCCAAATAACTGCTGCTGCTCATTGACAGGTTTGCAGCTGAAGAGCTGCTTGGGCTGCATTCCAGTGAGCTCTTTCTCAAGAGAGCCTATGGTTCAGCCTTGAATACATAGTGCATCAGGGCCTCAGAGAATGGGAGAGGAGCACCTCATTCTCCTGAGATATTAAGCAACGCACAGAGCCAGGGCATCATCCCTTGGCCTTTGCTGCATGTCATTACCTTGTTCAGTGTACTCAGCACTAATTGCACAATAAACACAAATGTGCTTGGTGAGCTGCGCAGTGTAAAGCAATAAACTGGTTGGGAAGATTAGATCACAGCCACACCATTGGGGTAAGAGGTGCAGGCAGGCAGAGGGGGTGTGGAAGGAGCAGGGACCAGTGGGTGGAGTGACGCTGAGTCTGCCCACTGGGAGGCAAGAATTGCTCTTCAACACCGGACCACAAGAATGCTCTCGTCCCTTGCTTCTTCTTCCCCCTTGATATCATTGGCCTCTGGGACCTCCTAGATTTTAACCAGACTGTTAATGCCTAGTACCTAGCAGGCAATCAATAAACACATGCTGATTGCAACTAGAGAATAATTTAATGTAATTATTCAGACATTTATTGAATTTCTCTCTTCCAGATATTGTACTAGGTGTTAGAGATGAGATGATTTTCCTCTCTAGTTCTAGTCCAGAGAGAAAATTCACACATAAACAATTTTTAAGAAGTACAATGTCTTAAGAGCTAGAATAGACTTAAGACTATTGTTCTATAAAAGTACACAGAAAGAAATAACTCTCTTAGTTTATAACATCAGGAGAGCGTATAAGAAGCGATCTGTGAGCGTGTATTTACCCAAGCCACATCTATTGAGCATCTATGATGTGTCAGGTGTTGTGTAAAGCATTAGGAAAAAAAAGATGCAGAATCATTTTGGTTCTAAAGGAACTTACATTTTAGTGGGAGAGACAGACAAATGATAAGGCATTCAAGTCTAAGCACTTGTGGTGGATTGTAATAGCATTTACAATCGTTGGTTTCATCCTCTGTAGGAGTGCACTTGCCCATTCTTGCCTTGCCTCCCTGAGAGAGGAGTATGTTTTTCTGCCTCATTGATGTTGGGCTTGGCCATGTAGCTTTCTGTGGCCAGTTGAATGTGAGTATATGCAACCTATGCATGTCCTATCAGAAGCTTTAAATTCTATGGCATTGTTCAACTCAGCCACTTACGTTCCTGTGTCATCTGCCATGAGAAAGGCATGTCTCAGAAGGGGGCTTCCCTTTAGGCTTGAGTCCTAGGAGAGGGAATACATGGAGAAGACCTGAACTTGACCCACAGCCTGAAGCAGAGATTCATCAGCTAGCCTAATCTGCAAACATGCAACATGGGTAACAAAAGATATATATTCTTGTTTTCCCATAAACTGCTGAGACTTCAGAGTTGTTTGTTATGTAGTATATCCTTGTTAAATCTGCCCTAGTACTGTGGTATAATAGAAGTAAGCAGAGAATACTGTGAGGAAACATCCAATAAGTTCAAAAGCAAGCCTTGAGCAATGGTCAGCAAAAACTGCTTTGCATGTAAATTAAGTCCTGAGTAAAGAGAAGTTGGAAGGAGAAGAAAGATGATCAAAGAAGTGGGACACTCATACAGAGGCTCAAATATAATAGCTAACATGATATATTCAAGACCATCTGGAAAATGAAGATTGGTTATGAGCTTACGTAGGTACAAGGGAGAGTGTGGAGGACAGGCTGGGGAACAGGTTAGTGGGAGATAAGACTGGAGAGGTAAGGAAAACCATCTTATGAAAGACTTCTGGTGCTATGCCAGCAGTTTGGACTTTATATTTTCAACTATCTTCACTGAAGGGATTTAGCAGAGGGGGTAGGGGAAGTAACTTGGCATTTGAAAGTGATCATTCTGGCTGCATTTGGAGGATTGGATAAGAAGAGATAGAAAGCCTGAGACAAGGGAAGCAGGTAAGAAGGTGTTGCCATATAGATGAGAGAGACAGTGCAAACAGACAGAGAAGGGTGCAGTCTGGAGATAGTCAGGGACCAGGATCTAGAAAACTTGGCAGACGATGAGAGGCAAGGGAGAGATGGGAAGGCAAGAGGACTTCTAGATTTCTGTAGGAGCAGTAAGTGGATGATGATGCCGTCATCTCAACTAGGGAAATTGTGTAGGGATTAGGATTAGGAGTGGGTGATGGGAGAAGAGAGTGAGTTCAGTTTGGGACACACAGTGCTGGTGCCCCTGAGGCATCTAAATGGAGATATCCTTTAAATGCTGGATCTGAGTCTGGGGCTCAGGGGGAGATCTGGCAAGAGACAGAGACTTGGGAGTTGTTAGTATAGAGATGTGAGAATGGGATTTTGTTTTGCGATTTTTAAAACACGATATGTTTAAATGGTATTAGAAAAGGCCTGGCAAAGAAAAGTGAAGTCGGAGAAGAGGAAAGAGGTGATATAATGAATGGGAGGAAGTCTCTGAGGAGGAAGAAATGCCATCTGGGGCACTGAGGAATGACAGTGGAGAGAGACCCTGGATCCCATGGTGATGGGAATGGGAGGGGACACAGTGCAGATGGCTGTGGGCACAGAGTTCTTAGAAGAGGGAGAAGAGCTTGACAAATGTTCATGTTATGTTCCTTTGGAGTCCTCACTCAGCACCTTATCAATGAAGCCTCTCTTTACCACCTATTTAAAATATCGATTTGCCCTTTCCCCACCCCTTCTTCAATTTTCTCCATGACAGCTTCTCTATCAGACGTACTCTTTGGTAATGAACTTGATTATTTGTTTACTGTCTGTCCATTCCCAGTGGAATAGAAGCTTCACAGGGGCAGGGATTTTTGTCTGTTGTGTTTACCACTATATTCTTAGCAGCCTCTCACAGCCAGACGCATCCTGGGCTCATAGAAGGAACTCGATAAATACCCGCTGAATGGATGAATGAATGATGACTTCTATTTTTCCTCCAGTGAAATGGGAGGCAAAGTCGTTTCCTAAGGGAGGAGAAGAGAGTATGACAATGGGGAAAAGACATATCTAAGGAAGGACAGACGTGTTGCCATGCAACGTTAAGACCCCAGGGGAAGGTAGAGGCCATGGCATTGTTTATGAGTTGTGATTTTCTCCAAGGTTTCTCAGCAGCTCCCATATAGAAAAGGAGATGACAGTTGGATAGATCCAGGGTTGAAGCTTTTTCTGGGTCAATATAATGGAAAGAAAGAGGGCAAGAACATTTTGGGAACTTGACAGGAGTGAGTAGGGTTGAAATGCTAGACCATGGAGTTTTGCCTAGATAGAGAAAGAAATAAGAACAGAAGGGAACTGACAGATTGGGAAGGAGGAAGGAGCAGCCTTCATGGTAACGAAATCGAGAATTCCAGGCACAGTGCATTGCACATCCTAATGAATGGTGGCAGGGAAGGCATGTCCTGCGTGAGATGGAGCTAGATGAGCGGCCTTGACAGGAGGTGCGATTAGTCTCAGCCGGGCAAGGGTCTTACATACCATGCTTAGGGATGGCTCTATGGAAGGGGGTCTACATTTAGAATCAAGACCCAGGTTGAATTTAGACGCTGGAACTTACTAGTGTGTGATCTTTGATGAATTCTTCTCTCTAGGTCTCCATTTTCTTATTTTAAAACTAAGGATAATAATAACATTTTTCTCATGGAACATTTATGAGGATTGAAGGAGATAAGATATGCAAATTCAACTACTATATTTAAGGAAATACTTTAGATGGCACAGACACTGCATATTGCCTGTATGGAATAAGTGTTCGATAAATATTGGTATTCTATTGTGTTGTTGGTTTGCCCATTTGTTTTTTGTTTTGATAGGTCTTGATTTACACACATATATAACTCTGGTGGTCATGTGGAAAACACATAGGTGGGAGAGACTGAGTTGCATGTGCAGAGAGGCTGAGAATGTCACAGCCAAGATGGTTGTCTTGGCAGGAAACTGGAAGAAGTGAGAGTTTCATTTGACCTCTCATTAACTTTTCTGTGTCTAAGGAATTGGGTATTAGGAAAGATGAATTGGATTCCTTATAGTTTATGTTGAAAGACTGGTCAGATTCAAATCCTGACTCTTCCATTTATTGGATATATGAGCTGGATTAATTACATCATCTTTCAGTTTCATTTTTTTCTCATATGCAAACTAAGAAAGTAAAGTTCACCTCAGAAAGCTACTGTGAGGATAAAATGAGATTATGTATCCTAAGGGCATCTGACAGAGGTCCCATCTGGCATTAAGCAAGTGCTCATTAAATGACAGTAGTGTTTATTGTTGAATTTGTCATTATTGGTGTCCATGAGGTTTCTGAGGTGGGGAAATCTCTGAGTTTTTTCCAACAGGTAAATAGTCATGACCTCTGTAGTTAGAAAATAATATGTGGAGAAAATAATATGTGGTTAATATATTATTTAGGACAGGTGCTAATCTCCACAACAAAGAGATACTAAATTACAGTGCTGTCAACAAAATAGAAGTTTATCCCTCTCTCATCTAACAGTCCCACAGGTAGTGGCACAGAACTAGTGGAGCAGCTCTGCCATGCTCATGTGGCTTCTGCTTCTGAGTCCAAGGCAGCTGCTCCAGTTTATTTACCCCTAAAACTCACAGGGAGTTCCATTGCTACAAGAGGAAAACGGGTAACAAGTAGGTAAGAAAAGAGAACAAGGCGCCCCTGGGAAAGGGAAGCTGGGTAAGAAAATGGCAAAGGCACATTCATTTTAGGCATCTGGAAGACTTGGAAAATTCTTAGCAAGGTGAGGTTACCTTTTCATCCGCCAGAGCTGAATCAGAGGTAGCCTGGTCCACGTAGCTGAATTACAGAGAGCCTCAGAGCCAAAGATCCAAGAAGGGGTTTATCATAGAAGCCTTATAGGTGGAGAATTGGGTAGTCTTCAGGTAGGACCATCATCCCAGCTTGCCTAGGACTGCTTCAGTTGTATCAGTGAAATTTATCACTATCAGTGATAGTTGGTCAACTTATCTCAAGGATTCAGTTGTGAAATTTCTTTCCAGTGATTCTTCAGTTACTGCCAAGTAGGAAAGCCTTTCTTTCTCCTATCACCACAACAGCAAAACACACACACATACACTCCAACCCCAAACTTCCCTATTGGGTAAAAATGCTATGATCAATCTCTTCTGGAATGATAGGGCCCAAGGAAAAATACAATTTGTTCACTTTTTTTGGCATTCTTATGTACTAATCATATAGCAAGTACTACAACAGGCACACAAGGTAAAAGGACAAATGAGGCATGAACCCTGATTTCAAAATGTTCAAAGTCAGTTTTGGAAGAGAGATCAGGAAACTGATGATTGCAATAAAATATGTAAGTGGTAAGTGCCATGATGAGAAGAAGCCTGGGATGTGTAGAAATGCAAGGGCAGTATGTCTGGCTCAGCCTAAGGAAAGCAGGGCAGGTTTCCTGGACATAGTCAACTTAAATTCTTACCTGAAGGAGGGTTATTAATTACTCAGGCAAAGTAGCTATTGGAAGGAGGATAGTGTGTAGGGGAAAGGAAGTTGTGTAGGAAGAAGAAAAAAGGAAGCTAGCCCAAGCAAAGGGGTCAACTGAATACCTGAAACATAGATTAGGCAAGAACAGACTTCACAGTTGACACTTAAGAAGGAGACATGTTGGTTGAATGACAACCCCACTTCTAAAATCTCCCTACACTGCCAACTGTCTACTTGACCAGGGTGCTCTTGCTGTTGGAAGTGCACTGGGATCCTAGTAAGTCACTGAGAAGTGAGATGCTCCTTTTGAGGACTTCATCTTTAACCAGTGCTCAGTATTTTGGAAAGCAGGTGAATGAAGTCAATCAGGGTCTAGAAATCTTCCAGGAGTCCTGCGTCCATGTCCTCAGCATGTCCAGCCAGGGAAGATGCACATGCGTACCAGAAAACGCGAACTCTCAAAATGCAAGGGAAGCACGTAGGAACTCACCCTTCTCCCCAGAGGTGCCTAATGCCAGCTGTGCATTTTTCTCTAATGGAGCTGTGTGTAGGGTCCAGGAAAGTGATGAAGTTAGAGGATCTTCCCATGTTTTCCATGAATAACACAAAGTATTGACTAAAACAATTTGCTAATAAAATTACACATTGCTGTGATCAAATCCAATCAAAATATTAATCTATATTTATATTAACATTTGCCAGAACTCAAATTGAGTGAGCTTCTCCTCCTGGAACCAGGTCCTGTCCTAGTCCAGGCCTCATCTTATTCATCTCTTTTATCCTGGCTGCATATATATTTTTTTTTTTGAAATGGGGTCTTGCTCTGTTGCTCAGGCTGGAGTGCAATGGCACGATTTTGGCTCACTGCAACCTCTGCCTCCCTGGTTCAAGCAATTCTCCTGCCTCAGCCTCCTGAGTAGCTGGTATTACAGGTGCATGACACCACACCTGGCTAATTTTTGTATTTTTAGTAGAGACAAGGTTTCACTATGTTGGTCAGGCTGGTCTCAAACTTCCGACCTCGTGATCCACCTGACTCGGCCTCCCAAAGTGCTGGGATTACAGGTGTGAATCACTGAGCCCAGCCCCTGGCTGCATTATTAGCAACACCAACAGGTACTTCTGGGATGTAATTCTTGACCCTGGTCAAAAAGAAACCCTTTGGAAGGTGTCTCTTTTCTTTTCAGGTAAGTCTCCTTTACCAGCTGTCACAACCTCAGACTCTTTGCTGAATAAGGAAGAAAACAGTGGGGCTTGCCTTTCCCTCTCAGTCAGCCAGGAGGGCAACACCTTTGCTAGGAGAAAGGATCTTACCCGAACCTGCCCTGACTTCTGCATCTTTAGCTGGATTCCTCTCTGCCTTTAATGGGATGAGGGTTGGGAGACACTCTTCAGAAGGAAAATTGAAATTGGTTCCAATGGCAGATCACTAAACCTCTATACCTCAGGCAAGGCTTAAAGTGTGTTTTGAAGATCAGACCAGGCTACATTTTGTAGAGGCAAAATGTCTTTGCTGGAAGGATTTCTGCTTTTCTGTTCTGGGAGCAAATGAACGTCTCTGTCTCCAAGACCTCCTGGGGGTCCTTTTTTCTCTAGGGAAATAAAAACCCCATCTTTTCTGTTCAGTCTCCCACCATAAGGCACCTCCCACTCCTCAGCCAGCAAGATGCATTGGCAGTGATGGATACACCCCGATTCTCACACACATCCCAACAGAGTTGGAGAGTGAGAGGGCGCGAGGAATGATGAAGAACACATCTGGAAGGCATTGTGGAGTGAAGACTGGAGGCGTTCCCTCGCCTGCACTTATGAAGAATTCATGGGTATTCTTGCTGCAGCCACTTCGTTTATCTGGATCTCTCACAAAAGAAGCATGCATAATTGAATGGTCAAAACAAGTGCCTCCTGCAGGAGAGTGGAGGGACCTGCGTGCGGGCTGTCTGGTGCATGCATGTAGCGTCTGGTGCATGCGTGCAGCTGTGCAGGATATGTTCTCTGACATCATCTTCTGTGGCCATCGCATTGCTTTATGTTTAATGCCTCAAATGTGCCACACTATTTGGTAGCAAGTATTGTGTATCTAAGTAGATGGACGCTGGACCGTCACTATGGGGTGGGTGATGCAGCGAAGACCTGCGCAGTCTCCTGGCTGGTTGGTGTAGAATTTTGATTGCCCTTTTCTAACTTCAAGTCTTGCCACATTAATGGTCACAAAATTAACTTATTAAGCTACAGTTAGCATTTTTTTTAAAAAGAGAATAGGATAGAAAAGAAAGATAAAAAATTTCAGGATGGACACACACACACACCTCACAATGTCTCTTGATATAAAATGTGAATTGTGATAAAAACAACTTGAAAGCCATTGATGTATCTGGCTTTTAAGTCCCTCTTATGCCTGAAATTCCGTCATAATCCTATGATGCTTCTACTTTGTGTTGAGCCTCATGCAAGGCACTGTGGGATATGAACAGGTTTAACATGTATTTCTAGTCTGGGGGCCTAATCCAGGGAAGCAAAAATCAGCTGATACGTCTAAGCTCCTCCCCTCCACCAGGCACATGGCTACGCTCTCATGTGTTATTTCTTTTAATTTCAGCAAAAATCCTGTGAGACATATATTGTTCTTTTTTATGTTCCAGGTGAGGAGACGGGTTGAGAAAGGCTAAGTCCCTCCATTTAGGTCACATGGCGATCATGGAGCACAAGACATCACATGAAATAACCAGGGATGATAGAATTTGGGATCACAACTTCATTCCAAACTTTTGATACAGGCAATAATGATAACAGAGAATGCATGGAAGAAGAGATCAATGTGAAATACTCTGCACAAGCAAACTGGTTGGCGTGTTGTCACCAGTTTCGTAACCTTTGTTTAGGAAGCTACTTTTAGTTGGAGGGACAGAAAAAATATAAGTACAGATCAATTCGAAAAATACTGACTGCATTCCAGATACTGTGTTAGCAATTGGAGCAGAGCAACATGTTTTAAATATCCCTGCCTTCAGGGAGCTTCACTTCTAGAGGAGGAGGTTGCAGAAGTGAGCATTGGAGGAGTACGCCCATCTCTATAGCTGAAAGCATTTCAGGGGGCTCGAGCAATTTCCTGGTACCTGGAACATATAGTTGTAAAGGAGCGGCCCGTGTAAAAACATTGTTTTTTCCCCAGCTCCAAAGTTTCACTTAGCAGAGAAAGAGCAATTTACTGAATTGTATAGAATGGCTGGAAGAGCGAGGTGCTTTTTCAGAGCAGCCAAGAATATAGTCAGGGAGTTTCTCAGGCATGGGAAGGCCTTTATTCAGCAACTCTGAATAAAACCCAAGGTATATTTAAACGGCCAGAGTGCAGGCTTGGATAAGATTCATTCAGCCTCCTCTATGTTCAGAGCTGCCTGGGCATCGCTCCAAGGGCCCAATCATCTTTTAGGTGTCTCATCGTTGCCTCTCAATCATGTGTGTCTTATTATTTCAAAATTCCATGCCAGGGCTAAACGACCTCCCTCGTGGTTTACTGGTACCCACCACCCACTTTTCTCTAGCATTTCCTCGTCTCTATCAGAGCCAGCTCTTTTGCCCTGGATTTCCTTCTTTGTCCTCTTCTGTGTTCCCCTATTGGCTTTTTGCTAAAGCTCAGCAAAATGTCTCTTTGTCCATCTCCTCTTTTTCTCCCACTCATGTCATTCCCAATTCATGCCTCAAAGAGTGCCTGTAAGGCATCCGTTACACACAGAACACATGCCGACTTCCTCAAACACCTGCTGTCTCTCAAACTGAGCTCCTTTAGGAAGTTTTCCCTGACTCAAGATCAGAGAGACACGATCTCACCTTACAGAAACATCCCCTTTATAAAACTACTTCTTAAAATGAATTCAGTACAGCAGATACACAAGATCATTAGGAACGGCAGCTGCTTTAGCTTTGCGATGTGGCCTTAGAGCAGGTGTTTCCAATGGAGGAACCCCTTGTCTTTCTACTACATAATTGAGTGGTACCTGGCATGCTGTGGAGTTCAGCCAACAGAAGCAATGTGGGAATAGACCAATCCATTCACGCACAATTAGTGGATTTCTTATGTTCTAGGGGATACCAAAGATTAAAACATAAACTGTGTCCTTTGGTAGGTTACACTGGATCTGGAAAGGGGGATGCAGGCATATTAGTAAAGGACCCTTGACAAAAGACAGAATCCTAAGTGGAAGGGCATGTATGATTCTGGGCTGCTATACCAGGCACCTTTATTGGTTTGTTTCTCTTCTCTCTCAGGCCCAACAGGCCCACAATCTTTCCAGGAATGATCAGACAGCTCCTCAGCTCTTTGCTTCCCCTGCCCCCATGGTGCATCCCTGCATTTCACCTGTCCTGCCTTCCCAGCAGTCAGGAGATGGCTCCCTGAGGATGAATAAGGAAGGGGATTTCATCCTCCATGCATCGTGCTCAGTGCCAGGATGGGAATCCTGATGAGCCACTGGGAGCAAGTGCAGAGGGGATGGAATCATACAAAACTCAGTACTAAAAAAAAAAAAAAAAAAAAGGAAAATAAAATAAAAGCAAAATATTTTCTGCCTATTTTTTCCATGCAAACTTCTCAACTCTATACAAATATTTGATGATTGTATTTTCAAATAAAGAAATGAATATGGAAATATGGAAATATCCAAAGTGAAATATGAAAGCCATTCTTCACAGCTATCTGTCCATTGATTCCCCTCTCAATATATAGGTACATTTATACCTGTCTTTTATCAATAAATGGGATGCTATCTTCATTGCTATTTAATTTTTAAAATATAATAATAGGACAGAGATACTTCCATGTGAGGACAGATATCGTACACCAAAATTCATAGAGCTACATCTCATTCTTTTCAACAACTATATAATATTCCACAGAATGGAACAACAAACATGTACTTTAAAGTATCTCTTCTTGGCTAGGCGCAATGGCTCACGCCTGTAATCCCAGCACTTTGGGAGGCTGAGGTGGGCGGATCATGAGGTCAGGAGATCGAAACCATTCTGGCCAACATGGTGAAACCCCATCTCTACTAAAAATACAAAAATTAGCTGGGCGTGGTGGCATGCACCTGTAGTCCCAGTTACTTGGGAGGCTGAGGCAGGAGAATCGCTTGAACCCGGGAGGCAGAGGTTGCAGTGAGCTGAGATCACGCCATTGCACTCTGGCCTGGTGACAGAGCGAGACGCCATCTCAAAAAAACAAAAAAGAAGAAAAAAATCTCTTCTAGTGGACATCTATGTAGTCCTTGTTTTTATAGTTACATACAGGCTGTAGTAAACACATTGTGGATGGTTCTTTGTGTCTTTGTGTATTTCTCCACAATAAAGGACCTAAGAGTAGAATTGTTGACTCAATGGGAATGCACATTTAAAATGTTGATTGACACTGCCCAAGAGTGGTAAAAACACTCATTTCTTTCATCTTCAACAAGTCTTGATCTGATCAATATTTCTACAAATATTACCAATCTATGGCACGTGGTGGAGTAGCGAATCCTGTTGTTGTTTGAAGACCTTTGCTTGCTAATAATCTTGAACATCTTATGCTTAATTATGTATTTGATTGTCTTTCCTTTCTATGTATTGTCTGTCGCTTGTCTGTTTTAATATTGGGGTGTTTCTGTGTGTGACAATGCACTGGCTGGCAAGGGGAGCACTGTCAGTCCCTCAGGGATCACCTTCCGGGTTGAGATCCCCCTTGCCCAGGGTCACACCCTTCCCACATCTGACTATATTCAATGACTCATTGAGATGTAGGTGCCATGGCCTGGCCATCTCAGCCCCTGCAAGACAACTCTGTTGGGACAGTTGAACTCCAGAGATCCCCATGGGGTCTGCTTGGTGCTTTTGGGCCAGCTTCATAGCTCAACCTCTTTCTCTGGCCAATCCTACCTCTTTTCCCTTTTCTTCAGGTTTTGGTACCCTAACAAGCATCCTGCACCATTGCTCCATCTCAGAGCCGGCTTCCCAGAGCCTCTGCCCTGCAGCAGACTGTCTGCCTCTATGCTCATCGTGCCTAACAGGACCTTTTATACTCTGGATACCAAGTGAATGCTGGCAGTGTAATGGTTGCCAAATTCATTGTAGCAAAACTCTTGCCTTTTCTCCAACTTCGATGTCAGCCCTTTCCATTAGGTGGCAGAAGCTGAATCTTAGACACGACCATCATCAGCCCTTTCCTGGTCTGGGTCCAGGTTTGGGAGGGTCCTGGTGGCAGGATGTGGTGGATCCTCAGTCACATTTTGTCCACATTGGCATTCCCTGGGGAACACTTATTCCCTCTGGATCTTGGTGCTCAAGTTAGAGCTGACTCAGCCCTTGCCCCACCTCAAGTTGACTTTACTTGCTACTTCAGTGCCATTACTGCATGTACTGGGATAACTTGGCTATTTTTATGCATGTCAGGCGTGGGGGAAATGTGTGAGAATGTGTCAAGTACATCCTCCAAGACACACCACCTCTCTTCTCTCCCATAACACTGGGCTGAGGGGAAGGAGTGGAAACACTGGGGGCTTGTTCCTCCCTGGGCTGCTTCACTTTGGAAAAGGGACATCGGACATCGGATTCTTTGTTTTTTGAGTTTTCTGTCACTAGCAAACCTTGCTACCCCTTGCCCCCTGCTGCCCCAACACACTGCCCCTGCAGAACCAGGCACAGTCCCTGGCCAGGGCTGGGGCAGAATCTCTACCTCCTCAGCTCTCTTTACTTCCCTTTCGGCTGCTCTTCTTCCTAAGCCAATAGAATCTTGATTGAGAATCAAGACAATCAAATCTTAACATTGAGGTGACTCCAAACACATTTTTCCAAATAGTTTATCTACGCTCCCTCCTAGGCTTTTGAAATTCAAAAACCGTGAATGGCCTCTTTGTTCTCTGCGTAATGCTGTGTCATCTCTTCTCTGAGACGATGAACATAGAATGCCTGGGTTGCTGCCAAGTGGGGAGGGGCGGTTGGTGGGGATGGGGCGGGTGTAACAGGAAGTTAGAGAAAAATCAGTTATTACATCAAAATATTATTCTACTGCACTGGTGTTTCTTTCACTTGTCTTTTAACTTTGTTTATGGAGTCTTTTGTCATGTAGACATTTATAATTTTTGAACAGCAAAACCTGTCAATCTTTTCCTTTATAAATTCTAGGTTTTGTATCTTTCTTGAGAAAGCCTTCCAATATATAAATTAAAAATAAATTCTCTGATATTTTTCTCAAACACTTTAGAATTTTGCTCTTTACCTTATGCTCTTAAATGCATTTCGAATTAATTTTTTTGTACAGGATAAAAAATTAAGAGGCCTCTCTCTTTCTCTCTCTCCCCTACCCCTTTTAGATAGACAGCTACCATTTTTTAACACTATTTATTTTATAGGCTATTTCCTAACTGATTTAAAATTCCATTTTCATTATCAACTAAACTCTGATAGATGCACAACTCTTATTCTAGACTCTGTATTCCAGAATTTTCCAGATCATAGTAAGGACGAGATAGTTGTATATTGCTCATTCAATTGGCTTCCATTCCTGTGTACATTTTGTGAAAATGAATGTGATTCTAATGTCTAAAAATAACTTTTTCATGCAACATGGCTGCTAAATTCAACAAGGTACTTCATTTTTAATCCACTCAATATAAACCCAGTGAAGTCTTCCAATTCTGGAGAAAAACAAATTGTCTATCCTGGACGCCTAAGAAATTGTAAAAGATAATTTTGACTGTACATAATTTTGTACATTATGAAACTCCATTGTATTCTTTTAATATACTGATAGATAAATTTTGAAATATATTTGAGGATTATTGTACTCAGAGTTTCTGCCTCTTGAGTAAATATTGGCAATTCTATATTCCTAAAGAAGCTTCTATTTTATATAGATTTTCAAAAGATTTGGTTTAAAGTTGTACCCAGCAATTCTCCTAATGTTTAAAATTTAATTCACGTCTTCTTTCTTTCTTCTACTGTTGCTTGGATAACACGTTTCCTTTGATCTCACTGGCTTGAATTTTATGTATTTCATTTTTTTCAAATAACTATATTTTATTTTTATTGATCAAGTTTTCTGTTTTGTTTCTGTTAGATCTTTCTTCTTTTCTGGCTATTCGTTATTTTCATTGACTTTACTATTCATTTTCAAGTTTTCCTTAGAGCCGATGTTGGCCATTTGGCAAGTTCTGGCCAAGAAAAAGTACCATTTTTATGTGTGAGGGAAACATTGGCTCTCCTGATAAAAGAGGATAGAGAAAAGCTGATAAATCCTTTCATATTCTGTTTCTTCCTGCTTGTACTATGGATGTAATGTCTGGAGAACCAGTTGACATCTTGAGAGACAAGGCAAAGACAAAGGGAATTGCAGCAACATTGGTCCTGTTCTCATTTAGCCACTGAACCACTGAGCCAGTGACAGTCTGCTCGACTCCAGACTTCTTTCTGAGTGAAGAAAAACAACAATAACAACTAATTCTCTTTGTTTAAGGTACTATATATATATATATATTGCTACTTGTGAAATATATACAACAAAATAATAACAGACGTATGCCTACTGAATTTATTTATAATCTTTTCTACCATCCAATAACTTCATTTAAGCCTATAAATTTCCTTTTGTCACTTTCATGAGATTTAATATATAAGGCCGGGCATGGTGGCTCACCTCTGTAATCTCAGCACTTTCGGAGGCTGAGGCTGGTGGATCATTTGAGGTCACGAGTTTGAGATCAGCACGGCTAACATGATGAAACCCCATCTCTACTAAAAAAGTAAAAAGATTAGCCAGGTGTGGTTGTGGGCGCCTGCAATCCCAGCTATTCGGGAGGCTGTGGCAGGTGAATTGCTTGAGCCTGGGAGGTGGAGGTTGCAGTGAGCTGAAATCACGCCACTGCGTTCCAGTCTGGGTGACAGAGTGAAACCATGCCTTGAAAAACAAAAAAAAAATAAAAAATAAAAAAATAGAAAAAGATTTAATATATAATGTTCTCATTCTTTTATCAATATTTGTAATTTTCATTGGAATCCCTGTTTAGGATTTTTCTCTTTTGTAGTAAAGAAAAATAATTTCCTTATTTCTCTGTTAATTGCTATTATTGCATTTCAATCTGAGAATGAGCCCAGAGCATTCTGATTGTTAAGGTGTATGCAGACTTCATTGACTTAAAGGTGATCTGCTTGTGAAAATTTCATTGCGTTTGGAAAGGCTGAGCATTTTCTATTCATGAATTTAAGTTTCTGTCTGTTTTTTTTTTTTTTTTTTGAGACGGAGTCTTGCTCTGTCACCCAGACTGGAGAGCAGTGGTGCAATCTCTGCTCACTGCAAGCTCTGCCTCCAGGGTTCACGCCATTCTCCCGCCTCAGCCTCCCAAGTAGCTGGGACCACAGGCGCCCGCCACCACGCCCAGCTAATTTTTTGTATTTTTAGTAGAGATGGGGTTTCACCGTGATGTTAGCCAGGATGGTCTCAACTCCTGACCTCATGATCCGCCTGCCTCAGCCTCCCTCTGTCTGTTTTTTATACCTGCCTATCTATCCACCCATCTATCCATCTTATTCATTTAAATATTTTCAGAATGTTGATTTATTACTAATATCACTGTGTGCTATGTGTTTTTCTTATTTGTGCTCTCAGTTTTTTAAAGTTGCGTGAATATTTTTTACTTTAATTGAGGAATTGTCAATTTGTCCTTGCATTTACAAAAGCTTTTAATTTGATAACTTTTTGTTCATTTCATTGAAGCTCATGACTATTATTTCTTCTTAGTGGATTACACTATTTATCATATGAATACCTCTGTTTTTCTCACAGTTAGTCTTTTCATCTTGATTTCTGTTCCTTTTGATATTAACACCGTTGTATCTGTTTTCTTGTTACTATTTTCCTTGCGTATTATTAAAGCTCCTGGGCTGCATTATTTTAGATGTACCTTAACAAATAGCATAAACTATATATTTTTTCCAATCTTCAAATCTCTGTGTTTTTATAGAGAAAGTTCATTCAGTCATATTTATTTGGAGTAGTAAAATGCGAAGACTTTTTCTAGTCACCTGCCTTTATGTTCCATTCTTTGTAGTTGTTTATTTACCTCTTTCAGATTTTTTGCTGTATTTTTAAAGTTCTCTGTATTTCTGTTTTTGTCTTTTTTCCTTCTCAATAGTTTAGAAGTTATTATCTTTCCATTTTTCTGCATATTATTTATACATCTTTAACATGTGGAATTACTTTTTTTTTTTTTTTTTTTTTTTTTTTTTTTGAGAGGGAGTCTTGCCCTGTCACCCAGACTGGAGAATAGTGGCCCAATTTCAGCTCACTGCAACCTCTGCCTCCCGGGTTCAAGTGATCCTCCTGCCTCAGCCTCCCTACTAGCTGGGATTACAGGCATGTGCCACCATGCCTTGCTAATTTTTGTATTTTTAGTAGAGACAGGGTTTCTCTATGTTGGCCAGGCTGGTCTTGAACTCCTGACATCAGGTGATCCGCCTGCCTCGGCCTCCCTAAGTGCTGAGATTACAGGTGTGAGCCACTGTGCTCGACTGGAATTCATGTATTTTTCTAAAAATACGTAGAGGTAGTCATTATTCTTTAGCTTGTCTTTTCTTCCTGCTTTCTTGTTCCACTGCTGTCCACCTAGCAAACCCTTGGTCTCTCCCATGTCAAAAGTATCTGACATTAAAGTTTAAGATGTTAAGAATTATTTATTTTTTACAAAACCATCACATCAATAATGATTTATATTGAATGATAAATAATACTGGTTTATTTCTACTCTACTATTACTGTTATCTGTATACTTTGGCATTTAGAAAATGCTTTCTGTCTCCTTTACTATTTTTTATAATAATCACTATGTTCAATAAAACTGTCCCGAGATTTGTCAGTATCTTGTGAAAGGCATCTTCCAGCATAGCATCTTACAGGAGGTGTCTCTAGAACACAACTCCTACTTGTTAGCTCACTGCTATGGCCTTAGTTTGGGGCCTTCACATTTTTTGCCTAAGCTTTTTTTGACCTCCTAATTGGTCTTTCTGCTGCCATATGGGACTTAGCATGAGCTGAAAACAACAACAATAACAACAACCACAACAAAAATTACTTTCCCTTAAACCACGGAGATTCTAAAGTTTTTTCTTTTGTGTCAGCTATTGTCACTCATCTTGATTAATTCAATAACCATTATATGTATAACTGCTGATCAGTATCCCACTTCAACTGTGAACAACTTGACAGCAAAATCATGCTAATAGTTGTATCTCTAGTAGTTGGACAGTGTCTGCCTCACAGTAGGTGCTGAATAAGCACTGGACTACTAATACCATAACTGAGTGAATACATGCTGTCCTCCTGGATGGCGGGGGTGAATTGTCACGATATTTAGACCAGACAGAGCCGACCACAGTGCCTGAATGTAGCTTGAGCTCAATAACACTTGTTGATAGCTTGATTTATGAACGCACATCTTTAAGTCTCTCTAACTTGACAGAGAAACATAATACAATCCTATGCTATATTTAAAGGAAACAAAGCACTCAGCACTTCTGTAATATGAACAATGCTTTTCTAAAGTGGGGACATCATCTGGAATCAGTAATTGCAATGTAAAGGCTGAGGGGCGGGCGGACCTCATGCATTCTTTTTCTGATTTGATTATATTGTGACTGCTTGATTATTTTGCTGCTCACTTTTCCTTCCTATAAGATAAGGAAGAAAACTAAGGTGAGTAAAGCATAGTATAATAACCAATAAACATGTGAAAATTCTGGTTGTATTTTCACTACTTTCACTTTCACATGTGATTTTGATTGAACTACTTTAGTAAATGCAAAACACAAACTGGAAGAGAAAGAGTGTGTTAGGCTGTCTTTGTTGTTGTTGTTGCTATAGAAAAATAGCTGAGGCTGTAATATCCTTACAAAGAAAAGAGGTTTAACTGGCCCACAGTTCTGCAGGTTGTACTGGAAGTGTGGCGCCAGCATCTGCTCTGCTTCTGGTGAAGCCTCAGGGAGCTTTTACTCACAGCAGAAGATGAAGCGGGAGCAGACCCATCACAAGGTGAGAGTGGGAGCAAGAGAGGGAGAAGGGGGAGGCCAGACTCTTTGAAACACACCAGATCTCACATGAACTAAGAGAGGACTCACTTATTATCAAGGAGATGCTGCTAAACCATTTGTGAGGGATCCTGTCCCACGATCCAATAACCTCCCACCAGGCTCCACCTCCAACAATGAGGATCACATTTCCACGTGAGGTTTAGAGGGGACAAACTTATAAAGCATATCAAAGAGGGAGAGTGTGGTGTGAGTGTGTGTATGACTGTGCCTTCAGCTTTTATTAGGAGTTACATTTCCTTGCCCCATGTAGGCGTCACACTTTTGCAGTGACATTTCTACAAACGTTTCATTTCTAATAACATCACACACAAACATCCTCATTAAAGCCATGTTTGCCCCCAAAAGCCTTTGCAATGGCACAAGGATGTTTCTGGACTATTGTAGCAGGCACAAACTGTGTCTGTGTGTGCACAGTTCTCTTGACATTGACAGGAAGTTGTGAATTGAAGGCCCCTAATCTCATCTTCTCCCAAGAATAGACCTCCCTTTTGAATGAGATGGATGTGGGGAACAACGTTCCACCTGGAATTACTTCCTCTCCCATATTTCAGTAGCCAGTTGTCATATATTTGTCAATATATACCGCCCCCAGAAAGCTGTTTTGGACTAAATGCAAGGAAGATATACTGAAGCTTAATTTATCTATTAAGTCAACAACCTGCACTTAATTTACAAACAAAAGAAAATAAAGACAGAAAGAAAAGAAATCAAAGGTAGAGACAAAGAAATCAAAATTATAACGTAAAATCAGTCTTTATTTCCTTAAAAACTTTCCCCCAAAGTAATTATATATCTCTACTTAATTGAAAAAAACAATATCCTCTAGTAGGAGACCTAATATATGCTTGGAGCATCTTGAGTGCCAGTGGCTTTACATGTGCACTGTGTTTAATCTTGTGAGGTTGTTTTTCTTCCCCATGTTCACTAATGGGGCATCTGAGACTCAGACAGCTTAAGTGTCCTATGAGTAAAAGCTGTGTATACACGGAGACACATGTACTGGGGGAAGAAGCCAGGTCTGCCTCCCCTCAATGGCCATGCCATCTATTCTGCCTCTAGGCCTCTAAACTAACTGCATTAACTTCTTCTTTCATAAGGTGTTTTTGTTAATATTTTTATCATTGTCATTATGTTATCTGTGCATAGTTTGTTTTATGTTGTGTAGTAAGTAAAGATGACTGATTCCTGGACATTAAGAAGAGGGTAGGGTGTTAGGACACCTTGGTTCCCACCACCCCTTCACTGCTGCCTTACTGTTTGTTTTTGGCTGGGAGTTTCGCTTTTCAGGGAAAGTCAGGAAATCCAGGTTCTATTTTTCATCCTGTTACTTTTCTAAGATCACTTCCAGATGTAGCATGCTATCATTTTCTTTTTTTCTTTTTTTTTGACGGAGTCTCACTCTGTCACCCAGGCTAGAGTACGGTGGCGTCATCTTGGCCCACTGCAAGCTTTGCCTCCCGGGTTCACACCATTCTCCTGCCTCAGCCTCCTGAGTAGCTGGGACTACAGGCACCCATCACCACGCCCAGCTAGTTTTTTGTATTTTTTAGTAGAGACAGGGTTTCACCGTGTTAGCCGGGATGGTCTCGATCTCCTGAACTCGTGATCTGCCCGCCTCGGCCTCCCAAAGTGCTGGGCATGCTATCGTTTTGTATGCCTCAGTCTCCCACCCTAAAACAAAAATGGCAATAACAAGCAGTGATGAACACATACTGAATAAGTAGATTATGAGGTAGGATATGTAAATGCACTTTGAAAATATAAATGCAACTTAGAGATATACATGTGTTTGTGGTTAGATCCGTTCATATATCGTGGTCACAGAATACTTTGCCAAGGGCCCCAACATTCATTAATTTGCTTTCCCTCCCATTTAGCTTTGATCTCAGCCTCATCTAAAGCCCAGCAGAATGGCAGGAAGGACTTGCACCGTGGGCAACGAATCACAATTCTTAGTGAGACAAAGGGCAGAGTGTATGGGTATGGGTGGGTGGCTCAGAGCACTTCAGAACGATTCAGGTAACTGTCTCCCTCTTTCCTCTTCTGGGCATAAATCAAGGGCTCCAGCTTTCTAGGCTGCCAATTCAACACCTTTTATAGGCACTTAATTCACTCAGAAATTAAAAATATATACATATCCCTAGCAGAAAGTACCATTATTCTTCAGCATGACACATGATTTGATTTTAAGCCTTTATGTGTCTTGTCTGTATTCTACTGTGGGTTAGAATCAGTCAAATGTCTGTGATGAACAGCCCTTGCTGTCTGGGCTAGTCACCTCCCACAGAGACTCCACTGATCCCCTCCTCGAGGAATCTTCTCCCACCCCTGTAAAAGTAATCAGCGTAGCTTTTGGTGGGGGCAGCACATGGACAAGTCGGGTGTATGATAAGACCATTGCCCCACGCCCTCCTGCTGCCAGCTCTCCTATCCCCTCTCTGGAAAAGCAACCGTCAGAATCACAAAGAGGACCACGTCGGTCATTGTTGTTGTCAAACCCAGTCTCTCAGGTTTCTATCCTCATCCTCACTTCCCCTTTCCCCATATTCCATATGCCCATACCCTGCCCAGGGTTCCAGGGATCTTCTGGTCTCACTGTGTAGGTCTCACTCCTTCTTTTATAACCTGTGCTTGCTAAGGAAGCTGAAACCCCTTCACCCTGAGCTTTTAGTGATAGGCCACAGCTTAAATTGTCCATCTTTATAAGAGGCATGGTTGCATTTTTAAAGACTTAGAATTTGCAGTTATAAAGAGTACAGTTTTGGGTAAACAAGCCAGAGTGAATTTCTTGGTCAGAGGATTCTTCACAAGGGGCCATCCGATCAAACTTTGAAGGCATCCAGACACATTCTGGAATAAAAGAAACAACGTTGGACAAGGACCAAATGAGTTGATTCTATTCCCAGTTCTGTTGTATGAACTTAAGCATGCGATTGCCCTTCTCTGGACACCACTTCTGAGTGTAAAATGACAGCATGAGATACTCATACAAGGGTTCCTAAGCTGTATTTCAGAGTCTTCCTCCAAATTCAGCTGGTGGAGTTCAATTGTTTTTAGATAGTATTAAGATAGCATGAAGCCAAATCATTAAAAAAATATAAATCTTTCCCTAGACCATACTGTTCCTCCCTATAAAGTCTTCAAAACAGATGTGTCCATGGATAGAAATGGCCAAAAGCAGTAAAGTGACACTTACCTGTCAAATAAACTCTGTTATCAGCCCCAGTACAGGAAAGTGGGTCTGCTCCAGGTACCCCCCAAAATCTCCCCACCATCCTTGAAGCCTGATCTCTACTCCTACCATTGTACTGTGTCCTGTTCAACTGGCTGGTGGGCAGCAGACTGCAAATAAGAGGTTGCTAGGGCCCACGTGCACCAGAGCTACTCATACATGTGATGCATGGGGGTGGGGGATGGGGCTAAACCACTGTCCCACGTCTGCCAAACTAGACTAGAGATTAGCACAAGATGGGAAGTTGTCCACATCCAGAGGGCCAAGAGAGGCTTCTCTAGGGGAATGACCTAATTCACCGTCCATTCCACTGTATAAACCTTCAGAAATATCAAATTTTATTGCTTTCACTTTCTTACTCAGAATCAACAGCAATGATCTCAAATTCAGTTCAAACTATATAGATATTCAAGACTCTCCAGTTTAGGCCCAAACTCTGTGAACTCTCAGTACTCTTGAACCACAGCCTCAAATTCATCCACGTTGGATCATTGCTGATTTCCACAGAGCTTTATGTTCACATCCAGCCTTTACCATGCTATTCCCTTCGGTTTAAATAAGTTCCTACTTTCTTTCATTCCAAACTGATCAAGACCAATGTTGCTCTGGGAGTTCTCACCGACCATGCCAGGCTACCATGATCTTTGCCTTTTGAGTTCCAGTTTCACTTAAAGTATAGCCAAATATATTGTAAGAGAAAGAGCAGGCTCTTGGGTGTTCAGAGACCTGGCTAGTTACTCTCTGTACAACTGGGGATAAGTTAGTTAACCTCTTTACTTGAAAATTAAGGATAATAGTATTTATCTTCTAGAAACACTGTAAAGATTAAACAAAATGACATGTGGAATTTTCACGCAGAAGCCATTCATGAAGTGGTGTTTTGCTCCCACTTCCAGAGCCCCAACCTTTGGAAGAAGACGGATTTGGTCCATTATGATTTCCTCTATGACCTTATTTTAATTCCAATTTTATATCAACACTGGCTACTTGGTTTTTTTTTTTAAGCAAACGGCTTCAAATGCCTACATCTCTGCCTAAGGCATTCTCTCCCACAAGCATCACATACTATCCAGACATTTTCATTGTATCAGGGAAAGTCATGTGGGAAGGGCAGGAAAGCAAGGACATTTCTACTCATGGCCCTCCAGATGGACGCCTTTAGTCCAGATCCTCTGAGGTGTGAGGGACAGAAGCTCAACTCAAACTAACTTAAGCAAATACAGGATCAGGAATTCCGAAGGGTGGGTGTCTGGGTCCATACATGACATGTCCTCCTTCCAGTGATGGCCTCTCCTCTTGTTCCTTCTTTCCTTTTTGTTGACTCCATTTCCTTGCAGAGTTCTCCATGCATTAGGAAAGATGTCCTCTAGCTGCAGCCCCTCTTTCCCCAAAGCACCTGGAAATTTCTCAGGAAAGAAATTGATTGACCAGGCCAGGGGCCTGTGCCCACTCTTATGCCAAGAGTAGAGCAGTGCCTACTCCAACCACATCCAACTGATTCCCAGTGTTCTGGGGATCCAGATGCAATAGCCACCCTGTCTACTACAGACCCAGGAAAAATATCCCTGACAGTAAGCATCCTGAAGGCACTGACTCACACTGTGAAGTTCATGTTGAATATTATCCAGCACACTGATTGGTTTTTTCAAGCAAGCTGATCCTAAAGACCGGGAGCCAATATGTCTGCATGCCGATCACTGTACTGGGACATTTATAACCTTCATTTTAATGAATCTACAACAACTCTGTGCAGTAGATATTATTATTTCCACCTTAAGGATGAGGCGGGATGAGATGATGTGAGAACACTGAGCATTACTGGATTGAACTTGATCAATGGAATTAGACTCGAATCCAGGTCTTCTGATTTTAAATCTTAAATTACTTCTGTTATACCGCTCTATGGTAGTTCTTCTTTTTGAGACGAAGGTGATAAATATAAATCAAGGCCAGATGACTATGCCTGTAATTCAATTAGAAAACACTGAAAACTCCTTTTATAGGACTTTGGGCTTACATCCCTGTGTCCTTAATTTCTGGGCTGTTAACAGTTACACGTTCATTTTAATATCAGGTTAGGCAACTTATCAGTAAATCAGAAAACCTGCTGCTCTAAGTCAAATTCTCAAAGTAGACTCACATAATTCAGACATTACCTGTGCCTGGACCCATTCCATTCCCATCCAAAGTGACCATGCTCAGAGCCCCATCCAAGATGGCTGCAGCTCTCCCTTTCTGGGGAGAGTCCCTTTAAGGTAGGAGGCTGCCTTCTTCCCTCCATGGTTTTCACCCTCCCTGAAGTGGCATTGCAAGTCAAAGCTGAACCCGGCCCAACCCCAGATGTGTGAGGGCAGGCTGGCTTCCTCTTCCCCTAGGGCAGGCTCCTCCAAGCTTCTGGGCATGTAAGATCACCCACCGCATGGAGCCTCAGCAGAGGCAGGCCACAGCAGGCGGATGGCAGCAGAGCAGCAGCTTTTGTTAAGTCCTGAACATTATTTCAGCACTGCTCTTTAGATTTAAGCTCCTGCAGTTCTTTCCATAATAGCTGATAGAAATAAAAAACACTGCCTCCACACCCCTTCCTCCCTCACTCACAGGCACACACACACCCACCTCCTCCTCCTCCTCATGGTGGCATTCTGTCTGCCAGTCCTTCAAGCCTGGCCCACCATGTGTGAGTGATTATGCATCCCCTCTCCTATGTCTGCTGTCAGGGTTCAGCTGGGATTTGGACAGCAGGGCAGCCAGGTCCCACAGTGAGCTTACTGGACTTATTGTCTATCGTTGGGTAAGGTGACAGGTGTGCATGGGGGCAGTTTACAGAGAATCAATCCCTATTTGTACTAGCTCATTGCACACAGTGCAGATTCCTAAGCTGCCCGATGATAAAAGGTTTATGAAATGCAATCCTAGCTGCCCTCTCCAAAGGAGTTAAAGACCTCATCTGTTTCCCCTTCCTTATTTTTTATTTTTATTTTTATGCCCCTTCCTTGTTTCTTATCTGCAAACAGAAAAATCATGTCTGTAGTAAAGTTCTTCTAACTTCAAGCAGTGTGGGCGGCGAAAAATTATCATTCTGTCTAGAATTTAAGGTCCCTTTCCGGACATTAATTTTGTCTTACGCCATTCATCCTCCTCTGCAAAAAAAGTGGACTCATGAACTGGGAAGTAAATGGTGCATAACATAAATCTGGCTAATGCAAAAGGCAAAGTGAGTCCTCCAGGCACCTGATGAGAAGTACTTGAGCCTTCTAACTCAGAGGAAGGAGCTCTGATTGTTGAGGAGGGAACTGCGATTTCAAAGTGTCCCCTTCCAGTCATAGCTCCCCCCAATCATAGCTTCCCCCAGTCAGAAGTTCTTTAGTCATTGCCTCACTTCTACTGGCAGAAATCTCTAACCATAGTCACGACCCACCCCAAAGCAGAAGGACCAAGCTGTGCATTCTTTGGGGTAGTTGCAACAATGGAGATTCTCAGTCCTAAGCCTGATAGATCCTGAGACTAGAACGGAAAATGGAAAGGAAGTTTGCTCACTGCATTGATGAGACCTGTTCTATTAGGCAACAGATGTGCTTGGTTGAATGAAACCCTTCTGTGTGCAGCCTAGGATCAGCTTTTCGATTTGTAATTACAGCAATGAGCAGCTGACTGATCCAACATGCCTGTATTGGTGATGCTGTGTTAAACCCAATAACAAAGGAGGGAAAAAGATGCCTTCTCTAGAAGGAGGTTAATGAAGTGCTTTTGTGAAACCTGGAGGCCATTGGGAAATTTTACTTCATGTGGCAAATTCAAGCATTGAAAGAGCTATAGCTCTCAAGATAGTTTAGCATTTAGCAGTGTTCAGAACCCAAATTAGACTTCTGGTTCGGCAATCCCTGAGGATATATTTTACCTCAATGAATGCACAAAGCATGATGCTGAAACAGCTCTGTCCAGGAGTCTTAGTTCCCAAGCACAGATAGCTTCTACCAATGACACATGGTAGGCCACATCCATCTCAATTTGGTTAAAACAGTAAAATTAATGAAAATTAGTTGATGGTTAGGCTATGGTTGGGATGGGGGTGTAATTGCTATCCTGTTTCAGATGTGGAGTTGAAATGACTCAACCTAATCTCGCAGCCCCTAGGGGACAGAACTGGGATTTGGACCCCAAGCAAAGCAGCCCTAAGTCTGTGCTCTCATTCAACAAGTCATGTCAGTGACACCCAGTGTCTGTGCCTGCCAGGTACCAGACATGGTTACGTCACCTGTGTGCAGAAAGTAACTGCCAAGGTTCATATTGTGCTAAGGTTCATTTAAAAAAAATATTTTCAAGCTTTTATTGCTGTACAGAAGGGTAGGATGGGGGATCTCAGAAAAGTCACTAGAACCTCAAATATACTTGGTATACTTCTAACTCTAGTTTTTTTTTTTTTTTTTTTTTTTTTTTTTTTTTGAGACGGAGTCTTGCTCTGTCACCCAGGCTGGAGTGCAGTGGCGCAATCTCGGCTCACTGCAAGCTCCGCCTCCCGGGTTCACGCCATTCTCCTGCCTCAGCCTCTCCGAGTAGCTGGGACTACAGGCGCCCGCCACCACGCCCGGCTAATTTTTTTGTATTTTTAGTAGAGACGGGGTTTCACCGTGGTCTCGATCTCCTGACCTCGTGATCCACCCGCCTCAGCCTCCCAAAGTGCTGGGATTACAGGCGTGAGCCACCGCGCCCGGCTCTAACTCTAGTTTTTAATTCATGGTATTCTTGTCCAGCAATATCCTTCCCTCTGCCTCAGATCTAGGATCAGAGTCACTCTCAAGGTGTTCATGACTCCCATCATCTCCAAAGAACTTTACAAAACTATCATAGAAAACGGCCACCTATCATGTGCTGTCTGATGAAATTAATTATATGTACCAACAATTGGAAACTCAGTTAAGATTGAAAGCAGTATATGAGTCTTCCTGTAGTTTTGTATCAACATATGTATTGTTTTGTAATGTTTATTAATAATCTTGTATGCTATTGAAAATGACAAAAAGATTATACGCTAGGATGCTTAATATCTATTTGAGTCCCTCACAGTATTTAGCACAGGATATTATTTTTGAAGTTGATCTAAGCTGAAAATGCTTAGGTTTAAATCCT
Organism: Symphalangus syndactylus; assembly: GCF_028878055.3. Lineage (NCBI taxonomy): Eukaryota > Metazoa > Chordata > Mammalia > Primates > Hylobatidae > Symphalangus > Symphalangus syndactylus. Next base: position 148,404,961 of record NC_072425.2, read on the forward strand.
GATTCCATTCCTTAACTGTTGTGTGGCTGTGGACAAGCTTTTTCTGAGCCTCAATGCCCTCATCTATAAAATGGGGATGATAATATCACAACTTCATAAGTTGTGAGGATTTAATGAGAAAAATGCATGCAAAACACTGAGTATCACGTCTAGCACATTGCAAATAAATATCAATAAATGTCAACTCTGATGATTAATTTCTTATCATTTGTACACACACGGGAGCTTAATAAACATTGTAACTGTATAGATTTATTATAGTTCAGGGTGAGGACATTTACAAATGCTATTGTCCACCTCTCCTGATTGGGACTAAAGACTTACCAGTGGCCCATGATCTTTATCATCATTCTGGAGAGAAATGAAATGGTGGTGAAAGGAAGCCACCTTCCTTCTGCACTGCACTGTTATCACCTGCCGTCACGGTTGTTCCAAAGCATTTAATTACACGTCACTGTGCTGAGCACCGCACAAAAAGACTCATCTACAGATAAAATTCTTGTCCATTGGGAGCTCACAATATCAAGGACATTTTGATAGATATGTGAATTAGAACTTGATGGCAAGAAGAAAAAAAAAATGCCAGTTAACATAAAACATCTTTAAAATGAGAAGGAGTATAATAAATTATTCCAGTTTTATAATTTTATAGACAAGAAGCCAAGGTTCACAGAGGTGAAAGGACCTGCCTGAGATCTCTTGGTTGTGCAGAACCATGAGTAGGATCTTGAGGTCCCCAGATCTTGAGGTCCCAGGGCCCCTTCCTCTCAAGGTCACAAGATCCCACATTCCAGGCAGTATTGTTCTTATTCATACACAGCACAAGATAAATTTCTGGGAGGCCAAGGCTGGAAGGACTGCTTGAGGCAAGGAGTTTGAAACCAGCCTGAGCAACATAGTGAGACTTCATCTCTATAGAAAATTAAAAAAAAAAAAAAAATTAGCTGGGCATGGTGGGTAAGGCAGGAGGGTTACTTGAGCCCAGGAGTTCAAAGTTGCAGTGAGCTGTGATTGCACCACTGCACTCCAACCTGGGTGACAGAGCAAGAGTCTGTCAAAAACAAAAACAAAATAGAAAGAAAAAAGAAAAAAACCAAGGTAAATTGTACACCTTAGACATGTGCAAAATGGCAGTGATGTTTTCATTTCACCTCTGTACACTAAAATACAAACAGACGATGAGTACTTTTCTTCTATGCAGTCTGAAAATACATTAACATTTTTATGGGGTTACAAGGAAGTATAATAATTAGCGGTGGAGTTCTAGAAGAATATTTTTAAAATGTGTGTCAAGGCATAGTAGGGGTATGAATGTGTCAGAATTAGCTAAGGACGGTTCTGTGAGAAGCTACATTTTCTTTTTCTTTTTCTTTTTTTTTTTTTTTTTTCTCGAGACAGGGGCTGGCTCTGTCACCCAGGCTGGATTGTAGTGGCGCAGTCTCGGCTCACTGCGATCTCTGCCTCCCAGGCTCAAGCAGTTCTCCTGCCTCAGCCACCCAAGTAGCTGAAACCACAGGTGTACACCACCATACCCAGATATTTTTAGGGATTTTTTTTAGCAGAGATAGGGTTTCACCATGTTGCCCAGGCTGCTCTTGAATTCCTGAGCTCAGGCTACTGGCCTTCCTCGGCCTCCCAAAGTTGTGGGATTGCAGGCGTGAGCCACCGTGCCTAGCCAGGAGCTACATTTGCTAGATTTTTTGTCCACATCTTCTAACTTGCTTCTCATAAAGGGGAAGCCAAAAATTAGAATAAACTTCCAGGCCCTAGAATTAGATCTCTTAAGAAATCATTTATATCCATTAGTTTATTTCTGTTCAGTTTTTATTCTTTCCTATCACCGAGGAGGTTAATGTCTTCAACTCTCTGAGGAACTACACAAAGTTTACACTCAGAAAGCCCCTCCGCATGTCTAACCTGAGTCTTTCTCGCTGCAGTTTAAATCACGGATGCTTCTGTTATTGCTTTAGTGGATGTGGATTGACCAAGTCATGGGGAATAAACTCTTGCTTTGTTTTCTTTTGAAGAAGGTTCTCCATCTTCAGACTGTAGAGCTTCTTCTCAAATACTAGGTACTTTGTACCTTTTCATTGTATCATATACACATGGATGACTTTAGGAAATTGATTTTTAAAAAGTGAATGAAAAAGAGGAGTAACATAGATGTTCTGAAACAGAAGTGACAGGAGGAGAAAATTGAAAGTTATTTACTATTTTCAAAGCAACTAAGTAGAAAGGTTGATGAAAGAGAGAAAAAAAAGCTGTCACTGAATGATATTTCCATTGGAGGGTAAAATAGGTACCAACAAATGAAATTTGACTCATCTTTACAAGTTTCACTGAGCATGAAAATGTCCCTTTAAAATTTCCCATAAGCCATGGCTGGCTATGGGATTTTTCCAGTGCAAAGGGAATCTGAGTTCAGGAGGCCAGGGAATGCCAGGGGGAAAGGGATTTTCTGATACTCAGAAGACTCAGAGACTGTCAGTTTAAAAAATGAAAGTAATATAGAAGGGGCAAAGTGGCATTTATCATTCTATCTCTCCAGGCTCCTGTCTCTTTAATCAGCTAGCCTGATTTGCCCAGTAAATGATTCCTGAGAGTGTGTGTGTGTGTGTGTGTGTGTGTGTGCCCGCGCGCGTGTGTTGTAGCTCTGTCAATCCTTGGATTAGAACCAATGATTGCAGCTTGTAGGAGGGCTGTCCAGGGCCAGATTGTACAATGTGTCTCAGTGCCAGACTATGAGTGGAGATAATTACGGAGAAGTCATACTCTCTCACACCCTCGGCTTTCTTGTGTCCTTCAGCAAAACAGTGGATTTAAATCTCCTTGCACAAGCTTGAGAGCAACACAATCTATCAGGAAAGAAAGAAAGAAAAAAACCGAACCTGACAAAAAAGAAGAAAAAGAAGAAGAAAAAAAATCATGAAAACCATCCAGCCAAAAATGCACAGTTCTATCTCTTGGGCAATCTTCACGGGGCTGGCTGCTCTGTGTCTCTTCCAAGGTAAGAGCTTGCTATTGATTTGCCTTCGGTAGACCCAGGAATTGTACAGTGTGCTTTATAAGATTTGCAGACTCCCCGAGTCGGCTGTGCTGCGCTGTTTGCAGGTGGAGGAGAGAGCGTTTAGACAGCATGGCTGGGACTTCATTCTCCCGACTAGGCTGTGAGAATATTGATTTGATTCTGGCTGCTACCGGAATGGGGGAATGTATGTGCATAAGTAAAACGTGTTTGGTGCTCCCGTTAGGTCTGCGGTTGTGTGCTAGGCTCCCTGGCTTCACGCACATTCTTGCACACATACACAACGGAGCACACATGTAAGCAGGGGGAAATGACAGATTCGGACGGCAACAGCGTTGCTAATGTGTTGCTTATGCGACTGGGAAGAAATTACAAGAGGAAACTTTAAATATCGGCCAGCGAACTTGCCAAGCTTTTAAAAGGAGCAAAGGGGAAAATGCAGGCTAGAAAGAATCAGGTGCTTCCTGTGAGGTTCTGGTCAGCGATCCAGCTTCAAGGGATGAGTCAATTTGCAGCAGCGGGGGACAACTGTATTAGTTTTAAATGTGTTCGGGGGTGTGTTTGTGGCTGGGGTCGGAGGTGTGGATAACAATCAGATAAAAGGGAGGGGAGCCGGGGCTCTGAAATTCTAAAAAGCTTTTCGAAGTTGAAGGGAGAGAGGCAATAAGAGTCGAATGCTAATTTTCTGTTTATTTATCGGCTGAGCCGGGAGCCCTGGGGGCTGCAGTTGAGTGCAAGCTTTGATGTTCCCAGTGCTGTGTTCTGTGCATTTGGAATCAGCCTCCACCTTCAGTCCATTTGCTGCACCGTGCCCCCCCACACCCCATCCCGGCTCTCACGTCCGTTCGTTCCAGCAACAGAATTATCCACTAATCTTCTTGCTCCCACCTGCCCTGTCCTTTGGGGTAACCAGTTTGCCTCTTTCCTATTAAACACAGCTAAAACTCGTAAGGATCGAGACAAGCTGAGAAACTTTCCCAGGGTGGCCCAGCAGGGCTGTGGGGGAGGAGCCCTCTCTCGGGAGGTGAGGCTCAGTCCTATGCAGTTGTATCCCCAGAGGAAAGTTCCCTCTGACCCAGTGAAAAACGATGGGGAGTCCCACCCCCTCGCCCTCTTCTCCCCCCTGCAGTATGGAGTTCTCCTGATCTGAGCTGAGTCCTGAGCTGTAGTCCTGCTGACTCTTCTCCGAGGTTAGGATTTAGGGATTGCTGCTGTCCTCTTGACAGAGGTTGCAGTGGCTGCAGTGTGGATCCACGTAAGGTGGACAGAGAGACCAGGCTGGAAAGATCAAATGTGTACACCCTTGACTGGGGCTCGATGAAGAAGGCAAGGGGTGGGGACAGGAGGGATCCGTGTCGGATGATAAGGAAGTCCAAGGTGGTGAATCTTGCAGGGATGCCCATGATGTCGTCTGCTGCACCCAACCCCAGGAGGCACGGGCCTCAGGATCTCCCTGCTCTCCCCTAGGGGCTTTGGTGGGTGTTTGAGTGAAGGGAGTCAACTTGGAGGCATCCTTGATTGACTCCTCTTATATAATGTGGAGCAGTATCAGTGTGTGTGTGTGTGCGTGCGTGTGTGTGCACCCCTGCTTGTTCTGGGTGCGCAAGAATGAAGTGGGGAAGCTGAGTTCAGGACCGGGCAGTTTCGGAAAAGCAGTTTCTATGGGAGCTGACAGCAAAAATGAAAACTAAGCAGGCAAGGGGTAGGGTGAGGGGTCAGAGGTAGGGAGAGGGAAGGTCCCAAGCCCTCAGTAATTTCTATCTGTCCTGAGATCCATGTCTCTTCTGTCTGTGACATCAAACTGGAGACAATGACCAAACTTCCACCATCAACAGCTCTGCTGGCTGCATGCCAGGAGCCCCAGGGCCATACTGAATTTACATATAAATTAGCATACGTGATTTTTTTTTTCATCAGAATAAATGCAGGGAAGCATAATATTTGCTCATACTTTGAATCATCTCTGAATAGATGAGTAGCAAAGTGGTGGTGCAAATTTAAGGTGCCATCAGATTTTGTGGTCGTTCCTAACTTGGGGTAGGGGTGGCGGCCACAGCACTATCTCAGACCTTACTTATCACATTCTACCAAATCCTGAATTTCTCACAAAGAATGATGGCCTTATTTGTGCTACCCTCACCCAGTCAGCCCTGAATAGGCTTCAGTGTGTCGTAATAGAACAAGGCTGCCCAATTTTAAGGCAGAAAGACCCCCAAAGACCCGCATATTGCATGCCAGTCAGATGTGGCAAAGGTGATGTCTGTTTTCTCTTTCAGAGGAAGGAAACTGAAGTCTGCCAGCTATCTCTTATCAAACTTGCAGAATTACTGAGGCAGCCCAGGTCTTGCCTGCAATAATCCACCTCTATTGCATTGACCCAGTGGGACTAGTTAGAATGCAGTACACATTCCAAGGCGATTTTTTCTTCTCGTCTGTTTTTGTTTTAAGCTGGTTCTTCCTAGAGCTGCTACTTCCTGTGCCTCCTGCCTCTTGAAAAGGTGTCTGGTGCTAGTGACAGGTTAGGAACCCCTCCCTGACCTGCTCCTCCCCCCAACCCAACCAGCAACCATGATCCAGCTTAGGTAGGGAGGGGGGTTTCTGAGGGAATCAGCACTGATTAGTGACGCCGACAGGAGGGGCGATTAGCTCCCTGGGGCTCTGGCCCTAAGATACACCAGAGTTGATTAAGTAGAGGCATCTCTTTCCTGGGAGCAGACGCTACAGAACTGGATCCGGCGCTGTCCTTTGCAGCACACCCACCGCCCACCTTCTGCCACTGAGAGCCTCTGAAAGGAATGGCTGCTTGTGCTGCAGCTTCCTCTTTCTAGAAAACCGACCATTTCTCCTTCGAAGGATTGTTGTTTCTTTTAACACCTTCCGATTTGCTCGACTAGGTTCCTCTCTTACCTTTCTCATTTCCTCACCTCTCTTCACATCCTGCATCCACTTAGCAGCTAGCTTGAGACACAGGGCAGAGGAGAAGGAAAAGGTGCCTCGGCAAAGTTCACACTCCCCTTCGCGCAGCACCCAGGAGGTGGGTGGTGGGCGCCGTTCAGCTGGGCAGGCCGGCCAGGTTCCTGCCATGCACAGTACACATATTGTGCCAGCAGCAGCTTGAGCTGGGCAATGCTTCTGAGATTCATGGGTGGCAGATGAGACCATAACAATATTTACTGGCAAAGTGGAAACCTTAGCCTGGGATGATGGGACGCTGGGCCTGACACAGGCAGGCATTGCAGGCTCTTGGAAGCATGGCAGTAAGGGGAGGGGGTCAGGGAGCCTCATCCAATGGAACCTGCCTGCCAGGCTTGGGGCTGCCCACTTGGGGCAAGTTCCTGGCAAGGCGTGCACAGTGGCACAAATGTAGCTCACCTCCACCCTTTGTATTAGGAGGCCACTTCACCAACGGGGATGGCCCTCTGAGCTTTCGCTCGAGCGGCCTGGGGAGCGTCTGCCTTGGCCAGCAGGTCGCGCTGCATGAAGACCATTCTTGAAACTGCAGCTTTAGTTACCAGGCACAGAGCCTGGTCCTGGTCCTGATTCTTCCCATTTTTGGTTCCCTTAAAGCCAAATATAAGCCCCCAAATCTCGTCTTATCAGCTGCAATGTGCAGTCCCTGACTTCTGTTCTTTCTCAGTAACCTTCTTCTGTAGCGCTGGTTTTAATTCAGGCGTCCTGAATAGTGTCTTCAGTTGTGTCTCTTGGGTCCCTGCCTGAGGTGATAGGGTCTAGATTGCCTGCTGGCAGTTCCCTGGGTTCTGCTCTCTGCCTGCATGCCGTCTGCCAGGCTGGTACTGGCTCCTTTTCTTGATGGGCCAAACAACCTAGTGTTGATTTTAGCCAAAACTTGTCCCTTGGGATGAAGTGAGCTCTCTCAATATCCCAAGAAATGGCAGAATTTCTGAATCAATATGGGGCACATGATTCTGACATGTGCAAGAAACACATGCTGGAGAGATTTGCAATGCTCTTGCCATTCAATCATAGTAGAGGCACACTTTGGGTAGGATGAACAGGTCTGTGATTTGGCTTTTTTCCTAGTATTTTGGATTCAAGCTCATGATCTGCTTCTGTCCACAAACTAGAATGCTGAAGGTCAACAAACAAACAAACAAACAAACAAAAAACCCACATTGCTCTCTATCTTGCTGTAGCAGAGATCCTACGAATGCTTCAAACACGCAATATGCATGGTCTCCAGATTTCAAGCCATTTCTAGTGGTCTGAACATAGCTCCATGGGGGACATGTACATCTAAGCTCAAATTTCTCTGTTTTCTGTAGGGAAAAATCTTTCCCTCTGCGGGCCTATCTCCCCACCTGCCCGCCAGGCAGGGGAGCGACTCCCCTGGGTGTTGTAAGGACTCATTAATGCTTGTACCACTCCAAACATGTGGTGCTAAGTGGAACTCCATGCTGAGATTATATTTATGCAGTTTACTTCCTTTCTGCTCTATTGTCTTGTTACAGGTTTACTTTATGTCTATAGTCATTTGAAATTCAATAAAACCAATTAAACATACAAAAATGAAAGCATAAAGTAATAAAGAAGTCGGTGGCATACAGTTTGGCAGGGTCAAAGGGTACCATCCTAGTGTTCCTAGAAGCGTCTCCTCCCCATTGTGGGAGGGTGCTTCATCTTATCAGAGAGTGCACTGGGGAAGGGCAGAAGGGCTTTAGAAGGCAGTTGCGGGGAGCATGCCTCCCATCCCTTTGCAAAAGGAGGCTTCAGTGTGGGACTGCAGTGTGAATGGTGGAGAGGGGGAGCACTAGGGAGGATGGAGCTGCAGGTAGGAGTTTCAGAAAAAATAGCTCTAATCTGGATTGGCAAAGGGTGGGAAAAAAGAGCTCTAGCTTCTGCTTTGACTATGATTTTGGTCAGTAACCTCTGAGAACTTTATTTTTTCTTTCATGTATGTATGTATGTATGTATGTATGTATGTATGTATGTATGTCTTTATTTATGCAACCTTCTGGATTAAGCCTGCTCTTGCTACCACTGCTTAAACTGAAAAGATATAGGAGTACATCCGTTTTCCTTCCCATTCTCTCTCCCTCCTTCCCTCCTTCTCTCCTTCTGCCCACTCCCCCTACTTCTCTGTTCTTCACCTTAGCTTTTTCTCTTTCCATTTTTCTATCTTCCTTTTGTTTTTCCTTCTCCTCTATGGGAAAAGTAATTGATCAGTTGACAGATCTAGGTCAAGCTGGCAGGGGTTGCTCTGCTTCATGCAGGCTTGCCTAGGAGAAGGAGGGGAGAGCCTGTCTTCACAGTTCACAAGGAGCCCAGCTGATGTGATGGAAGCGGGGAGGGAGGCCAATGGACCATGGGCGAGTTCAGCCCTCCCCAAAAGGTTCTCTGGGATCCTATTAATTACAGAGTCTTCCATTATTTGGTATCTCTCACACTCTAATTTTCCATATCAAATTTATCTTTGCCTATTTCCTGCTTTTTTTCTCAGCTTCTATAAGCTGCCTGTTTCGGTTTTTCTTTTTCTTCTTTCTACTTGCCCCTCCTTTCTCTTCTCCTTTTCTACTGCTTCTAAAATCATGACAGGAGATCACAAAATCTCCCCTACTTAAGTCATATTAGAGAAATGGCCTTTTGTTTATTTGCAAGTGGAGAAACAGAAACCCTGCCAGAAGAGCTCTGTAAGTCATTTGCAAACTGCAAAACAAACCAACAAAGATTCACATTTTCATTGCGGAGAAGAGAGTATTTCAAGAGAGACTGTCAAGCTAAGAAATCAAATATTGGAAAACACATTCTTCAGCTCTGTTACTAAGGACATCTTAGGTTACTAAATTTGATTTTTTTTTTTTTTAGCTTCTGTGAGAGTATTGCCCTTTGAGATAATAAAAGACTGATCAAAAGACTGCTGGTTTTGGCTTTACTTACTCATTCAAATTCACTCTCCAGCGGTGCTTCCTTTGCTCATCTTGGAAGTGTCACCAAACTCTCACCCTAACACAAAATCTATCTGGTTGTTTATTTGTCCACTGGCTCAGTCACATCCAAGTGTTTATTGAGTGCCTACTACGTTCGGTGCATTGTTTTAGGTGCTGGAGATACAACAGCGATGAAAAAGCAACTAACGAATAAGACCAAAGACCTAGTTGCATCTCTCAGATTTGGCTTGGCTTGGCATCCTTTGTCATAAATGGAAGGCAACAATAGCAGTATCAGAAGCAAGGGTGGAGACTCCATGACACAGCCTCTGGCCTCCTATGCAAGTGATGATGGATGGCAGGAAAGTAACTAGCCCTCAATCCTTGTTTTGAGACAGGGGTTTGGGGAGAGGACGTGCACACCCTGGCTCTGGGTTCTCATAACACAGAGATGCTGCCTTTGCTACTCCACACAACCTCTTGTAGAAAAGGAGCTCATGGATGTCTTTGGTGTATATAGGATGGGGAACGCTGCTGTGAGTTCACTGTCTTTGTGGTTATTGTCTTGTGTGTTTGAGTCACTGGTTGATGCTGAACATCACTGTCACCTCTCTGGCCTCTCCACCTCCTTTACGCCCTGACTTCTGCACAGAACCGGAGGGCCAAGAAGATAAAGGGAGAATACCAGATAAGGCCAGGGAAGAATTTGCCTCAGACAGCTTTTCTGCATGAGGCAAATACTATTCATCTGACCTCCAGGAGGGATTCAGAATTCAGGGTAGAGCTAAGATAACCTTCTCTATGAGAACCCTTTTAATTTGCCACCCAATCATCACGTCTTCATTTAGAGTTCCTGGAATAATACAAATACATTATTAACAAAAGGAATTCCTTTGTTTTCTTCTGGTGGGATACAATGTTTTGGAGGTCACATTGCATAGTTGTTCTCCTACACACCCATCTTCATTCAATCCATGGATTGTGTTTGCAGCACTGTGTGTACAGAGGTAACAAAGCTGCTCTGGTGCTCATGCTGTGTACTATAGCTGCACCCTGAATGCTTTAGGAGGGCTGCTGCTATCTGCATTTCCATCATGGTGGTGGTGATTATGCCTAGGTTTTCTCATGAACAAGAATAGGTAATTACCTTTCTCATAAACCCATGATTCTTCCAAGTCCAGTGGTCTAGAGCAATTATACATCTCCCAACTTGATCTCAGAAGTCAGAATGATCCTCAGCGGGTAGGTGCAATCTGCATTTATTTGCAATACTCTGTCTGTAAGCCAGTGGTTTGCAAACTTGCCATACCATAGAATCACCTGGGGAACTTTATAAAAATACCAATGTCTGGACCCTATCACAGACCAATTAAATCAGTATCCCTTTGAATGGGGCCCTACACTGATATTTTTAAGAGCTCTCCGAGAAGGCCTAATCTGTAGTCAGGTTGAAAAGTGTACCTCTAAAGCCATCTGAACATGTTCAAAGACCTTGGGTAAGACACATCCCCTATATGGGCTTCAATTTTCTCACTCTAAAATAAAACACTTGGACTAAGAGATTTTCAAGTCTCGTTCCAAGTTCAACATTTGGCAATACTGCAATTAGTCTTTTTGAGTATAGTTATTGATAGGTAGTGGTGCTAAAAGAAAATACTCAGCACCGGCCTCTGCCTGCAGGAAGGTAAGAATATAAACAGCATCACAGACGAATGAACAGAGTCAGAACATGTAAGTGATGTGTGTACATGCAAACTCTACATGCTATCTCATATATCTGATGTTGTGTATTCATATATGCATGCATTTACTTACCTGTAAAGCATCCTTAGAATGGAAGGACAGGATTAACTTGTCATGGGTAGGGGGAATAGAACTGATAATGACTCTCAATTGATCAATTCCTAAGCCTTCCTACAAGAGAAATTCAGGAGGCATTTGATTGAGGGTAAGAAAGGAATGTGTTTGAGCTGGATTGGAGAGTGCTCAGCAATGACGAGCCTTAGAAGAAGCTCCATCCCTAGGTGTGAGGATTACATATTTCTCTTCTACCTAGCCTCCCTGCCCCTCCCCAGGAATCAGTTATCCAGCTGCGTGGCTTACACTACTCCCTCCTTCTCATGCTCAATAAAGACTCATGCTCAGAACCTCAATGACAATTTTGCAGCTTCATATGTTAGGTAGAAGTGATGCTGGCTCCACTCACATGGCCGGGAAAGCTCCTGTGGTGTGTGCAGGAGTGAAAACTTGTTTGTTTTCTGATGGAGTCAGCAGATCTAAGAGGCACATTAGAGCAGGGCTACTGGCAGATTTGTGCCAAGTTTAGTCTCTGGGTAACCCACACACCCACCTGGCTGCCCAGAGTGTTCATACTGCTGTGCCAGACAACTCCTGATTCACAACCAGCTCAGGCTCAGAGGGACTTTCAAGATACTTTATTTCAGTTCCTCGTTTTGGGCTCTGACCCCTCAACAATGCAGCTGCAGTGGTCCTCCAGCCTCTGTCTCCAATGACAGGAACTTGCATGTCTTCAGAAGTCCATTGCATGTGACTGTCAGATTTCAGGAAGAGAGGAGGATGGGAAGGAGAGGCAGGGGAAGAGGAAGGAGAAGGAGATTCTGCCTTCTTATAGAAACCAGCCACATGTCCTGTATCTAGAGAGTGGTTATAACATAGCGGCTGCAGGCCCAGATTGCCTTGAGCCAAACCTGGCTCTGCCTGTTTCTGGTTTGAGATCTGTGGCAATTGAATCAACCTCTGTACAACTCAGCTTCTCTTCAATAACAGAGAGATAATTACAGGACTTACCTTGTAAGGTTATTATAAGGATTAAACAAGTTAATGCAAATAAAATGTTTGAATACTGCCTCGTACATAGTAAGCTCTCAATAAATATTACCTAATTCTACTACCCACAGGACTGGTCTAATTTTTCTACAACATGACTCTTTTCAAATATTTGAAACTGTGATTTCCTCCCTTTCTCCCCTGAATTTCCTCCTTACTAGGTTAAATATTCCAAGGTTTGCCTCCTATTTTCCATAAAATCATCCATTAACAGAGTGCTGGTGGTTCTTCTCTAGAGTTGTTCTGCTTCCTCTGCATCCTTCTTCCGGTCCTCTCCCAGTGTGTCCTGGTAGCCCAGTATATGAGAGCCCAGCATGTTATAGCTTCTCCTGATTCCAAATCCAAGTAGAATGAAGTCTCAGCTCTGTGGCAAGGCATGTGAAATCCTAACGGTCTGTCCTCAGTTTGCCTCTTTCCTAAACCGACGCACTCCCTGCTCCATGGCCTCTTTGGGGTTTCCTGTTGCTCGCTCTGTAAAGCACACGGGCATGCTGTTCCTTCGGCTTATGCTCAGGCCCTACCCTGCCCCTCTCTACCTAGAAAATGTTTTTGATATTTTCAGACTAAATTCAAATTTCGCTACCCTTTCCTTTGAGTCTTTTTTTTTGTGATGGAGTCTCCTACCCAGGCTTCAGATGCAATGGTGCCATCTCAGCTCACCTCAACCTCTGCCTCCCGGGTTCAAGTGATTCTCCTGCCTCAGCCTCCAGAGTAGCTGGGATTACAGGCATGTGCCACCATGCCCAGCTAATTTTTTTCTATTTTTACTAGCGATGGGATTTCTGCATGTTGGTCAGGCTGGTCTTGAACTCCTGACCTCAGATGATCCGCCTGCCTCAGCCTCTCAAAGTGCTGGAATTACAGATGTGAGCCACCGCGCCCAGCTGAGTCTTCTTACTCCTTCTCTTATTCTTGCCGTGCACTTTTTCTTACCTTTACTGTTCATATCCATAACATGTTAGTGTAGGTGACCTATTTACATGTCTATCTCCCCTTACCAGGCTGTGGGCTCCAGAAGGGCCAGGACTGTCTTATTTATCTTTATATACCTAGTACACATAGCACAGCCCCTGGGACAAATGTGATACTCAGTGTTTATGGATGAAAGGAAGGGAGGAAGACCTGAGATCCCACTAGGTATTTCAGCTGCCCTATAACTCTGTCGACTCAAGGTGAGCTATTGTTCATTCAACTCTTCCTTATCGTTTGCCTGAGTTGTTTCGATAGGTATGCAAGAGCCTGACCTCAGAACTTACCCTTTCTATTATAAAGCCATGTTCTTAGATTCAACTCCTCTCTTCTTTCTGACAAATCCTTTTTTAAGATCCTAAATCTTTTTCCCCGTATATTAGTAATCCCTCCTGGCTGTAATCAATAATAAACCAGATGTTATGGGTACCTATGTAGTAGTACTTGTGGAGCTCAGTATTTCAGGCTAAACTGACCCAAAAGTGGAAAAGTCATTCTAATGGTGAACTGCTCAGATCAGTAGGGGAAGGGGGAAGAACCTACGCTCTACATCTAGGTGAGGTGCTGGCATCAGAGGGAAGAATGGGGACAGGGAAGCTTGAACCTAAGAAAAGAGGAAAATGACTGGATGAATTTATCTAGTTGGAGAAGGTGAACTGGTCCAATGATTTTTAGCTGTTTCTCCAAATCTAGTCTCTCTTTCTTCCACAAAGCTGTCCACTAGGGTACTTGACTTTCTTTTTTTTTTTGAGACGGAGTCTCGCTCTGTCGCCCAGGCTGGAGTGCAGTGGCGCAATCTCGGCTCACTGCAAGCTCCGCCTCTGGGGTTCACGCCATTCTCCTGCCTCAGCCTCTCCGAGTAGCTGGGACTACAGGCGCCCGCCACCATGCCCGGCTAATTTTTTGTATTTTTAGTAGAGACGGGGTTTCACTGTGGTCTCGATCTCCTGACCTTGTGATCCGCTCGCCTCAGCCTCCCAAAGTGCTGGGATTACAAGCGTGAGCCACCGCGCCCGGCCTGGGTACTTGACTTTCTTCCTGAACAGTCAAGAGGAAACTCAGCCCAGACATGGGATAGATTAATCAACAGCTTTTTTTCTCAATGCAATTGGTGATACATGAATATTTATAGTTGGATAAACCATTTTGCTAATTCTGAAGACAAATAAGGATTAACTAATCATTCTACATTTTCTCTTCCTTTTCCATGAAAACTTCCTAATAAAAGGATCTAAATGCCATATTGTCATTTTTTTCCATTATTTTCTCATACTGCTAACTCCTTGTCCAAGGTCAAATAATTTAATAATTAAATCCAGAAGCTTTCTCATGGACTCCTAGAGTTGTGAGATACCGTGGCATTTCACTTGCCCAGTCTCCTCCCCAAGGCAACAATACTATCTGAACTGTGTTGATTAATTCCTGCTCAAGAATTCCAGAGATTTCTAGTGACCAGACACTCACTACCTGAGTTGTGGCTCTCTCAGTTCTGGCTGCTTATCAGAATCACCTCTGGAGATTGTTATAAAGCAGATGCCCAGGTCTGACTCTCAAAAATTCTCCTGGCACAGGTCAGAATAGGGAAAGTTCATCTCTATTTCAAAAGAACAGCAGATGATTCTATTGGGAGGTACAGCTAAGCATAACTGATGTTAACACTCTTTTTCATAGCTGATAAACTATGTGAGAAAGCACTTTGCAATTCTGGCAGGCATTTTTGATGCCTCCTCAATATCAATTCTATCCTTTCTCTTTTGAAATAGTACTCTAAATTTTTTCATAGTAGGAATATGCCCATTTAAAATACTCAACTTCCAGATTCTGTTATAACAGGGTATGGTCATATACTGCGGTTCAGGCCAATGGGATACAAGCATAAGATGACTGGGTATGGTGTGGAGGGTTTTACTTGGATGGCCTGTGCTTTTTGGACTTTATTATTTTCCCTTCTTGACTGGGAGGTGCAGGATCCCTTCTTCCTGGAGGTGCAGGATCCCACTTACCAACAGGAGGACAAAGAACATCTATCAAGAATGACAGAGAAGGACCCTTGTAGATCAAACCACATGGACTTGCTGTTTGGGTAAATAAAAAATAATTGAGTATAGGTAATTTCATGTGTCTCAAACTGATAGGGGGAACTCAGGTTCAAGATGACATAGCAGTTGTATCAGCTCTAGAATGCATAGTTATAAAGTTATCATCACTTGTGAAAAAAAAATCTCCATTTAATTAGTTTTCTTTTCCTTGCAGCTGAATACAATTCTAATGAATCTATGTGGAGCAAAACTTTGCCCCTCCTTAAGTTTTGCCTTTAGAGCTATCAGGATAGAAGTAATAGTGTATGAACCACTTTCTAAGAGATGACTATCAGAGACCCTACTTATCTTATCTTGGCATCCTTCGTTCTTTCTTGTGATCATTGCATGGCGCAGTTTCTGGAGCACTAATCATCCTGATCATTATCTTTGAAACATGACGGGTTTGAAAATGATCAACTGAAAAGGTGTTGCCAGAGCAGACTCTGCCAGCTATAATCTGACTGGCAAAGTAGAAAGTGAACTGTTACTTAACAGGTTTTGGACTTTATAGTTACATAGGTTCATTCAATTATTGTGTTAGTTTCATTCTTTTTTTCAGACATGCCACATCCTTGGCTCAATTTGAGGCTGTATTTGTTCCTTTCATGAAATAACTGATTCCATAAGACCTTGCCTATCCTTGCTCACAGGTGATCTTCCCTAAATGATCTTTTTAAACACTTAAAACTTTATTGCCCCTGTGTCCATCGTTTAAATCCATTGAGATTATTTTTGGATCCCGATGAGATGTCTTCATCAGCTTTTTGTTATCTCCAAATGATACAGACATGGCATCTCCACATCATTGAATCTAATGCTAAAAGAGCAACATAATCGATCTGAAAGCATGGCCAGGTGCTTACTTCCATTTATATTCCATCCACGTTAGAATTATTTGTTCAGACCCTACTAAGTATTAGGCATACACAACAACAAGGCAGGTATAATTCCTGCACTCAGTTAAACAGACAAGTGACTACCACGTGGTAAGTGCTAGGATAACAGCAGGTCAGTTTGCTATGGCAGCATTTGGGAGACTTTTCAGGACAGGAAAGTTCTCTGGAAGGAAGATATGTTAAAGCTGAGAGATAAAGGTGAATAGATTTAACCAGGTGAGAGGAGAGATGAGTGTTACGAGTGGAAGAAACTGCATATGCTAATGTCTACAGGCAAGAGAGCATGGTAGGAGTTCAGGATTCTGAAATCAAATATGGCTAGATTGAGTGTGTTTGTATGGGGTGATGGGAGGAGGAATGTAGGTGGAAAGACAAGAGATATATGTAGAGAGGTAGGTAGAGGTCAGGGCTAGAACTGTTTTCATTGAAGATTTTATACTGAGGGAAAAGGGTGCATTGAAGCATTGTATGCCTGAGAGTAACATGATCACACTTGCAGTTGTAGTGGCCAAACAACATGATTTGGGTTAGTTGAAAATGGTAATGTGTCACTCTAGTTACAATATGGGAAATGAATTGAAGTTGGGCAAGACTAGAGGAAAGGGAACCTCCTCAGGGACGTTGCAACCAGTTAGGCACGAGGTCACCAGAGTGACAGTTGCAGAGAAGGTGAGATATAGGGGTATTCAAAAGTTGTGGAGGTAGAAGGGTTAAGACTTGGAGATGGATAGGGAAGAAGAGGGTAAGTAATAAAGAAAGTGTAAGAGGACTTCTGTTTTCTAAGTGAATGTTTTAGAGGTGGGTTTTAGAGAGATAGTAATTAATGCAATTTGGGTCATGATGGATTTAACAGTAGGTTTCCAATATGAGGTTAGCTAGATGGATCTGAAACTCTGGGTATGGACAAAGACAGTCTTCAACACAGATACAACTAATTACCCAGGGAGAGAGTAAGGAATACACAAAAAAGAATTGAGGGCAAGCACTAGTCTTTAAAGGTTGGGAGGAGAAGGGATCTGGGAAAGCAGACTGACAAAAAGTGGACAAATTCACAGGAGAAAAATCTGGAAAGTATGAGGCCATCAAGGCCAAATGATGTAAATCTGAGGAAGGCAGGAATGTCAGCAGTGTCAAATGTTTCTAAGGGATCGAGGGAGATTATACTTAGTTGCAATAATCTCTTCCATGTTCTTGGGGATAACAGTTTTGTGGGGAGGAGCAATGGGGTGGGGATACCAATAGAAAGAAGAAGTGGAGTCAGAAAATGAGTGTAGTTATTTCAAAAGGTTTTCTATTTAAAGAGAGAGAGAGAGTGAGTGAGATGGGCAGGGGCCAGGGAAGGAAAGGCAAGAAGGAGGATGTGGGGATGGCTGGCCAGGTGAGGCCCTCAGGGAATATAAACAGGTGCGAGGAGTGGCGAATCCTGAGAATGGGTACAGAAAGGAGTCTTGAAAAGAAGAAGACAGACTGCTTCCATTACTCATTAAAGTGAAGAAGGAGAGAAGTGTTTGAGAATATGCATTATGATTAGATTCAGCTGCAAATGACAAAAATGATGCAATTAGAGTGGCTTAAATAACATAATCTGTATCCCTCTGGTTATGGAAATACTCTACTTTGTCTGTTCATGGCTAGGGAGGTGTTCCCTAAACTCAGGCACCCAGGCCTTTCTGCCTTCTGGACCTGTTGCACATGGCCTTGCCTCCACGGTCTAAGGCGGCAGAATCTGTGTGCCAGAGTGGAATGAGGGAGAGATGAAGAAGAGGCAGGAGGTACTCGGGCATTGCCCCCTGCAGATGCTCCTGGAGGCCATGACGTGGCATCCTTGCTGACCTCCTCTTGGCCAGGACTCAGCCATATTGCCACACCTAAGTAGAAGAGCGTGTGGGAAACTCACAATCCCCTGTGGATGATCACATGCCCAAAGTCAGGGGCCTATCACCATGGAAAGATGGATGGACATTAAGAAACTATTGGTCACATGAAAGGAGGAAAAAGTGGTATTCCCTTGATAAGGATGGAAGAGGCCCTCAAGTCCATAGGGTACACATATGGTTAAGGCATTGTCACCATAAAACCATGATGTTTCAATATCACTAGTCATTAGGGAACCACAAATGAAAACCACAATGAGGTACAACTTCACACCCATTAGGATATTGCTGACAAAATAAAAAAGGAAAATAAATATTGGTGAGGATGTGGAGAAATTGAAACCCTTGTGCATTGCTGGTGGGAATGTAAAGTGATGCAACCACAGTGGAAAGAGTTTGGGGTTTCTCAAAAAGCTAAACAGGCTGGGCTTGGTGGTTCATGCCTATAGTCCTAGCACTTTGGGAGGCTGAAGCTGGAGGATTGCTTAAGCCCAAGAGTTCATGACCAGCCTGAGCAATATAGAAAAATCCCATCTCTACAAAAAAAAAAAATTTTAAATTATCCAGGCGCAGAGGTGCACACCTGTAGTCCCATCTACTCAGGGGGCTGAAGTGAGAAGATTGCCTTGAACCGAAAATTTCAAGGCTGCAGTGAGCTATGATTGCACCACCACACTCCAGCCTGTGCAGCAGAGCAAGACTCAGTGTCTAAACAAACAAAATAAAACAGAACAACATTAAACATACTAAATCAGTCAGTGAATTGGAAAAAAATAAGCTAAACACGGTATTACCATATGACTCAGCAATTCTACTCCTGGGTGTATATCCAACAGAATGGAAAGCAGGGCCTCAAACCGGTATTTATACATCAATGTTCATAGCAGCATTATTCACAATAGTGAAGGTAGAAACAACCCAAGTGTCCATCATCAACAAATAGATAAACACAATGAGGTCTGTGCATAAATGGGTATTATTGTCTTAAAAGGAAGGCAATCTGACACATGCTGCAGCATGGATGAACTTTGAAACCATTATGCTAAGTGAAATGAGCCAGACACCAAAGGACCGATAAGGTATGATTCCACTTACATGAAGTACCTAGGGTAAGCAAATTCATGCAGAGGCTATCAGGGGCTTGCGGGAGGAGGGAAACAGGGAGTGATTTAACGGTCACAGAGTTTCTATTTGGGATGATGAGAAAGTTCTGGAAATGAATGGCGGTGATAGTTATATAATATTGTAAACATACTCAATGCCACTTAATTGTACACTTAAAAATGGTTAAAAGTGTGAATTTTATTTCATGCATATTTTACTAGAATAGACAAATGAAAATTAACAAAAAAGATAATCAGCTGTCTGTGGCGTAGGAAGGAGGAAGGTGGCAGGAAGTTAAAGGAGTTTGCATTTGCTGGCTTTTATTTGCCCTGAGTATAATGCAGGGAAAATAGTGTGTGTTTGCACACACCTATGTCCAGGTCCACGTTTGTGTCCATGTACCTGCAGCCTGGTTTTTCCAAAGCAAAAAGGACTGAACTAATTGCTTCTGTAATGGGAGAGACAGCTGACGAGTGCACCAGAAAATCCTGTGCAGTATTAATCACTTTTCCCTCATGCCACTGTCTTTTCTCTGGATTTTAAATAAAAATATAATCTACCCCAGTCTTCTTTCTTTATCCCTTTTTTTGATTCTGGTCCTACCATTTAGGGCCAACTCCCAAACATATCCAGAGCTCATTACTTACTCTTTCTTGCATTGCCTTTTTAAGGAATTAAAAAGATATGTTTTTATCTTTACAAATTACAAAGCATATTCATATCAAATACATTTCTTAATCTCCACATCAATCAGAATATCCTTTCTAATCCCAGTCTATCATTAACTTTAGGAGCTAAGTTTTTTCCCCAAACCCTTATTTTCCTCATCTTTCAAATAGGATATATGAATTTCCTTGGAAGGTAGTTTTCACATTTAACTGAATTAACTGTGTGAAAACTCTCGGCACTCAATTCATCTTTCAAAATTAAAAGCCAATGTTTTTGAAGCTCGCTGACAGCACAGGTACTCGTGACTGGACCTCCCTATCAACGTCATCTGCTTCCCTCTCTTGGCTCTCTCTCTCTCTCTCTCTCTGTCTCTCTCCCTCTCCCTCTCTCTCCCTCTTTGTCCCCAGCACTCCCCTCTTCACTCTGCTCCATCGCCCCAGCAGACACTGCACATGGTGCCCTTTCACAGCTCCATACCTTTGCAGGAGCTGCTCTCTAACGGGAATGTTCTCCTGCAGGCTCAGGACAGTGGAACACTGTACATTCTCATCTTAGTGTTGAGTGATGATGGAGTAAATAAGACCAGGAAAAGAATTTAAGAGGCTGAGAAAGGAGAACAACAATAGCAGAAAAGGGTGCCTTTAGTTAACAACAAAGTATTATATATTTCAAAATAGCTTGAAGGCTTGAAATGTTTCTCCCACATAGGACCAATGTTTGAGGTGACGGATATCCCTAGCACCTTGATTTGACCATTACACATCCTATGCATGTAGCAAAATATCACAGGTACCCCATAAATATGTACAAATATTACGTATCAATAAAAACATTTGTGAAAAGAAAATACATCTGAAACCCACTCCCCTCTTAAAAAAAAAAAAAGGAGAACAAAAGTTTGTTAAGACTGACTCTAACCCATTATTTTTATACTTAGCCTTCCAGGGGACCCTGGTTTCTAATCTGCCCTGGGAAAAGAGAAAGGAGTGTGTGACACCTAGCATCATTAGACTAGGACTCTTCAAGTGTGGTCTCCAAATCAGAAAGTATGGGGCCGGACCCCAGCAATCTGTGTGTCAAGAAGCCCTTCAGGATATTCATCCTAAAATTTGAGAACCATTGATTTAAAGCAGTGTGAAGACTGAATGTCAGGAGCTCTTTCTGAAAGGGCCACTCCCAGGACTGGACATGTGGAAGAGGAAGCAGCAGCATGGACCCTGCCTCCTGGGAGGGGCCTCGAATACTCTCACCTTAGAAAAAAATCCTTTAAGCCACCAGGACAGAGGAGGCTAGGTGGTGTGTAAGCCGTATAAATATGTACATTCACTTATCTATGTAAGTACATATAGATTCCCTTTGGCTAGGGCTGCCAGATTTAGCAAATAAAAATCCAGGACACCAGATATATTTAAATTCCTGATCAACAAATGATTTTTATTATGCAGAGCACATACTAATACTAAAAGACATTTGGGTTTTGGGTTTTTTTTTTTGTTTTTTTTTTTTTTTTTTTTTTGCAATTCAAATTTAATTGGGCATCTTTTTCTTGTTTTTAGCAGGCAGGATCCTACCTTTTGCCCGTAAGTATTAGGTACATAGTGGAAATAGCCTGATCAGAATCAATGTCTAAAAGGTAGAAGTGGGTTTTAATGGCCTATTTATTTACATTTTAATAGGAATGTGTATGAGTTGGCAGGGAAGAAAAAGAATGCTGCTCTTTCTGGCTCCTGGTGTTATTTTCAGATCTGTATTTGGGGAAAGAGAAAGCATGGGAGAGAATATAGGGAGAAAGATGGTGGTTGGCCTGCAGTGGTGGCTCCTGCCTCTAATCCCAGCAGTTTGGGAGGTCGAGGTGGGCGAATCACTTGAGGTCAGGAGTTTGAGACCAGCCTGGCCAACATGGTGAAACCTCATCTCTACTAAAAATACAAAAATTAGCCGGCTGTGGTGGCATGTGCCTGTAATCCCAGCTAATTGGGAGGCTGAGGCAGGAGAATTACTGGAACATGGGAGGCAGAGGTTGCAGTGAGACAAGATCATGCCATTGCACTCCAGCCTGGGTGACAAGAGCAAGACTTCATCACAAAAAAAAAAAAAAAAAAAGAAAAGGAAAAAGAAAGATGGTGGTCGAAAGTAGCCCCCATGCCAGCAAGTCCTCCCGCTAGTCAAATAACTGAGCATATATTATGGGCCAGGCCCTGATCCACATGACCCTGAGCGAGACAAGCAGCAACGCTCTAGGAGGTTGAGCTCCCTGCCTCGAGCCTGGCTCCTGGGCAGGTTTCCCGCAGCCACCCCTTACCTGCCCCAGGTGACAGGATGCCACCTCAGAGGGTGGGACCTTGATGCTGTGGCTGGGCAGTGAATGACAAGCTTCCTAATGAGATGCAGCTGGGGGAGCGGCTTGCTGACAGAACAATTTGCCGGTGCCCAGAATATCCGCCCAGCCTCGGCAAAGCGGCAGCCTGGCGGGCGTCAGGAGGAATTTCAGGATTTATCATTTGCCTTGGTGGCAGGTGTGCTGTGAGCCGCCCTACTTCCCGCTGTGCTTTTCTAGACCTGCAGACTGGATGGGCAATCCACCCAGGCTTCTAGAGCCTCGGGAAGAACGTGTAAAACTATTTCCTATTTTTTCCTCCTCCTGATCAGCTTGTGTTTATGTAAATCACTGGAAAAGCAGTTTTCGGCTTATTTTCACAGCTTAAGGGCTTCGTGAGAAGCTTATTATTGAAAAATTAGAAACTGAAAGCAACTTCTTAGACAATGAAATAGCAACCCAGAGACTGTGTGTGTAAGGCTGGGTGTGCTGTAACTGGCTGCGTTACAAATGGGAACTCCCCTGGGATTCGATAATCAAACACGTGGCAACAGGTTGTCTGTTTCAACAGAGAGTGAGTAATCAAAGGAGATTTGCAGTTAATCCAAATATAACGGAGAAGCATTCAAGGGAAGCCCAGGAAAAGGAGACTAGAAGGGTGAGGGGTGGATGAGGCCAGAGCTTCCTGGTTTGGAGTTCCAGATGCAACAGAGAGAATTGGGAGAGGGGCAGAAGGTTGATCTCTCTGAGTGCTTGTGTTGGTCCATTTGCATTGCTATGAAGGAATACCTGAGACTGGGCAATGTACAAAGAAAAGGGGTTCATTTGGCTCATGGTTCTGCAGGCTGTATTAGTGTGGCACAAGCACCTGCTCAGTTTTGGGTGAGGCCTCAGGAAGCTTTTAGTCATGGCCAAAGAGAAGGGGCGCTTTCATGTCACACGGTGAGAGAGGGAGTAAGAAAGAGAGGAGAGGGAGGTGCCATGGTCTTTTAAACAACCAACTTTCCAGTGAACGAGAATCCATGACTTTGAGGAGGGAGGGGACCAAGCCATTCATGAGGGATCCGCCGCCATGACGCAAGCACCTCTCACCAGGCCTCACGTCCAACACTGGAAATCACATTTCAACTTGAGATTTGGAGGGAACAGACTATCAGCAATGGAGGAACAAGCTGCACAGAGGAAGGGGACACTGAGGCCTGGCTACACATTGAAGCAAACCAGAAAAATAACCTGAGCACTTGGCCCTTACACTTGACCAGTGATGTAAAATTTGGGAGGAATTAATTAGCATTCAGTGATTTACTTCAAAATCCTGAATCCTACACTGGATTGAGGTCAGGGTGGAGAAGGACTTGCTCCATCTCGATGGGCTAGAAAGAAGAAAGTGGTGCAGGCCTGGGAGACAGTGGTAGCCATCAGCATTTCAGGAAGACACTTGAGTTTGCATGTGTATCTCCGTGGTTCTCAAAGTGTGGTCCCTGGCTGGCAGCATCAGGGTCCCCTGGCACTTGTTAGCAATATGAATTCTCAAGCCCCACCCCCAGAGAGCCCTCTGACTCTGGACCTCTGAGAGGAGGCCCAGCAATCTGTGGATCAAGAAGCCCTTGGCCGGGCGCGGTGGCTCACGCCTGTAATCCCAGCACTTTGGGAGGCTGAGGCGGGTGGATCACGAGATAAGGAGATCGAGACCATCCTGGCTATCATGGTGAAACCCCATCTCTACTAAAAATACAAAAAATTAGCTGGGCGTGGTGGCGGGCACCTGTAGTCCCAGCTACTCGGGAGGCTGAGGCAGGAGAATCGCTTGAACCCGGGAGGTGGAGCTTGCAGTGAGCGGAGATTGCGCCACTGCACCCCAGCCTGGGCGACAGAGCGAGACTCTGTTTCAAAAAAAAAAAAAAAATAAGAAGCCCTCTGGATGATTTTGATGCATACTTCAGTCTGAGTACCACCAGCAGACCTGGTTACCTGGCCAGAGGTACCAGGAGGTGCTCACTCAGGCTTCCTACGTGGGCTTGTGTGTGAACTACTACGCTCAGTCCCAGGTGAGGTCCTGGAGCAATTCTGTGCTGACCCATCTGTCTTGACCTTCCTAACCACACGGGGCTGCGGGGAAAGGTACATTTATTACACGTGTACTACTACCATGTGCAAGGCACTGCTAAATGTTTTATGTGTGATATTTTATTTAATCTTTCCCTCAACCTTGTGAGGTAGGGGTTGTAGATAGCATTTTAGTGCTGAGAATATTTGAGTTCAGAAAGGCCAACTTGCCCAGGTCTCTATGTTTCCTGAGCCTGTACCCTTATTCATTCTCACGTGGCCTCTCCGCCACATACTTCTCTGTCCCCACATGCTTTGGGTGCCACCTACACAAAGCAACTACCAGCCTGGCAGGGCCCCAGCTCTCCGCTGCCAAGCTTGGCCCTCCCCGCCCCACTCCTTGCCTCATGTTAATTTCCCACCTGAGTACTGAGTACTTTATAAATAGCAAATCTAAAATGAATTTTCTACCAGCGATCATTAGCTCCCTTGACATCCATTAAACATTCTCGCAAGCAGAGTGAAGTGACAAAAGGGATTGATTTTTACAGTATGCTTAATAGGGGAAAAGAAAGAAAGGTGTTGACAAGTCTTTTTTTTTTTTCTGTCCTGATATCACCAGGAATTTGAAATCAGTCAAATGACTTTTGTCTGAAAAAAAAAAAAAAAAAAAGAAGAAGAAGAAGGCTAGGATTGGGTGCGGGAGGAGAGGGTTGGGAGAGGGAAACAGGCTCCCAGCACCCTGTGAAGCTCGTTTCTGCACCCGTGACAGGTAAACATAAAGTTAGTTACCTAGTGCCAGCCACCAAGATGAATATGTCAGATTTAATGCTTCAAAATATATAGGGTCCAAGCCAGGGAGGGAGTAGGGGGAGTGGAGGAGGAAAGAAGACTATATTAAAGGAGAGGGAAAATAACCAATCTTCTGCTGAAACTATTGGAAGAATAAATGTGTTGATGCAATAGTTGAAGTCAGAGAAGGCTGGCATATGAGGCACTGTAGCTGAAAATTTAACTTTGATTTCAATTTTCATATTTGTCAGCAATAATTAGATTCAAGAAATGTTTTGCCACTGTTCTAAAATACTAATAAGTAGAGGCCTTTGTAGTGTGGTTAATGGAGTCTTTTTTCCTAGTGGTCTAGGAAAATTCCATTAAAGCAGAAAGTCATACTATATTACAGTGTTTCAATATACATTGACTCTGCTGCCGCGGTGATATCATCCCAGGGATGGGAGTCCCCTGTGCAACCACAGAGCCCCTGACAGGGAAGGGGTTGGGGCTTCATAGGCCTTAGCTGTCTATCATTACAGACCTCCCTGGCTCATGGGTGAGGGTAGGGGAGAGAGAAGAGCAAATTCAATAAAGCCTCGCCTTGGGAAGGATGTGTTTTATAAGCATCGCCTCCTGGAGCAGGTTGAAGAGAGGGCAAGAGGAGTTGATGGGCTCCTGCCTGAGGAGAGGAAGCACTTGCCCTGCTCTCCTCCATCTGGACACCTGTTGCCTGTTCCTTTAATGAAGAAGCTCCACCCAGTGGCAGAATCTACATTCACTCCTCCTCCCAAGCCTCAGCCTGCTCTGAAGGTCTGGAAGGTTCTTTCTCTTGAGATCAGAATTTGATTAAGAGCACCAAGGTCTATTATTTTTGATTGGCTTTTCCCTGGAGTGCCTGTGCATCTCTGATATCTCAGGTAACTCCCTGCAGGGAAATATGGGGTGGATTGGGCTTCACCTGCTTTAATGTAGAGGTAAGTGAAGGGTTAAGTGTATTGTACTCACATGCTCCAGAGAGTCCCTGTGGATGAGGGAAGGCCTAGGGCATCCTCATCTCCCTTCTACCCTACTTTCCACACTACTCTCCTGCCGTCAGGGATTAATAATCACATGCTGGGCTTATTCAGATGGGCTCTCTCTGTCTGGAACGCCTTCTCGTAAGCAGATGGCTGCTGCAGCCACCTGTTAGCCCATCTCCCTGAGTCCAGGGAGCTCAAGGACCCTGCTCTCAACTGTCCTTCCCAAAACTCTGAAGTGGATCCCCAGACTGGGATGCCAGTCCTTGACGAAAGAAAGCCCCGTGGGCCTGTGTGACCTCACCCACCTCCCCGCACATGGGCTCCTTCATGTCAAATTGTGCTCTTCTTGACATAGTAGTAGGGAGACTTGGAATTTTCTAATCCTAAACCATAAATGGGAAGTGATGGAGGAATGGATAGATGGCAGGTGAGGGGAGGAGGGTCCCACCAGGATTACCACCTAGACCTGGATAAAGATGACTTGCAGAAGCCATGCAAAGCAAAAGGGAGATCACGCCCATTCCATTAGTGCAGGGCAGCTCCCTCCCACCCCTCCCTGTGCGCTTCTTTCCTGGCCCCATGTCCCCCCTTGCTGCCCCCACCCCCACCTCCCAAGGTGAACAGAGGAGGGCCTGTACTTCTTCCCAACAGTGCAAAGACCCACCTTTGGCCCATGCCTCTCTCCCTCCGCCCCTCCTTCCTTCCCTCTTTCCCCACCAATCGCTGCCTAGCTGCAGCTTCACTTTTCTCTAGTGGCATGTGCCAGATCTTATCCCTGTGAAGCACTTGAGGATGAAAGAAGGAAGGGGATATTAAATCCACCAGTGATACGCGCAACTGGGACAGGCTTTTGTTGTGTCATTTCCTACCTCCTTCAGCCTATTAAGCAAACAAAAGTGCTTGTGGAATGAGAAATGTAAATGGCCAATGCAAGCCGATTAATCCTAGATGTACAATTCCATTAATAAGGCCGCTTTTTAATAGGCAGCTCTGGCAGCAACAGCAGGCAGGCCAGGAATTGATGTATTCTCTGTAATTGTATTGCAACTAATAGGATATGAAGAAAATTGTACCGGAGAAGCAGGTCTTTCAACACGATTTTCCAATCAGCTGAAATAATACTTGCAGGGGAAAGCCTTGAAAAGGAATGACACACACACAAATACAACATGGTCCAGAAGTGTCCATGATTCCCAGTCCCAGCTTGAAGTTTCTTTCTTTCTTTTTCCCCTGACTTCCCTCATGGCTCTGTCTACTCCACTCTCGGTTTTCATCTCTTCTTCCCCACAGGTAATGCCAACACCCAGAAGAGTCTGGTCCCATGTGGAGGGCCTCCCAGGGAGATCCCCCACCCCTGCCCCCCAGCCTTTTGCCTGTCTAGGCCCCCTCACTGGCTGAGATTGCTTGGTCCACCTTTTGAGAAGTCAGAGCGAGAAGGAGACAGGCTGGGTGCTCTCTGGAGAGAAGACTGAGTAGGGACTCAGTGTCAGCCCTTCTACTAATGCTGGTTGTTGAGTGACTTTGGAGCCATGCCTTCACCTCTCTGGATTCTCATCTGAACGAACCCTCCAGCCCCAAAATGCAGCAGCTCTGAGTGCATTTTCAAAGATCAGGCTAGGAGAAAAGCTGGCATCCTTTCACTTCAGGACCAACGAAGGCTGTCTAAGAAGAAGAACCCTTTTCTAAAGGGGTGTCCTCATTATCTGAATGTCCATCTACTGAGAGGCCCTGCAGAACCCAGGCTTCTCAGTGTTGAGCTCAGCTTTGGAAATCAGGCCTGTGTGCATGCTTAATCATGGATAAGTTGGTCAATTCACTCCTTCCTTCAACAAATATTTGCAGGGTGCCAATGGTGCACTAAGGCACTGTTCTAGGTTCTGGGAATGAAGCAGTAAATAAAGCAGGTGAAACAGAGATCAATCCTTGCCCTCATGGTGCTTGCAGTCTATCGAGTCAGCAACACTTTTGGTGAGCCTAACAGCTGGGGTGTTAGGCACGGGACCTTTCTCTGAGACTACTTAGGGATGGGAACTAAGGCCCCTCTGCTCTTGTTTACTTGGCCAAGGTGGCAGTGGGAGCCAGGCTGCCTTCACATGGCCCCTGCCAGCACCTCTCAGTCCTGCTCTCAGCCTCTCCTGGTCACTGGGTCTCTGTCCTGCCCATTTGTGTGTGGACTCTGACCCTTCCTTGGTCACAGGCTGGAGAGTAAATATAAAAAGAAATGGCAATGCACATTTCAGTTGAAGTCCCCAAGGAAACTGATATGATTGCTGAACAGAAATGGTTCCAATAAGGGCAGAGAGGAATATTGCTTTTATAGCTTCTGGGACATAAAACATTTAGAAAATGTGATTGACTGGCAGGGTCTAATTTATCATTTATCTCATTCCCTCTGCTCTCACACTCTCTGTCTTGCTCCCCATAACACCCAGGCAGACACTCATGTGCAAACTTTTTTCTCTCTTTTTTCTTTACTTTCTTCTTCTCTCTCTGAGACTTGGATTTATCATCATTCCGTTAAGCAGGAGAACTCCTGTGGCTATTTATAATTAATGCTCAGAAACCTGCCAATCCATTTAATGACACTAGCAGGTCATGGCCCCCTTATAGCTCTCCATTAATCATCATTAGAACAGCTCTGAGTTTTTACATTCTTTTTAAATGTTAATTCACCTCTGTAATGCTCCTTTTAGTTAAAACTGTAAAGGGAGAAGTGGCTGGTGTCTCCACGCTGCCTGCCTGGGAATGGCATGGTGGGGTTGATAAAGTCTGGCTGATTTCCTCTGTTCTTTTTCTCCTCTGACTCCTGTCCCTGCTACCAGATGTCAACCCAGTTTATTCTTTGGTTGCCTAGATTTATCTTCTAAAAAACACCCAGTGGCTTAAAGTTCTGGGCAAATAAACATATTTGAATACCTTTGGACTCCCAAGGCTCAAGTAACAACCTGTGAGAAGTTCTTGGCTTACCCACTAAGACCCAGGGTCCTGATGTGGCAGTGCAGCTCCTAGAGGTGAGGGGGCAGAAAGAAAGGGTTCTGGAGGTGAGCAGGGTCTAGAACTGTTCATGTGATTTCCCAACACTCAAGGGCAGGCTCCAGAAAAGCAGGTAAAAAGCAGTCAGGTAAATAGTTATCTTTCTATCAAGAGAGCTGACCACTTGCTTCATTTTTGCTACGGATGGGCAATGAGACTGGGCAAAACATTCAACCTCCTTCCTCACCTACAAAACAGGGTCCATATCTGTCATTTCCAAGGATAAGGGTTAAATCTATAAAATATTAACTGTCATTGAAATCATCCTGGACTTTTAAAACCGATCTCAGTGCCAGGTGTAGTATTAGTGTCATTCTTGCCCTTCTCTGCCACTTTCTTATGCACAGCTTGACTTCCAGCTCTGCAGCCTTCGTCCCTGTGGATGTGTACACCTTCACACCTCTCGGTCTGTTGCTTTTAGGTCGTATTTCACCAGCCATAAAAGTATATTTTGAATCATTAAAACAAATGTGGTGAAAGAAGTTAAATTAAGAATGGGGAACATACGGCTGGGCGCGGTGGCTCACACCTGTAATCCCAGCACTTTGGGAGGCTGTAGCAGGTGGATTACTTGAGGTCATGAGTTCGAGACCAACCGGGCTAAGATGGTGAAACCCTGTCTCCGCTAAAAACACAAAAATTAGTCAGGCACTGTGGTTGGCAACTGTAATCCCAGCTACTCGGGAGGCTGAGGCAGGAGAATTGCTTGAACCCGGGGGATGGAAATTGCAGTGAGCTGAGATCGTGCCACTGCACTCCAGCCTGGGTGACAGAGTGAAATTCTGTCTCAAAAAAAAAAAAAAAATGGGGGGAACATAAATGCGAACACCAATTCTGTTATTGATTAGCTGTGCAACTCTGGGAAGCTCATGTCACCTCTCTGGGCCTCATTTCCCTTACTTCTGGACTCCATATTTTTAAGACACCATGATCTAGTAAATGCTGTGATTTTATTGCTTTCCTGTGAGTCTTCCCAAGGGGCTATGACAGTGACTCAGGAATAACTGGGAAAAAGTGGTCCTGTTTTGACCATCTGAGCTCTTAATTTTTCTTGTCTTGTCAAGTGACATGCCCCAGAGTTGAGTGCTCTAACAAAAGCAAACACAAATATATGAGAAAAATAGACAAGACATTTTTAATTCATTTTTGACTCACTGTCTCATTTTTCTAGGCATAATCCATCTTTATGTTAGGACTTTGGAACCATACACTTGAATTTACTTTCAAGGCTGCCTGAAATCTACATGTTCATCTGAGAGGACCCCTCAGGGCCAACTAGATACCAGATGCCTCATCAGTTTTATCATTTTACCTTTTTAAGTACTCCTTCAAAATAGCTTAACCTCATTTTATACAGGGGTAAACTGAGGCTTTAAGAAGTAATGTGGCTAGTCCAAGGCTGATGTATTTTGTAGTTTTCAAGGTCATGAGTCAAGCCTAGCTCTCCTGAATTGAAGCCCAGCTTCTAATTTTGTATTATTTCATCTTGCTTTGCCCACTCTCATAGCTTTCTTTAGGCGGGCATGAGGCGATACACCTTGAATGAAATAAAGATGTGTCCTATCAGTTCTCCTGTTCTGGCATGAGTTGTAACTGGTGACCTATGATTTGGACTAGCAACCTCCTTTCCTGAGTTTATTCTTCATTGTGTTCAAGTTCCCTTCGGCATCAGGATGTACAAATGGGCTTCCTGGGGGTTTTCTATAAGAAAGCCCCCCAGCCATGCCTTCTCTTTTCCAGTCTTTGTACCTGTCCCCAGTTCTTACAGGGACAGTCATACTTATCTCTCCCTTCCCTGCAGAGCACCGCTGATAGTCTAAGTAGACACGAGTCCCCAAGCTGGGCTTTGGCCATCTGTCTGCCCTTCACTTGAGAATGCAATAAAATCTGCTTGACAATTATGTCAGTACAAAGGGCAGAGAAGACTGCATGTCAAAAAGCTGTGTAAAATTTATTCTTTCAAAGGTTGTATCAAGAATATTCTGGCCAAAAAGAGCTCTAATAGCAAGTGATCACTGTGTCATCTGCCTCTTTTTCACATGGCTACTTTCCCCTATTAGTGGATTTGTGGTAGTTCTGCTTGGTACCAAGTTAATAACAATAAGACCTTATAATAATGTAGCACTGCATATGTTTGAAAGGGCTTTCACGAATCTATTATATCATCAAATCGTCATGAGTGTAGTTGGATTTTAGAATTGAAAGGGCTTTGGAAAACATTTAACCCAACATTCTCAGCTGATTATTATTGATGTATTTTGTTTAGCTTAAGTAATGTATCTTTATTAAATATAATTTGGAAACCATACAAAAGAAGCTTTAAAAAGATTTAAAGTCACTCATGCGCAGTTATATTTAATGTATTTTTTTCTATTTTTTTCTTATTCTGTGCCATGGTTTTTATTATATAGTTATAATCATATCATTTATATCTCATTTTTTTCTTTTAAGAATAGATCAGAGACAATTTTCCATGTCATTACATAGTATTAGTGAACATCATTTTAATTCGTTTCATTATATTACATCAAGTAGATGTACAATACCACTGCACTATGTTTGGACATTTATCTTGTTCTAATTTTTTGCTGTTGTAAATAATATTTCAGTGAACATCTCCATGATTATGGCCTTATTCCACTGTTACGATTATTTCCTTACACACGATCACTATAAATTCTATTACCACCAATACTCTTACTTTACTCAGGGGAAACTGAGGCATGGAAAAACAAAGTGATCCCAGACCCCACATTCAGTTAGAAAAACAACACAGACCCCAAGTGAGGTCTTTTGTCTCTTGGTTTCACATTACTTCTATTATATATATAGTGGTTCTCAGAATTTCTAAATAAAAGGCTTGAATATTACATGAAAGTAATTTTATTTTTAGTACCCAGTGGTTGAGAAAAAATTACAATAAAAACTGCAATAAATCTTGTAGCACCTGTAAACAGCGTGTATGCAATTAAACACAGCGGCATTCATATGTATTTGGAAGTGGTGCGAACAGTGCACGTGGAGAGAAATGCATTGAAGCTGCCCACAACACTTCGTGTGCATATGGACCCTAAATCCCTTTTAAAACTCCCCTCTTTGCCTCACACCCCAAACTCACGTCCATTGTTCTTTAAAAAGAAAGCATCCTTCGTTTGCTGCCAGGATGTTCATTCCAAGCTGGAGTCCATGGGGACCTTAATTATCTCCATTTGAACCTCTCCTGCCCTGAATTTACAGGGATAGCAAGTGTGGTAGAAGAGAGATGGACCCACTATTCTGAATATTGAGAGCTGGAGCAGTCCTGCAGTGAGATTGATGTACAGACATCAGGGCTCTGCAACCCAAAAGAAGAGTCTCCAGTAATAACAGTAGTTTAAATTTGCTGACTGCCTACTAGGTGCTAGGTACAACCCCAGTTGCTATGTATGGATTGTATCTGTTCATTTTTACAAGACTGCTGTATTTGTCAGTTTCACAGATGAGGAGACTGAAGAGGATAGTTGAAGTGACACAGAAACTGAGTGATAGGGTGGGGCTTTGAGCCCTGAAAGTGTGGCTGCTAATCCTGTACTCTTACCCTCAGCACACAGAGCCCTTCACCCAGTGTCCCCAGACATTTGAGAAGAGGTGTGATGAGGCTGGCCATGGTGCTCATGTGGTCAGCTCTTGTTCTAATCCTTAGCGCCCATTTGGAAGCCAGTTATGGGGAAAGCACAGTGTAGGACTCTTGGGACTCTGCACCTGACTGGCTGGCTTTCCAAGATCACTGAGATGGCTCTTCCTCTAGCATAGAAATTGATGGATGGTTATCTAGACAGCAACCTCTTTTGCCCATAGGCTTGGTGCTCTGTCATGATTGGAAAAGTAACTATGCACAGATCATGATTATGGTATTAGATTGGGTACACATGAAATTGCTAATATGTACCTATTTTGATGTATGAAAATATCATTTTCATGAGATTCATCCTAATTTGTGCTATGTATGGGGCCTGATTACCCTAACAGCTCATCACTGATTGGTAGCATGTTGTAATAATGAAAGAGAGATGGATATCTAGCCACCCGACCCACCCCCCATCAGCATAAGGAAGCCGAGAAGGGCCCCAGTAAAGCTGAGAGCATTGGAGGATGACAAGGCTGAAAATGAATAGACAGGACGTCACCTGTCCTTTCTCTCCAATCTCTCTTTATGTCCCCTCAGTTTACCAGCTGTCCTGAAGCAATTGCAGCTCAGTGTCTGTTCCCACTAGCTTTTGTGAGGGCTCTGCTGGGGCTTTTATCCCTTGTGCTGAAGACCAGGCTCATTTTCTCAAACACAAAGCACCAGAGGAGCTCCATCCAAATGCACAATCTTTATTCCTGGACCGTGTCTCTAGTTTAAATTCCTGGAGTGTTGGTCAAAAGCATGGGATTGAGAACTAGAGGGACCTTGGCTTGAATCCTGATTCTACCACTTACTGTGTGACCTTGAACAATTTATTTACTGTCTCTCCCAGCTTTGGTTTTGTCAACTATTAGATGATTTTGACAATTAAAGTCCAGAATAGATGTAAATGTGTTGATGCATTGTCGACACGGAACACATTGTTACCTCCTTCTTTTCTGAATCTGGTGACTAGAATAGATACCAGAAAAGAAAATCTGAAGTTTCTGTTTTCACAGAGAAACCCTATGTACTGAACTGTAAGCTGACACCTAAGTTCGAGTAAGTATTGATATGCTTATGTGGACAATGTACCAAAGCATTTGAAATGAGGAATGTTTTAGAAAATCTAGGATATGTGTTATCATTTAATCACTCTCCCTTCCTTGAGCTTTGAATAAAACCACTTTTCTTCTGGTTCTCTTTGGGTCTAACATTGGGCCTTCTATGTTTCTGGAGTCTGATACTGAACTTCTTTAACAATACCTTCCCCACCGCCCCGCCACCTGCCACACACACACACACACACACACACACACACACACACACACGCAGAGAAATAGAACAAAAAGGAGAGTGAGGCATGCATAGACAGACAGAAAATTTGAGACAGAGAGAGACAGGAGAAGTGGAAAGGAGAGAGCAAGAGATAGATCAAAACACAATCATAAAAGCCGAAAATATTTAGCCTTTAATTAAAAACAAAACAAAGCAAAACAAAACAAAAACACCTGGAGGCCTTAAAAAGCATCCCTACACCACACAAAGAATGAACTCTCGGGTCATCTAGCTCATCCCACCAGAGGGCCGCATCCCATCAAGAGAGCTGTAGCATTTGAGAAAGTGTCTTTTTTCATGGTGGACTCTTGGGAAGTCTCTTCTTAGTTGTTTCCTTAGGCGAAAACATGGATTTTGAAAACAGGTAGACAAGAATTCGAATCCCTGATGGGCCCTCTGCTGGATATATTATCTGAGCAAGTTATTTAACCTGATCAAATGGAACTGTAATACCTTCTCTTAATGTTGTTATAAGCATGAGTGCAGTGATATGTAGCCATACTTGATACATAGTAGGTACTCAGTAAAGACATGATTTTAATTTCTGGAATGCAGATGTCCTAGTAGTGATTACTTCTTTCTCTGTCTTCCATTGGATATCCTTTATACCCACCTATGTCCCTCTACTCTCTGAAGATACTAGGCATTTGAAAAAGATGTTCTACTTGAGACTATTAGAATGGTAAACTATTAGAAATGGTAAAGAATTTCCTCCAGATAAATTTTATCATTGAAAACTTCTTCATTACCCCATAATTATCCTCACCATTATGTGAGTCAGGCCACTGGAAATATATATATATATTTTAAGTTAAACTAGGACCTTCACCGAGAGAGACTAAACTATGACTAATGGCCACTGCTTGGCCTCTTAGTTACAGATGTAGGAGAGACTGTTAGCCATGTCTTGCTCGGCCATCAAAGTCTTGGCAGAAGACACCTTGCTCTTGTGGAATAGCATGCCCTGTGAGCAGGGAGTTATTCTAAGAGAGTTTCTAGATGTAGTGCCAATTTTGGGAAGACAGCTGGCAGGAATTGGGCAAAGGGTCTTCATTGACTTATATGGGTGGGTGTATTTGGCTTCACAGAGCCCTAAGCATAGATTGTATTCCAAAAATAATGTTATGGATGCAACACCATGAAAATCACATGTCATGTCGTAACCACCATGATGAAATGTTGGATCCATATTTAGCAATTATTGTGATCTCTGCTATAATACTCAGTTCCTTACACAAGAAATTGTCTAGGATTCAGCAATTTATACTGAGGTGTTCAGAGGAGCATGGTCAGTGGAGAAAATTGCTTATCTCCCCAAGAAAAAGAAAACTAAGTCATAAAAAAAAACCAAATATTGGAGAATCCTGCTTGCCCAATGGCCAAATGGGGGTTAGCAGATTAGTTTCCATGGGAAGGGTCAAAGAAACAAGAAACTAAGAGAAAAAAAGGAGTCACACAGAAGATGGACCACATTAATGGGGCCTATAGGAAAACAGCACAAGCCAACCAATGGGGAGAGCCAGTCCAGCCATCAGCTCCCTAGTGCGTGCCCACTCAGAATGAAAAGATACACAGAGACTACCAAGAACCAACATAAGCCTGCAAGAGAATGCTACTGTCTAAAAAGTAATTCTTAAAGCATATAATCCAGAATGAAAAGTCCAGGCAGAATGACATATCCTCTGGCCATATAAGTACTATTGAATCTTTATCGGAACTCTTATTAGACTTTTACAGCATCTGCTGTAGTACCCTAGAGGCGCTCCGTAGGAATGATCACAGGGCCATATCATAGGGCCTATGAGGACTGTCATAAGGAAATGGCGTTGTCCAGAAGGAGAAAGAAATTTAAGGGGTGACTTAATAAATTTCACAATTAAAATAAAGGATACTCCATGTGGATGACAAGCAGCTGCTCTTCATTAGGCTTTGGGGACTGAAGAAGTCGAAATCCAATTTAATTGCAGTAGAAAAAGCTTAGACTGCATAAAAGGAACAGATAACCAATCTGCTTACAACTTCTTCCAGATTCTGAGATTTTTAGGCCTCCTGAATTGTCACTGTTCTCTGAGAGGAGACACCGTTTACTTACAATCCAGTCGCAGACAGACTCACCTCTTTGCTGGAGGTGTCCCTAGTGGCGACCGTGTAAAATAATGAGACATTCAACTGAGTGAGCAATGGCTCAAGTCCACCTCCGTGTCCCAAATGTTACAGCACATCACCTACACGTAGACCCCCAGTTTTTCACTCCATTCCTATTTTCACTTCACTCCTTACTTTCCATAGATGCTTTGGTCCTATGATCACTCTTGCAGACACTCTCAACTCTCTGGTTCTCTTTCTTCTATTGTATTTTTCTGGCAAAATCTCAAGTCTGCTTGACACCGCCTATCCACTTTCTCTGATCCTGAACCTTCAGAACTAGACATTCCTGGCAGAAACAAACAAACAAACAACAACAACATCAACAACAAAAAAACCCAATGTGGTCTGTGTCATTTTAAAATCTCAGAGTAACGGATTGCAAGTGGGTGTTTACTACTGCCCAGGAATCCCACTATGCACTCTTAGGAGGTTTGCTTTTCTTCCTTCAGAGACATCTAATTTGTGTCTTCTCCCCCTCCTCAAAAGTTTTATAATCTTCCAAAAATCTCCTTATTCCCACTTGGAGTGAATGACTCATATTTCTTTGAGAAAATAGAAGCAATCAGGAACTAACTTATCTTCCAGATACCAAATCTCAGTATACCTGCCTTTCATTTGTAAGGCCCAAACTTCACTCCTGTTATAATGGAAAAAATATTTCTCCTCATTTTAGAGTTCATCATCTCAATTTATGCTCTGGGGCCTCTCCTCTTTCCCCTCAAGGATTTCAATCCTGGAATTATCTTCCTCTTTCTTCTACATCATTGCATATTTCCTCTCCACTCGGTCACTTTCATCAGCACATAAATCTCACCTAGTATCGCCCATATTTAAAATGGCAACTACAACATCAACAATCTCTCTTGACCTCCCATCTTCCTTTAGCTACAAACACATGTTTCTGCTCTTCTTCTCAGTAAAGCTTCTTACAATAAAGATCTTTATGTACAGTCTTCACTTTTTCAGCACTTGCACTTCCGCTCTCCAGCCTGGCATTGGTCCACACCACCCCACTAAAGCTACTCTCATCAAGGTCATCAGCAACATTTATATTGCCAAGTGCAGTGCTCAATTTCCAATCTTTAATCTACCTCTCAGCAGCGCTTGACATAGTTGACCCTTTCTGTCTTTGTGAAATTGTTCCTCTTGGCTTCCCTGGCACCGCACCCTCCTGGCTTTCTTCTTACCTCACTAAACCCTCCTCTATTGCTTTTGTTTCCATCTTCTCTGTATGCTGGGTCTCCAAGAGCTTGGTCTTCAGGCACTTCCTCTATCAGTCCACTTTTCTGGGAGCTCTCATCCAGTCCTATGGTTTCCAGTGACCTCTATATACTGGTGACTGCCAATTTTATATCACTGCCCAGACCTTCCCCATGAACTCCAGATGAATAAAGACATCCCACACTTAATATGTGATTTTGTTCATTGGTTCACCCATATTTTCATGTCTCTGAAATTGGGACACGTCCTTCAATCGATAGCATCTTATAATCTGCACCTGCCCAATGGAGAGGTTTAGCTGCCATTGCCTGAACAAGCACCAACTTCGTCACATTCCCTTCCCTTCATTGAGTGATAGGCATTGCTGGTACTACATGTGTTAGGGTTAATTGCCATTTAAAATTCCTTCAAAAATGATTCTTTGAATCACACAGTGATTCACCATTGAAATAAAAATTATCACATACACAGAAATGCATAGAAAGAGAACAGCAGGGTATAAATTTGATAATAGGGAAGTGCATATCTCCCTATGGAAGAATGACCACAATTCCATATTCCCCTGCAAAACAACAATTAAGGGCTTTATGGGACCAAAGATAGAAAGAATACCCACAGCTGACAATTTTGTTGTTGAGACACATGAAAGGTTGTCT
This sequence comes from Symphalangus syndactylus, assembly GCF_028878055.3. Classification (NCBI taxonomy): domain Eukaryota; kingdom Metazoa; phylum Chordata; class Mammalia; order Primates; family Hylobatidae; genus Symphalangus; species Symphalangus syndactylus. Next base: position 148,442,509 of record NC_072425.2, read on the forward strand.
GTTACACTTTAACCTAAGGCAGCGAGAAATGGGCAAATCCCTTGGAATAGCGGAAGAGTTCTGATCAAGGGAGGCTGGTATGACCAATTGAAAGTGTCCCCCACTCTTTCTTGGTAGCATTTAAGTTAATTATGCACCTTAGAATAGATTACATCTGTTGACTGCCAATTTTATATCACTGCCCAGACCTTCCCCATGAACTTCATTGCATCCATTTGATGCAATATGTGTTTCAAATGGAAATTGTAATCCAACTATCTTCTGCCCCAGTGAGAGGCTGTTTTTCCCTGAGTCTCCCCTAACTTACTTAAAGGCACACTTCTAAACTTATTGCCCAAACCAAAACCTAAGATTTTTCCTTGTCCCTCCCTTTCCTTCACCCTTAACATCAAATCCATTAGCATTTCTTGTTAGTTCTACCTACAAATATATCTCCAATCCATATTTATTCGCGTTTGCGCCAATACCTTCATGAAATGCACCTTGCCTGAACCCTTGCAGTCGCCTCCAGGTGGGTTTTGCTGCCTGCACATTTTCAACCCATCCTTTTATCTCATGCCTCCTACAATCCGTTCTTCAAACAGTAACCTACATTCTTTCCAAGCATACATCCAAGTTTGTCACTCGACTTTATACTTGGAATGAAATCCACACCCCTCCTCTGTGGTCTGTTGGCCTCCACCTGCCTCTTAGAGACCCTCATACATCCCCATCTTCCTCAGTGAGTATGCTCCACTAACCCTGTCCCTCCTTCTGGTTCTTAAACTTGCCAAGTTTGGTCTTATTTCAGGGAATGCACACTTGCCATGTCTTCTTCCTGGAAGGTTTTCCCTCCAGATCTGCTGCTGCTGGCTGCATTCCACAATTCAACTCCTAGAGAGCCCTTTCTCTTTCACCCTATTTACTTGCACTCTGTCCTTCTCTATCAGGTATTCTGTGTAACTTCCTGCAACTTTCTGAAACTTTCTTGTTAATTTGTTTGCTTGCGTATTGTTTATTTCCTCCAAATAAGGTGTTAATTCAAAATGACAGGGTATTGTCTTGCTCATCACTGATCTTTAAGACTTGAGGTAGTATTTGGTAAATAGTAGATAATTGCTCAATAATGTCAGAGTTAAAAAGGGAAAGAAAATTTCTTTATTATTACCGGGAAGTGATATATGAATGTAAGAGCATCATCCCTCCAAAACATTAAATATATTTCCTTTCTGTCTAGAAACTGGGACAAGTTGTTTAACTTCATTTACTTTCTGGTCATTTATTAGTTTGGTGGCCATATTAAAATCCTTATCTCTCTGAGGGATTTTAAGAATATATTGAAATAATTTACACAAACAAATATCTTGCCACACAGTCAAGTCACCCTTACTACAGCAGCCCTGCCTTATCCTCATGGAGTAAGTTCTAAGATCCCCAGTGGATGTCTGAAACTGTTGGATAACTCCAAACCCTATATATGCTATTTTTCCTCCTATACATCCTATATATAACATACGATAACGTTTAATTTATAAATTAGGCATACTAAGAGATTAATAACAAAAACTAATAATAACAAAAATTATAGCAACATACTGTAATAAAAGTTATATACATGTGATCTTGATCTCTCTCACAAAATATCATACTGTACTGTATTTAACTATTTTTCGACTTCAATTGACTGCAGGCAACTGAAATGTGGATAAGGGAGAATGACTGTATATCAGTCTGAGAAGTGGATAAAAGCTCTTTCCCTCCTCCCAAAGTGCACAAATGTGCTCTAGGGAAATGGATAAACGTACACGCATAACGAGCTTTTCACTGAGCAGCTCCAAAGACCACAAGTAAAAGCACTTTCCTCACACAAACATCGGTTCACATTAAGTCTCTTTTCAAGGTGATTAAAACAACTCAGAATGTTAAGATGTTCCCAATATAGAAGACCCATGTCTGTCTCTAGCCACAGGCACTGGCTTACTATTTTCTTGGTCCCAGAGCCAGACCAACTAACTCCACTTACCATTTCTATCAGTGGCTTGAGGGTCTCTAGAGAATATAGTTACAAGACTGGATTCTTAAAAGGAAGAAAAAAACCCAAGGCTCTCAGGAGAGGACCGTAGTGACTCAATGTGCCTGCCGTGAGATTCAGTAAGTTTTCACCTAAGCAGATCTGTTATGTGGCCAGAAAAAACAGTGTCACAAAGGACAGCCCTCTGCACTGGCACTGTCCTTTGCTTGTCAGTTTGTATACAAGAGCTACATACAATGCCCTGGAAAGCAGCACTTCGTGGAATTGTGTAATATTTTATAGCAGCATCCAGTCTGCAGACTCAAAATCCCAGTGACTAAGAATAAAGGTGAGACATGCAGAACATATGTGGGAAACATTCTTCGGACCCAGGGGTGGGACAGGGCAGCCAGGGGAGGAGGAGGCTGAAGAAAGAGAAGAGCCACAGAAAGGTTGAAAGTGGGGACACAAGGCTTCCAGCACCTCCCCTGCACGCTATTTGGGCTTTGTCATACTTTCTGCCTTAACTCAAATACTACGGGGTCATCCCTGATGAAATCGGTATAAAGGGAAAGGAGTCATGGGTCAGAAACACTTCCTAGGACATTCTTGCCCTCGAGGTTTCCTGGCTTTGCAGCTGGAACCAGGGCTGGCTCCTGGGCAGGGAGAGAAGATGCTTCCTGATGAAGTTCGGACCCACCCCTTTCTCTGAGCAAATATGCCAGTAGCATTTGGGTTAATGAACTGTGCCTTTTAATAAATGGTTCTTATCTCACCAGAGTGGTGCTAAATTGTCAGGATTTTAAATTAACTTAATAGTTTCGTGGATGGTACTTATTCACTGGTTACTCCGAAAGTAGCGCGGCCCCCAGCCAGGACTTCTTATTGAATTATGCAACAGTTAGTTATTTCATTTAGGTTTAAGGGGAAATGTTTAGGATTAATGTGCAATGCCTCAATGCCCCCCTTAATGGGCATTTCCAGGCCTCGCCTAAACTAAAAGCCAGTTATTAATCACTGGGTCACTCAGTTGTTCTGTCGACTGAGAGAAGCGATTGCTCTGGTCCAGGAATGGCCAACACCCTCCCCGGCCAAAAGAGGGAGACAAAACGCCTGTCTTCTCTTGCTCACGTATGCAAAATATTTGCTGAGATGTGCAAACCCGTATCCTGCCTGTAAGAAGCTTACATGAGTTAGAAAGTGGAAGTGCTAAGACAGAGGCAGCTATGAAATTCTTGGACTTTTGAAGAGGAAGAAAAATGAATTCTGTGGAGAGGAGAGGTAGAGTAGGGGTGAAGCATCTAGAAGGTGCTAACATTTGAAAACTGTATAACATTTATGTGACTGAAAATGTGAAGAGCATTCTAGGTAGAATTTTAATATTGTGCCTCTGTACCAGATAATGATCAGCCTTTGGGCAAAAGGAATTGCCACTTTTGAGTATTTATTTTGAGGCTGGTGTGAGTTCATTGCAGAACCTTATGAGGTATCAACCCGTTTGTTTTCACCTTGCAGATGAGAAAACTGGGGCTCCGCGATGGTAGATACCTCGTCCAAAGCTCCACGATTTTTGGCACACAAAGATTCTAACTCAAGCCCAAGTTCAGCAGTGACATTGTTTTCTTGTATCCTCAGCTAAATCACTCCTGCCCTGCAGACATCACATCAGCACTCAGATCGTCTGCAAAACTTTTGTCAGGGATTCCATTCTGTCATACCACAAACCTGACTTTATTGTTCAGCGGAGGGTGAGGCAATTCCTTTAATTTACTCCAGAGGCATCATATCATCCCAAAGCAGGTTCACCCATCATGCATCAGAAACTACCTCTGGAGAAACAGAAATCAGGCAGCATGTGGCAAGTATCAGTGTTGTGCCAAGCACCCTGCCAGGCAGGGGCTGCAGCAGGCAAGAGGTTGCTAAGACATTGTCTGCACCCTCCGAAGCTGTCAGGGCCCACAGAGGGGGAACACTGTCCCCGCTACCTGGAGATATGCAAGCCGCGGCAGAAATCATTGATGTCAGCAAACAACTAACAGGCAGGTGTATAGTCAAATACTAACAGTGAAGCGAAATCTAGTTAAGACTGCAAAGTATTGGCATCAAACACTTGTTTGAGAAGCAGAAGGAAGCAGGAGGGTGTATAATGGAGGTTGAGAATGGACACTTACCCCTTTGCACTTTGTGTCCTCATTCAAGCTGCCCCTGAGAGCCCCCATCTGGGCTACAAAGAGGTGTTGGAGGGAGGAAATCTGGAGAAGCTTAGGCACAGCCTTCTGGCTGCCTTCCACAGAGAGGTGCAGGAGTCCTATGGTAGTTAACTCGGACCACCCTGCTGGGAACTTCAGGTGTCTCTGCCCCCGGGCAAGGACTCTACTGTGACTGAGGAGAAACAGAAAACTAAACCTGGCCCTTTCAGCTTTTCTGCTGGTCCCTGGGAGAGGCACAAGGGGCCTGCTGAGTGGAGTGACCTTGAGAAGGTCGAGCAGGCCTCTGAAGTGGTGCAGCGGCATGGGGGCAGGGGAGCGGCATGAGCCATAAAGGAAATATTGTCTATAAAAGCCCCGTTTTCCCTTTCTTCTGGAGCAGGCACAAGGCACTGACTTCATTTTGCATTCATAAAGCCTGCCTTTGGAAGCGCCTTTAAGAACTGCTGCAGGAAGCCTGAAGAAACACGTTGGAGGGTCAAACCCACATCTCCTTGGGCTTCCTTTCATCTGTCATAAAAACAAAAATCTCTTCTTTTTTAATCGCCTCCTCCTGTAAAAAGGGCTAATCTTTTGTTAGCAGCAGCCTCCCATGGCACAGCATCTCAGCAATTAATATAAAAAAAGCAAGGAAGATGCAGGTAGAGGAGGAGGCCTCTAGCTGAACAGGAAGAGGGCCTGGGAGTCAGGAAGGAAGGGTGAAGGGTGGGAGAGAAGGAGCTGGCCAGTGTTCCCCAGAGCAGGGAGCAACAGATGGTAGCTGCAAGGCAGGCCAGGCACGGGTCTCAGAGAAAACGTCTTATTGGGTTCAGGGTTTGGATGCAAATCTATAAATGTGGCCAGAAAATCCAAACCAGTTCCATCAAGGAGGGTGCAGAAGCCGGGTGTGGTAGCTCACACCTGTATTCTCCGAGGTAAGCGGATTACTTGAGGCAAGGAGTTCAAGACCAGCCTGGGCAACACAGCAAGACACCATCTCTATCAAAACTAAAATAAATAAATGAATAAATTAGCCAGGCCTGGTGGTGCACACCCGTGGTCCCAGCTATTTAGGAGGCTGAGGTGGGAGGCTCACTTGAACCCAGGAGTTTGAGATTGTAGTGAGCTATGAGCTGTGATTGTATCACTGCACTCCAGCCTAGGTGACAGAGTGAGACCCTGTCTCAGAAACAAACAAACAAACAAAAACCAAAAAAAAAAAAAAAAAAAAAAAAAAAAAGAACAGAGAAGGATGGAGGAAAGCATTTCAGTGGGCCACGTCCTTTGAATCTCTTCTTCCTGAGATACTTCTCTGATTTCTTGCGTCAATCTTTTTTGTAACTATGTGGCCTTAACGGAAGAATATATCCTTCAACTCTGTTGTAAACAAATTGACATTTTCTTTATTTCTGATTAGGGCCTTTGCTTTAGGATTATATTTCTAAAACAAAATATGCTATTACCCTGCTTAAAACCCATTTATGCCTGGTGTTCCATTATTGGAACGCTAAACATGTGGAGGTTATTTATATCCTACTGCTCAAGGTCATCAGCGAAGTCTACATTTTCACACTGAAAAAATTGTAACCACAGCCATAAATGGGTTAAAAACCTCCCAGGACGCCCCATTTTTCTTAGGCTAAAACTCCAAACACTACAGCGTTGGTGAAGGCTCTTGAGTCCTGAGTTCTATAAACATTTCACCCTCCTTTGCTGCCAGACCCTTATACCACATATTTCTATCCTCATATCTATGACTTGGCCATGTTCTGATGCAGTTTTGTCCCTGGGGGTTCCCACCTGGCAAATCCCTCCTCGATCGTTAAGACTCTGCTAACTTATCACTTTCCTTGTGAGAGTTTCGTGGACTCCTCGTGGGGGTTTTAATCATTTTCTCCCAGCTGCTTGAGTGGAAGTCCATGTGCATCGCGTATAACGTGCTTATGAAATTGTAATGCAATGATTGGTTTATAGGGATAATTTTAACCTCCGGGTTTTCAAAAGCATGGAGAATGGCTTACCCTTCTTTCTAGCACAATGCCTGGTTCCTAGTTGGCACTAAGCACACGTCTAAGCTAAAGATTGCTAAGGATGTAACAGTATAAGACAATAATCTACCCTCAACACTCAAAGGTAAGATGAGAAAGAGGAGGAAAAGGCTTCCAGATTGCAGTGATTTTATTTCACCAGACAAGACTAAGGGGATGGAGAGAAAAGGCCTCCTGAAGTATTTAGGTGGGGCTGTGTGTGTGTGTGTGTGTGAGTGTGTGTGTACTTGAGAGCTGGTGAAGCCAAGTAACATTGAGATGACTGCAGTCTACAACTCTTAGGGGTCCTGAAATCAGGGGAGGGTGATATTCTTCTCCCAAACTTGGAGGAGGAAACCCCTGGTGTCCCCACGTCACAGTTGTAGGTGGGGATGCCTTTCCGCCCACCAAGCCAGATTTGCAGAGCACAAAGAGCATTCCGGGCATATCAGAGCACATGGCTGTCACTTCTTTATACTTCTTTCCCAATTATGTGTCTGGAACAGAGCCCTGAGGACAGTTTTATGCAGCAAAGGGAACAAAACTATAAGCAGCATTTGTCTTACTTGTGTGAAAAGAGCGGTTGCAAAATCCCTTGCATGGTTAGATGAGAAAACATAGCTGGGCCCCCCTGTTCTCGAGCCTGGGATTCCTGGACCCAGACCTATGCGGACCCTCGTCCTGGGGACTGAGGCCCGGGTGCCAGCCAGGCAAAGTGTTCTTCAGTGTCAATGCAATTCTAAGAGCAAATTTCCTTTCATTATATTGAACCCTAAGAGCTATACATTTTCCTCACCCTTTCCTTTTCTGTGTTAGCCTGGAAACTCCTGCCAGAAGGGATATGAGAGCTGAGAAGGCAAGAGCAGCATTTGTTTGGGGCTCATGGGCCTGTAAGTTCTCATCATGAAACAATGACGGACTCAGCAGGTTAGGACCTATGAAATTTACCAGGATAGACCAAGCCCCAGGCTCAGCACGTATCATGTTTTGGGGTATTTCAGTTCCGTGGAAATGATACTGTGCAGAAGAAAGGAAGGAGCAAGCTAAGGAATGGGATGGAAAAGAAAAGCCAGCAGTTGTTTATCGGTGTGTTTTCAACCCAAAGCATAGATTTGCGACTCTTATATTCACCTGCATAATCTCTATCACTTCAATTTCTACATAGTCTAGAATATTAAGACAAAACTGTCCTCCTCTCTCCTCCCCACCATATCAAATTAGACATTTAGGTAACATAGCAAAAGTAAAAGAGTTTGTGGATTCACCCAAGTAATTGACAGTAATGAATTTGTTGCTGAGTGATGTGGTTTATTGATGGCACTCGTATCTCATCTGCTGTCTGTGCTTATAAGTACAGTATTGGTGCTTAGCTTGTTGAGTTAATAAAATCTACAAAGTGGTTTTTAAAAAATAATATGTACTCTAATGCCATTCTCAGAAAAAGCAACTCCCTTCTTATGGGGCGTGTGTGTGTGTATGTTTCTTAATCATCACTAATTACAAGAAAGGGAAAATGTCTGCTTTCTGCTGAATTGTTTAAGGGGAGAACCCTACAGTAGGAGAACCTTTTGTCATCAACGGTTTTAGATTCTGGGTGGAGCCTGGCCCAGTTACTGAGGTCTTAGGGCAAAGGATAACATTAAACCTTTAAGACCCAGCAAGACCTTACACTGCCTTGGGGTGAAGACGAGGCAGACCTTCTATACCTGGTTTTGTGAGGTTCACACAACTCTTTGGTCCCCTTCCTGCCTCAAGTCCTCCCTTGTGCCCATAGAGTAGATAAAATGGCTGTCCTTTCAAGGGATAGAGTCAGGCGCCAAAATAGAGTTGGTGCCACTTTGTAACCTCCTCAGAGAAGTCATGGCTTGCAAAAATATTGTTATCCGTGTTAGTGAAGTAATTAAAATGAACTAATCATTTTCCAAAATATTTATGTATTGAAAGCAATTCCAACTGATTGCCTTTAAATAGCATTTTATTCTGTTTCGGTAATAAACAGGAGCGTGCTTCCTTTTGCTTTCTGGAGCGCCAGCCCACCCACTGTGGTGAAGCTGCCGGAGCGGTATGAGTTGAGTACAAGTTGAGAACAGTGCTGATCAATGGCACGGCCGAACCTTCCATCCCTGAAAGGGCCCCTTGGCTGCTCTTGTCCTCAGGCCAGAGCCATTTTGTCAGGAGCTTTGGGAAGAACTACCATTCTGCAGTTACCGTGGAGTTTTCTCCCCAAGTGGGAATCTTTGTCAGCTCAGTGCTATTTCCTTTATATCACAGTCTGAAAGAACCAGTAGTCTGATTAAATTAAGGCCTGCACACAGACAGTTGGGTTGCCAAACCTAGGGATGTTATTAAAAATAATAGTGTTTATGGCTGTGTTGTCTTTGAAGGTGCAAGTGAGACGCATGTTCCTGCCATTTGGGCAGCAGGTTCCTGGCAGTCTAAACCCGTGGGGACAAGCAGGACAAGTTACGGGGATGAAAAGGCAGGAAAAATGAGTCCACATGGTTACTGTGTTGATCCGGCTGTGAGGAGGGCAGGGGAGACCGTGAGGACAAGGCATCCTGTGGCCAAAGGCAGAGGGAAGGTGCAGGGAGAGTCTCTGGTAGAGTAATGGAATCCTGGTTCTTAGACCCAGCTTGACCCTAACTAGCTATGTAATTTTGGGCAAGCCTGCAACTGAACCTCAATTCATCAGCCTTACCTGTGAATGATAGATCTTTAAGGTTTCTTCCACCAGTGTCGTTCCTGAACTCTTCAGAAAGAATCTATATGCAGAGAAAAGGAGGAGCAGGGTATTCTGGTGAAAGGTTGGGGCAGCATGAAACAGGTAAACTCTAGAGACACATGTTGCACTGTAGCTCTGTCCACCAGCTCTGGGAGATGAAGCAAACCCATGTCCTGGGGGCATGGATTTTCTTTGAGCAGAGGCTGGAGAGCTGAGGTCTCTTCCTTCCCTCTTCAGGACTGAGTGGAAAGTCTGCCTGCTGCCTTTGCCTCTGGCCTGCCCATTGCTGAGCTTGCACTCTGCTGGGACCCCAGTCTCTGATCCCTGTAAAGGGGCCAGTGCTAGAGGCCGGACCCAAGTTTCTCCCATGATGAGTGCTGCTGTGTGCAGATCAGGGCAGCAGATCCGGGATTGCCACTTCCCTCAGACATGTTCTTTCTGAAGTTCAGGAGCATTCGGGAGTGAATGGAGTCCTTTGGAGGAGAAAGGATCAAGGGCAACACTCTGTGAGATTCTTTGGATGCATACACCATGGTCTCCCATGCTCTGCCCTGGCTGTTTGCCCAGCATCCCTGGTTTTTGCAAGTACTGGCATGTGCCTGCTGCCTGTGATGGACAGAGATCCTTAATTGGTTCCTCATTCCTTCTTTAACTTTGTCAAAATCAGCCTGCTTATTTCTTCATTTACAATGTCCTGCCTTCCCATCAATGTACTTGCATTTTTCTAAGTTCTTGCAGGTTCTTTCTAACCCTTCAGAAGCTTGCATGTTAGTCCTTCCATTGCCAAACAGGGTTGTCTATACAGTGCTGCTACCCAGGCCTTTGGAAAGCAAATTGTGCATCCCTAAGCCCTAAGCCCCAAACCCAACAGATTCCAGTCTCCCCACTCGTTTCTGACTCCTAGTGTGAACAATTGTGATGACTCTAGTGTGCATCAGGCATAAGCAAGGTCAGATTCTTCCCTTGAGACTGATAGGACCATTTATTATTAGCAAATCCAATAGCAGGCCATCTGGAGAGATAACAAAGGATGGAATTGGAATGGGGTTGAGCTGTAATTGCAGACTCTTAAAAAGGATGCTAGGTGTGATTTTCTAAGTCAATGGGTTTTGAACTTAAAAAATTAGTGGCACCTTTCTACAAAGAGAATCTCCTCGCAGTGCCCAATATATAAAGCAGATGAAGCGAGTTTGCTCTGGAAGAAACTGGGTCGGCCTGATGCCTGGTGTGCCTCAGCTCTTCCCAGAAGCTTTTGGAACCCCCTCTGAGCCCTGGCTGTGGTGAGCACACACTGAATGCTATTCATCTAAGCTGACAAACTCTTCTCCAGGCAAGGTCATTATGGGAAATGCTTAGCTAATTTATATCCATATTGCTTGAGAATATAATCATATACCGTATTATTAAGCATAAACAAAATAACCCTAAATCAGTTATTCAAAATTGCACATCTAGTAAAGAGTAGAACAGAAACCAGGACTGTGGGCACCTGACTTTAAGGCCAGGACTCCTTCTCCTAAACCAGTAGCCCAGACAGTAGCCACCTATCACCAAGAATCTGTCAGAAAGCAGATTCCCAGGCTCAACTCCAGGCCTGCTGGATCTGAAAATGTGGAGATGAGGCCCAGAAATCTGTATTTTAAGAAGGTCTCCAGGTGATTCTGATGTATGCTGAAGAACAACTGTCATGGCCTAAACCGCGATGACTCTTGAATTTCCCCATTAATTTAGAATTTTCTTAGTGGTATATGGGTTAATATCTTGGAGGTTTTTGACCTCATTGTCTTTATGTGTTTATTTTGGTAGTGGGCACAGGAGGTAGTAGGGAAGACGTAAACATACACACAATGTCCTTCATTATTTACTTTGGGACTAAGGTTGTCAGACTTGGAAAATGAAAATACAGAATGTCCAGTTATATTTGTTGTTTGGATAAACAATGAAAACTATTTTAGTACAAGTATGCTCCAGAAAATATTTGGCACATAATTACACTAAAAAATAATTTGCTTTTTAATCTGAGGTTCAAATTTAACTGGGTATCCTGTATTTTATCTGGCAACTATATTTGGTACAGATCATGAATTAGGAAGTTTCTTCTTTTCATGTTTTTTTTTCTTCCCCTTTCTACACCCAAAGCCAGGGACATATCTCAATATTGTGTTCTGATTTCCAAACCCCTTTCTATGTTGGTACGAAAACCAGGGGGAGAGAGGAACTAGAGGGTACGAATGGTAAATGAACTTAAACTTCAAACTCATCGATTTTTACCATTATTATTTCACTTACACATTTGCTACATTATAGGAACTGCTGAGTAAGAAGCCACGAAAATCTTTGTCAAACACATGGTTGCCTCTCCCTGAACTCCCTTCTACCCTTCAAACACCATAGCCTGTCTGCCACCTTCAACGTTGGCTGATGATTTCTTATTTTCTACTCACTATGCTTGGGGAGCCAACTAGACTTACCAGCAAAATCAGGTGCATGTGTATAAGATACAGTTAGACTCAATAAACAGACTCAGTCTAAACTTCCATTGTATGTGGGGACAGGGATGGGGAACATCTTGGGTGAGGCAAAGAAAGGACCACTGGTCTTACCATAAGATCTTCCAAACAAACTTGAATTTTAAAATAACTTGATTTAAAAATCAAAGGAACAGATTTAAAGTCTTGTTTTTGATATAATGTCCTTTTAAATAGAATTTGAATTAAAGAGTGGGTTGGAAGATTGGGAGGAATGTTAGCAGAGAAGTACAAGTGGAAAAAAAGATAAAAATAAATGTTGTTCTCATTATATCTTTTTCTGATTGCCTTTGGTGGCGAAATGATCAGTAGACTTGTTTTCCAGTCTCAATTCGATTTCAATATTAGCATGTAACCTTGGGGGAGTCACAAAGCCTTTCTTATTTTCAATCTTTTCATTTGTACAATGAGGATATTTGTAGAATTAGACAACCTCTAGTTTAATGGCTACTGAATTGTATCTTTTTCTCAGGATCTACTAAATTCTCAGATCTTTCCATTAATCTGAATGACAGCTTAAACTCATAGTTATCCTGACAACCTCATGACAAGCAAAATATCAGCTGATCAAACACCATTTGTTTCATCTATAGGACTGTTCATTAAACACAAAAAATAATTTCCCCTTTACCTTCTACAGTGAAAGCCTACCCAAACTGTGGGCTCAGGGCTAACTCTAATAAAATACCATGTTGGACTCAGACCCCTCTGATCTAATTAGTATAACCCATATTTGATGTGGAATGCTTTCCTGGCTCCAGAAAGAATTGTATTTTGTTAGATATTAAGAGACTTGTTATTTAGTATTAGTGGGAACTGGAGAGATAAGTTAATTGGTCTAGAGCAAACTTGAAGGCAGCGTGTAGCCCTATAGGTATAGGGAAGGGCTGTCTAGCCCTTAGTTCTGACCTGGAGTTTGGGTTATTCTGAATACTGTAAACTCACCAGGGAATTTATATTAAGGAAAATCAGGGCTACTGTTGCTGGATGAAATTATTGATTTAGATGGAAAATGACATGTTCATTATTTTAATTGAGGTGTTCAGTTTGGCAATTTAAGTAAGGGTTGTGAAAATGATCAAGAAATAAGGATCAAAGAACCTAAACTACCATAACTCTCCAAAATCCATCTGGACCAGCTCTCTTCCTCTAGGAAGATGGGGCCTAATCCCCGAGAAGGAAGTCAGTCAATGATTTTCTTTCCCTCAATCCACAACATGCACTGCTAGAAAGTTGTATTTTATGTCTCACCTAGAAGTCCCTTTGGCAGTGTAAGCATTTTGGAAAACAGTCCATGGTGGAAAGTGTCCTGGGCTTTTGGCAGTCTCCTGACAAGTTTCGTTACAGGTTTCATTTGCTCTTTTAATGGGATTTTTCTCTGAGCTATTGGCAGTCAGAGAGGTTCAGACAACTGGCTGAACAGGAGGCATCATAGGATCATAGAATTGTAGCGCTGGAAGGAACTCCTGGGCTTGCCATTCAGACAGCAATCATTTTGTCTTAGGTTCAGCTAGGAGGTAGCGAGGCTGGGATGATTCTATCCAATCCCTTTTGCCACATGACTAGACTGATAGAGACCTTTAAATGTCAACAAAGCAATTTTGAATGGGATTCAGAGCTCACTAGGAAGCTGGTATCAAAGCTGTGATGTTAGAGGACTCATAGAAACCAAACGCCTTGCTGCATCCCAAAGGCAGCGTTTTGCATGGGCTTCAGGCTGCCACAGCTTTATCAGCACGTCTGCATTTGCAGTGATGCATGCTAGAAGCTATGGTGCAGATCTCTGTCACCACATCTGTGAAGGTCAGACACCACCTAGAGATATTCAAGTCTCTTTTGTTTCCCATCTTCCACTCACAGGGATTGGTAACAGTTCTTTCAAAGACTGGGCTTTAAGGAATTGACAGCAGGTAGAGAGGGAACAAACAGCATGTGAACGCAGAGCAAGTGGTGGAAGCCGGCACAGGGATTAGGGGCACGATGATTAAATTGGCCTCGAAAGCCCACACATCCACTCACAGACTAGACATGATTATGTTCCTGTTTGTCTCTGTGCAAAGCCAACTACTTGTACCCCGGTAGGAGTCACTGGAGAGGTTAGGAGAGATAAAACCAAAATCTAGATTTCCCCGGTCAGTCTATTGATTCTCTATTAAATTGCAAGAAAGCAAAACAGATCACCAAGGTTTTGTCTGTCAGCTGGTGTTTGTGTATCATATGTGTGCAAAGTCTCAGAGCCAGGAGGGCCTGTACTCCACACCAAATCTCCTATGCATTAAAATCAAGGTGATGTCTCATGAACACTTCACCTTTTGTTCTTTCATTGCTAAATGGGGAGAGATAATCACTAAGGTATGCACTTACAAGACCAGTTTAGAGACCTCACAAGTCAGGGTGAGTTGAGCAACTCCCTTAGGTAAGCTTTCATAGACCCACCCATCTTCCCATTTACCCACCCATCTGTTCATTCATTTATCTATCCCTCAAACAAATGGCTCAGCCTACCATGAACTGAGAACTGAGCTGAAGCTAAGTATACCTTGGTTAAAAACAAACAAACAAAAACAGACCTGGGCTTCATCCTTGCCATATTTTATAGTCTAGTAATGGAGTCTAGTCCTCAGTCTTAGAGAGAACAGCTAAACTGCTGGTAAATTATTTGTCTGATTTTCTTACCTTATATGTGTATGAAAATCTGTTATTAGGTGCAAGTAAATCGGTGAGTACTACCACAGTGCACGTGATGAAATAATAGAGAATAAGACGGGGTAGAGGGAGGTTTCCACAGGTAGAATGTTCCAGAGAAGGGCTTCTGGAGAGAGGACACCTAGGCTGAGGCCTGAAGGATGAGAAGCGACCAGGGATGAAAAGAGCAGACAGAAGAGCATTTCAGGCAGAGGGAGCAGAATGAGGGGAAGCAGCGAGGTGGGGGAATAGCTCAGCATGTTTCAAGGGACTGAAAGAAGCCATCGTGGCTGGGCTGGGTAGGTGAGGGAAAGAGTGAAATGGAATGAAAGGGAAGGGGACAGAAGCCACATCATGTAGGTGGTTGAAGGCCATAATAAAACGTTGGATTTTATTTTAAGTGCAATGGCAAGACATTGGAGGGAGGGATGGAGCTATAAAGGATTCTTTGAGCTACTGTGCCCAGAGGAAATTGGAGGGGGGCAGTAGTAGATGTCAGGAGGCCATTACAGTCAAATACAGTGAAAAATGCTGGTGGTTTAGACTGAAGTGAATGTGGGGCAGAGCTGGCTGCCCACCATTTTTGGAGCACTCAGCGTGAGCCATCTGTGCCCAAGAATGCTGTTGGAGGATTCTGCTAGGCAGCTACCATCAACCTGCCCCTTCCTTCGGTTGTTGGGAGTCAGGTGATCAGCACCAGGTACTGTGTCCTGCTCTCACGCAGCAATTGCTCAATGGCATTTCATAAGTGATGGTATAGTAGGCTGCATAATGAGAGACGATTCGTCCCTAAGGGTGTCTAGGCCCTAGTCTCTGGGACCTACAAACAAGATGCTGCCTATGGAAAAAGGAACTTTGCTGATGTGGTTAAGAATCCTCAGATGGGGAGTTATCCTGGATTATCCAGATGGGCCTGTTGCAATGGCAAAGGTCCTTATAAGTCAAAGGCAGGAGGATCAGGAGACCTGATGATGGGAGAAGAGGTTGGACAGGTGCTATGAGGGGCCATGAGACAAAGCATGCAGGCAGCCTCTAGAGGCTGAGAAAAGGGAGGAAACAGACTCCTCTAGAACCTGCAGGAAGAACCAGCCCCGCAGCACCTTGACCTTAGCATAGGAAGACTGCTTTGGTCCTCGGCATTTCAGAACTGTAAGGTCATAGATTTATGTTGTTTAAGGCCACTACGTCTGTGGTGATCTGTTACAGCAGCGATAGGAAACTAACATAGCCAGCAATGCTGAGTACATTGCGGAGGCTCAAGGCCCACTTCACTGGCAAGATCTTTCTCTTCACCTCCAAACCTCCATGTTCTAGACCCACTGGGAGCTGGAGACCGGCTCCCATTCTTACGCACCCCTGGCTCTTTCCCTTCTGCAGAGCAGCCATTGAGGGAATTCAAGCCTTGGGCATCTGGAACTGGGTGGGCTCAGGAGACGTAACCAAGAAAAGCAAACAAAAAATGCATTTGTTTTATTTCTTTTTCATTTTTTATAAAAGTCCATTTTAGGCAGTCTAGGGAACGGTGGTGAGAGTGTCATGTCTTTAGAACCAGCATTTGTTGGTAAATGCCTGGTCAGGTTCTCCTCCATGATTTAATGCCTCCTCTGCTTCACGCCGACCACACTCTGGAGCTTCCCACCCATTCTCTAGCCTTGGCCTTTCTCCCTTGCCCTCTCATCTCTTTCTCCAGTCTCTCTTCATCCCGAGCAGATGGAGTGTGTACCCTTAGACCTGGAGTCCAGCACGCAGGCCCCTGCGGGTGTGAGATGGGCTGGAAGCTTGAAGAGAATTTGACCCGGAGGGAGAAGCATGCCATCTTATTAACTGCAACTTTACTTCAAGAAATCATGCATTTGCCCTGAGATCAGTATGTCCTGTATCTGGCTGCAACCTGCCTCCTACCCTGGAGCCTAGGGAATGGCTGACTCTTATGCTTCCTGCCCTGGATGACCAAAGGCCCTTGGCTAATATTTTTTCTGTGAAGCGACAGGGTTCACCTGTGCAAGAGAGGACAGAGGCTTCTAAGATTTCCAATCCCGCCTGCACATGGCCCTTCTCCTGCCTGGAGGCCAGTGTGCAGCCCTGCCTGGGGGGAGAGGAGGCATCGGAGGGATGCTGAAGTTTCCTTTGGATCCTTTGACCTTTTCCCACATAGACTCTTTTTTTGATACCAAGACTAATGATCTGGTAACCCTCCAGAAAGGCATCCGGGAACAGGGGCTTAATTAGGACTCATTTATAGGAAGCTACTGCATATGCAGTTCCAGCCAGTTTCCCTAAGGGCCCACGGAGGAGATGACGGGGAGGTGACATAGGTCAAGATTTAGACTCTTCCTTTCTCAGAACTGTCTCCTATATCCTACCTGGTTCATGCTTCCCATGCTCCACCTCAAATTTTAAACAAAGCAACTGCTGACTAACCTACATATCTTTATTAAGGAGCTACCCACCTTAGCCTAGGGAGATGCATATTTAGCATTGTGATTATTTGAGGTTAGCTATTTTCTTCTCCTTATGAATACACATGAGGATTTTCCTTTTCCTTGTAACTTTGTTATGGTGGTTGCCTTGCTAATAAGGGTTGTGCCTGTAAATGCATTTTACTTCCTTAATTACCGGGGGATTCACGTGCTCTCTGGAGATATTAACTGTTCCGATGTCCTGTGAGTAGGCAGTGGTCAGGAGCACAAGCCCGTGAAGAATCCGTGGATGGAATAACACTGGGAGTTTGCAAGTTCAAATCTGAGCCCTGCATTTTGTCCGCAATGTAGTTAACTTGATGTAGGCATCCTGTCTACTTTGCCTGATGGAGGAAGGGAAGGGGTGTGGTTTATTTTGTCTGAGCACAGGAGAGCTCAGGATTCTGACAGGCTGTTGCAGGGATAGCTGGGACATCTGAGAACAGTCACATTTGAATGTTTCGGAATATTTCAGAACTTGATGCCTGGCCAACTTCAATCTGCTGCCTGCCTTCTTCCTCCTCTGCCAGATTCTCCATCACACCCTCGCTGGGGTCTGAATGTTTATCTCCTCCCCACAAGGTTTCCCACCTTCAGTCTGATTATCAGAATATTACCACTGGAACCAGGTGCTTGGAAGTCAGTGTTACATTGAGAAATGTATGTCATATACCTGAGTCTTTAAGGGAGCCATTAGTTTTTGATCAGGCACAAATTAAGTAGAAAATCAGAAGCGGCAAAGTCCTTCTGGAATCTGCTCTGTGACATATTTCTTGGGCAAATCTCAGAATTTCCCCTAATTAACAAGCATCTTTCAAAGTAAATTGGGCCATCCTCCCCGCTCCAAATCATACAGAACCTGAGCACTTCTAGACAACTATCTGGGCAGGAAATTGTATGAGAGCACTTTTCCCTCTCCCGCCCTTCCAAGGAATGTATACCAGTATAAATCAAGACGTCAGCATGCAGGAAGTCATTGCAGATGGCTAATTTTACTCCTTCCTCCTACACTTCAAATCCACTTGCTTATTTGATGCATTTTACATGTGAGATTTATTTTTCCTTCTAAATTTTAAATAGTTGTTGAATATTGAAGGAATCATCAGCTTAAGATCAGGGACTATATACCTTCCTGCTCTTGTTTCTACTTTGTAACCATGAGTGAAGTAGTCTGCAAACAGAAAATAATCAATAACAAGATCTACTTTTGCTGAGCATTTATTATGTGCCAGGAATTGTATTAGACGCCCTACATCTTTGCTACACAAAGTGTGGTGCCAGGACTATCAGCATTTTCATCACATGGGAGCTTTTTAGAAAGGCAGACTCTCAGGCCCCATCTCAAAGTTGAACAAGATTCAACATTTGAACAAGATCCTTAGATTATACATATGCATATTATAGCTTCAAAGGTGCTGCTTTGCATCCTTTCACTTATTACTTAGAGTAACTCTAGGATGTAGGACCTATTGCACCACTTTCTAGATGAGAAAACTGAGGCTCTGGAAAATTAAACAAGTTGCCTAAGATCTCACCAACTAAGTGTCTGATAGGGGATTTAAATTCAATTTTCTTTTTCTCCATACTACATGCCTTTCTAGTTATGCTATGATGAGTTAGAGGAGAATCCACTCATAGTAAAGATTCAGCACCCCCAAACATCTGGGTTCTCTAAGTTTTGAAGTTTTCTAGGATAAGGCTGATGTCATTAAAATGTTTAAAGGTGTGGACCTGTAGGACCTCTACTAGTGTGTGTAGTTCATTTATTCATTCACACAAAATGTGTTGTTGTTGCTGAGCTTCTTTCTATTGGCAAGTGGTGGCATGATAGGTGCTTCCAGGGGTACAAAGTCGACTAAAGGGCTTGGTGCTTGCCTGGAAAGATGTTTGATGCTGACAATCATGAAAAGGCTAGCAGCCCTGAGACCATGAGCACTTTCTGATGTCAACTCAGAATCCGCAAAAGTGGCAGGCTGCCTGGAGGTCAACAAATCCAAACTGACTTGCAGGTAATAAAGTATCTGGTTCTGTCTGCATTGTTGGTCAGGGTGCAGCACCTTCCATGTCTTATCTCGGAAGGGAATTGTAGACAGCAATTCCAGTTCCTCCAGTGACATCAGCAGGCAGACTCTGCATTCCAGCACATGTTTCTCATAAGTAGGGTGTTTCCATTTCCCCGAGCCTCCTTTAGGAGGAGGCTACAAGCGGTGCCCACCTGACCAGCTGGTTAGGGAGGTAACCCTGTGCATTTAACTTCCACTTCACACTCCCTCCTGAGTGGAGAATGAGCTTAAAGCTGCCATGCAAATAAACTCTAATGGCTTTCTTCTTGCATTTACATTATTAGGTGTTTCTTTGACTGATGTTATGATGAGAAATGAAAAATGCCTTGCACCATTACATCAAGCACTAATGCAGAATAGGAAGAATTTCTGCTCTCTCACTTTTTTTAGGGAAAGAAAGGAAAAAAAAGAAAGAAAACAGCAGATGGGAAATCAATTGGATCCCTATGTCCTGCTAAGGTATTTGCATACAGGCTTGAGTAGAGGCTGCCGGGAGCTCAGTGCCACTCACACTGCACTGGAGACAGGGTCTGTGTCTTGCCTCTTCTGTACTGCAAAGGCTACGCCAGCTGAATTTCAGTTTCTCAGGGATGTACGAACCACTTAGACCCATTTGACAGGCAGGCAAACTGAGTTATGCCCCTTCCTCAAGTTATTTCAGATAAATGCCTGGAGGATCTGATTGACCTGTGAAACAGCATGTTTATCTCAGCAGGAACATGCTGAGAAGTTACTGTCTAGTTTGCAATTGCTTAGTTGTTTTTTATTTCTTTTCTTTTTCTTTTTTTTTTTCTTTGAGATGAAGTCTCTCTCTGTTGCCCAGGTTGGAGTGGAGTGGCGCAATCTCGGCTCACTGCAAGCTCCGCCTCCTGGGTTCACGCCATTCTCCTGCCTCAGCCTCCCGAGTAGCTGGGACTGCAGGCACCCACCACCATGCTCAGCTAATTTTTTTTTTTTTTTTGTATTTTTAGTAGAGATGGGGTTTCACCATGTTAGCCAGGAAGGTCTTGATCTCCTGACCTCGTGATCCGCCTGCCTTGGCCTCCCAAAGTGCTGGGATTACAGGCATGAGCCACCATGCCCAGCTTTTTTTTTTTTTCTTTTCTTTGAGGCAGAGTCTCGCTCTATCACCCAGGTTGGAATGCAGTGGCTCGATCTTGGCTCACTGAAACCTCCGCCTTCTGGGTTCAAGCAATTCTCCTGCACCAGCCTCTCAAGTAGCTGGGATTACAGGCACCTGCCACCATGCCTGGCTAATCCTTTTGTATTTTTAGCGGAGACAGGGTTTCATCATGTTGGCCAGGCTGGTTTTGAACACCTGACCTCAAGTGATCCACCTGCCTCGGCCTCCCAAAGTGCTGAGATTACAGGTGTTAGCCACTGCGCCTGGCTAGCTGTCTCCTTTTAATGTGATATTTGATACCTCTTGGAGTGTTCATTTTTGGTTTAGGCAGGCTGAGAAATAATTTAAATGAAATAACTTATGTGCAAGATTCTGTGCAACCTCAGGCCATAGCTTCCCAAAAATGCCCTGTAGTTCCTGCTGAGAGTTACATACCCTCACACCTAAACGGTTTGGCTTCAGGTGCCTCAATCAATAGCAGCTTTTGATGTTAAGGCTCAAAGACACTAAAGCAAATAATATACACATTAAAAGCCCAACAACATGATAAGGGGAACTTAGAACTCTGAGAGAGGAAAGAGTCCAAAGGCTTCCCTGAAGCCAGGGTCGAATATTGGCTATCCTCCACAATCACTAAAACAACGTGTTGATAAGACACAGCCAAGTTCATGGTTTCTGGCACTAAGGAAAGCCCCACACCTGCATAGTGTCAGTAGTGCCTTTGAAGGAGAAGGGCAAAGCAGGACCACTTAGGAGATTTTGAAACCTGGTTTAAGGCAAGTCTCTCAGTGCAGGAGCTAGGGAGGGGGCTGATCAGCATCTATAGGAATCATGATGTAATCATGTAGGATCGCTGGATGTAAAGAGTCTGGGGGTAGAAACTGTCCTTTAATTTTTTTTCTTTGTTGGTAGCTTAATGGGTCTTTCAGTAAGTTCTTGGGAGGAACATTAAAGTTATTTGCAACTGTTATCTTCCTGGGCAGTAGCAGAGTTGTGTTGAGGAAGAGAATAAAATAGTCAAGACTTGTTAATGTAGCTGGTAATGTGTGCAGAAAGCTTGGACTCTCACCAGGCGAGACATGAGGCTCATAGTGGTGGAGATGCTTTCTGGAGGTGGTGACTAATGGCCACGCCTGCTGGCAGGTGGCCGGCCAGTGTCCCACTTTGGGAGGCATCACTGAGGGCTGGGGGGTCTTCAAGGCATGTGCTTCAAGCTCCTTGTGCTCATTAGGCCAAGAGGTCATCTTTCCCTTCAGAGTCTTCTCAACCTTGCTGAAGACTCCTGGTGGCCATAATCTGGGTATCAGGATGAAGTCTGGGAACTGAGAATGCACATTCCTGATTCCATACACATATTTCTTTGTGGACCCTTTGAGTGAGGAGGACAGAAATCCTGCTCCAGGACAGTGGTGGGAAGGGTGGCTGCGCAGGGGTTAAGGGCCATGGGAAGCCAGTGCATCCCCACAAGGGCATGACCCTGAGCTCCTCCGCACACCCGAGGAACCCTGCTTTTAGCTCAAAGGAGCCCCGTATGCTGTGGAGAATTCCTCTGCTACCAGCCTCTAAGAAGTTGTACTGAGCAACTGTGAATAAAAAACAATTAAATTTGCTAAAGGTCTGCGAAATCAGATCTAATCTCTTTGGGGACTTGGAAAAAACAAGCAAACAAAAGAGCTGAGTTATCGATTGCTGCATTTCAGCGGCTCTTAATCTGAAATGAAATCAGGACGCAAAGGCCAGAGACCCTGATATCCATTCTGCTCTTGTCAGAAGGCCCACCTGTCAGAGCCCGAACTTCTGCTCAACGGCTAAATTAGTAGGCAAGTGGCAGGTTGCAGAGAGCTGCGGCCATTGGGCTTTCTTGGGGCACAAAAGTGGAAGAAGAGCTGGCATATTTTCTTAAGTGTAAAGCAGTGGAGTAAATTGAGTTCACCGGGTCAACATTCCTCCTCCCCTATCCACAGAAGCACTTCACCCAATCAACAGACTTTCTCTGCAGCCTTAGATCTCCCTTTTATGAGATGCTGTCACTCTATTATCCTTCCCCAAGTTGGTCTTTACCCCTTTGACCTTCAGAGGTGGAGAGGGCAGGAGGGCAATGGTTCTGGTGGTCAGGGGCTTGCCAGGGAGGAAAAAGATGCTGACCTTGAATAAACTACATATGTAGCTTTCCTGAGTTAGGTTGCATCTGGGATGCAGTGAGAGGTAGCAGCAGTCTCGCTGTGGCTGTCCAGTCCAGAAGCAGAAGACCAGCAGCTGAGATATCAAGGTACCCAGTTTGGGGATGCTTTTTCTGTGGGTGTGTAGAATTGCAGGAAAGACCGTAGCATATTCCCTGAAGTAAACCCAAATAAGGTCTGGGGTAAAAAATTTGAATCTTTAGGCATTAACTGTGAAAACATCTAGTCAGAATGTCTTTAAAATGACAGCTTCTCTTATTTGTGCTGAGAAAAAAAAAATAAGTATAGCTTCTCAGTTTACCTTCTCTGATCCAGGGACAAGAAAGAAGAAAATGACCAATACCTCTTCTTAATAAGACCCCTTGGACTCTATACTCTCCAGAAAACCACAACAGGATTTATCTCACAGGGTGGACAAATCTGAAAACATTCTAAATAAAAGTTTAAAATTCCCATTTCGCAGTAAATGTGGTTGGGCTTCCCTTAATGCCTCCTGTCCCTCGGTGTTCTACCTGAATTCCCACTTCGCCTGGTGTCTCAGCTAAACTTCTTGAAAGTGGGTCTGTAAGTCTTCAGTTATCATGTATTACACAGTTCATTGCAAATCAAATTCCATCAGGACACGTGTCAAGGTCAACCACGACCTTACCATTGACTCATCTTTTCATTTCTTCAACGCAGTTATTTTGAAGTGTTGGCGTGATGGGCCTCCATCCTTGAAGTGCTTTGCAATCTTGACCCCCAGGTCGCTGCATTCCTCTACTCCTCCTTCTGCCTCCGTGAAACCCCATGTTTGCTTTTCTTCTCTTCTCTGAGCTAATATCGATATTTGTTGAGGTTTCATCCTTGTCTGTCTTTTACGTGTCTACATACCATCTGGGTGATCTCTTTGTTACATGACTTCTACTCTCAGTTTCGCAAAGATGACTCTGAAATTTACATCTTTCACCAAATCTCTCCCCTGGGATTGAGGTTCATATTTCCACCTACCCATTAAACATGTGGACTTGAATATGCAAGAGGCCTCTCAAACTCAGTATGTAGAAAACCTTATTCTCAAACCTTCTCCTCCCCTTCATGTTATTATTGGGATCAATAGCATCTCAACCACCAGTTGGCCCAAGCTGAAACTGTTGGTACACCTGTCACTCTTCTCTCTGCCCACCTCCTTATTCAGTGTAAGTTCACACTTCTTAGCTGAGCATATGAACATCACTGTAAGTTGGCCCAAACTGCCTTTCCAGGCTGCACCTGCATCCAACCTGGGCCAGTTTTCTACACTTGAATATTTCCTCCTTACTTCTTGATTTATCTACACATATTGACTATGTGTGGCCTCTTTCCTCTTCCATGCCCTCAGTGCCTTATCCTATGAGACCTGCTTTGGATAGCAGCCCTCTTGCATGCCCTCTCTATTCTCCTCAATGGACCTGGCCACCTCCTCATGGTCACTCCCACATGACATGCTTCCCCCTCTTTGTGTCACACTGTGTGTGACACATCTGTCTTCATCCACTGGACTTGAGGAAAGAACAGGAAGAAATTAATACTTTAATCTTTGTATCATTTCAACCTCTTAGCACAATTTCTGACACATAGTAGAGCCTCAAAAAATCCTGGCCTGATAATTGAATAAATGCTTGGATTAGGAATAAATTCTGGGGTGATGGCTTACGCCTGTAATCCCAGCACTTTGGGAGGCTGAGGCAGGTGGAACACTTGAGGTCAGGAGTTTGAGACCAGCAAGGCCCACATTGTGAAACCCCATCTCTACTAAAAATACAAAAAAAAAAAAAAAAAATTAGCCAGGCATGGTGGTGGGCACCTGTAATCCTAGCTACTTGGGAGCCTGAAGCAGGAGAATTGTTCGAACCCAGGAGGTGGAGGTTGCAGTAAGCTGAGATCGCGCAGCTGCACTCCAGCCTGGGTGACAGAGTGAGACTCTGACTCAAAATAAATAAAGAAATTCTGCTCCAGACTAGGTGAGTCATAAAGGTATATGTGGTTCTACCACAGAGCCCTCACCTGAGAACTGGAAGGTGGTGATGCTTTGCGTCTGATTTTTAAGGGATTGAAGGATGTTGACAAGAAAAACTGAAAATGAACGTTGTGATTCCCTAAGCCTCTAGGGAGACAGATGCCAAGGGAGGGGGTAGCTGCCTTGTAAAAGAGTTCAAAGAGCATAGGAAAAATGGGGAGAACACCTGGGTTCTCCCTTCCTTCACAGTGTGAGCAAGGACCCCCCTCCCAGCCTCAGGGTTCTATTTGTAAACAGGGTCAAGACACCCACTCTACAAGGTTGTTGCAAGAGCTCAGTGAGTGCCCTAAATGTTTTCACAGTCATTTAGGAACCCGGATTTGAGTGTCATTACTTTTTAGAGTAATCATCTGTGATGCTAATGATAATGATGCTTGTGAAAAAAATACGAATAATAAAGTCAAAAAGTGACACACAAATAAATAGCTGTATATCTCACATGGGAGTGTGGAAACAAATGAAAATATTGGAGAACACCAGAGCCACACAAATTGACAACTCTGGTGTTTCCATATATGCTATTTGAACACATCCAACTGGGGGTCTCTCGTGCAAATAAATGATCAAGAATGCATTTTTGTCTTGTCTCCATATCACTAGGGTTTTCTGCTCACACAGTATTGCGCTAATGTGCATATTCAGTAGGATTTATAATGCAATTATGAATTCATACCGTAAACCTTTCCTGGTCTCCTGAAATAGCTTGCATTTCCTTAAGATGTGTCCCAAGGCACTCTGATCTTACCCTTATTTTGGCACTGACATTGTAATTGTTGGTTTACTTCTCAGTCTGTCCCAAATATTATTGGAGCTTTAGGACAGGCACTGTGTCTTGTTCAGTATACTCCTGTTACCTAGTGTAGAATGAAGTACTTAAGTTGTGCTCCAAAGCTATTTGCTGGCCTTTACTCATTCATTAAATACCTGTTTGTGGAGTGCCTGTCACTGTGCTGGGCGCTGGGATGTGGCAGCATCAACCATGTTCACTCACAGAGACTATAGCCAGGCAGGGATTGGCCATACAGAATTATTTAATGAACACTGTAATAATTGCAATAAAACAAAAATACAGCATGCTTAAGGAATGTACAAGGGTCCCAACCATGTGTAAAGGCATAGGTAGTTCTTTGAGAAAATTATATTTTTAAACTATGAGGAAGAGTTATCCATACAAACAGTTCCAGGGATGTGGGTGATGCTAGGTGGGTGAAAGGAAGAATCCAGAATGACTGAAGAGCAGAAAGTCTAGGATGGGAAAGTGTATGGACTGCTGTGATGGCCACACACCTGAAATCCAGGGAGGTACGAGGACTTGCTTTCTCCAGGTTCCAAGTCCATTAATAGCCGAATAAGGACTGGAATGCACAGCTTCTTCTCCTGGGCCACACTGTCAAACATACAGCTGTGGTTAGGAAAATGAGAGGAAGCCTTGAGCGATGAGAGAGTGACAGTGGGCAAAGATCCAGATCGATTACACGAAGGGAAGAGGCAAGTTCACCCTGAAAGTTGCATCATGTTCAGGGGCACTTCATGCTTCTTCCTGAGCCCTGGCGCTTGTCCTGTACCTTATCACAGTGCTCCAGCAGGGCTGACAGGTCCTTTGCCCCCCACCACGAGCCGTGCCTGTTTTCTTCTGTTGGAGGGTCTCCCTGCACGCTACAGCAGCCAAGACCTTTCTGGGCCACACAGTCTGAATGACCTGCTTTTCCCGAATGCTCTCTCCTGGTAGCGTCCTGCGGGCTGCAGCCCTAATAGCCCGTCTCCCCATAGGCCCTAAACGTGTTGCTGGATCATAGTTAGTATCTTCCCCACCCACCAGGCTGTCTCCCGAGGGACTGCAGTCTCCTGCAAGCTGTAGGGAGATATGCTTTGGTGATTCATACTAGCTTGATTTGCAGCCGTTCCACACAGTGTCGCAGAGATCTGCAAAATCCCCACAGTCTTGATTAGGTTTGCCTTTTGCTGTTTATCAGTGGTACCTGTCTATTTTTATAGCCACCCTTCAGCCAAATTCAGGATTGCAGCTTTCACGGCAGGAATCATTCCCTGGTCATGTGCATCTCTCATTTGGGTGTCTTGTGGGCAGTGGGAGAGGAGAGGAAAGCAGAAAGGATGCCCAAAGGGAACGTATTTGACATTGTGAGGGCTGCTTTTCTGGTGAGGGCACCGGTTCTTGGTATTCTCTTTCTGGCCAAAACATCTCCCTCCGTAGACCCCTCACATACTTAAACTTCGTTGAGTTGGTGGGTGGACAAGATGACAGGGAGATGATGAGATAAAAAGATGCCGTTAAGCACATTCCCCAAATGCCAGAATCACTAGGTAGAACGCCAAGTTGTCCTCTCACCCAGCGCCCACCTCTGCAACTCAGGAAAAGAGAGTAGCCCAGGCCAGTGATCTGCTTACCTGCATCCCTCCACAAGGAAGAAGCTCTGGGCAGCAGAGACTCTCGTGCTCATGAGCCATCCACCGCCTCCTGTGTGGCTGGCCCAACATCACTCATGATTGCAGTAAATATTTACCATCTCATCTGTTGCTCACAACCACCCTGATCTGGATAAAGTCATTTTGGCTTCTATGCCCATTTCACAGATGGAGAGGTGACCCTCTCAAGGTTACACAGAGCCTGGAGCCAAGCGTGCATCTCCTAATGTCGCAGCCACTGGGTGAGGGTCTCCTTGTTACCCCAACCCAGCTCCCAGGAGTTTCCACACAGTCCAGCAAAGAATCCCACTCCCTACCCCTCCCCATCAGACACTCCCCTACACCCAACCACCACCCAAACTTCCCTGTTTGGAGTGGTAGAGGGAGGGATGATAAAAGGTATAAGGGAATGAAACTTTCTTATGTTTGATGATTCCTATTTGATGAATCAAAACAATATTTAATGAGTGCAGGAGGTTTTGAACCTACCTAAAATGGAGGGAAGATTTAGCCCTCTGCATTTCCAAGACCTCATCTTTGTCCTGTGTGAATTCTTACCATTAATAGCAAAATCGCAGACAGGGGGAGTGTTACATTCCTCCCTGAGAAGAGAATGCCATTGTTGACATGGGAAGATGGTTCTTGAGAAGGGGTTGGAGGTAGGCAAGCTCATTCATTCTTTATTCCCTGCCAGTCCCTGAGGAAATAATGTCAGACAACAAGGCCTATCCCTTCATGGGCTCTATAGTTTAGTGAGGAAAAAGGATATTAAGTAAATAATTATCTCATTACAAATTGTGATGATGCTCAGTAGCACAAGTTTCTGTGTGAGAAACTGACAGCGGATTTTGTTTATGTTGGAGGATGTCGGGGAAGACACCTTTGAGGAAGTGACAGTTAACCTGAGATGACAAAGATCAACCCTGCCTGGTTAAGTGTGGTTAATGAATTGTTCAAGACCACATGGTTAGGACAACTGAGACACAGTACAGTGGGGCTGGGGGACTAGGGGTCAGAGGACCTCAAGTCTGAAACTTAAAAATTCACGTATTTTTTGTGAAAATAATTAAATATCAATAGTACTACAAGTGTAATTTTCAAAAGAAAATTGACTTTACTCTCCTCATCCAAGAATTCCATTCTCCAAAGGCAACCATTTTCAGCTCTCACCTGTTTATTTGGATATTTACCTCCAGATATCTCAGTAACATGTTTATAGAGTTCCTTCATAAATTCTAGACATTCATCTACTACAAAAGATGAAGATTTAGCATTCTTAAACCTCTCTCATCACATTTACTTCTTCCATTTTCCTAAAACATAATTTTACATGACAATTATTCTTTGAATCAATTGTCAGTATTCAAATTATAAATATTAATGCAAATAAAACCAAGTAAATTATGATCACATTGACTTTCCTATACAACATTCTGTTTTTCCTGGAGTTATGTATTTTCTGTGTGAGTATGTCTATTTTCTCCCCCCAGTTTTCCCATTTTCCTGCTGTCATCTGGAGCTCCCATCACCATTATTCAGGCCTCTCTCCTATTTTGGAATCCCACCCTCCAGGGCCTCATGACTTTTTATTTATTTATTATTACTATTTTTAAATTCCTCTTGTGTTTTGGAAGAGTGCACTTTTCAGTTACTTCCTGAGGAAAGGGTAAGCAACTTGCTTCACACATGACTGTTAGTTTGGTTGGGTATAGAATTTTCACCTAAGAGGAGTTTTCCTTCAGAATGTCCTCTATTCTCTAACTTCCATGGTGGCTCTTTAGAAATGTGCCACTCTGATTCCTACATCTTTGGATGTGTTCTAGATAATTTTTTTTTCTTAGGAAGATTTTAGGCCACTCTTTTTATCCCTGCTATTTTGGAGTTTCCTTAGGTATACAAGGTGTTGATATAGACTTCTTTTTAAATTATACTTTAAGTTCTAGGGTACATGTGCACAACGTGCAGGTTTGTTACATATGTATACATGTGCCATGTTGGTTTGCTGCACCCATTAACTCGTCATTTACATTAGGTATTTCTCCTATTGCTATCCCTCTCCCTACCGCCAACTCCACAACAGGCCCCAGGATGGGATGTTCCCTGCCCTGTGTCCAAATGTTTTCATTGTTCAGTTCCCACCTATGAGTGGGAACACACGGTGTTTGGTTTTCTGTCCTTGTGATACTTTGCTCAGAATGATGGTTTCCAGCTGCATCTATGTCCCTACAAAGGACATGAACTCATCCTTTTTATGGCTGCATAATATTCCATAGTGTATATGTGCCACATGTTCTTTATCCAGTCTATCATTGATGGACATTTGTGTTGGTTCCAAGTCTTTGCTATTGTGCATAGTGCCACAATAAACATACATGTGCATGTGTCTTTATACTAGCATGATTTATAATCCTTTGGGTATATACCCAGTAATGGGATTGCTGGGTCAAATGGTATTTCTAGTTCTAGATCCTTGAGGAATTGCCAAACTGTCTTCCACAATGGTTGAACGAATTTACACTCCCACCAACAGTGTAAAAGCATTCCTATTTCTCCACATCCTCTCCAGCATCTGTTATTTCCTGACTTTTTAATGATTGCAATTCTAACTGGTGTGAGATGGTATCTCATTGTGGTTTTGATTTGCATTTCTCTGATGACCTGTGATGATGAGCATTTTTTTATGTGTCTGTTGGCTGCATAAATGACTTCTTTTGAGAAGTGTCTATTCATATCCTTTGCCCACTTTTTGATGAGGTTGTTTGTTTTTTTCTTGTAAATTTGTTTAAGTTCTTTGTAGATTCTGGATATTAGCCCTTAGTCAGATGGGTAGATTGCAAAAATTTTCTCCCATTGTGTAGGTTGCCTGTTCACTCTGATGGTAGTTTATTTCACTGTGCAGAAGCTCTTTAGTTTAATTAGATCCTGTTTGTCAATTTTGGCTTTCGTTGCCATTGCTTTTGGTGTTTAAGTCCTGAAGTCCTTGCCCATGCCTATGTCCTGAATGGTATCGCCTAGGATTTCTTCTACGGTTTTTATGGTTTTAGGATTTCTTCTACGGTTTTTATGGTTTTAGGTCTAACATTTAAGTCTTTAATCCATCTTGAATTAATTTTTGTATAAGGTGTAAGGAAGGGATCCAGTTTCAGCTTTCTACATATGGCTAGCCAGTTTTCCCAGCACCATGTATTAAATAGGGAATCCTTTCTCCATTTCTTGTTTTTGTCAGGTTTGTTAAAGAGCGGATGGTTTTAGATGTGTGGTGTTATTTCTGAGGCCTCTGTTTTGTTACATTTGTCTATATATCTATGTTGGTACAGGTACCATGCTGTTTTGGTTACTGTAGCCTTGTAGTGTAGTTTGAAGTCAGGTAGCATGATGCCTCTAGCTTTGTTCTTTTTGCTTAGGATTGTCTTAGCATTGCGGGCTCTTTTTTGGTTCCACATGAACCTTAAAGTAGTTTTTTCCAATTCTGTGAAGAAAGTCATTGGTAGATTGATGGGGATGGAATTGAATCTATAAATTACCTTGTGCACTATGGCTATTTTCATGATGTTGATTATTCCTATCCATGAGCATGGAATGTTCTTCCATTTGTTTGTATCCTCTTTTATTTTGTTGAGCAGTGGTTTGTAGTTCTCCTTGAAGAGGTCCTTCACATCCCTTGTAAGCTGGTTTCCTAGGTATTTGATTCTCTTTGAAGTAATTCTGAATGGGAGTTCACTCATGATTTGACTCTCCCTCTGTTATTGGTGTATAGGAATGCTTGTGATTTTTGCACATTGATTTTGTATCCTGAGACTTTGCTGAAGTTGCTTATCAGCTTAAGGAGATTTTGGGCTGAGACGATGGGGTTTTCTAAATATACAATCATGTCATCTGCAAACAGGGACAATTTGACTTCTTCTTTTCCTAATTGAATACCCTTTATTTCTTTCTCTTGCCTGATTGCCCTGGCCAGAATTTCCAACACTATGTTGAATAGGAGTGGTGAAAGAGGGCATCCCTGTCTTGTGCCAGTTTTCAAAGGGAATGCTTCCAGTTTTTGCCCATTCAGCATGATATTGGCTGTAGGTTTGTCATAAATAGCTTTTATTATTTTGAGATACGTTCCATCAGTACCCACATTATTGAGAGTTTTTAGCGTGAAGGGAAGTTCAATTTTGCTGAAGGCTTTTTCTGCATCTATTGAGATAATCATGTGGTTTTTTATCATTGGATCTGTTTATGTGATGGATTATGTTTATTGATTTGCATGTGTTCAACCAGACTTGCATCCCAGGGATGAAGCCGAATTGATCGTGGTGGATAAGGTTTTTGATGTGCTGCTGGATTCGGTTTGCCAGTATTTTATTGAGGATTTTCGCATTGATGCTCATCAGGGATATTGGTCTAAAATTCTCTTTTTTTGTTGTGTCTCTGCCAGGCTTTGCCATCAGGATGATGCTGGCCTCATAAAATGAGTTAGGGAGGAGTCCCTGTTTTTCTACTGATTGGAATAGTTTCAGAAGGAATGGTACTAGCTCCTCCTTGTACCTCTGGTAGGATTCGGCTATGAATCCGTCTCGTCCTGGACTTTTTGGTTGGTAGGCTATTAATTATTGCCTCAATTTCAGAGCCTGTTATTGGTCTATTCAGGGATTCAATGTCTTCCAGGTTTAGTCTTGGGAGGGTGTATGTGTCCAGGAATTTATCTGTTTCTTCTAGATTTTCTAGTTTATTTGCATAGAGATGTTTATAATATTCTCTGATGGTAGTTTGTATTTCTGTGGGATCAGTGGTGATATCTTCTTTATCATTTTTTATTGCATCTATTTGATTCTTCTCTCTTTTCTTCTTTATTAATCTTACTAGCAGTCTATCAGTTTTGTTTTATTTTCGAAAAACCAGCTCCTGGATTCATTGATTGTTTTGAAGGGATTGTGTGTTTCTATCTCCTTCAGTTCTGCTCTGATCTTAGTTATTTTTTGCCTTCTGCTGGCTTTTGAATTTGTTTGCTCTTGCTTCTCCAGTTCTTTTAATTGTGATGTTAGGGTGTCGATTTTAGATCTTTCGTGCTTTCTCTTGTGGGCATTTAGTGGTATAAATTTCCCTCTATGCACTGCTTTAAATGTGTCACAGAGATTCAGGTACGTTGTGTCTTTGTTCTCATTGGTTTCAAATAACATCTTTATTTCTGCCTTCATTTCATTATTTTACACAGTAGTCATTCAGGAGAAGGTTGTTCAGTTTCCATATAGTTGTGTAGTTTTGAGTGAGTTTATTAATCCTGAGTTCTAATTTGATTGCACTGTGGTCTGAGAGACAGTTTGTTGTGATTTCTGTTCTTTTACATTTGCTGAGGAGTGGTTTACTTCCAACTATGTGGTCAATTTTGGAATAAGTGCGATGTGGTGCTGAGAAGAATGTATATTCTGTTGATTTGGAGTGGAGAGTTCTGTAGATGTCTATTAGGTCTTCTTGGTGCAGAGCTGAGTTCAAGTCCTGGATATCCTTGTTAATCTTCTGTCTCATTGATCTGTCTAATATTGACAGTGGGGTGTTAAAGTCTCCTATTATTATTGTATGGGAGTCTAAGTCTCTTTGTAGGTCTCTAAGGACTTGCTAAATTTATGAATCTGGGTGCTCCTGTGTTGGGTGCATTTATATTTAGGATAGTTAGCTCTTCTTGTTGAATTGATCCCTTTATCATTATGTAATGGCCTTCTTTGTCTCTTTTGATCTTTGTTGGTTTAAAGTCTGTTTTATTAGAGACTAGGATTGCAACCCCTGCTTTTTATTTGCTTTCCATTTGCTTGGCAGATCTTCTTCCATCCCTTAATTTTGAGCCTATGTGTGTCTCTGCATGTGAGATGGGTCTCCTGAATACAGCACACTGATGGGTCTTGACTCTTTATCCAATTTGCCAGTCTGTGTCTTTTAATTGGGACATTTAGCCCATTTACATTTAAGGTTAATATTGTTATCTGTGAATTTGATCCTGTCATTATGTCAGCTGGTTATTTTGCCCGTTAGTTGATGCAGTTTCTTCCTACCATTGATAGTCTTTACAATTTGGCATGTTTTTGCAGTGGCTGGTACCAGTTTTTTCTTTCCATGTTTAGTGTTCATTCAGGAGCACTTGTAAGGCAGGCCTGGTGGTGACAAAATCTCTCAGCATTTGCTGTCTGTAAAGGATTTTATTTCTCCTTCACTTATGAAGCTTAGTTTGGCTGGATATGAAATTCCGGGTTGAAAATTCTTTTCTTTAAGAATGTTGAATATTAGCCCCCACTCTCTTCTGACTTGTAGCGTTTCTGCTGAGAGATCCTCTGTTAGTCTGATGGGCTTCCATTTGTAGGTAACCCGACCTTTCTCTCTGGCTGCCATTAAGATTTTTTCCTTCATTTCAACCTTGGTGAATCTGACAATTATGTGTCTTGGGGTTGCTCTTCTTGAGGAGTATCTTTGTGGTGTTCTCTGTATTTCCTGAATTTGAATGTTGGCCTGCCTTGCTAGGTTGGGGAAGTTCTCCTGGATAATGTCCTGAAGAGTGTTTGCCAACTTGGTTCCATTCTCCCAGTCACTTTCAGGCACACTAATCAGACGCAGATTTGGTCTTTTCACATAGTCCCATATTTCTTGGAGACTTTGTTCATTTCTTTTTACTCTTTTTTTCTCTAAACTTCTCTTCTCACTGTATTTCATTAATTTGACCTTCAGTCACTGATACCCTTTCTTCCACTTCATCAAATCGGCTATTGAAGTTTGTGCATGCGTCATGTAGTTCTCATGCCATGGTTTTCAGCTACATTGGGTCATTTAAGGTCTTCTCTACACTGTTTATTCTAGTTAGCCATTCATCTAATCTTTTCTCAAGGTTTTTAGCTTCCTTGCGATGAGTTCGAACATCCTCCTTTAGCTCGGAGAAGTTTGTTATTACCGACCTTCTGAAGCCTACTTCTGTCAGCTCATCAAAGTCATTCTCCATCCAGCTTTGTTCCATTGCTGGTGAGGAACTGCAATCCTTTGGAAGAGAAGAGATGCTCTGGTTTTTAGATTTCTTAGCTTTTCTGCTCTGGTTTCTCCTCATCTTTGTTGTTCTTATCTACCTTTAGTCTTTGATGATGGTGACCTATAGATGGGGTTTTGGTATGGATGTCCTTTTTGTTGATGCTGATGCTATTCCTTTCTGTTTGTTAGTTTTCCTTCTAACAGTCAGGTCCCTCAGCTGCAGGTCTGTTGGAGTTTGCTGGAAGTCCACTCCAGACCCTGTTTGCCTGGATATCACCAACAGAGGCTGCAGAACGGCAGATATTGCAGAACAGCAAATATTGCTTCCTGATCCTTCTTCTGGAAGCTTCGTCCCAGAGGGTCACCTTCCTGTATAAGGTGTCAGTCGGCCCCTACTGGGAGGTGTGTCCCAGTTAGGCTACACGGGGGTCAGGGACCCACTTGAGGAGGCAGTCTGTCTGTTCTCCAAGCTCAAACACCATGCTGGGAGAACCACTGCTCTCTGCAGAGCTGTCAGTCAGAGTTGTTTAAGTCTGCAGAAGTTTCTGCTGCCTTTTGTTCAGCTGTGCCCTACCAACAGAGGTGGAGACTACAGAGGCAGCCAGCCTTGCTGAGCTGTGGTGGGCTCCACCCAGTTCGAGCTGCCCAGGCTGCTTTGTTTACCTACTCAAGCCTCAGCAATGGTGGATGCCCCTCCCCCTGCCAGGCTGCTGCCTTGCAGGTTGATCTCAGACTGCTATACTAGCAGTGAGCAAGGCTCTGTCGGCGTGGGACCTGCCGAGTCAGGAGCGAGATATAATCTCCTGGTGTGCCGTTTGCTAGGACCATTGGAAAAGTGCAGTATTTGGGCAGGAGTGTCCCGTTTTTCCGGGTACCATCTGTCATGGCTTCCCTTGGCTAGGAAAGGAAAATCCCCTGACCCCTTGCACTTCTCAGGTGAGGTGATGCCCTGCCCTGTTTTGGCTCACACTCTGTGGGCTGCACCCACTGTCCAACCAGTCCCAGTGAGATGAACCAAGCACCTCAATTGGAAATGCAGAAATCACCCATCTTCTGCATTGATCACACTGAGTGCTGCAGACCGGAGCTGTTCCTATTTGGCCATCTTCGGCTTTTTTCTTTTTTTAACTACTCTCCTGTGTACTTAATACCTTTCTCTTCTATCAGTTTTGAAAACGGTATCTTGTTTTAGTATTCATTTGTTAATTTTCTCTTCTTGTTTTCTCTTTTTCTTTCTGGCAGTTTTTTAAACAGATGTTTTATTATTTTCTGTCATTTATATTTTCTACATTTTTTGTTTTGATTTCTAGGAGAGTTCTCCAACTTTATCCTCCTATATTTAAAATTAACTTTTCTTAGAAAAATTTAACCTATAACTTCTTTTAATTTCTAGGACTTCTTTATTATTCTCTGCTTATTGTTATTTATTTGTTTTTCTGTTGAGAGGTGGGTGATAAAAGCCCTTTGGAAACTCTATACATGAGTTTGTTGACTCAAGGGCTTCTCTCTAGGTTAATTAGGAGCTACACATTTTGGTGAAGATCCCTCAAGTGTCAATAATTTTTTCTGTATTCTTGTGGTTGGCTTTTTCAGAGAAAACTCTTCCAATCTGCTGAAGTTCCTCCTTCTCTGTCTCTACCATGCTTTGTTACCAAGTGGTTCTCAAACATAGGCCTGCATCAGCATCCCTGGGGAGCCTGGGACAACACAGCCTGCTGGGACCCTGCCCCTTCACAGTTTCTGATTCTGTAGGTCCAGGATGGCCCCTGAAAGTGCATCTCTAACAAGATCCTGGGTGATGATGATGATGCTGATTTGGGAACTACATTTTTGAAAACCACTACTCTAGAGAATAAGGTCTCCATCTCTTCCCAGGAAAGCAGTTTAGCTCTCAGGTTCTACAGATGAGTGACACAATGAAACGCTTCCTCATAGAGACTTTCAATAGTCATCTTGTTTTTTGTGCCACCCCTCACCACAGCCTCCATGAAAAAAAAAAAAAATTTATGCCCATGTCTGGAGGTTTGCAGCCTGAATCAGCTTGCTTCTCCTCCCCAGGCATTTCAGTTTTTGCTTTCCCTGCTCTGCTGAATCAGTTACCATTCATTCATCTGCTTTCCATCCTATACAATTTTGCCAACGTGTTTCATCTGCTGATGTTTTCTCTCATTTTATTTGTCTATATAGATTGTTTAAACCGTTGTTTTAAAGGGGTATTGGGAGGAAGTAGAAGTTAATCCAGTTCTTCAGGCCACTGTAATTAGTCATGTCAGGAATTATTTTGATTGCAAGGCATTGTCTTTCTTTCCTATATTAAGCACAGCTCTTTTTGGTCATGCAGTTAGAATGAGCTGATGCGTCTCCAACCAAAGCCCAGAGACCATGAATGTGCCATTATCCTAATCATGCAAAGCACTCTCATTTCTATTCTTGCTGAGGGAGGAATGCTTCCCAGAACTAAATTCCTAACTACAGAAAGAAGAAAAGGCAGTTTGAGAATTTCTTGACTGTTTGGAAATTTTTCTAGCACAACAAGCTGTTTATCCTTTACTCTGATTCTTATTGAATTAAGGAAGGAGAAAAGAAATCAATTCACTCTCCATATGCTGCACAGCAAAAACCACCACTCACAACACTATGGAATATGTAGGGAAGGGGAAAAAAAGATAAATCCATCAACTAACAAGATAAGTGCCTTGTTCCTCCATCTGTTACTGCTGTGTCCTTATCTAGGAGTGGAGCATGGCAGCTCCGATATATCTCTTGTCAGGTATTATATTCCAAACCCATATGAATGAATTTTCATGCTAGTAACCATCCATGATCTAGCCCAGCCACAGCTAAATTTGTCCTAAGGCACCAACTGTCTTTTTGCATTTGGAAGTCCATTGAATTCACAGACGGGAATAGGGTTGTCTGCTGCTGCCAGAGGATGGTATCTCTCCATAGCTTTTCCAGCAAGGCTGTCTCTGTTGTGCTAGAGCTGGTGCTGATGACTTACTTGATTCACTCCTGAGGAAGTGCTGATGTTCTTCCAGGAGATAGGTAAAACATTGGAGGCCTGGAGAAAATGTCTATAGAAGGCCCATAGATGGGTATATCTACAAGAGATTGAATCATTATTGAGGTGATTGATTAGATGCACCAATCCTCAGATCACAGGGTAAAAATTCAGAAGAGTGTTCAATTGGAATGATATCTCACGCTCTTCAGCAGCTCCAATTATGCGATGATGATTTTCTCATTCACAAACAGAGTTTATTTTCAGGACTGAGCCTTAACTGAGCATCCAGGTGCAGAAGCGGAGATGATGACATGTGGCATGGGAACCCGTGATTGTGGCATTTCTGACAAGGGCTGAAAGTCGCAGTAGACAGATAAAACTTGTTTGCATCCGTGGTTGAGACTGAGACTCACATTTTATTATAGCAATCGTGTGATCCATCTATGCTAACATCATGGTCTTCATCCTCATCGATGACAGCAATAGCAGCAGCAGCAGCAGCACTACAACAGAGGGGACATAACAGCTTTCAGTGTGTGGTCAAATTCTTTTTATTTTATTTTAGACTGGGGGTGTACCCATGCAGGTTTGTGTCATGGGTATATTACATAATGACAGGGATTGGGCTTCTAGTGTACCCATCAACCAAATAGTGAACATTGTACCCAATAGTTAAGTTTTCAACCCTCATCCCTTTCCCATCTTCCCCCATTTTGGAGTCCCAAGTCTCTATTAGTTCTGTCTTTATGTCCATGTTTACCCATTGCTTAGCTCCCACTTATAAGTGAGAACATGCAGCATTTGACTTTCTGTTTCCGAGTTGTTTCACTTAGGATAATGGCCTCCAGGTCCATCCGTGTCACTACAAAGGACATAATTTCATCGTTTTATGGCTTGATAGTATTCTGTTATATATATATGTATATTATATATATATGTGTGTATATACACACACACACCACATTTTCTTTATGCAATCAATCATTGGTGGACACCTAGGTTGATTCTGTGCCTTTACTATTGTGAGTAGTGCTGTGATAAACACACACGTGCAGGTATCTTTTCTATATATAATGATTTCTTTTCCTTTGGTAGATGCCCAGTAGTGGGAAGGCTGGGTTGAATGGTAGTTCTATTTTTAGTTCTTTGAGAAATATCCATACCATTTTCCATAGAAAGAGATATTCTTACCTGTTTCCATCTCCGTCTTCAGAACTTGAGGGCATCTAATACACAGTACGTGTGGTGAGTTGAACAGGGTAAGCTAGATTTGCTGCAGTGTTTCAAGAGAGACGCAATGAGTAACTCAACTTTATAAGTGGTAGAGCACTGGAAAGAAGGGAAATGGGTTGAAAATATTTAGTAACAAAATTCAACAATGAAGACTGGCCATATTGTAACAATAAAGAAGAGGGAAAGAAGAAGCTTGTCTTTTCCATTTCAAGCTAGAATGCCTGGGTGTATGGTTGTATCACATTTGGAGAATAAGAGAAAAGTCAGTCATATTGCAGAAGAAAATATATTTCCTTGGAATATACTGAGATTGAGGTGCCTGTGAATCATCCAGAGAAGCCTGTCCTGCAAGTAGTGAGTACATGAGTCAAACTCAAGGGAGATGCCCAAGGCTGGAAATATATGCATCGAGCCATCATGCACAGGTGGTGTGGTAGGTCGCCTCTAAGATAGTCCCCAGTGATCCCTATTGACTGATCTCCATGCCTTGTGTTATTCCCTTCCCTAAGTGTGGGCTGGACTTATTTATTCAATTTTAATGAGTAGACTACAGAAGCAGCTATGGGAACTCACTTCCAAGGTTATGTTATAAAAGGAGAGTGACTTCCATCTTAAGATGTCTTTATCTGTCCTTCTTGAATCACTTGCCTTGGTGAAAGCCAACCTCCATGGCATGAGGTGTCACTGTGCAGAGACCCACCCACCTACCAAGGAACCAAGGCCTGTAAGAAGCATGTGAATGAGCCTGGAGGAAGATACCTCCATACCTACATTTGAGTCTTCAGATAAAACTGTAGTTCCAGATGATACCTTTGCTGCAACCTCATAAGAGATCTTGACCAGAGACACTCAGCTAAGCTTCATTCTGCTTCCTGACTACAGAATCTGTGAGATAGAAAATGTTTGCATTATTAAATTGCAAGTTTTAGGGTGATCCATTACAAAGTAATAGATAACTTATATAGTTAGTTAAAAGAATGAGAATAGTTGAGAGCTGAGCTCATTTAAGAAAAGGTGGTAGAGAAAGGGAAGTCAAACCCCGATGCTCAACAGTGGTTACAGGTTAGAACAACAACAACAACAAAAAAAAATAGAAGCCAATATGGGGGACAGAAAGAAGAAATGGAAGAAACAATAAGAATTAAATGAGAAAAAGCAGGGGCAACTTGACATTATAAAAGTCCAAGGAGTGCATCTTATGGAAAGAGAGAGAAAAGGGATCAGATTGCTCATATCAAATGCTGCAGATGGCTCGAGTAATACAAGGTTTGAAATGACCTACAAGTTTTGCAGTTAGGAGGTCTTGGGTGATCTGACTAAAAGCAGTTTCAATAGAATAGGGAGGATAGAAACTAGAGAGTTGGGGCTTGAGAAATAGAAAGGGAAAGAGATCATGGACTATGTTTTGAGAAGAATTAATTGAGGAAGGAAGGAGAAAGATTTGATGGTAAAGAAGGTCATGGCATAAATTGAGGGCTTTGCATGGAAGGTTGTTGAATGTGTTTATGACTATACTACAGCCTTAAGAAGCGGGGTTGTGGGGGGGGTGTGGCACAGAACATTTAGGTTAGGTTAAAGATGACCAACAGAAGAAAGCCATGACACAGAAAGAGTGGAGAAGTTGGGGTCAAGGATACAAGTGGAATCAGTTGATCTAATAGGGCTTTCTGTTGGCTAAGACTGGAGAGAAGATGTAAGAGAAGGTTATATGTGGGTACAAATGTGTTTCCTGGAAGGATGATGAGAAATAGTGAGATTATATTAGACCTTGATTTTCTCATAAAATCAGGAAAGGGGTATGTATCAAATCAGTGCTTCTCAAACTTTTCCATAAGTAAATATCTTAATGAGAGAGAAAAGTAAGTGCATATCCATAGCAACCTGAAGTCATAGTATAATACCAAGAAGTCAGCAGCAGTATTGGAATTTCACATCAATTATTAATCTATCCTATTTGTATGATGATCCTTATTATTGCCATTTTTAATATAAAACATTTTGAATTAGTGATAATATTTAACTTTCCTCCCAAATGATTAGA
This sequence comes from Symphalangus syndactylus, assembly GCF_028878055.3. Taxonomy (NCBI): domain Eukaryota; kingdom Metazoa; phylum Chordata; class Mammalia; order Primates; family Hylobatidae; genus Symphalangus; species Symphalangus syndactylus. The sequence goes on from NC_072425.2 coordinate 148,482,202, forward strand.
GCACACTGCATGCTTCTGAGAGCTGCGTTGTATTTCTCCTGTGGCGTGTGTATCTCTGTACATTGCCCTGTATCCCTAAGGGTATGTATACAGCCATGCAGAGACCCAGCTTTACACTATTAACACCCACTGACACATTTGCACATTCAGATTTGAGATTCATTTAGTTCTCATTGGTCACCTTAGGAAGCACAGTGCACCATCTGAATGCATGAATGAGAAAAAGAAAATTCACTTTTAGTTGAAGAGATGAGGTGAGAAAGCAGATAGGCAAAGAAGGCAAGACCTGGGGATCACTGTCTAAACTGGGTAGACCTGTTTGGCATACCAGAGATAGGGCTGTGACCTTGTGGGGTGTGACAGATGAGCTAACCAACTTTGAGGTCAGAGATGGCTTGTGGTAATCAGTCCCAGGGTGTGGGAGCAGGAGAGAGAGACACATGGAAGTGTTTAGAGGTGTACTAGTGTAAGTGACCAGAACACATGTGACTTGCTTGTTTTTCCAAATGATGAGCCTGGCAAGCATTCACAATTCCTGCAAGATGAGATTTGTCCAGTACCATCCAACCACCTTTGCTTTTGGGGTGCACTCTATAAATTATTATGAGCCCAATTATTCTTTTCTTTGAGGTCAAGGGTTAGCAAACTCAGCAAAACCCACTGGTCAAATGCAGCCTGCCACTTATTAGTTTCTACTGGAACATAACCGTGCTCATTAATTGACATACTGTCTATGGCTGCTTCTTCCCTACAAGGATAGATCTGAGTAATCCTGACAAAGACTTGATGGCCTCCAAAGGCTAACATAGTTACTATCCAGCTATTTGTAGAAATCAATTGCCCACCCCATTATAGTTTGACGTATCTCAGCAACTAAAACTTCCAGATAATTTCTGCAGAGTTTTCAAATATCCAACGTAAGACATCACACATCTTAAGTCCAACCCAATTCCCCAAGCCTGTTGGAGGAAAGGCTATCTTATAGATCAGAGATTTCCCAGCCTTCATCTGAGCCCCAATTCAGTTTGGTGCTGTGAGGCTATGGAAATGTTCTGTGCTAAAATACAATTTGCATTCTGGACAACTGTTGCTATTACTGTCCCTAGGAGAGAACTTCCCAGGCCCAGCTCAGCCTCAGGGTGGTTTCCCAAATTCACCAGCCTGCAGATAGAAACCGCCTGTGCGTTGTCTCCGTTCACCCTTCCCAGCTGTTCTCCTCCCAAACTTCCCTTTTCTTTCCTTTTAGAATTTCCAAACGAGCACACTCAGAGTTTTAGACAAACTCTGTTCTCTCTCTCTTCTGTGATGCTCAGTAGAGATGATAAACAGTACTAGTTAGAACATTAAAAAAAACATGAATTCTTCATATACAAGGGTTTACTCCATCCACCCCACCTAGGTGTGCATTCGCCTTCCTCTGCCTCGCCTTTGAAATCCAGAGCTTCCCGGAGCCAATTGAAGCAAGAGCTCATGGCCTCACCCACAGCACTTGGATCCCATGTAGAAGTCATAAGTGCTTCTCTGACTCAAGGTTTGGGATCGAGTCAACTCTAAGTACACATATGTAAGGCCATTGCTGACTACATGTGATTCACGAGGGTTAATGCAGTTTGTAAGACCCGGATGACTTATAATGCTCAACATACTTGGAGGCCTCCATCCTTACTGTTATCTAGAGTATTTCTAGGACACGTGTCATCATTTGAATAGGTCCCAGCTAAAAGTTGGCTGTGCTCCTTCACAGCGACCAGTGGAGAGGCTGATGGAGAGCAAATACTTTTAACTGTTAGCCTAACTGAAAAGAATGTCAGAAAGGAAAGATAGAAATGGAATATGCATATGACTGTGTAAGACACACCAAAGCTGGAAATAATTATTTTTGCTTTGATAGTCTCCTAATTTATATGACCCAAGCTAAGGCTTCTGCTTATTAGCATGGGTCATTGAGCTGTCTGTATTTGCAGGGAGATGAATATTCTCCTTTAGAGCGACTTCCAGGCTTTCAGGAATTGTAGATGGGGATAGTACCACATGGTTTTGCGATGGCCAAGAGGGCTGATTGGAGTGTCCCGGATGTGATTTTGGACCCCCCAAGGTTAGGGGAGTTACCTCCTCTCTGACTTTTTCCTAGGCCGCTGCTTCTGTTTATCATTTTATCTTTTCAGAGTTCACGTGCTAACCATGAAATAAAGAGACGCCCCTTCCCTTTGCTTCCCACCTGGGCCCTGATGAATTTTGGTTGCCTCTTCAGAGGCTCCGAAATCCCTGCTCTAATTTCAATTAGAGCGCTCTCTGTGGCCGTGCAGGCTGGGGATGCAGAGTCGATTCCTAATCCCCACATTAGCGCTGATTCATCTCTTTCCTGAGCTCTAGCACCGGCAGCTCTCGGGAGAGGGAGGGAGTGAGAATTGAGCAAACTTTCAGAAGAATAAATATGGTTTGTTTGTATTTGTATTTGTTTCCACGCTGCATTCTGATTGCATCCCGTGCCTTGACACCACAATTATTATTAATTTCCCCGTCTGCTCTTCGATTCTTGCTGCCACAAAGACGAGATGATGGATAATGTTAGATGTGGTAATTGGATGAGTTGGGGGAAGGGAGAGGAGAGGGGGGACAGATGTTTCATTATGAGATTTTGCATCTCCATTTGGGCCTCCAGCACAGAGGCCTGAACCGCAGCCGCCATCATGCACCACAGATGAGGGCTCCCGTTTGGGGCAGGTCTGGCCTAGTTCTGCATCTCTGCTCCACTTCCTCGCCTTGTACTTCTGCGTCTTGGGCAGTCGGGTTTCACATCCATTTCTGGTGAATGCTGAAAAGTCAGTAAGATGAAACCTAGAAAGCTGGACCTGGTGGCTTGGAGGGTTGCACCCCCACCCTGCTCCGCTGTCAGACCACGTCTGCCCTATGCCACCTCTCAGCACGTGTGCTTCCACGTGTGGGTGTGGTAGCCCCAGGTGAGTGCCCACTCTCAGAGATGAGGAGGCTGGGCTACACCAGGAAGGAGCTCAGCAGAATGTCCTGCGCTGAAGCCTCTGCCTTTGTCCTCACCTTGCCCTGAGTGAGGGGTTGGAGCAGCCATCACAGCTGCACCATTTTCTTCTTTGCGTGGCATCCAGCCTCTCTGTTCAATAATCTGTCATCCCCACCGATAATTTTTCTGCCCCCATGGACTCATCCCCAGGGGGTTCACTGTCCCTGCCCCACACATGCCAGCCTCCTGTCCAACATGATGCAGGCTGGCGGGAGCAGCCCTGGCTCTTGAATACACACCTGAGCATGCAGCCTGGCCCTTCCAAGGAGGCCAGGTGGAGTATTTCCTAGGATGAGATGGTAGACCTGCGGCCCAGGAAGACCTTATGGGTGCTCATGGAACTCTTATTCATGAGAAAACCAGCAGAGGCTGCTGCACTTCCAATTTCTTCTTCTCTGAACAGTTCTCAGTCCATCAGTGCAGAGCACATGGAAGGAAGAGGCTACCTCAGGCCAGAGAGGCCGACCCTGTCCTTGAGGCACTCCTCCAGGTTGCAGGAGAGAAGGCTGCAGGCTGGAGAAGGCCTCGAAGTCCAGCCTCTCTGTCCAGGGCTGATGCTCCCTGTGGCGGCCCCAACCAACAGGCCAGTGATGTTGGTGGCCCGGAAGTCATGACAAGCCTGCTGCATTCCAGTGGCTTTCAGCTTCAGCTGGACTGTAATAGAGTGGCAGGAATGGTGGCCCAAGTCATTTTAGGGAGTTTTGCAGGGGGCATCTCTAAAGCCCCTGCTTCTGCTTGGAAGGAAGCTTTTGTCCATCCACTGAGAACCCTCTAGGAGACAGCAGCAATGGCCTACAATAGGCACATTCAAAGAGCAGGGGCAAAATGTGGTGGCGAAGAAGAAGAATTTGGAAAACAAAGTCCTGTGTGCTCCCAGGGAAGGGGAAGAAGGGAGGGTCTCTGGTGCTTCTGAGCTATAAATTGGCTCAGTCAGATTAGGTGCTTACACTGATTTTTTTCTCATCAGCACGGACACCGTGGCTGGTAATGGAGCTGCCGTGCAGTAACTCATGCATGAGATTAGCAACACAGAAGGACAGCCGGGGACTGCTGGTTGTAGGCTGGCATGGGTGAGAGGAACTGGAGGGTGACCAGGTGTGGCTGCTCACTCAGGTGGACTCCCACAGGGGCATGGAGGTGGGGCTTACATTCTGAATTTCTAGGCAAGGAAGGGACCCTGGAGATCGTTACAGTCCAGCTTCCTCGTTGTGCAGATAAGGAGCAGAGGTCCAGTTTGAGGAAGGGACTTGCCCGGGGGTGCACGGCAGGCTGGTGGCAGAGTGTGGGCTAGGCCTGAGTCCTGTCATCTTGCCTGCAGAGGGATTATGGTGTAGGGAGGAGAGTGCCTGTGATGGCTGCACAGCCAGATGGTGATTCCAGCACCGGCCAGATCTGTGCTGCCTTCATCTCTCATCAAACCCTCTCTTCTAATTCCTCCATGCTCTCTCTGTTCTTGTGGTAATTTCCACCAGCTGGCCCTTCAGAGAAGCATGTGTGTGTCCAGAAGTATGGAGGCCGCAGGTGTACTAGCTGATCCTGTCCTCCCCATGCAGGACTGGAGAGGCCTTGGAAGCCCAGCTCGTGTCCCACCTGTACACTGCCTGTGCAGAAGCCTGTCCCTACAAACAGGCTCCACTGTCAACCCACTCTGCTTGCCAGGTGAAAACCGGGTGAGTCAAGAAAAGGCGGCTTCTACCTGCTCACTCCACTTGTTCGTTCCAGGCAACGTCCCCATGTTTACTCATGCACACATTGGATTAGGAGACCTGGAATCTGAGATGTCCCAGCAAGCTTTAGCTAAGGTCATGGTTACCTCCATGAAACTGCTGCTGTAAGGGCCGCAGCTGGAGTTATAACGACTTCTCTCCTTTCCTGCAGGTCCCTGCAGGCAGGCTGCTTTCTTTTGTCTCTGAAGTCACTGCCACGTACTTTGTCCTGCAAAATAACTTCCCAAAGACTACACTCCCATGCGGGCCAGTCTTCCCAGGTCCCACCTTCCCTCCTTGTAGTTGCTAACTCCTCTCTTGGTCCTCAGCTTCATTGCTATTCATCCAGTAGATGAGGAAGAAAGACAATGTTTATGCATGGGGCGAGGAAGTGGGGGAGTCATAACCTGAAGTGGCTCATGGCTTCCACCCACCATCTATTGGCCAGAACTCTGTCAAAGAAGAGCTGCTATTGCCCTTGACAGTCCCTTGCTGCTGTCACTTCTCCCTGGGCCCATTCCGCCTGGGACCCTCCTCCCTTTTTTATTTGATGAATCCGCACTCTGACAGCATCCAAGTCAGGTCTCGGTTTGACCCCAGGGAAGCCTCCCTTGAGTCCTTGTCCCGGGCTGCTTGGCCAACCATGTGCACGTAAACCCTAGACTGCCCTTGGCACCTTCACACTCTTGTGCACGCTCCTCATCCATTTTTCTGATTAGACCACCGGCTTCTCAAGGTCAAGGTCTCAGTTACATCTTTTATTTTTTTTAATTTTAGTTTTTAACACAGCACTTCATATAATAGATCAGTGGTTCTTAATAGAGATTATAACTTACAATCACTAGTAGGTCTTCTAAAATACCTGTGCTGGGCTCTACCTTCAAATAATTAAATTGAAATCTGTGAATATAGGGTCTAGATTTTTTATAGCTCAAATATTCATTCAGGGTTATGAACCGTCGTAGTAGATGCCTCAGAAATGTTTGATGAATAAATAAACCTTTATTTCTCCAGAATTTAGGAGTGCAAAGGAGACAAGACGGGGCAATGGGACTCTTGCTGGGGTCCTCAAACTCCCTTGGACAAGTTGTGCCCATTTCACATGGTCTATAGACATAAAAATTGATATTAGCCATTTAAAATAATCTTTCAAATTTGTTCTGGGTACTTTAAATGGAACAGGACAAAATTTCCTTCTTCTAATTTCAGAATTAGAAAAAAAAGGTATACCTGCCAAGAAAGAAAAATAACTAACAAATATTTTATTATAAGCACCTGTGGACCACCAACTCTATGCCTATATCCAAGTGGGACTCTGAGCAACGTATGACATGTGGAGGCTTAGATTTTTGAGCTTAGCCAGGAAACCAAGTATATGCACAAGAGAGAAATGTATAGATGAGTATTTTCTCTGGATATTTTAAAGATACATTACTTAGTACAGATAATTAGAAAAGAAGACAGCATACCATCAGGTGCTAATTATGCAGTGCAGAAAATAATGCAAAAGGAGTGAGAGGTGGGAGAAATTCCTCTGGGCTGATGTCTTAGAGAAGGCTTTGTGGAAGAGCGAGACTGTGGGTGCAGCTGGAAGGGGGTCCCATGCAGGAACTGCTGTGGGCAGAGGGGAGCCTTCCCAGGCCAGAGGACTCTCGTGCAGATTCAGAAATGGGCATGGTCATCTGGACATTTTGTAAGAGATGGGTATGGCTGGAACAGGTGTTTAGAGGAAGGAACATGAAGTCCAAGTGTTTGTGGATGATAGACCAAATGACCAATGACAGGGAGGCTCTAGCGGCAGAGGTGAGATCCTTGCTGGAGCCATGAGAACTAGTGCTGGTGTGTGATCTGGGGGCCCTGGGGTCCCCCAGGGCTTGGAGAGCTGACTCTGACAAGGGCATGCATGAAGGAGGGATGTGAGGAGGAGCGCACACAGTGGCCTGCAAGGAGACCGTTTGGGCTAGCAGGGCATGAAGGCATCAGGCTCTGGCCCATGATGGCAGTGGAGGGAGGGGCATGAGGCTGTGAGAGCCTGGCCATCTCTAGTAGAATAGCTGGCAAAGCCTGAGACACCCTCCCCCTCTCTGATGACCCTGGCTCCTCTGGGCTGCTGCCTCCTTCCTTGTACCCTGAGCATCCTCTCCTCACCTGGTCAGAGGCCATTTGGATCCTGGATTTGCATCTGGGGCAGAGCTTCCTCCAGAAGAAGTGGGGGGAGGGATTGATGCTATTTTATCACCATCAAGGACTTCTGAATGTGTGGAGTTTTCTGAGTTTAATGGGCTGAGAAATGGAGAGGCATTTGTTGGCAGTGGCTGGACTCTCAACCTGCTGTGCTGCCGAGCGCCCCGTGGCCTCCCCGCTGCAGGCCCCACTTTCTCTCTGAGCTTTGCTGTGGCACAGACACACTCTTTGCTCATCCAGAGTCCATTGGTGGTCTCAGGCGAGGAGTCCAACTTTGAAGGCATCCTCTTTTTAAAGCTTGGGAAAAGACATTTCCCGTTTCCCGAGCTCAGCACCTCCACAGAGGGCTACTTCTTTTTCGTGTGTTCTGAATTAAAACAGGCCAGGAGGAAGCCTTCTGAACCAAGTGACATGTGTGTGCTCATTTGTAGGAAGAAGTTAATGATAACTTTTTTGCCATCTTGTAAAGCTATGTGGTGATATGGGAAAATGTCCTCTGCATGACAGGTGCTTCGTTTGGAGAGCACTATCGACATAGACATGTATTTTAGTCCCTATGAAGACACTGAGGCTGAAGGGCTTCTTGGCTTTCCCAAGACCCCACAACTAGTTATGGTTCTTGGTATAAGCCCAGCTTCTCAGATTCCTGAGAGCTCCCGCACCCTTCTCCTGCAGCGCAGACAATACTTAGAATCAGGCCACAGAGGTGCTGGTACTTTGTGGGGTGGGATTTTTATCACGCAGATGACTGAGGCTGCTACTTTATTTAATAAACTTTCAGCAGGTGTGCAGGGCTGGGGGCAAGGGAATAGCCATCTTCATGGCTTGGCAGCCCTTTGGGACTGTGGAATTGTCAGTGTCCTGGGTGATAAAAGCATGCATGACTCTGGTTTCTCTTTCTCTGGGGCCAATTCTCCCAAAGCTGTATTTCCAATGGCTCCAGCTCAGCAGAGCTGTCTGTCCAAAAAGCAGAGATATTTCAGGGCCATTGATGCTTCCTGAATCTCTGAGTCCTCCGTTCTTGCCCACACTATCATCTCAGGACCAATGGTTGAGGACAGGGATCCAGATCATCAGCCCTCAACTATCATAGGCAGAGGAGAATCCCCCAAATTTATGACAGTAGGAGCTCCTCTCAGAGATGGGAGGTTAGCACACAGGAGAAGAAGAAAGAAATGTCTTCTGTAGCAAACTCAACCTCTGCAACTTCCCCATATGCACCTTCAAAGAGAGGAGAACTCTTGTAATGATAATGAGTAACAGTGAGTAGTCTGAATTTTTTCATTTTTAGGAGGCTTGGGGAACAGTAACTACTTGGTACCAACAACCCTACTATGAATTAGGCCACAAGTATTTTTTCGTGCATGAAGAATAGAGACTACTTTTCTCTAGAGGTGGGGAAAGAAAGAAACTACAAAGAGACATGTACAAGGGAAAGACTTTCACTTAAAAAAAAAAAACAAAAAACAAGCAAACAAGAGTTTATCCAGGAATTAGCAAGCCCACAGGGAGCCTTCTGGAATACCCACCTTCCTGGCATATTGATATATTGTATGTTGGTATAAAATATGCAATCTAAATGAAAGGGAAGTGTCTAAAGTTCCCGAACCTCAGCTTCCACGTTCACATGGAAAGCAGGAGCCATTTGCCATCTCTAATGTTTGCTCAGCATTGGCTGCAAGTATCTGCCTGGGGAGGACGGTATGATAACGTCCACATGTCCCTCCCTCACCAGCAGGCTCAGGGAAGGAGGGCTGAACAGCCTTTAGGTGTGGGGTTCCCACAGGGACGAGCCTGCAGTCGTGGGCTGGGAAGTGCAAGCTGGGCTGAACCTGTCTCTTGTGCAACCTTCCAGCATCACTCATCATCTCCATCTGGGACCTTCTCATCAAACATTGCTCCCAGTCTCTAAGCACGTTTATTTCCCCAATGTTTTATAATCAGATAGAGCTCAGCTCACCTGTAAAAGGATTACAGCATCTCCCCTTATCTGCAGTTTTATTTTCCATAGTTTCAGTTACCTGCAGTACAGTAAAATAAGATCTTTTGAGAGGGAGATCAAATTCACCTTTATTACAGAATATTGTTATAATCATTCTATTTTATTATGAGTTATTGTTGTTAATCTCTTACTATGCCTAATTTATAAATTAAGCTTTATCATAGGTATGTATGTATAGGAAAAAACATATTAACTTATATGGGGTTCTGTACTAGCCACTGTTTCACGCACCCAGTGGAAGTTGTGGAACACATCCCCCTTGAATAAGGGGGGACTACTGTATTCCCTTTTCTCTCTTAAAAACAGAATATTTCCTTTCCTCTCTATCCTTGTCTCTGAAAGGCCACGTGTGGCTATGGCAGGCATCCTCTAACACACCTTTACCCACTTTGAGTGGAGAGCAGAGTCCCTACACACTGCTGCTTCCTGCGCTTTACAGAGCTAGGAGAGCTAGGGCCATACTCAGGGATTTTGTCAGTCAAGGTAAGGGAGGCAGAGAGGCAGAGAGCTTATATCCATCCCACAAAGCACACATTTGCCGGTGCTATAAATTTAAGGAAGTTGTCTTCACAGGCAGTGTGTTTGCATGGAGTGATGGGGAGAGGGGCGGGGAGCAGCAGAGAAAGGGCTTGACTTAGAAATTAAAGACAGCTGCATTGCATCCTGATTTGTGGACATCCTCCACACCCTGATTTGATATTATGCTGGGGCCACAGAGAGAAGAAAAATCACCTGAATATATAAAGCCTGTATTTGGCATAGTTTAAATAATTTTAAATGAAACTGTCAGGCTTAAGTCTTGAAATGTACCTCCAGCAAAAGATAAACACAGAGAGGAGAAGGGGGTTCTACAGGGATTGGGGAAGACATCTTTAATATTTTTAATCAGTCTGTCCTCTCCAAACAGTACACATTGTTGCAGATACCCTTGTAGACTGTACATTTTCTGATTTTGTGTGCATGCTGTTCAATGCAAGCATGATAGTTCCATTTCAGAGGCTCAGCAAGACTTAAAATCTGCTTGGCCGCAGCTGAGCCAGTAAAAGCATCAGGTGCTGTCAATGGGTGACTCAGTAATCGACCTGAAATCTGCAACTGTAATGCGACAGCTGCAGCCAGCCCCGTGGGTTCATAAGGCTTGGCCACAGGTTTAGATGCAGGAGGTGCTACGAGTAGACAGCCTAAGCGGAGGCTCACCCCAGAGGCTGTGCTGCTCTCTGAAGGCTGCAGCCCCACCTCCGCATGATCAGGCTGCTGCTGGCATTCCCACTGTCAGACCACTGAGCTCAAGTTCTGCCTTCAAGTGCTAAAACCATCCTGAGGGCCTGACCACAAAGGAGTAGAACCATGAATGGGTAAGTTCTATCATTCTCTCAAAGGAACTGTTCCATAGAAGAAAGTGGGTCCGCTGAGGTAGGGGAAGAGGCTGAGAAGAATGGAAGGAGGCTCTCAAAAAGCTTAGGGAGAAAGGTTTAGCAATGGTGTTCGAAGTCAAATAGAGCTTTGCTAAAGTCCAGGCTCAAATAGAGGTCTGAGCCCAGGCCTGGACAGAGGAATTGTATTATACAAGGGGTCTGGATGTGACCCAACAGGACTTTGCTTTTCTGAAGCAAAGCAGCTCAAGGCTGGTGGATGTGCTGGGAGTGGTAGGGCCTTGACAAGGAGGACTGTCAGCAAGGCAGGGGGCATACCTCAACTTGCCACGTCACCTCCGTTGAAGTCAAATAGAGATGAATGTCTAAGTTTGAAACATTTTATCTGGGAAACAAGAATTGCATTTTGAGGTCGACACAGTCTGGATGGTCTTTGAACAAAGAGAAAGTTGGAGGTTTTATAAAAAGGAGAAATGTTATTCATTGTTCTGAAAGAAAGTTCATTGGCGCTAGTTAAGTCTTAACCCATTTGTGCCTAGGTTGCAAATTTTGTGTGTGCATATGAAAAATAAGACCTTGGCAATGACCTTGAGCAGTAGAATATAAACAACGACTATAAGCTTAGCGTTCCAGTAGTGGAACACTAGGCGTAAGTTGATTAAGGAGCCGGCAAGCTCTGACTGGTGAGTGACGATGGTAGGTAAAACTGGTCTCGGTTTGTTTCGGTAGCAGAAGATTGTTTCAGTCGCTATTAGATAAAACTGGTTTTCAATTACACTAGGCAGTTCCAGAAGCCAGGCTAGCAGAGAATTATATTCTTGAAGCAATGTTATGTGCCCTGAGTGCTTTTTCCCTTGGCCTCTTGATTCTGTTTTGGTTGAGTATGACAGGAATGACCCAATTTATATAATCAACGTTCATACCTTCCCTGCTTCAGAACTGAGCTGGGACTGCCCTCCCTCCTTCGTTCTCATCAAGCCTGCTAAAGCCGAGTGCCCCAGCATGGCTCCCAAAACAGACAGGCCCAGAAGGCCAGTGTGGCTCTTTGCCTCAGGGAGGGGTGCTGCAGGGTAAACAGCTTGAAAAGTTGGGGGTTCAGCTCAGCTCTAAGAGAAATGGGACTAAGAAGGGAAAGGGGAGCCCAAAAGGAAACCTTGATATCATGAATAATGTTAATTTGGAGCCAAAGAACCTCCTTGCCGATAGAGAAAATCCTGTCTACTCATAAGGGCTTGTGCATGCCTGCATTTTGAGTTGGGGCTAGAGTTGATGACACTAGCATGTTCCTTTGAGGTTTACAATTCTATTTTTTCTCTTATATGGACGGATCTCTGCTTCAGCTAAATTGGATTATTTGCTGGACCTAAGCTTCCTGTGCTTTCCTATCTCCATGATTTTCATGCTCTTCTGACTCTTGAAATGTCTCCTCAGTTCATGCAACACCACGTGTGAGGTCCTATGCTGGATGATGGAGGTCCAGCGTCATATAAGATGCTTCAGCGGTGCTCAAGGGGTGGAATGTTTATTTCAGGGAAATGGACTTGTAACATATTATAAATCAATAATTCAATGAATATCGAGCATCCTTTCTGTGCCAGGAGCTGTACTTGGTGCTAGGGATATGGTGGTGGACAATGAGAGAGTTGCTGTCCTCCAGGATCCCAGTGACAACAGAAGGCAAAACAAACTAGCAAACATGTAACATGAAGTAAAACAAAGAAGAATAAGTCCAAGAGAGTGTGTCCTCTATCTTTAGATAGGGTGTATGCGAGTAGGTTCTCAGATGCAGTGCCATTTAAGCAGAGACATGAAGTGAGAACACACTGATGGCCAGAAAGGAGGCCCACTGCGTGCAGTAGAGAGGTGAGCACGAGCTGAGAGGCCACAGGAACACAAAAGAGGGGTGGGGGAAGGGAGGAGAGCAGCAGGTCAGAGCGAGACTGGCAGAGAGAGACTTCGGCCAGCCACGAAGAAGCATTTGCATCTTCCTCTGAGGAAGATGGGAAGCCACTGGGGGTTATTCCGTTTCCTGAAAGGAAGATGATTAACGGAAGAGGAAGTATGCCAGAAATGATACTGGGGCATGGTAAGTTCACAGTGCCTGTGAGGTAGCAAAACGGGTACATTAAGTAGGTGTTTGTGAAATCTGGAGTTCAGGAAGAGAATGGGACCAAAAATTTTGGAATCATATGTGCAATGCACTAAATGTTTTTGTCCTCCCCTCCCGAATTTATGTGTTAAAATTTTAACTCATAATTTGATGGTATTACAAGGTAGTGCCTTTGAGCAGTGATAGGTTATGAAGATGGAGGCCTCATGGATGGGGCCACTGTCTTTATAAAGGTGGCCCCAGAGAGCTCTCTTTTTGTGCCAACGAGAAGGCAGTGATCTGCAACCCAGAAGAGAGCCCTCACAGAACCCAGCCATGCTGACACCATCAGCTCTGACTTCCAGCCTCCAGAACTGTGAGAAATGCATTTCTGTTGTTTATAAGCCACTCACTCCATAGTATTCTGTTACAGAAGCCCAAATGGACTGAGGGTATGCAATGTATGCATTTGAGACTGGATCACTAGGGGATGAGTGTGAGTAGAGAGGGAAGAAGTTTGATTACTGAGCCTGGAGTTACTCCAATACTCAGCAGAGAAGGAAGAGCCTGGAGGCGGGAGGATGAAAAGGAGAGAGTGGGTTCTTGGTTTACAGGTGCCTTATGCAGGAGAGCAATCAACAGTACAAGTACTGCTGGCAGGTGGAGTGAGCTGAGAACTAGGAAGAGACTGCTGGGTTTGGCTGTGCCGAGATCACCCGTGACCTGACAAAAGCCTTTCTGATGCAGTGATGGAGACACACAGATGTGCACATTTGGAGGGGAAACCCCATAGTAGAAGCATTTATAGGGCACAGAGGAGAGTGGTCAAGAAGACCTGCGGAGCTCCTTCCCCAGACTCTGCCTAGCAAAATCCCACCATCACAAAATTCATCTGTTCTCACTTACCTTCCCTACCCAACAGGACTGATTTTCTTTCTCCTTCTAACACCCAGCAGGATTTTCATGACATGTGTTACTGTCTGTCACTTAGGATAGGGGCTCTGGGTGATGTGTTACTCACATTTGTATCTTATCTCTAGCACCTAGCACAAGGCGTTCGGCAGAATAAACACTACAGAAAACATTTGCTGAATTAAATTTTGAGAGGAGTTACCAATCTCAGGCCACCCATTCCCAGGGCTGTCTAAACTGGGTTGTCAAATGCTGGAGCAATGATTTGCAAACTTAGTTCACCCCCTGGAGGGCTTATTCAAACACAGTTTTCTGGGTTCCGCTCAAGAGCTTCTGTTTCAGTAGGTTTGTAGTCCAAGCATTTACATTTTTAACAAGGTCCTAATTGATACTGAGACTTCTAGTTCAGGAGTTGCAGTTGGATACCCACTGCCCTAGGGCAAAAACATGATTTCATTCAAGCTTGTCCATTACTTGCCTTCCCTGGAGAAGCTAGCTCTTGTTTGTGCATAAAGGCATCTGGCCAGATTGCACAGGAGAATGTGAATACCACCTCCCCATGCAGTTAAAATGCCTTCATGGATCTGTGCATGCGCCTCCCACATGGGGGTGCAGACATCTACGCCGCTCTCAGAAAGTAGATCAGACAGCTGCCATTCAGGACCTACTGCGTCCAGGGGCCACAGGCCTCTCGCTCTCACCAGCAAGGTGCTGAATAAACAGGTGCACATTGTCCTCACCTGCTTCTCTACAGTTGTATCACCCAGGTTCAGAAAGGGCTTGGTGTCTTCCAAAAATATTTTTAAATTATCTTATAGATGTGTTCATTTCACATCACTGAAAGGCTAAATTCTATGTTCATCTGTAGGATTGATGAGAATAAGAAGTAAGTACTATGATAATACAGTAGTATCAGTATTTATTATGAATGTTCAGAATTTCAACTGTTACACATTGCCAGCTTTCAGAAAGACTATAGAAAAAAAGAATTAATAGGATGATTATGAGTGCTTAGAAAGGAAAACTGCATTCCCTGGAAACAAGCATTGATTCACTATGAGTAAGTCCTGTTAACCTAACTCATTTCCTTTTTCTACCTAGTTACTTGTGAAGAAATTTAGTAAATTTCATGTTTTAAATCTAAGCATGGTCCTGGGTGGTGGGTGAATTTGTACCTAGTTGAATGACATTCCTGACAGTGTTGAGTAGTGGGTCTGTGTCAACCTGGAGGAAGGCCTTAGTCTTCAATTCCGTCCTGTTTAACCTTTTTATCAGCATAAGATAGAGCTACTGAAGATATGCAGACCACACTTTCACCTGATTCAAGGCTGGGGTGGATTAGTTATTAGCATGACAGAATCGGATTTGAAAGGATCTTGACAAGCTTAGGAAGTGGGCCAGGTTTTGTATTTTTTTAAAAAATAACACAATTGTCTCAAAACAGTAAAAGAAAATAAGGCTCAGTGGCGGAACTTAAAAAAAAAAAAATGCTTAGGAATTTTAGTTGCCAGAAAGTATGATGTGTCGTTAGTGTGTGTAATTTCCCCAAAAGCTGAGATATGGGACTGTATTGACAGACCGACAGTGTCCAGAACAAACTTTGTTTCCAGCATTATAAGCAGTCAGGGATTGATAGACGGAGTAATGTCCTTCATGGCCCAGATGATGGATAGACTAGGTAATGTCTTCTGATGAGGAGTAGAAGGAAGAGAGGGAGCCTAGCCTGCAGTCTGGAGAGAAGAAGGAAGATTTCAAATATTTGAAATCTCTCACTTGCTTCTCACTTATTTTGAATGGCCCCAAAGGCGAAAAGTAAGATCAATAAATGAAATAATAGGATTACAGATTTTGGCTTAGTATACAAGTAACATTTTTAGTATTCAGAATTATCTGTAGATGACATAATGACAACAATAATGATGATGATGAAGATAGCAAAATCTGTAGCAACTCATGCAGTTTCATAAAGTACTTCTTAATCTAAACACTATGCTCCATTCATCACACCATCATACTGGGACAGTGCTTTCTTTCTTTTTTCTTTTTTTTTCCTTCTGAGATGGAGTCTCACTCTGTCGCCCAGACTGGAGTGCAGTGGCACGATCTCAGCTCACTGCAACCTCTGCCTCCCGGGTTCAAGCGATTCTCCTGCCTCAGCCTCCTGAGTAGCTGGGATTACAGGCACCCACCACCACGCCCGGCTAATTTTTTGTATTTTTAATAGAGATGGGGTTTCACCATGTTGGCCACGCTGGTCTCAAACTCCTGACCTCAAATGATCTGCCCGCTTGGGCCTCCCAAAGTGCTGGAATTACAGGTGTGAACCACCGCGCCCTGCCAAGAGAGTGCTTTGATGTCACTGGGGAAATTCAGCCCTTGGCTGAGCAACAGTGTTGCAGAGGACGTTCAAGTATTGATAGAAAGTTGAACAAGATGACCTTACGTTATGAAAATACTGTGATTCTGAGCCTTCTTAAGTTTGTGCACAGTCAGAACTATTAGTACAAAATGTTTGTATTCTTCAAATAGTTTAGATCATTTTCTCTGGATGTTTTCAAGTATAAGGGAAATTGTGAAGATGAGGGTATTGGTTGCAAAAGCTACCTTTCCCTACCTCTGAGAGAGGGATTGCCTGTGAACCAGAATCTGGGTGTGCCTGTGGGCAATCACTGTTACTTTACAGCCAATCTTCTGCCAATAAGACCTGGGTTGGCCAGTGCATTATAATCCCAACTCCCTTACTGTTGCAAAGTAGAATGTCTACTACTCAATCAGCAGATTGGGTGCCTTAGAGATATAGAAATCTCAGAAAAGCATCTCATGAATTCTTTTTTTTTTTTTTTTTTTACCATTGTAAAGTTTTTTTTTTTTTTTTTTTTTTTTTTTTTTAATTTTTTTTTTTTTTATTATACTTTAGGGTTTTAGGGTACATGTGCACAATGTGCAGGTTTGTTACATATGTATCCATGTGCCATGTTGATTTCCTGCACCCGTTAATTCGTCATTTAGCATTAGGTGTATCTCCTAATGCTGTCCCTCCCCCCTCCCCCCACCCCACAACAGTCCCCGGAGTGTGATGTTCCCCTTCCTGTGTCCATGAGTTCTCATTGTTCAATTCCCACCTATGAGTGAGAACATGCGGTGTTTGGTTTTTTGTCCTTGCGATAGTTTACTGAGAATGATTTTTTCCAGTTTCATCCATGTCCCTACAAAGGACACGAACTCATCATTTTTTATGGCTGCATAGTATTCCATGGTGTATATGTGCCACATTTTCTTAACCCAGTCTATCGTTGTTGGACATTTGGGTTGGTTCCAACTCTTTGCTATTGTGAATAGTGCCGCAATAAACATACGTGTGCATGTGTCTTTATAGCAGCATGATTTATAGTCCTTTGGGTATATACCCAGTAATGGGATGGCTGGGTCAAATGGTATTTCTAGTTCGAGATCCCTGAGGAATCGCCACACTGGAGAGGATGTGGAGAAATAGGAACACTTTTACACTGTTGGTGGGACTGTAAACTAGTTCAACCATTGTGGAAGTCAGTGTGGCATCTCATGAATTCTTGTATCTTCCATATCTGTATAGTGACTGATACTTACCCATATTTAACAATTTTGAGTTGGTGAAAAGAAAATTTAAAAAAAGCTAAAGTGTCTGTGGAAATGACATTAAGAGATGGGAGAGACCTACGAACATGCAGAAGCTAAAAAAGTTGAACTCAGAGAAAAGAGAAGGGCGCATACCAGGGGTAGGGGGTGGAGGAAATGGGGAGATGATGGTCAAAGGATATAAACTTGTAGCTATAAGAGGAATAAGTTACGAAGACAAATGCAGAGAACAGTAACTATGGTTAATAATAATGCATTGTATATTTGACATTTTTGAGGAGAGCAGATCTTAAGTATTTTCACCACAAAAAAAAGAGATAACTGAGGCAATGGGTATATTATCTACCTTGATTATGATAATAATTTTACAATGTGTATGTATACCAAAATGTCACATTGTATGCTTTGAATACATATAATTTTTCTTTGTCAATTATACCTCAATAAAGCTGAAAAAAGATGTGGGAGATAAAAAGTAGAGACATTCAAATTAAACATGCCTTTATCTTACATCCCAGCAAGACCAAGGGAAACAAAAACATAGGTTTATGCACACACAAAACTGCATGCAAATTTTTGCAACAGCTTTATTCTTACTTTTCAAAAACTGGAAATAACCCAAATGTCTCTCAACCAGTGAGTAGGTAAGAAAAACTGAAGAACACCACACAGCAAAATACTACTCAGCAATAAAGGAGCTGCTGATATTGTTACATGTTTTGTGGCTGAGCCTTAAATGCAGATCCAAGAGGCTGAATACTGTATGATTCCATTCACAGAACATTCTGGAAAAGGTAAAACTATAGTGGCAGAAAACAGATCAGGTCTGGGGTTGTGGGATGAATTGACTACAAATGGGCACAAGAGAATTTTTTGGATGACAGAAATGTCTTATATCTTGATGATGGAGGTGACTACGTAACTGTATGTTTGTTCAAACACATAAAACTATGCACTCAAAATGGTGAATTTTACTGAATGTCAACCATACGTCAGTTTTAAAAAACAAACAGTGATGCAACATTTAAAAACACAATAATGACAAAATAAAGAGGCTAGTGAGGACTGGGGTCAGCCTTATAAGAAGGAAGGATGCAAATGGCACGTTGAAGTTAGTGAATTCGGTTCAGCCGAGAAGAAAAGTTGAAGACTGTCAGCTAAACGCTGCTTTTCTTTGTCCCGAGTTCCCTCTTCCTTGGTCGAGAGTGGCCACTGTTTCAGTTGAGGGGATCTGATTGTTTCAGTGGTTTCCTTTTGTCCTGCATGGATCCTGGCAAACTCCAAGCGTGTCCTGCCCTCTCCCTAGCACTGGACAAAAACTTCCAGGAAGGGCCTGGCAGCAAAACTGCCTTCTCCCTAGAGCAGGCCCACCTAAGGTGGTCCACCATGGCTTGTGCCTCCCAGCTGAAAGGTGACAAACAAAAGGCTAACCTGGAACTAGGAAGGGTCACTTATCTACTCATGAAAAAAAAAAAAAAAAAAGATATAGGTAAGAATAGGTTATTTGGAAGATTCAAATACAACTTTTCCACATCTTCTTTGCGTTCAGTGCCGCAATTGCCAGCCCTTTAGAGAGCTGACCTCTGGCCCAGGTCTGCCCTGAGGTCAGTGACTTTACCTCTTGGACTTTCAGCTTTCTCTTCTGGGAAAAGATATAAAAGGGTTACAGGAGCAACATTCCATTCTATTGCCCTCCTGTCCCACGGCGGAGAAAGCAGCCAGAGATTGTAGGATCTGAGCACAAGCCTTGCTCTCCATCCACAGCTCCTGGAGCTGCCTTAAATGACAGCAGCAGGTGCACATGGCAGGATCCTGGAAGCAGGGGCACGTGCATCACCAGGATGTCCTAGACCACAGCAGAGAGGCATGGGTGAGGGTAGCACCCGGCTCTGCCCCTCAGTGTGTGACCTGGGCACAGCTGCGCCAAACGCTTGACTGCCATTTTCACAGCTGAGAGGTGCAGCTTGTCATCTGTACCTTGCTGGGTGGCCGCTGGGGCCCCAGGCTTGGGGATTAGCATATCAGCCAGGCACATGGTGAATATTTAGTCAATGACAGCTGCTAGTATTATTATTTAATGTATTTGTATTAAATATCCTATTACATACTTATTAATACATTTATCAAAAATAAATCTATTGGATTTATTATGCATTATTATTACTGTTATCGTGAACTAGCTTTACATTGTCCTACCTTTATAAACCTGGCCCCTGCAAATACTCTGCTTCCTGACGCTTCTTCATTGCTGAAATCGTCCATGTAGAATCCATGCTGGGGCATCGGCGCCTCTCAGCCTCAGCCCGAAGCCACAGTGCCAGGCTGCATGCTAATCAGGCGGTGGCTCCAGGAGAACGGGCCCAGGAAGGAGAGAGGATGGGGCCTGGAGGCAGCAGCCTGCCCTGGCAGCTTCTGGCTCCCAGAGATTGATTTATCACCAGGTTTCTGATGAATGTGTGAGAAACAGGACTGGCGATAAAGCAGCACGAGCCATAATTAAAGTAACAGCTCTTGTTTTTTAAACCCTGTTTATGTGGTGCTTGGCTTTCTAGGGAGTTTCCCCGTCTCCCACTTGAGGACCGTGAGTTTCCTCCTTCTGGAGACTGTGGATGAGGGGCTGCTGAGGGAGGAGGGTGCAGAGAGGCCAGCAGGAAGAGCGGTGGACGCGGCTCCAGGAAGCTGGCCCCTTGGTCCTTCATGAAAGTGTCAGGCAAAGCAAGTCCTTGGAGACCAAGCACCATATGGAAACGCTCTGGGAATGCCGCAGGGAGTTGCAAACACACCAGGGAGCCCTGGAACTTTAGAAGACCAGAGAATGATCTGTCAGGACACCTGGCCCCACCCTCACTACACCCGTAGCAACGCAGGGAAAGCTGGGGGGGCAGCAACAAGGGAAAGGGGGCCCCGTCACGAATTCATGACTGAACTGCTCTCTGGCAGCCGTCTCTAACCTGGGTGGTACATTTCACAGGTTATAAATTAACGGAGGCGCCACAGCAGATTTGCCTCCCTAACAGGAGTCCCACCCTCTCTCAGTTGCCTTCTCTCTTCCTGGCTCCCTCCTCTTCCTTTTCACTCTCCTTTTCCTTACTGCCCCCTCCCCAACTCCCAATTTGGCAAATATTCTACAGTCTCAGGCAGTCTGACACCTCGAACAAGCTCACAAATCAGAGCTGTCTTCCGCCCCAGTCCTGGGAACCAGCAGTGCCCCGAGAGGCCAGGACGCCCTTCTGCCGGCTGAGAACCACATTCTGTGGAATTCTGGCTGATTTCCATCTGTCAGTGTCCAAGGGGGCTGCGAGGGATCTAGGAGAGCCACAAGCAATGCTTAGAAAGTTGGTCAAATCCTCCAGATACTTTTCCTAAAATCCCCAAGCCTCTGAATGTGCCGGGCTGGGTTGATAGCTCTCCTGGACAAGACCCCCTGTTTTCATTTTGACTCCATGTTTCCAGAACTGTGATTTCAGAGTGGAGGCCATTAAAGCCTTCGGAAAAATCACACATGTAAACACACACGTTATACACATATACACATGTATACTGCACTGAGTTTAGCTGTTTCCCAATTCTCCCCAGTGATGGATAAATTCCAAGAATGGATGACCCCAGAATGATTTATATTTGGCTTTGCTGTATGTTAGACAATTAATGCACAGGGGCATGACCCTCCCATTTGGGCTTTGCTGGTGACAAATGAGTTTGCATTTCTTGAATACTAACCAGCTGGGTGGCGAGGCGGAGCTGCTTAGGGATAAGCTTAGGACAGATGAGCCTCCCCATAGGTGACCTGTGGGTGCCTCTGTCCTCCAGGATGGTTGGCCCCACACACGTACCATCGCCCATTGCTTCTCTGCAGCCCAGACTGGAAAAGGGAGCTGTAAACTCTGAATTACACTATGATCTGAGAAAAATCCAGCTTTCTGTTTTTTTTTTTTTTAAATTTATTTATTTTTTATTTTTATTTTTTTATTATTATACTTTAGGTTTTAGGGTACATGTGCACAATGTGCTGGTTTGTTACATATGTATCCATGTGCCATGTTGATTTCCTGCACCCATTAACTCGTCATTTAGCACTAGGTATATCTCCTAATGCTGTCCCTCCCCCCTCCCCCAACCCCACAACAGTCCCCGGAGTGTGATGTTCCCCTTCCTGTGTCCATGAGTTCTCATTGTTCAATTCCCACCTATGAGTGAGAACATGCAGTGTTTGGTTTTTCTGTCCTTGAGATAGTTTACTGAGAATGATGTTTTCCAGTTTCATCCATGTCCCTACAAAGGACATGAACTCATCATTTTTTATGGCTGCATAGTATTCCATGGTGTATATGCGCCACATTTTCTTAATCCAGTCTATCGTTGTTGGACATTTGGGTTGGTTCCAACTCTTTGCTATTGTGAATAGTGCCGCAATAAACATACGTGTGCATGTGTCTTTATAGCAGCATGATTTATAGTCCTTTGGGTATATACCCAGTAATGGGATGGCTGGGTCAAATGGTATTTCTAGTTCTAGATCCCTGAGGAATTGCCACATTGACTTCCACAATGGTTGAACTAGTTTACAGTCCCACCAACAGTGTAAAAGTGTTCCTATTTCTCCACATCCTCTCCAGCACCTGTTGTTTCCTGCTTTTTTAATGATGGCCATTCTAACTGGTGTGAGATGGTATCTCACTGTGGTTTTGATTTGCATTTCTCTGATGGCCAGTGATGATGAGCATTTCTTCATGTGTTTTTTGGCTGCATAAATGTCTTCTTTTGAGAAGTGTCTGTTCATGTCCTTTGCCCACTTTTTGATGGGGTTGTTTGTTTTTTTCTTGTAAATTTGTTTGAGTTCATTGTAGATTCTGGGTATTAGCCCTTTGTCAGATGAGTAGGTTGCAAAAATTTTCTCCCATTCTGTAGGTTGCCTGTTCACTCTGATGATAGTTTCTTTTGCTGTGCAGAAGCTCTTTAGTTTAATTAGATCCCATTTGTCAATTTTGGCTTTTGTTGCCATTGCTTTTGGTGTTTTAGACATGAAGTCCTTGCCCACGCCTATGTCCTGAATGGTATTGCCTAGGTTTTCTTGTAGGATTTTAATGGTTTTAGGTCTAACATTTAAGTCTTTAATCCATCTTGAATTAATTTTTGTATAAGGTGTAAGGAAGTGATCCAGTTTCAGCTTTCTACATATGGCTAGCCAGTTTTCCCAGCACCATTTATTAAATAGGGAATCCTTTCCCCATTTCTTGTTTTTGTCAGGTTTGTCAAAGATCAGATAGTTGTAGATATGCGGCATCATTTCTGAGGGCTCTGTTCTGTTCCGTTGATCTATGTCTCTGTTGTGGTACCAGTACCATGCTGTTTTGGTTACTGTAGCCTTGTAGTATAGTTTGAAGTCAGGTAGCGTGATGCCTCCAGCTTTGTTCTTTTGGCTTAGGATTGACTTGGCGATGCGGGCTCTTTTTTGGTTCCACATGAACTTTAAAGTAGTTTTTTCCAATTCTGTGAAGAAAGTCATTGGTAGCTTGATGCGGATGGCATTGAACCTATAAATTACCTTGGGCAGTATGGCCATTTTCACGATATTGATTCTTCCAACGCATGTGCATGGAATGTTCTTCCATTTGTTTGTATCCTCTTTTATTTCATTGAGCAGTGGTTTGTAGTTCTCCTTGAAGAGGCCCTTCACATCCCTTGTAAGTTGGATTCCTAGGTATTTGATTCTCTTTGAAGCAGTTGTGAATGGGAGTTCACTCATGATTTGGCTCTCTGTTTGTCTGTGATTGGTGTACCAGAATGCTTGTGATTTTTGTACATTGATTTTGTATCCTGAGACTTTGCTGAAGTTGCTAATCAGCTTAAGGAGATTTTGGGCTGAGACAATGGGGTTTTCTAGATATACAATCATGTCATCTGCAAACAGGGACAATTTGACTTCCTCTTTTCCTAATTGAATACCCTTTATTTCCTTCTCCTGCCTGATTGCTCTGGCCAGAACTTCCAGCACTATGTTGAATAGGAGTGGTGAGAGAGGGCATCCCTGTCTTGTGCCAGTTTTCAGAGGGAATGCTTCCAGTTTTTGCCCATTCAGTATGATATTGGCTGTGGGTTTGTCATAGATAGCTCTTATTATTTTGAGATACGTCCCATCAATACCTAATTTATTGAGAGTTTTTAGCATGAAGGGTTGTTGAATTTTGTCAAAGGCCTTTTCTGCATCTATTGAGATAATCATGTGGTTTTTGTCTTTGGTTCTGTTTATATGCTGGATTACATTTATTGATTTGTGTATGTTGAACCAGCCTTGCATCCCAGGGATGAAGCCCACTTGATTATGGTGGACAAGCTTTTTGATGTGCTGCTGGATTCGGTTTGCCAGTATTTTATTGAGGATTTTTGCATCAATGTTCATCAAGGATATTGGTCTGAAATTCTCTTTTTTGGTTATGTCTCTGCCAGGCTTTGGTATCAGGATGATGCTGGCTTCATAAAATGTGTTAGGGAGGATTCCCTCTTTTTCTATCAATTGGAATAGTATCAGAAGGAATGGTACCAGTTCCTCCTTGTACCCCTGGTAGAATTCGGCTGTGAATCCATCTGGTCCTGGACTCTTTTTGGTTGGTAAGCTATTGATTATTGCCACAATTTCAGAACCTGTTATTGGTCTATTCAGAGATTCAACTTCTTCCTGGTTTAGTCTTGGGAGGGTGTATTTGTCGAGGAATTTATCCATTTCTTCTAGATTTTCTAGTTTATTTGCATAGAGGTGTTTGTAGTATTCTCTGATGGTAGATTGTATTTCTGTGGGATTGGTGGTGATATCCCCTTTTTCATTTCTTGTTGCATCTATTTGATTCTTCTCTCTTTTCTTCTTTATTAGTCTTGCTAGAGGTCTATCAATTTTGTTGATCTTTTAAAAAAAACCATCTCCTGGATTCATTAATTTTTTGAAGGGTTTTTTGTGTCTCTATTTCCTTCAGTTCTGCTCTGATTTTAGTTATTTCTAGCCTTCTGCTAGCTTTTGAATGTGTTTGCTCTTGCTTTTCTAGTTCTTTTAATTGTGATGTTAGGGTGTCAATTTTGGATCTTTCCTGCTTTCTCTTGTGGGCATTTAGTGCTATAAATTTCCCTCTACACACTGCTTTGAACGTGTCCCAGAGATTCTGGTATGTTGTGTCTTTGTTCTCGTTGGTTTCAAAGAACATCTTTATTTCTGCCTTCATTTCATTATGTACCCAATAGTCATTCAGGAGCAGATTGTTCAGTTTCCATGTAGTTGAGTGGTTTTGAGTGAGTTTCTTAATCCTGAGTTCTAGTTTGATTGCACTGTGGTCTGAGAGACAGTTTGTTCTAATTTCTGTTCTTTTACATTTGCTGAGGAGAGCTTTACTTCCAACTATGTGGTCAATTTTGGAATAGGTGGGTGTGGTGCTGAAAAAAATGTATATTCTGTTGATTTGGGGTGGAGAGTTCTGTAGATGTCTATTAGGTCCACTTTGTGCAGAGCTGAGTTCAATTCCTGGATATCCTTGTTAACTTTCTGTCTCGTTGATCTGTCTAATATTGACAGTGGGGTGTTAAAATCTCCCATTATTATTGTGTGGGAGTTTAAGTCCCTTTGTAGGTCACTCAGGACTTGCTTTATGAATCTGGGTGTTCCTGTGTTGGGTGCATATATATTTAGGATAGTTAGCTCTTCTTGTTGAATTGATCCCTTTACCATTATGTAATGGCCTTCTTTGTCTCTTTTGATCTTTGTTGGTTTAAAGTCTATTTTATCAGAGACTAGGATTGCAACCCCTCCCTTTTTTTGTTTTCCATTTGCTTGATAGATCTTCCTCCATCCCTTTATTTTGAGTCTATGTGTGTCTCTGCATGTGAGATGGGTTTCCTGAATACAGCACACTGATGGGTCCTGACTCCTTATCCAGTTTGCCAGTCTGTGTCTTTTAATTGGAGCATTTAGCCCATTTACATTTAACGTGAATATTGTTATGTGTGAATCTGATCCTGTCATTATGATGTTAGTTGGTTATTTTGCTGATTAGTTGATGCAGTTTCATCCTAGCCTCAATGGTCTTTACAATTTGGCTTGTTTTTGCAGTGGCTGGTACTGGTTGTTCCTTTCCATGTTTAGTGCTTCCTTCAGGAGCTCTTTTAGGGCAGGCCTGGTGGTGACAAAATCACTCAGCATTTGCTTGTCTGTAAAGTATTTTATTTCTCCTTCACTTATGAAGCTTAGTTTGGCTGGATATGAAATTCTGGGTTGAAAATTCTTTAAGAATGTTGAATATCAGCCCCCACTCTATTCTGGCTTGTAGAGTTTCTGCTGAGAGATCAGCTGTTGGTTAGTCTGATGGGCTTCCCTTTGTGGGTAACCCGACCTTTCTCTCTGGCTGCCCTTAACATTTTTTCCTTCATTTCAACTTTGGTGAATCTGACAATTATGTGTCTTGGAGTTGCTCTTCTGGAGGAGTATCTTTGTGGTGTTCTCTGTATTTCCTGAATCTGAATGTTGGCCTGCCTTGCTAGATTGGGGAAGTTCTCCTGGATAATATCCTGCAGAGTGTTTTCCAACTTGGTTCCATTCTCCCCATCATTTTCAGGTACACCAATCAGACGTAGGTTTGGTCTTTTCACATAGTCCCAAATTTCTTGGAGGCTTTGTTCATTTCTTTTTATTCTTTTTTCTCTAACCTTCTCTTCTCGCTTCATTTCATTCATTTCATCTTCCATCACTGATACCCTTTCTTCCAGTTGATCGCATCTGCTACCGAGGCTTCTGCAATCTTCGTGTAGTTCTCAAAACTTGGCTTTCAGCTCCATCAGCTCCTTTAAGCCCTTCTCTCCATTGGTTATTCTAGTTATCCATTCTTCTAATTTTTTTTCAAAGTTTTTAACTTCTTTGCTATTGTTTTGAATTTCCTCCCATAGCTCAGAGTAGTTTGATCATCTGAAGGCTTCTTCTCTCAACTCGTCAAAGTCATCCTCCATCCAGCTTTGTTCCGTTGCTGGTGAGGAACTGCATTCCTTTGGAGGAGGAGAGGTGCTCTGCTTTTTAGAGTTTCCAGTTTTTCTGCTCTGTTTTTTCCCCATCTTTGTGGTTTTATCTACTTTTAGTCTTTGATGATGGTGATGTACAGATGGGTTTTTGGTGTGGATGTCCTTTCTGTTTGTTAGTTTTCCTTCTACAAGACAGGACCCTCAGCTGTAGGTCTGTTGGAGTTTACTAGAGGTCCACTCCAGACCCTGTTTGGCTGGGTGTCAGCAGTGGTGGCTGCAGAACAGCAGATTTTCGTGAGACCACAAATTCAGCTGTCTGATAGTTCCTCTGGAAGTTTTGTCTCAGAGGAGTACCTGGCCAAGTGAGGTGTCAGTCTGTCCCTACTGGGGGGGTGCCTCCCAGTTAGGCTGCTCAGGGGTGAGGGACCCACTTTAGGAGGCAGTCTGTCCGTTCTCAGATCTCCAGCTGCGTGCTGGGAGAACCACTACTCTCTTCAAAGCTGTCAGTCAGACAGGGACATTTAAGTCTGTGGAGGTTCCTGCTGAGTTTTTGTTTGTCTGTGCCCTGCCCCCAGAGGTGGAGCCTACATAGGCAGGCAGGCCTCCTTGAGCTGTGTTGGGCTCCACCCAGTTCGAGCTTCCTGGCTGCTTTGTTTACCTAAGCAAGCCTGGGCAATGGCGGGTGCCCCTCCCCCAGCCTCGCTGCCGCCTTGCAGCTTGATCTCAGACTGCTGTGCTAGCAATCAGTGAGACTCTGTGGGCAAAGGACCCTCCGAGCCAGGTGCAGGACACAATCTCCTAGTGTGCCGTTTTCCAGGTCCATTGGAAAAGCGCAGTATTAGGGTGGGACTGACCCGATATTCCAGGTGCTGTCTGTTACCCCTTCCCTTGACTAGGAAAGGGAACTCCCTGACCCCTTGCACTTCCCGAGTGAGGCAATGCCTCCCCCTGCTTCGGCTCGTGCACAGTGCGCTTCACCGACTGTCCTGCACCCACTGTTAGGCACTCCCTAGTGAGATGAAACCCGTACCTCAAACAGAAATGCAGAATTCACCCGTCTTCTGTGTCGCTCCGGCTGGGAGCTGTAGACCGGAGCTGTTCCTATTCGGCCATCTTGGCTCCACCCCCTCAGAACCAGCTTTCTGTTTTTTAAACTAGGAGCGCTAGACTGGTTAAGGCAGGAGGCTCCATGGCCCACCAGGAGAAGGTCATTCCTATGACCTTGCCCAGGTTGCCAGCTTACTAGGTCTTGTCTTCCAACCATTAAAGTTCTTGGCATACCTGGGGTCTTTCGCCCCAGGCCCTGAGGCCTAAGCCCTTGGGATCTGTGTATCCTGGGACTTGTGATTTTACAGAGCAGAGCACAAACTTGGATTGAAAGTCAATAAAGTATTGAATTCCACAGTGAATGGTCTTTTCTTTTGTCAGAATTCCAAATTGGGCCATTGTTAGCACAGACAGACAGGACTAGATACTCCCCTGAATGCACCAGAGCCATTCACAAAGCTCGGTTCTGCAGGGCCATGTGGCAGGAATTATACCTAGCTTCATAGAAAAGGTCTGTGGTTGTCCCTTGGCTGTCTCCTGGAGCCATGAAACCCCTCTCTGTCCTCCAAAGCCACAGCAGGGTAACCTGATACTTGCTAATGACCACCAGGTGGCTGATGACCACAAGGGGGCATGGCCCTTTGAGCGCCCCTTCAGCGTAGAAGCTATCACTCTGCAGGAGTGTCAGGCAAAGCAGGATGTGTGTCTATCAGGAACCTACAAGATTTTGCCCAAAGCCATCAGCCTTCAGCAGGGAGAAGAGCGACATGTGAGCAGGTGCATGATCTATTCCAGATCTTCTCAGTGCCTGCCCATCCCTGACAGCCAAGGATTGTGCCTATCAAAGGAGCCCACAAGAGAAATCAAGGGGCAGAGAGAAGAAAACAGCAAAGAAGAGTGGGAAGACAGAGAAGGAAATGTTAACCGAGAGATGTAGGAGGAATTCAAGCTACAAATGCAGCCCAGGTTTGTTGACTTCTTCTTAAGGGTCAGGCCTCGTGCAAAGTGCATTTTATTTAATCCTTACCACAATCTTATTACAACAGGTGCTATTATTGTCTCCATCTTAGAGCTAAGGGAACTTGGACTGTAAGCATTTAAGTAACCTGATCTAAGATGCATAAACTTGCATAAGGCTTAAGCAATTGTGGAGGTTTGGGAAAAGTGACAACTAAGGTCAGCTCTTGGAAGTAACCCCTCCCTGGGGTTGTGCAGGCTGTGTGCTAGCCCTTCCTCAGTTTCTCTTTGAAATGAGAATCATTCTGCTAATCTCTCTCCCTAGCATGTTATGCTGCACAAGTTAAGTGCATTAATTTCCAGCATCACTAGCCTCTCAGTAATTATCTCCATGAGTTCCCTCCTTTCCATTGAAATTAGGTAGTTGGGTATATCATGGTTCCAAATCACTACAGTTGCTGATAGAGCAAATAGAATTAAGTGTATAACTACTATACTTAGAAAGGAGACAGCTTTTTTGAAATCAAAATCACAATTTTTTTCTCTTATTTTAATTTATTTTTGTTGTGTTGGAAATTTGCAGACTTATTCCTCACTCGATGTCACACTTTCACAACTGCAAGGACAAGGGGAGTGAAATCACTGGCCTGCTTTCCAGCTCACTTCACACTCACTGACACACACAAACATGTGCACACATGTGCATACACATACACACATGCACATGCAAACACACCACACAGGCTCCCAACCCAATCCTTAGTTTTCTGGCCTAGAGGGACTCTGAAGAATTGCTTCAGTAGTTTGAGAATGATGAATGACAATGTCTTTAAAATATATATTTACTATTGGTAAAGGAAAGCTAAGGAAGGGAGAGAGTAGAGGAGAAAAGAAGAGAACATGAGAGGAACTAAAGGCAAAAAGGTGGGGACAGGTGGGCCAAGAGGGCTAAGAAGGAGAGGGATCCCAGGAGGAAGTGAATTGTAGCTCAGAGAAGTCCTTGCTCCTGACAGTCATGCCCTTGACTGTCACCATTTCCATGGGAGATGTGTAAATTTCTCTCATTCCCATAACTCATCAGTAGTGGTCAGGAGGGAGCCCACCTCCCACCAGGAGGGCTCTGGACTTCATCAGCCCGGTTACCCTGCCTCCAGACATTGGTTTTACACAAACTAAAAAATTCAGCTGCACTTCAGAACTCTATTATCTGGCTGAGTGGAGAGCTGGCCATTATGAAAGCTTCCCCAGACGTTCTGGTAGTGATTCTTCAAGGTAGAGACCTGCTCTGGCTACGTATCTGCTTATGTTCACAGCCCTGAGATACCTGAGTGTTGGACTAAACCAGTGTTACTCAAACTGCAGGCTGCAACCAATGAGAGGTTATTAAATAATTTAGTGGCCTCCACTTATGATTTTTTACAAAATAAAATAGAATTACTGAAATGCTCAACATATAGAAGGGATATTTTATGAATATTTTATTTTGGTGGAGTGTGTGCTGTGTGGGTCACAGTCTAGACAGGCTAAGAGCCACAGGACTGGGAGGTTTCCAGAGAGTCTGTGACCTCTGAGTGAGCTGCTCCCCCAGCCACTTAAATCTTGAAAATATGGGCCAGGATGTCTTCTGATAGCAAGCACCCCCATGTTTCCTCTGTCTATGAGATTCTATATTTAAGAAGATTCCAACACATCGTGGGCATCCAAAGCGTTCCAAAACTTCTGGAGTCACCTCTTTGGACAGCTCCCGAGGAGTGCAGTGGGGGAAAGGGATGACGTAGGGTCAGTGTGAACTGATCTCACAGGAAGGGCATTTAGTACTGTGGCTTCCACATTGCAGAGCCCCCTTGGCTGGCAGGTGCACAGCCTGCCCACTCGCACTTTGCCTGCCCCCCTTCCTGTCTGTCTGCTCCAGCCCCATCTGATTGACTGGCTGGCTCAGGCCACCTAATGAAAGGCAACACCCCATATGACAAAGCCCATGCTGTGTAATGGGTTGATTGACATCCTCAGGATGTGATTCCGCATGCAGCCCCACTTGCAGATAATGTGAATGGTTGAGGAATTAAAATGTTGCTCGGTGCTTAATGAATGCGGCATGGGCCTCACGTTAGCACATGCCAGCTGCATCTCTGAGAACCAGGAAGCAGCAACAATTTCTAAATTATTTATCAATTCCCTTACCTCCACCCCAAAAGAAAGTCAGCTTATGCATTTATTTATTTCATGGGCCGATATGCAGAGTAATTGCTTTGGTTTTTTTGAGTTTTTTTTTTTTTCTATAGGTTTTCTTTTCCTGATGCTACAGTGAAAAAAAGAAAATATCATGTCAATGTCATTTGAATCATAATAGCTACAAATTCACTCCCCTGAATAAATAGAGAAGCTTATTTATCAAACACAGACAAGATGTCTGTCGAGTTGTTAACAGAGGAAGAGAGATTTGAGTAGGCAGGAGCAATTCAAAAGTTTGCATATCTTCAAAACTCCCTAGGGAGGTGCAAGCAGCTTTTTTCCCCAGCTAGGAGCTTTCTGTTTTGGCAGCTGATTGGCCAGCAAAATTGGCTGTTCCACCTTCACAGGGTGAAAAGGGGCAGGTGGCTCAGGCATCCTAGCTGAGCCTGGACCTGGCAGGTAAGAGAGTGCTTGTCCGCATTCAGATTCTTGTCCATTTAAGGCAGAACAATTGGATGAAATACCAAGGCGAGTAAGCAGATGGAAAGCATTGGTTGTTCTTGTCCGTGGCCTGTGGCCCTAGCTTTTTTATTCTGCTTTATTTTTTCATCTTATCCTGGCAGGGCTGGCTGCTGCTCTCTGTTGCAAACACAAGCTCCGTTTCATCCTTTCCCTGGGTCTCCCTACCCCTAACCAGCCCCTCTGCATCCCCACTCCCCACCCGCTGACACTGTGAGGCCACCTCTGCTGACACGTGTGGGCTCTGTGGATGCTTCTGTAAGAAGCAGTACAATGTAACTACAATGGCTACTATCTTTGCAGTAGGGCATCTTCTAAGGGTTTTACATGTATTATCTCATATAATTCTCAGGATACATATATTATCTCATTTAATTCTTATGATATCTTCCTCAACTATGAGGAAGATAAGCTGTTTTTATGATACTTTGGTGTAAGTGAGAAAACCACATTCCAGGAAGGCTGATGACTTGCCCAAGGTCATTCCCAGGATTTGAGCCCAAAGTCTTGTCCACTACATTATACTGCCGTCTCAGATAGATAGATAACTCACTGCAGATCAGGAGACCTGGAGGCCATCCCTGACAGCTGAGTTGCCTTGGGCAAGCTGCCTATACCTCTCTGGGACTCAGTTGCTAGGCAGCTGATAGGCTCAGTGTCATAATGATAGGGTGGGTTTAGGACAAGATTGCCTGGGGCTAAACCCAGGTACTACCGCTGAGCTACCTTAGGTTACTTGAGCTTAGTTTTCTCATCTATAAAGTAGAAAGATGATCATAGTACCTCCCTCGCTGGAATGATTTTGATGATTCAATAAGTTCCTACATGTAGAATAATGAGAGCCAAGCTTGGAGCATAGTAAGCAGTCTATGTTCATTATCACTATATAGATTTTGTCTGTGTGTCCATCTTTATAGCATGAGGGGATTCAATGCAATGATATTCTAAAGTCTAATTTGGTTTGGAAATTCTATGAATCTGGTCTGCAGTTACATTTCCTTAGAGCTCTGTAGCTCTTTGTGGTATTATTCCAATGAGAACAAAATTAGAGGTGAAAGCTGGAGCGGCCGAGCCGTGGACTAGCTTGCATCTGTGTATCTCATCTATATGGACACTGCCTGTCCTCTTCTGTCTCTCATTTCATATGATAGTATGACCCTCACATTATCTGCCATGGGCGGGACAGGGTTACTTTCTCTATTTTAAAGACCTGTTCTGCTATTAGCCTGGGGTTAGAAAGTTAGTGGGAAAGTAGGACTCTAATCCATATATACCGCTTCCAAGAGAGTTCTCAGTTATCTGAAAGGCAAAGGGATTTGAGCCTTCTGAGTTCAACTCCCAGCAAGGAGGTGCCCTAGAAAAGCAGCTTTTGTCCAACTGTATTAGCCATTTTTCACTCCAAAATAAAAGACTGGGCAGAGCATCCTGGCTGTATTTCACCAGCTCATTTTTCTCTAAACACCAACATTTACCAGCTTTCCTTTTTCTGATGAGAAAGTAATTAATCTTGTCTCCTCTAGACCCTCACACTGGCACACGTTGCTACTGTCTTGAAGGCAGATGGTTCTCTGGGAGAGGAAAGTGAGATAGTCCAGAGCAGCAGGAAGGCTTGAAAGTTCAAATCCTGGCCAATGGGGACCAGCACAAGTTGCCCCAAAAGGCTCCCCCAGTTACTTCGAGGCTCTCCTCTGGGAGCCAGCTCTGCACCTGAACACGCTGTCTTGGCTCACAGGCACATGAGCAGGTCAGACCGTGAAAGCAGCCCTGGTCTGCATTTGCATGCAGTGGGGCTATCAAAGGTCCTGAGGGGAAGGGAGAGGTGAGAGACGCCTGAACTTAAAAGGGAAAGCAGCCAGCTTCGGGAGTTTTTGTCAAGCCAGAGGCAGAGAAGTGATGCCGATGAACACTTGCATTTCCAAGCTCCAAGCTTTTATTATCTAGACCATGTAATCCATTTCTGAGCTACACTGTGCTCGCCGAGTAGAAATTTCATCTTTCTCAGGCGATCATAAGCTCAAACTTGACAGGAAAACTTCCTGCCATACATTCTTACATCCTCTGCAGCCTAACATCAAGCTGGGAACATATTAGATGCTCAGTGAATTCTTGAACAATCAAATGCGATTGACCAAACTGAAGCTCACAGACATGTTATTCATACATGAGTATTGTCAGCTCTTACTAACTCAGGCTGGGGAGGGCAGCCTTAACCTAGATAACTCCACAAGAATGGCTAATCCCCAAGATAATTATATCTGTGATTTCTCTTAAACACGATGCACAGTTCTGTTTACCTATTTGCCTTCCCAAGGAAGGTTTTCCTTGGTTAATCCAATGGGTCATTCAATCAGTTTTTAATGGAGTGCTATCTGTCAGGCACTGTCCTAGGAAATTCAAGGGTGATGAAGGTAGCCCTCATCTCTGCCCACTTGGGATCTATCACATATGGGGAAAAGACAGATAGGACACCATCATCACATGAGTTATTTTGTTGTAATAGTTACATGTGCTACTGAGGGATGGTTAGTGTTTAAGAGTGTGTAATGGAAAACCCACTTAGAGCTGCCTGAGAGGAAGGGTGGCCGTGAGGGAATTAGTCTTATATTTATATTAAAACTTAGGGAATGAGTGTGAGAATCCCAGGGGCATTGGAGGTTGAGGTGACAAGGTTAAGATGAGTTCCTCATTTCTGATTATGAGAATATCTGCACAGAAGCATGCCGGTAAATTCACTCTGTCCGAAAGGCAGATGCCTACTCCAGGCTCTCCAGCATAGTCTGCCTTGTTCATGAATGAGAGGGTGGAAGAGCTGCTCCTGGAGGTTCTCTCTGGGGACTAGGGTTGTAGGGATTTACTCCGATCACTAGCTGCTTGTCTTTCCACCCTGAGTGTTCTGTGGAGTCAGTC
Organism: Symphalangus syndactylus; assembly: GCF_028878055.3. Lineage (NCBI taxonomy): Eukaryota > Metazoa > Chordata > Mammalia > Primates > Hylobatidae > Symphalangus > Symphalangus syndactylus. Next base: position 148,515,713 of record NC_072425.2, read on the forward strand.
TGGAAATGAGCTCTTCTTGCCAATGACTCGAAGTAGGAAAAATAAAAATTTGCTTATGGAGAGATTCCAGTGGGAGCATGGATACGCTATCTGGTGCATAATGGCTGTGAATTCCAACCAGCCTCCTGAAACAAAGACGTTTCAATTAACAGGAGGCACTCCAAACCTGAACGTCTCTCTTTCCTGGCTTTCCAGTCAGAATGCTGTTGTATAAATAACAATAAGCTGGCCCCGTCAGAGGCTGTAATTGAGTCTCTTCTTTCTGCTGGCATCAGCGGGATTCCCTTGAGTGATTTACTGTGTGGCTATTTAATTGGGTGACACATGAGGAAGTCAGCCCTGCTTTGTTTAGTTACATTGGGTATCCCCCCAGCGTGGTGTCAGCACCCACTCTCTAGAAGGGCTCTCTGGCACCATTCTTGTCCAGGAAATGATTGCAAAGGTGTTAGCTAAGACCAGGGACAGAGAGAAATGGCTAGATGTTTGAAAAAGGAAGGGAATGTGGATAGAAAAGAAGACGGATCCCATGAACAGAATAGTTACCTGGTTTACAGATTTAACTTGTTCTGAATCTAACTAACATTGAGTGTCTGTGTGAGTATGTATGTGAGTGTGTGAGTGTGTGTGTGAGAGTGTGTGTGAGTGTGTATGTGAGTGTGTTGGATGTGGCTGTTAAAGGAGGGGAAAGAGCGTTAGAAAGTGCACATAATCACAAAATACGAGTTAGCAAATGTTAGGTGTCATAAGAAAGACACAGTCATTTTTCCAAACAATTTCAGCGCTACTTTCTTCCTGGGTAAAGGCAATGAGGAGAAGGGGGTAACTTTAAAAAAGCTGATGGGTGTTTGACAGTGAATAAATGTAATTTTATACCTTATAATAGCTCTCTGAGGTAGTATTTAGCATACCCACTTGATAGATAAAGAAACTGAGGCTGAAAGACACTGCTAATAAGTGGTAGACATTCAATCCAGCCTCATGCCTGTCTGACTCCAAAGCCCACGTTAATTCCACCACCCCCCAGAGATTGAGTCATCCCTTGATCTTTCTTCAAGCTGCTTGCATACCACGTTGACTAATTACTCCGTGAAATATTAATTGATTTTCCACTGTGTACATAGAATAGATTTTGGTCTCATAAGATTATGAGGATCAATAATAATACTAATAACAATGAAAATAATAGCCAATATCTCCAATAGGGTGGTTACTATTTTCTAGGCTTTGTTCAGAATATTTTATAAATATTGACTCATTTAATAAGATACTTGCACCTAGATAACTGGACTTCAAACACATCCCACCATGCCCTTGAACAGTGAGCCTCTCACCCCTCATTATTTGGGGCTTGGTAGCAGGCAGGAGCAGAGAGGAGGCTGTAATCCACTATGGATCCCAAGGCAGGCAGGGGTACCTTGGGCTGTGGCATGGCAGCTCCATGTCCAAACACAAATCTCCCATGCTTTGACAACTGCTCCAAGAAGGTTTCCTAAGGGAGTCCATGAGCAGAATGTATGGATCCCGATGGGGAGGGAGAGCCTGTGAATCAGTAGGTGAAGGCGTATTCATCAGACACAAACTCATGCATTTTTTTAAGCTCACTCACAGGGGCTCAATTTTCCTCCGCTCCTGGCGATACCACATGTAAAGATAGCCTTTCTCCTCTCAGCAAAGAGGCAGGGATAAGCAGGGTTTCAATCATATTAGAAGAACTAGAGAGTGGACATTACTTAGAATTTCCTAGCTGCAAGGTTTTTGAGAAGCTTGGAGGCATAACTGAGCTAGGAGGGGGAAAATGGAAGCCAATGAGGCATGGCCATCCCAGGTATAAAAGCTCCGTGGTGGAGAAGGAAGGGGGCTCACTCTCCTGTTCACTCTGCTTATTTCAAACAGAACCGCTCTCCCAGCCAAATCACATGGACAGCTCCAGCCTTCCTTCTCTCAGAGGAGGAGGTGGCCCTCTCCCTGCTAAGAGCTGATTCTGCCCCATCTATTCCTTCCTTCTGTCTCTGGCGTCTTCAATCTCTCCTTCCCTTTGACTACCTTTTCTTGGTCTACTTTTCTTTTTCAAACTATTGAGTTTTCCCTTAAAATTAAGAATAGAAATAAACCGTAAACATGTCTTCTTCTGACAATGGTCTTATCTTTCTCCTTCCATTCTCATCCAGCTTTCTTTAAAAAGTAGTTCACACCCCAACTGTCTTCACCTCATTCTCTCATTTTCACTCCTCAGTCAACTGCAATCTGGCCCCTAGTCTTACTTTTTCATTGAAATTACTCTTATTTAAGTCAGAAATAATGACCTCCTGTCCGGCAAAAACTACGAAGTGCTTTCAGCATGCTCTCATCTTTCTCTGAACATATCCACGTCTCTCATCTTTGTAACGGTTGACACAATTAACCCACCCCCTCCATCCGGAAACTCTTCTTCCTCAGCTCCTGTGGCCCATTCCTCTTTCCCAATTTTCCTCTTACAGGGTTGGTTTCTTTGGGCTCTAACTGTAGCTCACCTCTTGCTCTACATCTTCTCCTTGGCAATTTCATTTACACTCATGTCTTAAAGTCTCATTTACATACTAGTAATTCCCCAATCTTGATCTCCAGTCCATGAGTTCCACCCCTACATGCCCACCTGTCTGCCAAACAGAGTCACCTGGATGGTTCCCAGGTACCATATGCCTCAGGCTGTTTATATCCAACATCTCATTCATCATCTATAGCTCCTGCTCTGCTTTCTTCCGAATTCTCTTTCTTGATTTGTAGCATTTCCATCTGCTCAGCTGCCTAGCCAGGAACCTGGACTTTTCAACATTCATCTCTTCCCGTGCTCCATTCGCCAGTCTTGAAATTTTTATTTCAAATATAGGCCCATTTTATCATTCCTGATACCACTCTCTTAGTTATAGGGTATCATTATATCCTTCTTGGACTATCTCAATAGCCCCTATTCTCCTTACGCCACCCAAACCTATCCTCCATACTGCTCCCAAAGCAATGTTTCCAAAATGTGGAGCGGGCCATATTAGTACCCATATTTGACCAGACAAAGTCCAAGCTTCTTTATGTCACAAAGAAAGGCTTAATGTATGTGATGCTGGGCTTTCTTTCTAGCCTCATTGCCTGCCCTTGCTCTTTATGGAATAACAATGTCATGCCACTTGTAATTACCCCAAACAATCAAGGCCAAATGTTTTCTAGCTGTCTGCTCAGAGTGTTCCTTCTGCCTGAAACATCTCTCTTCCTCTCTCCTCCACCATCTCATTGACTACATCATCTCTGTAGTCTGTTCTCCCAGTTGGCTGGGCCCAGTTGGTTATAGATATGAGGAAGCAACTTTTGCAAACCAAGCCCAACCTTTTAAGCAGACAGAGTAGATATCTGCCCACATGGTTTGAATGGTGGGGCTTGAGGAAGCTGATAACTAATTATCTTTTATTATTTAAAATTATTTCATTATAGGGTTATTACTCTGATTTTCTTTGCATTTTTGTTCTTGGAGAGGATTCTACATATTTTTCTGAGTAGAGTTTAATCCCCTAAACCTTTGTGAGCTCCCACACATGAGAAGGGGGCCATGACAGGTACAGAGGGTGAGCCTCTCGGCAAAATGGGACATGAAATAAAAAATTGCCCTGAGGAGGAGGAGGAGGATTGAAATGCAGGGAGCTGATAAACTGCTACATATCACAGTCAACATCATACATCTTGCTTGGGTAAATCATGTGGATGATCTAGTAAGTTAGGATTCAAGTTAATACTTAGATCACTTAAAATGAGGAAATATAAATATTTTTCCTGAATAATACAGAATTGTCACCCATGAAGCCCTACATTCATTTTCTTAAAGGAAAAAACTGCCAGAGATAGAGTATTTGTTTAATGGGATTTTATGAGATGAGCCAAAGTATAACTGGGCTTTAGAAATGAAAGACAAAGATAAAGAACTCAATACCTTACAGGTCATGGGAGACACAGTGAGGAAAAAATGATGTTACTGTGAAAAGATTGGGAAGAGAAAAAAAGAGGCAGGAAGATAAAGACACATTAAAAAAATGTGTTGACCATCTATTATCCAGACACTGAGATATGGGCATAATCCCTGCCTTGGGTATTTACCTGGAACTTGGCAGGTACTCAGGATAAATATTTGTGGAAGGAAGGAAGGAGTGAAGGAAGGAAGAAAGGGAGGCAGAGAGGGAAGAAATGAGGAAAGGAGGGAGGGAAGCCTGTGTATTCTTCTTAGTCTGTCCAAGGTGGGTGAAGTTAACTAAATCTATACTTACTGTTTAGCTTTTCACCCATTGTATGTTCTTGCCTATGGTATATTCTTCTAGAAAATTCATAATAAATCCATTCTCCACGAAGGTTTTCCATGCTATCTACGGACTGCATATCAACTCACTGTGTTAAATGTGATGAGTTATTTAATAGACAAGTGAGTGGCAGGGTTGGGGTCTAAAACCAGGTACCAGCAGGACCCCAGCTAATCATGCACCTGGGCCCTGTGGCCATGCTTAGGATTGGCGGAGGTCTCCCTGCTCACCTAGACCGCTAGCCAGGCCAGCCATCTGCTACTTGTCTGGAAGGGGGAAGAGAGGTGGCATGGTGCTCAGGGCTGTGGCAGGTCCAGTCTTGGTTTCCTAATCAGTCTATTATTTACAGGCTCCAAAGTAATGGGAGGAGGGGCAGGCTTATAACCTGTGATGAGAGGGGTTTATGTGTGTTCTGGGCCAGTTTTGTAAGACAGCTGCTCCTATAAAGGATTTATCAAGACAATAAAAGAAAAAGGAAAGAGCCTAAAGACCCTCTAGTGAAAACAGCCTTTTTATGGTATGAGAGTATAAGAGGGAACACTTTGAAAAGAAGCCACACTTCCCCTGCCCACCCCACCCACCCCTTATCCTACTCAGCCCACATAGGCAGAAAATCTCTCTAATCTTTATCTCAGGGGCTAAATACTATAAGCATTTAAAGTTTATTTTTGTCTTATGATGACATCCAGCCTTCACCACCATACCCCGGATAGGTTTTCCTTTAATTAGGAATGTCTTTCCTCTTTGGGCTATTCTTGTGGATGAAAGTGAGGAACTTAGGGGTCACTTGCTCTGCATACCCCGCACCCCATGTTTTAACAGAGTGATAATAGATTCAGCTCGATAGGCATGTCTTAGGTCTCAGTGATGGTTTGACCCAGACTCCGGGAGGGTAGCACAGCTTGGAGGAGAAAGGGTAATGCTTGGAGGAGAAAGGCGAATACAGAACCCCAGATGATCCATGTAAGAATCATATCTATTTGTATCGGTGTGATCACAAGCAGCAATTTTAAAGAATCCTAGTCATAACAAATCTCCATCTCAGGGATGAAAAAAACAGATTTATGAAGTCAGAATATAGCAGAAGCAGTGAAGAAACCCATCCAGATTCCACAGCTATCAAGGAACAGAGCAGGGACCCTAACCCAGGTCTCCCAACTCCAAGTCTTGTCCATTCTCTTCTACCCCACTTCTGCCTTTGGGTTGGTGTTGCCATTCTTGGGGGCCAGAGCATCTAATCTGAACCAGGTCCTCTTCTAGTGAATGTGGCTGACCACTGAGTTGGGAGGGAGAGGAGGAGAGAGTACAGAGGAGAGGGTTCAGTGTGATTCCAGGACACAGAGGATACGCCCTCTGCTTCCTACATCAGCTTGAATGTTGGTGGCCAGTAAATCATATCCGCCCTGTTCTCCTTACTCTCTTCTACCTCCCTGAATAATCTTTTACAACCTCTTTGACTTCATAAAACCATTTACTGATGAGTCTCAAAGTACTGTTTCTCGGATAGATATGTTTTCTAGATATCTATTCCCAGATGTATCAAAACTCCCTAAAATGCATGTGATACAACTGCACGTATCAGTCTACTCCCTACTCTCTATCCTGTTCCTCGTCCATCAGAAGGCCAACTTCATAGCCTGTGGGTCACACTAGATTTCTTCCCTCTCCTTACCTACAATGTTTCGCAGGCCACCAGGTTCTGACAATTGCTGTTCCTTAGGACAGTGGAACCTGCTCTCTACCTTCCTTGCCTTCCCTTTCGTTACACACAGTGACTTTCTGGCCCACACTGCACTAGAGACCCAAAGCTGACCTTTCTGCCTCCACTTATTTCTTCTTTCACTGCTTTCATAATAATTCTTCTTAAAGAAACAAATTCAATCACATCACTCCCCTTCGTAAAATAATCTTTCAGGGCAAGTATTTTGACTTTTCATGGCCCAGCCAGTATCCGCCATTCACATTTCATTTCTTGTGGCACCTAACTTTTCAGCCTTACAGTTTCCTGCATGGAAACTTCCTTTATCTTGATTTTGCACTCAAAATTTTGCATATCGTGCTTTTATTGCCCCGATTAATTTTCCTTTATGTTTGTTACATGGCTACTTCAAATTTGGGAATTGCCCCCTACAGGGCACACATCAGGAATTAACTCTTCTAGGGAGCATTTATGAACACCTTGCCTAAGAGGTAGGTAGCATACCAGGGTACCATGCGCATATATCTGTCATAGTGGTTATTACATTGTAGTGTATTTCTACATTCAGCCAGCTTTATCTGCCTCATCCACGTAACTGGGAGACTCTCGTTTTCTACATCTTGTATGTCTAGTATCTAGAGAAATGCTTGAGGGTAGGAGTGTTTAGCAAGCCAGTTGCTAAATGAATGAAGGCAAGCTTCATATGGACTAGTAGCCTCTGTGGTTATCCAAGCACATTCATAATCAGAGACTCCAACCACGACCACGATGGTTGTAATTGTTAAAACTGATGTTCCCATTGAATTTCTTCACCGCACAGCTCTATAGGAAGAGACTCACAACTCTGATGCTCCTATCCAGAAAAGATTACATTTAAAAGGTGTCTAGTTTTATCCAATGAAGTTGTTTTAAAATTGAAACTAGGCATCTCAGCTCTGTGAAAGCAGCAAAGTGCTTCTTCGCATAGCCCAGCACCTACATTTCAATCCAGTCAGACTCTACTTGGTCCTGCCCTATGCCTGTGTTGGGTGTTGGGAATAAAATGTGGGTTCCACGCAACTCCAGGACTTGAGGAGCTTGGTGAACACTCACTCAGCCAGGGCAGCACTGATTCCTAGTGCCCTGCACACCACCTTGCAAAGCCAGGGGCTTAATAAAGCCTTGTTTATGAGCATTCTGGCCATGATGACTCAATTATCCAATTATTCATAATTCATTTAAATAACCACTAAACTTGTTTTGAGCACCTGCTATATGCCTTTTATATAGAGATGAATTAGAGACATTCTCTCTGCCCTTGTGCAGCATTTTAGGGCTTGGTGAGAGAGAAAAATGTACCAACAGGCAATTATAATACAATGGGAATTGTGCTAATAGAAGTCTCCACAAAGGGCAGGTTTTCCGGACTGAAGGAAGAGAAGAGAATATTCCAGACAGACAGAACCACATGTATAAAATGTGAGAAGGGTGGGAGAGAGCATGAGAGGTTCAAAGAACTGTTAGAGAACAGCTGGGATTCATCACAACATGAGAGAAGATGGGTTATTTGTGGAGCCTGGAAGAAGGAATGGTGAGAAAGGAGATTGCAGAGGCAAACTAAGGGTCGCCTAAAGTGGAAGAAAGAGAAAAAGGAGGCTGCAGCCAGACTAAAGTTTGGAACTCCTCACCTTAGGCCCTAGGGAGCACCATATGGCTCTGGAACAGCTAGAAAAGTGGGAACTGCAATTTTCCAGGAAAGGAATGGTTCTGGAAATCTGGACCAAATAGAGAACTGTTGAATTAATGTAAGAAAGGGATGATGAGGAAATGATCTGGGGCTGTGGCAGCAGGGATGGAGGGAAGGGAGTGATTCCAAGGTCATTGGGAGGTGAATGTGCAGGTGATATGCAATTGTGTATGAGAACATCAGCACAGAAAGCAAGTCAGGCACCCAGCTGCACACTGAATTAAAGCAGGTGTGAAAGCTTGGGAAGAAATATTAACAACATTTTGATAATTTTTTTAAAAAAAATCAAAATGTTAAAAAAAAGTATTAACAAAATATCAAAATTTCAAATAGAGGCAGGGTCAGTATTACTGATTTTTCCTTCGGCCTGTGGCTCTGCTATGGCTTGACCTGGTACTCTGCTGATCCTAGCTTTATTTAAACTTTTGATCTGTCATTCATCATAGGTTTTTTGCATTGATTTCATTTTGAAAAAATACTACATTAAATTATTGTTTATCTTGATTATGCTTTTTTTTTTTTTTTTGCACTTTCTTAAATTTTGCACTGAGTCAAGTGCTTCAACCTAGTCCTAGCCTTGGAACAGAGTAGTAGCAAGAGAGAGGGGGATTTATCAGGAATGATTGCAAGGGTAATGTCGAGCAGGATGCATTGATGTACCAGCACGATGCCTTATGCCACTAAAGGACAACTCTATCTGTTCCTAAAAGTGACTTTGCTTGGATAGTGGGATACTACCTTTCCTCTACCCACGAAAAGCTGTCATTTGATACTAGGCATTTTCGCCAAATGAAGACATCATACAGACCCCCCACCTCCACCTCGACTTCCTCCCTCTGAGCAAACTGAGTTTGGGTCTCCCATGATGAAACTCACATGCAGCTTGTGTACAACTTCCCTAAATGCCACAAATGCCTCAGAATAAGTGTGGAAATTGGTTTCTAAGCTCCAGCAGTTTCTAAAATAGGGGTGGTTTAAAATAAAGCAGTATGATAAAAGGGATTCCTATAGAGCAGATTGTGGGAAATAGCAGCGAGCCTCCAAAACAGAAAACCTGGGGAAAGAGTCAGAAACGGCATCTAGCCATTCCTGAGTAAGGGGGCATGGGAGGCAACCGTGGTCTTCCAGAAAGAGTGGCCAGCTCTGTCCCCATTAACTTCAGTCTGGGTGGGGGGGTGGTGGGTGGGGAAACTCATTTCTTTCCATCCCCTGAAGCTTCTTTTCACTTGATATCCTGGCTTGATGCAGATGTAATATATTCTGTCAGTGCAAAACTTGGGCTGAAAAATATTGTGGCCTTTGAAAATTGAGGAGGGAATTGGGTGGGGATGTTCCAAATTAGTGGCAATGTGCAGATGAATACACTGGGCACAGTGGGGTAGAAGTAGGGAGGGTGCTGGAAGTGTATTTCTAGACCAATGACTGCATATAAAGCAATGCTTGAGTGAAGAAAACAGTAGAGTAGGTAGAAATGGACATTGATATAGAGAATTTGATACTGATGGATTGTGAATGGAAATTTGAGCTTCAATTTCCTTAGAAGAGTGGGAGAGAAGGTTGTCTTGTAAGAATATGGACTTGAGGTAAATATTTAGCAGAATACTGAAGGTCAAGAGAAGTAGAGATTGAATTAGCCAAAGATATCGAACGCACTGGGAAAAGTCCTAGAAGATCCCCTGAACATGGAGACAGTGAAAGTGTGTGGCTCCCATCTCCACAATCACATGATTTGTGTCTCTGGCTGTGTTCAGCTTTCTGGGCAAAGGCTTGGAGAAGGTGAGTCATAGGACTGACCCCAGTTTGGGAAGATGCAAGGCCTGTGAAGGGTGGAGGGTACCGGATGGTGGAGAAGAAAGGCGAGAACTTCAGATGTGGTTAATGTCAGGGGCAGTGTCTGATGTGGCCAGCAATGGCAGACATGAGCCGTGCTGCTAAGCCTCAAGCTTCCAAGTATTATGCAACCTTTTCATAACACTAGAAAGAGCTGAGGGAGCTGTGTGGTTGCAGGGCCTTGTTGCAGGGAAGCACCCTAGGTCAGCATAGGCAGCCACACAGCGAGTGCTTTCTAGCAACTAGGGCCTCTTTGGTCTTCTTGGCATCCCCTTACCATCACTATGAGCTCTGCATTGTTAACAGTACAATCTCTGCTTTTGAAACGTAGCCACACAGCCCCACCTTAGGTTAAAAAAAAAATAAGCCTTATTTACTTCTCTGGGACACATTTAGGAACAGGCCTGGTATAGAAGACATTGCCTTTGTAGCACCTTAAGTCTCCACTAGTCCTCCTACGCATGATGAAAATGCTCATATATGGGAACCAATGATGAGGGCATAATCCTCAGGTTGATAATTAAGATAGATGCCGCTAACATTTCTTAAACCATGCTGCATACAGCTGTCAGGGCAGGAGGGAATTTGAGAAGGCTGTATATAATTAACCTAGTTGGAATTGGGCCAAGGGACCCAAGGTTAATGGCCCTGGGAATGGGAGCATTAATGACCACTAATGGTCAAGCCCCTTTTCATGTCTTACTCATTAGAGCTACCTTTTATATTCTGTAAGATCATGGCCTTTGGTCTCAGGACCAAGGGTAATGGAGAGTTGCCACTCCCCCAGACAATGTGTTCTGCATTCTGACAGCTTCTGTCCAGCTCTTGATTCCCCCACCCATCACAATCTTCAGGTATAGTGTAGAGCAGATCTCAACACACTCCAGCCATCTGCTGAGCCCTGCCAATGAGAGCTGAGACATATACATCATGCATATTCATGGGCAAAAATTGTTTCAGGTTTTTATTCAACAGATCGACAAAAGCGTGACATCCTCTTGCTTTTACCTGTTTGGCCCTGGTGTTCCTTTCTATATACACTCCCTGGGTGAGCTGGAATAGAATCTTTAACCACTCTGGGATGTGTCCTCCCTCCATCATATTTGATGGCCACAAGAATCATTAACGTGAATCTTCACAGGCTTGCACGCTGCCTTGATTGACAAAGAAACTGCTATTTTTGTCCACTCTGTTTCTCCTTTCCCTATACCTCCAAAAGAGATTTAACCTCCAAAAGAGATTTCTACCTCATAAGCTAATCTTCTGTGATAAGCTTTTATGATGCAAATTTGGGGACAGTGGATAGACAGAGACAACTAGAGTAAAGGAGATGAGGGTACAGACTCGGGAGAGAAGAAAAGGCAGAAACAGAGCAAAAGAGAATGAGAAAGTAAAATTCACTATGGGTGTGATTTGTGTGGGGGAGTCGAGCATGGGCCCTGGGAAAAAGGAAGCTTCAGGCAGCTGTGTTGTATGTGAGAGAAAAAGCACATGCAGAGGAAAGTTAATTGTAAGAAGTCTAGCTGATGGTTATCAAGCAGATCTCTTTTAATCTTCTTAGAGGGCTACAGGTAAACATTGGTATTAGTTTTAATTGCATCAGGTTGTTTGTTGAAGCGTTTTCCTTTGCATGGAAACCCTCAACACTGGGTCATATGGGGTTCTGGGATGAGATGAGTTTCCATGTTTAACTGGAAGGCTGAAGTCAAAGCTTCGAGAGAAGCTCAAACAGGGAGGGTGGCTTTGCCTCCTCCTTCACCTTAGTATTGGACATACATTCTGTGGTTCCAACTTTCCTAATGAGTTTTAAAAACTGGAGTGTGTTGAATATTGCTAGAGACCAAGAAGTCCCCTACTCTCTGCGGTGAGAAGGCTCTCAGGGTTACACATTCCTTTCAATCCTCACATCAAGTCTCAAGAGTGGGCATTACCAACCCATTTGTAGATGTGCAAACTGAGGCCTAGTGCCATAGAGTGACTTACTCACTTGTGGTCATGAAGTTAATAAGCAGCTGCACTCAGAGTAGGAGTCTGAATTGTTATAATAAAAGGGAAGGTGAAGAAAGAAGGAGAGACACTGAAAGTGGAAATTAAGTTCTTAAGGAGAGGCGGGAATTCAATGAAAGCTACAGGGCTCTTCTCCAGCTTCCCTTGCCAGGCTCATCTGGAGGATTCTCTAACACTCAGTGACTTTGAGTCTTTGTTGGGAGAGTGAGAAAACCAGCAGCGAAGAAGAGCCGCTGTCCCTCTGCTGCGTTGCACCCTGCGTGAAAGCCTCTGCTGGCTGCTGGCCTCTGCCCCTGCCTAGGCTCCTTCTTTGGACCCAACAAAAGGGCAGTGGGGGAAGCAGAGCCTGTCTTCTGCCCTTGGCAATTAAGGTCCCAGTAGAGGCAGGACAAAGAAGACTTCTGCCTGGCGCTGCCGGCCTTGGCATTTCCTCCACGAACCTGCAAGATAATTCGTGCCATTGAATCATCCATAATCAGATGCAGTGACTATCATTTTTGTGTGTGTGAACATCTCACTGGCTGAACACAAACATCTCAATAGCCACGGCGCCCTAATTTTCTTTGTCGGAGACAACAAAACCAAAGGTAATGAGCAGGAGGAGGGACTGAGTCCCAGGGGGCACATTCTCTGGAGGAGCCTCCTGGGCTTAAATACATCTAAAGTAGATCTAAAAGAAAGCAGTGATTACAGGCTAATTTTCTGCCTGCATTATGTTAAGTGTCCTGTCTCTACACGAATGGCAATTGCTTTATGCCAGAAATCTTTTACTGAATTCCTCTTATTGGTAAATTTTGTATTAAAAAAAGAGAGACAGACTAAAGAAAGGTTTTTTCAATTTAAAGGTGAGACTATGAGGATGCCAGTAAAAGATACAAGACTGGCACATCCCCAAGAGTGGATTTTCTTTTTCAAATGCAAGTATTGGAGAAGGCAAAATGGTCCTTCCTTTGAATTTGCCAGTTAAGGGGTGGAGGCTCCCAACTTTATCTGGAGGAGGACACACAGCGCTGCCTCGGGCAGCACACTGGGTTCTTTGCTAAGAGAGCTGAGGGGGCTGAGGCAAGGGGCAGAGGTGAAGAGAGGCTGATGCATTTGGCCCTTCCTGAGTCATCAGATGGCCATCCACAGGAGATTGAGACGGACACCTGAGACCCTCTTCCTCCTGCGTGGACACTGCCCCTTTCCCAGGAGCAATGAGAGTCAGCCCAGCCATGTCACTGATTCCCTCCTCCTCTTCCAGTCTGGGTCTGAAGTCCTAAAGACATATTTTTGCATGCTCTTCCTTCATTCACTCCTCATTCGTGCCATGAATAACTCCTAAGCATCTTCTATGTTGCAGACAGTGGGCCACACCCTGAGAATTCAAAATATAATTATAAAAAGGAAGTGGGAATTATGGTAGTCAAACAGAAATGGAACATAAGCATTGAAATCAGAGAGATCTGAATGGAAAATTCCACCAAACCCCTCCTTGCCTTGAATAAATACCGAGACCTTATACTTGAAAAATGGAGTGGGAGGAGGGAACTGCTGATTCCTGCCTCAGAGAGTTGTGGAAAGGATTAAATAATATCTTTAAAGCAATTAGCATAGAGTCTGTAGTATTCAATGCCCAATAACCACGTGTTGATTCTGCCCTTATTTGAAATTCTCAATTGGTACCAGAGCCTTCCCCTATCCCAGAGATGCATCTGACCCACAACCACCAGGGCATCATGCCCTCCAGGCCATGAGGCACGTACCTTCCCCAAGTAAAACGCAAATCTATGGTCCTCTTGACAGGAGGCGGGGAGGAAGGATGAAGGATGAAGGCTGTGACATGACCACCTGGTGGGGCAGGGGGAATTTAGGATCAGTTCCAAGTGAAGGCAATGGGGATACGAGAGAGGCCCTTCTGTGCCAGCTACCACATGAGGCATTTTGTATAGATTATTTTGCAGGTGTGTGTGAGGGGTGGGACTCCCCATCCAATCTAATCTCGACAACTCCAGGTGAATGTTTGTGGTGAGGTCAAAAGACAAATACAAAAGTGCAATGTCCCAGAGCCCCTGAAGAGAGCTAAGCGTTGGTCTTTGGCCACCAAGGCATGTCTATTTCTGAGGATGTGTGGCAGGACCATTCATTCCAAAAAGAAATGAAGATTTATGTTGCGTCTGAGAATAAGTGGTAAATTAGCAATAAGTCAACTTTTCATCCAATATCCCCTGCAGACAGGGTATCGATACCAGGAAAGATCAGATTATTCTCCAACCATCCAGAATGGGAAACTGGGACTTAATTTATACTTGTCTGTATGTGTCACATGCCAGTGCTGAAATGGGTATTGTGATTTTCTTGACCGGTTACCTCCAGTGTTGAAAGCAGCCTCAAGGACATGACTGTGAGGAAGAGAAGGAGGATATTGGTCTTCATTTCTCAGAGATCCTAGGCAGGGATTGCAGTCCACACTTCACCTATGATGAGCTATGTGACCTTGGGCAAATTATTTCTCTGAGCATGCTATAGCCTCTATAAAATGGGGATTGTGACATCTGACAGAATTGTTGTGAGGTTCAATTTAGATAACACAATTTAAATACCAAGCAGAGGAACCGCCATTTACTGGACACTCAGCTGATATTAGCTCTCTGACACAGAATACAGAATGAAGGACACTTGGCAAGGGTTTAGTGTTTGATGATGATGATAATGATAATAGCAGCATTACTGTGGGTGTTCAGAAAAGAAGACAAACACGGGACTCTATTGCCTCCAGAACTTGGCAGGGAGTTGAGTGTTAGAAGTGGAAATGGGGGTGGTTGTAGCTTTGCTGATTCATGCTACCAGAAAGGCACTGAAGTCCCAGTTCCAGGCAGCAGAGTCATCTATGGCATGCAGGACTCCATGTTGTACAAGGATATAGATTCATTGTGCTGCTTGGTCACTCAGCTCAGTCTTCTCCATCTCAGGTTCCCAGGGCCAACTGCCAATTCATCTCCTTTCCCAGCAGTGAGGATGCTCTCCGATGGGGATGGCTCTCAGCTCCCTGACCTGCAGCCGCCCAGCATCACCTCTTATGAACCCTTTGGAGCCTGGCAGAAATTGATTCCCAGATTGAGTTTTTCTGGTCAGGAATAAGCAGGGGTGTGAAATAACTGAACTCCATACAATTCCGTCTTTTGGATCCACTGGAATTTGCAGCAAGTTCCCTAAGACACTGGATTATCTCATGGTCAAGTTGAACAACTTCCATCACCCCGGCAGCCTATCACCTTCTTCCTTTCCTTTCTAACCACATTCTTCTCCAGCTTCTCTTTCTCCTTTATCTGCTCATTTCTCTCTCATTTAGTCTTGCTCAAAATTGCACTCCAAGATTCTTTTTCCTGCCATCCCTCTTAGGAAGCAGACGAATAGCGGGATGCCAGCCCTGGATGGGCCATAAATAATGCATGATGCCCAGAAAGAGCGAGCGGCCCTCTGATTACAAAGAGAAGATCTTTTGATAACACATTATCCTATTTACTCTTTGTAATGCCACCAGTTCTTCATTCAGCAGCACTGCACACCCACTTGCTCACCAATTTGAAACCCCAGCAAAAAAACCATGTTCCTGCTGCTGTCTGATCCTGGCTCCACCACCAGGAGGGCCTGTCAGACATCCTCTTCTGATGCCTATGCTGCCATCCCTGGGCCCCTGGAAGCCTGCCAGAAAGGTGGTCAGTCTTTTCTCAGTTCAAAGAATATGTTTCTTTATTTTAAACTCTTGTTATAGCCTTGTGTTTTGATTCTTGCTGAACTCTGGAGAAGATAAAGGCCTCTAACTCAGCCCCTGATGTATATAAATATAGTACCGAATAAGTCCCATATTCAGGACCCAGGGCTTAATGAATACTGGATGCTCCAAACAAAACCCTGTAGATTTTTATTATTTCCCATTTCAATGAAGGAAATTATGACTCAGATAAGCTAATTGATTGGTTCAAGGTTACCAAGCTAGTAAATTATAAACCCCAAATTGAAATCCAGTAGCCATGACTTCCTGTTCCATTATCATTCTTTCTTTCTATGGGTTAGGATTTAAAATTTGGAGACAAGGATAGGTGAGTATATTAGCCAGAGTAACAATAGGAAACAGAATTTTATTGTATTCAAGTGAAGATATGGTAGTGAGGAGACAGTTTACAGAGGTTACAGGTAGGGTAAACAACACCTAAAAGGAATATGGAGACACTCAGTGGTTTGTAAACAAGAAAGCTCTTGCCACCTCTAGGCTTAAAGAAATTGGGGAAGGGATAATGTTTTGGAGCTGAGGGGAAGGCTGGAGCCATGGAGGAAGGTCCGCCTGCCGATCTCTAGCTTGGAAGGCTTAAACACTGACAGGTGCAGCTCTGGAGAAGGGACGGAATGGGGAAGAGGACCACTTTCTTTGTTCAGGCATTTGCCAAGTTCAACTAGAAATAGCCAGCAAGGGAGAAGCTGATAGAGTTGGTGGGGTCTACATTTCCTGGCACAGAGCAGAGCCGGTAGTGGGGAAGGGTCTGGAGAGCAGTCAACACATAGCCGCCAGTGCCTGGTCCTTCTTCACAGGGCTGCAGGTAAAAGAGCCACTGCCTTCCTACCCAGACTCTATACCTACAGGGGGAATCACCATGAAGCCAAGAAAACTCAAGCTTCAGAGGCTTTTCCCATTATGTATTACTTCATAATACTCCACCCCAGACCTTTGGGGGTCCAAACGAGAATGACTTATGATTTCTTGTATTTCTGTAGGTTGGCCAGGTGGTCTTTCTGCTTTTTCGTGGTGTCAGCTGGAGTCACTCACACAGCTGCATTTGGCTTGGAGCTCAGCTGGGTCTGAAACATACAAGCCAGCCCCACTCACACGTCTAGGTTTTTCAGTTCTCTGGCACAGAATCCTTATCTCTGCACGTGATCTTGTGTCATTTTATTTCCTAGCCTGAACATTTTTTTATGGTGGCTGGCTTCCAGAAGGGCAAAAGCCATCAGGCCTCAAAAGATCTATGTCACGACCTGACACAGCATGGCCTCTGCCTCATTTTATTGGCCAAAGAAACTTGCAGCCCAGCCCAAATTCAAGAAAAAGGGATATAGATTCCACTTCATGATGGCAGGTGCGGCATGTGCATACAGGGTGGGAGGAATTCTTGGAGGCCTCTTTTCGGCCAGTCCACCACAGTCTGCCTTCTCACTATAGCAATTCGTGCCCTTCTTATGTGGAAAATATATTCCCCCTCACGCATCCAGAATTTTCATCCCATTATTACATCAAACCAAAATCCAGTAATCTGTATTGGGCTGAGATGTGACTGTGGCACTTCTTGGGCTAAAGAACTGTGAGCTGAAAATACAAGGTAAATCCCACTGTATCCAGCATATAATGGTGATATAATGCTAGTACAAGCATAGGATATTTGTAATAAACACTGGCATTTAAAAAGGCAAAGAACAGGAAGCACATCACAGTTACTGGCCCATAACAATTCTAAAATCCAGGAAGGCATTCATTCACTGTGCATTAAGCTTTCCTGGGAGCAAAGAATTTTCTGTGATTAGCAACAAGCTCTGCCTCTGTGACAGTTCTTGATTCAAGCCAGAGATCCGGCAGGTAGACCTTCCTCCGTGGCTCCAGCTCTCCCCTTGGTTCCAAACATTATCTCTTCTCCCTTTTTCTTTAACTGTTATTTTCAACTTTTGGTTGATTCCACCTTCTGGCCTCTTTGCTATGCCATCAGATTCATTCTTCCTTTTTCATAAGAAATGGCCCATGTTTGCAGCTGAATAACTTTCTCAGCTTGCTTTTTACCCCGTAGAAAGCTTGTGACTCAAATGCCTCTTTTCACTTTGAACTTCCTTATCCCTTTATTCGACGTGGTAGTTCTCTCATCATGACAATTCTCTTTAAAATATTGTGTGTCATTCATTGACCTCGCTGAGGTTCACTCTGTGCTCCATGCCCTAGCATAATTCTTTCAGCAACTAACCTCTCACTACTTTGCGTGTGTAAAGCAACATCACTATGATTTCCAGGACTTCTTTTGTCTGGCTTGGAAGGTCTAGGAAACATTGCCTTGAATCTTCCAGAATTCTTAAGAAGGTGTCCTTCAGCCACAGCCTTGATTTGATCTTTACCCAAAGGCCCATATTTTGTGAATCTTTGCCACCTGGAAAACTATGCCGGGGGCCCTTATGTTTTCTTTAATTTTTCTTGAAAACTGGTCAATTCTTTGGCTCCTCTCTCCTTTGCAATGCCTCAACATACACTACTAAAAGAAGCCACTTGGCATTTTCAATTTTACCTGGCCTTAGTCAAGTTCACGATGTATTCACTTATCTCTCCATTCTCTAAGCCTCTCCTCTTTACTCTCTGCCTTAGTCTCTTTCTGTTGCTATAAAGGAATATCTGAGGCTGGGTAATTTACAAAGAAAAAAGGCTTATTTGGCTTATGGTTCTGCAAGATATATAAGAAGCATGGCCCCAGCATCTGCTTCTGCTGAAAGCATCAGGCTGCTTCCACTCATGGTAGAAGATGAAAGGGAGCTGGTGTGCAGAGATTGCATGGCGAGAGAGGAAGCAAGGGTGGGGGGAGGTGCCAGTCTCTTTCTAACAACAAGTTCTCACAGAAACTAATAGTGAGGATTCACTCACTACCAGGGGAATGACACCAAGTCATTCATGAGGGAACCAGCCCTATGAACCAAACACCTCCTACCAGGCCCCACCTCTAACCCTGGAAATCAAATGTCAACATGAGGCGTGGTGGGGCCCAACAAACCATATCCAGACCATAGCTCCCCCTAACCTGCTACATGATCTCAAAGCCAATACCACAAGTCTTAGACTTTTGTCCTGTGACAGCATCATACATCTAATAAAATTTCATTGTCTATTGTTTTCATTATCTATTGCTGGGCAGGAAATCTTCCAAAAACTTAGTGGCTTAAAACAACAACAAGTATTTCTTTGCTCATGATTTTGCAATTTGTGCAAGGCTCAGCAGGGTTGACCCAGTGCTGCTGCCCATGGTGACAGCTGGAGTCATTTCCATGGCTGAGTTCAGCTGGGTGCTCCTCTGAAGTTGAAACATCCAGAAAGGACTTATCTGCTTATGTTTTGGGATGGTCTAGTGCAAAAAGAGCTAAGAGAAACAGGGCCTGTCACTTGAATTGTCTGCTTACAAGATTGTGGAAGAGGCACTAAGAAGATAGTCACCTGGTCATGTTTTGTAAACTACTGAAGTGAGACATTTTAACTGCAATCAGTCAGGACTTCCATTGCTTTTAATCTGACATAACATTCATCATATTGCAGGTGGCATTGCAATGGCAAAAAGCATTTTTGGGATTCACCTGAGAGAAATTTGAGTTGGGATGCCTTGAGTTTGCATTTAATCAAATGTACTTTGTGTACCACACATTGTGTCTATGCATATTACATTCTTGCTAGCTGTTCTGCTGTAGGGATGGCTTTCAGAAATGTGTCTACTGCCTACAATGCAGACACAAGTGTCCCCCAGAAGTCACATGGTGCAATATGAACATGTCTCATGTGGCCCAGTATTGGGGATATGTGAAGAGTGGAGGGAATTTGAAACTAGTCTGTGGAAAGTTCTACCAAGTATCATAGACCTTGAAAGAAACTCAAAGTTTTTCAAGACCAACATCCTAAGAATTTCTATAACATTACCAATCACGATTTGGGAAGCTGAAAGAAACTGTCTTGAGCTATCAATTTAACAAAATCAGTCAACTATGCTAGAGTTTATACTGAATTATCTCTCCGTTCTTCCTATAGGAAATGGTAACATAAAATTCTTTGCATTTGAAGATGTGATAAAAAGTATATAGCTAAGAATATAGGAAAATATTACAGAAGTACATTGGGGAGATATTTAATAACAATATTATTTTCCTGGAGTTTCTGATGTTTGTGGGTATATTTTAGATTTTAAAAAATTATTACTTGTGATTTCTCATTTTAATTAAATACTCACATCCATACCTAATTTTATATTTGTAATCGCATCTTCTTTTCTTAAAGAGCACCTCGAAATGGTATAATATTCAAGCCCCACTGATCTGGGCCATGTTCATGCCTAGACCAGAGGCTTCACTCTCAAAGGCAACGTGAAGATGTTAACTAATAAAGTACTGGAGTTGGTACTCTCTCCCAGCATGAAGAAATCGTGTTCAGTGTAAAATGACTTATCCGTTTTGCATTTCTGGGGATGATAGGGAATCAGAGATACCAGAACGAGATAAGACAAGATGAGGAATGAGAACAGCTAAGATGAATGTCTGAATGTCACCTTATTCAGTGGCTTCAGAGACAGACATGGGAATGGTAACTTTAGGCCACAGGACCCACTCAGATCTGGCGAAGATCTGAGGACACAGGGAGAGCCATGCTGCTTATAATAATGCTGACAATAACAACATAACTCATTTACCTAATTATTTTGTATTCGGCACTAGCTTGAGCACTTTATATGTATTAGCACATGTGATCTGCCTAACGACTCTGCAAGACAGTTTTGATTGCCATATCCATTTTGGAAACGGAAAGAAGGCATGGAGACATGCAAGAATTTGCCCTAGCTCACTCTGCCGGCACCTGCTGGAACTGGGGTTCCATGAGTCCATCTGCTCCAGAGGCTGCTGGCTTAACAACTCACACCTTTGCATTTGTATAGCACTGTGCAGTTTATCAAGCAATTTTACACACAGCATCTCACTTACAGTCCTAATAGCCCTGAAAAGTTGGCAGGGCAGTTGCTGTGACTCTCATTTTATGGGTGATTAATTGAAATCTAAAATTGCAAAGTGACTTATTCATGATCACTCAGCTATCAGTGGTGGTATTGGAGCCGAAAGCCAACTCTTGAGTGCGTTTCATTTTCTCACATTGTGTATTAATAAATTTCAGTATAGTTATCTTCAGTTTCTAAGACATCTTTATGTATAATGCTAACGCAGTACCTTCCACAACTTCATAAAAAGGCATTGTTATTATCCCAATGTTACCAAAGAAAAATATGTAGTTTAGAGAAACAAGTCCTGGTGGTATGGCTCCAAATTCACAAGCCACACTCTCTCCTGCACAAGCAGCCACGGCCCCGGTCTACCTGCTAAATCCCAAACACGACTTGGCCCTTCCGTTGCTAGGGGAACAGAAGATGGATTCAACACTTCAGGACTTCAAAGTGCACGGTGGGTTCAGGGGACATTAAATAGATCCATGTGTCTGGATCATGAATATCAAGTTGAAAAAAATGGGACCAGATGGTGGGGGCTTTGAGTACCATGATGTGAACGTTAATTTGCAGGGAGTGAGCACTGAGTATATACAGACCCGTACTAGATTCTGTGAACAAACTGAATACATAAAAGTGTAATCTTAAGCTGCAAACTGTTTGGCCTCTTCTTTAGGAGTAACCTGTATGAGAGAAGCAGGAAAAAAAGCAACTTAGGGCCAGGTGCAGGGGCTCATGCCTGTAGTCCTAGCACTTTGAGAAACTGAGGCAGGCAGATCGCTTGAGCCCAGAAGCTCAAGACCAGCCTGGGCAACATGGTGAACCTCGTCACTACCAAAAAAAAAGAAAAAAATACAAAAATTAGCTGGGCTTGGTGGCACATGTCTGTCGTCCCTAGGTTGGGGCTGGGTGGGGGTGCTCAAGTGGGAGGATCACCTGAGTCCAGGGAGGTTGATGCTGCAGTGAGCCGTGATCACGCCACTGCACTCCAGCCTGGGTGGCAGAGTGAGATACTGTCTCAAATAAATAAAGCAACTTCGAAGTATTTATGAAAGAACAGATAAATGACTTAAAGGACAATTATAATGTCCAGCGTGTTTTAAGATCATGGAACCATACATTAAAAGGAATAATCATAACCATAATACTTAAAATGGCCCCAAGACCCATGGAAAAAAAAGAGCTCTGCTTTCTCTGTGTGTTTCGTTTTAAGGTGACTGAGCAGGTGATCCAGGTTGTAGCTTCTCTGGTGGCCATTCATAAAGGGGAAAATTCTCTTTTAACTCACAGCTCTTTGGATTAATTTTTCTTCAGCTCCTGAATGTATAACAACCACAACAACAGCGCTGATAGCTGCCATTGGTTCATGGCTTACTGTATTAGGTAACTCACATGTGTTACATCTGATCTGAAGCCACTCTGCAAGTTAGATATTGGTACCCCCATTTCACAGATGGGGCAGTGAAGCCCAGAGACATTAAGTGACTTTTCCAAGTGATAAATCACAGTTAAACACAGGTATAGAAGAATGTAAGCCCCAGAAACCTTTTGCTACACTGTACCTCCCTATTCCTTTACCCAGAAACCAGTACTAGAATTTCATTTTCTATTCCATCAAGGCTGAGAACTCATTATCATATTCACAGCATCCAGAACTGAGCTGCACCTACATAGCCAGCCTGTTTTTTTCTCTGTAGCCTCTTATTTCAACTCTGCTTTCATGCCAAATTTATTATCATTTCTCCTCAAATACCTTTTATTCTTATACTGCTAAATGTCTGTCATTCAGCAAGTTCTATTTACCTAGATTTTATCAAGTACTGTACTCAACATGTACACAGTTCTCCCTCTCTAGAATGCACTTTCCCCTGTCTCTACCCATCAAGATCTTATATATCCTTTAAGGTTATGCTCTTGCAGGTCAGACACATAGAACATGTAAACAAATTGTTACTATTGTTATTATTTTCATCATCAGTTTTCCAGCAAAACTTTGAGCTCCTACAATGTCGAAGCTCTGTGAGTTAGCAGAGATAAAATTACCAATGAGCCAAGATATTGACCCCCAGGAGCTACGATCAGGTTGTGGGAGGAGAGGGCTATTTGACATGAGCAGGTGATAACACACAATAGAGTACGGTAGGAACAGCTAAAGGTGCCATGGAATATAAAATCCATTTTGGCGTTCTCGTAGAAGGCTTTCCAGAGGAGGTACTAGCTCATGCCTGATGAATATGGTGAAGTTAGCCAGGCAAATACAACTTCCATGTTATGGTAACCAATTGCACCCATTTGCTGGGGCCGGGAGTTTTTGTGAGATACGGAACTTTCAGAGCTATAACTGGGACAGTCCGGGGCAAACTCAGATGATTGGTCACTCCATTGCATGTGCAAAGATGATAACCAGAGTCTGGCAAAATATCTCGAATGAACGCATCAATGGATGGATGAATGTTTCATCTATCCATGAAAAAAATAATCTCCTACCAGCTGACCTCCTTCCAAGTATCTGCTAGCCAACTTGACCTGACTCTATGTAGCTCTGCCCTGCAAGGTCCTGTCCACTGTGAACGCTCATTCTGGGGTTTATGTCATAGCAAGGTTTTAACAATGAAGATGCAGCTGTCACCAGAAGGCGGGTGGAGGCAGCTCTGGGAAATCACTTTCTCTCTCCCTCTCTTCCTCCCAAGTCTGTGTGCTTCATTAAAATATATATGACAACATTTCTCCTCATATTATTGTATCACACCATCCTTAATTGCATAATTCAACATTTTCAAGGGTATTTGGAGGAAATTTGGATGGTTCATTGACTGGTATTTGAAGGAAGCTGAGAATTAAATTTAAAAACATGAGGGAAAATTAGTAGCAGAAGAGAATGATTGAAGGGCTGACATGGGCCGGCTCTGAGCTTTTGGGTCCTGCCCCCTCTCCACTTTCACTGTTTTTGGGTCTTTGGGCCTACACATAGGCGCTAGTTCCCAGCATGGTCCCAGGGGATAGCCAGCACAGCCTGCCACTGGCCATTCGAAGAATCCTGCTGTCGGTAGTCCTCTCTCCCACACTCCCCCGCCCCTGTTGTTTCTGTTGTCCTTATTTGTGATTTTTGACATGCACTTTGCAGATTGCATGCTTTTGCTTGCTCTGTTGAATGCACACGTCCTTGGCTGATTGCAATCATGCTGATTGGGAGTTGTGGCCCAGGGGCCAGGAAGGCTCTGCACTGCCTGTGCTGTGGTGGGGCTTGCTTCTGCCTCTCTGCCGCACTAACTTTTCCCTCCCATGATGGCTTCCTGGAGCTTCTTTCCGGCCGCCTTTGAGGTGCTGGGCCAGTGTGGTTGATACTTGGGAGTAGGCTGCCCTCCTTCTCTTGGCTCAGGTGCTGAGATCATGTGCTGCAGCCTGGGAGTGCGGCCAGAAGAAGCAGCCCTGGAAACAGGGCTGAGCAGGGTGTGGGGTGCTCAGGGCCTCCAAGGCCCAGGGCAAACGTGCAAGCCCCAAACTGCTTCAAGCTGGGGAGGGGGATTGGGCCCTCCTTGAGGCTCAGCAGAAGGCCCCAGGTTAAAGTCAGCTTCTTGCTCTTGCTCCCAGCCAACCTTAACTGATTGCTTCCGCAGGGAATGTGCACAATGATACGTTTGACTTCACTGGTGGGATGGATTTGCTAGCAAAAGAGACTGCTGGAGGGTGAGAGAGGTGTCAATTTATCAAAAGCATGTTGGGAGTTTGAAAAATGATTGCAAGAAATCTGAATTCTTTTCCAACTCTGCCAAACTTGAGATGTTTGGCTAAATTCAAAGCTGAACTCATTAGGATTGAAGGAAAGATGACTTCTGTGGAAGCAAGTGAATGTCCTTTGACGAAGAGCTCAGGAGGAAACAGATCTCTCCCTTCCCACGTTTCCCCTGCCATTGGGATTTTCTGGGTGCAGTTCCCACAGTGTGGCTAGAGAGTAAGAAGCATTTTAGGGTTCTTTCCAGTTCTGGAATCTAGAAGTCATGGCTGTGAATAACCTAGACAACAGCTTTTACACCCCCTTCACCTCAAAGGATGATGCTTTCAAGGTCCTGCGGACAGTCAGATGGAGTTCAGCCCCATGTCTGGTGACACTGCATCTGTGCACCTGTCCCTTGGCAGCATTTCTGCAAACTCTAGCTTACTCTCTGGGTGATTGTGCTCACCTGAAAAAAGGTCCACCCTTTGTGATAGCACTCAGCGTCTCGCTGCGGACAAAGCAGTGGGAAAAATCCCTGGGCAGGCGAGGCCTGCACAACCACAGCCAAATGTAAAGGTCACAGAGGCCACAGACATACCTCATCCCCTTCATTGCTCCCCTGAAGGGTCCACCAGCAGCTCTGGGAGCCGTAGGCTGAGTGGGTGAAGAAGAACAAAGCCCCCTTCACTGGGAAAGTCATTCTGACCCAGTATCTTCATCAGCTTATTTGGGAGCATTTAGCTTGTTCCAGTTCAACAATGCATTCAATAAAACTGTTAGTGCCTGACATGAATCCCAAATGGGTGTGTGGCTGCCAGGCATGCTGGCCCAGACAGCACCTCCTCCCCCCATCTCCTTCAAATGAAAGCCAGGTGATATTAACATGATTAGCATGGATAATATGAAAAATGACAGCAAGTTGGGAACAGGCACGGAGAGTTTTTTTGAGGCCTCAGAAGACAGCACAACCAACCACAGAACTCAAGCCAGCACTGGAACCTCAGGCCTCTCCCTCCGGCTTCCTACTGAACCTAGATGGGAGGTGCTGTTACTGCATTCTCTCTAGCAGGAGGTCGGTAATTCAGGGATTGGGCTTTGCTTCACAGTGAGGCTGTTCAGGTTTTGGAAGAGAAACTCGGCTCTATGTGACCTTCTGTCCAGAGAGGAAACCCCTATGAAATGGGGCCTCCATCTCCTGCCTGTCTATCCGTGCCCCCAGCTCTCAAGTTTGTACCATAGGTTACTATTTCTTTTATTTATTTATTTTTTCAAGACCAAGTCTTGCTCTGTCACCCAGGCTGGAGTGCAGAGGTGCGATCTCGGCCCACTGCAACCTCCGCCTCCCAGGTTCAAGCAATTCTCCTGCCTCAGCCTCCCGAGTAGCTGGGATTACAGGCCCCCACCACCACACCTGGCTAATTTTTGTATTTTTAGTAGAGATAGGGTTTCACCATGTTGCCCAGGCTGGTCTTGAACTCCTGACCTTGTGATCTGCCCGCCTTGGCCTCCCAAAGTGCTGGGATTACAGACATGAGCCACCGCACCTAGCCCATAGGTTACTGTTTCTAAGAGGCCCTTTCTGAGAGTCTATATGATGTGTGGTACAACCACATTAAAAAGTGCCCGTGGGCAGGAGCAGCTTTGACCAGAGTGTAGGATACAGTAAATTCCTCTTCAAAGTTTAGCCTGTTAATTTCCTTTAAAATTCAAGAGGCAGAAAATTGTTACGTACCATGAGTTCTGAGTCTTCTCTCCAAAGAACCAATGTGTCAGTATGTTCAGCTTGCCTGTCCTTTGTTCTTCATTTTAAAGCTTGACTTCCCATTCTTTATGTCTCCTTGCGCCTAGTTTCAGTAAACAACCCCCTCCTAGCCTGTGTCACCTGCTTTGTCCTTAGTCATCCTTAGTCAACTGTTCTGTAACCATCCCTCCTGCCAAAACTACTCACCCCGCCACTCCGGCTCATACCCTTGCTCTCTTTAAAATAGCCAATCAGAATTAGCTCAGACTGTGTGGTCCAACCCTAGCCAATAGAGGAAAGACACAGCAGTAGGGACTAGCTGCGTTAGGAATAAGACCCCCTTCCCCTCCTTGTCAGGTGTGTTCTCTCCATCGCTCTATCTGCGAGATGCATCCTTCTACAGAAGTAAATTGCCTTGCTGGTAAAACTTTTGCTTGACTGCTATTTTCACTTGGTGGCACCAAGCATTTACTTCCAACAAGAGGTTGGAAGTAAGGGCTGTGCAGTCAGACAGACCCAAGTTCAAACTCTGGCTCTACCATGTACTGGTAACGGGACTTCAGACAGAACTGAGCTTTAGTTCCTGCATTCTATAAAAGAGAGGTAAGGATATTACCCACCTCCAGAGTGGCTGGGAAGAAGAATACACGCTTGGCTTGGCATGTAGCTAACATTTATTGAATGCTTATTAAGAGTTACTGAAATCATACTTTTTTTGTATTGTTACTTTATTGATTTTTTTATTATGATGATTAGAAGTTTCTTCTGAATCTTGCAAATGGCTCTGACCTCTACCCTTGCCTATGACCTTTCCTTCCTTTTCTTCCAAACATGCACACACACACACATACACAGAGTAAGTTATTGCCCATTACATCTGCTCTTTCCCTCTGGTCTTGTTTCATTAAAAATGCTAATTCCCCCAGCCTGCCTTCCATCTTGGCATTTGCATATATATGAGCAGCTCATTCCTATTCTGGAATGGTGGCCTCTGGGCTGATCTGGGGCCTGAAAGAGAGCTCTGTTGGGAAGGGCTGGGATGAGCCAGGCCCAAAGCTGCCAGGAGGGGGTGGCCACTGGCTGGGCTCCTCATTTGATCTCCTTTCTTCTTGCTTGCCCTCTCCTGGAGGCACCTGCTGGTAAGCAGGAGGATGCCAGCTCATGCCACGGGGACTTCTGCCTGGCATTGTCTTGCCAGTGTCAGTTCCAGGCAGGAGAGATGTGACCTGTGCACTCTGCAGTGGCAGGAGGCTGGTGCTGGCACTGCCTTCTGGGGAGGCAGCATCACTTGGCCAAGAATCCCCCGGGACATTCTTTTCCAGCACTTGGAGGCACACTCTGGAGTCCAGTCGCCTTAAACAATAAAGCACAGTGATTATGACAGCTCACGGAGCCTGGAAGACATTATGACCACTAAGCGGGTGTCCATAATTCGATAGGAAAATGTCAGGAAACATAGATTCGATGGTTCTACACATTCATTTTGGAGTGAGTGATGTGGCAGACAAAGAAAGCATTCTTGAGATCCATGCAGTAGGTTCAAATACTATCTTGTCACTTAATAGCTAGATAGCCTAGGTACTCATTGGCTCAGAGCCTCGGTTTCCTAATCTTTGATATGAGCGTAATGATGACTCCTTCCTAGAGAGGATGTTGCGACAGGAACAGTGCCTGCTCACACACCTGCCCCCCACTCCCTGTCATCTCCGCTGTCCCCAGCCCGGTCTGAGCCACTTTCCTCTCCTATCTGGAACACTTCAACTGCCTGCAGAAGGTCTCCCCACACTTCACTTTTGCTTCTTTCCAATCCATTTTCCACACCATGTCAAAGGTGCTTGTAAAAACACAAATGGGATCATATCATTTTTTCCTGCTTTAAACACTAACCTGACTTTCCCTTCTTCTTGAGGAAAAAAGTTCAAATATCCCTAATTCGTCCCCTGTGACTCCTCCAGTCTCATCTCACTCACTCCTCCCCTGCTAACAATTCTCCACCACACAGGCCTTCTCTAGTGTTGTCAATATGCTAAGTTCCTTCTGCATTGGGGCAAAAAATCCCCTGAGCTCCCAAGCCAGATTAGGATCCCCTTCACCCGCATCAATGCACTCTGCATTTACCCTGTGGGTTTAGTGTGTACTTCTGTGTCAGTTGTATCTACACGTCTATTATTTTGTTTATCTTTTATTATTTTAGGAATCATTTCTTCTCTTTGAGAAGCCACATCACTGCCAAGGAAACCCCTGGGTGATGTGTGTTCTGGCACAAACCAAGGGACAGAAGGGCTGTGTGTCACTGCAAATGCTGGGTGCAGTGGGTTGTGCCCCCGTGCCCACCCTGCAAGTGTGTCGCCCTAGGTCTCAGGCTGTATGGACCTGGCCCTGTGGCCCTTCTCACTCCCACGTGACATCAGTGGCCATGGGCTCCAAACCTCATAGTCCGTGAAGCAGAAGTTCTCCCTCGTTCTTTCAGAGGAGGCGGGAGAGAGGATAAGCACCATCCAGCTGAGAAGTACGTGGACTCAAGCTCAGCGCAGCTTCCACTCCTTCCTTTCTCTCTTTGAACAGGTTGTACATTTTACTGGCACAGATTAGAACTTTATTCCCAGAATCATTAGGATCTAAGATGTATTTATTCTATAAATATTTATGAAGTAATTTTTCTCAATGAACCCTGTTCCCTCTGCTTTATTTTTATCTGCTTATTATCTCCTTTAAGTCGCACAACAGTCCTGCTGGGTAAGTAAGTATTCTGACTATTACCTTCATTTTACAGATGAGATAACTGAGGCATAGAAAGGTGAAGTCATTTGCCTCAGACCCTATAGTTATTTATTTTATATATATAATATATATAAAATATATATTTATATTATACTTTAAGTTCTAGGGTACATATGCACAACTTGCAGGTTTGTTACATATGGATGCATGTGCCATGTTGGTGTGCTGCACCCATTAACTCGTCATTTACATTAGGTATATCTCCTAATGCTGTCCCTCCCCCGTCCCCCCACCCCACAAGAGGCCCCAGTGTGTGATGTTCCCCTTCCTGTGTCCAAGTGTTCTCATTGTTCAATTCCCACCTATGAGTGAGAACATGTGGTGTTTGGTTTTTTGTTCTTGTGATAGCTTGCTGAGAATGATGGTTTCCAGCTTCATCCATGTCTCTACAAAGGACATGAACTCATCATTTTTTATGGCTGCACAGTATTCCGTGGTGTAAGGGATTAAAAAAATGTGACCCTACAGTTATTAAGTGGTGGAGCTAGAAGCCAAATTCAGATGGTCTGACTTCCAGACCTGCCTAGTTACACAACCACAACCCAACCAGAGGGCAGCAAAATCTCTGCCTTCAAGGGGTTTGCATTCTGGTGAGGGTAACAGACAGCTTAAGGGTGAATAAAGGCAGGAAGCAAATCCTGTCTGTCAAAGAGTGGTGAGTGTTGTGAAGAATGTAAAGGCAGCAGGGGCAGCCTGGGGGCTTTGGCAGAGGGGGTGATAACTGTTGGTAAGGTGGTCAGTGAAGGCCCCTCTGAGGAGGTGAGTTTGGGGTAGATGAAAAGGAGCTGACTGTGTAAAGAACCAGGGGAGAATGTTCCAGCTGGGGGAAGGGGTTGAGGACATGTTTGAGAATTTCTCCTGGGCTGGAGCCTGGGTGTGAGGAGGAACTTGCAGGAGATGATGTTTAGAGACCTCAGGCTCTATTCTGAGTGTACTGGGAGCTACTGGAGGGTCTTCAGGAGAAGGATGCTATGATCTGATTTATATGTTCAAAAGGTCATGCTGGCTGCTTTTTAGAGAGACCAATGACAACATTTCTGCTAGTCCAAGTAAGAAACGATGGCAAAGAGGGCTGTTGTGGTGAAAGCAATGCAAAATGGGGTAGATCTTGAGTGTGCTGTAAAGGTCCAGTTACAACAGCATTTGTTGCAGAGTTGGATATGGAGGGGGCTAAAGAAAGCAAAATCAATGATGATTGCAAGGGTTTTGGCCTGAGCAACTGGTTGGATGGTGACACCATTTATTAAGATGGAGAAGACCAGAGGAAGAGAAGGTGTGTATGTGTGTGTGAGTGTGTGTGTGTGTGTATGTGCACACACGAGCAATGGATGAGCCTGGAACCAACAGTTCTGGTATGAATGTGTTAAATTTGAGACACCTGTTAGACTTCCAATAGAGATGTCACAGAGGTGAATGGGTCTATGAGTTTGGAGTTCAAGGGAGTGGTGGAGGCTGGAGACATCAGCCTGTAGATGGTATTAAAGTGCCCAACTAGAAGAGTGCTCATAGAGAGAGTGTGGAGACAGGGTGTGCTGCTGGAGTCCGAATGTCTGTGTCCCCTCAACATTCCCATGTTGAAATCCTCACCCCCAAGAGGATGGAGTTTGGAAGTGTGGCCTTTGGGAGGTGATTAGATCATGGGGGAGAGGCCTCATGAAGGCATCATGATTGCTGCCCTTATAAAAGAGTCCTGAGAGAGAGAGCCCTTGCTGCTTGAACCAGGATATGGGACCTCACTGAACGTGGAATCTGTTGGCGCCTTAATCATTGACCTCTAGCCTTCAGAACTAGGATTAAGCAGTTTCTGTTGTTTAGGCCACCCAGGTTATGGCATTTGATTAGAGTAGCCAAAACTGACCAAGACCTGGAGATCTGGGAGGAAAGGGAGAAGGACCAGAAATTGAGGCTGAGGAGAAGAAGGAGCTGGGAGCGGGGGACAGTGCTGTCACAGAGGCAAGTTGACGACGGGTGCAAGAGAGTAAGGAGTCGGGGCCCGTGCTGCTGCATTCCCCCGGAGTCTCTGGCATCCTGACCCACCCCCCCAGGCTGACGTGGTTCCACATCGCTCATCGCCTGCTCACACATGTCAGGCATTTGCTTGTTGTTTAGGTCATCGTCTGTAACTAAAACGTAGCCTCCAAAAGGCAAGGACTTTTGCCTCCCTTGTTTATTGACAGATGTATCCTTGGCACCCAGGACCAGCCCAGCACATCAGAGCTGTGTAACATAGCATCTGATCGAATGCTTTTGTTGCCTGAGTGCAGGGTGGAGGATGAGAGACCTGAGATCAACCTTGGCTTTGGTAGGGCAGAAGTCATCATATCCATGGTGAGATGTGATTCCCTCTGGCTGATGGAGATCAAATCCTCACTGGATTCTGTTCAGGAGACAAGGGGAGATGAGGAAGTACAGACAGAGGAAACAGACAACTTTCTCAGGGAGATTTATGGGTCAGAGACGAGAGGGACTGCAGTCAGGGTCAGAGAGGCCTTGGTTGTTGCCTCTTTGTTTCCAGATGAGAGGAAATAAAGACATTTGTGTGCAGAGTGTGCATGCCCACAGGAACTCTCCAGTAACGGGAGCTGTTGATGATGAGGTTACAAAGGAATGAGAGCCGATGTCCTGTGCCTAGGGGAAGGCGTGGAGGACTATGCAATCCTGTGCACAGGTAAGGGGCTGTCTGCAGGTAGACCAGCTTCACTCAGCAGAAATAGGAGGAGAGCTTAGAGCAGGAACATGCAGGGTAGATCTGGGAGGATAAGGTTGAGTGTTGCAGTTTCCATCCAATTGTTCTGGCTCTGTAGTAATGTAAGAAGAGAGGGCCTCACTGAGAGGGGGTCAGAGACAGCAGAGGACAAAGGAGGGCTTCCTCTGGAGGAAAGGAGAGCAGATGCACCAGGAAGATGGACTGGGATTGTTGGATTGTGTCATGTCCACTTGATATTTGAGGTTACAATTTTTTTTTTTTTTTTGAGACCAGGTCTTACTCTGTTGCTCAGGCTGGAGTGCAGTGGCACAGTCACGGCTCACTGCAATCTTAACCTCCCAGACTCAAGCAATTTTCCCACCTCAGCCTCCCGAATAGCTGGGACCACAGGCACACGCCACTATCCCTGGCTAATTGTTTCTCTTTTTTTTTGTAGAGAGAGTCTCACTGTGTTGCTCAGGCTGGGCTCAAGTGATCCTCCTTCCTTGGCCTCCTAAAGTATTAGGACTACAGGTGCGAGCCACCACGCCCCACTGAGGTTATACATTTAAACTTAAGCTAAATGGCATGGTTGTGCATGTGTCTCTAATCCATTTGGCTGCTCTATTAGAGGTGAAGTTAACTGGGGTAGGAATTAACTCAGATGCCATCACCAACACCTACACTGACTACCTTTGTTAGGGTCATTAGTGCTTTAAGGCCAGGTAGGTCAGAGCACGAAGTCCAAAGACATGGCCGTATAAGATCTGGATCCAGAAAAGGTGCTGGTCCAGCTGTCTTTGACCCACAGTCCTAAGGACTGCTCATCCAGGGCACCTGGCCCCACCAGCTTCCTCCAGGCCCTGCTTTCTGGACACTGTGGCTTGTCCCTCCACATCCCCCTGCCAGCTTCTAGCCCCAACAGCCACCTCTGTCCTCACCCTTCCTTTCTCTGTCTCGCACAGCGCATGCCTGAATTCAGCCTGTTTGGGTTGCCTGTTCCCACTCTGACTTGTGAATGCGGACCCCTCAGGCTCACGTTCCGGGGGAAAACAAAAACACCTCTCCTCTCCTGACATGGGGATACCCTCAAATTTGGTGGCTCTCGGCTGCCCCCACCTGCCATAAATCAGATAGGACCTCAGCTCCCCAGCTCAGCCCTGGTAAACCCCTTGGGGCTTGGCAGGAATGGCTTTCCCGGATCGAATTTCTTGGCAGAGAATTGGAAGGGATTTAAAATAACTGAGCACACCATACCACCCGTTTCCAGCTCCAAATAGAATTTGGAGTCCATTTCATACAGCGCTGGGGTTCTCTCACCCACAGATGGTGTTACCAAAATTGTGTGTGCTGCTGCTCTGTTTGTCTCTGGGCTAGTCTACCTCGACCTGCACTGCTGGCCCTTCCAAACTCTTCCTGGTCTGCATGCTCCACAGCCATCTGGGTGTCGGCATGCCCCCACATGTCTGTCAGCTGCCAGACTCCCTGGATCTCTGTCTATTGATTGATCTGTAAATTTCCTGCACGGTGCATCCATCAGCCGTCCACCCCCTCCACTCCTCCTGCATGCACATATGCCTGCCTGCACCCCCCTCCAGCCTGGCGGAAGCTTTCTCTCCTCTTTTGGCAATTGGCGGTCATGTCTCAGAATCCACAATCTGTTGATTCTTTTTGGAATCAACACACTCTCTCCTCCACACTATCTGACCTGGCTGGACAACAGGCAGAGGCTGTTGACGTGAGTGCAGGGTGCTGTTCTATACCGCAGTGGGGTATACTGCAGGGGAAAGAGGTATGGTCTCAGAGTCATGAAACCTACCTTCTACTTGACCATCGGGAAGTCACAAATCTCTCTGAGTCATTCTTCACATCTAAGAAATAGGGGTAATATTACCTGTCCCACAGGAGTGGTTTGAGGTCTTGATGATAAGATGTCTCTGTGAAGCTCAGCTCACAGCACAAAGTAGGGATCTAAAAATGCTCTTTCATCTATGGTCTATGGAAACTATCAAACATCTAACGCTAACAACTATCATTTATTGAATAATTATTCTCAGTGTGTTAAGGACTTTATGTATTTCATTGTGTTTAATTTTTACAAGACTTGATGACTTTGATCATCAAAGTATGGTTCCCCAAACAGCAGCATCAGCATTACCTGGGAATAGTTACAAATGCTGAATCTCAGTCTCCGTCCCCAAGCCTTTTCCATCAGAATTGGCATTTTAACAAGATTCCCAAGATGTTGAAAGCGGCATCCTGCCATTATTTACCCTCTTTTCACAGGTGAGGAAACTGAGATCTAAACTGGGTGCATAATTTGTCCTGGATCATACAGCAGGCAGCTGGCAAATCTAGGTTCTAAAACTGGCTTCCCAGATATCCGTCCTTCACCACCATGGCAGAGTGTGTTAATCAATGTTCACACTCACGCACATGCTGACACCCACGGAAAGGACACGGTGGCCACTCAGCAGGTTCAGAGCCCATGATCCAAAATGCCCAGGGTGCAGAAGACCGAACCCAGTTGAGAACTATCTTCTCCTTTCCCCAGAAGGAAGTGCAGCAGCAGGAACATCAGAATGCAGGCTTCTATTTAACTAGCTGTGTGATCCCGCACAAGTTACTTCACCTCTCTGGGCCTCTATTTCTTAGATTTACAAAGTGAGATGATTTGCCCAGATGTAACAATGTACCTCTCTTATTGCCCTTTTGTCTCGTTGGTGATTCTGTTTTGACAATCATACCCATGAGAAGCCTGTGGGTGTTTCTGTCTGATGTCAGTTATCACTCCGGGAATGGAGTTAGTATGAGGGAGAGAGAGAGAGAAGAAGATGTAAGAGGTAGTAAGGGAATGGTTGAATTAAAAACCTGGCTTTCCTTAAAATGAGTCATTCTCAAGCATAGACAAATCAGGGAGGCCTGTGTCAGTTACTCCCTGTGATTATTCCTGAGCCTATTTGTGGAACTCCAGGCTCTTTCCGTACATCATTCTGAGGGCTTTTCTCAGGGGGTTTATGGACCAAGGACATTTGGTGGCTGAGGCTTTATGTCTGTTGGTGTGATCATCCAAACTGGGGAAGGGCCTATAACACTCCCAATGCTGGTGCCCGAATATCTTTAATTCCTTCTGAAGGGTCGGGGTTATTTCTCCATCGGGAGCGCTAACGGGATTCTAATACCCTGGCAAATGGGATTTTTTACAACTGCCATCCTGCAGTTACTGAGACGGCGTGTCGCTGGAACAGCCCTATAAATCCTGTCAACTCACTCCAAGGAGGAGGCAGCCACAGGGAGAGGTGGCTGCCTCCAGTGCTGGCGGCCTGGGGGGCCCTCTGAAGGGTGTCCAGGTTCTAGTTCTCAGGATGAGTTACTGTCTTTGCCAGGGAGAGATGCTAAATCATGGGAATGGGGCAGGGCACAGCCCCAGGGCCTCAGAGAAGCCACAGGAGTTTGATGGGAAGGAGGCAGTAGGCCCCTGGGAAAAGTGCTCTTCACTTCCTCTCCTTTTGTAGTTTGGTTTTCCAAGGCCTCTGTCTCTGAGGGCTCATGGACACAAGACCTAAGGATATTTACCAAAAGCAGGTACCTCTGTCCTTTTAATTCCAGTGGAACAGGGCCCAGAGAAAAACTCAATGGTAGATATTAAGGAAAAGGAAAATGCAATAGAACCCATCTTGATGTTGGAGTTAAACTCGATGCCCCAGGGTAAAATAATTGTTCCCAAAGACAGATATTTACATAGATCTCTCATGTGCAGATGAATGACTCTCCAAGCCTGGGTTCTCTGTGAAGATAGGTCCCTTATATCGGTACGCTGTTTACAGACAACCTCTCATTTTGATCACTGGAATAAATCAGAAAGATTGAAGGGCCAGATTATTTTCTTTCCACTTCAGGGATGAAAAATAACATTGCAGGCCTTAAATAACTTGTTGCAGGGAACTTCAGTTGAAATTTGCTCAGTTAATATTCAAACCCAAGATTTTGTAATTTTTAAACCCCATCTGTCCCCTTGCCTCTACACCATGTCAAATCTTCCAGGAGGAGGATGCCAGCTGATGCTCCTTTCCTCCTCAAGGTCACACTGCTTCAGATGGAAAACTTCCCTAATGACTGTTCTGAAGTTGGGGCTTTGGGGTTGCTTATGGGCTGGAGGTTTCCCCAAAGACCACCCGGTTTTGGTGCCACACTGCATGTGCTCACTCCCAATAACTCCACTTTGTTCTCCCTTTACTCTGTCGGTGTCCAATGTCTGTAGATTCTCACTGGTTTTGCATTTCTTTTCCTAACTTCAGTCGCCTTCTTCTCCCAGATACAGGCAGATTCTTCCCTGGCCTTACATCGTATTAATACAATGAGCACCTCTTATCGTTACCAGAATGTAAACTTCTTGAAGCCAAATCTTAAGCAAGCAGTTGCTGAGTGAATAACGCTTGCCTAACTAGACCCTGTGAGAGATAGGAAGACATAGAAGACGCAGTTCTAGTCTTTGAGGAACTTACACATTTCTTGGCGAGACAGTTTATCTCCATACGTTAAAAATCGAAGTGATTTGTAGTTCTTTGCCACACACAACAGTTTCACCGCAGTGTCT
Source organism: Symphalangus syndactylus (assembly GCF_028878055.3). NCBI lineage: Eukaryota > Metazoa > Chordata > Mammalia > Primates > Hylobatidae > Symphalangus > Symphalangus syndactylus. The sequence continues at coordinate 148,551,561 of NC_072425.2, forward strand.
TAGTCCATCCTTCCACTAATCATGAGAGGAGGTTGGGATTCTAATTCTTTCTTTAGAGATAAGAAAATAGAGCTCAAAGAGGTAAAGGAGACCTATGTCGCTAGAAAGCTGTTTAACTAAAGGTCCGTATTCCTCAGTCCATTGCTTCAAGTAGCGTAAGTCTGGTAGAATAAGATGATGCCAATTTTCACAATATAAAGACACATACCTCAGGGCTTCAAAGCAAGAAGGAAATTACTGAGCAGAAGGATTTGAAAAGGCTTTCTGAAGGAGGTGATCTCGGGGGTGGGCCAGAGACCATGTTTCCCATGTCTCTAGAGTTTCTTCTCCTTGTCTCAGTAGCTGAGCTCCTGGCGGTGCCTGCGGAGGAAAAGGTTATGGGCCTGGAGGCCGCATAGCCATCATCAGGGTGAAATTTACATGTGGGATGTAGCAACACAAACTGTCCCACTTAGGGGGAAAGCTGTGTAGTTCCATTTCGGAGAATGAGCCTGCACTGTGTGGTTCTTTTCACTCTTGCGTCCCTCTGCCTGCTTTGCAGGACATCCGCAGCAGGCTCACTACTCATCACCCTGGCTCCATGGCCCTGTACTTCCCGCCGCTTCAGCCCAGAGCAGCAGGGCATCTGTCAGGTCAAAGCAAAACCTGCTCCAAGCCCAGTAAAGCACCTCTGTCTGTGTTTTCTCAGCACAGACGGAGAGTGGATGGGTCTGCTTACCAACGGCCCTTTCCTGTTTCCTAGCCATCCAAAGGAGGGTGCTTGGAGCCAGACAGATCTCAATTCAAATCCGGCTCCACGTCTTACCCATTACAAGATTGTGGTCAAGCTACTAACTTCTTCTAACTGTACAATAACTTCAGCCTTAATTTTTAAAAAATTCTGAAATCCAATTTCTATCTATCATATCACTTTTATGATCATTTGATGATTGTTGCTTTTGTTTTATGATCACTAGACGTTTATAAAAGTCCTGGGGGCCTTTGTAACTGGATGAACAAATGCTCAGCTCATCCTGTGCCCATCTCTTTCTGTCTGCTCATTTCCCCAGCCCTGCAGTCAAGGTTTGTGCCCCAGTTAGAGTCCACTGGGTCTGTGGGGGAGCTGGTGCAGAGCTCGGCCTCCTGCCCTGTCCTGGCTGGGGTGGGTCTGCACGGACCGCTGGGCGGTGGGGAGAGCTCCCTCTGCAGCAGCCGGTGCCTCTTGATTCTCTGGAAGGAGCCAGCAGCCATCTGTGTGGAAGGACAGGGCCATACTGTGTCCTAACCTTGGTTCTGCCTCCAACTTAAAGTGCGGTTTGAGGAAGTCACCCTCTCGGGAACTCCAGTTCTTCAGGTTAAAAAAATGGATTTGGAAGAGACTAAGACCTCTTCAGGGCTGTTGGCCAAATTGAGGGAGACAGTGTCCTGTGCTCCAGGCCGCGTGATGAGTGGCGCTTCTAGGAGCTCATCGTACACTCCTCTGAGACCTACACCACATACAGAGGCATCTGAGCAGGGAAGCAGGTGGTTGGTACACACGGGTTCCTTGGACCAGAGCAGAAATTCGGGAGGAGCCAAGCCATCCCCTCAGGCCCCAGCCAGGCCATGAGCCCAGCAGGTAAGGCTGGGACACCAGCCAGCGGGAAGAGTGCAGCAGTGCCATGCCCTAACTGAATCAAAGTCTGAGTGCCAGAGACCCTCTGTCTTCGCCTGCCGCTGGCCAGGGCTCTCGTGGGATTCATGCGATTACCCTGTCAACTCCAGCACACCCCTCATTTCCCTCCCTGCTTAAGAATGGTTTAAATCAGCAACACTAGTGCTTCCAAACTTCAATCTGAAGCCTAAGGTCTCATGTAAGCTAGACTTTGGGCTTGCACTTAAACAAACAAAACAGAAACCCCGAGGTTATACATATTCCATGACTGGGTTCAATCTCTGCTTAGGATTGATTTTTCTTCATTCCCAGTTGCAGGACGCCAGAATGATGGGATTATTGTCTTGGGCAATCACACTGTGGCACCTGGCAGCTGCATCCTCCACCTCCTTTCTGTGCATACTACTAGATAGGCAACATCTAGTTCCATTCAGTCCCCAGAATCCTCAGCTCTTACAGCACAAATGGAGCCATTTGCTCAATCCCATTATAACTGAAAGCACTTTGCAAAGCCAATCTCTGTGTCAGAGGGTGACCTTTCAAAATATGGAAGCAGAAGAGCCTGTCCACACCTGGGATGGCAGGCGCAGGGCCCGGCCCCTATTCTGTGGCCCAGAATTTCCGGCCATAGTGAAGCCAGAGCCACCTGCTGTCTAGACAGATCGCCATTGATATTGGAAGGGAAAAGAAACAGCACAGGGGCTAGACAGGTAAGCATCTACTCAAGTACCGAGACCCACAAGTTCCAAGTTGCATATTCCACTTGCTAATTCCAGGCCTAATCACCAAAGCTCTCCTGCATGGATCATGAGCCTTGGGGACACGAGTGGATGAAACTGCTCGACTTCTTGTTGTGTGCCAGTGGGTGCATGCACACTGTGGCATGTGCTGAATTGATTACGGAAAAATCATTTTTGAGTTGGTTGCTTTGTCTCTCATTTGTTCACTTTTTGAATATATTTAAAATCTCTGTCCATGTCCTTGCTGCCAGCTCCTACTGCAAGGCCTCAGTAGACCACGTCTGCCCCCCTTGCTCTGTGCTGCCCTTGCTCCGCCAGCCCAGGCAGGGGCTGTCCTCAAACCAGAGCCTGGAGACAGGCCCATGTGACCTCACCTGGATGGAAAGCCCAGAGGCCGACTCCCACAGCTGGGTGCCTCCTGGAGGATTCCCACCCACCAAGGCAGAAGCCGAAGTCAAATGCCAGGGCTGTGCTCCTCCCTCTCTACTGCCCTCAGTTTTTCTCAGCTGGGCTTCTCCTGTTCCCCCCACAGCAGGCTCAGCCCAGTTCTGAGCTCCTGAGCTGATGGCAACAGGGAGGGATGGAGAAAACAGAGCAGGCCGTGGAATCCTCTCCCAGCCCCGGCATGTGCTGGCTGGGCCACAGGATGCCTGGCTTTCTCGCCTCCACTCTCTCATCTCCTTAGCCACCTTCCAGATCAAGATCCATGATGAGGGTGCAGGGAGACCCCCAGATACCTGCGTGGTTCCTGAAGGAACAGCCCTATGCCCCCCACCCTCTCCCTGTATTGACTCAAAGTTGCTTCTGCAAAGTTTTTCATCTCTTAGTCTTGATCAATGGCTCAATTTAGCATTCGATTATTCAGTCCTACGCTTGGCACCACTGAGATCTTGGGACATTTCCTCTTGTTCCTTCCCAGCCCCTTCTTCTCCAGCTGCACTTAATACCTTGTTTTGCTCCGTGACTGGATCATTTCAGCCTGTGACACTGCATCCTCCTCACATTCTCCAGGAAGGCTCCATGGCTCCCCATCCCTGAGCATCACAACCTTCACTGTGTGAACGCATAAGCTGTGGCCCTTCCGTGGCTAAGAGCCTAACCCAAAGTGCAAAGCGAGATCAATTCTTTCCACCAGTAGATCCTGCTTTCCAGACAAAACAATGTAAACTATCATTGCTGTTGCCAGGAAGCCTCCCTTCACCCACAGGTTGGAGGAGACATTGTGTCAAGCCCTCAGAGTAGGAGTTAAAGGCTCTGCACCCATCCTCTGGGGTTTCCATAGGAGACATCCAAGAGGTCCACAGACCACAGAGATGGCCAAGCCAGCTCGACCAGAAATACTGACCAAAGACAGAAAAAAAAAAGTCCTTTGAAAACAAGTCAAGGTCAGCTCTTCCCTGAGCCTGTGACATGAGGGGAAGGTGCAGCAATTTCAAGTTTGTTGGAGACAGGATTAAGGACTGAGAGCGGCTTCCTTCCCAAGTCCTTCTTCCACTGTCAGATACAGGGAAGACAGAATGAAAAGACTGATATGAAAGTGCCTTGAACTTTTTTAGGTTCAAAGGAGCTTTAAGGATCTAAAGTATTATGATTATCTTTTAGCAGTGTGATAATATTGATTATACAGGGGCCTGGTGAGGTGTCTCTGGCTGCATCCACAGAGTCCTTGGGAGCTGAAAATATTTATAAGTATTGTTGTGTAAAGGTCCCTGGCAGACTCAGATTCAGAAGAAGATTTATAAAGGTTGTGCAAGGCCGTGAGGTTAAGTTTTATCTTAATTATGTGTTGGGAAGTGGCTTTCCAGGGTCAGAGCCTCAGGGGAAGAGAAGCAAATGTCCCTTCCCAGCAGACCCTCACCCTCCTGATAGAAGCATGCTCTGTGTCATCTTTACCTTGGCTTCTGCCTCTGGAATTTATGCTTCTAAGCCTTGGCCTAAGGCTTCACCAGGAGAAATTATTATTAATGATAATAATAATAATGGTAAGTCAGCTGACAGCATCGCTAATGTCCCAGGGGAGAAAGCATAAGAAAATTGCCTCTCACATAAACACTTTCTGCTACAGCTGCTGAAGTGGGAAGAGCACAGATTTCAGAGTCAGAGAAAATGGGGTGGCAGTATCCCCCCTGATATGTCCAGTCTCTCTCAAGTTCCTTATCTGCAAATGTAGGTAATACAAATACCTACTTGATAGTGTTGTAGAATTCCAAGGAGAAGGAACATTCAGCTGACTGCCCAGCACGTAATGGCCATCAAGTGACATTAGGTATTATTAATATCGGCCTTATTGGCAGTCTTTGAAAAGCCTCAGGGTCACCTCCCAACAATTTTAAAAGGCAGCTACGAGAGCCCACACCCAAGATGAATGAATCTGAATCTTTAGGAAGGTAGAATTCAGGTATCTGTATTTTCCTTACTGTATTATGTGTTACTTTTTTAAAAACATTAAATTTGTTTTGTGATTTATTTATTTATTTATTTATTTATTTGAGACAGGGTCTCACTCTTTCTCCCAGGTTGGAGTGCAGTGACGCAATTTCGGGTCACTGCAGCCTGAACTCCCAAGCTCAAGCAATCCTCCCACCTCAGCCTCCCAAGTAGCTGAGACTACAGGTCCCTACAGGTCCATGCTACCACGCCTGACTAAGTTTTGTATTCTTTTTGTAGAGGTGGGGTTTCTCTATGTTACCCATGCCGGTATTGAACTCCTAAGGCTCAAACGATCCTACCACCTTGGCTTCCCAAGATGCTGGGATTACAGGCATGAGCCACCATGCCCGGCCTTGTATTTTATATATATACATAAAGAGAGAGGGAGAGAGACAAGGTCTTCCTCTGTCACTCAGGCTGGAGTGCATGATGTGATCACAGTTCACTGTAGCCTTGACATCTTGGGCACAAGCGATCCTCCTGCCTCAACCTCCTAAGTAGCTGGAACTACTACCAGCGTGTGCCACTATGCCTGGCTAAGTTTTATAAATTTTTTTGTAGAGATGGGGTCTCCCTATGTTGCCCTGGCTGGTCTCAAACTCCTGGGTTCAAGCAGTCCTCCCACCCTGGCTTCCCAAAGTGTTGGGATTATAGGCATGAGCCACTGCACATGGTGAGTGTTACTTCTGATTCTGGATTTGTACCAAGAATCAGATCCACTTGGCCTCACCCACAGTGTTTACAAGGCTGCACGTAGATGATGCTTGTCAATTACCTAGAGTGGTGCCCAGCACTCAGCGTGGGGAAATCGTGGCATTAGAGAATGTTCTGGGAGCCCAGTCCTCTGCCTGTGGTAGATGGCCTTTCCTGCCTCCATGTGAGCAGTTAATCACCTGAGGCGGCAACTTGGTGCTCTATCCTCCCTCAGCATGAACACGAGCCCTTACATGTTAGGGGTAATTGAAGGTGAACTACAGAGCTGGATGGACTCCCCTGTCCAGAAAACAAGTAACCAATGGGGTAGGAGTTCTACAGGAGTTCAAGGCGAGAATTGTAAAGATCATTTTCTGCTGGTACTAGGGACATTATTTTAGGAATATGTGATTCTGGCCTTGGAAGCCAACCCTGGTTCAAAGCAATAACTCACACGTAATAAACTTACAGAGTTATGACCCCAGGATCGGAGATTTTCTCTCGTTCATTTGGCTACTTCGGCTGCATCAGGTGTTTAAGTGTAGAAATGAGAAACATTTCAGGGAGATTGCACATATAAAGCTTCCTGTGGACGCCCAGCCTAATTTACAGTCATTTTTGTTAAATTATCATATGTACTGCCATGGTAAGGCCGGAAAATGAGTCCATTCTCTGCTTAGCTTCTAGGTGGAGAAATAGTCACAAAGATAAGGCTTTTGCATGTGGATTTGTATGGAATTAGGGCTTAGAAAATATAAACCACTTGCTAAACTTTGTCACTTTTCCAATGAGCTAAATGGAACTTATTCATCCCCTTAATAATGATGTGTATTTGTTGGGGTTTTAAAAGTAAACATACTAGCTATAGAGAAAGCATTACTTGAGTGAGTGGATGTCCTCTAATCAATGTTTTATTTCTGAAGTGTGCTTTTAATTTCTCAAAGTGCTTTTACATATATTATCTCATTTGATTTACACAATGGTCCTGTGTAGCAGAGAAGCAGGTATTATGTAATTCCTATATTCTATACATAGAACAGGTGCTTAGGTTGTTAATTCAGGGGCGTGTAGTACATTTCTAGGGCTTCTGAATTCAGTCTTCTGAATCTCAAGACTATGCCCTTTGTGCAAGTTGACCATGACTCTTTTCTTTTTATTTTTTTATTTTTATGAGATGGAGTTTCACTTTTGTTGTCCAGGCTGGAGTGCAGTGGCGCGATCTCGGCTCACTGCAATCTCCGTCTCCTGGGTTCAAGAGATTCTCCTGCCTCAGCCTCCCAGGTAGCTGGGAATACAGGCACGTGCCACCACGCCTGGCTAATTTTTCTAGTAGAGACAGGGTTTCACCATGTTGGCCAGGCCAGTTTCGAACTCCTGACCTCAGGTAATCCACCCACCTCGGCTTCCCAAAGTGCTGGGATTACAGGCATGAGCCACCACACCTGGCCCCCTGACCCTTTTCAAAAGTTACACCCCCATTATGAGAAAATATGTATTGTATTAATCGGGCTTTGGAGGTGAAGGACTGGAAAAGCATCAAAGCGTTTCTTGCGTGACTGCTCAGAGAGCAGGTGGTTTCTTTGTCTCTGTCTCTGTCTATTTCACGCTCATCCTTAGTGGTAACGAATCTTTGTGCATCTTCTTGGGCTCTTTTAAGTGGTTTCCACAGTAGATATAGGGCCACTTTAGATTGCATTTCGAGGTTGGTTGCTGGAGCAAGCAAAGTGAATATGGCATATAGAGTGGCTACCTCTACTGATACAATAAGATGAGCATGGGGGAAGGGTCACCAGTGGGAGTGGCTCTCGGCATGCTTCAGGGAAGAATCAACGGCCTGACTGGGAAATCTTTCCCAGTTTTGCAGCAGACTTGAATCTTTTGGGTGTGATCACAATGTCTGACTTCTCATTGCCTATGCTGTGTGCAAGGTCTGAGCTGCTGATTGGGTCTCATTTTACAGATATCTCAATCATGACCTCCAAATGGATGCCTGATTGTGTCTACACCCAAGACGTTGGTGAAAGATTCTGAATAATGTGTGGAAAATTCAGAATCTGGCTGCCTGAATGACATGTGAAACAAAGACTCCAGGGTCTCTGTACTGGGGACCACAGACTCAGAAACTCCCTTTCCTTTTTACTGTCACCTCCATCCTTGTTTATGGCACGACCTGAAGATCAGCACTGAGTGCATCGCAACGTTATAATTGCAGGAGGAATTATTATGAGGCAAAACAATAGGCAGGCTGGAAAATGGGGGCGTAGAGGCCTGAATGAGTGCTGTTTCTTTCTGCTTACTTGTCAAATCCTGTGTGTCAGATACGCCCTTTCTGCAGCTTTCCTAATTGATAACTCAAGCATCACTCTTTTTTTTTTCCTTCTTTTTTTTTTTTAAGCTGATAAGTGTGGAATCCAGACTCGGGTCTAGTTTCTTCTTTGTGTCTGCTCTGGCTCAGGCAGAATAGCCTTCTAGTCCTCAGCATGGTCCTTGAAGAGACTTTACAAGATTCCTCTACTTGTATTGACCTGCCTTCCGATGTTGGATCTAACTAGTTCATTTTCCAGCCAGCCCCCACTCTTTTGAACTTCCCTTGCTTGCTTTCTCATTACCCACCCCTCCCTCTAGCTCAGATACCCAATGTTGCATGGTCCATCTGTACCACTCAATATTCTGGATATCAGCTTAGCCATTCGAATTAGCACTAACGCAAACATCCTCATTTACATGGAATGCACAGAAGGTGACATTCTGTCTGTAACAATAGGTTATAATTATCATGTCTCTCATTTGTATTCCATTTTACAGCCTCTTGAATTGTTTTCACATGCATAACCCCATTTGATTATTCTCAGAGTGTTGAGAGGTAGGCAAATATTCTTTCATTCCTTCACTCACCAAATATTGATTGAGGGGCTGGGGAAACCAAGGTGATGAAGACAGGCAGGCATGATTCCTGTCCTAGTGGAGCTTATATTCTAGACAAAATGGATTCTGATTTGACAGTGAAACGGAGGCTCAGGGAAGTTAAAAGACTTGAGTCACCCATGCAGTAAGTGCAAGAATGGGGACTGGAACCTGGATCTTCAGATGCTTACCCCAGGGCTCCCTCTAAGTCTCCTTGCTGTTTCTCAGAGGATGCAGGAAGTCCTCATTCTGCACGTGGGCTGTAGTTCAGAAGTCCTTTTTTTAAGCTGAGTACTTAGAATTCAGTACACATTTTCCCATAGAAATTATGTTATAAATGGTTACTATGCTACAAGGCCATCCAACAAAAGCCCAGTTAACCCACTGAACCCATAATGTAGCTGAAGCATGCTATTAATAGGACAATTCCTTCCACTGCTACACCATTGGGGAGGAATTTCATTGGACTCATTCAAAATTGATGCTGTGTGAATAAAATCACTCTTTGGCCTTTGGATTTCCTCAGTGACTCACTGTAGGCATGACACTGTGCTGGTGTAAGGGGCTCTCTTTCCTCCATTTGCGTACTTTCCTCATCTTTCCTGCTTTCTCTATTTTTGTATGTGTTGCAAGAAGCTAATGTGTATAAGCACCAGGCTTCGTTTGTATGGATTGCATGCTATTAAATGAGTAAGTGCTTGTCTGGCTTAAGGACAAATATATGGCTGTTTCCATAGATACCCGACCTTAATAACTAATTAGGACAACAACACATTTTCCAAAGCCTATTTCACAGCATCTCAGATATAGCATCCCGCAAATGTCCTGTATTGTAGGTGTATTTTTCTTTTTATTTCTCTGTAGTAGTATCAATAAATAAACTATAATGCCTTTAATAGAGACTAAATGAATAGAAATGAGGAGTTTTGCCTCATGATGTCTTGAAGTAGTGCTAAATAAATATATTATGCCTCACCTGCTCTTCTGAACAAGAATCAGATGCACTCCCCTCAGTGCCACTTCATGAGGAGAAGCCCTGAATTTCAAATTGAGAGCCAGGGGACATATCTCTTCTCTCTTGTTCCCTTCCACTGCCCTCTTCTCCCATCTGAGGCTTCACTGGGACCTAGAACCTGCTTGGTAGGGAGCTGTGGAGCTAGTTATGAGCAACCCAACTCCTCTTTACTTTCAGGTCTTCATAGGAGGTTACATCTTTAGTTTTATTTCTGGGTTAGTACCTAAGAGGTGGTGAATAGAGTCTTCAACTTCTATCCTCATCAACAGTTGCGTTATAGAATTGCCAGTTAATAAAACATCACATTTCTAAGTGACCTAGAATTCCTTTAGTGCTGGCAAAGAAGGGACTTCCAAAAATAATAATATATATTAAACATTTAGCACATGGAGGCATAGTTCTAGGTGCTTTATAAAGATTCTTTTAAGTCTACCTGATAATCAGATATTAAAACTTTTGAGATATTATCAATAAAGATATTATCAATTTTAAGATAAACTAAGCTGAAAAGTTTAGGTGATTTGTCTAAGATCAAAAAGATTATAAGTGGTAGAGCTGGGTCTTGGAACCAGGAGTCCATTGGGCGGCATTACACCAAGAAGTTCAAAGGACTCTGGGAAACAACAAATGTCTCATCTCTTTGATGTCTGTCCACCATACTTCTGTGGTGTCCAGGATAGCCATGCAATTTGATTTATGAACATCCTTAGATCTTGACCCTTTCTTAGAAACTTGGGGAGCAGGAAGAGCTTTTTAAAAATCCTTCCAAATACAATTGATCTATGATGGTTAACTTTGATTCTATCCTTTGTGTCTTATGACAGCTGCCAGTCATTGCTGGCATGAAATGGATTCCTACTTTATCTCTACGACTTAGAAGCTTTATATGTATACTACCCTTAAAAGAAAAAAAAAATCTCCAAAACCTACCTACTCAGCATTCTTCCCTTCGAGTACATATGTCTCAGTCCATTTCGGTGTTTCTACGAAGGAATAACTGAGGTTGAGTAATTTATAAATAGAAGAGGTTTATTTGGTTCACGATTCTGTAGGCTGTACAAGAAGCATGGCATCGGCATTGGCTTCTGTTGAGGCCTCAGGGAGCTTCTGATCATGATGGAAGGTGAAGGGAAACCAGTGTGTGCAGAGATCACAGGTAAGAAGAAGGAAGCAAGAAAAAGAAGCAAGGTGCTTGGCCAGGCATGGTGGCTCATGCCTGTAATCCTAGCACTTTGGGAGGCTGAGGTGGGGAGATCATGAGGTCAGGAGTTTGAGACCAGCCTGGCCAATATGGTGAAACCCCATCTTTACTAAAAATAAGCTGGGCATGGTAGCGTGTGTCTGTAGTCCCAGGTACTTGGGAGGCTGAGGCAGAAGAATCACTTGTACCCGGGAAGTGGAGGTTGCAGTGAGCCAAGATCGTGCCACTGTACTCCAGCCTGGGTGACAGAGTGAGACTCCATCTCAAAAATAAATAAATAAATAAACGCAGAAGAAGCAAGGTGCCAGTTTTCTTTCTTTCTTTTTTTTTTTTTTAAGACGGAGTCTTGCTCTGTTGCCCAGGCTGGAGTGCAGTGGCACAATCTCGGCTCACTGCAAGCCCACCTCCCGGGTTCACGCCATTCTCCCGCCTCAGCCTCCCAAGTAGCTGGGACTACAAGCTCCCGAGGTGCCAGGCTTTTTTAAATGACCAGCCTGTAGGGGGACTCTTCTGGGAACTAACAGCAAGAACTCACTCATCACTGTGAGGACAGCACCAAAACATTCAAGAGGGATCCACCTTCATGACCCACACACCTCCCATTAGGCTCCCCTCCCACACTGAGGATCACATTTGAACATGAGGTTTGGAGGGTCAGCTGTCCAGACTAGAGCAGCATTCCAAAAGGACTCTGTGCATATATGAGTTGAAACATGCTGCCCTGTCCTCAGAATGTAATTAAGACCCCTTGTTTCCATTCCTCTCTACTACCTGCTTCCCCCTTTGTAATTGCTGAAGACCTTTATGCCTGGATTTTTCATAAATTCATGTTTCTCTCATTTCTAATATTATAATAGGTCAAACATCCTTTGAAATTATAAGCAAATTAAAATTTAAATTGACGTGATTTATATGAAAGGATCACCAGGCAGATATATGAAAAGACTATCGTGGAAAGTGACTCTGGGTTCCTGGATTAGAGAGATGTGTAATTTTATGACTGCTAATCAGCCTCATCGATGTATGTTAATTTACTGCTTGGGTCATCCGGGATCTCTTCCCCTCCCAGACTTAGCATCCCCGGCTGACTTTTGAGTGAGTTCAAATTTCCTTGGGACCATTGATGACTGCAATTACTGGGAGAATGAGAAAAGATTTTGGAGAACTAAGTCAAGCCCTGTACGCTCTCAGTTGGCTTATAAGTCAGGTGACCAAATGCATTGCTAACAATATTTGCAGAACAACAGAAAAAAAGAAAAAGCCTCCTTGTTGATATTTGTGGTGTTTCATTTTTAGCTAATGTAAGTCTAGTAATAAAACAAAATGGTCTGCTGAGATCTTTACTGATATGTATTTCATAACAACCACTGAGCAATTCACAGTTGAATTGATGAGCTATCAGGGTTATGTGTTTCTGTAAAACAGAGACATCTACCTTGGAAAAGCTTTCTCCAGGGAAACAGATCTATTTGAGCTAAATCAAAACAAGATTAAAGTGTGATTAAAGTGCTGCAAATACAACCTACGTGGAAAGGTTGGAAGAACTGGGATTGTTTAACCTGGGACAGAAAAGCCGTAAAGAGATTTCAGGAAAACTTCAAGCGTCCAAAACCCTGACTCCACTCACTGCTTTCCTCGGCCTCCATAGAGTATAGAGCAGCAAGCATGATCTTAAGCTGTATTATTGGGGATTTAGGTCAGTCAATGGCCTTCAAGCCCCAGCTGTTGCACGTTAAAATCACTTAGCAGCCATTTAAAACATGCTAATGCCTGGGTTCTACCCTAGACTAATGAATATCCAGAGGTGACGACCAAGCATTAGTACTCCTTAAAAGCTCTGCTGGTTATTTTAACATGTAGCCAGAGCTACGAGCTGCTGGGTTAACTAAAGGAAAAAAGTTCCTGACCACACATTCCTCAGAAACATGAAAGCATCCATCATGTTTTTAAAATCTGAGTGCATCATATTTGAGATGGATTGGTTGTGGTTGTACCAGCTGACTTAGTATCCCTTTTTCTGGAATGCTGGGCCATTCTTTCTGCTAAGTGGCCAGGAAGCATGAGATCACAGAGAGTATCTCAGTGTAGGTTCTAGAAAGATATTTGTTGAATGAATGATTGAATAAATAAATGAATGTCAAGAGAACTCCTAGGACGTTAGCTGACAGTTTGTAATACTAGTTGTCAGAGATGGGTTTCGAGAATGGCTTCCCAAAAACAAATGATGGTTAAAGTAAGAAAGTGTCACCAGATTTTATGATTCAAAAATAACAGCTAAACTTCAAGACTTTCATAACGAAACTTGGTAAAGATAGAAGTCAGAATTCAAAAGTGAACAAGGAAGGCAGTAGTGTAGAAGTGTTGGTAGTGTATGTTGATCACTCCTTTATGAAGTTTAGAAGAAAAGGAAGGGTCAGGCGTGGTGGCTCACACCTGTAATCCCAGCACTTTGGGAGGCCAAAGTGGGTAGATCACTTAAGGTCAGGAGTTCAGGGCCAGCCTGGCCAACATGGTGAAAACCCCATCTCTACTAAAAACACAAAAATTAGCCAGGTGTGTGGCACATGTCTGTAATATCAGCTACTCAGGAGGCTGAGACAGGAGAATAGCTTGAACCCAGGAAGCAGAGGTTGCAGTGAGCCGAGCCACTGCACTCTAGCCTGGCTGACAGAGTGAGACTCCATCTCAAAAAAAAAAACAAAAACAAAAAAACGAACATACAGACACACAAAAACAAGAAAAGGAAGAAGAGACATTAAGGTATACCTGGAAGTGAGAGAATTCTCTGTGGAGTGGGTGAGGAGAGTAAGATGTAAGATGCTGAACAGGGTAGCATAGCTGAGGGAGGAAGGCTGCAGAGGAGACGAGGTTGAGAACACTGCAGAGGACTTCTCACCATAATTCAGCGATAATTCGGGTAGTGTGCCTTTGGTCTAGTTAGCTTCTGTTGTGTAACAAACCATCCTGATTTGTGAATGGGGAATTTGGGCAGAACTCAGCTTGGTGATCCTCCCACTCCATGTGGTCTCAGTTAGGCCTAGCAATGGTACTCACCCGGTGACTGGACTGGTCTAAGGGATCCAAGACAGCTTCGCTCTCATGCCTTGCTGCTGTGGAAGGCCATGCCCACACGGGTTCCTTCTTCTCTTGTGGTGTCTCAAGATGTTTCTACACGATCTTTCCAGTAGGAATGCTGGGCCTTCAGTGGCAGCATCAAGCTCCAAGAGACCAAGGTGGGGGCTCTCGGTCCTCCCAGGCTGGGCCTGGTACTGACATGTGATCCCTTCTGCTGCACTCTGTTGATCTAGCAAGGCACCAAGCCCAGCCCAGACTCAGAGAGAGGGGAAATGGAATCCACCTCTCAGTGACAGGACTATCAAACAACTCATAGTCATCTTTAATCCACCAGGGTCACGCTCTAGAAAGAAAAGCACAGAAGAACAGTTTTGAAGTAGAAAATAGTAAAAGTGACTAACCATAGCCGCTGATTAACCAATTAATCTTGAACTGTTTTCTTATCTGTAAAATGTAGTTAATAGTAAGACCTGCCTGAGTCTGAGACTGGGTTTTCCAGGAGACAGAATCTGAGATGTAATTTAGCAAATAAGTTGCTAATTGGGGAGTGCCCTTGAAATCAGCACCTGTGGAAAGGCGGAAGAGGAAGCAGGAATGAACAGAGGGATAATTCAGACTATGACACTGATCAGTGGCGGCCGGGACCAGCCCCACAGGGAGGGCTGGAGTGAGGATGACCTAACTCTTTGGGCCCTTGGTTTCTCTGAGCCTTGGTTGCCTTAGCTTTGAAAGGGGTCAATAGTTCTTGCCTAATGGCACTGTTGTGAGGATTGAGTGAGAGCACACATGCACCTGCACACAGGAAGCCTGGTACAGGGGATGCCTGATAAATGTTTAAGGTGATGGGATGCATCCTAAGTAATTTCTGAGTGGAGCAAGGGGGCAGTAATTACTCATCAGAGTAATTCTCGGTGGGGGGAAGATTGCCAGACCTCTACACTTAATCTTGAATGTGGCCAACTGGGGAAGGGACATGGCCCCAGAGAGGTCTCTCTCCAGCAGGATTGATCCCCAAAAGGGCTGAGAGCCATAACCACCTGTCTGCCAAGGGCACTCTGGGCAGCTGAGCAACAATCTCTCCCTGAAGTGGGACATGGGCGCTGCCCCCAGTGCCCATCACAGGGCATTGGCAATGCTTATAACGCGCTGGAAATCGCATCCTGTACATTGGAAGCTCTGTCTGAATGTCAGCTGCTGTTGCCCAGTGGTTGCCATAAAGGCTTTGCAGGCGAGAGAAGGGAAGTGGTTTGCTGAATGATGATGTGGAGAAGGACCAGAAGATAGCTAGTGCTTCTGTGCAGGGGCCACACCAGCATTTAGCACAGTCGGGATGGGCCAGGAGTCAAAGATAGCCAGAAGGAGCCTAGCTAATGGACTGGGCAAATTTGGAAAATTGCTAATACGTTCACAGACTGGTGTCAGTAAGGTGGCGCTCTCTTCACTGTGTGAATGAATGAAAAGGTCAACAGACTACACTGCTTTGCTTTCCCGTGATTATTCAGCATCACTGGGGCATGAGGTAATGGGAAGATAATGGGCTCTGGGTTCAGATCCCAGCTCTGCTGTTCCCGAGATGTATGAACTTTGGCAAGGTAATTAATCTCTCTGATCTTCAGCCCCCTCATTTTAAAATGGAGATCACAATAACTTGCAGGGTTACTTAACAGTAATGTGCGTGTGTGTGCATGTATATATACATACATTTTGCCTGGAAAAAAAATGCCTGAGATCAACAAGTAAACATTTCTATGATACACGGAGTTACTTGCAAACTGTCTCATGGCTCCATTTAGAAATTACCTCGGCTGCATCCCAGGGTGTTGAGATTCAACGTAAAGATTTATCAAGCATCCATTGTACCAAGCTCCCTGTTGTGCAGGCGCAGGTGTGCTCTTGCTCAATCCTCACAACAGTGCCATTAGGCAAGAACTATTGACCCATTTCACAGTGAAGGCGACTGAGACTCAGAGAAGCCAAGAGCCCAAGGGGTTAGTTAGCACGTTAAGTGACACAGTCAGAATATGAGCCCATGTCTTTGGACTCCCAGTCTGACTCCCATTTTACTGCATCATAGTAGAAAAGACAGTCACCCTAAATTGAGGCACAGGTTAAGTATTTCTCTGCACCCCAGCTGGGGATGGTTGAGTGGGCATGTGTGGATCTACAGTGGTACCCACAGTAGGACAGGTCAAGTGTGTGTTTCAGGTGGGCTAATCACCATAGGTGGGAGTGTGTGTCTCCAATGTCTGCTTGGATTGTCTGCTTTCTTTGGAATAATTAAGAGAAGGTAAAAGAGGAGGAAAAGGACTAAAGAAATCATCTTTGTACATTTTAATCTGAGCTGTTTTCGAGCAGTGTGATAAGGTAGGTTGTCGAAATGTCAGCTTCTCCTTATCTCTAATTGACTTAAGTAGAGGCAGCTCTAATCCTTGTGTGCACAGAAGCCTGGAATGGAGAGATGAGGCCAATTGATTCCTACTTTTTAATTAACAGGTGAGCTGCTTAAAAACAATAGTATACGGGGGGCAGGTTGGGAACAGAAAAGAATGTGAGGGAGGGTCATCTCCACCACAGTGGCATTTACAGAAATATTAACAAGTGTCAGCATTTGATTTGAATCAGGGACTGGAGCAGAGGTGAAAGTTATGTCTTATGCATGGGTGTGGTCACAAAAGACTGCTGCCAAAGTGACAAAAAAAATTTTATACTTCTCTCCATGCACAAATGGAAAGACCCTTCGATTTTTGAAGTATCATGAGGGAGACCTCAAGGTATTCCCTTGTGCAAATTGCTCCTCATACTGTCCCCCATGTTGCAGCCAGGAGCAGTTTAGTTGGTGGTTTCAGTCCTATCTAGTCCCGAGCAATGACAAGTCAGCCTGGCAACCTATTACAAGTCTCACCCAGCCAGTGCATCAAATCTGGAGGAACTATGCCCACACTGTGTCTGATGTACCTATGTGTAACCCCCCTGGTCTCCCAGAGCTGACTAGCTATTCTCATCCTATGTGCTGGTTCTAAATGGATAAGGCTCCTGTCCTCATTCCCTTGGGTCTCCTTATTCTGAACCCAACCTGTTTGGCTGATGCCCTCATTCCCTACAAAACAGTTTTTATTCCCCCACCCCTGGGGGCTGGATTTTATATTCTGGACCCTTCTCCCCTTACTTCATCTCTAGTTCTATAACCAACAGCTTAGTGACATCTACGATCACAATTCTCTTCTGCATTCATTGCACGTGACCACCACCTGGATATTCTTATCACCATACCTCTTCCATTTCCCAAATTAGTTCCCTGGCATACTCTTACCTGGATGGGTTACACTAAGATTTGCTCTATTTCCTGGATATAGGCCATTGAACTCTGTTCTGCCTTAGTTGGGGATAGAGAAGGAGGAAGAAGCCTCATTACTGAATTTGCTTCCCAAGACCCATCCTTGTAAAAAGCCATCTTATGTAATTTCTTTCTTCGCTGCCATTTCTAACATCCCAGAGTTCTTCAGAGCCAAGCAGTCGTGGATCATGATGCTAACAACGTTACGGGAGCATGCACTAAAATACACGGGACTTTTAATTAGCCTTCTTAGTATATTAATAGATGAGAGGCAGGGGTGTGGAGTAGATGGGCTCTGAATGTTTTCCTTTCCACGATTTAACAATCTCGCTTTTTGGTAGATTTGGAAAGTGATAAATTGAGTAACTATTGAGGATGTTCAGCCCATTGATCATGTACTAGTTGAATATCCCTAATTTAAAAATCTGAAATCTGAAATGTTCCAAAATCTGAAATGTTTTGAGCATCAACAGAAGGCTCAAAGGAAATGCCCATTGTGGCCCTTCAGGCTTTCAGATGAGAAATGCTCAACTGGAATAATGCACATATTCCAAATTTTTTTTTTTTTAAATCTAAAACCTGGAACACTTCTGGTCGCAAGCATTGCAGATAAGGTGTAACTTTCACCTCTCTATCTTTATGCTTGTTTTCATTCTGTCTGTTTTTATTTAACTTCTTAAAATCTTTCCCAAAGTTCTGTTATCAGGAAGACACTTTGGTCTGGGAGTATGCTTTCCCTCTTCAATAGAATTCATGTAAGTTCCCTAAGGATTGGCACCATGTTTGATCCATTGTGATAGCTCCGTAATAAAAATAACTAGCATTTATTAAGCACTTATTTTGTGTCTGAAATTGTGCTGTGCCCTTTACATGTTTAGTTCGCTTAATGCTCACATCTGTTCTATGAGGGAGGTGTTCTTCTTATTTGCATTTTATAATTAAGAAAATAAAAGCTAGGGGATGTTAAGAAACTTTCACAGGTTCACGCAGCTACTCAGTGCCACAGATGCTTCACCAATATGCAATACAGTCTTCCTGCATCTATCCTGGTGCCCATGATGACTTCTTATTCTGTGTTTGTTGAATGAATGTTGTGTTAAGGCACGGATTCTGTTTCCAGTTCTGCTGCTAACTTGAGTAATCTTCTCTATATAATTGAGCTCATTCTTTTTATCTACCACCTTCCACAGATCCCAGTACAGAGTAAGTATTCAGTAAATATTTAATAAATGCATGCTAAACAAATGGATGAATGAGTGCTTGATCCCAGAGGTCTCTTCTACATCTAATAGCCGATGATTGTAGCTTATGTGGATCTCCTCTTCCCTGACCTCTCATAGTGCACTTAATGTTTAGACATTTGATTTGATTTCATCTTTTGTTGGTTTAGTGTGTGTGTTTTGTATTTCCCAATAGATTGCATTCTATTTCTTTGGTATTCCCCACAGTGCCTAGCCCAGTGCCTAGATGTCACGAGTGCTCAGTAAATATATATTGCAATGGAATTGAGTATCACTTCAGCACACTTCAAGCCAGAAGAAACACTGAAATTAGTCACCTCCTGAGTGTTGTTTTCCTCTTTAGAGAAGCTGTCATGCAGTTTCTGCTAAACATGTTTTGGACAGGTCAGGGAGCAGAATCCACGCCGTGGCTAATGGCACAATTTGACATCCTGCCGCAGTTTACCCACCCATCTGCCCATAAGGGCTGGTCCCCAGATAGAAAAGGTATTTGTGAAGCTCTTAGTAAATCCAGAGGTCAATCGTGTAAAAGATAGACTCTTAGATAATTGATAAAATTTCTCTGAGTGAGTGAAACCCTTAGGTTTTTGTAAATATATATACATGCTTGCACCTGCACACGCAAGACTCAACTTTGAAACTCAAGGGAAAAATTAGACTCTCAACCTTGCTCCTTTCTGATGAAGGGGAGCAAAAACAATTCTCAGAGGCTAAATAGGATGGGGAAATGCAGACGGGCTCATCAGTGCCCAAGGAAACCAAGAAAGGGCCACAGGAGTGTCAAGGCTCTCCAGGGAAAATGTGGGTTTCTACAGCATGGGAGACTCCAGAGACTTTAACACTCACCAACTGAAATCAAGGCTGCTCCGTGCATATGTTGATTTCATGGCATGGATATTTATACAAGAATGATAAATCCTCTAGGAAGTGATTAAGAGAAAAATCAAAAGAAAGACTGAAAATCCTGGGCCTGGAGTGACTACCCACCTACCTTTAGCTACCTCCCCTGTACCTAATGGACTTGATATTCTTTGCAGATAGGCATAATCATTATTGTTTTGCAATTTCATGAATAATCTACCCTTGGAGGGAATGAAGTTTCTTATCCTATTCTGCCAGCCTCCTCAGCCACCTTCCCTCCCCCCAACCTGTAATCTAAGGACTCCACCTCTCCACCTCACACACTATTACAGAGTTTGTTTGAGGAGTGTACAAGTGCCTTCTAGAAAGAGGCAGACTCTGGGTATTTGTTTCCTCTAGTGCTATCATCCCTCCCCATTGGATGCATCTGAGGAAGGTGAATTACTTGGGGCTGCCTCTATATCTTGAAATCCTTCCACAGATCAGATAGAAAATCAGTTTGCAATTATATGTTTACCACAAGGACAATGTCCCCTTCGTCTGAAACCCTCTGGTGGCTGGCACAGGGTGTGGTGCTTAGTAGGTATTTAATAAATACTTGCTGAGTGCATGAATGAAAGAAATTCTAGGAGGGTTTGAGATAGACCTAGACTAGTGTGGTGGATGCTTTATATCCTTTTTAAATTTACTTTCTACCCTGCGAGAAGGTTGAGCATATGAGAATTCAAGGGCAAAAAGAAAAAAGAATGAATTTACTGTGAAAGTCATCTAGTAAAGTTGAGTGCCTTTCTCAAAAAAAAAAAAAAAAAAAAAAAAAAGACTGACCACTTCTTTTACTGGGGGACTTGAAAGCTTACAAAAGAGAAAGGAGGGTGGGAAAAAGGAGGGAAGGGAAAACACTTTCCCCACTATAGGGAGGGCTGGAACTGTGAACAAAAGCCCTATGATTCACCCAAGAATAGAAGCTTAAAGGACTCCAACTACATGCCAAGGCACCAGAGGTCCTGCCAGCCTCAGCTCATGTGGGGCATTTGCCCTTTGATGCAGCCAAGAAAGGGATTTAAGCAGCAAATGGTGACCTTAGAACAGCTGTGCTAGAGGGCCAACGACCCCCTTAACCTCACTCTGACCCTAACTGCCTCCCCTCCTAAATGCTAAAGGGAGCAAATGAGTTAATGATTAGATTAGAAAAATCAAGACTGTGTTGTGCATAGAATCACCTATCAGAAAAAAAATATGGAGGCAATTAAGGAAGAAATCTAAACGACACCTTGCTAGGGGTGGGAGAGAAGGGAGAACAGTAGTGGGAGGTAGGGATGACCAGTGAGCACGGTGATGATGGAGGCTTCTGCAATAGATCGCTCAGCACACACTCAGTGCCTGCCATGAGCAACAGCTTCTCTGGCCACCATTTAACGGGAACCTGTTATTTCCACTTCATAGATGCGAAAGCTGAGGCTTCCGCAAAGGCGAGTGACAAGACCAAGGCTCCACTGCCAGAGCCAGAATTTTTAATTCTTTTAGACAGGATCTCGCTTTGTTGCCAAGGCTAGATGCAGTGGTGTGATTATGGCTCACTGTAGCCTTGATCTCATGAGCTCAAGTGATCCTCCTACCTCAGCCTCCTGAGAAATAGCTGGGACTACAGGTGCATGCCACCATGCTCTGCTAATTTTTTTTGTGGGGGTGGGGGTAGAGATAGGGTTTCACCTTGTTGCCCAGACGCACCTCAAACTTCTGGGCTCAAGTGATCCTCCCGCCTCAGGCTCCTGAAGTGCTGGGATTACAGGCATGAGCTGCTGTGCTCTTCCCAGAATCAGGATTTAACCCCAGGTGTGTTAGATGTCATTGCAAAGTGTAGTGAAGTGGAACTTAAGGAGGAAACACTTTCTTTTATCTTTCTTGATGTTTCTCTTTCACTATTGCAATTGTAACAGCTTTCTCTGAGCTGTTAAGACTGCCTGTTCCCTTGGCATAGAACTAAAATAAAACTAAACACAAGCCAACCTGAGTAATTAAATATTTATTGAGTTTCTACTATGAGTTAGGAGTGTTACTCTGAGCTGGGGATACAAAGTGAGTAAAACACCGGGGTAGAGGGGTTTTCATAAGATGCAGGTGAAATGCTTTAAGAAAACAAGCATGAGAACATTAAGTCTTCTGATAGGAGGGGAATTAACTGAAGCTTCTGCAATAAGCTGATATTTTGGAGGGCAAGATAGGGAATGGCATTTCAGACAGAAGGAACTGCATGCACGGAAGTGTGGAGTCTGACAGCTCCTGCATTGCAAGGGCAGGGATTCCTCCAGGCCGTTAGCTGGGGAGAAAGGAAAGGTCACAGTCAGCCTGCAAGATCTGCTGCCTCCATGTATGTGTGTTGTTTGGTTTTTGGAGTAGTGGTGTTTGTGGTGATTTTCATTTATTGTAGTAAAATATACATAACATCAAATTTACCACTTTAACCATTTTAAACCTACAATTTACTGGCATTAACCACATTCACAGTGTTGCACAACTATTACAACCATCTCCAGATTTTTTTTTAAATCATCCCAAACAGAAAATATGTCCCCATTAAACAAGAACTCCCCATTCTCCACCCCACTCCTCCAGCTCCTGGTAACTTTCTGTTTCCTGAATTTGCCTATGCGAGGCATTTTATGTAAGTGAACTCATTCATTTGTCATTTTTCACTGGCTTGTTTCATTTAGCGTAAGGTTTTCAAGATGCATCTATGTTGTAGCAGGTATTGGAACTCTACTCCCTTTTGTGGCTGAATAATTTTCCAGTGTAGTTGGTGGGACTGTAAACTACTTCAACCATTGTGGAAGTCAGTGTGGCGATTCCTCAGGGATCTAGAACTAGAAATACCATTTGACCCAGCCATCCCATTACTGGGTATATACCCAAAGGACTATAAATCATGCTGCTATAAAGACACATGCACACGTATGTTTATTGCGGCACTATTCACAATAGCAAAGAGTTGGAACCAACCCAAATGTCCAACAACGATAGACTGGATTAAGAAAATGTGGCACATATATACCATGGAATACTATGCAGCCATAAAAAATGATGAGTTCATGTCCTTTGTAGGGACATGGATGAAACTGGAAACCATCATTCTCAGTAAACTATCGCAAGGACAAAAAACCAAACACCGCATGTTCTCACTTATAGGTGGGAATTGAACAATGAGAACACATGGACACAGGAAGGGGAACATCACACTCCGGGGACTGTTGTGGGTTGGGGGGAGGGGGGAGGGACAGCATTAGGAGATATACCTAATGCTAAATGACGAGTTAATGGGTGCAGGAAATCAACATGGCACATGGATACATATGTAACAAACCTGCACATTGTGCACATGTACCCTAAAACCTAAAGTATAATAAAAAAAAAAAATTTTTCCAGTGTATACATACATCACATTGTGATCATCCACTCTTCTGTCATGGACACTGGGTTGTTTCCACTTTTGGGCTACTGTGAATAATGCTGCTATGAGCACTGGTCTGCATGTATCTGTTCAAGTCCCTGCTTTCTATTCCTTTAGGTGTATACCCAGAAGTGGAAGAGCAGGGTCAAATGGTAACTTGACGTTTCATTTATTTGAGGAACTGCTAAGCAGTTTTCCACAGCAACTGCACCATCGTACATTCTCACCAACAACGTACAAGGATTCGAGTTTCTCGTCATCCTCAGTAGCACTGACTGTTTTCTATTTTTCTTTTTACGTAACACATTCTGATGAGTGGGAAGCAGTGTCTCATTGTAGTTTTGATTTGCATTTCTCTAATGATCAGTGATGCTGGATGTTATTCTCCTGTGTTTATGGCCTGGTATGTATCTTTTTTTGAGAAACGTCTATTCAAGTCCTTTCCGCATTTTTAAGTTGAGTTTTTCATTGTGGTTTTGTCGTTGAATAGATAAGTTGTGACTACCAGGAGATCTAGTATTGTAACTAAATGTCACCAATAAAGGTGCAGCTTATTTTTAAGTTTAATAAGACACAGCTCTGCCTTGCTGAGATGTGAGACTAAAAAAAATTTAAATAATTTTTATTGTTGTTGTTGTTCTTGTTCTTATACATTTTCTTGAATAAGTGACTCTTCTAGACTCCCCCATGGCCAAAAGTAATAAAACTCACAGCAGAAGTGGGAATGGCAAGCTAAATAAAAACCCAGGAAAACCACTGCAAAATCGTCTGCGGATGTAAATCATACTTTGTGAAAGCCACTGGATTAGAAACACATTATCCTTGTCTGATTCGCTCACACCCACATGTTCCTAGTAAGCGTCGAGCATGATTTACACCCTGACATTTAAGGAACTGGGAAAGGGTGATGCTGCGCAGCCTTGATAAATGCCTTTCTCTGTGTCTGTTACACCAGCCCAGGAGAGAACGGGGTAGATGTCTCCATCGCTGAAATGGGAGGCCTGGGCCTTCTGCTTAAATGGCTTCTCTGCCCAACCCTGACTCAATCTGGAAAAGCAAAGTAGGTGCTTGGCCCAATGACTATAGCCCAGGGTTTGAAGATCAGAATTTCTGGCTTCAAATCCTCACCTGCCCGTGTTATTGAGGTGGGTTCAGAGCGTCCCTTCTGTGAAATGGGGGCAGGAGTCATGGCTATGGGATTGTTTTATGCTTCCTGTGAGATAAGGCATGTTCTACATGCATAGTCAATCTGCCAGGAAATACAGTTGGAGAGATAGATGCTGCAGGAGGATAGAAAGCTCAGAACAAGCAGAGAAAAGGCTACAGCAGCCACACAGACATTGAAAAACAAACTGCAGGTTTTGTCCAGCAACAAAGCCAATGATATCTAAGAACTAGAAGTGTATTTGCTGTGTTTTCCCATAGATTTGAAGCCCCCTGTCCCATGACACAGTCTTCCCCACACAGGGAGGGATCCAGGGATGCGCGTATTTCTCCGCTCACCTCTCATTCCCCACTGGGCCTTGGCATTTCCAGGCAGTGCTGCTCCAGAAACAGTCATCCTAATGGCTCCTCTGGGGTCTGGAGGGGGGCGGTTAGCTGCATTCATGAATTCAGCATTCAGTCCCTCCTATCCTTCAATCCAAGTGAACAGCTGGCAGTAGATACCGACAGCAAGGAAAGAAGCCATCACTTTGTTGGATGTTTCCCTGAATAATAAGTGAACTGCTTACGACATTTCTGAGAGCATCCAAACAGCCATCACCCAGCCGCGGCCATGACCAGGCTACTCAGCAGAGGGAGCAGCCTCTCTAGAGTTTGAAACATGGGTGAAGTGGAAGCTCTCCTGATGCTCATGGATATGAACACTAAGACATCAGACCAGACACACAGATGCACGCTTGCACCACGCACGTGCATGCACACACATGCACACACACACACACACCCCACACACTTTAGAATTAAGTTTTAATTATTAGCTTGTGAAGCATCCCTGAATCTTGGTTCCCTCCTCTTTAAGACGGGGGTAACACCTTACCAACGATCTCCTAAATGAAATAGGACGGCATGTGAGACAGTCTGTGGTACATCATAGATGTTCAAAAATGTTTAGTCCTTCAGCTCCTCACCCAACATAAAAGAAAATCTTGTGCTTGTTCCTTTGCCCAGATAACAAACCTTATTCTGATATTTTGGGGAGAGCACAGGAGTGGAAGAAAAAAAGAAACTTTTCTAACCATCACCTTGATTTCCCTTTTGGGCACACAGAGCCATTATTGAAAAGTCCCTTGCTAAAATGGTTGTACTGTGGCCTCTGCAGGAAGAAGGGTGTGCTAAGGCCAAGCCAGGCTGCTGGAGTGCCTGGAGCATAAAGCCCTTCTGAGCATGCTGAGCCCTTGATGACTGGTATGGACTCGGCCCCCACTCCCTGCACAATCATGCGGCACAAATCCCTGTATTTTCAATGGAAGGAGCCGCTCCAGTGGCGCTGAAGAAAGAGGGAAAAAATCCTTTTCTTACAGGCGGGTTTGCTCTGCAACCACCACTGAACGTGTTTTAAAATTCACATTGAGTTTGCCTCTCGGGTCCTTGATGCTGCTCGCAGAGGGAAGGTAGACGAAGGAAGCTCGTTCATCTGCGTGCCACTGTGTCTAGGGTGGTCCCGGGGATAGCTGTTAGCTCTCCGGGACAGCCAAAGCATGATACGCCCTCAGCAGAAGAAGGACTTAATTAATTAATGCATTGATTGAGTGCCTACTGTGAGTCAGGCACTGTGCTAGTGCCAGCGGAGGCTGGGGAACAAGGCACAATCTTGTCTTCTGGTATCTTAAATTCTAGCCAAGGGTGCAAACAGTTATTCGGCAATAAAAGAAATAAATCAGTAATATGGAAAATGTCACACAATACTCTGGTCCATGATTGAAACGGAGAGGACATTAGGGGCTATGGGAAGAGATCAGTTATTAGCTGCTTCCTGCAGGCCTCTGACCATAAAACAAGCAAATATTTCTAAGGACCCCTATGCTCATCTCCTCGTCTGATGCTATTTTGAAATTCTTGTCAGTCTGTTAACTGCTATGCAAACGGCATAAAGTTTCTTATGAGAATCCCTGTCCCCTCCCATTCCAGGTGTGCAGGCTTCACACTTAAGTCCCCAAAGGAAAGAAGGCAAACATTGCAATTACCCCAAGAGGAGCTTAGCATGCCACATGCTCTGTGTCCATCTCCTTTGGAACAGTTATCACAGAGCCTTGATACTCACCTGCCTCCCTCATGGGACCACAGACTATTCAAAGAAAGGGCCTGGTCGAATCTGCTTCTGTAGCTTCTCCTTGGCCACTGCCTGGGATAATGACTGACACATAGAAACCACTCCCAAAGCATGGTTGAACGAGTGCTCATAGAATGCTACTGACTTAATGTATTGCCACTGGCATATAGGTCTGATATCCATGGAAGAACTGCTAAGAGTGGACAATGTTTTGCCAGAAAGAATGAATGCTTCCTTGTCAAAAAAGCCATTATTGTAACAGAGGTGTGGGTTGGGTGGTTGCGTAGTAGCACTCACCTTATTTCCACTTTTCCTCAATAGAAGAACTTGCAATGTGGGGTCTGTGTTTAACCATATCTTCCCTAAGGCAGTTCCAGTAGGCAAATAGGTACTTGCACCCCAATAGCCATAGGAGGAAGGTTCTTGTTCTTGTTTGGGTTGGGCAGAAGAGATGGGCAGGGGTACAAGGTGGTAAAGTGCAATGTACTTGTACCTCTAAAATTTCCCAAGCCTGCTATGTGGATGCTGTCCAGCCCTGATGGCAAATCAGAAAAGTGGATGCCCAGGAGAGAGCAAATCAATGGCACATGAGCAGACAGCACCAACAGTGAGTGATTATTTGTGGAGCACCCACTGCATTTATTCAGCATCACCCTGGTTACTGGGGGGACACGCACATAGAGTATGGAGCCCACAGGTAGTAAGTGCTTTATTAGAGTGTGTTAACATGTAATTACATAGAAGATAAACTAAAGTTTTTATTATTTTTATATGAAAGTTATCAAACTTACAGAAAAGATGAAAGATTTTTACAGTTAATACCCAGAAACCCATCACTAGATTCTACAATTAACACAATTTAATTCTCTTTATCAGAAATTTACCTATCTGCTACTCATCCATCAATCTGACACTTTCGATTGTATAAAGGTAGATTCTACTTGAGGAAACACGATGTATTCGCATGAAACAATTACTCAGTATTTTCTAGGACAGCGCTAAATAGTGAGACAGAGGCACACATCTGGATGGAGTTAAGAAGGTGATCATCCGTGAGGAATAATATGTTCAGAGACTGTTTCATGGAGGAAAGTGGGCCTGGAAGAATGTACAAGATTTGGGTAGAAAAAGGGAGAAAGGGTGGTCTTTAGGTGTGTGGAGTCATATAAATAATGCCCAGGGGGACCCAGCCCAGAGTAAGGGTGAGTGGCCTCCCTCTGCCTAGTGTTACACCTGGCTTCCGGCCAGCCTGAGGCTGTTCTGGTGCCCGTGGACTCAGACCACCCTCATCATCCTAAACATCCCTGACCTGGGGGATGAAAGCTCAGTATGAATGCCTCCGAGGCACTGCAGACCCTGAGGGAGCTGGGTGTCTCTCTTATTGAGTGACTCATAGTAGGCATTCAAGTGAAAGGTCCACAGGGATTAGCTGCTTCATCTAAGTGAAGTTAAAAAAAAAAAAAAGAAAAACAATTGAGTTGGATACATGTGAAACATGGGAAATGGAAAAACAAAAAGGAAATGAGTGAATTTGAGGCCCCATCTTGACAACCCCTGATAAAGACCAGAGAGCTTGTCTGCCTGTCTCCCAAGCAGGGGCAGTAACACAGACCTGACTGAAAGCAACAGGTGAGCCTGAGGAAGAGCTGCCACCTTCCAGTGGGGCACCCACAACAGGCAGCTGAGCAGGGTAGAGGCAACTTGTGCGTCCCGGGCTGACAGAGCCACTGAACAACCACACCTCCACCCAGATGCCATCTTGGGAAGAGGCTTCCGAAGATCAGCTTTAAAAAGCTCTTATTACTTAAGGTCCTCCCTGGGACATTTGCTGGTAAAGGGAGTCAGATGCAATCCTCGCTTGTGCTTAAAAGGCAGACAGGATGGTGCAGAGCAATTACTGAGTATGTCTGCACAATTTTGAAAACCAGCTACCTGTCCCCTGGCAGGAGAGGCTTTGGCTGCCTGCAGCTGGAATGCTCTATCTTGCTTTTGTTTTTCTCTTTTCTTCCACTGTCTCCTAGAACCGCCCTCCCAATTCACCTGCATTGTTTCTGTCTCCTTCCAGTCACTGCGCTAAGCATGGATTCCAACTGTTCGGGGCTCCCTGGCGAAGAAACACACACCTTCACTGTGCAGTGGTCACCCAGTGCTGCGCTGGTCAGCACACAAGCAGGGGACCCTGTAATGACAGAACAAAGGACAGCTGTCCTGTGAGTGGTCCAGCCATGCTCGGGCCGGGAGGAATTCATGCAGCACACCAGAGGGATAAGCACATTCATTTTGTGACGCAGCCTCTGTGTACTTTGTCAGCAAAATGGAGAACACTCACTATTTTCTCTGGCTTTTAGGATTTCCATATTTATTGCTTGTTTGCTACCACTGGGGAGAAGGGAAGAGGAGAAAACAACAACTTCCTTCATTTGAAATTTTAAAACATGAACATGTGAGCTTTACCCTCCCTCCCCTGTCCCCCTGCAATTCCAGCAATGCATAGGACTGTAGAATGTTACAGCTGGAAGCCCTTGAGAAATCTAAACAATAGTGCCTCATTTTACACGCAAGGAAATCACAGGCAGGAGGTAAAGGGGCATGGTCAAAGTCACACACCTAGTTAGTGGCAGCCCTGAGACCAGCACTGGTGTCTGCAGAATCTTATTTTTCTTATTGCTGTGCTATGTGGGTTCTGTTTCGATTCAAGTCAAGAATCCTACTATGTGGCCAGGCGCGGTGGCTCACGCCTGTAATCCCAGCACTTTGGAAGGCCGAGGTGGGCGGATCACAGGATCAGGAGATCGAGACCATCCTGGCTAACATGGTGAAACCCTGTCTCTACTAAAAATACAAAAAAAAATTAGGCGGGCGTTTTGGCAGGTGCCTGTAGTCCCAGCTACTTGGGAGGCTGAGGCAGGAGAATAGCTCGAACCCGAGAGGCGGAGCTTGCAGTGAGCTGAGATCGTGCCATTGCACTCCAGCCTGGGCGACAGAGTGAGACTCCGTCTCAAAAAAAAAAAAAAAAAAAAGATCCTACTATGTGTAGGAGATCCTGCTCTGTATATGGTACTGTGCAAGAGGCTATCCACTACCTGCTTTAATCCTGCCAGTGCCCCGCTGGGGTAGGATTTACTTCCATCGGTTCAGTGGTTATAGTTAGCGCCTGATCATGGGGCTGGAGAAGCTCTGGAGCAGACCTCAGGCAGAGGCTGCTGGTGCTCTCCGGGCTGTCCTGTCCTGTAAAGGTGGACATGCAGGATAAACACGGAGCAGTAAGGAGCAAAGTGCCTGGCATGCAGGAACATGCTAGTTGTTTGTTAAAGGGCAAGGTGGGAATGATGTTGGTCAATAGGTACAAAGTTTCAGTTTGAGGGAATAAGTTTTTGAGATCTATTGTACGGCATAGGGACTACAATAATGGATTGCACATTTCAAAATAACTAAGGGAGTAAATTTCAAATGTTCTCACCATAAAAATAAGTATGTGAAGGGATGGGCATGTTAACTTAGCTTGATTTTTAAAAAAATTTTTTTGAGACAGCGTCTTGCTCTGTTACCCAGGCTGGAGTGCAGTGATGTAATCATAGCTCACTGCCGTCTCTACCTCCCAGTATCAAGCAATCCTCCGACTTCCGCCTCCTTAGTAGCTGGGACTTCAAGTGTATGCCACCATACGCGGCTAATGTTTGTTTGTTTGTTTGTTTTTGTGGAGATGAAGTTGTACAATGTTGCCCAGGTTGGTCTTGCACTCCTGGGCTCAAGCAATCCTCCCGCCTCAGCTTCCCAAAGTGGTAGGATTACAGGCATAAGCCAAAAAGCCAACCAATCAAGGACCCAGGAAGGCTTTGCAGAAGTTCCTTCTGGAAGAATTTCAGCCAATAGCCAAAACTGAAGGAATTAGAGGGAAGGTGTTTCAGGCAGAATGGAGAGGAAGAAGCAGGATGTGTTCAGGGAAGAGCGTGTAGGCAGTTGTGAATGGGGATGAACACTTGTGCACCAATAGAGAAAAGTGGGGCTGGAAAGGAGTTCAGTAATTTACAGGATGATATTAATTAGGGCCTATCATGTGTGGGGCACTCTTGTAGGCCTGTGACTTAGCAGACAAGGATGGGAAGCACCTACTCACACACAGATGATGCTGTGATGGCCAGGGCCTGACAGCCTAATTCCATGGGACCATTTGAGGTAAGATCTGAATGACAAGAAGAAGCGGGCTCTGAGAAAAATCAGGGCCAGAGAGCTCTCTAGGCAAAGAAAAGGAAAGCAAAGGGCTTTGAGGCTAGAACTAGAGACCCTGTGGAATGAATAGAGGTGGACTTACCAGCAGGAGAGGAGCTGGGGCATGGGAGTGGCGGTGAGACCAGGCAGAGCTTGCAGTGCACTGCAGGAGGTTGAATTGTATCTGAGCTACTAGGAAAATGAGAGGCCCTGTGTTATCTGGCCTCGCCTCTATCCTGGACCTCATCTCCATGGGAAAAACTCATTTATGTTTGCCCAAGACTCTTCCAGTTTTAGTACTGAAAGTCTCAAATCCAAGGAACACATGAAGTTCCAGGCAGGTGGGCAGGTGGTCACCTTTAGCTCCCACCTCATCCTTGCTCACTATGGTCCTGTGACAACTATGTGGGAACATGCTGTGGAGTCCCTTAAAAAGCTCTGGCTGATTCATTAGAAAATGCACAGCAACTCAACATTTCTGAAAACAGGACCAACATAATTATAGCTATCTAAGTTTTTTTTTTTTTTTTTTTTTTTGAGACAGAGTCTCCCTCTGTTGCCTGGAATGGCAGAATGGAGTGCAGTGGCGTAATCTCGGCTCACTATAACCTCCGCCTCCTCAGTTCTACTGATTCTCCTGCCTCAACCTCCCGAGTAGCTGGGAATACAGGCACGTGCCACCATGCCCAGCTAGTTTTTTTGTATTTTTAGTAGAGATGGGGTTTCACCATATTAGCCAGGCTGGTCTCGAACTCCTGACCTCATGATTCACCTGCCTCGGCCTCCCAAAGAATTGGGATTACAGGTGTGAGCTACCATGGCCAGCCAGCAATTTAAGCATTTTTTTTAAGACACTGACAACCTCCAAGGCCATTCAACTTACATAAAAATGCCTTTCTGTGGAAATTTGAGGATTACTTTGGCTGTGGAGAGGGTAGTAGGTCAATTGGCATGGCTGAATATAAAAAAGGTCTTCTCCGTCCAGATGTTTCTGTTCACATCCTCTTGTGCAGCATAGTTTGGAATATTTCATCTTCATTCTTCAAGACTTAAAGGTGTATCACTACAGTAAGCAGAACTTAAAGCAACAGGCCTTTGCATGGCAATCCCAGCTGAATCTGCACAAGGCCCTTATCTAAAGCCAGTTGTGAGAGAATTACAGTAGCCTCTGTGCTCATTACCTCTAGAATTGCATTTTCTAGCTTCTCATTAGGGAGCGGTGACATCAGAATAGGACCTTGCCCCTTTAAGAATCTTTCCCAAGATAATGGGATTCATGATCTCACAATCACATAAATCACTGCCAGCCCCCTTAAGTCAATTCATATTTCTGTAGTTCGTTAGTGGCGTGAGAGGAAATTACATTTATTATAATTGCCTCTAATTGCACCAGATTAGTGATTACAATTATTGGTGGCAGCTGATTATTCATTAGGCCTCAAATCAATCCCCGTGCTGCTTCATTACTCGAAACAGTAACTCTGATGAGAGGTCTAAAGGAGGCCACATCCGCCCTTTCCACTAAATGGCAGGCTGCCTCCCAGTGCTGCATCTAAACAAACACCTGAAAATAACTTAGGACTTAAAGTGACAGAGAACCCTCCCTCGCCTTCCGCCATGTAATACCTAATCCGAACCCAGCACTAACTGATGAAATTATGGAATCTGTTAAACATCACCAAAGACTATTTGGAGGTCCCAGAATGCTCCAGAATTGCTAGCTTTTCCTGGATGCCTTTCTAGGTTGCAAAATGAAAATTTCAGAGTTTTCCTGGGTTATTTCTTCTGGAATATATGTTACCTACAATACATAAAGAGAACAGACCTTAGAGCCACACAGGCCAGACTTAAATGAGCTATGTAAACCTAGTCGATTTTGTGAGCTATGTAAAGTCAGTCAATTTTGGGAGCCACATAAAGCCAGTCAATTCGTGTGTGAATTTTTGGGAGCTATGTAAAGCCAGTCAATTTGCATGTGAATTTTTGGGAGCTTTGTAAAGCCAGTCCATTCATGTGTCCTGTTTGAGCTGTAGAGTAGTTGCTAGATTGTGCATAAACAAGCAATGAGATCTCTGCTTCTCTTGTTCACCATCAGAGTCTATCATCTAAAATAGTGCCTTTAGAGAAAAGAATACAAAAACCATCTAAGGAGTTAAATACCTACCTGCAAGGGTTGTGATGATGGCTGAATTAGATAACATATTTAAGACTTTGTGTTGCACCAGGTAAAAACTAGTTGCTCAATTAATGTCAATTCCTCTCTCCCCTACTTCTTTCATGCTATAACATCTAAGTTTATATCTTTTATCTTTATATCATTTATCCAGTGTGTCTCTTTATACACAGGCTCAATCTTAACTAAATTTATCTTTTTGGTGTGTTCTTCTTGGTGAACATCAGTATATATGTAATAGAAGTGCAGCTTCCAGAAGACCGTTGCCTCATTTACTGGTAGCTACAGCATGCCAGGCACCAGATCTAGAAGGTTAGAGAGATCAACAGAGCATAAGTATTGACCTTGAACAGCTGACAACTAAATGGGAATGACTGTCCATTCTATTTCCATGTGTTGTTTGCGTTAAAGGAATATCCAAGTTCTAATGAGCCCACAGGGGATGGAGAGACCTGGCGCAGCTCGGAAGGTCAAGAAGGCCTCAGAGTTAGCTTTTGAGATGAGCCTTGAAGCTGCGTAAATTTTTCCAAATGCCTTAACAGGTCACTAGCCTTCCAACACACCATGTAGCACCTGAAGAGACAAGAAGAGAGAAATGAGCACGTCTTCAGAGCTGCACTGTGAACTTCTAGGTGCTTGATACATGAAGACAGTGACAATGTTAAGTGCCATTTTCCAGACGCTCCCATGGGTAAAACTTCTGTAACTAAGCGATCTTTTCTTCTCTTAGCCACTGACATCTCAGAAATGTGGCGACATCTTGAGGTTTTCCTCTATGAACTTCTGTGAAACCTTATGCTGCCTTTGGTGACACAGAACCCTAACCTATCCTTTCCCCAAATTCCCAGCTGACCCAAATGTACCCCCATTCTAGCACCCACATTTATCAGCTCCCTCTACTTCTCACAATCCCCCCTACTTCCACTAGTGAGTTAGTTCAAAGAGCCTAAGTGTCTTCAGGTAGCAGGACATTCATTCAGATCACACCACTGTCTGTACTGATGCAAGATTTCCTGAAAACCAGGGAGGGAGGGAAGGAAGAAAGAGCCTCTGGGTGAGGAGGTGTGCAGCCTGGCTCTTTGTCAAGTCTTTGTCCCACGTGAGAGTCAGTGCTAATTTCCCTGGTTGCTTAGGCTTGAGCCCTGTAGCATGTCTGACCTACACCCAGATCCTCTAGGGATGTAAGCACAGTGATTCCCAAAACAATTGAAAATACGAGGCCCATAGCTTGGAGAACATGACCCTGGTGCCCCTTCCCCTGGACGCCTTCCTTGCGCACATGGTTGCCAGTTATGCTGCCTCCCAGGGAAGCTGAGGATGAACACGTGACTTCTTTTAGCAGAGTGAACGTACCTCCTACATTAAGTCTCTTGTGCATCCTACTTGTGAGCCAGTTGAAACGTTGCTATTTTCTCCAGAGACTCCCCTCTACATCGAGGCCATGTAACCACGCAGGAAGAAATTAACTTTCTTTTCCAGCTAACATGTTCCATTACCTCCCCTGTTTTCAAAATTTCCCATATACTTGCAGTCTCCTCTCTGAAGGCTGCTCTTTTAGACAGGAAATACACAGGGATAGCATCACTTCCAGAGAAACAAGAGAACAGACTGATAGATCAGAACACCAGATAATGCCTTCCCTTTCTTGGCAATGGTACATATCCCTAACCTCTTTACCAAGACCCACAGAAGAGCAGGGTCTCTCCTGAAGGGCAACAGGACACTGATCCACTGTCTTGTCAAGGAAGTTTTGTTCAGTGATTTTTCTGATTAGGGAGAAAGTTGCTACAGCCAGCATCAGAGGAAAGCTGTCTGGTGATCGAGGACCTTGGGGGTTTGCCTGGGCTACTTTTGGAGGCTGCCCAAAGCCTGCTAGCAGCTCCCACATGAGCTGGGGAGAGGCTCTGCTTCCCTCTGCTCCAGCACAGCTTCCCCTAATTCTGAACTTCCAGAGAAACACAGGTCCGAGCGCCCTCCCTTGCCCAGTCCTTCATCAGCTGGTGCCCGTAGCCCTGCATCATCCTGGTAACAGTTGGTAAATGAGTCCCAGTCTAGCCGCTTATGCAAGATGGTTGTGCAGTAAGAACCTTCATCCTTATGGCAGGCACATTAATGCCAAGTTTGCTCATTCTAATTAATAACAGTCAGTAAACACCAAAGAGAGCTAATGATGATTACAGGCCGCAGCTCCTGTGTGTTAGCAAACACACCAGGCAGGTGGCCTCTCGTCTCTTCCCAGGAAAGAGGCTGGGTCCTCCTCTTGCAGAGATGTCTTGCCTCCTCAAGGCCCCTACCCCCATGTTTGGCAAATCTTGGGTTACTTCTCAGCCTGGAAAAGACCAAGATGCATGCAGTTCAGTCCCATGGAAAGGATCATGGGCCGACTTCAAGATTAGAGAACTAAAGAAGCATGACCTTTGATCTTTTAGGGTTTCCAGACATCTCTTTCTGGCACTTGGAATAAAACAAATTTTTCTTATTTAAAAATATTTTTTCCAATTTCAAAGTAATATAATTTGCTCCAAAAAATTAAAATACTACAGAAGCATATAAGAAGAAAGGGCGAGTCTCCCTTCGTCCTCTGGGGAGGTGGGATTCAGTGCCTGGTTGGTTTGTCTACAGTTCTCATCTCCCCTACCTCCTCTTCTTCCTTCAGCTCATTCCTGGTACACAAAGCTTCCCATTCTACTACCAAATTATCCCTGTTGTGAATCCTTTATTGCCCATTTGGCAAAGCCTTTACTCATCCTCTATCCCTAGACTTTTTTTTTTTTTTTCTGACTCAAAAATTCTGCCTATGGTAACATTTTCTGTGACCCTGAAGGCAAAATGAGAGTTCGGCTCCATGGTGGCACTAGGATACCTCATCTCGGAATGTTTTCTTCTCTGAATTCCAGGGTTTGTGGCAATTAAACATAATTACATCTACTTCCTCTCATTCAGGTATTAATCTAAAGTTGGAGAATGTTTTATTTCCTGCTCCACAGCCCTGGGCATACAAGGACCTGCGAAGAGTGGACGTGTGAGTCTGACAGAGCCTCCTGGGGGCGCCGCTTGCTCTGTGTTTTGAGCTCTCCAGGCGAATCTCTGGTCATCTAATCAGATAACTTGATGGCAGTGGGTGGAGGTGGTTTGAAGAATAGGACAGGCCACGGTGGTTTCAGAATCTTACCAATAGCTTGATCATTTTCTGAAGGACCCCAGACCCCTCTCAATCTGTCATTATTTTTGTTGTTCTTGTTAATCCCATCCTTCTTTTTACAAAAATTTAGCCCACTGGGCTACAAGGGTAATATGTCTTCTATCACTGTCACTGCAATTCAGGTAATATTTTCTTTCTCGTTGGACTGTTAACTGTATCCCACTGGAACCCGTTCTCTGAGAGTTTAAGAATGAAAAGAATATAAATAAACAGTGAAAATGGGTGTCATTTCTAAGGATGTTTATAAAGTGATCCAAGCAGATACTCAGGTATAACCAGAATGGCTTATCTTACCGTCTTTTTAAATGCATGAGACCTCTTCCCTCTGTTTCTTTGTCTTTTTCTTTTTCATTTTCTTGTGTCTGTCTCCTTTTCTGTGTGTATTAGCTTTTCCTCCATTTTTTTGTCCTTGAGGACTCTTTTTTTCTCTCAGCTTTCCTTTTTTTTTTTGAGACGGTGTCTTGCTGTGTCACCCAGGCACCCAGGCTGGAGTGCAGTGGCGCGATCTCGGCTCACTGCAAGCTCCGCCTCCCAGGGTCATGCCATTCTCCTGCCTCAGCCTTTCCAAGTAGCTGGGACTACAGGCACCCGCCACCACGCCCGGCTAATTTTTTGTATTTTTAGTAGAGACGGGGTTTCACCGTGGTCTCGATCTCCTGACCTCGTGATCCACCTGCCTCGGCCTCCCAATCAGCTTTCTCATTCTCTTTTAGTCACAATAAAGAATTGAAGGGCATTTTCAAGTTTGGTTTGGTTCATTAAATGCATTCATCCATCCATTTATTCATCCATACCTCTATCCATCCACCCATTTATTCCACCAGCATTCACTGAGCATCAGTCTTCTTGACATCATTCTCTTTGCTAGGTTCTCAGAATAGAGAGCTGAGCAGCTGATCCCTGCTCTCAAGCCATACTGAAGCAACAAAGGGAGAGAGACATGAAATCAGATAAACTATTAAATCCATGAAGGACACAATGGGAGTTTTAAGAAGGTGAAAAGCAGGTCTATGGGGACATA
This sequence comes from Symphalangus syndactylus, assembly GCF_028878055.3. Taxonomy (NCBI): domain Eukaryota; kingdom Metazoa; phylum Chordata; class Mammalia; order Primates; family Hylobatidae; genus Symphalangus; species Symphalangus syndactylus. The sequence goes on from NC_072425.2 coordinate 148,588,012, forward strand.
TTAGGGAAACTTCCTAAAGCAAGTGACATTTGGGCTGAATATGAAACTGAGTTGAAGGTGTCATCAAGTAGATGAGAGGCAGGGGCCTGGGCAGAAGATAGATTTTTAGGCAGAGGGAGCTGCAATGCCTTCATGCAAAGAACATCTGAATATCTGAGCATTATCTAACCTGGTTGGGGGGGTTACAGTGAGGCTTGACTCAGGGAATGACTGCTGACTTTGTCCATCAGAACCCGGCTGTGTATGGGTAGTCAGCTTAGAAAGTGGGAGGGGGACCTTTACATGTTACCTAATACACTGCTGTGGAATTTGAATTTTTATACTGTGAGCGTCATTTACTTTTATCAAAAGAAACACTAATAATTTATAGCCTCGTGCACCATGTTACAGTGTTAGGTCTTTTCCTTTTTGCAAGCAGGGAGATAGGAAAGGTTCGAAGCGGGGCAATTGCATGCTTCAAGTTGTGTGACTGAAGCTTTGTTTCCTATCCCTTCACTTTAAAATAGGTTGAGTATAAGCTTTCTGTATGTGTCTGTAACAAACTAAACCCAGTTCTTCTTTGCCTCAAAATAACCCTGGATTGATTTTATCTTTCTCTTGGTCCGTGATCCTTGATACAAACAAGGTTCCCACTGCCCCGTTAGCCATTCCACTCTATCCCTGGCCATTGTCCTGTTTCCCTGGCATCCCATCGCAAGAGACCTGCTTTTACTTTCACCTTCTGCACAGCAGGGATTTCTGCAAAAGCTGAAAAATTGCCTATCAATCCCTGGCCAAAGTCAACTATGTCATGTTCTGGGACTCAGGAGGACAGCCTGTGCTTACCTTCCTGCACTCCACTGGTGCACCAAGCTGTCCTGCTCCCCTCCTTCAGCGCTTTTCCATTTGGGTTCATCTTGTTCCCGAGCAGTGAGAGAGACCCAGCAGCCTCTGCAGCTGCCTGGACCACTGGAGGAATGTAAATGGAGCAACCACATAAACGAGGAGTGACAAGCACCACGCTGAGCTCTCTGCAAACTGCCCAGTGACCCTAGGAGGGAATGAGAAATAAATTAGCCTTGGGGTTTGTGAGGAAAGCAGGAGGCCCAGAAAAACTCTTCCTCTTTCTTTCCATTGCTTTTTAAACTGTGCCTTTTGTGTCCTTCTAAATCCATCTACCAGACCTCGGGGGCCCCCAGGTGTTCCCCCAGGCTAGGCTGTCTTTTCCTTGTCCCTAAATCCCCTGAGTTCCTTTCCCTCCCTTTCCATCATGCCTCTGAGTTACTGTTCTACAATGCCCTCCTCCAACCTCCTCTTCCAAGAAGCCCTCTGTGGTGACCAGAGCATGGTCAGAGACAGAACCAGATCCATGCACATATGTGTCTTTCCACAGGTCAGAATTTCATTGATGTTATTTCAGCCATGACCTACACAGAGTTTCCAAAGTGGCAATTATTCTTACTACATCTCATTCACTCAGTAGTCAGAGGAGTGGGCACACAAGCCCTAGCTCACCCACAAGTCAGTCAATATTGCAAACTGTATATAGTAGGATACTTAATCATTATATAAATGTTATAGATTAACATTTTCACCTCAAACAAAGTAACATTTAACAACAAGAGAAAAAGGGGTAGGAAAAGGGGGCTAATGAACCAATCCCAGGAGAGTGGCTTGGACAAACAGAGAATGCTGGGCTGATCCAGATGATCTTCAACTTCTTGCAAGGGAAGAGCCTTTGAGGTGGGCAGAGCCTTCGGTGGCAGATGCCAGGTGCTAACCGTGGGTGACAGTGGGATGGCGTTCAGTGAAATGGTTTCGTGGACGGTGAAGTCCTGCTCTTCTTAGAGTCCTTGAGTCCTCTGGTAAGAGATGATGTAAAGAATGTGTCCAGTTATGCCCTTTCCAGGTTGAGGTAGTTTCTGTTGATGAGGTGAATGTCTGGTCCTCTTGGCATGAAGTCATTTGAGATGTAAGATGGAGTTCTTTTCTAAGATGGAGTCACTTACGTTAAGAGTGACTATACTGTACACCCTCTCAAAGAGTTTGCTCTGAGTTCTCTCCTGGTCCCCTCAACTCCAACAGATGTGGATCCTGCACATCAATGGCATCTCCCTTTTTGAAAATCCTTGAAGGGGAGCCAGGATTGATAAATCTTTGGCATCTCTCAAACCTCATAGCACAGGGCTAGGCAGTAGGTGGCTGATTAGCCAATGCCTAGGAGGCGTCTGAATAAGATTGCAAGCTTGTTTTCAATCACACCAAGAAGAGCAGGAACTTGCAAGGAGACAGAGGGGCTCAAACTCATCATCTACCACATACTAATTAGGTGACCTTGGGCAAGTTCCTGAATTTCAATGAGTTTCTCTTTCCAGAACTGTGAAATAGGGATAATACTTCTCTGGGAATTTTAGTGACTGTTAAATTAGATATGCAAAGCAAGTAACTCCGGGCTTAGATTTTACTTGGTAGTTAATAAATCTTAGTTTCTTTCCTTCTTTAATCTTGGCAAGAATTTTTCCCTTTGGCCACAAGCATGTTTTGCCTCCACCACCACTCTCCCCTTGTGCATTTTTCCAAGTTGATCTTATCCAGGAAAAAAACATCCCCCAGGCAGTACATCCAGGTGATGCCTCGAGGAATGAGTCAAGAAAGGCATAAAAATTATTATTTTTTCTTTAAAAAGCCAATCTCCCTAGAAAGGAGGGGTGAAGCCTGATCATCTTTTTTATATTCAGAGTTCTTTCTTCTCCCCAGAGACTCAGAGCTATATAAATGTAAAGTTATAATAATTATGATAATATTTAGATTAAATGTGATGCTGACAAGGTTTTATGAGATACAAAAGTTTGCTGATTCCCACTGGAATGGGTAGAGCAGTCTGCCTTCCCCATCCTGACTTCTTTCTATTCCGATCCAGAAAGACTGCCTGTGGGGAGGGTGAGAGAGAAGATGTGAGACTGACAAGTGTTGCTTTATTTATTTATGTGATATCTATCAAATGCACCCATTGCCTCCAGGTCTCTTAGTATATCTAAATCCAGAAGTTAGCATGTACATGGAATGAAAAGAAACAAGCCCACAGCAAACTTCCACTATGAACCAAATATTTAAGGTCAGTTACCAAATACCTGGGAATTGGGAACACTGAGACAGAAAGGATAGCAATGAGGAAACTACAGTAAGAAAGAACTTTATAGCCAGTGACAAGATTACACTCAAACCTGGGGGTCCTGGGAGGCAGAAGTCACAGCTTATACATCCTTATTTTTTGTAGGGTGCTTGTGCATATGCCATCATTAAAAGTAGGAATGAATGAATGAATGAACAAACTACAGACAGAAAAGCTCCTCATCTCCACCATTTACTACACTTTTTAGTTCCCCAAAAGCGATATCAAGAAAACATAGAAACAGTTTAGAGGCTGGCTGGGGAAGAAAGCTGTATCTTTTTCTGGAATATCCTCAGATCCCATTCTGGAGTTTGACAGCAGAAGCGTGGAGGCATAGAAGCTGAGGCCACTATTGGGAAGAGACGTTGTGTTTATCTGAGATGGTACCTGTGAGAACTTGACTCAGCATATTGCAATAAATTGAGTCAGCAAAAATTATGTCTAGGGTCACATCCTATATAGAAGAAACCCCAGGCACAAAATTGTTTTAATTTTCAAATTAATTTTTTTAACTTTTAATTAAAATTAAAAATTTTTTAGACAGAAGGAGAGAAAGAGTCAAAGGGTTGTCAACTGCCTACAAGATGTTGGGCACTAAGCTAAATCTTTCATACATATTATCCCACAATGACACCATGGAGTAATGATTGTATCTTTAATTTCTCTGGAAAACATCAACAACAAAACAAAACGCCTTGTGCTCCAAGGAAGAGAACTAGCCTGCCCAAGCCACAAGGGGCTGTGCTTTCTGGGACCCACAGCTCTTTGCCCCATGTGTTCAGGTGTCTTCGATCCTCAGAAAGGGTTTTCAGTCAGAGATAGATTCATTCTATTGGAGGTTATTCAAAGCTATTACATGCAGCCTTTAAAAGATCTTCATTAGTGGAGAGGCTGGGGAAAAAATAAAATATTCACATGAGGAAATTAAATTTGTCCCCAAAGATGATTAACATCCTAACACTTAGTTCCATCTTTCAAGTGACAAACCACGATTCTAGGTGATGTCTCTTTCCCGGGCCCACGTGTGCATATCTGTATTATGTTAGTGCAGCTAAATGCGCGGTGACTTGCATTTCACATCCTGCAGGGCAAACTCAGGCACAAACATTCAGTGTTTACATTGCTCAGGTGAGGCATGAGGCTCTGGGATGAGAATCACATGAGAATCATGGCATGAGAATCAAGGGTCTGCACTGGCAAAAGAAGCTGGAATAACAACAGGATGACAAGAAGAACAATAGATAACAACATTAAATATTTACTATGTGCCAAGCACAGTTCTGAACACCTTACATGGAATGTGTTCATTAAGCCTCAAAAATTGGGAGGATTGCTTGAGCCCAGGAGTTTGAGACCAACTGGCCAACATAGCAAGACCCCACCTCTACAAAAAATTTAAAAATTAGCTGAGTGTTGTGGCATGCACCTGTAGTCCTGGTGATAGGGTTTGAGACTGTGTCCCTGCCCAAATCTCATGTCAAATTGTAATCCCCAGTGTTGGAAGTGGGGCCTGCTGAAAGGTAATTAGATCATAGAGGTGAATTTCCCCCTTGGTGCTGTTCTTGGCCTAGTAGGTGCATTATCATGAGATCTGTTTGTTTCAAGATGTGCAGCACCACCTCCTCTCTCTTCCTCCTGCTCTGGCCATGCAAGACATGCCTTCTTCCCCTTCGCCTTCTGCCATGATTGTTAGTTTTCTGAATCCTCCCTGGCCATGCTTCCTGTACAGCCTGTGGAACCATGAGCCAGTTAACCCTTTTTTCCTTTATAAATTACCCAGTTTCAGGTATTTCTTTATAGCATTGTGAGAACGGACTAATACACTTAGCTATTCCGGAGGCTGAGGTGAGAAGATCCTGTGAGTCCAGGAGCTTGAAGCTGTAATAAGCTAAGATCATGCCACTTAATTTTAGCCTGGGCAACAGAGCAATACCCTGTCTATTTAAAAAAATACCCTCAAAAAACAGCCCTTAACAGACAACTGTTCTGTCTCTTTTCTACATGAATTTACCAAGACTTCCAAATGTTAAGTAGTTTATTAATGCTGTTGCCCTGCTGGCTGTGGATGAGCCTAGATTCAGACCCAAGCTGCTGACTCTCCAACATTTGCTTTTAATTTTTTAATTTAAGTTGTATTTTATGTTATTTTATTTGTTTTTTGTACAGAAAGGATCTCACTATGTTGCCCAGGCTGGACTTGAGCTCCTAGGCTCAAGTAATCCTTTTGCCTTAGCCTCTGCAGTAGCAGGGACCACAGGTGTTACACTGCTCCCAGCTCAGCCCTTGCTTTTAGCCTGCACTCTACTTCTTACGATTTCATGGAAAGGAGAAAATGGGAGGATCCAAGGTGACCTTTAGAGAGCAGAGCAATCAGCAATCACTTTAGAAAGAAGATAATAGCTCCTAAAGGAAAAACTTCTCAGGTAGCCAAGAGAACATGATAATCTGGTGGAAGTATGCAAAAGAAGAACGGACTTTGAGGGTGAAGGGAGCACATCTAGCGTGGAAATACTGGGAGAGGTTCCTCCAAAAAAAAAATGCACGATTGCAATGAACCTGGTATCTACTATGATCTCCCTCTCAGAAGTCAATTCTCAGTTTACACAGAGACTCCAGGAAGCCTTGCAGCTGAAAACCCAATTTAGCGTTGTTAAAACCAGTGTGTTTCAGGCACATGGAATCATGAACCCACTGGTCCACCATTTTCTCTCTACACCTCTGTGAACAATCTTTTGTATGTCCAAGCATCCTTTACCCAGAAGACTGCCCTGTTGATAAATCACTTATCCACACCGGCTTTCTTCTGCCCTTGAGAGGGTCGACACATGTTTTTGTGGAGACTTCAGGTGATTGCAGAGAAGCAGGCAGGCCCAAACTTACGGCCACAACAGCAAACTCTAGTACTCAGGTAACTTAGAAGGCAGCCACATGATGAACTATGGCAAAAAATTCCTTTTTGAGGTGAAACTGTCCCATCCCAAGTCAAGGCTACCACACACTGGGCATGGCAGAAGAGAGGGGCAGACCTCTTTGGCCATCCAGTATAGTTCCACAGTTGGCAAGGTCCCTACAAACACCATTAGACAATGCAGCAGCCTGCAACAAGCAAAAGAGCTACACATGCATTTTATAAAAGAGGACCCAAAAGGCCAAGTCAACATCACTAGGTAACACAGTGAGGCAAGTTAAGACCCACTAGAATTAGGAAGGAAAGAAGGAAAAGAGCTGGAAGGGAGAGAGACAGGGTCAGGAAAGAAGAGGAAAAGAGAGAGAGAGGAAGAGAGAACAGAAAAGAACCCTGCCAACATCAAGTGTTGATAACGATGTCATGTCATGGTAAGTATCATGCACGGCTGGAAACAGTGTAAAAGTGATGCTGTCGGTTTGGAAAACAGTTTACCTTTATCTACAAAAACTTAAGATATGCATGCCATATGGCCCAGAAATTAAACTTCTGGTTGAAACAAATGTGTGTACATAGGTACTAGGGGACCAGGGCAGGAATGTTTCTTGTAACCTTGTTTAAAATAGCCTCAGGAGGCCACTGCACTCCAGCCTGGGTGACAGAGTGAGACTCTGTCTCAAAAAATAAAAATAAAAAATAAAAAAAATTAAAAAATAAAAAAATACCCTCAAGAGGCAGGTCGCGGTGGCTCACACCTGTAATCCCTGCACTTTGGGAGGCCAAGGCAGGTGAATCACGAGGTCGGGAGATCGAGATCATCCTGGCTAACATGGTGAAACACCACCTCTACTAAAAAAAAAATACAAAAAATTAGCCGGGCACCTGTAGTCCCAGCAACTTGGGAGGCTGAGACAGGAGAATGGCGTGAACCCAGGAGGTGGAGCTTGCATTGAGCCGAGATCACGCCACTGCCCTCCAGCCTGGGTGACACAGCAAGACTACGTCTCAAAAAAAAAAAAAAAAAAAAAAAAAGCCTCAAGATAGAAACAGTGCCAACGTCCATCATAGAATGAAGACACAGGTTGTGGTGTGTTCATTCAATGGAACGTCAAACAGTATTGAAACTTAGTACATTCAAACTACGTATCACAAGAAAGACTCACATAATCCACACCAAGCTACAGTGGTGAGAAAAAGAATACATATTGCTTGACATTCCATAACAGGCAAAATTAAACTCTTATGTTCAGGAATGGATGCTTAGGTGGTAAAACTTTAAAAAGGAAAAATCAAGGGCATGGTTATAATAAAATTGAGGACAGGAGCTTTGCTTTGTGAGGAAGGGGAATGTTTGATGGGGAAGGGGCAGGAGAGGCCATGAGGGCTTCTGGGTGCTGGCAATGTTCCTTTTCTTTGTCTGGGTGGTGGTTACAAGGATCTTCAGTTTACAATAATCCGTCAAGCTGCACATCTATATTGTGTGCACTTTTGATGCAGTGTATATTCTACAGGTTTTTAAAAAGGCTTAAGCCACCTGGATGAGAACACAGACCAGTTGCACTCTCCTGAGCATGAGATGTGTGCTGGTCATGACTTACCAGGCAGCTTCACCTGAGGACCCACAGATGCCTGGCCTGCATGTCTGTTCCTTCTCTTGTGTTTCCTCGTTTAATGAATGACAGCACCATCCCATTCTAGAAACTAGGGAGGCGTTTTGTCTCTTCCTGCTCCCAGGTTTTCTGTATTCCATTTGTTTCTAAACCCAGTTTATTTCCACTTCCTACACATTTTGGAAACTTATCTTCACCCTTCGTGCCCACTACCAAAACCTTCGAACTGTGTAATATTTAACCCATATTGTGGCAACGTTTCCCCATGTTTTTTTGGTTGTTGGTCGTGGTGTTTCTATTCTCCCTTTTATATAATTTTATTTGCTTCACTGTTCTCAGAGGGACCCTCCTGAAACACAAAGCAAGTTATGTCATAGTTGTAAGATCATCATCATTTCCCCATCACCTGTAAAGTCAAGTTCTTACCTCTCCATGAGGCACACATGGTCATCTACAACCTGCCGCCCACATATATTTTCACTCTCATTTCCAGTGAACTTGACCACTTGATACCTCAAGCCCTCTTAACCTATGAACCTGTTATTCCCTGGGCTATCAGTACCTTTGTTTCTCCTCTTTGCCTGGTCAATCCCACTCATTTATCAACTGTTCAAGGACCAGATCAAATGAATCTTCCTCTATGAATGCTTCTCTTCCAGCCTTTAAATCCTGTAAGAGTTGACTCTTCCCTCCTTAGCTTTGTTTAGTTCTTATGAACTAACACATGTTCATGCTCTTTTGCTATAATGTCTTGTCATTTCCATCTCCCTTACGACATCATGTGGCTCCTTCATGGCTTTGTCATAGTGATGCCCATAGTTCCTAGGACAATGCTTGGCCCAAAGTATGCTCTTACAAAACTTATTGAACAAGCTGAATGAAGACTAAATGATTTCAGTGATGACCCTGTGATGGTTTGAGGCTTAAAGCATACCCTGAAGAAAGCAAGCTCCTCCAATATTTAGTGGCATATCAGCTGATCAAAAATACAATATTTAATCACATGAGACTTTTGGCAGGAAAAATTAAGATCCTCAGGGATGTAGCAATTTATAAATAAGTATTGCTGCAAATAATTTTTCTTTATATATAAAGGTCACTTAGATCACCTGCAAACACATACACACACACACACACACACACACACAGACATCTACAAAAAAAAAAACTCATTGGTACAAGGAATGATAGAATGCTATTTCTTAGTACTTTGGTCTACCGTGTCCTCCTGGGTTCTTCATTGCTGTTGACTGCCATCTCAGATAATTCACAGGTGGGACGCAAAGGAATCCCTGAGGTTTAAATTGTACATTAGCACAACTTTGAGGTATATCAAAAGTAATTAGGTTGCAACAATGTTTTTTGAAATCACCTGGATTTTTCCATCCCTTCCTTTTTGGAGAAACTCAGCCTCTGCTTGGATGCACTTTGCTTTGCCTTCTGAAGACATCTTCCAGCTCTGCTCCTGAGTGGAGGAAGGAGGCTATTGATGGCAGGGCACCTGTCCTAGTTGTCCATTCTAATTAAACTTTTCAAGGTGTCTCTGGGTGGCCAGATAAGCAAAACAAAAGACCTTAGGTCTTTTAAAAAAGCTATACACTTTCTAAATCACCAATGTGGGCCATGTGTGGTGGCTTGTGCCAGTAATCCCAGTGCTTTGGGAATATGAGGTGGAACAATTACTTGAGCTCAGGAATTTGAAGCTGCAGTGAGCTATGATCGTGCCACCGCACTCCAGCCTGGGCAATGGAGTGAGACCCAGTCTCAAAAACAAGAACCAAAAAACAAAAATCACTAGTATGTGTTCAGTACAGTAAATTCCATACACATCCTAAATATAAAATAAATGCAAACATTGTTCTCAATCTGTGGCAAGATAAATGTATACCTTGTGTTATTTGGTTTGGTTCCTTTTTGTCTGGTTCTTAGGAGGAAGACAGGATAACAGAGCAGAATTCCATTAGACAGGGTTGTCATTGGGTCCTTGTGATTAAATCTATATTGAGGGCAGTCTTTCAAAGGTGAAAATCTTTGAAACCCATAAGGAGTTTCCGGGTCTTTTCTTGGCGTGGATTGTAGAACAGAGCCCTCCATTGCAGGACCATTAACTAATGGTCCTGAATTGCCTACACATTGCCAAAGTCTGCAGCCTGTGGCATACCCAATGACAGGTAGATTTGGAGTGAGTAAAATATGGAGCAGTCTGGGAGCATTTTGTTGGCTCCTTCTTCGATTTCATCGGTTGGTCCCAGCTCAGTTGTCAGCTTTGATTTTTAGATTGTGTCTGGGGAGAAGAACATTTCTAGCTCTTGCTCAGGCAGAAATGGCCCTGCTCCTGCCTTCCCCTTTGTTTGCCAGCATTGTCCTCTAGGAGGATGACAACCCCATGGGGCACAGAACCGCTTCTCTGATAGCATCTCTTCCGCAGGGCAGCTACTGCCCTAGGGAACTGAGTAGAGACATCCTAAATGCCAAGGAGTGATGGCACCATGAAGCCCCCAGACATGGGCCCCATGGGTGGCAAACAAGGAAATGTTCCAGATGCCAAAGGTGCTGCCCTTGTTTATGACCAAAGTTAACCCATCTCCAAGGGAACAGAGTCAATGGAAAGTTTCTTGCGTTTGCCAGAAAGTGATAGTTTCATATGTTGTGGATGAAAATTTGTGTTCTGAGAGCTGTCATGGTGGAGGCATGTCCTTGGAACCGAAGAGAAACAGAGACAGAAGATTTGAAAAAAGAGTGAAAATGAACACAAGTGACAAGATTAGAAAGGAGGATGCCTCTAATGTCAAATTCTTATCCAATCCCCAAGTCACCTTCCCCTGGCAAGAATTAGGCCCTTAAAACTGGAAGTCACAACCACCTCTCCCCTTCCCCCAAACAGAGGGAAGTAGGTAGACAGAATATTGTCATGAGTATACATTTAGAAGAACAATCTCCTCTATACAGATTATATGAAAAGCAGAGTATTATAACTTAATGCTTCAGGTTACACTTTTACTAGAAATGATATTTAATAATTAATAAGTCAGAGTACCCAAGTTTAAAGCCTGGTTCTGCTACTTTCAAGTTGTGAATTCTTAGACAAATTACTTAAAGTTTCTGTGCCTCAGTATTCTGCTCTGTAAAAAGACCACATAATAGCACCTAACACATAAGAATTTTTTTTTTTTTTTTTTTTTTTTTTTTTTTTTTTTTTTTTTTTTTTTTGAGATGGAGTCTCACTCTGTCAGCCAGGCTAGAGTGCAGTGGCACGATCTCGGCTCACTGCAACCTCCGCCTCCCGGGTTTAAGTGATTCTTCTGCCTCAGCCTCCTAAGTAGCTGGGACTACAGGCATGCGCCACCACACCCAGCTAATTTTTGTATTTTTAGTAGAGATGGTTTTCACCGTATTGGCCAGCCTGATCTCGAACTCCTGACCTCATGATCCACCTGCGTCGGCCTCCCAAAGTGCTGCCATTACAGGCGTGAGCCACCACACCTAGCCTCAGGAATTTTTATAATTAAGGGAAAAACCATATCTGAGGACATTATGTTGTGAATGTTAGCTATTATTGTTGCATACTATCTGGGACAGAACCCTAATGATAGGTGTACACAGTATCTTGGTGTCTGTGCATGCATGTGTGTGTGTGTGTGTGTGTGCGTGTGTCTGCAAAGGGGAATTTCAGGTGATTTGTAACTTTTTTTTTTTTTTAACAATGTGTCATGGCAGCCAGAGGCAGGTGATTCCAGTATTTTAAAGCAAACATATAGATGAATATTATCTCTCCAGTTAAGCCAGTGGAAGAATTTGGGCTTAAAGTTGAGTAACTAAAGTAGAGTGACTAGGTTGCTATGTATATCTCAGTGCCAGGACATGCTCTGTAATCAACGAGTTGTTTTGTGAGTTGGGTAACCTGGTCAGAGGAATGAAAAAACAGATCAAGATTCAGAAAGCAATGGCCTTCACCTCCTCCTGTTCATTGACACCCCGACCCTGTGAAAGACACTTGACAGTTTTGTGCTTCAAGCTCCTCCTGTAAAAGTAGAGACGTGGACAAGAGTCCATTTTTAAAGTGTGAAGGAGGTTTAAATCCTTTCCTCATCATGACTGAGTGATACTGCCAAGATCTTTCAACATTAAGTGCCTATCAAGCCCTCTCCTTTCAGGAAGTCTAGGTTCCTGGACCTAAAACCAGTAATAAACTTATCTTACTTCTAACCTGGAAGACACATTTTTAAATTAATATGACTATGCTGTATCAGCTCTGCGATGTGCCGCACAGGGATGTGTGGGTCTTTGTGTTTGGCTGCAGGGGGCACTGCTGTTGATCCTATTGTACCTTACTCAATTAGATGCTTCTTGGAGCATTTGAATGAGGGGCCAGCAGGGGGTGTGGGGGCATGGGTGGGAGTGGAGGGTGAGTAGTGGTCTATCATGGCGGTATCTCTGAGAAAATGGGCAATGTCAGCTTATAATTGGAATATCAAAAGAACTAAGCCCCAGAGTCAATCATATAACTCACTTTGCAGCATGCAACTCAGCTTTTGAGGGGTGGTACCTCTGCTGCTGTCTAGAAATTCTGCATCAAGGTGACTGAAAAGAAAAACAGTTACCTACCAATGAAATGTTGTCCCCTATGGCCTTCCATTAACTTGTTCTGTTTAGTACTGACATACAAAACCAGGAAGCGCCTTAATGAACTTGCTGAGCCTTTTGTACTATGACATTGTTCCGTTTGAGCCCAGCCTCTTGAGAAACAGACACCATTCTGGGCAAGGCGGATGCTTGAGGTTGATGTGGGCCTGGACTGGAGTTGTCTTCTTTCCTTTGGAAGTTCTTCTGTGTGCTTCCTTGGGAGCAGCACAGAGCCCCTGCGGCCCTCCCTAGTGCTAACCCCTCCAGCCTGGACACTCTGCACAGCCCTCCTCATACCTGACGCACTTATTCTGATTAGCTTAAGATACAGAGACCTGGAAATATCCATACCCATCCAGCAGCCTGTCATGATTCAGATTGTCAGGGGATGGAAGGACAGACAGGGAGGCCTGTTTTCTAATCCTCAGGGTTTTATATAAAGATGTTTCTGGTTTTATGATTCCAGAGGGTTCAACCACCTCTCTTTCTTTTCCTAGAGCTACAAGTCTGTTTCGTTCTCAAGTAGTTAAGATTTCCTACCTTTTTGGTATATGCACATTCTATTATTAAAACAGTTCCAAGGTGATCCCCTGAGAAGTTTAGACTATTATTTGCTAATGGGGTTGGCAATGTCCTAGTAACGCAGGCAGCGTATGCCTTGGACTAAAGAGTAGGCAGCTGGAAAGTCAAACAAGTGTTATCAGAATAGCTACACATAAGGTTCACGTCTTTGAGAGGATAGTGTCAGCTGGAGGAGAAGGGATGGCGTCCCCTGCCCTCGCTGGATCTCTGCGAGTGGCTTCATGAAGACTGAACAGGACTTGAGCCTGTAGGAGATGGAAGATTGATTTCAGGTTTCTTATGTACCATTCTACAGTGTGTGACTCATGCTGATCTCAGAAAACGAAAAAAAAAAAAAAAAAAAAAGCTAAGCAAATGCAGCAAAACTTAATAATTAGTGAATTTCAATAATGGACATGGGTTTATTTTACCATGTTTCTGTGATGCTTGAATATTTTCTTAATAAAAAATCAAATTCAATATCGAATTGACGGATTCATTATGGAATACCTGCGAGGAGGTTTTAAAAGAACAAGCAGGAAGTTTGCGTTTGTTTACTTCCCATGGCCAGCATGTTTTGTGGCTGACTTGGGTTTCTCCTGGTGAGCCAGACTCTAGGATCACACATTTCCAGCCATGTGCCCAAGGCCTGGTCTAAAACTCTTCTTTTTATTCTCTTTAGTAAAACATATGGCTATTCCAAACAGTATTTATCGTGTTACACACAAAAAAACTTATCAACTACTGCTGGTATTTCAATCGAGTGTTTCTTGACAGTTCTCTCGTAAAGTGATTAACCAGCTGTCTTTTTACTTTTAAGAATATGCTTTGCTTCTCCACTCTTTTTTTCCTATTCACATCCTTAATATCCATCAGGAAAAGCAAGGTATATTCACCACGCAGTCTCAAATTTGTTAGATAAATTCCTGACCCTTAAGAATTTTGTCTTTAAAATAGAGGCAAAACACATAAAATAATGTCTCAGTTTCAAAGGTCATTATACTTGAGTTCTATATGAGTCAAAATATAGGTTAAGATGCTGTAATCAGGCCTCTCCCCAAACAGTGGCTTAATCAAGGTAGAAATGTATTTCTCTTCAAATAGTGGTCTAGCACTAGTGGAGCAACCCTGACAGCCACAGCTTTAACTCTAGCTCCAAAGTGGCTGCTTCAGCACTTACCATCACACCTATGACCCAAACAACAGGGAGGAGTAAGGGAACATGACAGGCTCACTTTCCTTCTTAGACTTGGCCTTAAAGTGTATACATCCCTTCTGCTGTCATCCCATGGCCCACCTAACTGCAAAGGTGGCTGGCAAATGCAGTCTCTAGCATGGAAAACAGGGACAGATATTGGTGAAAGCTAGAATTGTCTGCCTCAACCAGCTAGTGACAGATCAGAACTCAAATTCAACTGTTTTGACTCTGCATGTGGTGCTATTTCAAACAGGAAACAGCAAGTTAAAAAATAATTTGTTCACAAAGACAAAGGAGCACAATTGCTGCCCCACATGTCTTCAGGAGGTCCTGCAGGTAAAAGTTTTGAACCAATCCTGTGAAGTAACTGGCCTTTGCAACTCACAGACAGAAGTGACTCTCCCTATTCAGTCACACTTTTTGGTTGGCTTTATCTTTCGTGGAAGGGTAGGAGGTTTTCCAGCTTTCTACATGGAAGATCCTGTTCTTCTTCACTTTGAGATTGCAGAGATAGCTACATGAACATAGATCCCCATAGTCATAAACGCAGTCAAAGAAATTTTGATTCAAAAATACATTATACAAGGTCGTAGCCAGAATATATGTTCCAACATGCCATCAATTCTCTAGTAATCATATGCTACTTAAAAAAAAATCAATACCATGAGGTTGGCTGCAGTATAACACACAAGGAAGAGAACCTTTTGTGGAATGTATTTTCCATTAGATTTTTGTCCAGTGCTCTAAATTCCAGAATTGATCAGCTTCCTACATGCTTTATTCATTCTGCTGACTCCTCCCTTCCTCCTTTCTTCCAGTCACATCTTTTGAATATGAAAAAGCTATATTCAAAGCTTAATGTATTCTTCCTGAAAAACCTTTAAGGCCATCTCAATAAGCACAACCATTTCTTATTTAATAAACAATCGCTGTCTCATTAAATGTAAATTAGTTCTTTATCCTTAGCTGTATTTGTTGAATCTATTACTTACTGTGTTTACCAATTTTGTTTCCTTTGGCTCCAAAGCTTTCTGTAAACTACTCATAAATATGAAGTTGAAAGGAAGGCACTTTCTCTGTGTGTAAGCACCTGCACAAGCCACTTTGAACAGCCCTCTTCTTCAAGTCAGCTCTGTCTTTCCCGTGCCCCCAGGCTGACCATCCCGGCTACCTACACATAGGGCAGCAAGATTCCGGGTGGCGTGCAAGGCCACCCTGGACCTTCGTCTCTCAGAAAAGCCAGTGTCCACCTTCCTAGTTCTGTGTTGCAGAAGTCAGAAGTGGCTGCAGGTGCAATCTGAAGGGAACAAGCGTAATCAGGCTTTTACCAAGGAGAAATGAGTTATTTCGGTGGCAGCAGCATTTGGCACTTCCATTCACTGGGCCCCAACGTGTCCAAGTTTCCTGGCTTAGAAGGGCACAGTGTAAGGCCCATCTGTTCCAGCAGGCTTTCCCTGATTAGATAGGATGCTTGGCAAACAGAATCCCAGATAATGGATATTTGAATATTTTTGTAATTTCCAGGCTTGTGCCTAACAGCTTAGCAGTTGGCCCTATGTTTAAAGAAAATGGGTAATAATCATGACTAATGTGGCAATTTCCATTCAAAAATTTCCAATGGTGCTTAATTAAATCTTCCAATAACATTTGGAAACAAAAGTTCCCCCATCCATTCTATCCACGAGGAAGAAAGAGTGAAAGGATAGTGGGTGGACTCTTGAGACACTCACTGTGGCCAAACCCAACCAAGGCACAAAAACTGTGGCCATTCACTTAGTTACAGATCCCAGACGATCCCCTACAACCCAGCCCTTTAAATGGAACTAGTCTATTTTCATTCCTTCGGTCCCCGCTGGGGGACAGGCAGGAGGTGGAGTGAGAGAACAATTTGTCAGTATCCCAGATACTCTGTTATTCCTACCGCACACGGACACGACTACTGCATTGCCCCACACTTTCCCTTCCTGGCCCGAGAAAGCCTCATTCCTTCTGCCTTCATCATCACCCTTCTTCTTCACCTCGTTTTGTTTCCTTTGCCTCATCTGTGAAATCAGGCAAACAGGACTCACCCTTTACCCTCTAGGGATGTTGGAAGATTGATAACATGTCAAGAAAAAGACTGGATTTATTTGAATTTCACAATGTCCTATTTAAAGAGAGAAGAGGCAACTGAATAAAGAAATTTGGAAGCCACTCTCTGTCATTTTATTTTTAAGTCATTTTTCTCTCTGTTATTACTATTTTTTATTTTTTAGGATTTTTTTGGTGTGGTTCTACTGCAATTCAAAGTGTTTTGTAAGGGTCCCAACTGGTGCTGGGAAGCAGGCCACGCGCTGAAGCAGGGCAGAGAGAAGGAGGATGCAGCGAGTCAGGCCTGGGGACCGACAGCCCTGTCACGCTGACTTATGATGGATGAGGGAAAAGTCTATTTCTCATCTGCAGTGGGGGAGGTGAAGTGTAAAGAAAGATGCTTCCGGAGTCTCTGGGCGATTCATCTTGCAGCAGATAAACTCTAGAAGCTACAGAGTTGTGAGGGAGAGAGGAAGAATTGAAGAATCAAATTCATTATGTGAAGTATAATCTCATGAGGAAATATCAAAATATGTCAGCAGCACCCAAGACGGGAAGGTGGGGAGAGGGTGGGGAATTCGCTGATGGTATTTGTCAGTTGCTAAGCCAGGCGTGGAGGGGAGAGTTCCTGGGTTCCACTGCTCTCCTGCAAACAGCCTTCCCCACCAAATTCCCAAGGAGGCCCGGCAGAGCCCAGGGCGTGTCATGATGGATGAAGCCAGGAGACACAGCCAGCACACAGGAGACCTTTTTGAAGGCGCTCTTCCCCTGTCTAAAATTCACTTTCACTACTTTTCCTTCGTGTTTCTTAAATTTAGACTCTGCAGAAGGCTAACATAGAGGTTAGATATGCATAAGTAATCCCATTAACAGTGGTACAGGGTGCTTTCTTTCTGGAACATTTTGTAATTATGTCTTTCCTAACCACTTCCTGTGTGTTTCCAAATTTTAGTAGAGCTGCACTTGGTGACAAACAGCCCGAACCTTGCAAATGAAAATAATTTGGGGACCCATTTCCTGCCCCTTTAACCGTGCTTAATAGACTGGAATTCTCTGAGTCCTGCATATGCATGAGGTCTGCAGACCTGGGCCCTCCATGGCCCCAGGGTGAGAAGATGCAGAAAGCTTCTCTGACTCTGGGCAAGGGGCAGGCTCTGTCATTTCCATCTCTGTCCCGCTTCTCATTCCCAGAGTGACCGTGGGCAAATCACTTTCACCTCCTCGAGACTCAGTTTCCACACCTGGAAAGCTGAGATAATAGCTACCTGCCTCCTGGGGGAACCTGCAAGGCTTAATTAATTAATGTTTGGCAAAGCTTCCTAGACCTTTGCTTGAAAGAATCCATGCAAGTGCAAATTATTATTATTATATCACTGGAGCCTTAGCTCCAATTTTGCTTCTGAGGCTAATGATTATTTCTTTTCTGAAGGAAAATATTAATTTTAACTCCAAGTAATTTATCGGGTAGTGGAAAAAAAAATTACCATTTGTCAAGGACAGCACTCTCTAAATGGAAGTTCTAGCAGCCCTTCTCTGGGGAAGATTGCAAGAAAAATCTTCCTATTTTACCATCATCCCTGGACATCTTCTCTACAAGGCTCCTCCCCACTCCCCTTTCTTCACTTTCTTCCCACCGGGTGGTGGGTGTTAGCCTGGGCGGGCCAGGGCCAGGGCCAGGGCCAGGGCCGGGGCCAGACCTCAGCTGAACTTGCTTTCTGTTTCTCCTGTGACAGATCCAGACGCTTTTTTATTTTTTATTTTTATTTTTTTTTGGTTCAGCACAGAAACCAAATACCACATATTTTTAAGAAACAAGACTTAATACCCTTGGATTGATTCAAATAACTAGGCACCCTCTCTATTAAAAGTTTCAAACCAATTTACTGTGTCAAATGAACCCCCTTCCCCAAGACAATGGCCTGTGCTTTTTATGGTGATAAAAATAGTGCAAGGCATTGGTAGTCGTTTTCTCCTTTTTGGTTTTCTGTCCATGAGGCTTAATGAATGGCCTGGCTCTCTACGCTAGGTTCACAATGGCCTCTAGAGCAAACCATCTCTACTGTTCCTTCGCTGTTTTTAAAACAGCCTGCAAGTGCTTATGTGGCTGCATTGCCAAAGGGAGACCTGACTCTGCTCCCTGGACTTTGCTCTGGTCCTGCAACCTGAGGCCACCAAGAAAGTAAAATTAGTCTTGGCTTCACTAGGAACACTGTAATTGCTTATCAGCTTCAGCTGCAGAAGCAGACATTTTGTGCAAGGCTTTCTCTGCCAGTGGTTTATGCCCCTTGATTCCTGCATGTTCTTTTGGAATTAGTCAGTATCTACTCCATTTTACTAAGGGAGGAACTGACTAACCAAGAGGTCCTTTTCACTCCCTCTTTCTTTCATCCTGGTGCAGATAGTCCCTATGCCACTCTATTTATTTATGCCACCTTATTTATTTATGTGTGTATTTTTAAACAAAGGGAAATAATTCTGGGGGCTGGAAGTCTGAGATCAGAGTGCCAGCATGGTCTGGTTTTGGTGAGGACTCTCTTCCTGGCTTGCAGACAGCCACCTTCCCACTGTGTGCTCACACAGTGGAGGGATAGGGTGGGTGGGGGAGAGAGAGAGAGAGGGAGAGAGAGAGAGCAAGCTCTTTAGTGACTCTTCTTTTTCAATTTCTTTTTATTTTTCCAGCTTTTTTGAGGTATTGTTGATATACAAAAATGGCACATAATTATTGTAGACCACATGGTGAGTTTGGACATATGTGTATACTCATGTTATCATCACTACCATCAAGGTAACAAATATATCCATCACCTCTAAGAGTTTCTTCATGTTCATTCATTTTACTTCTTTTATTTTAAATTTTAATTTTTTATGGCAAGAGCATATACCGTGAGATCTAGCCCCTTAGCAATTGTGACTTTAATATTCATTTTCCTCTTTGAGCCTTCTTCAGACATTGCTCCCTTCAAGAATATTCTCACAACACACATGCTCAGACACGTGCTCATGTGCACGCACACACACACACACGCACACACACACACACCTTTCTTCTGTAAGTGAAGCCCTTCGCTTTCGCTAGGTCTGCCCATGTGTGCACTGCCCAGGCCGCAAAGCCCTTACCCTTGCTGTGTTTCTAGTACCTGTCACCTACACCACCATGCGGTATGGCCCAGGACGACATACTCCTTTGGTCCTCACATCTCAGATGCTCGCAGTATCCCCCGGCATGAGAAGGACAGCACTTCTGAGGGTGCTGCAGACACCCTGGCGCTGCATGTTGATGGTCTGCTCACCCCAACACTGTCCCCTGTGAACACGGGGAGCAGCGCCCTTCCTGCAGCTGACCCCTCACCCCCTTTCCAGGGACCTCCTGCCTCTGTCCACCTCCAGCCTCAACCAAACACCAGTAGCTTCCTGAACACTTTGTTTCTCATTCTCTGTGCCCTTATCCATGCTTGTCTCTCTGCCTGGCATGGCATGAACTCTTCTTTCTGCCCAGAAAAATCCAACCAATATTGTTGGCCCAGGTGGAGCGTCTCCTCGTGAGGTTTCCAGGTCTCCTCCTGCCTCCCTGCTGCCTCCCAGGCGGTGAGAGCGGGGTTGGTTCTGTTCTCGCGTCGTCACCACACCTTGTACACAGCTCGGTTGTTGGCATTCTCCATGCTGGGCTGAACATCTTTGTTGTCATGGCTCCTTCCCCTTCCAGCCGCAGGGCATTGTGAGAGTAGTGTCTGGACTTTATATGGTACTCGATAAATATTGGATGCATAACTGAGTGAGCAAGTAAGTGCCTTTATGTTCTCCATTTTTAGAGCAAAAATTAATCATACATTTGAGTCATTCTGCAGTTGTGCTAGAAAGATGTCTGAGAAATCTGTAAAGGGCCCTGAGATCCTGTGGGGACTCTGCCCCGAGACTTCTGGCCACCCTGGATCCGGTGCACCTCACTGGAGTCATCTAGAGCCCCCATGTCCTCAGCACAGCCATGTAATTCAATTGCCTATCTTTTGCCTAGCATTCTCAAGGGAGAATCGTGGTCCTTGTGCGGACCCATCTGCATAGTCAGGAAGTTCTATTTCTGTCTGACCTGAAGTCCTATCAGCCCCACACTAGAAAACACTGGGTTTTAGAAGAGGATGAGAAACCTGTGTGCACCTCAAGCCTGAAGTGGTTAGGAATGAAACTGTGATGTCGCTATGAGATGATATTATTAGAAACCTGTTAAATGGACTCCTGGCGTGTGCGCTTAACGTCTCTCCCTTCAAGAAAACTGCCCCACACCAGGTCTCATTTTGTGCAGTCAATATAATCTTCATAAGACCTATCGCAGCACTTATGGTGCTAGAAGAAATTAAACATTTAGGGGACTCCTCCAGCGCCACACTGATTGAGCTCAAATGATGCTGCTAAATTGACAGATGCATTTGTCTGTTCTTGCTAGCCAGTAAGTCTCCCTTGCAGAATGTACAAATTCCTTTACAAGGAGATAAAAACAAATCAGGTGCTTTCTCCAGGAGGGAGTCTCCCCGTGCCTGCCACTGGTGCATGTGTGTGTGTCTCGATGTGTGTGTGTGTGCACGTGTGCTAGATGCAAGGGGCATGCAGAAGGAGAGCCAAACTGCTGCTCAACTCATCATCCACGCAGTGTGAGTCTCGAGCCTTCCAACTGACCCTCTTTTCCCCGCCATTCTGTTAATTGAACTAACTGTGCCAACTCCTGAAATGCAAGGACAGTCTTGTCAGCAGGGGAAGGCACCTTGCACCTCTTAGCCAAATGCGGCACAACTTTAAACCGATTAATAAAACTCTTAAAAGGATAATATTGTTGGGCAAAGTGCTAAGGTTTCCTGCTTTTGCTTGGGTTGTATTTTTATTAAGCTGTAAGCCTTGTTCTGAAAAAGAGAGAGGGGGAAGAGGGAGTGAGAAAGAGACAGAGACTTTTATAGCCTGCAGCCTCTTGTTTGCAGATTATTTTCCAAAGATGCTCAGTAGAATATCAATTGCCTATGATTAGAAGTCCTGCCAGGTACTACCTTGAACAGAAGAGGCTTTAGAAGTGAAAGCAGCTCCTCAGAGAAGCCACACATTTTAGTCTTGGAAAAATCTCTCAGCTGAAATTTGACCCTCAAGGTGGTCAGAGCTAGGATGTGGGGGTGGAGCTTGGGGGGCGGGGTATAAGCTGGGGAGATGGGCAGGTTTGGAAGCTCCCACTATTTTACCTAAGGAGCATGTCATTTCCTCATCACCAGAGAGACCCTATGGGGGACTGGGGAACAGAAGGGCTGGGAGATGCTTGGTGGGAAACCTAAAAAAAAACCTAGAGGCTGGGCACAGTGGCTCACGCATGTAATCCCAGCACTTAGGGAGGTCAAGGTGGATCACTTGAGGTCAGAAGTTTGCGACCAGCCTGGCCAACATGGC
The DNA here is from genome assembly GCF_028878055.3 of Symphalangus syndactylus. Taxonomy (NCBI): domain Eukaryota; kingdom Metazoa; phylum Chordata; class Mammalia; order Primates; family Hylobatidae; genus Symphalangus; species Symphalangus syndactylus. The sequence goes on from NC_072425.2 coordinate 148,609,548, forward strand.
GAAACCCCTTCTCTACTAAAAATACAAAAATTAGCCGGGCGTGGTGGCACACGCCTATGATCCCGGCTACTTGGGAGGCTGAGACAGGAGAATCGCTTGAACCTGGGAGGCAGAGGTTGGCAGAGAGCCAAGATTGCACCACTGCACTCCAGCCTGGGCAACAGAGCGGGACTCTGTCTGAAAAAACACTCAAAAATCTAGAGTCTGGCCAGAGATACCTGGGAAAGTTCTGACCTGGAAAGCCTAAAAGACGTCTCCTATTGGAAGCATTGCTGCACAGGGCCCGTCCTATTAACTCTTCCAGGTCATGAGGAATACAATTTACCACAAACATTAAAAAGTCTTCTTTCCATTTTAATAAATAGTGATAATTTCTAAATGGAAGTATGAGCCTGCATCCGCTCAGTTGTCTAAATGTTAAAGTCATGCGTGTTTCTTCCCCAAATTATTTCACAAAGATGCTACTTGAATCCATTCCACTTGCCCATCAAAATGAGAAGATGGCACCAGCAAAGGCAGAACAGATGGGAGAGATGGAACATCACCTGGGTTCCCAGGGACCCAAATTCTTACCGACATTTGTAGTGACAGAGGTGCAATCATAGCACATGGTATGTGCCCAGTAATTACTTGCTGAATAAATAAATTTATAAACAGTAATGATGGCATCATTATTATTACTACTAGAGCATAGCAAACACTACTGAAACCACATCGTCAGCTGAGAGCACAGTCCTACGTGTTTTACGTATAGTAAGTCATAGAATCTTCTCAACAGCCGAAGGAGGAAAATTCTCTCTGTTTCAGTGGTAAGGAAAGTAAGTTCAATTTGCCTAAATTATTATTAATTATTCATAAATGAACTATACTCCAATCATAAACAGTAAAAAAAAAAGATGTGGCAAAAGTGGTTGGCATCTTTAGAGTATTGACCACATACCGGGCTCAGTCCTGGACTATACCTCAGTAAATCTTCACAGTCCTCTTGTAAGACAGTGAATATTAGATCCATTCTACAGAGAAAGAAACTCACTGGCCTGTTAACCTTCACTTGATATGGTATTGTCATTTCACAGGTGAGGAAGCTAAGGCTTAGAGAAGCTAAGCTCTTTGCCCAAAATCACATGGCAAATACCAGAAGTTAGATTCTAGCCCAGAAAAGAAGAGTGAGAAATTCTCCTAGTCTCATATGACCTCATAGCAACTGTCCATCTAGAGACCTTTGCATAGTTTTGATTGGTCAGATGTGAAAAGAGGGTGGTCTTCCCCCAATGCAGGCTGCACCCACACTTCTCATGGGAGTCTTTCAACACCACCACTGACACAATCCAACATGGCGGGAGGAGATTTCTTCTGCACATACTGGCCCTAGAATCCACAGCCTAGGTCCACTCACCTCTCTGATGGTTCCTCATTCCACCACGGCTGGTTGAGTATGGAGCACTAGCATGCATTCAAAGTCAGCCTTGCTAATTAGAATATGAGGGGGCCTTAGTAATGTTGGGGAGGATTACAAATATATCAGTTCACATTACTGAGCTTGGCCCAGCTGTATACTTAATAGCTCCCAGATGCTCTCTCTTTTTCAACAGCTTTATAGAGATACAATTCTGTAACGTATCATTCACCTGTTTGAAGTATCCACACACTTGGCTTTTAGTATATCCATAGAATTTTGCATCCATTACTGCAATCAACTTTAGAATGCTTTCATTATCCCAAAAAGAAACCCTGAATTCCTTAGGCATCTACTCCTGAATGCTACCATTGCTCCAGTCCTAGGCAACCCCTAATCTGCTTTCTTTTTATTGTTGTTTTTGTTTTCCTGGTTTTTTTTTTTTTTTTTTTTTTTTTTTTTTTTTTTTTTTTTTTTTTTTTGAGACAGAGTTTCACTCTTGTCGCCCAGGCTGGAGTGCAATGGCATGATCTTGGCTCACTGCAACCTCTGACTCCCAGGTTCAAGTGATTCTCCTGCCTCAGCCTCTTGCATAGCTGAGATTACAGGTGCCCACCACTATGCCTGGCTAATTTTTGTATGTTTTAGTAGAGACGGGGTTTAACCATGTTGGCCAGGCTGGTCTTGAACTCCTGACCTCAGGTGTTCCACTCACCTTGGCCTCCCAAAGTGCTGGGTTTACAGGCATAAGCCACCACGCCTGGCCCCTAATCTGCTTTCTGTCTTTATAAATTTACCTATCCTGGACATTTCATATGTCTTTTAATGACATTTTTATTCCTACTTATGCACTCAGATTTTTCTCTATCTTACTTTTCTTTTTTTCTTCTGTTTTTTTTTTTTTTTTTTTTTTTTTTTTTTTTTTTTTTTTTTTTTTTTTTTTTTTTTGATACAGGGTTTCACTCTGTGGCCCAGGCTGGACTACAGTAGGGTGATCTGAGCTAACCACATTCTCAAACTCCTGTGCTCAAGCAATCTTCCCTCCTCAGCCACCTGAGAGCTGGGACTACAGGTGCCCACCACTACGCCTGGCTAACTTTTAAAAAGTTTTTTTGTAGACACGGGTCTTGCTACATTGCCCAAGCTGGTCTCAAACTCTTGGCCTCAAGTAATTCTCCCACCACAGCTTCCCAAAGCTCTGGGATAATAGGCATAAGACACCATGTCTGGCCTCTATCTCACTCTTCTAGGCCTGAGAAAGACCTGGGCCTTCTTGACTCCAGCTGCATGCCCACACTTTCCAGCCTCAGAAATGTCACTTTAGAATGGGCTGAGGTTCTGTTCTGGCCTGTGGTCCCCACTCAGGGAAGCTCCTAGGAGCTTGTCTTTTTCTTTTAATTCCTGCATTCTTCCCAGATATCATTTATTCTGTCTATATCAGTCTTCCTTTTCCTCTGATCTTCGCTCTTAAGACTTGTAAGTCTGTGCTCCCATAACTGAAAACTGCACAGAATCACTCGAAACTTACCGAAAAGGCAGATTCTTGGACCTCAGCTTCAGAGGCCTTCATTCAGTTCACGGGAATCAGCATTATTTGTAAGGCCCCCAGGAAATTCTGAAGTGGGTGGTCCTTTGATTTCACTTTGGAAAGCTCTAACTGTCCTCTAGTAATACTCCTTGGCCACGTTCCAGCAACATTCTCCATTCCTTGGTTCTGGCTCTGGTGTAGAATTGGTTCACAAATGCTAAAATTTTCTAAAACCTAGAAGCGATAAACAAACCTTGAAAGAGATGCCTTTAGAACAAATTAAAAGGAGTGACTTAGTAGATCACAAATTTGTAGAGTGTTTACCCATAGGAAACAGTGCAGGCTATAATAATAATTTAAAAACAAGGTCAGGCGTGGTGGCTCACACCTGTAATCCCAGCACTTTGGGAGTCCAATGTGGGTGGATCACGAAGTCAAGAGATCGAGACCATCCTGGCCAATATGGTGAAGCCCAGTCTCTAATAAAAACACAAATATTAGCCAGGCGTGGTGGCGCGTGCCAGTAGTCCCAGCTACGCAGGAGTCTGAGGCAGGAGAATCACTTGAACCCAGGAGGCAGGAGTTGCAATGAGCCAAGATGGCGCCACTGCACTCCAGCCTGGCAACAGAGGGAGACTCCGTCTCAAAAATAAATAAATAAAGAAAAAATAATAAAAATTATTCAGTAAACAGAATTGCCTATTACATGCTAGGTACTGCAGACTCAGAAATGAACAAGAATCATGCACCCCTGGCTCTCCAGAGGGAACAGAGTGGCAGAGAAGGCAGCCATGGAAGAGCTGATTAAGGCAGCATAGCAGTGCAGAGCAGTAGTTAAGAGCAATGGCTTTCCAACCAGATGTGCTGAATCCCAGTTCTGCTGTGCGGCCTCGTGCAAGTCACTTAGCTGCTCTGTGCCTCAAATTATTGATTTGAAGTGGGGATAATAGTGGTTCCTCATGGGGTTGCTGTGAGAAGTGCTTCAGACAATGAGGTGTTCAGGAAGTATTAACTATTAGGTAACTAATTAACCATGTTTTTAATAAATGCTGGAGTTGGGGAGGGGAAGTGCAGTTAGTAACTTGGCAGGAGCTGCTCACTTGGTCTGAAAGACTCTGATGAAGTCACATTGCAGTGGCTCCAAGCACCATACTTGATGATTTACATATATTAACACGAATCCCCAAAATCCTGTAGAGTAGGTACTATGCCTGTGTTAATTTACCCAGGAGAAAACTGAGCTTTCCAGAAAGTTTGAGCATCTTGCCCAAGGTCATAGAACTGGAAATGGCGCCAGCTCCCAGGCAAGCTCTTAGCATGACAGGCCAGCAAAGGTGCAATTCTGAGAGGAAAGCTCCATTATTAGTTATTGGGGGAAAGCAAAACATTTTAAAATAACTGTGCCCTCTCACAGGCTGCCTCTTGGCACCACAGTCAAAGGAGAATGCTGGGCTGGAAAAACGCTGTGTTTAGGGAGACAATTCTTCTGTCCTTCTGTTTATGTTCTTTGTTAAAGAGCACAGTGTAAAGAGACAAAAGAGATTTCGGATTTCCTTCTCTGAAACAGATCCCACAGCACAGAAGGCTGCAGTCTGAATCCTGTACTATTTAATTAAGGCAATACAGGACTTGTCCTTTCAGAACTAGGTCACAAATGTGGCTCAGCTCAGAGACTCCTTTTTGGTAATACGGGCTTTGGGAGGAAGAGGCACATTTGAAAAGAAGTGAAATCTGTCTTCCAAGATACCAGCTTTCTGTCTTGGGCAGGGCACCATGGGCTAGGCGAACAACTGAAAAGAACAACAGCAATCTGAGACCCTGGGTGGGCCAATTTAAAAGAAATTTGACCAATACCCAGACATTTCATAAACTCCCATTGAAATGCACAAAAACACGTGCATCGGGTCAAACCCACGGTGCTTGGCTGGTGGGTCAGTGTGCAGCCGGGTGCCCTCTGGCATGCAGAGAAGGACAGGCACACACAGGGCAGCCTTTCTCTTTCAGAAAGGATACCGCTGGCCCCAGCGCTTCCTAGGGAGGCCACAGGGTCGGACCATCAGAGGTGTCCTGATGTACAAGGGAAGCCTGGCTAAAAGGTACAGTGATCTGTGACAAGATTCCCATCCCAGAACCCAGGATCCCTCTGATACACAGAACAATTGAAGATATTTGCCCCCTAAGGACACTCTTAGGCATTATTCTTCTCCAGAATTAAAAGAACCAAAACTGGACCATCCATTGTGACTCCTGTCCCAATCTTCCCATCCAGGCTGGATGGTACCATTTTCCCCACCCCCGCTTCCTTCCCTTTGTCTTCCTTTACTTGGCTATGCCTTTTTGATCTTTGGTGTGACAAATTCCAGCTGCCACTGATGTTCACGTAGAGCATGTTTCTCTTTCCCTTGGATGACTGTGCGCGCAATGAAAGACTTTGCAGAGACGGCTCCCTGAATAGAAATGCACGCCAGACAAACAACACAAGCAGCTCAGACATCCCCACAGAGGCTCTGGGAGCTGAAAAAGCCCACGTCGCCCTAGAAAAGAGGCCATTAAGGTGTGGCGCGATTCGCACTTTCAGGCAGAAGCTTTTTAAGCTGCTGTAGAGCCCAATCAAAAGGAGATGAAAACTTCAGTTTCTCAAGATATGCAACTCTTCTGCTGATGAAGGAGAATGCTCCTGGGGGCAGGTGGAATGAGAACGGGTTCCTGGCACACACTCAGCAACCTGGTGAGGAGAGCTCGGACCGTGTCACCATCATCTCTTGTCTGTTTGCTGTCCATTTCCCCTGCAGCCTCCAGAGCCAGCATAAGGGGCTAGAGAGGAGGCTCAGGACCACGTAAAGATGTCAGTGGAGCTGAGCAGGAGAACACCACTGACTTCACTCCCTCCTCTTGACATGGCCCTGGAGAATCCGTAAACAAGAAGCAGTAGCAGCCGAAGCCCAGGAGCACGTGCTGGAGAGGGTTTGGGAGCTACCGGTAAACTTTGACCTCTGCCTGGAGCCCATGTCCTCTTCTATCATTCCTAGAAGGAAAATTAGACCCAGAAGCCTGGCTTTGGAACAGGGAAGACTGGGGTTTACATTTTGGCTCTGCTTATTTGTCATTGTGTCCCTAAGCCACAGTTTGCTCATTTGCAAGATGTCTGTTTTTCAATACTGTAGAAAGGAACAGATGAAAAGTCTTGCATAAAGTGCCTCACAGTAGAAAACCAACATAAACTAGCCCGTGTGATATTTTCAAATGGCAAGAAAACGAAGGCAGGGACTCCCAACCAGCAGGGGACAATTCAGTTCGACTGAAAGTAACTTCAGTTTTCTCCCATTGTTGGGTAGAAACAGAATTTCTACTCTCTCTCAAAGTCTTACCAGGTAGGTGACCACCTCTCCCAGGCACATCCCGCTCCTCCAAGGCCCCGTCTTCCAAAACAGTTCCTTCTCCTGTGATTGCCAGGGAGAAGCTGGAAGAAAAAGAAATAGAGACTATTTTTGTTAACAAGTGCCTTCTATCTAGCTGACATTTTTCTGCTCCCAAATCTCTCCTGAATTAGAGTCGTACCCCGTACTGTCTCTCCACGGAAAGGTTGGGCGCTTTCTCTTAAAGAGTGAGAACTTGAAGGCAGGCTACTCAGTCATCTCTCAAATACCGGTGACCAAATGTGCCTGTCCCCACGTGGATTTCTTCTAGGGGGCTGGAGCACTGTCCACCTGCGGGCACTGGAATCTCCAGGAGTTTCTTCTGCTCACCAGACACAGCCCCATCACATGAGCCACAGCAGCCTCATGCTAGCTTAGGGGATAAAGGCCTGCAGGCTCTTTTCCTTATTTTTAAAGCAAATTGCTCTATTCCCTCTCGTGGCTTCAGCAGGTGGGTGTTGGGGAGGAATTTGGCTGTGCGGGTGTGGGAGCTAGACGCCCAGTGTGGTGTCTGGGGAGGGTTGATGCACAGCAGCTCTAACGTGCTTAGAGAGTCAAGGCTGGCTCGGCCTTTGGAAATCCAAATAATCTTTAAATGCCAACTTTATGCTTCGTAGTTATAGTGAACCATTCAGGGGTGGCTGCAATTTAGGAAATTATATCACTGCACTCCGCAGTCCAGTTAGTGACCCATTAGCTAAAAGCTGCCCTGAGTGTCCACAAGCCCCCATTCTCAAAGCCCCTTCAGGTGCCCCACTCCCTTTAATTCTTTCAACATCTAGGAAAAAGACGTCGTTCATACTCTATTTTACAGAGGCATAAATTGAGACCCAGATGGTGGTGATGTGACTTGTCCCAGGTTATGCAGTGTGTGAGGGGCTTTCAGAGTCCCAGGCCTAAGGTATCCCCACTGGGTTACACTGACACACCCAAGAAATGCAAACTAGAGTGTGTGTGTGTGCATGTGTGTGTGTGTGCATGTGTGTGTGTGTGCATGAGTGTGTATGTGTGTGCCTGAGTGTGTGTGTCTACACATGTACCTTTACATTCACTTGGGGATGGCTGGGATCCTGTCCAGTGATCTACAGTCAGTGCCAGTCCCAGAGTTCCCTGGGTAAGAAGAAAGAGAAGTTAGGAGAACAGTGGAAGGAAGCGGTGTGACCTACACTTTGTAAAGGAAGCAATATGATTCCTCCTGGGAAGTCGGTTGTCTCCCCAGGCTTGGAATGGAAAGCAGCCTCCAAGTCCCTTGGCATCGAGGGGGGCTGCTCCCTCCCCACTCCCCACTGTTACCTCTGGGAGGACCTACCCCTGGCGCTGAGGGGGCCTTTGGGGTTATTTGATAGCGGCAATCCTCCTGATTAGCTCCTCTCCAAAAAGCTCCTACTTGGCTGTGGCCTGAGCTCTCTCAGGCTTGGAAGAGGCTTTAGACAGCAAGCACTTCAGTCTACGTTTAGTGCAATAATCTCCTATTCAGCAGGAATTCTCAAAATTTTTCTCAGAAAACCAGTCCGTTTGGATAACTCTTTGATAAAATGGGGATACAGCCTCCATAATTCACCAGTTTAGGAAATTGCTGGATACCTACCCTCCTCTGAAAGAGTCACAGTGAACTTCGGCATACAAAGGCTCTGAGAAGTCCTGCAGCAAGCAAACCAGTTTAACATTGTTAAATTATGGTAAGACTAATAGGCTTTTATATAGACACACTTTAATCATCTTCAGTGACAGGAAGCCCCCATCACATTAAACCTTTCTTCCCAAAGTACACTTACAGTATATGTCTTTGGGCCTATATATTTTAATTTCTCTTCTGCTTGAAATGTTCCTGGAGTACAAGAACTATATCCCCCATTATTTATATGACAGCGCACGACATATAGAGATGTTCAGTACTGCTCTTTCCAATAGGACATCTAACGAAACTGAAATAATAGGAAGTGGCACAGTCTAACTGCAGAGCATAGTTAATGAAATTAGGGTGTTTTCTTGTTAGATCACTATAACTCTTAGAGTTGAGATGACCTAATGGGAATCTACCTTTCTGCAATTCCCAGCCTGATCTTTCTACTTTCACTCTATTTCCTTCTACTGTTTAGCTGAATATCTTCAAGAAAGTAGTTTAATGGTAGCGAAGGGAGTGGAAATAATAAAAATAATGGCTTATCCTTCCCCAGTTCAGAAAGACTTCGAAGTGCAGATGATTTTTCGTAGACCAACCCTTGGATGGCATTTACCTCTAACGAACTGACATACTCTCCCTGGTTCCTGGAAGCTCCTGCTCTCTCCAGGCTCACTGGGTGCTCTGTGGATTCCAGATGAATTATCTCAAGTGGCAAATATACCTTAAAAGGAGGAGAAGTGCAATGCGTCTTCTAATACCAGGGTTAAAATTTCATTTCATTCCTTGTCTGATGCTATTCAGGACTGTTATCTTCCTTCATGCTCAATAGGCAATAGAAATACATATGTCGGCAGAAAGCCAGGCTCAGACACGGTATCTAGAGAAGGTGGGCTGGAAAAAGGGAGTCAGTATGATTTGTGCTCCCTTCCTTCCTCTGCTCCTACCAATTAGAGAAGGGAGGGACCCAGCCCCCAGACCATAAATAACAGCTCGCCCCTGAAGGAATATGGCTTTGTTCACACTGGCTGCATATTCTATAGGTTTGCATCCTTTTCAACTCTTCCCCAGCACAGTTGAACAAATACGAGAGGAAACAGCAGGATGTGGATATTTGAGGTCTCTTCTTTCAAGGATTGGTCCAGCTAAACGCACGGAAGATAAAGCTCTTCCTAGCAGCCTCTTTCCTCCTATTCTGGTTCCCCATTCCTTACTTCTTAGGGTCACAGCCCTGACCTGCCTTCACCCATCGTCTTACACTTTTGCTTGATTCTCCACCCCCAAGATTATCAGAGCTTACCTGTCTTTCTGCTTCTTCCTTTCAATGTTCTCTCAACTAGACACACTGGAGAGGCTCTAGTTCACACCAAACCTTCAATGACTGGCAAAGACTGCCTCTATGTAAACATAAGAAAATGCCTAATTCAAAAGAAAAATATAATCTCTAATGGTAGATTCCCACAGGAGAACTCATGAGAATAGTTTCCAAGACCCTTCCAAGAGTGGCCAAAGGGCATCTCCCTGCATCAAATTTGATAATAAGATGATCCCTGACATAAATAATAACAGAATTGTTAATGGCAAAGTCTCTGGAGTCTGACTACCTGGATTGAATCTTAGCTCTGTCAATTTCTTACTGTGTGATCCTGGAGAACTTCTTAATTTTTTTCCACAAAATGCGGTGCAATAATATCACCAATGATATGGTTATCGCAAGATTAAATCAGTTAATATTTGCAAATGTTTAGCGCTGTGCCTAGCCCATTGTAAACACTCAAAAATATTACCTCTCAATACATGGATACTAAGATGAGGTCATGTGGTATACAGGCACATTTCAAGGACTTTGGGGTCAATAAAACTTGAGTTTGAATTTTGGCCCTTCTGATTACTGGCTGTGTGATGGCAACCAATTTATTTAACTTCCTTTTAGCATCAGTTTCCTCACTGGTAAACAGGAATAATTGCATTTCGCTCATTAGCACTGTTGTGAAGGTTGAAGAAATCATGTGTTTGAACATACCTTGTAGCTAGGAGGCATCAATAAATATTTGGGGATGGGGAAAACATCCTCTGAGCAGATAGCTTGAAAAAAATGACAAGGATTCTTTGGGGCATTTAGATGTGTGCATTTCAATAATGGACTTGCTAGTCGCTCTGTCCTGAGGCTATCTATCAACTCTTATAGCACTTCTGTGAGGCACAGAGCAAATGTGGATAATGGTGTCTCGATTTTATTAACAAAGTGAGTGTCCCAAGAACCAGTCAATATAGCACAATCAAATACAACTCCAGACAGGCAGATTGCTTCCTTCCTCTAAAGCAGTAGTTTTCAAATTGTATTTTGCATTTCACTTTTTCAAGAAGGATCTAAAATAGGGCATTATTATAATATATAAAATAGTAACATTTCTTGGAATGAAAGTGGCTAGGGTTGTGTCTGCTCTGTTTCTCCTTCATACCCCGCGGTGGTGTCTGCAGTACCTCTAAGGAAATCTAAGGCTCCGCAGGATGCAGCTTCAAAACCAATGCTCTAAAGCCATGAAATTTTCTTCAGACTCTTACAATGTGCAGTATGGATTAATAGTGATTTCCTACTGTCTTAGATTTATTAAGATTAAGTCATGTCAGACAAACCTCATTTCCTACTTTGACAGTATTCTCCAGGGAAATGTAGTGAATTGGTATTTCAGGAAGGCATTTTACAAAGCCTTTTGTAATAGCTGTATTGGAATGACGAAGAAGTTTACACTGAATACCAGTAAAATTAAGTGTATTAGTAAGTAGATGAACAACTATAGCTAACAGGTGCTGAACAACTAACTGATCAATGTCAAGCGGCAGGCTGCCAGGACACATAGGACACTGGCTGTGTCCTGTATCATTAAATATCTCCATCAGCAAGTTGGATGAAGACATAGAGATGACACTTACCAAATTTGTGCATGACATGAAATTGGGAGGAAAAGCAAATTTATCAGGTGATCGAATCCAAAAAGATCTTGTCAGGCTGACGGAATGGGCCATATCTAAGATAATGGAATTTCACAGGGAAAAAAATGCAATATTTTATAATTAGGTCCCCCAAGCAAATTATTCAAATATAGGTTTATGTCATATCTTATGTCAGATTCAGGTATAATCTCTCTAACGGCAGGAAGTAGAGGCTCTTTGAAAGAGTCTTTCAGGTAGATTTGAGCAGTAGATAATGGGATAGAGAAAAAAGGCCAGTGCATTTAGGGACAAGGTGGATACTGCAGGGGAGAGCTGCAGGGAAGTGGGGTGGGTCAGAGTGGGTAAGTATTCCAGTGAGAACAGAGACAGGGGAGCTACATACGTAAAATAACTCTTTCATCCATTCTTTCTGAATATATTCATCATGAGGCCAGAGAGTATGGCTTTTAAGGGCATAGGCTCTAGATTCAAACTGTATGAAATTCAAAATTGGCTTTGTTACTTCCCAGCTGTGTACCCTTATGCAAGTTACTTCTCTGTGTCTCAATATCTGCATCTATGGACTATATTTGTAACTATCTCCCTCACAGGGTGATGGTGAGGATCCAGTTCCATTGGGCTTATGTAGTATTTATTATTTTGACAGTTTTTCACTAAGTACACAGCCTGATTGAGGAGGAAGAATGAGATACATTACTTCTTGTGAAGAAAGGCTGATAAGGTTCAAGCAGAGTATCCCATGCGGGAGGTTCCTGGAAGCTTAGCAAGATAGTCACAGGAAAAAGACAGAAAGCCAGGAATCAGAACTGCATAACATGGAGGAAACTGGACTGGGGGACTAAAACAGAATCTAAGCAATCAAAAGAAATGCAAGGTCGGAGTCCAGCTAACAATTGATGGGGAGCCTGAGATGTTGGGCTGCTGTTCTTTAAATCTCCTGTGTTTGAGATCTGGATTGATTACAGAGGCAAAATCAGGGTGGAGACTGTTGTAGGGTCACACGGACGCTGCTCTGAGGAGCAATGGGGGACAGAGGCTGGAAACTAGGAAGGGCCTCACAGATTGGAGAAGCAGAGCTTGTCATAGCAGGGCAGCAAAAGAAGACAGAAAACAAAACAAAGCAAAACAAAACCAAAAATACAAACTATCTGTTTTGCTGGTTGTAAGTTTCCCACAAGTTACAAGAGTGAGGTTCCCTCTCCCTTTTATAGTATATAAAACAAAATATTCAAGAGTGCTGCATTACTATAAACCAGTCAGGCAATCCCCTAGAGTACTGTCTAATCATTGCATCCCATTTTTAAAAGGTTTGAGAGGCCCCAGGTCGGCTTGGAGGATAATATTACAGGAGCCCATAATATGTGAGCAAACAAAATAGAGCTTGTAATGTCCTTGTGGGGAACCAAGGCCATGTCCGTACATGGGAAGAAGACCTCTTAAAATATTTGCAAGGCTGTCTTCTGAAGGAAGAGTGGCTGATCCTTGCTCATTATGCTGCCAAGAACCAGAAAATGGAAGCTCCAAGAAGGGAACAATGCAATGGCAGAGATGCAGGGCTTCGCCTGGGGAAGGGCATACCTCCCACGGCTGGGAAAATGTGCTCAGGAGTATTCCAGCATTGCTTGAATGGGCTAGACGGAAGTGTTGAAAACCTTTCCCCCAACATGGCATTCTATATTTCTATAAAAACTACTATGAGACAGTTGAGTGAGCCCCATGATTTTGGCATGCATCAATGCCATCTTTAGAATGGCTGCCCTGAGCAACATTTTTCTCTGCCATCTTCGCAGTCATTCCTGGGAAGCAAGCTGTAGTTCTCTGCCGAGCCAGGAGGTGGAGATGGCCTATAATATACCCAGAGAGCCTGCAGGGAGGGCAGCATGATGAGGTTGAGCGGTGGGCTATCTGTGTGGATTGGCAGCCATAAAGGAATCTGAGAGCTCATCGGCCACCATCTGTCTTCATTTTGCTAACCCCCTCTATTGGATGCCACAAGCAGCTCACTTCCTATATTTATAAACATCCCCAATCAGTCATTTCTCTGCCCGCTGTCACATATTTGTGGCATTAATGCTGGCTGCTTTATCACAGATTGGACTTCATTTCAGGCATAACTCTCATATACTGTGGTTCTGCGATCTTTATAGCCACATTACGGTATATGGCTGAGTTGTGATTACACATCAGTACTGTGAGGCCACAGACAGCGATTTGGCCCTCTCCCACCCACCTGCCACACCTGCTCTCTGAGGGAGCTATAGATCATGCTAGTGACGCAGGAAAATGGGATCTGCGAGGGAGAGAGAGAGAGAACAAAGGTTAAGGCACACACTCTCCAGGATTTAGGGTAGGCCAGGGCTGTTCCATAGGGCTGAGAACCCACAGAACTGTCTCCTATTGGCAAAGTGACCTGACAGATGGAGAGTTAATGGGAGGGGTTGGGAGTTGAGAAGGAGTAGTCTATAATTGAACTGACCTTTCTGGTTGCCCCTGATCTCAAAGCCGACAGTGGGCGGTAGACTTTCTTTTCTGATGTCTGAAATCAGGAATGTGAGTTAGCATTTCTTCGTACTCCCTTGCATCATGCTTGTCCCATTCATAAGATTGCTCTCCTTGTAGAGATGAAAAAAGAATCTTTTTTTTGTCCCACTGTGTTTGGGTTCTTGTAGCTGTCATGCACGGATCCCAGGAACCACAGTCACAGGGGAAGTCGCAAAAGTTCTCTCTCATGGAAGTCACAGTGGCCACCAAAAGGTCAAAAGTAAGAGCTATGCTTGGTCAGTAGACAACAAAAGAGCTTGGAGGCAGGAAGCAATAAATTTTAGGGAATTATGAGGCCCTGGGTTATTGCTAAAAGGGTGTGGGGTATGGGGTTTGCCACACTCATCTTCAGAGAGAGTATTTTTTTTTATTCTGGAATAAAACAGCTTTTTCAAGTCTTCTTGGCCATGGCTTCTTCTTACAACTCAGAGAGACAGAAGAGCTCTTTTCCCCTTGGTGGGCGGAGTCCACTGCTGTTGCGGGTTGCTGGCAGTCTTCCTGGCTCCTGACTGTCTTCCCATCTCTATTTTCCTCTTGCTCTCCAAATGTATAGATACTGTCCTTTTCCTCGGTCCCCAGGGAGGCATGGACCACAAGATATTACTGAAGATTGAGCGGTAACAGAGGAGAGTTGCTTCAAGGAGAGGGAGGAAGTCTAATAGAGTCAGATGACAAAATTACAACAAATTTAGTTGAAAGCTCCATTTGGATTTTACTTTTGATTTTAGGATCTGTAAAATAAAATGAGTGTTCCCATGAGCTGAGGGTGTTGGCTTTACAGGCAAAAAAGGGCTGAGCAAAGCAGAAACAGAGAACAAAAAGCAAATTGGCCTTTTTTCAGGGGCACTTTCTAGAGTTCGGACAAGGGGACTTCCCCGTTATTCTGACTCGGGCTGACCAGAATTGCCTGCTTTTTGGAAAACTGGTCCATTTCAAAGTTCGGTTTGATTACTGAACACTTAACACAAGTGACTCCATTCTGGTTTTGGTCTGTTCTGCCTGGGCCCAGGGCAGGAGACTGATCCCCTAAAATGGCCTCCCATGCACTTTGTTTAATAAGAGATTTCCGACTTCACTTCTGAAGCCCAGCACTTGCAGCCTTTCCCTGACATCCACACTCTGCTGGTGCCCTGATTCTTCCAATTCCAGGGCCCCAGACTGCCCCTCACTCTCCCGGCTCCTCTCAAGGGAAGCAAACTAGCTTTCCTAATCATTCTAATTTCCCAGACAGGGTGCCCTGCCCACAAAGGAAACAGGCTTTGCCATGACTATGCAGAGCTTTTTCATCCTGATGATCTCAAAATCCCCTTCTAGAGGGGCTCTGAGACTTCACTCTGCAGATCAAGAAGCCCACCAGTCCTCACCCACACGACTCCCACCTTCCCTGCCCCTGGGAGTCAGCTTTACCCAGACGAGTTCTGCTCCCAGCCTCTAGAATGCAGAACGGGCTGCTGCTTTCAAATCTACACTTCGGTGGAGTTTCCTATACTAGTGAAATCTGTTTTAAATGAACATCAAGAATAGCTTTGAAAGGGAAAATATGGACTCGAATCTACGCCGACTGGCACCAAGCGGCATGTGAGAAACGTGGGGAAAAAAAGTCCAGCTCTTCCTGCTCGTCAGCTGGGCCCTCCCCCTTCCGGAAAGCTAACTGTATGTAAATGAATCCCTTCATCTTTTTTTAGACTCATAGCAGTTGCTGTGCTTCTAAATTTAAGTAATATATGCTAAAGTTAACTTAGTTAAACTATGCTTTGGAGTTAAACTGCCTGCATTTTAAATCCAGGACTTACCACTTATTAGTTTTTATTTTTGTTTTGCTTTGTTAATTTTTTTTTAACTCTGGAGGAGTCTCCATGTTCTCATCCGAAAAAAAAAATATTATTTACTCCTGCATCGGTAAGAGGAGAAATCAATGGATGCCTTCAAAACACTTAGGACAATTTGTGGTGAATAGTTAACACTCAGTACTTAACAAAGTTAATACTCAATAAGTGTCAATGTCACATTCCCCACGTCCATTACTTTCCTGTTAGACAAACAACCCCCACGCCCCCTTCTCCCACAAAAAAAAAAAAAAAATCCAGCCCCTTCTGAGATTGACTGGTGTTTGGGGTAATGCCATCTCAGCAGAGCTGGGCACTGTGAGTCCCATGGTGTCCCGCTCTGTCTGCCATCCCTCTGCATTCAGGCTGTGGCTTCATGGCCTGTACTTTCTTTTAACTGAGGTTTTCAGGAAATCAAATAGAAGGGATTTCTGTAGGACGATGGCTCCGAATGCTGCTTGGATCTTCTAGATGTTCCTCTTTTCACACATGGGTAGTGTCTCCCTGGCTGTCTTTGATGATCCAAATGCGTCACTAACCTATTTCCACAGTGCTGGGGACGCTGTACCGGGAAGCTGCCTCTGAGTCCTCAGTACCAACAGAGCAGATTATGTTCCATGCTCTTCCAATTGGATTCAGGTGCCTAAGCTGAATACCAGCCTGCTGGCCCTAGAAAGTAGAGAAGACAGCCTCTCTGCACCTTGAATTTTTCACTCATTTCAGAGAAATTCGTAGCCTCATAGCAGTACCTTCCCCATCCACCTCCCCAATATACTGCACACATTTCATTATCTAGTTTTTTAGCTCTTGTGGCAAATAGATATTAAAATATTAAATCTGTCTAAGATATCTTTTTCATAAAATATTAAGAGAAAATGTCTCTGTTAACAATGTTTTAACATAAAATAATAAACAAACTGCTGTAATTGGGTATTTTTCTTCTGAAGGTCATATGCCTCCATAAAAATCACCCTGGCAAGTGTGCAATTCAGAAGAGTAATCACGCCTTACCTTCAGACACTGTGCTTTTTTGTGTTCAAAGAGCATTCTTTAAACATTAATTAGTTATTCCACCAAATATCCTAGGAGGTGTGGATTAATATCTGCTAAACACAGATGGTGACTCAAAGGGAGAGGGAGGCTGAATCCTGCCTCATATCACACAACAATTTGGAGGCAGGACTTTTCAGTTTAATCCTTGTGAATGGACTAGCAATAAATCACAAACTGGGGCAAAGGAACCAAGGAGTATTTATTCTAAATTTCTTATGGATTTCTTCTGTTCTTGGATTTGTATGAAACCCATAGATGCACCCCTGAGAAGTGCCTTCATGGATATGAGTCCACTATCAATGGACCCCTTAAATCAGAGAGTCACTGTCCCAAGGGTCTGCACCTAGGCACTGTTAGAATGAAGCTCTCTCCTCCTGCCTAACAAGATGGGGACTACTTGCTTTTGAGTCCATTTTAGCTACAAGTGATGTTTTATGAACAGTAGAAAGAAGAGACATGCTGGCATCTTCCTGGGATCCTAATACACTAGGACTACTACAGGCAGAAAGCTCAGAGGTTAACTGGCTGACAACCCTCTTTGCTGACACCCACCATCAGTGAGTGTCTCTCGGTCCCTGCCCTGTGCTTTTGCTAAGGACTTACGATGTTCCCATCGCATAAAACCACTTGCAACCATTCCCAATAATTGCAGCGTGAAAAGTGAGCTGATCAGCATCTGACTTTTATGGCCGGCTACTAACCCAGCCAGCATTTTCTAATAATACTTTGCCTTAATATCCCAGGATCGCAGAGCAATTTACGAAGATTAATTAGAAGCGCCTCAGAACTCTCCTTCTTGGTGGAGGCAGGGGCGGAGGCCATGAGAGGGGAGTTAAATGAGCCTCCCTGGAGTGTGGGAAGTGAGAATTTTAAGTGAGGGCTCCTCTGGTTCAAGCCAGAACTATATCTGAGAATAAAACACTGGGTCCCATTAGTAGTCAACAGAGAAACAATCTGTCATCTGATATTCCAAAAGGATTCAATTGGGAGGAAGTAACTAGCCTGTATTTGTTTATTTTTTATTTGAAAAATGACGTAAATACCCAAATTTGTTACCACCCCTGGGATTTCGGCAAGATGCCCAAGATATCTGCAATTTTGTGAGATTACAGCTTGTGTCACTCTGGATGGAGCTATTTCACTCCTTGCCCTTCAGTGTCCGCAGCCTGTAGTCTCTGGTTCCCCGAGAGGCTGAGGGCGAGCTGGGATCCATGTGACCCTTTGATGTCTGATGGGACGGAGGCTGGCCCTCTCCGGGCCTCCCCCTCTCAGTGCTGCATTGGGCCTGGTGCTGCCAGGATCCGCTTGGCAAAGAATAGGGAACGATGGTGGAGAAAGGACTCTATCAGGCCATTGAAGAAGCGCAGCTGCTGAGAGGCCAAGGGGGGTGCAGTGGGGGGGAAACTGCAGTGACGTTCTGTTTTGTTCTTGCAACCAAGGCACAAATTAAGGCAAAATTAGAGACTTTCTTTGGGCTATTGGACGGATGGGAGGAGGAGGAAGACGGGGAAGCAGAGCTTTTAAGGACAGCAATTTGAGAACATCTGAGACAAATCTGTGGCTGATTCTTTTTTTGTGTGAATTAGTTAGTGACTTTCTTTTTGGATTCCGGAGGGGTTTTTCCCCCCTTCCTTTCCCTTTTTGCACCATGCACATGTAAATGTGATTGAGAATTCTTTCGTCAGATCTGCTGCCTTGGCAGCCTTCCTGCCAGCTGGCCTGGCTGGGGGAACCCACGCTGGCGGCTGATTGCGATTGACAAGTCAGGGCTTGGTGGGAGGAAGTTCGCCATGGGAGACACTCCTCAGGCCCTCCTTTGGGGCTTAGTTCCTGCAGGAAAGGAGGGTAGAAGGGACCCCCCAGCAGGACTGAACTCCTCTCTGCCCGCAGAGGGCGCCCAAGCCAACACCACCACGTTGTGTGACCATATAGCAAGCACAGTCGTGAGCGCAGAGGGTGGCTACTCTCGCTGGGGCACCATCTGATGCAGAATCACTGATGCCCAGAGTCGAGTAGATTTTGAAAGGCCATGGAATTTACATCCTCCTTCCCTATCTCATTTCATGCCTCTATGTAGGGCATTTCATCAAAACACCGAGATAGAAGTAAGTGTAAAAATCTTGCCTGCCCCAAATGGTTGTAGTATGTGGTTTGTCCTATTTTTTGCTTCTCTGTTTCAGCTCATTTTCTCTTTGTGTCCCTTCCTTTTTCCCCCTGTGGCTCCAGGCCATGTTGATTTGCTAGTGTTTTTCCTTACCATCTTTCCTTTCCTCTCCCTGCCCACGCAGATTCTCACCAGTTTGCCAGAACCTCACTCAAGGCCCACAAGTTCTCTCTGCTCACTAAATGGGATTGTGTTTACAACTGTTGAGCACAGAAACTTACCTGTCGTAACTGGTCTCTAAAAGGCCAGTGAAATTACACACTCTCATAGGTAATCTCATGTGTGTGTATGAGTGTGTTAGTCTTTTAAAACAATATTTTAGTTTTTCCATTTTTTTTTTTTGAGATAGGGTCTGTCTGTCACCCAGGCTAGAGTGCAATGGTGCAATCACAGTTCATTGAAGCCTCAACCTCCCAGGCTCAAGCAATCCTCCTATCTCAGCCTCCCAAGTAGCTGGGACCACAGGCATGTAGAGACAAAGTCTTACTATGTAGCCTCATGTAATCCTCTCCTCCTTGAGTATGGGCTGTGCTTATTCTATTAATCTTTACAAATAGAATACAGCTGTGGTGATGGGATGCCACTTCCACAATTAAGTTACAAAAAGCCCATGGATTTCCTCTTGGGCAAGTTCTCTCACTCCCTCTTGGATTACTCACCTCAGGGAGCCAGCTGCCATGTTGTGAGGAAGCCCTGTGCAGAGACCCCTAACCTGCTAATGGTCATATGAGTGAGCTTGAGGCAGATCTGCTCCTCCTCCTAGGCAAGACTTTAGATGAGACCACAGCTCTGGCCCACAGATTGACTGTAACCTTAGGAGGAACCCTGAGCCAGAGGTACCCAGCAAAGCTCTTTCCAGATTTTTGACCCCAGAAACTGTGAGATAATAACAGTTTGTTGTTTTAAGCTGCTTTGTTTGTTACACAGCAACAGATAATTAATACAATGGGTTTTCTATAAGATTCTTTTCTCCTCTTAAGGTGCTTTAAAGAAAAAGACGGTTTTCAAAAAGAAAATAGACAATAAGCTTCAGCATGAAGAGACTGCTTTTTAAGTGTTTTCAACTCTTTGGAAAGAACAATCTATATCACTTATCTCACACTAATCATTTCTGAACCTAGAGCAACTTCGGCTATTGAAAGGTATCAGGCAATCTACTACATCAGATTAATTTTAGTTAACTTAAAAAATAAGTGACGCTCAATTGGGAGGCTGCGGAGCAAGCAGAGTACTCAGAAAAGAGAAGGACACTAACCAGTGCTAACTACACCCAGTTATTACTCCACATGACTTGCATTGTATTATCTCATTTCATTTACCCATTCATGCTCTGGAGTAAGTTCTGCTATTATCTCCATTTTACAGATAAGGTAGCTAAGGCACAGAAAGTTTAATTACATTTCCCAATGTTGTATAGCTTTGATAGGCTGAGGTGGGCAGATCACGAGGTCAGGAGATCGAGACCATCCTGGCTAACATGGTGAAACCCCATCTCTACTGAAAATACAAAAAATTAGCCAGGCGTGGTGGCGGGCGCCTGTAGTCCCAGCTACTCGGGAGGCTGAGGCAGGAGAATGGCATGAACCCAGGAGGCGGAGCTTGCAGTGAGTGGAGATTGCTCCACTGCACTCTAGCCTGGGTGACAGAGCGAGACTCCTTCAAAAAAAAAAAAAAAAAAAAACGGCCTTACTTCAAAGTCCATACTCTTGACCACAAATTATTCTGCCTTGCCATTTCAGACAAATTCAAATTATTAAATATAATCCCACCTTAGAACTCACAAATATTGGTTAATTGAAAAATTGCTGAATAATATAGATGTAGAATGAAATTGATACTATATTATATATTTTTTAATTTTATCCTATATAGGTAAAGCTTATTTCACCAGTCATAACACACACCTGCGTGAGTGGAATTGTATCTTAAATGCTGCACTGCACCCAGTCCAGGACTGTATTCTTTCATGACTGTGCATCAGAAACAATTGGAAGAAGTAAGTAAGACAGGGGCCAGCACAGAGAGAATTACAGTAGTTGACAGCATGAAAGAAGAGGTGGTCAGAGATCAAAACAAGTTCAAGGCTGGTGGAATACAAAGTGAGGGAGAGAAAAACCAAATCATCATCTTTAGGATGAGGCTGATGAGGAAGAGTGACCCATAGCTGAGCAGCAAGTAAGTCAAGGTCACAGAAAGACAACTAGTAATAAAGCATGACCCATAGCGGAGCATCAAGTAGGTCAAGGTCACAGAAAGACAACTAGTAATAAAGCATGCGTGGAATGCTTGCTATGTGCCAGGCACTGTTCTAAATGATTGTCATGTATTATCTCCTTTAATTTTCCATCACCATATGAGGTGGTTACTAAAAGCATCCCCATTTCACAGATGAAGAAACTGAGGGACACAGAGATTATTGTTAACTCCCAGCCACAATTAGCAAATAAAAGGGTTAAGACACAATGAGAGATCTGCTGCAAGCTCACTCAAATGACTGTTGGCAGGTTTTGGTCCCTTGCCAAGCAGGCGTCTGCACAGGGCTTCCTCACAACATGGCAGCTGGCCACCCCCAGGGAGCAACCCAAGAGACAGTGAGAGCTTGCCCCAGAGCAAAGCCACAGGCTTTGTATAACTTAATTTTGAAAGTGACATCACATTATTTCCAAGATGGCCTGAAACAAAAATCCTTTCTCTTGACCACTACTGTAAATTTTCTTGGCAATATAGTTTAAGTCAGTACTAGTGTGCCATAGTTATGAAGCAAATTTGAATTAAGGAATGGGGATATTTATCTTTTGCTATGTTTTATAGATGCTGGATCTGGGTAGGGCAAGGACACAAAAACCAGTGATAGCCAGAGGGATTTGCCATCTTGGTAACTTGATTCTACCTAGAACCAAAACAATCAAAAGAAAAGGTCTGGAATAATTATTTAGTCCTGCTATAATTTTACTGAACATCAAATTTTTAACACTTGTAATCAACCTACTATGGGGAATGGCATCAGGCTAGTTGAGTATAGAAAACTACGTCAGACAAGGTCTCCATCTGCTTATGAAGACATTACATGTAAATATTAACTCTGGGCAATGTGTACTTATTGTTAAATGGGGTAAAGACATTAACTGCCGGATGATTCTGAAAGAACTCACTGTGCGCTGGTGTGCTGTGATTTGGGTTTTGAACAAGAGAGAAAGAAAGAGAAATGGAGTTAACAGGTGTGGCTCATGCAATGTGAAAGTGGAGGGTTTATATGGGAGAGTAGTGGGGCCTCACGCTGCAGAGGACTCATGCCTGAGCACGCTAGGGGAGAGGCTGGTTTTCGTCCTGTAGGTTGTGGGTGGACACTAAGGTTTGTGAGAAGACAGGTGGCATGATAAATTAGCATTTAAGTCAGATTAACACAGCAGTTATACAGGAAACCATGCCGTTGTTAACCTGGAAAAATGTGTGTGTGTGTGTGTGTTTGTGTGTAGGCTCTGGTTGCAGTGGGAAGGCACGAGGCTAGAAGTCGGAAGACCCAGTTTCTTGTAAATATCTTACTATTAGTAATACACGTGAATTTAAGCAGGGCTTTCTTCTCTTCCCTGGGACACACATTCTTCATTATAAAGTGATGGGATTGGAGACTCTCCTGAAGTCCTCCCAGCACTAGCATTCTGGATTTTTCACACTGTCATCCGCCTCAATTAGTGCTGTAATTAAAAGCTGACTACAGGTCCATTCTCCATCCAGAAACTGCAGTCCAGGGCTTCTCACATGAGCTTCTGCAGAGCCAAAACAACCCCGTCCTCTTCTTTCTTACACATGATGATGAAACCAAAGTGTTTTCCTCCTCTCTGGCTTATTTAACCCCAAATCATTATTTGTTCTTTTGTATCTTATGCCTTTCATGTCCTGGGTTTGAATGTGGTGTGTACATGGCAGAGAGGCACCATCCCACCCCTTCCTCATTACCTTTGTTGAAAAATGTTCATGCATCCACACATACACATGTGCACACACACACGTGACACCAGGTCACTGCCTGGCCTCACTGCTGAGGAGACGAAAGCAGAGTTTCCAGGGCACTTATTGTGCCTCACCTGGTGTCCCTTAGCTGGAGGTGTGAGGCTTATATCAGGTAATACCGAGTGGCAGGCTTGATCCCCATGTAAGTAGTACATTTCAGAAAGTAGCAAAGAATATTTCTTCTGTGCTAAAACCCAACAAAGAAGCAAGGGATATGCTCTTCCCCAGCCACATGCCAGGATCCTCCTAAATGCAGTTACTCACCAAGGAACTGGAATGTTCTCACTCCAATGCTGGAGAAATGACTCCCAGGATAATCTGTGAATGTAATTTGTCTTTCAGTCTATTTTGGTCAATCTCTCCCCTGCACCCAGCCCTTGACCTTGCTGCTACTGGGAGGCTCATTCTCATGGAGAGGGGGAGAACCTCTGCCCCCTCCCCAGTCAAAAGTCATCTGTGTCCTTTCTGTTTTTAGAATCAAGACTGTCTGACAGCAGTGATGACCCCTGGGACTTGTGTCATAATTCAATTCCCATGGTGGGGGAGCAGGTGGGAGCAGAGATACCTGACGCACCCAGAAGTGGGTTTGCCCAAAAGCTGAGTGTTCATTAGACTGAAAACAGCAAACAGGTTGATACCAGAGGAGAAGAACCAAGCGGCAGGCTGGAAGGCCAAAGTAACAGCCTCAGAGTTTAAGAACAGGGGCAGAAAACAGTGCAAAGCGGATCCCAGAGATAGGGCCAGAGGAAGTGCTCTGGACTGGTCTCTGGTGTCCAAGCAAAGTGCTGAGCCAGGTGTCTCCTGCATGGCAAGAGGACAATTAGATGGCTTCTTAATATCCCAATATCAGGCCACTGGCAGCATTTACAAGTTCTTATAACAATAACATTCCTTCTGTGAATGCTTACTCATGGCCAGACACTGTGTAAAGGCTTTAGAACACTATCAAAACTCATCTGCATGGCAATTGATGTGAAGGCTCTTTTCCCCATCTTGTAGGTGAGGAAACGGGCTTCCTAAGAGAACTTATGAGACTTGTCCAAGCTGTACTTTATAAATGGTAGATGTAGGGTTTAACCCAGACCTGGCCCCAAATCCAATGCTCTTAATTACTGAACACAACTCCAAAGGGATAGCATGCGAGTGGATACCCAGTCATCATTTGGGCAGTGCTCAGTGGCCCTGAAGTGAGGTGGGCTGGAGGCAGGGCTGCACTCCCAGGAGAAGGGCTCCAGGTAATCTGAGGTGACAGGAGCAGCAAGCAGGCTGGATGAACGAAATGAAATCCTTGGGCGTAGTTTCAGTGCATCCATTCCGGGAGAGTCAGCAGCACTGATTCAGCCAGCGCTTCAACTTCTTAGGGAAATTTCTTGCCAGCTCAGCTGTTAAGACTCAAATTCCTCACCTCCTCCCAGCCCCCACTGCAGGGTTCTCTGCTCGCTGCTCTCATCTTCCTCCCATGTCACTCACTCATCGCAGAACCAGAAGGCTCAGCCAGCACTGAAAGGTCCCTGGGGAAAGGGGGGCCCTCCTGGGGGGCCCAGATCTGTAACAAATGACTTCCCGCAGAGACAAGCTGTGCTGTGCTCAGAGGCCCTGCTGGGGAGGGACGAAGCCTCCCGTGGGCCTGCTTGGTCTATCTGCTGCTGACAGTCCATGGAGCTGAGCTGGGGGAGATGGAAGGGGGGCACACCCTGCCTGCCCCCTGGGTTTAGGACCCAGCCTGCTGAGATTCGTCCCATCTGACCACCCTGCATGGAGATGCATGGATTCCCTGCCTAACAAGACTATCTACTGGTGAGCTGAGCCGGGTAGTTCCCAGCTCAAATGAGGCAAGGCTTGAGATTTGCTCCCCGAAAGGGTCACAGATAAAGAAAACCCCAACTCTGTTGCCTTCAGCGTGTCTTTCACCAGGTAGATAGGTTCTGTCAGTCACATGGAAGAAGCTTGAGAGTGTGGATGGCTCAGCCCTGCTCATCACAGCCACTGGGAAAATACCCAGAGCGCTAATGTGCCCACTAGCAGGCACCAGCATGAATGGGAAGGGGGCATTTCATTCACAGCTGAAATGTATTTCCCTGTGTCTAACCTGAATTCCTCCTGCTGCAAAGTAAACCTCCCTTCCCTTCTGAGTTTATTAGAGAAACAGTTCTTGTGTTATGCTCTGGGTAAGAACTACTCAGTTGTTGGAAGCCCATCCCACAGCCTCACCTGCTGGAAATCAGTCACCTCTTCTTTTCCTCCCCTTATACAAATAGAACACTTTTGCCCCTGGTTGGATAATGATGTTCCTCATAACAGGTTAAGTCAATGGTTAAGTCAGTGATGAGGGGTAGGAAACTATTTTTATTGGGCATCCACTATGCCCTCACCCCACTTAATCCTATTTAACTTAGTATTTGTCAAAGGATCAGAGGAACACCTCTGACTATGGGAGGCAGAATTACTGGGGCTCTGCTAAAAAAATGTGGTAGAGCATGCCGGGCCTTCAGGCCTAGACTGGAGTCCTCACACCGCTACTAACTGAGAAGCTTTCAGCATGTCCCTTCACCTCTCTGAGACTCAATGTCCTCGTCTGCAAAATGGCTTTGAGCAGCAGCTATATCCTTTTAACCTGAGATCCACGAGGTCTAGCCCAGGGCCTGGAAATCACGAACGCTCAGTAATGACTTGTTTAGTAAACAGGGCAGTGCTTGAATGATTCTGGTACAGATCATTCAAATAACATATTTAAAATGCATTACAAAGCTTGGCATATAATAGGTCTTTCCAAAAAAAAATAAAAAAAGCTAGTTTCTTTTGTCCTGCAGTAGTGATGAAAGCCAAGCAACCGGGACCTGAAATTTCCTCTCTCCTATTCACCTCCCCAACACAAATACACACCCCCCAAACACACACACACACACACACACACACACACCACAGTTCAAAGTTGATCTTTCGGGGCTGTTTCATCCTCCTTCCCCACTACTGCTTGCTCCCTCACTCTACCTGGTCTCCTTGCCAGCCCTGGCCTGCCACACTCCCCAAGCTGCAGCCCCCAGGTCCCCTCTCCCTGGCCCCTGCCTCCCCACAATGCTGGGCTCAGAGCAGATGTGCAGCAGCCTGCCATCATCTCTGATGCTGCCCATCCCTGCCAATCTCCGGCCACGTCTGGCAGCTGGAATTGCAATTCTCCTTGTTTACAATGCATTGTAATTGCAGACACAGGCTATGCTGTCACTTGTAATTTTATCTTGTCCTGTTCTCCCTACACACTCCCTTGCCTAAGTGTCAAGCAGTTGCCCTTGTGAGTGGTGCTACTGGCAGGAAATGTGCTCCAACATGCAGCAAAAAGCAAACTATTATTTGTTTCTCATTCTCTCCCTCTCCACTCAATAGATGAAATAGGCAAAGAGCAGTCCTGTCCCTCCTGCAGCCCCCACCCATCCCTACACCTCTCCTTCCCCAGTGCCATTAGTTCCTCTAATTGCTAGGTCTCCTCTTTCAGTTTGGATTTTGCTTCAGGAAGTCTGAAGATTACAGGGAGAATTGCCTTCCCTGCTACAGTTGTCTTTCAAGAAGTGAGGGAGCAATTGCCTTGCTTAGCTCTGAGCAGGTGGGGTGCGAGCATCTTCTGGAGACAGGCTGCTGGCTGGGAGTTCCCAGCCCGTCGTGTCAGGCAGGAAACTGAGCCTCACCAGGGTCCATGGGCTCAAGGCAACTCTGCCTGTGGATCTCAAACAAGCCAAGTGGAAAGGCTCCCCTGCCCCGCCCCCCTGCCATAGCATGCACTGTTCTAAGTGATTGACATGTTACCCCAGTTTTTCCCTATTAGAGCTTTGTAAAAGCCATTATTACCTCTGCTTCATAGATGAGAAAACTGAACCCAAGTGCCTAGTCAAAGGTCATTCAGCTGATAGTATGTGGGCAAAGCTGAGATTGAAAATTCACTCAATGTCGTTCTAAAACCTCTTGTATTTTGTTGTATTTTCTTTTGTTTTGCACCACATTCTGTGGCCTCTGAGGGTCATGTTTGTCTGTGTTTCTGGGCATATCAGTTTCTGCACTTGGCAGATTGCTTTATGATTATCTGTTTGTCTTCTGTCTGCTACTAGACTGTAAGCACTCTGAAGGCAAGGCCTGTGTTTCATTTTATTTCCCCCCTGTGGTGCCTGCACGGTGCCTAGTGGATCTTTTACATAGATTTGTTAAGATGAATGCATTCAGAGAGTCAATATTTGGTTAGGTTGCTCTCCAGAGATTGCTAAATTCTATGCACCAGCCTTATATAGTCTTGTTTCTGAGGAACATGGACGATTGTTTGCCTCTAAATGCGTAAGGATGATTATTCTAGACAAAGTTAGAAGCCAGGAAAACTCAGAGTATATATCTCATGACAATTGGATTCAAGGAAAATAATACACACTAATAGGTCCAATTTATTTGTCATTTATAATAATTTGTCACTGGGGAGGATCTGGGAAAGAATTTATGCTAAGTCCTGTAGATTTTGTGAAATCCAATACAACTGTCCTGTACCAAGAACTGAGTGCTTGCATTAGTTGAGTGTATTAGGAGTTGGTTCTCTTCAGCTCCTTTCCCCCAAAGTCTTATGTAACATTCTCATATTACATTTATAACAAAAGGAAAGTTTACCAATTTTTTTCAAGACAGGGTCTTGCTCTGTTCCCCAGACTGGAATGCAGTGGTGAGATTTCAGCTCACTGCAACCTCCGCCTCTCAAGCTCAAGTGATTCTCCCACCTCAGCCTCCCAAGTAGCTATGACTACAGTGCCTACCACCGTGCTCAGCTAATTTAAAAAAAAAAAAATTTTTTTTGAGATGGGGTCTTACTATATTGCCCAGGCTGTTCTCCGACTACTGGGCTCAAGCTGTCCTCTTACCTCAGCCTCCCAGAGTGCTGGGATTATAGGCATGAGCCACCATGCCTAAAAGTTTACTAATTTAATATTGGTAACAATTCTCCCTCTGATGAAAATATTGCAACATCTTGCAGGGAGGTTGAAGGAAGGAAATGAGCTCTGGCTTGTTCACCTTCATTGAGACCTAGAGAAGTTGGCAGGGAAGACAGGAGAGTAGGTCGCTATGTACTCTAAACATTGCAGTAATTTCTCCTCTCTTCCTCTACCGGCCCTCACATCCCTACTCAGCCACTCAGTAGCCGTGTGTCTTTAAGCCACTTGCTCAATCTCTCTGGGCTCTGTTCTCTTACTTATAAAACTGGTCTAAAGATCCATCTGCTTCATAATATTTTGCTGGCTTAAGTCATATAATGTATGCAGAATGCTTAGCCCAGTGTCTAATGCACCTGCGTCTTTAATTAAGGGGAAATTCCACATCATAGCTGTTTTGCCATTTGGGGAGTAACGACAGTGACTTGAAGGAGGTGGGATGGCGGTAGCTGAGTCTCAGCACGGGGCTTGCTGCTCTGTCTAGGGCTCATCCAGCCACGGCAAAATCCCAGGCGTGGTCCACCAGCGAATCACCTGCTGGGGTCTCTACCCTCCCTCCACATCACCATGTGCCTCCACCAGCTGAAGGCAACAGAAAGCTTTGATGAGATCCAATTAGGAACAAAGACTGTACATTCAAGAGGGCTGAGCAGTTCACACGGAGGGGAAAAAGACCCTGAAATTAGTGCAAGTGCTCAGCTTATGTATCCTCACAGGCTAAATAGTAAAGAAAGATGTGTCATTTAGTAGGACTGACTCCTGGGGGCGTTTGCCTCTCATCAGCTGAGACACTATTATTTTGCAAATGACATCTCCATCTCAAGCAATTGTGTTTCCCTCTTATTCTAAAACACACATAAATAAATGATATTTAGAGAGCTGCTGACTGTGGAGAAGGCTTGCCTCAGATGAAAGAAAGGAAGCTTGTATTTGCGGGAACGGACTCTTCACAAACCCCTGGGATGGGCTGTGTACAGATGAAGGTTTTGCATTGACAGAGAAGGCATATCAAGCTTCTGTGCCTCCTATTGGGAACTACTGAGGACTTTGGAAAATTAGAGGGATTTGTAGGAAGGCAAGAGTAGCCCAGGAAGACCTCAAAAGCAAACCCTAAATACTTCAGAGCAGATTCAGGGACAGAGCTAGACGGAGAATGGTTTACTTGTGTTGAACAAAAAGCAGTAGAAAGAAGCCAGGGGTTCCTGTCAACAGGACATGAAATACAGGAGCCCATGCCTGGATTGATTGACATGCTTTGTTTAGGAGCGAGGTCCTTTTGCAGTCACCATCTGCATGGCAGGGTGGAAGAATGCCCTGAGTCCTCATCAACATTTGCTAACAGTGTGACCGGGACACTGTTTTCCTTGTTTGTAACATGAAGCTAATACCTCCCTTGTGGCTGAAACTACCTCACGATATTTAGCTGGAAGACTTTCTATTAAACTCCGAGGTGCTGTTGACCTGACTTTTCATCCCCCCTTGATGATAGGAAACCTTGATCTCGATGCCTTCTAGTATCTTCAGTTCGATCTAGTGTCTGTCTTCCTTTTGTTGTCAAATTCAAGATTATTATTTAAGTGAGAGTCTATGGATCAGCAAACATATTTAGTAAAGAGTGAGACAGTGAACATTTTAGGCTTTGGGGACCATAAGGTCTCCACTGCAAATACCAGACTCTGGCATCACGGCATCGTAGGTAAACAAATGACAGTGGCTGTGCTCCAGTCAAACGTCATTTACAAAAGCAGGTGGCCGGCGGAATCTGGCCCAAGGCCCATAGTCTGCAGACCCCTGACATACTCCGTCTGGGTTTTCCTCCTCTGCCAACCTCCTCATGCCATCCCCTCTCTAGCCTTCCTTTCCGCTGAGCTAGGCAGGCAGTGGGGACAGCATTCATTTAGGGTTTGGGTAAATCTGCGGGAACAGGAAGCATGTCTAAGGACACCATGGAGGCCCCAGCCCTTTCCCCAAGCCCTGGAAGGTCTTCTACCTGTGTCCCTGTGTGCAGTCCTGTACTCCATCAGACATCCCTGGGGCTGGAACTCGGACCGATTCTCCCAGTTAATGTGATACTCAGCGTATTAGTCAGGGTTCTCTAGAGGGACAGAACTAATAGAAAAAAATATATATATATGAGTTTATTAAGTATTAATTCACATGATCACAAGGTCCCACAATAGGCTGTCTGCAGGCTGAGGAGCAAGGAGAGCCAGGCCAAGCTCCAAAACTGAAGAACTTGGGTCCGATGTCCGAGGGCAGGAAGCATCCAGCACAGGAGAAAGATGGAGGCTGGGAGGCTATCAGGCTCTCTTTTCACATTCTTCTGCCTGCTTGTATTCTAGTTTCCCTGGCAGCTGATTAGATTGTGCTCATCCAGATTAAGGGAGGGTCTGCCTTTCCCAGCCCACTGACTCAAATGTTAATCTCCTTTGGCAACACCCTCACACACACACCCAGGATCAATACTTTGTATCCTTTAATCCAATCAAGTTGACACTCAGCATTAACCATCACACTCAGGTTGGGCCGTTAGGAAACTTAGGGGCCCCTTTAATGCCACGTGGGAGGTTCAAGCTGTCTGTAGCACTTGCTCTGTCTTCCTCTTTCTACCCCTTTGTGTCTGCTTCTGTCTCTCTGTCTCTCTCCGTCTCTCCTCCCCTTTCCCCCTCACCCTGCCTCCACTGGCGCTGCTTTCCCCACCAGCTTGTCAGGGAAGCACCTGCAGAGGCTGTGCTCAGCAAATTCCAGCTGGGAAACACAATTCCAGCTTCCCACCTCCCCTGTCCATTTCAGCTTCCGGATTCTGGGCCAAGGTCCTCTTTTATCCTACCTGGACATATCAAGGCCTAAGGTGCACAAGTTCCTGTTCCTGTTTCCACTGCACTGCACTGCCCTCTACCCTTACCCCTGGGAAGGAGGGACCTTTGAGTGCAATGGTCCTGTCCCTGAGCTTTGTGCTCAGTGTCTCCACAGAAATCACCCCTTTTCAGGTGCCCCAGAGTGAGGGGGAGGCAAAAGCAAATGGAGAGAACATTCAATTAAAATCTTCAATTTCCTACCGTTGGTCTGTGGATCAAGGGAGTGCACATCTCCCAGCGCCAAGCAGCCGCTTGTTATCTTTATTATCTTTGTTAAGCCTTATTAGCTTTAGGAAAAGTTCACCCAGAAGAATTCAACAGAGTCCTTTTTGCCCAGGATGAAGAGAAGCCCATCAGGAGTCCATAGCCCATTAGAAAATCCCAAAGAGAGATCAGCCACAAAACTGGAAACGTGGCCAGTCTGAGTGTCCCAGGCCCCAGGGACAGGAGCCACAGTCCTCTAACCCTTAGGCTGGGGTCCAGTTGGCTCTGCTCCTTCAGGCTCCATGGAGGAGCAGGGCAAGGGGTCCCCTGGGGACTGAGCTCAGACCCTGCCCTCTCCAGGCTGTAAGGGGAGGATACAAGGATACAAGCGGACACCCAGTGTATGGGGACACAACTCACAGTTTATCAGAGGTGGGAGAATTCCCCTGACAATCACTCTTGCAAGAGATGCCTCAAGGGAATATTAAGGCTAGGTCACATTTTCAGAATTTCAGAAACTTTTCCAGAACTGTTTGATCTTCTAGTTGTGGTGCCAGATGGTAATGTTCTGGTGAATTTCCATGTTCCCAAGTGGAAGGGTTTGGAAATGATAAACAAAACAAAACCAGCTAACAACAACAAATCCTTTGCACTACACGCTTGTCCTTCTACGCTGTCCTGGTTATGTAGATTCTGTTAGTCAGGATTCTGTGTGGCTTTAACAAAACAAAGGTCTATTCCTCCCACACCGCACAGAGGGAGCACAGGTCACTGTGTGTGTCACATGCATGCACTCAGGGTGGGAAGCTCCCCTCTCCATTAGTCACTGGGGTCCCAGGCTGATGGGAACTCCACTGCATTAAAAGCTGCACCATCCGAACCCCTGGCTTCCACCAGCACTACAGCGGCAGAGAGAACTGCTGCTCTCTTCTCTCTTTCTTTCTTTCTTTCTTTCTTTCTTTCTTTCTTTCTTTCTTTCTTTCTTTCTTTCTTTCTTTCTTCTTTCTTTCTTTCTTTCTTTCTTTCTCTTTCTTTCCTTTCTTTCCTTTCCTTCTTTCTTCTTTCTTTCTTTTTCTTTCTTTCTCTCTTTCTCTTTCTTTCCTTCCTTCTTTCTTTTTATTTATATATTTCTCTCTCTTTTTCTTTCTTTCTCTTCTTTCTTTCTTTCTTTCTTTCTTTCTTTCTCTCTCTCTCTCTCTCTCTCTCTCTCTTTCTTTCTTTCAGACAGGGTCTTCCTCTTGTCACCCAGGTAGAGTGCAATGGCACAATCTCAGCTCACTTCAACCTCTGCCTCCCAGGTTCAAGCGATTCTCCTGCCTCAGCCTCCCTAGTAGCTGGGATTACAGGCATGTGCCACCACGCCTAGCTGCTTTATGTATTTTTAGTAGAGATGGGGTTTCACCATGTTGGCCAGGCTGGTCTTGAACTCCTCCTGACCTCAGATGATGCACCCATCTCAGCCTCCCACAGTGCTGGCATTACAGGCATGAGCCACCACACCTGGCCTGTTTTCTCATTTTGATGCATCAGCCCCTGAGTGCGCCATGCCCTGTCTACCCAGTCTCCAGCAGAACTAGTCACATGGCCCTGTATAACCCTGTATAACTTCAAGGGGACAGAAGGGAGAATCTGTCGGAGTGCGTGGATATTTGATGAGCAGTAAATGGCTCTGCCACATAGATCTCAGCATCTTTCAGACCCTGTTAACAGCTGCTTTAGAGAGAAACATTTTATTGGCCATATGATGTATCCATTCATTCATTCTAAATAATTATTGAATCCTTCTGTGCTAAATACATTTCCAGTCATCAAGGTCGTAATGGTGGGCAGGAGAGAACCTGCCCCTCCCTCGGATGGCAGCAACAATGAAATATTGTCAGGTGACACATGCTGTGATAGGCAAGGGACAGGGCACCCCAGAAGCACAGAAAAAGTTTATGTGCCAGGAGTATGTCGGGAAAGGCGTCCCAGAGAAGTCAAGGCTGCAGCTGACCCATGAAGAATGGTTGGGGATTTCTCCCAGTCAGACCCTAGATCTGTAGCAGAAAACACAAGTCAGGAATCCTGCCTCCCTGGGCAGAGTTAAACCCTGCGGGTGACCCCCTTCTGGAGTAAGGACAGTTAAGGAGTAGACGATATGCCCCAATTGTTATAAACAGAGACTGCCTTAGGCTGGTTGTTTTCCTTGCCTTCTCCAAAAGAGTACACATCACCTCTCCAAGGCGGCTCACCTCCAGGGGCCGAAGTTGAGCCACGTGGAGGAACTTGCTCAATCGGCTTCTGTTATAGGTATGAAATTATTAATAACGGGGATGTAGCTGTGCATGTTTGGACCCTCCTCCCAACAGCCCTCTCTGGGGAACTGGAGTGAGGGTTGTAGGGAGACACCTTGCTGTTTAATAAATAATAGAAGAGATTCATAAAGTGTCTGGGAAGCACATTCCTCATGCAGAAATGTTACGGAATAACACAGGATGAATAATAGAAAAGGTTATTGAAAAATTCATAATTTCCAAGTGCCAGTGAAGGGCAGCTCCTGTACAGTCTATTTGCCTGTAGAAAAGTGATTAAAATATATATTATTGTCCTGTCTATAGGAAAATGTATTATTAAGTGGATACTAGCGTGACATTTGAAAAATCCATTTCATTCCATTTAGCAGCAACGGGCTTTTGGCTGCTGCTTTGTGCAGCAGGTTTCACAAGCATTTTAATAAGCCATTTAAAAAACAAAAAGGGTATTTTAATTATGGCCCCCTGCCTCCCAGCCATGCTATTGCTTTGCATTTACAGGTCTTCTGCCAAAGAAATTTTAAAACATATAATGGGGAATGTAAATATCCTGCCTACGTTTAGTAGGTCCACTGCCAAGAAAGGAACCTGACCACTGGCCAGGAGGTACTTATGGGCTGCAGGAAGGTGGGATGGGAGATAGGTTTTCTGTCCAGACGCAACAAGAAGCAAAGCCTCAGTGTAAGAGGCCCATAACCCCTGCCAAGCCTTAAGTGTCACTACTCTTTTGTATAAACATTCACTTTTTTTTTTCCATATGAAACCAGGAGTTACTTTTGAGGTCTAATGAGAAACAGTCCCTATTTCTGAATAATGAATTGAGTCAGGATCAGGGATCATCTGATTTGCCCATCTGCTTCTTGGCAAAATGTATCTCCTCAGCTTGAAGATCATATGCCCAGTACTGCTTGGAGCTGGATTCTGAATAGATTCACGTTTGGAGTTCGGGATGGGGCACCTCTCCGTGCCTTGCTCAGTATTCAAATTCTCCTATAAGTTGGTTAAGGGCCAGGAGGCAGGATGGGATCTGAGAGGGTCGGGCCATGCCCTTTCAACCTCAACCTCTGATTTGGCTTGGACAGCTTTGTGGTCCAATTGTCTTTCGGGGAGCATACAGATGGACAGTGGTGGCAGCGAGGTCACCCCAGCAGTTGGTGTAGGAATTGAGGCAGAAGGAGCATGATGGGCCACAGCACCATCACAGTCCCAATCTCTTCTCTGCTAACTGCGTAAGTTTGGCAGAGTCACCTGACCTGTGTCTCTGCATTTTAATAATGAACAAAACCTCTTTGGGTTTTAATGACAAAAATAGAGCAATTTACATCACATCATAGTTTTAAACATTTTGTTTAAGACACTTTTTAATAATTAAATCATTTGTTTTAATGAAATCTCATTTGGAAGCAGATAAAATTGTTTCTCTAGTTGAAGAGGGATTAGGGGACTAAAATGCTCCCACCTCAAACCCCCTTCCCTCTCCTTTTTTTCTTTT
Source organism: Symphalangus syndactylus (assembly GCF_028878055.3). Taxonomy (NCBI): domain Eukaryota; kingdom Metazoa; phylum Chordata; class Mammalia; order Primates; family Hylobatidae; genus Symphalangus; species Symphalangus syndactylus. Next base: position 148,643,859 of record NC_072425.2, read on the forward strand.
TCTTTTTTTTAAGGCAGCCCCAGGAAGCCTGTAGCTCTGATTCCACAGGGATTCCTGGAGCACAGTACGAAAACCAATGCATTTAATGATATAGAAGGTCCCTTCTGGCTGCAAGTTTCTCAAGTTGAATTGTGGCCTATGTCTGACTCACTGGGATGAGAGAGAATGGCTTTTCTGGTCTCATTTTTACTCCTATTTATTTAGTCATCATATATTTATCCATTTATTCAACAAACATTTACTGAGAACTGCACGTGTTGCGTTTATTCTAGAGTACTGGAGTGAGCGCTGTCTGAATATGGATCATGAGCAAGACATACTCCTTGTTCTCTCTAATGAAGCAACAGGCACCTAGACAGGGTGCCATGTGGTTCAAAACACAGGAAATAAGAGTTATATTGGGGGCACAAACAGGTTTTTTACTAGTAAAAATTATGAATTAGGTTTAAAAAGAAACTAAATATCTCTCTAGTTTATTTTTTAGTCTACTTTATTAATTAAAAGTACTTATTTCCTCCCTGTATGGATGGCAGATTGCTACTCAGGCAGGCTGTACCAGGATGGTGCCTCAGCTGCTGAAATACTGAAATAGTTCATTTGGGTTGGTGAATAGATCCTGCCAAAATTCCCTGAATGGCCTTTGCTGTTCTGTTACCTTAAACCCACCTATCTCCAACATTTTCTTGATTCACCTACTCTCCTAAACTGTGATAGTAAGGACAGGGGTTTCCATCGCCATGCGGTGCGGTGTTCAGAGCCTGGACTGGGTGGTTAATACCAGTATCTTACCACTTATTAAATAAGTCGAAAATATCCTTCTCAAAAAGTCGGTCTCTATCAATACTTCCCTTCGATTCCAAGTTCCCAGAAGACTGGTTCTACTTAATATTCACTCCCCATAGAGTTCCCAGTGTTTTCCTGGCTTGACAATCAGATAGTGAAACTAACATCCCTCTTTGGCATTTTAAAATTGCTTCGGATTCTCTACACTCTCCCTAGGTGATCTCATTTAAATGGCATCTTTATGTTAATGACTCTCAAATTTATATCTTCAGCCCAAACATCTCTGAGTTCTAGACTCACTCGTCCATCTGTCTACTTGACATCTCCACTTGGACACCTCTCAGAAAGCTCAAACTTAACATCCTCCAAATTGAGCTCCCTTTTTATGTGATGCTATATATCTGTCCCCATCAATTGCGCCTATGTCAGTAAATGGAACCACCACTGACTCAAGAGCTCATGCTAAATGCCCAAGAGTCATCCTTGAAGCTTTTCTTTCACTTGCCACCTATATTTAATTGTCAGCAAGTCCTGTCAATTCTACCTGCAAAATATGTCTTGTAATCAACTTTCCTCTTCATCTCCACTACTGCCATCTTATTTCAAGGCACAAATGTATTTCTACTCAAAAACTAACCAGTCTCTCAACTTCTACTCTTGATCTGGCTCAATTAATATTCCATACAGCAGCAATGGTGATAATGTCGCTCCTTTGCTCGATCCTTTTAATCTTCCTCCATTGCAGTGAAATAGAAACTTCATTCCCTAGACTGTAAACCCTGCACCTATGTCCCATGCTTGCCTCTCCCCACTAACTCGGTGCCATTTATCGTTTTCTTCATGCTAAACCACATGGGTTCTCTCCATCCCTCCAACATACCCACTTCAGAGTCTTGACTTTATCCTCTCTCTGCTTAGGCCAGTGCTTCTCAATTAAAATGTGCGTATGAATAACTGGGAATCTTACTAATGTGAAGAATACCATTCCACAGATTTAGGGTGAGGGCCAAAATTTGCATTCCTAATAAGCTCTCAAGTGATGCTAACCCTGCTTGTCCATGGACCATAGTTTGAGTAGCGTGGCTTGAGTTACTGCTATCCCAGCTTTATTGCTTGGCTACTTCCTCCTCATTTAAAAAAAAAATCAGCTTGATTGAGATACAATTCACACAACTTACAATTCACAAGCTTAAATTGTGAAATGTGTTGGTGTTTAGTATATTGACAGAGTTGTGCACCTATAACCACAGTTAATTCTAAAACATTTTCAAGACCCCATGAAGAAATTCTGTACCCATTAACAATCACTCTTGACATTGTCCCGTACACTCAGCGCTGGGCAACCGTTAATCTACTAATGTTCCCACAGATTTGCCTATTTTGGACGTTGAATATCAATGGACTCATATACCATGTGGTCTTATATGACTTACTTCTTCCGCTTAGCATCGTTTTTCAAAGTTCATGTGTGTTGTAGCATGCAGGTTTCATCTCCTATTTCTTTTTATGGTCAAATAATATCCCATTGTGTAGATCTGCTACATTTTGTTTATCCACACATCATTTAATAGACATGTGGATTGTTTTTACTTTTTACCTATTATAAATAATGCTGCTATGAACATTCTTGTACAAGTTTTAGTGTAGATATATATTTTCATATCTCTTCAGTATTTGACCAGGAGTGGGTCATATGATAACTCTGTGTTTAAAATTTGTAGGAACCACCAAACTGTTTTTCAAAATGTGGCCACACCATTTGACAGCCACATCAGCAGTGTGTGAAGGTTCCAATTCTTTGACTCCTCCTCTATCCTTGTTATGATTTGTCTTTTTTTACTATAACCTTCCTTGTGGGTGTGAAGTGGTATCTCATTGTAGTTTTGATTTGCTTTTCCCTAATGAGTAATGATGCATATTTTCATGTGGTTATTGGCCATTTGTATATATTTGTATATCTTTGGAGGTAGGACTATTCAGATCCTGTGACCATTTTTTAAATTGAGTATTTGCCTTATTATTGAGTTGTAAGAGTTCTTCATATATGTGGGATACTAATCCTTTATTAACTATATTGTTCACAAATATTTTCTTCCACTCTGTAGCTTCTTTCACTTTCTCAATAGCATCTTTTGAATCATAAATTTTAATTTTGATGAAATTCAATTAATCTAGGTTTTCTTTTGTCAGTAGTGCTTTTGTTGTCATATCTAAGAAGCTATTTCATAGCCCAAGGTTGCAAAGATTTACCCATATATATTCTTCTAAGAGGTTTTTTTTTTTTTTTTTTTTTCATTTTAGCTAGTATGTCAAGGTCCATGGTCAAATTTAAGGTCTTTTTTTCTTCCTTTTTTTAGGGAGGAGGGGGTGGGGGAGTAAGAATCTCACTTCCTTCCTTTGTATGTGGATATCCAGTTGTCCTAGCATCAGTTTTTAACAAACTATTCTTTCCCCCGTTGAATTTTCTTGGCACACTTGTCAAAAATCCATTGATCATATACTATATATGTGAGGTTCTTTTTTCTGGACTCTATTCTATTTCATTGGCCTTTATGTCTGCCCTTATGTCAAAACCCACACTGTTTTGATTACTGTAGGCTACTAGTACATTTTGAAATCAGGAAATGTGAGGCCTCCAACTTTGTTCTTATTTTTCAAAACTATTGTGTCTGTTGTGGATTTCTTGATTTCCATATTAATTTTAGGATCATCTTGTCAATTTCTGCAAAAAAAAGGCAAATTGAGATTTAGATAAAGATCATGGTGAATCAGTCCATACATTTAGAAGTTTAACATCTTAAAAGTATCAAGTCTTCCAATCTGTGTTCACAGAATGACTTTTCATTTACTTGGGTCTTTTACATTTTCTTTCAGTAATGTTTTATAATTTTCAGAGTGGAAGTTTTGCAATTATTTTGTTAAAATTATCCCTGAGTACTTTACTCTTTTTGATGTTGTTGTAAATGAAATGATTTTCTTGATTTCACTTTTGGATTGTTAATTGCTAGTGTAGAAAAGTATGATTTATTTTTGTATATTTATTGTGTACCCTGCACATTTGCTGAATGTATTTCTCAGTTCTAATACTTTCTTAGTGGTTTCCTTGGAATCTTCCCTGTATGGGATTATGTCATCTGCAGACAGTGATAGCTTTAATTCTTCCTCTCCAGTCTGGATGCATTTTATTTATCTTTTTTGCCTAACTGCCAGTGTTATGCTGAATGCAAGCAGCAAGAGTGAACATCCTCGTACAGTTCCTAATCTTAGGGGGAATGTTTTTACTCTCTCCCCAGTAAGTATGATATTAACCCTGGGTGGTTTGTATGTGTCCTTTATCAGGGTGAGGATGTTTCTTTCTATTCCTAGCTTGTTGAGTGTTTGTATCATTTAATGTTTGAAAAAAATAAATAAAGGTGCCCTCTTCAATTTGAAGTCAGCTTCAATGGTTCCTTAGTAGAGAGCCCTATTCCTAACTGTCTGGGAGCCTCTTCTTAGACTATCTTCCCTGAGGCAGCTTCACCACCCCACTCTATTAATCATTGTTTCAGTTCTGTGCTTTCTCTTTTATGTTACTTATTTAAAATTGTAAATATTCTTTCACTATTCTTTTCTTTTTTCTTTCTCTGCCTCACTGCTCCCAAGGACAGCGAGGGACCAAGTTCGTCCAGTTCACTGCTGTGTTTTTTGTTTGTTTGTTTTTGAGATAGGGTCTGGCTCTGTCATTCAGGCTGGAGTGCAGTGGTGCCATCACAGCTCACTGTAGCCTCAACCTCCCTGTCTAAAGTGATTTGCCTACCTCAGCCACCCTGGCTCAAGTGATTCACCCACCTTCAGGCACACACCACCATGCTGGGCTATTTAAAAAAATTTGTTTTGTAGAGATAGGCTCTCAGCGTGTTGTGCAAACTGGTCCTGAACTCTTGGCCTCAAGCAATCCTCCTGTCTAGGCCTCCCAAAGTGCTGGGATTACAGGTATAAGCCACCACACCTGGCTGACTGCTGTATTTTCTGCATCTACCACAGTTCCTGGAATACAACAGTTGATCAGTCAATGAATATTTGTTAAATAACTGAATAAATAAATGCATTATTGATGTCCTAGGTAGATAGATACTGAGTGATTCCTCATTAAATAGATGCAGAAGAGACTGATGGCCAGTGACTGGACAGTGATGACAGTAATGGGTTTGGAAAATAGTAGAAAAACTTTTACAATGGAGGATTTCAGTGGCCAAGACAAAACAAAGTAACACATGGGAACTGACTGCAAAAAGTGTTCTGTCAAGGGGGTGGGCACACTCATACCCCACCTGACATCAGGATGTGTTGTGTTCAATAGTCTGAGTTGTTAGCAAGTACATTTTGTTTCTTTGTAGGTCAACAAAGAGCAAAAATAGCTATTAAACTCTCCCTGGCAGTCTAAAATCCTAGGCAATGGGCCAGCGTGCTTTAGTGAGTTTTCCTACCCCAGCACAAAAAAAAAAGGCCATGGTTTAAGAGACCACATGTGGCTGGCTAAATAGACCTCTAAATGTATCTTTATCAGCAGTTCATCTCATTTCTTTTACCACCCTGGAGTTAAATCTGTCCATTTCTCAGCCTCCTCCTCCTGAACCCACATCATGATCATCTAAATTAAAATCTGGTATGGGTTTCTGGGTAATCCCCTTCGATGCCCTGAGTACCGCAGGATCTGTGTGGCTCAAACCAAGCATACAAGTGCTCATAGCTTTTGAGCAGCTAAAATGGCTTTGTGTATCTCACACAAATGTCTGCATCACTTGCGACCAGCCAGGAGCTGGCAAAAAAGACACATTTATGGCTGGAGGTTTTATGAAATTGTGAGTGAAATTGCCTTTGAGGGTGGCTCAGGAGGCCCGAAGCTGCTGACCTTCTTGCCATTCTTTGTTCTCTCCCTCAGAGAGAAGAGGAATGGGGCCCCCGTGCTTCTCTGCTGTTTTGTGGTTATAGTCCTCCCTGTACTGTGTTTTGTTTGTTTGTTTTTATAATAAATCTTGCTTCAGTAGGTTATCCTTGGGTCACATCAGTGGCCAAAGTAGAAATTAAAATTTTGCATGAACAAGTAATAACTTCACCTGGGCCAATTAATCCCAATCATGACATGACCCATAATTGCAACTTTGTCATTTTTCTATTTCTTTCTTCCCTCAATGATGGCCTCTCCCTCCTAGGGTAGGGGAATATGTATGAAAGAGCTTGGGGTCAGGGTTAGCAGAGCCTGCCTGTAATGAACACTAGTTGCAAACTGCTAGACAAGCTGTGTGAACCCTCCAACACTCAGGCTTTTGTCTATAAAACAAGGTCTCTAATTTTCATGTAGCATTTGTTAAAAGAGAATTAAATTGATGATTGTTGTATGTATTTACCATCACTCTCCATGCTAGATTGTAAACTGGACTGTAGACTCCAGGAAGGCAGGTGATGATTCTATTTTGTTTTCTGTATTGCCAAACCTTGTACGCATGGTTTGATCAGTAGACATTTTTTTTTTAAACTATTATTATACTTCAAGTTTCAGGGTACATGTGCACAACGTGCAGGTTTGTTACATATGTATACATGTGCCATGTTGGTGTGCTGCACCCATTAACTCGTCATTTACATTAGGTATATCTCCTAATGCTATCCCTCCTCCCTCCCCCCACCCCACAACAGTCCCCAGTGTGTGATGTTCCCCTTCCTGTGTCCATGTGTTCTCATTGTTCAATTCCCACCTATGAGTGAGAATGTGTGGTGTTTGGTTTTTTGTCCTTGCGATAGTTTGCTGAGAATGATGGTTTCCAGCTTCATCCATGTCCCTACAAAGGACATGAACTCATCATTTTTTATGGCTGCATAGTATTCCATGGTGTATATGTGCCACATTTTCTTGATCCGGTCTATCATTGTTGGACATTTGGGTTACATTTTTGAATGAGTGCATGAGATGACTTGATAGGAAAGAACTCAGTGCTCAGGGTGACATAGAATAGGTGTTCAGGAAATCATCCTTCCTTTACCAGTTTGAATGTTTCTCAGATGCTTCATATCAATTGACAGTTTAGAAAAACCTCAATTAAGAAAGAAAGTTCTTTTTTTGGAGCTTTGTCCATGTGAGGAAGTCCCATCATTTCTTATGGTGACAGGCCTTGACAGCCTCATGCCTCCTGACCCCAGAGGCTGTGCCTTAATCAGATGTGCGTGAAGCCACGGCCCTCGATTCTAGGCCTTGCTCCTGGGAACATGTCCAGGGAACTAGTCCGTTCCGCCTTTCTTTTAGGCCTATCAATTATTCCTTGCTCTTTTTGTCTTTCTCTCTCTTCCTTTTTTTACATCCCCTCTCTCTTTCATATTTTCCCTGTCTCTATTTCTCTCTCTCTCTGTAAATGTATCCTGCTTGTAGAGCTTTCTCTGATATTTTCTGGCCCAGTTGGTTCATTTATTAAAGATAAAATATCTTCAGAGACACTGGATTCAATAGTCTCCTACAATGAGTTGACAATGAAGTCATGATGAAATATCAAACTTGGAATCTGGAACCTATTGGCTTTCCTGTGTTTATACTACTGACATTAGATGCAAATACTAGTTAAAATAATAATGTAAAATGTTTTCTTAAAAACCAGGGGAGCTCATTTATGGAAATAAGCCTATTCACATGCCCAAAAGTTAAAAGTAACAAAACTGGGGGCGCATGCGTCAGGGTGTGGACAGGAAACATCCACCACAGTTTTCTCTGAACCTCGGGAGGCTGAGCTGGGCGAAGGCTTGGGTCCTGCAGGGCTCTCTGGTTCTGTGCTCTGTATGTGAGAGATATGACTGCCAGGGTTCCTTTCCCTGAGGCACGCAGGCACTACCTTCCTGACAGGTTTTTCTCAGCCACACTGAGAGCTTAGGCCTGGGCTGCTTGAGATGGTGTTCTGTTTGCATTGTTATGCCTAGCTTAATGATAAGGCTTAGAAGGGTGGTCAAAGTCCTGTTATCAAAGTCATTTAAACCCAGACAGGACTGAGTCTGAGAGGATGCGCTGCAGGGAAGCACCTTGCCCACACTCAGTAATGGAAGCTGTGACCTAAGCCTTCTCCATCTCTTATTTCAATTTCCCCCATGTCTGCTTTCATACTGTGTGGTTTCCTGACTGTGACTCAGTCTGGGTTTCCATCGGCAGGCTTGGACTTAATCCCCAGAAGATCGAAGACGTCTTGATGGGGCAAGGCGCTGGAAAAGCAGGCTGTGGTTTGCATTTGAGCTGGATTTATCTCTGGTGCTTTTTGTATGAGTAACAATGCCAAGCCCTGGGTCTGACACTTAATAGATCCTTATTTGCAGAATGTGTAAATAACCTACTCTCCTTTATTCACTCCTCTTGAAGAGCCAAACATGCTTCTGCCTTCAACCCTTCTACCCAGTCCCTAGTTCACTTAATATAAATGCTAATTAGGATGTGGGTTTAAGGTCACTATTCCCTCTCAGGGAGAAGGGACCAAAGATAGGCTTTCCATCTGCAGAGGATGGCAGCGCTCAGGATGCCTGTTTTTCTTTTGCTTCTACCCCCTCATCTAGTAAAGAAGGTGGGTATCCCTGCTCTTTGTGACAGGAGAAACACATTTCTTTCTTTGAGTCATTTGCACAGTTCTGGCATAATCACCCTAGCAGCATCTTGTGGAAAACAAAAATGCAAAGGCACAGATGACTCCAGCTTCCCACAGTGGGTAGCCCTAAATAGGACACTTGCCAGTGGCACCAAAACAATCGTCAAACTGTCCAACAACGAGCCGGGTAAACTGAGAGAAAATGAACCTAGTTCAAGCAAACAAACAAAACTAGGGACTCCAGCAAGGGCGGAGTAAACGGAGCGCCTCCTCCACAGGGCAGGATGCCGCAAGCCCCTCATGGGTGCGGAATCAAAGGCTGTGGATTAAACCATGGCAGGAAACCCAGCTCTTTCCACCCAAAACAACTGCTGAACCAGAAGAGGAAGAAAGAGACCCATTAAAAACTTTGTTCCTGGGGCTTTTATTGGGGCTTTTGGCCCAGGGAATTCATTAGTAAATAAGTGCAGGATTCTTCTCCTATGTAGAACAGTGGGCTCAACCCAGCTGGGCAGGCGAGATCCACAGTTTCATTTAGAAGAAGACTGTTGTTCAGAAAGCTCTGCACCAGGAGCAAGGAGAGCTTGGTTTTAACCCAAGGTTACACACTGGAGCCAAGGAGCAGAGTAGATGATAACCTGACTTAGGGTTTAAGAGAGGAAGCATTCAGGAGAAGCTCGAGCCCCTGAGAAGTGTTCTAGGAGGCTGCGGAGCACCGGCAGATAGATGGCATCTGGGCAGGCAGGGGTAAGACCGCACAGGGAATGGAGGAGGGGGTGAGTAGTAGCATGAGATGAGGATGCCTGAATTGGTGGGAGTGAAACGTACGTGGGGATATGCTATGAAATGAACGCTGAGGATCCTAAATGCTGGACCAAGGAGTTTAGACTTGATCCTGACATCAGTGGAGAAATGCTGAAAGGATTTTAGAGCAGAAGAGTGAAATGAAAGTGGCATTTAAGAAAAATTGATCTGGTGAAAGCGTGCAGAATCGATTAGATTGGAGGCATTAGAGGTGGCCAGACAAAGACATGCTGATGTAAATAGTAGGATGGGAGCTGAGGGGCACCTGGACTGAGGTGTTTATGAGAACGGGAAAGAGGCGTGGAGGAGGGAAGCAGTTCAACATCCATCTCTGAGTGTAGGAAGGGGCATCGGGGACCAAGGAAGCTGAAGTCACGCTTCGGGTTTTTAGCCTTTGCACCTGAGGAGGGAAAAGGTGGAAATATGGTCAAGGAAATGTGAGTCAGGAAGAGGAGCTGGCTTTAGGAGGATGATGAATGTGGCTTTTCTTAAACTTGTTAAGTATGAGGTAACAGCAGGATATCCTAGGATAGGAAGGTAGAGAAACTCAATTAGAACTTGAGCTTCAAATAACACCTTGGATCTGTGCAGAACTAATTCCTGACTCCTGCATGTATGATAGCATTTTATAATCACACGCTACACGCTGCGTATGAACATGAATTTGGTAATTACAGGACAAATCCTCTGGCTCTCTGCCTCTCCGGCTCCTCTGTGTGGAATCAGATTGCTCTGGGACTGAGAGAACAATAGATCAAAGGGGAATCCACTTACATAAAGAAGGAGGAAAAGCACAAGGAAGAAAGACAAAAGATTTTTAATTCAAAAGGAGCTGAGGACCTAAACACACATTACTCCTATTGCTAACAGCAAGGAACTGGAGCTAGAAGTAGAACGGAACTAATGAGAAAATAGAGGCATTAGGAAGGAAGACCTCGTGCTGGAACTGGGCTGCAATTCGGTGGTGGAACAGAAGTTGCCAGAGCTAATGTAATGTGTGAAACGTGTCAACCAAGGTGAGAAAGACCAGACTTTCCCCACACAGAGCTACGGTGATTTACTTACATACCTGTGTTCGTGAGCACATGTTTCTGAAGATGGTCAGAAGTCAATTCTGAAGATTAATTGCTAACTGTGGCAGCTGTCCTTCAAGGATGACTTCAGGGACCCTCACCTCCTGGTACACACACCCTTGGATAGTTCCTTTCCACAGTCTGTGAATAATAGAAAATGGCAGAGGTGATGGCATGTGACTTCAGAGACCAGGTCATAGACAGTATTACCACATTTGCCTTCATCTCTGTGTCACTTGCATGGGGGAAAGCCAGCCACCACATCCTAGGGACATTTGAGCAGCTCCTCAGAGAAGCTTTCAGTCATCACCAGCACCAATTTGCCAGCCAAGTACATGGGCCACCTTGGAAGTGGATCCACCCACAGCAGTCAAAGCCCTGCCTGCAACCCCAGTCTACCTCTGACTTCAACCTCAGAAGTGACCGTGAAGCAGAAGTGCTCAGCCAGGCTGCTGCTGAATGCCTGCCTCACAGAAACTGTGAGCAGTAGTAAAGTGTTATGGTAGCTTAGGCTATGGCCTGATTTGTTATGTAGCAACAGATAACTAATACGCTAGTTTCACAAAATGTACTAGAACTGTGGAGAGTGCTCCTCTCAATTTTTAATGTGAAGAATATTTGGGCTGCTGTGATGCATCACCAATCTATTGAAATGTATGAATAAAATGTTTTCAGCCAAAGTCTATCCAAAAGGGTGCAAAGCCTCATGGAGGGAAGCAAAGCTCAGAAAAAGAAATGGATGCATATTAGATGTCAAACATGTGCTTATTGAGTTAAATTGAATTGAAATTGCAGACAGTTACAGATGAAGCACTTTACATTGTCACCTCACATGTTTATCAAACGCTGAACTACTGACGACAGCGTGCTAGTGGAAGGCTTCTGTGGTTAAACTTAGCACAGTGGAACACCAGTTTGCCCAGCCACACCAGTTGGAAGATGTGCTGCAAGGCCCCACTAAGAGCAGCCTCTCTGGCTCAGTCTCTGGGCACAGGACAGCAGGAAGCCTGTCCCCAAATCCCTACCCAGGTCCCTCTGTGGCCTGGTTGTCATCACTCCCTTTGCCTCTGCTGCAGGAACTGGCAGTTTTGTAATAGTCACAGTGCAGCCTCCCCTCATGTAAAGCAGGTGGAATTATCCATAGCTGCTACCATTTGAGGCAGAAGCCTAGTTCCCTGGGGCTGGGCACATTTGAGGACACTCCAGGTGTGCTGCACTTCTGTGTGCCTCCCTGGTCTGTCTTCCTCATTCAAGCTTCTCTTCCTCCATCCCCACTTCCCTTACAGAACGTTTTCCTTTTCCATCTAGCACACTTCTTGCGGGAAAGGGTGGGTAGGGAGCTTTTCCCTGGTGGCTGGCCATCAACCCTCAGGTCTGGGCACTCTCCTCGCCCTTGAAGCTCATAGGCCATTCCTACAAGCAGACCCTGATGCCCTCGCCACCCATCCCACTGACCAGGGACACCCGCCGGATTTCTCAGTTTGCCCAAGCCTGGGCCCCCACCCAAGGTCTCTGAAATCATATTTTACAATTATTCCAAAGCCCCCACGGTCCTCGGTGAGGAGCACATTTTTCTTCCAGCTGGTGCAACGAGGAGGCTTCAGCCCCCGGCCTCAGGTGGCTCCTTGGGACAAGCTGTCCCCCCTTTCTGATATTGATTCCCAAATTCCAGGCAGAGGAGGGAATCTATGATAAGATGGGCGCTACTTTCAAACCTAGTGAATATTATAAACCTACTACGACTCAAGCTCAACCGTCTCATTTTAAAATGGGACTAATTCCAGCTTCTGCTAGTGTGCCTTGCTGACGAGCCAGGCGCGGTGCTGGGAACATGGTGTGGGTGGTCACATTTCATCCTCACCCACCATGAGAGGTGGTGGAGCCAGCTCTCCTGGTTCACAGGAGACACGGAGCCTCCGAGAAGTTAAGTCACTAGCCCAAAGCCACACAGCCTGTAAGATCTGAGACCTTTTTATGCCCCACTCTCCTAAAGCTGGCGGGAGCCTGGGAACACCACGTACCTGCCTTGGTTTGGTGGCTGAGGAAACAGAGGAACCCTGGTTTCTGGCTCCTCACTCCTGGCTTTCTCCTACTCCCGGCTGCCTCCCTGTCTGTGAAATTCTCTTTCTACACGCAGACATGCACCATGTTTTTCCCTCTCTGCTCTGCAGAAAGCCTCACATAGTGGTGTCATAGAAGGACTTACGAGTAGCCTCTCAATACCTGGGTGCACCATGGGGCGGAGATGCCCAGTGCTTGCAAGGCTCACTGAGATCTGGGGCGATGGGCTACCGACAGCCTCGAACTAGAAGGAAAGACTTTAAGGAGCTGCCTCCCTCGGCGGGAGCTCCCTTCTCATGATCCAGAAAACAAGCCTCTAAAGAGGGACCGTGAGCACAGTGGACAGGGCTCTACTTCTAGGGTCATCCTGTATGACCTGAGGACGGAAGTGGTTCCCGTAAATGCCCAGTGCCCAGAAGGGCCATGCAGAGTTCAGAAGGAATCCTGCCCCATGCTCCATGGAGACCCACCCCTGGCTGCAGCTCTGTTATTAGCAATTACAGCTCTACAATGGAAAATAAACACTTTCCCCAAAATGGGTCCGTTCTTTTTGTTTTAAGCTCTTATTCTTCCCAAAGGGGACAAAAGTGCTGATGATCTGCAAAGCTGTGAGGGGGCTAGACAGGAGGGCAGTGACCCAGAGAAAGCCCGTGGGGCAGGGGTGCAGGATTATTCCTTAAGGCCAGAGCTAGTCTGCAGCTCTTCTGTGCCATTTGGCCTAGTTTTCTGGGGCCAGCTCTGGGTGACTTTTTCTCTGCAGTCGTCACTGCTTTGTCAGTTCTTGTTCAAAGGTCCCCTGAGTTGTAAAACTGCCATTGTCTGTCTCAGACAGTTCTTACACTCTCAGGTCTCAGAGCACATAAAACTGTTGCAGCTGCATATTGTCCATCAAGACTATGAAATTGGAAAACATGCTTGGATTTAGAATGTGCTCAGTTGAAAGTGAGACACTGGAGATGCCTCCCTCACGTGACCAGCAGCACCAGCCCTGCCCGCCTGGCTTTGATTCCAGCTGTTTCTCTCACACTCTCTGGCTGGCTCACCAAGCTCGTGCCCCCTCGATTCTGCCCTCGCCTCCTCCCACCCTTGACCTTTGTGGTGTGGTGGAAGCAGATGGTCTTGCAGCCAGACAGAGGTTTTTCCCCTTGAAGTGGCTTCTCCATCCCAAAAGGCTGGTGAGCAGATACATTTCTAGACAAAGCAATATTCTATCTTCCCCAAGGCAGCACACACAGTGGCAAAACACTTGGACTGAGAAATTAGGCTCTGAAGTACCTGGGTGCTAATTCTGTCTCTTCTGAACATAACACAGTCTGGGACTACAGTCCAGTTACTGGGTCTCTCACAGCCTCAGATTCCTCTGTGGCAATATAGAGATGTCACAGTATCTGCATCATGGGGTTGGCAGGCGAAGTGAAGGGGGCTTCAAAGTTTAGCACCGTGCGTGGCTCATAGCAAGTTCTCTCTCTCTGTTTTTTTTTTTTGTTTTTTTTTTGTTTTTATTTTTTTTTTTTTTTTAGAAAGAGTCTCTGTCTTGTCGCCCAGGCTGGAGTGCAGTGGTGCAATCTTGGTTCACTGAACCTTCTGCCTCCCGGGTTCAAACAATTCTTCTGCCTTAGCCTCTTGAGTAGCTGGGATTACAGGCACCCACCACAATATTTGGCAAATTTTTTTTGTAATTTTAGTGGAGAGACGGGATTTGATCATGTTGCCCAGGCTGGTCTCAAACTCCTAACCTCAAGTGATCCACCTTCCTCAGCCTCCCAAAGTGCTGGGATTACAGGCATGAGCCACCACCCCCGGCTGTAGCAAGTTCTTAATAAATAAGGGCCTCTATTGTGTTATGGGATGTTCAGGCCATGGCTCCTGTTAGCTCATAGCTCCCAGACAGCAGGGATTTTTGTACCACGATTGTTTTGTGAACCCTCTGGCCCCTAAGGCTGTGCTGAGCGTGTACATCCCAGGGAGCTTACTGAGTCGTCCTGGAATCTGCTGCTGAATGAACAGCCCGTGGTTGGGGCCAGTGAACATGGCAGGACCTCTGCTTCCCTTGGGCAGTGGCTGGGGCATAGCCTAGGGTCCTTCCCAGAGCCAAGTGCAAGAACCAAGGCTAAGCGTGGCTGTGTGAGTATATTCAGCATGTTAGCTGCTGCTTCACATCCTTGAGTGTCTCTCCAGAGAATCCTCAGGACACGCTATCCAGGGCTCTGCCCTGTTCTCAGCTGATGCCTCTGTTCCTGCAATTGCATGGCCTATTTCATCAGGAGGTAGCAAATCATCTACAAATAAGGGTTACAGGCTCTGTACAGGGGACAGAGATGAAGGACAAATTGCATCCTCTGCGCAGTGCTGGGGAGACTGCACCTGTCCCGTGCCACCTCCCAGGGCAGCTCCCTTTCTCCTTCCTCACCCAAGACAACCTGCTTAACATCCCTACCACCCAGAAATAGGGCCTGGGAGTTGGAGGACAGAGGAAAAAGAAACATTTATCAAACTGGAGAATGGGAAATGACCACGGACGGAGGCAAGCGGGAGAGAGCCAGGCCTCCACAAAGCAGAGAGGAAGCAATTTGACAATGAGGTGAAAATTGCCACTGCTGATTCTCCTGACACTCTGAGCTTTACTCATGGGCTCAAGGAAATCTGTCCCCGGCTCAGGGAAACGTCTGCAAGCAACTGGTAATAGTTTAGCAATGGCCTGGTGACTTAGAATGAGATGGAGGCCGCAGGCAGCACCAGGGGGCATACCTCCTGTTTTTAACCCAAGATGATGAGATATGGAGACAGTTCTCTTCCCCACTCCGCTCCTCTGGTGACTGAGCCAATCAGCTCAAAAAGCCACAGGGACAGAGAGAACATGCGGTCAGGAGGAAACTCAGATTGAGACAGGGTTTTACAAGCATACTGTCGTGAGGGTGTGTGTGTGTGTTGTTTGGTTTGGTTTTCCTACAGCTGTTTTAATGAATGCACCTTCCCCTCATGCAGCCCTCCTCCTCTGTAGCATATCTCTGCTTTATGGCAAATGGGTTTTGATTCTGAAGCAAATTGACCTTGAAATAAGTTCCAGGATTTGAGTTCTTACACCCCAGATGCTGGGTTTGGAATGCAGACTGCTCAATCAGCAGATCCCAGATCCAGCTCCTGCATCTGGAGGGGGACAGTGCATTTTGTCAAACTAATAGGCAAAGTCAGAATTGTGGGGCTGGATGCTGCGAGGCTGGGGCAGGCAGACCCTAGGTGTGTTGCTGATGTCAGGGTTCCCTCGGTCCTTCTCTCTGATGGCGTGTGTGTCTTCCTGTGTAACTGAGGCCACTTGGGAATTATGCGGAGAGGGCTGAGAGTGGAGGGCTGCAAGAATCTAGAATGACATGGCTACAAAGCTCTGATCACAAATCCATCATGTCACAGGGAAACAGTATATTTTGTGGAAAGAAAGTGTGTGCTTCATACGTGCATATGTGTATACACAGAAGCCAGAATTTATTTCATTCCTACGTCTAAGAAGATTATCTTCATCTTGGTTTTGCTGAGTTCCCGATTCTACTGAGGTTGTGATTTAGGGATTTTGTTGTAACAGACCCAAAGGCAGCAAATATTTATTGAGCATCTACTGTGTGCCTGGCAATGGAGCAACTATCTTTAAAGTGAAAGTATGAGCTGAGCTGAGTCCCCACGTGACTGCATGTGCTCAGCATGAGGCAAGTGTGTGCTCAAGGCTGGTGTCTGAGTGCTGAGCAGTACAGGTGGTGGATTTAATTTAAAGGAGATTCTGGTGGCTTTAAGGTGTCCAAGTGTTATGTTGTTCTGAACTGAAAGATGAATTGAACTGGCAATATAGGGGCTTGTGTGAACAGAACTAAAATGTCCTCCACCCATTTTCAGCTTCCACAACACAAAGCATTGTTGAAACTCGGTTCTTTCCCCTGGGGGTTTTGTTTTTGAGGCTGAAGCAATGAAATAGATCACTGCAAAGACAACCAGACGCCTTTTGTAGATGATAGGGGTAAATCTAGACCAGAAGGCAGATAGGCAGGGGGTCAGGAGGGAGAGCCACCCAGTGTGCTGTCTGACCTTGAGATGGACAGGGAGGGGGCTGTCTTAGAAGAACCAGAGCCTCCGGGCCAGTGCTGGGCTACTCTGATGTGGCCTGGGCCAGAGCCTTTGGGATGAGAGCTAGGCAGAGAAATAGGTAGGGAGTTGGTGCTAAAAAAGCAATCCCAGAAAGGCTTGAGGCTGCTCATTTGCATGCTGTGCATTTCTCTTCCAGTAAGGGAGACCTTTGGGAGTGATTTTTATAGAAGAAGCAGTTAGGTATAACTCTGGTTACAGCAGAAATTCAGCAGACCAAGAATTCCAAGACCTCAAAAGGCCTCCGGAGGTTGCTTAGTGCAGCCCCTTCCCCCAAGCAGGTCTGTGCCTGCAGCCATTCCAGAACAATAGTGTTTCATTTTAAATATTTCTCAGGAAGGGTATTTCATAAACTCCCTGATGCACTGGTACCAAAACAAAGCCTAGCAGAAAAAGAACCAAATTTTCTCTGGACTACGGCCAAGTGCAATCCAAGATGGATACAGATGTTGCAAAAGCAGCCAGTTAGTCAGCAAATGTGCCAGTACACCTCTTCTCTGTGCCCTCTGCTGATATGCTTTCCAAATTAAATTAGTTCAATATTGCTTAGGGCTCCTATTGGACTCTGATTCATTCTGGTGGGAGCAACGTTTTAAGTTCGAGGAAGAGGGGTGGGCAGAAGACTTTGCTCCCAGTAAAAGCCCACTTTAACCTACCCTATGCTCAGATAAGATGGAAATTCAGCTTAAATGCTAGTTACACACATTCTATAATTATCTTGCATTTTAGCAAATTCAGGGATAAATGAGTATTGAAAAGCCAACATGTTCTGGAAGCAGAAGACTTAGAACATGTTCTATGCATGGACAGACAGGAACATGTTCCAATGAGCTGGAAGTTGTGTGCAGTATAAGACTGCCCAGTGCATCCATCACCAACTATTTATGCCACCAATGCAAGATGGTATTCCTAAAGAAATGAGAGTGAAGACATAGAAAATCATAATTGTCTGGCATGTTTTTAGAGCATATGTAGAGTGATTAGGTAGGACAAAAATCCTGTGAATAAGAATATGATGAGAATGGAAGAACTAGTGCTAGGCTCGAGAGGTATGCAAAAACAAACATCAATAGCAACAAAAAGATGTTAAGAGCTTTGCCTTTGGAGGGCGTAGCTGGAGTTTCTGAGATGCAGTAGCACTCCATAGTGAATAAGCCCATGAGAGAATGTGCAGACATACAGTCTGACAACAAGGGAAGGCATGCTGGGCATTGAGTGGCAAAGCCCGAATAAGGAAAGTGGAGGCAGTCAAATGGAAACCTGCCATGGTTATCAAGGAAGTTTCCTTTCTTCTTGCACCATAAAATAATAGGGGGAGGCAGCCAAGACTTACCAGTCTCCCAACTGCTCCCACTTTAACTTTATGTAAAACACTTGACACAGTCAGAAAAACCTGGAACACATATATCTCTAGTAACACTTTGCTGGGACACACACCAAAGGCTGTGGGTGTACAGAGGATGAGCAACTCTTTTGCAGTAGCTGAAGGTCAGGAAGGAAAAGCAGAAAGAAAGAAATTGAAAGTAGACATGGATTTAGTACTATGTTACAGCATTTTGTCTTTAAAACCATAGTTTATCAGACTAAAATGGTGGGCCATTGGCAACAGACGGAACACACCCAAGAAAGAGGGAAGAAAGAACACAGTTGGTCACAAAGTGAAAGAGTCAAGACGCAAATTTTTCATGAAAAGGAGAGATATAGCCAAATGGAATTAACATTAGATTTTATGAAGAGCAGCAAATGTGGTGTAGAAAAAGTGTAACAGATTAGTCACCCAGTAAAATAGCAAATAAGGATATGGGAGCAACGTCTATCGCTGAACATTTTTTGTTTTCCTTGCTCTGTCATCCAGGCTGGAGTGCAGTGGCATGATCTTGGCTCACTGCAACTTCTGCCTTCCGGGTTCAAGTGATTCTCCTGCCTCAGCCTCCTGAGTAGCTGGGATTACAGGCACACACTACCAAGCCCAGCTAATTTTTGTATTTTCAGTAGAGATGGGGTTTCACCATGTTGGCCAGGATGGTCTTGATCTCCTGACCTTGTGATCTGCCCGCCTCAGCCTCCCAAATTGTTGGGACTATAGGCATGAGCCACTGCACTTGGCCCCACTGAACATCTTATATACTAAAGCACAGAATAAAAATAGCCAGTAAAGATAATATGAGACTATATCCAAGAAGGCAAGTTCTATGACTCTAAGTTTGAAATAAAGTTTTCTTTACAGATATTTTCCCTGATTTCTAAGCCTCTTCAGCTGCACCAAGCTTCCCCTCATGTCTGCAGCTAAAATCCTTTTCAAATCATCATCTTCTTTAAAATCCCTTTCCTGGTCTTTCTACCTCTTCCCATCTCCCTTCCTATTCACTACTCGTGAGGCAGAATGATCCTTTTCAAACATAATTAGACCACATCACTCCCCACTTACATCTCCCAGTGACTTCTCATTCCATGTAGAAAACAATTCAAATGTCCCAACTGGTTCACAAATCATCTCACATCCTGGCTGGCCCATGATCCCATTCCTACCACCTCCCCTTGCTCACTCAGCCCCAGCTACACGGGCTTCTTGCTGTCCCTCAAACACACCAGGCATAATCCTGCCTCAGGGCCTTGGCACCTGCTGTTCCCTCTGCCTGAAATGTTCTTGCCCCTGAAATACATATGGGCTGCTCACTGACTTCACTCAAGTCTATGCTCCCATGCTATTTCCTAATGGAGTGGGTCCACCACCTGCAGGCCTGCACTGTCCTTCTTCATAACACATAGTGTTCTGGGATTGTAGATCATATATCTGCTTGTTATTGTCTATTATCTATCTCTTAGACTAATACGTACTTTCTATGAGAGCAGCAATTTTGTCTGTTGGTCCACTAATATATTCTCCATTCCTAGAAGAGTACTTGGCACATAGTAGATGTTCAATAGCTACTTCTTAAATGAATGAATGAATGAATCATAACTATAAATTATGCTAACAGGTGCAGCACTAGCCACTAACTAATGTGATGCTGCCAGACAAAAAGCCTGTGATTGTATGTTGAAAGAAAACGGAAACCTGAATGATGTAGCATGTGAGAGCAGGACGAGAATTCAGGGTTAACTGAGCTCACTCTCTGTTAAGGTAATGAAACTCAAAATGTCTAATAATTTATTAATGTTCACGTAGCTAGTAAGTGGTGGTCCAGGCATTAATTTAGGTGTCTGTATTCACTGGCCAGAGTCTTGCTTGTTTACACTACCCAGCTAGGTATTTATCCTCTAAAAACTAGGATTCTAATAGAAAAAGCCAAATGTATTAATTTGACGATAATTTAAGAACAGGTGTAAAGCATCACTTTTCTTGCCAAGTGGTCAGGAGATGAAGAGGGGAGAGGAGAGACGTTCCTGGGGACATCTCTGGAGAAAGCTTTGTCTGTATGTTTCTAAGTGACGGTCATGGCCAAATACAAGGGCAAGTGTGCTGTCTGTCTCTAAATGCAGACCACACATCAAGTGCCACCCTGTCAAAGAGGAAGCTACAGGCCTGGATTAGTGGTGTGTACCTATAATCCCAGCACCTTGGGAGGCTGAGACAGGAGAACTGCTTGAGTCCAGGAGTTCAAGACCAGGCTGGGCAACATAGTAACACCCTGTCTTTACAAAAAAAAAAAAAAGTTTTGTTTTTTTTTTTTAAATTAGCTGAGCATGGTGGCCTGTGCCTGTAGTCCCAGCTACTCAGGAGGCTGAGGTGGAAGGATGGCTTGAGCCTGGAAGGTTGAGGCTGCAGTAAGCTGTGATTACACCACTGCATTTCAGCCTGGGCAACAGAGCAAGACCTCAACTCAAAGGAAAAAAAAAAAAAAAAAAAGGAAGCTACAGACAAGAGGGGAAAGAATTATTTCCAGGTGGAAGCTTTTGAGAAACAGGGCCAATATTTGGGGGCCTAAATAACAAAGAACCATATAGAGTCAGGGGCAAAATATCCTTTCAGTCTCTCTTTGAAGTCTCTCTTTTGGAAAAGTACATGAGGCAGGAAGGCCACATTCCCGAGAAGGGTCCCGTGGCTGTGGTCCTGGTAGGTCCACGCTGGAGAAATGTGCGGGCAGAAGACATTAGCAAAGGGCCTGAGTGGGAGGATGCGGGGGGACCATCCACAGGAAGCCAAACTATTCCATGGGGAAAATGCAACAAAAGATAAAGTTCCTGTAATTAGGTAAAAGTGCTAAAAAGCCAGCAAGTTTCATCTATTAAAAATAATGTGACCTCATGGGTACCCATGAGCTGGTGAGAACAGGGGAAAGATGTATAAAAATAAAATAGGTGAATATGTGTTTCATTTATTTCTTAGTTTGCATAATCATAAGTAAACAAGCATGAAAGTGATGCCTCGGGCCCCGGGCCATGTCCATCCTCGGCTCCACGGCTCAGGGACAGCCGCTCATTTGTATGCTCAGTGTCGCTGAGATTCCACAGCATTTGGGGAAAGAATGAACAAATAATTTATTTCTTACTTGAAAAGTTAATTCATTTCTATTAGTATTTCATTTATTACCTCTAAATTGACCAGATTATTAAATTAACCATTATTTGGTAGCCAAAATTTTGCTGTATACGCAGAATATAAATTGATGATATCTACTCTGTGACCACACAATTAAGAAAGCACTGAAATCAAAGGAAGAAAAACGGTGTAAATCTGCTTCAGTTCTGCCTCTAGGCCACTGTCTTCCGTCATGTTCTGTTGCAGGCAGGATGAGACAGTAGAGAGGTGTCCTGATGTTCCCCTCCCTGACAAGAGCACCCCAGCAACTCTCCTGTTGGCCCTTGAGCTAACAAGCTGAGCAATCGTACCGACCCTCCGGGAGTGCTCCTCGGGTGGCATTCATCTGCCAACGTCACGATTTTGCATTTGTCACTAACATACTGGTTGCCTTCCGTCCAGGTGCTCTCATTGGTACACTGGCCTTCAAATTGGAGTTCTCCTGAATAAAACAGAAAAAGAGAAAGAGGAAGAGGAGGGGAAATAGCTCTGAAGAAACAGCTTATCTCAAATGATCTCAGAAACTCACCTGCTTAGGAGACCCACAGCAATCATGGGGTGCCCACAGATACAGGGGCTTCTCTACATTGGAATTTTACTTTGTAAGCCCACCACACAGTGGAGAGACTGCCTTACGTGGCAGTGTGGGTGTGAGGTTTGCAATCAGACTATGAAGGCTGACTTTCGATTCTCTTGTGTGATCGCTGGGTGACCTTGAGAAATTCACTTTCCTTCTCTGGGCCTGAGCCCCTTCCTTGTCAGTGTGGATGGCCATCCTACCTCCCAGGACTGTTTTGAGAATCCAGTGGAAATACATGTGAGAAAGATTTGCACCCAGTAAAAATCACATACAAATATGAGGTATCATTAGAATGAGTTCCTTTTGATTATTCCATAACTAAAGCCCTTGGCTAAAGTTCGAGACAGATGCCATGCTGTCCACCGAATTCCATTTTGTACCAAATCATGTTAGGGAGTCCAAAGTATTTCCTTTTAAAATCCCATCTCCGGCTGCTTGCATGTTTAAATGAAAATTCATTTGGATAGCAGCATGCTTGGAGCAAGACAGCAGTAACTAAATAAACAACTAATCAGCGATGGGTTAGGCCTCTCCATAGGGAGGCGGATGGAGGACACTTGCAGTGCACCTGCCTGGAGTGACCCCAGCAGATAGTTGTGGTCTCCAGTGTGTCCACCTCTGGGCCAGGCCCACTCTCCCTCCCTTAAAAGGAAGCGCACAGCCCAATTTAGGCACCCAATGTGTAGGCTGGGAATGGAGAGGAGATAATGGTGTGTGTTTGCTTTGTTAACTTATCCATTTTTGTATATTTTTGTACCCTGCTTTTCTTCCACTGTTAGCCAAGGAAAAACCTCGGGGCTGCCGTAGCTGGGCAGGAGGAAATGAAGGGCCTACCCTGGCCGCTCCGCCCTTGAGTCTCCTCATCCACTCTCACCCACAAAGGCAGTTGCTCTGACTGAGGTCACTAAAGGCTCTTAATTCTTTCTGTGAAAGACAGTGATGGAGCCATGTCAGGGTGTTTTTGCCCCAGTCATTTCCTGGGGCACCTCGTACTCTGTGCAGAGGCTGTGTCCTCACGTTTGTGATTGAAGGCACAGGCAGACAACAGTGTTCAGATTCCATTTTCTTAGCTCATGAGGGCGATTCTCTGGCAGGTCCCTTAGTGCAGTCCAGCCTGGGTATCCTGTCCATCTGCGTCCTGCCCTTTTTCAAGGACCAGCTTTTCAAGCACATCATTCAGTGGCAACATGGCATCGTGTCTCTGCATTTAGAGGGACACTGATCAGCACTGTGATCTCAGGCAGCTGATCTCAGATCATGGCAGCACAGTGGTCTCATTAGCGTCCTCATCTGTAGAATGGGCACTGCACAGAGCAGTCCTAAATATTAAATGTGGGCCTACAAGTAGAGAGCTAAGCCAGTGTCTGTGGCCTCATAAGCCAGGGACATCACAGGAGGTCTTCCCAGTGGCTCCCACCCAGAGCTCATCCTGCTACAAGTTCTGAGCCATTGGAGAGCTCCTTCTATTATTTGCTGACTCATTAGGGCCTGCCTTTGACCGTAGGATTCATGGCCACTCATAGTGTCGTACTACTCATAGCACTTAACATTTCACTGAGCATAGGATGGACATTTAACAAATGATTGTTTTGTGCTTTGTGAAGTCAGATGCGCCCATCCACACCAGTCATGGAGGAATCCATAGCCTGTGCATAGGGCGAGTCCTCTATCTTTGGTTCATGCTTCAGTTTGCTGGAGCCATTCATTCATTCTTTCCTGGAATAGGTCTCACATGTCTACCGCGTGCCAGGAAGCCAGGAGGTGGTGATGATCCGGCAGCCAGGATTTCTGTCTCCACAGAGCATACAGTTTAGTTGGCTGCATTCATACACCTAAAGCATTTTTGCTCCCTCAAAAAAGAAATTATCAATGATTCCAAGTACTTAAAGATCACCATAACCTGAAAAGCTTGCTGGGTTGTAAGTAACAACCTCACCTTATTCTGTTTATCTGTCACTGAGCTGGAAACAGTTACAAAGTAGGATGTGCTACACTGCCTATTGAGTTTATTTTGTCTTTTATACAGAAATCAACCTTGTAGAGGAAACCACATCATTTTAAAAAAATACTCAAGCTCTATTTTAAGGGTGTAAAGTGATCACATTTTCTGGAGATGAATGCACCTGACTACATCAGAGGCCGAAATGCAGATGTGGTGGGACACGCTGATAAGGTCCCCCCATGACAGTCTTTAGGGACCCCTCTGAGCAAGGGAGGACTTTCTTGTTCCATTTCTGAAAAGTGGCAGAGGAAGGAACAGGTGCCTTCGGGATTCAGAGTTAATGAAATCCACAAAAGACAATCCAGTCACTTCTTGGGATTAATAGAAATTAGTCCATTGGAGACTTCTTAGAGAAAGAAAAGGAGAGAGAGACAGACAGGCACAGAGACAGACTGAAAAGATGAAGGAGGGAGGATAGAAGAAAGGCTTCATTTTTTTTTTCTTTCAGATAACATTCCCCAATAACATACATATAACCTGGTGCACAGAATGTCAGCTCAATGAATTGTCACAAACTAAACACACTCAAATAACCAGCATGCCAATACACAGAATGCAGCACGCAGGAATCACCAGGCCTTGTTGTGCTCACAGCTGCCCTCCTCCACAAGTTAACCTCCAACTTGATGCCAGGCTCCCTAGACAAGCGTGCCTGCTTTTCAACTCACATGAGTGAGATCAGAGAGATTCTTCTCCTCTGTGGCTGGCTTCCTCTGTTCCACGTGTGTTTGTGAGATTCAAGCATGTTGTGGCCTATATTTGTGGTTGTCACTCTCATTGCTGTGTAGTGTTCCATTGTGTGAATATGCTACACATTATTTTATCTACTGTACTTTCGAAGGGCATCTGGGGAGTTTGCAGCTTTTATCTGTGGCGCGTGGCTACAGTGCACATTTTTGTACAAGGCTTTTTTGTGAATATATGCCCTTATTTTTATAAGGGATGAGATAAATTCAATTTATTTATTAAAATTTAATTTCAAGAATCCAAGTAACTTTATAGATGTTGAAATTATTACATAAACAGTCATAGAAGTCTTCAATGTTCAAACACACATGGAGAATATACCTATTAAACAGTACTGAGGAAAATAAGTGTACTGAGGCACTTCTTCAAATATGTCTTTGTAGTGATTAGTAACCGCTGTAGTGTGAATAATTACTAATACTACAAACATATATGAACTATTCATTATTATAAATGCTAATGTTTGGTTGTTTGGGTAAAGAGTTCTATTTTGTCCCTAGGATGAGTGAGGACATGTATGAAATACATAGTAATTGCTGATTCACACTTACAGGGAAGTTAGGTCTTCTTCCAAAGGGTGGCAGCTTACCTCAGTTGCAAGCAAAGGATTCCTCAATAGGAGATGATCAGCTTTAAAATACTGGTCTTGCAACTCCTCATGTGTAAAGCAACAACAAACATTGCAAACCAGGAGGTAAGGGGCAAAAGGGGAAAACAGGCATTAATTAGAAGGCATTTACACTCACTCAGATGATTGAACTAGAACCCAAGAATCTGCAAGGAGGCGAAGGCTCCTAGACGATCTCTACTTATTCTCCATCTGTGACCTGCGGCTAGCCTTCTTCCATGGCCCAGTTCTCCCCAACAAAACGATTGCCATCCTCTGCTTCATAATGTGCCAAGAAAGCAAAAACTAACTAAATGAATGAACAAATGAATGAGTAAAGAAAAAGAGCCCAGCCCTTGTTCCCCAAATTGCTTCCTCCACCTGCTCCTAATAGGGATGCCACCTTATGAATTACAGCTGCCTGGGCAAAGCTCTGAGGAACCTGTAGGGTATCTCACTTCCCTTTCACCTGCTGTAGGGTAAAGAGATGCGAGGCTCTGGAGTGTTTGACAAGCTGATTGCTCCAGCGGGCTCAGGGGCTGGAATGGGAGATTAATTAATGCTAAAAGACACAGTTTGATGTGGCAATGAAATTTCGATTATACTAATCTCTAATTATCTTGTACCTTGAGTGCCCTGGCTCTCCCAGGTATTTCTTCTTGGTTAGAAATTGCTATTTGTGCATGAAATAAAGCAGGCTGCTTTTATGTTTTTCTTGGTGGGGGTTGGGGGTATGGGGAAGGACGTAAATAGGAGTGGAAAAAGAGTCTACACTGCCATGTTTGAGAGCAGAGGAATGTCTGAGGTAAGAGTGTCTCTTTGAGGAAAGTAGAGCATTCGAGGAAAGTGAAGTTCACATTACTTTATAGCAAATGTTACTAAGACAAGATAAAGGAAAATGTAATAAAGATACTAGACTAAACTAGAATTCTCGTATCTTGACTATTGATGGACAAAGACCTCCATGATTAGATTATACCATCTCTAAGACTATTGGAGAAAAAGGGTCAAAGACAAAATTAAACCTCATCTGGGCGGGCAATGTGGCTCATGGCTATAATCTCAGCATTTTGGGAGGCTGAGGAAGGTGGATCTCTTGAGCCCAGGAGTTTGAGACCAGCTAGGCAACATACTTATACCCCATCTCTACAAAATAATAAAAAATTAACCCAGGCGTGGTGGTGCATGCCTGTGGTCCCAGCTACCCTGGATGCTGAGGTGGGAGGATAACTTGACCCCAGGAGGTCAAGGCTGCAGTGAGCTATGATCGTACCACTGCATTCCAGCTTGGGCGACGGAGTAAGACTCTGTCTTAAAAAATATATGTGCATATATATATATATATGTATATATATATATATATAAAGCCTCATCTTTCCAGGTGCCATTAGGATTCCTCTTCATAATAGGGATTCCACTCTAGAAAACGAATACAGGTTTCCATGTTTTAGTGCTTGGACAAAGGAAATAGAACTTCCATAGAGGAGAAGAAGGATTTCTCACTCCCATCTCTGACGGTGTATGCCCTAAGTCCCCTGCAACTGAAATATCTATGGTAATTGTCATGTTTGTAAAGACAATGTGGACTATTCCAGGCTGTGAAACTCAAAGTCTTCAAGGTTGCTTAGAAAGTTGGGAGGACCCACGAAGCCACTAAGGGAATTGACAGAGTCCACCTTCTGGAAGAACACAGAGGGAGGATGTGAGGAGGCAGTCTCCCACACTCCACAAACTCTGCAAAGCATCAGACTTAGTCACAGATCTTCCACGGGTGACCCCTTCCTCCCAGTACTTAATTAACTTCTCTAAATCTGTTTTTCTCATTTGCAAAATGTGGAAAAGTTATTAATAGTCTATGAAGATTATCTTCATGTGATAATAGGTCCGGCCCAGTGTTTGGCATGTAATAAATGCTTAATAAACACAGTTATCACCAAGAATATTTTAAACCTTCTCAAGCCCTTTGCCCAAGCACACAGACATTTTACAAGATTTTAGGTAGAATCATGAGTGTGTGTCTGTGTGTGTGTGTGTGCATGTCAGCATATTGCAACTAACTGCCCTTCAACTTTATTTTGGGCCTGTCTGGCAACCAAGAGTCAGACACCAAATGGTACTCATGTCTCTCTCATCCTCACTCCCAGTACTAATTATCTTGCTCTCTAAGAAAATGGCTGCCTGCCCCTGAGCCTTCTTACCTGTCAGGAGTATTGGTGGTGCCTCCAGACCAAGGGACACCTGAGTTGAAAACTGGAAAGGACCTTCCTCACTGTAAGACACTAAAGGGTGGGCTGAAGTGCTGAAGTGCTGTTCACGTTTTTAAAGACCGAAAGGGGGCCCTGAGAAACTGCTGCAGCTCTGGGGCAGAGGCAGATGTCCAGTTGGGGTGAGACGGGCCATGAGCCCAAGAGCCAGGGCTGTGGAGCACAGGTGGAGAGTTTGGCAGGAGATGGGCGCAGTCCTCCCCAGAGGCAGGTGCTTTACTCATTTGCGGGCATCTGTGCATGGTGTGGTGTGGGTGGGGACCAAGTTGAAGGAATCAGCAATAAGCCATGTCTGTCCAGTCCGTTTTCTGCTCTGTGTTAGTGCATGGATTAGGAATAGGGAGATTTGGGACAATGCTCTGTGCAGCTTGTGGCTGAGGGTTTGAGGAATTTTTCTATCATTCCTTTAAATGAAGATGACAGAGGTCTTCCCAGGGACTTAATAATAGATTCAATTAAGAATAAGGCCATGTGGCTGCAAATACATTAAAGATTTTTTTTTTTTCATTCTGTAGAACAAGTACAGAATGTCTATGTCATTTCAAACCAGGCTCTCTTAATCTGTCTAGTTGTGATAGAATGGAGTCAGGCTTTGACCTGAGCCCAAAGAAGCTGTCTTGTACCCCACCCACCACTGTTCCCAGCTTGCATGGCTGCCCAGGCCCTGGAAGGGTCTTACAGTTAGAAAAGCTTTATATCTTTACGTGAAGGACAGAACAGGCAGCTATATGGTGAGGAAATGTACAGACACAAATATCCATATATTGAATAATTGGCTGGCTGGGGAGAATGGAACACTCTGTTGCCTCTTACTCACACTTATCTGCTTAAAATTGCTTCTACTGTTGGAAGCCCCAGGAAGAAGGCAGCTTGCTTACAAGAATCACCCTGGAGGATGCATGGCTACATGCACACAATTTCAAAACGGGAGTATTTACATTCGGTTGGTGCAGCTGAACAGAGGACAGAACCTCATTTGCTTTCCATTACACTCACACTTGGTGTGTAAGAGTAAAGGACTCAAACTGGTATTTTGCTAAAGGAGTGTATCTGTTAGGACTAGGTTTCCCTGCAAATAATGGAAACCTGGAAAGTAGACACTTAAATAATACAGACATCCATTTTTCACATGCAAAATTCTAAAGGTAGGGAGTCAGGGCTGGTGTGCTGCCTCTGTAATCTCCCTGGATCTGTGCTCCCCTGCACCATCCCTGGTGTGATGCTTGACCTCATGGTCTCAGCCAGAGCCACAGCCATCCCAGAATTCTCCTTCCAAGCAGTATAAAGGGAGAAGGAAAGGTCAAAGAGCATAAACCAAGTGCTTTAGGAAAATTATTGGAAGCTCCCACACAACCCTCCTGATAGCTGGAGCTTAATCACACGGCCCCATCTACCGGCAAAGGAGGTCGGGCCGCAGTCTCTACTAAAAATCAATGATTCTATGAAGGTGAGAATGGATATTGGGATAGAAAGTTAGCAATCTCTGCCTCGGGTCAGGAGAAATCTATTACATTTAATATCTAAAAATCTGATATTCCCAGGAGTAGATGCTTCTTAAATATATTTTTTTTCTCTCTGCCAAGCCCTAACTTAATCTCTTGTGACTAATCCTAGCTTCAAAGATTTAGACAAGCTCTTTAGATTGAATCTAGGGAAAACCTTGGAAATGTTCAAGTTTGCTTTGACTTTTCTGTGTTCTCAGTGTTTCTTTTTTTGCATTCTACTTGAATTAAAGAAGAATCTTTGCATGATAAGAGTTTACCAATACTGATGATCGGTCCCACAAATTATTTCCTCATTCCTCTGCATTCATTCACTTTGCACAGTCCGTACAGCCCAGTAATGGAAATGTGATCTACAGTCAGAGGACGAGTCAAAAGTTGAAGACTCTTTTAGAAGATCAAATCAAGATCCGATAGGCTCTTTTAGAAACTTGGATTTCCTCTTTGCTCTATCCCTCCCGGGTCAGATCATGATTATCACCGCCTGCAGTGGGATCTCTGGGAGGTTAATTAGTTATCTGTATTGCAGCTCGAGTCTTTTATTGAATAGTTTTCTCTCCTTATCTTTGGCATACTACATGAAATTTTAACTAGGGTTTTTAGGGATTTGGAATTTTTTCCCCGTGAAAACTTAATTTTGAATGGTGTCTTTGTGATATTGTTCTTGGATTAAAAACCACTAAAACTGTGCTTTCAAAAAGCAAAGCTTTTCTCAATTATTATTGTCTCATATGTCCCACAATGGCCAGCCAGCTTTTCATTACCATCCAGTGAACTCTGCTCTGCTGATCAGAGTGAAATCAAATAATTGAGGAAGTACGGCATAGCAGTTAGGCATTCAGGCATGGATTCAGTAGGGCTCTGGCACCTACTAACAATTTGGTTACTCTCCCTGGCTTTCAGATTTGCACCCGTTAAATGACAATAATACCTGTTGTGAGGTGTGGTGAAGAGTTTATGGGACAATGTATGAAAAGCACATAGCTTACTAAGTGCTCAGTAACTGCAGTGTGTGTGTATGTATCTCAGGCAGAGAAAACCACGCAAATCACAGAAAGCACCTGAACTAAAAAAAATTTCAATCAATCTAACTTGTCAATTTCAGATTCTGTTTCCTGTCCATAATATTGCTAGAAATTTTCAAACCAAGGTAGATTTTTAAATAATAATGTACTCTGCTCTCTAAAAGTCCTGTCTTATGTTAATAAAAAAATGAAAGCCACTAAGAGATTGAAATATTTTTAAAACTACGTTTTCAGTACAGACAGTAGCAATTGACTCACAACAAAGAAGATGTGGAATTAAGCACTGTAATACTTCCTCCCACGTTCCCATTAATTATGTCATTATTTTTCCATTGGCATTCACTTTCATTTCTACAATTTCTGTAATTGTTTGGTCCTAATTTTAAATGTTAATGCATTAAAATTCTACAATCAAAGGAGTCTGTTGCCTCCTTTTCCTCCACTGTGATTGGCCCATGCATTCTTGTATGTTTCAGAATGTCTGCCCTGTGTCTTTCGGGCAACTCGGCTGCCATAATGTTTTGGGATGACATTTTATTTCTTTCTAATTCTGGTAAACACTGCTCTAATATCATCTAGCATCGAATGTTACCTTGCAGAAGTCTGAGATTATCTTTTATTTATATTATTTTATTTATTTCTGGGGACTTCTCTTTATTTTTTCCCTAGATGCTAGATATTTTTTACTTTATCCTCAATGCTAGATTACTTAGTAAGCATGTGTTTCAGCACCCATTATTCTGAAACAATTTTTCAAGGAATTATGGAGTACTTTTCAGATCTGCAGATGTGGTTATTTCTTAATTTCAAGGCTATTCTTCTGTATTATGTACTTGAATATTTTTCACTGTATTTATTTGGTGCTGAAGCTCTTTGTGTCAGGGATAGCATTTTTTTAAGTTGGATTTGCTCCATATTAATGATCTTCTCCGTAATTGCTTGAGTCATGTTGTGTTGTTTTTCTCAGCACTGACTAACAATATCTCAAATCTCCCCTTTATGCCAGTGTTTGAATTGGCCCTTGTGCCCCCTCTTTTATTACTGGCTTCCAATTTATTAGTCCTAAAATGGTCCTCGCTTTGGTCTTGGATCCATAGTCTCACTTCTTCATCTCAGTCTGAAGGTTTATAACTTTTCTTTAAGTCTTGTTTTACATTTATGTCCATGTTTTTTGTTACATAATTGTACAGGACAAAGCTCTCATGGAAAATGGTCTTAGACCATTTTCACCTTAGCTTTTCTTCCAGACAGGGTTCTTCCTTTGACATTTGAAAGCAGAGTTTCTTTTTTATTTCTTATTTGTTCTTTTCCCCCCTTTTCTGTAATATGTTTGTAGAGCTGCCATAGCACTACTTTTCATCTTGGTCATGCTTGGGCAGTTTTGTTCAGACCATCTATTTGTTCAGATGGTCTCTTCCTGCTGCATCCAAAAGCTACTCAGAGATGCAGGTGTTTGCCATTCTAATCCACTTTGCCAAAGCCTGAGGCTCCAAAGTGGGGGAGATATCAGCCGAGCCTGTTTGAAGCATGTCTTAATGACTGGGTTCCGATTTATCATTTTGTTGTTGTTGTTGTTAAATGCTGACTCCCCAAAATCTAGCATGAACTGGGGAGTATTTCCCCACTTCATTTTGGAACACTGAAGACCACATCAGTCAGCAGAAAACCAAACCTCTTTCAATGATTTTCCCTTTCTTTTTCATGTATTTTACCAATCACTTATGTCCCATTGACTCTAAATGGAACTTAATGTCTTGTGTATTGAATTGAAAGTGAGACTCTACAAAATTAATTATTATGGCTTGATTCAATGTCCAATCTCTATAAAGTTTTGAAGGTTTTCCTGTCTTCTAGTCTTCAAAGGAGTTTAAGTTTGCTGCATATCCTTTTCACTGTTTGTATCAGGATTCTGTCTCTCTCTCCCTCTCTCTCTCCCTCTCTCTCTGTCCCTCTCTCTCTCTGTCCCTCTCTCTCCCTCTCTCCCGTTCTCCCTCTCTCTCTCTCCTTCTCTCTCTCCCTCCCTCTCTCTCTCTGTCCCTCTCTCTCTCCCTCTCCCTCTCTCTATCCCTCTCTCTCTCCCTTTCTCCTTCTCTCTCTCCCTCTCTCTCTCTCCCTCTCTCTCTCTCTCTCTCTCTCACACACACACACACACACACACACACACACAGCCATAAAATTTAGAAGAGCAAACAGCTGGACATAAAACCTATTTTGGTCTTCTTAATGAATCAGAACTCCTACCACGGAGAGCGATTTCTGAATCAAATTTTATAGGGAGGGGTTCTGTTTCTCATGGTATATTACGCTCCGACAATGCATATTAGGGCAGAGAGAGAAAATGAGACAGCCCAAAATCATGAATATCCAAAGCAGCCCAACTCTATCTCTTCAAGGCTATGTTGAACCAAAACCCCCTTGTGAGCTGTTTTGAGTTGCAGATCTGTTTGCAAATGAGCTTGGAGCATACTGGGTAAACAGGAGTGGTTGGTAAATTCTATTTCACTTCACCAGTGAGCTGAAAAAGCATTGGATAATATGTTATGAGTTGTAGATCTGTTTGATTGCATTGTTGCAAAGTGGGAATTGTTTTGCAACATAGATTCTTAATCACGGAGGCCTCTATGATTGAATGCGTCGAAAATTGGCTGAAATTGAAAGTTAACTATACTGCAGACGGCTTATTCTGGTGTATAATTGAAAATAAATTCTAATAACTCTTCTTGAAAGAGCTGCTCAGAGGAAATTTCAAACCCCCTGAAAAAAAAAAAAGTGCTTTCTCAAAGAGACTGTCTCTTTGTATAATATAGTAATGAAAATAAAGCTGTAAGACTAACTAGCTTCTCTATGATGCGAATGCACTGACCAAAATATGTCGATGTTGAACACTTGCAGAGCGATTTTGTAATGTGCTTCCTAAGCCTTTATGCTGGAGAGGTCCTACCATTTCTCTTTGAAGTCACTTTAGGATCATTTTATACAAGGACAACCCACTAGACAAAAAAAAAGAGTGAGCTTCTTTAATCAAACAGCCTTTAGTTTGAATTCTTGCTCCAGTCTTTGTGAACTTTGTGACTTTGGCAATATTTTTGTTGTTGTTGTTTTGTTTCTGAGCTTCAGTTTCTATCCTTTGTAAAATGGGTTTAATAATATAATCTAATTTTCTCTTTTGTATACTTGTAAAAATTACAAATAATATATTTACATGAATAGTACTTTGTATATAATTGGTATTCAACACATTATAGGAGTTAGATTTGGATATGATATGTGTATATATACAGAAGCTGCATATTCATTTCAGTATCATTCACATATGAATATTCTTGCTTAGATTTAGTCATGCAACAAATAATTACCTTTTGGTCAACAACAAGTCGCATATTCCATGGTGATTTCCTGGGATTATAAAAGAGCTGAAAACTTGCTATTGCTTAGTGCTGTTGTAGCCATCGTGCGTTGTAGTGCAATGCATTAGTTACGTGTTTGTCCTGATGCTGGTGTAAACATTTCTCCCTAGAGACTGACTGCTACCTCTAGGTGAAAATGAGACTTTTTAAAAGAGTGACACCTTCTCAAGAAGAGCCTCAGGCAGGTTCTTCAGGAGGGATTCCAGAATAAGGCATTGCTATCACAGGAGATGGCATCTCCTGCATGTTACTGTGCCTGAAAACCTTCCAGTGGGATGAGACATGGAGGAGACAGAGAGTGATATTGATGATCCTGACCCCATATAGGTCTCAGCTAATGTGTGTGTTTGCATCTTAGTTTTTAACAAAACAGTTTTAAAAGTAAAACACAAAGCAAATTTAAAAATAGAAAAAACGTATAGAATAAGGACATAAAGAAAGATAATGTTTTTGTACAACCGTATGACACGTGTACTAAGTACTAATATTACTATAAAAGAGTTTAAAAAATAAAAAACTTGTCAAGTAAAAAAGTTGTAATAACAAGTTGAGCTCAAGTTAATTTATTATTGAATAAAGACTTTTTATTAACTTAGTGTATTTAATTTTTATTAATTTAGTGTATTTATTAATTTAGTGTATCCTAAGTGTACAGTGTTTACAATGTGTACAGTAATGTCCTAGGACTTCATATTCCCCTTGCCTCTTCTCACTAACTCACCCAGAGGAACTTCCGGTCCTGCAAACTCCATTCATAGTAAGTGCCCTATATAGAGGCACTAGTTTTTCTTTTATACTATGTTTTTACTGTACCTTTCCTCTGTTTTGTTATATTTAGATACATGAATATTTGCCATTGTGTTACAGTTATCTGTAGTATTTAGTACCATCACATGCTGCACAGGTCTGTGGCTTAGGACCAATAGGCTCCACG
Source organism: Symphalangus syndactylus (assembly GCF_028878055.3). Classification (NCBI taxonomy): domain Eukaryota; kingdom Metazoa; phylum Chordata; class Mammalia; order Primates; family Hylobatidae; genus Symphalangus; species Symphalangus syndactylus. The sequence continues at coordinate 148,677,890 of NC_072425.2, forward strand.
GTCTACCATCGAGGTTCGTGTAAGTGCTCTATGATGTTCATACATTGGGGAGATTGCCAAAGGATGCATTTCTTAGAATGTATTCTGTGGTTAAGTGACAAGTGGCTGTATTTAAGCCCCTATCCTCCTCCATTTCTGCACACCTATGGGCAACAACTGAGTAGGAGAATCAGAAGAAGTCACAGAGCCCCATCACGGAGGACTGGATACAGAAAAACTAAAGTTCCGACTCTGGCTCAAGGTTAACCTCTCTAAGGCTACATTTTTTTCCATCTGTACAACTGAAGTAACAGCTTTATATATAGCTGTCCCTTGGTATCCACAGCAGATTGGTTCCAGGACCCCCACAAATCCCAAAATTCAAGGCTACTCAGGCCCAGCATTCCTCCCTGCGGAACCCTTGGAAACCAAACGAACTCTCCCTATCCACAGGCTTGGCATCCTGAAAATACCTTGCTTTCCATCCATGGTTGGTCGAATCCTGAGTTCAGAACCTGTGGACACGGAGGGCCAACTGAATTCCAGTGCACTGCGTTGTAACGTAAAACAATGCAGACTGCCTGGCATCTGTGAAGTTCTTTTTAAACGTGTGCTTGTAGTCGTCCCTGTGCACTGCTCCAGAGCACATGGAAGGAGAATGGGCTTCCGAATGAAACAGATCTGGACTCCTCCCGACTCGTCCTCTAACAGGCTACAAAACCTTGAGCAAGTGACTGTACATCTGTGAGGCCACATTCCCACGTAAAATAGAGATTATAACAGCTTTCAGCGGAAGGAAGAGGCTTTACTGAGATGGTGAACCCGTAGGCACTAACCACGTTAGCTGTCTCTTTAACCCCTCTCAGCTTGTTGTCAGCCTAGTTTTGAGCAGCAGTGGACTTCAGTGTTGCTTTTTTCATGGTGGCTTCTGCTCAGGAGTGGCTAGACAGATTGTCATCTTTGAGATGAGGAAGAATCCAGATTGCCCTTAAAGCTGGCTCTTTCTATGTCCAGAGAAGTTCCCTGTTTCCTTCTTATCTTCTAAATGAAACATCTGCTTCTTAGTCCAAGTCAGCAGATGCCAACCTGGGTGCACAAGCTGTCTACTCCGTTTCCCGGTCAGCTCCAACGATGCTGTGCTCACTTCCCTTCCAAAAATAAGTCCAGTGAAATCTGCGATGCATAGCCAGGACATCCATCCTCGGCTGGCTATGGTGAACGTGGCCCCTGAGCTCGTCTTCTCCTTGGAAGACCAGAGTCACTCTCCATAGAGGAAGCAACTAAGTCACAAGAAAAGAGACACTCCAGGTGCCAGGGCAGTACTCTTTAAGGAATGTTTGTGCATACTGAGGGTGATTTGGGGGCGCTCTGCACACAGCCACATCACATCTCCCTCCTTTGTTCTCGAACTGGGTTCAAGGCCCACCCACCTGTATTCGTAGGTCTCTTCCAGATGGCCCACTGTCTAGATCATACTGCCTAGGTGTGCTGTACTTTTAACACACCAGGTGCTCTCTACTTGTAATAATCCTGTCTCTTCTGCTTGTGAGTGAAGCCTGGCCTACCCCCAAGGCTTATAAGTGGCAACTATGTATCTGACCCCCTCATACCATTATTGAGGTTAGTAATTATCTTCTCATCTCTGCTCCCCTTCCTCACCACCGACCTTCTTTCCAGTTCCTGTGCCCAAGCCAAAAGAACAAAACCACACCATTCTTTTTTTTTTTTTTTTTTTTTTTTTGAGACAGAGTCTCACTCTGTCGCCCAAGCTGGAGTGCAGTGGCGTGATCTCGGCTCACTGCAAGCTCCACCCCCCAGGTTCACACCATTCTCCTGCCTCAGCCTCCCAAGTAGCTGGGACTACAGGCGTCTGCCACCACACCCAGCTAATTTTTGTATTTTTAGTAGAGACGGGGTTTCACCATGTTAGCCAGGATGGTCTCGATCTCCTGACCTCATGATCCACCCGCCTCGGCCTCCCAAAGTGCTGGGATTACAGGCGTGAGCCACCGCGCCCAGCCTACCGCACCATTCTTAAGTAGATATTTTGCATGAAATTTGATCTACTGAAAGCCAAGCTGGCTCATCATCCTAATGGTGCACAAGAGAAGGTATCTGGCAGAGATGTTACAAGGATTAGACATTAATTAGTTCTTGGAATAAATGTGCTCTCAACAATGGTAGAACTTTCTATTTGCTTCGCAGACTCTGATTCTAGTCTCTTCCTATAAGTCAGCTTCTCTGTGGACTGATGACGAACAAAGCGAAATATCCGCAATAGCCCCATGTCCTCAGTAGCCATATTTAACCAGGTCACATGGCTACACCGAGCGTAACACAAGCCTTAATGGTGTGACCACAGTTATTTTAAGAGCTCCTTCAGTTTGGCAAATCCCAGTTCTTATGCAGCATAACCTTTTCTGGGACGAAGAGCATAGATACATCAATTCACGGTCGTTACCAATCACAGGGAAAATGCACCTTATTCATAAGGTTAGGAACCTTTTCATATAAGAGAGGGCAGTCTATAGACAGTTTTTTAAATTTAAGTTTAAAAACTTTTAAAAACTTAATTTGAAAACATGCTAACAAAGAGGCAGGGTGTGGTGGCTCATGTCTGTAATCCCAGCACTTTGGGAGGCTGAGACGGGCAGATCACCTGAGGTCAGGAGTTCAAGACCAACCTGGCCAACATACTGAAACACCCTCTCCACAAAAATACAAAAATTAGCCGGGCATGATGGCAGGTGCCTGTAATCCCAGCTACTGGTGAGGCTGAGGCAGCAGAATCGCTTGAACCCGGGAGGCGGAGGTTGCGGTGAGCTGATATTGTGCCACTGCACTCCAGCCTAGTGTGGCAAAGCAAGACTCCATCAAAAAAAAAAAAGAAGAAAGATACCTAATAAGTAAATCAGATAAAGAAAACATTTTTCTGGAATTGCTCTGATAAAATGAAATGGGCTGGCTTCAAGTCATACCTGTTATGACATCCCATTTCTACCCCCTTCTAAGGATAACGATAGCATGCTGAAAACCTAGATTTTAGTCCCAGACTTTGCCACTAAATAGCCAAGAAATCTTGGACAATCCGTTTGGTCTCAGTCTGTTTTTTTTTTTTTAATTTCTAAAATAGAAACAGTATAATTCTCCCCGTACACCATATGAAAAAAAAAAGTTTAAATTAAAGTTTAAAGTTAAAAATAGCTTAGACTCATTAAGTGCTTACAGGTATTCTTCTGAAAAACTTTGTATAAATAAACTAATTCAATCTTCACAGCATCTTCATCAGCCAGCTACTACTATTATACGCATTTGATATATGAGAATACTGAGACACAGAGAGGTCAAGTAACTTGCCTGAAGTCACACAGCTGTCGAGTGTCAAAGCTGAGAGTTCAAACCTGGCCGCGTGAGCTCACGCTGGTACAACTATCTCATATTGCCTTTGTAACAAATGAGACAGTGGTAGTCACAGCAGTGTGTATTCTAGAATGTTAAGATGTCTTTTAGCATAGAAATAATTGTAGACATACCATTTGGAATGGAAAGTGATACTACTACTTTGGATCTTTTGTTTGTTTTTCTTTTGGTTTGGGGATTTACTAAGAAAGTTGCTGACTGTGCCTTCTTCTCTTTGCTGATAGCATTTATTTTCCAGAGAAAATGGCAATTTCTCAGATAAGAATTTGATAGTTGAAATGGAAATGCCATTTTCAATAAAGAAATCTTAGAAAACTAAAAAAATTACACGTGCTCTGTTTGATATCACACCACAGGCATCCTACCTCATAGGTCAGATATGGTTCTGCATAGCTGGGAACTGCAAGACCTAACTATTTTCTGTTTAACTAAGGGGTAGAAGAATCTCTTTCTGAAGCACAACCGTTACCTCTGCCCCACCATGAAAGACATCTCGTGCCCTGTCTTGGGAGAGGCTGGTAACCTTTCAAAAAGTGAGTGGCCCTGGCCGGGCACGGTGGCTCACGCCTGTAATCCCAGCACTTTGGGAGGCCGAGGCAGGCAGATCACAAGGTCAGGAGTTCAAGACCAGCCTGGCCAACATGGTGAAACCCCGTCTTTACTAAACATACAAAAATTAGCTGGGTGTGGTGGCGGGCGCCTACTTGAGAGGCTGAGGCAGGAGAATCGCTTGAACCCGGGAGGCGGAGGTTGCGGTGAGCCAAGATCACACCACTGCACTCCAGCCTGGTGACAGAGTGAGACCCCGTGTCAAAAAAAAAAAGTGAGTGGCCCAATTTCTCTTCTGGTTCTGTTGAGCTAGGGAGACATGCGGGTGTCCATTCTGGATGAGGATGGTGGCAGAGAAGCTCCAGCTCTGAGAACGGCTTTTTGTTTTCTTTCTTCTGTGATCTCGTGCTGGTTCTATAACCTCCTTGCAGCTGAGAAGAATATAATCTTCAAAGGGTTTCCTTAAGCCTGAGCAAAGGATGAGACCAACCGAAGGAAACGGTGCTTCCTGATGCTGGAAGGATAAATACATGCAACCTGTTCTTGTGACAATAAGACAAAGACTAAAAGCAAAAATGGGTTCAATAAAGGTTTAGATGCATATATCCCTAAAAAGATTATTCACAAAGGAAGATGCAGCCTTTGTTCATTCTCATCCGTGGAAAGTAAAGCCCAGGGAGGACTCATTCTTCCCATTAGAGGCTTCCTGCAGGCTCTCATCAGCCATATTTTGGTGTTGCCTGAACCATGAGATTGACCTAATTTGCCATCTTTTGTCTTGCTAATGAGGCTGGCTCTACCCTACTGCTTAGAGAAAGATCTTGTGTGACTTTCCTAGTGAAATGTGAGACTTCGAGTCCAGAGGCCACACTTGCAGGATGTCTCACTCCACAGGTGATTTCAATTAAGTGCTGTGCCTACTAAGCCAGTCACCTCACCCTTCTTAATATGGAAATTACCCATGAAGGGTTTAAAAAACCTGTAGATGTCCTTGTCCCACCCACTCTAAAACTACTAAAGCAGAATCTCAAGGAGGGACCTAAACATTAGAATTGTTTAAAATCTTCCTAGGTAATTTGGGATAAGAATGACTGTATCTGGCACATGGTGTCTCCTCATCAATAACTAAAAGCAACTGACCTCTGTCTTTTCTTGCTCACCAGGCTATAGAATTAAGCAAGTTACTTGCATTTTCCAGACATGAAAATCAGCACTCTATATTTGCTGTCAGTACCAATACAAAGGGAATCATAGGGATGACATGGCTCAAGAGACACAAAATTGGTCTACACAAGCAACCGCGTCCTCTTAGGAGCAGTCTCTCTCTGCTCATTTGCTACTTGTGAGCAATTACTGGCTGTCTACACTGACACTGCTTCCTAATCCCTCTGGTCAGACTTGCATTCTCTATCCAGGTCAATATGATAATGACAACGATTACGTTTTCCTTATTCACTAGACTGAGGAGTTCTGTAAAATGGCAGCATGACTTTGAATGGGAAGTCGGAGTTTTACTTGATATTCTACTGCTGTGATCTTAGAAAGCCACTAATGTTGCTCAGCCTTAGTTTTCATTGTTTTTTTTCATTGATAAAAAGAGGGGAGTTAGACTACATTGGTGGTTTTCAAAATCTGTTTCACAGTGGAACACTTTAAAATAAACCAGACTGAAGGGGAGCGTCTCTGGTTGCAGCAGATCTTAGGTGGTAGAGCTGCAACCTGCCTCCGCGAAGCCTCTCCGAGACCTCCATGGATCCCTGGTCTGGTGAGGTCAAATGAAGAGAAAGTCTGAAGGTCATTCACTGATACCTGTCTGGGGTTTTGAACGGTCAGCCTGCCTGCCATTTCCAAGGGGGAAGCTATGGGTTCCCAACCTCTTTTCTTTGAGAGGAAAAGACTAGATAATTGGCAGTGGCCACAAAAGGTGCACTACTTGCAAACTAATTCAGTGGAAAACTGAGTTTCTTTAAAGCTCCAATATTCTAGATTTTTTTTTTTCTTTGATGGCGTCTCCCTCTGTTGCCAGGCTGGAGTACAGTAGCATGATCTCAGCTCACTGCAACCTCCACCTCCCAGGTTCAAATGATTCTCCTCCCTTAGCCTCCCAAGTAGCTGCAACTACAGGCACATGCCACCACACCCAGTTAATTTTTGTATTTTTAGTAGAGGTGGGGTTTCTCCATGTTGGCCAGGATGGTCTCAATCTCCGGACCTCATGATCCGCCTGCCTTGGCCTCCCTAAGTGCTGGGATTACAAGCGTGAGCCACTGTGCCCGGCCCCAATATTCTAGATTTTAAGACATCCAATCTTCAAAATGACTCTTTAGTGAAGTGGAGAACAAAAGGAGATACCCACTAAAATTCTGGTAATGTTTAGAAGGGCCATTTCCTGACACACGGCAGCCACTTGAAGCAGTTGGTCAGGCTGGATAAACAGTGCTAAGCAGGCAACATGGAGCCTCACAGACATGAAGGTGTGGGAAGCAAGCTCTAGCTTGTGAAGACCACCAGGAACCTGACTCCCAGGCGTCCTCCACACATTAGAGAGCCAAGGCAGTGTGAAGTTCAGTCAGTATTTCATTCTGGAAACTGGAGAGAGATCCAGATAGTTGCTTGTCAAAAGAATAACAATTTGGGGATGTGGGAGAAGCGACTTTGAAACAGATGAAACAATATAAAACTCCGATAAACTCAGGTATCACTCTGGAATTAATGGAGGACAAATTGGATCTGCTGTTAAGTTAAACACCCATCTGCTCACATCCCTGGAGCCCATAAATTTGTGGGGCTAATTAGTTGTTGCCATCCTTAGAGCAGCAGGGGGCTAACCACATTCCCTGGAGTTTTGCTGCAGACATGGCCCATTCCCTGATGCCTGTCCAGACATCTGAGCTACAGGGGAAGGAACAGAAATGGAGTTGGCCCAACCTGGGGTCATCCAAAAAGTTTGGAGGACATAGTGACATCTCCCATGTCCTCATCTTGACCTTTCTGAAAGATGGGGTTGAGGAATCTCCAAACTAATTTAAATTTCACCCACTATTTTTTTTCATTACTACAACAAACATTGCGTTTTCTCATCTATCCAATTATCATTCTGTCTTCTCCTCAGTCCCCCTCTGCCACCTGACTTGACTCCTCTAAAAGCAATTCTCTCTGTACCCAAAATGTGAAGCCTTAATATAGGCTCTTCAGCATAATCGCTTCTTAATTAAGTCAGGCTATGGCTCCGTTTCCCAGAATCGTTTCCAGAGGGCTTAATTCTACTTCTGCTCAGAATTAATATTTTACATTCTACACTTAAAAGAAACAAGAATGAAAGAAAAAAAACTCAGAAGAGGGGAATGAGAAAATGGTTGAGGGGAAAAGAGAGATCATATTTCAATTCCTATTACAGAAGCATCCAAGCCTCTGTCGTTATTTTCAGCAAGTAACACTCAATTTGTGACATTCACTTTAGCAAAACAAAGCATGGATCAAGGTAATTAAATGGCACAGCTCGGAGTGAATTAAGGGATGATTCTATCAACAGGAGACTCCTGCTGATATGACACTTTCCATGTGCCTGCTTTGTTCTGGCCATGCCAGCTGTGGCCCAGGGGGCTGTGGGAAGCCTGCTGACGGTTCCAGCACATGGTGTATCTGAGTGTGCCTGGAGCGGCCTATTATGAGCACTGTGTACTCATCATGTCAGTAGAAGACCCAGGGGATGAAGGGTATTAGTGACTTTAAGGCCCCTTCCTCAGGAGCTGGCCAACTCTTTACCTTTGCCCTGGATCAGTAGTCCCTAGGGCTCTACTTGGCTCTCTCTCTCTCTTTCGTGTTGCACAGAAGCTTATGGATACATTTATCCTGAGATTACGGTGAGCCTAATCTTCTAGAGGGAAGTGCAGGACCCCTGGTCCTACTGAACCACCCTGTCTATCATCCATTCAACAGTTTAAAAAATACGCATTGACTTCCTACTATGTGCTGTCTGGTTGCTGGAGCTACAATAACACAGTGCAGAAACATGTGCTGCCATTACCCAGCCTGCAGATCTGTGGGTCACAGAATACAGGGCCGGGTTGAGAGTTCACTTGGACAAACTCAGTACTGCGAGAGAGTTGTAAAAGAAGACTGAGAGGTCTCCAGACTTGAGACCAGAGGTGTGTCCTGAGGATACACACTGCCACAACATGGGTTCTGGTTTGGATTTTGGCAGTATGGGCATAATCATGTATGCACAGACATTCTGAACTTCTTTGATCATCATTCATTATAAGACGACTTCTGCAGAATCTCCCAGGAGAATACAGAGTGGTGTCAGGGGAATGGATTCAGAGGCCGTGGAGCGGGAACTCTGGTGGTATGGCTTCGGCTGAATGTGCAGGAGGTTGCATGCGATCTCCCTGAGAGATTCCTTCCCTCATCTTCAGCTTCCCCTCCTCTCTGCCTCCTAGCTGAGACTGATACCGTCATTAGGGGAGGAGCAAAGAGCCAAGGGAGGTTGAAGATGCTCAGAGGGACCCATTAGACTGCGTATCTATTTACCTACTCATGTGGAATACATGAATATATGTGATTATACCTAAATATGTGATCATACCTGAACTTCTCATTCCAGTGGCTATGGTGGGATGTTGACAAGCTGCATTCTAGGACCTGCGACTGGGGCTGCCCCAGGGAGTTTCCCATTCTGTTCTTTTGATTATTAGCCAGATAGTCCCATCAGTGCAGTCTCGTGGCTAGCAAACCATACCAGCGAAGGGGAATTTCTACTACTTAGCCTGCTCTTGCTGAGGGACTGCCCAAATTCATTACTCACCACAGTTTATTTTCTAAACACCATATAAGATAACAATGCGGTATACCAGCAGGAATTGAGAAATCCTTTCATATTTGGATTTTCTTCATCATGGTATATAACTCTTAGAAACGTGCTTATGATAAGGGGCTTAGGTTATAGAATTTCTCAATTTCCTTCCCTAAATATTTTATCAACATGATGGATTTTTCTTAAGAAGATTGAAAGATACATTTTTTTTTTTTTCCCTTTGGCCAATTTGGGTAAGAAGGGAAATTAGGTTTTTTTTGTTTTTTTTTTTTCCTAAAAAAAGAATTTAGGATGCTGGCAGTGAGCCCATGTATGTTCAGGTGTTTTATAATGGGAACTAGAACCTCTTCATTTATCTCATTTTGTTATACTTGCTACCAAACTCCACCAAGTGCTTCTTCGACAACAGGCGGGCTCACAGCATTGCCAAGCCTGTACCCTGTCAAGATTCCCTGGGTCCAGGTTTGGTGATCCCTGTACCCTGTGTCCACACAAAAATTTACCACAGATTGAGCCCTGACCAGACTCTAGGCCCTATTTTAAGTGCATTATTTATAGTAAGTATACCTCACAATAATCACATGAGGTCAATAACATTAACCATTTTATAGCTGGAAAATTGAGGCATAGAGAAGTAAAGTAACCACCCCAAGTTGATAAGAAAGCAGCAGGGTTTAGATTTAATGACAAGATCCTGCACTTGAAAATCTTATGAGGCTGCTGCTTTGTGAGGCCTTCCCAGTAAGAGGGGTCTCCTTTCTCCTCGCCGTGCGTTTGCTCTTCCCAGCCTTTCTGCAATGTGCCCAGTCGTCCTGAGTCAGACACCAGTGGCTGGAGAGCAAGCAGAGGCAGCAGACGTGCCGGGGAAGGGAGTGAAAGGGCATTGCCTTTCAGTCACGTCAGACACCTTCAGGCCTACATGCTGAATAGGGAAAGGAGTTCTGGGTATTAAACCAAACCACAGGAAATCTCTTCTTTCCCCTCAAGTGAAATCTTACTCTTTTACAGAAACTAGTTTTAAAAATTCACCTCTTCCATGAAGCCTTCATCTAAATATGTACTTTGGCATTCTTCTCGTTCTTGTGCATTTATGTCCATTTTTTTACTCATTAGTACATTGTATCTTTTAAAATATGTGTATATATATGTTTTTTGTTTTCTCCATTTGATTGGAAGTTCTCCTTGGGAGGGTCAAATGTTCTGTCTCTCATACTTCTTTCAATGGGATCTTGGATAGGTCTGTGGACATGGGGTTACATGGAGCATATGGAATGGATGCACAGCTGATGTTGGGGTTGAATCAAGACCTTAACATCCCTCCATACCATCAGAAACGTTCATGATGTTTGGCCTTTGCAAAGTGAGATACCAAGGCTTAGCTTCTAACCATGAAACTGAAATATGAAACCTAATATCAACCTTAGCTATAGGCATGTCAGTACTAAGCACATGTGTGAAAGATTTAGAAACTGCACGTATGTACATAGTTAGCACAGAGATATTGATAAGAGGAGAAGCCCACTCCATGGGCAGGCTTCAAGGGCAAATACACAATTGATCATCTAAGACAGGGTCAGCAAACTGTGCCTATGGGCCCGATCTGACCCATTGCTTCTTTTCATAAATAAAGTGTCATAAAAACACAGCCACACTCATTCTTTCTCATATGGTCTGTGGTTGCTATCATGAGACAACAGCAGAGCTGAAGAGTTGAATGAGAGAATATAGGGCCTGCTAGTCTAAAGATCTACTACCTGACCCTTTTCTCTATTTCTATTTTTGATGCCTGTAAAGAAAAAAGTGGATCCTTTCTTCTAAACACACAAAGAAAAAGAAATTCTACAAGTCCAACTTTCTTCCCCAGGCCTTCACCCATTTCTTTTCTCTTCTACTAGTATCGATTTGAAAAGGAGATCCCCTGAACTTCTGTTTCTGCAAGTCAATTATTTCTTTAGAATATTCAGTGCCATAGTCTATTTATATGCAGATTTTTGATGAAGTTCCAGATTTTTTATTGTGCTCTACCTTTTTAGAGGACATTTTAGCATAAGTGGTACGAAAATTTTTTGTGTATTGTCTCACACTTAGTATCATTTTTTTCAAATCTTGCAATTTAGCCAGGAACTTCTAGGGAGATGTAATAACCATCAGATACCTCCAACAGAAATGTATAGTGGAGAACTGAGAGAAACATGAACTCTAAAGAGGGATTTCAATCTCAGCCTTATCAACATTTGGAGTTTTGTTCCAATTTTAACCTACTATTCCCAGTGAGACATATTTCCTGGTTTTCAGTATTGATTTTTATATTATAGAAGACATACAAGAATGTGTTCACTATTTCTGGGCCACATTCACACTATAAAGTGCTTGCTAAAGAGCATGTAAAGCTCTAGGTCCAGAATTAAATGTGGACGGAACACGCAAAAGGGGAGATTAAAATAATGCACTGCCTTGCAGGGCTTCCAGGCCTTCGGCTGTGTGTGAAAAGTTTACTCTTCGTACCCTAGCTGTACCATGTGATAACTCGGGGTGAACTCATCTTAAATCCCACACGTTTGATCGGTGGGATTATATCCCCCACCAACTTTCCTTAACTAAAGGTCAAATGGATCGTGGAGAGGGGTCCAGAAATAGCAAGGCATGTCCTGGAGACTCGGAAGCATTTGATGCAGGGAAAATATGAGCGCTGAGCAAAGAAAGAAATTCAGGGCTTACTTCAGACTGGAAAGTCGCACCATCAAGGATTTTTGTAACTGCACGGATGGCCATCAATAGGTGATTAAAGAGTGCCGAGCATGGAACGGTGCATCTCTAACCTTCGGGGATGGCTTCCCAATGGGCAGCCCCTCACTGTCTGTGGGCTACTCTGTAAAACATTGTGGAAGGAGGTCATTTGGGGAGTCCCTTAGCAAAGAAGAGTACCCTGAAGAAGGGCAAGTGATGAGAAAAACTTGGGGGTGTGTGATCTGACATACAATGAGCTGCACAGTCTGCCAGGTAATTTTTATATTTTATCTCGTTTGATTCTTGCCAAAGTTGTGAATTCTATAAATCATGTCCATTTAATAAATGAGAGAATTAAGCCTTAGGAGAGTTAAACAATGTTTCCAAAATTATATGATTTGTAAATGATGGAATTGGGGTATAAATTCATATGTGATTTTTATATTATACCATGCCGGGTCAAAATATGACTGCCCCAGGATTTTTCAAGGACCCAAAAAAGAAGAAAAAGTTAATGTATTTGTACTTTATAGATACGTTTTATTTAACTATCTAGAAAGGAGAATCTTTTTGTTAACTTTTATTTTGGGTTAAGGGGTACATGTGCAAGTTTGTTATATAGGAAAACTGGTGTCATGGGGGTTTGTTGGACAGATTATTTTGTCACCTAGGTGACAAAGCCTAGTACCCAATAGTTATTTTCTTCTGCTCCTCTTTCTCCTCTCACCCTCCATCTCCTGATAGGCCCCAGTGTCTGTGGTTCCCCTCTTTGTGTCCATGGGTTCTCATCACTTAGCTCCCACTTATAAGTGAGAACATGTGGTATTTGGTTGTCTGTTCCTGCATTCGTTTGCTAAGGATGATGGCCTCCAGCTCCATCCATGTTGCCACAAAGGATGGATTTTGTTCTTTTTTATGGCTGCATAGTATTCCATTGTGTGTATGTACCACGTTTTCTTTATCCAGTCTACCATTGACTCCGTGTCTTTGCTATTGTGAGTGGTGCTGGAATGAACATGCATGTGAATGTGTCTTTATGATAGAATGATTTATATTCCTCTGGGTATATATATACCCAGTAGTGGGTTTGCTGGGTCAAATGGTAGTTTAGTTTTCAGCTCCTTGAGGAATCACCACACTGCTTTTCACAATGTTCGAACTAATTTACACTCCCCCTAGTAGTGTATAAGTGTTCCAGTTTCTCCCCAACCTCACCAGCATTTATTTTTTGAATTTTAATAATAGCCATTCTGACTGGCATGAGATGGTATCTCATTGTGCTTTAGAAATGATTATTTTAATCCTTACTTTAGGTAATTTCCTTTAGGCATATATTGTGTCCTGCGACAAGTGCAGCTTCAGACCTAGTTCCTTTTGATAACATATAATCTTACAAACCCCACTTCTTTGTAATACCAACATGCCTTAATTATTCATATTATGAAAACAGAGGCAGTAACAGTGAGTGGATGGTAGGATGTAAACTATCATCACACTCTTGTTTCCTCACTATACTTATTAAATGGTGGGAAGATATAGAATCTAACATATAATGCATATTTCTCTGGGAGGCCTTTTTAAGGAATATTCAGGAACTACTTTTGGTGGCACATCCAGAAAGAAGACACAGAAGAATAAAAACCACCCAGGGTTACATGAATTCAAAGGTAAAGTAAGGACTTGACAAAGGGCAAAGCATGAGCCTGAGAGAAAAGCAGCCCCTGTGGTCCCCTGATGATGTGCCCGTGTTTTTCCTCTTATCAAGCACTATGGCAGGTGCACGGGGGAAGGTTGGTCACTTGAACAACCACCTTTGTTCAGATAATCACTGCCGCTCAAGCCATAACATTGTAGTGGAAGATGGCAAGCTCAGATCAAGTGATACCTTTCCCCAAATCCTAAGCAATAATGATAATAATTAAAACACTGTGCATGGCACCAATGAATGGTAAACAGGGGATTTACTTACATCAATTAAATCTAAAAGTCATTGCTTTGATAATCATATTCAAGTAAAGGGTAGAAAGGGCACCATGGTGCGTCCAGAAACAGAATGCAGTGTCTGTTTATGCATATCGGGGAGGGAGTATGGGAATAAGTATTGAACGGGATAAAAAGTGGTCTGAACATTCCCAAGTACTTTCCATCACCTGGAGAGAGCTCCATTATTCATAATCCTAAAATGCATGGGCTGATAATTGCCTTAATCACCAGAGAAACATGGCTGAGATGTACTGAAATAAGCCATAAAACTCATTACAAGATAACAAGATTCTATCTATTCTCCGAGGTCACACTAGAGTTCCATAAGGTCAAGGAGTTAATCGCCTCATTCAGTAGAAACACCGTAGATAATAAACTCTGTGTGTGGGGGGGGGGGGGAGGGGGGTGCATGTAGTTTAAGCCTTTCTAGGTTCTAAGCCAATATACATGGTGACCAGATAGGTGAAAGGGAAGTGGATGATAGTCCATGAATAACCAATAATTTTGTGCTTTTTTTCTTCTTAACTTTTGGGGTGAACACTTCTTGTATGCTAGTAATTATTAAATAGGCTTGTTTTGCAAAGTTAGCATTTCCCAGACTGACCCCCTTCCCACCTTAGGATCTACTCAATTCTAATGACCTGCCCATAGGTCAACAGTGGTGCCAGGGCTGTGGCTCTAGACTTTGGGCAGACACGCTTCTTTCCCATTGGTCTGATGAAGCACACCACAGACAGTTACACAGGAAGGAAGCGGGAAGCTTAGGCATCACCCTTCTCACTGCCTCGGGTTTCTGGAGGAGGGAACAAGACCCAGGGAGGTGTAACGCTGTCTAACACCACACAGACTATTCATGGCATAGCAGGACCGTGAGGCAGTCCCAGGTACCATTTCACTAAGACACCATGTTCTCTGATAGGCAATGCGGGAAGCAAATGTTCTTTCTTGAAGATGAAATCTCTGGATTCCCCAGTGATTCTGAAAACAATGCCCTCCTAAATTTGGGGGGCACATCCTCACAGGTGTGCTAGTCAAGAGGTGTGGCCTTACAATCACATTGGTTCACTGTGGCGAGGGACCATTGCTTCTCCTACATTGCTGTCCTCATTGGATGATGTTGGTCTGCATTCGTCTTCTCTGCCAGACCTCTGCTCCAACATGGCTCCTCACTCTTTGCCAGAGCTTTTGAAAGTCCAGTCCAGCCTTCAGATTTAGATTTCCCTGGTTTCTCAGTAAAGACTATTTTACTATGAAAAACAGTAAAAATAACAAGACTGCTGAGATGTTTTCGAAGATAAAATGAGATTATGTGCCTGGCTCACAGAAATTTCTCAATAAACAGCCATCATCATCCTCATCATCATCATCATCTATTTAAGAAGGGCTCTGTTGAGGGATATAAGAACAGTAATTTACTACTTCCCATTATTGCTATGGCCTCACCAGAGGAAATTAGCTTAAACTACATCAGAAAAAAAATACCAAATTTAAAAAAATTACTGGGAAATTCTGTTATATAATTTCAAGAAGATATCGAGAAACCTCTTGGCCTCCTTCTTCCTCAGGGGTTGGTGAATGAGTCATTGTCTGGAGACCCGGTGACTCCAACGCCAGCTCCACATGTTTTCTAGGCATTTAGATACTATTAATCTTCAATAAGTTGCATATAAATTTAATCTATTGACCAAGATTTCTAGTTTTTTGCTCAGTTCTTTGTTCTTGGTGCACATGGTTTACAAATAGGTAGATACAAAAGACCAAGAATGCTGTCATTTTTAGTTGAGTGAGCAACAAACCCTAGATCCTGACTTTTGCAACTACTGACTGTTGTCAAAAGTATTTTTTTAAGTTTGCTTCGTGAAAACAATTTAAATTAAGCTCCTCAAATATGCATTTGTTGAGGATTTACTTTGACAGATACTGTGTAGGTGGTTATTGCAGAATTAATCCTCAGTAAATGTTTTTAATAATCATTTGATTTTCATTTAACACACAGTAACCACCACATAAATTCTAGTTGTGTATCGCTAGTTGAAAAACAAGTTGAATAAATACCAACCAGTTATTAAAAACATTTATGGAGAATTAGCTACTCATTGTTATATGCATTCAAATCAATTGCACATCTTCCATAGTAAACTTTAAACAAGATTCCCTGGCAGATGCTGTGGAATAAAGCTCATTCACCAGCATTGGTAGGATTCTTGGACATACATTCAGCTCAGGACTAGTGCATTTAAATCTTTGTCTCCTAGGCTGGGGATAAAAAGATCATAAAGGCCGGGAGCGGTGGCTCACGCCTGTAATCCCAGCATTTTGAGAGACCAAGGCAGGCGGATCATGAGGTCAAGAGATCGAGACCATCCTGGCCAACATGGTGAAACCCCATCTTTTACTAAAAATACAAAAATTAGCTAGGCATGGTGGCCCACGCCTGTAGTCCCAGCTACTTGGGAGGCTGAGGCAGGAAAATCGCTTCAACCCGTGAGGCGGAGGTTGCAGTGAGCTGAGATAGTGCCACTACACTACAGTCTGGAAACAACGTGAGACTCCGTCCCCGCCCCCGCTACCCAAAAAAAGAAAAAAGATCATAAAATGCAAAATGGATTCCACTCCAGGGGAAGCTTAGGTCAGCTCATCCGCTGTGCTGTTCTGAGGTCAGGGAACAGATAGACACAGGCCCAAACAGCCTGAGGTGTTGGCCCCCAGCAGAGCTGCTCTTTATCCTGGAAGCAGACACTCTCCCATCAGAATGCTCAGAATACAGACACAGGATTGGGAGCATGTCGCTCGAGTTCTAGACTTATGAGTTAACAACTTGTGACCTTAAGAAAATGACAACCTTCCCAATATCCATGTCCTCCTGTGTAAAATGGGAATGTAAAAGAAGGTTGGCCCCATAAGGCTTCTGTGAGGGTCGAAGATCCTAAGAAAGGCCATAAATGGCTTTGCACATGGAGCAGCACCTGAATAGAGACATGATCATTGTGGTTTTCTTCTATGAGAAAAGGCTTGAGATAACACTCACAGTTCCTGATGAGGCTTCCTTGGCAACCAGATATATATTTACTGGGAAAATCGGTGTACTCAGATTTCCAGTGGCCACAAACCAGAACAAAGCAAGGTGGTGCCCCAGGCCTGGTTCCCTTGGCCTGGGGCCCAGACCCAAGGTTATGCACAGCCGTCAGAAGAACAAGAGGCTGCAGGGGCCCAGGCTCATCTCCTGACATGCCCAACTCACTCTCACAGTTGATGTTTTTGGAAGGTTGCTGCTCGGCACTGATGTCAAATACTTAGCAGCCCAACTTGGGGCAAGACAGCAGCTGGCTCACCCTACCTGTGGACAGAAGCAGAGTGGGTTCTGGAGTGGGCAGGGGAATTTGTCAGCATCTGGACTGTGACGGGTCCAGCATGCCCTCCCCTGCCTGTTGGGCAGCGGGACTTAGACCTGCTTTCTCAATGAAAAACAAGCAAACCAATGAGAATAGACACAATAGGATTTCTCCGTGCTGCAGCAGGGCAGGAATCTGAGCAAGTCAAGACACTCTAGACCCTCCGATCAGGAAGTGCGCCCTGGCACAGGTGGCCGTGAGTGGCAGTCACTCTGCCTTCAGAAAGCCACTTGGAATGCAGCCTGCGCAATTGCCTTCATCCTTTACCGCCCTGCCAGGCCGTTTACTGGAGCAACCTTATTACCAATCTCCAAAACATCTCCATAAAACCCACAGATCACAGACTGTAGCATGATTACAGCCACCACCCTATTCGACGAGCTGCTGCAGTTTCTCCCAGGGACGGGATGAAGCAGGCCTCCTTCACCAGGTTCCCATGGGTGTGCCCTGTGTGGGCCACAGAGCCAGCTCCAGAAAGGAGAAGGCAGGAAAGAAGAGACTTCGGTCCCTGCTTTGTAGTCTTCCTTTCTTAGGGATATTTTTTTGAAGTTATCTTTTTTTTTCTTCCTTTGTTCTTTCAGTCTCACATGTCTCCCTCCACCTGCTTGTCTCTCTCAGCCTTCAGAAACAGATGTGGCCCACCAGAAAGACAACCTCACAGTCTTCCTTGCTTCCACGGGAGGACTGACATCAGCCGGAGGGCCCTGGGGGAGGGGAAGGCTCAGGCCTCGCTGCCTGCAGCTGCGGAAGAAATCTCTGATGAATTTCAAAACCTGCCTTTGCTTTGGATGTGATCAACAGTCACAGTGGGGCCTCTGTGTTTTACTATATGAACAAGCTCAGAGGGAGGGAGAAAATGCAGCCCCCTGGCTCTGCCTCTCCCCTGCCACAGTGGCTGAGTGGAGGGCAATCCTCATCTGTGCAAACTGTGAGATGTTTAGCAGGATGCAAAGCTGGAGCCGGCTTGCTGCTCCTACCCGAGTGCCTAGAGCTGAGAGTGTGGGGCACCCCTGTGTGTGGGGTCCTGGAGGAGCTTCCAGTATGAGAACACAGGTGGGGACCACACCAAAGCACCCCCTCAGAGGGCTCCACCCGCGGCCTCTTTTCTAGGCTGTCCTTTGGAGGAGTGGCTTTCGGAATGACCAGGATACATTGGTGATTATAGGGCTGGAAATTATATAATTTCATGCAAGTAAAATTCCTGTCTCAGGTTGCTACAGCCTCCAGCCTTATCAGGAAGGTGGGCAGGTGCTCATTGAAGGTGTTTGTTCAATATTTATCGATTAAGCTCAACAATACCTTCTTCTCCATCAGCAACAATGTGACTGTCTCTTGGCTTCCCTGCCCATCAGATGGAGAGTTCATTCATTGATTAATCAACAGACAGCTCTCATGTGCACAGGACTGTAACCGGTGATGGGGGGAGAAGACAACCTTGTTCCTGTCCTCGGGAGGAGGTTTGGTGGGATCGTGGGGTTCATTTTTAAAGGCATAAAGTCAGAATCCTCTGGCAGCAGGAGAGGCAGGAAGAAAGGAGGTCGTCTGCCTTTTCTTTCAGTGGTTGAAGCCCTTTTCACCTAAGGCTTCCTTTCCGGGCACAGCCCTAGAATGAGGAAAAGCCAGGTGACCCATCCACCCCCACCGCCAAAGGCAGGGCTGGTGTCTTTCTGTGTGTCCCAGGTAAGCCTGGGAGGAGGTGAGGGGGCCTCACAGCCACAGGAACTGCAGTTGTATTAAGAAGCAACTTCTCCAGTCCCGACAGGCTTTTCTTCCGAGAGTCTCACGGTCCGTCTAATGCGGAGCTTCTCAGAGTCCGGTCTCTGCCAATAGCAGTGGCATCACCCGGTCATGTAGTTGGGTGTTTGTCCCCTCCAAATCTCATGCTGAAATGTGACCCCCAAGGTGGGAGGTGAGGGCTGGTGGGAGGTGTTTGGGTCATGGGAGCGGATTCTTCATGAGTGGCTTGATGGGGTCCTGGAAGTAATGAGTGAGTTCTGGCTGTTAGTTCACCTGAGATCTGGTTGTGAAAAAGAGCCTGGCACCTCCCACACTTGCTCTTGTTCCCTCTCTCACCATGTGACACACACACTCCCCTTGCCTTTTGCCATGAGTGGAAGCTCCCTGAGGCCTCACCAGAAGCTGGCATTGGAGCCATGCTACTTATACAGCCTGCAGAACTGTGAGCCAAATACACCTCTTTTCTTTATAAATTACCCAGTCTCGAGTATTCTTTGATAGCAATGCAAAATGGATTAACCCACCCAGCTACTCAGAAATGAAAAATCTCAGGCCACATGCAAATGTACTCAATCGGAAGTGCTGGGCCTGGGGCTCGCACCTGTGTTTTACCAACCGCTCCCCCACCACCCCACCCCCGCCCCCCGCCACTCCTGAGGCACGCTGTAGCACACTGCTTCCCACATTTGGCTGCACATTGGAATCAGAGAGTTTTTAGAAACGGGAGTGCAGGGTCCCACTCTCAAGGATTCTGATGTGATTGGGTTGGGATATGGCTTGAGTATGCGGGTTTTTCAAGTCTTCCGAAGTCATTCTTGTGTGCAGACAAAGTTGAGAACTACTGGCTTAGTATCTGATAGCTCAGCTGTTAAGAAAAGGGGGGCTCCCTTCCTTACCCTACACCGGAGCTATCCTTCGTGTTTTCTGGAATTCTTAGCAATTTCCAGACACTTGCTCCATCATCCAGGAGAAGATGCTAATTAGTAGCATTTAATCTGGTACCTTCCTCCTTCCTTTTTGGAGGCACCTCATAGAAAAACAGGAAAGCTGAAAAGAGGCAAGGTCAGCAACAACCTCCAGGGCTTCCAGAAATGCAGAGAAGTCTCTGGCTTGGTTGTTTTTGTGCAGGGGGCTGCTCTCAGCTGCTTTGCTGTAAAAGACACAGATGCGAGGCTGTGGGCTTGGCCTGCTGGTGGGCTGGGACCACCAGCCCCTGCCGGATCCATTCCCTACTCAGGAATGGTGGAGAAAGGAGGGTGGGCTGGCAGGGAGGACAGTTGAGATTCTCTAGATGTTTAGCACATTGTTCTATCTGACTGTGGAAATTAATAAATATGCTCACCAGAATGGAAAGAAAAGTCTCCTACCCAGCCAAGCTCTGTGTGAGGCAATCAAGGGAAAGGAAAAGTGCTACTCAAAGAAATTCTAGTCTCCACTGGAAGACTCAGAGCAGCACAGAAGCAGTGCCTTTCTGAAGTGCTGGGACCAAATTGGCCATCTGGGCACCTGCCCCATCCCATCATTGAACCTGTGCCCTAGGTCCTGGGAGGACCTCCTCCCTCAGCCTGGGAAGGAATGGGAGGGCAGATGAGGGACAGCCTAGACCGGTGGTCAGTTCTGCCTCCTTTTCCTTCATTTCCCTCAAATCCACCAGATTCTCGTCTGCCATTTTCCTGGGCCTCAGTATTCCCACCAGCGAAGGGTTACTGCCAGACCTCATGCTCTAGGGCATAGAGGAGACGTGGGTAGGTAAAGGGAAAAGGCTTTGCATTCCAGTAGTGTTTTATGCAAGGAAAGAAAAGACCTCAGGAAAAAAAGTGTAAGAGATTCGTCTCCATACCACCACCATCCCAGTTACGGGGGTGGCTGGAGAAAAGATTTTAAATCCACCCACACAGTCTTTTAAAAAGACTTGCCTAAATATACTGCACCTCTAGATGACCCCACTTCATTTCTCCACCTAAAAAGACACAGAAGCAACTCTCGCTTTCTTTTCCTTCCTATGATGCAGCATGGGCTGTGAGGAGGCACTTCTGAATCCGGTGAATAACTGCAGGCATTGAGGAACCATCCTCCCAACCGCATGGATAGACTTGGGACTTGACATAGGTCCTTGATAGATGCTAAGGAGAAGGAGTTGGAGGCTTGGCTACCTGTAGCCTGTGTCACAGATATACTGCTGCAGGTCACAGGAGGCAGAGCTCCTGCTGATGGGTTTTCCAGTTCCGGTTTGGACAAAGGAGGAGGACGGGGCATGACAGCCGGGGAGGAGGAGGAAGGGGCACTACCTCGTTCTGCCCCTGCACGCTGAGCCCTGGCTTTTTCACCCTGTTTTTCTTGTCCTGGAGGCCCAAAAGTCTTCAGAGCGGGTGTTTGAGACAGAGCTAGTCTAGCTCCAAGTTTGGAGTAGGTATGCAACTGTCACTATAAACACTTCCCAAGAAGATGACCCACTTCTGCAGAAAGCACTTGAACTACAGGTGGAATCTGCTCTTTTTAAGTTTGACCGAGTCATCTGTGCTCCGTGAGCCACCGTGGTGGTCTGGCACTGTTGTTCAGCTCTGGGAGGCTGAGGAGTGTCCCTGGCTCTGGAACTGAGGGGGTTAACCGAGTGCTTCTCTGCACTGTTAGCGGGAGGAAGGCGGGCCTGGAGAAGGACAAGCTCTTCAGATGAAACCCTCTTTGAGCAGCTGAGCTGTTTCCACTTGTGGTTTTACAATGGGCCTATAAAGACCAGCCAAAAAAAAAAAGTCATCGAAATGGGTCAGGCGAGGGGACCCTTGAGTTGAGGCCCAGCATCAAGCACTGGCCCAGTCTAAGAGTTAGCTGGGGTCTAGGGTTCTGAGCCCTTTGGAGAGGCAAGCATCTGAGGCCAGCCTTAGATCTGGGAAAGGTCAGTGGGGAATTCCATGGCAGAAGAACTATGCAGTGCAAGAAGGGAGAAAAACAAGGCAAGCTTTCCCTGGCATGGAAGAATAAAGGGCAGACGGTGGACCAGTGTTTTTAATGACGCATGTCAGCGGGTAGCTGCTCGCAAAGGGCCAGCCTCTTCTTCGAAGTTTTTGTGGATGGTCTCCACCAATTCCAGTTTGTTTTTCCTTTGTATTGTTATAGCACCAAATAGAAGGCACTTCTCCTCTGTCCCCTCAGAGCACCCCATG
The DNA here is from genome assembly GCF_028878055.3 of Symphalangus syndactylus. NCBI lineage: Eukaryota > Metazoa > Chordata > Mammalia > Primates > Hylobatidae > Symphalangus > Symphalangus syndactylus. The sequence continues at coordinate 148,699,654 of NC_072425.2, forward strand.
CCTACCTCTGTCTTGTTAATAGGACGCTATATTACAACTCAGCACCTACTCATCTGTGTGACTTGCCAGGATATAAGCAGGCGGGCATCATATCTCTTATCACTGGAGTCCCAGCACTATCTCAGCATATCGCAGTAGTGTGCATAGACCCACAATCTCTTATCTGCAAATTCAATATTCACAAAGGTCTGGAAACCTCAGGCTTTCTTACAACTCATTTTGCAGAAAACCCTGGGCTAGATGTTGTCAGGGTTGCAAAGTCAAAATGTAGGAGCAGAGTGGAAACAGCAGATTCGAATACATGGCAAAACAGAACAGAACCACAGGGCAAGGCAGGCAGCAAGCTGTTGAGTATGAGGGGAAGAGTGGGATGTGAGTGACACATTCTGAGATGAGCTCTGAAGAGACCTGAGGGGCCAGGTGGCACTTAAGCTGGGTTTAAATTGCAGATAAAGTTTGCAAAGATAAAGGGGTGGGGTGGGGAGATAATCGTGGGACAACGTGGTTTTCTATTTCCCTAACTTTTTGTAGACATATTGCTCACTTTCCGTTAAGTTTTCAGTCTCTCCCAGGGCTAGGATCTTAGTCCCATTTCTTCCATTCTGTCCACTGTACACAGAAAATGCAGTCGTCTCTCAGAATTCTCCTATTCGATAAGAAATTATTCTGGGACTTACACATAGAATGCGCTTGAGAAGATTTTCTTGAATGAATAAGAACTTAAGGGCCTGTAATTTGTTTTCATTCATAAACTTTATTTTTGGAGCAGTTTTAGGTTCCAGTAAAATAAGGGGAAAATACAGAGCATTCCCATAGACCCCTTTTCCCAGCCTCCCCAACTGTTAACATTCCACACCCACGTGGTACAGCTCTTACATTCATGAACCTACATGGACACGTCATTATGCTGATGCCCGTTTGTCCTTGCATTCTCTCTTATTCAAGAGTAATAGAGGAGGCAGAGGAGGACGGCATGCCTTGTTCTGATTCAGCAGCCTCTCTTTCCTCCCCCTACTTAGAGGTTCCTGGTCTGCGGAGGAACTTTCCCAGATGCAAAGCCACCGAGCAGAGACAGCAGGATCACAAGCTTTAAAAGGTGTAAACGGCCGGACGCGGTGGCTCACGCCTGTAATTCCAGCACTTTGGGAGGCTGAGGTGGGCGGATCACCAGAGGTCAGGAGTTAGAGAACAGCCTGGACAGCATGGCAAAACCCTGTCTCTAATAAAAATACAAAAAATTAGCTGGGCATGGTGGCAGGCACCTGTAATCCCAGCTCCTCGGGAGGCTGAGGCACGAGAATCACTTAAACCAGGGCATCAGAGGTTGGCAGTGAGCTGATATCGCACCACTGCTCTCCAGCCTGGGTGACAGAGCGAGACTCCAAAAAGAAAAAAAAAAAAAAAAACAGATGTGAGCACTGAGAAGGCAGAGAGAGCATCCCTGTGCAATAGAGGAAGACACGTAGGTGTAGACACTAAAGATGGAAAAGACCTCTGGTATCAGTTCCCTCCCTCAGGGTCCACAGCAGGGGAAGTATTCAAGGAACTGCTGCCTCTGATGTCTCATTGGCTGACCACAGTCAAAACCACACATTTTTCACCAGCTCCCAGGGCAGCTGAGGCCAAGTGATCTCTTCTCCCATGAGTGTGGCCTCAAGAACAGAGGCACTGACACCACCAGACAAAGTGTTTTGCTCTTTACAGTTTGCAAAGCACATTTAAAGTATCGTTGCAGCCTCACCACATCCTAGTGCTCAGGGTGCTTCAGGGTCCTCATATCTCACAGGTGAGAGAGCTGCAGGGAGCAAGGGGAGATAGCCCCTCATCACACTGGGTGAGGGAGTCGAGCCAGACCCTGTATGCTGAGCCCTCAGCCCAGGCTTTCTATAGGGCATGGTGGGCGGGCCATCGACTTCAGGGTCCTCTGGCCACTGCTTGTGATAATACCAGATCAATTGTATTTAGTTTTACATTCATAACGAGAAAAAAAGTAGTCATCCTTCTGAAGTGTGGTGTTTTAATTTATATATAGCGAGAAACATTTCTGAGTCAAATACTGTTAGGAAAAGTTTCAGCATAGATCTTTACCTCGAACGCTCTCTAAGTCTTTAACATACTAATGTGATCGGGATGCAATATTTGACCGTAATTCCGTTTCTGGCAGAGCATCTTGATTGGAAACCTCTTTGGGGGATGCAGCAACAGAATCGGGGGACACATGGCTGCTTTTCTCTCCAGGGCTCAGCTCTGAGCTGTCCTCCATGGAGGGTCTCAGAGGAGCTTGGAGGAGGAAAGATGGAAAACTGAAATCTTTAAGAAGAGGCTAAAAGGAACTGAGTTATTCAGGCATAAGAAGAAGAAGACACTGGCAGGACAGTGAAGTCAATTTTCCGATATGCGAGCACATGAAGGATCCGCTACATAGCGTGGTGGGTGAGGGGCTCTTCTTGCAGGTAGAATGCTCAGAGCCTGGCTTCCCTGCAGCCAACAGAACCGAATCAGTCGGCCACAAGGAGCTTGCTGCATGAAGACAGGGAGCCTCTGGGGCCAGGAGCCGGGCAAGGTGGGGACTCAGCATCTCAGGGTTCTCAAAGTGTCCAGTAGGACTCGTAGGACTCAGGTGGACCAGTTTGCATCCTGTATTGAGGCAGGGGACTGAAAACAATGACCCATTCAGGTGGTTGTTGGCCTCAGGGTGCTGCAATGATGAGGTTTTCTGTAGAAGCAAATCTGAAAGACAGATGCTGCAGGATGAAGCGGGGGATGGAGACCTTGGATGAATTCATTCACACCCAAACCAGTAGGGCTGAGAGGGTGAGGGTGAGGGTGAGGGAGGGAGAGAGGAGGAAGACTCAGAGCAGAGGCATTTGAAAGAGCCCCGAAGCCACCAGGTGGAAAGTCACCCTGCGGGGAGCTGACCTTCCTCCCTCCTCCCGAGAGGCACCAGCCAGTGCTGACCCTGGGTCCCATCTCTGTGACCTGTGAGAAAAGAGGCGAAAAGCGGCTCCTCGTGCCTCAAAACCTTGCTGCCCACATCTGAGGGCTGGCCTTGATCTCCAGGTCTGTGCACCCCCCCTTAATCCTTCCTGACCTTTCATCCATGAAGCGGGGACAGACGGTGTGGGGCTAGGGTGGTGAAGAGGGATGGGGGAGGCAAAGAAACAAAAGGAAAATCACGAAGGGAGACTGGGCCCTGGGGATGGGCTACTTGCAAAATCCTCAGTTTCATTAAATATAGAAAGGTAGGATGAAAAAATAATATTCACTCATTGTTACAGTTTCAAAGTCAGAAGCTGGCCTTGATTTCAAAGAACTTGTGTGTAATGTGATGCATGGCTTTCTCTTCTGTCTCTTTTTATAGGTAAGTGACATTTCATTCTGCTCATCCCCAAGGCAAAGTTGGATGTTTTTAAAGTGGAAAAAAAAATGAGCGGAAAAAGAAACGGGGAAGGTGGGAAGAGGTGGAAATGGAAGGGCACAGGTAGGTGCATACTCAATTCTTCATCTTTTGCACAGACTAGTGGGGGGTCTTCCCCCCAGATTCGGTGGAGAATCCTTTCCTCAGGACGGAAGGTCCAGATGGTGACTGTGGCTTTTGAGATGATGAGAGTTTTGCTCTTTGAAAGGGGTTTGTCCTGTGACACAATGGCCAGCACTTTTGCTAGAGGTCTTTCCTGGGTGAAGTTCCAAGAAAGGATTTGAGGTTTTGCACGCTAATGCTATGTGTCAGCTACATTGCTGTGAGTAGGGCCTAGAGGAAGTAGGGAAAAGTGTTCTGGAGAGGCAGGATTCAAACATTCCAGGAAGGAAAATCAAGAACAAGAAAGAATGTCATTCCTGACATGATCAGGCAGTAAATGGCATGGAAATTTCTGGACAGAAAGGAGGTTTGTGGGAAAACTGAGATCTTGTATATTAAGAATTTTTTACTTAATTTTAAGGTCTATCCAACCACTGTCAATGTATTTTTCTATTTCTGCCTGGTCGCCGAGGCTGAAACGTCACTTATTTTCTCTTTAGTATGAGGCAGAGTAGCTTTCTAAAAGAGCTGGGGGCTGGTTTGTCATTGTAGTCACTGTACCTTTTCTTGGTCAGTCAAGAAAGGCGTTTTGAAGTTCCAGACTAGTTTTGGCTCTCTACTGCTCTTAAATATAATTGCTTTCCCCTAAGAGTAGAGTGAAAATGCTCCTTTTCCCCCCCGTGAGTTGCCAACAATCCACTGATATAATTGATGGCTCTGTCCCACATATATTTGTTATTTTCTTAGAGAGAGAAACGTAAAACATTCTATTTAACAGTCTACAAATCCAGACTGGAAACATAAAACTCAATTCAATAAAAATATTGAACATACTCAGTCTTATGTCCAATTAAAGGAGATTAACAGAATGAAGTGGGGGCTGGGTTAACAGTAAGGGGAAAAAGACAAAAACAATTTCATCTTCAACAGTGTGTCTAAGGTCTCAGAGAAAATGCTCTCACAAGCACGAGAGAAATCTATAGGCTTCGGAAATCTTCGAAAGAGACAAAAATACTAGAATTTGTTATTGAAAGTGTATAATTCTGTTTCTATCATTTGAATACACAGATCTTCTTTAAATCTTCTTTCCCTTGCTTTTAACAAAGAGGAGGGATAAAAGAAAACTCAACGCCCAGCTTCCCCCTCTAAATTAGGAAAAGTGTCACCATATGTTGAAAATGACAAAGCGTCTTTTTTCATGATGCCATGTCCCCGTCCTGTGGTCTTTCATTTCCTCCGAAGACACTGTGACTCGTGGCACATTTTCATGGCTGCAGACACACCTGGGAATGCTTCTTGGTATTTGCCCTGCATAATGGGGAAAATTAAGCTGCCACGTATCTGGCTCCTAGCCTGAGCAAGGGCTGTACGCCACCCCCACCGTGCTTTGAAAATTGAAAATCTGAGACCAGGAAGCACTCCTAGAAGCTGCCCAACATGGCAATAAGAAGGTGGGTTCTTAGCTACGTGGCTTCCTGCAGTGCCTCTGCTACAGCCAAGGCCTGTGGATCAAGGTTGATGGAGTCACTGATTTAGTGGGAACAGTCGTGTGTTTTTGAGTGTCCACAGAATAAGGGCTACAACATAATTGCTTTCTGGTCTTGAGGTCCTCCCGTTTCTGCATAAGGTAGGCATTGCATGGGTGAAAAGGGATGGCCTTCCCTCCTGGCTCCCTGTGGACCTCAGAGCTTGCCTTGTCGGCTTGGGGCGGGGAACGCTGAGGGGCCCAGCTTACTGTGATGGATGAAGGCAGTCCCTCCGAATTTCCCATTAATAAGGAGGTAATAGAGTATATGTTAATTTTACGAGAACATTTTCCACAGAGTATGTAAGTCCATGGGATATATTTGAATAGTTTTAATACGCTATGATTCTCAGAACCATGGGAATGACATTCTATTTGCACCTGCCTAATAATCAGCACATTCCCCAGCACTACTGGGCCCTGGTAGAATAAGAGGACAAAGGTGTAGTGTTTACAGGCACCCCCCCCAACACACAAACGCTGGCACGTGCTCACACACACGTTCATATTCCTACATGCATACTCACAGAGCTGCGATTTTGCCTTTGAAAGGTGACAAGGAGCAAAGACATTTTTCAGAACCAGATCTGGCCGCTCAGTGTTGTTTCCCAAGATACATGTGTCCTGTTTCAGCACCCTCATCGCTCACCAAACGCCTGGCCCTGTCGCTGTGTTTAACTTCACAGCTTGGCTGCTTCATTGGCTTGGAATCCGTCGATCTGACCATCTCCCTAGCGCCAGTGCCCCAGGTTGGCACAGTTAATCATCTTGGGTCCAGCATTGATCTCTCTCACTCCATTCCTCTCTCTGCCTCCGGTCCTGGGGCCTTCCTCGACCCCTCTGTCTGTCTGCAGCACAGGCCAGGCCACTGAGAAGGTTTCTGCTTCTCAGCTCTGGTTCTCTAGCTTTGAGGGAGCAGCAGTGAGTGCGAGGTGGACTGTGTGCACCGCTTCTAGCAGAGATGGAAACAACTGTATGGTCTTCGACAGCAAGTCACTCCCTTGGCAGCCCTGGCAATGCCAGCTTTGAGGATCGCTGAGGTTCCCACTCTCTCTTTGGACAAGGATGTTTTTGTTACCTTTTTTTTTCTTTTTTAGCTAAGCCTTACTAAGTGTCAGACACCTTACTAAACAATACACACACACACACACACACACAGATTTATCTTATTTTCAAAGCAATTCTATGATACTGGTTTTATCATCTTCTTCTTACAAACAAGGAAATCCAGGCTTAAAGCGATGAGATAATTTGCATGTGACCTTGAAGCTTGAATTAGAGCTTGTGTCTATCTGACGGCAGTATTTGTGCACTTAACTGCTTTGGGATGAAAATTCTATCCCAAAAAAGCAGAAGGTGACAGGAAAGGAAAGTCTTTGGACCACTCTGGGCTCACTCCCCTCTAGCTGTGCAGATCGACCAAACTCTTGGCTGCCAGGCCTCTGTGGACAGGGCTCCCCAGTGGAGCCAGCACAGGGAGGTGACAAAGAGCTGGGCCCAGATTTGGAAGAACCCAGTTTGAGGCCTGCATCTGCTACCAATTTGCTGTGTGACTTGGGCAATTTATTAAGTTCTCTGAACCTCTCAACATGAGGACAGAAGCATGGTAGTATAATACTGCATAAGCTTAACCAGAGACCAAGTACCTGTAAAAGGATACTCTGACAATATTTAATAATTATCATTACTTGAAAAATCCCCTCTCACTGTGGCCTTCCAAATTTCTGAATCTAGTTCTTGATTTTTCTAATGAGGTCTAGAATTTTTGCCAATACAAGGAACAGTTCTTGGCAGCTTTCTGCATCTTCACTTCCTTTCAATACCAGGCCTAGTGGAGAGCAAAATTAGCCTGCCAATCACTCAGAGGCGTATGGGCCCCAGGAAATTAAATTCTCCCTCTCTCCAGCTGTCTATCCCCAGTGCCAGGTACCAAATGAACATGCGCCATACGTTGCGGTTCCCGTGTCTTCTTCTTCCTATATGTTAATTTGATAATTTTAGTAAAATAAACCAAGTAGATTTGAGATGTAGTTCATTATCCCCAAAGTCAAGAGATCATAGAATGCTGTAGAATGCCATGAGTCAGAAGCGGGCCACTGTTCTCTTCTGTTTTTTTTTTTTTTTTTTTTTTTTTTTAGATTTTAATATTTCCTTTTTTCCGGCAACATTTAAAAGCCACTCTTTTACATCTGTTGCCATCCTTTAATGACAGACAGAATAAAGGGACGATTGTCACTCAGAGAAACTAAACAAAGGGACGAGGATCACTCGGCACATTCTTGTGTGTGACTGACTTTGAACTCCTGGAGCCCATATCCTCTGCGCTTCTGTTGGGCACCGAAGACACAACCCACAGAACTGCTTCCTGCAGCCACGGATGGGTACCCACCAAGCCTTAGGGAGAACCGTACTCTAAATGCCATCTGTGTTTGCCAGTGGCATTCACACGTTCCCTCCTGTCCCGCAGGGAAATTAAGAAGGGATCTCCTCTCAAGGCTGACACCTGGAGACAGCGGCTTCCTCTTACCCATCCTTCCCACACCTCATCTCTGGAGTGAGTTATCTTAATCCTGACATTTGCCCAGCTATTCAGAATGTAAACCTTTTTGTACTACAGGGTAACAAATATTTTGGGTAAACAGTGATTGCACTGATGTGGAAAGCCAAGTAGAGATCCCTGGCAAGTGAAGGATAAAGAGCTTTGTCCATACTGTTTGGTCACTGTTATGGGCTGAACAGGGTCTTTCCAAAATCTACATGTTGAAGTCCTGACCTCCAGTCATTAAGAAGGTGACTGTATTGGGAGATACTTAAAGAGGTGATTAGGGCAAAAAGAGGTCATATGGCTAGGCCTGAATCCAATATGACTGATGTCCTTATAGAGAGCGATCAGGACACAGCACACAGGGAGGAGAGTTCATGTGAAGACACAGAAAGAAGGCAGCCATCTGCAAGCCAAGGAGAGATGCCTAAGAGGAAACTGACGCGGCCGACACATTGATCTTGAACTTCTAACCTGCAGAGTGCGAGGAAACAAATTTCTGTTGTCTGAGCTACCCGGTCTGTGGTATTTTGTTATGGCAGCTCTAGCAAACTAACAAAGTCACAAAATGCATTTATCTAGACTCAGTCCCAATGTCTGGGAACAAGCCGAACTGGCTGAACTCCTTAGCTCTCAACCTTACTGCCATGGGAGAAGCAGTGCCGTAGAATATGGCTCATGAGGCGTCCACACCCTGCCCCTGGCCCTGCCTCCTGTCTTATAATTGCCAGAGGGTTCTTTTATTTCAATGAAACTTACAGTTACAAACAGCGACGGTCAGACTCATGGATTCACTTCTAATGACTAGCTTCACTAAGGAGGAAATCATTGACCGCAATATACCACAAATGCACAAGGCATTGTGAGGGCAGGAGACCACCTGTCTGCCCCCAGCCTGGCCTACCCCATTGGAGCCATGCCTACAACCACCCCTCACAGGACAGAGGATCCCAGAATGAAGTGACATACTCTACAAACACATCCAATTCTGGCATCCCGAGATGGGAGATGCCTATGATCTCTGGGCAGAGGTTGACTGAAAGCCAAGTAGCCCTGGATGACATTCCCAGAGTCCCCGACCCACAACAGGGTCCTCAGCCTCTCTGGTCCACAAATGGATAAGATCAGTGCAACAGAGACACCAAGGGACTTGGTGAAGGACTCACAAAGCTGCACTCACTAAAGGCTGGTGACACACTGCCATTCCAGTGGGATGACTTACCAGGGAGGAGGGCATTCTTTTCCAGCTGTGGCTGGGATCCACATTTCTGGAAGCTGAGCTATTGATCCGTGCCTGGGTGAGTAAAGATCCAGGTCTCACGTCTGAGAGATTCAGCCCCATGCATTGGGGTCTGGGGCCATGCAGTGTCCTCTAAGGAACTGACTTGGAGGCCTAGAGAACCCTAGCAGAGGGGGAGTGCTTTGGCTGGCCCCTTGCTCCATGCCATGGCCTTGGTTCTCACGATTAAGCTGCAAGGAAGTAAGTGGATTTCAGGGCTGGCTTATCGGATCTTGCCATCCCACCTCTGCACCCTACCTGGGACTCCTTCATTTAAAGCTCCCTTTTCCCTGAAAGAGGAGGACCCCAATTCTGGGCAGAATCTACAAAGCCTGTGGATCCTGGCCGCTGCTTGCTCTCCAGCTCTGCTCTTCTGTGGGTTGTTCTTGTTCCAGCCACCTGGGCTTTGCCATCGTCTTTACTCCTTCTGCCTGGAAAGCACTTCTGATCCCTCTGTTCCAGGATGACCCTCATTACCCTTAATAATTCAGCCGAAGACCCTTCCTTGGGAAAGCCTTCCTGATCCCCAGGCTGGGTGCTCACCCTGGAATCCACCCTTTTTCTTCCATGCATTTGTTTTGCTTTGTACGTAAGCATTCATTGGTGCTCTGATTCCAGCTCCCCAGTAGGGGAGCAGCCCCGCGACAGCAGGTGATACACCTGCTTTTGCCCCCAGTGAGCTACCCAGAACCTGGAGCCACGTGAGTACTAATCCTGGTCATGGAGGGATGCAGAGAAAGTTTCCTACCTTACCGCAGTGGGCAAGTGTTCAGCCTCATGCTTCTCTCAACAGGAATAGCCCAGGAGTGAAACATCCCTGAGCAGACCTTGAGACCTTGAGGGCTTCTCACCCTGATCTCACCTTGGAACCACCCGGGAACTTTTAAACCCATGGACGCCCTCCCCACACACCTCAGATTCCAACTCAAACAGTCTGGGTGGGCTTGAGCATCTGCAGGTGTCTCCTCTGTACTGCCAGAATTGGGACCCACTGCCTGGAGACACCCTCTCTTCCCACTGCTGGGTTTTGATTAGTTGAACTCCAAAGGCACCTCTCTTCCAAGTTCTTAATAGTCACAGTTGCCGCACACTGTGCAATCCACTTCTGGTGCCTTGTGCGGCTTGAGCCTCATAATGATGAGAGATAGCTTTTGTCATTCCTATTTTGTGGTTGAGAAGCTGCAGCCAGGGGAGGTTAAGTATCTTGAATAAGGCCTTGCAACTCGCATGAGAAGAGGCAGGATTTGAACTCATGCCAATGGAACACAAGCCTGGGCTGTTAGTGTCTATATTATATCACCTTACGTTCTTGTGGCAGAGGACTTTGGAAGCACTTTGTGTCATGCATATATGTGTGCGTGTATATCTACCTCTATTTATCTATCTATCTATCTATCTATCTATCTATCTATCTATCTATCAATAAATAAATATCTCTACAGCATTTACTATCAGCAATGCCTGAATATTCCTAAGGATTCCCAGGTAGTACTACTAATTGTGAGTGGAGATTTAAAAAAAAAAAAAAACACCTTGATTATATGTTACAAGTCCCTAAGTTGTTGGGCTGTGGCCCCTCACCTGCTTGTAGCTTTGAGTGGAGAAAGGACAGCACCCCCGTGGCCACCACAGCAAGCTTTCCTGACCCTTTCCCTGTTGGATAGGAACAAGGGGGAAGGTATAATGAGTCTGAAGCAGAGACTGAAGATGACTCCTTTCTTCCCCCTTCTAATCCCCAGTTTCAGACAAACATGGGGCCCAGAAGTGAGTGAGGGAATTAAATTAAGGAACACAATTTCTCCCTGGCATTGAACTCTGACTAATGAGTCTATTTCTGGGTAATAAGAAGGAGCAGGAAGTGACAAGGCAGTGTAATGAATTAGTGGCCCAGAACCTCGTTAGTCAGAATAATCTTTCCACGAAAGATAAATGATGCAAACATTAATTATAAAGCCAGGGTGGAAATGCATCCCATTATTTGGCTTCCTAAGAAATCTATCCCGGTTATTATGAGGCATTTCAAACAACAATAATAATAATAATAATAATAAAATAAGGCTCAGTGAGAACTTTAGTCCTTGTGGAGACTTGTTCCACTGGTGGTGGCCAGTAGGGGGAGCCCAGCTTTCGGCTTTTGAAAGGGGCTGGAGCTTGGGGAAGCGACCGTGCCCCTCTGAGTTTGTACCAGGAAAGATGCTGTAGAGTCCCTGTCCCGGTTTCTCTGCGCCCCGTAGCGTTGGTCATTCAGGGCTGTCCACTCTAGTCATCAAGATCCAGATGAGGTGAGGAGTTTCACTAGAAGTTTCCCCCATCCAAAGAGAGAGAGAGAGAGAGAGAACAAGGCTGAGGATTTTCCAGGAACTCTGGCATCTTAAAGGGGGTCAGAGATCAAAACCATGGAGGAAATAGAGGTTAAAGGTCGGGCTCTGGAATCAGCCAAGCTGAAACCCTGGCTCGCCATGATTGGAAAAGTCCCGTAGCCTGGTTTCTTCCTCTGAGAACTGGTGGATACCAGAGGCATCTGGTTAAGGAGGTTTTTTATGAGCATTAAGTGAGGTGTGCATGTAAGATACTTAGCATCCATTAAGTGTTTCATAGATGCCATTGATAATGTGTTTTTAATGCAGAGTGAAGGTTGTAGAGCTGCAAGGCGTGTTAGGGGCATTGAAGGAGGCTCCCTTGTTGCACAGGTGAGGGGGGGGAGCAATGTCACTCGGCAATTAAGCAGTGGGGGCACCGAGGCTTCCGGCTCCAGGCTCTGGTGAGGCTCTGTCATCTCAGGCTGTTTTTCGTAGCCTGGATTTTTGGTCACAGCATAGAAGGGCGGCAGCGGGGGAAAGACAGGAAGCTAAATCAGCCTCAAGAGATGCGCTTGCTCAGACCATTCCTCAGGAGAGCAAATAAACCAGTATTAAAAACTATAAGAAAGTATCCTGCAGCGCCGTGGTAATAAACTTGTCCGTGACTTCACGACTTAGAGGGTCCCAGCTTCTAAAGATTTGAGCTATCTCTTGCCCGCAAAGGGGCCGGATAAGTCATTTGCTGAATGGAGAGAAGTTTGAAGCAAAGATGCTGACACTGTCTGGAGCCTCCTTCCAGGTGGCATCTGATTGAAGCAGAGACTGGGAGCTGCTTTTGTTTTGAAGGCTTTGTTGGTGTCTGACTGGCAACTCTTGGTAATGAGAGAAGAAAAAACAATTAATTGGAAATGAATTTTAATTGTCTCTGACTCCTCATTTGTAGGCTATTAAAATGAGTTCCCTATTAAAATATCACATCAGCTGCCTCACTCCAAGATAAGAGAAGGCACCCCAAAAGCTCTTCTCCCGCCACATCCAGTACCCACTCCACCCTCATCCCTTTTGGCAAAAAGTGGGCTCAGAGGTTTTAAGCAAAATGAACCAAAGAAGGAAAAATAGAAAAAAACTGCTCTCAAATCTTTCCTTTTTCTTTCTTTCTTTCTCTTTCTTTCTTTCTTCTTTCTTTCTTTCTTTCTTTCTTTCTTTCTTTCTTTCTTCTATCTTTCTTTCTCTTTCTTCTTTCTTTCTTTTACATTTATTTATTTTTGCCAAGGAATACATGTCTGCATTCATGTATTATTCTGTGGCTGTCTGTTTCGTTCCCGTTTCTGAGTGCTGTGGCAACGTGGCTTGGAGAGCAGGGCTCCGCTGGGGCTGGGCCTTCTCTGCTAGCTGCTCACTCTCTACCTGGAATTGAGGCTCTAATGGGGCTGGGGTGAGGCCAAGGGAAATGAACACGTGGTACTGGGGCAGGAGACAAGGCTAGGAGGGCCTGAGAGTCGAGGGCTAGGACTACTGTGTCCCCTTCTCCTCCCTGCCTCACTTGCTCCCCTACCCCACTGGGTCAGGGAGGTTCATTTCTCAGACGTGGTTGCTGTCTGACAGGCATAGCCCTTCTTGGAGGCCTCAGATCTAAGCTAAAACCACCTCTGACACTGCCCGGCGAGGTGGCTGTGTGATCAGAGCCAGCTCCTTCCCCTCTGCTCCCTCTGTGAGCAATCCTAGGTATTCACTCAGTAGATGCTAAAGGCCTGGGGCCCAGGAGGCTCCCAGGGAATGCGGCCCCCAGCCCCTTCTGCAAACAGATGTCCTTCCCTCTGCTTCACCGTCGTCGGCAGATGCTCCCCTCTTCCTCCTGCTCTGTCCTTTCTCACTCCATCCTCCCTTCTCTTTTTCCTGCCCCCATCATCTTTCTTCTGACCCTCCCAGCCCTGTTTCTCTCCAAGCAAAAGTGCCAGGGATTCCTCCCCAATAGGCTCTGCTCAAGAACTTGCTAGGAGGCTTTGGCCCTTGCCTTTCTAGGTAAGGGCTGCGCTCAGCAACTTTATGGATGCCAGGAAGGAGCCATTTCTATCTCCCCCAGGCAGAGGCAAAATCAGCCTAGAAGGCCAGTTCCACCCCTTGGCTCCCTGGGGCGCTATCTCGCGTCTATACTCATCCTCCCTGCCCAGCCCTATCAGTGCGCAATTTATTTATGGAAGGCCAGGGACACCTGTCTCCATCCTTCTAAATTACCTGCATATTCACGGCATCAACTGCAGCTCCTGCTTGCCGAGAATGCAGTTGAATCCATGTTAGCTCTGGGATGGCAGAGCCTACTGGTGGCTGCCCTCACCCTCCTCGGGAGCCCACACTGGGCTGGGCATATCTGCGGCTTGGCAGAGGTGGCAAATGGCTCAGAGCTCTGTGAGAACCGCCAAGAGTCGGTGGTCTAAGAAGCAGAGGGCTTGGGCAAATTCACAGGCCACTGGAGAGTGATAAAGTGCCCGTCGACAGTGGTTGATCAAAGAAGTGGCATCAAAAGTGGCAAAGAGAAGTGTGTCCCCTGAGCTTGCCTCAGAATAATGACCCGGACGCCTGGTGGAGGCAATGATATTTGTTGGTTTGAGAGCTAAGACTCCTTTGAAGGTCAAGTCAAGGTTTGGGGGCTCCAAACCTTGGACAGCAGCAGGTGCTTGGCTCAGGGACAAAGAGGCGTCTGTCCCGGCTCCACCTGAGAGCACTGGGCTGGCTGTTGGCTGTCCCCTGGCTGCACCGCCACTCAGCAGCAGATGGCCAGGGGCCCGCAGCGTGCCCTCGCTGTGTTCCTCTCCGCGTGCACGTCCCTTTCTCTTTGTCTTTCTACACAAATTGGCTGTTTCTAGAGTGGACTTGGCTTTCCACACCATGGGTCTGGGAGGATCGGGCTTCTTGGCAGGCATGGGAGGAAAATGCCTGAGTGGTGCTGTCCCTCCCTCCCCACCAGGAGCAGAGCAGCAAGGGGACCCGGGGGGGCCTCAAAGCATCGCACAGGCCCAAACGCATTGAGGGTTCAGGCAGGGATGCCAGCGAGCCAGGCTTCTGGGGCCAGGTGAAGGCAGAGGCAGCCGACCTGAGCAAATGAGCCTCCTTTGAAGGCACTGCCCACTCACCGAGTGCACTGGGCCTGCTTCATGAAGCATGCGTGGGCGTGTTTGGATGAGCGCTGTGTGGCTCTGCAGCTCCGAGGAAACCGCATCACACACCCCAGACAGCTGCAGTGCCTCACTTTTTCAGTCTCCCTGGGATTCCAGGCCATTCTCTTCTGCCTGGCCTCTTCCTATTCACCCATCAGACCAGGCTCAGACCCACTTTGTCTTTGTTCATGGTGCTCTAGGCTGGCATTAATTGTATGACAGAATATTTATTCATATATATATTTTCCCACTAGAATCTGGTGCCAATAGAAAAGGGACATAGTAGGGCCTCTGTGGAGGCTTATGGAATTCAAATACCTATGGACCGGCCTTGGCCTCTTCTTTCTGGCCTTCGGAAGAAAGACTTTGTGATGACTTCTCTCTTAAAACAGAGAAGACCTCGGTGCTGGGGTGGGGGTGGGGAGTGACCATGTTCTTTGTCTATTTCCCTTAAAACAGAGAAGACCACGGTGCCGGGGTGGAGGTGGCGAGTGACCATGTTCCTTGTCTATTTTAGGCTTTAGCCTAAAAATAGATGGGGATGGGTGAGAAAGAGGGCTGGGGAGGGCAAGAGGGTGAGAAAATTCCTGAGGTTTCTGGTGGTAAATTGTGAGTACAACAATGGGTCAAGAAGGAGACTCCAGCACCCTTGCTGAGTGCCCACTGGGGTACAGCTGGTGACCACGGGGATGCTCAGGGCTGCCTGTGCGCTCCTGAGTGGAGAGACTTGCGGTTGACCAGCCCATCTCCGCTAACGTGGTAGGATGCCTGCCTTAGAGGACAAAGGAGGCTGGTGGCCTTCTCCGAGCAGGGCGTTATGGTAGCCCCAAAAGGATCACAGGGCCCTTTCTGCCAGATCAACACTAGTGCTTCTGCCAGGCCCCAGGCCTGTACTTTGTAAGAACTGCAAATTGTGTCCTCATTGTCTGTGTGTATGAGTTTCAATGTGTGTGTCTTTCTTCTTATCTTTCTGTCACCTGAGTCACCTGCCCACCTCTGGACAAAGCTTGCATTTAAGTATGGTGCCAGACAGTGACATGATGCAGTTAGGGGGTGATGCTTGCTGCTCTAATTTTGTCTGCTTTTGGGAACTCTGCAAAAATTCTCTTCCATCCCTCACTAGGAGCAGTGCTGGGCAAATGGTACTAAAGGGACCTGTGCCTTGGGGGCCCAGGTGACACCTGAGACCCTCTGTAGACAGCATGGCAGCCCTCTACTCTCTCTTGGCTCCCCCTCCTGAGGCTGGAGAACAGAGATCTCACGTTTGCAGAAGGCCTTTTAAAACAAAGTGCCAGAACAAGGATTTGACATCACCAGTGAGGAAAAATTAATTCATTTTTGCCCACCCCCCCACTCCCCCATCTGTTGGTGTCAGACTCTGATGGGTTGAAAGGCAGCACAAAGAGAAAGAGGGTGGGGAGATGATGGCAACTCAGAGAGATAATTGACTTCAGAAATGCTATGTCTTGGATGTAGGAAGAAAACAAGTGAAAATATGTTATTTTACAACCTTGGTACTCCTGACCTCATGGAAAAAACATATACACACAGCATAGGGGTGGGCAGGTAGGCAGGAGGAAGGGTCCTAGCACGGGGTGCGGGTGCCCTCGCGTGGCCGTGAGAAGTAGTGCCACATGCACACGTTCTCTTTCCCAGAGAAGCAGACGTGCTGCACAAGTGCTTGGCCACCGCCTACCTTGAAACTGGAAAGAGCTCACTGAAAAGGAATGCAGTTCATAAAAATTCTTCCTTCTCTACCCAAGACATTCTTGTCACTCCTAGGGCTGTCATTCTTGAAAAGGAGAGGCTGGTATAGTAGAAAGAAAGCTGAATCCTAAAGCTCAGTTTGGTGTTTGTGGCTTAGCGGCTGCACACCCTTGGTGGATCTCGGCTTTGCCTCCTGTAAAGTGATCAGCATGACCTGGATGGTGCTTCTGCTGCCCTGCAGGTGGGATGCTCTGGCCTTGAGGATGCTGAAACACCAGAGAGCTGGCAACTCGCTGGTATCAGCTGGGCAAGCGAACTCTTTGTGTGGGATTGCTTCATTTCATTTGAAGTCATTCAGTGCTATGATTGTAGTCTTTCTCTGGTTCCCATGAATCTGGTGTTGGCTCAGTGTAACAGAACCAGCCTTCTTGTCCCCATTTGCAGTTACAAGAATATTGTCCTTGTTATATGCAAGCTTGATTTCCCTGTCTGGTTACCTGTAACGCTGCTTCTCTGAAACTCTCTGAAAGAGAGAAAAACCTTCCCCACGGGATATAGGTTATCAGGCACCTAAACTCATTGCAGCTCCAAGACATGCATGGATTAGGGACCAAGATGTGGGGTTCATAATTTACAGAATTTGGTCTTGTATTCTCCCTTTCATCTGGATCTTCACACAGCTACTCACTTGCTGCTAGGAAAGAAAGCTGCCAGTATGCCAGATGGATTCCAAAGTCCCATTTCCTGCATTCATCCCACCATATTTAAAGGCTCTGTTCTTTTCAAATGCTTAGCCCGTGTGAGCAGACCTCAACCTTCGCCTAGCACCCGTCTTCCTGATCCTGCCTGCACTTCCAGATCTCCAGTTCCATCTTTACTTTGGTTCTTGTATAAGACGAAGAGAGCATTTATCTTTTCTGTTTAAACCCTTGGGATATTTCTGTTTAGCAAGACAGCAATTTCGGGAAGCTACACTGTTTTATTAAGTGCATTAAACAGCAGAGTAGCTCATCTGTTGTCGACTGGCTTTCTTGGCTCAATCCCAATATATCATGGGTGGTTTTCCCAACACATTTTTAAATTCTCATTACTGACTAGGATATGATTTCACAAATGTTATTACAATAATTCATTAGTATCTTAAGTAACCAGTAATACAGACTGAACCTTTGCCAAATGCATCGTTGTAACCTTTTTGGAATGGTGGCCACATGAATTAATCACTGCTTGTTGAGTGCCTACTATGAGCAAGAGAATTTGCATTTTTGTTCTTCCATTTCTCATGACAGCCCAATAAGGGAGGTAGGATTATCTCATTTTAACCAAAGGAGACTCTGAGGCTGAGGGAGGCTGAGCAGCTTACTCAAGTTCTCACAGCTGCTATATCCTAGAGGAGACCAAATTCACACCCAGCTTGGACTCCAAAGCTTGTACATTTCTCATCATGACCCTCCACCCACAGACTGTCTGGGTACAAAATTCCACAGAGGGCCTTGACTCAGAAGATCCTCTGCCAGCATTTTACCTGTGGTTTTGTTGTGTCAGCTGAAGGTGACTCAAGATTTCAGGCAGAGATGTTTTCCGTTTAAATCCCCCAAAATAAAATGGCCCTGTTTCTAGAAGAGAGAAAAGCTCAGACTCTGCTTGACTTTGCTTCCAGGGGCCAAAACTGGAGTCCAGATCCATAATCTGGGAGGGTCTTTTATGGCTTTCACCTTTGGTGTTGAGAGGACCGGTAGGCAAACCACTTGGACCAATGGTTTCACCCTTGGAAACTTAGCCGGGTAGGTCCATGTCACCATGGGACTGGACTGACATTTAGCCAGATTTTGAAATGAGAGCCTTGAATCTGAACCCTTGCTTTTCTCTTCTGGAGAATTTGATGTTTAGCAAGAGGCTGTTGGAAGACACAAAGGTCCATTTTGTCTCAAAACAGGTGAACGTAGGGAAGAGAAACTGAAAAAGGAGGCTTTGGGAGCACATAACTGTTTTCGAATATTTAAGTGCTGTTTGGTAGAAAAGGAAGGAGATGTTTTCTGTATAATTACATAAAGTAAAACCAAGACTGATGGCCAGAAGTTACTTGGGAGCAGTCTGCTCAATATAAAGGAAATTTTAAAGGTCTAAACTGTCCAAAGAAGTGAAGGGCTGCACTGGAGTTTTTCTAGCACTGAGGGTGTGTGTGTGTGTGTGTTTGTGTGTGTCTGGGCCTGTGTACATGCGTGTGTGGGGGTGTGTGTGTGTTTGTGTGTGTCTGGGCCTGTGTACATGCGTGTGTGGGTGTGTGTGTGTGTGTTTGTGTGTGTCTGGGCCTGTGTACATGCGTGTGTGGGGGTGTGCCTGTGTGTGGGCATGCATGCGTGACTGTAAACCTGCATATGCACATAGTAGAGGGAGCACGTAAGAGACAGGTTTTATCAGATGACCTTCACAATCCCATATTTTCAGGAAGTCTATAATTGAATTTTTTAACACGGGCCTTCAGACACCACAATTAGCCATCGGAGAGACAGATTTGCTCAAGAAGTCAGCCTGGTGCACTTTTTCTTCGTTGAAAATTTTAAACCTTCAAAAATGTAACAAAAGTAGTATATGGAACAGCTTCCCTCCGTGTTTACTATGCATCTTCTAAGAACAAGGGGTCCCCTTCCACAGCCACAACACAATGCCTGAATTCCAGAAACTTAGCCCAGATCCACTTCAGCCTCTGGAGCAGTCTGAATAATGTCCGCTATTATAGCCGCCCCACAACGGACCCGTCCACTTAGCTGCGTTCTGTCGCCACATCTCTTTAGACTCTTCGTATCTGGAGCTGTGCTGTTGCCTTGTCTTTCCTGACCCTGACATTTTTGATGATGACAGACTGGTGGGTAGTGTTGGGCACTTTTCAGATGTTGCCCAAATCACCAGCAGCTAGATCTGCCTCTGGCGTCTGATATATATGGAAACCGTACGGTGAGACGGGAGGAACTCTGTGCCCTGGTGGCCCCAGGCCCCTGAGCCCTGCCCTGCTTGCAAGCACAACTTATGTGGGAGGCAGTGAGTGCCAGGAATGGATGCTCAAGGCCTGAAGTCTGTCCTGCCACCTCAGGCCATTTGAGTTTGCACAGATCACCTGCCTCCCGTGGAGGTCCACTTCCTCCTCTCTGCAGTGAGGACCTTTCATGGCAGTGTTGGGAATTACATGGCATATTATAGGCAGAAGTCCTTAATAAACTCTAGCAAAGTGCTAGACCAATGCAATCGTTTATTATTTATTTTTAATATATTAGCGAGGTGCCTGAAGCTAGAACTGCATAGTGAGATGGAAAAATTTGTGAGGAAAACTATGGGGAAAGATGAAAGCCAGGCTGGCCAGGCAGGACGGCTGCATACGCAGCCACACATGGCCCTGAGCTCTTCTCCAGTTGTCAGATGGTGATCCCTCTGTGCCCACTTCCAAAGCCTCTGGTACCAGCAATGCCCATGGCTTATTGAGCATTTACTGAGGGTCAAGCACTTTGCCAAGAGAAGCCCAAATTCTCATAACAACCGAGAAAGTTCCTATGAGCTCTATGTTAAGATGCAGAGATAGAGTTTCAGAGAGGTTGTGTCATTTGCTCAACCGCACGCAGTCAGGAAATGTCAGGACTGAACAGCACATTACCAGTGCCCTGCAGAGACCTGGCATCCCTGGTCCCCTCCACTCCTCCTGTGCCATCCTTGGTGGCCCTATAACACAGAGCCTTGTGACACACAGCTGGTCAGCAAGCCCTACTAGAAAGTCACAGGGTTGATTTGAATCTGCAAGTGATCAGCTCTCCAGAAGCAGGACCCTGTCTCTTCACTGATATGCAGATGTATGCTAATAGGCTCCAGAGTCACCCTTCCCTCCACGACCTTCTCAGCTTTATTTGTTTACTGACTTGATGAAGTGAAGAGGCTGGAGAACTAAGGAATTCATGAGCATTGCAGCTTCCAGAGGCCCCTGTTAAAAAACTGCCTGTCTCCCTTTTCCTGCCTGGGGCCCAGACTGGACCGGGGTTTGAGGGAGGAGAGAACACAGGTGTCCTGACCATGTGCTGACGAGGGCCTGGACAGCCTTCTAAGGGCACACCCTGGGCACTCCTGAGTTGTTGCCATGTGGGTTTCAGCGGGGTCCGGTGGCTGGACGGCTTGACCATCACAGGGGTAGGTGGCTCAGCCCTCTGGCTCTGGGCAGTGTCCAGGTCTGGCCCAGCGCCGACCACTCAGCTTTCCACTCTCTGGTATCTCTGCTGTATTCAACACAGCAGCCAGGAGGGCAGCTGAGGTCCCAAGGGCAAGGTCTTCTGAGCCCTGCTTGATCACGGTGGAGAAAGAGGAAGCGTTTGAAACAGATGCCCTTCCTCCCGTACTCTCTCTCCCAGCCTGGAGCTATGAGACACAGGAAAGGCCTGACTACTGGGGCTGGGAGTTTTAGACATTCTACTGCCCAGTGCTGCTACATGTCACAGTTCCTCAAAGGCATCGCTCTTTTCTTCCTTCTCTTTTTCTCTCTTCCTCTCCTCCCATCTCTTTCTTTGGCAAGAGCCCTTGGAGCTCCTGTTTCTTTTCTACCTTGTGGAAGAGGTTGTCACTGGATCTGTCCACCTTCTATGACTGAGCCTCTTGTGTCTGAACTTCTGACACTCCTTGTGAAGCAGAGGCATGGCCAGAAACAAGGAGAGACCAAGGCTGTCCGTGGCGGGGCCTGCATATCAGTGCATGGAGAGAGAGCGGTTCAGGAACCCCGCAAGCAGCTACCTTCGGCTAACACGTCCATCTTCTTGCACACAGCTTCCTCTGACATCATTTTATCATAGTTATTGCAGCTCTCATGTTACACAATTGCTTTTAAAATAACAAATATCTCATTTCTGGAGAAAGTGCTCCCAGACAGCAGCTGCTGTCCCTGTCCACTCTCTTCTCCATTCATGCTCCCCGCCCACTCAGGGCTGGAATCCCCTCTAGGCCACTGTCATTTGCTCCATGATCTGCTCACAAATGGAAGTCAGCCCCCCTGATATTTGGGAATCTGCTCCCTCCCACATCAGAGACTGCTCCCGCCAGCTCTTCACCCATCTCCTCCCCTGTGCTTGAGTCCAGATGGCCCCCATGTGCAAAGACACAGGAGGGCATTCCATGCATGAAAAGAAGACAGTGCAATGGAAAGAAGTAGGGAGGGGGTGCCTGTGGAGTCACGTCCAAACTCTAGATCAAATAGAGGAAAAGAATGTCATCATGCCTGCCAATCCTAGTCATTTTTAGTGCCTTTAGAAGGTACTGGGTTGAGAAGGATTCCAAAGCCAAGTCTGGGCTCCACAAGATAGGCAGCCGTGATTGATTGCTAATGCCTGCGTGGGCACGGACACAGGAATGTGGGCATGCCTCTGCCCAGCTTTCAGCGGTGCCTCTCCCAGGAGCTGATCGCTGTGCCTCTGATTATGCTTTTCCCTCTGCCATTTGTGTCCAGTTTCTCCCATTTCCCTCTGATGGCTTCTAGATAACTAGTGCCCCCTAGTAAGGTAGTAAGAAATACTGTAAAAATGTTACAGCATCTGTATCACTTGAAACTTATTTGAAATGTAAAATCTTGGGTCTCACCACAGATAATACTGACTTGGAAACTGTGGGGTGAGCTCCAGAGCGCTGGGTTCTGACGGCCCTCCCAGTCATCCTGATGCAGGCTGACGTTGAGAACCACTGTTAGGAGAATGCGAGGCATGGGCTTTGCGATGGAGAAAGCTAGTGCTGATGTTTGACTAACTCTTTTTTTGTTTTTAACAAAGTCATGCAAAGGTGAATCTACTAGTTTAGGATTCTCTGAGTGAAGCGCCTTGAGAAAGAACTATATTTTATAGCAATATTCAGCAGCAGATTCTTATCGAGCTTCAGTAAATCCCTCCTGGACAAGGGGAGATGAGGCTCTCTGGGTGACTGCATGATGTGAACCCAGACAAAGACAGTCCGGGAGCCCTGACCCCTCATCCTTCCCTGGTATTTACGTCTCTGTGTTGGCCATCACAGCACCTTGCCCTCCCTCACCAAGGGCTGGCCTGCTCATGAAATTGACATTTTGGATTTTACTGAAATGAATCAGAAAAGATACCAGATACGGGCTGTTAGAGAAACATGGGAATACCTAATAACATGAACTTTTCTGTGGATTTGAGCACGTCTATGTGTGTGTGTCTATGTACTTGTCTGTGTATGTGTGTTTCTGTGTCTGTGTGTGTGTGTCTGTGTAGGCACGTGTGCCTCTGTGTCTGTGTGTGAGATTGTGTCTGTGTCTGTGAGTGCCTGTGTGTGTGAGCATGCGTGCGTCTGTCTCTGTGTGTGTGCCTGTGTCTGTGTATGTGCCTGCGAGTGAGCATGTGTGCCTCTGTGTCTGTGTTTGTCTTCTGTGTCTGTGAGTGCTTGTATGTGCGTGCGCATGTGTGCTTCTGTCTGTGTGTGTGTGTTTCTGTGTCTGTATGTATCTGTGTGTGCCTGTGTGTGTGAACATGTATGCCTCTGTGTGTTTGTGTCTCCTTGTGTGTGTGTGAGCATGTGTGTGTCTGACTATCTGTCTCTCTGTGTGTGTGTATTTCTGTGTCTCTCTGTGTGTGTGCCTGTGTCTGTGTGTTTGTGTGTGCCTGCATGCATGTGAGCATGTGTGTGTCTCTGTGTATGTCTCCTCATGTGTATGTGTCTATGTCTGTGTGTATGTCTCCTTGTGTGTGTGTATGAGCATGTGTGCATCTGTGTGTGTTTGTGAGTGCTTGTGTATGTGGTGGAGCATGTGTGTGTCTGTGTCTGTGTGTATGTCTCCTTGTGTGTGTGTGGTGGGAGCATGTGTGTTTCTGTGTCTGTGTGTATATCTCCCTGTGTATGTGAGCGTGTGTGCGTCTGTGTGTCTCTGTGTGTGTGTCTGTGTGTGTGTGTGTGTGTGTGTGTGTGTGTGTGTTCTCACCCTCACCCTGTGGCTAGAGAATCTGGCTAAGTGAAAAGCAATTGGTAGGCTGAGCTGACCAGTCCTTTCAATCTCAAGTGCTGTCTCTGGAAAAAGCACATCCAGGACCCAGCCCCTAGGGCTGCAGGCAGAACCGACACACCTACTGACACCTTTCACTCCCCCCTCCACGGGCAGTGGCTGGGTCATCACTGGGTCATCTCTCTGGCACGAGGGACGCCTGGCTGACTCCTGCAATGTCTCACCCATTCCTGATCTGAACGCCCTCCTCTGTCAGCTACTGATCGAGGCAGCACTGTTGGCATGCTGTATAGCTGAGGAGCCTCTGTGTTCCTTCCTGGAAAATGGGGCAATACCTGTCTGGAAGGTTGTTGTGGGGACTAATCTAAGAATCTCTGTACAAAAACAGCAACTGTGGTTGCAGGCCACGGGGTGTTCTGCAAGGGCCCCGAAGGACCAATTCAGAAGAGCCTCTTCATGCTCCTGCTATCCTAACCCCATCAGCTGCACGGAGTCGTGGGAGGCTGAGGGCCCTGCCTCCTTGTGGCATGGATGCAGCTGCCGAGCTGGAGAGCAGTGCCCTCTCCTCTGCCAGCCTTCTCAGGACTGTGCCCCTGGGTGGGGACCAGTGAGCCTGCCGGCCTTAAACACTGCAAAGTAGAGGAGCCCGGCGTGAGCCCGATTCTCACTTCCCCTGGAGGCCACTGACACGGAGATTGGGTCCTTCCTTGTTACTCCACTCTGAGTGCATCTCTGCTGCCATTTGCTCTCAGCGTCTACACTGAAAGCTGCCGGCATCCATTCAGTTCTGACAGCCATCTCCGAAAGCAGCTCCCTCTCGGTGCTGGATCCCCTCTGTCTCCTGGGGGCCCAAGAGAGGGGCCGACCCGGTACCTACTGGATCATGGTGGCCGCCGCTGTTTCCTGGGAAGCACGTTGTGCCGACACTCCCTCTGCACATTTTACCTACCAGCCGGGACCGAGGTGTGAAATGGGATGAGCTGGAAAAGGCAGGTAGATGTCGTACACACCCCAACACCAGCTCCCCACCGTTCTCTCTCTATCACACAAGCACATGCAACGATGCAGGCCCGTACCACTTTCTAGGAATTCTGTGGTGAAAATAACAACCCACAGTCATCTGCACAGCAATTATTCTTCATTATAACTGAACTTTCCCTCTAAAAGCAAAGCTTCCCTTTATTGCTGCAAAACCCAACCAGAAGGTCTGCATGCTTTATTCCTAATCAAAAGAAGAATGCTAACACCTCCCTGGCAGAGCATCACTCTCTGTGATTTAGCAGCCCCCTCCTTTGTTTCTCTGGTTTTTGCTCCTCTGAAGTGAGATGAGAAAGGGACTGGGGATGTGCACATCACAGGAGCCCCTTCGACAGGGCTGTCTGCTGCAGGGCACTGTTCAGGGTGCACGGGAGGAGGGGAAACAGCCTCTGCCCTCCAGCTCTGGTACCTAAGTCCCCTCTTGGGAAATGAAGGGATAACACAGTAGGCTCCAGAAGGAGTCTGACCAGGTTGATGCTTTAGGAGCCGAGAGTGGAGGTGAAGGGGAGCAGGCACATCAAGGAGGCTGATGGACCCTAATTTTGCATGATAGGGTGGGTTTGTAGTTGCAGAAATAGACCCCGGATGTGTCCGAGGTTCACTCAGTCCGTGTGTTCACCCTAAACCTGCCTTGCAGAGGGCGGGAACATGAATCAAAAATCCTATCGTGATTGCTCTGGATGGGGCTGGCACGAGTGAGGCAACCTGATGCTCATGCCAGCATTCATGCTCATATTTTGGGAGGCTGCAGGGCGATGCCAAAGAGCAGGTGGCTGGAAGTTTTAGAGGAAGGTCCCCTGGGGGGCACTCTGGGTTGTCCTTTGTCATCGGAGCTGATGGCCTCCCAGGCTGACTTCTCCCCGGGGTCTTCCCAGCCCTGGTGTGTGTTGCTTTGTGAGGCGCTGACCTGCTGGAGGGTGGGATGTACTTGCACTTAGCAAGGGCGTTCTGAAGGGCGGGCGGTGGCAACAGGTTATTGGGACTGAATCAAACCCCACTTGCTTTGGAGTTCAGCAGAGTTGGGTTCTAATTCTAACTCTACTACTTACTGGCTGGCCGTGTGTGGAGAATTCGAGATCACTTAACCTCGCCTAACTTCACTGCTTCATTCCGTCTGTGGAATTGGAAGAATCCCCTCTGGATTTTGCTGTGGGAGTGAAATGAGCTCCTGTGTGTGTGGCACTGAGAGCATGGGGCCTGGGGAGAGCAACGCGGGGCGGGCGGCCTTCACCACGAGGACGTCCTGACGACAGTGACTCTATCTGGCTCTGCCAAGGATCCAGGGAGGATCCTTCTGGCTGGGTGGCAAGTGGCGTCTCAGAGATTATAAAGCTATAGTCACACACCCCCTCCCCACCTGGAAACTACAGAAAGGCAGTTCCTCCGCACTCCCTAGTGGGTAGCCGGCTCCACTCTGCCTGGAAACATTTCTCAACAGCCTCTGAGCTGCTGGCAGCATCCCCTGGTGCCCTCCCCAGCCTGCAGCTTCCAGGGAGCTGGGAGGAACCTGCCCTCGGGCTGTCTCTGTCCTCTGGCTGACACAGTGGCTTCCTTTATGTAGGACACTGGCCCCTCATTTGCTCAGCTTTGGGACATGCAGGTGGACACTTGGCCCAGTCCCAGGCTGGAGGCCCTGTGGCTTTCCCAGGCCTGCTCATCATGCCACCTCCCTGCCTCTGTGTGAGAAGCCTCCTTTCCCCAGCATTCCTGAGAGCAGGGGGCCTCTGGAGGCAGCAGTGCATACCCCAGCCCTGGCGATGACTGTGCGAGATACAGGCTGGGCCAACCCCCTGGGACTCCGTGTCTCCAGCTGTGTAGGACAACGATACTCCCAGCCCCAACATGGTGAAGAGCCTGAGTTGGAGGTGGGCAAGGAGACCGGGGGCATGAGTGAGCCGCGGGGGTGAGCGAGCCCCCACCTGGGTGAACGCGAAGCCGTTCTGTGGACGCTGGCCCAGAGCCCAGAAGGAAGACCCACTCTGAGCTGCTCAGGGCTGGGATAGGACCATCTAGGTGGAAGGCTCAACACAAGAGTGAGCTTTCTAGAAATTCGAAGTTGGAGTGAGTTTTTAAAACAATAGCTTCCATAGGTGTCATGTGTAATTGTTACAAAGCCCCCGTGAGGAGGGATTAATGATGGCCCTTGGAGATCCTTGCAGGAGCCCAGCAGCTGGGCCCTTGGCAAGATCAACCAGCGTGGGGGGCAGCTAGCACTGCCCAACCCCAGTCAGTCCCTCCTGATGCACTGCTCAAGCCGGACGAGGCTCCCCAACCAGCATCCATGGGAAGCAGCTGGGGGCTGGCGGAGAGTCGGGCAGGCAGGCTGGCAGCGCTCAGACTTCCCCAGAGCTGAATGGCAATGTGGGGTCGCGGCAGTTTGTCTCTGATCTCATCTGTCTCTGACCCTCTATTTACTCTGCTGCGAACATGTTGGCCTCCATCTCTAGCTGGTCCCCTGTAAGCCAAGCACATTCCTGCCTCAGGGCCTTTGCGCTTTCTACTTTTCTGCTTGCAATGTTCTGCCCCCTCATAGCAAGTGAATTGCTCCTTCACTTCTTATCAGAAATGCCTGCCAATCACCCTATTTCAGTAGACACAGAGCCACAGCACACTCTCTCCTTTTTTAAAAAAAAACATTTTGCTTAAGCATTTCAATGTGACATAGTAACATTCATTTGTTTATTTGTTTAGTGTCAATCTACCTCCATACAAGCAAGGACATTGTTTTGTTCACTTTTTCACTCATAGTGTCTAGAATATCGGCACAAAGAAGACACTCAATACGTAAGTTTTTAGAATCTAGTCATGGCAACTAGAGAGTATTTCCAGCTCTGACATCCTCCAGCCTTATCCTACGTAAGAAGTGTTATCCTTGGCTCAGGATGCTTACAAAGAAGTCTGGAGCTGGCCCTGCCTCCCAGGATCTTCCCATGTCAAAGGAGTGGGAGGAGGAACACATAAGGGGATAAACAGCCAGGGGCTGACGAAGGTCCCCTCCCCAGTCCCCACCAGGAGAGCTACATGCCACAGGCCACAGACCACGGTCTCCTGGGAGGCCTCTCTCAGAGCAGGCTGGGCCTGGGCACTTGTTCACCATCCTGTCAGGAACTACAGTTGACCCTCAAATAATGCAGTGGTTGGGGGTACCGACCCCTTGCTCAGTTGAAAATTCATATATAACTTTTGACTCCTCAAAAATTTAACTCCTAATAACTTACTGTTGACCAGAAGCCTTGCTGAGAACATGAACTGTCAATTAACATGGATTTTGCATGTTATATGTGTTATATACCGTAATTTCACAACAAAGTAAGCTAGAGGAAAGAAAACGGTATTAAGAAAATCACAAGGAAGAGAAAATATGTTTACTATTAATTAAATGGAAGTGAATCATCATAAAGGTCTTCATTCTCGCCATGTTCACCATGAGTAGGCTGAGGAGGAAGAGAAGGAGGAGGAAGAAGAATCGGTCCTGCTGTCTCAAGGGTGGCAGAGGTGGAAGAGGTAGAGGAGGCAGAAGGGGAGGAGGCAGGAAGGGCAGGCAATCTCCGTGCAACTTTTACTTTGTATAAGCGGATCCGTGCAGTTCAAATCATGTTGTTCAAGGGTCAGCCGCATCTGGTTCAGAAACTCCTCTATGAACCCCTCATGGCTCAGCCCCACCCGAATATGGCCGTAGCGGGGCTGGCCGAGAGGCACAGATCAGAATGGGGTCATTTCCTTTGATTTCCTTTGATGTTTTCAAAGGTAGAAAATAATTTTTGGCCTTTTCTAAGAAGCACTTAGCTGTGGGCTGGAGGTCGGAAAATGTTCCATCTGCTGGAAATGCTAATTAGAGGCAATCATAACCCAGACTTGACCTTCCAGGGCGCACTGGAGTGAAGCGGCGCCCTGGTGGGAGGGTGTGGGGGCGGTGGATCCCGGGCCGCAGGGCCACGTTCTGCCCCAGTTTGGGACAACCTGAACTGCTGGACTCAGAGACAGCAGGGACTGAGCTGGGAAACACTCACCTCACTTGCAGGTCAGGACTCGGGGGCAGGTCAGGGCTCAATCCCAGGGCCCCTCCACGTCATGCAATGCTTCCCACTGCTGTTAGAAAGTAGCAAATGGTTTCACTAACCCCACGTTCCAGGGGAGAAGGAAAATTGTACCTGCATGAAACGTGACAACACCGTCACGCGTGGGGTCAGCTGGGTGATAGCCATGAATTGCGGTCTGCACCCTCCCAGCGCCCCTCCCACCCCAATTGCTTGAATGTGATCTCACTACCCAGAGGGATGCCTGCCCCTTCCAACTGGGGCTTCGGCCAGGGACACAGGACATCAGTGCACTTGGTGACTCTAATGAGGGCTACAAGGAGGCCAAGGTTTGCGACCCGCTGTGGCCTGGGCCTTCCAGGGTCCCGGCAGAGCCCTCTGCTCCTCAGACCATCACCAGCCTGGCCACAGGCTAGGGGCCTTCGTGAGCATCAGCCTGGGGTAGGCATCCCGCCTTGCCTGTCATCCCTGTCCACCTCACCTTCGCCCCCCAGGTGTGGCTGCAGAGTAGGGCAGCCACAAGTCACTCGAATTAGTGCCGCCCAAGTGCCTCGGGTGGAAGTGGGGGATGCTGCAAGGGACGCACCGAAATATGAATGTCCAAGGCTCGTGCTCCTCAAAGAACAAAACCACTCCACAGGAGTGCCACTGGGAGAGGGACAGGCGGCCACAGGCGAGGGGGCCCCTGGGTCTGGTGGCGGAAGGGCTGTGAAGTCCCGCTGCTCCTCCCTGGCCTCTGCTGTAGATCTTTGGATGGTTTCCAGCCCACTCCCACCCCACGTATCCTCCAGCCCCGCTCTCACATCCCCTTGGTGCCGAATGTGTCCTAGCAAAGCAATCCGTGAAAGTATTTTTAAAAGAAAACTCATTTACCACGCAGGCCTCTGGAGCCGTTGATGGAATAGCCCTCCTCTGAATGGAAATAGTGGTGTAATAGCCTCCCCGGGGCTATCATTGCACTGACATTACAGCAGGCTAGTAAACCCCTGAGGGGTGCGACGCGCGCTGCCAGGCAGTTCTCACGTCTGGATGAGGAGCCGCAGATGCCGCGGGGGCGCGCCTGCAGCTCCCCAGGACGGCCACCGGGGGGCACCCGCGCTCCCCGAGCCGCGAGGCTGCCTCCACCGAGCTGGAGAACAGGCCCCCAGGGCAGGAGAGGGTCCCCTCTCAGCGGACTCCAGACAGCGGGGAAAGCAGCCTGCCCGTCCTCCTTCTGTGCCCCTCCTGGGTTTCTGAAAGCGGGTTTCAAAGCAGGGTTGAAAGGAGGTTGGGTAGCACACGCCACTAACTCAGAACAACCTTGTTAATGGTTACTTTGAAAGTCCATGGAAAATGCCTTCCAAACATCAGAATGGGATGGCACATGTCATTTCTCTTTTGGAGAAGTCAGTGAGTTTAGCTCCAAAACCCCAAAGGCTAACGTCCCGGCTCCTCCCTCCGCCTGCTGCTCCCAGGCACACGCAGGGCAGGCTCTTCTCCGGCTGCCTCCTCTGTGCCCCGGGTTGGTCTTGCCCTGCGGCAGCGCCTGGCCTGTCGGCTTCACACCCCCAGTGACTGTCCAGCATCTACGAGGCAGCAGGGCCCAGTTCATGCTGTGAGTTGAGCTTGATGCTGCTTCTTCGGGGTGGGGGTGATGCGTGTGTGGAAGACACCAGCTGCTCCGGAGATCAGACACCCAAATTGTCAGTCCTGCTGTCTGGAGCACCAATTTGAAACAGAAACTAGGACCCTCAGAAAATATGACCATCTTGCAGACCAGTGGGCAGGTGTCCCATCCCCGTCTGAGATGGTGTCACCCCTGCTCAGAAGCCTGTGAAGCCCCACACATTGTAGAGGTGTTTCCTTAGAGCCCTGGTGCGTTCTGCAGGACACACTCTTAGTTAGCTAGTTGGTTTTTAAAAATGCATTTAGTTGGTTTTAATTTTACACGTGCATACCCTTCAGTGAAAACAAGAGCTACCAATAAATTGGGTGTTTGTTTGTTAAGGAAAATCCCTGTAGCCCCCGAGGAAGGCGGGAACTCTCCAAGGATGTCTCCACACCCCGAGCTCTGCTTTTTACTTGCGAGGACCGAGCCCCTTCTCCTGGGAGCCAGTGCACTGCCTGTGGCTCAGCATGAGGCGGCGGGGAGGGCCCAGGACCAGAGCCAGGCAGGAACACAGGTGGCCTGGCAGGGAAGGCTGCTCTGGTCCTGCCTTGCCTCCCCACTCAGTATTGCCCGGCCCCTCAGAAGCTAGCCATGGTAAAAAGGCTTGGCTCAGGAGGGGCTGGAAGGACTGAGAAAGGAGAAGGTTCAGAGCCAGGGCAGAGTGAATCTGTGTCTCTTCTGATCCCAGCACAGGACAAAAGCTCTTTAGAAAAACAACTTTCAGGGGCTTAATTCAAGACTATCTCAGTCCCTAGGCCAGACTCATGAGATTCATCCCCTGGAATTCAATTTCTCCACAAATGTTGCTTTTGGCCCCATTGCCCTGGAAGCACTCATTCCTTTACAGATGTTCTGAGGACAGGTGGAGATGAAGTCGTTTAGGAGGGGCTGGCCAGGCCTGAGCGGCCTTCTAGGAGGATGAAAAACGGAAGGCCAGCAAGGGTGCCATGGATCTTGGGTCCTCTCTGTCCCGTCTCCCCTCCCATACCGCAGGCCTGGACTGCACTCCTCAGAAGGTGGGATCAAGGCTGTTCTCACCCTTCCTGCTGGTAGCTGGCACCCCAGGCCACCTCCTCCCACCCTTGCCACCTGCCAGCCTTCCAGAGAGACTCAGCAATACCAGTTATTATTGGTCGTATACCTATTACCCGGGTGGAGGGATTCTCATTTACACGGTTGGCTCCCTAGTCTACACATGATGAAATTCTGTGGGATAACCTTATGCTGTTGTGTTGGCAATGACAGCAGAGAGGACACGAACCTGGTGGTCTCGCAGGCGGAGACCCATGTTGCTGAATTCATGAGATCTCATGATCACTCGTGATGAGATCAGCACGTCTCTCCCCTCACATGTCTGTCCCTGAGCTCATCTATTTGTGGAACTGGGTAGAGGAGCACACCAAGCTGGCAGAGAAAAGGCCTGGAATCCAGATGAGAGGAGAGAAAGGTATGCTACCCAGTGAGGCTTCCCTGAACACCTTGGTGCAACTCACGCATTCACAGATATTCCATTAGGAATATGAACAAAACTGCCAGAATTCCGGAAATCGAGGGGCAGGCATTCTCCCAGGGGGATGCATGTAGCAGGTAGAGATGTGAACCCCAGTACCATGTGCATGACACACAAACACCCCGAGATTAGATGGACAGAAACCCGGCCCAAGCCAGCCCAGCGTACCTAGTCAGTGCCCGGGGACTGTGGAGAGGCTGCACGGGCTCAGCGCCCACCGACACGGCAGAACCGAAGCACCGAGGGGACTCCACGCTTACCCAGAAGGGAAAGCGTTCTCTGCCCCCAGAAACACACCGTGGACGCTGCCTTGTACCGAAATACAGAACAAACTTCCCGTCTGCAAAATGTCAGAGCGCGGGGAGCGGGGCCTGAGTGCGGGGGAACGGCTGGAAGCAGTGAGAAGCAGCCTGGGGTCCGAGGAAGGCCGGACGTGGGTGCTAAGCGCAGGCCGTGGCCCACATCCTTGGGGAATAACATGGGAGGATTCCTCCTTATAGCTTGGGATCGTGGAGCAGAGCCAGCCCGAGGAACACAGCGGGTGAAGACGGGGCTCGGAAGGAAGGAAGCTGTGTGTCCTGTCCACCCCGTCACTCCTCCATCAGCGCGGAGAGAAATGTCAAGGGGCCGGGGGAGGGGAAGTGGAAGCTGCCTTGGATCAAACCAGGCAGGCGAAGGGGAAATCGTCAGCAAGGGCCCTTGGAGCGGGTGGGGAGCCAGGGGCTTTATCACTCGGCGGGGCCTTGCCCTTTCTGGAAGGATGTGCGGTCTGGGTGGGCGAGTCTCTGACGGCAGAGGATCCGGAGCCTGCCTCACTCTGGAGCCGGGAGCCCTGGGCTGTGCTCTAAGCAAAGCCTGCAGCCCCCGGAGGGCGCACCAGGGGCCCAGGCCACCCCCGGCCCTGCACCCACAGCCTACGGCCCCTCCTCCTGTAGTGCCAGGGCGGTTCCTTCAGTCCTTAACATTCGCAGAACGTAGTTCAGATCCTCAGGCCCAGCAAGCGCCCCTCTGTCGGCGGCCAGGGTCCGCGGGGTGTGGGCCTGGGCCCAAGGCGCTGCCCGGGTGATAAGGCAGCTTCTTCGGCGGCCGCCCCTCTTCTGCCCCATGCACCCAGGGAGTCCACGTCACGAGGAGCTCCGGGTCCAGGCTGGCCGAGCCAAGACCCGCGGGGCGTGGGCAGGCGAGGACCCCACCCCACCTCGCTCCCTCCTGGCCCCCCTCCAAGGCGGTGTCGTCGCCTGGACTCCATCCCCTCGTCTTCCCTGAAAGCCCCCCGCCCGACTTCCCTTCCATGTCCTTCACTGTTTTCTCTCCTCTTTCTCTTCCATGTTGTCTTCTCCTGAATATAAACCCCATAGCGGGTAAAGATCGCAGCCCCAGGGCGCAGCCCCCACGCGGCCCGGCGCCCACCACCCCGCGCTCCCGCTCTTCCCGCCAGGTGGCGCTGGCGCATTCCTTCCGCGGCGCGGGGCTGAGCGAGCGGGGCGGGGCGGGGCTGAGCGAGCGGGGCGGGGCGGGGCTGAGCGAGGGGGGCGGGGCGGGGCGGGGCTGAGCGAGGGGGGCGGGGCGGGGCGGGGCTGAGCGAGAGGGGCGGGGCTGAGGGCAGCAGCCCCGGGGCTAGGAGGGAGGCGGAGCATGCACAGAGCTCTGCCAGGTGCCAGGAGTCTTTCATGTGTCACGTTACTCATTACTCATAACACAAACAAAACAAGAGTGCTGGGCGAGGTAACTATCCTTAGCTTTTCTAAATGAAGAAGTTAAACATTATGGCTTCTGATCGGGAAAAAACAGGGAGCTGGACCCCCTCCTGGATGGGACTGCGGGCAGGCTTGGGAACTGTCATCAAGGCATCCCACATGGCCCCTAGGTAAGCACGAGTGAAAAGTCTCAAAGGGAAGGGAGGAAAAACAGAGGAAAGGGGCAGGGAGTCACAGGCTGACACTTCGCCGTTCTTTACAACCTCGGTCTTTCTCTTGTCCTTCCACTCTGGAGCTTGAAAACTTCCCTCCAGGATTGACTCTGATGCCCCCAGACCCTGCCTACAAGAGGTGCCGCCTCCTATGCAGACCTCTGAGAAGTGCTGGCACAGGGCTTAGCCATCTCCCGGGCAGACCTCTGGGTGATGCTGGCACAGGGCTAGTCCATCTCCCGGGCAGACTTCTGGGTGATGCTGGCACAGGGCTGGTCCGTCTCCCAGGCAGACCTTCAGGTGGTGTTGACACAGGGCTAGTCTATCTCCCATGCAGATCTCTAAGTGATGCTGACACAGGGCTAGCCTATCTCCCATGCAGATCTCTGAGTGTTGCTGACACAGGGCTAGCCTATCTTCCATGCAGACCTCTGGGTGATGCTGGCACAAGGCTAGACCATCTCCCAGGCAGATCTCTAAATAATGCTAGGCCCTTTTTGAAGAAACAGAGAGAGAAAGAGGGGGTAGAGAGGAGATAGAATGAGAGTAGGTAGAGGAAAGAGAGAGCATTTCCATTTTGGCATCTGGACCAAGAAATGCAGCCATATAAAACTTCTTACCTAAGCTTTGATGTGGCATCAGGGATGAAATTGCCTTCCCTAGCTTCATAAAGGATGTCACACAAATGCAGAGAATCAGGCAAGAACCCAAGAAACCGAATCACCCAAACCTCTGTGTGACTCCTTCAGGGCTATAGACCCTGAAAGTAAAGTCGGAGGCAAAATAGGGGTTAAAAAGGAGACTTGATTGACTAGTGATTCCAGGAAGGAATCAAAGGGGTGAATGTCACTGAGCATTCAGGGTTAGTTTCAGATGCTTCAGCCAAGAAATCACATGGCAGGTCATTAAATGAATTTAGCTGGGATTCTGGGTTTTACATTGTGGTTAATTAATCTATGTAAGTATTTATAATGGTAATGGCAGAGCAGGGACCATCAGCCAAGACAAATCATTAGAAGGCGAAGTTGGGCAGCCTGCAGATGGGTTGGGGAGGGGACGGGAGGGGAGGGGTGGGACTGGGAGTTTGGCCTTGCAGGGTATCACTGCGTTCTGGGCGTGGGGGTCAGGGCAGAGGTGGGCTGGGGGAGCTCACAAACAATGCCAGAGCTCAGGAGTCAACACCCTGGGCAGGCTGACTGCGAGTGGGGCAGAGGCTGATTCAGGGGATTGCTTTCCTCTTTCTTAGTTGTTCTGTCTCTGTGAGGGATGAGGAAAAAAATCTCCAGCTGAAAAATGTCACCTTCAACCTGACACTGGAGCCAGAGCATTTACAAATCTGCCTGTCACCATGACAGCCTGACAGATAGCAACCTCAGCCGGGACAGAGTTAAATCGCCACGATAAGTCTTGCAAAAAGTTTTGGCTCTTAAGATTTTTATAATCAAGACAGGTTAAGGAATGGGGGGCATGGCTTCCAAACATGAAGGAGACTCAGGCCCCGTGCCTGCCTTCCCAGGAAATCCAGCAGCTGCAGGATTATCTATTACCTGAGGGGAGGTGACAGGAGAAAATTACCTAGCACCAGCCCCATCTGTTGCTGAGCACCGTTTATTTCACCTTCACTTAATTCACTTGGTTTGTCGTTTTTCCTTTGTCTCAGTGTCATCCACCCAAACCCTACATATATATGCCCTAGTGTTCCCAGCTGGGCATTGTGGCTGCAGAGACAAAGCCTCGGGTATCTTTTCAATGAGCTGCAGTCACTATGGAGTGTCTCTCTCCTCCCCTCTCCGCTGTCATTTCTTCCATAATTGATTGGAAACTGGAAGCGAGAGAGAAGCTGTGATTGCTTTTACAGCCTGGGTCTGCAGGTGGAAGCACATTCCTGTGTTTGACTTCGTCTCTGGAGACCTGTCTCTTTCAGGAAGAGGTGGAAGAGTATTCATGAGGTATAGCAGACTTGTGTCACTAGGAAAGAGATTGCAAAATCTGGGCTCTCACACTATTCTTGGGTGCTTGGTCACCCACCTCTCCCCAACTTTCGTTTTCTCCTCTATCACATGGATCTAACACTTGTTCTTCTCCCTGCCAAGGTTGTTGTGAAGACTAAATGAGATCATACCTGCAGATGCTCACTACATCATATAGAGGCCTATTCAATGAGAACATGCATTTAAAATACTTAATGGTGCCTTGCATAGGAGAACGGTTCAATAAGGACCATTACTCTTAGTGAGAATATAAGTAATAGTGATGACTTGTTACCCTTGCAGCATCTACTCTTCTCTAGTTCCCAAGCTACAGACGATTTTCATTCAACATTTATTCAGTCTCCACGGGCAGCACTGTATTCTGTCTTAGGGCTATGGTGATTTTTAAAAATGCAAACAAAATGCCATTGCTTGGTCTAGAAGCTGAGTCTGGTGGGAAAGGCCTGGGACAGAGTGGGAAGCAGGGCTTAGGTCTGCACCCAGCTCGGAGTAGGGGGAGTTGCCGGAGAAGGCCTGATGGAGAAAGTGACATCCCTCTGGGTTCTGAAGAGCTTGGCCACTTGCTTGGTGGCGGGAAAGGGCGTGCAAGGCTGAAGCGGGAAATGCAGTGAATGCGCTCAGGCAGGATAGGGAGCTGGCCTGGGAACCACGGGCTGGCGGTCCCTCCGAAGGACGGCTCCAGAGCCGAGGCTGGACGTGTGGACAGAGGAGCTCTCGCTGAAGGAGCAGATTTGGTTTTATGCCAAGACCATGAGCTTTGCTGAAGGGCATAAAGGCTTTTAAACAGGATCAGGTGAGCCTCATGATCACTCGGGATTGGGTGGGGCGTGAATGCAGAGGAAAGATCAGCTGACAGTGTAGGAATCTAGAACTCGCAGAGAAACTGCCTGCCGTTGGGACTCGCTCAGCGTCCTCGCAATCTGAATGGGGCCTGGGAAGGGAGAAGCCCCAGCAGAGGGGCAGTCGGGTAGCCATGAAATTGCGACCTGCTGCCACCAGAGGGCAGTGTTGGACGGGCTGGGAGGCGCGCCGCCGCCGGGAAGGTGCAGGAGAGAGCTGTCTGCCAGAGGAAATACACGATGCGTTGTCCTGGACATTCTCACCTTAAAATGTTCTGGGCCACGGACAGGCTGAGGATTTTAGTACCCACCCCCTGCCCTGGAAAGAAAAATCTCTGTGACGAGATATGCACTGGGTTTGTGTGAGAATTCAGAGTGTGGCCTTAGTGTCTTGGCCAGGCACCCAGGTGCTACCTGCACACCTCTGGCTTGGTGTTGGTTTTATTGTGCTTGTCCCATACCTAGCAGCTCCCCCTGAGATGATGTCAAAGGCTGCATTGGGCTAGCTCAGAAAGGTTTCCTGAACGAATGACTTTACACAAACCTTCATGCCGGCACATGTTTTCATACACATTGTCTCACTGAATTTTTAGCATGATCCGATGAGGCACATATTCGGGTTTTATAAATGCAATTCAGAGAAGTTACATGATTTTCCGGGAAATGAGGTAGTCGGGTTTTGATCCAACAGCTTAGACCCTTTCCTCTGTACCCAACAAATCTTCTCAATCTCCTTTGTCCTTTGAAGTGGGGTGTTTTTCTCTTCCACAAGTGTCAAATCTGTGAATAGAGCGTGTTTAGGAGCAATCTCACCTGCATGCCCACCTTGAGAACTACGGGATGGAGCAGCAGGTCACATGGAGAACCAGAAAGAGTGAGCATTTATTGTAACAGAGGTCCTACGTGGACGTTTCCCATGTAATCCTTAAGGCAACCCCATGGGTAGGATTATCATCCCAATATTCCATTGAGGAAAGAGGCTCAGAGAGGCAAACTTTCCCAAAGAAACACAGCTAGTATCTATCAGAGGTCTATGTCCCTTCACACCTGCGCTCTGGACTCTGCTTCTGCCCCGAGAGTGACAGCAGCTGCAGTGTGTGTGCCGCTCGAAGGACAGGGCTGGAGTGCGTGAGAAAAACTGGACGTGTGGTGCAGAAAGGTGCATGTCTAATTATCATTGCAATAAACTAGCTTCTCAACAGAAAGTGCTGTTGACGTGATAGACATGAAAGAACCCACAGCCAAAGGGAGCCCGCCCCTAGGGGAAGGAGGCCGAACTGTACTGGACAAAAAGAGCTATTAGCCTCAGAGAGAACAAATGTCCTTGGCATTACGGGGTGCGGGGTGATGTTGGGTGCTCATTGTTGCGTGATGACTGGAGAAGGATGACACAGCACAGGACGCACCCAGGGAGGCCAGCAGGAAAGAGAGTTGGGTGCAAGCCCAGGAAAGCAGGGCTTGATGGTATGGTTTCGTATGGGAGTCTCAACTTGCTTGAGTTAAGGTTGTCTGGGAGACATGAGTTACACCAGCACCCAGCACCATTACTTACTAGGTTCCAAAGAGGAAGACATATCAAGGTGTAGGGACCTTCCCTTCTGCCCACAAGCCTGGATCAGACCACACAACATTGTGTTTCCATTTTCCATCTGGATTCTGGACTCTTTCCAGAGAGTCATTCTTTCTCTATTAGTCCTTTTGTTTCGTATGCCCTATAGCTAAGTGACCCTCCACTGTACCTAACCTCTCTCAGCCTGATTCTCATGTGATGAATGTGGATGATACTGCTCTCCTAATCTGACTGCTATGAGAAGGGAAAGAATTGGCATAAATAATAGCAATTAGCTCAGGCGATGGCCCATGTTAAAGACAAATAAATGTTGGTTTTATCTCGTTTCACCTTTGTGTCTCAAACAGGCACACACACACACACACACACACACTCACACACAAGGCAAACCACAACCCTTGCCAATAAATCTATGCTAAGTCAGAGTTAACTTAGAAAATCAACATGGTGCAGAGGCTTTTAAAGGACTGACATTCCTTGGGTTATGGAAAACAATAATAATAAATCTTAAGGAATGTCACCTTGCCCCTGGCACTGAAGACAAGAACCCGTTTCGTTAGTGGAATAGCCCTGAGTATATGGAGAAAAGCGACAGAGATGATCTGTTCACAGCAAGGAGAGTGGCAGTTTTTAGACGAAGCCAGCTGGGGGCATGGTGGAATTGCCATGTAATTGTCAGGCTCTTTGCTTATTAATTTCTCAGATTGCCTTTCAAGATAAGGACACAAGGTAAGATAGATGTGAATATAATAAGCACAGAGATTACAGTCATTAAAATTTTAGAATGAACTGGAAAATGTGGACACATCAGTCTGCGGCCAGTCGGATGGGCTTCTCAGAGCCTTTTGGAGACACTGAGGGCCGCTGCCTGTGCCACGAGCGTGGGGCAATTTTGAAAGCCTTACATGATCTACCGCTGCAGCTTCATCCAGGGTACTGTCTCATTGTTTTACATATTGGCTGATTATTTTCCATGCCCAGGACCTTTCGTGACTTTGGAAAATTGTTGGCCCTCCGTTATCTCCTCAAGTATCATGTCTCAGCCCTCCTTCTGAAGCTCCTGTTATGCATGTGTTGGGTCTTCTCACTCTTAACTGCTATTCCATAGTCCCGATTTCTGTGTTTCTGGGTGACTTTCCAGGATTTATCTTCCAGTTCAGTAATTTTATCTTTTCTGACAATGTTTAACCATTCCTTGAGATTTTGAAATTTTCCTGACTTGATTTTTTATTTTCAAAACTCTATATACTAGGAATGTACTTTTTAATGTCCTTTATGTATTTGATTCTTATGTATTTCCACATGAATTCTTGCATAGTCCCTCTTGCGTTATTTGATTACTTGCCATCCACAGGAACCTAAGAAGGTGTGGTTTGTGATTCTTGCTCATGCTCAGTTGTTTTCTCCTGTGTTTGGTAATTTGGACTATGAGAACAACTTCAGGAGGAAAATGTGGGAACTAGAACTTGTGTGTGGCCTGGGAAAGAGCATGTTCCTCCCAAAATAGTTCTATATTTGCCTCTGTCAGGGGCTCCAGGAGTGAATCCACATAGGAAGTATATATCTGAATCCCAAATTCACCTGCAGCACAGACCTGCAATTACACATTCACTGGAGAGACACAGCTGCTTCATCCAGAGCTCAGGTCAAGACAGACAAATTTCTTATTGTCCCCATGTTAATGTTGGAATCTTTTTTCTAATTCAACTTTTAGAGGCTCTCTAAGGTTCCAACCTTATGGAATATTCCACAACCTTCCAGAGTGAAAGTGTCATTCAGTTCCTTGCCTCCGATTCCTGCTACACCCTGGCCACCTGGGACACAGGAACAGAAGGTGTACCCCCCACCCTACCCCAGTGCTCACACACTCACCACTTTATTTCACGACTCCTTTGTGTCCTGGGTCCTTAGAGAATTCCCTTGTTCTATTGCAATCATAATTATCACTAGCGACATCATCATCATCGTGGCTGACGTCGATTGAGCCCTTGTGCTACCTGCGTGCTCTGCTCTAACCACTTTCCGTGAATGCTTCATTTAACCTGCATAACAACACAATGAGGCAGATGCTGTAATTATTCCCATTTTACCGATGAGGGAATTGTGATTTCCTTTAAAAACCAGACATTTCCCATCGGAAAAAAAAAAGTCCTAAAGATTTAGCTAATAGTTTTATAAGAGGAAGAGGAGAAAGCCGAGGAGAAGGATAAGGAGTTCACAAAGGTAAAGGATTTTCCAAGGCATACATGGCGAGTTCACATCAAAGTCAGAACCAGCACCGTCTGTCCTTGCTCTCAGGCCAGTGCCAGGCTTCCCTGTTAGGAGTATTCTTTTCATGAAATTCTACTGATTTCTTACATTGTAGCCCAGATATGATTTGCTGAGGGATATATGAGAGAAAACCTATGGTGTCCTTTCCATAAAGCGTACCTCGACTGCTTTTTTCAAATCTCTCTCTTGCTACTGATCTTTCTAACTTACCTTGATACTGGGAAGTGTGGTCTTTGGAGCCATGGATGGAGAATTAGGGAACTGGGAAACATAAGGGGTGATGGAATTAATTCATTGTATCTTCATTATGGTGGCGACTATTCAGGAATATATGATTGTCAAAATTCATTGCTTATTGTCAAAATTCGTTGACTTGTTCACTTAATATGTGTTCATCTTAATGCTTGTAAGTTACACCTTAACAATGTTAACTAAAGAGGTAATTAAACTCCCACATTGGACAAGGAGGGATCTGGAGCACTGAATCTGCACAGATTCTCTGAGCACAGTCTAGGAGGAGAAGTGGGGCTGAACTATACAGAAGGTGTTGAAATTAGAAATGTACTTTCCAGGAATAAATTAAAAATTGAGTTTTTATCCACCTACAATAATCAGGCACTGTGCCAGTTCCTAGGACTATAAAGAAAACTATCTCTGATATAAGCTTATAATCTAACAGAGAAGACAAAAAGTAGAAAGCTTAAATTCTGCGAGTAAGTGCTATGATAGAGGCAGGAGTGGGTTGCAAAGAGAAGCATCAAATACAGATGAATGGCACAAAAGGCTTTCTGTAGGACATTCATATAGAGCCTGAGAAATCAGGAGAACTCCTCCAGGATCACTAGCTGTATTAGTTCATTCTCATGCTGCTAATAAAGACAAACCAGAGACTGGGTAACTTATAAAGGAAAGAGATTTAATTGACTCACAGTTCAGCAGGGCTGGGAAGGCATCAGGCAGCTTACAATCATGAAGGAAGGGGAAGCAAACATGTCTTTCTCCACATGATGACAGGAAAGAGAAGTGCCAAGCAAAAGGGGGAAAAGCCCCTTATAGAACCATCAGATCTCATGAGAACAGCATGAGGGTAACCGCCCCCATGATTAAATTACCTCCCACCAGGTCCCTCCCACTACACCTGGAGATTATGGGAACTACAATTCAAGATGAGATTTGGGTGGGGACACAGCCAAA
Source organism: Symphalangus syndactylus (assembly GCF_028878055.3). NCBI lineage: Eukaryota > Metazoa > Chordata > Mammalia > Primates > Hylobatidae > Symphalangus > Symphalangus syndactylus. The sequence goes on from NC_072425.2 coordinate 148,740,662, forward strand.
CCATATCACTAGCCAAAGCAGCAGGTGTGTGGTGTGTGTGTGTGTGTGTGTGTGTGTGTGTGTGTGTGTGTGTGTATTCAGTATCTTGAACTAGACCAATGCTCTTCAAGATCTCTTGACCATGTAGAAGCCAGGATAACACATTTAGCTGGAAGCTAATTGTGAAGCTGGGAAATTATGCATGTATAGTGATGTTGGGCACAAACACATGTTATGTTCAGGTAATAAGCAGAGCATTTTGGGCTCCTTTCTTTAGGAGTTGTCTAATTTTACTTCATTTGTTATTTCTGATTATATTGGTTACCAGCCAAAAAATTGTCTTTCTTGGCCAGAGACTCAATGCTTTATTCTAAGTGTAAGGAAAATCCTTCCTTTTGTTGAAACTTCAGAAACTTTCTAATTACCTGCCTTTATTCAATACGTCAAAATCAATTGTATGCCTGTGATAATGTTTGCATCCTAACACTCTCTTCTCCTCATTCCACACTTTCTCTTGAAGAGATCCCCCTTTCTCCCATAGTTTTAGTTACCTATAAGTTCACAACTGTTCATTCCATATCTCTCGCCAAGATCTGCCTTTTTAGCTCCACTTGACCCAGTTGCTTACTGGGTCATTATGATCTTCTAGCTTCATGATGACCTAGTTGTTTATTGGGTTACGATAATGGCAAAGACTTACACTGTGCTTACTGTGTGCCAGGCACATATTAATTCATTTAATCCTTACAGCAACCCTTTCAGGAAGGTGCTAGTATTGTATAGCATCCTGTTGGATGCCTTCCAGGCACCTCATACTCAGTGTGTGCAGAGCTGATGTAACCCTTATTCCCCTGAAACCTGCAACTCAACCTTCTGTACTTCATATTTTATTGACACCATCTTTTAACCAGGTGCTCAAACATGAAACCTAGACATTGTTCTTGACCTTTTCCATATGCAACCAATAATTTATCACCAAAACTTTTCCCTTCAACTTTTCTTAGAAGTAGCATCCTGTAGTGGCTGCAGGTTTTGTCTCTGGAGTCAGACGGCTTAGATGTGAATCCTGGTTCTGCCATTTAATAGCTGTGAGTCCTTACAGAAGTTTCTTAAAGTTTCTGAACTCTAGTTTTCTTGTGATAATTAAATGAGTTAAAACATGTAATATGTTTAGGACAGTGCTTGGGACAAAGTAATAAAATATTTCTTTGTCTTTCTCAGTTTCCAGTTGGTGGACAGTACAATATACTAAAAGAGCAAAAAGCAACAAGGGTTTTGCTAAAGAACAAAGCAATTGGTGACATACAGACCTGGGATTATGTCAATTTTTTACCACCTACTATATGCATGACTTGGGCAAGCTGGTGAATCCACTGAGCCTGGTTTCTTTATATATAAAATAAAGATAATACCACCTACCCACAGGGCTATTGCCAGGAATAAATGAGAAACTGTATGTAAATCACCTAGAACCATGCCTGGCATATGAGGACAGTATATGTTATTCCTTTTCTCCTCCAATCACTGGTCTTGAATTCCCTCATCTACTACTAAGAAGGAAATAATTAGCTGCTCTAGAAGCAACTGGACGTGGTGGATGGGCCAAAAGAAGGGAGCCACTCAATGCATTTGTCAGTTTTGCCAGGAACTACAGGATCCAGAGGCAGGGGCAGGGATTCTGCCTCTGCCATCCCTAGCTCTCTAGCTTTATAAATCACGGCTTATGTGTTTATTCTTCACCAATGTCCAATACTCATATTTCTGGAAAAGTATATTCCTCAACCTTACCATCCTCATTACAGCAAGTAGTGGGCTCCTCAATGCTGAGGGCCTTGTTATTTCTTCATTTAATGGTGTGTCCATGGGGTCCTAGGGCATGAGGGCCTAGATAAATGCAAGGCTGTCTCTACTCCATCAGATGGAAGGCCAGGAAAGCCAAGGGAGGGGTGGAAATAGGGGGTAGAGGAGTAGATGTGTCATGGATGGACTCCAGTGCAAAATGAAAACGTACAACCCTGGTTTTAAAATTATCAAGTATTTTATGACGGCAATAGCAGAGCATTAAACCAAACATGGGCCCTTCTGAGCTTGAGGCCCTATGCAACCGTGTGTATCAGACAACCATGGCTCCTGTCCTTGGTGGGAAACACATGGCTCCCTTTCCCACAGTGTCCTGCTGTCTTCTCTCAGATGCTCACAAATAGCCCAAACCACCCTCAGACACGACTTTGTCTTCTTTCCTCTCTACTCAACTTGGACATTAGGAGATTACCTTATGAATCAGAGTTCCTGACACCACATCTTCCATCTCACCTTCACCAGGGATCAGCCCACACTTGGAACTCCTGATCTATCAGGGTCTGCTTTTCCAATGAGCATTACTCCTTCTCTCTAAAAAGAAAAAAAATATGGTAGTGATGAAGTGTCGATTCTTAAAAGTCAACATATAGTGAGTGCTAGTTTAATTCCACATAAATTGCTTTTAGCATAAATTCCTATTTCATCTTTAAAATGATCTCATCATCACAACAGTAGCTACTGTAATAACTCCGTCTTACACATAACATACATATTTGGAGAGATCCAGCCTCTTGTCCAAGGTCACACAACGAGCAGGTGGTGGCATTGGGTTTAGAACTCACTCTCCGCTCTCGACTCCTGAGTGAGGGAAGAGTGCCCAGAGCGTGGAGAGGCGCATCATGGGATGAAACAGAGAGCAGCAGCAACAGAAAAACAGGAAGAAATGAACCATCTCTCTAATAGAAAGATGAAATACTATCAAGATACCATGTTTTCCCAAGTGACTATTGTTTTAAGGCAATTTTAAAAAAATAGTAATAATTTTGTTTGGTTTTGTTGGAATGGCTTTCTGAGAGAATAGTGTTGATTTTTAGCTACAGGCAAGAAAACTGTAAAATAGAAAAATAATACAGGATAGGACGAATAGCCCTGGCTGTTTTGAAACATTTCACAAAGCTGCAATGATATAAACGGTGAGTTTTAGGCATAAGAGTTGATAGATTGATGTGTATAACAGAATAGATTGCCCTGAAACACTCTTATACAATATTGGATTTTTTTGTATGAATATGACAATTTGAGAAATCAGTTAGGGGAGAAGGGGACAGTCATAATTGTTGTAGCAATCACTGATTAACTGTTAGTGAAAAATCTATATATATCCCAACTCTTGGATTTTAGTTGGATTATAGAGAAGAAAGTAGAAAAGCAAAGCCATGAACATTAGAAGTATTGAGTTAGGACGAATAAGTTCTGGTGTTCTATTTCACAACAAAGCTGAGTGTACTTCATAATTATGCGTTGTATATTTCAAACTAGCCAAAAGACAGTATGTAAAATACTCTCTTCACAAAGAGACGATGAACATTTTAGGTGATTGATATGTTAATTACATTGATTTTATGACTCCAGAATATATACATGTATCATAATACCACCACTTTGTATCCCATAAATATATACAATGATTGTTTTTCAATTAAACGTTTTTAAAAATGTAGAAGTAAATACAAATAAATATACATCAGGATTTTGGAAGGAGAAAATCTGTGTGTGCCCAAAGCAATGACATAAATAATGGATGAAAGACTGATGAATTTGGCTGCATTAAGATCAAATCTCTCTGAATGTCAAACATCATAAAATTTAAAACAGTTATGTCAACCAGATGGCAGAACAGGAAATCCCAGCTCTTGTCTCCTCACAGAAACACTGCTTGGAACAATGAACTCACAAAAATACTTTCGCAGGAGCCAAAGAATCCAGATGAGAGGCCACAGCACCTTGGTGGAGCACAGAAATAAGAAAAGCTTCATTGAAGAGAGTAAGAAGGAGTTTCACATTACTGATGTCACCACCCCCCAAAGGCCGCTCAGCCTAGTGTGAAGAAAGATAGCCTTGCATGAGGGGAAGAAAGCGAAGTGAGTAGACTACTTTGCTGCAGACCCAACACCAGGACAGCTCCAGTGAACCCCAATTCCAGGTCTATAGCCCCAGTCCCCAGGCCTGCCTCGATGGCCCCGGGCTCCAGACCCACTTCCATACCAAGCCAGCCCCCACAGCTCCAGCCTCTAGGGTTGCATCCACAGAACCAGGCTTTAGACCCACTTCAGCACCCAACCAGCACTAGTGACTTCAGACTCCAGGTTGGCTCATGTGGTTCCAGGCTTTAGGCCAGCCCTTACAACCCCTGGTTCCAAGCTGGTTTATATTGACTTAGGACCCCTGAGGACTCAAAGCCTAGGATAACTCAAGCACCAGGCTGGTTCCCACAGAACCTGGCTCTAGGTTCATCTCCATAGACCGAGTCTCCAGGCCCATACCAGGGGACCCCAGTGCCAGGCCAGCTTTTGTGGATTCAGAATGGAGTCCCACAGCTGTGGACTCAAGCCTCAGGCTCATCCATGGGGACCAAGGCTCTAGTCTTGCCCTCACAGCTCCAGGCACTGGGCTGGCTCCTGTGGGCCCAAGTTCCAGGCTCATTCATCCACTGACCCAGACACAGGCCCCTCCAGCATGAGGACTTCAATAGCAAGCCTCACTATGGACCTCATTAGATGGCCCTACCCAAAATCTCTGTAGAAGCTGGCTGGTGAAGGACTTTACATAACAAGGCAATATGTAAAAACTGGAAAAGATGCCTATATTTTTAAAATGCAGATACCAGTGCAAAGCCAAAAGGATCACGAATAGTCAGGAGAACATGACATGACCAAAGGAACAAAATGAAACACTAGTAATGGACCACAGAGAAATGGAGATCTATAAGCTTCCTGACAAAGCATTTAAAATAATAATCTTAAAGAAGTGCAATGAGCTACAAAGAACACAAAAAGATAACTAAAAATCCGGAAAATAACACTTGAACAAAATAATAAGTTCAACAAAAAGAAACCATTTTAGACAGAAATCTGGAGATGAAGAACATAATGACTGAACTGAAAAGTTCCATAGAGAACTTCAACAACAGATTTGATAAAGCAGAAAGGAGAATCAGTGAGCTCAAAGACAGGTCATTTTAAATTACCCAGTCAGAAGAATAAAGAGAAAAAAAGGTTGAAAAACAGTGACAAAAGCCTCTAGGACTTACAGGACACAATCAAGGAACCAATATACACATTATGGGAGTTTTAGAAGGATCAGAGAAAGAGAATAGGGCAGCAAGGTCATTTAAAGACATAATGACAAAAAACTTCCAACATCTGGAGAGGGAAGTGAACATCCAAATCCATGATTCCAAAACAACCCCAAATAGATTAAACAGAAAGAGACTGTCATGAGGCACATTATAGTTAAATTTGAAAAAGTCAAAAACCTAGAAAATTTTGGAAGCAGCAAGAACAAAGTGACTTGTATTCAAGGGAAACTTCCCCATAAGACTATCAGCAGATTCTCAGCAGAAATCTTGCAGGTAAGGAGAGAGGGGATGATATATTCAAAGTGCTAAAAGGAAAAACACTGTCAAGCAAGAATACTTCACTCAGCAAAGCTATCCTATACAAATGTAAAAGACAAGACTTACCCAGACAAATGAAAGCTGAGGACACTCAACACCACTAGGTTTGCCTTTCAAGAAATGCTCAAATGAGTTCTTCAGGTTGAAATGAAAGGACACTAACAATATGAATGAATAAAACTCGTTATAAAGGTAAGATTCAGAATACTACAATACTGTAATGATGGTGTATAAGTTACCTCTAACTCTGCTATAGAAGTTAAAAGATAAAATCATTAACCATAGCTACAATAATTTGTTTTAAAATACACAATATAAAAAAGACATAAATTGTCACATCAATAACATATAATGTGGGAAGAAGAGAAGTTAAAGTGTAGAATTTATGTATGCAGTTTAAGTTAGGTTGTTTTCAGATTAAAATAGATTTATAACTATAAGATATTTTATAGAAGCCTCATGATAACCACAAGGAAAAAACCTGTGTGAGATACACGAAAAAGAAAGTAATTAAAGCATACTATTACTACAAAAAAAATCAAATCACAGAGGAAGACAGAAAGAGAGGAAGAAAGGAGAACAATGCAGTCAGAAAACAATTAACAAAATAGCCAGAACAAGTCCTTATCTATCAATAATTACTTTAAATGTAAATGGATTAAAATCTCAAATCAAAAGGCATATAATGACTGAACGAATTATAAAAGAAGATACAACTGCATGCTACCTTTAAGAGACTCATATTAGCTTTAAGGACAGATGTAGGCAGAGAGTGGAGGAATAGAAGAAGATAATCCATGCAGATGGTAGCCCAACGAGAATAGGAGTGGCTACACTTACACTGGAAAAAATAGACTTTAAGTCAAAAATTGTCAGAAGAGACAAGAAAAAGGCCATTATATAATGATAAAGGGATCAATTCATGAAGAGGATATAACAATTTTAAATATGGATGTGCCCAGTATTGGAGCACCTAGATACATAAACATTAACAAAACAAAAAGGAGAAATAGACAGCAATGCCATAATGGTAAGGGACTCAAATACCTCATTTACAATAATGTATAGATCACTCAGACAGAAAAATCAATAAGAAAACAATGGATTTGAGCAACATAATAGATTAAAGGGATCCTAACCTAAAAATCTTAAAGAACATTCCATCCAACAGCAGCAAAATACATACTATTTTCAAGTGCACATATGACATTCTCCAGGATCGATCATATACTAGGCCTTCAATCAAGTCTTAAACAACTTAAGATTTAAATTTTATCAAGTATCTTTTATAACCATAATGGTATGAAACTAGAAATCAGTGACAGGAGGAAAATTGGAAAATTTACAAATATGTAGAAATTAAACAACCCATTTCTGAACAATTAATGTATCAAGGAAGAAATAAAAGGGGAAATTTTTTAAAATCTTAAAACAAACAAACATGAAAACACAACATACCAAAACACATAGCATGCAGCAAGAGTAATCATTTTTATATTACTTTATTTTTAACTGACATAATAATTGTATACATTTATGAGGTACAATGTGATGTTGTGATATATGTACACATTGTGAGATGATTGAATCAAGCTAATTAACATATTTTAACCTCACTACTTATCTTTTCTTTGTGATGATGACTTTTAAATTTTACTTTTTAATGACTTCGAAATATACATTTTATTAACTATAGTCACCATGCTATGTAATAGATCACTAAAACGTAATTCTTCTGCGTAAATGAAATATTCTTCCTGTTGAACTAAAACTTTCAATACTTTGGCCAACATCTCCCCTTACTCCATCACCCCACCCCTGAGTCCCTCAAAACTACTATTCTACTCTTTACAAGTTCAACTTTTTAAGATTCCACATGCAGTAAGATCATGCAGTATTTGTCTTTCTGTGCCTGGCTTATTTAACTTAGCATAACGTCCTTCAGGTTCATTCATATTGTTACGAATGAAGAATTTCCCCTTTTTAAAGGCTGAATAGTATTTCATTGTGTGCATATGTCACATTTTCTTTCTTCATTCATCCATTGATGGACACTTAGTTGCTTCCGTATCTTGATTACTATGAATAATTCTGCAAAGAACGTTGACATTGCAGTTATCTCTTCAATATACTAATGTCAATTCCTGTGGATATAGTCCTAGAAGTAGAATTGGTGGATCATATTGTAATTTTATTTTTAGTTTTGAAAGGGACCTCAATATTGTTTTTATAATGGTTATACTAATTAACATTTCCACTGACAGTGTTCAAGTGTTCTCTTTTCTACACATTCTTTCCAGCACTGTTTGTCTTTTATTTTTTTAATAAATCATTCTAACAGGTCTGAGCATTTGCTTTTGACAAAATTCAATATCTCTTCATTATAAAAACGTCTCAGTAAATTAGGTACAGAAAGAATGTACTTCAACATAATAAAGATTATAGGTGACAAGTACACAGCTAACATCATACTCAATGGTGAAAAGCTGAAAACTTTTCCTCTAAGATCATGAAGAGGACAGGATGCCTACTGCCACCACTTCTACTCAATGTAGTATTGAAAGTTTTAGACAGAGCAATTAGGCAAGAAAAATAAATAAAAAGCATCCAAGTTGAAAAAGAAGTAAAATTGCCTCTCTTTGTATTGAAGGGATTTTATACAGAGGAAACTCTAAAGACTGACTCTACCAAAAAAGCTGGTAAGACTAATATTTGAATTCACTGAAGTTACAGGCCACAAAATCAACACACAAAAATTAGTGAGAACTAACAATAAGCTATCTGCAAAATAAATTAATTAAGAAAACAATCAATGTGGGTAAATATTTTAAGCAATATAACAAACCATTAATACCCTTAATATATAAAGAAATTCCTAAATAAATAAGAAAAAACATAAATTATTCAATAGTAAAATAAACTGAAAATATGAAGAGCTAGTTAAAAATATATGAATGTTTAAGAAACATAACAAACTTCTAATCACTTTTTATCAAGTAAATTAATATAAAATTTAGATGGGCCTCCGCTTGTTTCATGAATTGGTAAAGGTTAGAAAAATATTGACTTCATTTTGGCAGTAAGTATTCCTAAACCTCAACATTAGAGATGTAAGACAAAAAGCAATTTGGCTGCATGAAACAAATATATTAAAATATACCTGTGTTCCTATCAATAGGATTATTTCCTAGAGTGATTAAAAAATAACTGAGAAAAATATTTTTGTAAAAGACTGTTTATTGTAGTGTTTTAGGAAATAGAAAAATAGTGGAAGCAACCTAAATACCCAAGAGAATGATTATACACAGTCAATATAATACAAATCATGAGATAACTGAAATTTACACATTTCATTTATTCATGAAAAATATTTTGAGGGCCTTCTATATGTTTTCATGGGCATACACCCTGAAATACCAATGAACCAAACAACAAAAGTCTTTGCTCTTCAGAAGCTTGCATTTTCGCTGGGAGAAAATGGTAAGAAGCATAACGTAAGCCCCAAATTCTAGCAAATGTTGAGAGATGATAAATGCTAAGAAGAAAACTATGTCTGGGTAGGTGATGGGGCAGAGCAGGGAATGAGGAGGTGGGGTTGCAATTTTAAAGTGAATTGTAACTGTCCTCACTTGGAGGTGTCCTTTGAACAAATGCGTGAAAGCAACAATGGAGCAAGTTTTGTGGGGAGAGAAGAAAACATTCTATATAGGGGATAAAAGGTGCAAAGTTCTCTTTGCAAATAGGAGCATTGCTGGTGTGTTCAAGAACAGGAAAGAGGTCAATGTGGCTGGTACAGAGTGAGCAGCAGGGAAGGACAGGATAATAAAAGTAAGATGGGGAGGAGGGAACAGTGGTAACTACCTAAGTGTGGGGTTGTGGAGGCCGTTCTAGAAACTTCTGCTTTTACTCTAGGTAAATGGAAATCTATTGGCAGCTTCTGAGCAGAGGAATGACATGAAATGACTCATGTTGTAAGCAGATTCCTGTGGTTGCACTGGTGTTTGTAGGCTCCAGCGGGCAAGAATGGAAGCAGGAAGACTTGTTAGGAGGCTATTTTGCAATAATGCAAGAAATAAATGAAAGTGGAAGCAGTAGAGGTGACAAGACAGGATTAGTCTGAATGCAAAGGCAACAAGATTTCCTGATGGATTGGTTGTCAGATGTAAAAATAAGGTAGGAGTCAAGATTAACCTAAAAGTTTTTGGCCTTCGCTCTTGAAAGGATGGAGTTGGATAACAGAGATGAGGAAAACCTTGGTTAGGGAAGACCAGCAGTCATTTCTGGACATGTTAACTTCAAGATGTCTGCTAGCCTTGTTGATTAGACAGTTGCAGCTTAGGGCAGGTGTCTTGCACAGGATTGACCAACTTGAGAGTTATCAGTATATAAATAGTGTTTAAAGCCATAAACCTTGAATAAGATCCTAAAATGGAGCGAATATAGATACAAAAGAGAGTTCGCCCAAGGTGTGAGGCTTAGGCACTCCAGCACTGCCAGGAAGGAGGGAAGAAGAGAAATCTGCAAAGAGGTCGAGAGGAAAAAGTCCTGGTGATGGAAGGGAAAAATAAGACAAAACAGAAGAGTGTGGTATCCTGGAGGCTAAAGGAAGAGAGTGTACTGTAAAGAGGAAATGCTTAACAGTGCAGAATGCTGCCACTAAGTCCAGTGTGATGACTGAGAACTGCACACTGGATTAGCAATGCAGAGGTCATTTTGACCTTGACAAGAACACTGTGAGTGCACTGATGGGGGTCAAAGAGGGGGTGGAGCAGAAAGCCATGAGAGACAGAAAGGCTGAACAAACCCATTCACTGGTGTCAAGATACCAGATTCTTTCACCAACTCAGGACAACTCTCAACTCTGTCTATGGCCTCTATCTTCTGCTTTCCCTAGATCACTCTTGTCAGCATACAAATATTCTACCATTTCTCTTATCGATTTTTCAAAACTACTTAATGACATGGAAAAATGCCCATGATATCTTGTTGTATGCAGTGCATAACACCAAGAATATTTAAGGTGATGCCACCGTCCCCACCAACAAAAGCCTCACCAAGCGGTCCATGCTCCCCATGGCTGAAGACAGTAGGGGTGGGGAGGAAAGAGTTGCTCTCCCAGAGTCTTCTCTGGCTCTAGTTTTTCTCCAGCTCTGTACTGAAATCTTATTATTGGTTTTGATTCTGGTAGTTATTTTATTTCTGTTGTGATATCTACTCAAACATGAGAGTCAGTCCCTTGCCTTTAATTCACTAATGGAGTGGTTTTCAAAGTGTAATACCCAAACCAGCACCATTAACAGCAACTGAGGAGTTGTAAAAAATGCAAACTCTCTGGTTCCACCCAAGATTCAGTGAATCAGAAACTCTTGGGTTGGGACACAGAGTCTGCGGTTTGCAAGCCTTTGGAGTCATTCCGATTCACTACTCCAAACTCTCCACAAATGCAAAGCTGTGCTAGGTAGGAAATGTTTTCATAGAGGCATTTGTGGGTTACCTAGAAGGATCACACCTCATCGCACCCTGCAAACAACTAAAACATGATGGATCGACATTCCTCCTCATAGAAATGCCTTTTCCCTGCCCCTGTCCCCACCAAGGAGTATTTCTGGCTACTGCACTGGTTCCCTTCTCTCCAAGGCCTCCTTCTTTTCCCCTTCTTCTCTCTCCTTATTCTCTCAAAAAGGAATGTTTCCAATTGTCTTTGAAAGAGCAATTTAGTTGCACATAACCTTTGTTGTCTTTTCACTTTACAATGCTTGTACCCTCAAGAACATCCTCCAAATAAAGACAAACAATTCTTAAGAGGAGGAGTGCTCCTGTTAGCTGTCAGAACTACCTTCTAGGATACTTCTGTGTATATATTTATAGAGCTAAATATGTGTATGTGTACACATACACTAGAGATAAATAGAAATCATCATATGTATACACATATGTATTAATAAAATGAAATGTGAGCAGTTACCCACAACTAGTGGGATAATAGATGGCTTAGGTTTTCTTCCCCTTCTCTTCCTACTTCTTTGCATTTTCCAAATTTCCTGCAGTAGATACATTTTACTCATAGAGACAAGTGATTTTTTTTTTTTTTTTAAAGACAGGATCTCACTCTGTCACTCAGGCTGGAGTGCATTGGCACAGTCTCAGCTCAAGTGATCCTCCCACCTCAGCCTCCCAAGTAGTTGGGACTACAGATGCATGCCACCACACCAGCCTAATTTTTGTATTTTTTGTAGAGACGGGGTTTTTCCATATTGCCCGGTATGTCTCAAACTCCTGAGTTCAAACAATCTGCCCACCTCAGGCTCCCAAATTGCTGGGAGCCATGGTGCCTGGCCAAGAAAAGTGAAAACCAAGGAAGAAAGAAAGCAGGAAGGAAGAAAAAGAATGAAAAAGAAGGAAGGAAGAAGTAGAGAAAAGAAAACAGCAGCAAGCCAGCAACCGAGAGGGAGACCTGGTTGGTCAGGGCTGGAGGTCGCAGGACTGCTCATGGTGATGTGTATGTCCCCAGTATTGTGTCTCACCCTCTGCTGCTGCCAGGTGTCTCCACAGAACAACATAAGGCTAGGAATTTAGTCTCTCACTGTAGGGAAAACAAGGATGTCATGCTATACACCGGGTGTGTAATGATAAAGAAATGCAAATTTTTAGAGCAACGAAACAGAAAAATGGTTAAGTACATGTTCTAAATATAAACTACACAATGCCACAATACAAGTAAAAGAAAAGGAAGGAAAACATAACAATCTGGTGAGGTACAAAGGGTCTTGTTGTCCCTTAACTGCGATGAAGTTCTCTCTCCAACCATTTCCTTTTTGTCCTCTTCCTATCTACATGGTCCAGCCTAGTCTGTCTCAATTTATCCTCAGCTATTAAATGATGTTAAATGCCTCATTAACACTTCTTGCCACCCGGAGCAATTGTGTCCCAAGTGACTTTCTTAACTTCTCTGGGCCCAATTCATTCTTTTCTATTTATTTGGAGAACTAGTATCTGAAAAACCTTCCCTCTCTTCCTTTTAGTATGTTTTCCTTTCCTGTTTATCTCCACAAAGTATATGTTTATACTACAAGTAGGCCGTCATATCATTTTTCCTCTGTATTTCTAAGTCTTGCTCAGGCCAGCTCCTCTTATTTCAGAGTAAGTTCAGTATGCTGTGTTGTTAGCAGTGGCAAATCTGTGCAGGTCTGCAGCTACCTCAATTTTTGCCTCCTCAGAAGAAAGACTTAGACTGAGGGACATAAGGCAGGAGAGACCGATGCAAGTTTTAGAGCAAGAGTGAAAGTTTATTAAAAAGTTTTAGAGCAGGAATGAAAGGAAGTCAAGTACATTTGGAAGAGGGCCAAGCCAGCGACTTGAGAGATTTTAGTGCACGGTTTGACCTTTGACTTGGACTTTGTTACATTGGCATTCTGCATGTGCAGTGGCCTGCCAGCTCCTGGAAGGGGCTGCATGTGCAGTGTTTACCGAAGCTGTGCACATGCTCACTTGAGGCATTCTTCCCCTACCGGTCGAGTATTTCTAGAGGAAGGTCATGTACCAGTTAAAGTCTGCCATTTTGCCTCATAGGGCACATGCTTGAGTCCACTCACACAACTTCTGATATGTTACCTGGAAGCTGCTGGTCACCAGCTTCAGATTTTTTTTTTTTTTCTTAAGACAGAGTCTCGCTCTGTCACTCAGGCTAGAGTACAGTGGCATGATCTTGGCTTACTGCAACCTCCACCTCCGGGTTCAAGCGATTCTCCCATGTTAGCCTCCTGAGTAGCTGGGACTTCAGGCATGCACTAGCATGCCTGGCTAATTTTTTTGTATTTTTAGTAGAGACGGAGTTTCACCATGTTGGCCAGGCTCGTCTCGAACTCCTGACTTCAGGTGATACACCCACCTTGGCCTCCCAAAATGTTGGGATTACAGATGTGAGCCACCACACCCAGCCGAGATTTTTTCTATCTGTTGGGAGACCCCTGTTCCCTGGCGCTGGCTGCCAACTAATGATCATTTTAGAGAAACAGTGTAATAACTGCCTGGCCATCTCCTGATGGTCACCTGACATTCCTGCCACGGGGGTCCTTTGCCACCTTGATCATGTCTGACTACTTACTGTAACAGTGTCATAGGCTAAACACATGCTACTATTTGGAGTAGCATAGTGTAAGGCATGTGTCCCACATCTTCATGTACAGTTGTCCTCTATTCCACTCTCACCAGCCTTTACCCAGTGTCATCTATGCTGCATTTGACACCACCTTCCTCCCGTTCTACAGAGGCATGCCCAGTGTCCACAGCCTTTTCAGTTTACCATGGCTAAGAAACAAGACATTATGGTTTGAGTGGTGCTATTTTACCTGGCAAATACTCATTGACATTTATTGAAATTGGTGCCTTAATTTTATAAGCTGAAGTGGTCATACAGTCACACTTGCTTAATTAATGCTTCCTAATAAAGAAGCAAGATCTGTTTGTGCCTGAAATTGTGCTTGGTGCTTCAGGAATAGTCACAATAACAAACACAAGGACCTCATGATACAGAAACAGAAAAGGGTAAGTATTAGGTATGTGGTTATTAGATGGGGGCCAGGCCACCTCAGATACAGTGGCTTAAACAAGATAGAATTGTGTTCCCCTCTCACCTGACAGTTCAGATTATACAAGAGAAAGAGGCAGTGCAAAAATGGAAGGAGCTACAGAATTACTATTCCTCTTTACAGCAAGATTGAACCAGATAAATCGTAAGTTCCTTGTGTAATGAGTCCAGCAATACTTCCCAAAGGCAAGTCAATTTGCAGAGGTTGGTGAAACCTGGGTCAGAGGTGAGTATGGGACAAATAAGAGGAAAACATTTTTTAGCATTTTAGACTATTTCATCTGCCAATCACTGTTGCCATTTTTATGTATATGTTTAACAGCTTTATTGAGGTATAACTGATATATGATAAAGAACAAATACTTAAAGTGTGCAATTTGATAAGTTTTGACATATCGTGCACATTTGTGCAATCATCACAATGATCATAGTGAACGTATCCATCAATCCAAAAGTTTCCTCATTTCTTTTTGTAATCCGTCCCTCCTGTCAGCCTCCTTTCCTCTCCTTCTATCCCCTCCCCCAGCTTCAGGCAATCACTGATCTCCTTTCTGTCACCATAGATTCATTTGCATTTTCTAGAGTTTCATATATTTGGAATCGCACAATATGTGCTCACTTTTGTCTGGCTTCCTTCACTCAGTGTAATTATTTAGAGATTTATCCATGTTGTTGCATGTATTAGTAGTTCATTTTTATTGCTGAAAAGTATTCCACAGTATGCATATATCTTGTGTTTATGCATTCACTGATTGACGTACACTTAGGTTGTTTCCAGTTTTTGATTAGTAAAAATAAAGCTCCTATGAGCATTCAAAAGCCAGTCTTTGCATGGTGTCTTAGTCCTTTCAAGCTGCTGTAACAAAACATTATTAGAGCTGTAACAAAACATATATAGAGCAGCTTGTAAACAACAGAAGTTGGTCTCACAGTTCTAAAGTCCGAGAAGTCCAAGATCAAGACACCAGCCAATTTAGTTGTGGTGAGGACCCACTTTCTGGCTTATAGATGACACTTTCTAGCTATGTCTTTACATGGTGGAAGGGGACAAACAAGTTCCTTTGGGCCTTTTTTATAAGAGCACTAATCCCATTCATGAGAGCACTGCCCTCATGATCTAATCACCTCCCCAAAGACCCTACCTTCTAATACCATCACCTTGAGAGTTAGAATTCCTTTCAACATGAATTTTGGGGGTACACAACTATTCAGACCATAGCCTATGGTCATATGGTTTTACTTCTTTTGAGTTACTACCTAGGAGTGGAATAGCTGAATCATATCGTAGGTGTATATTTAGCTTTTAAGAAATTCCCTGTTTTCCAAAATGGTTGTACCATTTTTCATTCCCACCAGCAGTATATGAGAGTTTAATTTCTTCCATATCATTTCCAACTTTGGAATTTTCATCACAGCAATTCTAATTCTGATAGTGTTATCTCACTGTGGTTTTAATTTGCATTTCCCTGATGACTAATAATGTTCAGCACCTCTTCGTGTGCTTACTTTCCAACTGTGTGTCTTTTTTGGTGAAGTGCCTATTCAAATATTTTCATTGCTTTTCTTTCTCTCCATTGACTTGCTGTATCATCTTTATCAAAAATCAGTTGTCTTTGTCAGCGTGGATCCATTTCTGGACTCTGTTTTGTTTCACTGACCTATTTTTCAGTATTTATGCTAATACGATACTGTTGATTACTAAAGCTTATTGTTGTTGTTGTTGTTGTTGTTTGAAATGGAGTCTCATTATGTCACCTAATCTGCAGTGCAGTGGCACAATCATAGCTCTCTGCAGCCTTTACCTCTTGGGCTTAAGCAGTCCTCCTGCCTCAGCCTCCTAAGTAGTTGGGACTACAGGCACATACCACTACACTCAGCTAATTTAAAATTGTTTTCTAGAGATGAGGTTTTCTTATGTTTCCCAGGCTGGTTGTGAACTCCTGGGTTCAAGCAATCCTCCTATCTCACCCTCCCAAAGTGCTGGGACTACAGGTGTGAGCCACCTCAATTAGCCTGATTACTGTATCTTTAAACCAAGTCTTCAAATCAGATAGTGGTAGGCTTCCAACTTTTTCTTTTTCAAAATTGTTTTGACTATTCTGTATCTTTTATACTTCCATATAGATTTTTAAATTAGCTTGCCAATTTCTACTAAAAAATTTCCTGGTTTTGGATTGAAATTGTATTGAATTTATACATTAATATGGAGAAAATGACATTTTAACAATATTGAGTCTCATGACTGATTAGCTCAGTATATATCTCTATTTATGTAGCTCTTCTTTAATTTCTTTCACTGCCATTTTGTAGTCTTCAACGTACAGATCTTGGATATTCCTTGTCAAATTTACCTCTAAGTATTTAAATTTTTAATGACCTTTTTGAATGACATTTTAAACATTTCAATTTCACATTGTTCATTGCTAGAGTATAGAAATACAACTGATTTTTGCATAGAATTTCTTGTCTTATGACAATGCTACACTTGTTTGTTCTAGTAGTTTTTATAGATTTCATCAGATATTCTATATGGCAATCAAGTAATCTACAAATGACGGTTTTACTTCTTCCTTTCCAGCGTGAATGCCTTTTATTTCTTCTTCTCACGTTATTGTATTAGCTAGATTCTCCAGTACAATGTTGAATAGAAGTCATGTGAATGGACATTCTTGTCTTGTTCCTGATTTCACAGGGAAAGCTTTCAGTCTTTTATCTTTAGATATGCTGATAGCTGTAGGTTTTCTACACATGCTCTTTATCAGTTTGAGAAAGTTCTTAATTTGCTGAGAAGTTTATAAAAATTAGGAACAGATGTTACAGTTTGTCAAATACTTTATTAAGATAATCATATGCTTTTCTTATTTTAGTTTGTTAATATGATGAAGTACATTGATTGATTATTTTTAATGTTAAACTAGCCTTGTATTCCTGGGATAGATTACACGGTCCCGATGTATACTTTTTATAGATTTTTGGATTCAATTTACTAACACTATGTTTTTTGGAATTTTTGCATCTCTATTTATGGGAAATAATGGTCTGTAGTTTTAGTTTCTTGTAATGTCTTTTTCCAGTTTTGTTTTTAAGGTAGTGCTGACCTTATAGAATGAATTGGGATTTATTCTCTCCTCTTCAATTTTCTTGAAAGAGTTTATGTATAGTTGATATTATTTCTTCCTTCACTGTTTGGTAGCATTTACCAATGAAGCCAGCTGAGCTTACAAGTGCCTTTGTGGGAGGACTTTTATCTACAAATTCAATTTGTTTTGGATCTTGCTCTTAATATCTTTGGTGAGATCAGAGCAATATTTACTATCTGGCCCCATCACTGACACAGGATACTCATGCGTACCCAATTCAATGCCTCATGAATTATTGGGTTAATCAAGTTTCCATTCTGTCTGGTAGGAACAGGCAGTATCCCTGGCCCCATGTGAGTGCTGGGCCCTGTTCCTTCGAATCCTCTGGGAAGGTTCTTTGCCTGGCCTTTGGGAAGTTTTATTGCACACATGCCCTGATCAGCCCTGCTGGATGCTCAAGGGAACACTCTGCAGATCTCAGGAGTTCTCTCTGCAGGTTCCTCCTCCCCTGGTATTCTATTCTGAGCACACTAATGTTGCTGATCTTCCAGGGCTTTCAGTTGCTCAGCTCTGGGAGTCCTCTAGCCTCCACCTGATTACTTCTCCCTGCACCACACCTGGAAATGCTCTCCAGGAAGTCAGCTGGGACGAATGCTGTGCTCATCTCGTTTTCCATCTCTCAAGAGTAATTATATTTCATTGCCTGGTATCAGTGTCTTGGAAACCACTGCTTCTAGTGTTTTTGTTTTTATATTGGATATCCCTTTGTCCACTGCTTACAGCAGCCTCAACCTCCCAGGTTCAGGTGATCTTCCCAGCTCAGCCTTCTGAGTAGCTGGAACTACAGGCACGTGCCACCACACCCAGCTAATTTTTGTATTTTTAGTAGAGATGAGGTTTTGCCATGTCACTAAGGCTGGTTTCAAACTCCTAGACTCCGGCTATCTGCCTGTCCCACCCTCCTGAAGTGCTGGGATTACAGATGTAAGCCACCGTGCCCAGTGCTTCCAGTGTTCTGTCTCTCTTGTTGTTCCTAATCTTGTTGCTGTTTCCAGTGGGAAGGTGATCAGGTCCCTTTTACTCCCTCTTGGTCAAAAACAGAAGTCCACCCTTTGCTCTTGAATATATGAGAAATTGTGCATAAATCCTCCTTGAGAGACAACCATTTCTCTTTGTCACCTCCATAATGTCAGAGAGAACATTCAAAGGGAGGGGTGAAGATAGCGCTTCTAAAAAATGCATAGCTGTGAGAGCTGGAATAAAATACGCAAGGGTCATGAGGAGGTGCTTGTAACAGAAGCAGGAGACCCCATAGCCTTGCAGGCTTAATGTGGTAGAGGGAGCAATGCCTCAGGAGGGCCAAGTCAGAGAAATATTGACTTTCTGAATGGTCCTCTGGGTGTTGTAGGAACTTGACAACAAGCTGTTTCATGCCTGTGATGCCAAGCTAAACGTGCTACATATTTGCTAAGTGTGGAGGCATTTATGAAGGCCAAGGGGACCCCACTTATTTTAAGCGTCCTGTTGTGCTCCATCAGTGGTAATGGGGGTTGAGCAGCCAAATCATCATGCATTACCTCCGCTTGGAAATTCACTCTCCAGGATCTAAGTGGAAAAGTAACAACAGTTTCAACTTTAGGCGAAACTCACAAGGGTGCAAGTTGGAGATAACTGGAAATTACTTTGGTCTGACTGTGCCCAGATGGTGGACTTCCTTTGTTGCAAGGTGCCATTCTCACACTGATGTTTATGCTCACTATGTGTGTATTTTTGCTGTAAGCTGCCTTAAGACCCTTTGTGGGAGGAAATATAGGCCCATCACCCTGGAGGTTCTGGGAGTGCTTCCTCAGAGCAAAGAAACCATGATCCAAAAAAGGAGATGGTCAACACAGGCTACAGATACTACTGTTTTGCTTTTAGAAAGCAATTGAAAAGTTAGCAATAATTGTACACCTACGTTGTGCCAGGTAGTGTGCTAGGTGCTTGACATAAGGTACTGCGTTCAACTCTTATAACAAGCATATATGACAAAATGGTCTCATTTATGAGAAGCAAATGAAGACTCAGAAAAGCCATATGCCTTGATAGATACAGTGTGTTTACCTTCAAATCCCAGGATTTGTGATTATGCTGCCTAAAGACTCTTTACCTTTGGACAGGGCTATAATTAATTTATTCTGTAAGGTTGCCCTGGAAAACAGAGAGCTCTTGGGCTTTGGAATGCAACACACATAGTTTAGAAGACTGTTTCAACCTGGAAAAGTCATCCATTTATATTCAACAGATACATATTGTAGGTGATGAAAGAGGCGGGAGAATAGATCAGATGAGATTCTTACTCCAATAAAACTGCAGCCTAGTAATGGTGGCAATGTTGAGATTCAAAACCAACTTTGCCCAGCACCTAAACTTGAACTCTTTCTATGACATCCTTCTGCCTTCCTGATAAAATTTAGCATTATACTGACTTCCATTTGGCTAATGGACTATTTTGGCTCCAGAGGCAGCATATTATAGTGGTTAAAACTTCCAACTGTGAAACAGGCTGCATAAGTTCTCATTCCGTCTCCACCACTTACTATCTGTAAGATCTTGGGTAAATCACCTAGCCTCTCTCTGCCTCAATTGTTTCATTGATCAAATAAAGGTAATGATAAGGACTTACCAGGTAGGGATTTTCTGAGGGCTAAATGACTAGAGAACTTAGATGAATGTTTGATCCATCATAACTACAAAATTATTATTATTATCATCCTTGCCTTCCTTGCTTATACCTAGAAATACCTTCTTATCTAGAGTTAATGGGGATTGTTTTACTTTCCAATGAAAAATTATTGCACATTAAATCAATGATTTTAGAACTAGAAAGAGCAATAGAAAAAATATTTTTAAATACTTAATATTGTCTCTACAAAAAAAAAAAAAAAAAAAAAAAAAAAAAAAAAAACCTCCTGCCAAATTCGGGTAAGTGACCCCAGGAAACCAGAGTAACTCAGCTAATTAGTAGCAGTGTTATTACTGGAACCCAGGAGACTGCAAGATTTCTCTTTCCTTTATGTTACAATGCTACCCTTATTCCGCTCAGATTTTATCTTAGCACAATTGCTTTGGTGTCAAGAAGATATGGGATAAATTCCTGGTTCCTCTAGCTTCTGGCTGGAGGGCCTGTGCAAGTTACCAAACCATTTAGAGTCTCAGTTTTTTCCATCTGTAGTGTGGGGATAACAGTGCCTCCTTCATTAGGTTTTTGTGATCATAAAATGAGATAATGCTTATACTAGATTAAGCACATTGGCTGACATCATAAGAACTTTATAAATATTAAATATGCATGGTGACTGACAGCACTGGCTTTGAAGTCAAATATGAGTAGATTTGAGCTCCATCTCCATCTACCAGACTTGTGTGAATTTGGTCAAGTTACTTAACTTCCCTAATCCTCACCTTCATCTCATGATCTGTACATTAAGAACTGTATTGCCAATATCTTTGGGTTTTTGTGAGGATTAAAGAAAATAAAAGAAAATAATGCGGGCCAGGAGCAGTGGCTTACACCTGTAATCCCAGCACTTTCGGAGGTCAAGGTGGGAGGATCACCTGAGGTGGGGAGTTCGAGACCAGCCTGACCAACATGGAGAAACCCAACCTCTACTAAAAATGCAAAAAAATTAACTGGGTGTGGTGGTGGGCGCCTGTAATTTCAGCTACTTGGGAGACTGAGGCAGGAGAATTGCTTGAACCCAGGAGGCGGAGACTGCGGTGAGCCAAGATCACGCCATCGCACTCCAGCTGGGGCAACAAGAGTGAAACTTTGTCTCAAAGAAAAAAAAAAAAAAGAAAGAAAGAAAATAATGCTTGTAAAGAAAAAACACAATGCTTGGCATACAGTCAGTATCCAACAAATAATAACACATGCAAATATCATTATAATTACTGTCATTATTGTTCTTTTATTTATCTGGTCTCTATCAAAACCACTGTGTGATTAAATAATGTTCTCATAGGTTCTGGACCTGAAAACCATCTCACTACACTTAAATAGGGGACTATTCTGCATCTCCAGTCAGTCATTTTCCCCCAGACCATAATCAGTAAGAGTGAACTATTTGGCTTTCAAAATGGCAGCCTTCCTCTTGCCTGACTGCCAAAAGGAAACCTTTGGTGAGACTGCTTTCATATGAACTCGTAACCATAGAACCAGTTTGTCAGGGAATTCTTCAAGCACATAAATAATTGAACACTTATTTTAATTCAGAAACATGCAGAACTCAAGATCTTTGCTAATCTCTACAGAGGGTGAAGGAGGAAGAAGGTTAATCTACTGATGAGAGTAAGTACCCTGTTAGGGCTTCATTTTCTGCTTTCTGGTAGATTCTATTGACGAAGATGACCACAGTAACAATCACAGTGTAACACTTGGCTCATCTGGAGTAGCTTTAACACACTTGGTGTGAGCTGCAGGGCCACTAGAGAAGTGACAAAGCTACACCCACAGTAGTTAAATTACAAACAAGGACACTGTCTCCCATTATGATTAGCTGGCCTGGAACACCAGCTCTTCCTTATCTATTGTTGGTATGGTACAAGTACAAAATATATCATATGTATCTTTAAGCTCTAACTTTCCCAATGAGAACAGAGTGACCCAGAAACATTATGTGAAATATCTGAAGTCTCTCTCATAGTTGGTTCATGGAGAGGAGGGACCAGATTCCAACTTCTGGGCCACAATTTATATTATTACTTTCTTATGATTTCCACAGTTACTGCATTTGTTATTATTTCTTACTTTTTCAGATGAGTTAGTAGTCTGCACAGACGGGTTAAATGGTGTGCCATCTGGGGCCACATAGCTATTTGATGGCTGATGTGAGACAGATCCTGTTCTTCTGATCCTCATTTTGCTGTTCTTTCCACTACACAATGGCAATACAAAAATCCTCCTTCTGGAGTCTAGCCGTTGAAAGTTATGAAGCATTATCTCTGCCATTCACATCATCCAGTGGTGTTTTAAGCTTGTTTGCCATGGCAACCATCAACATATTAAGCCCTTCAAAGCAGGGTTGGAAAGGCAACTGCAGCTCCGCTATTGTTCCTGATGATGGATGGGAGAGTGCAGAGCCAAGGATCAGTTACTACTGATCCTCTTCCACTCAAGCGATGTAGATTACACAGCAGCTGGACCAGAATTCAGCCTTCTCCATGGAGGTTTCCTATATGGTATGTGCGGCATGATGGGTTTATGTTAAACACATAGCAAATAAAAACAGAAATAAAGATGGTAAAAGGTCACTCCTTTCTCCTTCCGTCCCTCCCTTCCTTCTTTATTTCCTTCCTTCCTTTCTCTTTCCTTCCATCCATCTTTCTTTCCTTCATTTATTTCTATGCAAAGGATAGCAGAGTCCTAAATTCCATGTTAAGTATATTTCAGTGAAGCAGATAAACTTGGGCCATCATCTCCCAAGCATCTAAGAAAACAGACACTAAACTTGATGGGAAATATAACTAGATAGTTTGCTTCTTGTGTCTCTCCTTTTTAATCTTGTTTGCCCTCCCCTAATATATTCAACAAAGAAGTGTGCATGTGTGTGTGTGTTTCTGTGCGTATCTGTGTGTGTGTGCATGTGCATGTGTTTGTGTGTGTGCATGAGAGAGAGAGAGAGACAGATAAGAGGAGAGAGACAAAGAAAGGGAAAGAGAGATTTGTAAAGATACCGAGTATATCTGCTAAGAAGGCCTAAAGGCCAATGTAATTTCTTTAAACCAAATAAAGAATTCATGGTCATGTGAAGTTTCAAAATAATTTCCCAGTTTACCATTCCTTATCAGACAGTGCATCTTTTTAAAAAGAGGTTATTCAGAACAAGTCAGAGGAGGGAGGGACTACACTTTTCAAAAACCAGGGCTGTAATTAGCGCTAAGTAGACACACGTGCTAGAAGAGAGTGCTCAGGTACCTGGGCCGCGGATTTGTTCTCCTGTCCAGATGCTGAACCAGCTGCAGGGTGGCCAGGGTGCCTGTGCTCCTCACCTCCTCTGCTTGTCTGATACGTAGCTGGAGGCTTCTCTGTCTGCCCATCTGGCTCCTGGCACCAGGAAGTAAAATTATTATTATTTTTTCCAAATGAAAGGCTTTGAATCACAGCTGTTAATTACCAGATGATTATTAAAAACACATATTGCCTACTGAGGTTTGAGAAGAGAACTCAAGCGTGCTGTCTGGCCCTACTCTCAGGGGCTCTCAGCCTCAAGTCGTGTACATATTTCTTTAAAGAACACAAGGTGTTTTTATTACACACGCAGACAAATGCAAATAAGAAGGGAAGTGAGGAGAGCCCAGAACCCTGTTGAAAGTTAATAGAGACTTTTCCCCCTGCACATCACGCCCCAGAATCTCAAGTAGTTTATCATAGCCCAGTGCAGGTCTTGGATTACCTCCATTTCAAAACCTGCAGCCCCTCCGACGGTGCTGACTAAGGCCTGTGCCCCAGTGATGCCTGAGGAAAGAAAGGAAAGACAAGGCCTGGCAGAAGGGCACTCATAAATTATAGACCTCAGCTGTCATGCTGGGGTGCTGGATCTCGGGTGAAGGACAGATGGAGGCTGCCTGAGCAGGCACAGCCTGGGGTGGGGAGAGCAGCCAGTGAGAGGTGGATGCTTTGCATGTCAGGGGAAATGACTGGAAATTATGGCTGGGCAAGGAAGAGGCAGCAGGCTTGGAGCTTGGACTGTGTGTTGGAGTCAGGGGAGGGTGGGGCTCTGGATGTTCAGGAGCCAAGGGGTAGGTTTACTGTCTGGGAACTCAGGTCCAGGGACAACAAGTTCAGGCCTATAATCAAGGAGTATCTTGTTCTTTCTAAATTCTCAGCATGATGGAAGGCACTGTGGGGAAAAAAGACGTCAAAGATGCGGGGATGCCCATTCATGGGGTTTACAATCTAGTTGGCAACGAAGGCCACGATGGATGGAGTACTTCACAAACAAGGGAAGACAGAAACCTTCGTGCTAAACTTACATATTCAACAGATATTTATTGGATGCTCATCATGGCATGTGTTAAGTACTATATTAATGAACAAAATAGGAAAATATAAAATAAAATCTTTGCTCTTTTTGGGCTTATATTCTAGCACAGTGAGACAGGCAATATACAATTTGAGGAAGTAAAATAGGCATGATATAGGCAAATAAATTCTATGGAGAAAAAAAGTCAGAAAACAGTAAGGGTAGCCTTGGTGAGGGTGAGCCTGATTAGAAGTAATATGACCAGAGCAGGCTCCAGAGAAGAAATGACTTGAAGGAGGCGAGAGAATGAGCCATGTCGACATCTCAGATAGAGGAAGCATCCCAGGCAGAGGAAGCAGCCCCAAAAAGGTGTTGAGTTAGAAGGAAAACTTGCAGGTTCCAGAAACATCAAGGACATCACAGTAGCTGGAGGGGAGTAAGTGGAAGGGACAGTGGGGGCCACTGGGTCAGAGAGGAAAAAGGGGATGCAATGCACCTGTAGGGCCTTGAAGGCTGTTAGAAATATTTAGCTCTTCATTAGGAGTGAGATGGGAACACACTGGATGGCGTCGAGCCGAAGAAGGATAGAATCTGACTCTCATTCTAACAAGATGCCTCTGGTTTGCGTGATGGCTCTCAAACTTCAGCGTGAATCAAAACCACCTGGAGAGCTTGTGGAGCGAGACCACTGAGTGTTGAGGCCTCTCGCTAGATTCAGTGGGTCTGGGGTAAGGCCTGGGAATGTGCGTTACTAACCAGTCTCTGGGGATGACTCTGTTACCGGTCTTGAGGACCACACTTTAAGATTTGCTCTAAGAGAGACAATAGGAAGCAAAGAAGGATGAAGCATCCTGGACTCCCTCCCAGAGGAGGTAGATTGATTTGAGGCCCCAAAGAAAAGGTAGGAATTTGAACAGGAAAAAATTACATGAGAAAAGCAGATTGTTTATGTTTCTTCTCTCCCACTCTACCTGCTGCTGGAAAGAATATAAAGAGGTCTACACAACATCTATTTACACAATTATCTGCCTAGAGTTCCCTCTAGCGACCCTATCTTTCTTGTGGCAAGCTCTAGCCTCCCTGGTGCACCTTTTCAAGGTTTACCTCTTCCTATTATGCTTAAAAAAAAAATGGTGGTTGCACAAGTCAGTGTGTGTCCTTGGTTCTCCCTCTAGTCCACTTGCTTCCTCTGTCTCCTGGCCGCTCTCACACTTGGATTGCTGCCATCCTCTAATGGCATCTAGAGACAACAGCCCTTTACTTTACTGGCGAAGTAAGCCCTAACCCACGGCTACTGGGAGTGACAGGCTTTTACTGAAGGCTTGTTGGTTCTGGAGAGTGATAGCGCAGCACAGAACAGAAAATGGCTTAAAATTGGCTACCAACCATCACAGCCCTAAAACCTCCTCAGCCATCCATGACTCTGGGAATTTCCTTGTTGGCTCCTCTTCCCAAGCCTCAGTTTCCTGCCTCGTAAATAGGCTCATTACATTTCCAAGAACCCAGTCACCCCATTGCTCTTTTTTGTTTGTTTTGTTTTTGAGACAGAGTCTTGCTTGATCATCAAGGCTGGAGTGCAGTGGTGCAATCACAGCTCGTTGCAGCCTAAACCTAATGGGCTCAAGTGATCCTTCTGCCTCAGCCTCATTAGTAGCTGGGAATACAGGTGTGCACTACCATGCATGGCTATTTTTTTCCATAGAGACAGGGGTCTCACTATGTTGCTAAGGCTGGTCGTCAACTTCTAGGCTCAAGCAATTCTCCCTCCTTGGCCTCCCAAACCACTGGGATTACAGGCACAAGCCACAGCACCTGGCCCACCCCATTGCTCTTGAAGCTGATTCCCCTGTCAACCACTCAGGCTGCAGCCCCTAACCCCTCTTACACAGCCAAGTGGAGCAGCTCCTCTCTGTTGCCTCCTAACACTTCCTCCAGTCCATGCCTTTATGGGATTTGCATTTTCCAACCCCAAACAGCTAACAATCTTTGTGTAAGGAAAAGCAGAGTTCTGTTAGGAAGACAAATTATGTGGTCCTCTTGGAGCATCTGGCTTCAAAAGCAACAAGTTTATATAGAAATGCTTTTCTTCATCCTTCTAATTACACATATGATGTAGCATAATCAAAAGTATTTTAAATATATCTCAAAAGTGGGGGACAAAAGGAAATGAAAGAAGAAAAATAAGGTGAAGCCAGTACACAAAGTAAATACCTTTTCATCCCAACAGCTGCTGGGACAGCTACAAATTTGGCTTTCCCTGGATTTTCAATTAAAAAGGAGCCTGCTTTTGAACTTGTGAGAGCCGCTTCCTGCAGCAGGAGTAATGCTGATTAGGTGAGTTAGAGGGGCCAGCCTACCAATATGCCAGGAGAGGAGTTTAGACTAAGTAAGAAAAAACGCATTTAAGGTTTTTGTTCAAAGGCAGACAGTCTTTGACAACATCTAAGGACAGTCACTCTGGCAAAAGTCTTCAAGACAAACTGTGGAATGGAGAATATGGAAAGTCAGTCCCAGGCTGACACTGATGTGAGAATCCAGGAGAGGTCTGCCTTGCTCTCCTTTACCCATTTTTCAGGCTAATCTGCTGACATACAGCTCATTATGCAAAGCCCAGTTTCCATGCAACCACCTCCATTGTCTTTCTGACTACCCAAAATGCAAGAAATCCCTCTGTCTTCTGCATGTTTTAGAACATGATATATAGCATGCATTAAATCCTTACTGTAGAATTTTTGTACGTGTTTATTAGAAAATAAGCTGCATGAGAGCAGGATCAGTTTGTATACCATGTTGCCTAATGTAGAGTTGAGGTCAGAGTAATAACAACAATAATAATAGCAGCAAACACTTACTAAGAACTTACCTGCTCAGCCAGGATCCCTCTTTAGGTGTACATTAGTATAGTGAAATGTAAAGATGTGAGTGAAAAAAATATACTCGGGGTATTTTCTCTATTCTATCATTTAACAACAATCAATACAAACGACTCATGTGACTAAATATGTGGGATTCTTTCCCACCAACAAGCAAGCAATCAATTGCACAGCAGACACCAGCTGGGTTGCATCCAATCCAGTTTCATTCTGACCACCATCTACCTGGAGATAGAGTCAGATCCTACCTGTTGAGGGCTCTCAGTCCCACAAGACTGTTTCCCCACTTCTAATGCCCATGGCAAGCCTATGCATCTGACCAACCTGCTACAAATCAGGAATTCCATAACCTTGTCCTTGGGTTTGATTGTTTTGCTACTATGGCTCACAGAACTCAATGAAACATTTACTTGCATTTACCAGTTTATTATAAAGGGTATTGCAAAGGATACAGATGAAGCGATGCATAGGATGAGGTACAGGGGAAGGGGCATGGAGATACCATTCCTTCCCTGGGTGATCCATCCTCCAGGAACCTATCCAGAAGCTCTTTGAACCCATCTTTTTGGATTTTTGTGGAGGCTTCATTACATATACATGACTGATTAAAACCCATTTATGCCAGTGTTCCATTATTGGAACACTAAGCATGTGGGAGTTATTTATGTCCTACTGCTCAAGATCATCGCCAAGGCCCGATTTTTCAAATTCGAAAAATTGCAGCCTCAGGCATAAATGGGTTAAGCCATTGGCCATTGGTGATCAACTTAACCTTGAGCCCCTCTGGAGGAAAAGGGGTAGGGCTGAACATCCCAACTCTTTCATCCTGCCTTGGTCTTATAGGTGACAAGTCCCTATACTGAAGCTACTTAGGGACTTCTAACCACCAGTCAACTCATTAGTGTACAAAAAGACACCATTTTGGATATTCTAAAGACTTTAGGAGTTGTATGTCAGGAAATGGGGTTGAAGACCAAATATCTATTTTACAATATCACAAATGATATATGGTATAAGATAATGCATCATAGGGTTGAGACACAGTGTGTAATGATAAGAAAGAACTATCGATTTAGGAGTCAGGTTATATGGATTTGAAACCTAAAATGTCCGAGCATGTACTAAAAATGTGACCTTGGGCAACTTATGTAACTTCTCTGTCCTGAGTATTTTTATCTGCTCAAAGGGATTGCCAATGAAGATTAAATGAGTTAATACATGTAAAGGATGACAAAGAGCTTCTGGAATGACCTGAGTGTTCGATAAGGGTTAGCCATCAGGGCCATTAGACACAACGGGCATTTGAGAAATATTGGTACAGTGCACTCTGAGTTCACACCTGTGTACCTGGGTTATTGTGGACTGCTAATGAAGATGGGATGTCGAAAACAAGAGTTGTTCTGTGAAAACAAGTTAATTTTCACAGTATATCAGTTTGTAATTGAGATATAATTCATGCTGCAAAAAAAAACCCTTTTAAAGTGTACAATATGATGTTTTTTAGTAGTTGCAAAGTTGAGCAACCACTACCACTATCTAATTCCAGAATGATTTTTATCATCCCCAAAAGAAACCCTGTACCCATTAGCAATCACTTCCCATTCCCCCTCCTCCCAGCCCCTGGAAACTGCCAATCTACTTTCTGTCTCTATGGATTTGTCTATTCTGTATATTTCACACATATGAAATTAATCAATACGTGGCCTTTTGTGTCTGGCTTCTTCATTTCGCATTTTGTTCATGTTGTAGCATAAAAAGCACTTTTTTTCCTTTTATGGCTGAATAATATTTCCTTGTGTGGATATGCCATATTTTCTTTATCCATTTATCATCTATCAATTGAAATTGTTATCAGTTGATAGAAATTTGGAATATTTCTACTTTTTAGCTATCATTAAGAAAGCATCTATGAACATTTATATACAGATTTTTTTTTTATACATAATGTTTTAATTTTTCTCGGGCATATATGTAGGAGTAAAGTTGCTAGGTCAGATGGTAATTCTATATTTAACATTTCAAAGAACTGCCAACCTGTTTTTCAAAGCGGCTTCACCATTTTGCCTTCCCACTAGCAATGTAGGAGGGTCTCCACATCCTTGCCAGCACTTGTTAGTGTCTGTCATCTTGATGATCACCATCCTAGTGGGTGTAAAGTGGTATCTCACTGTGAGTTTGACTTCCATTTCCCTAATGACTAATGATGTTGTGCATCTTTTCATAGGCTTACCAGCCATTTGTATATCTTTAGCAATTAATTTTAATATGATATATTTGAGATTGAGACAGCAGACTTAAGTAAAATTGACTAAGAAGTGATATATGCCATATAAAGACATGGACACATATGTGGAGCAGATAAGGCTAGGGTTTGAGATTTTGTAATACTGAACGTGCAGATGGGCACTGAAGTCATAAAGAGGAGAAATGTCTAGTAGGAAGAGAAGGCCAGTTTCGGTGGCTCACATCTATAGCCCGAGCACTTTGGGAGAAAAAGACAAGAGGATAGGTTGAACCCAGGAGTTTGGGACCAGCCTGAGTACTATAGTGAGTGAGACCTGGTCTTTAGAAAAAAAATTTTAAATCAGCTGGGCACAGCGATACTCACCTGTAGTCCCAGTTACTCCAGAGGCTGAGGCTGGGGATTGCTTGAGCCTAGGAGCTTAAGGCTGTAATGAGCTGTGATCACACCACTGCACTCCAACCTGGGTGCCACAGTGGACCCTATCTGTTAAAAGAAAAAAAAGGAGAAGACGAAGAGAAGAGCAGGGAATCTACAAAAGTCAGGAATGGATCTAGGGTGCCTCTTTGAGAGCAAAATTCAGATTTCAAGGAGTTCTATTAGAATCAACAACCTGCCCAGGGTCAGTAGTTTCTTTCTGATATAAAACAGTCCATAGAATGGTCATTGCCAGCTCCAGGAGCCAGACAGTAAGATCTCACCAAGTTCTGCTATAAAAAAAGAATTCTAGTTAGAGGGCTGTTGCCCAATGCTTCAGTACATAGAACTACAAGGCTGCTTTTTTTCTTACTCTGATGAAATACTTTTAAGTTTAAGAATATCGAATTGTTTTCTCTTATGATTTCTTATGCTATAAAAACCCCACAATTTGATGGAACTCATCTGACTGTTGGTTCTGACATTTTTTGTGGCCCACCTCCTCCTCCTCCTGTGTGGGGTCTTCCCTTATCCCTCAACATCCAATCT
Organism: Symphalangus syndactylus; assembly: GCF_028878055.3. Classification (NCBI taxonomy): domain Eukaryota; kingdom Metazoa; phylum Chordata; class Mammalia; order Primates; family Hylobatidae; genus Symphalangus; species Symphalangus syndactylus. The sequence goes on from NC_072425.2 coordinate 148,770,869, forward strand.
CTTGACCCTAATTTTGCTCTACTTAGAGGACTCACAAGGAAAATCACAAGCATTGTGCACCTTTCTCTTCATTACGTTCACCCGGTTTCTTTAGATCTAACATATGTAGATCAGCTCCCATTTTTGTGTTGCTTAAAATAACTCGTTTAGTCTCCTTGGGCAGGTCAACACTTAGTCTTGATGCTGATCTTCCACTTGTGAGTGAGATCAAAGCATTTCCTTGTATATGATGTTATTTAATCAGCTCCAAATTCCTCTAGAAAAGGCCTTAACTGCTCCTGTTTATTCCTCTTATTTCGGTTCATTTTATGCAGCTTCAGACACAACTGACACTCATCCAGGTCCATTAGTGGAAAATAAAGGTCGTGGCTGGGGCACCAATCATCACCTTTCCAGTCTTCCACGCGGACCTGGGCCTGCATATGTCAATCTTTTCAATTTTCTTCTTGATTTAATGGAAGCAGTCAGAGCAAAACTGGCCCTGAACATTGGCTGCAAAGGTTCCTCAAGGAAATTCAACTACAGTGGGCAAGTGGCTGGACTCCATGGCTCAGTTCACCAAAATCCGTTTACAGGAGAAAGGGCCTCCTCAGCGCAGTCTCCCTTATGCAGAAAAGACTTCCTGCGCTGGGTATGCTGGTTATTGTTGGCATCTGTTCCATGTATTGGTGCTGCCAGGAGGACCTCTCCCCCAAGCCTCTATCTGTACACGTTATTGTGCATCTGAAGCCCTACCCGTCTTGGTAGAGCAGAGTGGTTATGAAGAGGCAGGAGCTTTCAAATTCAACTATCTCTGCCACTTTTTAGCTGGGTGATCTTGGGCGCATTTAATTCAAACTCTCTGGACCCCCGTGTATTCATCTATAAACTGAAGATAATTAAAGAACCTGTTTTATAGGGCTGTCATGAGAATTAATGAGATAAGCTACAGCAAATTCTTGGTACAATAGAAAGCACAAAATCCAGCTTGCATTTTGTTACTTGCTAACCCAATTTGTTATTTATTCACCCAATTGTCTGAGCTAACTTCTGAACCTCTGTAAATATTCGCTTCTCTCTTCATTCCTGCTCTTTATATCTAATTGTCCCTATTTTCTGCTCATCTTTGTCATAGAAAGTCTCTGTAATCCATCACCTTTTTTCCACTGGGTGGGAATCAGGCCTCACCGTGTCTGTGGGTCCTGCCTTCCACCCTCTACCCCCTCTCTGTCCTGTCTTTCTCAGCCTCATTGGAGTTGTTTTCTGAAACACAGAATTGGTCATGCCAAATTGGACAACAAACTCTCACTGTGAGATTTCGGTAGGGGAAATTGGAAGGCAATTTACCAATTTTAATTTTGATGAAATGCCCCCAAACTTTTGGTTTTCACGGGTGTTTCATTCACAGAAAGTCTCATTATCTCAAGCCTAGTGCACTACTGTTGGATGCTTGTTACATTTATGTATTATGTTATCCAACAACAGTGCACTGGGCTTGAGATAATGGGTTTCATGTATTCCTAGAGGGTACTGGAGTAATTCTTAGTAAAGTCTATTTGTGTTGACACTTATCTTTTGCCAGGATACAGAATCTACAGATGAGACATATATTTTCTGGATGCGCATATACTTTCTCATGTGCTTTTGTCATTTGTTCCCAATGATATCTTTCAGTATTTTTATCGATTTTGTTGGTATAATAGAATGTTTTACATTAATATTATGTCAGTGATAATTATTTATTAATTTATATAGCTAGTATGATGTACATATATAATTAGTATGATGCATAATAATCTATCATATGGATGTTCCATAATTTTCTAACATTACCATATTGTCGATCATTAAAATAATTTCAGATTACCTGATATTATGATAACGCTGTAAAGAGTAGTGTTGTTCATAATTTTTTGTCTACATTAATAATTATTTTGGAATAACTTACTGACAAATATTAACCAAATATCTAAACCTTGGTTTAATGAAAAAATTATTTCATGTCAGCTAACAGTCATGTTACTCTCCTAGGTAGAATGTTGATATCCATTTCATCTCCATAAACTAAATCCAGGGCCCCTTAACATGGTGTCCAAGGTGTGTTATAATGGATAATCCAGTCCTCTCTTTCATCATTTCACTAACAAGGACTTTTCTCTTGTTCATTTCCTGGATTTTCCCCCATTTGACATCATGACATTTTCCCATGCCATTAAAATTTATTGTAAAATGTTATTTTCCCTCTTTCTTTTCTTTTCTTTTCTTTTCTTTCTTTCTTTCATTCGTTCGTTCTTTCCTTTTTTTTGATGGAGAGTCTCACTCTGTCACCCAGGCTACAGTGCAGTGGTGTGATCTCAGCTCACTGGCTCACTACAACCTCCGCCTACCAGGTTCAAGTGATTCTCCTGCCTAAGCCTCCCAAGTGGCTGGGATTACAGGCACACACCACCATGTCTGGCTAATTTTTGTATTTTTAGTAGACATGGCGGTGGGGTTTGCCATGTTGGCCAGGCTGATCTCGAACCCCTGACCTCAAGTGATCCGCCTGCCTTGGCCTTCCAAAGTGCAGGGATTACAGGCATGAGCCACTGTGCCCGACCTGAAATGTTATTTTCATAGCTGCATAATAATCTGTCATATGGATATGTCATAATTTTTTTAACATTACCATATTGTTGATCATTAAGATAATTTCAGATTACCTGATATTATGATAATGTTGTAAAGAGTAGTGTTGTTCATAATTTTTTGTCTACTTTAATAATTATTTCTGGAATAACTTATTGACAAACTGAAATAATTCTTACAATAGCAACTGATGGCAGACTGCTGTGGGGCACAGATGTATCTGACAACAAAGGGACCCTCCAGTGGGGCCATGCAGGAGGAGAGATAAGGGAGGACAGAGGACAAGTCTATGTCAATAGCTTCCCACCCATAATTCTACCCCCTCATCCTTCAACCCTGAAGCTGAGTTCCTAGGTGAACTGAGGCTGTCCTTTTAGTGGTCACTCTAGATACGAGCCTGGTTTTGGAGTGTTTGAATGGCCACTGCCATGGTACCATATTGAAAGATTTGATGGGGCCCACTTTAAGATCCAGTACATTGCCCTTGACCCTTTCTGACTCTGATTTACATTTTTCTACTTAGTGAGTCTTTTCTTCTTTCCCTTCTTCCCTTCCTCCTTTTCTGCCTCCTTGTCTCTCTACCCCCATCCTTTTAACAAATATGGACCTAATAAGTGCTTATCAGTGGGCTAGGTAGAGGAACTCAGATACGAATGAGACACAGCCCCCGCCGAGAGGGGTGAGCCTCATCACTGGCAGGATGCAGTCAAGAATGCCTGCTTCCACCCCTGACTCCCAGGTATCCCTGTGCTCATATTGCCCTATGTCCTCTTCCTTTGGGGTAGCTACACTCTCAATACCCCAGCTCTTCCCCTTTGCTTTACTCCAAGATGAGTGAGTATCTGCATTATTGTTGCCACTATGAACATCATTATTAATAAACTAAATAACTATATCAGTATTACCAACAGTGCAATATCCCCCTCTGCCACTTCTCACAGTCATTATTATACCTCCTTTTATTATTTCTCCACCCAGGAGCTGTTCAGACAATTAAAATCCAGTAATAAGAACAAAGAATAATTAAAATAACACCAAGAACGATAGAAATGTGATGACAAATACTGAAAAATCTGAGGAAACGTAACCAAGGGGCTAACTTCACTGTGACAGGTGCTAACAAGATCAACGAGGAATATGTGACAAAATCCTTCCTGAGAACTTGAAAATTCTTTCCATCTGACTCAATGGCCTTTTTGCCACTTAGGTCTCCAGAGGTGCTAGATTGTATAACACTTATTTAGCTGATCCTGCCAAAAACGTGTTGCAAGGCGGCGGGGGAAAGAGGAGGAAAAGCAAACTTTTTCATTATGAAAGCCAAACTGAAGACTGTTTCTCCTCTGGCTAGATGTTGGCAAAGCTCCAAGGCTGTCTTCACAGCTGCCCAGGTCCTGGAGAAAGCTTTGTGGTATTTAAATGGGGTTCCCACTTCATTTCCCCTATCTTCTATGATCGCTTATAGGTTTCGACACTCAGTGTCTCCATCTGAAACATAGATGTAATGTTCAGGAAACAGTTCACGAGAAAAGCCAAGTAAAATGTGTTTTTATATCCAAAATATGCAATAGAGAAGTGACAGTCATTGTGATGCAGTTAAAGTCGTTGTGATGAAATACACAGGTATGAAAAACCAGGGGGATGTGTGGGATTGTATTGTCTGATACAAAATCAGGTGGAAAAAAATAAGAAAGAGCTAGAATAGGCTAGTCTTGTTCCACATATGCCCTGCCAAAGTGTTTTTGAGTTTGAACAAGAATACATCACTGAGTTCTACCTTTGATAGACGCTAAACCACCACCTGTGTTTCCATGGTGCTCTGCGGTTTTGTTGGGTGCTTTCATGACCCTTAGCTCAGTCGCTCTTTCCATGGTTCCTTCAGCAAAGATCGATGTGTCCAGGCCCATGCTGTGGTGGAAAGAACACAGGAGTGGGACTCAGAAGCCTGTGCTGTTCCTTAGATTTCCATTCATAAGATGTCTATGTATATATATTATATATATATATATATACACATATATATATACATATATATGTGTATATATATTTACACACATATATATACATATATATGTGTGTATATATATATATGTATATATATATATATATATATATGGAGTCTTGCTTTGTCTCACTGCAACCTCTGCCTCCCGGTTAAAGAGATTCACGTGCCTCAGCCTCCCAAGTAGCCAGGATTACAGGTGCACACCACCACGCCCGGCTACTTTTTGTATTTTTAATAGAGACAGAGTTTTGCCATGTTGGCCAGGCTGGTCTCAAACTCCTGGCCTCAAGTGATCCTCCCGCCTCGGTTTCCCAAAGTGCTGAGATTACAGGTGTGAGCCACCACACCCAGCCTCATGAGATAAATATTAAGAAACTAAGGCCTAAGAAGGTGACTTCTCTAAAGTCACCTGCCTCAGTGGCCCTGGACTCCCAGAACCCTCTACAGCTAGTACTAGAATCCAGTGTTAGTTCTATGCCACCAAGCTATTTGGTATCCAAAATGTCATGAAAGTAGTCACAGCTCTCCTTCACACAGTCATGGGAACCTCTCCCTTCCTTCCAGTAACCCTCCAGGCTTCTTCTACTGCTGGGGAAAATGTTCACACATTCAAAAGTCCTTAGCAAACACAGTATATTAGGTGCCTCTAAAAACCACATTATCTAAGGTCCAAACTCTTCTCCACTTACAAAGCTCTGTGGTGCCCAGTGGGAGGTGTAGCCGGCCCACCCCATGCCCTTTCTTCCAGTCAGCCCAAATTCAGCTGCTTCTCAAGTGGATTTCACTTTCTGTTCCATCTTACTTGACACTTCATCAGCTGGAGATGGCTCTGAGATGGTTTTCTGTTAGCTCCATATCTGCCAAAAACCTCTCACTCCTTGGCAAGGCAGCCGAGAACACAGTAAGGGAGAGAAAAAGAGGTAGATGATGAGCGTAACTCGATTTTGATAAAAATAGTGCAGACATTTCCGCAGCTTCTCTTAGGGTGGCATAAGGGGAGAGGAGGGAGACAGAAAGGGAAGGATGAATGAGGAGAGAGGTGTCATCCCTGCTTCCAGCCTGGAAGGTGGTTCATTTATCTGCGTTGAGAATTCAGTGTTGATCCATCACATTTGCACGTGTTATTGTCACATACGTTTACTTTAAAACATTCCATCCTTAATGGAGGATGACTACGCAGGGAGCAATGTCATTGCAAGAGTCTCATACAGTGACTATCCTCAGGGGGCTTAGAATCATGCCTGCCTCTTCATGGGCATGGCGGTGCTGTACATTTATTTAGCACGCTGCTACTTCTGGATGTCAAGCTGTCAGGCTAATGGTGTTAAGGGCAGGGAGGGAATGGACAGTTACTGGGTTCTGATGGATCTGGCATCTTGTAAGGCATCCCACATAGCAGAGCTCATTTAACGGAAGAGAATTGGTCTTGTGAGGTGAGCTCCAACCACTCTGTGCAATAAAGGCTGAGGAAGGAAACAAAGTGGCTGGAATGATTCCAAGTGAATTGGAAGGGTCGAGGCAGAGCCACAGATGTGGGGATGGCGGATCTCCCCTTTCTGTCTTAAAAGAACCACCTTCAGCCTGGACCACAAGCAGCAGAGATCAAGAAGAACCTTTGTTCTGAAGTTCAGTGGGCAGCACATTTGTTCCGCTTCCCTTCTCAGTAGAAGAGAAACCAGTCATGCTATTTGTTTTACTGTACGTCTATTTTTATCTGGTATAAACTGTGTTGATTTTTCAGCATTTTCTTATTTGTTATTTCATTTGCCCTCCAGAACTCAGAAGAGGGCACCAAACATCATTTTACTTCCTCCTCCCCGATTCTGGGGGAAGATGAATAGATCTGGGTTTTGCAATGTCTGTGCTCTCTGCTCCCTCTCCCTACTCTCTTTCTGCCTATGTGCCTCTGCCTTCTCTCGTACCCTTGCCTCTGCAAATATCTTCCGCTTGGAATCCGATTCTTGATTTCTGCCCTGGAGTGAGCAGGCGGCAGGATGGGGGTGGGTAGAAAATATTCCCACTCTCCTCAAACTCTGTCAAAAATATAAATGCCCAGTACAAGGTTGACACCGTGGGCCCCAGGTTGCCATTCTCTATATTTTCTTTCCTTTGTCTGATTTGGTTTCTGAAGTTAAATGGTCTCTTTTTTGATATGAAAATTAATTTCTGGGCAAAAGAAATACGCCTACACAGGGGCCAAATTTGTGTTGTCTCCCAGCACGGCTGTAATTACACTGTAGATCAAACTGACGCCTTTGTTTTCAGGGGCTTTTTTCCCTCTCTGATGTCCCTGAAGCTGCCAGGCTCACCAAGAGCAGCAGTTTTCATTAGCAGCAAAGCCAGGGGATGCGGATGGATGGCCGGGGCCAGCCATCACTCCTGGGTTTCTCTCCTCAAATTCTTCTTTTGGATGGACATGTGCAATCCAGGCCAATGCAGAGAACTGCAGGACTCAGGGTCCTGAGTCGCTTGCCACAGTGTGGGGTGAATGGCGGTGGCTCTGGGGTACCCCTCATCCAGTGGGTTTCACCCTGTGGAACAGGCACTTCCAGGCTTCGCTTTTAAGTGTCAGACACAAGAAGAGCCTCACACATTTCCCATGGTCTCTACACATTTCCCATTACCTTTCTGCCCAGCAGAAATCTGTGTTCACCTGCTAAAAATGGTCACTGTGAATTAGTATCAAGCTGAGAACTTGTGAAATAGGGCAGAACGAATGCAAAATTTTCCAGAGTCATGAAAGTGAAGTGGCTTTTACGCTGCATTCAATATTGTGAGTTCTAGAGGAATTTTCAGGGAAACTATGGCTCCCTTCTTATCCTAACTTTCATAGCCCATTCTCAATTGCCCATACATAGCTCCACTGTTGTTTGTTGGGTATAATTAGACACTATGTTCGATGGCCCTCAGGTGGACATCTATGCTTTGCCAATAAGCCATGAATTACTCCCCAGGGAAGCTTGTTTGATTTTGACATCTACAAGGTGAATGCAAATTATTTATTCACAATGTGATGAGCATTCCTTCAATTTCCCTATAATATGTTGAATGTACATGATTTGTGCGTGGAGAGAGGAGTGCTTGGTCAGACTTCATATGTTAGAAAGTCAACCTGGGTGGTGTCAACAACTCCCATCAAATGAGTCAAAGCCCCAGAATGAGATTCTATGGTCTCTTGGATTGAACTGGGGGCCAAGGGATGTGGGCTTTGATCCCTGCAGCTTTGTCACTGGCCCTGAGTGGCCATTCATCTAATTTTTCCATCTGCCAAGTGAAGCAACAATCCCTCCCACTGCCAAGCTTACAGTCACATTACAAAGATGATTGAGATTCCATGCCTCAGTGGACTTCAGGAGGAAAAGTGTTACCCTCTAAATCCTTTCTCACACTCCCATACCCACAGGTTTTTTTATTTTTTTTAAGAATCCGGTGTTAATAGTGTTTTGACTGCTTTCAAGATATCAAAACAGCTTTTGTTGGAATGAAATAAACAAAAGAAGATGGGTTTTGGAACAGAGCATTTTAAGGTTCAAATTTCAACTTTATCACGTATGAGTACTATAAATCAGTCACTCACACTCTTGGAACTTTATTTTCCTCATCTGAAAAGTGAGGGTAATAATGGCTCCCTTGAAAGGCCGCAGGGATAATGAGCTGCCATTATTGTATCAGTGCAATTCCAGCATGGTGAGAAAGGCTTGTGTCTCTTAGCTGCTTTCTGACCGGATGGCAAGCCTCTCCTTACCTCACACCGGCCGCCGTTGGCATAGCTATGTGCGTGCTGTGTCCTCTGTGGTTCCTGTGGAGAACTCTAGAAGTCAGGGAAGCTCAGTGCCACGTTTTGAAACTTGTCAGCCATAGAGCAACCTACCTATTTACTTCCAGTGGACGAATGGGAAGGTATTGCTGTATCACATAAGGACTCTCCTAGGGAGGGCAGTGTTAGCAGCATGAAGAGAGGGACATTCCAGTCTCAAACAAAGTCCCAGATGGGAAATGGCAGTTGCCAAAGGCAGCCTGAAGGGCTGCTTTCTCTTCGCTCTTCAAATGCAGACATGTCTATAGCAGCTGCTTGAAGATGAAGACCCTGGAAAACCATGAGCAAGGGGGCCTCAAAATGACAGGGAAACACCAATAGTGAGGAGGGAGCTAAACGCACAGTCTCTTCCACCCAGGAGTGTGATTATCTGACATTTTGGTTTAATGAAAAAATCAATAGTTTTGGAGCCAAGCGTGGGTTTGAAGCTTCACTCTGACACTTCACTGTGCAGATTGCTGAGTAAGTTACTTTGGTCACCGACTCTCAGTTTTCTTATTTACAATACTGGGATAATACCTCACTCCCAGGGCGGATGAATGAGATCACAGTGGTGTGGTGGAAAGCATGGGCTATGTCGTAAGAGTGTCTTCAATTCCCAGCCTCACCGGTTATCCTTCTGGGTCTTTAGGAGAGCTGCCGGCATCCATGTGCCTCGATTTCCACATTGTAAAATAAGGGTAATAACTATTGCCTGTCTCAAGGGGTCTTGTGAGGGTTACATATGGAGCCATAAGGAGTCTAAGGTGCACAAAATGAATACTCACAGTGAACGCTCAACAAATAGTTCCATTTTTAAATTAATAAATGGCTGTTAGTAATATTATTTTATTAGTTTTAGCTTATTATCCACAAAATAGTTCTTACCTACTAATTGGACAAGGGTAGAACACTAATTAAACGATGTGTGTCATTTTTAGTGGCTCACACTAAAATCCATAGAAAAATGTTTATTTTCTTCAAATTTTTCTTCACTCTGGGGTTTCTGTCCTTCTAATCCATGAGTCTCTCTCTGTCTCTCTCTGTCTCCTTCTTTCCTCTCCATGCAGTAAAACAGAGCTGCAGGCAGTCAATTTCGAGTCAGTGGGCTGTGAAAAGCAGTTAGAATAATAGTTTATTGACCCTGAATGTGGCATGGAACTGAGGGCCGGCTGGGCTCAGGCACAGGGTAATGGTCACAATAGAAGTTTGATCATCTTTGATCATTTCCTTGACCTTTAAGAGACAAGGTGTTGCAGGCATGGTGGCTCACGCCTGTAATCCCAGCACTTTGGGAGCCCAAGGCATACAGATCACAAGGTCAGGAGTTTGAGACCAGCCTGACCAACATGGTAAAACCCCGTCTCTGCTAAAACTACAAAAATTAACCGGGCATGGTGGCAAGTGCCTGTAATTCCAGCTACTTGGGAGGCTGAGGCAGGAGAATTGCTTGAATCTGGGAGGCGGAGGTTGCAGTGAGCCAAGATTGCACCACTGTACTCCAGCCTGGGCAACAGAGTGAGACCCCATTGAGAGAGAGAGAGAGAGAGAAAGAGAGAGAGAGAAAAAGAAAGAGAGAAAGGTGATTTTTGGAGCCTGGGAGCACCTCCAAATAGCCCGAGTCCAGGGGCGATGGCCTACCCAGAAGGGGCTGGGCTTGGTTGGAAGGAGACAGGTGGAGGAGGGCAGGATGAGGGCCTGAGTTCTGTACTACTTGTAGGAGTGGAGCCTTCATCACCGGGGGTCTGAGTGCCTGAGCACGAGGGATGCTGATCCCCATTTCAAATGTGTCCCAAGCACAGACATGCACTCTGTTTTCTCAGACTACCTTTGGAAGCTGGACTTTTCTCCTAAGCACTGCAGTGATATGCCTTCTTATTCACTCTGGTGATCATGGATTTTCTGGTAGAAACGTAATTATAAATAAAAAGTACATCTTTAAACTACTTTAATACTTCCGTATTGGAAGCAATTTGTTTGTAAGTGGAATTATTAGTAAAAAGATAGTTGAAAGCAGAGACTAAGGAGGAAATTTAAAGAGAAAGAGGAGAACACGAATATATAAATAAAGGATGGCCGATATTTTTACATAATTTGTGAATTAAAAAATGAAAATGTATTGTCATAGACTATATAAACTCATGCTCCCTTCGATAGCACAGCTGGTAGAGCAGAGGACTGTCGAAGACACAGAATCAACCCAAACGTCCATCAGTGGTAGATTGGATAAAGAAAATGTGGTACATACGCACCATAGAATGATCTGTAGCCATAACAAGGACTGAGATCACGTCCTTGCAGGGCCATCAGTGGAGCTGGAGGCCGTTATCCTTAGCAAGCTAGCACAGGAACAGAAAACCAAATACCGCATGTTTTCACGTATAAGTAGGAGCTAAATGATGAGAACACAGGGACACAGAGGAAAACAACACCCATTGGGGCCTATTGGAGGGTGGAGGCTGGGAGGTGGATGAGGACCAGGAAAAATAATTAATGGGTACCAGGCTTAATACCTGGGTGTTGAAGTAATCTGTACAACCAACCCCCATGACACAAGTTTACCTGTGTAACAAAGCTGTGCATTTACCCCTGAACTTAAAAATCAAAAGATAAAAAATAAAAGAATACATAAACTCAAAATGTGTAAATTCAGGGCAAATTTTGTCGTGGCCTTTGGAAAACATTTCCAAACAATAACTTGTTACTTTATTTTACAAGCCACATGTTTACTTCATTGCTCGTGTTGGAATTTATTTATTTTATGATCCTTTGGTTCTATTTATATTGTGATAAAGACTATAAAAATGACTTTTTTTTTCTTTTTAGAAGAAATCACCAGTACAGATAAAAAGCATACAAATATCATTTGGTATTTGTAATCTGAATTATGATACGGTTTTTCCATTGGACTGGAAAAATAACCTTTGTGAATTACATAGAATCTATGATTTTAGGCAAGCTGTTTCCAGTATTAGATAAAGAGCACTTATGTCAATTGTAGGCTGTTGTGAATTATTTGTTTTCATTTAATGTCTTTTTATTTAAAACAGGGAAAGTCTGGTAAACAAGCTGCTCAACTAAAAATAAAAAAAAATTCCTATTAAATAACCAATGTAAATAGAATCAATTGCTATGGGAGAAACAGAAAGAAAGGATAATGCATTCAAGAAGAAAAGAATCTAGGTGAAGGGCAAGAATATAGAAATAAAATCATATTTTATTTTTCAGAACAACAATGCAGCAAGTGCACACATTAAATCTGCATGAACTGAATGTGGAAGCGCTTGTCTACTGAGGAGATAAGTGAAGGGGGCCCTCTTAATGTTGACATGAGGGCCCAATAGATTCAACTTCACTTTTATCAGTTGCTCATGCATTTATGTCAACCACCTGAGGTCTTTAGCTTTGTTTGATTGTTCAATTCAATTATTGCAAGAAAGGAGTTCAGAAAATAGTCTTTATTTATTTTTCTCTCTCATAATGTATGCCATTGTCTCAACATAAGTTGGGACTTTAGACGTATATTTAACAGACCTGAACACAAAGACTTAACAAGTTGTTTCTTTATTATTAATGCTTTCCTAATTGTGCATTTCACTGGTTATTGTTAATGTTTTTTTTTTCAAATTTTAGAGATAATAATTCTTGATTAAGATATGTCCATTTCCAGTGTCTGGTAGTTATTTAAGAAATAATTTTGATAGAGATAATATAGAAGTGGAAATAAAATGTAGAATCCATATTGTGAGGTTTATCTTTAGAAAGTTTTCCTTAAAAATCTTGTTACTTTCCAGAAACCAGATGTGGTGTGTTTCTGCAAAAATTATGAAACAAAGTAAAACCAAATAAATTATACCACCAGAATCTTCATAGTACTCTTCCTAAAAGGAATAATTCGCCATGCAGATTTTAAAAGCGTTCAGGATCATAGATTCAATTAAATTTAATTGCCATATGTGGAGTTCCTACTAAGTGATGGGCCAGAATGAAGCCATATCAGGCAGAGTGATGACCTACCAATTCTGCAAATACATCTGCAAGCCGCTGCACCTGTGGCTTTCCTTCCATAGCTCAAGGAAAATAGGCAAAAAGCAATAAGAATAGGAGGTCATGTGAAACAGCGAAAGCAGCCATTCTTATTCTTTTGAAATTGTGTACATCCTTCAGCATAATACAGATAAACTAGAGTTTTGATGTATCCAGTACTTGGCAGGAGAGCTATTGCATCCAGTACAATTCCCCAATGCATATTTTACCATTTAGTCTATTCATTCTGGAACCTGGACCAAATGTATACTTTGTGGTTATTTCCATTTTTCTTATGCCATATTGTGATACCAATAATCTGCTATCATCACATTAGTTCTTAAGATGAGACCCAAATGACCATTTATGCTAGAAACTCTTGATATTCCAAAATTAGCCCATACTTCAGAAGCAGGTCCTATTTTGCTTCCTGTCTTTGGAGACAGCAACTTTCTCTGTAACTTGAAGCATGTCTCTTAACCTTTCCTGATTTCCCCATCTGTGAATTAGAGGTAATTATTCCTAATTTTAAGGAGCCATTGAGAGGATTAATTTGTTAGTGTTTATAAAGTACTTTGGATATGTAAAGTGCTATTACTAAATTCCATACAAATAATTTGCAATTTAGCATCTAAAGGGACTGAATAATTGACTTTATTCTTGTAGACTATATTCTTATAATATTTTAGCAAATCTGCAAATACATGTTTTCCCATCTAACATTCGTACAGAGATTATTATTGTTTGTAATATAGAACATGCAAATCAACCCCTCCTTCCTACTGAAGTTAATAAAAACATAAAAGGAATGACTGTCATTAGAAGCAAACTAAGTATCCTGGGGGAAAGTATCTCCCAATTTTAAAAATTGCTGGCAATTCCCTTTTCAAGCAGTCTGCAGAAAAGCTGTCAGGAGAGGTAAAAGGAAGAAAGAAGAAGTCTATTAAGGAATTGGATATGGATTAGACAATTAATGTGTTTTTTTAAAAAGATGAATTTCCTAATTGTGTTGTTCCTGGACTCTGAAACAATTTTAGTGGATCAGCAGAAGTGTCCTCTGCAGTTATTTAAGGACAGGCTACATACTTACCCTCAAACCCAGTTTATTCAGGGTGCAGGAATAGAATATGGAACTAATTGGACTCTCCTTAGCCCCAAAGATGCTCAAATCCCAGTTGTTCTGTATTCCTCTGACATAATCCCACCACACTGGTGTGTCAGTGCAGCATTTGTGTCACATCTGAATCGCTGGATACTGACTAAATATTAGACAGTTGTGGGCTGCTAGCTGCATCTGCATTTACCTCCTTGGCAAATGCAAGCACTTTGAGTACTGACGCAAAAGGGTTAGACAGAGCTGCAAATGGTGATTCAGCTGGAGCCATTTCTGGTGTTTATAAAGGGATGTCAGTCCTAAAACAAACCCCGACACACAGGGGCCTGGACTTTCACTGGGGTCGTGCTGACTTGCTCTCTGATTGATGGTGCTACCAGAGACCACTTTATGGAGGTATAGCCTTGGGTGACAATGATTATGGCTTGTAATGCTGGGGCTGTATTTCCTCGAGCTTTCCCTGTAGGACTTGGAGGGATTCCTAAAGAGAACAGAGTGCATGTGCCCTATACAGGGAATGAGGAGGTGCCATTCAGGGAGCCTGAGCTGGGACAGGTTAAGGGCACTGCTCTCAGTCCCCTCATCTTTTAAGTGGGGAGGATTATCAAAACCTGCCTTGCAAGATGAGGCCAAAGTGATAGAATAACTTGGAAGGTGTTGGAAAGTTTAAAAGCCCTGTGCAAACATTGTAGTATCAGAGTCACTATTTTTGCTGTGATTGGAGCCTTTTCCCTGGCTTAGTACAGCTTTCGGCCCCATCATTCTGCCCTCATCTTCCTTGGTTTCCGAATTACTATAACAAGGGTTCAATGGCACATATGGAAAGGATCAGAGGACTGGAGTTGAAGTCCTGACTCATCACTTCCTGATTTGCTCTTGTGGCCTTAGCCGAGTCACTTCATCTTAGAAATTCCATTTTGTTACTTGTAAAATTGGGGCAAAATATCTAACCTATAGTAGGTGGTGAGAAAAAAAAATGAGACAAATGAGACATCTATTTTATTATAAAGCATTATACAAATATGTTAGGATGATTATAAATATTTCTTGGGAAATATTTCTAGGGAAATATTTTAGGGAAGCTAACTCCTTTACAGAGAGTAAGAGAAGTTGTAGCACTAAAATAAATCCTTTTCAGTCTGCAAAAACCCCTGTTTAATTCACCGAAAGAGGCATTTCAAGGAAATATGCTCATTCTCCAGTCTGTGTCCCTCTTTCTGCTGCCCCCATTATCACGTGGGCTGGCGGGAGGCTGCCAACAAAAGAACAGGGCCCTGTGAGGGGAGGCAGGGACGTTCCCGACCCTCAGCCTGGCCATCGTCCATCTGTCCAGGAATGTTTCCTTTGCCCTCTTTCTGGGACTCGTCATCCTCTCCTACTGCCATGGATATAATCAGAAGGACAGCAAAGGTAGATGTGGTGGGGAAAACAACAACAAAAATCCTCCCGCAGAAGGTGACTTTCAGGGCTGGTGAGATTTAATTTATTTCCCTGTGGCAACCATCAGGGACGGACATCTTTCACAGGCTGGTTGGGTACATTTCTTACATGCTGGTGGCATTTGGACGTATGCTGTGCCGCTCTTTTTCAACCCCAGAGAAGTAAAACATTGCCCAATGGGGAGATCTCCATCGACTTGTATATGGGAAAATGATGTAGCCAAATTGGTGTGGTGGAAGTTTTACAGAGAGGAAAGCAGGAAGCAGCAAAGAGAAGGAAGACAGATGCTCATGAATACGTTTTTTCATTATGTTCCCAGGCACTGAGTTTGCCTTTCTTGATCCTTACGGTATAATTTTCCAGATCAAGATAAGCATTAAGCATGTTGTCTATCTCCTCCTGTACAATTTGCAGTTTCAGGCTGTGCTCAGATTGATAGAACTGTGAGTATGCAGAGACATTAATAAGCCTATGCATTTAAATAACCTTTATCTTCCAAGGAGCTCAGTTTTATAAATGATGGGACATTGCTTTTTTTTTTTCCTCCTTCATACGCTTGGCATTTTTATAAAACTTTGAATTTCAATATCATCCTTCATGAGTCTAGTGTACCCTCTGAAAAAGGCAGTGATGTCAACAAATTATTATAACAATGAGTCAGTGATACAGAAAAGAATCAGAGGACTGGAGCTGAGGTCCTCACACATCACTCACCAATTTGCTGTAGTAGTCATAGCCATGTTACTTAATCTTAGAAACTCAATTTTGATACCTGTAAAATTGGTGTAAAAATATCTAACGTATAGCTTTGTGGTGAAGAAGAAAAATGACATACATATTTTTAAATAAAGCATTCTATTATACATATATGTTAAGATTATTATAAGCCTTTCTTAGAAGCCACTGCATACCTTAGGAGCAATTTACTTTTTATGCTAATATGGTAGAGGGAAACTAAGGCCCAGATGGAAAATGTGCTTCTCAATCTGTAAACCAACAACTCCCCAAATTCTATGTGCAGTCAAACTGTCCTATGAACTTACAACTCACTCATTGAGTTGCCAGCTGACTAACCCACGAGCACCCGAGCTCAGCATCTCTTCTGGATTGCCCCCACAATCCTGCTTCCCCACCCGAGTCTTTCTGCAGAAGCTGTTCTCTCTTCCAGTTGCTAGCACACGTATCTGTGCCTTTGGGTTGTGTCTCCTAAATCTTTCTCCCGTCAGCCTTCTGCTTGCCATTCAAGCTACCAACATCTTAATGAAGCTCCTCTTGTGTCCCTACTAAATGCAATAGCTTTGTAGCTGGACTCTTGGCCTTCGTTGTTCCCCTTCCACACCCCTGAAGTCATCTTCCACATCTGAGCCGAGTGGTGTAAATAAAATGCAAAATAAACCATGTTGCTTCTAAATGTCAAACACTTCTGTGGGGCCACATGGACCATAGGGTGATCTAAAGCTTTTCTGGATCTCGGGATCCAGAGGGGAGTCTTGTATCACATGACCTCTTAAATGTCTGCCACTGCCAGTCCTGCCTCTCACTGGAACTGCCAGCAACAGCAAGGGAATTTCCTGGAAGCTCCATGCAATTTTTTCATGTCTCTACCATTGACATTGTATTGTCTTTGCATAGAATCCCCTCCCTGTGTTCCTTAGCCTGACAAGCTCCTTGTTATCCTGTGATCCCAGGAATGCCTCCACCAGGACACGACCAACACAACACCACTGTGTCACCACGATTGACAACACGCCTTCCACTGTACTCGCCGGGGACCACATGGCACCTGCCATTGTGCATTGTGACTTTAGTATTACCTGATACATCTTTCTTAGCAGAATCCATTGATTGTGTTCAAGAAGTGTTGATGCTACTGTTCATATGAGATAAAGGTGCCATAAGCTAATTGTGTTCAATTAGGCATTAGAATTGTACATGCTTGGTCATATAGTCACTCAAGCAAGTCTGTTAAGGGTTTACTACGTGCCTTATATTCTAGTAGGTTCTGGGTATTGTAGTGGCAAAGTGGTTCTTGGTTAGGCGTCCAGGTCATGTATCATGTAGTACATGACGGTGGACACGCTTGCCACGCAGTCACCGGGACTGTGGACATTGTCTGAAAATAGTCGCAGAGCAGCAGATAATTCCGGATTCTCACCAGCAGGGGTCAGTGCAGCTAAGCAGACGCCGCACACCCGGCTAACATGGAAAGGCATTAGGAGCTCGGTCTTGAATTAATATCATTCTAAACGTTTTCTATTTATATGTGAAAATTCACATTTCTTTGCCTTTTGGGACCAGGCTAGATCTATTCATTCTCCTTTAATGGCTTTGTAAACACTGTGCCTTCCATGACCTGCCCCCTCCTCCCTGTGCCCATCCACTGCCTCTTACTCCATGAAGTGATTTTATTTTGATTGTATTCGTTTCCTATAAGGAGAGAGGCTCTGAGTGAATCACACATCGGTTCAAATGACTTTCTGTTTTGAGAATGTTCCCAGGGGGGTGCAATTCTTTTAATTTATTTAATCCGATGTGCTTTTTCAGAATGGCTGTCCTCTGCAAAACAGATGGGAGGGGACTGCCCAGCACTACTTCTCTTTCTCTCCACTCCCCTGGAGGCTTGGCCTCTGGACAGAAAGCTTGCAGGAGCGTATGGGACTGGACGGTGCCCAGTGCCAGGCGGCCCTGCTTTTCTCCCAGCACGGGGGCTTTTGACATCAGATGGGCCCCGGCTTGGCCTTTCTCTTGGGAACCTCTGTGGCCTGCCTCCTCATTTTGTTCACACAGAAAAGAAAGGACATAAAGTAGCATATGTCCTCAGTACTTAGATCATGACCATTGCACATAAATAATCAACACTCTTTGGGCACTGTGATAAATCAACAGTTTTGAAACAGGAGTGGGCACTGGAGAAGCTACGACAGATGCAGCCAACTTTACTTCTGGATGAAGTTGTTCTGAATCAACTCAGTATTGAAAATCATGAAGTGATCAGGAGCGTGGCGGTACAGATCACAGGGACCTGGGTTTCAACCCCAGCTTAGCCACTTCCTAAGAATGTGACCTTGGACCGATGGAGATGTGTAAGCCACACTCTCCTGGCATGTAATAAGGGAATTATACTGTTACCACTCCCAGGGTTGCTGTGAAGAGGAAATGACAGAGCTTACAAAGTGCTCAGAGCTGGCTGTGTCTGGCACAGAGTGAGCATCCAAAAATGGCAAGAAGAATGCATGCCATTATGACATTTACAGGCTACATGCTATAGGAAAATCATTATTTTTCTTTTAATAATTGAAGGAATTTGACTTGTTAGGGGGTCCCTATCTTGATCCTTCAGCCCCCGGGACACAGTTCTGTTATTGACTTATGTTCCTGAATTGTCACTGCTTTTTGTTTGTTTGTTTGTTTGTTCTGTTTTGTTTGAGACGGAATTTTGCTCTTGTCACCCAGGCTGGAGTGCAATGGCGTGGTCTCGGCTCACTGCAACCTCTGCCTTCCAGGTTCAAGGGATTCTCCTGCTTCAGCCTCCCAGGTAGCTGGGATGACAGGTGCCCACCACCATGCTCAGATAATTTTTTGTATTTATAATAGAGACAAGGTTTCACTATGTTGGCCAGGCTGGTCTCGAACTCCTAAGCTCAGGAGGTTTGCCCTCCTCAGCCTCCCGAAATGCTGGGATTACAGGTATCATCGTTTTATGTAGAGGATACCAGGACATTTCCCTGCCAGCTGTGCAGGGCAGACACCGAATCTTAAACATTCCTGTGTTTCTCGCATTGGGCAGAGTTCTTGGATGCAGCAGTTGCTCCAAGAATGCCGGATGAAAGCAAGCTGGGCGTGCTGTCTGGGAACCCTGTGAGCCTTGGTTTGTTTCCTTACGGTGCCCCCTGACCTTACGTGGCAAGCCATTAGGCACCTGCTTACACTCAACGGAGAGAAAGCACTGATCCCCTAATGTCATCATTTCTCTCTAAGTCTGTCTTTCCAAATACTTACGTTGCATTTATTTTTGAGAGAGAACTCATTTTATTCCTCAGACTCGGTATCGCCACTTTTGTCCAGGATCTACACATCTGTGTGTGGTGTGCCTGGATCCTTCTCGGTGTCACCTTAGAGACCTTAAGTTATGGCCTTCAGTCACATGTACATTGCCACATACCCATGTGTTTTCACTGCCAGGCAAAGTGTCATTCTGGCAACAAGCTCCTCACCTCCTTCCCCAAAGCTTGCAACACTGGCCTGCCATAACAGTTACTGGAGCCACTGCAGGGTGCCTGGTTCTGACCGCCACCCAGGTCTTTTTTCTCTCTACTTGGTGCCTCCATCAAACCAACTGCTCAAGCCAGAGACTGAGTGGCTTCCTGGCCACCCCCTTTGCTACAATCCTGGCTTCTAAGTCATTATTAAATCCTGTTGATTTCATCTCCAAAATGCATCTTGAATTTTTTCATTTCCGCTTTCCACCACGGCCCACCACTTGGTCATTTCTGTGTAACCACAGCAATAGGCTCTGACTAGCATCTCACTCTCCCCATCATTTAAGTCACTCTCATTGCTGGAGCCTAGGTGAGATTTTGAAAGCCTGAATGAGCCTGCGCCCCTCCTGTTTACCTAGCAGTGACTTTCTCTTCCACTTTGGATCCAATCCTAAGCGCCTCCCAGGCCTTGGGGAGCTCTGTGCTGTCCGGGGCTGCCTGCTCTCTCTCCTCACCACAGGCCTGCTCCCCTGCCTCAGTGTTTCCAATCCCAGGGGCCTGCATCCAGGCTGAGAGGACAGCATTAGCCCACCTCCACCCTGAGACTCCCACTTGGGGCTTTTTCTCCATCCGCAGGAAGCCTCCACCCACACCACGGCCACTTCCTCCCTCCTAATCACTCTTCAGGCCATTTGGGATGCCCATCTGATTGCGTATCCCCTGATACTCTCTCTCAGTGTGATCTATTTATTTTTAAAATTATACTTATCGGTCGGGCGCGGTGGCTCACACTTGTAATCCCCGCACTTTTGCAGGCCAAGGTAGGCTGATCACAAGGTCAGGAGATTGAGACCATCCTGGCCAACATGGTGAAACCCCGTCTCTACCAAAATACCAAAAAAAAAAAAAAAAAAAACAAAAAGCCAGGCACGGTGGCTCACGCCTGCAATCCCAGCACTTTGTGAGGCCGAGGCGGGCGAATCATGAGGTCAGGGGATCGAGACCATCCTGGCTAACACAGTGAAACCCCGCCTCTACTAAAAATACAAAAAATTAGCCGGGCATGGTGGTGGGCGCCTGTAGTCCCAGCTACTCGGGAGGCTGAGGCAGGAGAATGGCGTGAACCCGGGAGGCAGAGCTTGCAGTGAGCTGAGATTGCGCCACTGCACTCCAGCCTGGGCGAAAGAGCGAGACTCTGTCTCAAAAAAAAAAAAAAAAAAAATTAGCTGGACATGGTGGCACATGCCACTAGTCCTAGCTACTCGATGGGCTAAGGCAGGGAAATCGCTTGAACTCGGGAAGCAGAGGTTGCAGTGAGCCAAGATGGTGCTGCTGCACTCCAGCCTGGTGACAGAGCAAGATTCCGTCCCCCCCCCCACCCCTCCCAAAAAAATATATATACTTATTACCATTTATAGCTATATAACTATGTTCATGTGTTTGTTTAACATCTGCCTCACACATTTGATTATAAGCTCCATAACGGGCCAAGATCATATCTGTGACTTATATCTGTGACTTGCCATTTTAGACTCAGTGGCTGTAGTGTGATACCTGACACGACACTGATGCTCAAAAAATTGCTTCATAAATGCAGAAGCCAACATTGACGTAATTTTTCAGAATATTTTAGAACTCAATTGACCTCAGGGAAATGCAAACCAAAACCACTAAGATACGATTGCACACCTGTGATAATGGCTAGAAGTTGAAAGATTGATGGTAACCACGTGTTGGGGGGGGATGTAGAGCCACTGTAACTGTCACACACTGATGGTAAGAATGCAAAATGCTAGAACCACTTTGAAAAGTTGTATGTTTTTTCCTTATAAAGTTAAACACACGGGGCTGGGCGTGGTGGTGTGTGCCTGTAATCCCAGCACTCTGGGAGGCCGAGGCAGGCAGATCACTTGAGGTCAGGAGTTTGAGACCAGCCTGGCCAACGTGGCGAAACCCTGTCTCTACTAAACATACAAAAATTAGCTGGGCATAGTGGCGCATGCCTGTAATCGCAGCTACTTGGGAGGCTGAGGCAGGAGAATCTCTTGAACCTGGAAGACAGAGGTTTACAGTGAGCCGAGATTGCACCACTGCACTCCAGCCTGGGCAACAGAGTGAGACTCCAACTCCAAAAAAAAAAATGCGAAACACACAACTACCATATAACCCAACCATTTTACATCTTGGTATTTGTCTAAGATAAAATCATATGTCTACACAGAGACTTGTACACAAATGTTCATAGCAGCTTTATTTATATTAGCCAAATTTGAAAACAATCCATGCTCATCAACAGATGAGTGGATAAACAATTAACAGTAAATCCAAACAGTGAAATATGACTCAGCAGTAAAAAGGAATGCACTATTGATACAAGCAACAATGTAGATGAACTCAAACCATCACGATGAGTGGAAAAGGCCAGACCCAGAAGAGTACAGATGGCAAAACTCTATGATTCCATTTATATGAAATTCTAGGAAAGGCAAAACTAATCAAGTGACAGAAAGCAGAAATGTGAAGGTCTGGGGCTAAAGAGCCTTGGGGATTGACTGCAGGAAGCATGAGGTGACTTTCTGGGACAGTGAGAGTGTGGTTTTGATGAGGGTGGTGGTTACACAGATGTAATATTCATCAAAACTTATTGAGCCACGTCACTAAATGGATACATTTTATTGTATATAAGTTATACAATAAAAATTGGTTTAAAAACCTCAGTTGAACACAGCAGGGCACATAAGTTTTGAGTGTGTGTATATACTGGATATATCTGTGTATATACTGGATATATTCGTGTATATGAAAGGTACAATGTTTCACTCTTGGCCTAGGAGGAATCCCAATGACCCTGGGGGTGAAGACCAACAAGGGAGTGGAAGGGAGAACAATGACCTTCCCCTTGACAGTATTTTCAGTTTACCAAAGCAAAGTGAAGCTTGGGCTCAAAACATTAAGATACAGATGGACTGCATGTAGGGCCAAAAAATATTGGATGACCAGCTAAATTCTAATTTCTGAATAAACAACAAGTAGTTTTAGTATAAGTATGTCCCATGCAATATTTGGGACATATATCTTTATTAAAATATTTAGCCATCTGAAATTCAAATTTAACTGGGCATCCTGTAGTTTTGTTTGCAAAACTTGGCAACTTTTCCAGCATGGCGTATTATCACCAGGATGTCCAAATTCATATGTGGAAGGATTTTCTTTTGAACACGTTTTGCATTTTATAAAGCTATTCACATAGAAAATAGGGAGCAACACTATGTAGTGAAAGTATTGTGGATTTTAGAGTAAATCAGACCTTGATTCTCACGCCAACTTTGCCTCCTAATTCATTCTGAAGCTTTGGCCAAATTGCTTAACATGTCTGCAAAGTAAGCATAATAACCTCTAACTCAAAATTTTATTTGAGGAGAGGCAATAGAAGCATTAGGTTCCTTGAATCAGGAGGACTGTCTGTCTCCTTTCCCACTGCTTCTCTGCATTGGCCAGGAGAGACCACTGTGTTAACTTCTAGAAACAATTTAAAATTGTGAGGCCTGGACAGGAGACAAGAGAAGCTCCTCGCCAGCACTGGCTCTAATTCTGAAAGGGCTCCTGGGTTGCAGCTGAGCTATCACCATGAATACCCCACACTCTCATTGGTGTTAGTGAAGGGCAGGTGTTGTGTCAGTGGTGGTAGGAAGGGGAAGTCATGTCATTTTTACTGTCTGCTAATGCTTCTTGAGGAAAAGAGAGGAGGCACAGAAGTGAGAAAGAATAGGGGTGGAGGTACTCTAGACAAATTGGAAGGGATCTCCTCTTGTTAAAGAATTGCTGGCGGGGCGTGGTGACACACCTGTAATTCCAGCATTTTGGGAGGCCAAGGCAAGAGGACCACTTGAGCCTGGGAGTTCAAGACCAGCCTGGGCAACATAGAAAGACCTTGTCTGGGAGGCTGAGGCAGGAGAATTGCTTGAACTCAGGAGGCGGAGGTTTCAGTGAGCTGAGATCATGCCACTGCACTCCAGCCTGGGCAACAGAGTGAGACTCCATCTCAAAAAAAAAAAAAAATTAGCTGAGTCTGGTGGTATGCACTTGTGGTCCCAGCTACTGGGGAGGCTGAGGTGGGAGGGTGGCTTGAGTCCTGGAGATGGAGGCTGCGGTGACCTGTGATCACAGTGCTGTACTCCACCCTTGGTGGTGACAGAGCAAGACCCCTGTCTCACGCACAAAAAATTGGTATAAGCTGGGATTATCTTATCTCAGGAAAAAGAGGAAATTCTGTTCAAGATGAAGAGAGAAAACGGGCTAGTCATCTGACTTACTTTACCTGACCATAACACATAGTCCTAGGGTACTGGGTGAAATTTATGGCCAGTAAATTCCCAGCCATTAAAAGGAAATGCTTCTTTGTCTGCTATGCAGTTGACCTCCGAGGAAGGTCAGTGAAGCAGAATCAGGGACTATGCTTAGAAAGGGGATCCAGCAATTTTATGGTTCATAAAAACTTGGCTGATGATGTGGCTTAGAGCAAGGGCCTCAAATGCCACCTCAGAGCCCTGAGCCACATCCCATGCCTTCAGCAGGGGCAGCCTGTCTTTGGGCTGCTGCTCCTAATTCCATACGTTATCTCCTTCAAGGAAAGGGGCGGCATTTCTGAAACAGCTGCATCTCCTCTGTGATTCCAGTTTCCACCTAGTAGGCCCAGTGCAGTGACTCCAGCTCCTTCCAGGTAGCTCCAGCTCTTGCCACCGGAAAGATCACTTCTTTATTTGGTTCTTCAGTCTTAGGCCTGATGGAGTTGTCCTGTCACTGCTAATCTCTGTGTAGTCTCATCATCTCCTCTCTCACTTCTCTGGAGGCTTTATAACCAATTCCCTTACCAAATTCCTTCTACTGGAGTCATGCATGGACTCCACCTGACTAGCTCCTCAGCGATGTACCAGGTCACACCATTTTCCCCAGGGGTTTTAGCCTATCACCCTAAATAGGACTAATATGTAGTTGCACAGTCCAGGCAAACATGAGTGAAAGAAGATTTGGGCACTGACTCTCTTCCTGCCCTTCTAGAACCGATTTCCAGGGGTGTGTTAGGTCAATATTCAATGCCAGGTGAGACGGGGCTGAGTAAAGAGATGTTTCCATTAGCTCAGGGGAAGTTGAAAGCATCAAGCCCTGACATTGTCCAATGGAGACGCTGATGTGACTTGAAGTTAAATCCTCAGGTGGTTATTATTATTATGTTTTTTGTTTTCTTAACAGGATGCTATTCCTAAAGTATACATATAAAATCAGGATTCAAAGTCATCTAATTATTATACAAAGAAACAACCAGAGTAAGAGTAGTGGGACAAAGATTAGTAAAATGTGCCAGAATCGAGGAAAGAAACCCACCCTAACATTAAAATGCAAAGAACATTTTAAAAATGTCATTATGGAAAGTATATTCTAGGGATAAAATGGATAAGTAGATAAAAGATTTAATGTTTAGCTATTATGCTACTAACTTGAAATTTTCAACAGAACTCCATTGAATAGTCTAGTTTCTAAATGGAGCATATTTCGAAGAATCTCCAGATGGTCACCAGGCACTACAGGGCTCTGCTGAGAGCAAATAGCCTTACTTAAGCAACAACTAGAGAAGCCCAAGATTTAAGTTCAATAGAGACTATTTTAGTCAGTTTCACTCTATCCCAGTCGGTGGCCAGTAGTAAGCTTCATTTAAATATATAGCTACAAATCATGCCATTCTTTTCATTTTCTTTTTTAATCCTTTAATACAACTTCTGTCTCCGCCCCCCCACCCCCCCCACCCGCTAGCTAATTGTAGCAAACTCTGATGATGTGGGCTAGTGATATAGGCATATTTCATTTCTGGCAAATGGATGTTATTTACATTTGAAAAAGTGAACCATACTTCGCTTTCATTATGAAACACTGTCTTCAAAGCAACATCCCCAAAGCTCTTTTAATGACAGAGGAGAGGGAGTGAGAGATTGTTTCTTCAGCAGGAAATAACTGTCCGCAAACTTATCAGTTTGGTATACTTACAGTTTTCTGCCTATTTTCTTTTCTCTCTTTCTTTCTTTCTTCTTTCTTTCCTTCCTTCCTTCCTTCTTTCCTTCTTTCCTTCCTTCCTTCCTTCCTTCCTTCCTTCCTTCCTTCCTTCCTTCCTTCTTTCTTCTTTCTTCTTTCTTTCTTCCTTTCTTTTTCTTTCTTTCTTTCTTTCTTTTTCTTCCTTTCTTTCTCTTCTTTCAAGACAAGCTTTCACTGTGTCACCAGGTTAGAGTGCAGTGGTGCAGTCTTGGCTTACTGCAACCTCAGCCTCCCAGGTTCAAATGATTCTCCTGTCTCTGCCTCCCGAGTAGCTGGGATTACAGGCACACACCACCGTCCCAGCTAATTTTTGTATTTTTAGTAGAGATGGGGTTTCACCATGTTGGCCAGGCTGGTCTCAAACTCCTGACCTCAAGTAATCCACCTGCCTCGGCCTCCCAAAGTGCGGGGATTACAGGCATGACCCACCGTGTCTAGCCCTCTGCATATTTCCTTAAAGCCTGTACCTGCCTAGATGATTTATCAAAGAAGCCGTGACTCTTGGAACATGAGTGGGTCACCCATTTTTATTAAGAGAAGGAACCACCCTCAATAACTCCATTTCATCTTTGAGAAGTTTGGTCTAGAGTCATCCAAAGAAAATAAAGCATACACCTCTATGGCTATTGTTTGGATTAAATTCTTTGAAAACCTTCACACCTTTATGATTCCACTTAGAACATGCTGCCATCGTAAGGTTGACAGCTGCGCACCCCTCTGCATAGGCAGGATCGGAGTCACACATCTTACTGTGCTCTCCATACCCTGGCACTGTTCATGGGCATATTTATAAGACCTCTAAAGAACCACTTCAGGCTCTTTTAGGGAATGAGAAAATAATTCCATCTTCATCGTTCCAAGAGAAGTATTTCTGGGGCTGCAAAACCAATACCAGAGGATATGATTGCCTGGTGTTCTGGAACCTGAGAGCAAACAAAAGACAATATGCCATTTACACAGCTTTGCAGAGCTTATTCAAACATACATTGGGACATGGACATTTTCATTAAGCTTACCAACTTTTCTTTCCTCTCTCTTTCCTTACCTCTTCTCTCTTCCTCCTTTTTTTCAGCTCATTTGGAGAACACACTAATATTCGTAACAATGCTATTTTCCTGGAGTAAGAAATTCACAACCATATAAAACACATTTGTAAGAGGTTAGAGAGAAGCCTGCTTTTCCATGGGAAGCTAGTTGCTTGAAAGTGCTCAAGTTTTGTTTTTTTTTTATGATTTTAGTACTCGGCTTGTTAGGGCTTATTTTCATAGCTGCTACCAAACTTTAAAGAATATACTTTATCCAGGTCATTAATTTACCTTGCTGAAATTGATAATCTAGGAAGCAAGAATCCATTGAAACTTTGATCCCAAATGGATTTATCTCTTCAGGAAGGGATCCAAGTTTCATTTTATTTTTAGTGCTTTTTAAGGTATTCTTCACAGGAGGGAGAGAACGATGTGAGAGTGTTAATGAAAAAACTAAATAACTTTCCGAACATGAACCCATCATCTGAAAAACAGAAGCTAATTTTGAATTATTAAAGGAGGCTGGATCACAACTCACCACTGAGAAATCGAGGGAGGGAAAATGGTGTTTGGGAAGTCCAATTATTTCTGAGCCAGAGACAGTCTTATTAAGTTGGGCAGAAAATTAATTAGGCTAATTAGAAAACCTCATTGGAATTCAGCAAGGAGTTATGAGAAGAAACATGACAACACTGGAAGTGCTGAGAGAGGGAGAAGGTTCTATGGGAGAGAAATGAGTTTTTCAGGAAGCAATTGCAGGGTGATTCATGCATATTGCGGTTGATCATTGGGTCACTTCGGATGGAAGAAGCAGCGTTTTTATAGACTTTCTGTTCCCAGTTGTGGGTCTTCACTGAGTATTAAAAATGATGTCTGGTGTATGTTGTAAGGGAAAAAAGAAAAAAAAAAAATCCCTAAGATTTATTCCAAGTCTTCAGTGGGATTTTATATTTATTTTGGTATTTCCGATATGCTGGTTCATCAGCATGGCGCATTGTTAAAAAGTGCTGGGTGGGTGGTTTTTTATCTTCACGGATTTATGGAGTCCTTAAAACATCTGTTCCGTTCTGATTCCCCCGCTCAGTACAAAGACGTTAGTCAGGGGAAGCATCTCACACTGCACTGTTTCCACGCACTGACGTTGGCAGCGGCTAATAGAGATAACCCTGCTGTGACAGTCAGTGCTGTCTGGGGGCTGGGGAGGGCCCAGGGTTCCATCTCCGGGAAGAATCTCATGGGATCTGGGCCCTGCAACACAAGGGCCTTTGAAGTGAGACAAGGAGGAGCCCCAGGAAGGGTCGCCGGGGTGACTAAGCAAACCTGCGGAGGGAGCTAAGGAAACCTGGTCCAGGGGACGTCGGAGCATGGGAAGAGGACTGTGCCCACGATGCTGCAGAATGATCTCCACGTCCCTCCGAAGCCCCTATGACAGTGACGTCTTCCTTTCTGGAGCTCTAGGGAAAGGAGGAAGCTTCCTAGCTCCTGGGAGAGAATTATCAGGGCTGCTGTTGTTTTTGAGAAAATAGCTGCAACCCAGCCAAAACTACCGGGATGGAGGGAATCTTAAATAAGATGTTTTTCATGTGGGGTGGGCAGGGCAGGGGAAGGGGGGGTAGGACAGAACTCTTGATGAAAACTGGTGCCAGACTAAATCAGAGACGCCGTGAAAGTGGCAAGAGGGAGGGAGGAGAATGACATTGCGGGACCTGGTATGTGCTGAGGTTTTTTCTATGTGAACACATCCTATTCCTCACAGCAGTTCAGTGTAGTAGGCTTGTTAGTCACATTTCACAGGTGCGGCAACTGGAATTCAGAGGGCTGAAGTCATTCAGGATCCACACCTAACAAG
Source organism: Symphalangus syndactylus (assembly GCF_028878055.3). Taxonomy (NCBI): domain Eukaryota; kingdom Metazoa; phylum Chordata; class Mammalia; order Primates; family Hylobatidae; genus Symphalangus; species Symphalangus syndactylus. The sequence goes on from NC_072425.2 coordinate 148,799,011, forward strand.
AAGCTGAAATTAAAACCCAAGGGTTACAGATGGAATGTTTTATACCCCCCTCCCCAAATTCCTGTGTTGAAGGCGTAACTTTTAGCATCTGAATTATGGTATTTGAAGATGGGGCCTTTGAGAGGTAACTAGGGCTAAATATAGTGATGAGGGTGAGGCCTGTGTGATTGGAATTAGTGCCCTCATAAGAGGAGTAAGCCGGGCACGGTGGCTCATGCCTGTTATCCCTGCACTTTGGGCAGCTGTGGTGGGCAGATCACCTGAGGTCGGGAGTTGGAGACCATCCCCCTGACCAACGTGGAGAAACCCCATCGCTACTAAAAACACAAAAAATTAGCCAGGCGTGGTGGCGCATCCCTGTAATCGCAGCTACTCAGGTGGCTGAGGCAGGGGAATCGCTTGAACCTGGGAGGCAGAGGTTGTGGTGAGCCGAGATCGCGCCATTGCACTCCAGCCTGGGCAATAAGATCGAAACTGTGTCTCAATAAATAAATAAATAGGAGGAAGAGCGTGCACTCTCTCTCTCTCCCCTCTGTCTCTCTCTCTCCTCTCTCTCTCTTCACTATGTGAGGATACAATGGGAAGGCAGCTGTCTGCAAGCCAGAGAGAGATCCCTGATCACAGCCCAGCCATGCTGGCATGGCACCCTGATCTTGGACTTCCAGCCTTCAGAACTATAAGAAAATGAATTTTTGTTGTTAAAGCCAACCAGCCTATGGCATTTTGTTATGGCAGCCCAGGCGGACTGATACACCAGATTCATTTGTTATCAAAGCCCCAGCAATTTCAGCAGCACCCTAGCACCTTAAGAGCACCTTCTTTGGTATCTGAAGGAAATGGACACTCTGCCTAGGTTCCCATGTGGCTCAATAGAACAATGGTACAAAAAGCCCTTAGAAAAGTTCCGATGGTCCCAGGATTGTGGGAATTGTCTCTGCTTATTTGGAGAAGGACCCTATTTTTCACCCTCTTCTGAGGCAAGATAAAAAGGATCACAAGATTAAAAGTGAGATACCCAGGGGTGGAGACACAATGACGACAGAGGGTTTGAGTTCTACGTGTTCTTCATCCCCGTAGCATAGAGACATGGACAGATGGGCAGCGTGGTCTGCATGCAGGCCAAGGGCAGGTTGGCACTGAATACTGGAAAATGATGACCCGAGCTGGAGGGCCTGACGCCAAGCAGTCTGCTCCAGCTCCCCAAGTCCAGCAGGTGTGACGGCCCTGTCGCCCTTCCTTGGCGTGGGCCTATCCTGAGGCCGTCCTTTTCCGATCACCAGGTTTGCCTGTCAAGTTGAGCTAAGTAACGAGACAGGAGTCAATTTGTTCTCCCCAATAGACTGCTCCTCTGTCTATTCCCAGACTCCCAGGTGACCCCATTATGATAATGCCCAGCCTGACTGCTCTTAGAACAGACCTGATGGAGAAGTGAGAGCTTCCTTGAAATGTGAATCACAGAGAGGCTGGCAGACCATGGCCCTGTCCCCTGCTGGCTCTGGACGGGAGCATTCTGCCTCCCCACTGGCATCGCTGAGTGATGCCATGCGCTTATTCATGCTGCCTGCTGCTGGCAGCCCAGGAATGTCACATCATGCCATCAATTCAAACAACGGGCTCGGTTCTGCTGACACCCAGGGAGACGGGCGGATTCGGGGTGTGAAATGTGTTGCCATCACTCTGGCATCCCAATCTAAATTCAGTCTTTAGAGCAGGGCTTGGTTTCATGGTCTTCAGGTAGGGGATGGTGCCCCCACGCCAGACCTCCATAAACACACCTTTATATAAAACCCAGGCAGCCTGACTGCCAAGCTTTGGTATAAAAAATTAGCAAGTCAGAGTCAACTGGATATTTGATTTAACATCAAATATTTTAGTCTTTCCAAATATTTGGGTATGTTAATATTGTGAAAACACAACCAAAGAAATGTCCTGATGCAGTGATTGAGTGTTTGAATAATTTTCAAAACAGTAATATTCTCTACCCCTGGCAAGCATTCCACCCCACGTGCACCCACTAGTTATTGAATCAATGCAGGTAGTTGAAGAGTAGTTACATAACACTTAGCCAAGACTAAAGCTAAATTTTGAGATAATTTAAAACACGGAGACTAAATGTATGCCACATGATAAGCTGTTCAGTTAAGGGGATTATATTATCCAAGTGATTTATAGCCTTAGACAAATTACTTTGTGTTTCAGGGGTGATAAAATCCCTATACATGTCTGAATCTACAATGGGAAGTTGAAGAGCTCTGGGTACTACAAACCCCAGGGATCCTCATTCCCAGGCCCATGCTGCTCTGCTTCTTATCCGTAGGCCCGCCTCTCTCTTTTTTTTTTTTTTTGGCATTGCTTAATGATTTCCTTTTCCCCTCCATTCTGTACGCTGCTTTATATAGTGCATGTCCCTGTAGTTCCAGGATAATTTATTATTTAATTATGTAACCATTATATAATTCTTCAGCTTTAGCCTTCAATGTTTTCATTGTTGTTAATATAACTGCTATCAAGACATGTAAGTTTTATTTATTGTTTCCATTGAGGAGCAATAATTATATAACTCTGAAATTCTGCAACTATTATTTCTATTTGTTTAATTACATAACTATAACAATATTAAACCTCTAAAACATTTGGTGATAGATTTATGGTGAAGATGCTAGGAGACAGCAATAATAATGATGTATCAGAGTAATAATAAAACTAAATAATAGCATTAATATTAATATTAATGGCCATAACAGTAATAAGCAGCAACATTACCACTTGCTTTTTGTTCACACTGTATTTGGTCTCTTTAATGGGTTTCTTCCCAAATCTCTGTGGTTAATTAGCTATATAACATTTGGTACTCAGCAGTGGGTGCAACTTCATTTCCAGACTTTACCTGGCAAAGCTGTGCTTTATAGAACACCAGATGGAACTGGTCTCTTTTGTCCTTTTTTATCAGGCTTGGAGAGGGCAGATTTCCTTCTTCCTCATGTCACCTGGGGACCTTCCATAGATAGGACATCCTGTGTTGAGAGACACAGATGTTGTAGAATCCCAAGAACCCGAGATGTGTTTGGAAAGCAGCTGTTGAACTGTTGGATGAGCCATTATGGTGGAGAGAGCGTGGGGTTTGGATTCCAACAGATCTGGACTGAATTTTGGCTCTGCCACTAACTGGGTAACCTTGAGCAAATTACCTAACCTCTGTGGACTACAATTTTCTGATATCAAAAAGGGGATAATTATATAATACAGTAATGTCTGCATTGCAAGACTATTGTGAGAATTAAATACAATCATGTGTGCAATTACATGAGGTATAATTGATGCCTGTTGACAGCTATGTTTTGGAGCTACCAGTTGATGAGATTAATGGGAGAACATGACTTGAAGTTGCAGTTTCCTACAAATCACCTTGTCCTCACCTTCCCAGGAGCTCCCTCCTCACAGATGCCCCAGAGACATCACAACAGTTAAAGAGAGCTAACCTCTAACACGATGAGTGATCACTATGTGCTGGACACGTCACACACACCATCTGATTAAATCATCACAGCTATCCTATAAGGGAGCTGTGATTATTTCATCCAGGTGAGGCTTGAGAACCAGGAAGAGTAGAAGACATGCCAAAGTTCTTTCCGCTCACTTGTAGTGGAGCCCAGCCGGCGCCTCTTCAGTTACATCCTGAAAGCCACTTAAAGAATGCTCTGTATGAGAGCTGTCTTCCTGGGACACATCCACTCCCTGCTTCTCCTGGTGCTCATACCAATCCATTCTCCACAGAGCAGCCATCCTGATCACCTTAAAATGCAAAGCCAATGCCATTATTGCCCTTCTTCAACCTTCCAAAGGCTTTCCGTGGCTCTGAAAGTAAAACCAACCTCCAGTCAGAGCCTAAATCTAAATACCTTTATGATTTGTGATTTGACTTCCGCTTATCAAACTCCTGTCCTCTCACTCTTCATTACAGTCCAGGGCGCCGCACCTTCAGAGGCTACGCCAGGTTCAACCCCCATCTCTCTAGCGCCTTTGCACTCAGTTTCCTCTTCCTGGAAGTCTTTCTATCTTATCCTGTAGGCCTCGGCTTATGTATAATCTCTTCTAGGAAAATTTCCCCCAAAGCTTCATGTAAATCAACCCAGCCCCACGTCCTGTATTCATTAGTACATGTCCTATTTATCTCATGTATAACATGGACCATGTATACAGCAATCTTCCTTATTCTTCTGATCATTTGGCTTTATGTCATGTGTCCTTCACCAAAATATAATCTTCATGAGGACAGGCACTGAGCCCGGCTTCACAGTCATACCCCATCCACTGCTCAGCACCTGCAGCAAAGCAGACACTCAGGAAACATTTGCTCATGTCAATCTAAGAAGAATTAATCTAAGTAGAGTGTTTAGCCAGGATCGAGGACTGCAACCCCAGAGCATAGATTCAAGGAGCCCTGAATATACACTCCCATTAGCTGCAGTTACAAGTGGATTCTTAAAGGAAAAGAAGAGGCAGTTTCTGAGTTGATTACCAATAATTTACATTAAAATAACATAAGCTATTGATTAGCTGTACATTGTTCTTTGTATCAGAAATTCCAGGGACCTGAATATAATGGGTGAGGCAGCTGGTTAGGAACAAAATGACTAAACAATTGCCCTGGGCATGGAGGGGGCTGACTGAGGTCCCATACTCTTGTCTTTTTAGACCTGCATACCTCACACAGCTCAGACAGCAGCCAGCTGTTTCTCTTTCCTCACTTAAGGAAAGAGTGACCACTTGCTCTCATGTGTCCATATATGCCCTTTGGGTTTAAATAGTTCCTGCGTGATGGGAAGCAAAGCAGGTTGCATTTTCACTTGAGGAGTCGATGACCAGCATCCAAGTGACATAGCGCCCATCTCCAGAAGCTCAGGTCTGATGCTGGGTGTTCAGGGATCAGGGCCCAGGAGCCGAGAGTGCAGCAGGACTAGGCTGTGGTCAGCCCAGGTGCAGAGAGTGATGTGACAGAATGGCAGCAAAATCAGATGCACCGAGGAGCGAGGGAGAGCCAGCTTGTCACCTTGCCACACACGGAGGTACGTCAAGGCTGTCATTATAAACTGGTATTTGAGCAGGAACTCTGGGGCTCATTCATAACACTGACATTTCCAGGGGTCACACAGCAGGCCCCCCCTTCTGCTGAGAATCTTTCGTTTGTACAGTTATCAACCGCAGAACTCAGACAGAGCAGCCTCCATTATTCCACCTGTCCTTGAGTTATTATTTTATTGAAGCATTTTCCTTCCTTGGGTTATATATATGTGTGATTTTAAAAATATAAATGACATTATTTATAGCAAGGCGTTCTCTCCCCTTTCCACTGATGATTTTCCTTTTCAATCAGATTCTCTTCATTCTTACACATCCCATTTGAGTCACTGCCACGTGAGTAACGGGGCCCATAAATATTCAGCCCCAGCCTCTTGATCCCTTTCTTAATCCCATTTTTCTTCTCACTTCACCTTCACTAGGATATTTCCCGTCCTTTTTTCCAGGTGGCTTTGTTACCACAACCGTATCTTTTTTGCTTTGTCTTAGCTCCTATTTTTTAATGTTTAAATTATCCACTAATATAGCAAGTAAATGTCAGTTAACTATTTCAGTCATCTCTCTGTGTGTGTCTGCTTTTGTACCTAGAATTTCCGGACAAGGCAGTAAGCAAGTCTCATGTAAGGATCAACAGTTCAGGCTCCAGATTCCCGATTTACTAAATTCTCAAAGACAAATTACTTAACCAAATATGGTTTCTTCAAATCCAAAAAGATTTCAACAATCTTACCTCATAGGATTGCTGTAAGAATTAAACAAGAATATCCATGCATTGGCCAGCCACAGTGGCTCATGCCTGGAACCCCAGCAGCTTGGGAGGCTGAGGCAGGAGGATTGCATGAGGCCAGGAGTTTGAAACCAGTTTAGGCAACATAGCAAGATCCTGTCCCTACAAAAAAAAGAGAAAAAAAGAAAATCTACATGCTGTGGACTACATGTTTGTGTCTCCCCCAAATTTATATTGAAACCCTAACTCAACCCCCAGTGGGACAGTCTTAGGAGGGGGACTCTGGGAAGCGATTAAGTTTTGATGAGCTCAAGAGGGAGAAGCGCCCATGGCCGGATTTGTGAGTCATAAGAAAAGACAGAGGTTAGAGCAATGTGAGGACACAAAGGAAAGAAAAGCCTCTGCAAACCAGGAAACGAGTCCTCGCCAGACACAGAATCCACCGGCACTGTGACCTCAACTTTCCAGCATCCAGAACTGTGAGAAACAAATTTGGGAAACAAATTTTCATCTTTTAAGCCCCTCAGCCTTTTTACTGAACCAGGCCCATTTGCCTGACACATGGCAAACCAATCCCTGATACTTCGAGATTTGCAGCAGAGAAAGGCTTTATTCATGAGACATCCAAGCGAGGAGACAGGAGAGCAAGTCTCAAATCCACCTCCCGATGGGTCATTCGTAGGGTAGTTTTAGGATAGGACCAGGGGGATGGGGAGTGGGTGATGAGGGGTCATGTGTTGATTGGCTGGGATGGAGGAAATTCCAGTGTCCATGGATCAGGCTATTTGAGGACTTCCTTTTTTTTAAAGTTTTTAATTTTTTATTTTTTGGTCCACAGTTAGAGTTCCAGCCTTCTGACATCAAATGTTCACCCATTGAACACTTGCAAACACTTTTTTTTTTTTTTTTTTTTTTTGAGATGGAGTCTTGCTCTTGTCACCCAGGCTGGAGTGCACTGATGTGATCTCAACTCACTACAACCTCCGCCTCCTGGGTTCAAGCGATTTTCCTGCCTCAGCCTCCCGAGTAGCTGGGATTACAGGCATGCACCACCATGCCCGGCTAATTTTGTATTTTTACTACAGACGGGTTTCTCCATGTTGGTCAAGCTGGTCTCGCACTCCCACCCTCAGGTGATCCGCCTGCCTCGGCCTCTCAAAGTGCTGGGATTACAGGTGTGAGCCACTGTGCCTGGCTGGGAAAACGTAATTCAGGACTGGTTTGAGCTGAATTCGGAGCTGAGTCTTTTTTTTTTTTTTTTTTTTTTTTTTTTTTTTTTGAGACAGAGTCTCGCTCCGTCACCCAGTCTGGAGTGCAGTGGCGCAGTCTCGGCTCACTGCAAACTCCGCCTCCCGGGTTCACGCCATTCTCCTGCCTCAGCCTCTCCGAGTAGCTGGGACTACAGGCGCCCGCCACTGCACCCGGCTAATTTTTTTTGTATTTTTTAGTAGAGACGGGGTTTCACCGTGGTCTCGATCTCCTGACCTCGTGATCCGCCCGCCTCAGCCTCCCAAAGTGCTGGGATTACAAGCGTGAGCCACCGCGCCCGGCGTGAGTCTTGAGTTACGGAAAAACAATTTCGCCAACGTCCTGTGATCCATACATCAGGGTGAAATGCTATCTATAGGATCATTGCAGAAACTGGGGTGAGGCAGTGCAGCTGAGTAAGCAGGACAGCTAACAATGGGTAAACGAACAGCTAAAGTCAATAACTGCCTAGAGAAACTTCAGCTACTGGCTATCTCATCATTAATGGCTATGTGGCCACTGGTTTATGCTCATGGTATCTTGTTATAGCAACATGAACTAGGTGTCATGTAAATTGCTTCACAATGTCTTGATACATGGGAACTCTATTATTATTATTTGTTGCTGTAGCAAAAGTGGAAGCATTTATGCCACCAATAGCACCAGTAGAGGGTAAGCCATGACTTCTAATCTGTGGGTCCAGAGCCCAGGCCAGTGTAGACTGGACAAATAATACGCCCTAGACAAATTTTTGTATTACTTTTGAAAATGTGCAGTGGCCATTATGTTTAATAGTATAAAATGATTTAAGTGCTATTGATATTATCAGGTAATAGTAAACCTTAATAGGGGAGTTGTAGGGTCTTCATGTCTGTAAAAGCAGGTAAACATTGACCTGAATTACCATCAAGTACAAAGACCAGGCATAGAGCATGTGCTCCAGGCAGTTCCCTCCCAGGGCAACAGGCTATTAAGCATCCACTGGCTTCTTTTCTGATGCCCCTGCACTTACCTCACAGAGATTCTCTCCTAAGGTTTTCCTAGGTTTAACATTTTATTCCCATCTCAAAATCCATTACTTTGTTTTCCCCCATTCTTTCAGTTCTTATTTTATTCTCCAATGATTTGGTTTTCTCATTTTTTTAAGGCTAAAATATCTCCTACTGAAGCTACTCTTTCAATTAGGGAGAAAAGCACTCAAAGCCTCTTCAAGCTTCTGCCTCTGAAACTGCTAGCAGGGAAACTCCAGTGCAAAAAGATGAGAGTGGATGCAAACAAGGAGGAAAGAAAAAGAAACTAAAGAAGAAAGAAGAAAAATAAGCGTTCATGAAGAACTAATTATTCTGGTATTTATAAAGAAGTTATTGTTTCGTTTCCTTTTTTCTCTGGAAGATCAAAATATGTGTATCTCATTAATCACAGACATTTGGATAACGCTGTCCTGCATGAGCTCCACACAATCCTGCCTGCGGAGCAGATAGCAGGAGCTCACTTTTACAGAGGAGGCAACCGGGAGATTCAGAGCATTGGTGAGAAGCACACAAGGTGGCACAGCCAGTAACTTGGATCAAGGCCTTTGGTGTCAAATGCTGTGCTTTTTCCACCTGTCCTTGAGGGAAGGCTTGAGGAGAAAGAAGCACCGAGCACGCGTCTCTGCCTGCATATTCCAAACCAATGGAGAAACACACCGGGAAGCCACATGAAGGATGACATCAGCTTTGCCGCTGGTAATGAATAGTATCTATTCCGGGCCCTTCTTTCACTGGCAGGCTGCTCGCCACCATTTGCCTGAGCCCAGGAGCTCATATGCTCAGGAAGTCCCCCAGGCTGACCAGTCAGGCAGATCTCTCCTTCCCTCTGAAGAAGAGCCAGTGAGAGGGAGAAGAGGGCCAGTGTATGTTTCCAACTTACATTCTTTCACTGACATAGGAGGGCTGATCAACAGGTTCCTCCCAAACTGTCCATGTTACTGTTTTGTGTGCTCATTTGTTTTAATTAAATCCTTCATCCAGCTCACCAGGTAGCGGGATTCTAGTCACCTGATTTGCCTGTCCCCTGACAGAGGAGACCGGAAGGCCCCGCTGAGCAGCCCAGGCCTTTGCTTTCTTCTCCTTTTGCACAAAAGGTGGAAACTCAGGATGTTAATGTCAAAGGGAAGACGAGGAGCTGTAGCTCTAGATCTAGTGTAGGCTGAGAGAGCTGGAGTCATCAGCACAGTTGACTTTGTCTCTTCCTTCTATCAGCCACAAAAGTACTCACATTTCAAATGACAAAACACAAGGCTCAGGCTTCCAAGAGCAGTCAGTTCAGCTATCCTGCCTGAGTTCTTAGGCAAGTCTGAGAGGAATTAGGTGTTTCCTTTCCAGGCCCCAGGGTTATGACCACTTCTGAGCCCTGCCTTCACTGAGTTATAAGATTTCTTTAATAAGAAATGTCTGGTAAATTAAATCAATAGTCTGTTAGTGAAGATGATAGCTCCCACGTGCAGAAGTCCCTAAATTCTGAGCTTCACGAAACTGAACTAGATCTGTCTGAAGTCCTCCATTGTTTTTTCTCTCCCAGTTGGGAACACTGGCACTTCCCAACTTTGCTTTACAGTTTCAGCGTCAGCCTCATTAACATCACCACCAGCTTCCTCACTCTCATTTCCCACTGTTTCTTGAGTCAATTGGATCAGAAACATCAATCATTGAACAGACACCCTATGCGTCTGTCCCTGTTTTCAAAGTCTGAGGCTTTTGGTGTGGTGCAGTTGTTCTTTCTGCTGCTCTTCTGTGCCCCAAACAGTGGTTTTTTGCAGATCTTCGGATTCAGGATGATGTCCCCTTTCACATTTACCGTAGCACTGGTGACTCACAAGAAAAGTTCTCTAAGCATTTACCTAGAAAAACTTGAGACCCACCGCTCCGAATGAGCTGTAAAATGCAAACACCACAACTGTAAAACTTGTAAAAAAAAGTTCGGCAATAAAAAAAATATAGTCTCCTGCTCCATGGCATCTTGGAAATTCTCAAACTCCTGCCTCCATCTCACCATAAAGCTTTTATCAATTATGTTATCCTTGTTCATGACTGCAGTAAAATGCAGTTTGGTTTTTATGCAATTCTGTAAGTGTGCTGCTGGATGGGAAGGTCTCAGGCTTCGTGCTCTGTTCTGTGTCCATTACATAGATGATAGGTTTGGAAATGAAGATGCCAGGGTTTTAGTCATAATTGTCAGAGAATATGACTAGGCTAATACCACAGTCTATTCAGGTACACCATTCAGGATTTCAGGGAGCATGTTCTAGGCCTTAATCATCTTCATCATCTGATTAAACCCAGTAGCAGCTTAAGATTACAAGGCCTCCTTTTGGCCCAAATCTATATTTTAGAGTCAGAAATTTCAGTATTTTCAAAAACGGTGATGCCGTGATTGAGTCACTGAAGGCGATTGTCTCAGATCCAGCCATGCCAAGCCCAGGTGTGTACACACTGGAGCTCAGAGATCTCCTCCTCAGAGGTCTTCCTTAGCGCCTTCTCTCTCCTGTGGAAGACACTCAAAGCTCTGTGACCAGGAGGGAGTACAGTATAGAGCCTCATCCCTGCATTTCGGAGACAGTCAGGTTGTTTCTCTTTGATTTAAAATGATATCAGAAGAAATTTAACAGTCTATTGATAGTAGTGTGAAATAGTATATGCTTTATGAAGAAGTCTGGATGAAACATGACAAGCTGAATTGGCCCCATCGTGAGAAGACATCATCCGTAATTCCCAGGATTTTTCACCTTCCTTTTTCTATCTTCTGATGCCATTTTCAAATCTATTTTTCATTATTTCCTCCCAAACTAATGCCAAGGATTAGGATTAGGATCCCTAATCTCTAATCCTCCCAACCTTCACTGATGTTTGTTTATGTTGCTTTTCTACTGCCATTTAACTTAAAAGTTATTGGATTTCTACTGTATTTTGAGCTCTTGCTAGTTGCTGATTATCAAGCTCCTGATTTGAATAGACACAGTCTCTGCCCTCAGGGAGCTTGTGATCTGAAGAGACTGTGTATGCATGTATATTTTCTAGCCACAATAGACATGGGGATATAACACATGTTCCTTGTTATATAGTAGGCAGAATTCTAAGATGACTCTCTAGTCCGTCCTCCCACCCCTGTATACAACCTGTATAATCTCCCCAACTGGAATGTGGGAGGCGCCAGCAAGGGTCATGAGACATCACCCCTGTGACTAGATTCCTAATCAATTGCCTTTAATCAAAAAGGAGATTATCCTGGGTGGGCCTGACCTAATCAGGTCAACCCTGTTAAAGGGGAGGTATCAGAGAGACCTTCTTCTGCTGGTCTGGAAGCAGCCTACGGGAAAGGACCACATGTCTAGAATTGAAGGACAACCAGCAAGAAAACAGGACCCCAGCCTTGCAGGTGCAAGGAAATAGTTCGGCCAGCAGCCAGAGGGAGCTTGAAGGCAGATCCTTCCTTACTTCCAAGTCTCTAGATGAGGATGTGGCCAGCTCACACCTTGACTTTAGCCTTGTGAGATTCTGAGGAGACCACCCAGCCCGAACATAAGGACTCCTAATCCAAGGAAACTGCGAGATAATAAATTTGTGTTGCTTTAAGATGTTAAATTGGTGATAATTTGTTTTGCAACAATATAAAGTTCACACATGGAGTTTAGACCAAATGCAAGAGGATGAGAAAGGAGGAAACAGGTTGTTCTATCCGAGAAGTGGTGGAAATATCATAGAGAGGAAGGCATTATCTGAGGTGATACTTAAAGGAAGAGTAGACATTTTTTAGACAGACAAAGAGAAGAGATATTTATGGCTGCAACATCATCCACAGTATGTTTGTAGAACTGATGTACTGACATAACTAAAAGATAGGCATTTTAATCTGTCCCTGATGTTAGAACAAAATATCATAGACTGAGTATCTTATAAATAATAGAAATTCAATTCTCATAGTTCTGGAAGCTGGGAAGTCCAAGGTCAGGGTGCCAGCAGGTCAGTGGTGAGGACCTGGTCTCTGCTTCCAAGGTGGTGCCTTGTTGCTCTGTTCTCCGGAGGGGCCAAGGCTGTGTCCTCACATGGTATAAGGGATGGAGGGGCAAAAAAGGGCCAAGCAGCTTTCTGAAGGCTCTTTTGGAGCCCTCGTGAACTAATCACATCCCCAAAGCCCCACTGCTTACTACCATCATTTTGGTGATTATGTTTCAATACACACAGTAGAGAGCAACACATATGTTCAAACCATAGCACTAGGGTGCCTATGCTTACATTTCTTTTTCCCTAAGATGGCAGTTTAAAAATTTTATTTATGAACTTTTCCATGGGTAAAGAAGTGAAGTGAGCCTTTCTTAGTTTCCCATATCATTAATGGCCCCCATATATGTTGTTGTCCAGCATTTTCTGTAGCCCCTTTTCAGCGTTAGTCTCATATTGATGCATTTTTAAATCAGAAATAAATTATGAATGCACACAGCAAAAAGTTGAATGGATTTCTTTGCCATATCTTATAACATTTTCTTTTCTTCCTGACTGCTCACATTCTGGTATGGCTAATACGTTGCCTCAAACTCATAACCTAGCCATCTAAAGTCACATACTGTCTTGTGAAATACAATGTCTTTATCCAAGAGTGGTTAGTAACCTGACTGCGTTCCAACTTCATTTTGCCCTGCGCTTTCACTTAGGGTGACTAAGCAGCGCATGATCTTCCATCGTTTTATTGCATGGTCTGGGTCCTCGTGCATCATTCTGTCAGCTACGACTGCTGGACTCATTGTGCAATTCCCACAAGTGTATTAAAGCCCAAATACAATAGTGTTAAGGACCTCCAATTCCTGACATCTTCCGTCGTCTCATTTTTAAACAAAATAGTCAATAGCCTTGGTGTCATTGACTTTGCCTTTCTCTGTTGTTCCAATGTTATTCCAAAATTGCTCTGAAACCTTCCACCAAGCTTACGGTACTTAATCATCAGCGAATTCTTCATAAATGTCAGTGCAAAACCCATCAGCTCTAAGAGATTTTCTTTATCTCCATAGATTTTATTAGGCTTCTTGCCCCTCAGGCACTGATTTTTGCCCCTTACAACCTGAATTTCTTCTACTTAGTAGCATCTCAGGCAGAACAGGGATGGGCTTCTCCATTTCTTCTTTGCTCCTCATGTCTGTCTTCCCCTTGGGGAAGCCCATTCTTATCATTCACAGTAATCCTTGACTTTTCACACAATTAACATACTTTCTTAGGGAGCTGGAAAAATCACTGTCAAAAGTCCCTTTGCCATAATTCTTTTTGGTAAAATAGTACACATTTTTGTATTGTTTTCTTTCTGAAATAGTCTTCTCCACTGTGTATCATTCCACCTAGGCCAATTGAGCATCTATTTGTCAGAGATTTATTCATGACATGCGGAATACATGAGGAGTGTAATATTTTTTGGCTCCAAACAGAATTTTTCTCCTTGTTTTAGGCAATTGTGAGGTCACAAAAAATTGTAGCAGGAGTTTATTCTACAACTTGCCATTAAGGGATGCCCTCAGAGCAGTTCTCTTTGTGGTTTCCAGGAATGCATTAAGCTTAAGGTGAAGATAATCTGCCTCAGCATTCAATATAAGAGTATCGTTAACACTCTGAGTGCCGCTGTGGGCTCTTCCTAGATGCGTGTGCCTTTCAGAACAGACTGGGATTTCAGAGCTGCTGAGAGAAACTCAGGCTGCTGGAGAAATTCTATAATGTCTCATGAGAAACAGAGTGCACAAGCTCCTTTCCCCTTTCTCTTCCTCTCCGTTCCCTGCAGTGGTTTCCCTAGGTTCAGCAAATGCATATCTCTCTGGGAGTTTTGTTTCCTTGGGAGTTGAAAATAAGCACTCCAAAGGTGAATGCCTGCCCAGTTTACAGTCAGTATGACCATTGCTTCTATTCAAATATCCCTAGACAATAATAATTCAGCACAGGGCTCCTCCAGGGGAATGCTGTGCTTCCAGCAAATCTGCAATTTGCAAAACAGTCACCTGAGTTTTAAAAAGATATATTTGAAAATATTCAGAAAAACGATGTCTGTCTCCCAAAAATGTTAGATTTGGAGCATTACAACTCATCTATGCTTGGTGCCTTTATTTAGTTTACTTGGTTTAGTGTAATTATTAGTTCATTTGTTTTAGTTTAATAACTAATAATAACTACTTATTCATTCACTTGGTTTTCGTTTTTGCGGTGCATATCACTTGCTTAACAAGGAAAAAGATTATGTGTCTCCTTCCTGGAAGTAGACTTCTCTGTCAGGCAAAGATGAGATGACATTTTGGGTGATTTTTAGACAGCAGAAATCAACATGACTAAACATTTGGTCATTTTAGTTGCTTTTATTTAATAAATCCCCAAAGAAAAAACATTAGTCCCTGTATTGCCCTCCTCCCTCTGTTGACACCACTTATAGGTAGTCATTTAGGGAACATCTCTTCCGGATACTAGTTTTGATAATTTCTGCCATCCAAAAAGAGTAGTCCTTAAGCAATTCTTGGTACACGGTGTATCCTGTAGCTCTGTCTGACTTAAGAACAGCATGAAAAGAATTGTGTATACTTGGTATATTTATTCTAGGAGCTTTTAATTCAAGATGTACAGTAATGTAAGAAACTCAGTCAACTTGGTGTCTATGGCTAAATGAAGGCTTCTGTGCCAAAACACAGTGGTAATGTGAGATAAATGTGGAGCCGGTGCAAGTTGGGAGAGTAGCTATGCATAATAAGTGACTATTTGGGCAGACTCAGTGCTTTGACAAAGATAACCCACACTGCTCATTGTGTTTCCAGCATCCATAGGCCAGGAAGCTCACCAGAAGTTCTTTCCTGGAACAACTGTGGGGCCTGCTTTATTTCTCTGCATATATCCCTGGCCCCTGTGTCTCTCTCTGTCAAGGTGATGCTGAGTACCTTGAGGCTACCTGAGTGGAAGCTCCACTCTTAATTAGGTTCAAACTACAAAGCTCTGCCACTTTGCCTAATTGAGAAGTTTTAGTAGACATTTGTGGCTCAAAGGCTATTAAAGTCTTATTTCACATTGTCCTCCAGAAGCTGTTTCCAACCTGTGCGACTCCAAATTTCTGATACTGTAATTCTGTTTCTTTTTGTGTGCAAACCAGCTAATTCTATCTCGAACTCATCTTTCTTGCAATACCTTGCCAAACACAGTGAGGGAAGAGAAACATATGCTAGCATTCTGGCTCTTTCCTGCTACTTCCTTGAGATGCACGGGCTCAGTAGGCACTTGGTCTGCCTTCCACGTTAACAAGGGTGACAGTTTTACCAAATGTTTCACTACAGCAGAGCAGCAATTTCCAGCTTGCTAGGCCTGTTTCCTCAGTATCTACCACAAAACTGCTAAGCTAGTGTCAGATATTTTAGACTTTTTTTTTTTTTTTTTTTTGGCAGCATCTACTTCAAGGCTTTGACTTCTGTATTGGTTAGGGTAACGTTAGCTGCTGCAACAAACAAATTCCAACATTGAATGGCACAACAAAACAAGTGCTTATTTTTCCTTATACATAAATTCCAGTGCAAGTGCTCCTGGGCAAGAAAAGATAGATTTCCTCCACATGGTGTCACAGCGATCCAGGTTCCTTCTGTCCTGTGACTCCACTATGCACTAGAGCCTTTGAATCCTCAGCATCCAGCCAGCTGAAGAAAGAAGAGTAGGAGGCTTTTGTGGACCAGCCTTGAAGGTGGTACATATTACTTCTGCTCGATCCCATTTTGCTAGAACTTAGTAAAGGCTATACCAATGTATAAGAGACAGGTGAAGTGGTCTCTGGGCAGCTGCTTCTCAGCACCAACGGTGCATATACTACAAAAGGTTGAATCATGAATTTTGGGTGGCAGAAAGTTGCTTCTGCCATACATAGAAAAGGTTTTGGAAGAAATTATTGATTTCTATTATTGAGGGAAGTACTCAGTGTATTTATATATATTGCATATAACATCTCCACCAATGCTCACTACTGCCTTGGTAGAGTGCCCTCTCTTTGCAGGCCTGAGCTAGACAACTTGGTTTGGGAAGGGTTAATGTTAAGGAGAAATACTAGGCTCAATAAAGAAAGCACATACATTCACATGCATGCAAATATCCATACACATACATCTTAAGTGAAGATCTTTATTGTGGACAATATGATTCCAATTATATTCATTTTTATTATATAAGGGATATTTTTAAAGTTGTGAGATATATAAACCATGTGTTTCTCTCCCAATTTTTATGAGTACATCCTCCCCACCCCCCACCCCATGCGATCCTAGTGTGAGTCTACCCGGAAGCATGCAGTGCCAGGCTCTTCTCTAATGCTACCATTCTTAGCATGAGTTTGATACCTGCTCTCCACGGCATGCTTTCGAATTCTGTGTTCTTGCTTCAGAAAAATGGCATAACAAAGCCCCAAACCCCAAAATCTTTACCCTCAGTTTTTCAAAAATGACTTCCCAAAGTATTGTTAGTAATACTGCAAGTTCCCTCTAGTTTCCTTGCAAATTGACATACTAAGATATTACAGTTGCTACCAAGTTTCTGGTGGCTTTAAAAACTTTTACATTACATTAGTGTAATGACAGGGTTTATCTACAGGTTATGACTGTGAATGCTTCAGCATACATTTCCATTAATAGAAACACTGTAGATTTTACATTAATCATAAAGGGAATTGATAATTGCCTACAGGAGTTTTTAGCTATGAGCAAAAGTGTTTGACCCAATTATGCTTACATGGTGAGGGACAAATATATTGAATTATGATGCATAGATCATTGGTGGATTTCAGGGAAGGAAAGAAACTATCCCAAGGGAATAAGCCAGAAGTGAGCAAGTGTTTACAACTTGAAAACTGATAATACTGTCATTACATCAACTGTCACAGCTCAGAAGTTTAACCCCACTCAATACATAGGATGAAAAGGTAAACCTGGGCTGTTCAATAATGTTAAGCACCTGTCATTCAAATCCCAATATCCAGATGGGTGTGTTGAGAAGAAACATGCAACCTCTACATGTAGCTGAAAACTGTAGTGATAATTGGTGACTGGTTTTCCAAAAAGTTAAACTGAGGCTAATGCCACAGTCTTCCACCTTTGAATGATCTGCCAAAAGATAAGTTTCCAGTCTTAATTCAAAAGCCATCAACTACATTCTTTGAAAGTTGTTTAAGATTCTATTTGGTGTTGATAAAGTTGAATGAGAAACTTAAAAGTGATTTATCAGACTTAATTTCAAATAAAGTCCCTTTCACATACTTAACCATTCGAAGCCTGAGGATTTTTTTTTTTTTTTGCTATTATGAATTGAATAGAAGTCAATTACAAGAGAGAAGAAAGATCAATCACTTTAGTTGTCGTCAGGAATTCTGCTTCTACCACAAATTACAAGTTCCTCAGATTCTATTTTCATTTATAAAATGAAGAATTTAAACATAAAAACTAGCTCCAGCATGTAGTGATGGTAACATTCATATGGAGTACAGGAACTTTAGTCTCATTATATCTTCCTCTTCAATATTGACTCTCTTTCCCATTTTCCCAAAACTTCTGATGACTAGCTCAATTTTCCAGTTAACTATTGTAGTAGGGAGAACTCTAAGATGGCATCCAAGATCTTCACCCTCCAATGTACACACCGGTGTACTACTTGATCTTTGAGTGAAGGCCGAAACTGTGAATAGGATGGGATAGTCTATCATAGCTCCCTGGGCTAGGTTATGCTACATGGCAAATTCTGGTGGGATAGTCACCCCCGTGATTACATCACATTATATAAGTTTTCATCATAGTAAACTGGGGAGCAATAGGAAGTCAGTGAGACACGATCCTACTGGCCTGGAAGGAAGCAAACGGCACCGTTGTGGACTGCCGATGGGGCTATGCCGATGGGGCTATGCCAACGGGGCTATGCCGACGGGGCTATGCCGACGGGGCTATGCCTATGGGGCTATGTGGCCAACAACCACATCACAGTAATCATCTAGGAACTGAGAATGGCCCCAGCTGACAGCTCATAAGATCACAAGGACCTCACTTCCAACATCACAGGAAATGAATTCTGCCCACACAAATGAGCCCGGAAGAGGATTCTAAACCTCAGGTGAGAATCCCAGCCCTGGCTGACACCTTGATTTCAGCTTGGGCAGATTCAGAGTAGAGAACTCATGAAATTATGACCCATAACAACTATGAGATAACAAATGTGTGCTGTTTTAAACTGCCTTGTCGGTGATAATTCATTATGCAGCTGTAGAAAACTAATACAACTATATACAAAATTTCCAATCAATATTCAACTCATTCTTGTATTTCGTTGTATCTTTATTCCTTCTTGCAAAAAATATTTTTTAAGCACCAGCAATATGATAGATGGTGCCCTTGCCACCAATGATATAACATAGTCTCTGCCCTTTATTTTTTGCAGACTAGTAAGGAAAATAATTATATAAACAAAATAGATTAAGAAAGTATCACATGTGCTCTAAGAGTAGTTTCTACCTGAGATAGCCAGGGCACAAGGAGGAAGTCAGTCAGTCTACCTATGGAGCAGGGGAGACAAAAGAAAAGATTCTATTATAAGCTGCAACTCAGGGCAAGTGGTGAAAGAGGAGCAGATGTTCTTTAGGTGGAGAGGGAATAAAAGGGCATTCTGAAAAGAGAAGCTATAGGAGTAATCACACAGAGATGTCTTTCTAGGAACTGTAAGTGGGTAAGATTGGTGAAAAGGATGGGAGTGCAGTCTAGAGGTGCATGGGATTAGGAAGACATACCTTAGAGAAGCACTACTCCAAGTGTGGTCCAACGGGGAACAGCATGGGTGTCACCAGGGAAAGTGTTGGATGTACAGAGTCTCAGTCCCACCCACTCCCCTATATCAGAATCTACGCCTTCACCACATCCCTCGGGCGTTCACAGGCACTTTCGTAGGTTTCAGAGTCTTGAGGCTAGTAAACCTGGATGCTGTCTTTCAGAGAAAGGGAAGATATTGAAATGGTTTAAGTTAGATAACAACATAGCCAAATCCATCTTTTAGAAATAGCAGGAATAAGGAGGGGAGGTGGATTCATGAGGCATGGAATAGGAAGCAGAGAAACCAGTTAGATCCTGATTCTAACGTCCAGACAAGAGAGCCACACAGGGACAGCAGGTGCAGAGAGGAATGCATAAGGAAGGCAGATCTTCATGAGGCAGATCATCCAGGGTGTGAATGATAGATGAGATGACCTCACCGAGGGATAATGGCTTATTTAAGAAGCATCTTAGCTGTCTGCTTGAGACTATGGGTCATTCTCAAATGTAGGAGATTTATTTTGGACATGTGGAGTTTGAGATGCCTGTAGGACTGAAGTAAGGTATTTAGGAAGAAGTGGGTGTATGGGTCTGAGATCACTAGGAGAATCTGGGTCATTAATTCAAATACCAGGGACTTTCAGGGTTTATCAGAAGACATGAGAGTGAATGAATGCTTCCAAGCTGCTAATTTCTGTTCAATGTTGTTTTCTAATATGCTTGACACTTCTATACTCAAGATTTCCACGGCACTTGATTTTCCCTCTTCCACCTTATTAAGAGAATATTTATGAAAACACAAAAATATGTCCAATGTTAAAAAGTTTGAAGTGGACTAAGTACATGAAGCAGCCTTTAGAATCTAATGTGAGAGGGTCCTTATGGTTCCCAGGTGAAAGGCGAGGCTGTGATGGAGGAAAATCCACCCACCCATTAAGTTTCATATACCTTCTTCTAGATGGTTAAATACAAAGAAAGAACTAATAACCATAAGGAACTTGTGAAAAGATTTGCTGGAATCTGTGTTGTACTTACAAGATGAATACCATTACACCTAAAATATAAGGGAGGAAACACAATCTTTAAAAACTTACACTACAGAAACCAGAAGACAACTTTAGAAAGTATCTTGTACATAATTTCCATAAAGGCAAAAAAATCACTAACTATGAAAAAGAGATAAAATAGAAAATGATGTAACTGCAGACTGATTTAAAAAGAGAGCTCTATTATATGAAGAAATATTTCAGGAAACCATAAACTCAAGAGAAGGAGTATAAGACAGAAATAGCAATCTAAAATTTAATCAGCAATGCAGAGAACACATTTGAGAATTTTTTTCAAAATTAAAAGATAAAGAACAAAGAAGTAAAAAAAATTAATGTAGAAAGCATAAAAATTTTGATCTCAAGAGAATTTAAGTCCATAAAAACAAATCATACTGAATAGGAATAATATTCGAATAATAAATAATTGTTTCCTCAGTTGAATAAACATTTTAATTTACATATAGAAAACATTCAGGAAATACCAGGTGAAATAAATGAAAAAGAAAACGAACATGATAATATATGAACTCAATTTAAATATGCTATATATTAATTTATTATTGTTAAACATGTGCCACCATAGCAAATACTGAGTAATATGCTGTTGAATTAATTAATGAAATATAGCATAAAATAAACATCAAAAGGCCAATAGTGAGGTTTCCGGAATTTTGCTTCTGGCAATGAGAGATTAGTACCAAATTCCCTTCAACCGTAAGCAACTAGAAAATGGCACAAAGTATATGAATCATTGCTTTTCGGATATTGGATGACAGTCAATGAAGACAGTGATCCTTGAGAAAATAAAACAGATGAAGTGAAGCCCATGGTCCACTCTGCACTCTGCCTAGAAGCACTCTCTGGAAGCTCATCATCTTGCTAAGTTAAATAGAAATCAGCATTCATTGAGTCTGAGGAGACTGCAGAAGGAGGTATAAAGGACTGCAAAAATTGACACAGAGGTCTTCTAGACTTTATTGGTGAACACGAAGAGGCATTAGCATAGGGTGAACCTGCACACGGTGTGGTGGATGACTCCTAGAATTCATTAATGGTTCGTTTGAGTTCTGACCAGCTAGAGTGGAGAGATTTTATTGAGCAAATGGGACATTCAGTGAAGACAATGGAAGGATTATAATACAGGAAAACGTTTATTATTTGAAAAGATCAGCAAGCTTAATAAATCCCAAGAAGGCTGCTTAATAAAATACAGAAGAGATGATAATTAGTGAAACAGAGACGAAAGAAAAGCTATCACTACCACTTCTACAGACATTAAAAGGATAATAAAAACTGTAGGTCAATAAATGTCAAATTAGATGTAATGAAAAAATTTCCCCTAAACCAAAAATTACCAAAATAGTCACAAGAATAAATAGAATACATATATAATATTTCCACAAAAAAAAACAACTCTAGGTCTGCATGGCTTCACTGGCTAATTATACAAAATATTTAAGGAGGAAATAATAAAAAATCTATAGAAATAATTTCAGGAAATAAAAAAGAAACACTTCTTAGTTAATTTTATAAGGGCATTATTACACTTATATCAAAATCAAAGAAATTACAAGGAAAAAAGCTTTATTAATCAAATTACGCATAAACGTGGACACAACAGTCCTTGACAATGTATTAGACAATTAAATCCAGAAATATATAAATAGGATAGTTTATGACAAGTATATTTTATCCTAGGAATTCAAGGTTGGTTTAACATTTAAAAAGCAATCAATATAAATCTATATTAATAAAATGAAGGGGACAATCAATAGAAGTGGTAAAAGCATTTGATAAATTCAACATTCCTTTATGATACAAACTCTCAGCAAACTAAGTAAAGAAAGTAACTTTCTCAACCTGATAATTGCAATCTACAGAAAACCTGTAGCTATTATACTTTGTAGGGGACGGAATGAATACTTTCCCTCTAAGAATAAGAACAGGAAAAGAATATCTGCTATCACCACTGCTATCTGTTATTAAGCTGGAGGTCCTAGCTATTGCAATAATGTAAGAAAATGAATAATATGTATACAGATTGGAAAGAAAAATGTTAAATTGTCTGAATTTATGAGTGGCATGTTTGTGTACATAGAAAATTCGAAGAAATCTACAGAAACACAAATATTAATAGGTGAATTTAACAAGGTTGTATGATTATAATACCAATATATAGAAATCAAGTTTATTTCTGTATATTAGCAACCAACTGGAAAATTTAATTAAAAATCCTATTTACAGGATCATCCAAAGCACAAAATATTTAGAAATGAATTTTTAAAGATATGTATAGGACAGTTCACTTGAAACTACAAAACATTGCTGAGGAAATATAAAGGAAATCTCAATAAAAAAGAAGACACAGTGCGCCATATCCATGGGTTGGAAGATGATAGTCTTGAGAGGTCAGTGCTTCCCAAATTATACATATGCTCAACAAAATTCTAATCAAAATCTCAGCATATTTTTGGGGAGAAATTGACAGTCTGACTCAAAATAGCCATACACATATGTTCCACTGATTTTCACCAAGGAGGCCATGATGATTAAGTGGGGAAAAAGATTCTCTTTTTAATGTATGGTACTCAAAAAACTGAATATTTATATGGAAGAGAGTAAACATCCATTCTTACCTCATGTCATACACAAAAACTCAACTCAAAATGAACCACAGTTCATATAAGAGCAATAATTATACAACTTCTAGAAAAAAATATAGGAGAAAATATGTGTTGGCCTTGAGTAGGTAAATATTTCTTAGACCCAAGACAAAAAGGACAAACTGAAGAAGAAAACTTAAGCGGTTAAACCTCATCCAAACTGAAATCTTTTACCCTGTGGATGTGTAAAGAAAATGACAAGATAAGACACAAAATGGAAGACAATACTATCAATGCATTTATTTGGCAAATGACTTGTATCCATAGTCTGTAAAACAGTCGTAACAACTCAATCCTGAGAAGACAAATTATCCATTTTTTTTAAATAAGTAAAATGTTTAAACAGATACTTCACCAAAGGCCAATGAGAAAGATCAATAATCACATGAAAAGAGGCTCAACATCAAGCAAGTCATAAAGAAAATGCAAATTGAAACCACAATGAACGCCTCTTCCCACATTCTAGAATAAATAAAAACTTAAAAGACTGAAAAAGAAAGTGTTAAGGAGGATGTGGGAACAAGTAAAATTCTCATATATTGCTGGCAGGAATGTCAAAGTTGTACAACCATTTTGGAAAATAATTTGGTGGTTTCTTCTAAAAATTAACCATACACTAACATATGACCTAGTAATCTCTGTGTATTTATATAAGAAAATGTTCATAGCAGTTTCATTTTTGATAGCCAAAACTAACACTAATTCAAATGCTCATCAGAAAGTGAATAGATTAAAATTTATATTAGATTCATATAGTGAAATTCTATTGAGTAATGAAAAGAAACTTTGATACACAAAGCAGAAGGAATAAACTCAAAACACATTATGCTGAGCCAAAAAAACTAGATCTGAAAAAGAACATATATGATTCCAATCATGTAAAGTTCTAGAATAGGTGAAACCAAACTGTAGCTAGAGAAAGCAAAGCCACGTTGCCTGGGGTCCGGGCCTGGGGGTTAGGGGTTGCTGAAATACACTGGAAAGGGACATGTGTTGGGAATGCTCAACAGTGGTGATTACAGTGGTGGTGATACACACACATATACACACATGTGTGTAATTGTATTGTACACTTTCAAACTGTACACTCTAAGTGGTCGCATTTTATCACATGCAAAATACACCTTAATAAAGTTGGCTAGAGAGTTCACAATCTTTCTAAATTTATCTTTTTAGCTTTTTCCTTATTTTACAAATTCTTTCTCCAAATACCCGTATTAATATTTTCATCAGTGATAACCTACTAAAAATATTTTTATATATTTTTATTGCTCATGTCAAAGACCCCATGTAAGCACTCTTTGCAAGACACTTAGTCAACTCTACCTGATATAATAGTAATGTATAAAAACTACAGTCTTTAAAATCTTCCTTACTGTGTGTATACGTGTGTGTGGGGGGCGGGGGGTACACATATTTGTAGGTTTTCTTTTACTGATGACATACTGGACTCATCATTTTAAAAAGAAAAGAAAAGAAAACCTGCAAGACGCAACTAGCCTTTGCATGTATAATTTTCCCCAGCAGTCTTGCTGGAGCTGACCCGTACAGCTTCTGGCCTTGTAACATATCCGGGTGTGGGCAGTGGCAGGTGGGAGCCTGGCAAGCCAACCACAGGCAGAGTGAAAACACCTGAAAGCACCTGAGCCGTGGTGAGGCCAACGTCGGATCAGAAGCAGAAATGATGATACGAATTTTAACGAGTTAAACATAGTGCAAAATGAGACAGAGATAAAAATAGATCAGATAGAGTCTCAAAAGTGAGATTCAATTCTTCTAGATGTCCGAGAAAGCTAATTCTACAACTGGGCTGTTGGCAGCTAAGGCTAACAAAGAAATTATGTAGTATTACTTAATTATCCTTTTCCGCTGAAAGAAAGAGCATGCTGGTTTTCTGAAAGAAAATATGTTCGTGGAGCAGAACTCAAGCCAGAATTTACTATAAGGACAATGAACCTTTGGTAATGAGGTAAATGTTCTCTTCAAGAGAATTTTTAACAAGGCAGAAATCTTGCTCAAAGACGCTGTTCTTGTGCCCAAGACTGCAGAGGAGGTGGGACTAAGATAGAGACCTGATGAAGATGGTTAATTTGGGACACAAGGTTACAGTATTTTTTTAATCTGGTAACCTAACAATACAATGCAAGTAGGACTAGGAGGGGACAGGATGTGTTTTATAAAGGCTGATATGCCTATTAAACAGTCCTTGTCAAATATCAGAAATATTAGGATAGCCTTTGGCGTGTGCCGGGGTTCAGGCGGTTTATGATTGAATTCTCTAACAGGTACCTGTAGTGCAGGCATTCTATGTTGCTGTGATGACCATATGCTTTAGATACCAGATGGAAAGGAGGCTGTCATTCTGCTGGGAAGTTGAGGAGACAGACAGAAGGCTATCTCACTTCAGAGCAGGTGGAGACAGCAGGGTTTCTTTCAGGGAGAGCCAGCATTTTCTTCGGGGAAGAGCTTTCTATCTTCTAAAGTACTTAAGCATGTGTTTGGTTAAGACCCCAAAGTTCTAAACACCCTCAGAAAAAAATGGCATTAGCTTGAAAATTTTTAAGACAGGTCTTATAGCTGACCACCTTATCCATCAAAGAAACTTCAGCGTTCACTCTGTGGAATATCTATCTTTAGACAGACTACACTTTGATGTGTTTTGCCAAGATGACTAAGCTACAAGAGGAGCTAAAAACATCACCTGTGCATTGGGGTTATATCTGTTTTACCATGTTTACACTCACGAATGCCTTACAAATTCTGTGTTTGCAGTTTGGGTAAGAGTAATGCGGAGATGCTCAAGTTCAGATTCTTCTTGAGAACAATTACTAAAGTCAACAGAGTCTGGAGGAAAGCAATTGCTTAATTCGGCTTTATTTAATGACCCAGATGATTACTGAGCACCCTCCAAGATAAAGAAAGAGTAAAATACAGATGCTGTAGGGAATTTTTTTAAAAATAGTAAAACCTAGTGTCAGAGAGCTTGAAATATACAGCCATGATTGTGTGATTGATCTTTTAGATTTATCATGCTATTTAAATATGAAAAGAGAACTAGAAAACATGTTAAAGTCAAGCTCCAATGGATAGCATTTAAATTAGAGATTGTACCTGCAGGAGGCTATTCCCATCATCAACACTGGTTAGCAGAAGGGTTTAGATGCACGTCTGAAGAGGCATTCTTAGACTAGGCTCTGTTGGCTACAAGCTATTCCTGTCCATTGAGCTAAACACTAGTTTAATGAGTACTGAAAATAGGCTTAACTTAAATTATCATGTGTTTTCTTTCATGTGAGGAAATTTTATAAATGGAATTATATAAACTCTGCCTTCCTATAAACATCCATGCATATGCTATTTTGTGAGCATTAGTATTACTAAATCTTCACTTGCTGTTGTGTTTGATAACTAAGACCAAATCTTTGAATATTAACTACAAAAACTAAACTCATTAAGGTAAACAGATTACTTTTTAAAGTTCCCAAGTTAAAATAGCTCTCAACCCATTCTAACTTCCAGTAACCTTTTACTTCTGTTATAGTTTTACTTAGAGTCCCTCTACCCTTGGGATAAAACAACAGTTTATTATGATAAAATATTTTATAGTTAATTGTTCAATTCTATTACTAATATTTAAATGATATATTTGTGTCTATACACAAACATGAAAATACTTCACAGTATTTTTATTAGATTTTAATGTTAACATAATACAAGATTATTATTATTATTATTATTTTTGAGACAGAGTCTCTCTCCGGCACCAGGCTGGAGTGCAGTGGCATGAGCTCGGCTCTCTGCAGCCTCCTCCTCCTCCTGCTGGGTTCAAGCGATTCTCCTGCCTCAGCCTTCGGAGTAGTTGGGGCTACAGGCGCACAGCACCACGCCCAGCTAATTTTTGTATTTTTAGTACAGACGGAGTTTCACCATGCTGGCCAGGATGGTCTGGATCTCTTGACCTCGTGATCCTCCCATCTTGGCATCCCAAAGTGCTGGGATTGGGCGTGAGCCACGGCACTCGGCCAATACTGGATTTTTAAACCAAATTTGGAAGTTTTATTGTTTTCTATGCCATGGGATAGTTTAAATATTATAGGAATTTAAAGGTTAGTTGAATCTCAGCTGTGAACCCTTCTGGTCCTCGTGCCTACTAAAAATGACAGGTGCTTAAGTTGATCTGTTCAGCATTTCTACTTTCTAGATGAATTTTGGAGTTAGCATTTTGGTAGGATAGCATCCATTTTGTCTACGTTGTGATTGAGTTTCACATAGTATTCTTATAGAACACTTCAATCTGTCTGGACTCAGTGTTTTGTTGTGATTTTTTCTTCTTTCTCTTTTCTCAGTCCTAATTGTGTCTATAATTGTTTTCTCTGTTTTCTTCTTCATCAGGCTCACAAAGGACTTTTCAATGAACTGGCATTTGAATTTTCTCCCCTACTTTTTAAAATTTGTTCCTTTGTTTGTTTTTAATTCTTGATCATATCCATGTTAAGTCCTTCATTTTAGGTCTGTTTAATTATTTTGTTGTTCTTTCTGTAATTTCTTAAGATGAGTTACTATATTTTTCAATTCATCTATCTTCTTACTGTTACTTTTTTTTTTTTTTTTTGAGACGGAGTCTCGCTCCGTCGCCCAGGCTGGAGTGCAGTGGCGCAATCTCGGCTCACTGCAAGCTCCGCCTCCCAGGTTCACGCCATTCTCCTGCCTCAGCCTCTCTGAGTAGCTGGGACTACAGGCGCCCGCCACCACGCCCGGCTAATTTTTTGTATTTTTAGTAGAGACGGGGTTTCACCATGGTCTCGATCTCCTGACCTCGTGATCAGCCCGCCTCGGCCTCCAAAAGTGCTGGGATTACAAGCGTGAGCCACCACGCCCAGCCTCTTACTGTTACTTTTTTATGAACTATGCCAACTTAAGAAAATTTATTACTCTTTCCCATTATAATTATTTTTGTCAGATCCTTCCTGCCTTATGGATCATTTCATTTTATATAATTGCTATATATTATATAGTATATGGAGATTTATACCTAATACATCTTAATCTTTATCCATTCGATGGCTCTCTTTTGTATTTTTATTTGTAATTTTTAAAATTTATTTTAATTTTTTGACTGAGTCATTGGTAGACATTCTTTTGTATTTTTAGACCTTCCATTCTACGTTATTAACAGTTATCGTCTTCTTCGCTGACACAATCAGATGTGTTTTCTCTCTATTGTTTGAAAACAACATAAAATACAATTTCCTCCCCAAGATTGACTTTCACCCATCAAAATGCCCGATTTCCTTTCCCATCCTCCCTCATGAGACGTAATATTTGGGACCTGTTTCTTCCTCCTCCCCACTTACCTCACAGCAAATCTTTGGTATTTTTTAGGGTGCTTCTCCCACTTTATTTTCTTCCAACTTAAAGTTCTAGTTATAACGCAGTGTTCTAGGCAGCATTTAGACTTTTTGGGGGTCCATGCTCTCCTTTTCAAGGGTGGGTTTGAACACATTCTTGGGCAATCTCTCCCTAGCCACCTGGGAAGGAAGATAGAGAGGCGCTTATTTCTCACCCTCGTTTCTTCTTCCTCACCCCTCCCTCCCTGTGGTCTCTGTTCTGGCTCATTACCCGTTTGCTGAGCTGTTCTTGAATGTTTCCTTCCAGGGGGCCGGGGTCTCTGCGTGGAGCACTCTCTGAATTAGTGCCAACTCTCGAAATCTTTCTTCTGCTCTGACAAGTGAATGACATCTTGCCTGAACACAGGAGTCTAGTGTATTGCAGTCCTTTTCTCTCAGTCATCGCTGGATGTTATGTTTCTTCTAGTTTCCTGTGTTGCCGATGATTCTATTTCTTTTTCCTTTGTAAGTGACTGGTTCCCCCTATACAAGAGTTCCTAAAGTTATATAGTTAAATAGAATTAGGAAATTTCATCGCAGTTAGAGTATTTTAAAAAGACACATGCCCAGTGAAATAGAGCTGCTGAAGATGACAAAGTGAATTTAAAAATAATAATAATAATAAAGAAGAAGATTTAAGTGGAGGTCAGAAGTATTGCTGCAGTTAAAAAAAAAAAAAAAAAAAGAAGAAAGCATGGGCCGAGCGCGGTGGTTCACGCCTGTAATCCCAGCACTTTGGGAGGCTGAGGCGGGTGGATCATGAGGTCAGGAGATCGAGACCATCCTGGCTAACACTGTGAAACCCCGTCTCTACTAAAAATACAAAAAAATTAGCCGGGCGTGGTGGCGGGCGCCTGTAGTCCCAGCTACTCAGGAGGCTGAGGCAGGAGAATGGCGTGAACCTGGGAGGCGGAGCTTGCAGTGAGCCGAGATCACGCCACTGCACTCCAGCCTGGGCGACACAGCAAAACTCCATCTCAAAAAAATAAAATAATAAAATAAAATAAAATAAAATAAAAGCATGCTTCTCAATGAAGTAAACAACACATTTTGTAGTTAAATTAAAAGAGAAAGTGTCACCATTGAGACTCAAATTAGTGGCCTACAATAAAAGTGTAAATTATATTTCAAAGTACACATTAAAAGGATAAGAAGATGACAATTATGAATATAGACATGAAAGTTTAATATGCAAATAAAAATATTTCATATGGAGAAAAAGATTGATAAGATCAAGATAAAATCCGAGCAAATCATAGAAAATTATTTGGACAAGCTGAAGAGAGACCTGAGCCTGAGTGGGTTTGCTCTATTCCAGGATAGACTGATGAGAAAAACACATACCATTTTGCACGTGTCTTATTGCACCATCATATTGCAATGACATTTCTGAATCTTGATAATCTATTATTTTTCTTCTTCAATACATTGGGATTCAGGTAATGTTGTGAAATTACTACATAGGTGAGGGGAGATAAAGTGGTCTCTTACTCTGGGTGGTATAAAAATAGTAAAGTCTCCCCTACAGACACACATTTCCTTTTACCCTCTTGGCATCAGAGGCAAGAAGGATGCATCCCATGTATTCAGCCACTTCTAGGCTTCCTGGACATTTGAGAGAGTCAGGCCATTCAAAGTAGGCAAATGTTGCAATGTTGACCTTCACCTGGTGTCCTCACAGACTGTTGTGGAATAGGCTTGCCTTAAGATTCCCCACTTTCTGGTCCTGGACCAAAAAAACCCTGTGGCTAATATCTAGTCCTCTTACAGCTCACAAGACAGTAAGTCCTGTGGGAATTCGCTCCATAGCAATTTCAGCAGTTACTAGCATCAGAATTGCCCTTTGGTCCCAGACGTGTGAGTCAAGAGGCACAGATTAAAGTTGCAAATAAGGAGAAAAGAGAAACATTCAGATCTGCACTGCGAAGTTTGTTTTAATCATTCGGAAATACCTTTGGAGCAATCTCTATCACACTCAGAATACAAATAGCAGCAATAACTACTAATTAGTATTAATGCTTTAAGGTTTACAAAACACATTTGATCTTTGAAGTTACCCTGTGTTATGGGTGTTATTGTGAGAAAACAAGTTCAAAGTAGTTTAGTGCAGTGCCTATGTGTACAAGTTGGCAAAAAACAACAACAAAACTAAGGCTTTGTCTCTCCAAGTCCAATGATTTTTGCATAATCATTTTAACCAGCAAGAGGAGGTCAAAGCTAGTTTCAGCCTATTGATTTTAGTCTAAGTGTATAATAAAGTAGTAAGGTGTATGATAAAGCAAACAACTCCCAACATCAAGATGAATAAGGTTCTTGCAGATATTCTGGCTAAGGAGGAGTTATTTTCTTGAATCCAATACAGTGTTATCTTTCTAAAGCCAAGGACAGTACCATTTTTGCTTTCTTGTTTTTGTTTGTGTTTATCCGTTTATTAAATGTAGTGAGTGAGTGTGATTAATACATCCATCAATATGTGCATACAGAGAAATCCACATATTACTGATGTACAACTTATAAATTTCCCTAACTGAATACAGCTATGTAACTACCACCCAGGTCAAGCAACATAACATCACTCACATCTGAGACGGCCCCTCAGGCTCCTTCACAATCTTTGCCTCCCCTGACAAAGACAACTATGACCCCGACTTCCAACAGTTTAGAAGACTTTTGCAAGGACAGTCTTACTTGCCATTCTACACACATCATGTAACACAGAATATCTGCTGTGTTTGATAAATATCTGTTGGATGTGTGAATGAATGAATGCATCAGTGAGTAACTGAGTGAGTCAGTGATTAAATGAAGAGACCCTTAGAAGATGAAGTGTTACCAAATATGGCTTTGGAGGCAGAGTTTGAAGTGAGGTTCTGAGCTTAGCTGGTTGTTTAATTTGAGGCAAGTTATTTAACCTCATTGAGACTCAGGTTACTTATCTATAAATAGAAACAGCAGTGTCTATCCCATAGGACTGTTTGTCATAAGCCTAAGGTTAATGTATATAGAACCAGTGCCTGGCACCTGTAGGCTATTACTGATACGTAATAATTGTTATTACAAGAGAGGGATCCCGCTATCTGCATTTGGTGCATGAATAACCTCCTTACCCTGATCTTTTCTGTTTTAAATAGCTTTCAAATCCTTTCAGAAATGATACAATTTTAATACAGTGGAAAATGTGTAACCATACCCAGCATATCCTAGCAAAAATAAAAACAGTCATGTACCTCATAAATATATACCTACTATCTACCCATAAAAATAAAAATTAAAAAAACACACACAAATAAACAACAAATGCAAAAGAAACAAACAGAAAATATTTGGCGGGTAATGCAACTGGTTGGTGTCCTGGAGTAAGTTTAGGTGGAGATCTGGTTTTCTGTTCCTTTGCCTGCAGTGCCTGCTGGTGATAGTATGTTCTCAGATTTCTGACACTCCAGGTTTGAATTATTCCTGGTGGTGGTGGCTCACCAGCCAAGCCTGGTTGGATTTAAGCTGGAATAGATCAATCAAATTCCCACTCTACACCTCGGGTGTTCGAGTCCCACAATAACCAAACCTCATGTGATCTCCACCCCTACAGCCCATATTCTTCACCTCTATTTAATGCCATCATCACCTCTTCATAAAACTCCCTCTTTCTGGCCACCACCCCCAACCTCATTGCTTCCTCCGTCTGTGGCTTAGATGGTGATGCTGAGACGTCCATAACAAATGGGCACAGTGCCTTCACACTGCTCTTTCTGAAATGCCATGTGCAGCCCCTTGATCTTTGAATTGGTATTACTTTCATCTAGCTTTCCAGTTAAGAAGAGTGGCAATTCATTTCATACGTAAGAAGAAAGATTGGGCTTTAAAATGGTTTGTTTTCTGTAGATCTAGTCAAATATCTGTTTAGAATATAAACACTTACGGAAGAAGTCATATTCACATTAGTTAAGTTGCTTAATTTCTCTTACTAACTGGTTATTTCTACTGTAACTGTAAGATGGAGACAGTCTGGATTGGGTTCTCTAGAGAGCAGTTACGGAAATGCACATATGGAAGCTGAGTGGACAGAGTCCCGTTAAAGTGAAGGCCCTAGAACCGCTCCTTAGCGAGAATTGCCAACGTACTTAGAAGGGCTTTTTAGTATTTCCATGATCGATCTACATAAAAAATAAAACTGCAAAACACGAAGGACTACCCACGAATGTGGACCGAGAAGTTTGTAGGGAGTCTGCTATGTTGGAAGAGTAATTTTCCTATTAGTAACAATGGTAATGCTACTATTATTTGGTTGCTATGGTTTCTTTCATTGTTATTATTCATGATAATAAGAACATTAATTTGTTTAGTGTCTGTTGAACTTTGTGAGGTGAAAGACCATCTCTGTCTTTTTGTACCCTATCCTCAGCACTTAATATCTAGCACAAGCTAGGGTCTCATGCGACTCAATGACTGAATAAATGAAAGACAGATACACTGTGCCCAATACTTTGCTGTGTTATCTTCTTTAACTTGAAGCAACTCTAGCAAATAGCAAGCATTATCTCCATCTTACAGATTTTTAAAACTGAGTAGCAGAGATGTTAAACAATTTCTCAAAGCCATAGCACCTATGTGTTTCCATCCTCGTCAGTCCGATTCCAAGAAAGTCTAAACAGCACTTACCACTGCTCTGTAATAGTTCAGGTTTACAAGGTGGAAGCCTCTTTTAGACCACTGGAAACCCCTATATTATCCTGTCACACTTCCCACCTCCCACTCTATTATTTTCTTTTCTTTTTTTTAATTTTATTATTATTATACTTTAAGTTTTACGGTATATGTGCACAACGTGCAGGTTTGTTACATATGTATACATGTACCATGTTGGTGTGCTGCACCCATTAACTCATCATTTAGCATTAGGTATATCTCCTAATGCTATCCCTCCCCTCTCCCCCCACCCCACAACAGTCCCCGGTGTGTGATGTTCCCCTTCCTGTGTCCTTGTGTTCTCATTGTTCAATTCCCACCTATGAGTGAGAACATGCAGTGTTTGGTTTTTTGTCCTTGCGATAGTTTGCTGAGAATGATGGTTTCCAGTTTCATCCATGTCCTTACAAAGGACATGAACTCATCATTTTTTATGGCTGCATAGTATTCCATGGTGTATATGTGCCACATTTTCTTAATCCAGCCTATCGTTGTTGGACATTTGGGTTGGTTCCAAGTCTTTGCTATTGTGAATAGTGCCGCAATAAACATACGTGTGCATGTGTCTTTATAGCAGCATGATTTATAATCCTTTGGGTACATACCCAGTAATGGGGATCGGCATGCTAGGAAGAGGTCCTGGCAGAAGTTTCTGGA
This sequence comes from Symphalangus syndactylus, assembly GCF_028878055.3. Taxonomy (NCBI): domain Eukaryota; kingdom Metazoa; phylum Chordata; class Mammalia; order Primates; family Hylobatidae; genus Symphalangus; species Symphalangus syndactylus. The sequence continues at coordinate 148,832,316 of NC_072425.2, forward strand.
AGCAAAGGTGGAAAGTGTTGAGGCCTGTGCATGGGTCTGAGCATCAGCATACGGGCTGAGGGCCAACTCTACCTTCCAGCTGCTGTGCTGGGCTCTGCTTCAGGTCATTTCTATACCAGAGAAAGGTAGACTGGAAGGTTCCCACCATGGAACCACAAGAATGACTAGAGTGCTGGAGGGATTGACTGGTGAGATAAGATTAAAAAACCTCAATATTTATCATTTTTCTAAGCCGAGACTGTGGGACAGATGGGATAACCAGTGACAAATATTTGCTAGGTGTAATCACTTCAGACTACTGAACTCGTGGACGGCTCTCCAGGCAACGACATGCTGCTTGTCAGAAGGGAATGAAGGGGGTTGGGAAGGTGTGGAGTGCCACTGTGTTTGCTGATCCTCCCTGACACCACCTCTGTTTGTAGGGCCTGTCTCGCACCTCTGGCTTGGGAGGGTAGATCATCTCTGCACCTCTCCTGTGAGCAGTCAAAATGGTGTTTTGAGTACAAGCCAATCACCAGGATAAACATTTTGTAATGACCCAACTTAAGGCAATGGAAGAAAGGGACAAATCCTTCAACTCAGTGATCTTCATAGTAATTGATTTGCAATAGCCATTAGCCTAAAACTCACCTTCCATCTTCATGCTCCGTGGTTTCTGTGTAAGTAAATGCTATAACATGAGGAGATTGCCTTTACTCCCCACCCGTCGTTTACTACTTTGTTCCTTGGGAGTTAGCCTAAGAGAGAAAGAATTTTACTCCTTGCTACTTTTTACCTATTCATTCACTGAGTTCTACAAGTGCTTGAATAAAAAATGGCAATAGACTGACACAAAATAAGTGCTGGATGAGTGTTGAGTGAATGAATGAATGAGTAGTGCATATGCCCACAAAATTGTACCTTTTAGAAGTCATTTTTAAGACACAGTGCCCTAGAATGCATGACATCTAAAAGCAGAGATAGCTTGTGTAGGATTTAGAACAATGGTGAGCTCCACATACCATGTGAAAAGCATTCATGTACTTTGGAAACCCCTACCTAGATTATGCTACATTAAAGAAAAAGCCCAGTGCAGAAAGCTGCCATAGGTAACGGCCTCTACAGATAATATATGATGGCCACCCTTGTCACTGCAGGGAGTGTTGGGGAACCAAGGCTTTGGAGTTAGGGGAACCTGAACCTGCGTGTCAGTGCCTTCCCTCACTGGAGGGTCAGCCTTGGGCAAGCTACAGAAGTGCTCAGCCGTGCTCCTTCCTGGACCCTGTAGCCAAAGGGGGAAAAAAACAGCATTAGTGATGTGATATTTATTTAAACTGTTCACATCTTGTTTATTCTTGCCTTTTTCATTGAAAGTATTGTATTAAAGTATGCATCTCAATTGCTGAGTTTTTTGTCGCCCCCTTAAATTTCACTCCAGTGGTGAAGGCTTACTCACAGCAGCCTAATCCCAGCTCTCTCGTATCTCTTCTTCTTCATTTGAAAAATAGGATAATGATTTCTTCCTTATAGAGTTGTTGCTAGGATTTAATGAGAGAATGCAGTGCCCAGGCACTCCTAATATATGCTTAATAAGTGGGAGATATTATTGTTATGAGCTATTTACTTAGCATCGCTTAAAAAGGGAATAGGGATATTTTAGAACTGTCCTTAAATACACTATTGCTATAAAGTCAAATGCTTGATATGCAGCTTGTGGAAATGATACCTGGTTGCCTCCAAGCTGCCCTTTATTGCTCTTGTTTATTAGTCTGTCTCATAGCCAGACACTGCTGTGTCAGGATACAGCATGACGTTTGCATAATGGCAGTCCCCGCGAGAACCCTGGTCCCACAGAGGCATGGGAGACCCTTGTAGGAGCTTGATTCCCATCTAGGCCAGTACAGTGCCAGTGCCCATAAGCTCAGCGTGAACAGCAGATATTTATGGTATTTTCTCTCTGTGCTGGGCATTGCGTGAGGTGGTGGCAGTGTAGTGGTTCAGGTCATGTTACTGCCTTGCAGGAGCAGTTGACTGGGGTGGGGGAGTGGGAGCACGGAACTCTCAGAGCGATGGAATGCCTGCCCCATGGCAAGGATGCACAGGGTGCTCTTGAACCATAGAGACCGCCTGCCTTGTCTAGTGTGGAGGGATCATTTCCTTGGCGTAAGCGATGCCTGAGCTGCAGCATGGAAGTGGATAGGATATTCCAGATGGGGGGAAGGGAAAAAGGTATTTCAGATTGAAGAAGTCATGTGCAGGGGAAATCAGCTACCAGCCAGCATGTGTGTAGAGGTGTAATGATCAATGCCAAACAGGAAAGCATAACTCACACTAGTTATTTTCCCAGGGAAAATCTAGGGAACTGGCCACAGGAGATTGAAGGACTGGAAGGGCAAAATGAAATATTGAAGGCCTCCCGCAGCTGGGGAAACAAAGGAAGAGGTTAAGGTGGTCAGAAACTAGAACTCGTACCTGTGGAAGAGGCCCTGCACAGGTGCGGCCCAGCCCTGTCAGGAGTACAGGCTGCTGCCTGCCTGGCTGTGCTCATGTCTCAGGAGCACGCAGGAGGCAGGAGGGTCATGCGGAGCTGGGAGTTGGGCCTCTGCAGAGGGGCATTGCTGCTGCTGCTGCTTCGTATGATGGTGAATAGTAGGTGTTGAAGGAAGATGGAAGCAGAACCCACTTCCCCTGGAACTAGTGGCTGCTGCTAGTATAAGGGCCTTTGCAGGGAAAATGCCACAGGAACCGCAGGCCAACACAAAGGGACAAGTGCCTGTCCCCTTTTCTGCCTTCTACCCTTCTTAGTGACCCCTTCTGAGGAGCCAACAGGAAACCAGTTGACAAAGAAGAAATGGAGTGTGTACAGTCCCAGCCTCAATATCGCAAGGCAGCATAGAGAGGGTGCATCTGGAGCCGAGAGACACAGGAGCTTATCAGGAATGTGGGATGGCCTCAGCATCAGCACATGCGCAAGGGGAGAGGCTGGAGCTGGCACAGGGTAGGGCCCTGGGGAGGACAACACAGTAATAGCAGTTCCCTGTCATGTACCGATGACGGCAATGCCTGATCTATCAGGAGGATGCTTCCTTGTCTTCCTTCCTTCTAGAAAGAGTGGCATTAACAAGTCAGTGTGGGAATTGCTTTTATTACACTTACAAATAGTCAAAAGTGGTCCTGAGCAATTCATTGAAAATATTTAGCTAATGATTAAATAGAAATATCTATCTTCCTTTTGTTTTCTCTTAGTAAAGCACTTAATTGTTTAAAGACTAAAGGAAATATTAACACTTAGAAGGCTCTAATAATGTAATTCTAATTAAATGCTTTTTAGCACAAAAAAGATTTTGACTAACGTGCTTAGTAAGTAATGGTTTTCCTGAGTAATCTTTACAGCAAGTAAATGACTTGAGATCATTTATTAGAAACTAGTGAGGTATGTTTTTCGTTGCTTTTTCCTTGTGGGTTTTCAAGGGTGAGTAAAAGGACATCGATAAAACAGTGAAAGGCAGATTGACAACTATCTCTGCTCCACATCTCCATCCACACGTTGTTATAGAACATTTGCTCTAGGTGGGACTCTGTAAGGGAGGGCATGATGCAGCAAGCCCTGAAAAAAGACCTGGCTCCTGCCCTCTAGGAATTGATCATGGAAATGAAAACACTAGGTGGACAAAGAGCATTTGAGTATGACTGTGGCAACACATTTGTTTATTCCGGATAGAATCGAAGGAAATAGGAGACAAATGGGACCTGTGCAAAGATATGCCTTTTCCTCTAGTTGATGACCCACTCTGGGAGTTGTTACTTACTTTTATGTTCTTTTGCTGATGAAGGCAAGAATCCCTCAAATATTGAAAAGTAATAACACAAAGTATGGTAATGCTAATGTGTATAAATCAATAATGCATTTTAGAACAATTACTAATGTAACTCCCAGGTGTCTTTTCTCACAGATGGATTTTTATATTCGCTGGAAAATAACAATTACTTTAGTATGTATCACTAATTAAAAACTGTTGAATAATTTCCAACAGATATTAAGTAATTATTGGCAATTCCGTGTGAGCACCAGTAAATAATAATCTCACCTTGTATCATATAATTAAAACTACAATGGCCCCCTCCACAAATTTTAAGCAGTCATAAATAATTCCAATTGTGCACAAGTAGCAGCCACGCATTCAACTCGGTTTTGTTTGTAATTTAAAATGACATTTTTCATTTGATGGCTGATTTATGAAATTAAAAAAAAATCAATTTGCCTTTCATAATGGTCTAATGCCCTTTGGGGATATACCAGATGTTCGACTGCCCAAGGTTGGCAGCTGGGCAGAAAAAAAATTAGCCAAGCATATTGATACAAGACCTAAACAAGAAAAGGGTAGTAATAATGGGTGTCAGGGTAAAATAAATTGACGGTTTGCTGTAGCGTGGTCCTTGTGATCTCCATCTTGATGACGTGTGTGGGTGTATGGACTGCCATCTGCAGGCTCCCCTGGGCACCTATCTGCTCCTCTTTCCAGTTGCCATTGTTATCACGGACATAGCCAAGAACTGGCACAGTGCTGCAGTTATTTTTTTCTTCTCCTGCAAGGGAACAACATCTAGGAAAGAGGGAAGATGGAGACTCCTCCAAATGCCTTATGCATCTGTCCTCCCGTGGCCTCGCTTCCCCCAGAAGAAGGACATGGAAGCAGAGGTGGCAAAGATGAGGAGTCTAAAGCCTGACTACAAAGCAATTCAGTTGTTTCACTGATCTATCTAACAAATATTTATTGGGCATTTACTATATGCCATGTACTGTGGTTGGTGCTGATTTTAAGGTTTCCTGACTTTTAAAAGGAGGCGCAATAAACTTTCTTTATTCCTTCACCTCAAACTATTTAAGACGTATTGATTTGTATCCATAAAACAGTATGTGGCCATTGTCCATTTCTACTAAGGTATGAATATCAGCTAATATATAGACAGAACATCTGCAACTCTATTGATTCAGAGATATCGTTCTGGGTCATTTAAGATGTCTGCAACCTCCTTCCCTGTAGATGGATAATAACCATCTGTACTGGCACCTGCCTTGGGTTATTTAGGTGCTTTCAGGAAGCAGATGGTAACGCCCAGTGAACTTCTAACTGCTTGTTCAGTGATATCTCCCCTATTCGATTGGTATGGTCTATGACAGGAGAGTCCATGTCCGTATTAATTAACAATGCATTTCCAGCAATTAGCTCAGTGTAAATATTTGTTCAATTAATTGTTGATTAAAATTCCAAAACAGAAAAAAGGGCAGACAGCAAATTTGCCAGCAACTCTTTTAGTAAAGCACTTTCTTGTTTAATTGTTAACTTTTTTGTTTAGTAAAGGACTTCATTGTTTATAACTAATATCTCTCACTGTTTATAATCAAGAGTATACATCTTCAAAGACAAATATGGCCATACATACTATATCCCACCCTACCCCACTCTAATTAGGCTCATCCTATATGATCCATCCTTAGAGTGTGTGCTTCAAACCATCCCATGCTAATGCACAGAGTCAGCCTGGAGTGTAATCCTCTGCACAGAATTCTTGGATGTCTAGCTCCTGGGACACATCAGGAAGTGCTCTTTTTTGAGCTAATGGGCATCTTCACTCATTGAATCAAGAAGGCATATTGCAGGTGTACAAACAAATCAAAAAGGATTTTATTTATTTATTCTATATCCTCAGGTAATGTGGGGCCATATGTAGGGTAGGATTCATGAAGAGGTCTAGGCTGGGAAAGAGGGGAGGCAATTCAAGGCCCCTGAAGATCACAGGGAAACTAGAAGGCTTTGGGTTTGGAGCCAGCCAAATACATCCTGGCTCAGTGGAGAGTTGATTTCTATCTGTCAACCAGAATTGAGGAGGCAGGTTCTGGAGCTTTAAATCCAATGATAGCTGATCCAAACAGTAATGTCAAGTAGACTGTCTTCCCCAGGAGGGGTGGGGACAGGAGAGGACCTATAAGAAGGGAGCAACATGAGAAATAGAAGATCAGTATGTCTGACTTGGTGTGCCCTCAACTAGAGTCCTAGTGGCCTGCAGTAAACTATGGCAGCAGCCCAGGGTGATGGAAGGCATCTGGAGTTGGGTGTCAGGATGATTTTAGTTTGTATCCTAGTCCACCTGTCCCCATATACAAGAACTTACCTAATTTTTCTAACTTTGATGAAACTCCTTGCCTTTATTTGAAAACGGGGAAACAGTAGACATCCCTAAAATTATTGGAGGATGTGATGAGATGATGGACAGAAAGCACCTGGTGTGGTTTTCAGCACACTCTAGATCCTCAGTCAATCTCAGATCCCCACACATTCTGCCAAGCCAGCGGAATGGGTGATGCTGAAGGAATTGAAGCTCTCTCTAAAGTACAGGTACTTACAAAACAAACAGATTTTCAAACACAAAGGGTTTATGACTTTTGGAATCTGAGAACAGGGTTTAAAGAAGTAATTACAATCCCCATTGTCTCATCTGGTAGAACTTACCTAAACAAGTGGAGTTACCCATTTTACTGAAAACAAACCAAGCAGGCTAAACGGTTTTACTTCTATTTTGCCCATCATTCTGTGTTTGTGACAGGAGACTGTGCTTTAGAGCTGTGAGCTTCACCTTCTGTCCCTTCCTGGCCCCAAGGCTCTCCATGGGAATTGTGAAACACAGAACCACAGGTGTCTCCAAAGGAAGCAACAGATCTTTTCTTCTCTCTGCAAAAGATTCATATAGGCTAAAGAAATTGCATGAATACATTTCGCTTTGTTTAAATAACACTTGGTTTTGCTGCTTTTAATCATTGGTTCCCCTGAGCCTGGCATGCTTTCTGCAGCACACACGGGCTGCATACCTAACAGATATTTTGAATACAACAGCTTGACTCCCCTGCTGCTTGGATGATAGCAATTGGCTAGGTGTTCCATCCTCTTCCTTCTCGCCTGCTCTATGGTTGCAAGGAGATTTCAAGTGCAATTTGGCCTTGCACATCAAACAGCAATTTTCCTGCAGACATCACAACCTCCAAAAACTCTACCCTAATCAAATCTATCAAGCCCAATTTAGGGGTGAGCTTGTGTCTGTTTATCAAGGAAATGGAGTTGAAATTGCCCCCTTTAATGGAATCACAGCTGCCCACCATAATCTTTCACATGGATGTTTGAATTAATAGTAGGACGTGGCCCGTGCTCTCCAACCTTGGAATTTGATTCCAGTTATAGGAAATTGCTATAATTTCTGTTCTGGGACTCTCAGAGATGTTGGGGCATTTGGGGCTGGGGTTAGAATTAATGTGTCAGAGGAATTTAAGAATTCAGAAGTGGTTGGGGGAAGATTAGCACTTTTACACAACACCCAGTGGGTCACCTCTGCATCAAATCAAACCTGCTGTGACCCATGTGAACTACTTTTACCAAGTCAAGGAGAAAGAGCAGAGGAGTGTTTTTTTTCTGAAGTTCAAATTCTAAGTGAGAACGCAGCAGATATGGATAGAATGTTATTTGTCCTTCCGAAGTGTAGGGCAGCTCACTTGAATCAATTGTGTGTTTGGAGTTGCCATACTGGGTGGCCAGCAGCCCAGCTGCGATGTCTAGGTCATCCCTGAGCCAGGGAGAAAGCCGGTAGCCAGTCCTGGGGCCCACTCATTCACTCCTATTGTTACCTTGGGACATTGTATTTCCCCCGCGGAAGCCTCAGTATCCCCTTAGAGGTTGTGTTCCGCTCAGCTTGGAGACAGAGCCTGTGGCAGTTTCACCATAGCACAGGGTCATTTCACCTTTTAAAATGGCCTTACCAAAGGACATTCATTTCCTCTTTCAAGCACCTTAGCACCTTTTGTTTATATCTTGCTATGTAGACCCCTTTTTCTCTTGCACATTTTTGTGTTTGTATCCTGTGTCATCCTCGTGCTACAGAAGGGAGGTAAACCATTCCTAATGCAATATTGTAAATGAGGAAAGCACAGCTAGATGACCTTTTCAATTAATGGTGGCACGGGAACCAGGCCACCTTGCACAAACCCATGCTCTTCCCATAACACGTTCTGATGTCCTGAACCTTTTTCTCAATCTCCTTGATCAGAATGTGAGCTGGGCACATCTCTCCTGAGGCAGCGTCCATGACCCCAGCCCTGTGCCGCCCACACAGGCCTGGTTACCTCTGACCTCTCAAGGAATTTTCTCCTCATCTTACCCTCCTCTCAAGAATTCATTCTGATAGAGGGTATTTCAGGGAGACATGCCTTGTATAATTTTTTTAAGTGCAGTATAATAAAAAAAATTAAAATCCTAAAAAAACTAATTCTGAGCATTACAATACATAGGTAAGAGAGAGTCTCTTTCCCTGAAATACACCTGAAGTTTTCCATCTTTCAATTGAAATAAAAGACTCCTAAATTAGAGAATCATAGACATTTAATACATGTGGGGAGAGAACCTATTCATTTTCTTCAAGAGTGGCGAATGCCTCTCACAAAATTCTCCCATTTAGAATTAATTCAGCTTTTCTCTTGGATTGCTTTCTTGTTTCCTTTCCTCCTGCATTGTCGTGCCTCCTTTCATTTTACTTGGGCCATTTGCATGAAAACAGCATTTCAGCTACTTGGGGTTTTATCTGCTGCCATTTACTCTCCCTCAGAATTCATAATTCCCTGCTATCGCCTCCAACTCTGCACCCACCACGCTTGGGAGGCCTTCAGGTAGGAGCGCACACGCCACCCATCCCCATGAGCAGCACCCTCTGCGGGAGCCTGGAGGCCTGGCTGTCTCCAGAGCAGCCTTGCTGGGACAAAAGGATTGCCGGGGAAGTGATGGGTGGGGGCTTAGAGCCGTGAGGATGAGTGGCCAAGCTCTCTCCCTGTGCCATCAGCAGCTCTGCCCTTGTCTGTTATCAATGGTCGGTATGTGTGGGGAGTGCAGAAAGCTGTGGCTCCTTTCTCGTGCAAACAGAGTGCTGTGCTAACCTTCCTCACTGCACTCCGTATAGCTAACAAATAGAGCCTGAGAAACTGTGAAAAGAAAGCGAGAAACAAAAACTCAGTGTTATTTTCCCCCACTTTATACAATTGCCTCAGATTATCGATTGAGCTTTATCCATTATGCTGTGCAACAGCCTTTGCTGCTGTTGAGAATTGTGAAAGGGTGCCTATTACTCAGGAGAGAGCCTGATGGGTTGTGGATGTGCTTGTGAGCAGACAGATGCAGCCCAGCTCCAGATTGTGGAGTACTGAAAGGACTATAGACATCAGCAAATAATTCTAGCACATCATTTACCTGGCACCCTCCATTTCCAGACACTTCACAGAGCTGTGAGGTAGCAAATACAGGACATTTGAATGAGATTTTCCCCTATGGCAGGACGTCATCCTCATTCAATTTGTGGGGTGTTTTGTTCCTTTCACTGACAAACATAATTGAGAGGGGACATTATACACAGAGTTTCCTGGCATCTCCATGCTTCTTCATCTTTTGCCACCTATTCCTTCCCAGAAAACTCCTCTCTTGAAGTTTATCACTAACATATTTTGGGAGTGGGTTTTTTTTTTTTTTTTTTTTTTTCAGAGTCTTGCTCTGTCACCAGGCTGGAGTGCTGGAGTCCAGTGGTGCAATCTTGGCTCACAGCAAGCTCTACCTCCTGGGTTCAAGCAATTCTCCTGCCTCAGCCTCCCGAGTAGCTGGGACTACAGGTGTACACCACCACACCCAGATAATCTTTGTATTTTTAAGTAGAAACAGGGTTTCCCTATGTTAGTGAGGCTAGTCTCGAACTCCTGACCTCAAGCAATCCGCCCGCATCGGCCTCCCAAAGTGCTGGGATTACAGGTGTGAGCCACTGTGCCTGGCCATCACTGACTTATTAATTATCAAATAAACTGGCTGAATCTCAAGCCAACCTACTTGTTTCTGCAGCACTTGCTCCCAGCCACCAGCTGCTCCTCTCTGTGAAATCCACCTTCCTGGCCCTCCAGATTTTGACCTTCCTGCCTCCCCCGACCCTGGCTGCCTGGCCTCTGCCCCTTGCAGGCTCCTCCGCCTTGTCTGCCTCCTGAGGGAAAGCATTCTCTAGCGTTTTGTCCTCAACCTTTCTCTTGTCCTTTCTTTTCTTTTTATACATTCTTTTCCTTGGTGTTCTCTTCACCTCCCACTGTCCAATTATCACCTCTGTGGGAATGATGCCTAAATCTGTTTCCAGCCTTGACTATTTATCCAAAAATCTCATCTTGCATCTATAATTGCCTTCACAGTATTACCAGCTCTGTCTTCCTTGCCCTGACATAAAATCTGTCTCTCAGGCCTGCTGATCTGTTGATTTTAACTTTGCTATTTCGTATCACTCCTTTTCGTCTCCACCACCTGCATCCTAGTTTGGTATTTTATTACTTCTCACTCAAACTAGCAGAACAAACAATTAGTTAATCACTCTCCCTTCCGTCTCTTGCCCTACACACCTCTGCTAGATTAATCTTCCCAAAGCACAACTCTGACCCTCACACTTTCTAATAAAAAGCCATTAATGATACCCTTATTTTTGCCAGGAAAGTTAAGTCCAGCTTATTTATTGAGGCATGGGTGAGGGGGTCAGGCCACACTCGTAAGTGTGACGTCTGCTGTTTCCTGTGCCTACTCTGATCTGTCTCAAGCCCTCACCTTCTTATTCTTCGCATGCACCCAGCTTTCATGCCATAAAAGGCAAGAGTAGTTTCCTGAACATCCACACGCAGTGAGACCTCTGGATTTGATCCTGCCATCCCCTCTGCCTTGGTCAGCATTCCTTTTCCCATCCCGTCCACCTCACCACCTCCTTGCTCATCTAACACAGTCTTTATCATCTTTCGAAACTCACAGCAAGGGTTATATCCTCTGCAACGTCCTCTCTCAGCCAACCTGACAGTATCAGCCATTCCCTTCCTTCTACCCCCAGGCTGCCTGCTATGTCTCTATTGCTGTGGTTTGCATGTGTCCTCCAAAATTCATGTGTTGAAGCTTAATTCCCACTGTGCTGGTGTCAGGAAAGGGGACCTTTTGGGAAGTGATTAAGTCATGAAAGATCTACCCTCATGAGTAGGTTAGTGCCTTGTCAAAGGGCTGGAGGGAAGTAGCCATGAATCTTTTTCGCCCCTTCGGACCCTCCTGCCATGGGAAGACACAGCGTTCCTTCCTTCTGGATGATACAGCCACGTGTGCTCTCTTAGAAGGGATGACATCAGGCACTAAACCTGCTGGCCTCTGGATGTTGCACCCCAGCCTCCAAAACTGTGAGAAATAAATGTCTGATTTTTATAAATTAATCACTCTCAGGTATTTTGTTAAAGAAGTACAAATAGATGAAACATTCATGTTATAATATATGCTTCTATAAAGTAGAGGCCATCCTCACCATCTTCATCACTGTAGCCCCAGCACCTAACATGGAATAAGCATGAAATCAGGGCCAGCCTCACCTTCCAACCCAACAGAAATTCTTGTCTTTACATGAGCATGTACTATGCCTCCTTCTGTCTTTGCTTTTGCTCTGGTACTTCCTTCCCACAGAAATTTCCTCTCTATTATGGATTCACCAGAATTCTACCCATCCTAAACAAAGCTCAGCGTACATATCTTTTCCCACAAGAAGACTTCTTTGATCTCTTCTCATTCATCCTACATGCATGTGTGATATGTGTGTGTGTAGGTGTGTGAACTCCCAAACATGAAAATAGTATGATTTACCGTTATCAGATTATATTAGAATTTGGATTCAGATAATTAAAGCTTTATTCCTTAATTTAAAAAAAGTTTGCCCTACTCTAATAATAAAACTCACCTTGCAGGGGCAATAATACTAATTTCTAACAATAGAAAGATCTTATGATAGCACCTGGAATACAGCAAATGATCAATAATGTTAATTCATGTTCTTCTTTAAGAGACTTAACATTTTATGACTTCAGCATATTCATACACTTCTTTATTGTCAATAATAGAACAAAACTCCCAGTGGAAGAACAATATCTTATTCACATTTCTCTTGCCAGCAGTGAATATCAGAGATTCTTATATACTTGTATTGCTTGGGATATTTATTAAATTTAACAGAGCAAATGGATTTAAAAAGCTTTATGCTTTAAAAAAGAATATAGTTTTCTTATTTTCACAAAATTAAACATGATGTTTATGGTCATGCCTATAAAATGTTGGACTTCACACTTTTCATAAGGAATATAACCACACGATAACATATTTTCTATGGGAAAATCAGATTTGACATCCATTGTTTCAATTTAGTGTTGTTAGCAGAAATTTTGTTCCTTTTCTCTGTTGTATCTTTATATAAGCATGAAAACATGAAACAGCATTGACTTGTCAACATTTTTTTAAAAGGTGGCCAATGAGGTAAATTAGATTACCTGCTAAATTCCATGCAGTAATTGAGTTTTTCTATAAGTCAAAGTGCAACATCTTTGAAGAAATTTGTTTTCCACTATGGGGCAAATTGTAAATAATTGTTTATACGCACTCAACTGCCATGACCCAGAATCTTTTTTTTTTTTTTTTTTTTTTTTTTGAGACGGAGTGTTGCTCTGTCACCCAGGCTGGAGTGCAGTGGCGCAATCTCGGCTCACTGCAAGCTCCGCCTCCTGGGTTCACGCCATTCTCCTGCCTCAGCCTCTCCGAGTAGCTGGGACTACAGGCACCCGCCACCACGCCCGGCTAATTTTTTGTATTTTTAGTAGAGACGGGGTTTCACCGTGGTCTCGATCTCCTGACCTCGTGATCCGCCCGCCTTGGCCTCCCAAAGTGCTGGGATTACAAGCGTGAGCCACCGCGCCCGGCCTCAGAATCTTAAAAATATCTAATAATCATAAAATTTGAAGCTCTCTGGACTTCAGTTTTTCTTTTGAAAAAATAAGTGTGGTTAATAACTGCCCAAAGTTGATATGAAAACTCATGTGAGCCTCTCAATTCCAGAGTTTGTCTTTGTTTCCACATCCCTGAAGCCTAGTAGAGTGTTTGGAAGAGAAAAAGTGCTCAACAATTATTTATTAAATATATAAAGATTACGAGAAAGATTGTTGAGGATGTTAAACTGTAATATAATACAACTTATGTTATCTGTATTACCCTCTCATTTTAGATGGGGTAATGAGGCCCAGAAAGGAGAAGGAATTTGCCCAGTGACACAGAGGAAGCTAGTGGCAGGGCAAGGAGTGGTTCCCGGGTTTTATGCTTCCAGGTCTCATGCTCTTCACACACATCACACCGTATTTCTCATGTCACAGATGACATACACTCTCTGATATTAGAAAAACCAGTCCAATTCAACTGATATTTATGGATTTATTATTAGGCTCCAGGCACGGTGCTAAGCACTGCAGGATTACAAGATGAGTTATACAGTCTCTGCTTTTAAGTTCACAAATTTACATGGAGGAGAAAACACATAAACCACTACCAAATAGTTATTAGGGTATAAATATTGCCATGGGGATATAAAGAAACTATTGGGAGCTCACAGTGAATGGAGTCATGATGCTGGATTACAGGAGGAGCAAAGTTAAAGGCTTTTCATGGGAAAAGTGTTTTAGGCTATTCTTTGGAAGAAACACAGGGCAGTCAAGCTAAGAAGAGAAGGAACAGTCCAGTCCAAGGAAAAGTACAGAGCACAAAGGCCCTGCCTCCCCCACGGCTGTGACTGAAAGGAGTTATAGTAGTAATTATGGAATAAAGGCTGAGAATATGAATTTACCCAGGTCATCAAGGGCCAGGAATACTACGCTTGGGAATTCAGACTTTATTTGATTGGGAACGGGAGCTTTTAAAGGTTATTTGAAGTCAGGCACTATCTTTTTTGGAAAACCATTCCAGCTGCAGTAGCATAAAAGTGGAGGGACTGGAGACAAGAAAAGCTACAAGGCCACTTCAAAATCTAGAAAGCTTTCTCCAAGTAGGGACGTAGTGCTAAGAACAGAAAGGATACAGCAAATAGGAGAAACATTATGGAGAAGAATTAGCAGTGTGGGCTCTGGATTCAGACTGGCTGTCCCTTTGTGCCTTTATGCAAGTTAATTATATTATTTGTGCTTGGTTTCATCATCAGCACAATGGGGCTGGAGCACCCACTCGCAGTATTGGAGGTGTGAAGTGCTAAAAGGGATGCCTGTCTCATAGAAAGATCTCAGCAAGTGTTCATGGTGATTGTTGAAACAAAGATGTTAACACAGAAGGCAAGTCTCACCAGAGCTGGCACCCACCACTGTCTTCAGTGCCTAGAAAAGTCTTTGGCACCTGTTAGGCATTAAATATTTTTTTATTGCTTTTGTCGTATCTTCTTTGTATTTTCTCCCTTTATACCCTTCAGACCTGATCATATATGAAGTTATTTGCATAACGACTATAACTGGCGTCTTCGGATAGTTTGCGTTGATATGGGAAAGATTATTAATGATATCATGATTTTCTCCAAAAGTGACTATCACTTTCAATGTGTTGGCAGAAGCCTTGGGAAACAAAATGTTCACGTGAAGGTGAACATTTTGGAGACATCCTTCCTTGAATTTGATTCACAAGATCAGTGAGGTAAGGTTCAGCGGTGATGATTCACAAGCCCAGGGCTCTGTCTTGGCTGGACAGGTGACTCACTGGGTCACGAGAGCTCTATGCTTTCTCTAGGACTCACTTTACTGATCTTTGAAATGGGATTTGTTATCTGACCCCTGTGAATGCTATGTTCGTGAATTGATACACGTTGATGGCTTAAGGGGAGGAAGGCAGTGGGCGGCTGATAAAACCCTCTGGTTTACAGAGTCTGCACGGGTTCCTAAGATAATCAGGAATTGACAGTCCAGTTATATCTCCAGGGACTGGGATTCTCTTTGTATTTGTTCGATCAGAATTCATTTTCCTTCATTAAAACATCATTATTGAAAAATATCCTTCCAGCCACCTTCAGCAAAGCATCTAAGATGGGCCACACACACTGCCTAGTATGATGTAAATAAGTGTAACCAAGACGTAGTCTCTGTGAACTTAAGAAAGGCATATCTGTAAAAAAATAAGTCCAATCAAAATTTAAAAGGCTCTCATAGAGATATATACAAGGTGCAAACAAAGGAAAATTAGCTGTGCTCAGTGGAGTGGGTGTTGGTCCAGGGAAGCGTCACAGAGGAGTGGTCATGAGCTGGATGTCTCAGGGTGAGTCACGTCACATGGGTTGTGGGGAGAGGAGTGCTCCTAGCTGTGGGAGAGGGCACGTGCAAAGCTTTGACAAGTCATCACTGAGAAGCAGCACAAATAGGAGGGGAAATATTCAAAATTAGTCTGGAAAGAGAGAAAGGAGTCAAGTACATAGAAGCATGCCTGTGCACACACACAAACACACCCAGAGGCTGGTGGGACAAAAGAAAAAGCTTATTGGGGTCAGAGAGACCTAGGCTAAAATCCCAGTTTCTTGATCATTTCATGTCTCAATTTTCTCATCAATAATAGAAGATACATCACACCTACCTAGAAATGCTAATGTGAATAGAAATGTAGCAGACTTTTTACGAACTGGAAAATAAAGGAATTAGTGGATATATAGCAATATGTGGATGTATCAGCATTAGCATTAGCTATATGCATAGACCATTCTGTATCTACAAGATGTGTGCAGAGAGAGATACTAATGGATGGACTGATTGATTGGTTTGGTGATAGATGCTGAACACTTAATTTGTTTAGTCCCTTCCAGGATTTCTACAAAAGTCTTTGAAAGAATAGTAAAATTATATGTATACCACGCAACAACAGTGCTGATGGGTCAGCCGGTAAGTAGCCATCCTCCCCACACTGCCAGATTTCTTGGGAGATCTTGGGCAGCTGATTAACACTGCCTGTGTCTGATTCACCTTTTCAAGTCATAGAGCTGCTGCTCTGCATCTAGACTTCCCTGTCCCAAGGGATTTGCTGGCATCAGTCCCTGGCCACGCCTCATGGAGCAGCTGATCACTGCTACGGGCCCCGGTGAGGCCACCCGTATAAGACCGGGGTACCAGGGAGCATGGGAGAGAATGACAAGCGGGTTTCACAGTTATGCCCAGCACTTCAAACTGTTTGAACACAGCTTTCTGGATTCCCGAGATATGTTCCTCTTCTCCCCACTTTTTTTGTCAGCTGCTATCTCAGTTTTGTTGCTGTGAAATCTCCTTTCTCCTTTCTGGAGAACTCTTCCTGATTTTGATCTGAGGCAGCTGTCGTCTGGTGACAACCAGCAATTTCTGCTAACGGCACCAATATAAATCCTCGGCTTCCCCCTCAGTTCTTGTCAAAGACGTGGGCCAGGGTGCCCAGTGAGACAGCAGCCCCTCTGTGCCCCGAAGGTAGGTGAGCTATTGGGCTCTGCCAGCTGTCCTTCGAAATCACCTACGAGATTTGTTTCCAAATTCCTGCCTTGACGTGGATGTATGTTTTGATAGAAGGTTAATGCATACGTGAATACACAACTTTTTGATTTATTGTCATTGTGAACTCATCACTCTTTCCTTTAAATTAAAACTCCCTCCAGATGGGGATCTGTGACACAGATTTATCGATCTGCAATAAAACCTCACTCATAATCTCTACAGCTGCCCATTCATCTTCCCGAGAAAGAGAGTTCATTACTCTGGATGTCCCAGGAATGAAAGCAAGAAGCTAACTTTCTCCTTTGTTCCACTCCTGTCCCTCCTCTGCTTAAGGCTTCTCTCCTCCTACCTTTCTCCTCCACGTCCTCCTCCCACGTCATGAGACCAGCTGAATCCCCCAAACACATTGACTCCTTGTCCCCTTATATTTCTTCTCACTCCCCTGTCACCCACCTCAAAGATTTCCTACAATTTTGTGGGCGCCCAGAGAGTGCTGTGACATTGAATCTGATTTGTGGCAGTATAGCAATAGCGTAGACCTCTGCTCTGCTCCTTCCAGATGCGTCTGCACCCCCCAATCTGGACAAACCACTGTGGACTCTGGTAGATGAATGAGATCATTAGAAACGGGAGACTCGAGCAGCCAGACTGATAGGAATGAGCACGAGCGGTAGGTGGGCAGGTACCAGGCCTGTGTCTGAACGGGTAAATATGGATAAAGAATTCTTAGTACTCTGCATTTTGCTGGGTCCAGAGAGCCCTCTGATTTATTGCTTAGGAGATATTCCGGCATGAGCACATGATCCAGGCTGCTTCCCCTGGTCAGCAGATGGTTTGGTCACTGTGCCAGGAAGCAGAAGTTGCTGCTATCTCAGACTCAACAGAAGGAAGGGCAAAAGGACTTTTAGAGGGATCAGATGGATTGCCTAGTCAGCTCAGTGGAGTATTGAGTCAGTGCTGGAATTGTCTTGGATTTCCCTACTGAAAAATAAAGCGCGGGCATCATCTAGTCTAGTGGATTTCTGTGGAGTGTCATGATACACTGGTGTGTTGCAGTCAGCTTATGGTGTGATGCAATATTCCAGTGTGTCACAAGTAATTTATTACTTCTAATAATAAAATACTAAAGTTTGCAAATGAAATACTTTAAAAAATCAGAACAGATTCAAAGCTACATTTATAATAATGTGATTTTCACTCACATGAATTCCATGTGCTTTCCTGAGTAGGAATGGGATGTTGTTATGGCTAACCTGCCGGAAATTACCCATTGTATATAGAGGTCTGGTGGTTGTGTGGCCAGTATCCACCACTGGGATTTGAGAATTGCTGTTCTGGTCTGTCTCTCCCTATTAGGAGGACTGTCCTTAGAAGAATTCTAAGTCCTCATCCTTTGTGTCCTCATAGCAGAACAAAGGATGCAGCCTCTCATCATCATTTAGAAATAGCAAAGTCATAACCCAGACCCAAGCAGCGATTACTAATGTCAGGACTTGAACCCAAGTGTACAAATCAGCATTTTGGTGTGCACATCCCACTGACCACTATCTCCTCCAACAGGCAGGCTTGAGGAGCTTGGGGCAGAGGCAAGGCACAGGTGGAGGAAGAGCGAGTGGGAAATGAATCATCATTTATCACTGTAATCGGGAAGCTACCCCAAGCAGGTTTAATCACCCCATGCAGGGAGGGCTGCAGAGCAAGTTTATGGTTTACAGTGAGCAGGCTGACACAGCTGATTGATGTCAAATATGTCATGATGTATATTGTAAAGCAGGGAGATTTAATGGTGTAACTCTATGGCAGGCTTAGAAATGAGTTGCTGCAGAGTGAGGCGTGATGGATGGGCTCATTTACATGTAAAATTGCCAATGGCATTGACAGCATTGGTATGTGAGGGGAAGATAAGAGGCACATAGCAAGATTCACTCTTGTCCTAGTGTTGGAATATTAAAATACAGCTGTGGCAGCATCTGGAATTTGCAGTGGCCTCTAAAGATAAAATTATTTTTTACCTTTCAGCCCTGAGATAATCTACATCTTTTATAAGGTTTTCTAAAAAGTCACCATACCGTTCCTGGATCAAGTATTTACAGTAGATGATGCTGGTATGAAATTCAGTTGTATGGAGGTTGTTAGCAAACCAAGACATTCCACAGCTTTTATCTCTGCCCAGCCTAACAACCACCCAGTGCGTGTAGAGTAACAATATGAAAGACCAGAGAACTGACTTTAAAACTCCATTCGGCGTCTCCCAAACTCATGCACTCTTGTGGTTTTTCTCTACCTTTTGTCAGAAAGATAATTAGTCAGCTTCTCTCTCTCTTTTCCCCTTCCTCCCTCTCATTCTCCCCCTTATTTTCTCCTCTAATGAGGCTGCCATTATCATATGTGGGCTAATGTCTGTAATATATGAGAGTGCAGGGAATTGATGCATCCTTTCAGTAAATAGTGATGTCTGGATCGCCTCCAGTTAAGCATTCAGGCTTGACGATAGACTCTAGGACTTGAATCGGCTAACTGAAGAGCACTTCATATTTGCCCCCTAACATTAGAAAAATGACAGTATGACATTACAGCCTGCCTTCCCTTCTCTCCATCCCTCCTTTTTCCTTTCCTCCTCCGTACAACGTACACCAGGCATTGTGCTAGGGACTGGGGCACAGCACCAAATGAGATGCTAGGGATGCTGAGAAAGAAAGAGCCTCACACCGGAACTCCGGATGGCTTCTACAAATGCCTGAGAGGAGCTAGGGCAGTGCATGGGTAAAGGTGGAGGGGAGCTGTCTGATAAACAGGGGTGACATCTCAGGGGAATTCATATCTGAACCAAGACTGAAGGGGACTTGAAGGTCGCAAAGCAAGGGAGGCCAAAGTGGAGAGGGGAGATGACTGCAAGGAAAGAATGGTGCCCATGTCGCCACAGCAAGAAAGCATCTAGCAAATTCAAGGGCCTGTGAGGAGCTTGAGGCAGGAGCAAAGGAGCATGTGAGGAGGGACCGCCAGGAGATGAGGCTGGAGAAGCGTCAGTACCCCTGCCAGTCTCCAGCTGGCTCGAAGGTGGAGACTATTGCACCATAAGTCATACCTTGGTTTTTACAACAACTTTTTAGATTTTCCCTATCTATGGCTTTGCCTTTAATAAGTTGGGTCTTATTTCTGGACATGATTATCAATTGTGGTAAGGAAGTTATGTTGACAATCACAAAAGTTATCAAAGTTATGCCTTCGGGAGGCTCAGTGTCATTCAGCATGTAGTACTAAGTGCTGAGGACTTACCAAACATCAATTTAGTTTAAGGTGTCTCATGTATTTTTTCAGTAACCAGATCATTGCATCATGACACCGAATGATTTTTACACACAAACTAATAGCATCTGTGCTTTGTGATTCAATCATTCTTTCGCACCTTCAAAACATATCTAGTAAGAACCTACTAAGTTCAAGGAACACTGCTATGTGCTGGGGATGCAAAGATGAATAATACGAAATTCCTTCTCATAAGCTAATGAGGAAAACACATATGCAGAATCATGACCAACTCATCATAGATGGAGCTCCTGTGAAGGATGGATGAAGGCTGTGGGGAGTAAAGGAACTTATGGCCTTTCTCTGGGGGAATCTGGGATGCTCAACAAAAGAGATATGTGAACTTTATCTTAAAGAATGGTTAAGACTTTTCCATAGGTAGATGTTACAGATGAGGAAGCTTAAAGAGTTTGGATGCAGACAGCTCAGCCACATGGAGTTTCATTGAGTTCCCCCAATAAAATCAAAGTGGTATTATAATTATTAGATACATTCAGCTCTACAAATCATCTTTTCATTCTTCTAGAAACTTGACTGCAACACTACTTCCGTGATGCTATTGGCAGTATAACTTAGTGGTTAGGACCAGAACCTCTAAAATGACAGAGACCCGGGTTCTAATTTCATCTTTACCATCTAATAGTTGTGAGGCCTTGGGGGAGTCCCTTCAACACCCAGCCGTCATTCTCCTCATTTGCAATAGTGCCTACTTCACAGACTTCATGGAGTATTAAAAGAGGTAATGTACTGGACTCAGTGTTGAGCCCACAGTAAGAGTTAAACAAATGTAAGCCATGTATGATTAATAATAATATTATTATTATCTGCCATTTAACACCTAATGAAGCGTTGAATGAACCACAACCTAGTGACTTTATAGAGCTGATGTACTTCCCAGAGACCTTAATAGAGCGCTCTGCTCTTCTCTCTTCAGAAAGAATGTGCTCCCATTGCAATAAATCACCAACACAAAAGTGGGTACACATGGTCCCTGTTCTCTGCTGGCCACTTTGGGTTTTACTCTAATTATTGTGCTATGTTCCCTGGCGTTTCCCTTTTTGGCTACTCAGCTGAAAACTTCCTGAATGCCTAGTTTACTTCCCCTTCCAGATCATTAACAAAGGGTCTCTGAAAGCCCACACCTGGCGCCACTCCACCAGCTCCCAACTAGGTGCCTCCCCAGCTGGTCCTTTGCGGAACCAGACTGTGTGTCCACACAAATGGTTCTGATCACACACAAGTGTCATCCTGAAAGCACAGGTTCTGGAACGTTTCCATACGGTTTCAGATGGCAGTACCTTTCACTCCTCAACTGTACTCCCTGCTTAAAAAGGAAAAAAAAAAAGAAAAGAAAATGTATCAATGGTGTGGATCCTAAAAGGACACCTAACCTTGTCCGTTGGTAATCAATGCAAAGAAAATAAAAGTAAACAGACAACTGGAGTGGGGAGGTGAGCAGCAACACCATTTAAAACCATGCCCACTCCTTGCTGCGCGTCTTGCGTTTTGCCTCCACTGCCCTGCCGGGCTACGTCTGCAGCCTCATCCACCACCTCTGCAGCTGCTTTTCATTCGTGTTGCTACACTCACTCCAGCGTCCAGTCTGGAAACCTGGGCTTTCATGTTGATTTCTTTCTATTCCTCAGCCATCACATGCAAGCAACCACCAAGTAAACTCTGACAACCCAGCTTCCTATATATCTCTTCAAACCCGCTACGTCTCCCAGCTCTGCTGCCAGCTTCCCATACCAACACACTGCGGGCAATGGATCTTGATCTTCTTCATTTTGCCCTCTGCCAGTCCGTTGTCTATTGAGCAATCCGAAATCTTTAAAAATGCAAGCGTAGTCACCTCGCTCTGCAGGTAGAAATACTCGTGTGGCTTCTGTCACCCTCAGGATCAAGCTTGCACTCCTCCGCTTGGCTTAGAGGGACCATCTGGACTTTCCCGCCCCTCTCATCCCCTTGCGGCCTATGGCTGCTCTTCTGCCCCCGCCTTCTCCCAGCCCGCCTTTCTGGGTGCACTGGCTAACTACAGTTTTTGTGTCTGATAAAAGCTTAAATAGGACTGCCTTCTGGGAGCTGTCCCACCGCGCCCGCCTCAGCTCTCTGCCCTCTTGCACGCTGGGCCAGCTTCCCCACCCTCCATCCCAGCCCTCGCCCACCCTGTGCTGGGCGAGAGCTGCTGCTCAGCTGCTGTCTCCCTAGCTGGGCTGTGCACAAAGAGCAGGCACCGCCCCTCTTCCTCACAGCAAGCTTCCAGCAGGGTTCTGGGGCACAGGCGACGCTCAGTATGGACTGATGGGGCTCTTAAAGAATTCTCTTGAAGAATCCTTTAGAGAAGTAAAATGAAGCCAGCGAGGAACGAAACCAAACTTGTCCTGTGCTCTGCAGAGGAAAGGGGGTGGCTTACCCAGCTCCCACTTGCGCCCTCCTGCCGCCCGCGCCTCTCCCCCAGCCCCTCGGATCAGGATCCAGCCTCTCCCTTCTCTCAACTTGACAGTCAGCAGAAGGGCCTAAATTGGGATATTTTCCAGAGGCAGGTTGAGTAAGCACTGACTGAGCTGACCCTGATAGAAATACTTAAGAAGCTTTGCAGGGGGATTAAGCGGCTGCCTTTAATCTTGCTTCCTTCAGGGTGGCGGTGGTGGGAGCGGATTCCAGCGTGTTGGCAGGGCTGGGATGAGGGTCCTGAACCCCAGCTGGTCTCTGCAGGAGGCGGGGCTTGTGAGCTGGGGAAACTGGGAGTTGGAGATGGGGAGAGAGATGGCAGTGAAAGTGACCATGGTTTCCATTTCAACCTTTGAGAACCTAACTGAATTGCCTTCTCTTTTCTCCTCCTTTATTTTCAATTCAGGAAGCTTTCATATTTGCAAATGTGAGGTGCTCTCATTACTTGCTGGAAAATTCTGCCTTTTTTGATTATGTAACGACCAAGGCTAAATCCAGAGATGCATAAGCGGAAGAGGATTTGTTCTGGATCACACCAAGTGAATCCGTGGAGGGAAACCTCTGAGGCTCAGTCACTCATCACGATAGCATCTCAGATGCAACAATTCTGACTCAGTATGCTATTTTCACCAGGGTCATGTGGCCTAGCCTGGGAGTACAATGTCCATCCCTTAGTCCCTTATTCTCCCCAAATAACAGTCAACCCCTTAGATTACCTACCATGGTAGGTTTTTAAAAGCCCTGGAAGAGGGGAAATGATATTTTTACCAAATCTGGGGTACGTATCTTCCTGGATACCCTGTATCATAGAGGCTTTGTTAATAGAGATTACAGAAGAAATGATGGTAGTTGACTTCTGGGTGGGGAAGCAAGTTCATTGAATATTAAAGCAAAAAAAAAAAAAAAAGAATTTAAAGATTATTTAGTCCAATTTATCACTGGCAAATAAAGAACCTGAGTCTTGGAGACCTGTCCCCAAATCGTACACCTCTATAACAACCCTGCCGGATTAGAATTAGATCCCACTTTCTTTCAGCCATATCAAATTTGAGGTTTTAGAGGTGAAGTATTCTGTAGGTCTGTGTCTTTCCTAGGAGCCCTATTCAGAGCTAAATTGAGCTATTCATCATTTGAGCCTCCTTTCAGCTTGAGGGCTCAGAGTTGAGGTTTTAGGTCGAGGGTCCATACTTAGCATAGCCTAAAACATACCGGGCACTCAATGCACGTTAATTAAATAAATGTTAAATTCGTGTGGTTTAGTTTACATGTATTCTGAGTGGGTTTCTGAGTGTCTGGAACTTCCAAATATTTTACTTAATCTTCCCTGAGATTTTTAACTATTTCCTCTCCTTCTTGTGTCACAGCATCTATTTACAAATATTTCTGATTCTGGCCACATGTTGTGTGGGCATTTTAAAACCCAGGGGGCACATGGGGCTGCATCTCCTAATTTTGGTTTGGCTGGGTCTATTATTGTAAGTTTTAATTTTAGTTTGTTTTGGTCTCTCCATAATTACTCAGTCTTTCTTTGCATTCACATCCAGGCTGTTCTGAGCACCTGTATCCCTGAAAGGCTCGAGCATATCATTGTACTTGTGTATTAATTATGTATGTGATTCATTACTACTGTACCTCGAGCAATACGACCTCAGGGCATATACATGAAATTTAAGGCTAACAATGATTTCACATACAGCATATCCGCTCAAAAAAATAAAATCATCTTTAGAGATTTAGGGGGGGAATTTAATGGATAGTACTGACTTTTTTTTTTTTTTTTTTTTGAGACGGATCCTTGCTCTGTCACCCAGGCTGGAGTGCAGTGGCACAATCTCAACTCACTGCAAGCTCCACCTCCCGGGTTCACGCCATTCTCCTGCCTCAGCCTCTCCGAGTAGCTGGGACTACAGGCGCCCGCCACCACGCCCGGCTAATTTTTTTGTATTTTTGGTAGAGACGGGGTTTCACCGTGGTCTCGATCTCCTGACCTCGTGATCCGCCCGCCTCGGCCTCCCAAAGTGCTGGGATTACAAGCGTGAGCCACCGCGCCCAGCCAGTACTGACTTTTTTTTTTTTTAAAGCAAACACTTGACCCTAAAACTACTTCTTTCCATCTTTTGCTTCAGCCTGACCTAGAAGTAGCTTTGACTTACAACTGGGCACCTCAGGGGCTCCTCTCCCAGCAGATTCACTGCTGCAGTCATCTCTTACCCAATGTTCATGTTTACCGGTGGCGGGGAGAGCCCACCTGAACATTCAAGGAATACTCAGAGTTGTAGTGCAGCATGCAGCTGGGTATATACAAAGGTTTTCCTGGGAGGGGCCTCTGAGCTTCCACGTGGATGGTTCCCTCTGCTCCACCTCCTTCCACCCCTCTGGTCCTACCTTTCTGAGCTGACACATTGTCCAGCACCGCGAAGTTGGCAACACATCCCAATTAACAATAATTGCCAGCCCTTGCGGGCACTGACTAGACTCATCGCAGCTCCTGTGTACCACGGTTTACACTGAAAGACACCTCATGGGAGCTGAGGGGGCCCTGGGGCTGGTGCCAGCTCCGGTTGCTGGATTTGAACTGTACCACTTAGTCTTTATAAATAAGTGGCAATCCCATTGACTGTGCTGTATTCCAAACAGATTTTTCACCTGCAACAACACTGAAGATGATAGGCGGGGGAGCAGGGGTGTTGACAGTACGCACTTGACACACATCAGCGGCTTTTGGCACCCACCAGTCATCAACTAAAGGAGTCTGGGAGGGACAATAGCCTGAAATCTCCCTCCTTCCTTCAGAACCCACCTTCACGCTGCAGTGCATCCTTTACAGTGATTTCCAGGGAATTAATTTAAAATTGCTCGTTCAATCCTGTCGGTATCTCCTCAGAGGGCTCCCACCACCCCAGGCCTGCCTGATTTCAACCCAGACTCACTCCTATTGACTCTGAGAAATAGGTAAAACATACTTAAAGAAAACAGAGGACAATTTTTAAAGGAGTTATAAAGATTTTTACCTAGTGACATAGACTAAAATCTCAACAGGTGCGAACTTATCCTTCCTGGAGGAGGGACTGTATCCCTCTTGGCTCCTAAGACATAGATTTGCATATTGATAGAATCCATGGATTTGTATAGCTGGATTGGGATATTAGAAACCATTAATCATAGTTCAGCACAGCAGTCAGCCTCTTGGAAAGTTGTTGGGGGTTGGGGGCAGGCTATTTAACATCTAGTCAAGCAGAAATACTCAGTTGCCAAAAACAGGCCACACTGATTCATCCAACAGAGGTACCATTCATTCATTCATTCATTCATTCATTTAATTATTCACTGGATAGCTATTGCACATCATTTGTGTCAGGCCTTGTTGGTAGCTGGAGCTAATGAGTGTGAAAGGCGGTTGCTGTCATGCTTACACACTTACTGATCATCTGAGTGTCTGTCCTTCTATCCAGAATCTATGAAGGGTATAATGGGAATTACAAGGTCTTCTCTCTGCCTTTTACTAGATACACATCTTTGATCTCCTGGCAGAGATGCAGTACACAGAAAAGGAACTCAGTACAGTACCATTTATGCTGGTTGTTCTGCATGAGTTCTGGGATTTGGGGCTTCAAGGTCACACAGCTGTCAAATCCAAAGAAACCATGAAGATACCTAGCTATCGTCCCCTCCTCTCTGTTTAAACTGTTGAGGACACTGAGATTTGAAGTTAACCTGCCCAATGTTGCAAAGCTAAATTCTGGCAGGGGTGAGACCACACCTCACCTGCCTTCATGGCCTGCTGGCTGCTCTGTCTACTCTGAAGTTCATGACGAAACCCCATGAGTCCAGGTGAAGAAGACTGTAAGAGATCCTCTAGTTCAGAACTTCTCTACTGGGGAGACCCTGTAGTTCAAAGCTTCTCAACTTTGGCTGCACATATCTAGGGACCCTAGGGAGCATGCCACCCTACAGAAGCCTGAGCTGCACCCCCAGAAATGTAAGTTTACTTGGTTTGGGGTCAGGTCTGGACATCTACATTTTTAAAAGATGCCCTAGATGATTATTGATTTTAGGGAAAACTCAAATAAACCATACGTCCTACTGCCCTGCTCGCTCACATACCCACTTACTCATTCATTCATTCATTCATTCATTTCACAATTTTCCTCAAACATTAGCAAGAGAGACATACATAAAAAATCTCCAAAGTCATCCACATCCTGTGTCTGGAAAATCCTGCCAGGCTGTTGGCACACCAGAGGCACTTTCCAAGTTCCTCACCCAACTTTTAAATATCACTAATAAGCAGCACTAGCCACCATGCCCACGAAAGCCTGCAGCTCGTCCCCATTTCCAAGCTCACCTTGCCCAGGAGTCACTCTGGAGCCCTGCCACCATAGGATGGAACCACGTCCGTGTTCAGGGCTGTGGCAGAAGGGCACCAGGGGCTTGTTGCTCTTTATTTACCTTTAATTATAATTTTCCTGTGTGTCTCTGCCCTCCCATGAGAGAAGAAGCACCCTGTTAATGGGATTATGTGGTCTGGATGCTGCTGTGGATGTGTGTGCCGCTCCTCCGTCTCTGAATTTCACCCAGATAATTGATTTCGGTCTGTTCCCTGACACTCGCCTTCGTGGCACAGGGTGTTATTAGGGCCTTTGTTCCATTTTTGAGTGACAAAGCCTTTACATGCCAGCCAAGCAAAAGCAACTGTTGCTTCTCTCACTTTTCTTATTAACTAACAGAGAATTGCAGGCAGCTTGAAGCCCGCTGAGAGAAATGATAACATAAGCGGCTGCTTGGGCGCAAACCGGGTCCTTTCAACCACAACAGCCTGGTGAGATTAACAAGGGCCCCTCCTCTCCTGCAGCCTCTAGATCCCCACTCTCCATCTTCCCTGTCTGTCTCCCTCTGCCTTTCCCTCATCGCCTCTGTGTCTGCTTCTGGAAACCCTCTGGTTCTCTTAAGCACCAAGTGGTCGTGGAGAGGAGGAGTTCTCCAAGATTCTGGGTAGGCCTGCTCCATGCCTTAACTCCCTGTGGATTGGAATCACGCATTCCCATACTGCCACTAGTTGGTGTTTCTGTGTTTCCGTGCTTGCTTTTCATTTTTAAGTATGTACTATGAAAGAATTTAGACATATAAAAAAGAGTGAGAGAAAATGAGCATTAGTGTATCTACTACGTAGATTAATTTTTTAAAATGGGACCAAGGCCACATGAGAGTCTCTTCCTGATCTGCTCCCCCTCTCTCCCACAGAGTTCACTGTCATTAATTTGATGTCTGTCATTCCCAGGCATCCATTTACATTTCTACCATATACATGTGCACCACTAAGCAACACAAAGGACTGGCACTTTTTTAAACTTATAAAGATATTAAATACCAGGTGTATTTCATGATCTGAAAGTTTTATAACACTTTTTCACTTGGTAAGTGAGCTGAAGTGTTCTGTCATCAATCGCAATCCATTTGTCGCACGATGTTCAGGGTTTAAGGTGTCTCCATTCATTTTGCTATTACAAACGTGGCCACTATGAGTATTTGGATTCACACCTCCTTATGCACACACACAAGCCTTTCCTGACATACAAACCTAGAAGGGTTGTAAGGATTGTTCATCTTCAACTCTAGTAGGTAACACCAAGGTGCCTCCAAAGGGTTTTTTTTTTTTTTTCTAATTATGTAATAAGATAAAATGTAGGGATTGGTAATCCCATTTCACACGCAAGTACAAAGATGATTTCTCCCTGTGTTTGGCCAGGAAGGCGACAGCAATGGGGAAAGGAAAATTGCTTCCCCCTAGTTTCTATTCTTGGTCTCCCACTATCCCAGGTACCTAAGCTGACAAGAAGC
Organism: Symphalangus syndactylus; assembly: GCF_028878055.3. Taxonomy (NCBI): domain Eukaryota; kingdom Metazoa; phylum Chordata; class Mammalia; order Primates; family Hylobatidae; genus Symphalangus; species Symphalangus syndactylus. Next base: position 148,860,262 of record NC_072425.2, read on the forward strand.
ATCACCATCATCCTAATGGAACTGGGAACTCATTCCTGTTCCTACTTCCTTGGTGACTTTGTTTTCCATCCTTGAGCCATTGGCAGGTGAGATCCTTAGTCATGACCTGCTCTCTCTTGTGGCCCAGGCAGGGCAATTCCTGCTGTGTGTCAAGTGCTGTGTGATCAGCACTGTGTGATCAGTTACCAAGAGCTCTGAGCTGATCGGCATTCTATTTCCATGGTTGCTTCAGCAAGTCGGTGGTCACACCAGCAATCACTTGAGTCTATCCTGAATTTGCATTCTCATGCTCACTAACTTTGTGAACCACAATCAAATACTTCTCAGATGTTGTCTCCTCATCTTTAAAATGGGAATGATTGTACACACCTTTCAGAAAAGTTGTGAGAATCACGTAAACAAAGCAAAGCAACAAGCACAATGTTTAATACTCTGTGGTCATCCCATAAAAAGCATAAATGACTTTAAAATGCATGCTTTGCTCTGCGTATGTGGTGTGAGGTGGAGGAAGGGCTCTGGGGTTGGGGGGAACCATGCCCCCACTGACTCTCTTTGTTTGGATTCCAAATACTAGGGTTGGAAGACACTGACGAGTTTTACACCATTGACTGATCCATGATAGTTTAGAAAGGAAGTTGATTTCACAGAACTTTCTTAAGTCTACTAGTTCTTACCCCAAAGAGGCTAGTAAAATTAGTTTCTTTGTGGACAAAATACTCAAATGTGTATATGACACTTCTGCCTTGATTCTGTACCTCTCCTAAGTGAAATTTTTCTTTGAGAAGGTAGAATTTCCTTCCTTTATCAATAAAACTCGGGAAAGTCAAAACACTTTTAGAGCTCCCTTTAGGGGTACAAGAAAGGATGGAGTTCAGAACCCATTGTATGCTCCTGGGCACATAAAGTGACAGAACTGCTATGTTGTCTTCTTCTTAGCAGTTCTTGTTTTCTCATGCAGTTGTCACCCCATTTAATTACCCCTCTGTCTTTGTTTCCATCTTTATGCACTCCCCTCTCCTCCCTTCTTCCTTCTCACTGCATCCTCATGCTTTCTTCTTCATTCTCATGGCCTCCTGGCACCTCCACAATTCACCTGCTTGTCCCCAAAGACTCTCACGCAGCTTTCTTGAATGACCGATTACTGGAAGGAACAGAATTGTTAAAAACAACAATGTTTTCTATACACCAGTGTGTAAAATGTAAAATAACAAATTGGAATGGCACTAAATGAATTATGGTTTTTTTAAAAAAACAAATTACCCACCTGTCAAATACTATTAACGCTCGAATCAGTGTGAAGAATAAGAACGTGTGTACAGAGGGAGCTTTTCTCCCTTTGTAAAACAAATACCGGCCCCTCATAACAGCTGGTTTCAGTGTCTTGAATGAGCAACTGATAAGGGGAAGGAAGGTAGAAAACTCTCCAATAAGTCGTTTTTCATGGTGTCAATGTAATGTGTTACTTTTGTGTGTAATTCAGATGCGTTCTCATATTTGAGTGAAAGGTTCATTAACTTCCCATTGCTTAATGATATTCCATAGGATAGGGCAAATGAGAAAGGGGAACTTATGAAAACAAAAGTGAGAGTGGAGGTGGGTTTTCAATGTTGAAGAAAATACCTTGTTTTTGTCAATATGCTTCAAGGTAGCATTTATTTGGACAAAGAACAGTAGCTTTTTTCCTTCCTTTCTTTCTTCCTTCCTTCCTTCTGTCTCCCTCCCTCCCTCCTTCCCTTCCTTTCTGCCTTCTGTAGTTTATTTTGTTTTATCTTTAATGCTGACAGGCAGGAGACAAATGCACTTGTTCTTTAATCCAATGAGATTGTTTTCTCATACAAGCACGTCTACGTTAGCGTTAGGAAAGGAAAGGACAATTATACTACTTGGGAGGGGAGAGACACTGCCGGTGACTGTCACAGGGTATCCCAGAGACCATGGAAATCATTCATTCACTCTTAGAGGGTTATTTTCTTCCCTAACATTGGTCAAAAGTAACTGCCACTTAGGCAGAGCAGAGGCCACACATGTCTACATCCTTCAGCCTCTCACAGCTTTGTTGAATTCATCTAAATCTCTCATTTTTGTTCTCCACATGATGACTAAGAGACCAATGCAGTAGGTAAGCACGAAATTAGAAGTGGGTAGACTGTATTATACACAGATTTAGCTCATCTGGCCCACCAGAGACACGGCTCAGACCCTGGTTGAATTAAGGAAATTGCTATGAACCCTCTGGCTGACCTGTGGCAAGCATTCTAATTAATAAGTACTGTATCTGGCTTTTGTTCTCTGTTAACTACAAATAATTCTTCTTCCTTGACTTTAATATAATAGAATACAGTCTTTAAAGTGCCTTGGGGAAAAAAGAAATATAGAAATAGAAATGATTATTAATGTTCTTGCCTAATTGAAAGAGTATTTTCCTATGATAGTTATACATCTTCTAATTACCTCAATGTGCATTGCTTAAAATGTAAACAAAACAAAACAAAACACCTTTGGGTTAGAGCAGTAATTGTGTTTATATTATTTCAGCTAGAGCTAAGTGGATTTCAATGGCTAACCTCAAATGTATAAAGTTGTTACTTTGGCCTATGTTTGCATTTAAAGTGCCCAAATACAAGGGCTTAAGTCAGAAAGACGTGAAAGCGCATGGAATAGTTCCCAGTTTCTGTTTCTTCTTTATGCAATTCAAGACTGCGTATGATTACAGTGTTGGTTGCATTTAAGTGCTTTGTTTTCCCTTGGGTTACAAACATCTAAGGGAGGCGGGAGGATAAGAGGATAAAGAGAATTGAAAAGAATTCTCAAAAGGCATTGTGAAGCACATCAGCTGAGGAGTGAGTTATAAATGAATCTAACAGAGAGACATTTAATTTCCTTCCACATAAGCTTGAGGCTGAAGAGGAAAACTTAGTGGGCATAACTTTACTTACAAGGAACAGCAAATTTTAACAACTCCTTGATGTAGGGAAGAATAATTCAAGTCATTTGGTAGTAATTAGCCATTACATTTGTTCAGCATATTGGAGTTCATTGTCCCCTACAACTTCTACATAATTGGGCTCCACAAATATTTGTTGAGTGTCCGCTAAGCTCCAGACATAGAGCTGGGTTTGGGAACATTAGGCTTAAAGAAGTAATAGCCCCTACTCTCAAGGGGGGTCACAGTGTACAAGATGGACACGTAAGATAATAGAAGGTAATGCGGCAAGTTCTGTAATAGTAGAAAGAATAAATCCTTAGCTGTGTAGAAGAGTGAGCAATTAATTCTGCTTGGACTACATTTAGAGCAACCTAGAATGTGTATTGATGTAAGCATTCATTCATTTATTTATTCACTCACTCATTCAAAGAGCAAATTTGTTTTTCTTGCCTGTACTGTGACAGATATTACACTGGTCAAAGAATGACTTGAGTGATACATAATTATGAGCTGAAACATGTTGAATAGTGAATGAACCTTACTTAGGCTGTGGTCTTCCTCAGGGATGCCTTTCTTTATTTGGCTGTGGAAATGGGGAAAGAGTAGGAGTTTAAAAAGTAAATGAGAGAGGGAAAGTATTCTGGACAGAAGAAAGGGCTTGTGCAAAGCTCTGCTGTAAGAGGCAGAACTCTAGATGCTGGAGGACAAGGAAGGCCAGTACAGCTGTAGCTGACAGAGCAGGAGGAACATGGCATGCATGTTAGTTTGCTAGGGCTGCTGTAGTAAAGTATCACAAACTGGATGGACTACAACAACAGAAATTTATTGTTTCACAATCCTGGAAGCTAGAAGTCTGCAATCACAGTGTTGGCAGGGTAGTTCCTTCTGAGGGCTATGAGGGAGAATCTGTTCCAGGCCTCTTGCTCAGCTTCTGGTGGGTTTTGGGCAATCGCTAGTGTTCCCTGGTTATAGATGCATCACCCCGATCTCTGCCTTCATCTTCACAAGGTGTTCTTCTTGTATGCATCTGTGTCCCAATCTCCCCTTTTCATAAGGACACCAGTCATGTTGGATGAGGGCCTCAGCCAATTCCAACATGACCTAATCTTAATTTAACTAATTACACCTGCAATTATTCTGTTTTCAAATAAGGTGACATTCTGAGATAGTAGGGGTTAGGACTTCAGCATATGAATTTGTGTATGGTGGTGGGGGGTGGGGACAATTTAACTGCTGACAATCTGGGATGAGGCTAGATATGAGGCTAGCACTTGATGTCTTTGGCTTCTTCAAGGACTGGTAAGTCGTGTTATGGACTTGGTTCTTTATCCTCAGAATTTGAGCAGAAGATGCCATGGTCAAATTTTCATTTCACAAAAGTGTCCCAACCTCTGCACTGTATGGGAAGGTTGGATGTGGACAGACCCATTGAAGACAGTTGCAGCCATTCAGGTGAGAAATGATAGATTATGGTATACCAGGATGGAAAAGATGGACTGGAGAAAAATGGATAGATTGGGAAGATGTTTAAAAGGCAAACAATTAATAGGACCAGTTAATGGGTTTGGGTGATAAGAAGAGGGCAGGGTAAAAGATGAAAACTCGATGGAAAGTGGCATCATTTACTGACACAGGGCCAGATTTAACAGAGAAAAATATGAATTCAGTCTTGACTACGAAGAGTTTATAGTACCATTTAAATATCCTAGAGGAAATAGTGAATATGTTTTTGGAGGATTTTTGAGGTTAGAAAAGAGGTCTGGGCTAGAAATATAAATTTGGAGATTATTGTTTCATATGTTAATGCATAAATTAAACCATGCACAAGAATAAAATGTCTTGGGGAGAGGGTAATATAAAGTGGAGACAGCCTAGGAATGTGCTTTGATAAACTCCAACTTAATAGGACTATAATAAGGGAAGATGCCTACAGGAGAATCAGAAGAAGAGTGAACAGGTGAAAGTAGCCATACAAGTCAAAAGAAGAAAATAGTTCAAAAAAAGGCATCATCACAATTTTGATTGCTGATGGTTGAGGCAAATGAGATGGGGCAGAGGAGGGAGGTGCCTGCTGGATTCCATGACATGAAGATGAATGAAGCCTTAGGATGTTGGCAGAAGAGGGAAGAAGAAGGAAGTTAGTAAGATGACAATAAGGAGAGCTAGTGGTAAAATTGACAAATGCCATGAGTCCCAAAAAAGCGATTTTAACAAGAAGGTAGATGATATGGAAGGGCGGATGATCATCAGGAAGGACGCTTCTAGACTCTGAAGCAGATGTCAGAGTGAGAGAACACAGAGCCAAGGGTGCAGACAGCAGTGTCCTCAGTAGATAGACAGGCTTGGACAGTCAGCTACGTCAAGGGATTTGTCGTAATATTCTAAAAAAAAGTCAGAAAAAGTATTCCAAATGGCGCAGTGGAAGGTGAAAAAAGAATGGAAGAAAGAAGAGCAAAGGCCAGGAGTGGGAGGGCTGGGTAGGGAGGAATCTTTTCATTTGATAGTGAGAGAGATGAGAAGGGACAAGAACCAGGGTGGTTAGTGGTTCAGTCTCAAAAGTCCCTTTCAGGAGGCTGTAAGAAGATGTATACCGGTCCCAAACTGCCAGAGCGTTGGCCCTCTGGAGCTCTGGTGATACGAGCTCCAGGATCTGCAGTTTCTTCCTGTAGGAGTGGTGTGCTTGCAAATCCAGGTGTGGAGTTTAGGTACTCACATGGCATCGAGTAGTGGTATTTTATCTAGCTGGAGTGCAGAAGAAAGGTCTGAGAGTCTCTGTCCCTGTAGTTCATGGCTGGAGGTGGTAGTGCCCCCAGGGAGTGCATTAATTCATTTATTCATGCATGTATCAATCATTTCTTTTATTCATTCAACAAACCTTTTTGAGTAGCTACTTTGTACCAGACTCTGAGTACACATTGAAGAATTAAAGCTATTATTCCCACCTTCATTACTCTAAAGTCTATTTGGAAAGGAGGAAATAAATAGAAAACAAAATCAACAAACATAAAATGTAATTACATGTTAGAAAACTGCTATAGAGGTAAAGGCAAGATGCGACGATAGGAAATAAAAGGAGAGCCATACGTATACAGGTACTTTGAGCCTGCACAGTGTGAGATTTTTAAGAATCAGATGGATCTGGCAATATTAATAGTTGGAGACCAAGGCATCCTGGCAGAAGTGGGAAAGGCCAACGCGGGCAATAGTGGGTTCACACACGGTGGGTGACAAGGAGTGGCTGACTGTGTTGTGGAGAAAGGATTGTAGAAGGGGACAAAGGGATGTAAGAGGGGTTAGTGGATTCAGAATCCATGTGTTTCAGTTCCTGGGTGTCCCATTTCTGTTTAAAACAATCTGCCTATCGTTTGTCTTTTGTGGACACATTTTCAATGTCTCATGTTTTCTCCAAAACCTGAAGCCATGAAACCACACTACTCCCCCTTTATCACTGTCCTCTACCGTGATCTTGCAGATAATCCAAGATCGGGAAGTCAACTAAGAGAGAAAACAAAAGTCTATATTTTCACACTGAATAGTTATCTTGAAGTTCAAGTTATGTATATGCTGGTAAATTACAGATATCTGGTGTCCTTCCCCAAATTAACTTGTCACATTCTAACAAAATGATCAAATTTCATGGACAGCTACCTTGTTAATTTCTAAGTCCGTTCTCGAAGCTGTCCTCTACCATCATCAGGTACTAACACACTCCAGGTCTCCTATTAACAGACATCGGCACACAAACCAGTTCTCTACTGGATTAAATTTTTCTCAGTGTTGGATCCTTATTTTTCTACATTTTGTAGGCAGAGCTGTAAGATGGTTAGGCTCATGAATCTGGAGTCAATCTGCCTGGGTTCAAATATCTCACTCACCATATAGGTATGTGACCTTGAAAAGCTATTAAATTCTACCAGCCAAATTTTCCTTATTTGTAAGATGAAGAAAATAAAAACAACTACCTCTCAATAATGTTTTTAGGTCTAAGTGAGATGAATCAGGCAAAGCACTTATCACAACCTTGTGCGTAGCAAGTACATAGTAAATGTCAGCTGTTATTATTTGTACTCTTGTCACCATCACCATTACCACCACGACCACTTTCATTGTTAACACCAGTATCACCACCACCTTCACCATTATTGCCAAACTTGTCACTACCACAATCATCACCGTCATTGCCATCACTGCAACATCATCACCATCACTCATCATCAGCATCACCACCACCTTCACCATCACCACCACCACACCATCACCACCACCACAACTTTCATCAATATTGCCAACATTACCACCATCACCACCACCTTCACCATTATCACCAACATCACCACCATCATCATCACTACCACAAACACCTTCACCATTAATTCTGATATTGCCACCGTCATCACCACCACCTTCACGATCATCACCAACATCATCACCGCCACCTTAACCATCATTGCCAACATCACTACCATCACTACCACCGCCACTGTTACCACTATCTGATTGTGATCACCCACTGTCTTTTCTTTCCAGGTTTCACAGCATGTCTCCAAACCAGGACAATGCATACAATGTTATTCATCCAGCTTCTTTGTTCCCTCTTCTCACTAACCTAGTCTCTATTCTACCTTCCAAGTATTAGAGTATCTAAAGCCCAATTTAAAAATTGAAACTCTTTATTCAGTGCAATTGATCATAAGAAAATTAAAGCTAGTAAAAATGTTCCTTTTAGCCTGATGACTACTTACCCTGTCATGACCATCTTTTATTTCTCTCTCTCTCTTCCTCTCTCTCCACCACTCTCCCTCTCTCTCTCTCTGCCTCCTTCTCTCTCACATACACACAAGCACTCACACATACTTATATTGAAAGTTCAAGATCATACAACCTCCTTAATCAACCCTTTGCCTAAGCTTAGATCCAGTAATAAGAACTTCCAGAGCATCAATTCTCCCTATCATTTCAGAGAAAACATTCTTTCTGTTTAAGACTCACTTAAAAAAATGATTACAAATTTTATTTTAGATCCACGGGGTATACGTCCAGTTTGTTACTTGGGTATAACATGTGATGGTGAGGTTTGGGGCACAACTGATCCTTTTAGCCAGGTATTGAGAATAGTATCCAATAGTTCATCAACTTTGTCCGCCTCCCTATCCCCTCCCTCTGGAATTCTCCAGTGTCTATTGTTCCCATCTTTATGTCCATGAGTACCCAATGTTTAGGTCTCACTTATGAGTGAGAACATGCAGCATTTGGTTTTCTGATCCTGCATTAATTCACTTAGGATATTGGTTTCCGGCTGCATACATATTGCTGCAAAGGACATAATTTCATTCTTTCCTATGGCATAGTATTCCATGGTGTATATGTACCATATTTTCTTTGTCTGATCTACCATTGATAGGCACCTATGTTGATCCTATGTCTTTGCTATTGTGAATAGTGCTGCAACAAATAATATGTGTGAAGGCATCTTTTTGGTAGAATGTTTTATTTTATTTTGAATTTATAACCAATAATGAGATTGCTGGGTTGAATGGTAGTTCTCATTTCTTTGAGAAATCTCCAAACTGCTTCCTACAGTGACTGAACTAATTTACATTCTCATCATAGTGTATAAACATTCCTTTTTTTCTGCAGCCTTGCCAGCCTCAGTTACTTTTTGACTTTTTAATAATAGCCACTCTGACCAGTGTGAGATGGTATCTCACTGTGGTTTTATTTGCATTTCTCTGATGATTAGTGATGTGGAACAGGTTTTTTTTTCATATGCTTCTTGGCCTCTTGTATGTATTCTTTTGAGAAGTGTGTGTTCACAGTTTTTGCCCATTTTTAAATGGGGTTATTTTTTGCTTTTCGAATTGTTCAAGTTTATTATGCATTCTCAATATTAGACCTTTGTTGAATGCGTAGTTTGCAAATATTTTCTCCCAGTCTATAGATTGTTTACTCTGTTGACAGTTTCTTTTGCTGCACAGAAACTCTTTCATTTGATTAAGCACCACTTGTCGATTTTTGCTTTTGTTGCAATTGTTTTTGAGGATATAGTTCTTTCCCAAGGCTGACAGCCAGAATAATGCTTTGTGGGTTTTCTTCTAGCATTCTTATAGTTTGATGTCTTACATTTAATCTTTAATCCTCCTTGAGTTAATTTTTATATATCATAAAAGGCAGAGGTCAAATTTTATCCTTCCGTATATGGCTAGCCAGCTATTCCAGCATGATTTATTGATAGTGAGTCCTTTCCCCATTGCTTGTTTTTGTCAACTTTGTCAAAGATCAGATGGCTGTAGGTGTGCAGCTTGATTTCTGCATTCTCTATTCTGTTCCATTGGTCTATGTGTCTGTTTTGTGCCAGTGCCATGCTGTTTGGGTTACTGTAGCCCTGTAGTATAGTTTGAAGTCAGGTAGTGTGATGCCTCCAGCTTTGTTCTATTATTGCTTAGGATTGCTTTGGCTATTTGGGCTCTTTTTTGGTTCCATGTGAATTTAAGAATAGTTTTTGCTCATTCTGTGAAAAATGACTTTGATAGCTGGATAAGAATAATGTTCAATCTATAGATTGTTTTGGACGTTATGGCCATTTTAACAATATTGATTCTTCCAATCTATGAGCATGGACTGTTTTTTCATTTGTTTGTGTCATCTTTGATTTCTTTCAGCAGTGTTTTGTAGTTCTCCTTGTAGATATGTTTCACCTCCTTGGTGAGCTGTATTCCTACATATTTTATTTTATTTTATTGCAGCTATTGTAAATGGGATTGCATTCTTGACTTGGCTCTCAGCTTGAATGCTATTGGTGTATAGAAATGCTACTGATTTTTGTACATGGATTCTGAAACTTTACTGAAGTCCTTTATCAGTTCAAGAAATCATTTGGTAGAGTCTTCAGGGTTTTCTACATATAGAATCACATCAACAACAAAGAAAGATAGTTTGACTTCTTTTTTTCCTATTTGGATGCCTTTTATTTCTTTTTCTTGCCTGATTGCTGTGTCTAGGACTTCCTGGGACTCACTTTTAAAATTAATAATAGTAGCTTCCTAAACATTGGAAGGCTCCTTTTCAGGTCTGCATCTATAAAATTTAGTAAACAACTAAATTTTTGTAGTTTACCCTTGCTTACAAGGCATATTAACAAATTTATGCATGTTGAAGTCCCAGCACAGATATGAGAAAGGACTAGTACCTGCTTTTGCTGATAAGCAAACCCATCCATGAAATAGATGATATGCCCATGTCCTCATGGCTGGAAAATGGCAGAGCACAGCCCTGAATCTTAGCCTGTGCCATCCACACAGCAGAACCAGGCTGGGCCACATGTGCATTCTAGTGGGAGTCCCAGCCTGAGTCTGGTGACTTCCCCAAGCCTCCAGAAGGTCAGGGCTGCAAGCAATTTGTACAGTGTTCATGCCACTACTTAAAACCTTCCCAGTCCCAAATTACTAAATGTGTAAACTTTTTAGATCTTAAAGTTTATGTAGCAAATAGCTTTCTCTTGAAAAGCCACTCCATAAATTCTAGGGGAAAGTCTTCTGGACTTGTGTTCATGCTATGACTTTTCTGTAAAAATTAGATAACAGCTACTTTGACTTTGGATCTAAATTAAAGAGATTGAATTTTACTTGACCACTCTTTGACTAGGCCAGTGTTCAGATTATCTCAGGGTTTATGAGTCCTTTAAATATTCATAAAAGCATAAAAGATCCCAAAATTAATCCCAGATTAATTCTCCCAACATTAATTTATTCATATGTAATTATATATAATAGATATAATATAATATAATATATATATGAAAAGCCTAGTACATATATATGTGAAGTAATAAAATCAATATTAGTCCATTCTCCTATAGAGGAAGCTTTTTCTGCATACAGATAGATGAACAAAAAGAAAGCACTTCATTCCAAAACCTACTCAAACTCCCAAATCGCCCATCAAAACACGCCACACACACACAAAAGCAAGCATAAACACTCAGGTCAAATTCCGGGTGTTAGAAGAGAAAAAAAAAAAAACAGAGGTCATATATATGCATGATGCTTCCTCTTCTCACTCATGGGTTCAGAGTAATTTTTTCACTTGCTAACTCAATGTCAGAGTCTGAGAGACCAAATTCAGTCTCAGCAGCCAGGGGACTGAGCATGTGATGTTTGGCAAAGCAATCATTACAAAGAAACCTCATTTCTAAGAAAAAAAACCATGGATACCCTGAGGAGGCTTTGACCTGTATATTTGTTCTTTGATGGTAAAAAGGAATCATGATTCTAAAGACTCACTAGCAGTAAAGAATTTACTATAAGCCTTAATTTTAATCCCAATACAGGACACATTTTGTTGTGATAAATCCCAGTAGCCCATGAAAATTAATCTTAACTTCACCCTCAGCTTGGCTATGAGGCAGCTTAGTGTAGGTTAACTCAAAACAGGGTCTGGCATTGGGGTTGTTGGTCCCTCCCTTCTAATTCCACGGCCTTAGATGATTGATGAAGGCTTTCTAAGCCTCAGTTTCCTTGGCTGTAAAGTGAGGAAAATAATAGTAACTCCTTCCAGAGTCACGCTGGAGATAAATTGAGGGAAGGTGTATGTGTATATGTATGTATGTGCATATGTATGTGCATATGTATGCACATAAACACACACACGATTAAATATAGATATAGACACTTAAAAACTGTTAAGTTCTATCCAAATGATAAGCTAATTTTAAAATATAATTTAGGCTGCTCTGTTGTAAGGTATTTGTTATAATGAGATTTCTCCTTTACTAATTATGAACTAATTTGCTCATACTGTGAATAAAGTATTTATGACATGGTAGAATTAGAGTTGTCATTAATACTCGTAAAATAAAGTTTTTCTCTACAATAGTAACTAGCCCAGAAAACATTAAGCTCACAAAATGTATCCTATTGGATGTATTTTGAACAGAAATTTATATATAGTTCTTACCACATATTTTAGATTTCACCTGTTCACATTTTCTTTAGCTATATTGTGTGATTTTTGTATTGAAGAATTGTGGTGCAGTGGAAAGGTGAGCTTTACAGTCACATAGGCCTGAGTTTTACAGTGCACTCTGACATTTCCTAGCTTTGTCATTGTGACTAATTCACTTTCTATTGCTATCAATATCTAACAATTGGCAGACACTTAATATGCTCCAGGAAATGTGCTACGTGCTTCACATACACTACCTCATGTAACCCCCAGCATACACCATGAAGTAGATACTAATTGTACCCCTATTTTACAGGGAAGAAAACTAAAGCACAGAGAGGTTTATATGCCTTCCCTAAGGTCACACAGCCAGTAAGTGACAAAGGGATGGAAGACACTCATGGGGGAAGCCAGCTCAGGAGACTGAGTGCATCTGTAGCTCACACGAGTCAGGACGTGACTGTCAAGGCTAAATGACACAACCATCATGAATTGAAGTCTTTTCAAATAGCATTCAGTGACATGAACACACTTTGTTCCTTGGTTGGTTCTCTCCTTAACCCTGCCATGTTTTCCATTAGGCCCTGTACCCTAAAGGAAGGAATTCTGCCTCTTTTCTTCTGAGGAGGCAGGATAGCCTAGTGGTTAAAGATGGGGGGGATGCAATATTCAAGGGCATAAATTCTATTATGCAAGAAAGGTAACTTCCTTTTTCTTCCTGTAACAACTCAATTTCTGTTTCAAGACTTTATTTTGCCCAAAGACAGAAATCTTCATTTGGAAGTTTTATAAATTCTACTTGCTCTTCTCCCCACCCTATGGTATTCTCCATCTCCACTCAGGACTCATCTAAGTTCTGGAAAGCTTACATAGCCTCATGGAATGAGGATGAGGTGGAGGTGGGGAGAACATCTGGCATAAGTACAGGCTCTTCTTTATCCTGATATCTTCTCTTTCGTTTGTTCATTGGTTTCTGTTCATTTTCTCTCTTGGCCTCTGTTTAGTCTCCGTTTAATTCTCTACCACGGTGCTAACCAGAATAGGGAGGCTCAGGGCCCACCACACTCACGTGCCTTGAGCTGGCTTTAAAGGTTGAAACTGAGTAGTAATCAGGCTTAGGGCATCCTTCCTTCTCACTCTATATTTTCCCAATACCCACTCCCTTCCACACCTATGGCCTTAACTATGACCTATTGGCCATTTCTTTGATTTAATTCCATGGTTTTTGCATCTAACTAATTACTGATTTATCCTTTACTCAGTCAATACGTGTTTACTGAATTGTTTTCATGTGGTAGGTACTGTGCTTGGGGTTGCAGCTATGAGTAATTAGAATAGGGTCTGATGACGTGGAGCTTCTGTTCTGGTCCCTATCATCCTAATCATCCCTGTCACCTTCATCATCACCCCCAATGCCATCATAATAACAATCATCATCACTATGAGCCAAAAATCCTCATAATAGTGTGTGTATATATACATACATATATATGTATAATCTGCATAGCAACACAGTGGGATAGTAAGATTATTATCTGTACTTTACAGGTGAGGAATCTGAGGCACAGAGGGATTGTGTCACTAAACACAGTTCACACAGCTACTTTACTACTAGGGGCATGATCCAGTCTAGGCATTTTTGCTCTGTAGCCCATAATTTAGATCGCCCTGCTATACTGCCTCCCATTGGATACGTGACCTAAAACATTTGCTTCTTTAATGTGTAACAAGTATGGTGGAGTTGATGTTCATGATGGTCAGGGGTCAGGTAGCTAAAATCCTCTGAGAGAGGTCAGCACTATTGTAACCCTGGCCTTTAATTCATTCAACAAACAGCTTTAGCATTCTTACTATGTGATCAGTATTGTTCCCAATACTGAAAAATACAGCAGCAAAGAAGTTCAGCTAACATCCCTGTCCTCATGGGGCTTACACTCTGGAGAGCGGATGTATTATAAGCAGAACAGGAAATTTTAGGAGATGGTAGATACCAATTATTTGTTTTCTACCAAGATTTAACATATGTATTTGGGCTCAGATCTGAAGATATTTCTGTTTGAAAATTGAAAATTCTCTTTGAAAATACATGTGTGTTGTATGTGTACTCTAGAGTCTATGACAGGAAACGAGTGCCATCGAGAATGTTGCTGGGATCACTTGTAAGCTTTCTAGTCCGAATAGTTAGGATATTCACGATATGTATATGACAAAAGACTTATCTCTAGGATGTATAAACACCTCCTACAAATAAAAAATATAAAGACAGACATTCAATAGAAATAGAAGAAAGATTTAAACAAGGACTTCACAAAGTGATCAAAAATTTGTAAAAGGACTCAACCTCACTAATCATTAGGGAAATGTAAGTTTAAACCACGATGATATATTGCTATATATCCACCAGAATGGGTAACATTAAAAACAACTGGCAATACTAAGGGCTGATGAAGATGTGGACTAACTAGATCTCTCATACCTTGCTGCTGAAACCTAATTGGTGCAAACACTCTGGAAAATTATTTAGAGCAATTAATTACAGAATCTCTCATTGTTCCTCTCAGCATGTATTTCCCAAACATAGATATATACATGCACCAAAAGACATTTTACAAAAGTGTTGATAGATGCACTATTTGTTTTAACTCCAAACTGGAAGCAACACAAACATAAACAGTCAAATGGATGTATGGATGGGGACATATCCACCCAATGGAATATTCTAAAACACTAAGACTGACGACATACACATGTCATAGAAGAGTGTCACAAATACAACGTTGAGCAAAAGAAGTCAGACACTGAAGAATTTATACTAAATGATTCTGTTTATATGGAGAGTAAAAATGGGCAAAACTGATCTGTCATGAAAGTCAGGCCAGTGCTACTTTTAGAGAATGAAGACAGGCTGCAAGAATAGAGGCTTCTGAGTACAGGTCATTTTCAATTTCTTTAGCTGCTGGTAGTAATGCGGTTGTGTTTACCATGTGCATACTTATCAAGCTGTATGCTTATGATGTGCTCATTTTTTCTATATGTGTGTAATGTTTCAACAAAACTTTTCTTAAAATTAAGTTATTTACCACCTTATATTTCCTGCTTATCCTTCTGTTCTCCAAGGTTTCTCATGAAATTCTAATTCTGTTGAACTAGTTCGAGAGCTTCTCCAAGCCAGAATTCTTGCTGTTTCATCTTGTAAGCCCCCTTTAAATCTTCTTGGATCTAAATAGGGAATGAATTAAAAGATTTTCTATGGAAATTCTCATTTGCATATGTAATTGTGTAGCACAGTGACTGGAACACTGTATATAGACAGTGAATTTTGACATATGAATGAAGGGATGAATTAATGTTTTCTAAATCATATTAATCAATTTGTTTATTATCTACACTAGTATGCAATTTATTTGAGCCTAGGAATTCAAACTCTGCTTTTCCAATGAGCACATTCCCCTCTGTATGCTTCTCTCCATGTCATGAGTGGTTGGACCTTTATTGAGTTGCTGCAGAAGTCAGTTACCCAATAAGGGATGCTTTGTTTACTTTAAATATGTGAAAAATGGTTTCATTCCTCAGGGGATTATTAATTACTGGTTTACTAATTACTCTGGAACTGATTTTACAGAAAAAAATCTAGGCAGTTGTTTGAATGAATTCTTATTTAAGTGAGTAATTAGTTGGATCAAAATAATTGACTAAATTAAGAAATTCTTTAATAGACATTATTTAGGTGTCAGTTTGATTTTGCTCCTGGTGATGTGTAACAAATCCATTGTGTGATTAGTAATAAAGCTGTCATTCCTGAAGGGATCCTTTTTAAAACAAAAGGAAAGTCTCTTTTGAGGCTGGAAAAGAACTCAAGTACACATAAGCTATGAATTATTTTGCACTTTGTCCTTAAACTTCAGATCACGGACAAAACTGAAAACAAGAGTCAAGGTACAGGAAAACAAGTACATGCATATTAACATAAAAAACTCTGGTGGGGAGGGAATAGCTATATTTCAAGCCATTTTGGTGTCAAGACCAAAGTAGGTGGGAGCCACTTCATAATATGCATTTCCACACTGGCATCTACCAAATTTGCCTCTTTGTCAGGGTTCAATTCAAAATCAAAAGGTACCTCCTCTTCCCTGCCTTCTCTTACCCTCATCCTCTCAATTAAGTATTTAGTGATTCCTAATGCCACTGTTTTCTAATATATTGTGAAAATCCTAAACCACTCTTCTCATTATAATTTGGGTATTCACTGATAGACTGTGGCCTGCTGGAGTGATTGTCTTTGTAATCTAAGAAAGTAGCCTAGTTATTGTACAGTGAGTCCAGAATGAGTTACTATTGAGGAGAGTCACATCTAATTGGGTCCTCACTGAGAGCCCCTTTTCTACTTTGTAATTAACACAGTTTTTCTAAGATGAAACAGATCACCCTCAAGTAATAATACTCCTTCTGCTACGTTTGGCCTGGGTGGTCCCGAATCCTCTGTTTGAAGGTGTCCTAGACAAGCCCAGCCGAAGGTTTTTCAACGGGCCCCAACTCCTTGGTGGAAAAGGTTCCCGTGCACCCGAGAGCTATGCGTGGTGTTGCGGGAGACCTGTCATTGCTACCTGCCGTGATGCAAGGCCCCAGGGAGCCACCCGGGTCCTCACCGGGAGATGTGGCTCTCTGTGGCGGCGTGCCCTGACGTGGGCACACATGTTCTAACTGGAGATGACTTTAACTGCCTGAAGTCGAAAAAGGTTGTGTAGAATACCAGGTTTTATACTAAACCAAAATAAATTTTCTCTAACGCGAGTTTTCAGACAGGTTGTCCTAATATATTAACTTCTGTCTGTGTTTTGAATAGTCAATTTCACGGTGAAATGAGTTCTTAATAATATATTTACCACCTGGGAAAAATCTCCCAGCCATCTGGAAAGGAGAGGGGATTTAGTGCCTCCAAACAGAGATTGGATTTTTTTCACAGTTATTTATTTATTTTTACATCAGGTAAAAACTGGAAGGAGGACTCGGTTCCAGCATCGCGGCTGCAGGGGGCGGGGTGTAGACGGCACAGGTCCTGCGCATGCTCAGTGATCACTCATCCCGGAAGTCGGGCTTTGTCATGTGTGTCAGGACTCCAGTCAACGATCCTGAAGGACCAGCCTATGTTATATTAAGTACTGGTGGGAAACACAAAAATAGTACAGCCGAGTGTCCGCCTCCTTACTGATTTACATAACTATGGGAGTAGCAGACGTTAAAAGGTCAGAGCAATGGCTTTGGTTGCGAAATAGTGGATTCAATTCCTGATGTCATCTATTAGTTGTGCTGCAAATTGCTAAATCCCACCGAGCTTCATTTTCTGCATTTTCCACGGGGAAATAATAATGTCTATCTTTCGATGTTGTTGTGAGATTGGAGATACTGTAGGTAAAGTGCCAGTATCCAGGGTCAATATGGAAGTGATCATTGGAAAATATGGAACAGAAGGAGAAAGTTAAAAATTCACGGTTGTGTGTGAGTACAATGTCATATGCGCACTCAAACCGATCTGATAGAAGATATTGGAACTGGATAGATTAAACAAAGAGGGGGTTTATTAGGTTTTGAAAAGAATAGAATACAAACTATAGAATAAGAATACAAAAATACATTCCATCATTCATTCATCCAAAAAATATCCACTGAGCATCTACTGTGTACCAGGTATTCTTGGAGGTGCTTTGTGTGCATCTATGAATAAAGCAAATATTCCTGCCCTCTTTGGGTTTAGATTCTCACGGGAAGAGTGGACAGACAATCAATGGTAAATGTAATAAGTAATCTTTTTTTTTTTTTTTTTTTAAGATGGAGTCTCCCACTGTCGCCCGGGCTGAAGTGCAATAGTGCAATCTTGGCTCACTGCAACCTCCGCCTCCCGGGTTCATGCGATTCTCCTGCCTCAGCCTCTTGAGTAGCTGGGATTACAGGTGCACACCACCACACCTAGCTAATTTTTTGTATTTTTAGTAGAGACAGGGTTTCACTATGTTGGCCAGACTGGTCTCGAACTCCTGACCTCAGGTGATCCGCCCGCCTCAGCCTCCCAAAATGCTGGGATTACAGGCATAAGCCACCACGCCTGGCCTGTATATTTTAAGGTAAGTGGTTAGGTAGAAAAATATAACAGAAATGGATTAAAGAATTGGGAGTTTCAGGACCAGGGCAGGTTGCAATATTAACAGGGTATTTGAGGTTAGTGTCATTTATAAGCCGATGTTAGAGCAAATATGTGAAGGAGATGAGGAAATGAGTCAGGGGACATCTGGAGAAAGAAAGTCCACCTAAGGAAGCAGCCAGGGCAGAAGCCCTCAAGCCATGCTATCCTGCTCAGTGTGCAGCAAGGTCAGCAGCAGCGTGGCTGCAGCTAAGTGAGTCAGGGGAGATTAGTGGGAGTTAAGGAAGCAAGATAACAGGACACCAGAAAAGGAGACTTATAGGTCACCATAAGAACATAGACTTTTACTCTGACAGTCACTGGAGGGTTTTGCCCAGAAGAGTGAAAGAATTTAATGTACACTTGAAAAGAATAATGGATTAGCTGGCTGCTATGTTGAAACTAGATTTGATTGGGTGTGAGCAAATGCAGTTGTTGAGAGAAGAGTATGGAAACTGTTGTATGAAAATGATGGGAGATCTGACCCAGATCTGTGGCCCAGGCCAGGGTGGTAGCAGTGAACCATCGGGAGACAGTCAGTTTCTAGATGTATTTCCAAGGTAGAGAGACACATGACTTCCAAAAGGACTGAAATTTGAATATTAGAGACAGGGAGAGGGCAGCAGATCTGACTACAAGCCTTCACACCTGGACAACTGGAGGATGGACTTGCCATCAGCTGAGACAGACGATGAAGGCTGTGTTGGGGAGTTCAGGTCAGGCCTTCAGCTTTAAGGACATTGCACTTGATGTGTCTGTTAGACACAGGTAGATTTGGGAGTAGGCGATTGCATATACACTCCGGCGACTCAGGCATGTACCAGACACATGCATTGGGACGTTGTGATACGGATGCTATTTAAAGTCACGAGGCCAAATCAGATCCTCAAGGAAGGGAATGGGAAAAGGAAAAACGGCTAAGGATTGAATCCTTAAGAATTCCAATATTAAGGAGTAGGTGAGCAAATGAGGACACAGAGCAAGACACTGTACAGGAAAATCCCTCAGGAGACAAACCAAGAGCATGTTCTCCTGGAAGCCATGTGAGGAAGGCACATGATGGAAGGTGGAGTGATCAACTGTGTCACACGCTGCGGATGAACCAAGTAAGAGGAGGTCTGAGGATCGACCATGAGATTTGAAAACAGGGAGCTCAGTGGCAACCTTGAGTCCATTTTCAGATATGACAGCAAATGAAAATTTAAGGAAGAATCTGAAGAGATAGATAGGACATTAACATTGACAACTTTTATGAGTTTTTTCTTTCTACAGAGGGGAGCAAAAACTGACACCTGTCCAAAAAAAAGAGGTGTATTTTAAAGAAGTGAAATGACCTAAAAATGAAGAACGTGTTTATGTGTTGATGGGAATGATCCCCAGGAGAGAATGTGAAACTGAACAAAACTGTGTTTTCCATCCTACATTAGAGGGTGTGGAATCTGATGACGGCTCACTGGAGGACCTGGAGGTACAGATGCAGGACAGCGGGACCCCGGAAGTGCTCTTCTGAACAGTTTTATTTTTCTCAGTGAAGGAGGAAGTGAGGCCATCGGGCAAATCTGAGAATGATGGAGGGAATGTCAGAGGTGGAGGATGACAGAAGGTGTGAAATGAAAATGTTCATCTAGAGGAGTGAGATGGTGAATGAACTAGTGGGAAAGTATGGTCTTCCAGCAGTACAAGACCCACTGGAGGTTTTCAGTGATCAGTTTAAACTGAGATAATTCAATTTATGGTCAGTTAAATAGATTTAGTACACATTTTTGAGACATTTTATAGGTCATGCACTGTTCTTGGCTCTGGAGACAGAAAAATGACTAGGATGTTGTTCCTCTCCTCAAAGTCCTGCAGGGAGAGAGACTGAAATATGAAACCAATAACTATAATAAATTGTAATAATTCTATAATTGAGTTATACTTATTGTTTGGGGAAGTACTGCCAAGTGCTGTTGCCAAATATAGTGACACAGCAAGATGGTGGCGTATTTCACATAAGAATCAGAATGTGGTTCTCCATAGTGACCTCCCATTTCCTCAATAAACATTTATTAAATGTTCAGCACTGTGTGCTAGGTGCTAGAGCTACAACGGCAAATAAGATCGTTTTTGCATTCAAAGAGCTCACCATCAAATACAGTGATTTCCAACCTTGGCAGCACACTTGGGCATTTTTAAAAATCCTGATACCCAGGCCATACCCCACACTAATAAGTCATAATTTTTTTTTTAACATTCCCCAGTATTTCCAATGTACAGTCAAGGAAGAGAATTGCTGATCTAGGGTGAGAGACAGATAAGAAAACAGAAAATGGAAATATAGGTGTGGTAACTGCTGTTGGATAGGGAGGCACAAGCTACTAAGGGAGCCCTATTGAGGGGTCAGTCCTGCAGGTAGAGGGGCCATGACAACTTCCCCGAGGAAGAGCCCCCTGAGCTGAGTGAAGAGTGACTGGGGTCAGCGTGGGAAACGGAGGAGGGAAGGAGATCACAGCTGAAGGAGCAGGAGTGGCAGAGACCTGGGGACTGAAAGAGCGTGTCCCACTCAGAAATCTGTGATTCAGTAGAGTCGAGCCAGGGCCACAAAGCAGGAAGAAAGTGACAAGAGATGCCCAACAGCTATTAGGCAGGAGCCACACTAGAACAGGCGAATTCAAATTTGTTTCCCCACTACTGTCAAATTAATATTCAAATACGATCAGAGAAACCTATGGATCATATAAAATCAGTTAACCCAACTTGAAGCGCATGAGCAAGCAGCACCTTGAGAGAGCCTCAGTGGAGTCAGAGGTTGGGGGAGCTCCTTTACAGAGCTCTGAAGGCTGGGGTGAGCCACAAGGTGGCTTTAGGGCAGAAGTTTCTGAGCAGGAACTGGTCAGACCTTGCAAACCATTTTAATCGCCGGAACAGATGGTGGTCTTTTCTTTGGAACATTTGAGTCCATGAGAAGTTGTTAAGTCAGTTTTTCTCTTGTCTTATTTGGATTATAAGGGTCTGAATGAGCTCCTATGAAAACATTTTGAGCTTACAGTGTTTGCGTTGTGTGTCCTGGTTCCATAGAGTTTATCTGTTGTGAATTGCAGCACAGTTTTGCAAGTGGTGGTTTCCGTTTCATTTCTTACTGTATTAAGAAAATGTGGTGCGGTAAATAGAGCACCGAGAGGCGGTAGTCTCCCATAAAATATGGTGTCCACGAATCTGCTGACTCCTGGAGGTGACCTAAAAATGAACATTATCTACTAAGCATGTTCAACGCATCCAGGACAAAAAAATCTTGAACTGACCTTTTTGAAAAAGACATTACAACAGAAGTACATTGAGTATATCAACCACTAAGTATGAAAATCCACAATGTTTATGCAAACACCATTAAATTTACTATCAAAATTTCTAATATGAGGGCAAGCAAAGTGGCTCATGCCTGTAATCCCAGCATTTTGGGAGGCTGTGGCTGGCAGATCACTTGAGGTCAGGAGTTCAAGACCAGCCTGGCCAACATGGTGAAACCACGTTTCTACTAAAAATACAAAATTTAGTCGGGCGTGGTGCCGCATGCCTGTAATCCCAGCTACTCGGGAGACTGAAGCAGGAGAATCACCTGAACCCAGGAAGCAGGGGTTACAGTGAGCCAAGAGGCACCACATTCCGGCCTGGGTGATAGAGCAAGACTTTGTCTCAAAAAAAAAAAAAAAAAAAAAAAAACGAAAAACAAAATTTCTCATATGAATATTCCAAACATATAGGAAAGTATGATGAATAATAAAAAGTTACTAGCTACCAACTTTCCTCATGTCTTAATATTTTTGCCAAATTTATTTCACACATTATTAATAGAGAAACAAAACATTAATGTAAACTGAATCTACCTGTTTATTCTTCTCTAAATCCATTTTCCCTGCTCCTGTCTCCCCTCTCCAGAGGTACCCAAAATTATGAAGTTATCAGATTATTCTTCTCTAGTACATTCATATGAGTTTAAATGAACTATAATATTGTTCTACATGATTTTGAACTTCTATAAATGGTCTCAGTCTGGTTAGATTCTTCAGTTACTTGCCTTGTTTATGTAACTTCATGTTTCTGAGATTTGATTTATTCCTCTTAGATAGACAGATAGACCACCCATTCATTTTAATCCATTTTATGACTATTACCACTGTTTGACTCTCCATCATTGCAAGACCTTTGGGCTGTTTCCACCTGTACAAACAATGCTGCAATAAACATGCATGTATGTGGCTTGTGCACACGTGAGTGGGAATTACTGGGGGTAGGATAAAAGCACCTTCAACATTTCTAAATATTGCCAAACTGCTTAATAAAATGGTTTTAGCAGTTTAAAATCTCACTAGACTGCATGCGAATGGGCAATTTTCTGGGTATATAATGATATCTTATTGTTGTTTTAATTTGTATTTTCCTGATTGCTAGTGTGGTTGAACGTCTTTTTATATATTTATTAGCCATTTCATTTTCCTCTTAGTGAATTGCCTATTTTTCCTACCAAGTTCTTTTTTCTTCTTTGTCTTGTTGGTTGGTTGGGTTTTTATTCTTTTTTTTTTCACATTTTTGATATGAATTCTTTTTTACCTGCATTGCAGTTGCAATTTTTTTCTCCCAGCCTGTGTCTCGTGTTTACACTTCATGATGTCTTCTCTTTTTCTGTAGAGAGCTATTTTTCTTTTAATCAACTAAAATTGTATTTTCTTTGATGAGTTTGTGGATGTGTGTGTGCATTCATGTTGGCATAAAAAATAATTTCCTACCTGAAAAACATAAAAATACCTGCTTATATTTGTATTCTAATAATGGCAAAGTGTTGCTGTTGGTATTTAGCTTTTTAGTCTATCTGCAATTGATGTTTGTGTGTGATGTGAGACAGGGGCCTTGGCAGGATTTGTTGATTACAGGAATCTTCAATGTTGTTTCTTTCCTTAATCCAGTTTCCATTTGGTGTGGTTTGTATTGGGACTTTTATCAGCTTCTGTGGTTCATTTGTCTTTCTGGGGCCCATTCCATACTACCTTAATTCCTGTAGCTCTGAAATGCATTTTGCTATCTGGTAGGATGAGTCCCCCCATCCTACTCTTCAAGTTCATCTTAATTATTCGCGATACTTTGTTCATCGCTCTAAAATTAACTGCTAGTACCACGCAACATTCTCTTGATATTGTCACTGAAGTTGTATTAAATAAAACTTATAGAATATTTTCGTATGAACTGACATATTTATGATGTTGTGTTTCTCTGCCCATGAACATGTTATATGCTTTCATTTATCTAGGTCTCATTTTTTTGGTTTTCAATAGAGTTTTGTAATTTTTGCGGGAAATCTCTTATACATGTTTTATACAGTTGGTTATTCTCATAAACTCTATTTTTGTTGTTATTATAGTGTCTCTTTTAATTAATCTTTTTGTACAGTTCACGTTTTAAAATTTAATTGATATTTCTATATTCATCTTATATTCAGCAACTTTTCTAAACTCACATATTAATTCTAATTAATCATTGGATTCACTTGGATTTCCTACATAGATAATCATATCATTAGGCAGTTTGTTGTTTTCTTTTCTAATCCTTACTATCTTCATTTCTTTGTCCTGTCTCACTGTGCTGACTCTGACCTCCAACTCACTGCTGAATGAAGCAGTGCAAATAAGCATCCTTGCTTTGCTTCTGACTTTAAAGTGATTGCCTCTAATATCTTGACTATTAAATAGGAAATTTGCCATATACTTTTGGTGAATGCCCTTTTTGAAGTTAAGGAATCCCCATTAGATTCGTGGTTTTCTTTGAATTTCCATCATGAATTTATCATATTTTATTAAATAGTTGTTCTATATTCTTTGAAATAAAAAACAGTGATGTTTTTCCTCAAAGTTGATTACACATTTAAGGAATTCAGTGAATAAATCTACTAATTACATCCAGAACCTGGCTCAAGGAAAATACCTCAGACAAAAATAAATGGAGGTTGGGTGAGCTTGTGTTTGTGTTCTGGAATGGGGTTGGAGAAGAGCGCCTGACTGAAACGGAAATCTGTTCCTTCAATACTGGCACTCTACATTGCTGCTTCTCAGCGTGTGTAGAGCAGCAGCAGCAGCCTCCACAGGGTGCCCAGAAATGCAGAGTCTCAGGCCCTCCCCCGGCCCTACTAAACCAGAATGTACATTTAACCAGAGAGCCAGGGGAACAATATGCATATCCAAGTTTGAAAAGCTGGTTTACATTGTCCTTCCAATACCACAGGCGAATCCATTCACGTTATCTAGTATATCTAATTCATCTCTGGCACTTAAACCAACTTTGCATGCCTGAGATAAAATTCCTGTCATTAAAAAAAAAAATACATTCCTGGATTTTTTCAAGTATCTTTTCTTGCTCTCCAAAACCACTGTAATATTAAAAAAAAAAAAAAGAAAAGAAAAAAAGACAAAAATATACCTTTGAACTTAATTTGCTAATGTTTACCCAAGGATTTTTCCTTCCCTGTACATGAGAATGACCTCTAATTTGCCTCTGTGATATTGTCCTCTTCTGGTTTTGAATCAAGGCAGTTCTAGATACATAAGTGATCTGTGGAGTGTTTCCCATTTTTATCCGCTCTGAAACATTCCATTTAGCTTTTGAGTTATCTGTATCTTGTGTTATTGTTGGGACTCACCTGTAAATTCTTCTGTGTCTAATTATGGTTGTTAAGTTTTTAAACTTCTGATAACATTTTGTTTTAAACATCACATGTATAATTTGATTTTCCGTGCTTTAATTATTTCTTTATATATTTTCTTGTTTTCAAATTTACTAGCAAGTGTCATTCCTGTTAATTAAAAGACTCTGCTGAATTTATTACTATATACCAATTTGTTGTATTCCTGTTATTGCTTGTTTATACCTTTTCTGTCTTTTTTCCTTAACCTATGTTAAGAGAGGCGTAAGAGTTTTGTTGTTCTTTTCAGAGAGCTACTTCTCAACTTTGTGAATTCTCTCGGATTTTTATTGGTTTTCTAAGTCAGTAGTTTCTTCTCGTACTTTAAATTATTCCTTTGTTTTACATATTCTTTGGGTTTACTCTGTTGATCTTTTCTAATGACTTTAGTAGATGATTACCTTATTAATTTTTAATATTTATATTTTTAAAAATCTCCCCTTAAATACTATACTGTTTTAACTCTATCCTGAATAGTTTAACATTTAATATTTTATCAACATCTCTTTCCAAATATTTTAAAATTATTGTTTGTATTTTAGATATGTTAAATTTGAGTCTGAATGAAATTTGAATTTTAAATATACCTATTGTATATGTTATTACTTGCTCTGTAGTCTAAATAGTACATATTCCATGGGTACTTGGTAAGGTATGTATTACTTATAGAAATCTGTAGTTTCTATAAGCACCAGCAAGCGTCTCTGAGGAGGCTGAGGGCAAACATTTCAGAAATCGGGAGCTGGGGCTGGGCTGAGGAGGCAGGATTAGCAGCGTCTCTCAGGCTGGGAGCTGAGCCCTAGGCTGAACAACAGAAATGCAATTATTTGAGGAAAAAAATAAAAAGAGTGAGGTAGAAAATCAGGAAAGGAAGGGCAAAGCATGGGAACAGAGCTGGAGCAATCAGGAACTGGACTGTTTAGCAAAACCTGCACTGAGAAAGGCCTAGGGTCTTGTTAAGGCTCTGGCTTAAAAGCTATGAAGTAGAAACTTGATCATGACATGGTAGCTAACGTTCCTGCTTCTGTGACTGCAGATTTAATTTCAAATCTGTATCTTTCATTTAGTTGTCGGGTCTATGGTTGTCTTTTCTATAAAGTAGGAATAATAATTATATCCCCCATATTGAGGAATATGTAGAAATTAAATATTGAGGATATTGTGCAAATTAACTAGTAAAGTGGTGAGTATTAAGTGATTACTCAATAGCAAACTCAATGAATTTCACTCTTATTATATATTTAAATTATTTTAATTACATAAGTTTCAATTCTTATTGAATAAATTAAATTTAATTCTTATTAAATTCTAATAAGAATACCTGTAATTGAGAAGAAGTAGAAGGGGAGGAGGAGGAGAAAAGATGGTAAAGCGGGGAATGAGATGAGAGGAGGTACAGAAATAGACCATTGTACATCTGTGCAAGGATAGGTCCTGCTTTCAGGACCTGTAAACTGTGGCCAACCTGCAGGAGGAGTCAGGAAGCTGTGGCTCATTTCAGGCAGAGCAAATGTGTAGGAATCCCACAGTTCCTTCAGGAATAGAAACCCAGCAATATTCTTCCCTCTTCTCCCCACTTGTTCTGGAATTACAATCAGGTAAAAAATCAGTCCAGGTTTGATGAACCATTTCTTACCTCTAGTATTGATTCCCTAGTCATGCCTCAGAGCTCAGCAGTAGGGAAATACCTAAAAAAGTAAAAATAAAATAAAATAAAAACAACAACAAATTGCGGATGGATGGGAAGTGCTCTTCACACTCTGTGACTGGGGAGGAAGACATGCATATGAGAAAGTCTTGTTGCTTCAGTACCATCCCTCAATGTCATCCTCAACTGTCAATACTTCAAATATTCTAACTGTATTTCCATCCAGTTGACGAGATTTAAAATTATTTTGAACAATGTCTTCTGTTTGTATGTCTCATTGAGACCATCCTGGAGGCTGGCTACCACACATGGCAAATGTCCATTATGTATTTGTAACATTTTTAACCAGTAAGAGAAACAGTTATTCTCTTTATTCTTTATTTTATTCTTTTATAATGAAGTTTGCTGAGTATCATGTAGATGTGTTATATCATTAAATGGAATTTCATTAAGGGGTTCTAAAGATCAGGTATAAAGTTGGTATGAAAGAAAAGATACACTGAATATATACTTTTTTCTTCCTCTAATAAAAATTCCCTGTCCTCCAGGCAGGTCTAACGTGTGTATTTCCCCTTGGTTACAGATAAACAATCTAACAGCTGTAGATGAAGACATGATACCTGCAGTAGCCATAACTCTCCAGTTGGAGTTTCCTTGATTTTTCTTATTAAATAGTTGATCCCGTTTTCTTCTCATCTGATAAGGTTAAACTGCAGCCATTTGGAATGCTTTTCATCTACATGAAAGTCGCCTTCCTGATGATGTGGTAATATCAATGGTAATATAGCATTCAGCTGCCTGCCAGGCTATGGGGAAGGTCACAATGGATATTATTACAGAGAACTCATCCCTCCCATGAAACATTCATGCTTTATAGCAGCCTCTGTTTCACTGCTTCTTAAAGAGGTCCACTTCCCTTTGACCTTTGATAATGGCATTGACGTGCATGCTCATTTCGAAAATACTATTAATAACTAACATTTAGATAGTCTTTACATTTTACAAAGAGCTTTCACATCTGTCACCGCCCTTGGTTCTCATTCCAACTCTAGACTGCAGATGTCAGATTGGCCCAAATCGCACACCTAGGAAATATCAGAGCCAGAACTAAAACCCAAACCTTCTCCTCTGAGTCCCTGATGTTTTAATTACATCACAGTGCACAGTGGAGTTTCGACGCTGTATTACTTACAAACTAGGGAGTGTTATTTGAGCCAGTAGCGTATTATATTACTTGTCAATGTTTTCAGAAAAGGATATCTTAAATAATTCTTTGCCAAGTGGATGACTTTTCTTACAAAAACAATTTTGCTGCTTAGAAAATTTGTTTTCTCAACTATAAAATATGTGTATAATCATTTCTCCTAATAATGACATGAGGCTAAATGAATTCATTACCATTAGGATTTTTAAGCTTCCCTATTTTGGCTTATCGATGGAATGTTTCAAGCATAGCTCAGTACTATAAGAATTAAGAATTTAGAGGAAGATAGTGATGTAGACCCTGCTCCCAGGAAAGACTGTAATTTAGACCAGTTGTTCCTAATGTGTTTTGGGTCAAGTAGAACTATATTAGGCCATTTTTGCATTGCTGTGAAGAAATATCTGAGACTGGGTAATTTATAAAGAAAAGAGGTTTGATTGGCTCATGATTCTGCAGGCTGTCTAAGCATGGTACCCATATCTGCTTGGCTTCTGGGTTAGCCTCAAAGAGCTTTTACTCATGACAAAAGGTGAAGCGGGAGCAGACACTTCAGTGGTGAAAGCAGGAGCGAGAGAGAGAGAGAGGGGGAAGTGCCACACACTTTTAAAGGACCAGGTCTTTGGAAAACTCACTATCACAAGGACAGCACCAAGCCATGAGGGATCTGCCCCCATGATCCAAACACCCCCAACCAGGCCCCACCTCCAGCACTGGGGATTACAACTCAATGTGAGATTTGAGCAGGGCCAAATATCCCAACTATATCAAGAACTTTGGAATCTTTTGAGGACAATGACCCTTCCTGGAAAAGTCCGCACTGACAAAAATTATTGGGCAACATTTCAGAGGCCTTTATGGGTTAGCTAATGTTCATCTCTGGTTGCCGGTTAAGACCTCAGATCTAGAGGCACGTAATTTGCACTCAGGTTGCTAAGTGTAGGTTGCAGTGACCATCAACGGTAACCTAATGCCCAGAATTAGCTTTAATTGCTTGCTAATATTAGTGTAGATGTAAACACTTAATTAGTGTAAATACAAATCATTCCATTGACAGGTAAAATGCACCTTTACTTCCACAGTTGCAGCTTTGGGTGTTTGGGTTAGCCAACTGATGTAAAGAATTGCCACACAATTAATAACAAACAAGGATATTCACTTAGTGCATTCATTAGGTTAAATTTGCATACTCGAAGCTATTAGAAGACATTAGCCCATTGTAACCAGCAGAAAAATAAAGCTAGCACTATCTCTTTGCCTTCCCCACTTCACTTGGCTCCAAGCTTAGCCACTCTGATGATACAGTGCTAAGAAGTCACACTTTTCTCCTTATAAATGACTCTTGGCCCCTGCAGAATACACACGTCTACTAGGGAGACACAGAGTTGGGAGGCTTTCGGGAGACTGGGGGTAGATTTCCTTTCCTTAAAATGAAAGTTTGACTTGTCCTTCCAAAAATAAGGTCTTTGTCTTCCATTTGCTTAAAGAAAACTGAGAAACAAACAAAACAGGGATTAGCTGAATTTCCTTTGGGTAGGTAGCGGCTGCTGATCAGAAGGGTCTAATGAGGTGAGCAGCAGCAATCAATGTTCAAAGGGAGGTGGTGACAAGGTCACCAGGTCAGGCAGTGCCATCAGATTTGGCTGTGATTGTCTTGTCGGTAAATGTCCTGGCAGGAAATTACTATAAACAAACTGCAGCATCTTTTTAATTCAGGTGTGGGCTGAGGCGAGGGCACGGACCCATAGGATTTCTTGAGGAGAAGAAGAGGCAGCAGGTTATTTCTCAGATTTCTTTCAATAGACAGACAAATCTATGAAGCTGAGCTGTGTGTACAGAGATGTCCCCTTTTCCCACCTGTCTTGTCTCGTCTTTGCAGATCGTCATTCCTACCACTGCCGTGTTGATGCTGCTAGTGGCTCAGCATGGGCCCTCCTGAGTGTCCACATCAAAGCTGAGTTGAGACTTGCTTTAGTCCATGGGGAACCAAAATTTGTCATGGTCAGCTAGCTCTTCATGTCTAAGGGAGAGTATTATGAGTTCAGGTTATATATATTTATTGATGTCAAATGGATCTAAATAAGTTATTAACTAAAAGTATAAAGTATAGTGGAGGTTCTAGTATCCAAAATCTTTGGTATCATAGAGCAGTAGCATCCTTAGAATCATAGTGCTGTTGAATACTTGGCAAGGAAGGAGGCTTGGGAGGATGTACAGTCCAGCACTGGCATTTCAGGTATAAAGCTGAAACTCCAAGTCACTAAATGATCCCCTGCTCATAAGTTAGCCCTCCTGCTAATAGAAAAAAAATATTTTATCATTTTTGTTGTATGGCTAACATTTTCATTCACCATGGATTTTTATCCCTTAATAAATCTAAGGCATGACATTTCACATTCTGGCTGGTCTATAACATCACATGCCCTGGTGAGAATGGCAGGTGTGTGTGTGTGTGTGTGTGTGTGGCCAAGTGAAGGTGGACTCAGGGGAAGCCTTGCCTTGTCTGCAAAGCTTCTCCTTGCCCTTTGCAGAGGGCTTGGCATCTTTCTTCTGTGCCACTGATTTTTATACAAATGCTAGTGCAGCACCTTTTAGGACATTCTGTCATTCTGTCCTACCAGGTAGTGAACTGCTTGAGGGCAGGAACCATAAATTAGCAATTAAAAATAACTGCCAAATGATGGGCCAAAGCATGGCCCATAGATTATCTAACACTTCAGTAGAATAGGAGGCAGAGAAAATGACACAAGATAGAGAAGAAGGAGAAAAAAGCAAGGAGGAGGAAAAGGTTGTCATTTTCATAAAGAGTTCTGAAGAAGCTTTTGGTCACTTTGCATTTCATCTCCTAAATCAATTTGCCTGCCTGGAACCCAGGTGTGGGGTGCTCGCCATGTTGAGGATGAGCTGGCTTCATTACCAGCTACTGGACTTGCAGATAGAATTGTCCTTGATGTTCCGAATAGAGAGAAAGGCAGAGACTGACAGAGCGGGAGTGTGGGGAACACTCCTGCAGGGACAGAGTGTTCTAACCTGCTGAGGTGGCTCCCCACGGAGCCATGAGCTGCGTGCAAATGGCAGTCAGTGTGTGCTTTGAAGCCTCCAGCCTCAGGAACTTCAAACCAGGAGAGGACAGACAGATGATCTGTGGGAAATTAATATCTAAAAGGTCTAAAATCTGTTCTTCCTGTCACCTTAATCTCCTGCCTGCTCACTGACAGTATTTACTTTCTGAACATAGTGAACATTTAATACAACAGAGGCTCCCACACGCTTAACTTTTCTAAAACAGAAAATCTTACATTTCAGTACAATCCATTTTAATTATTTTATTTCTTCACTGCATTTTGAACTGTTCCTTTCTCTAGGTTTTAGAAGTTTTCCTTAAGGAGTAACGTAAATGAACTTTGAGAAAAGAGGCAGGCTAGCAGGTGGAATGCCCTGCCACTGCTCTGGCAGCTCCGCGGTCACCTGGCGGATGCTCATGGAATCATGTGGAGTAACCTGCTGGGTCAGGGTCATATTTTCTGCCTCCTACCTTTTGATTTATTTTGATTGCTGGAATAGATCAGCTCACTTTGAAGTATACCTAGGAAGGATATATAATTTGTCTATACCCACATATTCACCTACCCATGAATTTATCCATTCACTCATCCATCCAACTATTCATCTACTCATCCATCCACCCATCTAACCACCCATTCATCCACTCATCAATTCACCCATCTATTCACCCACCCATCCATCCACCCATCCATCTATCCTCCATCCACCCATCCATCCATCCATCCACCCACCCATCCATCCATCCACCCATCCATCCATCCATCCATCCATCCACCCACCCACCCATCCATCCATCCACCCATCCATCCATCCATCCACCCATTCATCCACTCATTCATCCACCCATTTATTCACCCATGTATCCATCCCCCTACCACCCATCCATTTATTCTCCCACCCACCCATCCACCTATCCATCCATGCATTCATTCACTCACTATTTGTGCATTCAGGAAGAGAGTCAACCTATAAACATCTTTAGAGTACCTACTGTATGCCCAGAACTATGCTAGATGCTGGCAATAAGAGAAGAATAATTTGTGGCTCTTCCTTTAATGAGAATATGTTCTACACAGTCTGAGCACCATAAGCAGACCATTTCTTTTTTTAAATTTCCAACTTTTATTTTAAGTTCATGGGTACATATGCAGGATGTGCAGGTTTGTTACATAGGCAAACATGTGCCATGGTGGTTTGCTGTGCAGATCATCCCATTACCCAGGTATTAACCAAAAAATCCACTCGTTATTCTTCCTGATCCTCTCCCTCTTCCTCCACCCCAGGCTTGGACAGGCCCAGTGTGTGTTGTTTCCCCCTGTGTGTCTTATGTTGTCATAATCTAGCTCCCACTTATAAGTGAGAACATGTGGTATTTGGTTTTATGTTCCTGCATTAGTTTGCTAAGGGCAATGGCCTCCAGCTCCATCCATGTCCCTGCAAAAGACATGATCTCATTCCTTTTTGTGGCTGCATAGTATTCCATGGTATAAACGTACCGTGTTTTCTTTATTCAGTCTATCATTGATGGATATTAGGTTGATTCCATGTCTTTGCTATTGTGAATAATGCTGCAATGAACATACAGTTACATGTGTCTTTATAAGAGAATGATTTATATTCCTTTAGGTATATAGCCAGTAATGGGACTGCTGGATCAAGTGATATTTCTGCCTCTAGGTCTTTGAGGAATCACCAGACTGTCTTCCACAATGGCTGTACTACTTTTCACTCCCACCAACAGTGTCAAAACATTCCTTCTTCTCCACAACCTTGCCAGCATCTGCTGTTTCTTTCTGAATGAGTTATACATTCCTATTTTGAATAACAACATATTTATTTTTGGCATAATTTTCTAGAAAGCTAGTAATACAGATTATACATTAGAAGGGCCTGGAGTAGATGCATGGTCCATGTGTAGTAGGTTAGGAAAGCAAGCCCAGACACATTGCAACAATTCTACTTATTACCCTCACAAAGAAAGCACTGATATATTTTTTACATCTCATAACTGAAGTCATCTTAGAATAAGGTGTTTTCTAGAGTGTTCCATGGGTAAAGGCCAAGAGGGTTTTAATCCTAGATATAAAGAGGCTCTCTGAGCTGTCTTCATGGTAATCGTGGTCAGATAAAGTACACAGTGATTTAAAAATCATACAAGTTTCTTCCTTTAGGGAGCTACCAGCTGAATGAGAAGGTACAGCATTAAACGACACCAAATTGTTTTTAAAAAGGAAAA
Source organism: Symphalangus syndactylus (assembly GCF_028878055.3). Taxonomy (NCBI): domain Eukaryota; kingdom Metazoa; phylum Chordata; class Mammalia; order Primates; family Hylobatidae; genus Symphalangus; species Symphalangus syndactylus. The sequence goes on from NC_072425.2 coordinate 148,893,160, forward strand.
CTTCTTTTGCTCATGAGCACTGTGTAGACAATAAAGAGATGTACAGGATAGCTGGGGAATTCGCATGGTGTGGGCAAGTAAAGTCTTTCCGAGGATGTGACATTTCAGTTGAAATCTGAAGGAAGAGGGAAAACCAGCACTGCAAAAAGCAGAAGGAAATGTACTCTACACCAAGGAAGCATCAAGTGCTGAGTCTTGACATCAGCATGAGCTCAATATATTGGAAAATCAAACAAAGGCGAATGTGCTTGGAGCCCAGTGTGTGAAGGAGAGGGTAGAAGTAAATTTGGGAGATAGGGGAAAAATTAGGCCACAATAAGGGGTTTGGATTTTGTTTTAAGAGCAATGGGAAGACTCTGCAGGTTTTGAAGGAGAGTGAGTATTTAATCTATTGTACAAATGCAGATGCTTTTGAAATTAAAAGGGGCATTCTTAGTCATTAGACCTGGACACGGGGCATAAACTGGGTGCTGTGGGTAACTTGGGACGTAGGTTTTCCCTGGTTTCAAGTAGTATGGAGACACAACTTCCATTTCTAAAAGATTGTTCAAACTGCTTAGCAAATAATACATAGGAGAGTGAGGGCAGAAATGCAGACAGTATAGACCAATGCAATGCACAGATTTGGGAAGGGAGGCCTGAAGATGCTGATGTGTGGGACCCGTGCTGATGGGAGCATCTGGGCCCTGTGTCTGTGAGGTGCTGAAATGCAGCAGAGTCCCAGTCCTGGACAGGGAACACAGGTGATCTGGCAATTCTAGATCATCAGAATGAAGAAGCACCACTTGCAGCTTAGAAATGGTAAATTTAGAACAATTTAAGCAGAGGACTTTTTACCCAGCAGGTAGTACGTACAAGAAACTTGCTACTCCAAGACATGGTTCAGACTTACAATCTATCGAGGTTAAAAGAAAGTGAATGGAATGAGTTGCTAAGGGAAACTTGGTTATTTTGGGTATATCCATAATGTTTTGATATTAATTTAAATGAAAGTTTACCACAGCCTCTCCATACCAAACTCAGAAGCAACAGAGGACTGAAAACCTTTGTAGGTAACTCTGACAATTTTCACGTCTTAAATTCCCCACTCTACCGACAAGCTCAGATCTTACTCATTCCAGCAAAGAAAACAAAACAGATGACACACAAAAAACAGTTTTCTTTTGTTTCTGCCTTTCCTTAAACTACCACATCATTTTCCTTTTTCCTGTTATTGCCGAATCTCTTGAAGTAGCTGTGTATGTACACTTGATAGCCTTCATTTTCTTGCCTTCTGTTGCTCCTTAAATCAGTGCCTTTTAACTTTCATCCTAACAATGTGTTTAAAGAACAGTCAAAATTCTCCTTCAGAACAGTGAAAATTCCTTAATATCAAATGCAATGACATTGCTCTTCGGATCCTTCTGTCTTGTTTGCAGCCCTAGGAGGTCTTTAAGCTCCCTACACATCAGAGACCCTCACGTCCCCGCGTGGATTTTGACCTCCTTGGGGTAAGGACTGTGCCAGATCAATCCTCCATCCTCAAGAGCTAGCCTAGTGTCTGACACACATCAGATATTTATGAAATATTGTGGATTTAGATTAGGTTTAAAATGGCCTACCCTGTTCTCTGCCAGATCCCCATGCCTGAAGATGGTGAATGTCCAATAAATGTTTGTTGAATACATGAAAGAAGAAACTCCTGGACTGATTAGACAGTCACTGCATATTTATTGATCCCTTCTAGGGCACAATACCGTGTTAGGGGCACTAGTACTTGTTAAGGTGAATAAAGTGAGAATCTCACAGCCGTGGTCTTCGTTTCCTCATCATCCTTTCACTCTTCAGCAGCTTACAATGCTAATTTTTTCCACATCTCACTGCTACTGCAGAAACTCCATCTCTAAGAGTATGGCAATGTCCTTAAAAACATCATATATAATGACTTTTTCTTAGACCCCAGGAAAATTATATATTGCATAATTTTATAATTGAAAGACATATTAGAGATCATCTAGCCTAACAGCCTCCAAATTTTTCAACAAATAACACTCATTTCTTAATCCCCATAACAACATTTTCAGGAATGTCTCACCAAAATTATATTCAGCAACAATTTATTTTCTCCTTCAAATAATGGCATATACATATCTGTTCTCAAAGCCACTGACCAGCATTCATTCACAATTGAATATTTGTTAAGTTATTATGACCCCAGTGCTGTGCTAGACGCCAAAAATTAAATGATGAACAAAGCAGATTCCTTTCTTGATCTTATGATCTAGTTAATAGGAAAAATCCAAGCTTCCCATACTAGTTTATGTAATACCAGCCAAAAGAAAAGAAATGTCTTACTTAGATTCAACTGTCCTTTGAAAATGTATGTATTCTTTTATGCATGTGTTTGAAAATTTTAAAATATGCCTGACTACATTGGAGGCTGTACTATACTGTGGGAATGTCCAGATGTGAAGCCATTCACCTGTTCTAATAGCCCATTTTACAGGCAAGGACGTTAAAGCCCATCCAGAAAGCTTTATCATAGCTTGCTAAGGATCACACATCTAAGCAATGATAAAACTGGGGCTAGCACCCAGATATGCATTTCCAATTCTGTGCTTTTTCCTTTTTCCTCCTTTGATAAAAAAGCCCTTGATCCTTTTTTACCTTTTTATATAATCTTAAAGTATCTAAGAAGTTTGTTAGCACTAGAACCTGTTTAACTTGGTTTAATCCAGCATTTTCCAAATGTAACTTACCCACTATCTCTATGCATCCTCTTCTAAAATTATACTCTACCCCTGAGTTATTTTATTCCCTTCCCTGAATATGCCTTGCCTTCCATGGCTGTGTCCTTTCTCACATCATGTCTTGGCCTGCTGCAGCATCCCCTTCCTATCAGCCCATCTCAATTCCAGACATCTCTCCAGCTTCCCATTCAGTGGCCCTCAATGAATCCAGCTGGAAATCATCATTCTCCTCTCCCTCCCATAGTACTCACTGGCTGTACCTTTCATCTGGCAGTGAAAATGCATTACTCCTTGCTGCTAGTTATCTTTGTGTGTTCACACGTCTTTTCCTGGGGATAGGAACCTTGTCTTGTTCTTTATAACTCCCACAGGACAAGCAGTCAGGAAAAACAGAGAAATTTGAAAGCCAGTCAGGATTTCTCCTTCTCCCTCACCCTCACTAAATGACACCGCAAATTTGTACATCTTTCCTATCCCCATTGCGAAAGCCTTAATCCTGGCCTGTTATTTCTTGTTTAGCCTATGTTATTGTCTCCTAACTTGTCTCCTTATCTCCCGGCTCACCCACCTCCAATCATCCTCCCTGCACCCTCCTGCTAGATGACCTTTCTAAACTAGAAATCTGATCAAGTTATTCCAATGACATCTCATCATTTGCAGGATTGAGACTCGTCTCCTTCATGTAGCATAAAAGGCCCTTCATTGTCTGGTTCCTGACAGCTCTCCCCCTTTCTCTGTCTCCCCCCATTTCCCTCATACCCCTCTCTCTGCCTACTCCATCTCTCCCAGCCCCTGCCCCGCCCATGCCTCATCCTTCCTTCCCAGTCTACGCTTTATCATACTGAGCCCTTATGAGGTTCTGGAATACATAAGTTGTTTTGTGATTTCTGTACATGCTATTGTGTTTGCTTGAAATGCTAACCCTTGCCTTCCTACACACTCTCTTTTCTCCCTGCTATATTTTTTCATTTCTTTCCATTGGCTCTGCTTCTGTTAGTTACTTTGCGGAAGCTTCTATGAATAGGCCAGGATGAGCAAGTTGATTCTCTCCCTCTCTCCCTCTCTCTTTCCATTTCTCCTTACCTGCCCCCACCCATGCACATATTGTTAGACACATTGCTTTGCAATTATTGAATTATTTGTTTCCCCAGTTGGACTAACAGCAGAGGGGGATGCTGTTTGGACAATCCTTGTATCTCCATCTTCTACAAAAGAATCTGGCCAATGTGAGGAGCTCAGTATTTGTTGAGTAAATCAACACATGTATAAATGGTCACCATTCGTAGAACCCAGGAGGTTTTCCGCACGCTGGTGGGCTAAGTGAATATAAAATCAGATGGCAAGTTAAGTGAGAAGAGCCCTGCAAATGAGGCAATAGCAGCTGCAGGTGTTTTCTTCTTACCTAAGCGGACAGCGAGCTCACTGGCTTTGCTGAAGCAGCTCTGCAGCACGTTGAGCCGCAGCAGCTGGCATTGCTCTTGTTTGAATCCCTTCTGGAACAGGGAACGAGGGAGTGAAAGACTAGCACGTAATCTGTGGGGCTTAATATTTCTTTGCAAATCCTCAAATAGTGTGAAATTGGCAATAATCCAGGCAACTCCAACCTTCTGCTCACCAAATAGTCCCCACCCTGCTTCTACAGAGGGCAGCTCAGGTGTTTCAAATGTGGAAGATGGTAGTAGAGAGCAGCTTCACTCCTGTAACCTGATTCATTCTCAGCCTGGAAAATGGAATGTAAAGATCACAACCTCAGCCAGGCAGAGTTTTGCCGCACTTCAGCTCCTAGGAAATCATTTCAATTCCTCAAAGTCGATTTTCCCCTTCAACATCCATCCATCCATCCATCCGTCCATCCATGTGTGCATCCGTCTGTCCATCTGTCCATCCATTCATCCGAGAGCCACATCAGGTGTCTTCCTGGTGCCAGGTATGTTTCAGAGAATATGAAATTATGTTTATAGAGTTCACAATTTAGTAAATATTTTGTGTCATCTAAGAGTTCTCTAAAAATCTATAATCCTGACCAGTAGAAAAGATAAAACTTTTGAAAATTAAGGTTTCAAGAAAGCTCTTATTTCTTAAAACTGTATAGAGGACTGAAAATCTGGAGCTAATAAGGACCTTGGTATGGTTGACTTTCCCGTATGTGCTACTGGGAATCCAGGTGTCTTGTGGGACAATTAGGAGTATGACTGCCTCTTGTCCCTTTCGAGTAGTCCTTTGAGGGTTGTTTTATCTTTCTCCCATTCTAACCATATTTTACAAGTCTAACAAGACTTGAGAAGGTGATGCTCTGAGACTTCACTTGTGTTCTTAAGACACATACTCCAGTGGGATCTTGGTTCCATTACTTTCCAGTTCTGTGACTTGGCTTCTTTCTATAACCGCTCTTTCCCTTGGTTTCCTCATCTGGAAAATAGGAATAATAATAACACTCATTCCCTAGTGCCTCCCATGGTGAATACTAGCTGAAATCAACATATGTAAAAGGTTTTGCAAATGCCTGGTGTAACTGAAATGCCCTACAAACAGTATTGAAGAGGATGATGTCGATTATGATGGTAAAAATAGATGGAGACACTTTGTATTTCCATTTTAGAAGTGCCCCCCCATTTTTTTTTTCCTCCTTTTCTCCTTCTGAGACTATTGAAGGTTGTTCTTATCAGTAAGGGCAGCTTTTCCCCTTTTCTCACTTCCTCCCCACTCCCCCTTTGTCTGGAGGTTCCTTGGCAGAAAGGAACATGTGTTTCTGATATATGAGTAACTCTGATATCTATTAGAGTCTTCTGAGTGCAGAGAGCTTAGTCACTCCTGGGGGATGATGCATCTATATTGGGCCTCAGCTCCTATCCACAGCCTCCGTCAATGTCAAAAAGATCTCAGAGCAGGTGTGAGGTTTAGGATTGAGGGAAGGACAAGAGCTAGTGAGACAGCCTTCACTGAGAGAGGGACTGACGGGGCCCCCATGACCACCTTATGTTTTGAGGGTCTCTGGAAGGACTCCTGGGACTCAGCACACAGTGCTGCTCATGGCTGGGCTTTATTACTGTGCCATGGTGAGGACACAGGGCTGGATCATAAGGGGTCAAGGCACAGGCAGAGTCTGGAGGAACCCATGCACGGCTTCCTTATGCTCTTTCCCTCCCACGAGGGTCCCACAGAGCCCACTGTCCCTCCACAAAAATGCAGCAAAACATGTGTGACGTTTCTGCCCAGGGAAGCCCAGTAGAGACTCAGAGTCCAAGGTCTTAACCGGATAACTGGATGCTGGTCATATCGGCACGCTCTCCCTAGCACGTACTAACATACCAGATTCCCAGAAGGAAAATACGTGTTCAGCATAAACCACATTGCTTGCACAGATAATCTAGGCACAAGGAGCCATCCTTACTAGTTAGGGAACAGTGGAAGCCTTCCTGAAATGTAAGTTTTCTGGTGCCAGCCAAGGACCAACCATGCAAGCAGGCCTTTCTAAGGGCAGCAGGCCCCAGGACGTACACTTCCACCACCGCATGAATTCTTAGCTACATTTCCTTGGTAGAGATGATGGTGGGGCTACATCTTCTTTCTGATTTGCACAGCCTTCACGGACACACGTTTATCTCCCTGTGTCTTGCTGGCTACATACTTACGAAAAAGGCCTGGGCCAGAGGCATGATAATGCCAGACACTGATGTCCACCACTGGGCACCTCCTTGTGAGCTGGCACCAATTAGAATCAAGCCTGATTTTCCAGGGGCTCTTGCAGCCTGTCGGTTGGCCTCCACTTCCTTTAGGGTGTAATCTTAGTCCCCCAGGATTTCTTCAGCCCTACCCCTGGCTTTCTGGCTTTCCCATGGGTATTCTGTTACTGAGAGCTGAGCATGAAGGGGACAGTGGAGGCAGAGAAAAGATCCCTGTCAGCTGGCAAAAGAAGACATCATTTCCCATTGCATGTGAGCTCTCATGAAGAGCTAGGAAGGGCCTACACATCAACACCAAAATATTAATAAAAAGAAGGCTGTACGGTCCTATCCTCAAGTGCTAAAAAGACTTTAGACCAGCGTGACCTGTGGTATAATTGCACAATTTCAAGCAGCCTTTCTAAATTAAAACGTAATCCCTCAGCAGTGAGGGGCTTGGGCGGCCCCTCGCCATCCCTGGGATTCATTTCTCTCTTCCAGGCCTATCTCTTTCCTGCCCTAAATCTCTTTCCTTCTGTCTCTCTGTCTGTTCATCCTTCTATGTCCTCTATCTAGCTTTTCCTTTCTTGATAAAAATTAAGGAAAAACAACTTTGATAGATTTTCCGATAACCTTCTAGAAGGTCTCACCGGGTTACATTTTGCTTTAATAGCATTTAAGCCAATCTGCCTGATGTTTCTGTAAAGGTCAATTAAATTCACCCTAAAAATTTCACTCCTGGCTCATTATACAATTGGAAAATGAATTAGAAGCACATGCTGCCCCAGAGGTTTCTGATATTTCACTAATGAATATGTCTTAAAATGCAAAAAGAAAAAAAAAAGGGAGCGAGAAAAGAAAAAAAGGTGTTGTAGGCCACACAGCAGCTTGCAGTGCTACCAGCTGGTGCAGAACATCGTCATAGGCAGTGGTCTGAGACTAGTGAACACTAGGTAGGCCTGTCTCCACTCCACATTCAGAAGTGTTCACAGGTCTCAAATGCGCATGGGTCTGGTCAGCTCTTCACCACGCCTCTGCGCATCCAGAGCCCACTGTTAAACCCCAGGGGAAGCATCCAGCTCACCTGACTCTTCATTAGCTGCTCTTAGTGTGGTCTCAAGGACCACTGTTCAGTTTAATATCAGCCTGAGCAAAATGTGATTCTGCAGGTTAATCTACAAGGAGCTTTGTGGGCAGAGCACATGTGTCGCAAAGCCAGGTCTCAGTTGATCTGGGGATTCTCAGACTGTGATAGCATTGTAACTGTCTGACGAGAGAACAGCCCAGTGGAGGAGGGAACATGCATTTCTGGGTCACTCTGAGGGCACAACTGGGGCCAAAAGTACAGAGAACACAAAGTCAAGTTTGAGACCAACTTAAAGAAGTAATTTTAACTGGCTTTCTTTCTCCCCAACTCCTGCCAAAAGAAAGCCATCAGACAAGATAGCAACTTCCTTGTCCCTGAGGAAGGCTTCAACAGAGCCGAGCAAGCCTGTCCCAGGAGTCCATGTTTTAGGTAGAAGTCTCCTTAATTCATTCACTCATTTCTTCATTCTGCATATTTATTGCTGTGTCCTAGACAGTACTAATCTTGAGAATGAACACAACAGCCTAGTTGTTATGTATGAATTGAGGGTTTGTTTTTTTATTTTTGTTAGACAGTAAGGTTATGTTTTAAAAGAAGATTCCATATCTAAGTCCCTCGTTTCAAAAACTGTCCTAAAATTCAGATTTTTGCTCACACCGGAGTTGTAAAGGACTTTCATGTTCCTCTTATAGCAAAGGCTGTGACTTTTCTGCTCTCATGAAACTGCAAACTGGTATTTATTTTAGGACAAGCGGGCTCCAAACCTCGAAATATGAGTTATTGGATGTCTGTCTTCAGGTTTAAGTATAAACCTAGCTAAATTGACTGAAACATACAGAGACAATCTCTCAAGCCTTTCAGAGTGGAGAGAGGAAGCCTGGTTGCTATCCTCCATGCCTCACAGATGTTCATATAGGATTTTAGGATTCCAGACTGGAAGGGCCATTGAGGTCATCTCACTGAAGCTTATCCTGTCTAAAACGAGGAAGCTGAGGAGGCTTCCCTCAGGTAGTACAAGAACAAGACATTCTTCAGCCAGGGTCTCTAGACTCGAGAGCCCTGTTCCTTCTACCATACTGACTTCCTCCATTTGCAAGATTGTGCTACCTACATACATGGTGTTTTGGAAGGTGGAACCGAAGTTTCTAGGAAGAGCGAGGTTGCAAACCATCATGATGTGCGTTGAGAGTGGCCAATCAGGCGGTGAAGAAAGGGGGCCCTGGTGAAGCCCTGGGCGTTTGACCTCAGGGCTGCTGTCTCTGGCGCCCTGATGGTGCTCCTCAAAGCCTGCTTCTGAAAGATTTCATCCAGGTGCGGTTGATGTTTCCAATTCCATTTCCTGGTATCTCCATGTCCTTGTTCTTTATTGCAAACCTGGTGTCAGCAGATGTTCTTGGGGTCCTCCTGACTCCACTGTGCAGCAGGCTGAGTGCAGTCAGACTGTCATTGAGAAGTACTGAAACCCGGGTCCAGGAAGCGATGCTCCAAGTCACTCAGCCACTCAGCATCACTGACATTCAGCATTTTAACCTTGGAACTGCAGAAATATAATCCAAAGCAAAGGCCATGGGCTAGAGATTCATGATTAAACAAGGGAAGGGATTTCCCTTTCCTTCTTTCTAAACTGAACCTGCAAACCATAACATTGAAAGCTGAATACCGTCCTGTCTGACGTCCACAAGACCAGGATATGGAGAAACATGAGCACAGCCTCAGGTCCCTCCCTCCTCCCATCTGCCTTCTCTTCCCTAAAAATCTTGCACAGGTTCAGGATGTCCTGCTGCCAATCAAACATGAGCTCCCATGCCACATGGCTGGGGAGGACCAGCCAGCCCTTGTGGGCCTGGCAAAATTGAGGACGCATTTTGATTCACTCACATTTAAATATCAGAGATAGTTTTGATGATATGCTATGTAACTGGACATAATCAAATTTCAGATAAACCAGAGCAGGCCCCAAAAGTGCACCTGATGAATTTCCTTGTAGAAATGGGGTGTTGGCAGAATAAGAAATGGAATGTATGGAGTGCCCAGCATAAGAAGTCAGGGGGGTCAGGGAGGAAAGGAGGGAAGGAAGGAAGAGAAGTGAGAGGCAGGGAGTTAGATCAGTCAATCACACAATTACCCTGAAGACAAGAAATAGAAGGACTATCTAGTTTAGGATGTTATATATCCTCTTGAAATGTAAAGTTTTAGAAAAGAAAAGGGGCAGGGGAGAAAAGCAATCCAATGAAAGACGAAACGAATCCATCAGGGCAGAATCCATCAGGAAGGAAAGAGTGTGGAACGACTCCTTTGCTTAATGCGGGCTTCTGGTCAGTCCCTGGAGCTTGTGTGACAGCAGGATTCTCCTGCTGCTGGAGAGCCTAATAGGTAGGATTGGTCCAGCCGCTCCTCCCATTGGACTAACTGGTTTCAATTAAGACTATCACAAAAGCTAATTATCATTTTAAACCTGACTCTCAGGCTCACTATCCCTCTTGCTGTAAATGGATTGCTTAATGGTCCCAGTGCAAGGCTCTGAAACCCTGGAGGTTTCCTATTATTTCTTTGCCTCCAGCAGGGACCAGGGACTTCTAGAGTGTTAGGTTTCAAGGGAGAATAAGAGTAGCAATACCCTCTTTCTTTTTCACAGAAACAAAGACTGTTAGCATTGAGGGAATGTGCGATTTTGGTTTTGATATAGTCGGACCTTCTACTGCATGAAAGAGTTTCCCTATGTGCCACCTCTGACCAGGATTTCCTGACATTGTTTGAACACAACTGGTGACAGGGAGCTTGTTACCTCCTGGTCCATTTTGGACAGTTCTCATATTCAGAATGTCTCTCCTAATGTTGAGCTGATGTCTGCCCTTTCCAGATTCTTTCCCAGTTCTGCCCTGTAATGTTTCTGGGCTTAGACAACTGACAATCGACTGAGCCAGCAGGGCCTGAGCTTGGGAAAGAGGAAAGCTTGGCAACTTCTCCCGCACTGGCCCAGTGGATCTCCCACCTCCAGCACCATTCTGTGTGGGTGTTCCAGGTTCTGGGACCTGCCTCAAGTTTCCCAGTCTTTGTTAGCTGAGCACATGCTTCATTTACTGGGCTGTATCATGTGCTGTATCCTGAGACAATGTGCAAGTCCCCAAAGGCAGGTATTAGTGTCCCCATTTACAGATAAGAATGCTGAGGCTTAGAAAGATTGAGTAGCCTACCCTTGAACACATGGCTGACAAATGGCAAAAGCCAACACTCAAGCCCCTTCTGTTGGATCCCAAAGCCTGTTTTACTATGTCACACCAAGAGAAAATTCAGAGTATACAGTTTGCCAGGTAACAATGTGCTTGTGAGCATAATACAAATCAACGTGTGAAGTTGGGAGTGTCCAGAAAACCCCTGAATATGTTGTATTTATATGAACTATGTGATTGGTTAGCACCAGAGCTATTCTAAAGGTAATCACTATATTTTGCTCACCCAGCCTAACAATTCCCTCGTGCTCTGCACTTGATAGCTGGTTTAAAAATCAAAACCCCAAACAAACAAACAGAACAATGTTAGCAGATTCTTAGTATAGTCACATACACATGCTTAGCCTGGCCTAGTGGGGCAGGCTCCCTGCCCTCACACTCTCCTCAACCCTCTTATGCTCACAGGTGCACACATGCAGGTACACACTACACACACACTCACATACACATCAAAAACACAGGAAGACACCCCACACACTCACACACCCCACCTGCTCTCACAAGTCGCACACACGCTACACACATATATTACATACACATATGCTACACATACACCTCCCACACTCACACATGCTACACACACATGCTACACACACAGGCTGCACACACATGCTACACACACATGCTACACGTTACACACACAGGCTACACATGCTACACACACACCACACACACTCTCACACATGCTACACACACACACTGCACACACAGGCCTCACACACGCATGCGGCACACACCCTCATGCTGCACACACACACGCATGCATTGGCAGGTGCTTCCTTTTCACCCTTCTTTTCCCATTCGGTCTTATCCCAAATTTACATGGGAGTAAATGAAACAAAAAACAAAGCCAAGATTGCCTATGGGGGTGGGGCTGCCCCCTCAATGGCGTCTGCAGGTTGCTAGCTGTGCTTTTTAGCCTGAGGCCTATTTCTCAGTCCCAGCTCCTTGGGGCCAGAAGCCTGGAACAAACCCAAGGGCAGGCCTTAGGCACCGGGACCTGGCCTGACTCTTCTGTAGGGCCAGATTGGCCATGCCTTCAGAGCTCCAAATCCCAAAGGAATGAGTATGCAATACTAAGACCCACCTCACATTAATTTAGTGGGTGCCTGTGTGTCTTCCCCCCCTTGCAAATCTATATGGACTAAAAATATCTGCGCCCTCCATGGCGCCTGAGAGTGCTGACAAAGGAATTTGCATTTGCAGTCAGAAACACCCTCGGATTACTTTTGAAATCACCTCCCTTACATTTTAAACAGGTGGGTGGATTCATCATTTAGGCTGCCACCAGGAGGCACCTATTAAGAGATGTGACTGGGAATGCCATTTTTCTTAAAAGGTTAAAAAAAAAAAAAGTGGCGATTTCACTACAATGTCGTGATTGTTTTTGGCTTAAAATAAAATCTGTTTGAACCTAGGATTCTTTAGACAAACTGATATCTTTAGGGAAAGTAGGTTAAGAGTAAATGTTTTTGGAGGAACCAGGTGTCTTCCCAGTTCCGGTGGAAAGAGAGCAAGGACAGTGCGCAGCAGCCAAGATGGAGAACAGGGAGGAGGTGGGGGAAGGGAGCTCTCCCTTTCCTTCTGGGCCTCTTGGACTAGGGGAGGGGAGGACAGGGTGCAATCGCAGGATCAATTAGCAGCCCAAAAGTAAATTAGCCAGGAAATTAGCTTTTCAGGTGTCCAACTGTGTGTCTTCTCAAAGACTGCAGTCCTACCCATCTGCTATTTACACTTTTTGCAGGGCTCGGGAAAGAATGTGGTTCCACTTACACATCCAGCCTGCCAGAGAGCAGGCCTCAGGGGTGCCTAAAAGCAGAGGGGAAGTTGGAAGGATCCACAAAGGCTAGAGCAGAGAAGTTGCACATCTGCCGCAAGTGCAGCAAGGAGGAAAACGCTGTGTGTGTGGATGGGGAGGTCTGCCTATGTGTTTGTGTGTCTGCGTGTGTGTGTGACCATGTGTTTCTGTATGTTTATGTCTGTGTGTATCATTGTGAATAACCACATGTGTATGTGTATGTGTGTCTGTGCGTGTCTGAGTGTGTGTGTCTACCTGTTTATCTGTGAGTGTGCGTATGCATGTGTGTATTGTGTAAGTGGATCTGTGTGTGTGCATGTTTGGGTGTCTGTGTGTGTCTGCCTGTGTGTGTGTGTGTGTGTGTGTGTGTACATACGTGTATGTTGCATGCATGTGTGTCTGTTTATGTCTGTGTGTATGTATAACCATGTGTGCATTTCTTCATGCATGTGTCTGTATGTAGGAGTCTAGGTCTGGGTGTCTGTGTGTGTAAATGTGTCTGTGTGTATGTATACGCCTGTGTGTATGATGCGGGCGTGAGATTTGCAGAGAGGGTGTTGGGGCACAAAATGAGGACTTGGTTTACACAAAAGCACAGGCCACAGGACCCCACCACCAGCAGATGGAGCTGAAGGTACAGTTTGCGGGAGGCCAGGCTGAACTGCCAGCTGTTTCCGTTTGCTGGAGACCTCAGAAAGCATGACCATGTTGAGTGGAAGAGCTGTCTGCATGGAGAGAGAGGAAACCCCAAACACACCCTGGAGTCCTGCTGCTTCACTATGAAGCCAGTGTTGTTTTGACTTGCTGATTGAATTGCAGGTGGAAACTAAGTACATCACACCTTGCTTTATTTTAGTGTGTGATTGGGAGATAAGGGTCCCCCTGTACCCAGTTTAGAATTAGAATTTTAAAGTCTGGATAAACCTTAAAGAATCCAAGGCATCCTTTTGCTTCACAAATGAGAAAAAAAGGAGCTTAATTCTCTGGTGTTTTTGTTTCCTCACCCTCACTCTGTCCAACCCCCACAGCCACCCAGCCTTTTTTTGTCCCAGTCTTTCTTATCCAAACCTCTCTCCTACCTGTTTTTCCTTCCTGTCCAGTACAGTCTTTCATCACCTCCCACCTGAGCTCATTCAATGGTCTCCTAACTGGCCTCCCTGCCTCTGGGCTTTCCTCACTCCAGCCCCCTCCACACCACCACAAGGTTAACCTTCCAGCACGGCTCTGATTGTGTCGGGCTCTGTGCAGACCCTTCAGTGGGCCCCCACTGCCAGCAGCCGCAGAATCAAACCCTGCCGTAGCCTGGCTCCAGTCTGGAAATGACACATGTTTCCAGCCCCACACTGGGTCACCTTTTTTGTTCTCCCTCTTCGAGAGCCAAACTGAGTTTCTTGCTATGTCCATGCACACCCTGAGCTCTGTGTCACTCTACCTTTGTTATTGTTTTCTTTTGCAATTTGTCCTCATCGTATTTTATTTCCAAATGACTCCTCAAATCTCCCCTTCACATGCTACCTTCCCTATAAGGCAGTCTTGATGACATCAGCGAGAAAGATCTATTTCCTGCTCTGATCTCTCCAGGCACTTCCTCTTGACCCCTCTGCTGCAACCTGGACCTTTCACTGTGATTATCTGTATTCACATCCCATCCCTCTACCTTGAAGGGACTCACCTCTTTGTTTTCCCACTACTGTTGCACACAGGAACTCAATAAAGTTTTATGGGCAAATGAATACAAGTATTTGATCTTACATACATTTTTCCCAGCTCAGACTGCATTTTACACGGTTTATGGCGGTTTCCTCAGCTCAGTCTTTCCCACTGACAGACAGCGTGACCACGCGCAATCACCCCCCAGCCCCTCGCAATCTGGCTTCAGTCTCCTCAACTCTTAATTGAGAACATGAGTAAAAATTAGTCGATTTCACTTTTTTTTTAATGTGTGTGCTATCCCCTAGTTGCAGGCAAGTTTACCTCCCCGGCCGTCTCCCTTCCTTGATGACTGGAAGAGGAGACAGGCACAAACTCACAGCTGCTTCTCCCCACCTATGTGCTATGACTTGTTGGAAAACCGTTGTTTCAGAGGAGGAGTCCTTTCCAGCCCTGCCAGTCATTGTGTGATTTATAACGACTCCTACCTTTCACAGCTTGAAGACTTCCCCACTCTCCTTCGGGGTAGATGTGGAAGCAATATAAGAGTGAAGAAGTTCTGCTGTCTCCGGCATCTGTTAACATTTCACTGGCTTCCTGAGAAATTGGCTCATCCTTTCCTTGCTCATCTTTTGTCCCAAATAAAATTTAAAATTATTTCAGATGGCTTAGTCGATGCCAGCTTGTAGCCTTCCAACTGCTATTTCTAAAAATTTATGCTCTCATTTTATTTTATTCTTAGGAGGATGATAGACTTTTAGAAACAGAAGGAAACTTCAGTGATAATTCAGAAAATTTAATTTAATTGTAGATCTCAGGTCCAGGTGCCACTGTCCCATGCTTTCTTCCTTGTCCCTTGTCCTTCCTCATCTAAGATAGCTCCTGGAATTCCCATTGGAATGAAAGCAAATCTTAAGGTTAGAGCCTGGCCCATCCAGCTCTGAACAGTTACTGCTGTGTGAACACCGCTCTGTGAGCACGGCTCTCACTCACCTTCCCTATGCCGTAAGGACTTCACTGTTGCTACAGCTTTAGGTCAGCCGGTATTTGCTGATCACAGACTATGTGCTATGCAAAGTCATCTTATTTCATTCACACCTCAGCTGTACAGAGCAGACACTAATTTTACAAGATGGAAAACAGACACAGGAAGTTTAAGTAACTTGATGAATGGCCCTCACCTTCAGGAGATGAAGCTGCGATAGAAGCCTGGGAATTCTGACTCGAGTCTTTGCTTTTATCGAGTCCATTTTCATGCACTCTCGTGAAGGCAAAAGCTTAGGGGAAGGAAAAATAGTTCCATGCTGAGGTCATAGTAGAAAGAAAGTGGATGGACTTTGGATTTAGAGACAGCTGAAATGAATCCTGGTTTTACTATTTACTTATATGATCTTGGGAAAGCTACTTTAATTTTCAGAGCAGTTGTTTCTTTATTAGCAAAATGGGATAATAATACTATTGCGAACGAAATAGCACACTAACTGAAGTTCTATGTGTGCTATGCCTGGCAGTGGCTTCTGGTTGAATATTGGGTGCTCTCTGAATGACGGTCTCTTTCTTCTGAGTGGAAAGCCTGGCAGCCCTTGTCCTGCCTGATGGATGCCCCGGCCTGGTCATTTGTCTAGAGCTTAGCCTAGCCTAAGGTCAGATTCCAGGCTGTGAGCCAGCGAGGGCCCTCCTCTTTAAGCAGTGCCCCTTTGTAGCTCTGAGCAGCTTCTCACCTCTCCGTACCTTTTCTGAGGTTCAAGGAATTCTATTCCCTTGAATCTTAAGGGGGAGAAAGTGCTGATAAAAAGACACTAACCTGCAAAATTTAGAAGCCAATTCTCAGAGAGAAAATGATTGAAATAAAACCCTTTTAGCACAGGACACAACATTTCTCAATCAGAAATGAGCCTAAGAAATAACCCACATGTACTACCCAATACTTAATTTTCAAAAAACTTATATTCAGTCTCCCCACCTCCCCTAAAAAGCAAAATATTTGAGATGAAGATTCAAATACGTCTTTTAAAAAATATTCCTATTTCAGAACTGCTGTAGTAGGTGGAGCAGAAAGAAGGTGGTAAGATTGGGTCTATTTAAGGACCTGACCTAACCTAAATACAGAATCTACAAGCTGCCATACAGAAGGAACAAATGTGAGAAAGCCCATCTGAAAGCATCATTATATTTTTATGAGACTGTAGCTGAATCTATTGTGAGTTTATTATCTGTTGCTGCACATGCAAAACACTACCAAGAAAGAGTTTGTGTGATCATGTGAGTGGGTGTGCTTGTGTTTTAATCAGTGAGAACATGAAAACCAACATACGTTGTCCCTCTGAGTCTTGGCAGCTGAGTTAAATTTAGTGCTCAGTGGTGCTCAGTTGCCCAGCCCAGGTGGTGCCTGATACATTTCTTTCCTTGTTCATTTTAACTTTGTGTTCCTATTTTCATTTGTAGCTATTCTGCTTCATATATATTTTAACATCACAAGCTGTCTCAGACCTTTTTTCCAAGTAGGTGGAATATAAATCATGAGTAAATAAATAAAGCTACTGAGGCAATGAGTGACTTCTGAGGAAGTGGAGGTATCACAGGCAGGCAGACACAGCATGACTGAATGTTATTATAGTGTGGTTTATACTATGATGATAAAACTGTAGCTATTAGCTATCAAACATTGTTTATACATTGTTGCCTCTTCGATGTTTATTAATTGATTTGTATAAGCTTACATAAATAGTTTATCAATACAAATACTTTGCATTTATGGGCTTGTTCTCTCCCTGTTATTCCAAGGAGATGCATGGAGACAGGATTGCACCTGTCAGCTGTTCCTCTCTCCCTCCCCTCCAGAGACTCATCATGTTTGTGGCTTCTGTAGGCCACCCTGCCCTGGGCTCCCTGGAGAAGTCTTTCTTCCTTTTCTTTCTGCATTTGCCAATATTGGTCCCCTAGGTCTTTCCTTTGTCATCATGTACCATGTCTTCTTCTCCTTGTTTCCCTGAAGCTCCTGCAGTTTCTCTCTATGAAGAATAAAGAGCTTCAGCCAGTTTCAGCTCTAAAATTTGGAGGAATGTGTCATTATCTTCAAGGGATTTCCAAGCTCTTCCTGAAGACATGCTGTGTACACATGTCTTCATGTACACTCCCTTGGCACATTCAGGAGTTTCATTTATTCTTTCATGCTACTGGATTGTGTGTCAGCGCCTCTAAGACATCTTATTACCAAATAATTCTCCACTGGGTACAATTCCACCAAATCCCAGCCATCCTCCATCGAGAGTAAAGTAGGGTCACGCAGATCTGAAACAAACTATTCACAAACAGGTGAGGAAACAGAACTCGGGAGCTTGGGCCAGCCCTTAATTAACCTTGAGGAAGTCCTTCCTGGAATTTTACTGTGGCTCAGCAGCATCTGGCTTTTGGGTGGGAAGTGGCAGAATGGTTATGCACAAGGAGAAATAGATATTGACATACTTAGGAATACTTAGATTCATCGATTTCTTAGTGTCCTTCATCCTTGTTGTTTCATTTGTCTTGATTCCCCAAAAGGGCCAGTGGCTGCCTCACATATTGGCTTGTTCAGCCAAGATCTATGATCATGTTTTCCGCTTCACAAAAGCCATCCTATTCACATTACCAAACAGTTACCTGTCATTTTCTGGCTCTCTGTCAAATTTTGGTAAATTTTGCAGAAGCCCAAAGGAGTTGGTATATCTCTCTGCATGTGTTCATGTATAGTTGAAAGAATATGAATGGTGTATTTAATGAGTATAAAATAGAATTGTAGTACTATAAGAACTCATCTAATTTGGTGATTTATATTTTTATATCAGTTGATAGTGGCTAGATTGAAAGCTGGTACCATTAAGATTTTGTTAAAAAATTGTAGTATCATACTGTGGGGTAATTAGACCAGATTTATAGGGGACAATGTTGAGACTTGAAACCAGCAACAGAATGATTTATAATCCTTTATGTATATACCCACTAATGGGATTGCTGGGTCAAATGGTATTTCTGCTTCTAGATCCTTGAGGAATCACCACACTGTCTTCCACAATGGTTGAACTAATTTACACTCCCACCAACAATGTAAAAGCGTTCCTATTTCTCCACATCCTCTCCAACACCTGTTGTTTCCTGACTTTTTAATGATCGCCATTCTAACTGGTGTGAGACACATGCACATGTATATTCATTGCAGCACCATTTACAAAGCAAAGACTTGGAACCAACCCAAATGCCCATCAATGATAGACTGGATAAAGAAAATGTGACACATATACACCATGGAATACTATGCAGCCATAAAAATAATGAGTTCATGTCCTTTTCAGAAACATGGATGAAGCTGGAAACCATCATTCTCAGCAAACTAGCACTGGAAGAGAAAACCAAACACCGCATGTTCTCACTCATAAGTGGAGTTGAACAATGAGAACACATGGACACAGGGAGGGGAACTTCACACACCAGGGCCTGTTGGGGGATGGGGGGCAAGGGGAGACATAGCATTAGGAGAACTACCTAATGCATGCAGGGCTTAAAAACCAGACGATGGGTTGATGGGTGTAGCAAATCACCATGGCACATGTATACCTATGTAACCTATGTAACAAACCTGCACGTTCTGCACATGTATCCCAGAACTTAAAGTGTGTGCGTGTGTGTATATATATATACACACACGCACACACTTTAAATGGATATATATGTAGCTGATATATATATATATATATATCGCTGATACATATATATCAGTTAGAATGGCGATCATTAAAAAGTCAAGAAACAAGAGATGCTATATCTCCCCTTTCCCCCCATCCCCCAACAGGCCCTGGTGTTTTCTGCTCCTGTGTTAGTTTGCTGAGAATGATGGTATCCAGCTGATATGTAAATATATATATTATATATTATATAATATATTATATTATATATAGTATATATTATATTATATATTATATAATATATATTATATAATATATAATATATAATATATAATATATAATATATAATATATAATATATATTATATTATATATAGTATATATTATATCACATATGATATAATATATATGATATAATATATATTATATTATATAATATAATATCGGCAACAGGGTGTTAGTCCCAAGCCTTGATGGTTGCTTCAATGTGAAAAGAAAATAGAAATAAAGTCCTTCTTGGTCTCACCTGGGCTCCCACAGTTCAAGATCTGGAAAGAGGTAGGCTGGGGAAAATGTGGCCCATCACCTGTCCTGCACACAAATGGGATGAGTCATTTTGACTGACAGTCCAGCAAGATGTGGAACAAGAGCTATAAATCTAGGGCATGTGGCATGCTGTGTGTCATCATGCTTGTCATCCTGGTTTTAAGTGGTTTCTTTGAGGAGGAATTGTGTTCATCATGATGGCTAATTTTTTTCAATTGTTTTTAAAAACAAAAAAATGAAGGAGCAGTAACAACAAAATAACAGTAAGACATTCTCCACTAAAGAAATATTGTTTCACATCATATGAAACACATTTTTAACCCAGAGTTTATATTTCAATTAGGTTTCTTAATTGTAACATTCAAATCTTACAGGCCCCGATTTTGAGGGTGGCAGTTAAACCTTTACTATTTTACTGTTTCTTGTGCATTCTTAGCCAAGGACTAGAAATGAGTTTAATAAAAAATTTGTCTTTTGCATAGATCTATGTCTGTTCCTTCTAAAACTGCCTAAATTGTTCTCTAAACTAGTTCATCTAAATGTAAGGAATAATTAGGATCATTTTGGTTTGGTTAATCCAAAGATTAATCAGGGCTGCATTATTGCCAAAGGTCTTATTCCAGCCCAGGAAAAAGATCATAATACCAATTCTCAACCCTCATCAGTTGGATTTTCTGTACCAGGGATAGGTCTGCAGTAATGAGAAACTTAGTTGTGATTTGTAATTGAAGAGAGTTTTTCTATTAACTAACTATGTAAAGAACAAACTCAGGAAGGCAAGGGCTCAGGTCCCCTTCTTGGTGCCTATTTGTGTGACGGGACCTGATGGGGCAGCAGCCAGCCAAAGGCAAGAATAGGGACTTAAGCTGAGACAGAACTGGGGCCTTGTCCTGGATTCTCCACTTGTTCACTGCGCCTTGGAAAAGCTACTAAACCCTCATGAGCCTTATTTCATCACATATAGAATGGGTTTAATACTTTCTCTTTAAAATGTTTCCCCTCACCTTCTATCCTTCCTCACTTAATCAAAAAAATTCTGGTTTATTTGTTTAATACATTGGGCTTTCTGGAAACATTTTAGGTAGAGAAAGTTTCCCTACACTTTAAAAGAAAAAAAGAGATTGAACATCACTGCTTATAATAGTTGGTGAGTTCCTTGAAGGCAGGATCTGTGAATTGTTTACACCTCTGTCTTGACAGCCTGGTTGAGGACCTGGTATTTAATATGGTAGGCTCTGAATTTTTGGAGTGTTGAATAAATCAGTGAATGAGTGGATGAATCTATAATAATGCAGAAAATTTATTTTTTCATGTCCTTCAGCCAAGCACTGTTGTGCACTATGGTGCTGTTATATTAGACGAAGAATAGAAAGTTAAAAAGAAAAAAAAAAAAAGAAAGCTATAGCCAAGGAGATCAGAGAAACCTTTTGTAGCATTGTGAAATGTCACGGATTTTAAGTCACAAGAAAGCAAAAGGATCCCTCAATAGTTTCTGTACACAGCCTTGCACAATTAATCGTATAATAAAGGCTTTTGGTAATGATGACTTTGAACATGATGATAAGTCTCCCTTCTGTGGGCTTCATGGACACTGTCCTGGAGCCAGAAGTGGCCAGCTGGCAGGGAAAGAGCTCTTTCCCACTCATGTCTTTGTCCTTTGTTTATTCTCGATTATTCCCTTTAGTGGAAGGCTTTCCAAGAACTATTTTTCAGTTCCTGGAGGCTGCAGCAGGGGCATCCTGAAGGGTAAGCGGTGGCAGAGGCAGCGAGGAGCCTCCCAGGCTGAGGAGGAGCCCAGTGCAAGGGAGAGTCGGGCCCAGGGGTGACACTCAACAATTTTGTTTTGAACTTCTCTGTTATTTCCAGCAAAGCGATTTCCGTGACATTTTCTTGTGGCATTTGAAGGGGGAAAAAGTAGATTTTTTTTTTCTTTATCATATTTTTTTCCTTTTCTCCCTCTCCAAAGTGATTTATCTGGTCTTTTTCCAAGAGTCAGCACTCCTCAGAGTCTAATCAACAGTGTGCATATTGAGAAGGAGGCATGTGTGTGCTTCTCCAGCTGTGTGGGTGCCTGTGTACATGCACGTGTGTGCATGCAGTGAGGCAGCAGCTGTGGGCACATCAGGAGAAATCCTGTCACATAAGGCTTGTGATGAAGATGCCGGTGATAAACAAGCTGCTGGAGGCCCACTGGATCTCCTCCACTCATCTCCCACCACATTCAGACTCTCTGGCTAGTGGATTATCCACAACCAATCTTTAATCCCTGGCTTGGTCTTAGGTGCCTGGCGCTATTACTCTCCTGATGTGTGATCATGAAAAGACCAATTAATTTTAATCTCAGCCCAAGCAAAATATAATTAGACAAATCTGCTAGAAGAATATCATATGAGGCATTTCAAAGCCAAAAGCAGGTCAAATTCTGCCATTGGAAGGCCAGAAGACAATGTCATGTTTTCTCTTTGTACACTAGAACCACCCTTAAAGAGATATCACTTACGCTACTCTCAACAGCAACTGGAGCGGAGAGAGGCCAGGTTATATCAGTGAGACATCCTCATTTTTTTCTGTCTGTGAATAAAAATAACACTGGCTATGCTGGAACGGTAGTGCAAAATTTAATGAAATAACACATGTAAACTGTAAAGTACTATATGAGGAGAAGGCATAATTTTATGAACACAAGGCATAACTTTTTTTTTTTTTTTTTTTGAGACAGAGTCTCGCTCTGTCACCCAGGCTGGAGAGCAGTGGTGCCATCTCGGCTCACTGCAACCTCTGCCTCCTGGGTTCAAGCAATTCTTGTGCCACAGCCTCCCAAGTAACTGGGATTACAGGCACGCGCCACCATATCCAAATAATTTTTGTGTTTTTAGTAGAGATGGGGTTTCTCCGTGTTGTCCAGGCTGGTCTTGAACTCCCTGCCTCAAGTGATCCACCGGCCTCGGCCTCCCAAAGTGCTGGGATTGCAGGTGTGAGGCACCGCGCCAGGCCCCAAGGCGTACTTTTTACTAAATGAACGCTTGCTGTGCTGCGATTGTGCCCAGCTCCCTGATCTGCAGCAGTCACTCTTTGGGACAATTACATCCTGCCTCCTGTTAAGGATCTGCATTGTTCCATGCAGCCTGCCAGGACCTATGGAGTCTCACCATGTTGGCTTTTCTCGCCTGGCCTCTTGTTTAAGTTGGTTTTGGGATTTGATGGAGTAGGGCTATCTTCAAGATAGGAACCTGGCCAGAATTCCTGACGTCAAAACAATTCTTAGGAAGATTCTCACATGACAATGACTGCACTCACAGAGCCCCAGAAACCCAGCAATTCATGCTTCCTGGCCCTGAGAGGGCCCTTTTGTATCCCCTCCCACCCCTATTCCACCCAGGATGCAGCAGTCACAAAGCAATAATGAAATATACCTATCTCGGGCAGGCTTAAATCTCTGTTGGGTCTCCGTTTTTCTTTCTTTAAACACTTACGGAATAAATGGAATTTATAATCAGAAACCATAAAATGTCAGATTTATTACTCATCTTGATGACAATATTTAATAACTCGTGTATATTTCATTGCATCTTTCTACTGCCCTGTTGTGGAATTTTACTGTAAGGGACCCCACCCTCTACATCTGATACCACAGGAGAAGAGTCTCCTTTGGAGTCAGGGGCTCCGAGTTGCTGTGAGGGTGCTCAGCTCCCTCCAGGTGGGGTGGGAATCTCAGCTTCTCAGGGCAGGGCTGGCCTCGTCCCACTGGACAGTGTTCTCAGGACACCTGCGTTGGGGGCATGCCGGGGCTTTGTTACTGACTTCCATGCTGAAAATTCTGTATTTGTAGATTAATTCCTTTGGTCCTTGAAAGCATTTTCTTTTCATGTGTTCTTTGCTATCATTCTGCTGTTCTCAGGAGGAAAACGTGTCCTCAGTGAGTTTGGGGATTCCATAATAAAGAGACATCCTGTGAGAAGGGGGTTGTGGCTAGAGTTGGGGACAGGAAGAAGGCGCGGGAGGGAAGAAACAGAAGTGGGATTCAAAGCGAAGCTAGCATGCTTGATCATTTTGCTTGGAAGGATGGACTTACCCTGTTAAGCTCCTGATCTTTTCTTTAATAAAAATTATGTCTTGGCCTGGCATGGTGGCTGGCGCCTGTGATCCCAGCACTTTGGGAGGCTGAGGCCGATGGATCACCTGAGGTCAGGAGTTCGAGACCAGCCTGGCCAACATGATGAAACACCGTCTGTATTTACTAAAACTACAAAAATTTGCCAGGCATGGTGGCGCATGCCTCCCAGCTATTCAGGAGGCTGAGGCAGGAGAATTGCTTGAAACCAGGAGGCAGAGGTTGCAGTGACCCGAGATGGCACCACTGCACTCCAGCCTAGGTGGAAGAGGGAGACTCCATCTCAAAAAAATATATATATACATATATATGTGTATATATATGTATATATATATATGTCTTATGTTCATACAGCACTTTACAGCGTACACATATCTTTTCATTAAATCTTGCACTACCTCTCTGTCATAGCCATTGCCATTTTTATTCTTTAGACAGGAAAAATAGGGATGTCGCACTCATATAAGCTGGTCTTTCTCAGTGCTGGCTGATGCTGCACTCATGAGTAATATCTCTTTAATGATGACTCTCTCTTAAAATAAAGTGAGAGGGGGAGATCTTTGCCTAAGAGGAGTTCCCACCACCCGTAAATACTCCAGTGTTCACCTCCCCGGAGTAACGGCTCTCACGTCCTTGCCACTATGTACCCTGCCCATCAGGAAATTGACACTGATCCCAATACCACCTCCAGTCCACAGAACTCACTCATCTTTTGTCATCCATCCTGACAATGGCTCTTTTTCCTTTCTGGCGCAGAATCCTTCCCAGGAACACACACTGAATTCAGTTGTCATAACCTACAGTCTCCTTCAATCCAGAGCATTTCCTTGGTCTCCTCCTACCTCTCAGCAAACTTCGTGTGTATTCAGGCTTCTCATTCTGTAAAATGACCTCGAACCTGGATCTTTCCACCTTTTATTACGGCCCATCCCAGGGGTGCATCTGGGTGGAAACATCACAGAAAGGATGCTGTGCTTTCTTGGGGGCCTTCACATCAGGAAGCACAGCGTCCACCCGTCCCACACCTGGAGATGTTAAACCTGATTCCTCAGTCAAGTTAGGGACTGCCAGATTTTTCTACTGTATGGACAACTTTTTCTGGAAACAACATAAAAACATTGAAATTTTGGGTCATCTTAATGACGACAGCCCTACTCCCAACCACCAATCTTCAACACTCTTACTTTTAAACTGAAGTAAACCTATTAGGTGAATTCAAGAATATAAAGCAAAATAGAGGGTTTCAGAAAGGTGGAATGGAAAATAGTCCTACTCGTCAGCTTTGTAGCAGTATAATGTCTTGGGAAGAACATGACTGGCTTCAAAATCAAAATGTATTAATTTTTTGAAAAAAATACTTATTTGAAAAATATTGATTCTTTTGTCACCTTTGAATCAGAAAGATTGGAATCTAGCTCCTGAGGTCTTGTGGATAAACTTCCAAAAAGATCCTTGGCTCAAGCTGTGGCTCTTCTCTTGCAGTCTTAAATAGTTGTCCCAAATTCCTTTCCTCTTCCTAGATTCCATATATAGTCTTCTTTATGTTTCAATGGTCTGTGGCCTTAGAATCTTGAAGAGTTGAAATAATTATCTGTTATAAGAAGTGGGGTGTTAGAATTTTTGTGTATGTCTGTGTAGTGTTTGCAATTGTTGGTTTGCTTTTTGCTTTTGCCACCTTCAAGGATTACAATAGATTAGTGCATAGAGCCATAGTGGACAGGAGATAAGAGTCTGGAGACATCGAAACATCAACTTTCTTCTTTCTATTCCACCTCCCTACCCCCTCCCACATGCACAAACACACATGTGCACACAGCCATCTGGGCAATTGGCTAAATCTCTTCCGACCCAGCAGATAAGTCATAAAACTCTCAGTAAATAGAACCAAGAAGACCAATTTTGAGATTGACTTTTTTCTCCTTTTTTGAACCACTGCTGAAGGCTTAAGGAGGCTGCAGCCCTTGCTGGTGCTGGCTCTGGCAGCAGAACTCCTAGGCATGCTCAGTTCCACAGCAAACAGACCTGGATCTAATGCTGAATTATAGGCTAGAGAAGGAGAGGACTCAAGGGGCAGATAATCACAGGCTATAAATACCTTCAAGGTAACAATGCAAATGAGGGAAGGGAATTATTCATTTGCTCAGCAGGTGCTAGGACAAGGAGCACTAGCTCGGAGCTAAGGAAGAGAAAGTTTAAGCTGGGGATTAGCAGAGAAGCTCCTCACACAGAGAGTTTCCTGCCCAGGGCTCTGGACTTGGGAGTCCAGTGCCAGGTACCAGGGACAGAAGCATGATAAAGGCATTGGAAAGAATTCCTGCTCGATTCAAGGGTCACAGGGCTAACCCACAGCTTTCTGGTTGTTATCTATATTCTTAGGATGACATATACACACTCTCATTTGCCTCCAGCATTTAATTTATAGGCTGGCTGTTCAGGAAACAAATTCTTCCGGTTCAGTTCCTTGTGGCACCTGGAAGGATAAATTCCAAATCTCACTCTTTTTTTTTTCTTTTGCCCCCAATGCTGGGGTTAGCTGAAGTCATGATAACTAATTCTAAACTCTGATAGGTGCTAATCCCATATGCAAAGATGTAGGGCTCCTGAACTACATTTGGCAGGTAGGGAACTGTCAGATGCTTAAAAGATATTAGGAACCACTGAAACAACATTCCAGTGGTAACCATTACTGCTTAAATTATTGTCTACTTTCTGAATGTGTGTCCTCATGGAACTTGCCAGAACCTTCCTATGGAGAGGAGTCAGTGTATTCCCCTGTGGTCTGCTTTCCTACACAAATGTCCATATTTTCCACCCCGGTTTCATGGCTCATTTCCTAAGGAGGGCTTCGCTCAGCTGTGTCCAACCAAGTCTGGGCTCCATTGTTTGTGATTTATCTTCCATTCCATTGCCCTCATTCACATGCATTGAGCGCTTAATATGAGAAATTAAGACAATAAGGACATAGGCAAATAGAACTTTTTCTTACAACCCTCCTCTCAACGGTTTGAGGGAGCACTGCAGTAGTGAAAGGTACGTGGGTTTGAAATCAGAAACACCGAGTTCCAGTCCCAGATTGGTCACTTTTTAATGATCGGGGTCATTTACTTGACTCTACAGAGTTTCAGATTGGGGATAATAAAATCTACCTAAAAGGTAATTGTGAACTCTCAATTACACACACACACACACACACACCCTAAAGCTTTGACGCAGAGGAGCAGCCAATACTTTGTGGACACCAGCATTCAAAACACAGTGGATAAAGTGCACAGACAGAAAGAGTGTGAGGCAGCATTTTACTCCTTCACTAAGAAAAGCTGAAAAATGCAGTAAGGACATTTAGAAGAGAGAAAGATATCCCCATTTAGGAAGTACCAAAAAGGCTATAGGGTTGTCATATTTTCAGCCTATAACTTGTTTCTCTCTAATTACTGAGTACCTTGTCTACCTACTCTTCACTACTGGGGAGTAATGGGGGAACAGGACAGGTGAAGGTGAGAAGCCACCTGCATGCTGGAAGAGACAGGGCTGTGGATGCAATTGCTATTCCAAGTACAGGCACAGCACTTGCAAGACAGAAGGTTGTGGGGCTGACCAAAGGGTGTGCTGTGCCTATCTCCATCTCCAGTAGAGAACAATGTCACACAACTTTCTTCTCTTTGCCTAACATCAATTAATTGTGATGTAGAAAATAGAGTGAAATCCAGGAAGAGCTTCACAGAGGAAGGATATTTTCCAACAAAGGGCCCAAGTGAGTGTCTTGCCTATAGGGAAAGGATAACAGCAGAATACATATGTATATTAGTCAGAATCATCTAGTGGATCAGAGTTGGTAATCAATAGGGTGTGTGTGTGTGTGTATGTGTGTGTGTCTGTCTATCTATAAGAAAGAGGGAGATTTGAAGAACTAGTTAATGGAATTATAGAGACTGGCAAGTTCAAAATCTACAAGATGGGCCAACAGGGAAGAGCTGATGTCCCAGCTCAGGTCCAGGGGCCTTTGGCTGGCAGAATTCCCTCATCTTCAAGGGAGGTTACTCATTTTCTAACCTTCAACTGATTGGATGAGGCTCACCCATATTATGGAGAGTAATCTGCTTTACTGACAGTTCATGGATTTAAATGTTAATCTCATTTAAAAACACCTGCACATGACATCTAGAATATTTAATCCAATATCTAGATGCTGTGGCCCAGACAAGTGGACACATAAAATTAACCGTCACAACTTAATAGAGAAGTTACTTCATCACACTGGTGCTGAATACTGCTCTCTTTACATTCGGAGTATCTCATGAAGAGAGTGGGGTTTGGACTGAGACTTCCATGATAGCAGAAGTTGAGAGAAAATTCAATTCAGAATTCCGGTGAGGAATGATGTATCTGCTGGATAGAAAAAGAAAGGGAACAAATATTCTGTGCTTATTTGTGATGGGTTCTGAGGCAAGCAAGTCTTAGCTTAATTCAAGAGATCTTATTTATCACATTTAAACATTTAGGCTTGCTGCAAAGAGCAATCGATAAAATGTAGGAGTTTCTATTTCACTGTTTTTTTTTTTTCTTTTCCTGAGAAAATAGGGAATAGGTCAAAAAAGTTTAGGAAAATAACGACTGACTGGGTTGAGGAGGAAGATCAGGCTATACAAAAAGCACAAGCAGTCACACTCCCCATGACTTAAAGTTGATAGCATACCCTGAGTGCACATTTCTACTGAGGAAGGAAAAGATGAGAGCACCTGCAGAAAGGACTTTTGTACTCTCTAGCCTCACACCCAGAATATGGCTCAAACTGTCCCCAAAAATGAGAAAATCAAAGATTTTTTTGGGGGCTGTTTGCTACTTATCAAGACTTACACATCAGGACATAACCTTTTCATACCAATTATAGTGCATCTCAAATAATTAAAAAGGAAAAGTCAAAACACGAATATTTCATATTCAAAGGTCATGATATCTCCAGTCTCCTTCCCAAAGCTGGAGACAGGGAACTGGTGGGCTTTTCCATATGATACCACAAAATCCAAATGGAAATCACGGCCACTTGTGTACAAGTAGGTCACATCATCCCTCTCAAGGCATCCAGAGCCAGAGCCCGTCCAGATCACAGAGAGATTCTCAGACACCTTTGACTTATGGCCGTAGTCACAGAGCCTCTAAATTAACAGAGAAGGAGAGAGAAAAAACAGCACCAGGTATATAGCACCATCACCGTTCAAATTAAGAAACTGAAGTCTAGAGAGGAGTGATTTTCTCTTTGCGACACAACTAATTTGTGGCAGAATCAAGCCTCAGACTCAGTTGATTTGACCCCCATACCATGCACATTCTCTTTGGCTTAGTTTAGGAACTCAGTGTCTGAAATATTAAAGCAAAAGGTGGTAGAGGGAAGATGACAAGCCAGTACCAAAACCAGGCTTGGTTTCCCTACTCCTTCAAAGGCGGTAGGCTGTAGTTGATTTTCAAGGCAAACTTCACCCCCTTCCACTCCCTAAGAGTAGAAAGGGCAGCATCATATCTTTGTACGTGGACAGACCCTGCTATTCATGGCCAGATGGCGTTGAATGGGAGTGGGTCTCAAATTTTCTTTTATTAAAGGGATGCATGTTTGTGTGCACTGGGGGAGGAAGTGGCCATACAATAGCTACAAATAATAATATTTAATATTTACTGAATCCTTAATAGGTGACAGGAGCTATTCTAAGCCCTTCATAGGGATAAACTCATTTAATCTTTACAGCAATCCTACAGACTAGATACTAGTAGAGTCCCCATGTTATGGATAAAAACACTAAAAAGTTGGCCATTCATGGTGACTCATGTCTGTAATCCCAGCACTTTGGGAGGCTGAGGGGGGCGGATCACCTGAGGTCAGGAGTTTGAGACCAGCCTGACCAACATGGAGAAACCCTGTCCCTACTAAAAAAATACAAATTTAGCCAGGCGTGGGGGTGCATGCCTGTAATCCCAGCTACTTGGGAGGCTGAGGAAGGAGAATCATTTGAACCCAGGAGGCAGTGGTTGCAGTGAGCAGAGATGGCGCCATTGCACTCCAGCCTGAGCAATAAGAGCAAAACTCCATCTCAAAAAGAAAAATGCAAAAAGAAACAGCAACACTAAAAATTAGAAGGTTTTAATATTCCCAGGTCTTATAGCTAGAATAGGGCAGAGCTGAGGTTTGTGGCTCCGGAAACAGTGTTCTGAACTCCCATACCACAGTGACCATGTAGCTTTGGGCATCTAGAGGAAATACCACCTGTAACAATTATGACATTCCACAAATAAACAATCCTTGGGTCTAGCACAGGGAAACACGGGGCCCAAGGAAAACACCAGAGGGCTCCAAGAAGAGCACTCAGTGAGGGGAAATCATGGAAAGGGGGCCATTTGGGAAGAGGCTCGCCATCCTGTCTTGAGCTGGTGATTGACAAATCCCACAGGAACTGTGTCACCTGTGGGTTCCTGGGACAAAACACTTCCATACGGGGAAAGAGGACAAAGGCTGTTTTGTAGAACATAATGGTTAATAATTCTTGAGTGCTTCCTGTGTGTCAGGACTACTCTTAGCCCTTTAGGTGCATTCAACCTTCACAGCATACCATGAGGCAGGGGCCGTTAGTGGCTCTATTAGCTGAGGCACAGAAATTTGCAGAGCAAGAGCCCAGCCTTACAGCTGGGTAACAGCTAATGCTGAGACCCACGGTTTGGGTCAAGCAGTGTAATCCCTCATCCTAATGTAAAGAAGAGCCTCAGAGTGGAGCAGGTTTGACAGAGGCCACAGCTCTGAGGAGTGAGTAGGTCTGCAGGTCTGTGAAGACTGGACACCACAACTCGCCCGGGAAGCAGAGAGGATAGGGTTTATTCATTCATCGAAGCTGAGCACCTACTGCGTTCCAGGCACCGGGTATACAACAGCAAACAGGCAAAGACTCCTGCCCTCACAGGGCTTCCAGCTGGAGAGGAAAAGGTGATAAAGGGAAGACAGATCCGGCATATCTGTGAGAACCAATCTAGCATGGTGGAGCCCTTCCCTCAAGCCTGCACTGGCTGCACAATTCCGGGCAGGTGGGGGCCCCGCGGAGAGCCAGCTGACACATAAAAATGGCCTTTTGCATTTCTGCTGACGTGTCGTCTGTATCTGATGGAGCAACGTCTTCATTATGAAATTAGATGAAAATCCCGATGCACAGACTAATAGATAGCATCCCACGCTCTTCCTCAGGGGCTGAGCAGCAGAAACTGCAAGAGCAAGGAGCAGAGCCAGAGCCTGCCCCACCCCATCCAATTCCATTTTCATACCCACCTGTCATCTCCCCACAAACGTCATTAGCTCACAGAGGGGAAGGAGTCTCATTGCATTATCAGCCACCACAACAAAAGAGCTTTTTGTACGCAGGCTGTGGTTAAATTATGGAATAACTAGATACATTTGATACAAGAGGCTCCCTGATGGGACAGGGCTCCCTGGGGCCCAGGTTCCTTATCTCCAGTGCAAGTGTGAGCGGACTTTCTGCTTAGGAAGGCTGCACATGGTGGCCACTGAAGACCAGAGAGGTGGAGTTAATGAGAAAGCAAGGTACAAGAAAGTGGGTTATGTCACTCTGACTTCTGCACTGGAAGACTCTTGGGTTCATTCTTTTCCACCCAGGGAGAAAGAACGTGGATTACTCCCTTGAAGACTAAGCACCTGACTCCCTGCCTTTCCTTCAATCTCCTAGTTTTCCCAAGAGAACCCTCTCTTCCCCACCAGCCCTGCCAACCAGTACAGTTTCAACCTTGCTGTTCCCTGAGGGCAAGCCAGGCACAAGCAAGGCTCAGTGAAGCCAGTGCCTGAGTTTGATTTAATCTTGTCCAGTTCACTCTGTCCTGGTTAAACGCTTTCTAGCCATCCTTCCCTGCCATGTATCTGTTTGTAGTGGTTCACACCATGAAAACCACCAGCTTCTATTTAATAAAACCAAGCCCCCACACTCCTACTGGCAATGGAAGGGCCTTGGACCTTCTGGATGTCTCTAATTCCTGCGGCTTCATCCTCCTCGACGAAATTCTCTGCCCAGGAAGGCTGTGGAGGAGACTGCCTTGGCTCGGGAGCCTCTTCCCTGTTCCCCACCTAGGGTGCGATGGTTTTGCTGGGGCAGCAGATCACTCTCCAGTCCTGGGTTGAGTCACTTTAGCTCATATTTGCACTCTACTTCTAAAAAGATCCTTTCTAACTGGGTCCAAGGCACACCCCTTGTGTTTATAGAGTAAACTGTCCATTTGGTGGCTGCTCTCTTGCTAACTTGGCAGGGATTGCTGTTTGCTTGTGTCTCCTTCTGTTTCCCAAGTGCGGGGCTACACTAGAGATTCAGGTGAGTCCCTGCAGAGGCCAGGGAGCTTGAGGGAGCTTTGCTACAAAGCTCTGACCATTACCGTGGTAAGATGACAGAGCCAAGCTTTGCTAACAGATGTTTCTGTGCTTTTTAGCAAGGAGAAAGGCAGACGATGTGTCTGCATGCATCGCTGAGGAAGGGCTTGCTGGTCTTTATCTGCCCCGCTGGGATGATACTAAGACCTCTCATTTATAGAGTGCCTACTGTGTGTTAGGCACTGTTCTGTGCATTGTCTCATGTAATCCTCATCATAACTCCATAAGTGAACACTATCATTCTCATTTTACACCTCGTCTAAGGTCAAATAGGAAGCTGGTAAAATTCCCATCAGTATAGCTCTAAAGCCCCTGATGAATAAGTTCTGGAGAAGTAACGTACAGCATGATGACTGCAGTTGATAACAATGTATTGTACACTTGAAATGTTCTAACAGAGTAGATTGTAAGTATTTTTGTCACACACACCAAAAAGAGGTAACTATGTGATGTGATGGATATGTTAATTAGCTTAATTGTGGCAATCACTTCACAATGCATACTTACATCAAAACATCATGTTGTACACCTTGAATATATACAATTTTATTTGTCAATTATATCTCAATAAAGCTGAAGAAAATGAAAAGACTGAGTGCCTGGGAACAAAAACAAAAACAAAAAAACAGTAAATCTAGTGAATCCTTATTTGCAACACAATGAAACCCAAACTGTCTAGCGAGCCTTGTGGGCTTCTTTCTGGCTTCTTCTCCTGCCATTCTTCAGGCACAAGTCACTTCTCACTGTGTCTTACCAAACAGGCCATGATCCCTTAAACCTCAGCTTCTTTGTTCTTTCTGTTGTGTGCTAGAAATTACCCGATTCCACTCTCCAGTTGGTAACTTCCTACCAATTCTAAAAAAACTACAGACCCATCTCTTCTGCTAAGTGCTCCCAAATCCTTTGATCCTTAGATGGACTCGTCTTCAAAATTTCAGACTTGTTAGATGCCATCCTCTTTGCTCCCATCACAGTGTAGGGAACGTGTATACACATCTGTCTTCCCCATTAAGTTATGAGCCACCAGAATGCAAGCACAGGACCTCCTACTGCACTGTTGCCCTTGTATCTAGTTCAGTATTTGCTATATTATGGTGGCTTATTAGATGATTATGTTAGCACTGTTCTAGGCACTTTATATGAAGGAGGTACTATTATTGTCATCTTCAGTTTACAGATGAGAAAACCAAGGCAAGAAGAGAGTAACTTGCCACATTTATCCCTTTAGTAAGTGAAGGAGCCATGATTGAAATCTCAGCTTCTGGCTCCAGTGCCTATACTTTCAGTTGCTACTCAAAACAGCTTTCCAGTAAAATATTTGATTAAAGAATATTTTACGAGGCCAAGCTGGGTGGATCACCTGAGATCGGGACTTCAAGACCAGCCTGATTAATATGGTGAAACCCTGTCTCTACTGAAAATACAAAAATTAGCCAAGCATGGTGGCATGTGCCTGTGGTTTCAGCTACTTGGGAGGCTGAGGCAGGAGAATCGCTTGAACCCGGGAGGTGGAGGTTGCAGTGAGCTGAGATTGCACCACTACCCTCCAGCCTCGGCGACAGAGCGAGACTCGATCTCAAACAAAGAATGAATGAGACCATGGATACCACCCAGCCTATTTTGGAGAGGGCATTTCACACTGCGGAGAAATGCGTCGTTCATTCCCCTCCAGCTCATGACCCATTTTGACCCATCTGCCAGCCCGGATCTCCTGCCTTAGAAAGTGAGCTTGGCACAGGTGAGGGCTGTTCTCCTTTCGGTTCAGCCCCAGGTTTGGTTCCTTCAGGTCAAAGGTCACATTGCAGCATCCTGAGACAGGTCTCTTGTGGTACCTGCCTTCCCACTCTTTCTCCCTCCCCCTTCCACTTCCTTGTCAGAGATGTAAAATCCTCACAGCCATCTCTGACGCTGCTAACCACAGGCATTCAGGAACAGTCTTGCTCCAAATCCTGCCTCCTATTTTCATATTTCCTGTGGCGTTTTATAGAAATAGCAGAACAATTGCTCATCCACAGGGGGTAAAAGGAGCAGGATTTTATATAATTAAATTTTAAAGTGACAAGTTTTTCCAGCCTGTAGTGTAGGTAGAGGGCAGGCGAGATGGGATGAAGACCTCCTGCGTTTAAAGAGAAGCCTGGTCTTGGCATCAGCGACATAGAATCTAGCTTTATTCCTCTTTATTTTTTTTTTATTTTACCAGTGACAAGGACTGTGGACATAATTTGTACCTTCAGTGCAGCCTCCCTTTTTGTTGAGCTGCAGCAGCACCGAGTGCTAAATGAGTCCCTTGTCAAAGGCTGCTTGGAGTCACCCACTTCCAAAGGGAGCGTCTGGATTTTAGGAAGTGTTGGTAATTTATTTCCATCTCCTGCACCAGTGGAAGGGAAAACAAAATGATGGTTCATCTCCCAAAAGGAACATTCTTAACGTGATGAGGGACAGAGATCAGAAACATCTGTCTGTAGCAAAAGGGCTTGGAGTTTCCCCATAAACACAGGTTTCCATGCAAACCAAACAAAGGAGCATAAGATACAGGCCAGGCGGATTCCACTTCAGCTCCCAGATTGAAGTAAGTCTCACAGCCTCCTTCCTTTTAAGGTAGGGGACCAGAGGGCCAGCCTGGGCTGTGATGGCCACACCCCAGCCCACACCCCCAGCCAGGCTGGCCTCACACATCACGCCTGAGTGCACAGCACACCACTCTCCAGCCATTTGTTCCTTTGATGTGTGCTAAGCAAAACATAATTACCCACTTTGTCATATTGCATGTGACTTTGACGGCCCAGTGTGTGGGCCTTTTAAAAAAAATACATTAGAAGGTCCTCAAGGGAAAACAGTGCTCCTTTTGGGGTTTGTTTCAGGACTTCTACAAGGTTCTAAACAACAGACTCAGTGGAGCCCGTTTGCCTAGTAAGGAGCAGCGACTTTGTCCTCACCACCTGTCACTTACAAATAGAGAGAAGGGAGAGAATAAGAACAACAGAGTGGGAAGTGCAAAGAGAGGCACATCCGAGGTTTTCATGAAGAAAGTGGGGGAAGGAAAGTAAAGGAAACCAAGAGGCATGGAGCACGGTAGCGCCCCTCTTTTGCGTGATAAATTGTTTCCAAAACCAAAGATGGATGTCTCTGCAGGAACCCTCTCCCTCCACCTTCAGAAACTTCCTACTTAGGCATGCATTTAGCTCCTTCCCAAATCCCTTGTATTCAAAGTCTCATTTCTCTTGTTCACAGAGACTCCTCCTTCTTAGCACACCCAAAGCTCATCTCTCCAGCAGTGCCCTCCTCCCTGACCCAATTCTCTGCTCCAAAGGAAGGTACCTGGCTACTTTAAGATAGCAGAAATACGCACAGCACACACAGGCCCTCTCTCTCTCTCTCTCTCTCTCTTTCTGTATCTCTCTCTCTCTCTTTATCACACACACACACACACACACACACACACACACACACACACACACACATATCCACCACACCCCTGACCCTCAGAGCCTTCCCCTCTTTGTAGAGACACACACCGTACCCCCTGGAAACAGAGCTTTCTAAACACATTCTGAATCTACAAATGCTGCTAGGGCTCAGGCTGTGAGTTGCCTTAAATGTGAAGTCTGCTCATGACTGCAATTAATTGGCATTGCTGTGCTAATGGTACGGCAGCCTCCTGTAATAACCACCAGCAGCCTGCTGAGTGCAGGGGGAGACAGTGGTGGGAGCTGAGCCCTGTGCGTTGTTTACAGTAGAGGAGATGAGGAAATTCATGAGCATTCTCCTTTTTGTAAGGCAAAGTTTCACAATTGGTTGGTATTAGCAATTTTCAATCATCTTTTATTAGTGCTAGATTGATTTTCTGGGTTTTTTTTTTTTAATGTATAAAAGCAGAATTCTCTGAAGAACTTTCATCCCTGGTCAGTTGATTAAAAATAACACCACTACCCAGTTGCCTATCAAGAAGCTCAGAACGAGCTCCTGGTGAAAAGCTCTTTGGATGGGGACAGATACTGTGTGCTGCCGATGGTGCCACCCAGACGCATGCTAAGTGAGATGGTTATCTCTTGGATGAGGTTGACTTGAGGATCCCCTACTAATTGTGTCTCTGGCCGAACCACTTTTGACAGTGGGATGGCAGGTCTAGGGGATTTGTCAGAATCATTCATTCCTTCAACCTTTTCTGTCCTCATTCTGGGCAAGCACGTCCCTGATTTCAGGGTGCAAATGAATTCCAGCTCTCCTCTAGCCTAGCGAGAGGAGAACGTGCGAATTTGTCTAAACTATGCCAGCTCTCTGGGGCTCATTTCCTCATCTACAACATGGGTACAGTGATTTAGATGACTTCTATGAGTCTTTTCATCTATCAAGTAAATTTGTCTAATAAAAAGACAAAGGTCTTAGAAACAAGCTAATCCCTTGTAGGGAGGACACCATATGTTGACACCCAACTATAACACAAGGCAGTGTGTTCAATGTGCTATAGGAGACACAAAACATTACAGGCATTCAGAAGAGAGAGAGATCCCTTCTCACTGGGATGACCAAAAGACAGGACTCCATGGAAGGGTTGCGGGGGCGGTCAGTCGAAGCGTGTCTTGCGGGGTGAATAGTGTTGATTGACAGAGATCGAGATGAGGTATAAGACAGGGTGGACCACAAGTTAGGGAAAGCACTTGGGAAGATGCTGTCCAGGAGTATGGGGAATCTAAATGGTGTGGTGACTTGACTTCCAAAAAAGCCCTTTTCAAAAAGAAGAAGAACATTTCACGGGGCCACATGCTGCCAAGAAGAGGTCAAGGAGTTTAGCCATGGCATCCTGAGCAAGCAGCTCTCCAGATGCATAGCAGGCCTCTGGTACCCCGAGGACTTTGCCCACTCCACCAGTGGCCACTGGAAAGCACCCCTCAGGGCTCTCTGCAGTAGGAGTTGTGTCACTGTTCCTTGAGCCTGGCAGTGTCTATAAATCCCATGTATTGTTCTGTGGACAACAAATGCTGCCTTTTCTGATATTCAGAAGCGAGATAAATGGCAGGCCTGTTACATTGCTTGGACATTTTGGACTTTCTTTCTGTCTCTTCTACGTGTCCCATTTTTTCACTGGGCCTACTTCTTGACAATGGTTCTGGTTCTCATTCATCTGCTCCTGAATCATAGTCTCTCTTTCGCCCTTTGTAAATTATCTCTGTTATCCTATCTAAATACTCCTTACTATCTCAAATGAGCCACAGCCTAGGGAGTATTTCTCAAGGAGAGAGGGTAGCTTCTTATATTTATTAAGCTACAGCCCAGTAAAACACACTGATTTGGAGTTAGACGACTAAATTTGAAACCAAGGTCTTCCACATTCCACTATGGGAACTTTGTCAGCTCCTCCTCTCCTTCCTCCTCCCCTTCTCCTCTTCCTCCTCCTGTTTCTTCTTCTTCTTTCCTCCTCCTTCTCCTCTGCCTTCTTCTTCTCCCCATTTAAGGCTTGGTTCACTCATCTGTCAAATGGGACATGGTTCTGCTAGACAGGGTAGCTGGGTGAGAATTACATTACATGATAAAGTATAATTTATTCTGCAAATCTAATATTTTGATATCAATTATGGTTATTGTAACCGTGCAAAGAGAGATAATCTTTCTCATTCTCAAAAGTTTATCAACCATTTCATAAACAAAGTAATGCATGTGAATTACAATTGTGTGCACATAGTGCATAACTCCTCTCAGCTGTGAGTGATTTCCTTTGTTGTCAGGAAGCCCTGGCTGATTTCTAATTTAAAAGTAGGGCGTGCAGTGCTTTGCCCCCTATTTTTCTCTATGTATTTTCTACTAGATGTGGGATGCCCCCCGTGACTCTGATGAGCATTTGACTGCATTGTCATCATGGTGTGGGATGGCCATGTGCTGCCCTCTTGTTAATAGACTTCAGGGTGGAGGAAATTTAAAGACGCTGCTGCCTCTAAACTCATCAGGTTCTCCTGTCAAGGAGCAGTTGACATTGTGGGCTGGGCAAGAGGGTTAGCCATAGTTTTGACCTTGCCCAGGCCAGCCCAGCACCCCCAAAGAGCCAGAGCTCCTCCTGACAAGAATCCACCATGAAGCGGGGCATCTCATTGCAGAAGGCCCCACGGCAGGGCCACCTCAACATTTCAGCCTCCAGACAGAAAACTCTTTTCCTGCAGCCTGCTGTTCTTCCCTGGGAACAGGCTTGGCATACCCTTTCTCTCCCTTAGGGCAGATCTCTGAGTGTCACTTATGGAGCCAAGAAGTCACTTTGGACCTTTGAGCTCTTGTTGGGGGATTCTATCTTGTCTGGAAGGGCAGAAGGAGGCAGAAAAACCAAGAACTTTATAGGAGAACAGCATATTCAGCCCGAATGTAGGATGTGGTCATTGTCGTCTGGATTATTTGTAGGGATGGGTATTAGGGCTAGAATTTTAAAAATGTGCACTAGTGTATCAATTATTTTGGGTGCTCAATTGTTCAGGTGAAGTCCCTTTGAAATTGCAGCATTGCTGGCCTAAAATATATTTGAAAGTGAGAATGTAGGAGGAGCAGAGGGGGAGCCAGAAGCCCACTCATGCAAATACAGGGATATAAATGACTCAGTTTCCTCCTTCGTAAAGAAGAAAATGATTCGGAGTTGCTTTGTTGGCAGGTTAGCTAATGAGGGGGTGTTGTGTTAATTAACGTTGCAAAGAATTGTGAAAGCATTAAACTTTAGAAGTACCCTAGTGCTTCTAGGAGTATTATTCTTGGTGCATTAACAGGCTGGGTCTGCCAATGTCTATGAGAGTGAGGAAATAAAAGAAAGCTGGAGCAGAAGGCAGAAGACGTGTGGACACAGCAGCACCAGCTCGGGGCTGAGAGAAGGAATCTCAAAGTACCATCTTCAGAGCTTTAAAATATCTTTCTCCCAAGGAAATGGAAATGGAATACTTTGGATGCTTTTGGTTGCAAGTAATCAAGCCCCTTACAGCAGATGCTTAAAAAGTAAGGGCATCAAGGAAGCCTGGAGGTGGGGTGTCCCCATGCTCAGCAATGGCCTCCAGGACCCAGGACCTCAGAGTTGGTCTCCACCATGCTTGGCACTTGAGATCTGCATGTCATGAGTGAAAGATGGCCACATTTCTCCATCTCTCACACCATCACCTAACCATGATCAAAGATAATAATCAAGTGGGCCTGGAAGAGGGCACATGTTTCTTTTTGATGAGGGAGGAATATCTAGTCCTTCTACTGTGTAAAGTGACCTGCATAGCTGCAAAAGAGACAGAAAGGTGAATATCTGGCATTTTCAGTTTCTGTTGTGGGAGGCAGGCTTTGACAGTAGGAAAGAAGGAAGGAGAGAGAAAGGCATTTTATATAGAAGTCAGCACCGAACACCTCTGTGAACAATGGACTTCTGGATAACAATCTGGTGTTTGCTGGGAAATACTCTGTAAGCACTGGGAGCAATTGTGCAGCTTCTCTTCAACCGCCAGCCACATGCTTGCCTAATTAGGAGACACAAGCCAGTTGCTCTGCTGTCTCCATCTCTCCGTGTGTTCAGGCTTGGTCTATAAAGTGTTGGCTTAAAGGCACTTTTACCCAAAAATGGGTCATCCCCACCAACAGATTCACCCTGGATGTGCATATGGGGTCCGCACTGTGGCCCTTCCACATAAAAGAGTAAGGGAGTGAAGACTTGGGAAGATTTACGAGCTCTACAAAACTGGATGTGGTAAACTATGTGTATGGCAGCTCTGAAAAGCAGTACTGAGCCTCTGCTTGGGGCCTGACAGACATGGAGGCAGTTCTATTGAAACACCAGGCAGAGGGCCTAATGAGAAATCAGTCAGATGTGCCGTGACACTGCCTAACCCACAGGTTTCCATCTGCTTGCACCCTTCCCTTCCAAACAGAGCAGCAGTTGTGTTTGTTTAGTGACCAACTGGCCGTCCATCGCCTCACCTCCTCCAGATTGCAAACCACCAGCAGAAGCCCAGGCTCCTCCCTATCAAAGCAGAGCAGCCCGGGAAGGTTGTTCATCCTCCTCCCTCTTTCTTGATGCATTTTTCATCATTAAAGGGAAAATGTCATTTCGGTGACAGGTATTAGTATGATTGGTGTCAGGAATGAATCTTCCTTTCTCTGTCAGCCTTGCTTCACACAATCCTAAGACAATGTTCTGTTAAAAGGCCACTTCCATTTCCAAATCCAGCAGTGTGTGAGAAGAGCAGGCTTTGCTGTGATGGATGGGTCCGCCAAGGCTGGCGCTGTGCCAAGGGGTGCGGCTGAAGCTCGACCCTTGCACACCGGGCAAGCCTGAAGAAGCTTCTGGGAAGCTCAAGCCTTATTTCTGGAGGGATTCTGCTGAGAACATATCTTAAAAAGAGAAAACCTGCAGCTCTATTCGGTGATTAGGTTTTAAGAGGTGGAAGATTTGCCATCATCACTGATATATAGAGTCCCATAAATCCAAACCCGTTTATTGGAAAACTGATCTGGAAATGAAGATTTTTATTTTCTGGCAGCAGAAATGTAGGTCAACCTCTCCAGATCTTTTCCAGGTGCAGGCCTGGACTTTGCGTGGGCTGGAAGTAACCACACATTTCACCCGTACAGTGTGCCTCATCTGACACTCTGCATACCACAACTTGTCAGGACTCAATTACAGCTTCGTTTTCTCATGCATGAAATAAAGGTTATAATAGTACCTAGATTACCTTTCTCAATCACTGAGAGGTCATTTCACTTCAATGAATATTTATTGAACTCACGCTCAGGGTCATATACTTTGCTCAGTGTTGGACTGGTACAAAAATGAACCAGAAATGGCAACTACCTTCAGAGAGCTTACAACCTAGTTGGTAAGATCAGACAAATCTATAGTCCATTACAATGTAGATACACATACACACATTTACAGAGTTCTAGATTGTGAAATATATATATATATATACATATGCATACATATGTGTATATATATATGCATGTGTGTGTGTGTGTGTATGTGTATATATATATATACATTTCCTTTAAAATAATTGATTTCAACCAATAGAAAAGAGAGCATGGGAAGCATTGGTTAAACTAATGTTTCATGGAGGAAATGGAATCTGAACTGGTTCTTGAAACCTGAATAGGATTTAGAAAGCTGTGGATGGAAGGAGGGCATCTTGGCAGAGCAAAAGTCTGAGCATCTACATAGTTTGTGATATGCAGGGCAACTTTCCAAGAAGGACATCTAGTCTAGGTTGATCGGGTCCTAGGATGTTACACGAGTGCAAAAATGAGGCCACAACAAACACTAACACTACTTAATTAACTTGGAATACTTCTTGATTGTCAGTCTTAAGAGTTGGGTCTTTATGTCATAGGCTGGGGGAGCCACTGAAACTTCCTACATAGGTAAAGGACATTATCTGATCCCTGCCTGAGAAAGATAAAGCTGGCTTCTGCATGTGAAATGCTGTAGATCTGCTATTCTTAACTTTTTCTAACATAAAAGTCATTTAAAATATTTTATAATACCCTCATTACTGTGCAGAAAATAAGTTCACAGATAACATATAACACCTATATACACACTTCAAAAAATGACCTATATAAAGCCTGACTGAATCTGAAGGATAAATAAATGGAAAATGATTGATCATAATATAAATGTAAAATAAATATTTGGATACAACTACACCATAGGATATAATGAAGTGTGGAAGCGTCTATATACAGAATCACCATGAATGTGACAGCTAAGCGACAGTAGAGACTGATACAAGGATGTAGAATTAATTGATGGCTCAATATGATGAGAAACATTCCCACTGCGTATGTGATTTTTCAAACTAGTGAACATTTCTTGGTAAGGACGTGAACAAATCAAACACAGTCTTTCTTTGACTTGCTGGATAGTTGCATTCCTGGAGAATTAGTGAATATTAAAACCTGGCAAGAATATCTGTGTTTATATGTCAAATGGAGTACATTTTAGGCTTTTTTTTTTTTTTTTTTTTTTTTGAGATGGAGTCTCGCTCTGTCGCCCAGACTGGAGTGCGGTGGTGTGATCTCTGCTCACTGCAAGCTCCACCTCCCGGGTTCACACCATTCTCTTGCCTCAGCCTTCCGAGTGGCTGGGATTACAGGCTCCCGCCACCATGCCCTGCTAATTTTTTGTATTTTTAGTGGAGACAGGGTTTCACCGTATTAGCCAAGATGGTCTCGATCTCCTGACCTCGTGATCTGCCCACCTCAGTCTCCCAAAGTGCTGGGATTACAGGTGTGAGCCACCGTGCCCGGCCTAGGCTTAGATTTTTAAAAGAAAAAGGTTTCACTCACCTAAATGTCTGGCAGGCATTTGACGTCCATGGCTGAATAGCCATGCATTGCTGCGTCTCTAACCTCTGTGGCCTCTGTACACTAAATGGCAGCAGTACCTCTCCAATTATGGTGGTGACCAATATCCACTCAATTTTCCACTCCCACACTCCAAGGAGTGTGCCCTGCCCCTGTTAAGAAGCAGTGATTCAGGCAGAGGCAGGGCTGGAGGCAGAGAGATGAGTTAGGATTTAATTAAAATAGTAGAGAGAGAGGGAAAAGAAAAAAAGCAAGGGAGCCTTGGTGGTAGCATTGGGGACTGGCAAGAAGGAAACAAATTAAGAGGCACTGATCTACCAGTGAGCAAAGGGTTGGCAATGCCCTTGGTAAAGTTTACATCACTGTGCAAATATTGTTGCAGTTGGAGTTAAATGTCATCACACTAACTGTACAGAAATGGTATCTGAAGCACTGAAAAAGTGCAATGACTTTTGCGAAGACACAGCACAGGTCAGGAATTGCATTAGACACCCAGTGCCTTAGACCTACACTTTTACCGTAATTACTAATGCAAAGGAGCTTCTACTCAGCATGGGGAATTATAAGCAGAAAACTCGAGTAGAGCAAATATAAAGGTATGAATAACTTCTGAAAATAGTCAAATTCCAAGTATTCTATTCATCACCTCTTGATGGAACACCTGGGAAAATCTAGGATTCCAGACAAAGACCAATATTCCACAATCCATCCACTTTTTTTGTTTGCTCATATCTCTAAATATTCATCAGTAACATTTGAGACAAAGGAAAGAGATAATTATGAGGGGAGAGTTTTTAAAAGATATTAAAGGTTAACAGAATTCTTGGCATTTGTGTCGTGTCAATTTCCATGTAATTATGCTCAATTCCCAGAATTCAGTGTCAGTTGTGCCTGTTAATGCTTAAAGATGATATCCTTGGAAAATAATTTATAAGATCATTTCTCAAATTTTTCAGATTCAAACCAAGCACCCTGGCTAATAGGCTGATTATTATGAATGTTATTCTTGGGTGGAGAGTGCTACGAGGTCGTAAGTGGGATGTTGGGATCAAAGTGGATTTGTCATGAGAGTGTGGTTAGCTATCTCTCCTAAGAGCAGAATGACTGTGCTTGAAATGTTTATATAACCTGATTTACAAGCCTCTTCTATTTTTGTTTGATAAATAATAAGAATGTGGGAAAGCACCCCAGTTCCCTGGAATATGACTGCCTCTTAGAAGAAGGAAAGGGGTCCAGTGCTGATGTCTGCCTGTGGGGAAGTATGACCAACTGGCCTTGTGGAAAAACATTGAGATGCACAGGCCTAGATATTTTTTACATGTTTATTCATTCATTCATTCATTCATTCATTCTTCTCTCATTTATCATTGAATGTATTTTACCCGTTCTTTGTTGAGATTGAGTGATTATAAATAAGACACTCTCCCCTTTTCTGTTCTCTTGAAATTGTGTACATTCCCTTTGTAGTATTGACTCCAATTGTGATTCATTGATTATCTGTGCAATTATTTCTAACATTCATCTCTTCCAGCAGTCTGTAGCCATGGAGGTTGCATACCAAGGATATGACAGTC
Organism: Symphalangus syndactylus; assembly: GCF_028878055.3. NCBI lineage: Eukaryota > Metazoa > Chordata > Mammalia > Primates > Hylobatidae > Symphalangus > Symphalangus syndactylus. Next base: position 148,936,916 of record NC_072425.2, read on the forward strand.
CCTGATGTAACACGTCACCTCCCTAGGACATGCTTGTTGAATAAATGTGAGAAGGGTGTTCTCATCCCAGCTGGGCAATCAAAAATAATCTTTTCAACTAACTTACTCTGACCTTGATTTGGGAGAATATTTTCTAAAGCCAGTCCAGTCTTGGCCTACCATGTTTTTCAATCTCTGGGGCTCTGTGCATTTATGCATCTGTGTTTTCAGGAAATGAAATTGAAAAATGATCTAGTTTCCCCCACCTTCTGTTGAGGCCAATCCTGTGGAGCACAAAGTCGAGAACTCAGGCTCATGCATTATCTATTGTTTGGGATGATTGCTGTCACAATTCTCTTCCACTAGAGTGAAAAATGAAAAATTCCATGAAAAACCAATTGCTTCCCATCATGCCCTAGAAAGTAGGCTGACACAGGGACGCATTGAGGTGGTGAGAAAGAGCTAAGACTCAGAGTTTAGAGACGTATGTCGTAATCCAGCTCTTCCAGTTGCTAGAAGTCAAACTTTTGGAATGAGGGAGCCAAGTGAAGTGAAGGATGTGTCCAAGGTAAATTCAGAGGCAATGTACAAAAAACAAGTGAGTGCACAGAGGAGCGGGGGTCCCCAGCCCAGTGAAGAGTGAAAGTCGGAGGTCATACATGGAGGAAACAGCCAAGCATGTGAAGGATTGGAAAGCAAGGCAGGCCAACTAACCCTGCCTAAAGGGAGCTGTTCTCCTCCTCAGGAGGCATTTCCACATAAATCATGCACACACTTTTCATAGTATTTTAAAAAAATGCCTTTACCAAGTGTACATAAACCTTCTACAAGGAGTTGTAACATAAAGTAGGTGTGTGTATTGCAGGGTGGGAGAAGGGCGAGATAAGCATAATTCAAGTATCCCCAGCCAGGCAGAAAATGGAATTACTGGGTAGATGGGACCATGACATTAGAAAAGTCACACTGGGTCACATAAATTCAGATGTCCTCGTTACCTGCTTCGGACAATGGCAATTTTACGTGAGTCATACTTCAAAGGTTAGGGATGTATAGCAGACGCCTCTAACCTAACAAACAGTATGGGTATATCACACATTAATTTATTCAAACCTTCTCATATCTTATTTAGAGATTATTTTTGTCTGTATAAGTTTTATTCAGACATACTTGTTTTTATCCTTTAACTACTGTCTTGATTTCTTAGAGTTTTTTATTTTAGCTAGAGTTCGATCATTAAGTATGTGTTCACTCTATCCTTATACATCATGAATACCAAATGTCATCATCAATTTCATATTCCTCGTTTGTAGAGATTTGGAAGTCCCTACAAAAAAAATTATTTCAGTTTTTGAATTTTCCCCAGCTGTGCTGGTCACTTAAATACAACAAATATTTATCAAAACCAATTATGTTCCAGGCATTGTCTTAGGTTTCAGGAATGTAACAGAGAAAAAGACAGAAATTAGACCATTACGTGTATTCTGAGTGTTATGCGAGGCACTGATGCAGTGAGCAGATGCCAAGTCCAGTGGACTAGCACAGTGAGGCCTTCATGAGCCAGTCAGGACCCAGAAGGGTGAAGACAACTCAGCCCGAGAACATGGGGACTGCATCCTAGGCAGGGAGTGGAACATGCAAAGTCCCTCAATTGAGAAAGAAGAACCTCTGAGGAATTAAAATTGTAATACAATAAAACAAAACCTGACATGGCTCCAAAAGGGAAGAAGAAGTAGTTGCTAAAGCTGAAAATACACAGATGCCACATCCTGAGGGCTCAGAAACCACAGAAAGGATTTGGAGCTTTATTCAAATTGCAGTGTGGAGCCACCAAAGATTTAATCGGGACAGTGACAAGGTCAGATTTCAGGAAATCTTCCTTTCAATGTGGAGATTAAAACAGAGCTGGCAAGAGCAGAAGGAGGACATCCACATAAGATGAATTTCAGGAATCCAGATAAGAAAATAAGGAGATCTTGGCTTGGGCCAGGCAAGGCAGTGGAGGTTGAGAAAGGTGGATGGATGTAAAATATATTTTGGGGGAAGAACACAGGAAAAAGACAGAGAGAAAGAGGGAGAGAGAGAGAGAGAGAGATTGGGTAATGAGGGGCAGTGATAAGAGGGAAGAGATTAAAAGTGACTCGATTTCTGACTTCAGCAGTTGGTTGCATGAAGTTTATTATTTGTGAGATACAATGATAACTACTATAAGCAATACTAGGAGAATTTTTATGGAACAACTTTGAGTAAAAATAACATTTCTTTCTTGTTCCTATTTTTTCTAATACCCTTTTAGTGTTTTTCATAAAAAATGTTTGGGCCAACACTTGTTTTTTGGCAAAAATTCCTGATATCTGCAGAAAGCAATCTATAGTATCATGCTCCAATATGTGTTGTAAGGATCCTAGCTTGGGAACTGCTAACCATCACTGATTCCAAGATTACTTTCCTGGGTTGTAAAAGAATAATCAGTAGCAACCATTTGTGGAGCTGGTACTACAGGCCAGGTACTTCACTGGTACTTTACATAAATTATTTCATTTAACCCTCACAGCAAATATAAGAGGTAGGTATTATTCCTTTTTAATAGAGGAGAAAATGAGACTCTGAGAGGTGAGAACATTTTCCAAGGTCAAGCTGGTAATTTGTGGAACTTGGACCTAAAGTCAAAGCCATTAACTCCAGCATTCATGCCCAAACCCTTCCACATCACTGTCTCTTCATCGACTGCCTAGATGCCAGCAACTTACATGCATACTTTATTTTTTCTAAAGTATCTTCCATTATATTTGGCCACTTTTCCACATATCCAAATAACTTTCTGGATTATTTGCAGCTCATCCATGTGAGCTAAAGGTTTAATTACTTAAGGGAACCTAATGTCTTCTGCAAACTTGGGAGAGTTCTCTATGAATTCCCTTTGACAGATCATTAGTAAAAATATTAAATTTGATTTGTCCTAGCAACTGTCCCTTGGGGAATCTAGTATTAATACTTTGCCATATAGAAACATGTCAATCTACCCTTGATTTATATCTTAGCTTTAAGCAACTGTCTGCCTTTGGAAAAAAAAAAAAGATAGTCTTCTCATTACCCACTTTTCTAAAAGGTATCTGTGATCCTGACACCTTGTCAAAACTGTTGTGAAAGCCAGGGTAGATTATTTCATGTGTTGTGGTTTATTCACATGCACGCTGACAACATTTTCCAAATTCTGCCTCCTCCAGGTTCAAAGCTACCGGAACAGCACATAAGTTCATTCTCCTAAGACACTCACAAGTTGCTCCTTCTTTCTCACGACCTGTAGTACCACTGGTAGTTTTGTGCTAAGCTAGTGAAGGAAAGCATACCAAAGCTTTAGGGAAATCATTTCTTTCTGGGAGGTGCTACCCAGGTCAACCGCAGGTTGGGAAAGAAGCACAAGGCTGTGATGCCCTAAGGGCAACCTCAATTACTTTATTTAGAAAGGCCCTGAACTCATGATGGTAATGCATACAGGTGGACCAAGAAGGTGAAAGTCACAGTGATTCACAAGCATACAGAAATGCATTTTATTATTTCTTTGTAAGAGTCAACAAGTTTGTCAGAGTCAATAAAATAGATGCTGTAAATTGAAGTAAAGAAAAAAAGGAAGTGGATAGTTTGGGTATTAGTTTAGCTAGAAATGCAAAGAAACTTGACCTCTAGGGCAGTACAAATTCAAGCCTTCCACGAACAAACAGTTGAGAGTATGTTTATCTTCTTAAAATCTGTGGGTGCCTTCCCACCACTTCACCTGCTCCTCACTGGTGCTTTGTCCCCTTCATACTACCATTCCTGTCCCAGGGCCTGCAAAGCAAACAGTGAATATTTATAAATCAAACTTGGTGAACTAAACATTTAGAACCTTAGAGTGAATGATTTTAGTCTCATCCAGTTCCCACTTCCCCAAGGAAAGTTCAGAATCTGTGCAGCCTTGATGCATTGGTTTAAAGTTAACTCAGTCTGAACACTAACCCATCTAATTAGGTGTTTGTTTGAAATCCACGTCTCAGTAGTCAACTGATCTGATGAAACCGGTATGGTGTGTCTGTATATGTTTGGTGTGGAAATGTAAATGGGTTAGAATCCCAGCAAAATAACATCACAGCAGTTCAGCCAGGTCCACATTTCTAATAAAAAATATTGATTGATTTCAGGGATAGCAAAGATCAGTTCTACCCAATTACACTCTTGCTGCCCCTTCTAAAGCAGCGTGACTCAGGAATTATTTCATGGCACTTAGCCTTTTATATACAATTGCTATTATAAAATGTTCTTTGTGACACATAAAATTATATGTGTGTATATGTATCCGTGTGTGTACAGAATATGCTACGAACATATGCCTAAATGGCTTATTTAAGAAACTCAGGAGAGATTGAGATAAAACACAGCAGAATGAGTCTAAGCCATGAGGTCCAGAAGAAACAAACACTAACAGAAAGGAGAGAGAATCTAAATAAAAAGAAAAGGCAGAAAGAGGTAGATACAGGAAACACAGAAAATATCCCTTACTGAAGAGAAGAAAAAAAAAATAGGGCCACGGAAAGTTAAAGGACAGACAGTGTGCAACCAGTCCAACAGACCTCTAAAGCTCTTCTAACCTGGATATTCCAATAGTCTAGTCCTGGAAGGAGGGTTTAAATATTCTCTTTATGGCTGTATGCCTAGCATAGACTGTATCTAGACAGCCATGTCCCAGCTAGGCTTTAGGGGAAGATTCCCAAATGGGCAATTAATTTAGATTTAATAGGACAGTTACTGTAAGTTTAAATAAATGCCAGTTAAATATTAACAGCATATTTATTGAAGATTAACGTTGCTGGTTGCATTGTGGGATTTTCTTTTCCTTAAAGAAACCCTTTATCGGAAGACTTTTAATCATCTTGACTCTTCCATCGCTTGCCTCAGATCCAGGGCAGCTCATTAATTACTTTGTACAACAGTTTTCAACATTCTGAAGTGATTACCTAGATGAATGGGAAGAATGGAAGGCCATATTAGAAGGGCTATTTCTGTGCAGGAAGGATTGATGAGTGAATTTGATAAGAGTGTTGAGAAGCATTATAATCCTAGACTATTAGAGTTGGAAATATTCTGGAAGCCATCTCATCCAAACTCCTCATTTAGAAGGCAAGAGGAAGAGAGCAGAGCTATTCCACTGAGCTGGTAAGGGGCAGACTTAGGGCTGGAATTCCAGACCCTGGATCCCAGCCTCTTACTGAGCTGTCACCGTACTCTGAAGTTGTTCCTTTAATTCTGCAAAAGTGCATTAACCCATTTGAGTGAATTAGTCATTAGACCTTCTCAGTGACACACAGATCATGAAGATTTTTTTTTTGTTTTTTTGACAAAGGAGCTAAAAATTCAAAAACAAGGAGTGACTTATCTAAGGTGACAAAATGATGGGCCGAGTTGAAACTAGAACTCAGGTCTTCGGGTTTACAAAATATATTTGCACAAATGTCACCTCCAATACAAAGTACAGTTGGACCCATATGTTATTATGCAAATTCTTATGTCATTAAAATTTACTTTGTCTGCTGTTGTTTTTGGATGGGGAACAAGGAATAAAACCTCTAAAGAAAATGAGGGGAAAAGGTCAAACAGAGACAAAAGTTCTAGGTGATTGTTTAGGGAGAGTGGAGCAAAGGGGTAGAAGTAAGCCAAGTTCCTCTGACAGTGAACTTGGGGTTTTAAACTCCAAATTTGTACTTGATAAAATTGCCATTCCTAGGGCTCTTTCTGTTTGAGAAGCCACTTCCCTACTCTGGCTGGGCTCAGAAACATTAGAACTGGTATCTGTGTGTGCATGTAGATGAATGTCTGCAGGTAACTCTTCCACAGAGGTTATAAGGCCAATCCCTGAATGTAGAAATTAGGAGAGATGAGGCAGGCCCAAGATGATCTTATCCAGTGATTTGTTTAAGATGAAGACCTGAACGTGTTGGGCCTTGCATGGTCGAAGAAGCTTTGGATTCAGCCATCAGGCACATGGGAGCAATGAAGGGCTTAAAGGCTCGTGGAAGGAGGTCAGACATTGTGGCTCACTTTATAATGGGATGGAGGTGTCCTGTCTTTTTGTCAGGTGGATTGGCTACTTTTCTGTTGTACTTTCAAAGTTTCCCAGGCTGCTACTGAAAGAGAAAGCTGCCTCCTCTTTTGCAAGCACAGGCTGTTTCCCACAGGCCTAGAGAACAGAGGCCTGACAGTGGGGTGGGAGCTGGGGGCCACGGCTCTTCCTGCTGTGGGTGGTCTAGAGGCTGTGCTACTTCCTCTCTCCGACTACATCTCAGCATGACGTTCCTGCTCTTTCTCCCTTCTGCTGTGAACTCTAAGAGCATTCCCAGGGCCTGCACTCAGCAGTCTGCTCCTGGGTTCTCTGCATGAATGTCACCTGTAGGCTGACTCAGAATGAAGGAAGCACAGCCAATGGCAGCTCCTTCCAGTCCCAGCGTGAGAAGCCTGGGAGCAGCCAGGCCTGTGCTAAACTCTTTGCAGCTACTCCCTCATCTCATCCTCACAGCAGTACTGAGCAGTAGGTACCATGAGGACCACTATTTTACAGATTAGATTAGGGCATGTCCCCAAGGCCCCACAGCTAGTAATGGAGAGGGTGAATATTTGACTTCTGGTCTGAGTCTAAAACCCAAGGTCACGGTCCTTCTTATTGGATAAATATGTACTGAATGAATCCATGACTGCAGGAACACACAATGTTGATGGCATTAGAGGTTTTCAGTGAGACACAGAGCACTCCCAAGGTGCCCATCCTTAGTTTGTGTGAGCACCATCTGAGGCTGTCAAGGCAGTTTCTGCTCACACTCCTTTCTGTCTTGGGTCGTGTAGCGTCGGTGCCGTCTTCTGCCATCCATGAGATTCCTGCCCATGCTTGCCCATCCCTTCATCCCACTCACTGTTAAGTCCAAGTTAATGTCATTTCCTTAGGGAAACGTTTCCTGATCTTCCAGACAGGATGAGAATCTCCTATCTTGTCTTTTCCATTTTTTTTTTCCTGACAGCATTCATCACAATTGTATCCACTATTTCATAAAATTCTTTGTTGGATGTCTGTCTCCCCCGCTGGAAGTGCACTTTATGCAGGGGAGGCCCACGTTACTTTTGCCTACGTCTCTCCCATTCATTGCTTTCACTGGCCCTGTTGAGTTGATGAAGGGCTTCCCAATATTTAGAAGTCCTTCACAGCACCCCACCCCTCCTAATACCCCTTCCAGTGAAGCTAGAGAACCAAGATTGTGCCTGAGAATCTGGATAAGTGTAATGAGACAAATCACTTCCCACAGGCTAGGCAGACCTCAGCTTTTTTGTCTCAGCAATGAGAAAGTTCTCAAGGGCTTATGGGGGAGTGCAGGGTGGAGTTCATTTAATTTTCATGAATGTTAATAGATATAAAACCACTGACAAACCCAATAGCACTAGACCACATGCAACTCAAGGGCAGGGGGCATGTCCTTATTTTTGTACCTCTCAACACAGTTCCTGGTACACACAAGGAACTCAAAATCTGCTTGCTGGTTTGTTAACTAATTTGAGTTCAACCAAATAATTTGATACCCAAAGTGATTCTGGGCAATCATGGTAACCTGTCCTCTGTAGGTCTCTCTCTTGGCCACAGATGGTGCAGCAGCAGGAGTTACTGTAGTGGTTAGCTCTTAAATATTGTTCTTATCTGACAGGCAGAGTAGAAAGAACCCCGGTGTAGGAGTCAGGAGTTCTGAATTCTAGTCTGGATTAGCCAGTTTATAAACTTTATGCTCCTATGATCAACTCCTCCTCCTTCCTGGGGCTCAATCCTTCACTTAAGAAATGAATGGATTATACTAAAGATCTTCCAAGGTCCCTTCTGAATGTATCATTCTGTGATGTTATGAGTCCAGGGTCTTATTATGACCCAAAACTTAGATAAAAAGGGAAGACTCTGCCCCAAAGACCCCTGGCTCTCAGGCTGTCCCCTTTGGGCACCTGCCTTTCGCTGCATTGGCACTTTGATTTTGGCTTGTTCATCCTGCTCCCCCTGACTTTTCTGTCTACCTCTGATTGTTCTACCCACCATCTCTCTGCTTTATGTGTCTCTTATAAAGTTTTATGGATTTAAAGTCCATAGATAGCCTCACCTTTGCCATTCCTTCATATCCTCCTTCTCAATTCTATTTGTGACCTCTTTTCTCTCCCTGGAGCCCTCTTCCCCCTTTTTAAGTTGCCCCTTTGCTCTTTCTGCTGAAATCCTAACATGTTGGACTATAGCCCAGATGAACCACGATTTTATTTTGATCCTGTATTCATAGAGGAGCAAAAAATAGCATATATTTTTCCAGTTCCCAGCCCTTCCCTACTGCCCTAGAGGCATCTCTTTATCCAGATTTACGCCTCCTTTTCTGATTAAATCTTCCAATATCTATTTGATGTCACACCACTCTCTAACTGCCCTGCATTTCCCATCTTCTCGCCTGCACTCCTATGTGAGATCTCCACCAGGAGAGGGGAGCCTTTAGCCTTTTTAGACAAGGAGAAGCAGAGCTGGCATTTGTTAAGCTAGTGCTCCTCTTTTCGTCTCTTGTGTGTGTGGAATAGTGACAGCTCTTTAGCTGGCCCCAGCTTGCTCTGGGTAACATGGAGTAAAACAAAAACAACAGCTAATTTCTCTTTCACTGGGAGTTCTTCTCTGTTCCAGCCCTGCTTCAGTGTACAGATGCCAGGGTTGCCTGAAATCTCCATCTACTGCTCCCTCACCTGCCTGCCAACCGTCCAGAGTCCGCGTGGCAGGCTCTTCTCTCCTCCCTCCTTTGCAGTCTCAGGATTATTAAAGGGAATATGATTGTTTCCTTTTGCTCGGGGAGTGTGTATGTGTGTACATGTTTGTGAGCTTGAAAGGCATTGTCCTATAGATATTTTTATAACCTGAAGCAATTACAGCCGTCAGCACAGAGACAAGCTGTGACAAGTTGATTTATGTGTACAGTATATGTGTACGCAAGAAGGGAGGGGAGAAGGAGACGGAGATGGCGGGAAAGAGGGTGGAGGTGGGCGCTTGTTAGGAATTGGCTTTCAAGGAGGAAGAAAGGAAGTTGTTTCTATAAAGAACACAAATAATGAAATTGCTTTGAATGTCATCCCTTTTCATTAACTCGGATATGCTGGGAAAAATAAAATAAATCCAGCAGTTTTTATGAAGCAGGAGACAGGATATAAGATAAGCCACTAAGTGTTGGTTATATTTAGGGATTAAGGGCTGGGAAGTGAGTTGACATATGATTTTGATCTTCATCTTTTCAAACCACTTCAATAGCCGGTTTGAATAAAATGGATTTTGTCTTGTTAATTATGTGGGCATCTCTGACCTTTCACCACTTTCTAAACTTCAATGTTTGAATAAAGTTTGGATCCCTGTGCCCACGAAGCAGGTATGAGGTTGCAAGTGCCTTTTCTTTGTCCTCCCTGTGAGTTACCTGAGCTTGGCTGGGTTTTCTGCTGCAACTGCTGGATTGCTAAGCTTAGCGCTCTCCCTTCCCGGGCGGAGACAAAGGTGGTTTGATTGTCTTAGATCAACTGCATGCAGACTGGTAGAAACCAAACATCTCAAAGAGCCTGTAAGAAGAATTATTTTCCTGCCCAGACATACTAATGAAGCAATGGCAGGCAAATGTATTAATAAAGCATCTTCCATCTTAAATGGATTTCTAAGTATTTTCCTGTAGAGTTAATCATATATGTAGGCCCCTCGTGAAAGCCTGTTGTTGTCATTATCCACATCCTTAGATGCAAAAACTAATGCTCCTTTGTACCTACCTGAAAATTCGATGCAAGAGCCAGGATTAGCATTTATCATGAAAGGAATCATCCCTGCCATTCTCAGGCCTGTGGGGAAATGACTCCAAAGCTGAGAATGAGCCCCTCTCCTTTCCTCATGACTAGCATTTGTTTCCACTTGCTGTAGTGAGGATGTGTTTAAGTAGAGGGGTTGAGAGGGAGGAGTATGAGGGATGGTTGAAATGAATGGATGAATTATTACAGGTGACCCCTTGGCTTGTGGAGAAGAAGCCCAAATTCAGCAGACTGAAAGTCAGCAAACATATCTCACAGCTTTAATATATCATCATATGTATCTTAACATGGTGAAGTTATTCAATTTCCTGTTTCCACAATTGCCCATTGGAAAATGGAGACACAATAGAAACTTCCAAGAATGGACTGGTGCTAAAATAGGTTAATTTTTCTCCTTTCCTTTCAAAACTACAAAGCTCTTCTGCTCCCCACAGATGTAATTGTTTATTCCTGATAGTAAAGTCATTTGTTGCAGCCACAAGTTGACAATTGACAGTTTGGGCGTTATATATCAAATGATCCCCAGTGGCCAAAAGTAGCAGATGAGTTTCCCTGAGAATTTAGTATCAGAAAAGTCACCAGAGGAGAGGAGGGAACAATTGGCCCAATGATGAGTTAATGCAAAGTATTTTGAGATATTCACTGTAAAGTCGCTTCACTCTTGCTGGCTGAGCACGTCCTAGTCAACTATGATAATGGAAAGGCAAGGCGTCTTAGTCTTTCTTTGTTACCCAGGAGAGTGGTTTCCATTTCTCCAAAGCCTACTTCTGTCCTATCTCTGTAAAGTAGTTAGTGTGAGGGAGATTTGACTGGTGAAATGTTTGTGTCCTCTCCAACGTGGTATCTACATGTAAGTGATTGGTACTGCTTGAAGGTTGCCAGGATGAGTATTGTACCAAAGCCCTTATGGTTATGTGACTCAGTTATAATGGTTCAGTCTCTTTGATGCCGGATGGCTTTTTGGAAGATCATTTTTCTGTTATTTAACAGTTGTGAACAACAACAACAAAAAGCTTCCTGGTTGTGTTTGATAGAAAGTCTAGGGGAAAAACAAAGCCACTGTTGCCTCCTCTCTATCCCCAAGGAGAATGTGGGTCAGGGCTGGAGCCCGGCTCTGGAGATCCCTGAGAAGGGAGCATTATTAATGTCACCACCACTGTGCCTGCCGAGCTGCTCTGTGCTTCCCCATTGCACAAGGACCAGGCCCAACCAGGGGAAGGAAATGCAGGCCATTCCCTCAGAGCCGAAGTTAAGGGAGAAATAATAATACAGGCACAGGAGGACCAGCAGCAGCCAGAGAGAAGTGACAGGGACCGAGGCAAATCCAGTCTCTCCCTGGGTTTCAAGAATTTGAGAAACACACCTCTTAAAGATGAAATCAGCTGTGCGAGAGTGTGAGGCCCAGGAAACCTGGGAGTCTGCTGTATAAATACAGCAAGTGGCTCACACTCATCCACCCAAGTGAGCACTTTTGCAGGCCCAGCATCTTTTAATGGCGACAAAACAAGAATAAAGAATGTAAGTGGGCGTCTGAACTTGACCAACATTTTGATGATGTGATTTTTCCAGTTTCGCACACTAAGAGGCTTCTGTGATTTTGGATTTGTTTTATACATGGCAGATCTCTAGAATGGTAGTGTTGAGTCTCTGGGGTTTTGAGCAGCTTTGTGGGGGGCTGCTGGGCGGGTGCTGTACTACTGAATAACTATGAGGTTCTTCTAAAACATCCTCCCAACACTCTGAGTTTACTCTGAATGCTAATGGAATTAATCTGATCATTTTAAAGGTGCATGTATGCATGCTGCAGGGTGTTCCTTTCCCAGTTAATTAGTTTGTGACCCTTATTAAGATGTCTCAAGTCTGGGGCTGATTAAGGCTGCACGGTAACTTTGTCTTTTTTCCTAATTTGGAAGCGCGTAAATGGTTAAACTCCTGGCCTGGCCTGGGCTGGGCTGGGCTGGTGCACAGCCTGGGCCCGGCGCGGCGGGGGTTAAGGTGGGCGCCCGCGCCCGGCGCCCCGCGCCCGCCCGCCGGGATGAGAGCGCAATCCGCGCCGCCAGCCCGCCCGCCCGCTCGCTCCGAGGCGGCACCGGGAGAAAGTGGCGGTCAGGGATGGAGCTGCTGCCATGACAACCCCGGCGGTCGGGGCCCGCGCGCGTCGGGGCTGCTCCCGGGAGGAAGGCGGCGCGGAGGCCGGGGGCGGCCGCTGAGCTTGGCGTCCGCGCGGCTCCGGTGCCGGCTGCGCCGCGCCTTCCCCAGCGAGCTAGCGAGCTAGGGGGCCGCCGTGGTCCGCTCCCGCCGCCCGGCCGCTCCTTCCTCGGCCACCACCGCAGCCCCTGCCCCGCCGAGCCCCGCCGAACAGCGGCGGCTGCAGCGCGCATTCGGGCTCTGGGGAAGTTGACCGAGGCGGCTGCCGCAGGATCCCGGGTCCGGGGATTGCACGAAGCCCGCGCGGCCGTCTCCTCCGCGCGCCACCCCTGCGCCTCCTGCGAGCTCCACTTCTCATCTGCTATTGTTTCCGATTGTTCTCCGGTGGCGAGCCCGGCTCCGAAACTTACAAAGTGTTGGATTTCCCCTGTTGGAACTGAGCGACTGCAGACCGCCTCTGGGTAGCTGGATGAAGCCCACCCCGTCCCCTTCCGGTACCAAAGTGCTCACTCCTCTCCAAAGTGCCATGTCTGAACTGCCACTGGGAAGAAGCGGCTCCTGAGACGCGCCCACACCTTTCACCTGCCTCGCGCTTCCCCCTCCTCGGCCACCTTCCCGGCCGAAGCGGCGAGGAGGGAGCCCCCTTTGGCCGTCCTCCGTGGAACTGGTTTTCCGGGGCTGGCAAGCCGAGGCTGGATTTGGGGGAGGAATATTAGACTTGGAGGAGTCTGCGCGCTTTTCTCCTCCCCGCGCCTCCCGGTCGCCGCTAGTTCACCGCTCAGTCCCCGCGCTCGCTCCGCACCGCACCCCACCCACTTCCTGTGCTCGCCCGGGGGGCGTGTGCCGTGCGGCTGCCGGAGTTCTGGGAAGTTGTGGCTGTCGAGGATGGGGGTCTGTGGGTACCTGTTCCTGCCCTGGAAGTGCCTCGTGGTCGTGTCTCTCAGGCTGCTGTTCCTTGTACCCACAGGAGTGCCCGTGCGCAGCGGAGATGCCACCTTCCCCAAAGCTATGGACAACGTGACGGTCCGGCAGGGGGAGAGCGCCACCCTCAGGTAGGGAGCTGACATTATTCTACGAATTGATGATTTGTGTGGGGTGGGGGTAAGGGGCAGGGGTGCAGGTGTGTGCACTGAGGCGTGCCTGGGTTGGCGGAGAGGTCGCCGGTTCCCTGGGCTGCACAATTTATGGCTGCGCTGGGGGCTCTGCCCGGGAATGTGGCAGTCATAGGGAAAGGCTCAGAGGTTCTGGCGGTGAGCTTTTTCCTAAAAACCGGCCTCTGCGGCTCAGGCACTAGTTAAGGGTGAGGGGTGGCTGGACCAGGTGGTCGCTGAGATTGAGGGACTTGTCCCTGGCACTGTCTGTGCCTGAGCCTGGTCGCCGTGGTGACAGGGGGCTTGGAGGGGCTCCCCGTGAGCAGTCCTCTCTGAAGTTAATGAGTCCCAAAGGAGGGGTCTGCCTTGGAGTGAATGCCCCCACTCGCCCATGCCATGGGGCTTTGCCAGCCCTGGCTCCTGCACTCTGGGAGAGCCGCTGTTTTGTCCTGGGCCTGACTGTGCCCGAGCTTTCCTGGGGTGCCTTCATGCCATGACCTGGTGGGCAGACAGAGATGCTTTCTCCTGTCTGAACGTGGCTTTCTGAGGCCCAAGTCATGGAGTCTGATTTGTCCGTGGAAAATGGCATTTACTGGAATGAACTGTATTCTGTACCTGCTCTCCACCAAAACAGTACGTGCAAAACTCATCTACTGAAGAGAAACGAGGTTTCAGTGTTGGGGTGGGTCCTGATTGGCTTCTGGGGTTAAGGCTTACAGGCACTGGGGGAGGAGAAGAAGAAGAATCTTGGTTATGCTTTGTGTAAAGTAGAATGATTCTATCTCCCTGATTACCTTTCCTGCAGAAATGCTAACTCAATTTCCAGTGTTGATAAACCACACCTCTCATATGAGGGCAAAACACTTAATGATTGCAATGGGAAATTTCATTCTCTGGAATTTTGTAAGAGAATAAGCATGAGGTGGAAGTTAAGAAGGTTCATGGGAACGATTTCCCTGCCTCTCCTTGATTTAGTCTGCCCTCTTAAATAAAGTTTTCCAAACTAAGCAACAGAACTAACCACAAGGCAACATGGCAATATTCTTGTCCTTTGCACATGAAGATTTCTGGAAAGATAACCCTGGTGCCGGTGTCTACTGTTTTGCCCCTCTGATGACTTCTTCTAGGATTGGGTTGTTTTGGACTGCGTACTTAAGGCCATATCTATAGGATAGAAAATGGTGAAGAGGAGGCAATGGCAATACAGAGCTGAGTTATCAGGACGTTGCCAAAGGAAGTGTGTAATTTAGGGACCCATGCGGGGCTGCAAGCATCCAGTGATCCTTTGTCTATGGAGAGCTTATCCTCATGGCTCTGGTGAACTCCTAGTTATTTATTGGCTCATGAGACCCACCTCTTCCACTCTTCTAAGTAAAAATAAAGCAACTTCCTTCCCTCACTCTGAAATGATTGTGTATCTGCTTTAAAAATGGATTTCAGGGGAGTTACAAATATGCAGTGATTTCAGACTACTTAAATAAAAAACCAAAAATGAATGTCTAAAGCAGTAATAATCAAGGAAATGTAATGTTCTCTGGATGTCCCCTTTGTCCCTAGTCCTTGGCTGCAAGGAGGGCCTCCCAGGGACAGAGACATTCTCATATGGGGAACACTTTAGATATAAATGGGATTTTTTTTTTTTTTTTCAAGGAAAATGTGTAAGGTAGCTCTGTAGAGATTTGAAGATAAATAAACAGGAAGTGGGTCCTGGCAGACAGAGACTAGGCCAGGATCTGGTCTCCAGAAGGTAGTCTTCAAGGCTTATCAAAATCAGGCTTGTCCAGAGGGTGGCTGCGTTCAGCAGAGGCTGAATCACGGGACAGGCCTGGGTTAGGAGGAGCCTCTTTTGAAATCGCATTATCATGTACTGGCTGACTTATCTTTCTTTGTCTTCCCTTTCGTGGTTCTTTTTTCTCATTCTGCGGGTCCCCCTCTCTCTTTCAGCACTAATGTTTGTTTGCATTTTCACATGTGTTCTCAACCCACTGGTATCATTTGGGTATGGATGGAGATGGCAATATGGTGGAGCTTCCTTTCTAGACCCTTGAATTGGCCCCGACCCAGCCAAGTTCCTTCTGGAACGTCTCCTGCCATTCTGTGCCAGCCTCAGGGGCTGAATGTCTTCCTGACACGCAAGAGAAAGGCCCTCACAGTGGATGGAGCAGTACAGGGCAGGGATTAGATGAGCTAGGGTCTGAGCGACACCAGCCCTTGACCGTAGACCTGACTTAGGATATGAATCAGGCAGCAGGTGTAACAACCAACCAGTATGGAGGATGCTCAGGCCTCTCATGATTGTCCGCCTTCTCAGACTCTGATGCGCTAGAACAAGGAAGGGCTGCCCTGCTGGGATGGACTTTGGTGGGGTGGAAGCCCCTGAACTCTCAAACATAGGTCCTGCATTTTCTTGTTCTATGTACACAGAGGCAAGTAGGAATTTCAGAATGTATTCTGTTTGCATAAAAATTGCTGCATTTTCATGTAACCTGACTGTAGGTTGCAACAATCTAGTAGTTCAGGGTTCTGAGTTATTTTCTTTTTGCTTTGTATTGTGTGTGTGTAGCGGGACAGAGGATCCCCTCCTTCCTTCCTTCCATCTATCGTTCTCTCTTCTTCCGTTTGTTTTTTTCTTTTTTTGGCTAATCATGTGACCAAGCTGTAAGGAACCACAACTAGGGGAGACCAGAGCACCAGTGCTCTGGCCTGGAGGGCGCCATATCCATCTTCCTATGGGTGATTGGGTGATGATGGTGATACATGTAGTTTTCTTCATAACCAGCAGAGGACTTTTTGCTCTAATTTCATTTTATTCTGCTTTGTTCTCACCAACATCATATTTTGAGGATCTTTTGCAGTCCCTAAAGAATAATTGCTCAGCAGAAGATTCTAATGTGAGGAAACTTTTAAAAAATGTTTTATCTTATCCAAGTAGCTCTAACAATCCTTGTGGAGGTATTGGGAAATGTTTCAATTAGCATAGCATTGACAGCCTGAAAAGAATTACAATTTGCAATCTCCCACTCTCTGCCCTCCTGCTGACATTCTGTAGGCATATTTCTTAAAAGGGTAAGGTAAAACAGAATCTGCAGTAATAATACTATTAGCCAATGGTTATTGAGTGCTCACTGTGTGTTAGGGAGTAGCTAAGTGTTTTAATAATATCTAACCTATCATTCAGCCTCATAACATTAACACTTTAATAACAGCCCTATGGTGTAGGAGTTATTGTTATCCCTATTTTACAGATGAGGAAACTGAGGTGTGGAGAGTTTACATCCTTTGACGAAGGTGGCACAGCTAGGAAGCTTTGAAGCCAGGCTATGAAGCACTGGTAATAATCATGTTAATAAGATACATAGTACTATCACTGGTCTGTTACTGTGTGAACATTTTATGGAAACAGTAACATTTAATCCTCACAACTCTCTGAAATGGACTTAATTATTCCCCCTTAAGGCCCAGACAGGGGGAATTTACCTGAAATCACATAAGCAGCCAGTGGCAGACCGGTATGCTGGTCAGGACTCCACTCCTTGACTTTGTACACCAGGCTTCCCAGGACTGTTCAGGACCCTTTGAATTCGTGTTCCTCTCGTTCCTCTGTGGCACTTAATGTCTGCCCTATTCATTTTGCCTTAGACCCTGTTTTCCAATGTTATTGCTCTGTCTTCTTTCTTCCCTTGGGCTGCAGAGCACCCTTGGAAAGCGAGAATCATGCCTTGTGATGGCATGAGCACTGTGTGCTGGCAGATGCTTACAAACAAAATGAATGAAAGCCAAACAATGATATCCCCCAGCTATATTCAATTTATCTCCTTACCACATTTCTCTATCATAATTTTATTTTAAATTTCAACTATGGTCAATCAAAAATGTATTGAGTGGTTCTTTCAAGAAGGGGACTGTATTAGTCTGTTTTCACAGTGCTGGTAAAGACATATCCAAGACTGGGTGATTTACAGAGAAAAAGAGATTTAATGAACTCACAGTTCCACATGGCTGGGGAGGCCTCACAATCATGGCAGAAGGCAAAAGGCACATTTTACATGGCGGCAGATGAGACAATGAAAGCCAAGAGAAAGGGGAAGCCTCTTATAAAATCATCAGATCCTGTAAGACTTATTCACTACCACGAGAACAGTATGGGGAAAACTGCCCCGATGATTCAATTATCTCCCGCTGGGTCCCTCCCATAACACATACAAATTATGGGAACTACAATTCAAGATGAGATTTGGATGGGGACACAGCCAGACCATATCAGGCACTGAGCTGGGTGTTTGGGTGTGGAAAGGCATATGGCCTGGACTTGGCTTTTGGGGGCTTGGGTCCAACTGGAAAAGCTGGCTGTGGACAAAGAGGTCATGGACCTTGTGAGGCAGAGTGCACCATGAAAACGTGGGCGATCACTCTGTCCGTGGCTGGAGCAGAGCCCCTCTGTTGGAGTGAAGGCTTTCTGTGGGTTGGCAGGACTGCACTAGCTCCTAGCTCCTGGGTGGAAGTGAGCAGACATCAGTGAAGAATCAGAAAGCCCCAGATGCCCAACTGCATGGGTGTCATTCACTTAGAGACCTTCACTAAGCATCAACACACCCACCTGTCACTGGCAGTTTCAATGAATGCTATCCACATTTCAGAGATTCCCCACTTAAGGCAGCAGCTAGTAAAGTGCATTCTTTCCTGGGGATCACTTGGTAGGTGGGCATCAGAGGCTGAACTCTGCATTCTGTCGTGCCTCTAGACCATAGGCTTAGCAATGGGATGATGTTATTTTTCCAGGGTGAGTTAGGAATTGAAGGTCTGAGAAATGTATGCAATTTAGGTTGAGTTTTGACATGGAACTCCATGGAATCACACAGACTAAATGTGGTTTTGATACTTGAGAGGACCCAGGGAGTCACCCTCCAGAAGAAGGAAGCTGTGGCACTTTGCTCATGTCATGTCAAGTGCTTGGAATTTCATTTGATAAGCAGATGGATTCTCTGGTAGTCCCTCCAGCTACTCCACAACCTCTTGAGGGCAGAACTAGGCCTCCTCCAGGCTTGCCTCCTAATCCGCAGCACATGGCTTGGCCTGTGGAATTTGCCAAGAAAATCCGAAGGACTCTCCTCCTGCCTTTCCCTTCACTCACTCTGTTGTGGACACCCATAAACACAGCTTATTCCAGCTGCAAAGCGTTTCCTCTTGTGGTCCCCCCTGCTGGGAATACCCCTACCTGGATCTTCCCATGGACAGCTGTTTCTTATCATTTTGGCCGAAGCTCACACAGAATTCCCTCCTTGATGCCTTTCCTGATACCAAATCAAACTAATCCTCGACCACTACCACCAGTCTTAACCCTGGCATATCATCCTGGACTTTTTCTTCAGAACAATCATCTCCATCGGAAGTTATCCCATTCATTATTTGGTAATCTGTGTATGGTTTGTCTTCCCCAAAGGGACTGTAAATTCCTTGAGAAGAGTTATGCTCTTTCTTGTTAGCAGTGTATAAGCAGTGTCTGGCAGATAGAAAGTGTTCAATAAATTTGTTGCATGAATGACTGCAGGAATGAAGGCCTGAGATCACGTCTTCTTCTCCTTGGAGTCTGTGTCCTTTTTCCTGGACTGTCTTGTGTTGTCCTTGCCTTGGGCATGTTACTTCCTCAGTGTCATTTCTGACTGGGCAGCTGTGTGAGGCTGCTCCTGTGGAGGTGCTGGAGACAGGTTACAAATACATAGAAGTCATTGAACTTGTGTCTGTCTGTCCAGGCCACAGATGGGGTGTGTTGGTTGTCCATTATTTCATATTTGCACCCATGACACTTGCCTTCCTTCTGCTGGGTCACTTCCCCACCCGGTCCTTAAGTCTTTGAAGAAGCAGTGATAGTCAACCCCAGGGAAATTAGCATTTTCAAGATAATGAGGGACACAGAAAAGCACTCTGCCCATCCTTTCTCTCTGTTTGTGGAGTCTGCTGGCAGTGGTCATGGTGGTATAACTATTGATCCGTTGTTTATGAGTTCACCCGTTCAGAATAGCAATGCTATTCAGGAGGCCTGTGCTGCTCCCACTGCCCTGCCCCCTCTCAGGACCGGCCACTGGGCACTCACCTCTGGGCTTGCCAGGCATCCAGCTGGTGTCCTGTGGCTCTGAGGAGCAGGGACAGATGGGACCAAGGAGGAAGGCTCCTGGAAGCACATTCAGCTGTCGAGGAGCCAAAAACTAAAATGGGAAAACTAAAAACTCAACCAAACATAGGGCAGAAGGAGTAGGAGTATGCCAGTTGTCACTGAAAGCCAGAGGAGGCTACAGGAGGCCAGCTCAGTTCTGTAACACCCCTCATCTAAACCATAAGTGCTTTGCAGAAAAATGTCTCCTTTCTCCCTCTTTTAAATGCATAGCATTCTTAAATTTGAAAGGATTGCAGAGAGCTGGGAGGTCAACCAGCTGGTTTTACAGATAGTGGAAGCAGTGATAATCACTCTTGCACAAGGATGCCTTCCAGAAGGGTGTGGGGGCCGGCAGCCAGTACACTCTCCATCCCCAGGCTGTGAGCCCTCACTTGGGGCTACGCATGCTGAAGGAAAGGCCGTGTTTTCCTACTAAGCGCAAAAGCATCCTCCTGACCATGAATGCTTTCAATGCATTTAGCTGACATTTATCACCATATTCTCTCCTGACTGCTGGTTTAGTCTGTACCACACCTTGCATTCTTAAGCTTTGACTCTTGTTCCACGTGGGACAGCTTTTTGCCGTGGGTCGGGTCCTGTGCTGAGCACTTTACCAGAAGAACCTCATTTAATCCGCACAGATCCCCCATCAGGTGGACACAATGATTACTCTGATTTTACAGAGCAGGAAACCAAAGCGCTGAGAGGCACAGTGAAGGTATTTTCCCAGCTCACATACTCAGGTGGGTGCTGAGCCTGGGACTCAGGATGGGTGGTCTCTGACTCCTAGGCAATCCCCCTCTGTTCCGTAGTGCTGGTCTCCTTCTGTCCCTTCTATTCTTCATTGCCAAGTTCCTCTCCCACTAGAGACCCGGTGAGTTTGGTTGTCTGTCCTTGTCGTGGTGCACAGGAATCCCCTCTCCTGAAGCATGAGGAACAGGGCCTGGGAGTGTTTAAGGTTTCGTGTCATCCATGGCGTGGAGGGACCCAGACGACCTCTAGAGTTCCCTTCTACTCACATAACCCTACACTTTCCATAGTTTGTTCAGAGGAAGACTCTTATTCCAGGTTCTTCCATTGATCTTTGGCTTTAGGTGTCAGCAATCTTGGACTTTCTCACGGGGAGTTAATAATACCATGAACATTTCCACGTACTTCTCTGGAATGCGGTATTGAACCAATCAAGGCAGACACCAATTCTAGGAGGATTCTACAGGCCAGTCAGTGGCTCTGGATGCCATAGCACCAGGGGAACAGGAGGGACCAGCTCCAAAACGTTTCCTTTTTCTCTTTTTTTTTTTAAACTAGTAATAGGCATCTCTCCTGGGGAATCTTGTAAAAAAAGATAATTAATGGCAATGGCATATTTGTTCTCTTAGGTTGAAAGTCTCCACTGATGAGTAAAATAGAACATTATCCTTGTGGTATTTGAGGCCATTTTGCTTCCTCAGGAGTAAGTTGATGGGTTCCCACTGTGTAATAGATAACTAATACTAAATAAATAATAAGCAATACTACCAACATCATTATAGATGGTCAAATATTTTTAGGAAACCAAGGACTTATTGGGTTTAGGATGCAATTTCAAATTGCATGTGTGAGCTGAAGAGAGAAGGAAGCAACGGGGAAGTTTACTAGGAGTACAATCATTGGAGACAAACATCTCCAACACACAAGACCTTACTGACTCATAGGTACCAGGAGTGATAGGCTAGAAAGAAGATAGAGTGGGAGACAGGAATCTACAAACTCTGGCTCAGGCAGTTTGTTTGATTGCAAACAAAATTTGTAATCTCTCCACCCTGCATTTAAAGAGGACTATTATTACCTATCTCAAAGTGTTGTTTTAGGTTAAAATGAGATAACACACACAAAACATAGTATATAGTTATAACTTTCTTTCTCTATATATGAATATATATGTATGTACATATGCATGTGTGCATATGTGTGTATATAATATACACACATATACCAATTTTCATTATAAACTATTGTAGTTTAAACACTTTGGCAAATATACCATGTCTTGCTTCTGAAAGATCCAATTATAGGTGGACAAATCCCCCTTTGTCCACCTATCATTGTGAGTTTTTTTGTGGTGCCTCTCCTACACATCTGTTTAGAGATTCTTCAGTTTCAAATCATTTCTTGAGATGTTTGATTTCTGAGAGGGAGTGAGAACCAGAAGAAAGATATTTCTTTGTTTTTCGTAAAAAGATTGTTGCATAGCAAGTTGTGACAGTTCATGGCTCTGAAGATGCATTTCCCACCAGAAAAATTCATCCAGAAGGTTCTGTGGAGCAGGTTATCTGTGAATTCATGCATAGATTTCAGATTGCCAGACCCTTTGTCCTCAGAGAAATGATTTTTCCATGATAATTCCACTGGAGTCAAATGGTAAAAAACAGGGTCTGGGATAACGTGTGTTGAGGAAGGGGCAGTTTAAGACTCCTGCAGTTTTAATGTTCTCTAACTGTAAATCTTCTCTTCATTCATATCTGCTGATCATTGGGAGGCAGGCTCAGGGCTTGAGTGGTGATGGTGAAAATAGAGAAGGAGGCTTCTTTGCGTTTGGGAATTTTACTTTTGGTCAGGTCTAGGGCAACACCAGTGCATCTGGCGTTAGAAACTGATCTCAGTATTCACTGCTGGGATCACAGGAAGAGTCCTGTCCATTTTAACCCAATGTCAAAGGGCTTAAATTAGTTTAAACGTAGTGAACTATGAATAGCAGTCTTGATCTTTCATGATTTGTTTTTCTTAAATCTCATTTATTCACATTGTTGAATTCTTTGGTTTTATTTGGGTGTATTTGGGCAACTTGCTGTCTTATCAGTGTGAAATGTTTTGGCTTAGAAAGCTTTTGGGGGGTTAGATTTGTCTTATAAAATGAACGTATGAACTGATCTTACAATCTTGCTGATGGATTTCTTAAAATAATAGAATTTTTAATGAAAACAGCATCAACCAATAGACTGATGGAAAATTAAAAAAACTAAAATCGACCTTCAAACAAGCTTTGTTGGGTTCATGGAGTCAAAGGAAGATGTATCTGTGTGAAAATAGTTTTTTAATCTTCTCTGGCTTTCAAACGGCCTCTAATGTGCCGGATGCGTGAAAAAATGCTCTCACATTCAGAATAATCATCTTTGGACAAATTTACCTGTCAGGAGGGCTCAATCCCGAACTCTAACCCATCAGAAGCTATAAGTGAGAAAAAGAACGCATGCGAATTATTTTTAATTTAGTGCAGTTTTTATACAGAAAAGCTGGAAATAGCGATGCTGTGGTGTTATGGGTTGAATTTTGTCCCATCTCCCCACCATTAAAAAATTATATTGATGTCCTAACCTCCAATAGCTTACAGTGTGACTTTATTTGTAAATATGGTTGCTGCAGATATAATTAGCTAAGGTGAGGTCATACTAGAGTGTGCCTCTAAACCAATATAACTGGTGTTCTGGTAAAAAGATGCCTATGTGGAGACACAGAAGACACGCAGGGAGTGACAACAAAGGCAGAGGCTGTAGTGATGCACCTGCAAGCCAAGAAATGCCACAGATTGCCAGCAAGCAGCCAGGAATTAGGACGAGCCAAGGAGGGAAACTTCCCTACAAGTTTCAAAGGGAGTATAGCCCTGCCAACACGATGATCACCATGATTTCAGACTTCTGGCCTCCAAAACTGGAGAGACAACACATTTCCACTGTTTTCAGCCCCCCAGTTTTGGTACTGCATTATGACAGCAGTAGGACACTGGAACATTTGCATATTAAAGAAATAATTTTGTTAAGTAATAGTAACAATCATGCAAAGGACCACAGATAGGCCTGGTTAGATCACCCAGTTCCCAACTATGACACGAGCCACTGCAGTCCACAGAGGAAGTGCCAGAGTCCAGAATGCTTCTGGGTCTCAGTCGTGAGTCCGGCCTCTCCATTACAAATCCTAAAGAAGCCAATCAGGGTGGAAATGCTTGCCCTTTTATTCCTCAGAGGCCATCAGCAGAAACCCTATTGTATCTTCTCAGTTATCTCAACCACCTCAGAAGTCACAGACCCTCAACCTCAGGGCCATGCATCATTTTCTAGATTAATATCCCAACATCCAACAGCCTAACCCAGTTACAAACCTCTTCCTCATCCTCCAAACCTTTTTACTCTCTGAACTTAATGATCTGTCACCAGCAACATTTTTACATTTCCAGTCTCTACTTTGAATGTTCCCCCCTTATTATTATTTTTTTTCTTTTTTGCTTTAGTTGAAACTCGGCTGTTCCCTGGATTATTTCCACTCCTGGAGTCCTCAAAAGTGGCTGTTTTTCTCCCATACTTTGCTGACCCTGAGGCCTGAAAGTTGGATAAACGTCCTCCTTGCTACTCATTATGGCTGCTGGACATTCCTTTTTCACCTTTCTCGACATGTCCCGTTACAGTGGAGCAAATGCCATCTGGCTCTGTTGCCCTCTGCCCCTTCCTTGCCGTAGTCATCTGCCATCAGTTCTGACCACGCTTCTTCACTCTGGACCTCCAGACCGCACGCACATCCTGCTCCTCATCTACAGGGCCTTTTAATGTTGACATTCAAACTGGGTCCTCCCAGCCAGTACCTTTGACACAAGCCCATTGGACCACGGCCAGCTACTCCATCCTGCCCTTCCCTCAGTCTTTCTGATCTTAGGAATTGCAAACCTAGTACATCTTATTTTTTTTATTCTCTCCTGTGCTTCATCTAATTCATCGCTAAATTCTGTTTGTCTTTTCTTTTTAGAGTTATCCTGAATCAGACCACTTTTTACCATCTCAAGCACTACCTCCTTGGGCAAAGCCACCACCGTCTCTCCTCGGCTATTCTGGTGGCATTTTGTCTGGTCTCCCTGTTTCTGCTCCTGTTCCCCTGGAGTTTATTATCTGCCTAGCAACCCCAGCTACCATTTCACAAGAATTACCTGACTCTGTTCAAAACCTACAGTGGCTTCTGGCTAAACTTAGAATGAAATGCAAACACCTTGATGGCGTAGAGGCTTTTTAATCACCTGGTGCCTGTCTAAGCCTCATACCACTCCCCACGTCACTGCTGCCTCACTCGTGTGAATGCAGAACGCTGAACTTCTCTGCTCTTCCTGGAACTTACTAAGACTGTTCTTGACTTAAGAAATGTTCTTTCCTCTCTCAGGATCTGCTATAAACTTACGTGCCTAGACCTTCATTGAATTCATGCATCTACTCCAATACCCCGTTTTAAAAAAAAGGCTTTGCAGACCATCCTGTTTGAAATAGCCAGTCCTCAGACCCCATCTTTCTATCCCTCTACCTAGCTTTAACTTTCTTCACAGCCTGTAACACCTAGAGAAGTCTGTTATTTATTTATTTCTTATTTATTGCTACTCCCCCTGAAATGCAGGGTCAACCAAGCTGCTGAGTTTATTACTCTCATTTATAGTGATTACATTACTGCCTGGGACATGGGATCTATTACAGGATATTTGTTGAGCGAATGAAACGTTTGTTAGGAATCATAGTAAGCTATTAATAGTGAAATTATTTATCTTTTACTAGAAAGAGGAAACTCAGGTCTGTCTCTGTACTGGCATGGGATTGGGTGTTATTAAACAGTGTTCAGATAGGGTGTGCGTGAGCTGGCGTGTTTGTTTTCTAGGTCGGAGAGTGGAATGAGACATTGAGGAGGAAATTGTCAGGCAATGTGACACACTTCATAAAATCTACACATGTGCAATCTCAAGGGCCTTTAAATAATCCACTTTCACAAGGGGTTTTATGGAAAATCTAATAAACACTGGAGAATAAGGATTATTCTGCTCAAGGCCTACAAACTTTGGGGGAAGGGAAGGAAGTGAAGTGGCAGCTAGAAATCAGGGTGTGAGCCTGAAGTTTCACACATCAGTCAATGCTCAATCTTTCACGTTAAGCTTTCTCTATTAAGAGAATTGTACCTTAGAGCTCTAGAGGCTAACGATCAAGTGCAGGGTCTGGAGACAGACCCTCCTCCCATCCCCAGTTTCAAATTCTGGCTCAGCCACTGGGTATATGACCTTTGGCACATGGATTCGCCTTGCTGTGCCTCAGTTTATCATCATTTGAAGGGATTAATAATAGGGGTTCTGGGCCAGTGTGAAGCGTGAAGTACTCAGAACAGTGCTAGGCACTCTGCTTATACTTGGTGTTAGCCTTACATAGCTGCGGAAGGACCTGGCCTGCAGTGGGCCCGTGGTGGGCAGAGGGCAGGGTGTGCCTCTTGTGACCCTGGAGCTATGTGTGGAAATGCACAGTGCAGGGTGCAGAGCTGGGGGCCGTGGCTGACACTGGTGCACACTCTACAGTTACACAGACATCTGGTGGTGGGGTGGCTTTTGAAAAGTTATCAGTGCAGTTCATTGTTTTTGGCATGTGACTTGTGGTCTCTGGCCAAGGTGACCTGGCTTTTAGTCCTGGCTCTGTCCCAATGCATCATGTGGGGCTGCTAAGAAAATGAGCATTCCCAGGCCTCAGGTTCACTCTGTGAAGTGAGAATACTGCTCTGTTTCGTTCTTTAGTTTTGAGGAAGAGATTACTAGCTGCTCAAATCATACGTAAGTTTATTTTTCCCCTGAACACAAACTCGGCTGCCTTTCCCAGCCTCTTTTGAATTTAGAGGTGACCATGTGACAGCTCTACCCAAAGGAATATGAGCCGAAGCTCTGTGTAGGTTGGCCCAGAAAAACATCCCCTGTGAAATTCTTTATGTTCTCTCCTTAGACCATCTGGATGTTGATGTCCAAAATTACCTTGGAAACCTGTGTCCTGTTTGGCAGAGCTCCATCGGCCAAATTCTTGAATGACAGCACAGAGCAGGGCTCTCACACCCCCACCCACCAGCTGGCCAGGAACCTTGTTAAATTATTACCTAAAGGAAAAACAAAGTTGTATTCATGCATCTGAGAGTTCAGAGATGATTTGTTACAATAGCTAGCATTATCCTATCTAAGTCAATACTCAACCATTATGATTTATATTTTCTGATTTCAGCTGCATAGACATATACAGATGTAGTTTCTGAATCCAGACCTAAGCACTTATTACAATTTCTTGGCAAGACTTTTGGTGATTTTTGCATGTGTCTGAAAGTGAGAACCATGGCCTTTTCAAACGGAAGTCTCAAATGTTTGATTTTCATTAGCTTGACTGTTTACATCTGTGGTCCAAGTAACATGTCTGCTTTATTCTACAGGAATGTGAAAACCAGTGACAAGGAAAAGTTTTACCTTGAGGCAAATGAGCACATATCCATAATGGACATAACTCAAGACATGCTATAATTGGTGAAAATACCCCTTAGATGATAAATTACTCATTAATGGCTGGAGGTCACTTATTTAGTATAACCTTTTGTGCCAGAGATATTCTAACATCCAGTGTTTTAATTGACACACACTAAAGAGATAGATAGGATGATTTGTAGGCTTGTTCTCAAAAATGTTAAAGAGAAAGAAGAGAAAACCACTATTAGAGTTCCTTTTTTTTTTTTTTTTTTAAACAGGGTCTTGCTCTGTCACCCAGGCTGGAGTGCAGTGATGCAGTCTCAGCTCACTGCAGCCTCAACCTCCCTGGGCTCGGGTTACCTTCCCACCTCAGCCTCCCAAATAGCTGAGACCACAGGTACATGCCACCATTGCCCAGCTAATTTTTGTATTTTTTTGAGAGACAGGGTTTCACCATGTTGCCGAGGAGGTCTCAAACTCCTGGGATCAAGCGATCTGCCTGCCTTGGCCTGCCAAAGTGCTGGGATTACAGATAGATGTGAGCCACCACACCCAGCCAGAGTTCCAAGCTTTGAAGAGAAACCAGGTGGTGGAGAAATCGTGTATGGATTTGGGTAAAGGAGAAAGGAAGCTGTGGAAAGGGGAAGAGGCTGAGCCAGAGTTGTGGGTAGGAGATGTACATGGAATGGAGGCAATGCAGAGACAGGGGGCAGGAGTCAGGTGGCTTGATTCCACCTTTTGTAATTCAGGGGTCAGGGATCTTGTCTTATTTTTGTTGTTGCTTTGGTATGCTGAACAGGGCTTGGCACATAATAGGCGCTTAATGTATCCTTGGAGAATAGATGGATGTGTTTTGCTGTGTTGCTTCAGTAGTGCCTACTGTACATCTCCTATGAGCCAGGAACTGTTCTAGGTGCTAAGTTCCTCTCTTACAGAGTGATGTTTAGTGAAGGAGATAAGGGTTGCAACTTGTATGGATTAGAAAAGAAGGCATCTTCTCCTAGCATGCAACTTGCACAGACCAAGTAGCAGTAGGCATTCCTCGCTGACGATGTTGTTCACTAGAGTCCCTGGCTGAGTAAACAGAGTGCCAGCTGTATTATTTTGTTACCTTCTTCAGCCCTTGAGCAGCGCACAACCTGCACAACTGTACATAGCAGGAACCAGCTGTCAGAAAACAAGTAAACAAACAACGCAGCACATGGTGGAAAGTATTGGGGCAGAAAGTAAACTGTAGGTTAGGGGACAGAGTAATCTGGTGTGCAGGGAGGGGTAGGGGCTTGCATGATGGTCAAGGTGGTGAACCGTGGGGAGAACCATGCAGGGAACAGTGTGCTGGGCAGATGGATCGGCAAGTGGAATGACCTCGTCAAAGACGAGCAAGGCAAGGAGGAGGAAGGGTCAAAGCTGAATAAGGGGCAGGCACTCAACAAAGGGATCTGGGGGTTCTCAGTGTCTGGAAGTGCTCTTACCACGTCAGAATTAAGGTGTGAATGATGATAGGAGCACAGCTCTCAGGAGATGGGAATGAAATAAAAATCCCACATAAGCGAGTGGCCCCAACACCTGTGTGGATTCACTTGCTGCGCACAGAGGCCTGGTGGTTTCCATGTGGACTTTGTGGATTTGTGGCAACCCATATTTGACGTGTCACCCCTGCAGCACACACATCCAGCCGTGAGCTTCCAGGGTTTTCCAACTGAAATGTCATCCTTCTTGGGTCCGCTCTTGTCATTTTCACTTATCACATCTGAAAGTTATAAACGTTTAAAATGTGCATGATATCCAATTCGACGTTTTACCTGTTGCCATTTCCAAGATATTACACTGTGAAATTAAGCTGGCATTTTACGATCATATGTGGATGTGTGTGTAAGTATAAGTAGGCACGTATTTGGAATTAATGGACTCATAGAAATCAGAGATGGATTAGGCCTAATGAGCTGTTCAGAAGAATTATGTAGCACATATTTCATCTCTCTATTCGGTAAACAAACCTACACAGTGTGTATGCTAAGGAAGTGAGATTTTTGCCTTTTTAAAAAATTTCTTGGATTATCTCCATTTGTGGCTGAAAATTTAACATTGCACCCTAGAGCATTTTGCACCAACTTTATTAAGCATTCAGTCTGACATTTCCCTGCCCCTTGGGTTACCTTTGTTATTTAAAAAGTAGTTGCTTTCCTAGTTACCATTAATATACAATTAGTAGTTGGTGCTGGGCTCCAAGCACCACACCAGGGTCCTGGCCTGGCCTTGGAGCCATTGTCAAAAACAAAGTCTTGCCCAAGTCTCTGGGGCTGAGTTAGGCCTGACCTTCAGAATGTAGCGATTGGAAGACTTGGAGAGTTAAGCCTAGGTGGGAAGTGTATATATTTTGTTTGAATTTTTATCCACAGTAAATGGATGCAGCTTTGTCTTTTCACCTAAGGCCTATGGTCACCTTCCTCTGGAAGCCACGTGCACTTGACTGGTGCCACTTTGGCTTCTGCTAATTCCTTGAAGCACACAGTTTCAACAGACTTTCCAAATACTATTCACAACATGGGGTCCCGTACTTACTAACAGGAAGAAGGAAAGCAAATGTGGGATACTCGATAGTGTAGAAGGACACTTGATACCCAGAGGAGGATTTTCTTGACACTGTTACAGAGACACAAAATCACAGAGCCCTGTGGTAGCATCAGAGATGGGGTCGCACATACTCAGCTCCCAATAGCCAGGAGTCTACCCTGTGAATTTTCTTTACAGCATGGCTGGATACAGTATTTACATATTTATCCTAAACATATATACTCAACTTGTAAGTCTGCATGAAACATGTGAATTGAGAATATGTTCTGTAGTGGG
The DNA here is from genome assembly GCF_028878055.3 of Symphalangus syndactylus. Lineage (NCBI taxonomy): Eukaryota > Metazoa > Chordata > Mammalia > Primates > Hylobatidae > Symphalangus > Symphalangus syndactylus. The sequence continues at coordinate 148,966,257 of NC_072425.2, forward strand.
AACAATGGATTCTGGTGTTGGGAAAAACTTAAGCTGGGACTTAACTTGAGCTGTAAAATTATTAACCTAATCTCTCTGAGCCTTTATTTTTTTTTTAATCTGTGAAATGGGGCTAAATTATATCTTAATACCTACCTGACAGAGTTGTTAAAAGAATCATCACCATAATATTAATAACAACAGAAACCAAAATCGATAGAAGCACTTCATGAGAACCTATGCTTACATGATCAATGCTTTGCAAGGGTTACCCGAGGGTCTACCCTGTGAATTGTCTTTACTGCATGGCTAGATACTTATACTACTTATCATAAGTATTTTTAATAATTACATAAGACAAGATATAAAATCTTAAGGATTGTACCTGGCATATATGAGGCACTAAACCAGTTATTTCATATTGTTAATACATTCCATTAGCAGAAACAAGCTAAAATGCTTAGGCATGGATAGAGGATGATGGAAGACGTTCTGGCTCTTGCCAGAATCTCCAGACACAAACCTTTTCTGTGATCTCCTGTCTGTGTTTTGTCCCACTACAAACTCTGAACTCACCATTCCCCATGGCTTGCTTAGCCTGGTTGCATTTTCCACCTCCTTCCCCGCTACTCTTTCTCAACCACCCACCCACCCCCAGCAAGTCCAGTTAAAATCCTGCAAACAGCATCGTTCTCACCCCTTCCTTCATTTTTTCAATCAGTACAAACCTGTTGTTTTCTCATGTTCCCATAGTTTGTTGTTTAAAATCATTCAATTATTTATTCAGGAAAGAAAGTGTCCCACATCTGCTAAGTGCCTAACCCTGTTCTAGACCCTGAGACTTGAGAAGACAATGAAGAAGTAAGTGGCTGCACAATGCGATGTCCGGTAGTGATGAATGCTCTGAAGAGGACAGCAGCAGCCAGGGAGGGGAAAGGAGGAAGTGTGTGAGTTTAGACTCCCTGGTTAGGGGAAGGCCCTCCTACGCAGGCCTTGAGTGAGAGCTGATGAATGAGGGCGTGAGACGGCCCACATTTAGGAGAGGGGTTTCCTAGGCAGATACAAAGGTGCCAAGGAGGGATCATCCTTGGCCTGAACCAACCAGGGAAGATGTGGGCGTGGCCTGGTCCAAGCCACAGGCTTTGGATTTTATTCTTAGTCTTACGGGAAGCCTCTGGAGCAGTTTGACAGTTTGAGCTGCTGCATGTTAGCAGTTTTTTTTAATTTTTAATTTTTTGTTTTTCTGTAACTTATTGCCCTTATAAAAACTTCCCGTTTTTTATATACGGCAAAGGCTGTATTTTCTTTGCATTTCTGTGTTAGAGACAGGACACAGCCCTCGTGTAGAACCGCCTCTGCACCCCCACAATTTCCTGTGCCACCTCCATTGTTTTAAGCACTTAACTGTGATACAGGACAAAGCTCATTTCTGCAGACTTTCTCTTTTGTTTGGTTCACACTGATTCACAAAGTAAGAAGCCCCTTCCAGTCGTCATATCATGAAGATTTCCTCAAAGGATGGTGAAACCCCACGGAATTACAAGTCCGCTTGCTTTCCTGGGTGAATAAACACCAGGCCGCTCCCTGGACTTTCCTTGTCGTTTGTGATCAAAAGGCTCAGCTACCTGGTGCTCATGGTCCTGCGGTGGCTGAAATCCGTGAAATGTCCAGAAAGAATGATTTGTCATGAATGCATCAGCAAAGAGGCTATAAGCTTCTATTCTTATTTTCTTATCTAATTTTAAACACTTTTTCATTGCTTTAAAAAAGTAGATAATTACCGTTCATTTAGTGTTGATGTTACTGCCTTGGTCAGTGTTGGGGGTTGTTTAACCATTCAGTGTACACCAGTGACTTTTTGGTCTGTATTTCCCAACAATTACACTGAGTTGCAGAGAAAATATTAATTCAACATACCTCTATTTTAAAAGGCAATATTAATATATAATTCCCATTAGAAATACATTTGAAACTTTCCTGTTAACTCTTTACTTTTGTAACCAGAGCCTTCCCTTCTAGACAGTGGAAGTGAGTGGGACAGGTGGCCATATATGGTCTGAGCAGGTGGGCAGAGGAAGAATGCAGGGTACTTGTTGCTCTCTGGTTGGTCCTCCTTCCTCCATACTTATTTTCAACCTTCTGGCCCCTCACGCTGGGCCCAGCTCATGCCCTGCACTCAGTAAATGTTTAATGAAATGCTTACTTGAGGAGCACAATATTTTATGTGTACAGGGAGCCAAATGCATATTATTTTCCTTTTGTTATGAAATAGTTTATATACCAGCATGTGCGTAACATATCTATGTATAAAAACATAATACATTGATCACCTGTGTTCTCTCGGCACAATCTAAGAAATAGAACCTTCTATTACCTGTGAAACTTTCTGCATTCCCACCTATCTTCTACCCTTTCTTGCTTGAGGAGATCACCACTGGCCTGAATTTTTGTTTATTTCCTTCTTTCCTTTAGACTTTTACCAAATATATAATTATTCTCAAACAACATATTATCTAGTTTTTCTTGTATTTCCCTCCAAATAGAAATAAATTTTATGTATTCTCCTGCAAATGTTTTTTATTTAATCTTATGCATTTTCTAATAATTTAAAATTAATGTAGTCCTGAATGCGAACAAAGGCAGAGCTCTAACCCAGTCATTTCAGATAATTAACTGGTCTACAACCCATCCTTCAGAAGTGCTTTGATGCTCTTTGACCGTGTGTGTGCGTACACAAAACACCTGCCGAAAATATTAAATAAAAGCAGAAAGGCTTTTACATCAACATAGTAGTGCTCATAACTTTTCTGCATAGTGGAATTGCGAGTGACATAGATCTTTTTGTGTTTTCTCTAATTATTAAATTAAAAAAATTAAATTTTGGGTTTTCATAACCAGATAGGATTAGTGTCATAAGAATAGGTTCCTAGGCCAGGTGCGGTGGCTTACATCTGTAATCCCAGCACTTTGGGAGGCTGAGGTGAGTGGATCACTTGAGCCTAGAGTTCAAGACCAGCCTGGGCAAAACCCTGTCTCTACACAAAATACAAAAATTAGCTGGGCATGGTGGTATGCGCTTGTGGTCGCAGCTACTGGAGAGGCTGAGGCAGGAAGATCACTTGAGCCCAGGAGGTCCAGCTACAGTGAACCTAGATGGCGCCACTGCAGTCCAGCCTGGGATACAGAACAAGACAGTGTCTCAAAAAAATAAAAATAATAATAATGTATATATGTGTGTGTGTGTGTGTGTGTGTGTGTGTGTGTTCCTTTTGACCACACACTGATTCGTGTAGGCCATGGGGCTTTTTGCACACACATCGCCATGTGTAGGGCATTGCGCTAGGTGGTTTGGGCTACAGAAATAAATAAGACACAGTTCCTGTCTTCCACATGCCCATGACCTGGTTAGGAATGGGGAGCTTCAGAAGCAAGACCTCAGGAAGTGACTGAGAAGGAGACACTGCTGGTCTAGAAGGCCACCTTGTAATCTGGGATATGGTGGGGGGTGGTGCAGGAGCATAGAAGGGACACTGGCAGTTTGGAGGAGAAGTGGTGGCAGGAAGGGGCCTGCATCTATGAGGGCTGAGGGTGGCTGTGCCATGGAAGCCAAAATACAATAGGGAAATGGAGCAGCAAGAGGCCACCAGCTACAGCTGACCCATTTCTGGCGGGAGAGAGGACCTCAGAGTTGCGGGTGGCCTTCGCGAGTCTTTCCTGCCACGGCCGAGCCTCGATCCATTTCCAGCTGAGCCCAGAGCAGCCAGGACTTTCAGAACCAGGAAGACTGATAAGCGTGTCTCTGGATGGCTACGTCAGGTTCAATTTTATTCAGCAAGTATTCATTCCGTGCCAACCATGTGCCAGGCACTGTTCTAGGCTTTGTGGAATACAGTAGTTGTCAAACATAATAAAATCCCTGTCCTCACAGCACTTCCCTCCTGGTGGAATGAGACAGTGAACAAAATACGTACAAAACATTGAATAAATTAACTGGTGACACATGCTGTGGAGTGCGGCGGGTGGATAGGAAAGGAAGATGAAGCCTACGATTTCAAATAGGATGTCTAGAACAAGGATAATCCCTTGCTTATTGGTATAGTTTAAATTGTCAACAAAAACATGCGTTATTTTGACATAAGAAACATCAGGAAAAAGGTAAAGACCACAGTTTATTGCAATATATGCTTTTTTCAACATTCGAGGAAAAGAGACTGTGCATGCTGTATCGGAAATACGTATTAGTGTCTAAAACGGTGCAGAGCCACAGTGTTGATCTTCATTTATCACCCCAGTTCTTCCTGGATCTTAATTGCCCCTGTCAGAAAGAATAACAAATGGAAGCACTTCGTCCAGCTTCTGCACAGAAAGCCTGTCTCTGATCAGCAGACGAGGAATAGGAGACAATGCTGATGGTGGTGATTAGTTATACCTTAATGAGCGTGCGTTGGTCATCAGTCTGTGTTGCAGAAGGATTCGCGCCCTGCCCACAGGGGACTTTCCAGATGCTGCTGAGCTGGGCCTGAGCTGCAGGAGGTACAGAGGCTGGTTCGAACAGCCGATCCTTGGGGCAACTTTTAGGCCAAGGGCCTTTGGAACCGAATTGAGTGGAGCAATTTAACTGCCCGGGACACACGAAGCCTCTTAAAAGTAATGGCCGGTGAATAAGCCAGAAGTCATAAATAGACAAAGTAACAAGCAAATAATGGGATTAATAAATAGACAGGGGAGCAGAGCCAGGGCTGTGAGCTGAGCGCCACTAGATCAAGAAATGTCAGCTTTTCTCTCAGCTTTTCCTCCACAGCGCCAACTGTCAGTAATTTAACTAACATTTTGTAAATAAATGTGGCACTCGGACAGCTGTCAACGCGCCTGCTATGAACACTCCTTTTGTCACTAAAAGCTGGCAGTGACGCTCTGCTTCTCCTGCAAGTGCAGCCAGCACTGCCAATTGGCTCCTGGTCCTGGGACTGTCAGGGAGTACGTGGGGCCCTGGGGCAGGGAGGCGGGTGCCTGCCCCAGAGACGTCACTCTCCTACACCCGCAGGCATCGCCAGGGCTCAGCTCTTTCTGGTGCACTTGGCCGGTTTGTAAGGTGCTTCCGTCAGAAACGAGAGCATTGTTTTCCAAACACCTTGTGTTTTAGCTGGGAGTTCCGTGTCCCTGACCATCTAGTTACCCCGCAAAGGATTTGCTCTTTCTAAATAAGACATTCATTTATCTAGGTTAAAAATACGAAATGCACTGCTTTCCACTCTAGCTGCTGGGTCATTATTTAAGGTTATGCAGCCAGAGTCTCCTTGTGCTGTAGTTTGCTCCTGAACTTGAAACTAATGGCTCTGGACTGTGCCTTAGGTCTCCCAGGTTTAATCACGAAGTTTTATTAAGTTAGTGCTTTAGTGTCCTCTTCCCGGAAAGACTCTATCTCAAAGCTTCTTAACCTATACCCAAGCAGAATAAGGAGAGGAAGAATCTGTCTTATTATCAAAGTCCCATGGGCAATGAATTTGGGTTATTGAAATATATGAAATCTAGCTTGGTGAGGAAAAGCGTGAACTGGGTAATTAAGTAGTCAGAAATATATTTAATAATAATAAAAATTCTAGTGGGCATTTACTGAGCTCTTTTTTTTGGTGGGGGGAGATGTTGTTTTACAAAGTGCCTTACATATTACCTCCTTTAACACTCAGAGCCCCATGACCATCCCAATTTTAAAAATGAGTGTCTGAAATACAGAGATGTTGGGGAGTCTTTATGACCAGCGTTATGGCTGAATGGGGATTTGATCGCAGACAATTCAGGCCCTTTGAGCCCAAGGTCCTGTGTTCTTAACAACAGCACTGGTCTTTTTTATTTATAGTTACCATGTGCATGGGGTATAAAATTACCAATTTTTAAGAAGCAAGAACACAATAAAATAAACTCCATATGTAAACGAAGGAAGCATCTTTGACCTTTTTTTTCTGGTGAATGAGAAGGCTCTTTATTGTATTGTGGCAACCCATTGAGAGCATTAGTCCCTAGAGTGTGTCACAGAGTAATATATGGAGAATACAAATAAATGATTAAGTGAATGGGCTCTGCAGTCAGCTGAGAAGTTTGCTTAGCTTCAGAGGCAGAATAGCCGTAGTAATTAATAGGAACTACCTTGTTGGGATGTTTTGAGGATTAATATAATCTGTATAAAGTCTTTACAGTGCCTGACACAGGGTAAATATTCATTCATTCATTGAAATTTTTATTATGTGCATGTGATGTATCATGGATTCTGCAGTGAATGAGAGAGACATAATGTATTCTTGGAGCTTATGGTCTTGTGAGAGAAGATAGTAACAAACAAAGTAACATATACAAACATCTCAGGTAGGGGAAAGTGCTGTGACAGAGGCTGCCTGGGTGGCTGGTGGGCGAGTGGATGTCTCTCTGAGAGGAAGTGACATTTGAGCTGAGACGTCAATGGAAAGAAGGAGCTGGCCCGGCAAGGATCTGAGAGTAGGACACCGCAGGGAGCAAGTGTCCTGTGCTGGAGGGAGGGAAGAGAGACCCCTGTGTGTGCAGCAGCATAGACAATGGGGAGCGGTGGAGCAGACACACCTGCAGGGTCTGTAAGCCACGCCACAGGTAGGGAGCTCTTTTCATTGTGCAAGAGGTCATCAGAGTGTTTCCAATGGAGCAGTGACATGCTCCGAGCCACTGGGTGACAACAGGACGCTGCTGCCTGGCCCCTTGGAGACTGGCTTATAAGCCTCAGAAGTAGACACTGCAGTATTCAGGTGAGGGATAGTGGAAGATTTGGCAATGATGGAGGCAGTAACAAGTGAGAGATAGTCACAGGTTTGCCGGTGAAGCAGACTAAGCTGATGGGGTTGATAAGTTAATATGGACGGTGTTACTGACTGCAATGCTTATGTTCTCGGCCACTTAAAAGTAACAGAGTAATGGTGGTTTTGTTGTATTAGTGTTAGTGTGGTATTTACATAATGAACTACTTACAGCTTGAGAGGTACTCAGAGATTTCTTTGCCACATTACTACTTTGAATTAAACATGGACAACCTATTTGGGAAAGCATCACTAGCCACCTGCCCTATTTAACACTGATTCAGAATGTCTGCTTTTTGTTTTTACTTCCTTTTCCTACTTCACTTATGAGATCGAGATTGATTTCTTGTGTTTATTAGTCGTAAGTATTTATCCTAAAAACCAGTTTTTGGCCACTTCCATGTCCAAAGTTCCCTGGTGGAGTTATGTTGGAATTGGAGGGGTTACCTGCATGTGTGTGCACGCGTGTGTGCTGACCACAGATAATTAGGGTTAGGAGAAGGGTGTCATGAGGATAGGTGGGGGGAGGGAAGGGGAGGGCTCCCTGGCCTGTTTCATCAGATTTCTTCTGCAGCTCTCCTACTTACTGCAAGGGCCAGGTACAATTTATGTTGCCTGATTTCCTCATCCATAGAATGATATATTTTTAATTAGGACCTCTTTCACTAGTCTCCTTACCTGTAGAATTTTAGATAAAAATTACAGAAGAATCTGTCCTAGATTCACACCCTGTCTCATGTAGAACAAAGAACAAGGAACAGGCGGAGGAAGACAGTGGCAAATCTCACTTTTTAATAAAATAGTGGCATTCACTATCATTAATACTGATACTTTGTTCTTAGGTTAAGTCAGCATTAAAGTACCAGCATTGTAATTTCGCTCAGTTATTGCAATAACTAAGAGTGATAAAAAGAGGGGAATCATGGAAATTATATATATATATATATATATATATATGCATAAAAATGGATTCTTAAAGATCTCATTAACTCCTAAGAATATCAATATAAAAATTGGTGTTGAGAATGATGGTCAAGAGACAGCAACATTTTAAAACACACAAAATCACATTCAGCATTCTCAGTCTCTCAAGGCATTCAAGTGAGCCATATGTTTTAAGCAACTTGTCATTAAAGTTGGTTAAAATTAACATAATAAGTTTGAACATATAGGATTAAACTTCAGTTTATCTTGGAATTCATTTCTATCCTATATTGCATTCCTCCATATAATACCAGAAAATGGAGGTATCTCTAAGACACATTTTTTTTATCCATCCTGAATTTTGAGAGCCTTCTTTGGAAGTGCTGTTTTCTCCCATGCCTTTTTATCAAGCCTTGGACATCGCTAAATTCTGGGTTAGCAAACCACTGGCCAAAAGGAACTTGTTGCTGGGTGGTATAATGGGCATTGGAGACTCAGAAGGTGGGTGGGTAGGAGGTGAGGGTTGGAAAACTACCTATTCCATACAATGTGCACTACTTGAGTGATGGGTGCATGAAAATCCTAGATTTCACCACTGTAAAATTCATCTATGTAAACAAAAACAACTTGTACCTCCAAAGCTATTGAAATAAAAACAATTTTTTAAAAAACTACACACATGCATACACACACAAACACACACAAACAAAGGGAACTGGTTTCCAAGATCAGCTACTGTTCTGGGGAAAACATTCTAACTATGATACATCAATGGATGGAACTGAGGCAGACACAGAACTTACTCTGTATTAATAGCAGGGTTATCAATCACTTACTATGTATCAGACACTGCTCCAAGTGCTTATGTGCATCTCGTAACAACTCTAGGAGGTAGATTCTGTTATTCTGTTACAGGTGATGTAACTGAGAACAGTTAAATAACATACTCAAGCAAACTGCTTAGCAAAGAGTCAAGCACAGTTTTCTATTCAGTCCCAAAGGTAAGCTTTTTCTTAGGTCCAAAGAAAAATGTCCCACCCACCTACTATTTTAACTCTTTAGGTTTCAGCTGTGAAAATGTGAAGAAAGGAAGCAGGAAGGAAATTATTCCCTGTCTATATTGTGTATCGAAAACGTCTACTCTTTTATTTCTGCAGAAACAGAGATTCTGCATTTTCACTCAGGAGTAGAGTCAGCAGTTTATGTGTGTTTTTTTAATACCCTCTTAGCAGTTAATTATTCCTTTTAATAAATGCAATGAAAAAGAATTGTTATTGGACTTGTACTTTAATTGAATTAGTAATTTATTCTAGCAATTAATGTTTTTTTAATATTCTGTGTATTATTTCTTGTTCTATTAGACAGATATGACAGGGAGATAAAATGTGAGCCTACACAGGAGCTGTGTGGGTGGAACCCTCTGGGCGATGCATGGACCACTGACAGGTATTGGTGGGTGGGGGTACATGTTGTAGAGAGAGCCCTTGAGATGCAGTGGTGCCTTCTCATTATTGCAAAAGTGATTGAAGTCATATGGACAATTTCTTGGTCAGAGGTGAATGAAATAGCAAAGTCTTTCATATACCACATAAAAATTTTCATCTGAAAGTGACTTCTGGAATCATACCTCTTCCCACTTCTCTAGTTACAGGCTGATCTAAGCATAGGTGTACTCTACACTTAATGCCCCGGTAATCTGGTTCTGGGTCTAACTCTAGCGATAAATTATAATTTTTTACTTCTAGTAGAAATTTACATAGTTTTCCATTTAGAAAGCTGGCCCCATGTTAGAATTATAATAAAGGGCAGGAGGTATGGATTAATGTTATTTTGTAGGGCATGTTCAGCAAAATGTCTCAAAGGGCGGATAAAACATGAGATTCTTTCTTTAGGTTGCATGTAGCAGGTCCTCTGAACTTGAGTGCCTTTTTGGTGAGATTACTGAGCCAAGCCTGAAAATAATGTTGTTTGCTATGTCTGGATCCTAATAGGCATGCTCTTAATTAATTTAACTATTACCCATCATTTGTTCATTCCTTCAGTCATTTCTCTAACATGTATTGAGTTCTTACTACACGCTGGACAGGATTGTAAGTGGTCAGGGTACACAGGTCACCCAGAAAAGGTCCTTGCCCTCATGGAAGTCACCTTTTAGTGGGAAAAGCAGATGATAAACATATAATTAAACAAGGAACCTTTTGACGACAAGGGTGTGAAGAAAAGGACAGGTGATGTGATGGAAAATAACTGGAGTGTGTTGGTTAGGAATGGACTTTGGAGATGGGAACAGTGGACCTGAGCCCCGAGGGATGGGCAGGAGGCAGCCATGCACAGAACCTGGGAGGAAGTACAGAATTCTAATGAGAGAGAAAACAAGTATGAAGCTGTGTGGCTGCAACCGTCTTGGCAAGTTAGGGAAAGAAAAAGGAAGTCACTGGGGCTGATCACAGTGCTAAGCATGAGAGCACTACAAGATGAGGTCATGGAGGTGGGCAGGGACCGGCTTGTGCCAGGCCTTGCTGGCAGGGTGAAGAGTTTGCATTTTCTCTGCATACAATAGAAAGGATAAGAGGTTTTAAGCAAAAGAATGGCTTGGTCATGTGTATGTCTTTGAAACACCCTGGCTAATCTATGTATGATGCACAGTGTGGGTGGGGCAGGGTGACAAGAAGAAAAGACTGTTCCAGAGCTTCCTGTGGCCGTGCCTATAAGAGGCGATGGTGGTGGTGTGGAAGGAGGTGTGGCAGTGAATAAACAGAGATGTAGAAACAGTGTGTACATATATTTTAAGGAGCACTGAGGACATGATGCTGGAATTTGTGATGAGAGAGTGGAAAAAATCCAGGCTTCCAAGAGCTGACTCAAGCGTCTGTTGGGTTATGATTCTTTTAACCAATGTGGAGAGACTGGTGGAGTAGATGGGAAGGAGAGAAATGAGGGAGCAAGAGGACCCTTAGATACACGAAGTTTATGATGTTTGTTTAGCATCAAGAAGAGTTTGCAGATGGATTTATGATTGCAAAGCTCAGGAAAGAGATGAGACTTGGGGATTTAAGTATGGGAGAGATCAGCTTGTATTTGTTCTTAAAATCTTGAAATTGGGTAAAATCACCAAGATAAGGAGAAAGTATAGCTAGAGAGGAGAATGGAGGATCGGAGTCCTGAGCTTCTGCAATATTTAAAGGTTGGAGGGGAGAGGAACAGAGAATCGGCAGCCAATGAGGTAGGAAGCAACCCAGGGAGACTTTGAGACCAAAAAAAACAAGAGAAGGAAATATTTTATGGAGAGAGTGACCAATTTTGTGGAATGCTGCCACAACCAGGAGTTCTGGAAAAGGAGAAGTGAAAAGTATCCATGGGACTGGATAAGATGATAGCTTGAGGATTTTGGCAAGAGAGGTTTCAGGAGAATAGTAGAAAAGGGAAGAAAAAAAGACAGTAGTAATTGGAGAGGTAAATCAGGTCAAAATAATTGGTGTGTATGTGCATATGTTCAGACACACATTAACTAGTGCATGACTGCATACAGATGAGAAAGTTCCATCTCATCTGTGCCGACGGAGGGAGTGTGGCACTAGAGAGCAGAGGTGAGAGGTATAGCACATGCAGAGGGCTGGCACACCTTTGGTGTGAAGGGATTTCTGTTGCTTGTTTTGTAAATCTTTCTTCTCTTAATACTCCTGATTCTTGCAAGCTGCTCATCCGGAACAATCTGATTACATATTTTTATGAATTTTCCAACAGGACAGTTGAAAGCATGAGGAATTTACCAAACGAAGAAGTGGATTTTCAAGATTCTTCTTTTACCCCCTTGAATGATGCCATGCTCTGTGCACAGAGGGGCAAATTAGGAGAGTAGCAGGGAGGGATGCCAAATTGGAGTAGGAGGGATGTGAGGCAGTGACCGTGGATGTGTGAGGATAGTAGAAAGTTTGATTTGAGGAAACCTCACAGTGGGCTACTTCATTATCCTTAAGACTTTTAGTTGTGTGTTCCCTCTTGTCTAAGTAGTTCTGCTCTAGAGGTTCTAGCTGAACCCAGAAGGAAAAGAAACCTATTTGAAACTGTGTAAAACACCTCCCTTCAGAGAGCTTTTCTCACTGTTTTTAGTCTCACTGAAGATGATCCCAGGCATGACGATTCTGCAGAGATCTGGCTTGTCTTTACATCACATCTCCAACCTGGGGAGCCTTGCTGGATGCTTCCCCAGGATAGTAGTTTATTATATTTACTCTTGATCTAATGCAAAGCGCCATGTGCAACTTATGTACAGTTCCATGACTAAATAGTACAATGGAATCACCACAAAATATTATCAGCTCCTCCCAGGCCTCTGGTTGTTGAGGAAGAAAAGTGGGTGGTGCTTGTTGGAGATAAAACAAGATGTTAGTGGATATACATTGTGAGATAAATACGTATGTATTTTAAAGTTTACTGGAGGGTATCTATATTTACTTGGTTTTCCCCAGTGTTTTACAGATGGTGCAAAGTATACATACATGCACAATGTATGTACACTGCCTGTCTTAGCAGACAATACCTTATAGACAGTCTAGTTAACCTGAGCTAGAGACTCTTACCTTACAAATGATTGTCCCAAAGCCACGTTTTCTTATTTTATCTCTTTAAGCAATACTATGTGACTTTTGGGATGAGAATGTCTTTTATCTGATTCTAGGTTTATGGAATATTTGAATATCTGGTACCAGACATGGGGATCCACCTCTTTTTGTGCCCAGCCAATAGTCAGCGCAGAAGGGGATTTGTCACTGAATCTGGCATGTTGCCCTAACATTACTACAAGGTTGAATTTTGATAATTATCACAATTATTTAAGTAAATGGATTAACCTTGCTTTGACAACGTAGTTTATGAGCTGATACAGTGTCTTTAAATAGCATTTCTTAATATGGGTGCAAATGACTAAAATTATCAAAGTAAACCCCTGCATGAAAAGCTTCCTCTTAGATGACTCTGTTGGCTGGAAGAGCAGGTCCCCATGGCAGTGCAAATAGGGCACATGGAGGGGTTAAAGGGGAGAGGGAAGATATTCTGGAGGGTAACGAGATGACAGGCACGTTGTACAATTTCTCACACATCTGATTTATATCTACATAATTTTAAAAATGGGCAGTAACTTAAAAGTCTGATTCAATGCCACTTACTAGTTGACATTTTTCAATACTGTGTTTGTGTGGCTCTATTTTCTAAATGCAACAGAGTAGAAACCTGTTATCCTACATCATTTCTCTGAGTGGGAATTAAAAGCCTGGAGTTGCATCCTGGGCTTCTGTTCCCTTCTCTGCCATCCCTGCCCCAGCCACCACCCTTTTGGGGAGAGTTAGAATAGCATCAGCAAAAGAGCCATGGGGATATGGATTCAAATCCTGTCTGTCACTCTCCATAGCAGGTGTGGCCATGTGACCTTGGGTGAGTTACTTAATTACTTAGCTCCTTACTTCTGTGTAGTGTCTTACAAGTGACAAAGCATTTCCTCATATTCTCTGTACTTGTCTCTCTCTTCCCTAGGACTTTAAGCGCCTGGAAGGCAGGGTGTATGTCTTTGATCTCTGTATCTCCAGTGCAGAACACTGTGGAACAAAAACAGGGTAAATGAATGATAGAACTTTGACTCCTACCACAAGCCTGTGAGGTGTCAGGAAGATTGGGATAACCTTGTAAAGCACCTAACACAGCTCAATAAAAATGGACTCTTGTTATTATTGGGTAACAGATATTAGCTTGGAGAGAGAAAAACAAAACCAAAACCAAAACACTAAATAATGGGCTTGGCTCTCAGCCCAATTCTTCTGTTTCCACTCTACTTCATTGCCCTTTAATCTAGGTGAGGTGTAGATCCATTCTAATGGGCAGGTGTTTTCTGCATAATCATCTATATTAAAGAGCACACTTACAGTTATGGAACATCATCTCATATTATCTACCTCATTTTTCTTTCTTTGCTTGCTTCCTTTTCCTCTTTTCTTCTCCTCTCTTCTGGAGACATTTATTGATTATCCACTTAATGCCAGAGTTTTGTTAGGTGCTGGGGATTTAAAAAAACGAATAAAATGCTTTGGGAGGCCGAGGCGGGCGGATCACGAGGTCAGGAGATGGAGACCATGGTGAAACCCCGTCTCTACTAAAAATACAAAAAATTAGCCGGGCGTGGTGGCGGGCGCCTGTAGTTCCAGCTACTCGGAGAGGCTGAGGCAGGAGAATGGCGTGAACCCGGGAGGCGGAGCTTGCAGTGCGCCGAGATCGCGCCACTGTACTCCAGCCTGGGTGACAGAGCGAGACTCTGTCTCAAAAAAAAAAAAAAAAGAATAAAATGAAAGAAGTTATCATATCACAGGAAGATGGGCATTTAAACAGCTAGCTGTAAAGTAAATGGAATATGATGGGGCAGAAGCAGGTAAAACTGCTATGCAAAAGCAGAGAGAGAGTGGATTAGTAGGGCCAGCCGCTGTAATAACAACCCCTAAATCCCTGCAAACTAACACAACACATATTAATTCTTACTCATGCAATGTCCATGCATAGAGTGGTTCTCCTGCATGACTTGCAGGGGATGATTTGGGGACTTGGACTCTCTTCTTCCTGTGATCCATATTGGAGTCCTTACTTTGATGCAAGTGGGCAGAGGAGAGTAGAGAGTGATGTAGTATCTTTTGGGGCCAGTCCTGGAAGCAGCACCTAGAACTGCCATGAGTTCCTATCTGGAAGCAAGGGGGCTGGGAAAGGCACCCTTTCTCTGGGCCTGGGAGGGGAATGATGATGGTTTGGTGGGCACATAATATTGTCTCTGCACAGGGAACAGCTATTTCTATACGAAAGTCTGTAGATCCAGGAAGATGATGCAGAAGGGGGGCCATTTGTCTCAGATCTTCAAGAATGCATAGAATTTAGGCTGGGTGTGGTAGCTCATGCTTGTAATCCCAAAATTTTGGGAGGCTGAGGTGGGTGGATCGTTTGAGGTCAGGAGTTTGAGACCAGCCTGGCCAGCATGGTGAAACCCCGTCTCTACTAAAAATGCAAAAATTAGCTGGGCATGGTGACACGTGTCTGTAATCCCAGCTACTCAGGAGGCTGAGGCAGGAGAATCACTTGAGCCTGGAAGGTGGAGGTTGTGGTGGGCCGAGATCAGGCCACCGCACTCCAGTCGGGGCAAGAGAGTGAGACCCTGTCTCAAAAAAAAAAAAAAAAAAAAAAGAGAATGCATAGAGTTTAGCCATGTGGGGCTACTGCAGGGCATTCCTGGCAGAGAGACTAAAAGCTAGGCATGCAACTCTGGGTTTTTGGAATCCAGTCAAGGGGTTGGAGTCATCAAATGGAAGAGGCATCTGTAGCAGCCTTGAGTGGTCACTGTGGCCTTCTGGCCTCTTCTCACCTCCCCTTTCCACCATCCACTTGGTGTTGAGTTGCTAATCACTTTGGTTTCTCAGTGTCCAGACTGCTGTGCTAGCAGAGGCCGCATCTCCACTAAGGAAGCTCTCTTGCTACTGTGCCCCTTCCCCTAGCTGGTGTGGACTCAATTTCCAGGCTCACTCACGTGGAAACTGCACCCAAGTCATCAACTCTGGGCTGGTGACACAACAAAGAATGGGTGGCTAGAGGTCAGTCCCAGAGCCAGCTCTGCTGCCCCGCAGCACCCAGTTGGGAGGGCCCAGTTATCTGTGCTGCAACAAACCTTTGGATGGTTCTAATGCAGCTACAGTTTAAGAGTCACCACTTTTCCCTGTTTCTCTTTTCTGAGTCCACTCTCCAGGTGTCTGATTCCATCAGTCTGGGTTGGTGCCCTGCCAGAGTGAACGAGACCAGTGGGGCAGGTGTGCAGGCTGTCACTCCTACTTCTCCGGCTCCTTTTATCCCTTCACTCACTGAGCACCTACCCTCAGTTCCACCTATCACTTTTCCCAGCTAGTTGGCCCAAGCATGGATAAAGAATTTTAGAAATGCAACTTTCCTTTTTTTTCTCTCTCTCTCTATAGGTGCCAGTTCTGTCATTAGAAATGTCTTGCCAAATTAGAAAACAAATAAGCCAAGAATACTCTTCAAAATGCAGATAATCAAAAGCACAGCATTGGAATCTGATCATCCCCCACACATCCATGGTGACAGCCCAAGTTGCTCTCTTAGAGTCTGGCAGACATTCTAATTCCAACTCGCATTTTTCTAAAGGGAAAAAAAATACCTGTTAGACTGATATTCCTTAAAGAAGATTCTTTCTTAGAGGAACTTTATAAAAGCCATATTTAGGCGTTATTTGTATGTGAAAATTGTGCTCTTCCTGCTCATAAACTTTTCTGAACCATTTTTTTTTTCTTTTTTGTGAGAGCTTAGAAAACAGCTAGTAATTTGAAAACAACCTATGTGACACTGATATGCTTTTGGTAGCAGATAAATGCCACTGGCTGGTGCAAAGACTATTTGCTTGGAAAATGTGAAGTGCTTTATATCTAGAAATACTAGGTACAGAGTAAAATTCTCCATTTGTTAAAAAGAAAATCAGACACTGACTTGCAGTAGTGAGTTATGTGCTGGGCGTTATTAATCCTTCTGCTCATATTGCTTTAGACATAGGAGACGGGCGCTGATTAGGGGCGAGCTTTTGATGAACTACATTTGGGAGGCCCCAGTTTTGCAGGAGGGAGCTCAGGCAGGTCACTGCTTCGTGCACAAAATATAGGGAACACAAACAGCAGTTTGGATGTCCACAGCTCATCTCAGCCTTGCTCCCACACGAGGAACAATGATATCAGCATGTAATCTTAGCATTTTGCCCTTGAAATAAAATTCTGTCCACCATTGATATCCCGTAGCTCACTCCTCACTAATTCAAAATAGGTCCCAGTGGATTGGCATCCCCTCCATCTGAATTGCAGCATGAACTTCATCTCCTCATGTTTAAAATGAGGATGAGCACGCTTAGAGTGTTTAAGAGTTGGAAGCTGCTTCAGGGATAGGTATTTGTAGTTTCATGAATTATTTATTTAAGCAAATGTGTACAGCACACTTATGTGTTGGAGTATATGCCTGATCACACTCGAAGGGGTGTCGTGGAAATGTATCATGCCATGGCATCACCATTTTGACATGTGTAGCGCGGGGAACGAAAACACTGCTCCTGGGATAGAACAGGATTAGTTCAGTTTGGAATCATTTGGCTCTCATGATGCAAGACTAAGTAAATGCGTTTTATCATCTTCCCTGTTGTGTAAGGATAAAACCCAGCCTGGATCTATTTGGGCTTCATGCCTGGAGTTTTGAACTAAACACAGTCCCATTGGTGTGTAGTCAGATTTCATTGTTTTTGGTTTTGTTTTGTTTTCCCCTTTCACCAAGCACAAATCCGTAAAAAAGGCAGCATGTGCATTAAAGGTTTGTGGTATTTTCCTTACAAGGTGATTCACAAAATTGCATAAGTCCAATTTTTAGCTATTTGTGTAAAACAAACAGAGGCTCTCTTTCCCTATTTCCTTAGCATCTCCTGTCGCACGCACACACACATAGCAAGAGGTCTGCTGTAGCACTTAACGGTGCATTCAGGTGTTTAATTTGAAGCAGTGCCGGAAGTGAGATGCCTGAACTCCACAGCGCTGTCGTATCTGGGCATACACAGCCTTGCGTCAACCTGGAACCCTTTACCCCACTAGGTGTGGTTAGCGGCACCTTCTTCACTTGCTGGTGGACACCTCCTTGACTTTTTTTCTGGTCCATTTGAGGTTAAAGGTTGAGGGGGAGTGAATCTAGAATGAGCCCCTAACACATGTAAGCCTATACCCTTCTCTGAAAATAGTAAAAAGTGAAATATCCAAACTAACAAGTTAACCAGGTGTACAAGATTTACCTAAAATTGCCAACATTTCAAAAATCGTTTAAGAAAATAACCCAAATAACTCATCAGCCAGCCGGTATTTGTTAAGAAGAAAGGACAAATTGCATCCTTGTTAATTTCCCTTGTGGGATAGTCTCAGAACTGTGCAGTGACCTCTTGCTGACATTCCTGCACCTTTAGTGATATGCTCCCAAAGTCTCACTTAGAAGAGTGAATATAATTGCTCACTCTGATGGGTCCATTCGGGAATCTCCAGGAGACACAAGTATTAAAATGAATAGATGGCATCTGGCAAATCTCTTCCTGCCAGCGATAAGCAATCTTGTCTATTAAATGTCTCCCAGTGCAGGCGGATAGTATATTCCATGCCTGGTCCGTAGCAGGGTGCAGGCTGGTGGATTGAATGTATCTATACATTGTATACAGCTGATGAACTGGGGTTAGTTATGTAAGAGGAAGATTGATAGAACCCAGAAGTTATAGCCAGATTCAGTCCAGAAGGAGAATGAGAAAGCGATCCAGGAAATCGGGGTAAAGGGGGAGATAAATCAGGTAGGTAGACATTATAAATAGACCTGGGAAGCTGGGTCATGCAGGCAGTGGGAGACTCATGGGAGATTGGGAGACACGGGGAAATGGACTGCTGATGAGTGCTTCATGCCTTCCCTCCTTAGCACACTTGGGCTGGACAGACATATGTGCTTTTTAAACAAGAATCTTTCTGAAACCTGGAAGCATTAGTCTAAAAAGATGTCGGACACCTTCTGGTACCCTTATTTTAGAGAGGAGAATGCACCTAAGTCACATACATTGCCTCAAGGTCAAATAGGCCATTTTCTGGTCTTTGTTGCTCTGAAAATAAAAAAGAAAATGTAAAACGTATATGCAATTGTTAAGAAAAAACCAAAAGGAGAGAAAGAGAAGGAACTATGCCTGTTGCTAAAAGCTAGAGTTCAGTGTTTTAAGAAATAGAATGGAAAAGTTTCCTTGAGGAGAGCTTTCTCTTTCTTCTCCAGAGGAGTCCACAGGTTGTCATGGATTTTACATTCATCTCTAACTGTGCACAATGTACACAATATGAATCTTCACAAATGAAATATGTTCCATATATTGATCTGTGATTTCTTTTCGCTACAGAGAGTATATCAACAATATGCTCCCGTGTCTGTATGTATAAATTAACCTTGTTTCTTCTACCTAGAAGAATAATAATCTATTTTGTAAGGTTCCATAACGTATTTCACTAGTTCCTTATAAATTTATGTGCATATTATTTCCAATTCTTCTGCTCTGTGAAACAGGCTACCATGAGTATCTTCATGTATACAGGAAAGTGCCTCTGAAAGCAAATTCTTGGCTATAGAGTTACTAGGACTAATGGTATACAAATTAAAAGCTTATAAAATACTGAAAATTACCTAATATAAAGGTTATTGGAAGGTACAATGGAATGGAAAGTACATGGATTTGTACAGACATTTCCAGAAAAGCTGGTGAGTAGTGGGGTGTTTCTAAAATGTGACATTTGCCACACTGGTAGTTAAAAAGTGTCTAATTTATATATCTTTAGTTATGAAGTTTAGCATCTTTTCATATATTTACTATGCATTTGCAATTCATTTTCTTTATATAGCTTGCTTATATTATTTACCTGATTTTACCCATCTTTTCATTGATTTTCAAGGGCACATAATGTGTTTAAATAATTTGAGCATTGTTACACATGTTATAAATTACTTCCCAGTTTATGGTTTGCAGTCTTTGTTTAACCTATGTATTTTTCTGTATAAAATGTTTAATTTTATGTAGTCAAATTACTTTGCTTTTCTGGTGTCTAAGCTAATGTTTAGAAAGATCTCCTCCATTCCAAGATTTGAACAATATTAATTATTTTCCCGGGGGCTTTTATAATTTAATTTTTATGTGTAAGTTGTTGATGCATCTGAAATGTGTTTTACACCAGAAAGGGGAATCCGGCTTTTTCCTTCTGTATGATTAACTAGCCTACCTCCTCCCACTGATGATATGTAACTGGCTCTGTGTGTCTGGATCAAATTCTGGACTCTCTTTTATTCCATTGATAGGCCAGACTATTGCTGGGCCGGTTCTATGCTGTTTTCAAGTTTCGTAGTTTCGTAAACTGTTGTAATACTTGTCAGGGATACTTTCCCACATTAACTGTCCTTTTCAGATTTTTCCTAATTATCACCCGAGGTGCAACCAATGGTGGGGGACAGGGCAAGAAGAAAGGAGGGGAGGTCACGCCCCCCCAGTGACTGTGTGGTCCTGACAACCCAGGCGGACTTCTGGCTTCTTGGACACTTGCTGCTTTGTGTTGAAGAATGTGAGCATTCACCTGTTGAGTACCAAGCCCCAGAGAGCTTTCTTTGACACTCTTGCTAATCGAGCCTTCCTGTTGGGAACACTGTATGGGTCCAAGAGCAGTGCTGTGTTCTGTGGCCTTCCTTCTGCCTCTAGGCTCTATGCAGCTGGCCAGAAAAAGGCCCCTTCCTTTGCATGATGGTGGTCTTGACTTATTCACCATGATGCCTTCTTGCATTGTGCTCTCCCTACCTGGTATTGAGGGAATGGGTTTATCTTCCCACTGATGCTACTTGTCCTCTGCATTATGTGTGAGATAACTTCTGGACCACTTCAGGAACCCTCCCTGCCTGTGAAGTCATCTACTCTAATTGTCTGGGAATTCTACACCCCTGCCAGCCTCTCCCCTCCCCGGGACTGTCTGCCTGTCTTTATGAAATCCCAGCACCTACAGAGAACCAGGCACATAGAAACAATCAGAAAGTGGTTGGTGTAAGAAGGAAGAAGGGAAGGCAGGGAGGTGGGCGCAGGGATGATACACGTTTGTATGAAACATTCACAGTGAATAGAACATCTGTGAGACACAGGGCCGTGGGGTCTGTCCATGGAATTCATTTTTTCAATTTATTTAGTGCCTTAGCCCTCAGGGGCCTTGTTTTCTCACATGGAAGCCAGTCAGTTACGTATATGGGGGGTGGCTAACATCCCAGTTAATAACAGTGGCGTTGGCTTCAGTCAGATCTGAATGTGAGTGATGGTGTTCTCTCCTAGGGTTTTGTGATTAGTTTAATTTACTTAAGCCTGAACTTTTCCTCCTGAGATTAGCATGAGGTTTAGATGATATAATGCATTGAAAGCACTTGATGCAAAGCCTAATGTAAAGTAAGCACACAATAAACATTGGCTCCTATGAATAGTATTTATTATTAGTAGTAGTATTATGATTATTTTTATTATCAAATGGTAAGATGGTCCATGCAATGCTATCTTTGGCCATAAGGCCATTGGTGCTGTGATGAGCAAGTTATTGTAATAGAAGTTAAGCTCAATGGGCCGGGTACAGTGGCTCATGCCTGTAATCCCAGCACTTTGGGAGGCCGAGGCAGGCTGATCACGAGGTCAGGAGATCGAGACCATCCTGGCTAACATAGTGAAACCCCGTCTCTACTAAAAATACAAAAAAAAAAAAAAATTAGCCGGGCGTGGTGGCATTGCCTGTAGTCCCAGCTACTTGGGAGGCTGAGGCAGGAGAATGGTGTTAACCCGGGAGGCGGATCTTGCAGTGAGCCGAGATCGCACTGCTGCACTCCAGCCTGGGTGACACAGTAAGACTCCGTCTCAAAAAAAAAAAAAAAAAGAAGTTAAGCCCAATCATTATCATATCCAAAGGCTTATTTTGGGGGAACTGCCAACACTTAGTCCTTCTCATTTACCAAAATCGGTGGTGCTCCTCTGGTGACAGAGTCTTGTTCACAGAGGAGAGAGTGTTCCTCAAAGGTGACTTGCTTTGCTCCTAGATGCAATGATTGCTTGACCTAAAATCAGTGTCTCCTGTTCAGCCCTTTAGCCATAGGGCCTTTGTACTTGCTGTTCTCTCTGCCTGGAAGGGCCATCCTCATGGTATCTCAAGGGCTTCTTTTCTTACTTCTTTCAAGATGGCAACATATCAGAGGCACCCATGCTGGCAACTGGTATAAAATGGCCCCACTGCCCCGCTGCTAGGCAATCTTTAGCACTTAATGCCCTGAGAAATGTCCATATATTTTTATGTTTGTAAAACTTTATTTTATTGTGGTCAGAATACCTAACATGAGATCCACCTTCTTAAAACATTTTAAAGTGTGCAATATAGTACCATTAATTATAGGAACATTGTTGTATAGCTGCTCTGTAGAGTGTATCTTGCATCATTGAGACTTTATGCCCATTTTACAGCAACTCCACATTTCTCCCTCCCTCCAGCCTCCAGGAGCCACCATTCTACTGTGACTCTATGTGTTCGGGTATTTGGGATACGGCATGTAAGTGGAATTGTGTAGTGTTTTCCCTTCTGTGACTGACTTATTTCACCTAGTATGATGTCCTCCACGTTCATCCATGTCGTCACATATAGCAGGATTTCTTTCTTAGTTAAGACTGAATTGTGTGTATATTGCATACTGTTACATGCATTAGTGTATATTACTGCGTTTTCTTTAATCATTCATCTGTTGATTGACATTTAGGTTGTTTACACATCTTGGCTATTGTGACTAGTGCAATGAGCATGGGCATGCTAATATGTTATGTACATTTATTGTTTACTTATTGATTTCCAATTGTTCCTCACTAGAACCTAAGCTCATAAAGGTAGAAGCTTTGTTTTGTTCACTGATCCTGTGTCTTCAGAATCTAGAACAGCACACTGACCTAGACTCAAATCCCAGCGCCTGTTTCTTTGTTCTTATTTACTAGAATAAAAAGCAATCTCAGTTGAGTTTTAGGTGTTGCACAAAGAGAAACTTCCAGCATGATTGGAGACATCATTGGCTCTGGCACCCTTGGGGATTTGGGGTCTTGTGTTGGGTCCACCTTGAGTACTGGCCCTATACTTAGAACAGTGACCTACATTCCCAGGGTCTCCAAGGTCCATCCTCCTGAGTCACGAAAAATGTCCTGTATGGCCAAAGTCACTTGTAAGCCTGTTTTTTTTGTTTGTTTGTTTGTTTGTTTTTTGAGACGGAGTCTCGCTCTGTCACCCAGGCTGGAGTGCAGTGGCGCAATCTCGGCTCACTGCAAGCTCCGCCTCCCGGGTTCACGCCATTCTCCTGCCTCAGGCTCTCGGAGTAGCTGGGACTACAGGCGCCCGCCACCACGCCCGGCTAATTTTTTTTTTTTTTTGTATTTTTAGTAGAGACGGGGTTTCACCGTGGTCTCGGTCTTCTGACCTCGTGATCCACCCGCCTCGGCCTCCCAAAGTGCTGGGATTACAAGTGTGAGCCACCGTGCTGGGCCGTAAGCCTGTTTTTATTTGAATGTCCCAGCCCACTCGAGCTGGTGCTGTCAGCTTTTCAGGTCCTTTTCAGAAGTCCTGGGAGGGTAGAAAGCTCTGTGCTCATGTTGGATGGACATTTTCTCTTCCCTCTAATGCCCAAAACTCCTATCCATTCATCCTGTTGAGACTCTCCTAGCTACTCACACTTTTCTCTTCCGACACTTTGCACATTTCCTAGTATTTACTATTTGTAATTATTCTGTTATTGTTTTCCTTACCAAAATGAAGGATGCTTCTCTGTTTGTTTTGTTTCCTTCCCTATCCTGACTACTTTAGTGCTTGACCATATTCAGTGAATATTTCTTGAACATTATTGGTGGATTGACTTTGTTTCCTCTCCCTTTCCACACCACATCCCAGTAGTGGTACAATGGGAATCCCAGGCTTTAAATCTGTCTTCAGTGCCACTTGCCTGGGTTGCCCTAGTGGCCTCCTGTTTTTCATTTTTCCTTTGCCCTACAACGTATGGTAGGTGACCCAGAAGGGTCCCAGAAGGATGCTCCTGAAGTTTGGCCCACAACACCTTCCCGCTTTTCCACTGCACACAGGTCTTTGCAGACTAATAGCACCTGGATTCTCTTGCCTGGTTTTCTGTGCATCCAGCACACTGGCTTCAACTTTTCTTTCCATCTTACCTCCACTATCTCTGTCCTCTTGCTTCTGCCAAGCCAGGCGGTTCACCTGCATCATCTACATCCTGGCTTTTCTCTCGTACACTTTGTTCACTCAGTACTCTCTGTCTCAGAAGCCCACTCACTCCCCTTTCACCCTCATCCTTCCTTTGCATGTTTAGGTCCTACCTAAGCTGAAAAAGAACAGAGTCCGGTCAAATCTTGACTCTGCTTGGCCAATGGATGGTACTTCTCTTAGCCTCCATTTACTAAAATGTTAAGGGGGAGGAGATAATGGCACCTACCTTATCAGGATACTCTGAGAGTTACACTAGATACTGTATATAGACTGCCTGGCATACATGCTCCATAAGTATGAATTATTATTTCTCTTCAAAGCGCAACTCAAAAAATAAAATTCTTCTCTATGAACCCTTCTCTAATCTTGCCACATGTGGCCTCTCTTCTTCCTCTACTTCCTTCTGGTTCTCTTGGAGTTGCTGAGCACATTGCCACGTCTTAGAACTCATCAGGAACGTCTTCTGTCTTCCCATCTATCCGAGGTGGGAGGCAAGTTGAAGTCAGGAATTATTCTTGTGTTCTGCACAGTACGCTGAACGTTGCTGTTGTCGGTAATTGTTGTTTTTAATGGACTGAATCATTTTGCTGCTGCCCAGGCTGCTTTCCACTACAATAGCCTGTAGCTTGAGCAAGGATGGGCTATTTTCCCTTTGGTAATGGGCCAGCATCTAGGCCTTGATTTTGAGTTCTTAGTATGGTACCGTGAAAATCACTAGTGTTGAAAGGAATAAGATCAGAGGGGGAATAAAAAGGCATTTGATGAGGCTCTTAGTGTAACAGTATGTCTCACTCATCTTTTTTTTTTCCTTAGCCTTTGAAATAGACAATGGCCCTGAGCCTTCTCGGCAGATGGACCATGTTTGTGCCTTAGCCACTTAACAGCCATTAGCCTAATTCCATCCTCTGCAGCCAAATTAAATAATAAGTAAAAGCCTATGAAAAGCTGGTTTGGAGGCAATGTTACTGCCTTTCACTTGACAGCCTTCTCTGAAGCAGATGCTCCCTATCCACCCTATTAACCTGCTCCTCTGAATAAGGAGCTGTCCACACAGAAGCAAAGATAGAGGCCTGCAAGAGAGTGGTCTGGATTCTGGAGATGGGAAAATCCTGATGATGAAAGTCCAGCTTCTTTGGAAGTCCAAAGCAGGAGGATCATGAGGTCAGGAGTTCAAGACCAGCCTGACCAATATGGTGAAACCCCGTCTCTACTAAAAATACAAAAATTAGCCAGGCGTGGTGGTGCACACCTGTATTCCCAGCCACTCGGGAAGCTGAGGCAGGAGAAATGCTTGAACCTGGGAGGCACAGGTTGCAGTGAGCTGAGATCGTGCCACTGTACTCCAGCTTGGGTGACAGAGCAAGACTCCGTCTCAAAGCCCAGCGTCCATCCACTACTCCCACCTCATAGGCCACATACTAAGAAGATGCGGGCTTTGACCCAAAGTCATGATAATGCGATTTCTGCTTTGATTGGTCAAAGCTGCTATTTGTTAGTAGATAGTATATGACCTATAAAAGTTCACAACAAGAAAGTAAAACCCTGGTCTTATTCCTAATAAGTCTGATAATACACTCTCTTTTATCACACTTTCTTTTTTGCCTCTGTGTCCTTGCTTATAGATTCCTCCTCCTGAAATACTTCTTTCTATTCCGAAATCCTGGATACCCCTCAAGGACAGCCTAAATGTCCCTATCCTCATAAAACACATCTCCGATTCTCAATCTCATTCTCTGACTCAAGAACCTCATCCTCCTCTGAGCATCGTTTACCCGTAATCTGAACATAATTTCTAATTGTATTACTATTTTCAAACTTGTGTTATAGATGTATGCACATGACCCTTACTACCAGGATCTATGTTCCTTCAGGTCAGGAACTCTATAGTCATCTGAATACTTCCTACAAGTTTAACCTTATTTGTATTGTGTTTGTGTGTGTACACATATATGTACATGCATGTAGGTATATATTTATATACATACACATATATACTCAGTAAACATTTTTTGCATCAATGCATGCGTACTTATGGGCATTTTAACTTTTTATTTACACACTCTCTCTCTCAGCTATCCCTTGGTGGCCTCAGATTTTTTCTGCATGTAGTCAAATAGGTCTCTGTGCTTGTGAAAATGTTTCTGTCAACTGTGGACACCCATAACTTGATTGTTAAGGTGTTAGTTTGAGAGATCTAGACAGTGTGACTGCATTTTTTTCAACTTAAAGATTGGCAGAAATCTAAAGCATCCAACTCAATTAATTTTCTCTAAAAAAGAGGAAATTTATTACTCCAACACAAAGATACCTATTACAATGGTTATGCTTTATAAATAAGCAAACGTGGATGTCAGGTTGGGATAGCTCTGACTGGTGACCAATGCATTATCTCTATTAGTCTCTTCTTGCCCTTGCTATACATTCTATCATGATAGGCCTTGATGCCCCAGAGGACAGAAAGGAAAGGCACCTTAGAGACATTTTGCTGTTGTTATTCTGATCTTGTGGTGGCATACAGACTTAAAGTCTCTGATATTAGAAATACACACTAACTTGTTTGTTTGGGGCCAGCTTTAAGAATTTGGAAAATTCAGAAGGTAGCCACTCATCATGACTCTTGGGTAGGAAGCACCATGTTCAAGTTCCTCCAGCTGCTAGCAAGGACAAGCATGGGGTAGGTAAGGCAGACCCTGGCTGGCTTTCAGGCATCAGGGAAAGACCGGACCATCTGTTGCCGTGGCAACATTCATTGGTTTTACAATAAACATGGACAATGAGGTGCTAAGCCTTCTAAAAATAGATAGAAGACTCTGTTTTTTTCCATATTTTTATAAGATAGTTTCACGATATATTTTAGGACTAAAATTGAGATCTATCTTCCTGGTTACAAAGGGTGAGTGTAGTATCCATAGCTTTTTGAATGGCAGACTCCAAGTTTGTGTGACTTGAGTATGCGTGTGTGTCTATGTGTATACACACAGTTAATATTGAGAACAGACCCTTGAAGACCACTACACCTACCTATGGAGCATGACATAAAGTGAAATGTAGCAATAAAATTATATTAAAATATTTGGGAAAAAATAGACAATTTTACCACCTAATCCAAAGGAGGGAGCTTTTTCTAAGCGAGTAATTTCACTGAATTGATGGCTTTCTGTGTCAGTTTTCTTTGCTATTACTGGCCTGGGCGACATTAAATCTGGCTGAGGCTCAGCACTGGACAAAATACAAAATGATCACAGGCACTCAGGCTTCTGTAGAGCATCAATTCACTTTCTAATGAAAAGGAAGGAGTAAAGAGAGTGAGGGAAAAAAGAAAATTGTTGGCAAGCTAAAAAGAGTTTAAGAAACGAAGAGGAGAAAAGGTAAAGTGATCAGAGGTAAGAAAAATGAGGAGAAGAGAGATAAATGGTGTGCCATAAAGAGAATGTAGACCTTTAACGTGAATCTGATGAATGAAGCCACTCCATGGAGATGGAGAAAGCCAGCCTTTCCTTCCCTCCTTAGCAGCCACTATTTCTGGTAATATCAAGTCCATCTGTAAGGCAGGCAAGGTGAATTTATTGTATTTAATAGATTCCAACTAAACAAGTCAAATCGGAGGGATCTCCAAACTCTACTCCCCGTGGCTAGATGCTAACAGAGCTGTGATTTAGGGTAAGCCCTCCTTTTTCCTAAAACAACCACCTGAGAGGATGTCTCCTGGCACGCGATGTCCTCTGAAAACCAGAGGCCAGTGGTTTTGGGAGCCAAACACAGGCATTGTAAATAGCACAGGACGCTTCACTCAGCAGACAGGGCAGGAGGCCTCAGTAGATGTGCAGAAGTTGGGGAGAGGCTGGGCTAGCCTGCTGCTCTGACCAGACCTAGTGAGGCAGGAGGATGACTGTCGCTGCTCGGTGTCCTTCCCATCACAGCAGCGAGGCTGCAGGCTAAGCCTTCACCTGGACATGATCAGGGACTCTGGCTCTCTGAAGGGAGACGGTGATCTGTTTTCTAATGCACTTCATTGGGTCCACATTAGGCCAACAAGTCAGGTTCCTCAGGGCTCCCGATGGTACAGCAGGAAGATGTACATTCATCCCTGTCCATCAGCACCTCCCAGGGAACCTGCGTGTCTGATTGAAGTAATTTTACCCATAGTGCACAAAGTGTGTACTCAATCAAATTTTATAGAATACGTTAAGCTTTTTTTTTAAATGAAAGCATTATGTTTGTTGTGCAAAGTTTTAGGGAGCAGTGATAAGCAAAAGCAAAACAGAACAATTAAAGCCATCTGTAATTCCCCATCCACGTTCATCATTGTTAACACAGTAGTGTATATGCTTCAGTCGTTATTTGCTACAGTTATGTAATTATATTTTTCATTTAAAAAATGAATTCAATCTTTTGTTACCTACTCATATAACTTATGTATATACGCATCTTTGTTTCATTAAATATTTTATGTTATGTTTTATTGCTACACAATATTCTATCTTCTAAATTGACCATCATTTAAGTAGTAATCCTCAGTGGTGAGAGAGTTAGATTGCTTCCAGTGGTTTTGCTATTGTAAATACTGTTCAGATGAACATCCTCATTGTCTTTATTCACAAGCGTGATTGCCTCCTTAGGATATATTCTTCCAGTAGAATTGTGGCAGAGAATATGCAAACAGCAGGCTTTTTGACACCTGCTGTCAAATTGCCCTTCAGGCAGGTACCCTGTGCACCTCCAGCCTCAGCCTCAGCCTCAGCCCGATGATTGGTTCTTCGTGCTGTCACCCCTCACCAATGCTACCTATTATCATTTTGTTTAGGTTTGCTGTTTGATAGGTGGAAATGCCATGCCTTTGTTTTAAACTGCGTTGCCTGGAATAGTAATGAGTTTGAAATTTTCCCCAGATGTTGAAGGGCTACTTGATCTTTTGTCCCTATTACCTAGACACATGGATCCTGGCTGGGCTCTGGGAAGTGGCACTATGGCAACTGCTAGGCCTTCCGTCTCCTTGGAGAGGAATTAGCGAGAAAATGATGCCTCTTCAAGTGTGTTTTTAAGAGTTTAAAACGTAAAGGGGAAAATGTAGATGGCCAGAGAGATAAATTATAAATGGAGGAGAATTATCATAGTTTTTAGGAAAGGTAAAACATCAAAAGATACATAAATGATGAAAGAAGAAAATATCTTAGGAAGCCTACTTTCCTAAGGTAAGAATTGTGTGCTGAGTCTGTGGCCTCAAGACCTGGAAGGACTCATCTCCCTTCCACCCTCCCAGTGCCCCGACCTCCCACCTCTGGTGCTGTGCTGTGACTCCACAGGAAGATTCTGTGCCAGTGCCCCCACCAGGGACTCATCACCACTCTAGCCCAATGACACCAAAATAGCCTTCTCCTAAATATAATGTCTGCGCTTTGACTTTTAAAAATAACAGCAGAAAATGCCCAGAGGGGCACTCTGTGATGTCCAAGATTCCTGGGGCAAAGCAGCCCCTGGAGCCTGTTCTTAAGATAGCTCCGTCCTTGTCTTGCTGAATTATTTACAGAACCTGTGAGGGCAGAGGCTGAGTGAGGCACTTCCTTTCTGAACATGCTCAGGCACTCCCTGGGCCAGGCAGGGAAGCCAGTGTCTTGAGGATGTCTGCTACCCGGTGTCAGGGAGTCTGCCTTTGATTTTCTTTAGAACAAACCTCTCTGCAAATGCCACAGATTTACATTAGCTGCACTATAGAGACCCGGTCAGGGCCAGGCGCAGAGACATGGGGAATGCCACGTGCTGATTTCTTTTCTGCTCTGGACAGTTGGTTCTTTTCACTTCCACATCTGAATGGCAGGGAGAAGCCGGGTGCCCCCACATTTGAGTCAGAATGTGACCTCTAGCATTTGAAAGTCCTACTTATTAAAGATATGATCAAAGTTGTCCACATTAAAAAGGCATTTGGGAGTGCGGGGATACGGAGAAAGATGATGAGCTTGATGTTTGGATTGATTTATTCTCAGCAGAGGTGATTCCAGCAGGCTTTCCCAGGCAAGTTAGGACACTTTAGCATTAGTCTGGGTATCTGGCCAGAGTTTTCAAGGGTGGTAAACAGTGAGGCTCTTAAGAATGCAGGAACCTTGGGTCATCTCCTGCATTCCTAGGGTACTGCTGAGCCTGGGTTCCCTCCGTCGGTGTCTCGGGGGGTTGGGGGTGGGGGAGTTGAGCCACAGTGGAGAGGAACTGTCCACATGGACCCTTCCCTTTCTTCCAGCTCCGGTGTTTGCCCACAATTCCACTCACTTAAAATTTGCCTTTCTCTTCTAGCTAGGTAGCTTGCCGGGGGAAACTGGGTGTGAGTCAATGGACTTCCTTTCACTCCATGGTCAGACTCCATTTTTGTGGGACAGCATCGGCCTGAAGCCAGGCAAAAGGCCCAAGTCATGTAGTAAAAAGTGTGCAGGGCTCAGAACTGGAAGCAAAACTCTCCACCATCCAGCTTGCTGCTATTAATCAGATACTGTAACTGCCTGGAAAGACGAGCAAACAGGCTTTATTCCTCAAGCACCTATTTTGTGCTGTCTCCATTTTATCCTCTGTGTTTCCTCATTTAATCCTGTTAATCATGGTTTGGGTGGGGAATATCATTTCTAATATGCATATTTAGTAACTGAGGTTTATAGACCTCCAAGGTCATGTAAACTACGAGGTGGCCATGCTAGAATTTAAACAGCAGTTTTTATTTTTGTGGAAGTCTTGTTTTCTTTCCAAGATATTACAGCTGTCTTACTTCACAAAATTGTTCTGAGGATCAGATAATTATAACATATATGAGAGGTAAAAGAAAAAGTCTAGCTAATGTTTGGTAGTGTGATTATTGCTTTTATATTCTAGTTAATTTTTCTGTGATGAAAAAGCAAGTTTCCAAATGTCCTGGCTTTGAAGGTTAGTAATGCAACTTGGCCCAGTCTCTGGGTTTATTCCAGAAAGCCAGTTCCCCTCCAACCCCCTCCTGCAGGTGCAGTTTTCAGCTGGGCCCTCAGACAGAGCCCACTTTGCATCCCACTTCTTGGGAAAATTTTTCTTAATGTTCACTAGTGCTAAGATCATTCTGAAACCTCTCCCTGCACCATTGTAAGACTAGTGCATTCTTAAACCCTGCAGCCCAACTGTTAACTGTGATTTATTTTATTGTCATTTATTCCCACAGACAATACACATAAAAATAAAGGTAATAAGTGTAAGAGCATTTTAATTGCCATCCCACTAGTCTTAAATGTCCACTGTTTTTATATATCACCCTCCTACCCTAGAAAATTTCAGAATGGAGAAGATTAATTTATCATCTTATCCTCGTTTCCTGATCTCAGATTGGAAGGTGGACAGTTTTTATCTTACTAGAGAGTTGTTTAGAGTCAGGAAATTTTTCGAAGGAAAGTCGAGATAGATGGATGAATAGGTGGTTGTGTGTGTGTGTGTATTATATATATTAATATTAATAGAGAGGCTTCCTTTGCGGCTTCATGCAGAATGCTTAAAGATCCTAGAAATTTTGCTCTAGGAATGGAAGCAGAAGAAGCCGCAGGCTTCATGGTTGATTGCTTTTCTGATTGGTGCCATAAAAAAAATGCATTAGAGAGAGAATGTTTGATTTAAAGAGTGCCTAGATGCCGACACCACCTCTGTTTGTTTTCCTTCCTTTGGCAGAAACCTTGTAAAATTTTTATGAAGCATTAATGGATCTGAGATTTTCTCAAGCAAATTTTATGAGATGAGCTTAATCCCACACATCCGACCCAATTTAGCAGTCTTTAGAGACATAGAACATAAAAGGCACTCAGAAAGTATCCTGGGTGCCTCAGTACTAGGGGAGTGATGGGGCAGGGGTAGGGTATTCCCTCCCCCTCAGTGCTTTGGTAGACTCTCAGGGGTTGTGGGAGAATAGAGTGAAAAGAGACCCCACCCACAGAGAAGACTGCACAGGTAAGCCAAAACTTTAGATAGTAAATCTTAATTCATAACTTAGCACTGACTTCAAGAACTTCCCCTATATAACTGTAGTCTTTGATGAGAAAATCATGCTTAGGGAAAACAAAAAAATTATTTGTATTAACAGGTTCTGTGCTGTCAACCTGGAATCACTGGCTTTAATCTAAGAAAGAGACATGAACACCCTCCTTCCTCCACCCCAATTTGTTTTCTGTATTTGAAACAAAAGAGCCTTGAAGAAGATAAGTTAAATTTTTGTGTATGTTGATGAGTGCAGCTACGTTTTGTAATGTGAAGTTTGGCCTCCCACAAACCAAGCAACTTGATGAGCCTCAGCACACTAATGGGCATTTAGCAGTTCCCATCACTTACCTGTTTATGCTGATTCTGTACTACTCTCACGAGTTCTTGCCCAGTAATGTGTGAATTCCATTAGATTTATGGTGATGAAATGAGGGAAGAGAAGTTTTTTGGAAGAGAAATAGGAGCCTTCACCTACTAAGAAATCACTGTGACCTATTCAAGAATGGTCAAGGGTTTGGGATTTTACCCTACTTTCAGGCAAGCAAGTCCACATGCCACTGTTTCAGGGGTGCTGGCAGAAGAAACGAGACTCCAGGGTCAGAGATAAAAGACTTTGTTACTCATGGCACAGCAGGCAGCATGAGCTCTATGTTCATGTCAGTGCTTTTTGTCCCCCAAGTCTCAAGAGGGTGATGTGTATGGCCCAAGTAGATGTTCCGTGCTGAGGTGGTTTGCACCACAACCAAGTAATCCCTCATTTAGCAAACTCAAATCTTTTGTAATGGGCTGCCTGCAAGTTTGCCCAATCTTTGCTCAGAAGAGAGGTGTTCTCTTTATTTTACTGGACATAAAAATCTGCCTTGTGCCATGGAGGGAGACACTATTTCTGTCTTAAAGTTCTTTGCTGTATTAACATCCTTGAGAAGATAGTCATGGCCAGGCATAGTTGCCCACACCTGTAATTCCAGCATTTTGGGAGGCCGAGGTGGGAGGATCACTTGAGCCTAAGGGTTTGAGACCAGCCTGGGCAACATAGAGAAACCCCATCTTTACAAAATACAATAATTAAAATAAATTAGCCAGGTGTAGTTGTGCATGCCTGTGGTCCCAGCTACTAGGGAGGTTGTGGTGGGAAGATCACTTGATCCGAGGAGTTCTAGGCTGCAGTGAGCTGTGGTCACACCACTGCACTCCAGCCTGGGTGACAGAGTGTCTAAAACCATACTTTACCTTGTTTTCCTGCGGGTGAATATTCTCATGAGTAGACCACCTCATCAGCCACTCTGACTGATCAAGGTTGGTACCAAATCCATTCAATTTGTCTAATATAGCATTTAATTAAAGCTACTATCAACAGGGTTTTGTGCAGCAGGATGAAGCTGTTCTACAGTATTGACCTCAACCTTGTTCCGTAAGATCCCAGACCTAACCAGATGAAGAAATGCCACAGACAATCATGGTCCAGGTGAGAAAGGAAAGGGAAAGTTTTCCTTACATTTCTATATTAACTTTCTCACCTGTCTGAGGCATGAATGCAGATACAATAGCATGTACTAGATATTGCACAGACCTGATTAGGCTTGCAAAGAGGCAGTGGAGGGTAGTTCTGTTATCCATAACAATCCTGGTCAGTGCATTGAAGCTGATTTGCATCCCTTCCAGGGCAAGGGTGTTATCTCCTTAAATACTTGAAGTTCTCTGTGAGCACCTCTGTAGTGTAAAAGTCACAGTGTGTTCAGAAGGGGCAAGTTAAGGCCTGCTTCCACACAAGAAGTACAAGCTCGAGGGTGTTCATGGTGCCCCTGGATGGAAAGTCTTGTTTACAGTTGTTGGGACCCTCCCAGCTAAGACCCCCATCCATCCAGAATCACAACTTGACATTGCCTCCAGTGTCATCTCCTACATGGTCGTTAGGACTTAGGGGCTTCAGTTCTGTTAGAATAATTGAGTCTAACCCCTGTTTTTGAGGGACTTCCTGCCCTGTGTATCCATGTCACCAGCTGGATGCCATTCATCTGGCCTGTGGAACCATGGAGCAGTGACTCTAGGAAGGGAATCGGGGAGACAATGGCGGATGTTGACATACGTTTTGTGATGATGTTCCAGGAGCTGGCCCCATCCCCTAATGTTCCAGATAAACTGCTCAGTTAGGTTAAGGGGAATCGTGATCGAATTGTGTTGAGAGCTGTCAGGAGGGGATGCTGGACCCAGAAGTCAGTTAAATGAAGGTATTTGCAACAGATTGGGAGAACTGTATCAGGTCATTTTCCTCATAAGGAGGATTTCTGGAGTGGTTCTATGACAAAAGATCTAACCTGTTCCCTTCCAGGGTCTACAGTATTCCTCTCCAAGTGCCTAAGGTTTTGGTCCCTACTCTGCAAAATTGGTCTGTTACGTCTGGTAGCTCTAACTTCATCTTTTCCAGTTATTTTCTGCTGATACCTGGAACTTTCATCCTGAAGATTCAGGTACAGGAGGGTCAAGATTGCTTTTTGAAATTCACAGAGATGCATCATGCCTCCTACTTTGGCCTGTTTGAGCACTGTGAGGGGATTTGGACAACATTGTCTTCAACCTAGTGGCCATCGCCTTTTTCATCCAGGAGCATGTCAATCCAACAAGAGAATTCAGGCAGCCTAACCAGATTTAAGCATGAGTCCCCTAGATCCTTTTGTAGCCAGGTTGCTACCCAAAGGGTGGGCCAACTATGCTGGCCTGGGGTTGCTGTTAAGGGAAGAAAATAACTCATGTTCCCAGGAATGGTCAAGCAGAAATCCTGAATTTGAAAAAACCTTCATTGTTCCCTCCATTTATTTTTTCCTATTGATTATGCAGGAAATGGCAGGAAAGAGATGATCCCTTTCTTGGATCAGCCACTTTTGGGGGCCAAGGCACCCTATTAAGGTGTGTGGAATGGGAGGACATGAGGGAAAAAGAGACAGAAATCTTTCTGATTCAATTTTTCAGAGGCTCTTCCAAAGCTTGGTGATACCAGATGCCTGTGGATGATGGGGAGAATTAAAGCCCATCAAATAACCGTTGACTATCAAATCCATTGTTTAATCATGTTTGTGATGAAAGGTGCAGCATTGCTAGACTGAAGATACTCTGGAAGGCCTAGCACATGACACAAGTTGGTCTCAAAGGCCACACTAGCATGGGTAGCAGAATCAGATTACACTGGAGCAGCAGCACTGTATCCTGTAAGAGTGGCCGGCAGTGAGGCAGTATCAATAGCCCTGAGAGGGGGTCAAAAGTCAAACTGAGTGAGTGAGTCTTCCAGAAGTGGGCAGGGGTAATTCCCCATGCCATGCAACCTTTCCCACTGAGACAGAGATCACCTTTTGTCAGGAGTCACCAAGTCTGAAATGCAGTGGTAGTCCCTGCATTCAAAACATAGAGTCTTTTACTGTGTGCCTAGTCTAGGAAGGCAGACATGTTGCCACATCTAGAATGATGATGGATCTATGCACCAATGGTGTCCGTGTTTCACCAAGGCTCTATCAGCAACTTGATTTCGCCTGGTCTCATGAGGGAACAGGCCTTTGTTGTGTCATCTCTGTGAGTGGCCCAGGTGGTTTGTGGGTTCCTATACCCATCAGATTCCCTTCATTCTGAGCCCCTTCCCTCCTCATGGCTCCTTAGCATACTTTCCTGGGTGCATATGTCCTGCAGTACCTCTTGAGGGAGCACCAAGAAATACCAGCCCCTCTCGTAATCATCTTTCTCTTTAAAGCAGTTGAGGTCAGAGTAGAGGGGGTAGGAAGGATCAAGGGGTGTGAAGGTCGAGAGCAGTTTCATGCCAATAAGCAAGGCACAGTCAACGAAACACGTTTGTAATTGTTATGGACTGCACATTTGTGTCCTTCCAAAATTCGCCTGTTGAAACCCTAACCCTCAATGGGATAGTTTTTGGTGATGGGGACTTTGAAGGTGATTGGATCATGAGGTTGGAGCCCTCATAATGGGATTAGTGCCTTTATAAGAAGAGACACAAGACAGCTCCCTCTCTGCTGTCCTCCCTGTGAAAACACAAGAAGGCAGCCATCAGGAAACCAGGAGGCGGGCCCTTGCCCTCCAGATCTGCTGGGCACCTGGATCTTGGACTTCCCAGCCTCTAAAACCCTGAGAAGCAAATGTTTGAACCACTCTGTCTATGGTAATTTGTTACAGATGATCTAACTGGCCAAGACACTAATGTTTTCAATCCACACAAAGTTCTGTATCTTCATTGCTCCTGCCATTTACCCTGGCTGTGGACCCTTGGGCTCAGCAGCTGCAGCCTTCTTGTCAGCTGGGGCTCAGGTTGCCACCCCATTTTCATGAAAACATCCCTCCCTCCTCCCACCCCAAGTAGTGTGAGCAATGACCACACTGTCCTTCAGCAGCTCGTTTTATTCCTACTTCTCACTGCAACCTCCAAACATTCATTAATAGGTCGGATAGTGAAGATCCTTACTCACTGCATCCCCCACCCACCAGTGTGAAATAGCATTTGCTACAGGGTGTCAAGGAGTCATTTCATATCCCTGACACAGCCTGGGACGCCCACTTCCTTAATTTTCCAGAAAGCTACATCTTTGTCAGCATCCCATTCTCATCACTGAAACCTGTCAGGAACTGTGGTGGATCTGAGATTTTACCCCATAAAAGACACGAGACTCCTGGGTCCTAGACAAAAGACTTTATTACTGTGGCACAGCCAGTGGTATGAGCTTCAAGTTCACACCAGCTCACTGTGTTCCCCAAGCACCCCAAATCCACAGGTGTGACCCAGAGCAGCCCAAATGGAGGCTAGACACTTGGGTTGGGTTTGCATGACAGCTGGATAACTCTGAGTTTGGGGAACTTGGATCTTTTATAATGGACTGCAATTAAACCTGCTCAACTTTTGCCTGGGAGGGAAATATTATTTTTGTTATACTGGGTGTTAAAGAAAACATGTCCTCTGCTTAGGAGGGAAATATTATCTCTGTGTTTCAGGTTGTTCAGTCTACGAATATCCATGAAAACATATGTCCTCTTCTTGCAATATGTGCAGAAATGCAAGGCACCCACGAAGAATATCTCCTGTGACCTTGCTAAAAGGATTCTAGCCAGAGGCACTGAGCAGGTTATTGTTGGAGCTCTACTCCTATGTTGAGAGCATCCCTTGATTCAGCCATTATGTAGGAGAACATGCCAAGCTCTGGAATAGGCACAGGGTAGTGAATAAATAACACAGTAATGGTTTCTGCCCAGACAGAGCTTATACAGACAAAATAATAATGATGACAGCTACACTTGTATAGTACTCACTATGCACTAGGCCTTTTCTCAGTAATTTATATGTGCCTACTTATTTAATCATCAGAATGACACTTTGAGGTAGATACTATGGCTATCATTCTCATACTTACAGATCAGAAAACAGAGAGAGAGTGATAGAGTCAGAATCCAAGCCCAGGTAGTTTCTGAATTTATGCTTCTAATCTGTCTTAGTATAACTAAGGACACTAGTTAAACTTAGTATAACTCTGTCTTACATGGCTTCTGGTGGAATTACCACACAGGACTATAAATTCAGTGATTTTATAATAAAAGATGAACTGGGGTCATCTAGGAGGAGTTTCTAAGACAGACCAAAGGGCTGCCCAGAAGAAGAGATATCTAAGAACAGTCCAGAAGGGTGAGTGGACATTAACCAAGGGAGCTGGAGAAGAGAGTTCTCAGCAGGGAAATCGTGTGTGCAGAGGCCCAGAGGTCGGTTGGGGGCCTCCTGAGATGACAGTAACATCTACTTAGATGGGTCATTTGTTGTAAGGCACACATTTATTTGGAATAAGTCAGCTGGTGAATTTCCCCCAGACTTCTAATTCACAGCTCTTTGTTTTCCGTGTATTTTTAACTACAATATGCCACACTTCTACTGTTGAGATATCACAGGAGCCTCTAAAGTGTCAGCAAAATAAGCCAGGGCATAGCCGAAGTGACAAGTGAAACCCAGCATTATTTGAATTTATTTTGATTTTTGTAGAATTCAGGTGTCTAATTATTAATATTAAGCAAGTGGAGAAATTAAGGCAAGATACAGATGGGATTATGGGACACAAGAAAAAAATATTCAAAGTTTCAAAGACTTTTTGGATACGAATAGCTTCTTTGATGGTCTCTCTTCATTATGGAATCCTGTTAGGCATCATTGTCCCTGTGATCAATGGCTAGATCTGGCCATCATCGTAAGCCTCCCAGTAGCCTGGGTGAGGGTCCCTGGGTTGTGAGTGAAGACTGGTTATCCTGGTCTTTCCCATGCTAACCTTCCACATGCTCATTCCACAGTTTTATGCAGTATCACCAGCTTGAGAGTGCCATGTGATCTGACAGCTTTGAATAATTGATGCCCCTCATACTAAAGGAGAGTTTAGGTTTTGTGGTTCAGCAGGATGCTTTACTCTTGTTGACCTTAACCTTCAGAGGCACTCAGGCATTGCCAAGAGATCAATAAAACTTCCCCTGGCTGGTCTGTGAGGACAGGAACCTGACAGAGAGTGATGATCAATAGGAGAGGATGGGAGGATTACGTTGGAACCTGGGGAAGAAGAGGGAGGATGTGTGGGGTAGAGTGGGGAAAGGGGTGGAAGTAGAATAGGGGAGCATCACAGAATGAGGGAGACAGGAGCTCCAAAGAGGATGAAGTGCATGACAAAGCAATGGAAAACAAGGGTTGAACAGAGAAGAGAGTATCAGGAGAATCATATACAGAAGCCAAGAGGATGAATGAGGGACGCACAGGCCAGGAAAGGAGCTCTGATCTGTAACCCTCCTCCAGTCTGCGGTTGCAAAGCTGTACAGTGGAGGGAGGTCACCAGGGACTCAACGTCTCCTGCGAAGCAGACAAGGAAATAACTTATAGAGTGAGGCAGAATAAAATAAGGGTTGTAAGAAAGGAATGCAGTCACTGCTGGGCATTGGAGGCACATAAAAGGGACTTTAATGCTTGAATGCCAACTACATTCTAAAAGGGCATCGGCACATTATTTATTTTAATCATTTATTATTAATTGTATTATTAAATGTTATAATTATTACATAATATTTAGACTAATTGTCAAATGATAGTATCAGGCAGGAATTATCCTCATGCTAAAGATGAAGAATAGAAGCTTAATGAGGTTGAGTGCTTTGAGTAAGCTCGCTGATCAGTGGTGGAGCTGGATGATGCTTGTGACTCTGAAAGATCTTCCAACTCTTGTCACTGTCTCAGGCTGCCACCCAGAAAGGCAAACATTGGAGTGATTTATTCTTACAAAGGCACTGGAGAAAACTTCAGTGGACTATCAGCCAATTGAAGGTGAGGACTGTGTCTGAGTTTTCAAATCTGCCGTGCTAGCATGGTAAATACTGCATAAGAATACTAAACAGTACATGGAAAAAGGAAGAATTGGAGCTTGGGTAGTTAGGTAGAGAGCAAAGGAGGGAGGGAGGGAAGGGGGAAGGAAAGGAGGGAAGGAAGGAGGGAGGGAGGAAGGGAGAAAGGAAACATGAGAGGGAAGGGAGGAATGGTGTTTGTGCAGAATCCAGAAAAACAAAATGCATTTTTCTGGGGGTGGTGGTAGGATAAAGAACACTTGAGGGTGAGTTAATAGCATAATCAATATAGAGTTTGCATTTGTGCGATAAAGAATGACAAAAATTCACTCTAGCCAGAGTCTAGATGGAAGAAAATAGTGGGAGATGAGTTTGCCGAAACAGAATGGATGCTGATTCATTCATTCATTCAACAAATATTTACTGAGGCAGAATAAAATAAGAGTTGCAGTAAAGGCACAGCTATGAATAGGCACTGCTGAAAGAGCCTAGGATACATCAGTGAACAAAACCAACAAATACACTTGCCCTCACAGGGCTTACATTCTAGTGAAGAGAGACAGACAATAAACATAATACATGAATAAGTTCTACAGTATGCAAAAGGTGACACATGCTATTGGGTAGGGGAAAAAAGCAGAATAGCTGAACAAGAGATACAGGGGCAAGTCCAAATAGTATATTTAGGGTAAACCATTAGGGAGGCAACGTTTAGCAATATCTTGAAAGAGGTGAAGGAATGATTAACGCATTTTCTTAGGAAATAAATTCCAGGCAGAAGGGACAGGCTATGTAAAAACCTGAAAACAGAAGTGGACCTGGAGTGTCCATGGGCAGGGGTGGCTGGGATGCAGAGTGTGGTGTCAGATAAGTAGTTGGAGAGGTGACAGCAATCTTGATCAGGTCAGGGCTCAGGGACCCTCTCACCATGAGAGAAGCAGGAGCCAGTGGATGGCTTTGAGCAGGGTAGGGGTAGAATGGGATGTGTTCTAAAATGGGACACTGGCCTCTATGTGGGGACAGACATGGTGGCAAGTGGTCAGATAGGAAGCTGCTGCTGTCGTCACCCACAGATGGTGGCGAGGAAGGTGCCCAGGGTCAGATTGTGAATACCTTTAGAAGAAGAGCCAGTAAGACTTGCTGTTGGGTTACGCGTGGGATGTGAGGGAAATAGAGGAGTCAAGAGCAATTCCAGGGCTTCTGGCCCAAGTTGCCACTATCTAAGATGGGCTATGGTGTGGGCAAAGCAAGTTTGCTGGAAAATATCAGGAGTTATATTGTCCACATTAAGATGAAATGAGTGTTCGACATAAAAGCGGACATGCCAAGTGGACAGGTGAATATAAAAGAGGCTGGCACGGAAGAGCGATGTCTGGTAGGAGATTTACACTGGAGCGGGTTCATCAGCACACACATGGTATTTAAGACTGTGAGATAGAAGAGATCATCAGATGGAGAAGAGGAGAGGTCCAGGCATCATGTGTGGTCTCAAATGCCATACCCACAGTTTGAAACTTTAATTTATGATCAGTGGGGGGCAACTGATATATACTTTTTGAGGATAGGCATATAACAGTCTTAACTGGGCTTGTTTCATTGATGCTTTTTTTTGTTTGCCTGTTTTGTGCACAGACCACGCTGAGGTCATGTGTAGGTTGGCCCTGGGAAGGCCAAACATGAGGCTGGTGCACCGAGCCACATGAAGGTGGGATGAGGACCAAGCCAGGACCATTTTAATGGGTCAGGGAGGAGCAAGGAGCAGGCAGAGATAAAGGGAAGAAGGGAAAAGACAACCAACTTCCCTTTCAGTTCAAAACAGCGATCACCAGATCAATAGAGAAGAAAACATAATTTAAGCCTGAAACGAAGGTTTTTGTGTTTTCTTCTCTCTGTTTTTTGCTGCTTGAGGCATGGCAATGGTTGATAATGCTTTGCTTCCTGGGGGCATAGCTGACAACAGTGGGGTAGGAAATAGAGACAAAGTTTTCAGTATTTTAGAAATCCGGTTTCTATCTGAACGGTGTAGGGTGAGGAGCCTGCTTTTCTCATTAACTGGTCAGCATGTTCAGATTCTGGGAGGGAATTTTTGAGACAAACAGATCTGAATGCATTCAGATAGAAAGATGGAAATGTTTCTCCTCCCCAAAGTCCCTTGACCTTTTCATAATTGCCATTATGCCAACTGTATATAGGAATCGGCTAGAAATAACATATGTCAAATACCAAACCATGTGCCTACACATGCTAGCTAGTGTTTTACCAACAAGAATGGGTACAATTTTAAATCACCTTTGTAAAATTATCACAATGCATTCTCACAGTGATCTTGTAAAGTGAATAAGGATCTCCTCCCCTACATATTTTACTGGGAAATAAAAATCAAAAAACTAAGACGTAAGCAAGCTAAGTGACTTGCTCACGTCAGAGAGAAACAGAACCAAGAATCAAACCAATCTGTGAGCAGAGGTCTGCTTCTCCACTGTGTTTGCTCTCTGGAGACAGAGGGACCATGCCACTGAATACACTGGACCCTAGTATCTAGTGCATCCTCAGGCCCGTAGTTTGCCATTGAACAGTTCATGATCCTCTAAACTTGGCGTCCTCCCCAGCAACTGTTTCTTAAACATATTAAGTTTAGAGTGGCAGGTGGCGGCCCTTCTTCAAATCAAAGTAGGCTCAAGGGCTCACATCTGTAGATACAAAGGGCTGCCCATTTCTGTGTCTCCTGCCTGATCTTGAAATTACCCATCTTGCCTGATCAGGGTTTCTGTCTTCCTGACTCCATGTGCTTTGCTTCTGAGTCTTTCCGGACTGCCCTCATGTGCTGTAGTAAAAGTGTAGTAGGGTTTCAAGCTGTGGGGTTATTGCTGGAATATTTTATATCTAACAGGCATCGGGGTGATAATTCCTTTTTCACTTTTATAATTCACACATATCCTCCCCCGAAATACATTTCGTGTAGAGCTTTTAGGCAACCGAACACAAAGAGCCTTCCACCCCCTTAATTCTCCTGATCCTTATTTCACCTATTTCCCCACTGGCTTTTTCTCTTACTGCACTTTGGGCCAACTGAAGGCCAGTGGTGTTGAAGAACTACCTTATGGATTCATTTGTCAGTAGGCAAGGGGATGCTACCTCTATACTTGAAACTTCTATAATCAAACACAGTTAATTACAGGGCAAATACAAGACAGCAGCAGGGCTTTTAAAAATCAATTAGTGTGCAATTCAAGATTAAAAACAGAAGAGGGCTAATTCTATTTTTCATTTTGATGGTAGGCTGCTTAAGGAATAATAGTACAACGACTGAAGTCATTGCAGGAAGGATCAGAAGTATAGAAAGTTTACCCAGGTGTCTTTCTGAGCCCCTTTCCTCCTCAAGGCTCAGTAGCATACTTTTCTGGGTTCATGTGTCCTGCAGTTCCCCTTGAGCGAGCACCAAGAAATACTAGCCTCTGTGAATGACGGGTGGGGGCTTCATGAGAGCTGGAGGTGATTGAAGACAGGTCACATTCTCCTAAAACCTCTGATGGTGTTTTCTCTTCCTATGCTAGAATCTACTCCATTCTTTTAGGTGTACTCTGTATGAATCATATGTACTTGTTCATGTTTTTCTGCAATTACTCAAAACTTTGTCTTCTTGACATATGCTCTTTGTCCATCAGTTCCAGAGAGCAGGCTCCTTTAATCTGTTGGCTTTGGAGACTGAGCAAGGGGAGGCAGGGTGAGTCCTCCATGCCTTTCACTATGGATTAGCCATGTAATAGCTGTCAGGGTTTCATGGTTTGGGGTTTTGTGGCATATAATGTGAATAGGAGCACTTTAGACTCTGGGCAGATCTATCTCTTTGAAGTTCTCTTATGTCTAAATTTGAGTACTATACAGAATAGCTATAAATTTTGACAATGACAACATGCTGTCTAACCCCAGGCAACCTGCTCCTCTTCCCTTTTCAATGTTTTCATTTTAGTGTAAAGAAAGAGCAATGATAAATTTTTTATTTTTATTTTTTGAGACAGGGTCTTGCTCTGGCACCCAGGCTGGAGTGCAGTGGCACCATCATGGCTCACTACAGCCTTGACCTCCTGACTCAAGAAATCCTTCCACCTCAGGCTCCAGAGTAGCAGGGACCACAAGTGCACAGCAGCATGCCTGGCTAATTTTTTTCTGTGGACATGACATCTCACTATGTTGCCATGCTGGTCTTGAACTCCTGGGCTCAAGTAATTCTCCTACC
Source organism: Symphalangus syndactylus (assembly GCF_028878055.3). Lineage (NCBI taxonomy): Eukaryota > Metazoa > Chordata > Mammalia > Primates > Hylobatidae > Symphalangus > Symphalangus syndactylus. The sequence continues at coordinate 149,009,417 of NC_072425.2, forward strand.
TTGACCTCACAATGTGCTGAGATTACAGATTTGAGCCACTGCAGCCAGCCAATAATTCTTATATAAAGGCAGTGAAAGCAATGCAATTAGAAACTTCACCTGCACCCCGTCACAACCAAATCATAATTGTCCTCATGCATTCAGGTCAAGAATAATGGTGTTAAAAGCCACTTGTCATGGCTCCAATTTCTCTATGTTGACCTGAACTCAGCTTGTGCTAGTCTTGGGATTTGATTATATGTTTTCTGTTTGGCTTCCGTGTTCTACCTGCCAGTGGGCTTGGGGACCTCTTGCCACTCTGCACCAGGTAAACTGGAACTCCACATGGGCCTTCTGATTTGGTAGCCTGAGCTGTCATTCATTTGTCAGGCCTAATGTTGCTAATCCTCTTCTGGAAACTTTATCCTTCCCGAATTGGGCCACCTGATTCCTAGCTGAATGTTCACATCTGCTCCCCATTCATTCCTAGGACCTGCAGACAGAGGCAGCAGGTACAGTTAAACTGTGATCCTAGCCTCTGGGATTCAGCAACACTTCTGCCTCACTGCTTATCTGACCATTTTTATTCCCAGGCTTAGGTCAGTTATGATATACATTCCAATCTTACACCTGGGCTCTCCCCTCATTCTTTATTCCTCATCCCACTCATTATTCTTCATTATTTTTACCACAGATGCAGGGTGGTTGAGGGTTGAGTTAATCACATTCCTCAGTTCATAGCACATCATCATCCCTGACAAGGGGATCACTGATCCCCAAAAGTGTTATCTTATTTTTCCCCTCATCTCTGATTCTATGCCTTGTCCCTTTCTGCTACAGCTTCCCACACCAAAGCGTTTCATAAATTTCATTAAATGTGCATGTGTCTTTATAAAATGTGATGGTGCATTGTATGCATATGTCACTGATTTATCCATTTATTTGATTTATCAGGGCTGTCTTTCCAATTCCCCTCTAACCCAAACAAGCCTATGAAAAACAACCCTTTACAAACCAATGAGAAATTTCCCTAGTTTCACAGCCAGCGGTGAGTTTGCTGGGTCATGGGACTCCACAGGCTTAATTGTCTAAATAGCTGCCATATTGCTTTTCAATATGGATTTACAAGCGTACACTCGCCAGTAGAGTGCAAAAGTGCCCATCTGCATGCATCTCCAACAAAACTTAGTTTTTTCTAATCTCTGATTCCCATTTTTAAAACCATGTCCATGGGTGTAAAATGACACCTCACTGTTATTTTCATTTGCATTTCTCTGGTTACTGGTGTGAGCTCTTCATTAATTTCTATGCTTTCTTGGCTTTTTCTTATGTGTATTACTGATTCTTTGGCCTATTTTTTGATTGAACCACCTATCTTTTTCTTGCAGATTTTCGGGAAAAAATGCTTGGTATATTCAAGATGTTAGTTACTTCTCAGTTGTAGATATTGAAGATATGTATCATTTTGCTTTGTCATCTATTACCATTTGTCAGTGGGACTCTTCATTTAAAAGCACAGTATAGTGATTAAGAGCATATATGCTGGAACCAAGCTGCCTGGATCCAAATCTTAACTCTGCCCCTAAGCTATGTGACTTCAGTGGTGGTCCTTAATCTTCTATCTATAAGTAAAATTGATATATTAAAATTACCATCTCAGCTTGAGCAACATTCTGAGACCCCATCTCTACAAAAACAAACAAACAAAAAAATAGCCAGGTTTGGTGGCTCACGCCTGTAATCCCAGCACTTTGGGAGGCTGAGGCAGGTAGATCACAAGGTCAGGAGATCAAGACCATCCTCGCTAACATGGTGAAACCCCGTCTCTAGTAAAAATACAAAAAAAAGTTAGCCAGGTGTGGTGGTGGGTGCCTGTAGTCCCAGCTCGGGAGGCTGAGGCAGAAGAATGGCCTGAACCAAGGAGGCGGAGCTTGCAGTGAGCTGAGATTGCGCCACTGCACACCAGCCTGGGCGACAGAGCAAGACTCTGTCTCAAAAAAAAAAAAAAAAAATTAGCCAGGTGTGGTGGCACACAACGGTAGTCCTAGCTACTTGGGAGGCTGAGGCAAGAGGATCCCTTGAGCCTAGGAGTTTGAGGTCGCAATGAGCTGTGATTGCACCATTGCACTTCAGCCTGGGCAACAGAGTGAGACTCTGACTCAAATACATACATACATACATATGTAAAAATAAAGTTACCTTCTTCATTGGGATTTAATAAAACTGAATGAGTTAAGTTGTGTAAATAACTTACAATAGTGTCTGGCCAAACATATACATACACATACATGTATATGTATAAGTTATACATGTATTTTCAAAGAAAACAAATAATAATTTCTTTTTTAGCTTTATATTTTTGCCTTTTCCATTTAGGTAATTAAGATGAAGTCTATCTTACACAATAAAAAATTATCTTAATGTAACAAAAGGTAGGGCTGTAGCTTTGTTTCCTCCCACGTCGTGAGCCAGTTTTCCAGTATCATCTACTAAACTGTCTGTCATTCCCATTGCTTTGAGGGACTACTGTTTTCATATGTTGGGTTCCTGTATATACATGCTTCTTTTTCTGTGTTTCTGCTTGGGTCTCCACATTACTTTTCTGTTCATCTGTGCTGATGGAACCCCCACATAATGTGGCTCTCTTGATTTCCATAAGGCTCTCAATAACCACCCTGGAACAGAGGCAGTGTCAGGGCATTAACATAAACATGTTTTTAAAGATAAAAAAGAGTGCCACTTACAAGCTCATGTATAATTTTAAATGAAAGAAAGCCTGTGATTTTGGGGCACTTTGAGTGAATTGTGTGTCAGCATTCTCATTTTGAACGTGTCTCATTCAGAGATGTCTAAATCACTTTGTGCCATCTTACTAAGTAGAAACAATTCAACAATAACCAGACAGATAAACAAAAAATCAAGCAGACCAACAAAAACGAAATAAACAACATGTACTTAACAGTTTACTTAAGTAAACAAAAAGATTCATTCTTTAGGGTCTGTGAAGAACTCTAAATGACTCCGCTTTCCCTAAAGAGTGTTCTCCCAATCGGGGCTGCTTTTTTCCTCTGTTCCCATCTGTAGTCATGTCACCAGGGATGATCGAGCAAAAAAGAAATGGAAAAAACACAGTTAGATGTCATATCAACTTTAATCCTTTTTGTGCATCCAGTTCTTCCAACAGGATACAGAGGGGAAGTTGAGCACAAGATTCTGCAGCGGTAACTCAGGACTTTTGGGAATTTCAAAGCCTAGAATTCTAAATGTGAGGCCTCTCACTTAGCTCTGACTTTACAGCATGTGGAATAGTGCAGCTCCTCACCATCCAAGGCAAGACTGGTGAACCTTTATTAGTGCTTCTCATGTGAAGCATCCATACTTGTTCCTCCACTCCACAGCAAATCCCTAAGGGCGGGAGGGGAGTGCTTTGTTCTTCTCATCTTGTTTTTAGAAGAGTAACTGGCACAGGCCAAGCCCTGTGGCTCATGCCGGTGATCCCAGCACCTTGGGGGGCTGAGGTGGGCAGACCACCTGAGGTCAGGAGTTCGAGACCAGCTTGGCCAACATGTGAAGCCTCGTCTCTACTAAAAATACAAAAATTAGCCAGACGTGGTGGTGAGCGCCCGTAATCCCAGCTACTCGGGAGGCCGAGGCAGGAGAATCGCTTGAACCTGGGAGGCAGAGATTGCAGTCAGCCAAGGTTGTACCACTGCACTCTACCCTGGGCGACAGAGTGAGACTCAGTCTGAGAAAAACAACAACAAAAAAAGAGAAGTAACTGGCACAGCATAGGCATTTAATATGGGCTTGGACTGTGTGGTTCACTCATATGCAGATTTTCTTCTGCCTCTGCCACCCCTGAGGCTGGAAGAACAACTCCTCAGCCTATTCCAACCGAAGATGGTGAGGACGAAGACCTTTATGATGATTCACTTCCACTTCATGAATAGTAAATATATTTTTTCTTTCGTGTTATTTTCTTAATAACATTTTCTTTTCTCTAGCTTACTTTATTTTAATAATACAGTATGTAATACATATAACATACAGAATATGTATTAATTGATTGTGTTATCAGTAAGGCGTCTGTTCAACAGCAGGCTATTAGTCATTAATTTTGTGGGGTGTCAAAAGTTATATCCAGATTTTCAACTATATGGGGGCTTGGAACCCTAACTCCTGAGTTGTTCAAGGAACATCTGTGTTCGAAGAATGAATGAATGAATTGTGATAAAGTTGTGTCTGTGATAACTTATTCCTTACCCCAAATGCATTTAGGCTAGCTTTTTTTTTAAGATAGGAGTCCTTTTGCATTTTCCTTAGCACCTCAGAACATTTGTCCTATAGACAATTTGAACAGTGATGAACATTTGCACATTTATAATCTACATGTGAACTTATACCTCTTTGCTCTCACGTTAATGAGTTCAACACATAGTGAGTTAGCATCTTCCATGAGCATAGCATAACATCTGAGAGGTGCCCAAAAGATACATGTAATGTGAAAAGAAATTAGAAGATGTAAGCATGGGCTCTTGGGCCTGACTGCCTGGGTTCAAATTTTGACCCTGGCATTTATAAAAAACATGACCTTGGGTAAGTCACTAAAATGCTCTTTGCCTTAGTCTTTTCATTTGAAAAATATTTTTTTTTCTCATAGAGTTATTGTGAAAATTCCGTGAGATAACATATGTGCAAGGCTTGGCACTGCATAATTATTAGGTCCTAGTGTTTTTACAGTCTGACCTACAAAACTTTCAAATTTAGAGGGGGAAATAAGATAGAGACTGGAATAGTCTAAACTTTTGAAAAGGCTAAAACATATCACAAATGTCCTAAATTATGTATGCCTATACTGTGTCCTTCTCTGAGCCTCCACTCCATTTATTAATAGTTTGCAAAATCCTTCACGAGATCTCCCTGCATTGACAGGTGAGTTTTCTTTTCTTAGTGGAGTTCTTTAGACAATGCAATCCGACCTATCTTGTGCCCTAAAAAATATTCAGGTACAGTAATATAGCTGCCTAGTTTCCTTGTATTTCTTTCTTCTTATTTTTTGCCTTTTCAGGTAACAAGTGGGACCAAAATAAGAATCTTGCCTTCTTTTTTTTTTGAGACAGAGTCTTGCTCTGTCACCAGTCTGGAGTGCAGTTGAGCAATCTCAGCTCACTGCAACCTCCGCCTCCCGGGTTCAAGCAATTCTTCTGCCTCAGCCTCCCGAGTAGCTGGGACTACAGGTGTGCGCCACCATGCCCAGCTAATTTTTGTATTTTTAGTAGAGACAGGGTTTCACCATGTTGGCCAGGCTGGTCTCTATCTCTTGACCTCATGATCCACCCGCCTTGGCCTCCCAAAATGCTGGGATCACAGGCGTGAGCCACTGCACCTGGCTGAATCTTGCCTTCAATGGAAAGCCTAGTCTTCTAGATTGAAGACTTAAAATGTTAGGGGAGGGGGGCAAAAAACCTCCAAACAAAACCCCAATAAAAGCTTAAATAAGGGCCTACGTGAATGAATTTGTCATCAAATGTGTTTGGGTTGCTTGCCACCCTATTTAACGGTATGTTTGTTTTGTGCCTTTTCTGCCTGAGTCGGTGTGAATGTCTTTTCTCCACGGTTTCCTTCCTGTGATGACATAGATGGGTTGGATTCAAGAGTCCTCAGCTTACCGCTCTTCCACTTGAAAGGAAGAGGGTCATGAGAGGAGAGGATTTCTGGAGTGGAGTTTCAATCTCTGTGGTCATCAGGAAAGGGAAAACATTCTGCCCGGGATTTCCTGTCATTTATTCTGGAGAGCTTTGTGTTGTGCTCTGTGCAGGATCCGAGATATGATTAACTCAACTCTGGAGTCTGTTGGCAGAACCAAGCAGCTCTGGCATCAGAAGAGAGATGTCTTTAGGCCTAACCTGCCCTCCCTGGGGTCTTGTTACCTGCTCAAAAAGAACTCAGTGGCCTTTGAATGCATTTTAAATCTGTGATTGGTGCAGTTTGATTGTCCTTCCTTCCCTCCTTCCCTCCCTCCCTCCCTCCCTTCTTTCCTTCCTTCCTTCCTTCTTCCCTCCCTCCCTCCCTCCCTCCCTCCCTCCCTCCCTCCCTCCTTCCTTCCTTCCTTCCTTCCTTCCTTCCTTCCTTCCTTCCTTCCTCAGTTTAACTCAGCTTTCAATAAGCTTAATGGGATGAAGTTGAAGCGATGAAAAGAGAGGTGATAAGAGAACCATGGGGACGCTTAGACCCGAGCATGGGTGAGTACAGGAGATGGGTTGTTCTGATTATTCTTGCTCCTGTTTTGCCTTGGCCACCAGTTGGCCAGGTCGGGGACAGTATGGTTTATGGACTGCTGTCACTTGACTCTTCCTTCTCAGTTGCCTTTTACCTTGGATGAATTTTCAATGTTCTCTTCCCACTTTCAATCATAAGGAGTTGTTGAATAGATTCATGTTTTCTTTCATTCTTCCTTCCTTTTGTCTTTTTTAACTATAAGAGATGGGCACACTGTTCAACACACAGATAATTTAGAAGAATGTTTCAGTGTCATTTCTTCCTCTCCACCCTCTTTCACCCCAGTTCAGTCATAACTGAAATCACAAATGAATGGATCCAATTAATAGTAAAAATAAAATGTCCAGGATGCTCTCTGGAATTCTGAGATCCATAGGTCACAGGCAGACTCAAGAATACAAAGTCTTCTTCAGGCATCTCTTTCTAATTTGCAGAAGAAAACAAGCTGTTGAGTAGTATTTTGCTTTGAAAAGCATCTCAGCGAAAGTGCTACATGATAACACAGCCCTCATTTCCATAATTCTGCTCCCTCCGGAGCACAGGTACATTTAATTTCTCACAACTGTTCCCTAAATGAAGAGCAGCATGAGGAATACACAGAGAATGAAAAATATCGGTGTGTGTGGGTAGTACACGACCACTAATCTTTCCTGACATTTACTTTCACTCATGAGCACAGGGGTGACCAGCCCCACCAGTCCTAGATGCTGAAGATAAATGTCAGCACCATCCATTGGAAGCTTTCTATGCATACATGCATATTGGAAATCAAATATATTTGGCTTATCACACACTGAGGAACCCATCCCTTCAGAAATGCATGGATTGATCTCTGCTACCCCACTCACCAGTGCCATTTGGTAAAGTTGGGGAATGGTAGGATAGTTCGCTGCATTTTTAATGGAAGGAAAACAAAAAGCAACTATGCATAACAGTTTTTACATTATATGCCTTCAGTGCTGTGTGCTGTCACCCCACATGTTGTACTGCCAAATTTCCCAAGAGCGTCTGCTCTTCCTATTGTGAAAACAATGAGCTGGTGTATGTCATGCAAGGCTATTCTGCCCATGCCAAATAGCTCTGTATGTTTTATCTGTCCTCACACTGGGTTCCACCAATCACTCAGGCGCATACCTCTTCCTCAGCCCTAGGCAATAGAAGTTACAGCAATTGCTTTCCTCACATAAAGGAAAAAAAGGATTTTGGTCTTAAGGTCTTGCCAGCTCATTGACTAATTTACTCCTAATCCTGAATGTATAAAGCCACTTGAACATTTCGTTTGTGTGACATGGTTAAAGGCTTATGTAAATATACCTAGTAAGGGCTAGGATTGTAGATTAAAGTCAGAAAGAGGTGATTTTGTTCTTTTTGACTAGATACTGTAAATTCTGATGTCCAATTAAGATCTGAAGGAGAAACCTTTGTAACCCAATGCAATGTGAGTTTCTTGAAGAAAAAAAAAAGGAAACAAGTCTCCATTCTCAGGGACCCATTAACAGCTCAGTACAATGACTCTTTATGTGGCCTTTGATATGCAAAAACAGCCCAAAATAATTTATGGAGAAGATCAATTATGAGCTGAAGAGAAAAAGAAAATTGCCCAGATTAATTACCAAGTCAAGAAGGATGGCAGTGCGAGCACCTGGAGTTATGTCCAAGGGGGAGGCCCTTCTGCAAAAACGCTTCATGGTCAGAAGAAGGCTCTGTGGTCAGGAGAGAAGGGAGCCACATGAAGTCAGATGAGCTGAGCTGTGCCTTCTGGAATGCTGAGAATGAGAGCGCATATCATCTATTCAGTGAGATAAAAAGGCTGCTTCAAAACTAAAGGTATATTTCATACCCTAGAATATGAAGTGCAAATTGACAATGGATGGAACAATAGCATCGGCTAGAAAGACTGGAATAAAACCATCACAAATTGAATTTAGAGAACTTATGAAATCTAATTTTATGCATGTTTTATTTTATTACATATTTTTCTTTAAAGCAGTAATAGACTCAGGGATGTTTGCAATGGAGGGGATTTTAGAACACCTAGTCTGGTGGGCTTCAAATTATTCGGGTCAGAGCACCTATTCTTTTGAACAAATCTTACTCATTATTAAGAAATTAAAGCAAACAAAGTCAGAAGAAAAAAAACAGTAGACCCGCTCTGGCTAAGGGGCTGATGAGGTTGGAGTCTCTTCCCTATTGCCTATGACTGTTCCCCAGGCTCCTACAGCCACAGCGGTAACCTAGGGCTCTGTGGAACACTATCAGAATTCACTGATTCCTAATATTAGTTTCCACACTAGAACCATGCATACTCTACCAAAATATGTTTCCTTAGTTTAATAAGTTTGTTAAATATTGCTTGCATAACCCAGAGTTTGGAGAATTACATTAGCACATTGAAGGCTGTGAGAGTAATACTTCAGTTCTGAAATGCATTAACATATGTTTAACCTGGTTTTTCACCTGCATACTTGAATGTACCTGACCAGGAAGCCCTTTTATCAGAAACACGTATTAACATTCTGTGGCAAATAAGTCCCCTAGGATGCAGTTTAGAAAACAAAACTCTTGTCTGGGTTCCGGTCTAACTCCCTTGTTTTTTAAATGAGGGTACAGAGCCTCCGAGAACATGTAAATTGCTCACTGTGGGGTACATACTTGGAAGCAAAGTTAGGAACCAGACAGAGGATTCTTGAATCCATGAAGCTTAGGGGATTTTCAAACATATTTTCTTTAATATTTCCACACGTCTGTGGGCAGGGAGCAGTCACGTTCTATTCTTTTGATGATATACACTGAAACACAGAAAGTCAAGGTTACCCAGTCAAACTCTAGTATAATCCTTCCTTTAGTGCCCTGGTCGGCTTGCTTGGTGCTAAAAGAAAAAAATCAATCCATCTCCCTGCTGAATGGAAGAGGATAAAGCTGTCCAATTTTTAGATCTTAGACTGATATTTAAACTAAAAGAAGTGTGTGATAGCATTATTAACAATTGGCATAGTAATTTCTTGAGCTTTAGAGAAACCAGTTTACATTCGCAACATTTAGTGACGATTTAAGATGTTTTGCTATGTTCGCATTCAAAAATTGGGCAAACCTCTGGCCAAAGTGAAGTACAGCCCATATGAGCTGTGGAAATGCAATTAAAAGGAGTCATAGAGCCTTCTCAACTGCCTGGGCTTAATTAAGATATGATCTGTCAGTCTCTTAGTGGCCATTAATTCATTGTCTGGTAATCCAATAAGGGGTTATTGTTTGAAGCTGTTTGAGAGCCACTTGCCTCATTATTAACTCAAAATTGCCCAAAAGGCAGTACTACGATGTCATTCTCCCTGCCCCAAAGAGGACATGACGTTGAAAGACATTTGACATCTACATTTGACAACACTTGAAATGGCAACATTATGGCTTAAGCATTCACAAGTCTATGGATATGATAATGAACTGGTGACATCTAATTACTAACTGGCAATTAATGATAATAGCCCTTTGTGAATATGTAGGGCCATTCTCTATAGGGAGCTCCTTGCTCTTTGCACATATTAATTAATATAGATAGGCAGGTAGGTGATAGAAAGGTGGCTTTATGACATTATTGCTGCTGAGTAAACTGAGTCAGGTTCCAACTGTACCTTATAGATGCACAACAATTGCTTGCTGTTTTGAAACTAAATGGATTACAGTTTTAAAGGTAATTAAAGAGGAACGAGAACTGTAGGGAAGTGAAGGGAATGGATGTCAAAGGAAAATTCAAGGTATCAGCAACTATTTGAATTCTTGATTTACTTCTCCTCATGTTTCTGGAACAGGAATTGGTCATTTTTCCCAGATTGGTAGCCAGATATGAAAAATTAAGTCAGCTTTCAGCAAAATGATGTCTGGTATATTCAGAATAAGGCTCATGTATTTTCTCCCCACAGAGCCCCATTGATGCTGAATTTTTATCGCCCAATAGAATTCAACCTGGTTGTTATTATCCCATTGGTCCTGCTAGATAAAACCCACGTGTATTTGCCAAACACCCACTTGAAAATGGAAAATTTAATTAAAGACAGGAAACTGAATTTAATGATCTCTATTGATCTCTTAAATTCCCCAAATTGTTTCATTATGGCTTACTTATTGAATTTTCTTTAGGAATTCTAAAATAAATGAACAGTTATCTGAATTTTGCAGTGTTGTACATAGAAATAGAGTGAGTTTTCACCATACTTTCAAAAACAAGTGAGAGTCTACCCCACTAATTCATATATTATTTCATTCATAAGCATTTATTGAGCACATACAGTGTGCCAATGCTGTGCTGAGCTCTGGTTGTACTGATAGAAAAAGCTTTGATGTGGCCGTTAAGATACTAAGTGTGGTGATAGAAAGGAAGTTAAACAAATAAGTACCATCCAGAGTGACCAATTCTACAACAGAAAGATGAACAAGTTATGGGGAGTAATGAGGGCAAAGAGGAATGAGGGTTAACTTTGTGAGTAGCCACTGCCTGGCTGTGTGATGGGGGTTCAAATCCGACTCTATGGGAAGTACTTTGTTCCACTTGCCTATCTACTTGTCATTACTGCAAGTTGATTTCATAGTTCTGCACTTTGGACCTGTGGGGTGTATGTATGTGTGTTTATAATAAGTTTAAATAAGGTAATCCTTTTACAACCTCACTAATCCCTATTGGGATTTGTTTGTTTTGATGGAAGGGAGGGAGATGAGATTTGGCACATAGCAGGTATTCAGCAAATGCAACTGCAGCCTGAAGAGTCAACGTGGACAAATCCCAAGCAATGTGAGCCCTTTAGGAATGCTCCACTTTGTGTTTCCTCTGAATTGCATGAGGCTACCAGATGAGGACAGGAGGAGAAAGAATTAAAGTGTTCTGACACTGTGCTCCAGGTTGTGTAGGTTTTAACTGGGCACCCATTTTTCCACCTAAGAGCTCCAATGTGCCTCTGTTTGACCACGTGGCTTTCCGGTTAGCTATGTGACAGCTGGATGTCCCAGCACTTCTTTCTCTCTCTCCCTTTCTAATCACAAGCTGGAGCAGTCTTGGTGAATCTCTGCAGGCACTTCGTCCTCAAGGGAGGGATGATTCATTGGCATGAAGCTGTTAAGTGATTAAAATAAAACACTTTTATGGAAATGTTCTGCTTACTCTGTGTTCCCAGACACCTCTGTAGTATGTCTGTGGCAAGAGAGGACTGTAGGGGACACACATCATCTTATCATTTTCTCTCTTGTTACAATATCCAATATTTCTGTGCTAAGGCAGAATTTGAAAATTGTAGTTCAATTCAGATAACCTTGCGTGTGCTCTTGGGCCCTTGAAAGGAGAGAAAACAGGCCTGGTGCAGTGGCTGATGCCTGTAATCCCAGCACATTGGGAGGCTGAGGTAGGTGGATCACCTGAGGTCAGGAGTTCAAGACCAGCCTGGCCAACATGGCAATACCCTATCTCTACTAAAAAATACAAACATTAGCTGGGCGTGGTGGCGGGTGTCTGTAATCCCAGCTACTTGGGAGGCTGAGGCAGGATAATTGCTTGAACCTGGGAGGCAGAGGTTGCAGTGAGCCAAGATTGCACCACTGCACTCCAGCCTGGGTGACAGAGCGAGAGTCCATCTCAAAAATAGAAAAGGAGAGAAAACAAGCAAACAAAAAAACCCACAGAAAACAACAAAACAAAAAACACTAAAAGGAAAACAAAGAAACCCTGCAGTTTGAAATTATGTCCTAGGTTGCCCATCTGCCCAAGGGGAAAAGTCTATGAGAAACATACTGGGGTGGAGGGAGAGGGGACTTGGAGGCAGCAAAACACTGTTCTCAGGGAAAGGGAGACTGCTTTTTGTTTGTTTTGTGCACAGGAACTTGCCCTGATTGGAGTAGAGTTTGCAACCCTCCCCAGTGTGGGGTTTCTTTGTTACGAAGATCAAGAGAAGGCATAGGGAGTGCAAGAATGTAAAGAGAAAAGGGGCAAGAACAAGGATGAAAGGAGCTGCAGAAGGGAAAGGGACAGCGATGGCAGGAATGGAGAGACAGGAGAGGTGGGATGAGGAAACAGGGAGGATCACGGAACAGACAGAGCTGCTCCTGAAAGTGCAGGAGCAGCTGGGAGAGGGGCTTCTGGCTTCTTCCAGCCAGGGTGTTCCCCTATGGAAAGCAGAGTTTCTGGGTCTGTCCCGTGTATGTGCCCTTTAAAGCAAGTGGCACTGGAGACACATAAAATGAAAGGGGGGGGTGGTGCAGGGTGGAATAAAGGGAAAAATTATTGTAATTCTTAAACAGATAACTTTAAAAAGCAGTGATTTAGGTTCTTTTATTCATTACATATCATAAAGGACCCAGGCTGTGGTGCCCATTGGTTTTAAAATCTAGGACCCTATTAAAACCTTTTCTTGTTAGTAACTCAGAGCTTTGGAAACTGGATAAGAAAAAAAGTCAATTTAATCAAGGCAAGATTTAACACAAAGAAAGGACCTGATCTTGCCTTTCTGCAGAAAAACTTTCAGGATCAAATGGCTTATGATTTTCATTTACCTAAAGAATCCCAGTGGAATCAGCAGTTGGGGAGGGGAGGGATCATTTCATTAGCTTGCAGGGCATGCCCAGATTCAGTTTCTTCACACAGTACTGGCTGCTTCCTTAGCTACTCAAAGGAAAATGATTTTTTTTTAGTCATACTACATGGAAGAACACCCATTACCTAAAGAAGGGTCAAAAGCAAATCTGCCTAATATCTGAAAGTAGGAAAAGGTTGGTTGGTTTATCTTGACCTCAATAGATCCCATTTTCAATAACGTGTATTGTACCTTCAATCCTCAAATGATAATGTGGCATTTGTGGCATAACAAAAAGAGATGCTGGAGTTGGGGAGACACAGGGTTGAGTCCAACCTCTCTTAATTATGTAAATTATTAAACATAATGAATTTAAAAACATAACTGGTCTCATTTTCACCTCTCTAAAATGGAGAGTATACAATTGTATCTTTTTTCTTTTTTTTTTTTTTTGAGACAGAGTCTTGTTCTGTCTCCCAGGCTAGAGTGCAGTGGTGTGATCTCGGCTCACTGCAACCTCTGCCTCCTGGGTTCAAGCGATTCTTCTACATCAGCCTCCCAAGTAGCTGGAATTCCAGGCGTGTGCTGCCACACCCAGTTAATTTTTATATTTTTAGTAGAGATGGGGTTTCACCATGTTGGCCGGGCTAGTCTCGAACTTCTGACCTCAGGTGATCCGCCCACCTCGGCCTCTCAAAGTGCTGGGATTACAGGCATGAGCCACCACAACTGGCTATAATACTGTATCTTCTATTATATAAATAAAATTCTCTGAGTTGACTCAATATAAATTTATGACTTGCTCACTCAACAATCTACAATGAACGTTTCTGATTGTTGTTGAGGAGAGAGGCTCTGCTCCATGTAGTCACTCAGGGATCCAGGCTAACCAAGGCTCTGCCATCTTGAACACATGACATCCAAAGTTCCCTGAGCATTAGCTTCCAGCCAAAGGAAGAGGACAGAATATAGAAGAATACGTAAGGGAGATTATTAAGTGTCATATGGTATATACCACTTTTTCTCACATTCTTTTGGCTAGAATGAAATCACTTGATCTACCTGCCTGCAGAGCCAAAGAAAAGGAATCTAACCTAATTAATGCCAAGAAAAAATAGACACAGATTTTGGTGTACAGGTAGCAATCATAGCTACAGTAGGCATTTAAGTAAATATCCATTTGTACCCGTCTTCACATACTCAGAATACACAGCCCCAAGGTAGACTACTCAAAATCTAATTCAATTATTTCGTTCAGCTCAAAGTCCGAGTTCACCTGGTGGTATTTACTCCCTTTTCTTCATGATCAGCCATGGCTGTTTATGGATCATTGACCTATAACTGAAGAGATTGCCACCCCTTATTCCAAAGTCCTTTTAAATGGGGTAACAGGATGGGATTATCACAGTAAAACACCTTATTTGGAAAATGGAAGCATTGAAGATACACAGCAGTTACTGGTTCATGGGTGATATTTTTGTCCTGGCAGTGGAGAAGCTTCTTATTTATACTCTGATTCTTTTCTCCAGGAGGAGATTTCTTATCTGTTGTTAGTGGTGGCCCCCTGGCATCACACACTGGATAGTTCTTCTTTGTTCGGTATCCTCCATGGCCACATCTGAAGTGGTCACTGTGGAGTACACCCTCCTTGGGGGCTGAATGAATTATCTAGCTCATTTTCTATGAGTGCATGTTGGGGTGTTTGGCAGTTGGTTTACAGTCCCAGGCTCTTTTAAAGGAAAATCGTAGTTTTTCAGCTACACAAAAACTGTCAAAAGTATTATAAGCTTCTTCCCTATTTATTTTCAGGCAGATCCATTTGCCACATGAAAAAAATAAAAAATATAAGTAGATATAACTCATAGACCTACATTATTGCTTTCTTTTTGTGTTACTGTGCCCTTTTTCTTCTCTTAATGTGGATGCATTGGGATCCTCTGAAAGAAAGGGCGTGGTAAGGAAGGTAAAAGCCTTGATTTGATAATTGCCATGAAGGTGAGGCCTTTCGTCCAATCGGTATTATTGAGCCTTTGCTGCTTAGAAACATTTTTTTAATCTTCTTCCTGACATTTCAGATCCAGACTGAGTTGGTGTTTCCAAACATTTCTGAAATCAGTCTCTCATTCCCTCCCGCTTCATTTGCTTGAAAATAGGAGCGTTTTTTCTGAGCTCATCTCTTGTGATCATCAGTGTAAACAAAGAGGAGTAATCAATCCCAGAAACGCTTTGGCTCTTTCTGTCCATTTCTTCTAGAGCCGCAGGTTCAGTAGCACTTGGTTTACCATAGAAGTTATCACAAGGGACAGTTTTACCAAACATTTTGCTATTTCACAAGAAGGGTCTACAGAGTTCTATCCCATTCTGTTTTCTTGACACCCATTGCCCAAGTGCAATCTATGAACACATTTTTTATTTAATCATGCCAGAATCCTACTCTTGGTACCACTTTCAAAATTAACTAGGGGCACATTAGTTGTTATAAAAAATAAACCTGCAAGTCTCTGTGGAGTAACAATAGCTCTCCATCCTTTGCCCTTGCAACAGTGCAACACCATGCTACTGGCAACCATGGGTGTCAGGCTTGGCCTCAGGCGGCATCCGGGAATGGTGCATTAGGAGGGGTTGCCTACCCTCAGTTTGTGACTTCCAAGATCACTACGGGTCTTGACATCTTCCTGGGGGAAGGGGAGAGCACACGGCGTCATAGGAGAAAGTTATGAAGGGGCCAGGATTAGGCAGTTGTGCATGTTCCTTCTACACTCATTCCACTGGGTAGAATTCAGTCACAGTGTCACGTAATTGTAAGAGGTAGGAAATGGCATCGAGTAGGGTGCCCAAGAAGAAGAGAAAACAAGTTTTGGTGAGCAGCAACCAATCTCTTACAATATCCCCCACATATAACTGTTTTAAGGACTGAAATAGGCCCGTAAAGAGTCTGTCATCAGGACACAACACATAGTGAGTGTTCCACGAGTGTTTGCTCTGTTCACCTCCCTCCACCCTCTAGGCAGCCTCGAAGTACCCAATAAGCACTTAATAAACACAGAATAAATGAATCAGTATTCATAGTTATTTCCCCTCTGAATTGGAGAGCTTTGAAATCTGACCCTGTTTTGGATTGAACTATGCTGGATCTCTTTGGATCTGATTTTTCTTTGAATTAGAAACATCTTTTAGGAAACCTAGACTATCTTTCAAAGAACCCCGTCTGGCCTATTGGAAACAGTTTCAAAGTTGAAACATCAACCCTGACAGGTCCTTTGGCCGCTAAAGATGCAGCCCCTAGGGATATGTCTCTGCTGGCTATTCACATGAAATAGCATAGCAGAGATTGGATGAGAGTCATCTGCTGTTCTGGATTTTGCATCCTCTTTAAACACATCTGCCTTTAAACATCCTTTGCACAAAAGCTTAATTTTCCCTTCCCTAGGTTTTAAATCACTTTACAGACTACAGAAAAAAATTACAAAAGGCCTGTTTTTGTTCCATTCCTTTTCTATACTTGACTATCACGTTTGCTTCTTCTACCTGACGTTCATTTTATTGTTTCAGTTAATTAATTAAACATGTATCATGTCATTAAATATGTGGGTCACATTTATACACAACTCACCAGAGTGAAACTTGCTGTAACCATCCTATCTAAAATTACAGCTCCTTCTGTCCAGAACTTTCAATCTCATACTCCTATTTTAACGTTTTCCTTAACACTTTAGCTGCTGGCATGTGACTTATTTGGTTTGTATTTGCCTTCCTTATTAGGAATATAACCTCCATGAGGGCCAGGGATTTTTATGGTTTTCGTTTATGGCTTTATTGCCACTGCCTAGAAGGTGCCTGACTATAAAGGGGGTTCAATAAGTATTCATTGAATGAAAAAAATGATCCTTATTCCTTGGTCTTAAAAAACTTAATTCTTATGGGGGAAATCTCACACATTCCAACATAATTATAGTTCCAACACAACTCCAGCATAATTATTAGGCAAAGAAGGTTATATTGGCTATTTTATGACGTGTCAGTGTTAACCAAGAGATAAAAGGGGAAAGAAGAGAGAGAAATGGTTGTTGCTGAAGATCTTTTATTCTGAGCAAATTTTGCTTACATTATTTCATTTATTTTAACCAATGTAGTAGTTCTAAAAACAGGTGGTAGATAGCCCATATTACTAATGAGGAAACTGATGCTCTAAAAGGCAGTTATTTGTCTAAAGTTATATAACTAGCAAGTGGTGGAGACAAAGTATTCATCAGGTCTGTCTGGTTTTATTATCTATACCAATTATTTGCAAAGTTGTTCACACTAACCCTTAGAAATAAGCCTATTTTAACTGGAACACACTCCAGACAAGTACATACATGCACACCCCCACACAGATTGAAATTATTTAAGATTTTGCTATTTGCAAAATATGTTATTCTGTCCTATTCTTCTATTCTATTCTATTCTATTCTATTCTATTCTATTCTATTCTATTCTATTCTACTCTTCATTCCAGCCCATCCCATCAGTTTTGTCTTTTAAAATTTGACCGATTAAGCTGTTTCTGCAACAAAACAAATGTATTGCAACACAGACTTTGAAGATCTTTGCTTTTAGGCACATTACCTGGTGAGGAAAAGAACTGAAGATTTAGACCACAAAATGAGGACTACAGAATACTTTATTTTGGAGACAATATTTGAGATAGGCCTTGCATAATGGATTGAGTATAAAGAAAATATTAATAAAACTTTTATCATTTCAAGCAATATTACCTCACTTAGGCTTCTATCAAATAATCCAAATGCCCTGTATTTTATGATGAGGCTGAAAAAAAGTTAAAATACTTAAATGTGTGGCTTTCTTCATTTGAACAGTCAGCCACTCAGTCAAAGATTAGCAATCATTTGCTTAGGAAGTAAATATTGAGCATGTGCTGTATGCCAGGCAGTGGGCTAAATGCTGCAAACAGAGATGACTCATGAGCACTGTCTACCTGTAAGGAACATACGTTTGTTGCCTTAGTCCAATCTGGTTGCTGTAACAAAATACCAGACTGGGTGGCTGATAAACAACAAACTTTTATTCCTCACAGTCTGGGGGCTGGGAAGTCCAAAATCAAGGCACCGTCTGATCTGGTGTCTGGTGAGAGCCCATTTGCTCAGATGGTGCCTTCTTGCTGTGTCCTCACATGGTGGAAGGGGCAAGCAAGCTTGCTGGGAGCTCTTTCATAAGGACACTAATCCCACTTATGGGGGTTCCACACTCATTACCTAATCATTCCCCAAAAGCCCTGCTTCCAGATACCAGTACCTTGGTGATTAAGTTTCAACATAGAACTTTTGGGGAGACAAAAACCATTCAGACTATAGCATTGAAGGTTATTTTCTGCTAAGATATTAACCTTTCCCTGAGTTGATTTGTTAAGGAACCTTTGCACAAAGGGTATCCAACTCCACTCCACTGTCAGAGGAATTGGTGATCTGACCTGGCTATATGCCGGGCATCCTGGGGACACTGCGTTGCTCTCTCTCCTTTCTTCCATCATGATACAGGATTTGTAAGTTAAAATGGAGCTATCCTTTGTGGCCTGGTGACGTAGTGACTGGCAGTGGTGGATGTTCCATGTGAATGATGGCTGTAGACGTGGTGAGGTAGGTTGATGGGTTTTGTCATCACTTCTTTTATCTGAGATCAGGTTTTTTCTCCAAGCCAGGAAAATGAACGTTGCCACATCCATTTAAATCAGAGATTCGCTAGAGAAATTGATATGTGTGGTTCCATAGGCAGTGCCTTCATTTTGACAGTTTTCTGGGTCTGATGAATTGATGGCCAGCAGAGGTAGTTAGGTAGGCAGCTGAGCTTACACAAAAAGACCTCTGTCTAGAAGGCTTCTAACAAGAGCCTCCATTAAATAGGCTTTATATGCTGAAAACGTAGTACCAAAAACACTGTTATATTTCTTTATTTTAAGCCTATAGTAGTGAGCTCATATTATTTTGGAATGGATAAACAGAGAAAGTAAAATATATAAAAACTGAATAAAATAAATATATCAGCTTCCTGATTCTATGAATCCAGCTATAGTGGGTCCATAACCTTCTGCACCAGTTTTTGTTTGTTTTGTTTTGATTTGTTTTAATTGATACAATAGAATTTATTGGTACTATGTTTGATCACTGAGATAAATCGTTAAATATGCTACTGTTGATTCCCTTTTAAAATACACTGGACTGAAAGTCCTTTGAGGATAGTTCTATGTTATTATGTCTCATGTTATCCCCTGCATGATGTCTTCCAAAAAGTAGCTGCTCAAAAACATACAATTAACAAATTAGTGTCAACTGATATTTCAAAACAGAAATTTTTAATTTATAAAACACTTTCATATACATTTCATCATTTAAAAAAATCAACAGTAATTTATTTAGTGGTTTGTTCTTATTGGTGTGTTTAATCATATTTGACTTACTCATCACAGAATTAAATTACAATATGATATTGTGGTAATAGTTATACATGGCATAAAAGAAACAAACTCTTAGTAATTATTCACTTAACTCGTGGGATCAGAAAAATGCCAGTGTACTAAATGTTAGCCTAATAACTATGGGCTTTGGTATGTTGTTTAGAGGAAATGACATGAGTTAATCTGGCAAGATATCAAAGTGAAAAGTAGTTAAGAGGTTCTAATGTGTATCAGTCAGATTGGCTAAATTATGCTGCAATAACAAATGCTCCCAGTATTTCAGTAGTTTACAGCAAAGGTGAGTTATATACACATGCATATTTAGATACATGTACACACACACACAAACACATACACATACACTTACTTACTGGACCAAAGCATATAGGAATAGATTCTGTTTAGGTCATGCAGTCTTGCTTCAGAGGGAAAAGAATGGCACAACCATGTGAATTCTCTTAAAGCCTTTGTTTTGTAGTAATACATGAGATTTCTATTCCTTTTTCATTGGCTCGAGCAAATCAAATGGCCAAAACTGATGTCAGTGGGGATAGTAATATAATTCTTTCATGCAAGAAGTTGTAAATATTTGGAACAATAAAGACATCCATCTATTACTGTTATTATATGTAGCTGGAATTTTGAGACTGGGGTAGAGGAATCAGTCTTATTGATTTTGATCCCCAAAAGCAACCTGTAAATTTGGCAGAATAAATTTTATTCACTGCATTTTATGGAGAAGAAAACCTAAGGCTGGAATTATTCTTAAACGTTTTCAACTCTCATAGCTGATAAATGGAAAATTCTAGATTTGAACTGAAATCTAAATCTGACTTTCTTCCTAATCTCAATCGAAATCCAATAGTCTTCATAATGTGGCCATGCTGCATATGTAAGTGTGTGGATGATGCCAGGAAATAAAATGAAAAATGAAAATGTTCAGATAGAGGATGCTAGATAATTTGTTTTTAAATTTTCACTTAAATATTTCATATTCTTTTACATGACCAATATTGAACGTTCAAGGTAGTTCTCACTGTACATGGGTATAATCATGATTTTCAGCATTAAGATTCTCATTTTATCATTTGTGTGGGTCTGTGTGTGTTTGCATGTGCGTGTGTGTCTATAATATGTGTGTGTCTATAAATTCAGGTTCCTTCAGTCTTATACAAAACCTTAACAAAATGTTCCTATAGATCCTGCTAGAACTGCTGACTTTCAAATCAGGAATTAGTTCTGATTCTGTTGATGTAAACCTGAACAGAGAAGAAAAACATAATCCACCTTCCTGCGTTATTAAGATTTCATATACACAGTTTTTATAAAAAGCTTGCAAGGGCAAAATTTGCTATCAAGCCTAATGTAGCATGGAGGATTTTGTCTGAGCTAGCAAAGGATCACATTTTCATCTCCTGTGAGGCAGGGAC
Organism: Symphalangus syndactylus; assembly: GCF_028878055.3. NCBI lineage: Eukaryota > Metazoa > Chordata > Mammalia > Primates > Hylobatidae > Symphalangus > Symphalangus syndactylus. The sequence goes on from NC_072425.2 coordinate 149,030,104, forward strand.
TGAACTCTATAAACTATTTTCCACATATATGTTCTATTAAAAATAGTATCTCATTTTGACTCTTAGTCTGTTTTTATAGTGAGTGGGCTCTGAACCCAGTTACCTGATAAATTACTTTCTATATGTGTGATATACATACTCTCTAACCTGAACAAGAACACTGGCTTCAGGTGCAAGGAAAACCAATACTGCACAATAAATGGGCTCAACGACTCATTCAGTTCGGTTAATGTTTACTATACATTAAGCACTGTAGTATGTACCATAAAGCAGATGCAATGCCATTCTAACTACTGAGGAGGTTTATGAAGAGATGAGTTATCTAATCTTTGATAGATACCCTTGAAACAGGACTTAAAAGAGGTGTTTTCTTGTTGTTTTTTGTTTGTTTTGTTTTGTTTGTTTTTTACCTTCTTTCTTTTTTTTTTTTTTTTTTTTTTTTTTTGAGACGGAGTCTCGCTCTGTCGCCCAGGCTGGAGTGCAGTGGCGCAATCTCGGCTCACTGCAAGCTCCGCCTCCCGGGTTCACGCCATTCTCCTGCCTCAGCCTCTCCGAGTAGCTGGGACTACAGGCGCCCGCCACCACGCCCGGCTAATTTTTTGTCTTTTTTAGTAGAGACGGGGTTTCACCGTGGTCTCGATCTCCTGACCTCGTGATCCGCCCGCCTCGGCCTCCCAAAGTGCTGGGATTACAAGCGTGAGCCACCGTGCCCGGCCCTTTACCTTCTTTCTTGTCCTTGCAATGGGAAAATAAAAGAAATAACCATGCGTCTCTTCCGTTGCATAGTTGAGAACAGCAGTTCCACAATAAGAGAGTCTTGTTTGGGAGTCAGAGATTGAGTTACCGTAGTCCACTTTTCTATCCTTTTCTCCCTTTGACATCTTCTTCTGATGAATTAGTCATTATCAGGTGATTGATTAAATGATTACATTAATCTTTCATTTAATAAACACTATTGAGGATATTCTATGTGTCCAACACTGCCAAATAATAGAGAGCCAAGGATGTAAGCATAGCCTGTATCCTTCATTTTAAGTCAAATGAGGGAAACAGACAAGACAAGTGTCAATGTTGATGTCACATGACCAAAGCCATGTCAAGTATGAACATTTTATGTAAAATGTAGCTGTTTTGGGACCCAGGGAAAGAATGACTTTTCTGCACTTAAAGGGCCTCGTAAGGATTTCTAAATGAAGTGGTTCTTGAAATAAGTCTTCATGGATGATAAGGCTAATTACCCAGATAAAGAAAGGGGGAATGCATTCTGGACATGTACCTGCCATTGCATTCACAAAGGCACGCAAGAAACAGCAGGTCCAGGCATGCAGGACAAGTAGTTAAGCTTGGTGGAAATATGGGAAATTTGGGAGGAGGAGAAAGGTTGGAAATGATAGTGGACAGGTAAAGACAGAAGTTATATTTTCATGAAGTGCTTATAGTCCGTGTTTATTAATCTGCATCATTTTGGATGTATATATGGAAACCTAGTCAATCTTACTTGGAAAGAAAGGAAAACTTGATAAAAAAAAATACACAGTTGATTCTTGAACAGCGTGGGTTTTAACTGCATGGATCTACGTATACACAGATTTTCTTCCACCACTGTCACCCTGAGACAGCAAGACCAGTTCCTCCTCTTCCTCCACCTCCTCAACCTACTCAATGTGATGACTATGAAGATGAAGACTTTTATGATGATTAACTTTCACTTACTGAATCGATAGTAAATCTACTTTTTCTTCTATGATTTTCTTAACATTTTCTCATTTGTTACTTTATTATACAAATATGATAAGTAATACAATACATATAACATGCAAAATATGTACTGATTGACTATGTTACTGGTAAGGCTTCTGGTCAACAGTCGGCTATAATAATTTAGTTATGGGGGAGTCAAAGTCATACCTGGATTTTCAACTGCATGGGGGTCCACACTCCTCACCCCCACATTGTTCAAAGTTCAGCTGTAGAATGAGCTCTTGGTGTATAAACATAAGACTATAACTTTGCGTCAAAAATAGGCACCAAGGGCAGGAATCGCATCAAGGACCTCAATTCTGCTGTTTTCTCATGGCTTTTTTATTCTCTTTATGCAGAACTGCTTACTCTACTTCTCTAATCTACATGATGGAACACAGAAGAGCATCTAAGATTAAATCTTACCCACACAATTGCCTGAAAACATTGAATACTTTTCTATGTTCCTCTTACAAATTCACTTTGAAAGGAAGTCTGTTTGGTTAGCTTGGGTCTGGTGCCTACACTTGCACTGGTGTGACTGTGGTCAGGGTGTGAGTTGTGCCATAAAAGCATTTTTCCTGTGACCATGAGACTGGAGAGGAATGGTTGCATTGGAAATACCCAGAGAAAAGCACTGGAAATTTTACAAAAGATACCCATTACGTAAATGGTCCCAAATGCCAATCCACAGAGACGGTGCTTCATACTAACTTCCAGGAGTTTGGGAAACATACTCAGTACTTCTGGTGGTTTACCTACTAAGTATTCTGATTTGGTAGATCTAGGACGGGATCTGAGAACCTGATTATAAAAGTTCAGTAAGTTATTCCAATGCCTTGATAGGTTGGGAAACATTGTAAGAAATTTAGAAGAGAGGAAACCTTAAGAGGAAAACAAAATCCTCATAGGATCGGTTTGCATCATAGTTCACCCACTGGCAAATAGTCTGGGAGAGAGAGGCTGCAGGTGAAGCAACTTCCTGGGAGTGCATTACAGTCATCCAGGAGGGGAGAAAGGTCTTACCTAAGGCAGGAGCCATGCAAATAGAGAGGAGGGCTATTGGGAAGGTAGAGTAGGCAGTTCGTTGTCATCAGTTGTATCTGAAGGACAAGGAATGCATCTAGAACAAATCCCATATTTTTGGCTTGGATAATGAGGTAATTAAGTGATGGAGGAGGAGAAATGGGACTTGTAGTAGAGGATGACAAGCTGGGTTTTGACATCTTGTGTTTGAAATGCCTACAGGGCCTCCAATTGTGCAAGTCCAGGAAGCAGTTGTATATATAGGGATTCTGAGCTAAATATAATGCTTTTGTAATCATTGTTTGCAAATGATAGATGAAGACAGTGTGTGCAGATTTCCTAGGGTGGATATAATTAAGAACAAAGAAAATAAGTCTATGAATTTCAGAGACATACAAAAATTAAAGGGGATTGAGAAGAATGGAATAGAGCAACCATAAAGAAAAGACAGGCTGAGCGGTGGCTCATGCCTGTAATCTCAGCACTTTGGGAGGCTGTGGAGGGTGGATCACCTGAGGTCAGGAGTTTGAGACCAGCCTGGCCAACATGGTAGAAACCCTGTCTCTACTAAAAATACAAAAAATTAGCCGGGTGCAGTCGTGTGTGCCTGTAATCCCAGCTACGCAGGAGGCTGAGGCAGGAGAATTGCTTGAACCTGGAAGGCAGAGGTTGCAGTGAGCTGAGATCATGTTATTGCACTCCAATCTGGGCCACAAGATCAAAACTCAAAAAAAAAAAAAGAAGAAGAAAAGACATAAACAGCAGCATAATAGAAATCAAGGGAGCTCGTGTCTCTAAAGGTGGAGAAAGACATTAAAGAAGACAGTATTAGCCAATGGTATGAAACACTTGCTTTAAACGTGCTCACTGGATTTGGCTAGTGACAAGTCAGGTATTACCTTGAGAAGAACAGTTGTATTCTTTATTGTTATTTACATACATATCTGTCTTCCCTACCTAATGGTAAACTTCTTTTGCAGTCAATGAGTAAACATTCTTAGGGGTGGGAAAGGAGTTCTGAAATATGTAATTTCTGACTCAAAGAGCTCACAATTTAATGGAAAGACAAGTTAAAAGATGATAGGAGAAAGTGAGAGTTGCTGATGGAAGTCTAAACAATATTAGGGGAGCCCTCAGGAGGGATATCTAACCTCTCAACCAAGTAAGCACTCAATAAAAGTTTATTAGCACAAAATACATGCTGGGGCAAAAACAAGTGGTATCATTAGAAGGTGCACAGAAACAGGAGCATCTAATGTGAGCGGGTGTGTTGGTGAGATTTTGTTGAGGGAAGCAACTTCTTGTCTGTTTTTTTATATGCTCGTGTTTTTCAGGGTTTCATCATAAGCACACTAGCCTCCTGTGGCTCTACACGGACACCTAGGACTATTTCATCCCACTTCAGTAATTTTAGCTTTTGGGCCACTAACTCCCCAATTTATGTTTCTGGCCTTCCCTGGACACCAGATCTATTTCTCTAGCTGCTGTTTGGATATTCCCCCATATATCTCACACATACCTCATATTAACAAGGCCCAAACTGGGCTCTGTATCAAACTTCATATTCTGAATTTCTACTCCTAAACTCATTATGCACCTATTCACTAGATACCTAAAAGCTGTCCTAGATTCCTCCCCCTCTCTTATTCCTCATTGTTTGCAGTTTATTTGAAATGTCTTTTATCTGCCATGTGCATTTATGCTGCCACTGTGGTAGTTCAGACTGTTGTTCCCTCTTATTTGCATTACTGAAATGAGCCAGACTGCCTGCCTTAGATCCCCCGCCCTCTAGTGCACCCTCCACAGCATGCCCAATCTCACCTTTCTATCTCCTTTAAGCCCAAGTCCTGCTTCAGTCATGGATGCTCCATGGTAAGGATGGGTTACCATCTAAGCACTTAGCAGGTCATGAAACACCTTCTTTACCTGTTTTCAGTCTAGGCCTATTCAGCAATATTTAACAGAATCTAAATTTTTCATTCTTTGTGCCACACAGTAGTCCAGGTGCTAGGATGCAAGCACCCTTGCTCTGATGGGACTGCCATTCTACTGCAGACTACAACAACAGAATGGAAGGTTGAGGATCTAGTGAGTGTCTGAAAGAAGGACCTGGAGGGATGGGACTGTGTAACTGTGCATCTGGTTTGGTCTGGGTGCTGTGGTGGTATCACTGAGGCTTCTCAAAGGAAGCTGTGCTGAGGCTGAGGCATCGAGAATGAGGAGGAGTCAGCCAGGCAAAGTTGCAGGGGAACAGGGCATGTGCCAAGATCCCAAGTGGAAGAGAGTGTGAGATGGGGAAGAGGGGCCAAGGCTGAAAGAGGAGACTGGTGCTCAGCAGTGGCCAGATCATGTTGGCTTGGGCGTGTTACTGAAATGCCAGGGGTTTGGTCTAGGTCCCATTGCTTGCTACACAGAAAGCCAACCACCAAGACAACGAATGAGGCCAACAAAGAAGGCTTTATTCAGGTGTCATCAGCCGAGGAGACAGATCAGTCTTAAATTCATCTTTCCCTAATCAACTAAAATTGGGGGTTCCTACAGTGGGAAATGAATGTAGCTACATGCAGGAAAATAGGAATTAAGGACAGGTAAGGGAGCAGTCCTGCTGAATGAGGGGTCTGGCATCTCATTGTCTGCATGTGGTGATCTGGTGAGTTTCAGTTCCTTGACATTATCTGGGAGGCCCGAGGGTCAGTTTCCTGAGAAAGGAACTCAGATAAAACAAATGTCAGTTTCAAGCTTTAAGACTGGGAGCATTAATTTCCATGTTAATTAAAAAATACATAAACATAAATTCTATAGGGAAATTGGGCCAGTTTCAGGGGGACTGCCCTAAGGAATTTGGACTTTCTCTTATGGGTTGCATCACACATCTGAAGAGTTTTCAGTAGGGACATGATCAATTTGTGTTTTAAATACAGGATGCTAAAGATTTTGAGAGGAATGGATTGGATGAGTCCAAAAGTTAAGGAAAGAAAAGCAGTCACCCTGCTGTTCCCCTGACCCCCTCCCCTGCACCTGCCATACCCAGCACAGCACCTGACACACATGTAGAATAAATTAATATGTGCATATCCACTACAAGAGATGGACGCGCTAGGCATAACAGATGTCTGTATCTGAAATGTGGGTTGTTCTTTTATATGGCCTTCCACTGTGCAGTTCCCTCTACCTGAAATTTCAGCTCTTCTCTCTAGGTGCTGGAAAACTCCCATCCATTCATTAAGATGTTACTCAAATCCCACCTACACACCTTATCTTCTCTAATCCTTAGAGCAGCCATATGAGGCAAATGTTTTATCTCCACTTCACAGTTGAGGAAGTGGCTCAGAAAGATTAAGGACTTGCCCAGTGACACGTAGTGGTGTCTTGGGATTTACAGCTGGGTCTTGTCATCTTCATACTTGCTTTACCCGCCACTCTTCGAGGTTCCTGGAAGCATGAGTGATTAAGGAGGAATCATTGCCAGTTCAGTGTCATTGCTGCCAGCCCCCTCTGAGGCACACCTGGCTCCCTGGGAGTGTGTTTATGCTCTGCCAGGACTCTCCCCAGCCTGCATTCTGAAGCATCTCCTTCCTTGCTCTGCCACACCCCCGCCCCTTTAGATGGACGGAAACCCTCCTGTAAATGGGAATTCACACAATAATTCATCCAAACATATCACTGGCTTCCTATCTCTCTCTCCTTCCCAGCCTGGACAACCCATAGCCTCCATGATCAATCACTTTATGAACACGGTCAGCTTCACTGTGGCCTCTCCTGGGCTGGCTGCTAGGCCTAACAGCTGCAGCTGGACTCTACCCTGGGCATTTTAAAACACTGTCACCTCTGTTTCTTTGATATTCTCTGAGGCCTAAAGTCAGCATACATCACTTCTCCTGCTTGTTTGGGTTCTGTACGTAGGGGCTTGACAGCCAGAGTGGCTTTGCAGAAATTCACACCCCTGGCCCACCCAGCCTCTCACCCTGCCTGGAGGGCAGATCACCCCTCAGTGTGTTTCTGCTAGGAATGGCCACACTGCATGATTCCTGTTCCTCTGTCTATGAGTTCTGCAGGATGATTCTGGCTTTTTCTGGGTATGTGCAGAACACTGGGCCAGGCTAATAAGTTTAGAAGAAGATTTAAGACTCCAGATCAAGGCACAGGATCAGATTGTCTCAGTAATAGTGACTTGAAAGGACCCTCGATGGGCCTCAGCTAAGAGCTGGCGTGGAGGTGGTGAGCATGCGGGCAATGGGTTTGCAGGTACAGCACAGGCTGTGGCTGGATAAAAAGGTGTTCACAACATCATTGACAAATTTCTTTCTGAACCACGTGGAACACTTACAATGATCTGAACTGTGTTTCTCTCCATTTTCTTTTCCTTTTGTCTTTTTGCTCTCTCTTTTTTCTTCCTGGAATGCTGGTGTCACAATAATTGGAAGATGCCCTTGAAAAAGTGTTCTCGAGCCTGTGATTCCCTGGCAGCTTCATTTTTCATCTTTCCAATGAAGGTGGCGTTTGCCCAGACCCTGTTAGTTATGAGGCTGCCTGTAGAACCTTCAACTCCCATTGTGTTTGGTGAATAGTACTGGGGTTTTGGCATTTCAATGCTTTGAACTGCTGAAGAACCCTAAAGCCAGGCTCATATGCACCTCCCCTCCCTCTCTCCCACCTCCCCTTGCTTCCTTTCCGCCCCTCCCCTCCCTGTTTCTTCCACCCCAGGACCCATCTTTGCTCAAGGCAACCCCTCCCACCGCGTGGTGTTCCCTTCCTCTTTCCTGAAGCCCTTGTAAATGTACAGACCATTTAGACTTTAAGACAGTGGGGCCACTTTTCATCTCAGGCCAGGCTGCTGCCTGGTTTTACGGGGTCATAAAAGTCCTGACAGGAGTCATAAAAGCCTCCAATTGCACTGCAGAAACCCTTGGAGTATATTTTAAGGGCCCCTGAGTTTTCATTTTGCTGCTTTTATGGGGACTCGTAAAAGCTGCGTGAAGTGAGCCCACTGATTGGCTGCTCAGCACGGTGGTAGTTAAAATTACAGCTTTAGACAAATTGTTCCAGTCCCAATAAATCAGCATCCGGCATGTGGCCGGGGGAAGGCTTCTAGCTCTGCTGCATGCTGGGGCCCCCCTTGTCCTACCACACAGGCAAGGCTCTGCTTGGGGCCACCCTGGCCAGCCCTCCACCATTCCCTGAAGCCATTCTTTGCAAAGGGGATAGTACTTAACCAGCTCTTTTGATGCATTTTACCACATAGCTGGTTGACTTTTTTTTTAATTTCCAAAGACCTGATTTTTAAAACCAGATTGACTTATTTTTCAATTCAATTGTTAGAGAGACACAATCTCATACTCTGTAGGTCACCCTGGCCACAGGTACTACAGAGTACAGCCTGCTTTCTCTCCATTGGTCCCCCCATCCCATCTCCCTATACATAGCCTTCTTGTCTTCACATTCTTTCTACTGTTGCCTTGGTGTATCTTTCATACCCCTACAATGGGCCAGTGGGGATGCCATTCTCAGGACCCATCCTAATTTCTCGCTGGTTATGCCTGGCAGAGAACCATACCAGCGTGGGTATTATGAGAGACTGCTGTGTTTTGTGCTATTTCAACTTTTTAGGAGCTTGTGGCTCAAATATATCACCAGTCTAGCAGATTCCCAAGACACTGATTGGAGAAGCAGAGATTGTTTTCTCTTCCCTTCTTTCCAGATCCAGAATCACTCAGCCCCAGCTGAACTGCCATGCTGACAACCTGAGGATCAAGCATACTCTTCATTTGTGATGTGGAAGTTTAACCATTACCGTTGTGTGTACTCTTCCTTCGCAGGTGGAGAAAGCTTTCAGGAGAGGCTCTGAGAGTGCAGAAGCAAGGAGGGGTCCCTGCAATGTGCTACTCCTGTTTGTGTGTCCGCCTCTGTTCCCATGGCAACCACCTCTCCCCCTTGCTATTTCTAAAAAGCATGTGTGCTTGTGGGAGTACCATTCTGAAAAAAATGATGCTTACTCCTCCCTTTCTGGATCTTAGCCAAGTCAATACTTCAAGCAGCACGAGGTGTCTTATTACTTAAGCAATGCCCTACTGATGTCAACTGGTAGGAGAGCCAACTGAAGTAGGGAGAACAGTTTGGGGTAGAAAGGAAGAAAAACAGGTACTGTCAAGCTGTGGGTTAGGAGAAGGCATTAGCCTGAGAAATAAGACCAAGATACATGTGAGGAAAACTCCACCACCATTAGTTCACTTTCAGAGTCATGGCTGATAGATGCTCCCTTCCTTCCAGAGCAGGGAGGAAAAGGGATGCAGGCTTTGCTGCAAATTTCCTGCATAAGTTAGTAGAGAAAACAGGTTCTCTTCTGAAATATGCTTCTGTTTTGAAGAGCCTTGTTCTTTTCTTAAATAAATGAACCAATCACAAAGGTTACAGGCTATGTGAGAGAAAAACACATCTTATTTCTGTCTTGCTCTAGTTTTATATAATTATTATATCAACTATGGCTGATCAAAGCATTCATTAAAGAGAAACTATCTCTCCCATGCTTTTGTTACAGTTTGGAGAGATTTGACAGGCTTTATACATCTCTGGCTATATTTCCCTTCTTCTTTTTCACGGTTGATTTTGCTCTTCTTCCTCCCCTCCTCCCCTTCCTGTGTACTAGTGATTTCTAACGTGACTTTTTTTCTTTTCTTTTTCTTTTTTCCCCTTCCACCTAGCCTAATAAGATCTCTCTTAAGGCATCAAGGGAACCATGAACCAGAGCAACTCTGGGAGTTATATCGGTACATTCAGGTGAGCACAGGCTGACTTCCTGCCTCAGAGCAGCCCTCAGCCCACCCGGAAGCCAGACAAGGCCTCCACTGCACACACTCCCAGACAGTCCCTGCCTTCCCCATTGTCTTTCTCAAGGGCTCTGATTTCTAGGCTGAGCTTACTGCCCTGTTCCAATAGCCTCCTCCGAAAGATAGGCACATATCTGACACTCCTTTGTCAATCCTTGGGGGAGTTCTGTGGCCAGCAAAAGATTTCCATATCATCAACTCCTTGTCTCTTTGCAAATGCTCGTCTTTCAATGTGGTTTTTGCTACTCCTTCTTTCATTATCCTCATGCTGTTCTTCCTGAGGAAGTTGTTTCAGTTTATTTACCATAAGCGTGTTCCCAAGGGGATTTCAGCCATGCAAATGAATTACGGAGGATATGACTTCAATGTGCAAAGCATTTGGGGTGAATGTGTACGAGTACATTTTTCATATTATGTGTCACTCTATCCCATTGTGTGGCATGATTTTATCTCATTCTGCTCTGGACTAATGACAGACTCCTTCAGACATTTATAAAAGTCCGCTTTGATCTTTCCTCTATATTTCATCTTGCATTTATTTATTCACTCCCTCAACACACAAAGCATAGACTATGTGCTGAGTACTTCGCTGGTGCCAGGGGACATGGAGATAAATAAGAAATAGTCTCTGTCATCTTGGAATTCATAAACAAATAGAACAGGAAAAAATGTAATCAATTACTTACTAAACATTGTGGAATATGCAATGATATATCAGGAGGAAGTAAGGGTAAGAAATGACTTTTTAGTGGCGTTTATCTTACCTGGATTTTTCTCAGGAGGAAAGAATAAGGAAAGGGCCTTCCAGATAGATAAAACAAAGTAGGAAATTCCCAGAAACGTAGAACAGCAAGGTATGTGTGTAGCATTCATAGTCATCTGCCAAAGAAGAATAGGTGGGAAAGGTCTTGAGCAGAAAAGAGGCTGAAGAGGAATCCAGGAAGCATATTGTGAGGAGCGTTTTTATTGCAGGATGCAAAACATGGGTTTGAGGTTGCTAAAGAAAAAAAGTGGCATTGTATGATTCCATATGAAAGTAGGGCATTGTGGTCCCTTTAAGTTTAGCAAATACTGAATGCCTGCTGTGTACAAGAGTATATTGGGTGTAGAAGAAATACAAAGATGATGCAAAGATGTATCTTAGTACCACTTTTTAAGGATCAGAAATTTTCTTGTATAGATAGGGCATAAACATATATAAAGGCTGATTTATAGTAAGCTGTTGTGTGAGGCCATTCTGGCATTACTATAAAGATATACCTGAGACTGGATAATGTATAAAGAAAAGAGGTTTAATTGGCTCCTGTTTCTTCAGGCTGTACAGGAAGCAAAGCATGGCACCAGCATCTGCTTGGTTTCTGGGGAGGCCTCAGGAAGCTTTCAACCATGGCAGAAGGTAAAGGGAGAGCAAGTATCTCCATGTGGTGAGTGAGGAAGCAGGAGAGAGAGAGTGGGGAGGAGGTACCATACTCCAGCAACAGATCTCATGAGAACAGCCCGAAGCTCTGAGGGATCTCCCCCCACGACCCAAACTTCTCCCACCAGGCCCTGGGCCAAACACTGGGGATTGTAATTCAGCATAAGATTTGGCAGGGACATATATTCAAACTATATCATGCATGTACACACGAGCAGGCACACACACACACATACACACACACAATCAGTCAACAGTGTAAAATGAGATGACAAAACCATACATGAGCAATTGCCAAATGATATTAAGGACAAACAATGATGGATGTAGAGGAGAGTGTAATTACATAGGCATGGATGGCCAAGGAAAGCTGCAGAGAGGAGGTGAATGAGTGGATAAGGAGAATGGGTAAGATATGGGGAGGTGAAGCCTCATGTGTAGAAAGACTTCAATAAAAGAGCAATGGCAGGGACAGTGAAAGAGTAGTCAGAATCAGTTGATGAATTAGGCTCACAGGGGTGGAGAGTTGATGGTGTCCATGGTAACTGGGGCTGGAGGTTATGCTGCCTGAAGAGGGTGGAGGCTCTTCAATGTCCGATTAAAGGTACTGGACTTTTCTCCATTGGCAATAGAGAGTCACTGAAGGTTTTGAATAGGGAAGTTACTTGATATTGGCTGGACTTGTCTTGTGAGCTATTTGTGGCAGCTTTACTGTACAAAAGCCATAAAATTTAATAATTAGTTACTTGGAACATTAATATGCTGGTGTATCATATATTTTAATAGGAATTCAGGAATGGGAGTTTTCTGATAAGCGACTGAATTGGGAAGATAACAGAAGGGGAAATTTTGGTAGAAGAGGATAAGAATGAGAATTTTGAGTGTCAGTGATCAACAATTAACCCTACATCTCAATTCATCATAAGCAAAAACAATTAATACTCTGCAAATAGTATGTAGAAGAATGAAATGATGTGTTGGTGTCTGTCCCCCAAATTGGAGGCTTCTGGCCATTGCTTGAATAACTTTCTGCCTCTTGTATTCTCAAACTTAGGTTTTGCTTTTTTTCCTTTTTCTCTTAGTATCCATGCTTCTCCTGAATCATTCCTCTCCCCAGGAATGTCAGTCTACTAAATTTTGGGGCAATACAATGCCTGGGTTTGAATTCAATTTCTGCCACTTCCTTGCTCTGTCTGTTTATCAATAAACTCATTGGGAAAAGTGGAGAAAATCATAGTAACGATTTCTTAAAGTTGAAGATTGAGTTTTATAAATATAAAGTCCTAGACCAAAGCCTGCACCTAGCAAGCTCTTAGCCAATGTTAGCAGCCATTATTACTGTTTACTGTTAATAACAGAAATTACTATTAAAAAAGAGGAAACAGGAAAAACTTTTGCATTCAAGAAGCTTTTATTGTCTACCTGTCAAAGTTCCTGAGCAGCAGCTGGTTTCTGGTTTAGAAAATAGGGTTAGGAAAGTAACTAGTGAGAGCACTAAACAATAAAATGCCCTGCCACAGTTGTATATGTAATTGACTTTTATAGTCAATTCTGTTTCTATTTCCTGCTTCACCCTAATGCTAACCCTGGTCTGAGCCAGAGTTATTTCTCTCTGCCAGTGGTGCACATCAGAAACACCTGGAGGCTTGTTGAATCCAGATTCCTCCACCCACACCCTTAGAGTTTTTTTTTTTTTTTTTTTTTGACAGGTTATTTGTTGCCCAGGTTGGAGTGCAGTGACGCAATCACAGCTTAATGCAGCCTTGACCTCCTGGGCTCAAATGATCCTCCCACCTCAGCCTCCCTAGTAGCTGGGACCACAAGTGTGCACCACCATGTCTGGCTAATTTTTAAATTTTATGTAGAGACAGACTCTCCTTATGTTGCCCAGGCTGCTCTTGAGTTCCTGGGCTCAAGCGATCCTTCTGGCTCAGGCCTCCAAAGTGCTGGGATTACAAGCATTAGCCACTGCACCTGGCCCATGATTTGCATTTTTAATAAGTTCCTGGGTAAAACTGATCCTTGTGGTCTGGGGACCACACTTTGAGAATGTGCTTTCAGCTCAGCTCTGTTGTTCACTCAAGAAGAAAAGGCTTTTCCTGATAGGTCTGTCTCTAGCTCAGTCACATGTCCCACTTGGAGCCCACTCTTTCCCATGGTACAAAGCCCTCCTTCATTACCTCCTTGGAATCTACACAGAGAAATCCCCGAGCTTTACTGTTTCTGGATCTACCACTTAAAGAACCAGCTTCATTGAGATGTTGTTTAAAATTGATTTCTCACCTAGCCACACAGATTCTCTAAAAGGTCAAGATTCTCATGTAAACTTCTTTTTGGACATTCTTTAGCCGCTGGATGGCCCAGAGCCCCTTCCTCGTAGTTCAGGTTTCATTGTCTCTTTAATCAAACATTAGCATAATGTATTAGCATATCTATAGCACAATTATATTTTGATTGCTCTGGTCCCAGTCAGACTAAAGGCTGCCTTCAACCTAGATATAAATAATTTAGAATGTTTATACCAAAGGGAATTATAGGGGAGGGAAGGGAAGAAAGGAAAGAGAATATTTGTGTGTGTCGGGGGGATGAGGGGGCATTGGGAGAGTAAAAATGGTGGCAAAAGGTAACTTAGATTGCCACTATTTACCACAACTCTTTTCTAGGCTATTCCCAATAAGAAAATGTGAATTATGTATATTCAAAATACAGATACCATTTTGAATTGCTTTAAATCCTCTCCTGCCTTTAATCTCATTACATCTGTCAAAATATGTCTCATTTACTAAGTAAAAAGTAGAAGCTGGTTTCCAGCACCTCTTTCTTATGGCCTGATCCCTGTGCAAATGCATTTTCCTGTGGTTCATCTTTGAAAGATCTCTCTTCTCTTGTCTGGTTAACTTCCTCAATGACCATTGATATCTTTGTGCTACTTTATTGTCCACTTGGAAACCTGATTTCCCTTTATTAGTGTCCTCTGTAATAGGTTAGCAGAAATCTTATATGGTTCCAAAGAAGTTTCTCTCTCTTTCTCTCTCTCTCTCTCTCTCTTTCTCTCTCTCACACACACACACACACACACACACACACACACACATAGACACATACACAGGTGCATTGTGTCAGCTGGAACATCGGCATATGTGTGGTAGGATCACAGTCATTCAGAGCTTCTGAAGTTCATGGTACCTAGGGGATTGATTCAGCTTTCAAGTAGCTGTGGATGGTAAGATTAAAAGGACTGCTCTCCTTGGGGACTTTTAAGTAATGACATTATTGGTAGTCCTTTGAGCAGCATGGAGAGATGTTTGAAATATGAAATGCTGACAGTTTTAATAGTTGCATTTAGAATGGATGATATTTGCAAAAATCGCTACTTCTTTACCTTACCACGCAGAATGACAACGGGATGCTAGGACTAAGCTGACTTTAGTATTCTTCTGCAACTCATGTGAAAATGTTATAGTTGATGGCTCAGGATCAGTGCAGGGATGGTAAAGGGGCAGAGGATGGCACTATGCAATTATAGTATTGACACAGCTGGTCATTAGATTAAGTCTAGTAAGGGAGTTTTAAAAAAATCACTCTCCAGGTCCCATGCATGGAGATTCTCATTTTGCTCCTCTGGGGATGGAATTCCATCGGCTGAGTGTGATAGCTGGCCAGAATTGAGTAGTTTGGGTTTAGATGGTGTCAGAAAGACTGGAGAATAAATCTTGTCTTGGGTGATGAATATCTACGAAACCTTAGGTAAGACACATTTTCTGAGTCTCAGTTGCCTTATTCTGTGGACACTGTCTTTACTGGATGGTAGACAACTTGAAGGCAGGAGCTCTGTTTTCTCTTTGTCATCAGCTGCTTGCATTGTGGCAGACAGATAGATAGTGGGACCCTGGTTAAATGGTTTGGAATAAATGATTGAGTGAGTGGAAGATGAATGAATGAATGTTGGAAGGAAGGGATATATGAATATCGCATCAATTTGTTGTGTGTATTAAATGAGGTAATTTTATGTATTACTTCTGACAGATAGTGGGGATTCTAAGAAGTTACCATCTCCCTTTTCCATTTTCATATCGTACCATCCAACTTGCTCATTGTGTGGTGTTGTTTTCATATTTCTACCTCTTCCTTTTCTCTTTTTGAAAGGGGAAAGAGGTGCTCAGTCCTTATTCCTCCTATTTTCTGTTTCACCTGCATCTACCCACAGCAGTTTCCTTAGCATACATTATTAGCTCGCCTAGACTTAACGAACTACCTTTCTAACTCAAATCCTTCCTGTATCCCTAAAGAAAATGCGTCTTTTTTGTTAGAAAATTTTAAAACAACAATAACCTAGGTTTTGAAGAAATAAAAAGTAAAGATTTTAACCACATTTGCGTGTTTCAATTATTAGTGTTTTCCCTGTGGCCCATTCATGTGGATAAGAGACATCTCTGCATTATTATCTTGTCAGAAATACAGCCCCTTTCCCTTCCCCTCATCTGATTAGGCATTCTTCTCTTTTGGAAGCCTTATCCCATTTGGCTAATGCATCTTGACAACTCCTTTAATAAGAGTGCTTGGTGTTCGCATTCAAGGATGCGTAGGAGTTGACAGAAATCTACCTTGTAATCTTTCCATGGCTTGAAAATAAAACCCAGGGAGACCTAGCACCTGCATCTCTCAACTCAAAAATGGCGAGAAAGCTTGAGGGGAGAGGGATGGCCATTGATTTAACAGAAACAGTTTTATTTGTTTGTGGTTTTTTTTCCCCTCTCTTCCTTGTGAAAAAGCTAGCAGAGGGAGGGAAAATTGGGGAAGCAGAAAATGTTTCAATCTACCTAAAAAAGAGGAGAATAATAACCCAACAACTAGAAGAGCCAAGAGAATATGAGAAGGCAGGCTTCTTTTGAAATAGATTAAAGGCTTTATTGCAAGAACATCGTAGGACAAAGGTGTCTCTGCAGGACTGGGAACTTCAGCAAAGCACATAAAACCTCATTCTTAGACTTAAAGACAGCCCTGGAAGAGGCACTCCACAAAGCAGTGTGTGCCTAGGCACCTATTCTAAATTCGGGAGAGCTCTGCAGTCATTTCCTTTGGAGGTGAGGCTTATGAGGCTGGTGTAATCAGGAATATAACTAGGAATCTTCTCCAAAGAATGAGTGTAGACCAGGTCAAACAGAACTATTGTGATGCATTTGTCCTCCACAGTCCCAGGATCTCAAGCCCCTTGTCCTCTGTGGTTATCGGATAGCCTGGGGCACCACTGTGGGACTGTGGTGATCATGGGTGCCACTTCCTGAGCACTTCCTGTGGTAGGATTGTACTTCCTCCTTGGAGGAGAAGAACATTGACTAGTGTTGGCCAATGAGAGGCAGCTACAAATGACATGTGTCACCCTGTGGGTGGGCTAAACATTTTACTTCCAGTGCAAGACCCTCCTGGGCACTCTCTTTCCTCTATCAGGACAACCAGTGACTTTCAAGACTGTGACTGCCCTGCTGGGGGTTCCTGAGTGAATGGATGAAAAAAAGCTCCTCCCTGTCACACCTGTGACGGATGTCTATTGTGAATGAGAAATACACTTTTGCTGCTTTAAGTCACTGAGACTTTCATGTTGTTGGCTATTTCAGCATAACCTACTTATCCTGACTGTTACAGAGTCTGATCCTAATGCAAAACCTAGCCAGGAATTGAAGCCTTTTATTCAGTGGCCCTTTATTTTTGAAGGTGAACATTCTACAGGGTAGTTTGGGTAAGTGGCAATAAGGGAATGGTGCTCATTCATCCCAGGATCACTTAGGAGCACAAATAAGACCGCCAACTGATGCCAGGCTTCACAGCAGGACACTAGGTCACCAGGAGAGTCAGGAGGGCATATCTCTTGCTGAGCGTTACGAAGCACAGCAACGTGTGATTTGGGGCCTGTCAACAGCTATGGACTCAGTAAACAGCCCTGAAATGTGAGGTCTCCAGGCAGATCTTTCCGATGCTCTCTTTCCTTGCAGCCTGCTTTGCTTTATTTATGCAAAGAGTATATCCCTGGGGGAAAAATCAAGTCATATCATAAGTGCATCATAGAAGCTTACTATTTAAAGAAATCTATGGTGAATCCTTTTGTGAAGGAATAATCATCCACCTGATTTGCATTTGCTTTGTAAATTTTGTTTGTGTATCAGGTTTTATGAATTTGGGGCACATCATAATTCAGAGCATCAAACATAGAGTCCAACAGAGCTGAATTTTCATCTTAGGTCAGCTAAAACACAAAGCTTGCCTTTGTCATGGGGGACAGAGTGAGGGGCCAACTGAGGATGAATTTTTTGCCTAGAAATCTCTGCAACTTGAGAATGGAGGTAAAAGGTAGATGGTGAGAATAACCCTGGATGAAGTTAGAGTTGATATAAGGGAGGTCAAAGAAGGGAAGGGCTACGAGGAGTAGGAAGGAAAATGTTAGGTGGGCGTCGCTTCGATTTTAGAATAGGCCTTATACTGTAACAAGGAATTTGGGGAAATACACCTAGTCTTCTGTTCAGGCCCCAAATGAAGCAAGGCAAGAGAGGGCACATCTTTATGTACCGAGTGTGACTAAACAGGGAACTGGGGTTAGCTCTTGACTCCACTGTGTGGGGATCATGACGTGGTGGACTGTTGTCTGAGACAGGTGGGAGATCAAACGCTCACTTTACCCCTCGCCACTCATGGGATGCATCTCTTTGGACAAGGTTTGCATTTGTAAAATTCTATTGTCCTGACTTTAATCTTTCTGAGTCTTGGTTTTCCATCCATATGCTTAAGGTCTTTGTCCCTCCTGGCAGGACTTGTGTGAGGATCAAGAGACCATGAATGTCAAGTACCTAATATAGCTGACCTCAGATAGGACTCAGGAAATTAAAACTATCAATATTGCTGACTATATATTTATTTTTTTCTAAGATTCTAAATGTTAAAGTGTTAGTATAGTGTGGAGTCTATGACAGGTTTTTATAGGTATTTGTGGAAAGAATGAACCATCTAGTAGCCTAAGAAGTGTGGGGAATGAACACCAGATGTGAGTGCTGAAGGGTTTGGAGCCTCTATCTGTGAATCTTATACCTTTCCTCCCTGGCATTACAAATGCTCCCCATTTCCCCCTGAAAGCATGTCTGTTTCACAGAATCCACACTGCTCACAAAGATTAAAATCATTTTCAATGACTCCATGGTTTGTTTTTTTTGTCCTTTCTGTCTTACCACATCAGGTTATCTGACCATTTGATTTCAACAACTCAAAGAGCTCTTCATTTTTTCCCTTTCCTTTTTTCCTTTCCTTTTCTTTCTTTCCTTGTTTTCTTTTTTTTTTTCCTGTTGTCAGAGCCCTAGGAGTTTCTTTTCCCTTTTTAATTAAGAGCGAATGAAGGTAACAAAATG
This sequence comes from Symphalangus syndactylus, assembly GCF_028878055.3. NCBI lineage: Eukaryota > Metazoa > Chordata > Mammalia > Primates > Hylobatidae > Symphalangus > Symphalangus syndactylus. The sequence continues at coordinate 149,048,502 of NC_072425.2, forward strand.
TTTTATAACTGGAGAGAATTCACCAGCAGGACACCAAGGCAGAAATCCACATCCTGAAAGAAAGGCAGGCAGAGACACCAGATCAGCGCTGTGGGGAATGTGTCCTGCACACGCTCTGCTTCCTGCTGACTGATGGCCCAGCCCTCCCTCTGCCATCAGCCTGGAAGCTTTACCTCTGGCAGAAGTCTCCCTGTCTTTTGTTAGGAAAAGCTACAATTGGAAACCTGCTTTTCTAAAGCATTTTTAAACACACAGTGTGCTCCCCTGAAATACGCCTGTGCCTGCAAGAGTCCTGTAAGTTAATTCCTGCCACCCAGGGAAGTGTCCTAATTTTCCCTGACTTTTACTGACCTACTCCTCATTGTGTACCTGGCTATCTTTAAGCTGGGGGACAGTTTGAGACTGGAACAGCAAATTTCATGGAAGAGGCTGGCAGATGGGTATGTATGTGCCGATGTAAAGCCAGACTGAGGCTAAGAGAGTGTGAGCAGAAGAAAGGGAATCAAATCCTACTGCAGACAGTGGTGTGGAAAGGGATGTCGTTTCTGGCACTGACACTGTACCTGGTCCAGTGCCCTGGCTGTGCCATCCCGGCAGCTCTGGGGCTTTCTGACAGTCCTGAGAATGGAGCACAAGCCCCCGGGGACGTCTTTGGAGCCCTAATTCCGGTGCACTGCTTTCGTGCGCTCTGTTTTGCACGTCACACTTGGAAGATGGCATTATAAGACTGCTTCCAAGGAAAGCGTGCTTTTATTAAACTCCTAGACCAAATTGCCTCCCTGTTGACCTCTTTGTCATGAGACGTGATGGGTTATTACATTTGTGATTAAAAAAATCCATCATCGGTGTGTTTTGCCTTTTCAATTTTGTAGGAAGGTGATCATGATACTGGTTCTTAGAGGAACAGAAGGATAGAGAAGAGAGACTATATTTTGTGGTTTAAGGAACTTGCCTCTCCGAGAAGGTTGCCCCTTTTTTCTGAGTTCACTGCTGAATGTGTGGCTCACATGGCCGTGGAAGGTCACTGAGCTGACCAAATACACGTTATATCATTCTGCACAGCATGAGTGAAGAAAATGGACAGACAATTTCTTAAGTGACTAGATTGTAGAGATCAATATAGATAATTTTGGAATTTTTAGAAAATCCAAACACTCATCCTCACCACGGCTGTTCATGTAATACCTCAGCAGCTTCTTGCTTCATATCAGCTTTGATCTTATTCTCTATTTGGACCTAAATGTTTCAGAAATGATTTCTCCCTCCTATAAAACATACTGAACACAGAACTGATTTCTTGAAACTCAACTTATGTGTGACAAAGCTATAGTCCCAGCTTTTAGCTCACCTTGGTAACTCAGATGATGGAGAAGACAAGGATAAATATTCCTTTTCTCTGAGGCTAGACTGATGAAGTTATAGGATGACAGATACAGTCTAAAGGTCAGTCGCTGGCTGCTCTTCCCAGAAGCCCTCTGCCTCACACCTTCCCAGCCTCTAGTCTCCAGTCTGCTCCGACCTCTGCTATACTTCTTTGTGCTAGAAGAGTGATTTGGTCATGTCTCTCCTCTCCTTGAGCAAACCTTAATGAATTTTCCCTCCAGTGGCCAGTCCTGTCTTATCTTGGCATTTGAAGCTCTTTATTAAGTGACCATTTCTACTGTCTTTTCTTTTTTTCCCCAGTATCTTCTGCTAGGCTCTCATATGAACTGTTTATGGCAACTGAATGCTATCACAGAAGGACCTCTTGTACTTTCTCCAGCCTGGGGACTTGGTCAAGTGTCTTTCTGTCTCCCTGTAAAGTGTTTCCACCCTGCATTTTTGCCTATCACAATTGTACAGTTTCCGCAAGGCACAGCTGAGTGCTATTTCTCTTAAAAATTCCCTGATGGAAGTACCATTTATTGGTGCCAAGTGACTGAGGTTATATTCGCAGCTCTTGGACAGGGCTCTTAGACTCCCCTTAGTCTCAGTTACTTGTCTATGTATAACCACTAAGCACCCTTCATCTTAATCCCATAAATGAAAGTTACCTGATATTTACATGTCCATCTCGTATGGGCATTATCACAATGTATGCTCTGTGGCATTGAGTTGTTTTCATACATGTTTAATTATAAGCACCAGCAAGCATGGAACCATTTCTTATATGATTAATAACCTTCATAACAATTAGGTCTATGATTTGTAAAATTTGTTCCATTAAATATGTGATTGAAGAACTGAATAAAGTCACCTCTAGTGAAAATTCTACTTGATAGTGATACTATGATTTGAAAAATAATAAACTGAGAGGAGAACTCCTTGACAACAGTTTACTGCACTGTTTCTAACATTTAACTTGAAGTATAAATAAATGGATTTTAGCAAATCAACCTCTCTTTGAAGTTAACTGAATGCTAACTGTGTTCTGGAATGAAAGGGTTCATGCATCTCTGTTAAGAAATGCAAAACAGATAACGGCAGCGGAGTCAATAAAGTCAGTGCCTCATCTTGAACTGGGTGAGCGGTCCCTAAACATTTATTATGTAGTTTCTTCAGCAGACTGTTTATGTCTAATGTGTTCTTTTTTTCTTAAAAGAAAAGGATATTTGCATTTTTGATTTACAGTCGTATTACTTACTGTGTACCTGACCTTTACAAGCATTATCCAAATTAATTCTTATAACAATTCTATGACTTGGAGTTATAATGCACATTTTAAAGTTGAGAAAACTAAGGGTGTAAGTAAGTTGGCCTAGGTCACACAGCTAAGTGAGCTGTAGGGCAATTATTCCAACCCAAGCCCATCTGATTCCAAAATTTAGGTTCTCTCTAGTACCTCAGTGGTTTCTACGTGTGCTCTACGTGTTTCTGCTTCTTGGAATCTGTGCATGCTCATTCCTAAGCCTGTAATACCTTTTCCCTGTTCCGTATCTCAAAAAGTGTCCTTCTTTATTCTCAATCCCTGTTCTCTCTCAGTTTGGAAGTAATTGTTCTTTTATTGCAAATTCTCACAGCACTTAGATTTTTATCTCAAACTCTTTAATGTAATTAATTGTTTTCATCCATATAGTATAGTCATGTGTACCTTTATGTACCACATCTTCCTTCTCACATAAGAAGCTCCTTGAAGGCAGAAGCGATGCTCTTTGATTCATTCTGTATTCTTCAAGATGGACTAGAACAGTGTAGTCACCTTGTAAAACTATGTGGTGGATAGGGTTGGGGAAGAAAGGAGAAAGAGGGAAAAGGAAGAGAGGAAGAAATCAAACAACCAAACAACGATAGAAGACAGTATATAATTAAGTGTTAAATTGTGTGGTTCAGACTAATTATAAATTCCTTTAAAAGAAATGCAATTTTATTACTTTCAAGAACATAAAGTTAAGTTAATTGATGGCTAACAAAATGTTATCAAGTAGCTGTCTTGTCATTCCCACTGTAATTAATCAGTGCTTTTGGCATAAATGAAAAAGTGGATTTAAGCTTAGCCCATCTCCAGATTATTGAGAATTTTAAATTAGCACAGTCTGAAATAATGAAGTTATCGCCACCCCTTGGGTAAATAGATGTCTAAAGATGAAAGCATATGGTGATAAAGAAGACATATAAGAAATTTCTAAACATGTTTTTTTCTCTTTAGTGGTACTAATAAGGGAGTCCTTAATTGTTAAAGCACATACAGGACCTTATTTGCCAAAAATTATAGCACATTTGCTTAGAATTTTGAGTTATGTCTTAATTCCTCTTCTCTTGATTAATTTAAAGACTCATTAATTTATTTTTTTAAAAAAGAAGTTCTAAACAGATTATTTAGAACAAGCTAAATCCATACACAGTAGTGAAGCTGCTGCCATCACAGAGTGGGTGGGAAGAAGGGGCTAGAAGAAGGATCTAGAAGTGGTAGGAGAGGATGCGGGGGCCATTCAGAATATGCATCAGGAAGAGGAAGCACTGCTGAGTAGCCTCAGGTTTCTTTCTTAGGTGACTTTTTGGAGAAGATTAGGGAATGTAGAGGGATAGAGAGATTTATGAGGAAGAATACTGAGTTAATTTTGGACTTACTGTGTTTGGGATGCTTATGAGATATCTAATTGGAATTGTTCATGGAGCAGTTCACATACAGATCTAATGCTCAGAAGTGAGGGTTACTTGAAGATAACCAATTTTTGAATCACTGACGTATAGTAAAGGAAGATTTTCACAAGGGGCAGCCGTGTGAAGTCAACAGAGAATAGAACAAGGAAGGGTACCAGGAAGATTGAAGGTAAGGTTCAGAAGAAGTTTAAGAAATTGTTTTGAGAAGTGATATCCAAAGAAGTCAGAGAACGACTTGAAGAGACTGGTGTCAAGAAACCTAAAAGAAAAGATTTTTAAGAGGGGATCTATTAAATAAGAACTGAAAAGAAGCTGTTAAATGTTGCCCTTAGAGGGTCACTGATGCTGGCAGCTTATCGTCCTAGTGGAAAGGAAACCTGACTGGAGCTGATTGTGAAGTAAGAAGTGAGAAAGTAGCGATGTCTGTCATAGACCATTCTTTAAAGAAACATAGCAGTTAAAAGAGGTAGCTAGTGGAGGACTTGGGAGAAACAAGGAGATTTGGGAGTAAACAGGATCTAGAAAAGTGATGGTAACATTAGTCTTGAACAGGGACAGCACCAACTCCCCTGCTGAGAGAAGAGTGGCATAGTCCTGAATGTTTATGACTTCAAGATAGATCTGATGAAGGGTTCAGCTCACAATTTCATTTGTGTTAGCTTTGCTTAGGCATATTTTATGGACCATAAAATTTATCCACTTTAAGTGTACAATTCAATAATTTTTGTGTTTTTTGTTGATACATAATATTTGTGTTTATGGGGTACATATGATATTTTGTTACGTGCATAGAATGTGTAGTGATCAAGTTGGGGGGTTTAGGATAGCCATCACTTGGGTATTTGCCATTTCTGTGTGTTGAGAACATTTCAAGTGGTATCTTCTAGCCATTTTGAAATGTACAGTACATTGTTGTTAACTATATTTACAACTCTGCTATTCAATATTAGAACTTATTCCTATATCCTATGTCCTTATTTTTTATTCCTATATCCGTTAGCCAACCTTTCTTCATACCCTTCCTCTCCACCCCTTCACAGCCCTCACATCCTTCGGTAATAATCATTCTACTCTCTACCTCTGTGAGATTTTTGGCTCCCACATATGTGTGAGAACTTGTGATATTTGTCTTTCTGTGCCTGACTTATTTCACTGAACATAAAGACATCCACATCAAATGAAAGACATGATTTCATTTGTTTTTATAGCTGAATAATATTCTATATATTCTATTTTGTGTAGATGCCACATTTTCTTTATCTATTCATCAGTTGATGGACAGTTAGGTTGGTTCCACATCTTTGCTATTGTGAACAGTGCTGCAGTAAATGCGGGTGCAAAGCTATCCCTTTGATAAACTGGCTTTTTTTCCTTTGAATAAATACCCAGTAGTGGGATTGCTGGATCATATGATAGTTCTATTTTTATTTTTTGATAAATCTTTATATTGTTTCCATAGTGGTTGTACTAATTTACATTCCCACCAGCAGTATGTAAGAGTTCCCTTTTCTCTGCTTTCTGCATTATTTTTTGTCTTTTTGATAATAACCATTCTAACCTGGGTAAGATGATATCTTGTTGTGGTTTTGCTTTGCATTTCTCAGATGATTAGTGATGTTGACCATTTTTTTCATATACCTGTTAATTATTTGGATGTGTTCTTTTGAGAAATGTCTATTCAGATCATTTACCCACTTTTTAAGAGAATTACTTGTTTTTTTTTTTTTTGCTGTTGAGTTATTTAAGTTCCTTGTGTATTCTAGATTATTTCCTTATTGGATAAATAGTTTGCAAATACTTTCTCCCATTCCACAGGTTGTCTCTTCACTCTGTTGATTGTTTCTTTGGTAGTGCATAAGCTTTTTGGCTTAATACGGTCCCATTTGTCTATTTTTGTTTTTGTTGTCTGTGCTTTTGAGATCTTAGCCATATAATCATTGTCTAGACCACTGTCCTGGAGTGTTTCCCCCATGTTTTCTTCTAGTAGTTTTATAGTTTTAGTTCCTACATTTAAGTCTTTAATCCATTTTGAGATGGTTTTTTGATATGATGAGCGAAGGGGTCTAGTTTCGTTCTTCTGCATAGGAATATCCAGTTTTCTTCAGCACCATTTATTGAACGGTGTGGTCTTTCTCCAATGTATGTTCGTGGCACCTTTGTCAAAAATCAGTTGGCCATAAATGGGTGGATTTATTTCTGGGTTCTGTATAATGCTCCATTGAATTATGTGTCTGATTTTATGCCAATACCATGCTGTTTTGGTTACTATAGCCTTTTAATATATTTTGAGTGCAGTAGTGTAATGCCTCTGCTTTGTTCTTTTTGCTCAGGATTGCCTTGGCTATTCAATATCTTTTTTAAAATTCCATACAAATTTTAGGATTTTTTTTCTCTATTTCTGTGAAAAATGTCATTGGTGTTTTCGCAGGGATTGCATTGAATCTGTAGATTGCTTTGGGTAGTATGGTTGTTTTAACAGTTTTAATTAATCCAATTCGTACACATGGGATACCTTTCCATTTGTTTCTGACATCTTTAACTTTTTTTGGTCAGTGTTTTGTAGTTTTCCTTGTAGGCGTTTTTTACCTCTGAAGTAAAATTTATTCTTAGATATTTTATTTTATGCAGCTATCATAAGTGGGATTGTTTTCTTGATTTCATTTTCAGCTAGTGTATTCCTGGTGTATAGAAATGCTACTGATTTTTGTATGTCGATTTTGTATTATGCAACTTTACTGAATTTTTAAATCAGATCTAATAGGTTTTTTGGTGGCGTCTTTAGGTTTTTCTAAATACAAGATCATATCGTTTGCAAAGAGGGACCATTTGACTTCCTCCTTTCCAATTTAGATGCCTTTTATTTCTTTCTCTTGCTTGATTGCTCTGGCTAGGACTTCCAGCACTATGTTGAATAGGAGTAGTGAAAGTGGGTATCCTAGTCTTGTTCCAGTTCTGAGAGGAAAGGCTGCCAGCTTTTCTCATTCAGTGTGATGTTAGATGTGGGTTTGTCATATATGGTCTTTGTTATGTTTCTTCTCTGTGTGTTGTTGAGAGATTTTTTTTTCATGCAAGGGTGTTGAATTTTATCAAATGCTTTTTCTGCATTTATTGAAATGATCATATGGTTTTTGTTCTTCGTTTTGTTGATGTGATGTATTGCATTTGTTGACACCGTATGTTGAACCATCAGTGATTTTTTAAAGTGAGTGTATAGAGTTATGTAAGCATCACCACAACCCAGCTTGGGAACATTTCCATCACTCCACAAAGTTCCCTTGTGGCTACCCACAGTTAACCTCCATTTCTAACCCCAGCCTTAGGCAACCACTGACATAATTTCTGTATCTATAATCCTTTTCTTGACATTTATATAAATGGAATCATGCAATATGTAGTTTTTGCATCTGGATTCTTTCATGTTTTTGATGTTCCTTCTTATTGTGTAATAATATTCTATTATAAAAGTATAACACATTTTGTTTATTAATTCACTAGTTGCTAGACATTTAAATAGTTTCCAGATTTGAGTTCTTATGAATAATGCTGCTGTGAACATTCACCTACATGTCTTTATGTGAACGTATGTTTTCATTTACATTGTGGAGGTCCCTAGGAGTGGAATTGCTGGGTCCACATGTTAAGTTTATTTTAACTTTGATAGAAACTGCCAACTGTTTTTCCAAAGTGGTTGTAACATTTTACATTTCCATCAACAATTTTTGAGTTTTCTGTTTTCTCTAAATCCTTACCAACACTTGTTATTGTCTTTATTTTTTATTATAACCATTCTAGTGGATGTACAATGTTATCTTTTAGTGGTTTTAATTTGCATTCTGTTAATGACGAATGACTTTGAGAATCTTTTCACATGCTTATTACTACTCATGTATCTTCTTGTGTGAGGTGTCTATTCAAATATTTTCAATATTTCTTAATTGAGTTGTTTATCTTCTTATGTTGTAAGAATTTTTATATATTCTGGACACAAATTGTTTATTAGCTGTATGATTTGCAAATATATTTTCCCAGTCTCTGGCTTTTCTTTTCATTTTTTAAATGGTGTTTTTTTGAATCACAAAATTTTAATTTTGATGAAGTCCAGTTTATCACTTTTTTCTTTTACAGATATTTTTTACTTTGATATCTAAGAATTTTACAATCCAAAGTTATGAAGATTTTTCTTCTATATTTTCTCCTAGAAATATCACAATGTTAGTTCATACATGTAGATCTGCTATGTGTTTTGGGTTTTGTGTTTGACATGAGGAAAGGGTCTATGCTCATTTTATTCACATGGATGTTCAGTGTTTCTAGATTCACGTGTTAAAAACGGTCTTTTTCCTCACTGAGTTGTCTTAACACTTTTGACAAAATTCAGTTGACCATAAATGGGATTCATGACTCTTGATTTGCTCCTGTGAATGGGATTTAATTTTGGAATCTCAATTTTATGTTATTGATCTAAATTTCTAACTTTGCATCAATACCACACATTCTTGATTACTGTAATTTTATAGTAAGTTTGAAATTGGATAGTGTAAGTCCTACAACTTTCGTTTTCTTTGTTTTAGTTTTTCCTATATCTTTTGCATATCTGTATATAGTTTAGAAACAGACTGTCAATTTGTATCAGCCTGCTGAGATTTTAATAGGGATTGCATTTAGTTTACAGATCAATTTGGAGAGAATTGCCATTATGATATATCGAGTCTTTAAATCCATGAACATGGAATGCCTTTTCTTTTATTTAGATCTGTTTTAATTTCACTACACAGCATTATGTAGTTTTCAGTGTAGGCATTTGTTACTGTTTAATTTTTCTTGATGCCATTGTGAATGGAATTATCTTCATTTCATGTTAGGCTTGTTTATTGTCAGTATAAAGAAATACAATAGACTTTTGTATGCCAATGCTCTTTCCTGAAACCTTGCTAAAATTGTTTACTAGTTCTAATAGTTTTTTGTGCACTCTTTAGAATTTTCCATATCCAGGTTGTATCACCTGAGACTAAGGACAATTTTATTTCTTTATTCAATCCTTTTCCTTCTTTCTCCCTCTCTCCCTCTTTCTCTCTCTGTCTCTCTTTTCCTTCCTCTCCCGTTTCCTCTCTCCCTCCCTTCCTTCCTGTCCTTTCTCCCTCCCTCCTTCGCTGCCTCCTTGTCTCTTTCTTCCTTTTCTCCCATATTGCATGGGTAGGACCTCTAATACAGTGTTGAAAAGAAGTGTCAAAATTAGACATTTGTGCCTCTTTCCTGATTGTGGGGGAAAACATTTAGTCTTTCATCATTGTTGTATGCTGCTAGTTGTGGATTTTTCTAAGGTACCTTTTGTAGGAGTGAGTCTAATCCTCTTGGTTGAGAAATTTTTGTTGTTCATTTTAAATCATGAATATGTGCTAAATTTTTAAAAATGTTTTTCTCTATCTTTTGAGATGACCATGTAGCTTTAAAAAATTTATTATATGGTATATTTTATTAATTGATTTTCATATACTAAATCAAGCTACCATTTTTGCAAAAAGTCCCACTTAGCGTGGGTGTATGATCTTCTTCAAATATTGTTGGATTCAGCTTATTAATGTTTTATTAAAGAGTTTTGCATCTATGTTTATGAGATATAGTAATCTGTATTTTTATTCCTTATGTTTTTGGGCTTTAATATTGGATGACCCTAGACTCATGAAATAAGTTGAGAAATTTTTCAACTTTTTCTGTATTTTGGAAGAGTTTGTGAAGTATTGACATATTTTGTTTTTAAATATTTAGTAGAATTCACTTCTGAAGTCACAGAAGTGTGGCTTTCTCTGCCGAAGATTTTTCATTGCTAATTTAAATGCTTCATTTAGTTTTATTCAGATTTTCTACTTCTTCTGGAGTCATTTTTGGAAATGTGTGTCTTTCTAGGAATTTTTACATTTCATATAAATTATCTAATTTGTTGGCATAAGGTTGTTAATAGTATCATCTTCTAAGCTGTTCATAGTCTGAACATGTAGTCTTTAAGGGCATGTTTCCATGTTTTATTCAACATTGATAATATTTTTCTTTCTCTTTTTCATGGTTAATCCAACTAAAAATTTGTCAGTTTTATCAAAGAGCTTACTTCTTGTTTTATTGACTTTCTCAAATTTTTTTCATTGTTTCTCTTATTGTTATTATATTACTTGTTCTGTTTGATTTGAATTTAGTTTTCTATTCCAGTTGTTTAGATGTAAACTTAGGTTATTGGTTGAGATCTTTTGCATTTTTAACATAGATGTTTACAGGTATAATGTCCCTTAAGCACCGATTTAACTGCGTTCCATAAATTTTGAATATGTCAAGTTGGTTGATAGTGTTGCTCAAGACTTGTAGTTCTGTTGTTTCTTGACATTGTGTATTGAAATCTCCAACTTTAAAAGGTGACTAGTCTATTTTTTCTTTCAATTTTGTCAGGTTTGCTTGCTGTATTTTGAGACTGTGCTTTTAGGTATGCATACCTGTGTAAGTATTACATCTTCCTGGTATATGAACTGTTTTATCATACTGAAATATCCCAGCTTGTCTTCGAAATAGTTCTAGCCTTTAAGTTTATTTTTTCTGGTATTAAAAAAAATTTCTGCCGGGCGCGGTGGCTCACGCTTGTAATCCCAGCACTTTGGGAGGCCGAGGCAGGCGGATCACGAAGTCAGAAGATCGAGACCACGGTGAAACCCCGTCTCTACTAAAAATACAAAAAAAAAAAAAATTAGCCGGGCGTGGTGGGGGGCGCCTGTAGTCCCAGCTACTCGGAGAGGCTGAGGCAGGAGAATGGCATGAACCCGGGAGGCGGAGCTTGCAGTGAGCCGAGATTGTGCCACTACACTCCAGCCTGGGCGACAGAGCAAGACTCTGTCTCAAAAAAAAAAAAGAAAAAAAAAAAAAAAAAAAATTTCCTTTCCAGTTTACATGCCTTCTTTCTTGTGGTTACTGTTTGCATGGTATATATTTCCATCTTGTTACTTTTAACCTCTTTTTAGCTTTGAATCTAAGGTGTAGAAACCTGAAATTATTATTTTAGATTTTTAGATAGCTTATGATAAACTGGATCTTACTTTTTTTATCCAATATGACAATCCTTGCCTTTTGTTTATTTTATTTTATTTTTGTTTCTATTTATGTATTTTTTTAGGGGGTACATGTACAGGTTTGTTACAAAGGGATCTTGCATGACGCTGAGGTTTGGAATATGATTGAATCTCTCACCTGCATAGTGTATATAGTACCTGATAAGTAGTTCTTCAATCCTGTACCCCTCCCCACCTTGTATTTCCCCATGTCTATTATTCCCATCTTTATGTCCATATTTACCCAGTGTTTAACTCCTGATTATAAGTGAGAACAGGCAATATTTGATTTTCTGTTTTTCTGTTATTCACTCAGGACAATGGCTTCCAACTGTATCTATGTTGCTGCAAAGGATATGATTGCCTTCCTTTTTTATGTCTGTGTAGTATTCCGTGATTTATATCTACCACATTTTCTTTATCCAATCCACCATTGATGGGCACCTGGGTTGATTTTATGTCTTTACCATTGTGAATAACACTAATATCTGCCTTTTCATTGTGATATTTATATTATTCATATTTATTGGTACTTATTTTTATGATTGGATTTACATTTGACATTTTGCTATTTGATTTCTGTGTGATTTCTCTTTTTAAGTTCCTCTATTTCTTCTACATTGTCTTATTTTATATTAAATAAATATTATAGTGTACCATTTAATTATTGTATTAACATTTTGTCTATTTAAGTTAATTTTTAGTGGTAACTCTAATGAGTATGCTACACTTTTAGCTTATCACAATCTACTTGAGAGTAACTAAATTCTGGCAAAATGTAGAAAATGTCTGAATTTATCCCTCATATTTGAAAAAAAAGGTTTTTCTGAAAACTAAATTTTTGATTAATAGTATTTTATTTTCCTTTTGGTACTTGAATATATGTTATCCCATTGCCTCGGCCTTCATTATTTCAGATGTGAGGTCACAGCCATCTGAAACTTCTCAGTGTTCCCCTATAATTTTTTTGGATGGCTATCAATCAATTTTTCTTATATGGTTGTTTTATTTTTTTCTTTGGTTCCAAAAGTTGGATGATTATGTGTCAAGGTGTGGCTCTTTTTGTAGTTATCCCACCTTGGATTTGTAGAGTTTTTTAGATATCTAGATTAGTGTTTTTAATCAAATTTGGGAAGTTTTCACTATTATTCATTGAGTGTATTTTCTGCTTCCTCTTTGCTCTCCTTATGGGATTCCCATTATTATATATGCTGGCACTCTGAGGCTTTGTTTATTTTTCTTCTATCTTTTTTCCCCTCTTTTTCTATTGGATAATTTATATTGATCTATTTCTACGTTCATGGATTCTTTCTTCTGTCATCTCGAATCTGCTGTTGGGTCCTCCAGTGAGATTTTAATTTTCTCATTGTACTTTCTGTTTCCATAATTTGCATTTCGTTCTCTTTATACTTTTGTTTTCTTTGTTAGACTCTCTACATATGGATTTTTTTGTTGTCATATATTCCTTTAATTTCAAAAACATGGTTTTCTTTAGTTCTTTAAACATATTTATGCGAATGGCTTTGAAATTTCAACTGGTAAATTCAACATCTAGGGACAATCAGAGAGTTTCTATTGCCTGCTTTGTTTTGTATGGGTCACAGTTTCCTGTTTCCTTGCATATCTCATACTTTTTTTTTTTTTTTTTGAGAAGGAGTCTTGCTCTTTCACCCAGGCTGGAGTGCAGTGGTGCGATCTCGGCTCACTGCAAGCTCTGCCTCACGGGTTCACGCCATTCTCCTGCCTCAGCCTCTCTGAGTAGCTGGGACTACAGGTGCCCGCCACCTCGCCCGGCTAATTTTTTGTATTTTTAGTAGAGATGGGGTTTCACCGTGTTAGCCAGGATGGTCTCGATCTCCTGACCTCGTGATCCGCCCGCCTCAGCCTCCCAAAGTGCTGGGATTACAGGCGTGAGCCACCGCTCCCGGCCGCATATCTCATATTTTTTTTAAGTGCATGTTTTAGAAAATGTATTTTAGCAAATATTCCTAGTCTCACTTTTCCCGCAAAGGTTGTATTTTGCTGTTTTTTCTGTTTATATCTTTCCTTGTTTAGCAAACTGGCTAGGCCAATCTGTGGAATCTGTCTTCTTTGCTATGCATGGCACAGCCACTAATGTCCTAGGGATTTTTTGTTGTTTTTTAATTTTCTTTAATTTTATATCCTGTTTTAATTTTCAAGTCTCTCTTCCCATAGGTTGCCCCAGGATTGAGTTGACATCTAAGGCTTAAACAGAAGTTGTGCTCAACCATCTTGAGCCAGTTAGTCCCCTTCTGATAGATTTGTGTATGGGTAGGGAAGCACCTTCAAAGTGCAGACCATTTCCAATGTCTCCTGATATTTGCTTCCTACTGAGTCCTGTCATGTCCTTTCTACTCATGTTTCCAACTTCAGTGTCAACTAAGAATATAGGCCTGACTTGAGCCCTCTCCAGGCTATGGTGTGTGTGCATGCAGATTTATACTTCCCCAGCCCTGAGCAGAACCTGGGATAGTCATTGGCCCTCCCCTCTAGCCTTTGAGAGAATGACTTCTACCAACAGTGCCACTGGCTGTGGTGTCACTCACCATTCAAAGTAAGTGAGCCTCTGAAGCAGGGCAGAGATGCCACTGGTCCTCAGGTATTACCTTACCCTGGAGGAACCTCCATGACTGAGCTGGGGCTGGAGTCAGAATACTACAGAGCCCCACAGTTCTTAACCGAAGTTCAGAAGTTTCACAGGAACATATGCTTCTCAGATTGTTAAGATTTCGTTCAATTACCACTCCACTGGAATGGTTGATTTTGTCAATTTTGCTCGACTTTATGCTCTGTTTTCTTGGACAGAATATTTGACAGTCTTCTTTCTTTGCCATAACAGAAGTCACTGGTCTTTATTTAGCAGTGTTCTCAGACATTTATATTTGTAGCTTTGGGTGATGTTTCTTCAGAGTCCGCATGATATTCGTTATCACAGCTCTCTAAATTTGTAAGTATACTCTTAGTCCCACGTGGCCCTGCAAAGGACGCTGCCCACTCTTTGCAAGTTGCCTTGAGCTTAACTAAGAGCCCTCTAACACTTAGGTTCCTAGATCCTACCTGACTGTGAAGTAAATTACAAGTTCATGTTTCTTGAGTATAATAATGTCAAAAGACAGTCCCTAATCCATGTTTCTCTTGAATTCCCTGGTTAAACTCAGGGGAAACATTCCACAGACAGCTTTATCCCTGAAGTTGTCATGTGGACTAGATACCTGTAACTGCATGGAATCAAGTACAGAAGGAAGAATCTAAGAAAATGTGCACTGTGGTCCTTTAAGATTTGAAAGGTGCAATTCAAAGGCTGTTAAGACCTTCAGCTGGTGGTAATTGGATTTGTAAGACAGTACAACATGTGATAAAAATGCTCCTGTTGGATGGGATCCCAGTTTTCTTCTATCCTTCCTATTAATGTGATAAATGTTGCTGTCTCAGCTGATAGGGCCATGTTGGATAATCAGATTGGAATCAAGTTTGAGTTCCTCAGGCTGGCTCCATGTGAAGCTCGTGGGAAGATGTTAAAAAAAAATACTATAGAGAATACAAGGAGGACCTGGGTTTGCAGAGGGGAAAATTTTACTTTGATTAGGAGGCTCTGCAGCGTGGGGAAGACACATTTACCATAGACCCTAGTCACGTGCTGCCGCCTGGGCATGTCATATCTCATGGGGGACTGTGGGACCTTATCTCCATTGTTACTGGGCACATGCCATCCTGGAGCCTGGGGAGAAAACAACAGCAGCTTTCCATGTGGGTGTTGGGGCAGAGAGGAGCCAAAATAATGTTGGAAAATTAAACCTCTCTTAATTAAAGCTGATGGCAAACAAACACAAGTAATAATGCACTACAGCTGGGAAGCACAAGTACAATTTGAAGCTGAACAGCTGTGAAATTGAGCCTTCTGGTCACAGCTGGGCCTGTGAGAAGGCCAGAAACCCTGGCAAAGGTGTTGACCCTGGTTGCAGGGCTGGCGGGGCTAGGTTGGGCAGCCAGAGTGGCTTGCTCTCCTGGTTGTTTTGGAGTTTGCCCCCGCTCCAGTGTCTAGCTCTCTTTGCATTTCCAGACTCCTTCTCACCAAGAGCACCCCTCTGTCCGATAGGATTATTTACGGTTCTTCTTGAAGTGAACAGCATTATTGCAAGCACTAGAATTGAGGGGATAGAGGAAAGATATGCTTGTTGTTGTTGTTGGTTTTGTTGTTGTTGTTGTTGTTGTTGAGATGGAGTCTCACTCTGTTGCCCAGGCTGGAGTGCAGTGGCACGATCTCGGCTCACTGCAACCTCCACCTCCTGGGTTCAAGCAATTCTCCTGCCTCAGCCTCCCGAGTAGCTGGGATTACAGGTGTGTGCCACCAGGCCCAGCTAATTTTTTTGTAATTTTAGTAGAGACGGAGTTTCACCATGTTAGCCAGGAGTTCTCTATCTCCTGACCTTGTGATCCGCCTGCTTTGGGCTCCCCAAGTGCTGGGATTACAGGTGTGAGCTACTGCACCCAGCCTTTTTTTTTTTTTTTTTTTTTAAATGTAATAAACTTCCCACAGAGAGGGAAGGAGGATAGGGTATGTTTGTTTTGTGTTTTTAAAATTGTTTGCTCTCTGCGTTTCCCCAAAGACATCCAGGCTGTGCCTTTACTGTCAGCCTGTTTCTTTGGTCAGTGTCTGCCACTGTATTCCTGACCTGCAGACTTGAAAGGCTTGTGCAGTTGTCCTGGCCTTCGGTATCTGAGGGGCATTGGTTCCAGGATTTCCCTCCAATATTAAAATCTGCAGATGCTCAAACCCCTTACCTAAAATCGGAAAGTATTTGTAGAAAATCTATGCATATCCTGCTGTATACTTTTAGTCAACTATAGATTACTTATAATGGCTAATACAATGCAAATGCTGTATAAATCTTTACTGTATTGTTTTGGATTTTTTTTTTGTTGGTTTTGTTTTTGAATAGTTTCGATCCCCATTTGGTTGAATCTATGCATTTGGAACCCGTGGGTAAGGAGGGCCAGTCGTACAGGGCAAATGTGGGACTGGTTCCTCTCTAAAGAGAGGGATAAAATACACCTCAGATGCGCAGATACAGTCTGGCTGCACTTACGCTGGGATAGGTATATTCCGGACTTTCCCTGAAGTTGTCAACTTCTGACTCAGTCACATTCTTGACCTCTGAGCATGTAGCTATCACTTTCACTTGCATATTAGCCTTAGTCCTCTTACTCATTTGTCTGTCAGATTTAGTTCTCTGTGGAGGTTAGGAACACACACCGGCCACAGGCACTGAGTGTCAGGATTGTCAGGATGGACTACACTATGCTGTGGAAACAAATATACCCTGAGATCCTAGTTGCTTAATGCGATAAAGTGAATTATTAGTCTCTTAATTGCCTGGAGCAGGTTGCACAGACCCACAGAATGCCCCTCCAGTGACTGGAGACTCCTGTGTCTGATTTCCTTCCCTCGTGTGGCACCAGCACCTTGGAGTCATGGGATTCAGCTACAGAGGGGAGAGAGAGAGGCTAGAAGGCCGAGCAATGGGGTAGCAGGAAAGATTGAGCAAGATGTTTCATGGCCAGGCCTAGGACTGGCCTTTCTCTTCATCTTCCATTGTCATGTAGTCATTCACACGCTGTTGGACTCACTGTAAGGGAAATTGGAGAAAGAGATCTGTCATCCTGCGTGCCTAGAATTTGGTGGGCAGATGGTCAGTCTCTTCTACATTTTAACAGTCTATCCAATTATTGAAGACTTAATGCCTGGGCTTGAAGGGATCTTTGGAAGCAATTTTGTAATTCTTCTATCTGCACCTAAAACACCTTAGACTAGTGCTTCTCAAAACGTGGTCCTGGGACTTGGCAGTGAGCATCACTTGGGAACTAGTTAGAAATGCACATACTCGGGCCCCATTTCTGACCCACTGTACGAGAAATTCTTGGGGTTGAGTCAAGGAATCCACTTCAATCAGCCTTCTGATGCTCCCTAGAGTTTGAGAGCCACTGTCCTAGACCAGCAGTTCTCACTCCACTGTGACTACCCACTGGGATTGCCTGGGGAGCTTTAGAATGTTCTGATAGCTGGGTCCACAGCCACAGATTCAGGCCGAATTGGCCTGGGGGTGTGGCCTGAGCTGAAGATGAGGAGCATTGCCCTAGAATGATTATTGAGGAATAGCTTTTATCCCGAAGTTCTCCATGAAAATAGATTTCATATGGCTCCAGTGGCACTTACTAATCACTCAAAGGCCATGGGAGCAATTGATTTTCATGTCCTAAGCACTTCCCTTCCCTTTCAATTGGAAGCAACCTCCCAGCTTTGCATAAAGTACGACAAAATAGAGATTTGAGAACTTGGACATGGAATCCTGATTCTGTCACTGACTCATCACGTGGCCCTGAGTAAGCCAGTTAATTTCTCTGTGTCGTGTGTCTGTAAAACGGGAGTAGTAACACTTGCCCACAGATGTTGCCAGCATTATCTAATTAATGAGCACAGAGTGTTTGGGAAATACAAAGTACTGTACAAATGCTAATCATTATGATGAATGCGGTGCATTTTGCAGATACAAAAGTGCTGTGTATATGCTCATAATTATTATAATTATTGCTAATACTGATAATATTCCTACTGCTAATGTATTTCCCTTGCAGTAAGAGCTTAGTGTATTCTTTGGGTTAATATCCTGCCCCACATGATCAGGAAGTCTTGCTAAGCAGCTGTTAAATGCCCCTTGCTCTCCACCTTTCAGAAAAGTGTGATTCATCAGGAGTACAAATAGCCACGTATGAAAACCATCCTGGGGTCCATTTATATGAGACATCCCTGGCTGTTAGGTCACTGCCAGATCATGTTAAAGAAACTCTTCTTTAGGTTCCAGAAGTGCCCAGAAAGTAGAGTCATCTTCTTTGTCTTGTATTTTCATCAGAGGTATTTTTTTTCCTTCTACTGGTTTTTTATCTACAATAGCTTTGTCATCTGCTTTCATATGGTGCTAAATGTGCTGAAGAAAATTCTAGTGTGTGTTGGTGAGTGTTACTAGGTTCCAATGCTGACAATTCACAGATATTATCTGCAGCAATTGGTGTTGAGAACAAGACAATTATTTTTGCTGTGGTCTTGTTTGTTCAGTTTTAGCTTGGGTTTTGATTGGAGGAGAAGTGTTGGGGAAAGGCAATTGTTTCTCTCTTTTCACTTTGCAAGAAGGGAATGGTATTGAGGATTGTGGGACTGGTTTGAACAAAGCAGGCTAGAAATAAAGAAGCAAATAGATGATTTTAGGATGCAGTCAGCAGTTACAAGACCGTTGTTTCTATCTTCATGTTCCTTCTGTCCTTCCGACACCCACTTCCTGGTTATTAGATGTGGACCTCTGTATTTTGTAGACCTTGTCTATGCTACTGCTTCCTGAATTATGCATAGCAAATCGGGCATGAAACTTACAAAAGCAACTCATCCTGAGAATTATCCCAACTTAGTACAAGGCTTAAAAAACAAACAAAAACAGAGTTTACTGACTGTCCATACCATAGATCCCCGATGGTCCAACTCTTGTCTCCATTTCAAAAGCCCTGATGATCCTTTTCCTTTTCCCCTTTTGTGGCCCCACATGATATATGAAATTTCAGATTTCTTTGCCTTGGGCTAGAACCACAACAACGGATGAATTTATGCTGATTGTCCTACGCCAATCTGAATCTCTGACTGATAGAAAAATCCCTGATAAATAAAAATGGGAAAACAAAATAACGATCAATTTATGTAGATCAGAATTTCTTAACTGTATCATTTTCATTTTCTCTGAAGAACATATTTTAACATTTATTGCAAGGCAAGTATCCTGGCAACAAATTCCCTCAATTTTTGATTGTCTGAGAAAGTCTTTAGTTCTCTTTCACCTTTGACGAATAATTTTTCTGGATACAGAATTCTAGATTACTGGTTCTTTAGTTTTAATACTTTAAATATTTCACTCGACACTCCTCTTCTTGTATGCATGATGTCTGAAGAGAAGTCCAATGTAATTATTATCCTTTCTTCTATATTGGTAAGCCCTCTTCCCCCACCCTCAGTTTCTCAAGTTTGCCTGTCTTTGATTTTCTGCAGTTTGAATAAGATATGCCTAGGTGTAGTTTTTTGGTATTTTGATTAGTGTTCTCTGAGCATCCTGAATCTGTCATTTGGTTTCTGTCGTAAATTTTTGGAAATTCTCAGTCATTATTGCTTCAAACATTTTTTCTGCTTCTTTCTCCCATCTACGTCTAGTAATCCCATTGCATGTATATTACACTTTCTTTTGTAGTTGGATATTCTGTTCCATTTTTTTCAGTTTTTCTCTTCAAATTTCAGTTTTGGAAGTTTCTATTGATATTTCTTCAGGTTCACTGATTTTTCCTTGGCCATATCCAGTCTATTGATCCAAGGCATTCATTTCTGTTATGATTTTTTTTATTTCTACCATCTTCTTTTGAATTCTTTTTTACAGTTTTCATCTTCTGCTTACATTCCCCAATTGTCCTTGCAAGTTGTCTGCTTTTTCCATTAGAACCCTTAGCATATTAATCATAATTACTTTAAATCCTCAATCTGATAATTCCAACATCTCTGCCATATCTGAGCCTGTTCTGAGGCTTACTCTTTTTCTTCCAGCTGGGTTTTTTTTTTTTTTTCGTCTTATAGTATGCTGGTGGTACTTTTTTCTTTAAAGCCAGACATGATATACCAGGGTAAAAGAAACTGGAGTAAATAGATTTTTTGTTTAAAGTTTTATGTTTCTGGCTAGGGATCAAACTATACTTATTGCTTGTTGTAACTGTATGTGTCAGAGGTTAAAGTTTCCTCTGGTGTTCTTGTTTTTGATTTCCCTGTTGTCCCTAGAAATTTATTTTCGAATACCATCTGAGATACAGAATTCTTTCATTTGCATTCCCCTCTTGTTATGATGAGCTACTCCTATGGATGTGACCATGGATGTCGGGGGAGGGAAATGTTCTATAGACCCATGAGTAGGCCTCAGTGTTTTACTAAGCCTGTGCCCCTGTACTGTGAGCTTCAGAAGTGTGTCTCAGGGTTGCTTTTCTTCCCCCGGTTAAGGTGAGACAGGAAGTGTAGAAGGGGCTGCAGTTGGGTATTTTCCCTTCCCTGCATCATTAGGCTCTGGTAATATAATTTCCATTGAGGGCAGGCCTTCATAAGAACAGGATGCATGTGTCATATTTCAAAATGGCTGCCTTTGCTCTCCCCCTGCTGGATGCATGAGGGGATTTTTCTTTGATCCTGACTGTGAGAACTTTCTAGGGCTCTTGAACCTCCTAGGGCTCCTATTGAAGTGTGGAGTCTCCCAAAGTCCGGAGCTCTCACGTTTTGACCCCTAAGACTTGTGCACACTGAACCTCCAGCAACTCATCAGTTCCGTTTTAGTTTTTCTATCCTGATACTGGTTCGAGGGTTTTATGGTTGGTTGTTGTGGGGTTTTTTTGTTTGTTTTTTTGCTGCTGGGCTTCTGCTCTTATAAGTTGTGATTCTCTGTATCCACCTGTCTTTTCCAATTTAGGGGCAGTGTTTTGCTCTGTGACATCTCTGAGGATCTTTTTTTTTTCTTTTTATACTTTAAGTTTTAGGGTACATGGGCACAATGTGCAGGTTAGTTACATATGTATACATGTGCCATGTTGGTGTGCTGCACCCATTAACCTGTCATTTAACATTAGGTATATCTCCTAAAGCTATCCCTCCCCCTCCTCCCACCCCACAACAGGCCCCGGTGTGTGATGTTCCCCTTCCTGTGTCCATGTGTTCTCATTGTTCAGTTCCCACCTATTAGTGAGAACATGCGGCATTTGGTTTTTTGTCCTTGCGATAGTTTGCTGAGAATGATGGTTTCCAGCTTCATGCAAGAGTTGTTGATTTTTGGTTTGGTCAGCTTTTTCCTTTTCATGTGAAAAGCATGATGATGGTGACTCCAGCCTGTTTAGATGCTGGACTGGAAGCTGGAAGGTGTTTGCTCCAATAATTATCACTTAACAAATTCAGTCCACATAGTCCATCATTCAAAAAATAATCATATGGGCCTTTAGTTGTGAAAAAGTGGGAAATAGAGTAAACATCGGCTTATAGTTACCACTATTTGTTCTTATTAATGGACTTTTTTGAAGGAAAAATAAGAAAAGCATATAAGGGAGGGAGTGGAGGAGGTGGTCAGAGAAGAGGAGTGGGTATAAAGTCATTTCTGCCTGTTATTCATGAGGAAAGAATTATCAGGACCTTCATTACCAGCCCTCATGTTTACATAGGGCAGGCTTATTTACGAGGCATCAGCAGTGTTCCACATGAATGAATTTGTCATATAACTAAGCTATCGTCCTTTAAATGGAACTTAAAACATTGCAATCCTTTTTGATAGAGTTCTTTTTCTAAAATATATTATTGTTCTGTCTTATTGAGCAAAACATGGAGAATATCATTTGTCTTATTTTGTTACTCAGGTCATTATTGAAAACATCAGTCATAGAGTGACTCTGTTGTAATGTGGAGCAGGTAACTGAGGCCATCTGCACCTAAACACACTCCCTGTCTGGCTTCCTAATGCCTAGCTTAGCTACCCCTCTCCCCAAACACTCCTAAAACCCCTACCCCACCTACTCCACCTAAAATAAAATTAAATGTATTAATTACTATTTTATTTGTGTCTAAGCTAGTCCAATTATCTCCTAAAATTATCTCGTATATCACTTTGTGATATACATACAACAATTAGGAAACCCAAACCAAAACACTGTGCTGTAAGATAGGGAGAATGGAGCCTATTATTTAATTACTCACCAGACGTTATGCACGAAAATCGTTTTCTGGCCTATAGGCTAAAAAGTAAATACATGCATAATATGTCATTTGTACTGTGGTGTACTATGGAGAAAAATAAACCATGGCCAGGGGCTTAAATGGGACTAGAGATAGAGGTGGTCTTGGAAGTACTCTTTGTTAAGATAATATTTAAGCAGAGATCTGAAGGAAGTGAAGAGAGAAGCCATTTGGATATTTTGGAGTTGGAAGAGGGAACCGCAATATGCCAAAGCCCTGTGGCAGGAGTACGCTTTGGATCAGGAAACCTAAGAAGCAGATATGACTCTGAGAAAGGGAGCAAACGCAGGAGTGAGAGTGAGAAAGGGAGAAGAAGCAGGAGATGAGAGCAGAGAGGTAGTGTGAAGCTAGATCACTGAATTAGTCAGCTAGTGCTACGATAGTGCTGCGTAAAACTCATGGGCATATAAAATAGCATTTTTTCTCACTTTGGACTTGTAGGTTGGCTGTGAGGACTATAGACTGAAAATTGGGCTTGGGCTTCTTCCATATGTCTTCATTCTGGGGCCCAGACTGAGGAGCCAGCAGCTACTCACCCAGACCTGGTTGATGGAACACCAGGGCGCAAAATGACAAGCTAGCCACTCATGCCCATTGCAAGCCTCAATCCTGTCTACAAACATCGTGCAGGCCAAAGCAAGGCACAGAGCCAAGCTCCAAACACAGTGGTGGGAAAGTATACCCTGCCAACAGTAGGAGGGGAAAAGATATGTGACCAGTTATTCAATCCACCACACAAACCAGAAAGAGTGTGGTTTTGACTTTTACTCTTAGTGTGAACGTCTTTAACTTTTACTCTTTTTGTAAAGGGAAGTCATTAAGTCATATTGATCTGACAAGTGACTTTTTCTTTTATTTTCAAAGAGTAACACTGGGACCATGAGGAGAATAGATTCCAAGGGTCAAGTTGGAGGCAAGAAGACCAGTAAGGAGACTTTTGCCGTGTTCCAGATGAGAGGGGATAGTGGCTTTGACCATGGTGTAGGAGTGGGGATGGTATGAAATAGTCATCTTCTGGATTTGTTTTGCAGGTAGAGTTTCGAGAATTGGTTGGTAGATTGAATGTTGGTATGAGATAAAGAGATGGGTCAAGGAGGTCTTCAAGGTTTTTGGGTGGAATGATGAGTAGGGAAGACGGGATGAAGTTCAAGTTTGAAGGTTGAGGGCAGGGAATCTGGAGTTCTACTTTCATCATTAAGGCTTGAGATACCTCTTAGGCTTTCCGTACAGATACCAAGTAGTCAGTTGTATATATGAATCTAGTGCTCAGGAGAGAGGTGCAGGCTGGAGACAGGGTTGAATGAAAATTGATAATAGACTTAGACATGTCTTGGATGTTGAAAATAATATTTTACTCAGTGAGAAAGCATGATTTATATAATCTCTTATGTGTTAAAGTCTTTAAATCTTCTTGTTCTCGTCTGGTTTTTCCCTCCAAAATAACACGCTCAAAGGCCCTCCCACTCATTAATCTTTCTCCTTCTCTGTGTTTCATTTTTAATTGGCATTTTTGAAGACTAGTCTGTCTTTATTTTTATTAATTTATTGATCAACTGAAGTCTGTATTATGGCTGCTGAGGTTATTAAAACTGTTCTGACCAAAGTTCTCACACTGTGCACACATCCCAAGTGGACTCTATGCTGCTGACTCCACCACTCCATCCCTCCACCACTGACCATGTGTCCACCACTGTGTTCAAGCCATTCCACCGCCTGTCTCTTCTGAAGCCCTCTCCCACTTTGGCTTCTGCAACTCTGCTCTCCTGGTCTTGTTTTCTTCCTGATGTTCTGTGATGCTCTGGCTTTGTCTCCTTGTGTGTGCTTTCTCTCCTGTGCTAACCCCTTAGATGTTGGTTCTGTCCTTGACTCGAAGCTCTTAGCCTGCTCTGTGGGAAGTCTCATCCATTCCTTGGATTTTCACTGCTGTTTGGGTATAGGAGCTGCACACTTCATTGTCTCTGACCCTGGCCCCTCCCCTGAATGTAGTGAAAGTATTTCCAACTACATGTAGGATATAACCAAGTCAATGTTCAATGATACCTCAATTTCAACATATCCAAAATGAAACATCCTGTGGTGATTTGGGAGGTAAGAGCCATCACTCTTCCTTTATGTCTTAGTGACTAGGACCTTCTTGTCGGTGTCATACTCACCAATCCCTACCCCAACATCTGTTCAGCTCTGAATTGTCTTATAATGCTCTAGAGTGAAATGTCCTCCAAGTCACCCCTTCAAGTTTTCATTTACTCATACTTTAAAGACATCTGATTCAATTGGTGTCTCCTCTAAGGAGGCTCCTCTGGGTTTGTAACTAGGATACAGCATTCTTCCTTGGTATTCTGCCAACATTTTATTCACATCTCATCATATTATGTTGACGTTATGTGTCTATATTTTTCCCTAACATCCTAAGTTAAACTTCTCCAGGGCAGAACGCTATATTTATCATCTCAAGTACCTAGATCAGTGTCTAACATTTAGTAGGATTTTAGTAAACATTTTTGAGCTTAACAGAAAGGATTAATTTGGATTAATGAACCTAACCAAAGGTAAATAAAGGCTCAGATACAGCCATATATGCCTGGTCTTCTAAACCTCATAGCTTTACCTCTGGGATTCATAATAATGTTGATCCATGCAAAAGCTTTTTCTTTGTGCCCGCTATACACAGATAATGAGAGTGCGCTCATGGCTGCAGGCAAGTAGCACTGCATGATTGACATGAGTTCTGACAACTCCTCTGAAAGAGAAAGTAGCCCAATCATGCCCAGCTAGATGATGAGTGTGTCTCATGTTATTTTCAGGCAATGTAAGGTTTTATTTTTGTCATGCACCAAATGGACTTGGTGTCAGGCAGTCAAATGTCTGGCAATCTGCCTAGCTGAAGAGATAACATGAGTGGTGAATAGAACATTATTGTGTGATAATGATTTCCAGCAGCTATTGAAAATAAATTCCAATGCAAAGTAGAAAGCTTTATTTCCAGGGGAGGAGATATTGATCCTGTGGCCACTGTAAATAGAATGAGAGTTGCAGGTGTAGACAGAAGTCCAGTCTTGTCACAACCATTGAGATCTGACTAGCAGAAGGAACTGCCTCCTGAAGGCAAATGAAAGCTCACCTGTTTAGGAATTGCTTGTTGCTCCCCCTAATGCTGTCACGTTCCTGTAGGAATGTACCATGTGAACCAGATGCAGCATGAGAAGCATATTACCAACACAATTCTTTTTTTTTTTTTTTTTTTTGAGACAGAGTCTCGCTCTGTCACCCAGGCTGGAGTGCAGTGGCACAATCTCGGCTCACTGCAAGCTCCGCCTCCCGGGTTCACGCCATTCTCCTGCCTCAGCCTCTCCGAGTAGCTGGGACTACAGGCGCCCGCCACCACGCCCGGCTAATTTTTTTGTATTTTTAGTAGAGACGGGGTTTCACCGTGGTCTTGATCTCCTGACCTCGTGATCCGCCCACCTCGGCCTCCCAAAGTGCTGGGATTACAAGCGTGAGCCACCGCGCCCGGCCTTACCAACACAATTCTTAAATGCAAAATCAAAGACCTCTGCAGATCAGCCATAATTGGCTATGGTATGGTCCCTGGGATCTCGCTTGGTTCTTTAAGAAAAATGTTTTTATGAGTCAGAGATAAATCCGGAGCCTGGATTACTGGATTTGTTTTATAGACTTAATGGTTGATTGAAACAGGAATCTCATATACTTTATATACAATTTGAGATTGATGATGTGATTAGTCTTCATTAGGTTTTGACAAACTGGTCATTACAACCTGTCTACTTTATAGAATATTCAGTTTTAAGACCTTAAATATCATCTCATCTAATTCTTTTATTTTTCATGAAGGAGACAGTGACCTTAAGATGGTCTCATAGTTAACTTGGACACTTTTTTGAGGCATTATAAAAATACATGACTTTCTTAAACCTTACTAGGATTGTGCATTAATGCAAAGCTGTTTTCTTTGGGATGGCACTTATTTCAGAATGAGAAAAATCTTCCCAGAGACCTTGCAAATGCTTCAAGGTCTGGGAATTCTAACTCTCTCTTGTTTCACAGGCTAGTGCACATAGTTTATATTCCTTCTGTGGATAAATGTAGACTATCTGGTGCTCTCATCTCTTTCCTGCCTGCCCAGAGATCACCTGCTAGTAGGCACTACCTCTCCTGGATTGCCTCACCATGATTTGCTTCACCCATCTCAGGGGTGTCCTGAACTTCAGTGTGACAAAGTTCAAGATGTGTGTTAAGTGCATCTGTGCACCTCTTAGTGAAGGACATTTGCAGGATGTTGGAGATCTGTGGCTGGAAGGTTAGCAGGTCAGAAGCTAGCTCAAGTGGGCAACTGGATAATGGCAGATGGGTTTACATTCAATCCAGATGAAATCCCAGAGGGCATTTGGGTTAACCCTCAGCAATGGCTGGATGGTAACTCTGTCGTGTTTCTCTGCCTTTGACACCTAGTTTTGCCATCAGAAGGTTGTGAGTTTAGGGACAAAGGAACCTGGAGAGAGGAGTAGACTTTCTTTTTCTCTCCTCAGAGTCTCAGAGAAATGACCGCCCTGCTCCTCCAATGGACTGTGCCCCACTTTAACTGTGCCGAGGCTGGATGCTTTGCCAAAGGCTTTCCTTGTTTCTTCAGTTGATGACCACAGTTCTCCAGATCTTGACCTAGTTGCTAAATCCCTGTGCTGATCAAAAATGTTCCCACTACTGTGGGCAGATGATATACATTCATGATATAAGCACATAAACTCCAGAGGGATAGTGCCAATAGGAGCATATTTCTGGTCTCCCAGCATCTTGATTATTCAGTTTTAAACTTGCTTATGCTCATATTTCTGATGTTTGTCTTCCCATGGTTTTCATTAACAAAAAAAATCTGTTTTGCTGTTGTTTGCTTTGAGTAACTGAGAGGACTGTGGACTGAGAGAAATTTAAAATGTCCCTTTCTAACAAACCTTACATGAACTTGATATTCAGGCTCTCCTAGATGTTCATTTTAATCTATAAGAAGCTGTGTTTATGATTCTGTCATACCAGAGTGAGTCCCCTCTTTTCTCTACTTCCATAGCTCTTGTTGTCTGTACCAGCCATTGGCAGTTAATTATATACTGCCTTGTGGCATGATAATTTCACTTTGTGTGTCTTTATATCATTGATGTAAGTGGACTCGGATCCTTGAGGGAGAGAATTGAGTGTCATGCTTCTTTGTTTCCTCCCTAACACCGAGCAGAATGCTATATGCATAGTCGGCTGTCAAACAATATTTGCTGAATGATCCACCACACAGAATTTCTTAATGCCTCTGCATAATGGTCCCAGAGAGAATGTTGCATAAAAAGAGACAATATTCTTCCCAGTATTAAAATATTCGGTGAAATGCCACAATAGTGATGTTTCAAAGGTCTGCAGATTAAATGTTTCAGGGAATGTAAATTGTCTATTGGGCTATTGGCGTGTGTTTGTGTGTGTGGCAGTGGGAGGGTTGTGTGTGTGTGTGTATGTGTGTGTGCCCATGTACATGTGTAATGTTCCTGTGTGCGTGAGCCCCGTTGCTTTCATCTTGAATTTTGGAGCCCTTTGTCAGTCCCTCTGATTGAGGAAGGAGGATGCTGGCTGGGTAATGGATGTCTTGCTCTAGCTGGCAAGGCAGTAATGCTTCAACTGGAAAATCATTAAATCCCAGATTTCAGCCTGTCTCTCTGCCACCTCTCATCAGCAGCAAATCTGCTTTAACAGCTAAGAATTCCCTTATCTCTCCGTGAGTGTGGACCATGTGCTGCTGCTCTCTGTAGATGGGAGATAGAGCTGCATCATTACCCGGGGGTGACAAGGATATAATTTACAGGCTCAATCAGTTCTAGTTACCATGTAATTACAGAGTTATTACATGGTCATTTGTTCCTGATGGACACCAGCGATCTCTTATCCTGTTCTACTGTGGTCTGTTTCTTGTCTTATGCTACTAAGGATATTTAGTTTCTTCTGCATGGAGTGTTAAATGGTGTACTAGGGAGGAAGGACAGAAACGATGTGGGATAAGATGTTGATTATGCTGCGATGCTATTTGTTCTCCTCAATTGGCCTGGTGATAATAACAGCATGCTGTGGCTTTCCTCCCCTAGGCTCCAAGTTCACATTTTCTTCATAAGAGAGGCTGGAGACAATATTGTACTTGGCAGCATGGGGGAAATTGGGTGTAAGGAATATTCTGACCCATTCCACTCAGCGAGGAGATGACAATATCAACCCCAAGATTATGTCACTGCCTCTTGTAATTTGAAGCTCATGTTAATGTAGTGGCTGTTGGAAGAAAAATTCCTTTTTATAATGAAAAAGGAGAGGAAACCATTTAAGTGTGTAATTCAGCATCAGGGAGAAATGATGAGGAGCTTCAGTAACCTGCCCAATGTCACCAAGAGAATGGTGTATCTGGAACACAAATGACAGAGCTTCGCCCCCTCCACTCTAACTCATTTCAGTGAATTCCTGTCATTAGGAGGCAACACACTTTTAATAGCGCAAGTACTGGAAACCATGTGGAGAAATCTGAATATTCCTTCATATTTGCTCGAATGACCTGGGATAAGCTCCTTTCTTAACTCCTTGTTTTTATTAAGAAATGATATGTGTGATACCGTGACACATTCTGAAGATGTCTAATATAGGTGGATTCCTAATCCTTGGGAAAATGGACTGAAGGGCCATGTGTCTTGCTATTAGAAAGTGTGACATCCATATGGTGATGTGGGTGGTATCCTGGGGTCAGCACTGGATGCAAGTCAGGAGGCCTGAGTCCTGTCTTAGTTTTTCCACTGAGTTGTGTGATTCAGAGTCTGCTACTCTGCCTGCTGGGGAGTCAGTTTCCTTCTCCAGATGCTATAGTTCGGATGTTTGATCTCTGCAAACCTCTGCTGAAGTTTGATCCCTGATGTTGGAGGTGGGGCCTAATAGAAGGTGTTTGGACCACAGGGATGGATCCCTCATGAATAGATTAATGCTCCCCCTTGGGGGGTGAGTGAGGTCTTGCTCTGTTAGTTGCTATGAGATCTGCTTGTGGAAAAGAGCCTGGTAAGAGAGAGGGGGAGCCCTTCTCTCTCTTGCTTCCTCTCTCCTCTGTGATCTCTGCACATGCCGGCTCCCTTCACCTCAGCCATGAGGGGAAGCAGCCTGAGGCCCTCACTGCCATGCTTCTTGTGCTGGCTGCAGTACCATGAGCCAAATAAACCTTTTTTCATTATAATCCATCTTGGATATTCTTTTATAGCAACACTAAATGGACTGGGACACTGGACACCAGTCAAATAGGCCAGACAATTGCTGGGGTCCTCTCCAGCTGACCATCATCTGTGACACCATGATTTAAGCTGACCTGCAGAGGAGAGTCAGAAAGCACTATGGTATCATTAAGGCTGAAAAACAGAGGTCATGGGATGAGGATATTCAGTGTTGTTATCAGAGAAGCTTCTTCCCACTGGGAGCCAGAAAGGTGCTCGCATGCACTCTGCATTTCAGTTGATGGAATGCTGTGAGTCATTAACACACTCTCCTACTTCCCTCCAATGAAAACACCTTGCTGATTTAATTAAAATACATTGTTTTTCTTCTTTTGAATGTCTTTGAAAATGGCACTAATTATAATGTAGCTGCTATGTAACTAATATGTGCAGGTAATATTGTGATTATATATAGACAGCCATATGCTACTATGCAGCCAGTCTCATTGCTGTTAAACTGCTGAAGCAGATAACTCCATGTCCGTGCACACAAAGTAATTGCACCAAACTAATTTGTGTTTGCAAACAGATCTCAAATTAACTATGTAAATAGGCAGATCTGAAAACAAAATATTAGACTGTGCATGTGTGCACACACATGGGGCAGAGAGGAAGTGGTTTTTCACCTGCTTGAAAGATGTCACAGGACTGGGGCTTCCCTGTGGCATGTGTTGCCTTGTGGGCCTCTTGGTCCCACTGAGCTCCTGTCCCGCATTAGTAAGTCTGAGTTGTTCTGTTCCAACACAGGTGACTGAAGGCAACCTGAATTTGTTTTCACTAGGGGTAAAGGGTTATTTTGATCAATCCACCTTTCTTGATGGTGCTCGCTGCCCCTCATGCATTCTTTGACCAATGATTTTTCCAAGACAGCTGGCCCTGGCTGTGTGTTGTATGTGGAGTGAAGATGTTCTTAATGCAGAGAAGCTCACGGGTGTGACTGAGGACAGTTTGGTTCCTCGACTTGCAATTGTTAGCGCCCCCAGGAGCGCACGATCCTTTGAGTCTAGCAGGGCTATTTGAAATCTGGTTCCACCTTGGGCAAGTCACATATCCTTTCTAAGCCTCAGTTTCCCTGACTGTAAAGAGGGGGTGAGATTGGAGTTTCCTCTTGGGGCTGTTTACAGGATTAAGTGAGCAGGCGTGCGTGTGTCGCATTTAGCACATTAGATCAGTGGTCAGTCAATCCTTGCTGCTGTTGCTGCACTTACTGGTGTTGTCACCCCTGGTGGACCAGCACACTTCCCTGTGGGCCCTGGCAACAGTGTGCTGACAGCTTGCATGGATATTCCGGATGAGGAGGTCAGCCTCAAAGAAGAAAGCCCATTTTAATCAGGCAAGGTGGGCCCCAAAGGACGTCTTGCCTGTCTGCCTTCCTCACGTCCCCGTGTCGCCCCTGCACTCAGCGTCTCCCTCTCCTTCAGCGTGGAGCCTGTGGACTCCACCTCCAGAGTGCTCTACTTAGACCTCTGCTCTTCCATTTCCCGACATGCTTCTTGTGTTGTAAACCTTACTCTCCCCAGGCTTATTCTCTCAAGTCTTGCTCTATGTCTGAGCGGTTATTTGAGTGAGGGCACCAGTCGGGTACAGCAGCCACACTGGTGTCCATGGGGTATTTGTGCCAGGTAATCCCTCTGCCCAGAACACTCTGCCCAGGGAGATGTGTGAGGCCCGGCCTGGTCTTGAACTCTGAGCTCAGGCAATCCGCCCGCCTCTGCCTCCCAAAGTAGTAGGATTACAGACGTGAGGCACTTCAAATATTATAGTTGCTTATTATTATTTCTGTTTGTATCTCAGTTTACTAGTCTGGGAAAAGGGCCTTAGCAAGAATGGCCATTAACTAGAATGGAGGTCAAGTGGGAAGTAGGATGGATATTTCTGAAGGATTCTAAGACACCAGTGAAAGCTGCATGCACCAAGAAATGGGGCAGTTTGGGTGACACATTTCAGGAGAAGAGCATTCACTTTCTTCAGCACACCTGAAGGCATTTATTTCATTAACCTAAGATTAGGAACAGCTCCATGACAAAAAATGTTGGCGATATTGATATGAACAAATAATTAATCCCAGGTGCCACCTTCTTTCTCCCAGGTCCCCCTGTGATCCTTCTCCTTATGCTAAGGGGCCTTGTTCCCACTCCCATCCCCAGGCTTAGGGAGTTATGGACAGGACAGTCTATTATAACACTTATAGCCATTAAAATGTGAGAACAAAGCCCGCTCTGCTCTCCTGTTTTTTAACCTCTTTGCTGAAGCATAACTTCTGTCCATAGGTGACCTAATTAACCTGTTCAAGTCTTGAGGATTTTTATCTGTGCATGTTCTTTGGTTTCAGATTAGGATTCTGAACATCAGTTCACCACTAGCTAGCTATGTGACCATGAACAAGTTGCCTGACACTCAATGTCCTTATTGGTTTAAAAAAGGGGGTCATAGCTAGCTTCACGGTGTTACGAAGATTAAATTAGTTAATATTTGCGGAAGTACCTAAGACAATTCCTGGCATCTAGTAGACATCCAGTAAATTTTAGTTTTGCCCTTTGTTCCTAAAATAAGCACGCTGGAGTCTTCAATACCCGACATTTAAAAAGAAGTGTTGCAGTTACATTTTTCTGGATTGGAAGCTTTCTTTGTGTGAAACACACGTATCACCTGTACCTTTTTGTTATTTTTGCTCTGCCCTTTTTTTTTTTTTTTTTTTTTTGTGTGTGTGTGTGTGTGTGTGTGTGAGAGAGAGAGAGAGAGAGAGAGAGAGAGAGAGAGACTGTGGGAAGTGGTTTGTTTTGGGGATATCATTTTTGTTCCTTTTTGTTGTTGTTTTTTAAGTTTGTAAGCAAGGTGATGGGCAAAAAACAGAGAAGAAGCCAAGTGTATCTGAAGACAAGAATGTGGAAGTGAAGAATGTTTATGAGACTCACTCTAACGTGCTGATAGCAAAGGACTTTTGTTCATCAGATTCCCTCAAATGTATTCAGAATAACCTTAAGCATATTTAGTCAGTCATACATTTTATTTTTGTCTCTGGGCATTAATGTGCTGACTTGTGGGATTATTAAACTATAATTCCCCAAGATATATTTCTGTCTCTCAGTGGGTATGAATGTGCAATTATTAGCAAATCCAAGATTTAGGAGTCTTGCTTCTCTCTCCATGGTAAATGCGAGCAGAGGAAGGGTCATGGCTGATGACAGCATCTGGGTCAAACAGCCCCCAGTACTGCTGAGTTGCTGGGCAGTCCGGAATGATAGTGGAACGACTGTGGTCTTTGGAAGCATAAGACATGAGGCTTGCTTCTGGCCCTCATGTTTACTAGCAGCACACATTTCAGCAAGTCACTGACCCACACTGAGGCTTAGTTTCCTCATAGGTAAAATGGGGAGAATACCTGTCATGTTGAGAAGATCAAATAAGTGTCATGTATTAGTATGTTAATAAGCTGTAAAACAATAACTATTGTTACATGTTGTTAGTAGTCTTGAGTTATCACTTAGATTTCCAATCTGAGGACTGAGTATCAGGATTGTAAGCTAATTATCATGAAGGCCTGGCGTTCTATTGAACTTGTTAAATTTATGACTGTGTATTGTTTTAAATGAGTAAGCAGTAGGTTGCCACAATGTAATCTCCCTTTTATACTTCAAATTGCAGGTATGTGTCTACACATTTTCCTCTAGACCCAAAATGAGGAATGCATTTGGGTCAGAATCTAGAGGGAGTGTTTTGCTTTGATCGTAGATGCTGAATAGCAGCCCCTCATTCTTGTTCTGTGAGAGCTGTGCCCCATGTATCAGTAGAAGAATGGCCCCATTTCTAGAGCAGCTATGGCTACTGGGACTGGAAATGCCCAAGGGAGGTTTATACTTCCTGCTGGTCAATCAGATCTTTGTATGGGCTCCAGATGTGTTGCTGAAGAGGAACAATTTGACCAAACAAAAACAAAACAAAAAGCTGATGTGAGCCCAGCCTTTTCAATGTCCCAGATGCTGGGGTTTTCCACAGCATCATTCTTTTCAATGAGTGCTTTTAATGTTATGCTGACATTTCCCTGGACACCTCCAGTGAAAAGGCTCTCGCTGTTGGGCGCTGCCATTGTCTGCCTCCAAGAAGACAAAGAACCTTTGAGCTTAGAGCTGGGAACACAAAATTGGGTATGAGATGGGTCCTGCCATCAGAAGCACGCAGACATCATGGTCAGAAATACCTGTTCACAGTGTTCTGTCACAGTCAAGTATTGTACAGACCATATAAGGCAGGGTAGAATAGATAGGATACACAAAGCTAGATTACTTTTTTAATTAAACAATTATTTATGTAACATCTGCTATGACATTGTATACAATGTCTGCCATCCCCATTACATCAAATCTCCATAAAGACAGTATCTCTTGTTCATCTTATATCCCTGGTTTGTAGGACTCTATCTGGTATATAGTTGGTGCACAAAATAAATATTTTAGAGCCATATTTCATTTTCTGAGCTTATTACTGTTGATTTATGCCTCTGTTACATAAGTGGAAGTATGAAGAGGCCTGATTAAAGTGAATACATTGTAGAGGCAGGGGCAGTTCTTATGATGCTATAGCATAAAATTGCATTTGAGAAATCCTATTCCATCATTCTAATGGCCAAGGGATGGGTAGAAGACATTGCTTTTTGGTCGTAGCTGAGGAATCCTAGGTTTAGTCTCACATTCTTGCTACTGCTTAGCTTTGGTTAGTCTTTCTGCAAGCTCCCACATGGTCACTAAGGACCTGAGCTTGGTTTTAAGACTTGACCTAATTCTTCATCCTTCAAGAAATATGTGTTCTGGTTAATGAGTTTGTCAGAAGCAAGAGGAACAATTCTAACCACCTGTCCCTTAACAAAGGACACTTTAACAAATGAGAGCCATGTGCATTTCAGCTAAGATGAGGGAGGGTGCTTTTAGCCAACTGTCAAGAGCTCATCAAGCCCCTTCCTGCATCCTCTGTCACTGTACAATTATTGAAGTCCAGGGTGTAGCAAAGCAAGAGACCTGGGTACACGATGGCCCTACATGGAGCCACAGACTCTGACTCAGCCAATTTTTGCAGATTGTTGATTTAGGTTCAGTTATAGTTTCTGCAAGATTGGAAAGTGGTCACCCATTATGGCTCTTGGCCACTGCTTCTGGGTCATCTCAAGCACATGATTCAAGTATTCTCTTCATAATGAGCTGGCAGATGCAAACAAGCCACAGCATCAGACTTCATGGGAAGTCTGGGGACTCACCATTGTCAAGTAGTATCAGGTGGTGTCTGGAGGGGAGAGAAGAGAGGTAAGATTGAAAATTCATTCAAAGAATACAGAGTTTGGGTGGTATGAAAGATATCATCTGGAAAATGTCACTTTGTCCCCAGAACCATTCTCCTGGTTAAAGAAGGCCCAATCTTGGGATAAATGGCATTACTGCCATCTCAGCATTTTAAGAAGACAGACACCAAGTATGTGTGTGTGTGTATATATCTGTGTGTATAGGTATGTGTATGTGTGTGTATATATGTATGTATGTGTGTGTATGTGTGTATATGTGTATGTGTATTTATGTGTATGTGTATGTGTTTGTGTGTATGTGTATGTGCGTATGTGTATGTGTGTATGTGTATGTGTGTATGTATATGTGTGTGTATGTGTGTGTGTGTGCCTGTGTATGTGTGTGTGTGTTTATGTGCATGTGTATGTGTGTGTGTTATCATTTAAATGGGCCTTATGCACTACCACAAGGTCATTCTATAATTCGTGGCACTTCAGTCTCAATAACCTCTGCCAATAACAGGGCTCAAGTGATGATAAGTTTGCCTGTGTGACTCTTTCATGCAAATATAAGGCATTTGTATGTTATGGCTTACTTTTTCCCTGCAATACCTGGAAATCAGAGTCAGTGAGACACTTTGTGTTTCAGAGTTGGGAAATCTGAGGCCACAAAGAAAAATAAATTGTAGAATTCAGTAGATGTGTCTGTTCAAGAGGAGGACCCCTCTTCTGAATTTCCTCATCCAGTAGCACCACTTTGTGGATCTTCTCATGAGTCCATATATTTTCTTATTTCCATGTTCCTGAGGTGGCCCACAACTGAGGGAAGCAACAAGCTGCCCCGTTGCTATCATGGGTGTGATAGGAACCAGCCTCTACACTGGGACCCTCGCCAGTGCTTGTCCTCTAGTGACATTTTATCCCTGAGCTCCCAGTGCTTTTCCCAAGCACAACTCCATGGGACACTGCCTAGTGGAAGAGACCACAGCGGGATGAAGGAGGAACTAGAAAATCTAGACAAAATGGATAAATTCCTGGACACAGGCACCCGAGACTGAACCAGGAAGAAATTGGATCCTTGAATAGACCAATAATGAGTTCTGAAATTGAGACAGAAATAAATAGCCTACTAACCAAAAAAAGCCTAGCACCAGACAGATTCACAGCTGATTTCCAGAGGTAGAAAGAAGAGATAGTACCATTCCTACTGAAAATATTCCAAAAAATTGAAAAGGGGGGGACTTCTCCCTAACTCATTATATGAGGCCAGCATTAGCCTGATACCAAAATCTGGCAGAGATACAACAAAAAAAGAAAATGTCAGGCCAATATCCTTGATGAACATCAATGCAAAAATCCTTAGTAACAGCATTAGCGTTTCATATCAGGCTGTCTGTTGCATTCTGTTTATTATTGGGATACAGTGCTCTTGTGATAAGCAGTTACACATCTCTTTGTACTTATTAAAGGGTTAAGTGCTGGCAGTTCTGGGAGGCAATTGCCATTTAAAGGAACTAGAATAAAAGATGATGTTGAGAAGGAAGTGAAGTGGAGAAGGAAGAAGTCAGAGGAATGAGGGGGAGGAGCTGGGATAAAGGAGCCTGCCCTTACAAATATATTGGTAATTAGACTGTGCTCTTTAAAAATTAATAACATTTTTCCCATTGATTATTCTACATGTAGAGATATCTGAAGTTATTATTTTGTGTATTCCCTTATATTTGGCTTCTTTTACAAACATACTAGTATGGTCTTCTATGCAAGTATTTATTTTTCAGACACAATATGAACGGCAATTTAATATTCTATATCATGATTCATCCACCATTTTCTTAGGTTTAATCCAACCAGAAAGGTACAGGATATACTTAGCTCCCAAATATGAGTGCAGCTAGATCAGAGACAGGGTTTCCTCAAAGCACATTTCTCAGCATCCGTCAATAGCAGCGGGGTTGAGGTTTATCCTTTCTGGAGTCTTCCTTTTTCCCACGGCACAGCACGTGGGACATGGCAACCACATATGTCAGTGTTCCTGGCTAACTTTCTTAGAGACCCTGGAACTGGTGACCCTTTTCTCTGAGCTCTTTCTGAGCTTCTTCCGTCTCTGGAAATCTGTCCGAAGATCTGGAGCGGTGTTGTTTTGGATGGGAAAGTAAACAATGAGTGAATACTGCTCTTCTCGTTCTGCATAGGTTGTGTGTAAAAATAGAATTGCTTATATAGAGACTCCAAAATGGAATTTTATCTGTGCATTTCTCTGTCATCCCTTCCCCTTTTAGACTATAACCATCCAAACTGTATGACCTCGGGTGAGTTACTCAACATATTCAAGCCTCAATTTCTGCAAAATGGGGATAATAATAGTGCTTACTTCCAGGATGGTAATGAGGATTAAATAAGATAAGTAAAATCATGTGCGTGAAGTGCTCAGCACAGACTGGACTAGCGTGTGCACAGCTAATGCTGACAGTTCATGCTATTTTGTCATTATTGCTATCATCCTGAGCTCTTCCACAAGACAAACCACATTGTATTTATTTTTTGTCGAAGGCATTCAATAGACGTTTGTTAAATTGAACTGTTTTAAGTAAAAATAAATAAGAAAAAGGAAAAGAAAAAAAAGCCCCACCCCTTTACATAACAACACAGCACTTCTACTGGCCAATGGAGAAATCGTACATCTTTACTGCTGTGAGTTATTATACTCTCTGAATAAACATAAGCCTTTCATATGACCTAATGATTAATGGCTTATGCAAAGAAATTTTAATGCCATTAATAAAAAATTAAGCAGCAAGCTTCCCCCACTTTTTTGACAGTGTCAGGCTTTCACCTGTTCTCCTGGGGACAACAGGTTTCCGGGAACATGCTGAGTACAGATAATAGATCATTCCCAGGTGACACTCCCCTGTGTGCCTCATGTCTTCCTGGGCAGCATGTAGGATGGATACAAGGCACTCTTTAGAGAAAGGCAAGGGGTCTTTGTGGGGAGGAACAGAGAATACAGCTGAGCACTGGCTTACTCTATCTGTCTGTCTGTCTGTCTGTCTATCTATCTATCTATCTACCATATATCTATCATCTATTTATAAATCATCAGTCTATCTGTTATCTATCTATCACCTGGTTATTCTCTCATATTGAGTATTTACTCTGTGTCAGGAATTACATTAAGATCTTATTCAGTCCTTATAGCAGCCCTAGGAATTTCAAGGTTAATCTCCGTTTTACCCATGGAACCCTGGGCTCAGAGATCATTTCCTGTTCATGGTCTTATGGTGACTAAAACACAGATCTGGAATTGGAATGTAGGTCTGTCTATTTCCCAAGTGTTTGCTTTAGCCTTCTTTGCCTCCATCCAGTCTTCTGTGCCCCCACGGGCTGGGATCTGACATAGGTATCATTCATTCTAAGAAGAATGAGCAGGATTCTGACACTGAATGCTCCAGAAGGGAAGTTTATCCTTTTAACTAAATACTCTTTCAATGTTGAGGTCAAATTTCACACAAAGTCTCCAGGCCAGCCTGATGCTGAATTCTGAATATCCCTTATGAATATTTTGTCCTATTAACTAAATAGTCGTTCAGTGTTGAGGTCAAATTTCAAGCAAAGGCTCCAGGCCAGCCTGATGCTGACTCCTGAGTCTCTCTCATGAATACATTGTCTCTAAGCCTTTGGTCAGCTGTGCTTCCAATTCAAATGCCAGTTTTCTTCAAAGGCTTGATCTCAGCACCTCTTATTGATTTTGAAGCAAAAGCTCCACATTTTCAAAACTAGGATTCCTGGTCTGCGAGGCAGGGGAGTCAGCTAGAGCCTGGTCATCACTGGCATTCTGAGCAGATAGCAGCCTCCTAGCCACAGCTCTGTTCTTGACCCGGTGACCAGGCAGGGCAGTTTACAAGCGCAGCTACAGACACAGGCCTCCTTCCTCTTAGGCCCCACTGTTTTTCCACATAACTTTTCTGAGTCTGAGATAAGAAAACTGGCTTTCTCTAAATCAACAGTAGGGGCCTCATTTAGGAAAGCCAGAATTTTCTGTCTTACGTATCATATTATATCCTTGACCTGTGTGAGACCTCCTGTTGAGGTCAAAGTTGGGTGGACGCCCCTCTTGATGTGTCAGTGTGGAGCTGGATTGCCCTTCAATCCCTAATGCCCTCACTTTCTACCCAACTTAGCATTTCACTTGTAATTAGTTCCTGTTAACCTTTTTTGTTTGTTTTTTATAGCTGAGTATGTTTGCATGTGTACACGGGCTCATGCTTGCATGCCTGCTCTGCTTAGCTATGTTTAAACTGTTAGAAAGAAGAGACCATTCCTTCTTTATGTGTCTTTTGGATAAGCTCGAAATCTAGGGGTGTACAGAAGAACTTCAGATCACACTGCTGTCTGACCAATCCCTGGGGTTCCTCTCTGCTGCCAAATGTGAAGGAACACATTGTTAGACAACAATACCCCCCATGCTGCCACCTCCTCCCTCCCTTCAGCTGCAAAGCAGAGCCCAAGAGCCTCCTGCAAAGAGAGAAGACCGATTATATTTTGTAGTTTGTAAAGATCTCTGGGTCCACGCGATCAATACATTTCTGGTCCCTGTGTGGGGAATTGTTAAGTCATTCTTTAGCACCAAGAATAGAGGGCCAGTACTTCCTGGGGACTAACAGGACGACCATGACAACCACTGAAGCTTTTCTTGTGTTCACCTCTGGAAACGGGAAAAGAACAGATTCTTCTCACCCTTCAGAGTGCAAAGGGTTCTGCATTTCTTGTCATAATTCCGGAGTCTATGTGAAGCCTTGTGTGAGAAAGTAGTGTGAACACGGTTGATGTTTGTGTCAAGATACAACCACAGTGGCTCAGGGACCCAGAAGCTAAGAATCCCAGCACAGGTCAGCCTGGTCTCAGCATTCTCATTCTGACATCCTCAAAACAGACTGACACCCCCAACCAAAACCCAGCAATATTGACAAGAAGAACACAAAACTACTAAAAACACCAGGACTACAGAGCTTTTTTTATTTATTTATTTATTTATTTTTTTATATAGCAGATACTACATGTAAACTGTAGCCTCTTTCCTTCTGCACCTGTTTGTGTGGGGTGCTGGATCGGGGGCTTCTGAAGAGTCAGCCCTGACCCTGTAGGAGCTTCAAGGCTGACTGACCCGGGAGAGAAGAACTTCTGCATTGCTGCTCAGGATTTTTGTTTTTATTTTTCTGTTAATTGTGAGCCCAGGAAAAGGGAATTTCGATTTTTCAGATATGACCAGGTCATAGGAAATGCAATCGAAGGGAAATATAATTGGAGGGAGATGTAGCCTCCTGACTTTAAGGCCACACACCTCACATACCTAAGGACAAGAAACAAAAGAGCAAATCAGACACATCTGACAAAAGTGAGACAGATACAGCATAAAGTATGTCTGAAAACAGCAACAACAACAACAACAACAACAACACTTCCTCCAAGTGACCCCCGGAGGAAGACACCCCCAGGTGGCCCAGGCATGGAGACTGTGAGACTCACATCTACAGGGCACACTTCTAGGAGAAAGGCAAGGTCCCCCTTCATGCCATGGGGCTGGCCGCACCTGAGGAGGGAGCCACGCCCTTTCATCCATGGCGGTCTCCTCCCCGGAAGCGAGGCTGGGCTGGGGCAGGGGTGCGGTTGTGAGGCTGAAGAGCAGCCAGGAGGCAACCGTTCTAGTGAGCAGAGGATCAGCTCCTCCAACACACACTGGCTCTGGGGTCTCTTGCAGGGGTTGTCAGTGAGAGGTGTGCGCCCTTGGCTGTGACCTGGGAGTTATCAGCATGGCTGGAGATGAGATGTACATTGCTCCATCACCCTCACCTGGGACCAGGTTTTGCCTATCTCAATGGCAGCGTGACTGGTGGGACGTGACACCTCTGGGGAAGAGGACCAATGCTGTGTTCAGCCAGGGGTGCAGCGTAGGAAAACCTGACGGGGGGAAAGACAAAGCAAGGAGGGACATTTCAGTCTAGCTCAGTCACGAGGGCGGCCACCAAGGTTTTTGCCTGTCAGACATGTCTGTGATTTGATGGAGGAGGAGCCACTTTCTAGGGAAAACTGATGCCTCAGTTTTGAGAGTCTCCTTTGCTGGGTGGGGGGCCCTCCCAACAGTTTTTGATGCACAAAGATCTGCAGCCTCCTGAGCAGGTGACTCTGAAAGATGCAGTGTCTCTCTCTCAGCTTTCCCACTGACCTTTACTGAATTTCAGACTTGGGCTATCCCAAAAGGCAGTCGGAAATTTGCTCAGTGGCATTTACCTAACTGAGGCCACTGGCAGCATGACACAGTTGGGTGACTTTAGGGTTTAGAGAGAAAATGCTGGCAGGGGACTGGGGAAGGGAGAAGGGTGGGATGGGGGGAGGGATGAGCTTCTCTTTCTCCTATTGCTATGCATTGCTCAAAGGCAAGCGGGCTGGCTAACAGTTACCCAGCCAGGGTCAAGCAGCTGGAGAGGGAAGTTAAAGAAATTCACAGCCAGGGCCCTGAGAGTAGCCTGTGAGCACAGCTCTGTCCTGCGGCAGCAGAACCTTCCATGGCTGGTCCTCAGAGTCCTGAGAACCAGCCCACCCCTGTGAGGATTTTCTTGCTCTGGAAATTACTGAAATTGATTCATAGCAAAGATGGGGGGGAAAGGGGCTGGGCAAATGATTTTTTTGTATAGCAGGCACTGTGTTCACCGTGGGGAAAGAGAGAAACTGCCCCTGCCTTCACAGATCTTACATGAAGTGGGGAGACAGGCGAAAACATGCAATTACACAAATAATTGCTTCCAATTGAGATCTGTGCTTCCAAGGAGAGGTGTGTGCTCTGAGAGGGTTTATGGGGGCAAAGCCTAGATTGGGGCATCTGGAAGCCCCATGAGGATGAAAAGGGGGCAGCTAGGGAAGGGCAAGATAGAGAACTGCCTGTGAGCAAAAGGTGCCTAGGCCACTAGATGTGGGGCACACAGACACCTGCAGGGCCAATGTGTCGAGAGCAGAGGCAGAGGCGGAGCTTGCAGGGCTGGCCGGTGTCTCTTCTCTTTTGGCCTTATTTGCCTGCTTCTGGCAGTTTTCTTTTCATACTTATATGTATTGCCTCCAGCCTTGTCTGGTTCTTCTGCATAACTGTGGCTGCCTTGTAATAGGAACTTGATAAAGAGGACTTGACGAAATCTGAGCCCTGCAGCATGTCCGGGGTGGTGGAAAGGATGTCTTGGTGCCAGTGGGTTGGCTGACCTTGGTCAAGACAGATAGCTTGCTCCTTGGTTAGGGATTTTCCCTGTGGAGTCAGATACATGTCGGTTTGAATTGTAACCCTGTGACTTTGGTTGAGTAACTTAATCTCTCAAAGTTTCAGTCACACTGGTGGAAAAATACAGATAGTGCCTACCTTTATTTATTTGGAACATATGACAATGATTTTTTTTTATGCCAGGCACTGTTCTAACTGCTTCACAGATATTAGCTCATTTAATCCTTACAGTAACCCTGTGAAGCAGGTACCATTATTATCCTGATTTTATAAATGAGAACACTGAGGCCCTGAGAGATGATGAAATGGCTACTATATGTTAAAGCCAGGGTTGGGAATGATGGAATCTGGATGAATCTGCAATCGCAACTACTTTTATTTTTCTTATATTTTTGCTCCATGTGGGTTCTGGAATTGCTGGGATACCAAGTGTCGGCAGTGACTAGGAGGGAAAGAAGTAAGATTTTTGACCACAGGGAGCCTTATCCTTCTTGGCATATCACTTAATATTTTCCTCTGTCTCCAGCCCCCCAGGCTCCGACTGCCTGGACAAGCAGCCCCTGATGATGGTCAGGCTGACAAGCTGCTGGCAGGACTGGCGCAGGATGCCAAGAGCCCCCTCCTCCCCAGGAGGACCCCTTAGACAGCAGTGTCAGTAGAATCCTGGCTAAGCCCTGGCCATTCCTCACTGCTCATCTAACTGCTCCGTCTATAGTTTCGACCCGGAATGTGAGGAACAAAGCCATATGTGAGCTTTATCAAGTGCTGAGTCTATTTCAGGAAAGACTGTGGAGAATGCATCAAAGCTGGTTGCTTATTGCACCATGATCCCTGAAGATTGGATCCAGTTCTGTGGAAGCTGGCAGAATAACGGGCCCAGACTGACCAGTGAGCTCACTGAGGGACGTTACTAGTTGGTCCAGTGCTCATCTGCCAGGTCAGAGACAGGTGGGAGGCAAGAGAACTAATTAAATTGGCAGTGGACATTTTACCTCTAAAATATAGGGCAAAAAGCAAACAGGCCTTTCATATAGAAGCTAATTATTAAAGGAAAGTAAAAATATTGGGGTGTTAAAGAAATATGTGACTGGTTTAGAAAATTCTCAGCAGATATTTATCCCAAGGAGGGAGATTTACAAAGCCAAATTTGCTCTTAATCCTTAATCCACAAAGCTGTGATCCCACAATTTCACCAGGAATAACTGACATGAATGCTAATTGGAACTCTCCCTTTTTCCCTCCCTCCTTTTTATGTTCTTGGACACCGGCATTCCGGCATTCTCTCTAAGTTTGGGAGTCCTGGTCTATTTCTCCCCTTAGACAGTGATGTTTGAATACCACTACCCACCGCTCTCTTTGGCATTCGTAGTGTAAATGGCACTTTATCAGTTGAAAATGTGAATCCTGTCAACAGCCCCCAGCTCTGCCATGCTTATCAGGGCAAGGAAGAGGGAGAGTGAGGTTCAGAGAGATGTGCTCCACCCTGTTCATTCCGGAAGAGTGATAGATAATAACATTTTCAGGCAAGAAACAGCAGGAAATCTAACACAGGAATTAAGGCACCAAATGGGAAAGTCAATTGCTTATTCACTCCAAGTTTTGTATTTGAAAGGAATGTTATTTGATTTGGGGACTCCCTCATTCTCCCTTTCTTTTTTCTTTTTTTTTTTTTTTTTTTTTTTTGAGGTGGAGTCTCGCTCTGTCACCCAGGCTGGAGTGCAGTAGCGTGATCTCGGCTCACTGCAAGCTCCACCTCCCGGGTTCACGCCATTCTCCTGCCTCAGCCTCTCCGAGTAGCTGGGACTACAGGCGCCCGCCACCACGCCCAGCTAATTTTTTGTATTTTTAGTAGAGACGGGGTTTCACCGTGGTCTCGATCTCCTGACCTCGTGATCCGCCCGCCTCGGCCTCCCAAAGTGCTGGGATTACAAGCGTGAGCCACCGCGCCGGGCCTTCTCCCTTTCTTTTTTCTAGGGGGCAAGTGGAATAGTAGAATTCTCTCTTCACAATCATATTTTCCAGGCTCACTGTGTGTGTGTGTGTGTATATGTGTAAATCCTCCATTTAAACTTTTACTAATGTTTAACAAATGTGTATTTCTCAATTATGTCAAAGCTCCCCATAAGTAAAAGAAGGAATCCCTGGATTTTTTTTTTCTCATGGTGTCTCTTGTCACTCTAAAATGGACCTAAACTAAGAGGTAAAATAACAATAATGAAACAACAACAACAAAATACTACTTTTGTAGTGCTACCCATCTTATCTGTACAGTGTTTGATAGCTTTCCACTGCATTTTCCTTGCATTTCACCAACATCACTAGTTGCTGTGGTATACCGATCACAACAAAAATAATGAGCATCTCAGCCCTGGGCATGCATGATTCAGCGTAATGCTTGCAATGGCCTTATCGGGGGTAGCTGTCATTGTCCTCCTTTACCAATGAAGACACAGGCTTAGAGAGATTGAGTAATGTGTCCAAAGTCACCCACCTGACAAGTGATGGAGATGAGATTTGATCTGAGGCTTACCTGATGCCAGGGCCTGACCAGTTAAAATGGTCATTCTTTCGGTGACAGAATTGAGGCAGAGGACTTGTGAGGTCACCCATAGATGAAGAACAGATCCAGGCACAGAACTCTGGTCTCG
Organism: Symphalangus syndactylus; assembly: GCF_028878055.3. Classification (NCBI taxonomy): domain Eukaryota; kingdom Metazoa; phylum Chordata; class Mammalia; order Primates; family Hylobatidae; genus Symphalangus; species Symphalangus syndactylus. Next base: position 149,092,992 of record NC_072425.2, read on the forward strand.
TTAATGCTCACAGCTGCTCTTCTTACCTTGCCAAGGCTAGGAAAAAAGAGCATCTAGTCACCAAACAAACTCATGCTACAGAGACTCTTTATTCTCTTTCATAATGCAAAGGAAAAGGATTCTGGAATTCTAGACCAAGCTGATGGGTGTTTTCCTTGGATTGGGGAATGTAGAGGGATTAATGAGGACAGGAGGCAGACCTTATCAGGGTGAAATAACATGAATAAATGAGGATGAACTACTCTTTCTTCCTACCCAACTTCTCAAATAAATTTCTTGCAAAATTAAGTAAATTCTTCCTTCAAAAACTCAAGTAGAGGATTTGTCTTGTTTGTTCTATCTTGTTTGATGAATCCAGGTGTTTTCTAAAAAAGAAGGCACTCAATGTATGCTCTTTATTTTTTTGTGCTGATTACCCTAATTGGTGGGTTTCCTTCCAGGATCAGCAGCCAATTCTCCACTAAAGTAGCATCACTGGACCTTAGGGTCTATTTACAATAGCAAATGTAGCGGTCACCCAATAAAAAAGCTGCTGGGCGTGGTGGCTCACACCTGTAATCCCAGCACTTTGGGAGGCCAGGGTGGGCGGATCTCTTGAGCCCAGGAGTTCAAGACCAGCCTGATCAACATGGTGAAATCTCATCTATACTAAAAATACAAAATTTGCCAGATGTGGTGACACGCACCTGTAGTCCCAGCTACTCCAGAGGCTGAGGCAGGAGAATCACTTGAGCCTGAGAGGTAGAGGTTGCAGTGAGTCAAGATTATGCCACTGTACTCCAGCCTGGGCAAAAGAGTGAGACTGTCTCAAAGAAAAACAAAGAAAATAAATCAAAATATTGTTTCCACAGTGCAGTGTTAGCCTGCTGTCTCAAAAGGGCCTGAGATTTGCTATATAGCCAAGCTGTGTGGACTCCATAGGAGACTCAGGATTAGCACCTTAAAGTCTTGACTGGGTTTTCTTCTTTAAACGAAGCTGTAGATTTAGCCACAATGCCATTTGTCTGCACTTACTACTGGATGGACACAGTGGATTCTGATTTGTAGTCCTATTCAGTGAAAATAGCCAAATCATTGTGAATACACTTTGATGTGAAATCCTTCTTCTGAAGAGCCCAGAGCAAATTCCCATGTTAGGGAGAGGCAGATGGATGGAGGCAGAGTTAGCTCACAATGAGTTAGAGGAATGTCAGCATCTCCTTGACTATACTGGTAGCTGGTAGAATAGAGTGTATTCCGTATTCTAAATATAGAATACAGTCAATCTAGACCCAAGAGAAAGAGAAAGGAGGGGCAGCCAGGGATATACTAACTTATGAACTTGAGATTTATAAGCATTATCAATCTTGAATTGAAAAAGTGAATCTCTTGAGGGAGTACTGGTGGCATTCCAAAAGCTAACCCAAGTATCCATCTAATTTGTAGCAAATCTAGGCATGTAATTCCCTTAGATGATGGAATTGAGATGGAGGACATGGAAAATGATCAGACACCCTTCCTGCCTGGAGTGTAGCTCAGAATGAATTATCTGTGGTTAAGGGAGAGGTCAAGGGAGGGAATGGTGGTACTGGTGAGGCATTCCAAGGGCTTGGTGTGAGGATGCAGTAGGAAGTGACGGGATGCGAGTGGGTAAGAAGCAGGGCCCACAGAGACCCCACAGAGCTGGAAGGTAGCAGCATGGTATTTATGGTGCTCTGCCCATGGTCAGGTGGTGCACCTTCCAGGGACATCACTGCTGTGGACATGTAGGCATTCAGCTTTCTGCTGGCAATGCAGATGTAACAGTGGTTTTCAATAGCTGGAATCCACACTGAATGAGTATGTTGTGTGTGTTTATTTTTGTTGTTGTTGTTTAGTTGGGTTTTCCTCAATCCTCTGAAAGGTCTTGTCAAGGGTATTGCACACTCAGTGATGGCCATTAACAATAACAATAACAACACCGGTGACACTTACTGCACATTACAGGGCACTTGTCACTGTGTCAATGTCCTTAACCGAATTACCTCATTTTACCACCAGTGTGCCATCATCACCCCCATTTTGTAGATAAGGAAGGCAAGACTCTTTGAGATTCGGTAACTAATGCAAAGTCACACAGAAAAAGTGACTGACTGTGGAATGCGGGTACTCAGCTGCTAGGTTAGGCCTTTCCTCATTAACTTACTTAGAAAGGAATTTAAAATTTTTATGAACTAGTTTATAGGTCTCAAGACATATGTAAAGAAGTTCACTTGGGCCAATAGCCAGCATGGCCTTGTGGTGAACTCCCTGACTTCCTAACCTGGATCCATCACTGACTGGCTGTGAAACCTTGATCTAGTCATTTAAGCTCTCTGTGCCTCAGTTTCCTCATCTGTGAAAGGAGTGGGGGTGGTGTTCGTATGTACCCCATAGGGTCGGTGTGAGGAGTAAATGAGCTAATATTTGTAAACCTCTTAAAACAGTGTAGTCAGCACTACGTAAGGGTTTGATAAACAAAAGCTGGGAGGACCAGTGGATTAAATCCAAGAGGGCCTGGGTTTCCGGCTAAGCTTTGGAATGGAGTGAGGCAGATTGCAAAGGATGGGGCTGGCCTTGAGGTTGGATCCTATGTGGCTGTTTCTTTGACTGTCAATCTTCATTCTTAAATCTTCTCACTTGAACACCTTTTATTGGCACTAAATTTGTTTTAGGATAATGAACGCAGCTGTTCCAATTATGGTGCTCACCCCACTCACCTCCATGTTTCATCTCTCAAAGACACCACCTCTCCCTTGGGACTAGCTCTGAGCATGGTGAGGCCGGCATGCCCAGGGCTGAGGCTGGCACTTGGAGAGCCCTAGCATCAGAGGGGTTAACACATTATCTGGGCATACTCAAATAGTATGAGCCCATCAAATAAACAAACACACCAACTTGCAAATGAATAGAAACATGTTTATTAGAGTAGAGGAAAAACAGCTCTTTGGCACATTAACACTGTGGCATCAGGAGTGGCAGCTGCAGCCTGGGACAACAGGCAGGGAGGAGGAGACAGTAAATGTGCATTTTCAAAGTGCTTAGCATCAGGAGAGGGTATTTCCAAGCAAAGAGATGTGTGTGCGTGTGTGCATGTGTGTGTGTGTGCATGTGTGTGTGTGTGTGTGAGAGAGAGAGGGCAAGAGTGAGAGACAGAGAGAGACAGAAAGAGAGAGAGAGAGAACCGTCAAAGCAGTACAAAGGCCAGGAGGCAGTGGTAGTGTGCACATAAGACCTAGGAGGATGTGGGTTTGAATCCCATCTCTTTCAGGAATTGGGTAGCCTTGGGCCCTTTACCTCTCTGAGCTTCTGTCTCCACACAATTCTCTTATAATCTGTCCTTGGCAGGCTTGTAAGTGAAGATCATATGAGATGACCTGTTTTAAGCATCTAGCACAGAACTCGGCACTCAGAAGCTGCTGGATAAATGCCACTCCTCACTGCAGTTCTATGTTAGAACATTCCAAGTTTTGCATGGTTCCTGAGGAGGAAGGCAGCTGAGTGTTCAGGTAGAAAAGTATGAGGTGTGGGACAGTGGGAAACCCTCATGAGCAGGTTTCAAGTGAGAAATAATTCCTTTTTGCAGCAGGCAGACGAATTGGAAACGACAAACTCCTTGATTATAAAATTAAGAATTAAAAGTGTTTATTTTATTCAATAAATACAAAACCATGACTGTAGTATACTTGTATTCCAAACTTTGAGGATTTAAAAAGGGAAGAGAGAGAACGGCTATGAGAAAGAGCACAAGACTACATCCTGAGTTCCTACACGTCATCCCCCATCCCCAAAATAGCAGCTCCACTTGTATACATTGATACATTTTCAATGTAGCAGTTCATTGGCAGAGAGGTGTCCAATACCTAAAAATAGCTTGATAGCTCCTAGCGTAGATCATCTGCCATATCACCTGATATTTCATCTTCCCCACTAAAATGTAAGCTCCCTGAAGGCAGAGATTAATCATGCATATAGGAGGTAATCTTTGATATTTAGGATGAGGCAATGAATACATGAATGAATATGTCAATGAATGAATTAATCAATGGATGGAGAGACAAGGAGAATGAGACCCTCTTGGACTCAGGGAATCTTATATCTTTGAATATTAAAATTATGTTTCTGTCTTTTCTTGCTCTTCTCAACCCACCTTGCCTGACAGTTTGTTACATTGTCAAATTCTGTCATTTCTTCATTTAGCTTGCCCCTATTTCACTGTTAGCCAAATTCTTACACCCACACAGATGACCCTCAACCTTTGTATGTTCAACTCTTGCACAGCCCACAAATCCCCCAGTGCACTCCACGGAAACCACTTTGCAAACGCCAAGCCTGGCCTTGTGTGCCGCCTTGATGAATGAGTCATCACCAGCCTTGCTGCCCACCAGACAGCTTCTTGGTTCCAGGGGCGCTGCCTGCTTTGTCCTATAGCAGTGTTAGTACGATTGTTTGAATACTTCACTGCATTCTTCCCCCACAGAAAAATGAAAGTGCTGATACCAGTGATAAGAAACATAGGTTTCATAAACTTAACACAATTGAGGCAAAGATGGAAATCACTTGGCGTGCAGAAAAGAGCCAATGTTTAGCCTCAGTCGGATGCTTATCATAGTTGAGCTATCTGACTGTGTGCTCAGCTGTAAAGGAAAAGAAAAAAAGAAAAGAAAGAGAACAGACACAATGCAGTCAATATTGTCAGAGATTAAGTCTAAAATATATGGTGTATTTTGGAATTTTTTTTTTTTTTTTTTTTAGGTTTCTGGAAATGCAGATATAAATCTAGTTCGTTTTCACTCTCAGGCATGTTTTAGCAATGTGATGTGGTAGTGCAAAAACCTCTTCCCTGATTTTCTTGTCCTACTTTGTCAAACAGACTCAACTGTGTGTTTATATTTTCAAGAATTGTAGTAATGTCTTTTCAGTTGGCTAGTTTTTAAGAAAACATCTTTTAAAATAAATACTTTCAATTTTTCCTACTCCTCCCAACATGAGTGTCCACCATGAGTCCCCTTTCGCCAAACACTTCATGTTCCTCTGCATTGTGGTGCCCCTTCCTTTCCTCTCTACTTCTGCATCCTTTGCGTTTCCTCTTGAATCCTGTCTTCTCCTTCATGGTCTCTGGAGGGGACACTGCGGGTGCTTAATGTGTAAGGGGAATCACACAAACATAGTAGACCCTAAAGAAACATTTTAGTTGGATTTTGAAGTGGGCCTAGACTCCACATGTTTTTTTCTCAACATCTTTTTTTCCCTTACTCAAAATATCCTGCAGCCAGGGACTTCTCTCACTGGCGCTGTTGGTTGTTTGTTGGTTTCTTTGTGCCTCATCAGCTTCCTGTACCTCATTTCATGATCATTTTGACCTAAGACCATTGCCCAGTGGCTTCTCATTTCCAAGATCTCTACTTGGGTCTTTTTTCGCAAGTCTGTGCTTGTCTCATAACTCCTAGTCTTGTTCATGACTGAAATATATTTTTATCTTTCTGTGGACATGAAACCTACATATACACTCCTGTTCTCATTGCTCCATTAGCTCTGATCCCTCTGATTTGAGTTCTGTCTATTGAGCCTCTTTTATTTTGTTTCTTTATTTGATGTTCATGGTGGCGTTCTTTGTGAAATGTTTGGTGATTCTGGATTGAACCCGTCTCTGTAACACTGAATGGCCATTTGTCTGCTTGTTGCCTGTCCTTGCATTCTGATGGAGGAAGTGGGCGGGAGGTGCTGCTGCTGGAATGTGTGCTGGTTTCAGTAAAAATGGGGAAGGCCTGGAATGTGCTATGGGGCAGTGCGCTGGTCCTGGCTGTGGTGAGTTCTTGATCCTCCCAATGTCACCTGCCTTGAGAACTCTGCCCTGCAAAGTGGATTCACTCTCCCTTCTAGCCTTAAGCCATGCACTCCATGTCCTTCTGTTTGGTGTAGAGATTTAGCCTTTCTGACTTCTCCCACTGCAATGAGATGACTAATGCTGTGTTGCTTCCAACCATCTCGAGACTTTCATTCCCCTCTTGACATGGGCACTTGCCATGGTTGCTTCTCTCTGCTTGCTATCATTCAGGGATTATTCAAGTTCCTATTCTTAGTATGTTTCTCTTCCCTTATTTTGTGTGGGTTTGGCTGGGGCAGGGAGTTCAGAAAAGAAGAGAAGATTGTAGCAAGCCACCTAAAACGGGAAGTTGCCTTCTTCTCTGGGTCTGAGACATACTGACTTCCAGAACATCAGGAAACCAAGAGGATCACAGCACAGGGCCTGAATCCTCTTGTTTGAACCTTGTTGTAGATGCACAACCTGTGCATTTCACACGTAGGAAGCAGGGGTGCACAGTGGGTACTTGCTCTATATTGAATGAAATTAAGCCAATGTTTCCCACAATGTGTGTGACAGATATTGTGAAAATGTGAAGTAGAGGAGTGAGAGGGAATTCAGTGTGCTGGTGGTATCAAGCGTGCAAACTCAGTTTAAGAACTCCTTTCACAAAAGTTTTAAGATTATCCTTTGTAGCTTAAAAAACCAATATAGACAGAAAAGAACCCCCACTCTGGTGCTTTCTCCCTTCTTCCATTCCTGCCTTGACCATCCCTTCCTCCTCGTAGCCTAGAAGCAGCCTCCGGGCCTCCACCTTCCCTTTTGGTTGTCCCCTGACCCTAGTCCAACACCTGCCTCTTTGTAGAGAGGAGCTTGTTGGACACGTGGGATTCACGGGCCAGGTGGTTCAGCAGCCCGACAACCTGGATCCTCCTGACCCTCCTCTCCTCGTGGCCAGCCCAGCTCAGGGCTGCCTCTGAGAGTCTGACCTCCACAAAGGAAGATGAAATGTAGAGACGCATTTGCTGCCTCCAAGTCACAGTGCTTCAGGTGTTTACCTTTCCTCAAGTCACGGAACTGGAGAGCAGGGCAAGGCCTTAGGGACTGTCTGTTGAGCGATTGACACATTCATTGTATTTTGAAATGAAGAAACTGACCCTAAACCCGTCAAGTGACTTTCCCAGTAAGTTTGTGGTACCGGCTGAACTCAAGTTCAGATCCTAGGTTAGCAGTCCTGTAAATTGAGAAACAGAACCTCACTACTCAAGCCAAACTGATGTCTACCCCGAACCAAACATCCAAGTATGCACTGGGGTAGGTGCTTTGTGACCAGTTCCCATGGACTCCACTTTAGAGCCCTTCGAATCCTACCCCGCCCCACACCGCCCCCCACCAGCCCCTTCCTTGTGCTCTGCCTCAGCCTCAGAGCCTGGTTTATTTCTTCAGGGTATTTTTGTCAAGGATTCCCAAATTTGTTACTCAGTTCTTTCCCCATTGATTCCCAGCTCCATTCCTCAGCCACACACCAAGCTACACAGTGCCTCATGGACTACCCTCCTGCAATGGGTTCTCTGGAGCCCCTCCTGCAGCATTTTGAGGGAGGTGCCTATTTCTTCCAGATTAGAGACCCTCCTGTCCTCTAGATACCTGTAGCTCTCCAGGATCCTCCAGCTTCCTCTAGACAGGCTCATATCTCAAGCAATGTGCATCCAGGAGGGGGTTCTTCCCTGCACATGAGACATAGGCCCCAGGTTGAGAGGCAGAACTGCTTCTTCAGGCCAAAACCCAGGCGTGCTGCCTCAACCCGAAGACCACACTTTGGCATTAAACATCTTTTCAAAGTACAGTACATCCACCCCCTGGGCTGTTTGTTCTAGATTCTTTCAACACTTAAGTGTCTTATTACAAGTCTCTTTCCTGTTTAGGGAACGGGCAATGAAATTGTATAGGCAAGGGTTACTCCGTTTACCTGGTGCATTCAAGGCTGAAGACAAGGAGACATTATCCTCCAAAATCCTTTTTTTTTTTTTTAAAGCAAATCTGCCCTAGAGTAAAGTCTTCCTAAATTTTGATTGTTATTGTGCTATGAACAGAGGTTTTATCCGTATTTAATGGAACATAGCAGTGAGAGAAACTGGAATATTGGAACTGCTGTCCTCCGCGGATGAAAGGAGGTTGTAAATAACATTTTGCTGCTGGTAAACAGGCAAAATAAATACAGAAATATGGAGCCATGCAAAAAACATTCGACTCTGTCACATGTTGTTGGTGGAAACCACTCATAGAAAATCAAACACAGACTTTGACTTGCAGTCACAGAAACAGTATACGGCCGGGCGCGGTGGCTCACGCTTGTAATCCCAGCACTTTGGGAGGCCGAGGCGAGCGGATCACGAGGTCAGGAGATCGAGACCACGGTGAAACCCCGTCTCTACTAAAAAATACAAAAAATTAGCCGGGCGCGGTGGCGGGCGCCTGTAGTCCCAGCTACTCGGAGGCTGAGGCAGGAGAATGGCGTGAACCCGGGAGGCGGAGCTTGCAGTGAGCCGAGATTGTGCCACTGCACTCCAGCCCGGGCGACAGAGCGAGACTCTGTCTCAAAAAAAAAAAAAAAAAAAAAAAGAAACAGTATACTACATGGAGTTTCTTTAGGATTTGCAATCTCTGTGCAGTTGCAGGCTCTGCTTATGTTATCTTTTCATGAGGGTCTAGACCTGAGTTTGCAGAATGACTTAGAAATCAGTGTATTTCCTGCTTCATATAGTGTGATTAACCTTTTTTGATTTTACATGTCTACAAATGGTGTTAGTGGTCATAACTGCAAACTATTGCGATTTTTATTGGTCTAGAATGTGAATGTTTGTGTTAGAGCATCTGCAAAAGCAAACACTTTGGTATGTTGAAAAAATAATGAAGATCTAAGTGATTTTAAGATGGCATTTTGTGAATGCATGCTAAAATGCTGCTAGATTTTTATTTGTTTTACTGCTAATGCTGCATTGAAGATATAGTAGCGCTGCAGCACAATTTTTTTTCTATTTCTTCTTTTCCTTTGTCCTTCAAAAAATAACCATTCTAGTTGCAATTTTTGTTCAAAAATCAAGATAATCACACATTAAGATAAGTTCACTATCTAAGAAGTAAATAAATGTAAAAGTAAAGCATCTCATAGCAGTTATCAGCTGTTTTGTGTCATACATAAACATTTTGCTTAGCATTGGCATATTTTTTGTGTATGTTCTAATAGAATGGCCAATAAATCAAAGTCATCTAAATGTCTTCATCAACACCTTAGGTATTACACTCACTGATGTTTAGCATCTTTCATATTGCAATTATAAAGGTCCCTCAAACCCTGGCTGATAAATTATTTTAGGTTTCTTGTGAAGAAGGGTTGTGTTTAACTATTAATTTTCATACCAGCTTATACCTAATAGAATGTGTGGCTAATGAATGTGTTGAATTAAATTGAGTTAGATTGAATCAAATTGAATTGAACAGAAATAAATTGAATTGTATTGAATGATAAACAGGAGAGGGATAATGCATGGTGATCTAATAGCATCTGATAATAACAGAACACTGAATTTACACGCCTAACTTAGGAGATATTTGATAACTCATGAGTGGGAAAATTGCCCTTCTCCTATGTTCCTGGGCATCCTTGCCAAGTGGAGATGAATGTCACAGGAGACCTCAGGCAATTATATAGTTCAAGCATCTTCTGTATTTGTGTGGCAGGAAATTGTGCCAGAAGGGTCACAATTATTCTGTATGTCACCAAGCAGGAGCTCCATTTTTACAGATTTTTAAAAAAAATTTTCTTTTGTTCAGCAGCAGCTGGCTGTGTGAGGGCACTTAGGAACAAGTGATGTGAGTGTGTGTGTGTGTGGATCAGATAGGGGGTACCATTTGCTAGTTTTAATTGGTAGATTCAACATCTTCCACTAACCATGCAGAAGCCACTGGCTGAGATGTTACCATGGTAAATCAAACTCCGGTGTGTGATTGGTAGACTTCTGAAGCAGGTACAGTCACTCTAATCAACTCCAGGAAAGTCGAGGCCATCTGGTTTTGCCTCACCTGGAAGTAATTTACCACCCCAGGCTCAAAAAATTTACCCTGAGGTCAGTAACAGTAAGCCTGCCTCAAAGATATTCCAACTGAGTATGGAAGAGGAGTGGTGTGACATAGTAATTTCTGTTTGTTTTTATATTTTCAAGCTTGGGAAAGTGAGGGGGCTAATCATGCAAACCAGAGCCAAGAATAGATTTGGCAGGTGCTGACCCACCTAGTTCCAGACAGCAAAGTGAAAACTCCTGAAGCTCATTCTACAGCACTGCTTTAATGGTCCAGTTCAGAATGTCTAACTAATTGAGATTTTATAAAAGGAACTTTGACTAAGCATCAAATTGCTCAAGAATATGGTGGAAGAGACAGGATTTTTTTTTATTTGAGTAGTAAGGAGTGAAATTGGGAATATCTGCAAGTAAGGGAATCTTTCAACAAGACTTCACTCTAAAAAAAATAAAAGTATGTTGGGCCATAAACATTACGCATAGCTATTTAGGATTACAGATATTCTTGTAATCAGACAGGATGTAGCCAGCCCTAACCAAAATATACACAGTGAGAAGACTTCAGAATCATTAGCTCTTTGGAATAGTTAGAAGAATGTGTTCGGTTTGTATGACATTGATTTGTTTTGGCTGCACTTGAAATGTGTGGTCTTTGCAAGTCAATAGAAATAAAGTCCTTTATTGAATAGGAAAAACTCCATGGAGTGAATTATACAAAGAAATGGAAGGCCAGGGTTCTCAGTCTCTTGTGTATTTGTGGGAGTGGATGCCAGGCAGAATGTGTTGGGCTTTCGAAAGGAAAGCACAGGGGCTTGGGAGGAAGGTCAGTGTTTTAAACTTTTTGGGCTGCTAGAGCAAAATACCATAGACTGGGTAGGTTAAAACAACAGAGATCTCTTTTTCACAGCTCTGGAAGCTATGAAGTTCAGGATCAAGGTCCCATCAGGTTCTTTGTGTGGTGAGGGCTCTCCTCCTGGTTTGCAGATGTCTGTCTTCTCCCTGTGTCCTCATGTGGTAGAAGGGGCAAGGGGACTCTCCTCTCCCTTTTGGGAGGCTCCGGGAAGTCTCTACTCTCCTTACCTAATTACCTCTGAAATGCTCCACCTCCAAATACCCTCGCATTGGAGATTAAATTTCAATGCATGAATTTGGGGACACAAACATTTAGCCTATGGCAGTAGGAATAGCAAGGTCAGGTTAAGGGACAGCCATGGAGAAGGTCATTTTGGAAGCTGGGTTCTTCCAGAAGTGTGATAATCCCACAAGGCTGGAAATGGGAAGGCCCTGAAAAATCAGCTGGTGTGACTTCTCCATCTATTAATGAGAGGGTGGAAGGCCAAAGGGCAATATAGATAAGGAATAGATAAGGAATAATCAAAATAGTGGTGGATTCCAATTTTACAGTACCATGTTCAGAGATGCACTGAGCCAGAAGAGCCTGAAAAGCTACTGGAATCGTGTGTCTCCCCACCCTCCGGTGCCCTAATTGTGCAGTTATTTCAGACTTAGACTTCAATCATTTTACAAGTTTAATACTGAGGTGGAAGGACTGAGGTGGAATTGCTCTTTGTCCAGATTCTCTTTGTTCTTTGGCTCAAGAGCAGTAACGAATGGACAGACATGTCCTTCTTTCCCCTGCCTGGAGAGGGAACACAATTAGGAATCCTGGTATATGAGTCTCCACTTCATCTCCTCTACAAAAAGAGGCAGACATAGCACTTGTGATAAGCCAGCTCCTCTCACCATCTTCACCCTAAGCTTTTAGTCAACTCTCCAGAGAGTCAGAATCTATTAAAACACACTTAACATGACCCACAAAGCAACACAAAGTTAAGGAGCAGGGTGCTGTGTCCTTGAGCATGTGGGCACAACACCATTCCCTCTAAAAGCTAACTCAACAAGGGAAAGTAAGGAGGGAGATCACGTTGGAAAAGCAGTGTGAGGAAGAGAGGAGGAGGCAGAAAAGCACAAGAAGGGGAGATGAGAGAGAAAGAAAGGAGGAGGAGAGAAAGGAAGAAAGGTAAGAGTGAGTGAGTCTTTTGTGGGTTGCACATTCTCTTTAAGAATCTGATAAAAATTATTTCTTTCTCTGGAAAACAAAATGCATACAATCACATATACTTTGCAAGTAATTTGGGGTTCAGAAGCCCATATATAGACTTGGGTAAGGCGATCTAATCTATCTATCTACCTATCTATCTATCCTAACAACTGCAATTTAGCGAAGTTACATACATATATGTGTATTTGTGTGTCAGTGTGTATATAATTGTTAAATTGCCATTGTTAGGTACATGTTACATGCATTGAAATATGGCATATATGTCAAACACAATCCCTCATTATCCAAAAAGGTACAAGAGTGAATAATGGGAAAGAATTGAGCAAAGACATATTCAAGGTGACTGTCAGCAATGAAAAGTTAATAGTGCGGCCTCCTACAATGTAGTGACTTCTTTAAGGGAAGGGATTTGAAGCCATGGGATTTTGGATGATTTAAAATGAGCCTCACTAAAGCCCTGGATCACACAGTGGCGGAAACAAACCTGAAAATAGCCAGAGTAGCAGGCAGAGAAGACTAACTGATCTCTACTCTTTGAACCCCATGGTTCCAGTCCATTTAATTGTTCTTCAGGCTAACAACTTCACTTTCCATAGGGAAGGCAGTGTAAGCGACCATGGCCTGGGGTTATGGGTCAGAACATCATACCTCACTATTTTAAATGAATAAACATTTCAAACAACCACTGCATTTCATTGGTTTTCCAGAACATGATTCATTTTACCCGTGTTTCCTCATTTCTGGTTAGTTGTGAAATCCAGCGCAATATTATGGATTTATTGTCACACTGAAAGGATGTGTGTGTATGCTAAAATTCAAAGATCACATTTGCCTCTGCTCTCACAGGAAGAGGTTAGGGGAATGGCACATTCCACTGGTTTGTCTGTGCACAGGAGTGCAGGGCATGTGACTCTTGGGGAAACTCCTACAGCTGGCTCTCTGGATCACCAGGAATCATGAAAGCAGGCTTTGTAAACATTGCATGTATTCCCAGACATTGAACATTGTGACATTTCATGACCAGCTCTCTCAGAAGAGATGCCAAGTGTAGATGTCCTTTCTGGAACATCCCTGCATAATTAGGCTGCCCCCAACTCCTCACCACATACATGCAACATTTTCCTGCTGTTGAGTAATCATTTGTGCTTGACTAGTTTTCTGCCTCCTCAAACATCGTCTCAGGGCAAAAAGGCACAGCGTGTAGAATATGCTTCTTATAGCAGGGTTAACCAGGGCTTCCTCATCTCATTACTAGAATCTCCTGCACCAGATTCCACACTGGCTCTCTTCTCACTTCATATCTTGTTCATATGATTGTTCATATCTTTCTACCACTAGATAATGATCTTGTTTAGGAGACAGATCTAGGTTACAGTATCTCATATTTTCTAATTATTCTGTGAATTAAAACTCATATCATAAAGTTAGAAACCCTTGGCATGCCATTCAAGAATTTAAATTCTGATTGGAACCTAACTTTTCTAGCCTGATAGTGGAAAAATGAAAGATGATAAATCATGGGTTCTAATCCTGACTTTTCCTACTTGCTTACTTTCTGTTATTGGGTACTTGGTTAAGTTTAAAGAACTGTATAGGCATGTGACATACATTAGTTCATCGTAACAATTGGGTGAAGCAGGTGCTCTTATCTTTATTGCTTACATTAAACCCAGAAAGGTACAGAAACTTATCTGTGAGCACGTGGACTGGCTTCATTTGAATTCACATCCATCTGATGCCAATAGCCATGCTATACAGCCTTTCTTTGTGTATGCCTGTGCATCCTTGGTAAGTCTTTATTTTTTTTCCCAATGTAAATTGGGGTTGAGGGGAGTGTAGACTAGACCAGCTGTATTCAATATTTTTAGTTCTCCATGTCTCCCATGAAGCACAATTTGAAAATCACTAGAATACCTCTAAAATGATGCCTACTCTAACATTCTAATTTTATCCCTTTGTCATTATCATCTCCCTTCCACCCCTTTTCAGCACCATGAATCTCATGGTTCCTCCATTTGAACAGTGTCTTCTTCTCAGAACGTGCTGGTTATTTCTGTGCCTCTACTTCTTCCACAAGCTCTGCTCTCTGTGAATCTTTCTCAGTCTCCTCCACCTGAGGAACTGTTCCAAGGCTTTTGCATTTTGCTTACATCTTTATTGTTGTCAGCCAGCCCTGTATTGAAGCTCACTGGATATTCATCTGGACCCTTCTATAGGTTGATTCATAAATTTTTATGATGGAGACTGATGACTTTCTCATTTTAGTTTTCTGTAGGATCTGTGTTAGTTTCCCATGCTTGCTGTAACAAATTACCACAAACTGGGTGACTTAAAACAAACAGAAGTTTATTCTCTCACAGTTCTGGAGCCCAGAAGTCCAAACTCAACTTCACTGGCCCCACATCAAGACATTGGCAGAGCCACAGTCCCTGCAGGAGCGTAGGGGAGAATCTATTTCTCCTCTCTTCTTTCTTCCAGTGGCTTCTGGTATTCTTTGGATTGATACATTATCTCATTCTTCAAGGCCAACATTTTCAAATTTCCCTCTGATGCATATTCACATTGCTTTCTCTTCTATATATGTTCAAATTTGCTTCTTTCTTGCTCTGATATGAATTAATTGCATTGCATTTAGGACCCACTAAGATACTCCAGAGTAATCTTCCCATCTTTGGATCCTTAATTGCATCTGTAACTTACCCCCACCAAACACACACCATATAAGCTCACGTCCACAGATTCCAGGGATTAGGATGTGCATGGCTTTTGTGGAACATTTTTTTTTTTTCTTTTGAGACCAGGTCTTGCTCTGTCTCCCAGGCAGGAGTGCAGTGGTACAGTAACAACTCCCTGCAGCCTTGACCTCCTAGGCTCAAGAGATCCTCCTACCTCAGCCTCTTAAGTAGCTGGAACCATAGGCATGTGCCACCACACTCAGCTAATTTGGCTAATTTTTGTATTTTATAGGGTTTCACCATGTTGCCCATGCTGGTCTTAAACTCCTGAGCTCAAGCAGTCTGCCTACTCCCAGGCATGAGCCACTGTACCCAGCCAGCTTTTGTGGAATATTTTTTAGCCTCTCACAGTGTGCCCAACCTTTGGCTTCCAAAGATTCTTGTCTGTCTCACATGCAAAATACATTTTCCCCATACCAACATACCACCACATTTCAGCCTGTTACAGCATCAACTCATATCCAAAATCTTACCTAAGTGTCATCAGCCCCAAAAGTCCCAAACTCAGTATCTAGATCAGGTATGGGTGGTACTATGGATATGATCCACCCCAAGGTAAAATTTCTGTTCACTTGTTGACTTGTGAAACTAGAAGATGGGTTATCTGCTTCTAAAATTTAATGGCAGAATAAGCATAGAATAACAATTGTAGATACTCCTATTCCAAAGGAGAGAAAATGGAAGGAAGAAAAGGTTACCCAGACCCAGGCACCTTCCAAATCCAGTAGGGCAAATTCCATTAAATGCAAGGCCTGGGAATAATTCCCTGAGGCTAATATCACTGCCCTCTGGGCCCATAGCTCTGCCTTCTGGCCTTGCAGTTCTGGGCTCTGGTTCCAAAGCTCAGGCCTCACAGTCATCTTTCCTTTTATCATGAAGGGTAACACATGTTTGCAACTTTGTAGTTGTATGAGCTTATTTTCTTTCTATGGAATTTTGGGAGTCTAACAACCTTCTTTCATTTAGTCATGTCCTCGATCCTTTCAGTCTAAGCTGGACATGTTTCTACTGATGTAATATTCTCAAAAACCTGGTGATTCTCCTGTATGTGTCATAGGAATTCATATTATTAGACAAAAGGGTCCTCCACAGAATTTCTTAGATAATCTCATCTTTCTTTCTGACTTATGCTGATATCCATGCATATCCAAGGGTCACATATCCATTCCCTTCGGTTCTAGCAACAGGTGTTCAGTCATATACTTGGTGTTCTCTCCAGAGGACATTTTGTTAGCAGTGGGTCTTCTAATTTTAGCATATTTTGAAATTTAAAGAAGCTGTTAATTTCTAAATCAAGGGTCTTTTTTTACGTAACACTTCTTTCCTCAATTAATCTATTTTTGCTCACATTTTACTATAAGCAGAAACGAGGCTGCACCTTGAGTACTTTGCTTGGAAGTCTCATCAGCTAAATATCCACATTCACGGCTTATACTAACTGTAAAACAATTCAGCCAAGTTTCTGCTTCTATATAACACAATTTGCCTTTCTTCTAGTTTCCAACAACATGCTTATAATTTTTTTTCTGAGACCTCACCAGAAGGGCTTCTATGGATTAGCTGGTAAAGACAATCTGGGCTTTTTCTATCACGCACTTACGAGTTCTTTGAGCCTCTACCCATTGTCCAATTCCAAAGCCAACAGCACATTTTTAAAGTGTATTTCTTCTAGCAATAACTCACTTCCTTATAGCAAAATCTGCATCAGTCAGGGTTAAACCAGAGACACAGAACTAGTAGGAGACATCATAAGGGATGCATTGCAGGGAGTTGGCTCACATGATGATGGGTGCTGGCTAGGCATGTCTGAAATCTGTAGAGCAGGCCATCAGGAATGGCAGCTGGAGCTTTCTGGCACAGGCTGAAGCTGCTGTCCACAAGTGGGATTTCTTTCCAGAAACCTCAGTTCTGCCTTTAGGGCCTTTCAACTGATTGGGTGAGACCCACCCCGATTATCTAGGATAATCTCTTTATTTAAAACCAATTTTATTTTTGAACGTTAATCTCATCTACAAAAATGGCTTCACAGCAATGACTACATTAGTAATTGATTGACTGAATGGGCATTGCAGCCTAGCCAAGTTAACACGTCAAACTGACCACCACCGTGCTTGCCTGTATTATCCTTGATGCCTGTGTATCTGTTAAAATGAAATACTATGATAGTAGAATGTTCCCTTCATATCAGTGAGGAGATCATTTGATTCAAATGTGGGAAAAATTAAAGATCATGAAAATACATTAGCCATGATTATAATGGAAATGCGGGGAAGGGCATGCTAAATATTTAGAAGAAGCTAAACTTCTAATGAAATGAGATCTCCTCAGCTGGGGCTGGTGGACCCAGATGAGCTTCAGTGGGTCATGAACCTCCCAGACTCATATGGGGTGTGTGTTTTTGTGTGAAAGAGAGAAAGAACATTTTTTTTTTTCTGTAATTAGAGTTCATAGCTTTTATCAGATTCACACAAAAAAGTGTGTTGCATAATAAATTTAACTACCTCATATATATATGGTAACCAGGTCATCCGTCAGTAGCAATAGGCCTGTATTAGGAGTCCTTGACTGTGGATCTAATAAAATCTTCCATGCTCGTAACTCACACCTACCTGGATATTCTAGAATCAGCTCTTGCAGAACTCAGAATTAATGCAGATAGTGGTTCTTATAGGGATTGGCTAGGGCAAAATTAGGAGATGCTTGTTGTACCAAAGCCTACTGGTATGTTTCCTACTAATAAATCATGCCTGATGCCTCCAAGTCAATGACACGATAGAGGAAGTGAGTGATGAGGCAGGCAGCGTAACTCTGTGAATGAGCCAACCCCAGCCCTTCCCCTGACTTAGAAAGGGGTTAATGCACACAGATGGCTGCAAACCCCCCAAGCAGCCAGCATACTGTAAAACAATATTAACATCGTTGCCTTTTGAATACCATGTCTTGTAAACCCCAGGATATGACAAGCCTCTTTAGAATCTTCTTTGATTGTGTTACTCAGACTCCCGTAGGGAAGTAGGGAGGGGTAGGGGTAGATACCAGAGGAAATATGTAATTAGGAGTCTCTTAGAACAATAAGGGTTCTCAAACACGTATGTGTGCAACTGATTTGTTGCTTTTGGTATTTCTGTTGGTGAGTAATTAACTAACCATGTTTTGGGGGCAGTCTGTGCAAGCTTGGGCAATCTGATTGTTGTGAACCATGGGGAAAGAATAGTTGCCTTTAGCTATATTTTCAGAAAATACCAAGTGGAGATGTGAATGGAAAGGAAAGAACAGATTTTCTGGAGAGATGCCATTATGGTAATGTCAGAACTTCCTTTCAGTCTCAGATAAATCTTTCTTGTTATCACCCTTATTTTTAGTTTTACGCAAGACAGGAGGCCCAGTTCAGTTGGAGAGTGCCATGTACACAGATATCCCTGCCACCTCCGCAGGAGAGAGGAACAGGGGCCTCTGCGGGACTCTGGCTCCTTATTTTATGGTTGTGATTGCTCCTCACTGTGGTGCCTGCGTGTGGGGTTTCAGGGAGAGGGACCTTTTGATTTGACTGCTGAGAAGAATAGGGTTTTCTTCTGGGAACTCTTCTGAGAGAACAAGCTTTTGACAAACACTCTTTGAAAGTTACTCTATGGCCAGATGCGTGCAGATCCGAAGATGGTGTCATTTGTGATAAATGAGGCTGGCTTATGAACTGGGTCCATGTGCACACAGCCTGCAGCCACGGAGTCCCTCATTTTGGAGATGCGCTAGCTCCTTCTGCCCTGTGGGCTGCTGGGGCTTTGTGTCACTGGCATCAGAAAATAGAATTTGGCAGTTCTCTAGGCTAAGGGTTTCCAAACTAAGCGTCCTCTGTATTAACAACGAGCAGCCAAAATGGGAACTTTTCTATTTGTGAAGGGGATCCAATGAAAATAAACTGTTTTATTTTGGTGACTTTGAGTATAGGAATTGTCTTCTCTGGACCTCAGTTTATCCAACTAGAAAAATGGGAGCAGAGGTGCCTAGTTATCTTTAGGAATTTTCTGTGACTTAATGAAGCAATATTCATGTAATGATTTGGTGGTGTAAATGTCCCCAGCAGTGCGTGATGTTAGTTGTATGTTTGCCAAGCACCTAGCTCCTCTGGTAAAGGTAACCTTTGTAAATGGCAGGCTATGAGTATTGTTAAAAGGACGTATGGCTCCACCTTCTTTCCAAAAAGATAATTGAGGAATATAGGGCCAGTTAAATAGCATAGAAAGAGGTTCAGAGTGCCTTGACCTGGAGCAGTTTTTAAAACCTCAGGCCAAAACTCCACTAGGAAACTCACCAAACTAACCATTATGGTCAATTTCATTTTGAAATAAAGCACCCTAATTCATCCGTCCAGGAGTCCAGGTTCCTGTGTGGCCCAAGGTTGCATTCAGAGGTCAGAGTAAATCCTGTTGCTAAAGAGCCACTCCTTCTAGAAATAGCTTTTTTTAATGTCAGCAATTTCTCAGTTCCATTCTTGGATTCTTCAGTTCTATCTCATTTCTAGCCACAAACCTGTTTGGGGTTTGCTCCACCATAAGTCAACACATGCACCTGCTTTCCCATCAATTCCCAGAATGCAGAGGACACTGTGGGTCTGCTAAGGGGCTTCTTTCAGAACTTCTGGGGTCCACATGGTTGGAATGTGTGCTAACAGGCTGGTCTCACGGTGGCAGTTCTAATTGGCTGAGGATGAGTCTTGAAATGTCACAGAAAGATTTATCTCTCAGCACAGATTCTCCCTCAACTAATTTTGCGGTAGGCCACTAGATAATGGGTTGTTTGGAAAACAATACGCAGTTCTCAGATGCCTTTCTGTGTTGGAATGAAGTTGGTAGGCTATTTTAAGCAAAATGGCTCATGGCAAGGAAACTCTTGACTGACTTACAGGCCGTTGGACACTGGGAACACCAGGCCTTGCTTGTGAGGGATTTGGCTGAGTTGATTTCTCAGGGTCCATCACCATTCTTGTGCGGACTCAGCACACAGGTGGGTGGGGAAACCTGCCTCACAAGTTTGGCTTATAAAGAAATATGGGGATTGATATCTGGATCCTTTTATATCAGCAGCAAGGATTAATTTTAGAGAAGATATTTCATAAAAAATGGATTCTTCCCTACTCTCAGTTTCCCAGGAAAAATATATTTGCTCGATTTGAAGGTACCATTGACTGTTAGCTGCTTGTTGATTTTTATAACAGCTTTTTTTTTAGGATTAAGAGAAATACAAAAATGGGCACCATGTTCAACATACATACAGATTATAAGATAAATTTCTATTTCAGAAACATTGCAACACTATTTGCAACAGCCGAGCTATGGAAACACTAAATGTCTACTGCTGGATAAATGGATAAAGAAAATGTGGAATTTACATGCAATGGAGAAATTTGTTAAAGAATACAAACTTACAGCTACACAGAATGGATAAGTTCTGGTGTTGTATACCACTGTAGGATGACTATAACAATAATACATTGTGTAGTTTCAGATAGCTAGAAGGAGGATATTGAATGTTCCTAATGCAAATAAATGATAAATGCTTGAGATGATGGATATATGAATTACCATAATCTGATCACCGTAAGTTGTATGTATTGAAACATCACTATGTACCCTATAAACATGTACAATTATTAAGTGTCAATTTTTTAAGGGTATATAAAGATGCATACAGGGAATGCTGCAATATGTGACATCATGGATGGACCTTGAGGACATTATGCTGAATGAAATAAACCAGTCAGAAAGGACAAGTACTACATGATTCCATTGATGTGACATATCTAAAATAAGCAAATTCATAGAATCAAAGAGTGGAATGATGGTCACCGGGGGCTGGAATGAGCATAGAGTTTCAGTTATGCAAGAAGTATAAGTTCTGGAAGTCTCCTGTACAGCATTGTACCTATGGTTACTGTATTATACAATGAAAATTTGGTTAAGAGGGTAGAGCTCATGGTAAGTGTTCTTACTACCATCAAATAAAATTTTAATAAAGAAATATTAAAATGTGAAAACATATTTTGTAAAACTAAGGTGCAACAATATTTTTGGTGACTCACCATTGAAAGTCCTACATACAGTTGCTCTAGAATTCTATTCTAAGATGGGATTCCAAGTTGATTTTGCATTTCTAAGGTGAGCAAAGCATTTTGTCTTTTATTGGTTGTTTTATACATATGTATACCTAAGTAACAAGAAAATTTCTGATGATCTCAGGTTCATACACAGCTCTTGTCATTTCCAAACAGCTCTGGATTTTTCAAGCTATTATTAGCCTGGAGAGTATAGATAATTGCAGTCTACACAGAAATCTAAAAATAAACTGTTTATTCATTTTTCTAAAGAAATTTTTTAGCACATAGCATCTTCCCAGAAAGGTTTACAAGTGCTTAGATTAAAGGATAATTCTTTTCTCTCCCCACCATTCCCCTCTAAATTTCTGAAGAAAATGTGAAACAGCCTAAAGGCAGAAAAGAAAGTACAGTAAAGGTCTTAATCTATCTCTCAGAATTGTTGAAAATTGGCTGAAAATCTAATTCTTCTTACGCAATAGGTAACCTTTTTGTTGGTAGCATTTACCTGAGCTAAGGTAAATGTCGACAGCATTGGTGGGTATGTAATCAATAGCATACTTTCATCATTTTTTTTTTTAAACAACAGACACAATAGTATTGATTACTCCATACATTTCATGCTAAATAGCTGTATTAATCTGACTTAATGAGTATGTGTTGTTGAAACAGCTGTCCTCCAACTGTAACCTGTTTTTAGCAAGAATCCTGCTTGCCAAATACTTCTTTTTTTAATCTATAGCTTCTACTTGATTCTTGTGAACCAGGGGTCAGCAAACTTTTTCTGTCAAGGGACAATTAGTAAATACTGTAGACTCTGTGGACTACGCTATTACTGCTGCAACAACTCAACTCAGCCATACAATAGAATAAGCATGGCATCCCAATAAAAATTCACTTACCAGATCTGCAGGTGGGTGAGACTTGGACCATGGGCTGCATTAGCTGATCCCCATTGTGTTCCAAGGTTGGAGAAAGAAAGCAAAATCAACATCATGATTTGTTGAGGCCAACTATGGAGAAGGCATGGTTTAACAGTGTGGTGGACAAGCTGGGCAAGTTTTCTGCTTTTCTGGAGCTAACATTCTCATGGACAGTGAGGAAATTAAAAAATCAAATCTAATAAGTCAGCAAAATAATTTCAGTTGACAATAAGTTCTATGGGAAGAAAAGATGATTTAGTAAAGAACGACTTAGGACTTAAGAGGACATAATTTGTAGGGGGTAATATGGGAGTTTGAACATGAATCCATGTTTTTGAGTCCCACACCAACATTTTTCTAAGGAATCTCTCAACCTCATTTTTTCTATTTATAAAATAATTAATATCAATACTTATTGCATAGGGCTACATTGAAGATCAGATAAGCTTTATGAAGTGTCTTCTGTAAAACAGCAAAGCCAATTACAAAATTATTATATCTTATCAATATTGCTCTTGTCATCATTTTTATTACCCATCTCTTTATTGTGTCTCATGTTTTCTTTGAAGTCTTTTTTTTCTAAAACATAACAGAATCTTTAAATGGGATTGTGTGAACTGCAATTCTTTCCCTTCATATTCCCTAGAAGAGGATTTCTCTAAGTCATTGACAAGTTGAAACTGCTTTCTTCACATTAAGCTGACATGAGAAATCAGTGTTTAATATTCACACTTTACCTTACCCTACTAGAATATCAGTCATTGCCGCCAGCCAACCCTATGGACTTGTTGGTGACACATGAGAAGACACAGGGTGAGCTGGTCCACACTTTCAGATGAAGAGTGTGAAAAGACTTACAATTTGGTCTTGCATATTGGAAGCCTTATAAAGACATCTATTGATAACAGTGATGAGTGACAAACTTAGATAATTAAACCTTCTTATCTTCAATTCTTTCCTTGATTTGAAATGACAGACTGAAATGTCTACTACTGTGTTTCCACTTACTGGAGGAAGATCTCAATAAAAGTTCGGGCCTTGTGAGAAATTCATGCTTACAGAATGGAAAGGGCAAGAGGGAAAATAGCAGCAGCTGTCTTTTGCTGAGCCCTTAGAAGCCAGAAACTGGGAGGTGTCTTGGATTCAACTTTTCCTCAACCCCCACTATCTAACCCTCATCACAACCTTCAAAGGAGTAAAATTCTCCCTTTCCACAGGAGGAAGTGGAGACTCAGAGAGACTAAGTGTCTTCTCAAAGCTGTCTGACTCATAAGGGGCAGAGGCAAAATTCAAGCCCAGACCTGCCTGATCCATAGCCAATGGTGTGTTTACCAGACAGTGGTCTCAAAATGTTTTTGATTGCTTATAGCCAACAATAGAAAAACAAAGCATGAAATACAAAACAAACAAGCAACAAGAAGAAACTTTATTTTTTGGTAGAGAAAGGATCTCCCTTTGTTGCCCATGCTGGTCTCAAACTCCTCGCCTCAAGCAATCCTCTTGCCTCAGCCTCTCGAAGGGCTGGGATTACAGTTGTGAACTTCCACACCTATCCAACAAAAACTTTTGAGTATCACTCATAATATACATATATTTATTGGCAAGTTAAATCCTCATACCATTATACTAATGTATATTGAACAAATTATCAAACACTTGAAAAATAGAAATGTATAAAAGGATGCACTAAAAATAAACATACATGGAAAAACTCATATTTTCTTCCCCCACACGAGGGGATCATCACTTGCCTCTCAGTGTCTACTTTGAACACCATGACACTAAACCAAATAGACACATCAGATCTAACAATATTTGTTCTCCCCAGTAAAGTCAGTTTAATCTCTGTTTAGCCTTGCCTACGTAGGCTTAGTTTCTCAAGGATTCCAAATGAGGACTGCTTGTCCTGGTGAGGCTAGTGCAAGCTGCCGGAACAGACACACTCACAGATGTGTGGCTTCGAACCTCAGCAAATCAATAGCACAGGGTTAGCATGTTGCCTAGAGTAGGGCTTAGTTTCCCTCGGCGTGGCTCAGGCTGCTGCAGCACACTTAGCACTGGGGTACCTGGGTGAGTGCCACCGATGACACTAGCAGTAGGCTCTGGCCATTTCAGAAAATGAACTGCTTCTTCCAGCACACAAATATCTTGCTAATTAGCAATTAGCCATTAAGGGAGAAGAAACGGAGGGGAACTGGGAGTCTGAAATAGTCTCCTAAGAGACATGAAAAAAAGCAGCACTTAAAGTAAGCCAGATAGAAACTGGGAGCTGCTTCATTTGGGCAAGATGTCTCGAGCCATTTTTCTAAATGTTTTAGATTCAGCAGAGGACCCCAATGCATTCTGCCAAGTGCTTTTTCCTTTAATTTTTAAATGCATTCAAATTTCAAGGGGAATTTAATCCATATGTTTCTGGTTCTTTTACACTTAACTCATCAAAATGTTGTTCTTTAAAAGCTGTTTGATCTGTAAGGCTTATGAGCCTTTGTTATAAGCCTTTTCAAAACCTCTTTCCTCTTTTTGAATCAGCAAATGGAATTTTGCCAATTCTGAATGGGATTTGAATAAGGAGAAGTCCAACTTTAGGATTAAATGCAGAACCTCAGGAGTATCTGACCTGACTTTGCAGAGATGCACACTTGACCCTGGCATCCTAGGAGGACCGACAACATCATGGGGTCGACCCAGTGGCTGGAGCATGCTTGGTGAGCGCGAGCCCACGGAAGATAAGCAGTGTGGTTCAGGGCCTGTGCTTCTGTTACAGAACCAGCAAATCTTAGACTTAGACATTGTCTAGCCCATCCTCCCACCCAATGAGATTTGTGACACATCATAATGAAAATAATGATACTAATCAGTAGCCGACACTCATGGAGGACACCTATATTTCCAGCTGCTTTTCTACACTGTTTGTATGCAACATCCATCTTTCATAATCCTTATCAGAATGCTGTGAGGTAGATGTGGAGTTAGTAAAACTTAGTGGACACAAGTTTAAGATTTAGAATCAGGCAACCTGGGTTTGAATCCTAGCATCAACGCCTGTAAACTCTAGCGCCCCAAGAAAGTTCTTTAATGCTTGCCAAAGGGCACTTCCATTTGCAGTTGCTCCTGTTACCATCGTTGTTAAGGGTGATGTTGATGCTATCCTTGTTCCAGTGATGGAAAAAGTCTCTATCTCCTGGTGCAGCCGTTTTTATTGGTAACTTAGAGTTTTCCATATTTTCTCTTTATGTGTCAAAATCTCCTGTTTTACAAATTATGCCCATTTTTTTCTAAAATAGAGTTAGGCTAACTCCTCTTTTGCATGGCAGACCTTCACATTCTTGATGACAATTGTGAGCATAACCTGGTTGCATGTTCCTGACACTAAAACTGTACACAATGTTCTGGATGGGGCCTGTCCAGTATGAAGCACTGTAGGACCTTGCTGTCTTTTGTTTTGTATTTTATACTATTAATATGATCGCATAATCCATTAACTTTTGGGAAGCCACATCACACCTTTTGGTCATCTAGAGTTAATATCAACTAATACAAGTTTTCCTCTTCATGAACTGTTCATAGGGCAGTGTTCCATCTCTTATAATTCTGTAGTTGATTTTTTAAATTTGGAAGTATGACATTTTCTCATGGGCTCTAATTTAATAAAAAATAAATATGGATTTAATGGAGAAAAATATACATGATACAGGGTTTTGATGTTAAGTGTGGGTATGATAAATGTGAAGAGTTTCTGTGTTCCAGTTCCTATATTAAATTCATAGCCCTCAAATTTTAAGCTTTCAGAGCCTCATCCTGAAGAGTCGTTTTGAAACTGAGGTACCTAAGTTTTATCATGAAAGAATGCTGAAAAACGAATCAATGCCCCTTGGCCCTCCCATTGAGTAAGCAACTGGAAGTGAGCTTACAGCCTGTGTGGGACATCTTTTAATTTGCCAAGTGACTAAATGTGCAGTCACTGCAGCAGGCATCCACCAGCTGTGCCCACATGGCCCACTCAGCTGGGCTGCTTTTCAAAGAGCAGACAGGGCTTGCTTATCTTAGTACCAAAACTCCATGCCAAAAAGATCATCACTGGGTTTAAGCATTTGCACAAAATCCCCAGCAGCCAAGAGTAGACAGCTTTGCTTGACAAAGGCAGCTAGCTTCATTCTCCAGACTAACGGGCAACTTTGGCTACTACTGGGCACCATGATAAAATGGCTGGGCACAGAGACTGTCAGCTCTACTGGTGATTTTCGCCATTTGGCTATTTATCTTTTACCTACATTTCATCTCTGTATTCCCTTGGGCTCTGGGAAGCCCTTTAAGCTTCAATGACCTATTCTGTATGAGTGCTGGACAGTTCCTGCAGGTTCTTACTTAACCTGAGAGCTTGTTAAATGCATCTCCATGGAATATCTTCTCTTGTTAATAGTTGTTAGTTTGGATTTTAATCTAAAAAAACTATGAAATGTGCTTGTTTCATATGATGCTTTTCTGAGAGGTTGCATGGAGATGTAATAGTTGAGTAGCTGATGGCAAGTGGGAATGATGGTAATTGATTAAGCAGCAGCACCTGTGTTCCTGATATGTACCCAGTCCAGTGCTAGATACAGTAAAAATGTAAAAGTTTAGGGCAAGGTCCAATCCTTTACCCAGTTTTGAGGACTACGTAATATAGTTGAAGGGAGAAGTTTCACGTAAAGGAAGTAAGGTAAGTATATAAAAGAATAAGCACATAGATGCTAAGGGGTTTGGCAGAGGCTGTGAATGCTGTAGTTCCTCAAATGAGGAAGAGTTCACTGTTACTGGGAGTATCCCGGAAGGTAAGACTTTATCTGGGCCTTGGAGCTGCATAGGAATTAGATTGGTGCAGGAAATGGTGAGACTTGGAAATGAGAATGGATAATTAGAAATTTGTCATGTGGAAAAGAAACACACATGCATACCTATGTATACATATTACACTACAGAAACAATAACCCAAGACTACTTCATTTTCCTTTAATTCCCTAATAACTAAACAGTACCTGATTGTGGGTTCCAATAGTGATGTACATTGGCATCTTGTAGTAAGACCTTTTTTCCCATCCCAAGAGAATGGACAATACATCTTCAAAAGCCAGAGTGGTTGGCCAGGCGCAGTGGCTCACGCCTGTAATCCCAGCACTTTGGGAGGCTGAGGTGGGTGGATCACAAGGTCAGGAGATCGAGACCATCCTGGCTAACACGGTGAAACCCTGTCTCTACTAAAAATACAAAAAAGTAGCTGGGCACGGTGGTGGGCGCCTGTAGTCCCAGCTACTCGGGAGGCTGAGGCAGGAGAATGGTGTGAACCTGGGAGGCGGAGCTTGCAGTGAGCCGAGATTGCACCACTGCACTCCAGCCTGGCTGACAGAGCGAGACTCCATCTAAAAAAAAAAAGAAAAAAGCCAGACTGGCTCTTTAAATCTACTAACACTTGTATGAAGTAATAGCTTTCAAAGTAGTGTGTGAACCAGCTACTTGGAGGGGTGGGGCAGGAGGATCACTTGAGCCTAGGAGTTCAAATCTAGCCTGGGCAATATAGCACGACTATATATATATATATATATATATATATTCACACCACACACACACATATTCATATATATATATGTATGCATATATATATAGTGATTAAAATAATGCAATTGCTGGCACAGAGAATATGAAAAGCAACTATATTATGAGAGGACTTCAAAAATTCATGGAAAAAGGGAATTAAAAGATAAAAAACAAACAAAAAAATCCTTCATTTCTCAAAAAAAGCTTCATCAGGTTAAAATACTTTTGTAGGTGATGATCCTAGCCATTTAATCCATCCCTAAAGAACTGATGGTCCTGGGAATGACACAGAATTTTCCCCCCTTAGTTAAGCTAAATCCAGTTATTGTTTCATGAAAAGGAAAAATTAGGCACATGGACGCATTGAAAGGTGAGGAGGGTGGAATTTATTAAGTGAAAGGAAAGCTCTCAACAAAAAGAGAGGTCCTGCATCCAGGTTTCCCCCTCACAAATTGAATACCAGGCCACCATTCATGAGCTGAAGAGGCAAGGCTCCTCCCAGCATAAGGCATGAATTCCTGGTGTCTTCACCCCATTCCCCTGGTATGCACGCAGGTCCTTAGTCTTCTAAAAAATCAATGCATACTCCACATTGATTTATTTTCCTTACTGGGCATGTGTTAAGGGACAGAATTTTCCATCATGGGCATGATTAGGCAAGCCCCCTCTGCACAATGACTTGGGCAGGTCAGAGGTTCTCTGGAGACTCCTCCCTATTTGCCTAGGCATTTGGCTGTCTCCTCCCTCTATCATTCCCCCATGTAAAGAAGTACATATAACTGCTGTTAGAATAAGGAAAAGGATGAAGACTGATCTTAACTGATCCTGCTGACAGGGGCCACTGTTTGGGGAAAATGGCAGTCAGAGGCCTAAGGGTCCCTGGTAAAAGTGGCCATTGTTCAAGGCTCTGGTTGCATGACCCTTTGGAGTTTGATAGCCTGAATCCAAGAAAGGACAAACCAGGTTATTAGAGGACATGTACCAAAATGAAACATAAGCGAGGGTAAGGATGGCTCAAAAATTCTGAGGCTGCCGGCAGGCTCAGATAACTGGTGGCTATAGTTATTTCTGCTAAGATTTGAGTGCATGGGCCTTTGTTTGTGGTTAGCTCCCTTGGTCTTGATTTTCCCAAAAAAGAAACCTCCAGGTTATGGGCACTCTGTTACTCCCATCACCTGGCAGGATTTGCAGGATAATTGCCCAGAACTGGAATATGGATTCAGATTTTTATATTACCCATCCCTTTTTGTTTCTTCTGAGTTGCAGCCAGACATCACTGTTTACTTCAGAGGAATGAGCAGGATTAGTTTAAAATGTAGATGAAAAACTTAAAAACAATGAATGAGTCTAGAGTTTAATGACAAATATATGATTAGCTTTGAAACAGAATTTGTCTCTCCAGTCCTTATTTTTGTTAAAAACAAATAGTGATAGGACTAAGTTGTTTGCAAAATAAACTTTAGTCTTATACTTGGCCTGATTATTTGCATAAAGTGCAGCAAGAATAATTATTTTTACATGGCTTTTAAAATTGGCTTTGAGGGAACTTTGTTCCACAAGGAATCTCAGATAGGATTTTTTAAAGCTGAGCCTAGCCATGGGTTTCTACCCTCAAATATACCTATGAGTTGGGTGAATTCCTCTCCTTGAAGTCACAAGAATATGGAGTTCCTGGGCCTGTGAGAAAGTGACATTCTTTACTCAACACAGGTGAGGAACCCTGTAAGGGGACTGTGTAGACAAGGTATGAGACCAATATCCCCAAGGGGCTTTTATTGGCTCTGCAAATTGAGCTTGATTCGTTAAATGGAAGCAGACCCTTACAGTCAAACCCTTAGCAAAAGAACCAGTTTCTCCAATTGCATCCTATTGCAAAAGAAAACAGATTCTTATTGCACTGATGCAAATAATCATATTGCCATGAGATAAGAATACTCACAGATAGTTTTCAAACTCTAGAGGATCCAGGCAGAGAGAAACAAATGTGCTCCAAATTTTTTCACAGGAGTCTACCTTACTCAATTATTAAAGACTTTAAATAGTTCAAAATAAAAGTGTCCTTGACTCAGGAAAAAAACAAAAAACAAAAAACAAAAAAACATTAGCGATGTTTTAAGCAAAAGTTAAAAAAAAGATTACTTCAGTTTTCTATTAGTTCAGTCCATTCAGATAACTCTTGTTCTGCTTGATATTCATGAAAATTTCAGCTCTTCATAAGTCCTGTATGTTTTTCCTTAATTCCAATGTCACAGTTTTCAAAATTATCAGAAAACTGCATTTGACAGCACCTGTCAAATTCATGTAGCTGATTATAAACCATCTTTTGAAGGGGATAAAAACAAGATAACAATTGTCTATGAATAAGAATATGTCCAGGGTTGCTACAATCAAAAACATGATTGACAAAGAAATTTGCTTATCTTTGTGGTTTATAATGCTTAACACCCTTAATTATGATTGATAGCATATACTCAGACATTAGGATTTTAGAAATCCCATACAATTTTGCAACATATACTAACATTATTTACTAAAATATAACCTGAAGAAGATTAAACATCATTTTGGTAATTCCATGTACCTAAACATGTCAGATAATCCTGTTTATCTCTCATCTGGATGCCTCAGGGACCCTCCGTGGCATCCAAAAGAGAGAGTTCAGGAAAGGAAACCTTGAAGCTGAAATTTGATTTTGGGAAGCCTCTTCAATATGGTAGAGGTTTAAAACACTTGATGTTATGAAATAGAATTTCAGATTACCATAAGTTATTTATTTTGCCAAAATGATGACTTGAAAATTTTTTCAGAAAGGCAAAAACCTTTACTCATTAAGAGGAAATACTTAGCTTTCCAAAAAATGTCTCCTGTCCTTCTTTCTTTTCCTTGGTAGTCTATCCATGAGACAAACAAAAATATTTCATTATCTTTTACTATTACATGAAAATCTTGTACCAGGGAGAGAAAGCCAAATTTTACTCTTGCATTAGTTTACTACTGATGTCAACCTCAATTTATTAAATGAAACCTTATAGAAAATTCTATGCAATCTTAACCAGCTTGACCATAAGCTGAGATTCTTGTAAATCTTTTATAACCCTTTACAAATTTTGCTAATGAGTGGATTAGTGCCTTAAGAAAACCTTTGTGCTTTTATTTCAATGCTCAATTTACAGAGTTTAGTCAATGTTCACACACAGAATTTCGTTTGCAAGTTTCATTTTTAGAAACTTTCTATAACTTGTTTAAACCTTTGTCTTTATCTTATCTAATTTAAAACAATATTTTATCCCAAGGCAAAAAGGTACATTTTCATGCCCTCTTATGATCTTTTACTAAAGACACATTTTACTGTTCTTATACACCTTGCATGTAAATCTATTTTCAGTGGTCTCAATTACATGATATAATGGTACTTCTTAGCAATTTTTAACTTTAACATAAAATCTGGTAGATTGTTTTAATTATGCAGTAGGTGCCGATAAAGTTTTACTCCTTCTTGCATAGTGAAGGGTGTGGTTAATTCCATATGTCCCCAGGCCTTAACAATTGTGAAGCAGGCAAGTGGAGCAGTTCTCAACATCTAAAGAAGCAGTTTATAACCTTAAAACATTTAGCAAACCTAGTATCTGACCCGTATAATTTAGACCACCTATTTACATTTTTAACAACATTTGCATTTTACCAGTAATCTTTAAGACTGTTTTTATTTCTCAAAGATTAAAGTCACATGAACTAAAAGGCATTAAAACTTTTATCTTGCCTTCAAAAATATTTGAGTTAAGCACTTATTTTTCTTTAGACCAATTAATTAGAGCTCTTTTTTATAGATATCACACACAACACATACATAACTACACAGACAGAAGAAGATTCAGTTGTTATAAGATATTTCATTTGCCAATCTCCTAATTGGATTATTGGTCCCTGGGTGGTGCCCTTTAAGAGCAGGGTTAGGAAAGCATGCTGTTTTGTAGGCCCTGATAAACAGACACAGCTGGAAGACAAAACATATTTTGAGAGGGATTTATCTGCCTCTATTTTCCAGGGGTTCCAAGAGGAAAGCAGAAGTCTCTTTCAAAATGGAATCCACGGTGCCTTTTCTGTTTTTCCCAAGGAGTCTCAGAGCATCAGAAGTTATCTTAGGGCCCCTCATACATGCATTAAGAGTGGCAAGACAAGGCTGGGCACAATGGCTCACGCCTGTAATCCCAGCACTTTGGGAGACTGAGGCGAGGGGATCACGAGGTCAGGAGATCAAGACCATCCTGGCTAACATGGTGAAACCCCGTCTCTACCAAAAATACAAAACATTAGCTGGGCATGGTGGCAGATGCCTGTAGTCCCAGCTACTCAGGAGGCTGAGGCAGGAGAATGGCGTGAACCCGGGAGGCAGAGCTTGCAGTGAGCCAAGATTGCACCACTGTACTCCAGCCTGGGCAACAGAGCAAGACTCCATGTCAAAAAAAAAAAAAAATAGTGGCAAGACAAGGTGGAGAAAGGTAATTCAGTCAGTTGAGGACAAAAAAAACTTTTTTCCAGCAAAACAAGATCCAAGAAGAGAAAAACATAAAGGCCTTTTAAATATACCTGTAACTTGGATATCCCCTTTTAATTAAGCTGAGTTCTATTTAAGAAAGTCCTTTTAAGTCCCTTATTACCTGATGTTAGCCACACCATGTGTCCAATATTTCTGGCTTTTGAACTTTACCAAATGTGACCTCACAGGTGAAACCAACAAGCCTCAATTAAGACACTAAAAGCATACCAGATTAGCTACAGCTTAAGCCCAGTCTCATATATTCTTTTTCATTAATCAAAACTTTACAGAAAATGTAAACAGTGATCCTTATCATTCCTCTTACTGGTTTGCACAGGGAGACAGGGGCCAAAAGTCCAACAAGTAAAAAATATTTTACCCTTTTGCCAGTGTGTCAGGCTTCTGGGTTCTCTACCCCTGAGCTCAATTCTAAGCCAACCAGTGTCAGGTTTTGGAAATTAACTTTTCTCAGTCTGGAAGATGCATCTGAGGGGAGCATCCTATAGTACAAGGACACAATTACCCACTGTAAAGAGAGGACAGAGGAGTAAAAAAAGAAGGCTTTCTTCTTCCAAAGGAGCCTTGGGGGTTCAGGATGCATTCAGAAGGAGAGCCGACTGAAGATGAATGGCTGCTCATCTAGAAAGAGGGGAGCCCTGCATCCCTGGTTACTTTCTGTTCCTGGTGAATACCCAGGATATGTAAGGGAGAGAAAAAAAAAGTGTCCTTTTTCCTTCTTCTGTCCTTATATCCCCAAGTCCCAGTGACCTTGACAGGGTGCCACCCATGGTTGTCAGTGTGGCTTTCACCCATGCTAAGGGGAGGCCTAGGGGGTAGGATTATCCGCTTTTACCCACGCACTACCTTTCCCTCTGCTGTCAGTAGCCTTTGAGTTTCCTAGACCTCATTTATGCCATGGATACTAGCATGACCTTTATCCATGAAATAGGAGGCTTGGCTTAATCAGCAAGAATTAGTCTTGCTCACCTACATTGTGCCTTTTAACTTCTGTTGTCATCTCCCTCTGGATCCCTCAGATCCAGTTTTCTTTCCTAGGGGTTGAACCCAAGGCTTGGAATTGAGTTTGGGACAAAGGAACTGCCTCAAGGAGGTGCCTGGACTCATCAGTCCCCCAGTCACCCTCAGCAGACTGGCTGCTACCTCCTTATCATAAGCCCAGTGCTAAGATATAGCTGTGGAATAAGGTCTTTCTCAAACAAGGAAGGGGAAAAGGGTGTCCTGTGAATTGTGGTCCTGGTCTAATAAGATGCCTTTCAAGAAAGAAAACCCTCTCACATAAAATTTAACTCCCGACAGGGTGGAGCAAAGGAAAAAAATAAAAAGCTTCAGTGCTGGGCCAGGATGACCTGGGGGAAGAACCTCTTGTTCCTTTGCAAATGGGTTCCTCCAACAGGGAGAGAAACTTTTGATTGCTGTCAGATCGAGGTGGATTAATTGGCCAGGTGAAGAGAAGACTCTGTGGACGTGGATGCATAGTGGGAAATGCTGGGCAGCTGGCTGCATAGGGCCTGGGCCCCTGAGGCCCCCCTTGGGCCCCAGGCAGCGGCTGTGGCTCATTCCCATCCTGCGTGGCCATTGGATGCCACATAGACATGCAGTGGACACAGCCATGCACCCCAGCCAAGAGGGAAGTGGGGCAGGGAGCCACCACTCACCCATACATCCCACATGCACACCTGTGGCCATTGGGATGGTGGTGGAACACCCCCAATATTGTAAAAGAAAAGATAAATGCCATTACAATACCAATAAAAGGAAGGAAAATACCATAGAAAATACAGGGTTGGATTGAGGCCGACATTCCCGACCCCTGAGAGCGAGTGGGGGTGGGAGGTGGGGCAGTTTCCCCTGCTCTCAGAAAGTCTGAGGATGAGAAAGCTCAGAAATGAAAGGGAAAGATATTTTTGGGTTCACATTTTACTCACCCTTCCTCATGTCCCCATACTGGCCACCAAAATGATGCAGGATTTTTTGCTCCTTAGTTCAGCTGAATCCAGGTTCTTATCTCACAACCAGGAAAAATTAGGTACATGGACACACTGAAAGGTGAGGAGGGCAGAATTTTTATTAAGTGAAAAGAAAGCTCTCAACAAAAAAAGGGGTCCTGCATGCAGGTTTCCCCCTCACACACTGAATACCAGGCCAGCACACATGAGTGGAAGAAGCCAGGCTCTTCCCTAGCATAAGGCACACATTCCTGGTGGCTCTACCCAATTCCTCCTGTGCGCATGTGGGCCTGTGGTCTGAGCCACTCTACATTGATTTATTTCCTTTACAGGGCATGTGTTAAGGGATAGAATTTTTCACCATGGGCATGTTTAGGCAAGCCCCCTGTGCACAATGACTTGTGTGGGTCAGAGGTTCTCCGAGGACACTTCCCTGCTTGCCTAGGCATTTGGCTGTCTCCTGCCTCTATCAGGAATTTAACTCTGTCAGTGCAGTCTTTTTTGCATTATTAACTGAAGAAAAATGGGTCCCCTTTAAAGATTTTTTTTTTAAGATTTGGAAACAAAAAGAAGCCAGAAACAGCCAAATCAAGACTGTAAGAGGAATGCCTAATGATTTCTCATTGAAACTCTTACAAAATTGCCCTTGTTTGATGAGAGGAATGAGCAGGAGTGTTGTAGCCGTAGAGAAAGGCTTTCTGGTGAAGCTTTCCCAGGTGTTTTTCTGCTAAAGCTTTGGCTTACTCCAAACACTCTCATAATAAGCAGATGATATCACTGTTTTGTCCTCCAGAAATTCAACAAGCAAAATGCTTTGAGGATCCCAAGAAACTGTTACCATGAGCCTTGCTCTTGCACTTTGGCTTTCACTGGAGCACCTCCACTTTGTCTTGGTAGCCATTGCTTTGATTGTGCCTTGTTTTTGGAATCATACTGGCAAAGCCTTGTTTCAACTCTTCAAAGAAATGCTTCAGGATCATGCTCCCACTTGTTCAAAATTTCCATTGAAAGCTTTGCTTTTGTCTGTAGCTTGTCTGGGTGCTAGAGGTTTGGCACCCATTGAGTGGAAAGCTTGCTCAATATTAATGTTTTAAGTCAGAATTTGGTAAGCTGAACTAATTGAGAAGACTATGGCATTTGCTATTGTTTCTGCTGTTAATCATCAGTCTCTTCAATTAGGACACAAAAAAGATGAATTTTTTCATAACAAATTGATGTGAATATCCTGCCCTGGCTTCATCTTCAACATTGTCTCCTCCCTTCTTAAATTCAGTTATTCATTTGTAAACTACTGATTTCTTTAGGGCATTGTTCTCATAAACTTTTTGTAAAGCATCAATGATTTCGCCATTTTCCACCCAAGCTTCTACATAAATTTGATGTTTGTTCTTGCTTCTATTTTACCAGAATTTGTGTTGCTCTGATAAAGGCTTTTTTCAAAATGTCTTATTGTTCTTAGTGCCTCAAACTAGATCCTGTTCAGATGTTTTATAACCAGTTAGTATGAGTTTATTTTGATGCAAAAAATTAAAATTCAAGGTTTTTTTTATAATAAGTATGTTCTATGATCATTTTAAATACTTCTTGTATTTACACTTCATGGAGCCCTTAGTGTATGCTAATCACTCTTCCAGATGCTTTGTATATATTGTCTCATGTCATCCTCACAATATCCTTGGAGGGTGGGTATTATTATCCCCATTCACAGACAAGAAAATGACTTATAGAGAGATTGAGTAACTTGCCTAAGGAAAGACAGTTAAAAAGTGATGGAATGAGACTATAAACCAGGTATTCTGACTCTAGCAGAAGGTGAACACTTAAACCATGGGCTATATGTAGGAAAATAATCTAAATCTGCCTGGCAATTAAGCATTTGAAAGTCACCTTCTTATGCCTTGTCTCCTTGGCCCTTCACACCTTCCCTATGGCAGAGAGCATGTTAGGCCCACGAAAAAGCTGGGACACAAAGAAAGTTTCTCTTAGGTTTTATAGTCTCCCTTTCTGCTCAGACCTCCTGTACCCAGGGTATGAGTCTTCTCGTGCCCCACCCTCTCAATGTTACCTTCCCATGCCATGAGTCTTCCAGTGCCCCACCCTGTCAGTGTTACCTTCCCATGCCCAGTAACTTCATCTCCCCTCCGTTTTAGGGTGCCATCCATGCTTACCCTCTGAGCTTTGTGATCGTGCCCACTGTCTCTAGCTCTTCAGTCACTGAATCAGAAAATTTAGTGAAATTCAGTCACTAAATCCTTCCCAGCTTGAGTTATTTCTCTTCTTTGACCTCATTGGAACCTAAAGCTCCTTGAACACTCTACTTTTCCTCAATCCCTTAGCTACACCCTTTCTTCACTTTCTTCCCCATCCAGCCTAGATGTGGCAACACATGGCTTCATCTATCACCGTCAGACTCTTCAACCTCCTTACCCCACTGTCCTCCTATCACATTCTCCTGGAAAAACTCCACTCCAGAAAAAATTCACATCTTAAGAGTTTACACTTGCTGCTGTTGAGGAAAATCATATATTTCTATACAGTGGTGCCTTCACAAATTCATGATCTCTCACCTCACCCAGACCTACCAAAAAAAATGACAGTCCTCTGTCCCTGTTTTTCTCTTTCTCCCATTCTCTATAGTGGCTACTTCCAATTTTCTCCATTCCACACAAGCCTTTACTGTGTCTTTCTTACTCAAGAGGATTATTGGCATTTTTCCTTTGGCAAACTCTTTCTAGGTTTCGGCTTAAAAATTATTTTCCCTCCTGGACATGGTGAGAAACCCTAGCTTATAATCCTAGCACTTTGGGAGGTTGAAGTAGGAAGACTGCTTGAGCCTAGGAGTTCAAAACCAGCCTGGTCAACATGGCAAAACCCTGTCCCTACTAAAAATACACACACACACAGAAAAACAAATTAGCTGGGCATAGTGGCACATGCCTGTAATCCCAGCTACTTGGGAGGCTGAGGCAGGAGAATCATTTGAACCAGGGAGGTGGAGGTTGCAGTGAGCCGAGATTGTGCCACCACACTCCAGACTGGGTGACAGTGGGACTCTGTCTCAAAAAAAAAAAAAAAATAATAAAATAATAAATTATCTTTTCATAGTTGACTATATTTCTCAATTTTAACACATACAACATATTTATTTTATTGAGACAAGGTCTCACTCTGTCACCCAGGCTGGAGTGCAGTGTGGTGATCATGGCTTACTGCAGCCTCGACCTCCCTGCCTCAAGCAATCCTCCCACCTCAGCCTCCCAAGTAGCTGGGACAACAGGCCTACACCACACACCTGACTATTTTTTAAATTTGCTTGTATACTTGGTGGTCTGCTTATATTACCCAGGCTGATCTTGCACTCCTGGGCTCAAGCAATCCTCCTGCCTCAGCCTCTCAAAGTTCTGGGATTACAGCCGTGAGCCACCATGCCCAGTCCCACGTGTTTTTATTACCTGTTTAACTTTACCATTATCAGTAAGTTTCCTGAGGTCAGACAACATGTATTGCACCACCAGCAACTACACATTTTAGTAGATGCCCAATAAGTATTTGTTGAAAAAACAGATGAATGAATAAATTAATGAATGAAGAAAACATAAATATACCATCATACAAAGAGCTCTCATAACTTTTTGCCACCAAAGCTGTGAGTCCTGCTTCCCTTCTACCTTCAATCCTCTTAAAGAAAAGCTATTCCACCCAAACTTATATCTTCTAGCAATGCTATGGACCTTGTTCACACCTATCTTCTCAGTAACACCATTTGATAATTTTTCTTCTCTTTCCTGTGCCTTCAGTCTCTCACTTTCTGTTTCCCTTCAGCAATTGAACGTGATCAAATCTATTTCATATTTAAAATCATTGATTTCTTGTCCAAATTCTGTTCTGTCTCTTCCCTGTGATAGCCACAAAGAATTCCTAGGCATTATTTATACTTGTTGTCTCTTCTTTTTCAGTCTGAATTTAGTCATTCCTCAGTGTGCCTGGCCTCTGCCCTGCCACTCCACTGAAAATGGGAGATCTCACCAAGATGACCACTGGCTCTGCTCTTGTTCCTTCCAAGGGGGATCTTTGCACTTGACCCACCTGACCTCCTCAAGTCACTCAGCACCTATCTCCTTGCTTCTGCAAACCTTAGTTCCCGGATTCTCTGGGCCTATCTGCCTGTCTTTCATGGTGTTCTTTGGGATTCTACTTCCTCTGACAGTAACAGCAGTATTGGTGTCCCCCAGGAGTTGCTTGTTGAGTCCATCATGCTCCAAGGTTCCAGTGCCAGCTATATGCTGATGGCTCCCTAATCGGTAGCTCCAGCTTAGTCTCTCCCAACCCTCAATCATTGTTTTCTTGGTGTTTCCATGTAAAGATCTACAGACATCTCAAATTCAGTGGGCCTAAACTGACAGTATGATCTTTTCCTCAAGCTCAGTTTCCATATGGTAGTGGTCCCTTGCCAAGAGGATAAAACCAGAGACCTTGGTATCACTCCAAGTCCTCCATTTTGACTTCCCAAATCTGTCCGAAAACTAAACATTTCTTTCCATCCCCATCGCTCCTTGGATAACTCAAGCTGCCTGATCTCTCATTGGGATTATTATGGCAACCCCTAACTGGCCTTCCCACCTCAGGCTGGCCCTGATCCAATTCATTCTCCATGCTGCAGCTAGAAAGAGCCTTTGAAATGGAAATATGATTCTATCCTTACACTTTTTAGAAGTTTCCATTGGCATTCTCATTATATTTGGGATAAAATCTCACCTTTGTAGCTTGGGTTTGGGTGCCCTAAGCCTTCCATCATCTGATGTCTTACATGTTTCATTTCTACGCTCGAATCTTCACCTATTCACTCTGTACCTCTCCATATACTCCTCATACCCCACATTCAACTCTGGCAATACAGACTCATTCCTGTTTCTCTCCATGTTCTCTCTTGCATCTAGACCTTTGCACATGCTGTTTCCTCTGCCTGGTCTGTATTAGACATGCATGCTTTCCGAGACCACAAGGGCATGAAACACTAGAAAGAGCACAAGATTTGGAACCAGAGACTCAGCTTACTGGCTTATTTTTCATCTGTCTATCATTCATTGTTCCATCCAACAGATATTGGACTGAGCACTCTTCTCTTCCTCCCTTCCTCCAAAACACACTTTGCCTGGTATCTCCTGCCCATCTTCATGCTGCACTTTAGTCATCAACTACCCAGAATACCTTTCTTTAACACACACACATACACACTTATAAATCTCTCTTTTTTGATATTGCATTGTACCCTGAAACTCTCTATCAGAGCAATTTCTTTCAGTCAGCAAATATGTGTTGGATGCCTTTCTTTTGTGTTGGGCACTGTTTACTTGTCTATGTAACCAACAGGGTGGCATGCTTCCTGAGGGCTGTGACAGTGACTGTTTCACAATTGCATGTGCCAGTAACTAGTACTACTCTTGGGTTAGGGTAGATTCTCAAAAATATTGTAGATTCTCAAAATATATGTATTTATGTTGTTAAAAGAAAAACTTTAGCCGAATTAAATTTCAGAGTTTAATTGAGCAAAGAGCCAATTAAATCGGGTAGTTTCCTGAGCCAGAGTAGGCTCCAAGACTCCAGCGCAGCTACGTAGTGAAGACTTATGGGCAGAAAAAGGAAAGTGATGAACAGAAAATGGAAGTGAGATACAGAAACAGCCGGATTGGTTACAGCTCAGCGTTTGCCTTATTTAAACATGGTTTAAACAGTTGGCCACCTTTGATTGGCCAAAAACCCAGTGATTGGCACAAGAGTAGGCTATAGTCTCTTTACAGTTTTATCTAGGTTATAGTTCACAATGCACAGAGAAATCTTTAGGCTGAACTTAAAATATATAAGGAGGCAGCTTTAGGCTAAACGTGATTATTTAACAATGTATTGATTTGCTGGCTGGCCAGCTGGCTGGATGGATAGAAAGGTGGAAAGATAAGTTGGCAAGCTGGATTTCTGGTTCCACATCTTGTGCTCTTCCTAGGGCACCTTGCTCTTGTGGGCTCAGAAACTATGTGTTCCTATGACAGACCTTCAGATACCCCTCAGGGAGCACTTGCTGTCCTCCGTGGGTGCAGCACTTCCTATCTGTGGCTACTCGGTGTCTCTCTCTCATTTTTCCCTGCCAGACTCTCAACCCTTAAAGATTTCAGTCCTTCTCTTTAGGAAGATCAAAAATGAATGAGAGTGGCATGGATTTGAAGGATGCGCTGACTGAAAGGAAGAACTGACTGATTTGTTTAGATTGAGTAGTGCATTGAGGACACTGGTCCCCAGGTGTTGGTAAATAGAAGCCCCTTAAGCAGAGGAGCAGCAGGCTTTTCCTCCTCTTTCATTATGGTGATGATGATTATTTTTGTGGTTCCCATGGAAACAACCAGAGCGAGAGAACAAAAATGTCAGGGAGGTTAGAATGATGAGACAGCCCCCATATGCTTAAGAAGACTATGTGCGTCCATGTGTGCATCAGTGTGTATGTGTGTGTGTGTGTGCACTGCCTGCACGTTCTGCTCCAGCACACTGCTGGGTCAGGAGAAGTTGTGATGCTTATTCATGGCCCCCATATGCTTAAGAAGACTATGTGCGTCCATGTGTGCATCAGTGTGTATGTGTGTGTGTGTGTGCACTGCCTGCACGTTCTGCTCCAGCACACTGCTGGGTCAGGAGAAGTTGTGATGCTTATTCATGGCATTTGTTACAGTCGGTCTCAGCAAGGAGACAACTCTCAGCTTTTAGCAATTAGGGAGTCTCTGTAGTGACAGCTCCATCATAGCAGAGAGAGGACAAACAGAGATGGAGACATTCCTCATGTGAGCCAGAGGAGTGTCAAAGAAGGCAACTCAAAACTGGAGTTGCCGGCCTGTTCGGCGCTCCCCTCTTTTTGTCTGAGAGGGCTCACTCTGGGCACCTACTTTGTGGCTGCAATGGGCACACTGAAGGCAGCTGCCTGCAGATCTGAGGATCCTTGAGCTCTTCATGTGCTGCTCGCACTTTTGCTTCTCTCCGCCTTTCTGATTCTTTGCCTAATTTGGGAGTGGGAAGAAAAGCCAGCCCGGGGCTCTTCTCAGAATGGTGAGCCAG
Organism: Symphalangus syndactylus; assembly: GCF_028878055.3. NCBI lineage: Eukaryota > Metazoa > Chordata > Mammalia > Primates > Hylobatidae > Symphalangus > Symphalangus syndactylus. The sequence goes on from NC_072425.2 coordinate 149,133,852, forward strand.
AGCGTGAACATCTTGAGCACTGAGAGAGTCGCAGGAGCCCCTCCACAGGAACCCTTTCATCCACTGTCTCCGCCAAAGCTCTGCAGGGACTGGCGGCTACCTCTTCCGCATCACTTGTGGCCAGGATGTTCAGGAAGCACAAGGCTCTAAGTGGTGTCTTAACCACAGAAGGCGTAGAAAGAAACAGACTTGAAAGCCCTGAACTGAGAGGGAATTCATTCTGATTGAGCGGAGAACACAGAAGGCCAGAACTAAAGAAGACATTGGGACAAAGGCAGCTGCTGTCCATTTCAGGCTGAGTTTCCTCCTCAGTAGTGGGCATGCATGTCCAAAAAGCTCAGGACTCCATCCCCCAGCCATCCTTGTGTCTAGGTGTGGTTGTCACCCACATGGTTATATGTGCTACTTCCAGACTTTCCACCAGCTGTGTATCAGCATGCAGCGTGATCCTAGAAGACAACGTATTAGAAAGGGGGGAACTCCATTAACCTGGGCTGCTTCAAAACTGCCCAGAGCAGATTTTGCTCCGGCCCTAGCCCTGCCCAATGACCAGGAACACCCACGCTGGACTCTACCTGGGCCAAAAAGACTCTTGTCGTGTGTCAGCCGCAGACACTTTGGAGTTTATTAGTTCCAGTACTGACTACTGCCCTAACTGCTGCAGCATCCCGCTGTGGGAGGAAGCAGGATGTCATTTCTACCCCAACCCCACTGCCCCCAGGCCCCATGATCTGCCACAGCTCCTCTCTGACAGAGTGCAGTCAAGCCTCAGTGACAGATTCTGTCTCCTAGGCCACTCTTTTCCTTCAACACCGTTCCATTGACTTTCTCTCCCCATACTTTTTAGTCTTTTTTTTCCCCCTTCAATGTTTTTTTTCTCTATCTTTCTGACCAGCGACCTTTGATTGCAAGGAGCAACTCAGTTTCACATTACTAGAGTAACAGAGTGTGTTGTAATTGGCCGGGAATTGGTCTTGAAATGTCAGGGAAAGATTTATTTCCTAGTGCAACCTCTCTAGGTGCTAATTTTGCTATAGGCTGCAGGATAATGGTTCCTGTTCACAATGGGCGAGAGTTCCTAATCAGAATACAAGGCTGTAATTGGGTTGAAGGGATTTTAAATCATTAAAGTTGCATTTAGAATGGGGAATAGAAATAGAACCCCAAGATTGAATGACTCACTTAGTATTTAATGAGGGAGTCATGGAGTATTACTTATAATATTCTCTTAATGATCTTACAAGCAATGTAACTCCCCCCACCCTCTAGGGCCTATTCACAAGGCACAATTCTGAAGTCTCAGACCCACCACTCTGGAGCAATTAATTACTGACCCATCAAGGAGCAATCAGGCTCTGTTCGGCCAGCAGAAGCGCTGATTTCTTCCCCCAGTGTCCCCTCACTTTCATCTTCCTGCCTGCCTTGGTCCAGGGCCTGCGGGGAGGGGAGTCGACATTTACAAGCCATAAATCATCATGCAGTTTTTGGAAAGCCCAGCTCACCATGAGAGGAACAGGGTGACCAAGGGTACCCGGGGAGAGTCTGAGAGGAGAGGGTATCAGAAGGAGGCTATGCTGGCCCTGGGAATGTACAGTCTACAGGATTCAGAGGATGTTCTCCGGCGCTGCAGACACTAAGTGTCTGGCACATAGTAGGCACTAAATAAATTGCAGCTTCCCATGATATGACTATGACCAACGGTCACTAACCCAGCTGTGTAGGTTTGTTTCAGGTGGCATGAAGCTCCAGCAGTTATTTTGTACTTAATCTCTAGGTAGATCTGCAAGGCCAATGTGCCTGTAAGTGGAATTCCTGAGAATTTAAGTTAAAGAGAGGCTGCTTAAGACACGTGTACCCCTTCCTTCTGCAGGTTCAGAAACAGCTCAGCTCTCTAGAGAGAGCATGCAAGTGTTGTGTGTGTGGTGGTCGTGTCATTGCTAATGGTCCTTCCTAAAGGGAACACACATTTGGAAATGTGATTGACCTGGTCGAGTGGCACTGGAACCACAGCAGGTCACTGATCCTGACTTAGCCTCACTTGGCTGTTGGCGCCACGTCGGCCAGGACGCTGGGGACACTGGTCTGTGTTGCACTGGAGGCCAGGATCCTCCTGGGTGCTGATGGCTCACTGTTTTAAATCTCATCAGGGAATGTCACTCATCCATCCTGTGTCAGGCCTCAGAAAGACGACTTCCATCTCTTCTAGTATTTCAAGTAAAACAAAGTCTATGGGTTTCTTTTATGATACCTCAGTTGTAACTTCTATTGTGTTGGCATAACAACTGAGATATCATGAGTAAATAACGCTGATATGACCTCCTAGGTCAGGCTGGCCTGGGAAAGAGCTTTCTATTTGAGAATGTCTTGAACATAGAGCCTGGAAGGTAGTGGAGACTTCGTGAACACTCGTGAACGCCTGATGAAAGGGCTTCTCCTCAATTACATCGATCTGATAGCTTCATGCAGGTCATTGTGATGGGGACCTTTTTCGTAAAGGAGCCAGAGGGAAAAGGGTTCCGGCATTGCTTGAGTTCCTCCCACTTGGGCAGATGGTAGGCTGCTTATCACACAAAAGTGGACTCATCCGCAATGCCCGTTTTGCAATTAAGGCAAACTTTACCCTTGGGGATAAACTAAAATATTCTACCAGTTCTGCTTTTGCCCAATTAAGGCAAAAAAAGATTCGTGGCAAGTATTTTCCTGTAATAGGTATTGTTATGAATATCCATTGATCCTGCTAGAAATAAATGCGTCATGATGTGGAAAGTTAAAACAGCTAGGATATTCTTTAATTATGAGGTGTTGACTGATTTAAATTTAGTAACTGTTAAAATATCAGTAGTTATATCATTAGTTTACCAAAAATTAAAAGTGATAATGCCTGCTTCATACAAATCAGAGCCAAACAGTGTAACTTTGTGCATGAAAGAACATGCTGTGCTTGATGTAATTAGTATCTTCCCCCCAAAATTGTGACTCATGATAAATCTAATAATATCTTAAATGCAAAAAAGGTAGTCCAATATTTTAAAGAATCCCATAGAGAATCTTTTGCATGAAGAGCCTTTGGCATTGCAGCCATCTCCATTAATTCATCTATTCTGAAACTTCCGGGGTCTGTGCTTTTCCTGTAAAGACCACCTCTGTGCATGATCAGCTCTTGTTGCTTCATGGGTGGCAACTGTCTCCTACCCACGTGCTTGAATGACGAAACTAACGCTCCAGACCACACACCTCAGTTGCCTGCAGATGATGTCCCTGTCCCGATCTAATGCCAATGTTTTAGCTTTGCCTTTTCAGTCTTCTATTTCAACTCAAGGCAAGTCTGGCTACCAGCCCATAAGGTGCCTTCTAAGAAGTGGGAAACTTGCCCCCTGTAGGCAAATATAGCCCCACAAGTACAAGGCATGGTGAACTTGAAGCATCTCTATGTGAATTCCATCAGGGGATGTAGCCTCAACCTGGGGTTGATAGCTTAACAAGCAAATAGTACCTGGACTTCAGCTTCACATGCTTCCTTGGCCAGGCACCCTTGTGCAGTGAACAACCCGCACAACCTGTATACAGCAGCCCTGCAGCTTATACTATTTTGATCACAACCAGAGCAATGTCCGAATAATCTGCCAAATATTTGTGCAAATATTATGTTCATGTTTAATTGGGAGCGATAGTTTTGTCTTCCTTATAAAAGGAGCAAATCCCCAGAAGCTGGTCAGGAGCACCAGCTGTTTACTGCCTGCAGAAGCCGCTGCTTATCTCCTTGTAACCACCTGCCTCTTAGAGATCCATGTCTTAATTAACTCAGTGTTATCGAAACTGAAATTGTAGCAACACTGTAACATCAAATTGTAAATGAGAGATAAAGGGAAAAGAACTCTGCTGACCAGGAAAGCGAGCCTGGAAACTGTCTTGAGTGGTAGGTAGTTGGCTCCAGGTTGACTGGTGGCATCCTGCTGAGAATTAGAATCAGAGACTCATACATTATTCCATTTGGAAAGTGTCTTGGAGATCTTCTAATCCAGTGTGGTCAAATATTTTTTATCTCATGACCCACAACTTATTCTTCTGATGTTCAATATATGCTGATATTTTCTATTTTATCTTATTTATTTCATTTTAAAAACTCACGGATAAAAATCATTCCATTGATTTCATGACCCACTACAGATTCACAACATAAAAAACTGGAAAACAGTGATGTAGTCTAATTTCTAAAATCTAAAGGACTGAGGGACAAAGAGGTGAAGTGACTTGCCCCGGGTAGGTTATCAGTGGGTGTTGTTCTCAAACCCAGGTCTATAGACTCCTTCCCAGCAGTTCTGTTCCCTGAAATCTACTAAACCCTGCCACTGCAGGACAGCTCCGAGAAGAAAAGCAAGTCTTAGCTTAAGAAACAGGTCTTCTTGGGACCCTGCTACTTTCCAGATAACAAGCCTGAGTGCCTACATAATACACAATATACCCTTTGAGGAGAAGGTCAGGTGCTTTCTCACATAAAAAGCATTGTAACAACTGGTGCTTTGAATGCCTCACTGCATTCCCATGCTGAAACAGTAGGGGCGCCATGCCTCCTAGTCTTGGTGCGCCTCCTTAAAACCTTACCACCCTGGGCTCCACTCCATCGTTTTTTTCCTCTTTCATTTCCTTCCCCCACTTTGCACCATTGAGATCTCTTTCTACTCACCACCCCCTGAACTTCTGCTTTGAGACACTGGACTAAAATCATGAACAAAATAGGCATTCTCACAGAAACAGTAATTCCAAATTAAAACAAAAACGAAAACAATAACTTATTACACTATGAGAGACCTTTTTACATCTCTCTGCCTATATTTGCATGTTTTTAATATATTGAAAGAAGTTTTCCAAATGAAAGCTGTCTGATTGATAACCACACCCATGTGTCCCATGACAATCACTCTTGGGAGCAATCTTGGGATCAAAACAGAGTTTGTTTAGTATCTTTATGTGATATTGATCAGCATCATTGATAAAGTATGCACTGGATGTTGTTTTCCGAGATCGGGGATTGATTTGGAAGAAGGTTAGCCAGCACCACTATGATCTGGCCATGGGCAGGCAGATCATCATACTGGGGGACACATAGGCCCAAATAGTATCCAGCAGATTGAGTTTGCATTATGCAAGCCCCCTTTGAGTTTCTCCCATTAGCACATGCTTCTGTGACAGTTGAATTGCCAGCTATAGAACTGGGGTGGCAGGAAGCAGGCCATCGCCATTAGCTTCTTTTGAATCCATTTCTTCATTTCCTTTGGCCCTTGGCATGTGGGCACAAACTTACTCAAATGGCCATATTCACTGAAGCACAACTTTCTACAGCAAGGTATTATCAGCTGTTGCTGTCTTCGGAAAGGCTTTATTCTCTCCTAGCTAAGGGAATCCCTCCTTTCCTTCCAGTGTTCACTACCAGCCCCCCACCCCCACGCATACATATACAGACACTGAGCTGTGTTTTGATATGTGAGGTGGGCTATCAGCTGTGATTTAATGACGAGTATCACTGTCAGAATTTACAAAATGGAATTTCATCAGATGGTGAAGGAAGACTTCTGCATAGAAACTACAGAGGGAAATTTGACAGCTTTTTCAATTCAGTTATCAAAGCATTTGCAGTTCAAAGCAGGTGAAACAATATTGTAATCTTAGCACTGAATGCTCATTTGTATCTGAGTGTTTCAATAAATAAAATGGTCAGGGAAATGAAAGCAGACCTGTTGTCTCCAATCCACGAAATTTAATATCCAGGGTATTGACTGACAGCTTTTTATCACCATAATTAGTATGGATTGTTCCTGAGGCCATTGATCAATCTTTCCTACCTCTATGGACTTGAGTGGCTGTTTTCTTCCTCTCCTGCCCTCCCCACCCTTTATTTTAATATTGATCGTGCCAGTTGTGTTCCGCCACAGAGAGGCTGCTCACTTAGACAAAAGAAAACTCAGGATGAAGAGAGATGGCTGAGCAGCAGCCATTTCTAGGTGGCTCCACCTGTGACATCACTCTACCTCATCTATGTTGACCTTGTAACTTGACCTCTTGGTACCAGTGACCTTCAGCTCCTCAATATTATAACCAAGCACACCGTCTTCCCCACTGGGTGGAAGTTACACAAAGACAAGCTACAGAAGCCATGGTCAGGAAATATCTGTTGAATTAATGAATACCCCTTCTGTAATGTCGTCAAGCTAAATAAGGGAGTTTGTATAGAACAAGGAACACAACCATGTGTGTGTGTTTGTGTGTGTGTGTGTGTGTGTTTGAATGTGTGTGAATATCTATGATGTAACCTGTTCCATATAATGCAGGCCAGAAACCTAAGACCTTCTTATTTCTCACCAAGTCCTTCCAATTTGATATTGTCCTCTTCTCAGTCTGTCTCTCTATCACTAGGCGTATACGGTGTGTAGGTATACACCTCACTATCTCTTGCCTTAACTATTGCCATAATTCACTATCTCATTTCCCTGCCTCCTGTCCTATCTCACCTAACTCCAACCTTGCATCTTCAAATCTTCCACACAGAGGACAGGCAGGTTTTTGTAAAATATAAACTATTATAGTCCTTGAGTGTTTCACATCTAAGCTCCTTGTCATGGCACAAAAAGCTTTCTGTAACCTCATCTCTCCTCCCTACTTCTCAGCCCCATTTCCCACCATTCCTACAGGTCACACTCCTGGAAGGTAGAATTGCAATGGATCCCTTCAGTCGTTGCCTGCTTCATGCCTCTACGTCTTGGCTTATGTTCTGTATTTTGCCTGTAATAGCCTTCCCATTCTTTTTCTCCTTGACCACTCTTTCTCATTCCTCAGGAATTCGTTCAGATGGCATCCCTTTCAGAAAGCATTATTTTAGCTCCCAAAGTACCTTAACTATGACTTCTTCTCTCTTCTGAGATTTTAATAGAATATATACATATACTTTTTTATGCATCTCTATCCCATACTAGAGAATAAACCTGAAGGAGACAGGCAGGGGCTATGTGGTTTTTTGTTCTATCTCCAATGCAAGGCACAATTCCTGGCTCCTAGGATGTGTTTCTTGCACTGGAAAGAAGTATTCCTAAGAAGAGAGTCAGTGTGCCTGAAGAGCTGGGGCATCCATTATGTCAAAGTGGATCTGTCATGGGGCACACAACATGCCGTGCCATAGAACTGCACCACGAACAAGAGCAAGTGGATCTCACTTATTCTCAGAGTGGTGAGAAGAGATGGGAAAATATCCCTTCTTCTTATAAGCAGGTAGCAAGGTATCTTTCTGACCTTAAAGAGTTCAGGTGTTGTCAACTGGTTATTTTCCACAGTATGGAAGAGTTTTGCTATCTACACACTGGAGTAGTTTTCTCATTGGTCTTCCTAATGGAATTTCCCTCTGCCCCACTTTGTAGTACAGATCACCCATTTGCATAACTTTTCGGAAGGATGTTTCCTGAGGGGAGCAGATGCTGCGCATTTCTGGGAGTGCCCCATGAGCCCACACTGACCTTCGACAGCCCCCTTGCTCCCAATCTGCATGCTGTGTGGAGCCTGTCTTCCCTGTTCCTGGCACAGCAGCCTGCCCCAACAGTTACAGGTGCTCACACACATCAAGTGCCTCTTGTTGAGGCATTAAACCAAGTACAACTTTTCCGAACTGAGCACAACAGAGCCAAATTGGACTGGAAAGGCCACAGGTTCCTCAGGGCCTCAGGGAGCCTGTGGCATCTACATTGCAAATTGGCCCCATAGAAAAGCAACTGATGCCAGGGCCGGCCTTCATTTCATCCCTACCATGCCTATTGTGGAACCGCAGCGGCAGATGTTTCTGGAGGTGACCCCCTAGATGCACACAGGCGCAGGCAGCACCTCTTCCTCACCGGCCTCTCTCCAGGCGTATGTAAGACAGATTTGACAGACTGATACCAATTGGCACATCATCCCGGCCAGATTGGAATCAGGCCCTTCTACCGTCTTTGGGGTCCGTGGTGGCTCCAAGTAAAATGTATAGAAGGAACGTGATTCCTAGCTACAGCCAATTTTCCCTTTGCTATTGCGCTGGCATTTCTAATCTCGGGCATTTTGTTGCTGTGGAGCACATCACTACAAAGACAGTCTCCAGCTTAGGAACGTTGATATCTGCAATCATGTGAAAATGCCTTTTCGTATTCCTACGAAGAGTTTGTCTGGATAATGTATTTATTTTAATGTCTTATTTAGTGCAAAACTATTAAGTGAACTTCAGGTTATATTGTTACGTTGTTGCTAATTCTGTTATGTATGGCTGGGGCGGGTGACAATATGGAGGGAAGACACCTATGGCACCTACTCTTTCCTGAGATTTCTGCAGCTTCTGCATGTAGATACTTAACCCTAAATGGGAAGGTAGTATGCATATTTTGCCTCCTGGATTTGTGTCTCAACTGTACCACTGAGTGGCTGTGAATTTAGTCAAGACACTTAATTCTTCTGAGACTTCATTTCCTCACCTCTAAAGGTCTTCCCAGGCTGGAGGGTTAAATAACGTGATGCAGATGAAAATGCAGAGCAAGGAGCCTGACACATAACAGAGGGTGGGCAAATGCCTGTCCTCTCCCTTGCTGTCCCTTCAAGTGGCCTTCATCAGCAGACCTAGAGTCACAGCACCTCTGAACTTCAAGTAGTCTATTAGTAGCAGAACCACATTTTAAGTTATACTTATGGTATATACCAACTTGAATGTGTGTTGTTTAGGAAGGTCTTTCTAGAGAGTATATCTGATGGAGACAGGGACTATGTTTTTCGTTGTTGTTTTATTCCCAGTTATGCAAGGCACAACTCCTGGCACCTAGGATGTGTTTGTTGCACTGGAAAGAAGTAATCCTAAGAAGAGAATCTGTGTGCCTCAAGAGCTGGGGCATCTTTATGTCAAAGTGGACCTGTTATGGTGCATGCAACAGGCTGTGCCACATAAAGCTGTGTACCAAAATATTTACAGTAGAAATTTTTGAGTGATGAGATTATAGGATAATTTCCCTCCCTCCCTCCCTCCCTCCCTCCCTCCCTCCCTCCCTTCCTTCCTTCCTTCCTTTCCTCCTTCCATCCCTCCATTTTCCCCATCCCATCTTCATTCCTTGCATCCTTCCTGTTCATCTATTTTTTTTCCTAAAATTGATATAAAGTAGTAAAAGATACAAAAATACTCTAGCTCTTTAAAAATTGATTTCAGCCAGGTACAGTGACTCAAATCTATAATTCCAGCACTTTGGGAGGCCAGGGCAGGAGGATTGCTTGAGCCCAGGATTCCGAGACCAGCCTGGGCAACATAGTGGGACCCGTCCTACCAAAAATAATTAATAATAATAATAATAATAATAATAATGGGTGTGGTAGTGCATGCCTTTAGTCCCAGCTACTCAGGAGGACAAAGAGGGAGATTGTATGAGACCAGCCTGGGCAACATAGTGGGACCCCATTTCTACAAAAAGAAAAGAAAAAAGAAATTATCTGAGCATGGTGGTACAAGCCTGTAGTTCCAGCTACTCAGGAGGCTGAGGCAGGAAGATCACTTGAGCCTGAGAGGTCAAGGCTGCAGTCAGCCGTGATTGTGGTACTGTAATTACTGTAATTACTCCAGCCTGAGTAACACAGGGAGATCCTGTCTCTCTCTCTCTATATATATATCTATATATATATATATATATATACTCCATATTTTTATATATATATAAATATATATATATTTCATTTTATATATATATTTCACGGGAAGCCAAATGAGGAGGGCAACATTGAAGTCAAACAAGGAAGCCCATCGCTGATGAGCTTTCACAATGTCCTCCTTCTTTCACCGTGAGGAGACCTCAGGTTCACTGTGTTTGCTCAACCCATCTGACCCACATCCCCATCACCTTCATCCCAGTGGGTGGAAGGATTCACCCAAAGCTCCAACAGGCACAGCTGAAGGAGCACAAGTTAAGACCTGAAGTCTGAACATGGCTTAAGATGGAATGCCGTTTCCTGAAACCATGCCCCATATTTCCAGATGAATATGCTTGGAACATAGAAAATTCCCAAGGGTGTAGAACACTGGTAAGTTCAGAATAAATAAAGGTGTCTGCTTATTAATGTAGTAGTACTGTTAGCTCAGAAAACTGTAGAAAAGAGAGCTATTAAAATTCAATGATTAAGAGAGAAACATGAGAAGAGAAATCAAAAGAAAGGGAAGAGGAGCATAGTAAAGAGGCCCATTAGGAAGTGGAGAAAGAAAGAAGAGGTGGGAGAAAGGAACCAGAGGAAGACCATGGTAAGCAGGAGGAGTGGATAAAACAATGGGAAGAGACAAAACCCCAGCAGGCAGCAGAGAAGCATTGATCCTGTTTCCAGGGTCAGTATGAAACTCAGGCACTGCAGCAGCCAGACCACATGACTAATTGTTCTTAATTGTCATGAGTTGACTCTCCAGGCTGGGGGTCCCAGGCACTTTTCTCAGATTGGTTGGCTGACACTGCAGGCTTCTGTCATCATGCAGCCTTGCTGTCTGCTTCATGCTGGCAGACATTGGCTCGGGGTCCACCTTCACTCTAACCATCTTCTCCATTTTAACCTAAAGATTGTTTCCATATCGAGAAAGAGGGGATGTTCTAGGTGGCACCTGTGCATGTGTGGGAGGGAGGCAGAGATAGAGAACCTTGTAACTCCCTCCACCAGCCTGCCAAGTCCCTGCTGTAATCCCAGGCCCAGCTCAGCAAGGGAATCTTAAACCTGAGTCAATTTGAGGGTGGCCTGGGATCACGTGCTCCTTGGCAACCAGGGTGGATGTTGGTCTGTAATAAGTCAGTGAAATAGTGAGGTTCAATTACTTACATGTTCCCTGAAGCTGAAACAATTGCCATTATCCCACATAATATTACTTGACCTACATTTTTACTTGAAAGCCTTCAGCTAACAATTAGTTTGAATGTTGAGTTATAAATGAACACATTCATATTCCAGAAATGAAAAGGGAAAGGGGAGTGATACCAACATGGCTCCCTCTCTTCCCACCCTCTCTTTCCTTTGCCTTTTGTATGATATTTCAACTTAGCCTTTCCAAGATGGAAGTCATTGGAGAGTTTGTCTAAAGGGGGACCATTCAGAGGTAATGAGACAACTGGGCTTTATCCGGGAAAGGGGCAGCTTGGTCGGTGCCAAGGAGATTTGAGCCATCTGGATTAAAAGGGTCAAACTCTCCGCAGGCAGCAATTAAGCAGCTCCATGTGGAGAAGCCACGTGACCACGCCAAAGGAGCTGCCAAGAACAGGAGATTAGTAAGCAAAGTACCCAGCAGGCAGTGTCCAGGTTGGTCACTGCTCTGGCCACTTGGCATTTGCACAGCTTCCTCTCTCTTTGGCATCCCATCTGTCTGTACCCACAGCCTACCTATAAGCTATCTGCAGAGTTTAAACAAACTCAGGCAAAACTGAATTTATTTAAAATGTTAAAAGTCCAGGGCTCAGCTGATCGTGATGATACATCTTAGACATACACAGCATCCCTTCCCAAGTGTTGTGGCAATGCCTCGGATGTCTTTGATGACTCTTCACTGCCTGTGAAAAGCCCAAAGGTGTACTGCCATTAAGCTGCGATGTTTAATTCCCTGAGCATGATCATTTAGCCATAGATAGTCACAACTAGGTTAGGAAGCATGTGCCTAGATTATTTTAGTGATTATTTTAGTGCAGGTCTTGGTGAAAGCTTGAGAATAAGCTGAGTTCTCCTTTCACTCTAAGAATCTTTTTGTTTAAAAAAAATCCATAAAAGGCATGTAAAACTCCCAAACATATATACCTTTTTTCACTCAGTGTACATTTATTAGCCAGGCACTGTATTAGCCCTTGTGGTTAGAATAGAGACTCATTCTCATGGATGTTACCCCTCTGGCCAAAAGAAAGAGGCACAGGCATTGGGATGGTCAGCTACTCCCTACATAGAGTCCTCTTCTGATTTCCAGTCAAGTCAGTTTCACACAATACAAAACTAACTTTTCTCAAGGATTTGTAACATCTTGAAGTTTTCATGTGACCTGCAATGGGCTAATGTAGAATGGTAGTTCAAGTAAAAGATTTATCCTTTTTTTTTTTTGAGACAGGGTTTCACTCTGTTGCCTAGGCTGCAGTACAGTGGTATGGTCGGAACCCACTGCAGCCACAACTCCCCAAGCTCAGGAGATCCTCGCTCCTCAGCCTCCTGAGTAGCTAGAAGTACAGGTGCACCACTATGCCTGGCTAATCTTTTTTTTTTCTTTATTTCAAAAAATTTTTTTTGTAAAGACAGTGTTTCACTTTGTTACCCAGGCTGGTCTCAAACTCCTAGGGTCAAGTGATCCTCCTGCCTTGGCCTCCAAAAGTGCTCAGATTACTGGCATGAGCCACTGTGCCTGACTTTTACTTTTTTTGAATGAGTTAACGGCATATTACTGTGCAGCAATGTATCATGGGAACAATCTATGATATGTTCTCATTGTTCCTAATGTTCTTGACTTCCATGACACATTACTCCCTAGTTTTCTTTGTCCAGCTTTTCTGAGCTCTGCACGATGCACTACACCATCTTGAATGTTGTCATGCTAAGGACTTGACCCTTGTCTTCTGTACCCTGTCTGCACATACACACCTGGAATCTCTTTCATAAATTGATATCTTTGCTCCAGCATCTCCACTGAGTTCCCGACTTAGAGGGATAGTGATCTGATAGAAAGTCCCACACAAACGTATAATGATCATTTTGTTTTACTCAAACCTTGTTAATGATGCCTACTCCTTCTCAATAAAGGACACCACCTTCAACGCTGTTGTTCACACCAAAATGCCGCATACAAACTTTATCCCTCCTTTATCTTTCCTCCCCATCTCATAATATCCATTGTTTCTAATCCATTCACACATTTTGTTGAGTGAACTTCCAAAATATATCCCCACTTCATATCTTTACCTCTATTTCAACAGCCTTTAGTTTAATCCGCTGTCATCAAAATGACAATAGCTGCATGAGCCTCCTAACTGACCTCTTTGTTATTTTGACTTTCCTTTGATACTCTGTTCTCCAAAAGAAAGGCAAAAACATATTTTTAAGGAATGAAGTAGTGCCATTTGTAGCAACCTGGATGGAATTGGAGGCCATTATTCCAAGCGAAGTAACTCAGGAGCGGAAAACCAGACATCATATGTTCTCACTCATAAGTGGGAGCTAAACTCTGAGGATGCAAAGGCATAAGAATGATACAATTATCTCTGGGGACTTGGGAGGAAAGGTAGCGGGGCGAGGAACAAAAAACTACACATTGCATGCAGTGTACACTGTGATGGGTGTACACTGTGTGATGGGTGTACACTGTGTGATGGGTGATGGGGGCACCAAAATCTCAGAAATCACCACTAAAGAACGTATCTATGAAACTGAATGTCACCTGTCCCCGAAAAACCTATTGAAATAAAAAATTAAAAAAAAAATTAAATATTTTTATTATTATTGTACTTTAAGTTCTGGGGTACATATGCAGAATGTGCAGGTTTTTTACATAGGTATACATGTGCCATTTTGGTTTGCTGCACCCATCAACCCATCATCTACATTAGATATTTCTCCTAATGCCATCCTTACCCCCACTCACCAGCCCCCAACAGGCCCAACCGTATGATGTTCCCCTCCTTGTGTCCATGTGTTCTCATTGTTCAACTCCCACTTATGAGTGAGAACATGCAGTGTTTGGTTTTCTGTTCTTGTATTAGTTTGCTGAGAATGATGGTTTCCAGCTTCATCCATATTTCTCCAAAGGACATGAACTCATCCTTTTTTATGGCTGCGTAGTATTCCATGGTGAATATGTGCCACATTTTCTTTATCCAGTCTGTCATTGATGGGTATTTGGGTTAGTTCCAAGTCTTTGCTGTTGTGAACAGTGCCACAATAAACATATGTGTGCATGTGTCTTTGTAGTAGAATGATTTATAATCCTTTGGGTATATACCCAGTAATGGGATTGCTAGGTCAAATGGTATTTCTAGTTCTAGATCCTTGAGGAATTGCCACACTGTCTTCCACAATCATTGAACTAATTTACACTCCCACCAACAGTGTAAAAGCATTCCTATTTCTCCACATCCTCTCCCTCACCCCTTCTACCATGTGAGGACGTGGCAAGAATGTGCCATCCATAAACCAGGCAGTGGGGCATAACCAGACCCTGAATCTGCCAGCACCTTAGTCTTGGATGTCCTAGCCTCCAGGACAATGATAAACAAATTTCTGTTGTTTATAAGGAAAACAATTAAATATTTGGAAAACATGAATCTTCTATTATATTGCTGCCCTGCTTAGAACCTTTCAGCCAAACCTTTCATACTTAAAATCCAGTCTACTTATCAAGGTGTCAAGACCTACAAGATTTAGCCCCTACATTCCCCTCACCTCCATGTCCACTGTGTCCCACTGGGCCACTTGGCCAGCCATGCTGCTCTCCTCTCACCTCTGGGACACCACATTTTCTCTTCTCTCAGCACACTGACTGTGCACAGCATTGTGTACTGTACCCAGTGTGTAGTCTTTTATCCCTCACCTCCCTCCCACTCTTTCTTCCAAATCCCAAAGTCCATTGTGTCATTCTTGTGCTTTTGGCATCCTCATAGCTTAGTTCCCACTTATGAATGAGAACATAAGATGTTTGGGTTTCCATTCCTGAGTTACAGTTTGCCTGGTTCTCCCCTCTTCTGTCCCCCAGTCCTCCACCTGACAGGCTCCTGCTTACCATTTGGATTTCAGGACAGATGTTACCTCCTCAAAACGGACTTCCTTAAAGACATAACAATCTTTCACTTGGGCTCAACTCTAGCCCAATGCCCTGTGTGTGTCTTCAGAGAACTTACTGCTCTCTGCAATAAACTTGCGTCTTTTTTCTTCCTGTTTCTCCTCTGAGTAGTGCATAGGCTCCAGGAGGGGAGGGCCTATGCCCTGTCTTTTCTGTGCTATACCCCAGTGCCTAGAGCTTTGCTTGGTGCAGATTTGATGCTCAAAATCTAATTGCTGAACAAATGAATGAATGATTACATAAATGAATAATGCACTCTTCTTTCCATAATTTTGGTTTTCCTGGCACCAAAATACTTAGGAAATAATATGGTCTTCAAAGTTCCTGCATGTCTTATCTCTGCCAAGGACAGTTGCCTCTCCGGAGAGCTGAATTGTCGACATATGGCTGAAGTGTGATCCAGTGGACTGGAGGAGTGCACTGAGTATATCCCTAATATCACATTGCCCTGTGGCATGGGGCTTAATGCCTTTCCATGTTTGACTGAAGGGCTTGACTGCAAATGCTTTCAATCATATCTATGTTTGGTTGAAATTTTATGGCAAAATACAACTTAGAGATAAGGATTTTTATTTGAAAATTACATTAAAATATACTGTTATTTCTAGATATATGTTCAAGATTTCAATGAATCAACACAGAGTTGTTTATTGAACTTCTCTATTCACATAGTATATGAATTCTCACTTTCTGTCACAAGAGAAGTAAAATTTAGGCCTAGCATGGTGGCTGATGCCTGTAATTCCAACACTTCGTGAGGCTGAGGTGGGAGAATCACTTGAGCTCAGGTGTTTGAGACCAGCCTGGGCAACATAGGGAGACCTCATCTCTACTAAAAATAAAATTTAAAAAAATTTAAAAAATATTTTGTAATAAAAATAAAAGGCATGGTGATGTGTGCACCTGTAGTCCCAGCTACTTTAGAGTCTGAGGCAAGAGGATTGAAACCAGGAGGTCAAAGCTACAATGAGCCATGATTGTGCCACTGCACACAAGCCTGGGTGACACAGCAAGGCCCTATCCCCCCCACCCCCCCCAAAAAAAGAAAAAAATGACAAAGAGAAAGAAAACTGTGGTCCAAAGTTTAATCCCTGTTTAAAACAGAATGAGCTAGTCTCCTTGGTAGCAATGCATATGGCAGGAAGTCCCCAGAAATTTATGTGCATGCCTATGTGTGTGTACGTTTGTGTTGTGTGTGTATTTATATATGTGCACATATATAAATATATATGTATTTTTTATATATACATATATTTTTTTCTTGATTCCTTGACTTTTTAATCTCCTTTCTCTCTATGTTTAAAAGTTTTAGAAAACAAAAACAAAACAAGCCTTCCAGTCAAAAAGTTTTCAGCAGAAGATAAGTGAACAGAAGGGATCTATCATCCTGAACTGTTTTTCGTAAGCCGTCATACAGCTTTAATGCAACACAGGGGTTTGGACACAAGGGTAAGCATCAGGCATCGAGGAGCTCAAATTCCAATTTGTAACGCTGCATTCCTCTGCAGTCCTAAGCAAGCCAGTATGGCTGCTTAGTGTCACAGCATGCCCTGTGTAAAATAGGGATTGTTTTAGGAAGATCAGTGAAAGTTTAAGAACTGACCTCCTGAAAAGAGTTGTAGATTCCTCAGACATCAAAGTCAGCTAAAGAAAAATAAGCGCTAGGCTTCAGATTCATTCCACCAAATGACTTCCTATCTAAATTCTACAATAGGTAAAATAGAATACGTTTCTTCTAACCGATCAACACCACCTGGAAGCTGGGTCTGTCTCCATAATCCTGGTTAGTAATAAAGATGCTTCACCACTCGTTTGAATTTTCTGGCGAGGTTGTCAGCGATTCGTGCTTGAGGCAGAAGGAAACCAGTTTGATTCTCGCATAGGCGTTTGGCAAAGGAAGAGAGAAACTTTGCTTTTCTCAACAGAGGCTAGAAATGACTCAGACTACAAATAGCTACTCTGCCATACAACAAAAGGTCATCCCTCCCTCTCATTTTTCCTTTCCCATTTGTCCTGAATGAAGGCCAAGCTATATTTCCCCTTCTCTGTTTTCTCATCTCAAAATGCATAGCCTTCTTTATGTGGTGCATTCTAGTTCTGGTTGGTGCGTGACCCAGGCTAAGACAGTGTTATGCAGATTGGAGCATCTTAAACAGACCACAATTGAATCAGTCTTGCCACCATTTGTCCTGTCCACTATAAGGCATTGAATGGTAAATGAAAGACACTAGTGTCTTTTATTCAGCCTAGTTCACTTCTTGCACACATGTTTCATAGAAGGGTACAGCTCAACTCTTAGGGGAAAATTTACTAAGGAAGAAAGAAAAAAAATGAAGAAAGACATTTTCAGAAACCATTCACTTAGTAAATAATGAGACGTCTTAGAGAATCCCTTGTGTTTCTCTGATTTGATAGAGAATGATGTTTCAGGTTTGGTATGGGAATGACTGGTGGAGTCAACAGCAAGAAAATGAGACTCCCAGTGGGAGGGTGTGTATTGCCAAGTACTATGTAGGCAACACTGAATGCAGCCAAGAGGCAGCCTTCCACTAGAGAAGGCATCCTGCTCTCTAATCATGACGTCCCCGGGCTCTCAGAGGGCATAACTTGGACCAAATGCTGTTTTGGTCTGACACACATTTTCTGGGACTGCTCACTTACACACACACACACACACACACACTTACGTTACATGGCAAAAGTCTTCTGGATTAGCAGGAGGGGCTGCTGATCAAATGCACCCCTGGGCTTCTATTCAGATTAGCTTTGAATGAAAACAACACCAACTCTGTTTTCTTATTTGAAAGATCACAGAGATAATCTTCCTTGGTCACAGTTGGGGAAACAGCCAGAGGGGATCTTGTTACCTCCAGAAAAGCCCTGGAAGATATCTGAATTCCTGCTGGGCCTATTGGACCATCTTTTATGTTTTTAGACAGAAGGAATCTAATCCAGTGAGATTCTGAAAGCAACTCCTCCCAGTCATCCTCTCCTAGGTATTGTTTATAGCTGAGCCCATCCCTCAAAGTGTTTGTTTTTCCATAGATGCATACATTATGCACACTACCTGATTGCTTTGATCAGGTTAAGGATGGGAGCAGGCTCTACTTGCGAGTCTTGTGGCGCTTCCACGCAGCCCATGCCCAGTCTCGGCGAGGCACTTCACCTGGGTGGTTCGTAAGATATTCAACTAGAGACTTGCTTCTTAAATAATGTTGGAATCATATCCACGGTTGTAATAAACACCTCTGTGATTTGCATTTAAATAGTATTTTCATCCAGAGATCACAAAGAGGAAAGCTATCTTAACATCCTGACTCGAATTCTCTGTATCTGAAAGCCAGTCTGTGTGCACCATGTACACATTGTCCCTCTGGGTCTCGTTCAGATCTGTGTACCCTACTGATCAAAACAAGCGTTTGCTTGCATTAGGATGGAAGACCCCGGCAGCTCTGGCATGCACTGGATTCTCTTGCTGCACCCGCTTCATCAACCTGGATCCCCATGAGCTCTGATTGAAATGCCTCCACCACTGGCTGGGATGTGAGAGGCACTCCCAGATGGTAAGCTCAGTGCCAGGCAGTTAACACAATCATTTCTTGGGTTGTCAATGAAGCCAATTGGATCTGGAAATGATTGAGAGGCAGTAAATATAGACCCCAAAGTCACCTTAGCAGTCTCTTTCCAGAGTACGGTTGTGCTTCGAAGGACTCCATGCAATCCTAAGGCTCACTGTCCAAGCCCTGGGAGGACTAGAGAGACAAAGGACTGGCTGGGCTCAGAGACAGGAAAGGGCACAAAAGTCAACATCAGGCCCCAGCTTTCAGCCCCACGGATGGCTGCTCCATGCTGATTCCTCAGTTTACCCATGCTGCAGCTCTTTCCACCTGACTCCAGGCTTGTTGTTTCTTTTCATGTCATTCTTCATCATCTTGTGGAAGGATTTTTTTTCATATTGTACAGTTGAACTTATTTCATCATCAACAAATTTTTCTCTTTCCCATGGATCCTTTAAAAGGCGTCTTTTGAAGATATATTTCTATTCAGATGCAAGCTTTTGTTTAAAAAAATAAAAGAGGTGTAAATATGGAATGTTACTGAAAAGATCTTATCTTGCTTTTGACATGACATCTAAAAATGTGTTTAAAATAAAGAGCAAGTGTTGTTCAAGGATGTGTCAAGGCAGTTGGCTTCCTGCAGTGAGAGCTGGGTAGTACTTTGAACACTTTTCTGCCCCTGCGAAAGCCTGTCACAGGTTAGGACCCTGCAACCCAGTGTCCTCCTCCGTAAATGTCCCTTTCTGATCAGCCACGAGAGGGCAATGCAGGGCACTTGGTTGGCTGCCTTGGTTGGATTGCAGTTGGTAAGTTATTTTCAATGAGGGAAGCTACTCAGACTATGACAGTAATTATATCAGTCTCATAAAAAGCCTGCTCTCCCCAACTTGCTGCTGCCCTTTTTCCTTTGCTGCCTGCCTGCCTTCCTTTCCCATACCCCTGGCCATTGGCTTTGCATTTGCAGATCACTCACTCATGATCCTATAGAGCAGAGCAGAGTATGTGAAATTAATGTTTGCATTTTAAACTCTGAACTAGAACAATAGGTTGTTTCTAGGGGGAAGGATCTTGGAGATCATCAAGTTTAGCCTCTTTAAGATGAGGAAACCTAAATCGGGAAAGGTGGCCTGACTCGTTCAAGGTCACACAGTATCACGGGTAGCCTCCAGGGGCATAGACATTCTACAAATGCCTACATTTTCTTTATCCAGTCATCTGTTGTTGGACAGTTAGGTTGCTTCCATATATTAGCTATTGTGACTAATGCTGCAGTGAACATGGGAGCGAGGACAATCCTTTGGGATAGTGATTTCATTTTCTTTGGATGTATACCCACAAGTGGGAGTGCTAGATCCTATGGTAACATTTTCGGCAACATGGATGAATGTGGAGGGCTTTAGGCTAAGTGAAATAAGTCAGACATAGAAAGACAAACACTGCATGATCTCACTTATATGTTGATCTAAAAAAATCCAACTCATAAAAGCAGAGTAGACTAGTGGTTGTCTAGGGTGGGTGGAGTGGGAGAGAATGGGGAGATGCTGGTGAAGGGGTACGAAGTTTCAGTTACGTAGGGTAATTCTGGAGATCTAATGAACAGCTTGGTGACTGTAGTTAACAGTACTGGATAGTATACTGGAAGTGTGCTGAGAGTGGATCTTAAGTATCCTCACCACAAAGGAAAGAAAAGAAAAAGAAAATGGTGAGGAGGCGAGGTGATAGACATGTTAATTAGCCTGGTTGCAGTGATCATTTCACAATATATATTGTGAAAACATGAGATTGTACAACTTAAATATATACAAGTTTTATTTGTCAATTATTCCCCAAGAAAGCTGAAGAAAAGAAATATAATAACATTAGGGCCAAAAACAAAGGAAAGGTAGACATAGGTAACATTTTCCTGTCAGGAATACACAAACTTCCAGAGGCATTTGGGAAAGAGGAGATGACCCTGTAGAAGGAGGCTCAGCCGTCATCTGGACGATGATGCCCCGTTCTACACACGGTAGCCTCGGTATTCAGCCAGAGACCCAGGAACTATTGAAGAAGCCATGACTCAGTGTTTCCGTGACCACTTGCCCTTGTCGTTTTAATGTTTGCTTAATTTACAAAATGATGATGTTGCGTTCCTCTCCCTTCATTGATTATCACTCAAACCTTGTAGGAGCCTTTACATGCCAATCATTCACACACTGTGTGGCAAGGGCTGGTGAGCCCTGCTCTTTCATCGGCTCTCAACCTGGGAAGATCCTTTCTCTATTGGGGCAAATAAGCAAAACAACCTAAAAATGCCTTTGCACATGCTCATCCTCCTCCTTGTAATCTCTTTGCCCCATTCATCCATTGGTTGACTGCTATAGCTTCTTCTAAACTCAGCTCAGGTGTGGCCTTCTCTGCATCTCTCTGAGCATTTCTCCTTTCTCCCAGTTCCCTGGATTAGGCACTGTATTAGTCAGAAACCACTCTAGGTACAACAGTAGTTGGACTCGGTTACACATGTGATGCAAGGGCTGAGAAGCCTACCAGGAGAGGGCAAGGCAACCAAGACAGTAAACAATGGTTGATTCGACTACCCTATTCCCACTTCCACACACATCCATAGGGCTGGAGGGACACAGGGTGAGACACTGCTTTGAAGTAAGGGCCGGGCCAATCCAGCAAGTGCTAGGACCAAGGATGTAGGGGCTGGAGCCACTGGGAGACGCTGCCCATAGATAGTACCCAAACAAAAGTGGGGGGGTGATACTTTCTCCTACTCTTCCATTGACCAAGACAGTGCTGAAGCCAGAGGGAGAGGAAGCCTGGGAATTATAGGGAATGCAGTTTCTGGACACAGAGCAAGGCAGAGACGGTAGGGAAATGAAAAAGGGGACAGATACCTGAGTCCTGCACCTCTTCTCTGGACTCTCACTGCGTCCTGTACTTAACCACCCTCATAGTAGTAACTATAGAGTGTCCTTAATGTCATTCACAGCAGGAGTGTTCCTTCTGCCTCAAGGACCTAGCATGGTGCCCAGCACCGGGAGATATGGAAGGAAGGCATGCATAGGTTTGGGAAATTGTGATATGCCATGGAAATGCAAGTCATGATTATTAAGATCCAGCCAAAAGCGTGAGCTCTGCTGAGGATGACAGTTACAGACCTTTCTTCACCACATCCAACAGATGGCTCAGCCCCTTTCTGTGATGCTGTCCTCATTTGCAGACTTGAAAACTAGTGCAGTTAATTAAAATAATATGAATGAATGAAATACAGGTGTAGGGAAGAAAGAACAACGCTGCAAGCAGCCCAGGCCGAAGGAGAGTAAGAGGGAAAGTATCCATTGAGGACAACACAGAGCTTCTTATGCTTGTATTTTCTCAAGAGGTGAGACTATTTCCTGGCATCATCTGATCAAGGCAGACTCTCATCAGCCCCCAAAGTCATCAAAGTCCAAAGTTCCAGAATGACTCACATTCATTTCTAATTCTGCATTGGAAGATTTCTATTAGAAATCATGAGTGTTCATTTAAAATGATTGTCTTTTTGTATTGCAACTACATTCTCCCAGTCTAGTTAACCCTCTAGCAATGCAAATGTTACTCAGTCTTGCTACACGAGGGCAAAGAGAATATTTGCCAATGTCTCCATAAGGGAAGGGGGCATTGCTTTTTGTTCCTTCTCTGGGTGATTGAGTTTGAAAAGGTTAGAAAAGTGTGTCAGTCTTCAGACTGGAAACTCTGAGCATGGGCCCCTCTCCCTAGTCTGTGTCCCACCTTGTTTGGCTTCCTGGCCATATGATGGACAATGCCAAGCTAAGCTTCTACTGATGGAAGCAGTGACAAGTCTGCTCTCAGAAGTGAAGGGCTGTGATTTGACAAAGGGCTTTGAAATATTCTGATATATAAAGCATTAATTTCATTAATGTAATCAATGCTAAAGAAGCAGACCAACCAGGCCCTTTAATTCTTCCCAGGCTAAAATCTGCTGGGCCGATGTGATATACCAAAAATAAAATAGTACCCCTCTCCATACTTCCTGTTGTCCACACAGGAATTTATTGGTCTGCATTGGATTTACTGTCTGATGTATTTGTTTATTTGGGGTTTTGTTTGTGTAAGTTCCGTGAGAACAGGGGCTTAGCTCTTAAAAAATACTGCTCTGTTTCTGAATCTAAGAACAAGCACACAGTGGGCGCTGAATAAATGAGCATTGTACAGAATAAAAAGTACCCCAGACACCTGTCCTACTTCAGGGCAACACTGAGCTGTTAGTTACAGGTATCTGTCCAGTTCCTTGTCTGTGCTCAAGTACATAATTCAAAACTGAAGAAGAACTTGGGCTGCCTTGGGACCAATGACTCCGCGCTAACTTGAATTAAATCAATCTTGTCACTCCCATCTGCCTGCCTCCATGTCATCATAGATTAATTGCAACATAATATAAAACACATTTATATCGCATCTTCACCATAGTTTCAGGGTCCTTTATCGTGTTACAATCTAATTAAGCGGTAGCTTCAAACATGAATTTCTTTAGTATTTTAAAAGCGTAAGTTGAGCAGATAAGCTGTTTTTTTTTTAACTTCACTATTCTAAAACGGAAAGACCAGCTGATTCCAAAGTCCCTGAGTATTATTAATTACCAGTGGCTGCAATCAATGCACAAGGCTTGTCTAGAAAGCTATTTCCTCCTTAGGTGAATGGTTGGGAATACAATATATGGTAATCAACAATTTGAGAGGGCTGAGCATGGATTGAGGCTGAGAAAAAGCTGGGACTTGGCATTGCATCTCTCCTGTGCAGACGGCAGAGAATAAATCTTGACTTTGCAAGGAAGATAAAGCAAGGTGGAGGTGTTTTCATCGCAATCGCACAGCACGTAAATGGCAGAGAGAAGAAAGAAACCTCGGAACACGGGCTTCCTCTCCAAGGACAGCTACTGCTGTTTTGGAGAAAGCTGATCTGCTCTTATTTCACCGTGAGAGAACTTCTGTCCTCAAGAGCCATGGAAAGGGGACCAGAAATAGATGAGAGCCCACCAACAAAAGGAATGATGAAGTGGCCCTTTAAATATAAATCTCTGGAGCCCCCAAACTCTGTGGATGTTCCCTTAAGTATTCAAATGAGATTGCAGCATCAGATTGGTATGCATTAGGCTGGTTTCAATGAAAATTAACATGTAATTGCTTCAAATGAAGTAAGTGAGGAGGTAATCTGTTCTTAAATTGGATTCCCAGGATTTTGTGGTACCATAATGCAGCTGTGAAATGAAATATATTTTAAGGATGATGTCCTCAAGGGGGTGAAGGGGCTGGGAGGGGGAGGAGTAGAGATAGATAGTGTATAGTAGAAGCTCCTCTCCCCCCAGCCTGCCACATTCTTTCTCTGTCTCATTCTCCAATTGCCAGCAGATGAAAAGATGTTCTCTCATCCATGGGTGGCCCCCATGCTCTGGGCCCTGGGACCTGGGCAGACAGTGCCCCACATTGGCATCAGCTGGTCTCCTCTACTTCTTACTGTGTCTGGAGCTTATTCCCAGAGGCTGTAGCTCTCCAGGGCTGTAGCTCTGTGGTCTCCCTGCACACTGGATTTGTAAGGAGAAGGTGCTCATCCTGCAAGTGGTGTCTACTGAGGTCATCAGTGGCTGAAGGGTGCACTGCTACAGTTGGGCAAATTTTCCAAAGCACAGTGTGCAGTAAGAAAAACCATCACTCCTTGTACTCCTGGTATCTGAAAATGGGGACATGTGCGCTTGACATCATGACTGACCCTTCTGATATCAAAGAGTGGAGCTGGGGTAGCAGCAGCAGGAACAGCCAATTCCATTACCACCACCGGCCTCCACAGCATGGGTTCAGCCAGACCAGGCGCCCCTGCCAACAGTGATGATATGGTCTGTGAAGTCTGAAGATGAGCCTGGGAATAATTAACCTTCTTACCCTTCAATCAGGACGGGAAGCAGCTGGGTGAGGAGTCAGTGCAGGTTAATGCATTAAATTGTTTGCCTTTGCCATCCTGGGCTGAAATGGGATTTTCCGTCACAATGGAAATAAGCTGGCAGTCTTCTGGTCCCGTGGCATCACGCCTCTCTGCCAAAGAGCCATATCTGATGGGCTCGGGGGACCTTCTGCACCAAGGCTAAAGAAGGGCAGAGCTGTTAAATGAAATGCAATCACCTGGCAATGCACAGGCAGTGCTGGGTTAGGGTTCACACAGCAGAGCAGTGCCACTGGTCTAGACTGAGTCCGCATCAAGGGCTAGCGTGAGAATGGCATGGCTGCCTGTGCATCAGCTCCTGGGGAGATGCAGATTTATAATACGCTGTATAAAGAATATATGCTCTGGTGTAAAAAGCCCCCATCAGAGCTAGAGAGCAGGGAAATTAACAAATCTGCGAAGAATGCGATTCTGGGCATTCTCTATTGCACGCGAATCAGGCCCCCAGTCTGAGCCCCCCGCTTGCCTTCCCTCCCAGTCACAGCTTGGTTCTACAGCTCGGCTGATGATTTCTTTTTTAATTCTTGTCTTTGTTTCCTCCTGTTTATGTTGCTATTTTCTTTCTGCACATGTCGAGCAGCTCTGGCTTTAAAACTGATCAGAGCTAATGGCTCCTTCAAATGTAGACATTGTATTTCTAGAGTCTCTCAATATATGGGACCAAGATTTTTGAGAGAATGCCAGAATGTTTCTGCGCTTCCCAGGAGCTGGAGACTTAGAAATTGGAAGAAGAGAAAAGGGAGAAGAATGAGAGTGAGGAGTGAGAAAACTCAGTTTACCCGACTGAGCTTAGGTCTCCCTAAAAACAGTGGCCTGAGACCCTTAAGACCCAGCTAATGGCTTTTATTTCCTCCTCTAGGGATGGTCCTAAGGTTGCAAGAGACAGTGTCTTTGCTGTGGGCAAAAGAGGGACCAGACTACGACCAATGATTAAATTTTGAATCACTCCATATAAAGAATAGGACCTCTGGCTACTTTTGAAGACCAAATCTGTAAACCACATTGAATAAATCATCTATGTTGCTGGCTCCTTTCTTTCTTCATCTGGTGGTAGGCATAGAATACTATTTGCCTCCCTGCTTAGGGTTCTGCAAGGATTAGTAGGCATTAATATCCACAGGAGTCCCCAGAGAGGCATGCCAGTAGCAAGAAAAGAGAGCTTAGCATCCATTTCTAGATTGTCCATGGATGTGGAATCTACTGTACAGTTTATTTGTAGTCTAAACCCCAAGGCGCCTCTTGGTAGAGTATGCATAGGCTGCTACAAGCTGCGCTCTGCTGGAAGAGGTGGGATGGAAATGTATTTTGTGGGACGTGCATGTGTGTGTATGTTTGGGAGAGAGAGAGCATGTACACTCGTAATTTTTCCATGATCTAATATCTTGAATTAATCATTGTAATGCCTTTTTCTGCTATCAAAATATGTCCAGTGGTCCACCTTGATGTGCTCATCTGGTTTAACTCTTCTCAAAGTTTGCAGTGTTCACAGGAGAAAAGTAGAAGGGGCCAGCGGTTTTATTCCCATTTTAGAGATAGGGAGGGTTTCACCGCAGGAGCTTGAGGATATGCAATTCATCTTAATCACTAAACTCGTCTCAGGCAATGACCTCTATAAGCCCTTCTTCCCTGGACCTCATTTGCTTTGAATATGAAATCAGGGTCAGGGTGTTAATATTCTACTCTTAAAATGCAAACTAACATCAAGGTCTAAGTATAAAAAGTAAAATATAAAACAAAATGCATAAAGTTGTAGTGACCGTAGATACCACAGTATAACAGAAAATAACTGAAAAAAAGTATGAATCTCATATAAGACTCCTGGGGTCAACAGAGGCGTGATGAAATGCAGGAGATGAGGGACAAATGGAAAATGCCCCAGCTCCATTTATTTAAGTAAAAAGACTGTGAAGTACAGAAAATATGAGTGAAAAGCTGGTTCATTATAGGAGCCTGTTCCCAGCTCTATTCTTGCCAATCTCCCTTTGACCTAAGAAATCCTCTCCTGTTTCTCTCTTAAATTCTACCTCAGAACCTTTAATTCTCGTTTTATTTTCCTTTCCCATGAGTAATTTGTGTCCTCACACAGCTCTGCATCCCTCGATTCCAATGGGCAGACCCACCCCTCTGTTCATCCCCTCTCTCTCTAACGAGCTTCCACTGACAATTTTGCCAATAATTTTCATGCATAATAACTTAAGTGCATCACTTTTCTACAAACATGTTATCATTAGAGTTCAATTCTTCTGCTCCTAGCCTTTGTGCCTGGTAAATATATTTCTTTGACGAGTGTTTTGGAAGATGGCTCCATTTTATGCATGTGCATTAGTGCCAATTGCACAAAGCAGAAACACAAATTACCTGTATTCTGCAGACAGATCTAATCACCTAGACACCATGGGCTGGCATTCCTTGCAGCCTCCACCTCTATGCATGAAACTGAAAGGGGAGCACCTAAACTGCCTATTAATTTGAAATGTAGGCAAAGTGCTATAGGCGCTGAATTGCATGTTTAGGAAAGCTGTAGCAAGCCATTGTGCTAGGAGCCGTGCACTTGGTGTGGGCCTTTGCTCAGAACAGACAGGCCTTCTCTTTGGGAAGATGTAGGGCTGGGGCGCTGGGACCCTGCCAAAGTGATCCCTGCCTGAGACTGGAACAGAAATGAGATAAATAAACAACAAGGGAGGCCAAAGGGGGGTGTGCCCCCTGGATAGGACACTTGGAGGGGCAGATGTGGATTTTGCCCACTATGGTGTTCTGTAAGATTATTTTCCAACTAGTTTTATTTCAGCAACTCTGTAGTCAGAAAATCAGCCTCCCCTGGGGCTGTTAAAGTCAAATCCAGGGGGTTTTCATGGGAATGAATACTTGTAACATAAACTGGGGCTCCGCCTACTGTCAGACTTTGTGAGTTTTTTCAGGATGCCTGAAGATGTGTCTCAACTACCTGGCGGGGAGGGAAAGAAGTCCCCTTTGTAAATGAACTGACACTTGTCTGATAAAAGTGGTGCCTTTGCTCTGAGCATCTGAGGGCAAATAAGCAGCAGTGCCACCTCCTAAAGGGAAGGGGTGCCTCAGAGCCCCAGGGGTGTCCTGAGCAAAGGGAGCACTTTCCACACCAGCTGCATCTGGGAAACCTCCCAGCCAGGGACTCACCCCTTTCTCCCAAATCTCATGAGCTCCTTAGTTGGCGTTTCTTTAAAGATACTTAATTTTGCCCTTTTCAGAATTTTTCTAGGTTTGTAGCTTGTCACAATGGTGCCCAGAATTAGATTCCTGTTGCATTTTCACACACACACACACACACACACACTCACACACACAGACTCACTCATTCATCTAATTGGAAACAAAAAGAACAAGGGAGATGGGAAACATGGACTCTAGTTGTTCTCCTTCCTCGCCACGTTGAATGTATTTCCTCATGCTCCCCTGGCTGGCCTCCTCCTGGCACACTTTTCCTGTCTTCTCTTCTGTGCATCTCCCCATCAGCCTTGCTTCTCTGCATCTCACTCCCCCTTTGCTTCTCTCTCTTTTCTCTCATCTGCAATGAGGCTGCTCAACTGCCGGAGGGTCAGAACTGTATATCACTGAGGGATCAGCATGAGGGCCACATTGACAAGGAAAGCTGTCATCAAATTTTACAGCTTCATGTAAAATGCACTGTCCATGGCAAGGACAGAGAAGGGACTGGAAAGGCACAGGGGGCAGTGTGGGGAGAAGGGGTAGTTAGAAGAGAGGCTCTCTCATAGGTGAAGGGGGAGGTAAACCTATGTGCTTTCTACAGAAAGGTATTCATGGCGACAAATCTGCTATCTTTTCTAAACACAGCCATGTCTCTGGAAGCCTCACTAGGAGACCAACAATTAATAACAGTGTCAGTTATGGGATGTCTGTGTGGTCCACTGCATAGAACGACAGAGGAAGCTGATCCAAGCTTTGAGTACCAGGAAGCCAAGAGTAGCGATGTGGATGGGTCTATGGCCATTCTGTTTTCAGAGAGAGCTAGGGAAATCTCCTGCCATGGGTCCTTCCCATACACAATGCTATATGCACACTTGATGAGCTAGTCAACAGGTGCCTGAGTACTTGCCGTGAGACCAGCTGGCAATAGCTCCTCTGAGGCACAGCAGAATGGACCCCGTGCTAAAGGCATCAACAGCCTGAGTGGGCAAACAAGACCAGCCCAGGATTGTCCATTAGAGAACCACGTGTGTGCCGGTTACTGACCAAGAGTTAGGTTCCTACGTGTGCACAGCCTTCCCTCGGATTCCATTCCTTAGGACTCTGCACCCATCCCATCCCATCCCACTTTCTCAGGACAGAAACCAGGAGGCAGAGTTGTACCTTGCCTTAGTGTCTGTCTCCTGGAGACCGTCACTAGAATTCAGTGCCTGCTCTGTAATGTAGTAGCTTCGTGACCCAAGGCAATTTATTAAGCTTCAGTTTCCTTGCAGGTAAAGTGGAGATATTTTTGTTTACTACCACACAGAGTGGCTGTGTGGCTCACATAACATGATGTGAGTAAAGTGCTTTGTATAGTGCCTGGCACACGCTAGTGATCAATAAACGTTATTCAGGGTCATTACTGTGCTATGCCCCTTCCTTTCCGCTCTTGCCCCTCCCATCCCCGGATCTTCGATGGGGCCCTGGGTTGTACTTCCTGGTGTCTCCTGTCTCCATCCCTTCCTCTCCAGCCCCTGGGGCCCCGCCCTCCCTGAGATCTCAGCAGCCCTGGCTGGGCTGGTCTTTGGTGATTCTGTGAGTGCTCTCACTCTGCAGGGAGAGACAGGCTCCAAAGCACAGGTCCCAGCACAGTGCCGCCCTGTTGGAAGCTCTTGGTGCCTATGCCTTAGATTCCTTAACATAACTTAAAATGCCCTTCATGAAAGTACTTCTCTTCACCTGTCCAAGTTTGTTGCCCATCTGGCTCCCCATTTCCACCCAGACTACTCAGCAGCTGCTCACAATCATGGTTCTCAGCTTTGCACATCAGAAAAAGTTGTGGAAATTGTTTTGAATATTGTGTGTGTGTGTGTGTGCGCGCGCACGTGTGCGCGTGGGTAATTTATAAAGTACAGGCATTCATATAAAGCTCCACAATGGCTGAGTGTGGTGTCTCATGCATGTAATTCCAGCATATTGGGAGGCCAAGTGAGGAGGATTGCTTGAGGCCAGGAGATTGAAATTGTCAGCCTCAACAACATAACAAGACCCTGTCTCTACAAAAACAAACAAACAAAAAGCAACCAAAAGAAAAACAGCTGGTCCTGGTGGTCCTAGCTTCTGTGCTCCTAGGTACTGTAGCTGGTGCCTGTTGTCAAAGCTACTCTGGAGCCTGGTTGGAGGCTGCGGGGGCGATGATTGTGCCACTGCACTTCAGCCTGGGTGACAGCATGACATCCATCTCCAAATGAATAAGTAACGCAAGCTCTACAAGTGGGCCTGATTTGCATCTTGAGTCCTAGAGCACCACCTTCCCAGACACACCCTGCATTCCTCACACTGCCCACATATCTGTCTACACTCCGTCCCTAGCAAATGGATGGTCTCACAGTGGGGATGCAAACAAAGATGGGGCGACTGACTGAGTGAGTCAGGAAAGGATGTTTTCATTATATTGAGTGAACTAGACTAAGTCAAACCCTCCCTTAGAGTGTAAAGTAGAAGATAAATAAAATAATATACTGGTGTGTGTTTGTGTGTGTGTGTGTGCGGTGGGGTATGTGGTATATGTGGTGTGTGGTGTGGTATGTGATGTGTGTGTAGTGTGTAGTGTGTGGTGTGTGATGGGTGTGTGGTGTGTAGTGTGTGTTATGTGATGTATGTGGTGTGTGGTGGGGTATGAGTGTGTATGTGGTGTGTAGTGTGTGGTGTGTGATATGTGTGTGATGTGTGTGTGGTATGTGGTAGTGTATGTGGTGTGTGTGGTGTGTAGTGTGTGCTATGTGATGTATGTGGTGTGTGGTGGGGTATGAGTGTGTGTGTGGTATGTGTGTGGTGTGTGGTGGTGTATGTGGTGTGTGTGGTATGTACTGTGTGCTATGTGATGTATGTGGTGTGTGGTGGGGTATGAATGTGTATGTGGTGTGTGGTGTGTGGTGTGTGATGTGTGTGGTGTTTGGTGGGGTATGTGGTATGTGTGTCATGTGGTATGTGGTGTGTGTCGCGTGTAGTGGGGTATGTGGTGTGAGTGTGGTGTGTAGTGTGTGGTGTGTGATGTGTGTGTGGTGATGGTGGGGTATGTGGTGTATGTGTTGTGTGGTGTGGTATGTGGTTTGAGTGTGGTGTGTGATGTGTGTCTGGTGTGTGGTGTGAGTGTGGTGTGTAGTGTGTGGTGTGCGATGTTTGTGGTGTGCCGTGGGGCATGTGGTGTATGTGTTGTATGATGCGGTACGTGGTGTGTGTGTGTGTGGTGTGTAGTGTGTGTGTGTTGTGTTGTGCGGTATGTGGTATGTCTAGTGATATGTTGTGTGTGGTGTGTGTGATGTGTGTCTGTGGTGTGGTATGAGGTGTGTGTGTGTTGTGTGGTGTGGTATGTGGTGTGTGTGGTGTGATATGTACTGTGTATGTGTATTGTGTGGTGTGATATGTGCTGTGTATGTGTAGTATGGTGTGTGTGTGGTGGGGTGTGTGATGTATGTTGTATACGGTGTGTGTGGTGTGGTATATGTGGTGGGGCATGTGGTGTGTATTGTGGTGTGTGTTGTGTCATGGTGTGTGTGTGTGGTGTCTGTAGTATGTGTGTTGTGAGTGTGGTGTGTGTGGTGGAGTGTGTTGTGTGTTGTGGTATGTGGTGCGTGTGTGGTGGAGTGTGTGGTATGTGGTGTGTATTGTTTGGTATGTGTGGTACGATGTGTGGTGTGTGGTGTGGTGTATGGTGTGCGTGTTTCGTGTGTGGTATATTTGTGTGTGTGTTGTGTATTATCTGTGATGTGGGTTTATGTGGTGTGTGGTGGGGTATGTGATGTGTGTTATGGTATGTGGGGTGTGTGTCTCTGTGTGGTGTGTGGTGGTGTGTGTGGTGTGTAGTGTGTGGTATGTGATGTGTGTGGTGTGTGGTGGGGTATGAGTGTGTGTGTGTGGTGTGTGGTGGGGTATGTGATGTGTGTTATGGTATGTGGGGTGTGTGTCTCTGTGTGGTGTGTGGTGGTGTGTGTGGTGTGTAGTGTGTGGTATGTGATGTGTGTGGTGTGTGGTGGGGTATGAGTGTGTGTGTGGTGTGTGGTGGGGTATGTGATGTGTGTTATGGTATGTCGGGTGTGTGTCTCTGTGTGTGTTGTGTGGTGGTGTATGTGGTGTGTGTGGTGTGTAGTGTGTGGTATGTGATGTGTGTGGTGTGTGGTAGGGTATGAGTGTGTGTGGGGTGTGTGTCTCTGTGTGTGGTGTGGTATGTGGTGTGCATGTTGTGTATGGTATGAGTGGTGTGTGTGTGTGTGTGTGTGGTGGGGTGTATGGTGTGTGGTATAGTATGCGGTGTGTGTGGTGTGTGCGTGCATAGTGTGTGGTATGGTCTGTGTTGTGGTATGTCGTGCATATGTTGAGCGTGCTGTGGTATGTGATGTGTGTATGGTGTGTGTGCATGTGTGGTGTGTGGTATGTGGTGCGTGCATTTTGTGTATTGTGGTATATGGTGCGTGTGTGTTGTGTGTGTGGTGTGTATCTGTGTGTGCTGTGTGGTATGTGTGGTGTGTGGTGTGTGTGTGGCTGGGTGTGTGCTGTGGTATGTGGTGTGTGTTGTGGTATATGGTGTGTGTGTGCGTGCATGTGTTTGTGTGTGTGTGTGTGTGTGTACTGTGTGTGTGTGAGAGAGATCAACAGGGGTCCCAGGCAAGGGGGATGAATGGGCTGTTGGCAGAGGAAGAAGCGCAGCCCAGCAAAGGTGGAGCCTCGCTTTCCATAAGCACCTTGGGTCCCCAGGCGCCCCTGCGAGATGTGGGCGTGGGAGAGACTGAGTGGGCGCAAGGGTCTCGCCAACTGGGTGTGTGAATGAGTGCAGAAATACAAACAGCTCCGAGCCGGAGGATCCCAAGTCCATCAATTCTTTGCAGAAGAAAAGTCTGATGGACTGAAATTGTCAGCACAAGAACGCTGTGAACAATAGCAGGGAGATACTGTTTCTCTCCAGCCCAGCTGTGGTGAGTTACTTCTTAATGGCAAGGCAGGGAGATACACACCACGGACAATGCTGAGGGTAACAGGAGATGCCTGTGCCAGTTATTTATTATGGGAGAGGAAGGTGTTCCTTCTACTTTTTTTCCTTCCATCACCCCCTTCTTTTCTGTGATAAATGGGGGGTGAGCTGTTTGTGTTATGCAGAGGCTGACAAAATGAGGCGATCAGGTTGGAAATCAAAGCTCTCACCATGGCTGGCAGTGTGCCGGGACTTCGCAGCCACCTCCCATGGCGGGGGCAGGAGGAGGGAGAGGAAGCAGCTGCTGTCACTTCTCCCCTAGGAGTTGCTTTTGGTTTTACTTTTATTTCTCCCAAGAGAAGAGCTGGAGAGGGCAGCCAAACTAGCACAAGAAAGAAAAGGAGAAAGAGCCCTACCAGGAGGCAAAGGGAGAGGGAAGCGAGGAGGGAAGAAGCCTCCAGAATGTGCCTTTTTCCGATTTGTGCTGGCTGCGACCTTGCAGCCTGTTTCTCTGCCAGCTGCCCCTCCTGTGCTGTGAGAGGTGTTTTCTGTGAGCTGCAAAGCGTGGTTTAATTTACAGGGTGAGTTGGAAATGATTCAAGCATCTGCTCCTTTCAAATGTTGGGAAACTGAGGCACAGCACATTAAGAACTCTTTAACTTGCTTCTTTTGGGCCTTACTGTCAGTCTTTTTTTCCTGAGAGTTCCAGAAACTATTTCCATCTCCAGCTTTCAGGATGAATAACTTATTCAGGCCTTTGCTTTTCTGGTGCATTCTCCCAAAACTCCTCCCATTTCAAACTGCCCCCCAAAGTCCCTTAGCCTGAGTCTTATGGGTTGACTCTGCCCTCTGGTGGATCGAAAGGTGGTGAATGAGGCGGAAAAGGGAGCTCGTTCCAGCAAAACATACCCTGGCAGGCTTCCCAGGAAAGTCTTTGGTTAAAGCAACCCGAACCCAAAATGAATACAGCTCAATATGCTGTGATGTATTAATATCCTGATAAGCGAGTCAGAATGTGTTTCCAAATAGACCTATTATATAAGTGGCAATAAATACTAACCCATCTCTTACCTTGCTGCGGTGAGCGCATAGAGAGGGATCTGTAGTGTGGGATTCCAGGCAGTCTTGGCGATGCTGACCTTCCGATGGATGGGGAGTCCTGAGCCCTCTATAACACAGGTCCCCTCTGACATCCACATCACACAATCATGCCCTTTGCCCACCTTTTTCATGACTTTCTATTTTGTTTTACAACCAGCAATCTGCCGCATGTGCTGGTCAACAGTATCTATCTTTTCTGCTGTGGCTTGCTGCCTTGGATGCTTTTAT
Source organism: Symphalangus syndactylus (assembly GCF_028878055.3). Taxonomy (NCBI): domain Eukaryota; kingdom Metazoa; phylum Chordata; class Mammalia; order Primates; family Hylobatidae; genus Symphalangus; species Symphalangus syndactylus. Next base: position 149,167,669 of record NC_072425.2, read on the forward strand.
GGGCATTGATTCCCTCCACTGCTTCCCCAAAGAGGTTCTTTTCCTTGAGCCAGAGCGGCATTCCGGCGGATTACAGTGTCTGCCACTCTGCACTCCAATTTATTGCCCTCCTGGGCTTTATTCTCTCCTACATTCACAGCCAAGCCTCATTCATTTTGTTTTCTGGGGCGAGCAAATGGAAGAAGTTGCTATTAATAGGAGAAAGAATGTCATGCCGGCAGACTTAGTGGTGTCTAACTTTATAGCCTGCAAGTCCCAGAGCCAAGCTCTTGTCTTAGATCCACCCTTCCCCATCCAAGGGATTGAACCAAGTGGGATGCTGGCCTGGGCATTGGCTGTCTGAAAGATTTACACTTTTCTGGCTTTTGTCGACAAAGGATATTCTCATATTTGGGCACTCTCATCCATATGTCCTCTCCTTTTCCCTGTGACCATCAGTTTACATTTGGCAGAAGGCTATCTGGGGTTGTAGATGAAGTCTGAGGGCAGATGGCTGGGGACACGATGCTGGAGAGAAGAAGCACATGGCAGTGGTATAGGATGGTTTGCTTCTCAGCTTTCCCAGACACTAAAGTATATGAATCCAATTAAAGTTGTTCTGTGAGTGTGTTTTTTTTACATTGATAAACATGTTTGCTAATCATTTATCACAAATTAAATAGTAGAGCAATTTCTAAACAATGTCCTACAGATAATGAATGTCTTTTGAATATGCATACAAAATGTTACATCTCAACTGTTGCTAGTCCTGTTTACTCTCTCAGCTGTAGAATTTAGAAGCTGCCCAGGGACTGTAGAGAGCACGACATCAGATGTTGCCTCTCCAGGGACCATCCTCAGATCTTTGTGGACTGGCCCCAGGCTGTCCAGATGTTTATCTCCTTCATGCAGAAACAGGAGCCTCAAAGAATCTTCCAGTGGGTTATAGTTGTGGGTGTAGGGGTTCACCCAACTAACTTAACTTGCCAGGTGATCACACAGGTACAAGAGGCTGATAAGGGGCCGGGCTTGTTGGCTCATGCCTGTAATCCCAGCACTTTGGGAGGCCGAGGTGGGCAGATCACAAGGTCAAGAGATCAAGACCACCCTGGCTAACACCGTGAAACCCCGTCTCTACTAAAAAAAAAAAAAAAAAAAATTAGCCAAGCGTGGTGGCGGGCGCCTGTAGTCCCAGCTACTCAGGAGGCTGAGGCAGGAGAATGGCATGAACCCGGGAGGCAGAGTTTGCAGTGAGCCGAGATTGCGCCACTGCACTCTAGCCTGGGCGATAGAGCGAGACTCCATCTCAAAAAAAAAAAAAAAAAAAAAAAAAAGGCTGATAAGGTCACAAATCACTATTGACAGCGTGGAAATTTTTCTTTGGGTTGGGGGGATGGGTTGGTGTCACTAGTCCCAGCAGGTTATTGAGTGAATAATTCTCTTTAGAAAGTGCCCCTGGAAAAGTGTGGTTTGCAAAAGATGTGTGTGTGTGTGTGTTGGTAGGGTGGATGGGGTGGGGTCTATTGGTCATATATTCTAGAAAAGGAATTTGGAGGTGGCTGTACAGGGACTTGGTATCCAAAACCGTTTGCATTTCTGGAAGAGCAATGTTGAATAGTGCATACAGCTGTGTACGTGTTGTTACTATTGAATCTCTAAGTGATGGTTTAGAACCAACTTAGGGGATAGTTTTCCTGCATCTCACACATATATTGATTCAGAGTCTCTGGCACTATCCTCAGTAAGGTAACAAAGGGAAGCAAACAGATCCCAGGAGCCCTGAGTTGAGGTGTTGCTGTCCCCAGTGAGCCGATGTATCAGTACTCTAGGTAACTTGACCCAGTAGCTTAGACCCTGCGTTCCCATTCTGGCTTTGAAGACGGGAGAAATGTATTTTAAGACAGAATTCCTAAAGACAGACCTCAGGTGGGTTTTTCATGCCTACCTAGAAGTAAGGTCAGCTTTGGTTAATCTACAGCTTCCTGTGGGCTCTACCTCAAAGTCATGGAACGAAAGACTTCTTAGGAAATAAAAACTGATTTTTATCGTTATTTTTCCTCAGTGCACACACAGAATATCTGTCCTCCAACACCAGTCATTTCAAAATGGGGCTCCTAGGACTGTATTAGAAAGACCAAGAAGAGCATACAGTACAGGAGGTGCCAAATGGATACAGCCTCAACATTCTAAGCTTTGCCAAAAATGTCTATCTGTCTTCTCCCACTATTTCCTCACTTCTGTTCTCCTTTTTCATCTTCATCTACCTCCATTTTCTTGAGTTTTCTTGTGCAGTTTTGGTCAGGCTTTTTATTGAGAACAACCTCAACTCCTGCCAATGACTGTACAGCCTTCCTCTTTCTCTCTGGATGTTCTGCCGATCATTGAACATTCTTAACAGGTTTAGATGAAGCTGAAATGTAAATGTATCCGATTCTTAATTAGAAGAATCCAGTTCCAGAGTCTGTTAGGACTTTGGGAGCAGGAGATTTGTTTTCACAGTAAATATTCTCAGAACGAGAAGGGAACCTAGTCTGATATTCCCAGAGGTGACCAGTAATAGGAAATCATCTTGACAGATGAAACCACTCGCATCTAGAAATCAGTTGAGTGGCAGCATGAGGGAAAGAAAGCGAAGCCTCGGAAGTGGGAGATGGTTCAGCGTTGTTAGGGAGATGCAAGGAGATACCACACCAGTCAGAGAAAGTCACAAGATCAAGAGGTATGGAATGTGGCTCTCAAGTGGAAAAAAAAGGAAGGTACCACATTTTCCATTCTCTTCCTTGTGTTTTTTAATTCCCGTGATAATTACAATGAGAGGAGCAATCATGTTGCTAATTTTACTTCATGTGTTTAAGTTCTAATTAATACTATCTGATTCTTCTGCGTTCTGCTGAGGTGAAATACAGCCTGCTCCTTTGCACTTACACCCTTCTTTCTCTCAAGAATTTGCATAGGAAGTGAAGGCATGTTTGCATGTATTGTATTTTAGTAATTGGCATCCCTGCCTTCACAGTGCTACACCCCTTTCTAGTCTAATCTCCTGGACCTTTCCTCTCTCCATTCACCTTGGCAAATGTGGAACAGCTAAGGGTTTCAAACAGCCCTGCCCCTCAGAGAGTAGGGAAGTTTGATGGAGTTGCCGGCAGCAGACCTAAGCCTCCAGCAGGCTCTTCATGGACCCCTACAGAGCGAGATGGGAGCTTTCTCACGGTGAGAACTGCACGGCTGAGGCCTCATAGACATTAACATTGTCCTGTACAGAAAAGGAGACCGAGGCCCAGGGTGATGAAGTGACTTGCCCACAATCACACATTTCATAGCCTCAGATCTGGGATTTGAGATGTGTCTCTGCCTCCAACTTTCTTATGATGATGCTGTGAGATATGAATTATATGAGAAAGGGCTTTGCATGCTGTCATGTGCAAGGAAAGTTTGAGCTATTCTTTTTCTGGTTAATTAACAAAAACATTGTCATGAAATGTCTGCTGCATTCTCCGTTCTCATTTTGCAAGCTTTTGTGGAGCACAAAATGTTGCTTTGTGACTTCTAGTGGCATAGCTCACATGTGCTATAGATGCAGGCGTGTTAGGCTTCTGGCAGCCCGGTGTGAGTAACCATGGAGAACAGTTGGCGAGGTGCCAGTGTTGGGGCTCAGTGTGAGGCCAGCTATTGTCTCAGAGACACCTGGTTTAGGACAGATGCCTGCTACAGTGTGCCTTCAATTCAAGCAACTGATATTTACTGACTGCCTGTGATAATGAACTAGGTACCATGGAAGGCACAATAGGTTGTGAGAGGATTAAGGAAAGAAAGATAAAGAAAATACACAGGCCCTGCCTTCAGAATTGCCATATGGGCTGGCAAGGGTTATGATGGAACCCTATGAAAGCACGGCCTTGTTGGGTCAGGTGTGTGGGCGAGCAAGTAGGGAGGGGTGCTGTAGACACAGGGACAGCGTGGGAAATGGGTTGGGGCACGGGAGAGCATGCCACACTAAGGAAGGTGCAGGATCCCAGACCTCAAGGTCCTGGCATGTTCTTCTGAACTCTTTGAGCTTCATCCTGAAGCCAGTGGGAACCACTGAAGGCTCTTGAACAAGTAATTCTCAAACGGATTTGTTAGAAAGGTCCCTGCGGCAAAAAGAGTGACTGGACTGAAGAGGGTTGCGTGTGGGACCGAAAGACCAGGTGGAAGAGGCTCCTGCCCCCACTGCCTGGTGTTCAGAAGATGGTCCATTTAAGTTTAGGAAATGATTTGAGCTTGTGGTTGGAGGTTCAAAATTAGGGAGAATGCATGCAGGGAAATAACTAGCTCTTCTACAGCCCGGCTAGAGTCCCTTCCTACAGAGACCAGTTAATAGAGAACATCATCAAAGGCACCAAGAGTTTCTGTGAAGGACTTAGATAATTATTTGTCCAGTGTTGGTTGAAGTAAATTACTTTGGAGTGAACAGCTGATGCAGCTCAAGTGCCTGAGGACACATTCCTCTGCCTGACATTTTATACCTGTGCGACCACTGCCCCGCCCCCATCTGCACCCCCAACCCCGTCAGGATCCTGCCTGCTCCTTCTACCAGGGTGGGAACTCCAGCAGGGGAAGGAAAACAGCCCTCCCCTAAAGGCTTCCTTTGTTTGGTTCAGACTAGGTCATTGTATTTGAGAGTTAAAATTGGGTCTGTTTCTGTATCCATCCGGTGTTTGTCATTCAATTGCCTGTGCAGGTTCCCTGCTTTATTTCATTAAGTAGCTGCTATCTTCTTTGTATCATAAGCTCCTAAACTATAGAGTAAGGAATATGTTTTGTTCTGAAGAGTGAACACTGCATCTTCACAGGCATATAAGCTCAATAAATAAATGTGTAATGTTGAACATAGTGATGTAGCCATGTATTTGGTTACTTGGAAAATAATAGGGAAGGAAGGGGACAATGGCATCCGCACTCAGAAGGTTTGTAAACATTAACACCTCTGTGCTCCTGCGGAGTCCCTGATACTCTTCCCCTCAGTACTTACATTGACCTGATTACCACAAGAACAGGGTGGGGTAGAGACCATTTTTCCCCATTGACATATATGAAAACTGAGTCACAGAGACTAGGGACTCAGGCTTGTCACAACACAATGGATAAAGAGAGAAGCACCCCACTGGACTCCATGGAAATCAAGCTACTAGGCATGGTTGCTGCCTCTCTCAAATATGAACAAGCAAGCTGAGGTGATCGCAGATAAAATATACGAATGCATGGCAGCTTCCAGATGGCAGAAATCTTGTTAAAATCTGAGTAACACCCAGTGCATTGTCAAGCTTTCAAAATGTTCATTGCAAAATCTTACAATCCACTCATCCCAGAAAAGACTATTACTAATTTTGGGTCAAAGAATCAGGAGATGCCCACTGTCATCCAAAATCTTTCTTGAAGTCAGGAGCTAAATAGCCTTAGGCTTATGAAAGAAAGAGCTGCACAGAGTTCACCTCTGTAGGCTCCTTATCGATAAATTATCTCCCATGTCTCTCCCAGCACCATATTTATACTCATTTGTAAAGTTCTCAGCGGAAACATCCCTTCCACAAGCCCTTCCCTGACCCATTAGACAAGGCCGGGTTCCTCCACACACATCTACTTTCTTTCTGCACAACCCCCATAATTTCCTATCGTGAGAAACAGCACACTTCTGCATTATAATCCTGTCTTTCTCTGCCTGTCTGCATGAGTCTGTCTTGTTTGCCTCTGCATTGAATTCCTCAAGAGCTTAACACAATACATGGTACATAGCAGGTGCTCAATGAACATTTGGCAAATAAATGGGCATATAATCCTATTCTAATGCACTTCAGTTCATCCACGTCTTTGGAGATAACTACCTGAAAGGAAGTTTAAGGGTAAGTTAGAAGCACAGGTCGGGGGATGGCTGTGAGTTGAAAGGTTACCCAGGGGACCTAAGGAATGGGCCACAAAGACCCCTGACACACAGCCCTCCCTGCCTGCCCTGTTTAGGTGGATTCCAGCACCTTAAGAGCATGTCTGTTTTGATGTCTGATGGTGAGAACGAGGCCTAACATATTTGGGAAAGGCAACTCCCAGGAAGAGGACGTTTCCATGCTTCTGTTTCTGGCGGTGATGGACTTCCCTGCCCCCATTATTTCTTCACCCTGGCTTGCTTCTTTATTGCTTCCAAATATGATTTTTTCTCCTGCATTCAGCTCTGCTTATTCGCTTTGCTGCTGATGGGAGCGTACTTCACAGCCTGGCATTTGAGGGCAGCTGCAGCCGACTCTAGTCTTTCTTCCTCAGTGTTCTCTCTCTGCTCTCGTCAGACCAAACCTTTAAACATCTGTCCCAGAGCCACACCCAAATCTTTATTCTTTGTTTGTTTAATTAATTAATTAATTTTAAACAGTCTCACTCTGTAGATGGGACTATAGGCACATGCCACCATGCCCAGCTATTTTTTTTTTCTTTTTTTGTAAACAGGGTCTCACCATGTTGCCCTGGCTGGTCTTGAACTCCTAGACTCCAGCCATCCTCCCACCTTAGCCTCTCAAAATGCTGGGATTACACGCGTGAGCCACTGTGCCTGCCCCATACCCATATCTTTAGATACCTTTTTCTTCCTAGAGAGAACACCTTCTCACCTCTCTTCTATTTATTCAGCTGATCTTTTGTTTGGTTGGTTGGCTTTTAATTTTTTTTTTTTATTTCAGTAGGTTAGTGGGGAACAGGTGGCATTTGGTTACGTGAATAAGTTATTCAGTGGTAATTTCTGAGATTTTGGTGCACCCTTCACTCGAGCAGTGTACAGTGTACCCAAGCTGTTGTCTTTTATCCCTTGCCACCCCTGACCTTTTTCTCTGAGGCCCCAAAATCCAATGTAGCATTCTTATGCCTTTGAGTCCTCATAGCTTAGCTCCTATATATGAGTTCAAGAACATACGACGTTTGGTTTTCATTCCCGAGTTACTTCACTTAGAGTAATAGTCTCCAATTCCATCCAAGTTGCTGCAAATGCCATTACTTTGTTCCTTTTTATGGCTGAGTAGTATTCCATGGTGTATATATATTCATATATCACATTTTCTTTATTCATTGATTGACAAGCATTTGGGCTGGTTCCATATTTTTGCAATTACAAATTGTGCTGCTGTAAACATGTGTGTGCAAGTATCTTTTTCGTATTATATAATGACTTCTTTTCCTCCGTGTAGATACCTAGTAGTGGGTAGATCTACTTATAGTCCTTTAAGGAATCTCCACACTGTTTTCCATAGTGGTTGTATTTTTATTATTATATTCTTTATTAGTTTCCTGTCCACATGCTCCCACCAGCCACTGAACTCCCCAAATCCTCCCCTCACCCAGAATGTCCCTCATTAGTACCTAAGCCTGGCTGGATGGTGTCCCCTCACCCCTATGCCAGTGTCCCAGGAGACAGAAATGTTCTTGGCCCTCCAGGCTCTCTTAGGCCAGGGCCAGAAGGGCCCCCACTCCCGGCTTCTGGCTGCAGGCTCTACCTTGCCCCGTGTCCTCTCTCCCAGAGGCAGGGCTCACCTGAGAGGTTCCCTGCTCCCAGTGCCTGACTACAGGCCACCCTCCATCTTTCTAGCACCTCCTTTCCTTGCAGCCTCCCAAATATCTCACACTCCCTCTCCGGAAGAGTTCCTTCTGATCTCAAAGTATTTGTGAGATTTACACATAAGATTGCCTTTGTTCCAGTTCTCTAGAGGCAGATTCTGGGATACAGATTTGTGTGGTCATGACTTATTAGGGAAGTGGGCCTACGAGAAAAGGCAGAAGGTGTGAGGGAAGCCAGGCAGGACAGGGCAAGAAGCCAAGTGGAGGCTCGAGTTTAGGCAGAGAGCCACCAGGGTGACCAGGCCCTTTTATAACTCCCACACAGGCCACACAGGCTACTGCTAGGGGCCACCCTGGGGGACGCAAACCCCAGGCACTTGGGGCTGTCTGTGAGATGGGGGTGCAAACAGAGTCTCAGGCTGGGCTGTCAGAAGCAGAAGCACCCAGAACCCAGGGAGCACACAGAAATGATGGAAGGGGCCGAGGGGCCTGGGCTGAAGGCTGACTTCCTGCTTTGCCCTGCACAGGGAGAGAGAGACAGTGCAGTGGTTATGCAAATGATGAGACCCCCATCGAGGTGAGGGAGGGCTCTGGAATGACAACAGGCCCCAGCAGAGGTAGTGTCCTCCCACTGGGAGCTTTCCTCTTTCTGGAGGATGCATCCTGTTCCCCAAGGTGCCACGTCACCTAGGTAAACTATCTGGAAAGATCCAGTTACCTTTTCTGCACTTAATTACTCACATTTTCTTGTTTTAGTGAGTGTTGTCTTTCCAGACCCTGGGGACCCCTTCCTCTCAGCCTCCTCACAGGCCACTAGTGAGAGGAGAGGCTTCTGTGGGTTCTACAGGACAGGGACAGAGGATGAGCCTCCAGCCCCTGCAGTGTGCATCTGCACATTGGTCCTGCTGTCCTGTCCCAACCGTGTCTCACCTCTGTAGATGGTAGAAACGGAGCTCAGAAGCCAGCAGCCTCTCTCCTTGAAGGATGCCAGTCCACTCACCTACTGTGCCTCACTCTCACCTAGGCCCCGGGCAGTCATGTGGGCACTGTGTTACCACGAAAGGTGAGAGGATGTGTGGCCAAGGTCACCTAGTGAGGGAACAGACAAGGCCCACCTCGAACCCAGATGTCCCCTTTGTCCCTCTGGAGTTCTAGCTGTATTTGATCTTTCTTCCGGTGAACTGTGGGGTTTGGATGCAGCAGAGACTCTCTCTTCTTTGGTTGTGAACAAGATTCCTTCTTTCCAGCCACTCCCTCCCACCACACATGACCACACATGTACATCATATGTGTACATGGTCCCTGGGGCAAAGATCAGGTGCACAGGCAGTCTGCCTGCTGCCCAGTTCGCACACATGGGTGCCAGGCTTCACACACACTAACTGGAAAGGAAATGGCAGCTGCGTGTGGTCTGGGGTATGATTTTGGTTTCCCAAGCTGTGATATTTTCTTTTCCCCTTCAAGTCATGTTCAAGTCCTAAGTATGGATGGTGCTTTAAGGTGATAGGAGTGTGCTAGAGGCAGGATCCAGGTCGGGTTCTGGGGTTTGATGGTTAAAGTTTGTCTTGACAAAGAATTGGAGGTGGAACTAGCCCCAGAGATGAAGCCAGGAGTGACACACATGTTGGCTTCCCCAGAGGCCAGCGCATCCTTCATAGTCGCACCAGGCCTTGGACATGGGAGGAGCAAGGTAATTCTAGCCCCTTTTCTAGTGTGACTCCATGTGGCTAATCTATACTGTTCTTCCCAGTTTGCCTGAATACATCCTGGTTTAATCAGTGTAATTGCAAAAAAAAAGTGTCTGATTTGGACAACTGCCAGGCTGGCCTAACTTGTCCAGGGACTGAATGAAGCCCCATTTCTTCATCCAGTGTGTCCCATAGTGTGGGGTGACACACACTGGCCAGTGAGGGCAGGACTGGAGACAAAGCAAAGATGGAGGAGAGCCTGCAGATGGATTTGTTTCATGGGCTCCTGTGTCTTCTTCCCAGCTCCTTCCCTGCCAAAGAGGGCTGTCCCCTGGAGAAGAAAGAGACAAGCTCAAGTGTGCTACCATTTATTACCATCAGTGATTCTTTGAGCTGGCCTTTGCAGAGTTCTTCATTTTGGTTCCCTGCCTGCTCTTTGTCTTCAGGATAAAGTGCAGACTCTTTCACGAGGGCGTATTGCACAAGCTACCTGTAATAGTCAGGGATCCTACAGGGAAAAGATGGCATCCTCAAACTGGGTAATTTGAGCAGAGTTTAATAAAGTGGATATTTACAAAGGTGCAGCCAAGGTCTAGGAAAACTGTAAGGGACAGTCAGGACCCTGGGGCCACGAACAGGAAGGCACTGTTAACACTTTTAGGCCTGAAGGTATAAGGGGAAGAGATCATGGCTGCCACCAGACAGGGCTGTGTGGAGAGGGTCACTAGCCAGGGGCAGTGATCTTTGATGGAGGGATATAGACAGCTGGTGGATGGACCTTGCTTCCTCCCCAACCCTGACTCCTGCCACTGCTTCCCAGTGGCAGAACAACAGGAGGCCAGAGGGCAGAGAGCCTGTCCACGTGATCCATGCTGGTCAGCCTGCACTGGGTGGTGGATATGCGGACACACAGAGAGCAGCAGGCTACCTTGCTGGCTTTGTCCCTGCTAACTTTTCTCTTCTACCCATGCCTTCTATTCCATAAGCTCCCCATTTCCATCCTTCCTCAAACTCGCCAGTATTTTCCCCAGCTCCTTTGTGCTTTGCTCATGCTCCTCCTCCTGCTGGACATGCTGTACCTTACTCTTCCTTGCTGTTTACCAAGCTCTTTCCAACCTTGGCAGCCGCCTCAACACCTACCAAGATCCAAATTGCCCTGAAAGCAACCACGAGTCATGTGTGAGGGTTCTTGGAGTAGGGAAAAAAATTGTGTCTACTTCCTGCCTTCCCAGAGCTCCACATATGACAAAAAGATAAAGCATGGACGTCCTGCTTCCAGTACACACCAAGATAAAGTATGTCTGGAAAACACTCATGGGGGAATAGCAAAATTTTGCAGAGAAAAGCTTGCCAGTATATGAATTAATATTTAAACTTGACCTTGGTGTGGCATAGGAATTTGTCTAACAAACAATAAGGAAGGGCATTCCAAATAAAGCAGGAAGTCACAGAATTCCCAATGTGAACAGAATGTACAGGAAACAGTGAAAAGTGGTCCGGTGCACCTAACGAATGTCATGTTCGAAGTCCTAGGGTGGGCCTGAGACAAGGGAGCCTCAGTGTAGGCCTGAGACAAGGGAGCTGATGCCCAAGGTCAGGAGAGGAATGTCCCAGCTCAAGCTGGAAGAGTGAAGTGCCCTTCCTCCACTCTTTCATTCTGTGCAGACCCTTAGTGGATTAGACGGTGCCCTCCCACATTGGGGAGGGTGGGTCTTATTTACGCAGTCTGCTGATCATCTCTTCTGGAAACACCTCAGACACACCCAGAAATAACGTGCTACCAGCTGTCTGGCATCCCATAGTTCAGTCAAATTAACACAGAGAATTAATCATCACAGAAAGTGAGGTGGAGCTTTGTAGGGATCACTCACTGAAGTCCAAGCTCCAATGGCAGATGGAGTCCAGCGTGAATTCCCACTGAACTTTCGGCACTTCTGGACTCTTTCCTTTATGAAAGGTTGGTCTCCATGACAGGATTCCAGAGACCCTCGTCTGTGTTTGGGCTATTTTGAACATGCTAGGGAAAGAAAAGGAAAGAAAAACGTCCAGGTTACCTAGCTTTGGTCACCTAGGGGAAAAAGGCTCCACCGTTTGTGGCTCTGCGAGATGATAAAGATGTCCCACATTGCCCAGGTTACCTTTTGCTAGAGTTTAGAATTTAGAGTTCTTGACTACATGTGTGTAACAGAGTTATTGAATCAAAAAAATGGCTTGTGGGAGCTGTGACTTACAAATAAGATATGACCTATTGAGCAAGCCCATTCTTGCTTCAGCATTTAAATGAATGTTGGGCTTTTGTTGTGGATACAAATCAAAGTGTTGTGCCATTCATTTCGGAAAAGTCATGGCCCACCAAACTCAACAGAGTTTGTTTTGAGAGAATGCTACTGTATTTGACAGTGACAGGAAGGACAGATGGTAGGTGTGCTTATGGAGAATTTTCTGGAGGTCCACAGAGCAAAGGCTTCTTGATTTATCCCTAAGACATTACAGAAGTGGAGGGGGACTTCCTCCCTGCACGATTCTCACACATGGTGACCAGGTGTTGTGGGAGATGTGTGCATTTGTATTTGTGAGTGCAGGTTGGTGGGGACATGCAGAGTAATTATACTCACAAACTGGGCCTTTATTGGATGCAGGCCTCGTGGTCTTTTATCTCTCGGGAGTTTGTGAAAGATGGGAGATTTTAATCAAATAATTAATCAGTGGACAGATATTTATTGTGTGCTTACTTTGTACTCTACACGATGTTCTGTAGAGACACAAGTGAAAATAAGACATGATCCTTGCTTTTCAAGAACTTAAAATCAGTCACGTCAGCAATGTGACATCCCTAAGATGAGAAAGCAGTACACGTTATAGACTGTACAGTAGGTTTGTTTGTTGAATTTTTACAATAAACAAAAGAATGTATTTACAGGCATGTTTCTATTTAATCTTCTCATTAACCCCATGCAAGAAGGGAGGTTGTTTCTACTGCAGGTGATTTAAATGAAACCCAGTGGCGTGAGATAACCTCTCTGAGGCCTGAGAGGCATCAGGAACAGAGCTGGGACATTCCCTGTGGCAGACTTCAGACCCTGTTCTCTTCGTTCTCCCGGAGCCTCTCTCTGACTACAACTACCTCCTAGCAGCGTGGGACTCACAGTGCAGTGTGTGTGCTGCTGCTTTTGGTTTTGTTTGTCTCCTTTTTCCTCCCCCTAATCCTTTCACCTGTATCATAAGTGTGCTGTCTGCTTCTACCTAGGTATGATTAGCCCTCTTACTTTCATAGCTAGGAAAGATTCCATGGCATACCTCCGTTTTCTTATGTAATGCAAAAATGGTAATAGTTGGGAGATGTGAGAACAGTGTGCAATGTGAATCTAAGTCTAGTATTTTTGTCTCTCTATGACCCAAATCAATTTTGTAAACTTCCACACAAGTTTAGAGTCTAAAAGAAATCCAGTAGGGTCAACATTAGCGGCCTCAGCTGTGAAGCTTTCTCTTACGATAAAGGAGGAAGGTGCAGCTGATATCTGAATGCTCAGCGTCTTCGTGGTGAAGTATCCTGTTTTGTTAGTTTCCCCCAGAGAACACTTTCTCACAAGAGCAGATTTGGAAGAAGTACATGCCAACACCATGGCAGCGTGTGTGGGTATTTCTGAGCCATTTGCGTCGTGATGTTCCCCTATTATGCTGGAGGGGAGGGGCGGGGCACAAGCCGAATGCTCAGAGGAACCAAACTTAGGGGCAGCTGGAGCGTTTCTGTGTGATAAGAGGCAATTGTGACCAGGTGCTGCGAAGGGCGGAAGCACTTATTTTGCTGTAGTTTCAAGCATTGCTTGAGATGTGCTGCCTTTCAGACGCAGTTAAAGGACCATTTGATAGAAGGAAGGGTTGGACCGCACACTGTCTGGATCCATTATTGCCTTCAGATCTTCAGGCAGGTGTGTTTAAGAAAGGCCAAGACTGGATTTTTCTCTCTTTTTTCAATAATCTGTCTCCTTATTTCAACACTCTCTTTGCCCATCTTTAGAAGGTCCCAAGCAGACACTCTCGCTTCTTTTTTTTCTTCCAATTCCCAGGTTCTCTCTCTCTCTCTCTCTCTCTCTGTCTCTCCCAACCACTCTCTCTCTCCCCTCCCCCACACCCCTCTCTCTCTCCCCTCCCCCCACCCCTCTCTCTCTCCTCACCTCCCTCTCTCTCTTTCTCCCTTCCCCCCCACCCCTCTCCCTCTCTCTTTCTCCCCTCCCCCCCACCCCCTCTCTCTCTTTCTCCCCTCCCCCCACCCCTCTTTCTCTCTTTCTCTCCCCACCCCTCTCTCTCTCTTTCTCCCCTCCCCCCCACCCCTCTCTGTCTTTCTCCCCTCCCCCCCACCCCTCCTCTCTCTTTCTCCCCTCCCCCCACCCCTCCTCTCTCTTTCTCCCCTCCCCCCCACCCCTCTCTCTCTCTTTCTCCCCTCCCCCCACCCCTCTCTCTCTCTCCCCTCCCCCCACCCCTCTCTTTCTCCCCTCCCCCCACCCCTCTCTCTCTTTCTCCCCTCCCCCCCACCCCTCTCTCTCTTTCTCCCCTCCCCCCACCCCTCTCTCTCTCTCCCCTCCCCCCACCCCTCTCTCTCTCCCCTCCCCCCACCCCTCTCTCTCTTTCCCCTCCCCCCACCCCTCTCTCTCTCCCCTCCCCCCACCCCTCTCTCTCTTTCTCCCCTCCCCCCCACCCCTCTCTCTCTTTCTCCCCTCCCCCCACCCCTCTCTCTCTTTCCCCTCCCCCCACCCCTCTCTTTCTCCCCTCCCCCCACCCCTCTCTCTCTTTCCCCTCCCCCCACCCCTCTCTCTCTCCCCTCCCCCCACCCCTCTCTCTCTTTCTCCCCTCCCCCCCACCCCTCTCTCTCTCTTTCTCCCCTCCCCCCCACCCCTCTCTCTCTCTCTTTCTCTCCTCCCCCCCACCCCTCTCTCTCTCTTTCTCTTTTCTCATCCTAAATCCAAAAGTAGCTTCAGGACCTGAGTCCATACTTTTATGCTTCTATTTCTGCAGTGCACATCTTGGGCTTGCTTAATCATTTATTTTGCTTTTCCTCTATGTATAAATGCAGCATATGTAATAAAACAACTATTCACCAGAAAGATATTCAGGACACAGAGGGTTGCATTTTTAGAGCATTGGAACAGTAGGTGCAGCTGCAGAAAATTGCAGGTATGGCAGTGTTCTTTCTCTACCGTACTCGGAGCTCCCATGCATGAGTGAGCATGTGCACATGTAGTTGGGTCGTCTTGGCCAAATACACCCTGAATATTGACACAGGTGGGGCACCCTCAATAATCCCTGCTCAAATAGTACAGGCCTATTCTCTAAAAGAAGACACTTATCCAGAAGAGGAACATGTTGCAGACAGACACACACAGACTAAGAAGGGGACTGTGGCTCAGTACTGAAATGGAAAACAAATGCCTTTTCCAGGCTTTATTTCTTTTTGTCGGGATTCTTCCAGGATGCTGAGTCTGCTAGGCCGTGGGCTGTCCACAGGGGCACACACAGGAGGGGAGGGCCGCAGGAGGGATGCTGATGGGAAAACCATTCACAGAGGCACAGAAGGCTAATGGCCACTGCCAGAGGGCTGCAGTGCGGGGCAACTGGAGGGCAACATTGAAGCTGGAGGACAGAAGGGAGCTGGAATTGCAGGGCCCTGTCCAGAATCCTCAAGGGTACAAAGCTTGTTCCTTTATTCTTCATATATGTGGCAGGATGGGCAGAGAGGATGCCAGCAGTGGGAGGGCGGTATATCTGTAGGTTGTGGACGAAAGGGGAGAGGCTTTGCAGGTCTGGTCTGAGAACATCCGGCCCTTTTGATTGTCCATCTCCCACCTCTTGTTGGCCTATGTTGCATTAACTTGTGACTATTCCTCAATATCTGATGAGCGACCATCTCCAGTTCAGCCCACCTGGATGAATCAGGGACAGTGGAGTTTGAAACCTTACTCACTCTGACTTAATCACCAAAGTTACCCACCATCCTGAGAGAGGTGAGATACCGTACCACGTTTCAGGAGCAGTTTTGTAGAAGGACTATGTCAAGGGCTGTCTCTGAAAAGAGAGAACTCATCGTCTGAATGTCCCACCTCCAGAGCCTTCTCTGTGGCTGGGGGAGCAGTTATGCTCGTTTTCACTTTTCTTTTTTTAACCTAGGAGCAATGTGTCCTCTACATTGTTGAGGAGACTGGATAAATGAGACAGATAGATGGGGGCAGGCGTGCGGGGGTGACAGAGTTGGCCGCCGAGGTACCTTTGTGATCCATCTCTGCAGAAGCCGGCGTTCGTTCCGTGGGGATTCAGCAAGACTGATACCCAGCAGTGACAGTTTGGACATCTAAACATGACCTTGGATGTGTTCAGAACCGCAGCTGGCACTGTGCCAACTTCTCAGTGTAGTATATCACAGGAGCCGCAGAACCATGCTGGAAATTGGCTGCGTTCTGAGTGGTAGTGCATCTGCAGATGAACCTCTCTGGCCCTGTAGTGCGGTGCGGTGCTGGGGGACGGCTTCCATTTCTTTCAATTTTCAATAATTAGATTCTCATAAGGAAGCCCAGGACAGTCCTCTCGTATTCATGGGGAGGTTGTGAGATGCCCTCGTTGTAGGCATCAAAAATAATTATTCAAGCAGTTTAGTGTTTGTCAGTCAGCATTTCCTGCACTGTGGCCACTCACCTGGTACTTGTCAGATTTCAGCTGCTGGGGAAGAAAATAAAGGACTCTGCTTCTGGTTTCCCAGAACATATGGGTTACAGGGAAGTTCTCTCCTGTAACGTATCAGAAAACTGTTTCATACCATAGTCCTTTCCTAGTGCCTATTCACTCTGCAACTCTCATTTTTGCCAGGAAACACGCGTCTAAGTTAGAGGTTCTCAGCGAGCTCTCCAGACCAGCATCAGCAGCATTTGGAGTTCTGTCAGAAATGCAGCCTCCCAGGCCCTGCCTGGGCCTACTGAATCAGAAACCCACGGAGTAAGGTCCCAGGGATCTCTTTTTTATTGGGTCTTTCAGGCGATTCTGATGCACAGTGAATTTGAGAAGAATTGATTTAGATGTTCTTTTGGGAGGCCCTGTAAGAACGCTAAATTTGGAAAACAAAACAAAACAAAAACTGGCATGAATCCTGCTTCTACAGTTTAATATCAGCATGGTTTCAGTCAATATGGCTAATGTTTTTTAGCCTCAGCTAATTTTGTCTGTAAATTGGCAATAAGTGAACCCAACCAAGTTTGTGAGATGATAAAATAGTGCATATGGTGGGCTCATATAGTCAATTAACCTTGACCATGAATGTGAATTCATCCAGTTCCCTGCTTGGACCCAAGTGAAGGTCAGAGCAGTGGCCACCCTTCAAGTTATTAATATAAGCTATCCTAGATACATTACTAGCAAAGCAAGCTGCAAAGTGTGTTTTTGTTCTTGAGAGATTTCAATCCTATGTAGTTCCAAATTCGTGTTTCAGACAAGGCAGTACCAGATGACAGTCATGGGGTCTACAAGGAGCATAAGGGAAGGTACAGAAGGTACAATGTCAGGTGCACCCTCTATCGACTGCAGTTTTCTCCTTCTTGCTCACCCTCAGAGTCCATTCTGGATATTGTCATCAAAACCACAAGAAAGGCTTGGAGCATACCCTTGACCGGTTCAAACTTCATGTGCATTCAAGTTACCTGGACATCTTATTAAAATGCAGAATCAAATTTGTTATCTCTGAGAGGAGGCCTGAGATTCTGCATTTCTGACAAGCTCCCACCCAAGTGCTGCTGATGTTGCTGGTTTGCCAGCCACACTTTTGTGTAGTGTGGTGCTAGCTCAGTGCTTCTCAAACCCTCATGTGCACAAAACTCATGTCTAGATATGAACTTCTAGACGTGACCCAAGGAATGACCAGGGGCCATCAGCATTGGCATCATCTGGGAGCTTGCTAAAAATGCAGAATCCCAGGCCCTACCTCAGACCTACTGAATCAGCATCTGCACTTCTGCAAAATCCCCAGGGGGTTGACGTGCACAGTAAAGCTTGAGAAACATGTGGAGCTGGCATCACAACTTTGTTTATTTCCATGGAAATCTGTGCTTGGTTTAAGGCTGTGTTCTCACCACCTTGAAATCCTTATTCATGCTTGAGCAAAATACTCTGTGTTCTTATTTTGCACTGGGCCCCACAAATGATATAAGTTGTCCTAGACACACTGCTCCATATTAGTGGTTTTGAAACATTAGTGTGTGTGTGACCCAATTGAGATGTTGTTATAAATTCCCAAATATTCTGAATCAGTAGAATGGGGGTGAGACTAAGAATCTGTAATAAACCTCTCCTGTGATTCTAGTGTAAGTAGTCCATGTGCACTTTGAAAGTTAGTCCCCAGACCTTCTCCAAGCTAGGCCTTCACTCATTTCCATGCTGTATCAGAATGGTGCCAGAGAGAGCCCACATCTCATCCGCATTGCCAGAAAATGCAATAAGCTGCAAAAAACTTGTTGAACACCTGTGCCAAGGTGTTTCTTTTTGGGCAGTATTTCCCACAAGAGCTCTCAGCAAACTATCCATCTGCACCTAAGTGATCCTTCCATAATGTTGAGACATTTACATAAGCAAAGCAGAAAGGATGCACAGTACAGGATGTCTCATGGGGACAGGGGGTCTCCTGAAGAAGCAGGTGTGTGCAATAGCACTTGTTAGAATTTTTATTGTCACAAACCATTTTGAGAATCCAATAGAAGCCATCACCCATCCTCAATGAAAAATTCACCTTTGCACATTATGAGTCTCACATAGGACCAGGAATTAGAAGACTTGACTGAGAGGTCTGACTTCTATACTTTTAGCTCTCATTCCTTGGACAAGTCATCAGGCTATTCAGAACCCTAGTGTCCTGATCTTTAAAGTAGAGAATGGGTAAGAGTGTCAACCTCACAAATTTGTTGCAAAAAATCAAAGGAGACATTGAGCTGTAAAAGTGCTTTGTACCCTGCAAAATAATGTATACATTTGAGGCATCATTATACATCCTCTGCTGCATTGTTATTTCCAGCATTATAGTCAGGATCAGGACACTGTGTTTGTAAATTTAGCCCAAGGCCATGGAACAGACTTGCTGTAGTAAGAGAGGGAAATGAATATAGACAGAAAGACATGATGAGGACTTGGCAAGAGTTGCTGGGAAATTTAAAGTGTAGAAAAGAGAAGGGAGCTTCCACAATTCAAGGACTCCAGATGCAAAAATAAAAGAAAGAAAATCTATTTTTATATGTGCAGACAGTTTTGAGATTTTGGAAAGTGGCTTTAGTCTAGCGGTAACCGAACATTTCTACCCCTGGGTATAATGAAGATGAATAGCAATAGTGGTGGTCTCTATTTAGTTTTGACTGCAAAAGCCTTCTGTGGGAATTTGCTATTCTGAGATGAGAGGAATGATGTTTAGTAGTTAAAAGCTGGGTCTCTGATCTAACACGTAATTATTGTGTGACTTGGAGAACTAGTTTAGTTTAGTTTCTCTGCTCTTCTAGGCTTTTTCCAATAAAAGATTCTTCATAGGGTTATTATAAGTATTGAATGACTTAGTGCACTCTAAACACCTAGACATAAATGTGAAGACAGAGAATCCTTCACAGTTCTCCCTTTGCTCAAGGATTATCATCACCCAAATCCTTGAGCAATGGGAGAACTGGTAGTATTCGAAGTATCCAGCCATCCTGGGCATGCAAGTTACCTCTAGGTTATAACTGAGATCGTATTTGAAGTGGTTCTGTGCTCAAGTGGTTTGAGAAGCTCTGAGCAACATTCTGAGGCTGTAATCCCATAAGGCCTTTGCTGTGTTCCAGAAAAGTCCACCCCTGACAAATCAAAGGAAATGTATACGTTGGGGGAATGGAGAAAGACAAGATATTCTAGCCTTGCCATGAGGACCTCCCTCTGATGGCTGCTGTCATCTCTCAGTCCCTTGACTTACCTGTCTGGTCTTCCCTTCAGGTGCACTATTGACAACCGGGTCACCCGGGTGGCCTGGCTAAACCGCAGCACCATCCTCTATGCTGGGAATGACAAGTGGTGCCTGGATCCTCGCGTGGTCCTCCTGAGCAACACCCAAACGCAGTACAGCATCGAGATCCAGAACGTGGATGTGTATGACGAGGGCCCTTACACCTGCTCGGTGCAGACAGACAACCACCCAAAGACCTCTAGGGTCCACCTCATTGTGCAAGGTAGGTGGGCGGGGCTTGGCGGGGAGATCTGGCTGGCCAGCCTGGAAAGCCTTCTGGTAAAGGTTTTTTCTCTGATCCTCAGCAGAGATGAGTTATCCTTGTTCTACGCATCTAGGGTACAAGGCACATTTCTGGTTGTCATTTTGCAGTTAGAAGCTAAATTTTCCAGTCGTTTTCATTGAGTGGAACTAGGAATTGTTTTTTTCATTTTTGTTCCAATAATATATTTTCTCAGGAATTTATCTTTTAATTATTGCTCTTCTTGGCTTTTTTCTCCCCTAAGTTTTAGTTAGTTTTTTTGGTTTTTTGTTTTGTTTTGTTGTTTTGTTTTTTTTAGATTTCATCCAATTCCAAGATTGTGTTATGTTTACAACAAGAATTTTAATGTACTTTTGGAAGTACATGTATGCCATGCCCCCCTCCAGCCTTGAAAGAAAGCAGAGCCAACCAGGATGCACTGGGCACTGCCCTCTGCTTCATCCTTCACAAGCACCTGCTTGTTTCCAGCTCACTTGCACCTCCTCTCCTCTCCCAGCAAGGGGTTTTGGATGCCATTTCTCCCATGTAATACTGGTGTCTGATTCTCCCTGTTTTGATTCCATCCCAACTCTCCTGGCCTTCCTCTCCTCCCCTGGCTCCTAGCTCATGAGGCCATGTATGTTTGTGTGTGTGTGTTTGTGTGTGTGTGTGTATATGTGTGTGTGAGTGAGAGAGAGAGAGAGACAGAGAATATGTGTGTTGGTTCTGCTCTCTCAGACCCTGGGAATGGTGCTCACCTCTTCCCACAAGGCAGAGCCAGTCCTGGGGCATTCAGACAACACTTAACCCGGTTGAAGGATTCCCAGTTAGTGAGCAAGAGCTGGCATCACACTTGGCCACTTTCTGGCTGTGAGACTTCAATCAAGTTATTACCGTGTCTCAGGGTTCTCTTTCTGTGAAGGGGGTCAACGTGAAGATTGAATTGTACACGTACTGACATAGAAAACACATAGAAGAGGGCCTGGCACATACAAGTGCTATTTCAGTATTAGCTGTGGAGCTTTCTTTTCTTTTCTTCTTTTTTAGGACTCTTGTAATTTTTAAATTTTTGGAGCATCTTTTACAGTGGGCCAAATATCTTATTTTGTGATGTCAGCAGTATAGTCCCTGAGCAGTGGCATGCCAGATCCAGTGCTGGAGCCCTTTCCCAGGCTGACCCCGAGGCCCTTTCAACCAGGGATGTGTAGCTCCAGGATGACAAACTCCTCTCCTAGGGGCTCCTTCCACCAGTCCCCTTGTCAGTGTGTTCAAGAAAGGGTAAAGAGCTATGGGATGATTGGTTAGAGACAGAATAGGAAGGAAGGCAGCTTGAGAAAGAAGAACTGAAGTGAGCTGGAAGAAGGAAGGGGAGGCCCACTGTTTGACAGTAGGGGAAGGCGGAACTTGGGTCGTGATCAGCACTGTTGAGTGAGGCAGGGTGAGCAGGACTGAGAGGAGGACACATGAGAACAAGGTGATGTTGGCCCTGGCTCTGGGCAGAGCGTATGCCAGGGCACATGGGAATCCCTCATGCTGTGGCCCACATCTGGTCATGCCAAGTTTTTATTATATTTTGCTTTCTCTTTCTTCCCCAAAGGAAAATACAATGGCTGTTTAAAAAGTGATTCTTTAAATGAATACTTTTTGAACTGATGCATGCAAACAGCAATTTTAAAGAAAATAGAATTGCATAGAAGGTATCAGAGTGTATTACAAAGAGTGGAGTAGGTATTGCCATGTGAGATTTTTGTTTCAGTTTGTGTACATTTTTTAATGTAAAATAGGTTTTTTATTGTGGATAGGGAGGCCAAAAATGCTTGAGAATCTCCACTCTGTGGGGAGGGCTGGTGAATGCCCCAGTGCCACCATCTGCATACTCTACCAGGTGGTGTTTTGGAAGCTCTTGCTCAGCCCCCCTCCTGTCCTGCCCCAATCCCTGCACACTTAGTGTTGAGAAAAGAATCCTAGCATTGACAATGAGAGACTGGGAACTAAGAACTATTAGAGACGTTTGCTCTAGGAAGCAGGGCCTTATGGAACTGGAAAATGGAAGGAATTGTGAAAAGTGCTAATGTCTCCTTGAAAACTGGATCATGTTTTTGTCATGTTCTTTGTTCAGCCACCTCCACTCACACACACCCCCACACCCCTGCCCTGAACACCTGGAAGAATGCCTGATACAAAGTGAACATTTAATAAATGCTTATTGAAGCAAATGGCTAGAATTAGAGCCAGGCGATCTTATATGGGCTCCAAGAGAGACGGCTGGGTGTTTGTGGGGGTGAGATGATGGGAGGGGTGAGAGGATGGAGTCTACATCAGTCTTCACTCACATCCAGGCTAATGGAAAATGTCTAATCCCTGGCTAGGTGTTTACATCTGTGACTTGGCTAGGCGCTCTCTTCGCGTGACACACCACCTCAAGTATTGGAATCTCATCTTGGGCTAATTTTCGAATGCTGATGGGTGTATTGATCTGGAAACAAGCTGGGTTAAAAAAGGCATTGGTCTTGTACACAGACTCAGCCCAAGCTAATCCTCTGTCGATATGCCTGGACTGAGTATTATCGACACTTTAATGAATAGAGGACCATAGTTTTTTCAGAGCCAAACTGACCCCCTTTTCAAAGCAATCAGACAAACTAAATAGAGCCAGACTCTTGTGCTTCTGTATTGGAAAGAGGATGCACCACCATCCTGGAATACAAAAAAAAAAAAAAAAAGGGAAAGAAATATATTTATCTTGGGATTGTTTATTATACCAAACATAAACCCTAATTCCCCTAGCAGAAGCTGACTATCTGGATTTGAAGTTGCTATTCAGCCCTGAGCTTCTGGAATAAAAGTTGGGCATATTAGGTTTTCAAAATGGTATTATGATCATTTAAAAAAAGAAATAAAAACAGCAACAACAAAAAGGAACTAAATTGATATTCTGCCCGTGAGTATGTGTATTTATGTATATGTAGTCAGCTTCATATGTAGATAAACCCTCACAGAAGGAAGGTAATGGCATCTCACAGCATTGTGCAAGCTGCTTCAGGTCTGGGGTATGTCTTTCCCTTTACTGTCAAATATCCCATCTACGCCCTAGTTCTCTGTACTGGATTTTCTTCCCCTGTGGTTCTGATCCAATATGGTTAGTTCTTGCAGACAGCCATGAGGCCAAGGCGACCACATGGGGCAAGTCTCTGGGGCAAGCTAGGAGCAAAGGGCATCCTTGGGGAGGAGGGTGACGCTGGAGCCAGTGTGGGAGGGAGATGGAGGGGAAGGCAGCAGAAAGGAGGAGACGAGAGAACTGAGCCAAGTAGCTACTTGCCAGGGTGGCTATTTTAAAATAAATTTAAATTAGCTACAACCAAATAACATTTAAAATTTGCTTCTTCAGTCACACTAGCCACACTGAAGTGCTTCCACAGTCATGCAAGACTACTGTTCCCTTGTGTTAGTTCATTTTGCATTACTATAAAGGAATGCCTGAGGCCGGTAATTTACACACACAAGAAAGAGGTTTATTTGGCTCATGGTTCTGCAGCCTGTACAAGAAGCATGGCACCAGCATTTGCATGTGGAGAGGGCCTCAGAATGCTTCTATTCATGGCATGGCATGAAGGGGACCCAGTATATGCAGAATTGCATGGTGAGAGAAAAAGCCAGAGAGAGCAGGGACGGTGCCAGGCTTTTTTACCACCAGCTTTTGAGGAAGCTAACAGAGCAAGAACTCAATTGCCCCACCCCCTCCATTTATCTATTTATGCTCCATCCCCATGGCCAAACATCTCCCATTAGGCCCCCACCTCCAATTTTGGAATCAACTTTCCACATGAGATCTACAGGAACAAACACCCAAACTACCGCACTCCTGTGTTGAACAGTGCAGAGAGAGAACATTTATGTGAACTCCCATTGTAAAAATCTCTATTGGGTAGTGCTATAAGGGGTTACTGTTGTGGATCAGCAGGTGTTAAAGCTAGAATGGCTTTCCATAGCTTGAAGGGCTAGGTATATTGTGGAAAGGAGAGTGAAAGTTTGTAAAGAGGATGGAAATTTTAAAAAGATGGTGCTCTTTTAAAAACAAGAGAGAATTGTTGAAAAAGATGGAGTAATGGATTTCCTAGGTTAGCTTCAATTGTTTAAAAAGGTGGAGTAATGGAGTTCCTAGGTTAGCTTAGACAGAGAAGAGTCTGGAGTCCAAGGATGTACCTGTAGGAGAGTAGGCGGAGTTCAAGGGTTGGTTAAGTGTGAGCATGGGGGTGATGACTCCACCCAGGACACTGAGATTTCTGCCTGGGAGCCCAGGGGAGATGAATAGTAACATGTCTAAAGCTCACATGTCAAAACTGATTCATCAGCAGAGGGGAATGAGTTCAGATACCTGGACTTCTTGACTTAGAGATGCCTTGAATACTCCCCTTCAAATGTGAAATGTAAGAAATACCACCCGTGGATTTGCATGTCCTGAACATACTCTTTTTGTCCAGAGTGGGGAAGATACATCTAAAATTAATTAACATTTAGGTCTAATGATTTCCATCTCTTTGACCTTAGGGTTTTTTGCTTAATAAATGTAATTAATAAGTGGTTCTCTCTGGAGTCTAGCCGAATATTTTATTCCTTTCACCCTCTTAATCCTGCTACCAAACCAAGCATATTGTACATCTGAAAAAGCCATACTACTGTCTCCATTGTTTCTTTGGACAAGGTTACATCTTGGAAAACAGAGTGGATAAAACACTCAGTGGGAATGAATTGTTTGCCAAATTAAGGACAGCTTGAGAAGAGGTCTAAAAGGCCCCGTCCGTGTTTCTAAGAGCCCATGAATGGTGGTAGAGCAAAAGGGTGCCATGGTTGTGCACAGAGTGTTAAGAAAGATCCTCCTTACCCAAGTATGGAAAACTGACTTCTCAGTTTTGACTGTTGTACCTGCAGGACTTCACTCTCACTTAGAGACACAGTTGCATGACAGAGAACAGTAGAATACAGTGCGTATAAAAACAGGGATATTAGTGTAATAAAAAATTTTAAAAAAGCTTTTAGCCTCTTTATCAGTTTTCCAGGCCCTATCTGGGTTTCTCTTTTGTCACTGGAGTATCTAGTCAGCCCCTCCCTTTTGTTTGGTAAAATGAGTTTTCCTATTTCTTGCTGGGCAGAATTAATCTGAAAATCCCTGCTATTGTTTGATAGTTAATTACCTGCCTTTGGAGTCAAACAGCTCCAAAGCTCAGGTAAAGAAGGGAAACACAAATGTCTACGGAATAGAGCAGGAATGAGGGAAAGAATCCAGGACATTCTGTTCACTTCATGTGTTAAAGTAATTCCAGAGAGAAAGGGACTAGACTAGGGAGACATCCAGCCCAGGCAGTGATTTGCAAATCATGGAAGTATGGCCACATCAGCCCCTCATTTACCTTTGATTGTCTCCCTGTTTCTGACTCTGTCTCTTACCCACTTGATTTCTACAACTGTGTTTCTTTCCAATCCTGAATAATTAGTTGACCTTGTCAAGCAAAAGCTCATTATTATGATTCAGAAAACAGGAACAATAACTTTTAATTTCTAGGTAGCTACACCCCAGAGACCTCTCCCCACTCTGAATCTGAACTGAAGGAAATTTGAAACACAAAATATCAAAGGAAATAATGTGACCTAATCCTTCCTTTGAAAGCAAAGCTTTCTGCCTCTGCAGAGGTGTCACCCAGACAGCACCACACCCTCCTGGCAGGACGAGGCTCCTGGAGAGCTCTGCAGATCTTTGCACTGACACTTCCCATTCAAGCGAGTCTATGGTAGAGGAAAACATCATGATCCAATTCTAAATAGACTGAAGTCACCTTCTGAGAACATCTGTGTTCTCCAGATGTCAGTAGCCCTGTGTGACAGATAGTGGGGGCATACTTATCATCCCAAACTGCTTTCAAATGACCTCTCTGTTTCCTGTCCCATTCAAGAAATAGATGAAAATGTATATTTGGTCTGGTCATAAGACTGTGCATCTAAATTTGATAGAACTTTGAAAAAGTCAGGAAATTAAATTCCACTACAAAATTGGAGCTCTCCTCAAAGCACCCTGGAGAATGACAAGGAAGTAGGGCATTTTACCTGAAATTGATGTACACTATCTAGACAGCATGCAGATGAGGCAACTCTGTTCTACCTGGTGAGTTTTAAAATTTCTTGAAGCAGTTACTGACAATGGAGGGACAAAAATTGACAGAAAGGATAGAGCACATTTCAGTAAAGTCACCTGAAGCATCATCTGTCTGCTAAGCCAAGTAGGGCAAAATGTAAAGACTAAAGTAATCTCAGCAAAATGCCAGAGTAAAAGTCATATTTGTTGAATAATGGCGTTTTCTTTTCCTTTTGGCATGGCTGGGAAGGGGTCCTCATGTTCTCTACAGAGTTTGGAAAACTTGGCGTCTTTTGCAGAAGAGTAGATAAAAATAGGGTCCCCTGTTCTAGCCTTTCACACTCACTCATAGAGAATGGAGCAGAAAGTTTAGATGACCCTTATTGCTTTACAGCAAGCACTTACAGAAGTCAGGCCACTTCTCTCCAGGTAAGCAGTTAGGGCTCCCATGGGAAAGTTTGTGAGCAGCCACTGAGTTTTTATCCCTTAGGTGCTTTTCCACAGGGAGTCTTGGCTGCCTCTGAGCGGCCTCAGATTCTAACACCATAGGATTGAGAAACATGGCTCTGATTCCTTCTGGATCTTGATTCTTTCTGCAGCTTCCAAGTGAGAAATGTCATTTATTTTGGGGAAAGGACAAACACCAGATCCTGAATAATCAGCTTTTTCAAGATATATGCCTTTAGACTCCCATTCCCATATGAGAGTGCTGATTTATTCAAGCTGCACTTGAAGAAAATCTTCTTAATTAAGGGTTGGATGAGGTCTCTTTATGGTCTCGTGACCCAACACTACAGATCTGTCTAATCCTATAATATATCCAAAATTTTCCTCATTACCATATTCCTAACGGTTTCAGAAGGTCACCCATACAGAGTGTGTATACAGCAATATCAAGAGCAGCTGACTTAGATGCCATCACTGTTAGGAGAAGATCCTTAGACACTCAAAAGACCCAAAGATTCTGGTTGTTCCTCTCTTCTTAATAAAATTAAAATGCGTAGCTTCTTAGGGCATAGGGAGTAGTTGATGAGAAAGGTTTCCGTCCATCTGTTGTCAGATTGAAGACACTCTGCTGACCCTGTTGAATTCCATTTAACAGTATTTTGAAGCCAGGTCCTGGGGACACAAAGATTCAGACAGAGCTCCTGCCCTGTCCAGCAGAGGAGACCACTATACTAACAAATATCTGTCTTATAAGGTAACAGGGATTAGGATGTTTGGGCATATAAATGCTATGAATACACTGAAATAGAGTAATTGAATTTACCTGCAAGATTAGACAAAACTACAAAGTTACATTTCATGAGGGTCTTCAATGGGCAGTAGAGTTTTTTTAGGGGAACTGAGAGGAAATAGCATCCCGAACAGGAGCAATTATGTGTGCAAAGCTTGGAAGGCTGAACGTGTATGGTGTGTTGGAGGAAGAGTGAGAACGCTAATGTGGTCACAGGGCAGAGTTGCTGGGGTGAAATCACTCAATATATGACTAGAAAGGTAGGCTGCATCTCAGTTTCAGGTGGAACCAGATAGGCTTCCAATAGGCTTGTTTTTTTCTGGTTGTCCTGCTAGAATGCTACTTTCTTTCTCAAGGAAGTGCACATTAGATTGTTCTGACAATGGGCAAATACTCAAAAGATTATCAGTGGAAAAGAACATGACAAACACCTAAGTCAGTAAATCTTGGGTAGAAAGGAGATATATTGGAAGGGAAGAATATATCGAGTCCCAACTGGTTCTATGCCTCTTGCATGGTTAAGACACAAAGGGGAAAGATTGCCAAAGACTTTTCTACCAACACGTCAATTTTCAAAAGCTCTCCAATGTATGTCTTACATTTGAATTTGTAATAATGATTCTTCTTCCATAGTACAGTAAGGTGCATCTCTTTGTGTCCTAGCACATAGAGGGTGTGGTACTGGGTTTTGTGCTGTCATGGTGATGATCATGGCAGAGAGGGTGGGGATGCTGCCAAGGATGAATGACAGCTGCAGGAAGCAGTCCCCAGCCCTCAGGTCCTCAGCAGCCTCCTACCTGAGAGTCTTCATACAAATGAGAAGACTTCCTGTTTCTGATGTCTCCAGGCTAACTTAGGCTTTGAGGTGTCACCACTTGGAGTATATGTTAAGACATATTCCTGTTGAATGTCGCCTGCAGTAAATAATTGTCTAACGTTGGTATGAAATCTAATTGGCTGCCGCTAGAGCTTGGCTCAGCAGAGGAATTCACTCCTGGAGTTTTTGGAGCACCACACTTTGCTTTTGAGAGATCTTCATTTCATGTTATTTGAGAAAGAATTTATTGATGCAAAATCAGGGCAGTTTAATTTGGTGGCATGTTTTCTTTATGTCTCAATTATATATTCATGTCTTTGTGGTAAACTCAGCTGGTGGGGGGATTAAGAATTCAAAATACAGGATTTTCACTTGGCAAGTAGTGCTTTCTACTGTGATTAATTGGGAGTCTGCACAATGAACCCGGTGTTGGCTCTGTTGGGGATTTAATAGCTTAGTAGAAAGAAGTAAATTTCAGGATTTAAGAGTTTTGGGTTACAGTCTGAATTTTGATAATTACGTGGAAAAATGATCTCCTTATTTTAGTTATTCCAGATTAGATATTCCCAATTAGATACCTTTTATAGAAGTGTTTTTGTGTCCCATAATTTGATTTGGAGAAGGGTGCCAAGTAGGTGCAGGGAAACAGAAGGGCACCCCTCATTGTTGTGATCATCTACCAGCCCTAAAGACTTCCAGGTGCTTACATCCATTTGTCTTTTTCTGTCTTCTTTCTATGGATGCAGTCCTCTAGACGGGGAATGCACACATGTCCTGCTGCTGATGTGGTTCCCTGTTCCCAGAAACCTGTCTGGATCACATCCCGTTTCCCCAGCCTCAGCTGCCTCCGTGGAGCTCTATTGCTCCTGGCTTTCTGGCCTTCTGACCAGGTGCTGTTCCTCAGCTCTCTTGCCACCATCTCCTGTGTTCTCACAATTTTGTTTGGGCATGTTTTATGGTGTTCTTATCATCCTAAAACCTGGATTTCACAGAGGGGACCTGTGTGCTAACACTGTTCCTCATTCTGAGGGCTAGGCTGGCTAAGCCATTTCTTCCTACTCTGAGAAAGAAAGATGAGAAATTTTGATTATTTTCCCTTTCACACATAAACCATCATGTGTCAAGTCCTGAAATTGAGATTGGAATGGATACAAAGATGGATGAGATGGGTACCTACAATGGGGATGTGCAAAGGGGTGGGGTGCAGGTAGGGTGTGGAAGGGCAGCAGCTCTCACAGCTGCTGGAGAGTCCCTGGGCTGAGAGCGATGGCTGCAATCTTGGGAGCCAGGCTTTGCTGTCCCAGAAGGCCAGGAAAATAATAAAGTCTTTTGAAATTGAGTAGTGTGGCGTTTCAGCTCCCGACTGTTAGAATGAAAATAGCGATTCTGCCACACCCACTTTGCGTCCCTCACCCCCCATTTCTGCACTTGTAGCCTGAGTGATCTTTTCAAACCCAAATCTGGTGGTTCCTCAAGGACTTCTCTTTAGCCCAAGAAAGCCAGTTCCTTATGAAGGAATTGATAGTCCTGGAGGCCAGGCTCCAGGGGACCTCTCCTCCCAGTTCGTGCCATGTCCTGCCTCACTATTTTCATTCTAGTGTATTTTTTCTTGTTATTTCTGGTCACAGGCCCTTTGAACATTCCCTTCCCTCTTCCTGGGATTCTCTTTTGCTTTTCACCCAGTCGGTCCTATTTATCCTTCAGACTTTGACTCAAATGCCATTTCCATTTAGAACTTTCCCAGACCTGCTAACCACTGCCACTCCCCCGTCTGCCGGGAGCTAGAGCCTTGCCCTTCTTCCTGGTTCTTGCCACAGTTAAAATGTGGCATTTGTCTGTGTGACTGGTTGATTTTGTTGTTTTTCGTGAGGTCAGGAGGCCTGTATGCTTGTGCATTCTATACCCAGTGCCTGGAATTTAATGGAGCTCAGGGACTATTTGTTGGATAATCAATCTGTAAAGTTTCTTTTTTATTATATTATAATTATTAAACAAAATGATGCATTGTTTTTTTTCATTACCAGTTGTAGTAGGCTGAATAATGGCAAAACAGAGATATCAGATTCTAATCCCTGGAACCCAAAAATATACTTTGCATGGTAGAGTCTTTACAGATGAGATTAGTTTAAAGATTTGAGAGAGGGAAACTGTCCTGGGCCCTAAATGCAATCCCATAAATCTTTACAAAAGGGAGGCAGAGGGAGATTTGATAGGAACACAGACAGAGGAGAAGGCAGTGTGAAGACGAGAACAGAGGGATGTGAAGATGCTGACCCTCAGGGTTACAGTGATGTGGCCACAAGCCAAAGAATGCCTGCAGCCGGCAGAAGCCGGGAGCACCAAGGAGCAGATATCTTTCGAGAGCCTCTGGAGGAATCACAGCCTTCCTGATATCCTGATTTCAGCCTAGTGAGAGTCATTTTTGGACATCTCGTGTCCAGAATCATCAAAGAATCAATTTCTCTTGTCTGTTAAGCCACTAAATCTATGGAAATGTGTTACAGCAAAAGGAAACAAATACAGTGACCTTCAATGTTTTGAATTCTTAATGGCTGGAAATAGGAAAAACAAAACTTGATATTTGAAATCTGCCCTAAATTTAGTCTTTGTCACTGTGAGAGATGAAGTAACACTCATCTTTTTCATTATTTCTTTTTAAAAAGAATCTCCTTGGAGATGCACCCTTGTCATGTAAATGCAATGAGGCATCAGCTTTTTGTCCTTGGGGTATCTACAGGAGCAGATGGAGTCACCCACATTTCAAAACTGAGATGGTACTTTTTGATGTTGAAAATGTCTGTCCCAGGGTCCCTAGGGTATGGAAGCAGGGAGGGAAAGACACCTCTGCCAAATATGGTTTTAATGAGAGGAAACCATTGATGTTGCCTAGCATTAGGCTGTGAGATTTGGTTTGTGAATGTGGGACCAGAGTTGAAGATTAAAATCGCTAAACATTCTCTTGTTAACTGGGAGAGGGGCCTCGTATTTGTGTTTTATCTCCACTATGTGTCTCATAGGCATCTCAAACTGAAGATGTATAACATAGATCGCTTGAATTCTAGCCTTCTTTCCTGACCGTCCTCCGACTCCAACCCTAAACCTGCTCCTCCTGGAGTCTTGCCATCTGGTAAATGGCAGCTGCGTTCTTCTAGTGGCTCATGTGAAAGCTGCAGTCCATCTTCACTGTTTTCCCTTTCCCGTCCCCTTCCTCAATCCTGAGCATGTCCCGCTAGATTTCCTGAATTCGGAGGTTTATCCAGTCCTGCCTCTTCTGCCCTCTCCCAAGCTGCTGTTACCTTTGTCTGGAGTGTTCTGCAGCTTTCTACCTAACTGGCCTGCTTTTTTCATTGTTATTCCCCATCATCTGTTCTCCATGCTCAGCGAAAGCATTTCTGTGCAGGCTTCGTTGTTCCTGATTTAGTCACTTCCTGGCTCACCTAAAGTCTTTAACATCCCTACTGTGACCTAAAAGGTCTTCCTTGGTCTGACCACCAGTGTCTCCCTGGCCTCCACTCTGCACACACTCCCTTTCTCTTACCCTGTCTCCACTACTTCTTGATATGCCTGTAATACACCAAGGCGGCCTCCTGGCTTCCGGGCCTTAAAGCTACCTCTGCTGGTGCCCATGCCAGGTGTCCTTGGGGCTTTCCCCATCTTAGGTCTCTGTTCAAGGCAGAGGCCTTGAGACCTCAAGGCAGAGGTCTCTGTTCAAGGCAGAGGCCTCTGTTAAGGCAGAGGCCTTCTTCACCACTTGCATAAAATAGAGCTTCCAACCCCACATCATCACACCCTAGCACCTTTCTTGCCTTATTTGTTCTTTATAAAGTAACTCACCTATTGGCATAATGGATATTTCCGTGTTGGAGAGTGGTAGCCTGTTTCACCCCCTTAGAACATGTGTGCCATGATGGTGGGGCTTGACCTGGCGTGTTCATTGTTGTGTTCCAAGTGCCTAGAACAGGGTCTGGTGCATAGTAGGCACTCTGTAAGTATCTGTCAAATAAATGAATGAATGAATGAAAACAAAGGCCTGCCATTAAGTGGACTTCATCATTTTTTCTCAGCGTTTGCTCTCTCTTTGCTCAGGCGTGAGAGCATGAACTTCTCTGTTACTTCTATCAAAATGTTTTGGTCCCTCTAGTCTCAGACCAGGTGACATTCAGCCAAGTTTTGCAGGATGCATTTTCTTAGCGAGATAAAGAATTGAGCCAGATTGAAGGAACAACTGACACAGGAAGGATTCTGAGAGACCAAAGATGGGTCACTCCAGGCCACTGCCTGGACAGAAAACAGGAATGATAGGGGCGCACCACAGCCCGGATAGCAGGAGAGGGCCAGATCTCTGCCACCCCCAGGGTGTGGGTTTCACTGTGGAGGGGATGGGGAATTATAGGAAGGGTTGAACAGGGAAATTAAATGAGTTGTATTTCAGAAAGATCTCTGGCATCAGAACGAAGGATGGATTGGAGGGGACTTTGCAGCAGGGAGACTGACAGAGAATGCAAACAAGGCTGAGATTGTATTATCCTGTGTTCCTGACCGGGAGACCCCCCTCTCTCCTTGAGGGGCTGGACAAACAGGGCTTTAGAGCGGCCGATCCATGGCCAGAGGGCACATATACAGGAAGAGTGGAAGGGGTCCCATAGCCACATGGTTCCAGTTTTCCTGGAGGATCCTATTCCTGAGACGTGTTTATTCTCCATGTGTGGTTGCTAAGGGAGTAAGTCAATGGAATTTAAAGTTTACACCTTTGTAAAAGTTTCAACTTTATATGTTTACAAATAAGGGAAAAAATGTGCCAGACTTTGTTTCTGTTTGGAATTCTGGGAATATGGCCTTTGGATTATGGACATGAAATCATGTCACCAACAGGAGATGTGGTTTGTGTGAACAAAGGGTAAAGCTTGAAATAAGATAGGATAAGACAGGATAAAGAATCAGGAGAGCCTTTTAAATAGGAGAAGCTATTTGAAAGCAGAAAGGAGAACAGGTTCAGAGGATACCAAAACAGGAGACATCACAGAATGTTTCTCTGACCACTCATTCCTGCTACCTGCCTTGGAATCTCTGGAGGAACTTTCTAGAAAAAAAAGAAGAGTAGAGACCACTCCACAGACCCGCCGAACCTGAAGAGTCCAGGTGCAGGCGTGGGTGTGGGGGTAGAACTGGGAATCACAGGCTGGAGCCCAGCGAGCTAAGGCCAGAGGCAGCTGAAGGTCAAATTGGGAACGTTTCTTACATCAAATCCTAAATGAGGTTCATGCTGATGAGTAGGAACTGTGTCAAATAGGTGAGCGGGTGTGTTGCGAGTTTCTAATTACAGTGTGGCTTTCATCTCCCTGAGCTTGTTGCTGCACTGTTGTTCAAATGAAAACTGGGAAACAGATATAAAGAAGAGCTGCTCCCCTAAGAGGGTCGGCACAGGCTTATTCCACCTTCTCCCACCTTGTTTTTCTAAAGACTTACCTGGCTTTGGTCCCTCACCGATACCACTGAGACGCGGCAGCCATTCCTTTGCCCTCTTTGGACAGGGCAGCATGCGGCCCATTTGGGAATGGCAGTAGAATAGTCAAGAAATTCTTTTTACCTTTTTCCGGGGTTCATATGGCAAATGAATTTTTTGTGCAAAAAAGTTTCCTGTGATTGAGTCAGTCTGGTCAGTCTGGTCGCACAGGTGACAGCTAATGCACCAGGAAGTGTCCTCAAGGGCCAGCCTTGGCCACAGCTGTGCATGAAGCTCATGATCTGGTGGGCAAGGGGAGCTGAAGCAGGTCCTTCACCCCTCTCCCACCAACATATGAAATGCCTGCCTCACCTTTCAGCCCAGGACCTCGTTGAAGAAAGATGCATATATAGCAATCATCTTTTCTTCCTTCCTTCACCCATCAAATATTCCGTGAACATCTACTATGAGCCAGGCATCATGCTACACTCAGGGTAGAACACGAATGCCCTACTTACCCCCAGAGAAATAATATGTGGGCGGGTGACTGGAGAAGTCAGTAGCTCCTTATAACATAGGGAGAGAGCTGGGCTGAGTACCAGGGGCAATGCCGGCACCCAGGGGAGGCCCCTAAAGAAGCCCAAGGACTTTGGACATGAAGTTTTGCCCAGCCGAGAGCTGAGGAGGATTAGCTGGGTGGCATCGGGAAGGTGAAACCTTCCGGACAGAAAATGACGAGTGCAGGATGGGGCACCGCTGAGGGCAGGGTCCCTGTAGAGAAGGAAAAGGCATCCCCCGCGGGCAGTGAGAGAAGGAGGAGGGTGAGAGGAGAGACCGGAGAGGGAAGCCGCAGCAGATGGCCCAGGGCCTGGAAAGCCCTGCCGGTGACTTCGGGATATTTCTTAAGGGCAGAAGGAGCCAAGTTAGGGGAGAGCAGACCCAATTCAGGAGAATTCCTCACTTGGTTTCAGTTTTGACAAGAGGGTAACTTGGAGCGATGCAGAGACCAAAGGACCTCCATGGTTCACAGCTTTGTGGGATCCTCCCTTCCTTCTTCCTGCCCAGGGCTCCCCAGCGGAGGTGAGGAGGAGCTGAGCTCCTGGTTTCATACTATTAGCGCTCCTCCAGTGAGACTTCAGTTGTCGACGGATTCTCCCCCACTGGAGTGGGTGCAGCACGCTGTTTAGAAGATCAGCAGAATCAGCAGATGGACACCCTTCTTCCTTTCCATAGACAGTTCTCTTCTTTGCTGTTTTCCACCTAGCTCTTGGAGGCTGTTTCTCATTTGGTCTTTCCAGCAGCTTTTTTTTTTCCACAAAATGTTCTTTTTGTCATCTTCTGCCTGTCACCGTTTTTCATCCTTTTTTTCCTGTTCTTTTTCATGGTGTCCTATTTCACTCTCTTAGGCGCGCTCCTATCTGACCCTCCGGTTCTCTCACACGTTGCCAACCCCGTTTTTCATGTTGACCTTCGGTTCTGGGCACTGTGCGCCCGTGCTCATGCGCCCTCCAGTTTCACATTTGCCACAGTCTTCTTCCCCCCAACTTCCTTTGCTTCCTCTCCTCTTCCCCTGGCGCCCCCTTGCGGTCGCCGTCCCTGCCTTTTACCCAGTGTCCGCTTTCTTCCCCGTGCGCAGCCCTGTGCACCCAGACTGCGATTCCCTCCTCCCGCAGCTGCGCCATCCCCAGACCCTTCTTGCTGGGCTGCTTCTCCACCGAAGGGCCCCATGGGTTTCGCCTCCAACACTCAGGGCCCACAGGGCCGTTGTAGAGAGGATAAGATAATCAGATGCACCTTTTTATTTATTTATTTTTTGTTTCACTTAATAAGCACGTCTTGAAATTGAGCTGCAGTTTCACTCGTAATAGATCATTTCCCTTAGGGAGCCCACATCCAACCCTGGTTGAAATTCTCTCCGTGCACAGTGCAGGGAAGGAAGATGCTAGGTTTCAGGTTTCTTTCTTGAGATCCAAACATGTTACGTCCTAATGTAAAGTGCGTGGTTCTGGGAGTGTGTGTTTGTGAGGGGAGTGTGTAAGCGTGCGTACTTTGTCCCTTCTGTAATGTGGTATTACGCATTACAGGTATGGGATATACAATGTAGGATATACAGGTATAGGGTATAGGAGTGTATTTGTGTTTTGGGGGGAGTGTTTATGTGAGTGTGTATGTGGGGGAAGATGTGTATGTGTTTGTGTGTTTATGGGGAGTGTGTATGTGAGTGTGTTTGTGCAGGGAGTGTGTATGTAAGTGCTTGTGTATGTGTGAAGAGTGTGTATGTGTTTGTGTGGAGTGTTGATGTGATTGTATGTGTGTTTGTGGGGCATGTGGGGGTGACTGTGTGAGTGTGTGTATCTGTTTATGTGGGGCATGTGTGTATTTGTGGGACATGTGTTAATGTACGTTTTTGTGCAGAGCATGTGTGTGAGTGCTTATGTATGTTTGGGAAGTGTGGGTGGGGGGGAGTGTGGATGTGTGAGTGTGTGTGTTTGTGTGGGGAGTATGTATGTGAGTGCTTCTGTGTGTTTGTGAGGAGTGTGGATGTGATCGTGTGTGTGTGGGGGGAGCATGTGTGGGGGACATGTGTGAGTGTGTGTATGGCATGTGTGTGTTTGTGGGGCCTGTGTGTGTGTGTTTGTATAGGGAGTGTATATGTGATCTTGTGTGTGTGTGGAGAATGTGTGAGTGTGTGTATGTGTTTGTGTGGGGCATGTGTGTGTGGGGCCTGTGTGTGTGTGTTTGTATAGGGAGTGTATATGTGATCTTGTGTGTGTGTGGAGAATGTGTGAGTGTGTGTATGTGTTTGTGTGGGGCATGTGTGTGTGGGGCCTGTGTGAGTGTGTGTGTGTTTGTATAGGGAGTGTATATGTGATCTTGTGTGTGTGTGGAGCATGTGTGAGTGTGTGTATGTGTTTGTGTGGGGCATGTGTGTGTGGGGCCTGTGTGAGTGTGTGTGTGTTTGTGTAGGGAGTGTGTATGTGATCTTGTGTGTGTGTGTTTGTGGAGCATGTGTGAGTGTGTGTGGGGGAGGAGGTTTCTATCTGTCTGAGTGATAGGCGTGATGGACATGGAATACTTAGCCCGAGTGAATGCGAAGACCACAGAGGGAAAAGGGAAGAGCAGCTACTCAAAGGAGCTGATGATTTACCTAACTCTCCCCTGGTCCACCCCGAGAGAAGGATCAGTTGTGAAAGTACCAATCACCAAAAGTGTGATGGCCACTCCACCAGCCACCTGGAGCCCAGTGGAAGGAGCGTCTGCAGAGAGGCCCTGCCTGCCATTTGTTCTGGCCCAGCCAAGAGCAAGCATCTCAAGAAAAGGGGATTTCCTGGAACAGTGCAGCAGCCACAGGACTGAACTGTGGGTTGAGTCCCAAGGGTCTTCTCTGGCTCCTCTAGGCCCAGAGGCCTCTTCTGCTCCAGGCTGGGGTCCTTTCCTAGGGCACAATGACTCGGGTGCCCCCAGCTAGTCTAGTCATGGAAGATTGTAAATATAGCTTCTCATGTCATCGAACTTTCAGAGGCAACTGTAGGAAAACAGTAGCAGGCAGATTTCATCATGCAGTGATAATGCAATTTATATGTATAGCTTATTGAAACCTGATTGTGTGGCAGCCAAGAACTAGATGAAGCTTATTATGCACACTATGTCATTTAATGTTCAAACAGCCCTGTGGGATAGATGCTGTCATTTCCCTTCCTTTAGAAATGAGGAGACCAACTAACCCAAGGAAGGTTGCACATCGGTAAGTGGCAGAGCCGGAGTTTGATTTCAGAAAGTCTGACTCTTCACAGCCCACCTCAAACACTAAGCTTCCCCTTTGAGCAAAGGATCAGGTTAACCTGACTCAAAGGACTGTATCCCAATTGCCAGCGCAAGCATGGGCTCAAGTTGTTTTAGAGACAGAAGCCACCTTAGAGGCGACCCTAGCTGGTGATTCTCAGCTCTGCTGCACATTGCAGATACTTGGGGTATTGTTAGGCCATACCAACGTTGAGGTCCTCCTCAGAAATTCTGACTCAGTTTACTGGGGGTAAGGCCGTGGTGTCTTATTTTATTTTATTTTTTTTTACTCCTGGATGTTTCTGTTGTTTACCTGTGTTGAGAACCACTGTCCTAATTTTACAGATGGGAAAACATGAAACTGAAGAGGTTAACTGGCTTATCCAAGGTCATGCTGCTGCTTAAGTGCAGTAGCAAGGACTACCCCAGATCTCCCATCTCTCCTCCAGGGCGCTTTCTCTTGCCCCTTGATGAAAGATAAATCTTTCCTTATATGTGTGAGGGAACAAAATACCATATGGTGAATCAGAATTTGGACTGAGACACCAACAGGTTTGGAAAAAATGCTGTGTAATCTTGGATTTTATGTGTTCTCTGGCTTTGTTTTTTTTTTTTTTTTTTTTTTTTCCCATCTGTAAAATGAGGTTATAATAAATCCTGTCTGGCAGGATTCTTGTAAGGTGATAACATGAGATGATACCATAAAAAAGTGCCATTTTCTAGCCCAGCATATGGTAATTGTTTTTGCTGTGTGGAAAGGACCATCCATTAAACATCAGCCTCACTGGGCATTCTCATGAGCTCAGATGGCAGTCATCACTAATGTCAACTTTGGGTTTTCAAAAGTAGTACACGATTAAAGAATACCTTTCTTTATTTGACTGTGAACTCATTAAGGATGATGTGTGCTGTGTAAATGCACTCTACACAAGATGACATCACCTGTGGAGGCTCAGTGACGATTGCTGATGGAATGTCTGGCTATTGGTTTGGCTGAGGTAGAACCAGCATCTAAATCTACTGTTGCCATGTTGTCCTTCTAACTTGTTGTCACAAATGGGGACACTTGATGTTCTTCCACAAGTTCTTCTCAATCTCATCACTAAGGCAGATGTGAAGACGTTCATAATGCTGATCACAGGCACATCTCTGACCCTGTGGACTCCCGAGGCCTGTTTTCTGTGGGATGATTTATATCAGGAGACACGATTGTTTCCATCACTGGTTTCAATACCATCCAACAAAGATGCCATGGAGATTGGAGCTTACTCCCTAAGGATATTGTCTCTCAGCTCATGCAAATGCTACTCTTCCTGAGTTTCCCCTTGCCTCCTTGGACTCTGTCTAGACGGCTGTTTTATTCTCAGCTCCCCCTCCCCTGTTGGCCTACACATAGTCTTCTGTTCTTCTCACTTAGGCTACATGCTGTCCAGTGACCCACCCAGGCCCGGGGCTTTACCTGCAGTGCTTTCACCCATGATAGCGATATCGTTATATCCAATACCAGCAAAGACTACATTTGTAGGAACCTAATGGAATCTCCTCTCAAAAGTGGCACAATGTATTCAAAATTAAACAAATCATCTTGCCCCACCTCCCTTACCACCCCAAATTCCTCTTGCTTCTGTATCAGCAATCTTGGAGTGGTAAAACCCAATTCTCAAGATAGAGGACTAGAGATCGTCCTTGATTTGTCCCTTTCCATAGCACTCCTCATTCAGCCATCTGCTCCTATAGATGCCCATCACTCATGATTCCCCATCTTTGCTATCATGGCCTTGCTTCAGCCATTTATCCCATTTACCTAACTCATTGCCTTCCTACAGTCTCTCTCCTCCACTGTGCATCCTGTGTCACATGGTCACACTAAAATAAGAGCAAACATTTATTGGGTCCTTTCCATGTGACAGGTACTAGGCTTAACTTACAGAATCTCATTTAAATCTCCCAACAATCATAGGTGGTAGATATGAGTGTGATATGAACACTTTTAGATAAGGAAACTGAGGGAAACTGAGGCTTGGGGGGGTTTAGTCTTGTTGAAGATCATCCAAAT
Source organism: Symphalangus syndactylus (assembly GCF_028878055.3). NCBI lineage: Eukaryota > Metazoa > Chordata > Mammalia > Primates > Hylobatidae > Symphalangus > Symphalangus syndactylus. The sequence goes on from NC_072425.2 coordinate 149,206,600, forward strand.
AAAAGATGGGGCTTGAACCCTTATCTACTATTGAAAGAAGCCTGACCATGGGGCTGTTGCATCCCTAAGAGGCTGAGCTCTCTCTCTGCTTTCTCAAAAGCATCCCTCTGCTAAATGTTGCTTCTTGCAGAGGTCTTCTTCTTTTATTTCTTTTTGGGCTCTCCTGTTTCCTTGGAAATGTTGATTTCATTGCATTTTCCTAATATTTCATGCTTTAATTTAATTTATTTGATGCTACTGTACAGTGCCTTGAGCACCTCAGAGGAAGTGAGAGTTTTATAAATAAAATAATTATTATAGCTTGCTGTGATGGCAGCCCCTGAGCTATTTAGTAGATATATCAATTACTCTCAGTGTTGAAAATTTTCACCTAAAGCCCTTTATGGCCCAAGTTTTCCTTGGCTTTTAATGCTGTATCTTGCTTGTTGTAGTTTTGACACAATCTTATAGCACTTTTCTTTACTATCCCCATCAGAAGTGAACAGACAGCAGCTCAGCAAAAGTGCCATATAATGTATTCTGGAGAACATGACCTAGTTTTCTTAACCTTTTTGAATCATTTAGTTCCAGCTGTCATTTACTAGACCTATAATGTCGGTTTTGCAATGAGTCAACCCCCCTTGCCCACCTCATGGTCTCTATTAGTGAGACCTCATTATCTACTAGTCTGTTGCAGAAACCTCACCCACGATAGTCTGGAGATGGGTATGAATTAATCACAACACTATTTGGCACCCAGGATTTCAGGATTCTAAACTACAAGGCTTATGCAGACAAAATGTTTGTCAAAATCTTGAAAGGAAGTGAAGCTCCAACACATGGAGTAGGGTGAGTGGATTAGAGAGTGCAGTGGAGAGAACTCTCTAATGAAATTCAGTTTCCTGCAGCTCAGAATGCTATGCAATCCACATAGTAATCAGAGAGAACTGAAGTAATTTTGCATTCCTGGACCCAGTATTCTCAAGATGCATTAATCAGTCAGTGGCAATTTGCATTCCTACTAAGTGCAAGCCACTGTTCAATATGCTGCTTGTGCTAAATTGGCCCATTCCTCCACAGTTCCTCCTTTCATGATGAGTGAATCTGGTACATGTCATAAGATTCCACCTCTCAGGAATACACCTAAATATGGCACTGACCATCATTCCTAGCATTATGGCTACTTTCTGGATCCTGCCTGCCTCACAATCTCATAGCACTTCACTAGCAAGAGATGTGAGAGAACCGTTGTCATCTATTTAGTGTTTTAGAGGCATGTTGAAGAATTCAGAGGATAAACCAATGGCCAAGCTAAGATTTCTCCCTGGACATCTCCCACTCATGCAGTTAGACCTGACTTTCCTTTTCTCACTTCCATCATGGCGTGTTTTTTTATTCTACTTAAAAAAAATACACTTTATTCTATCCTATTTTACTCTATTCTATCTTGTTCATTCATTCAATAAAAATGAGCTTAGCACTTGTAGGATGCCAGTTATATGACTGGCATGTACAGTGATGAGCAAAATTGACATTGTTCTTTATTTTTTGGAGTTTGAGTTCTTCTCTTCCTTTTGTTTTTAGACATTTTTTATTTGTTTTGTAGGGATGGGATCTTGTTAGCCCAGGCTGGTCTTCAACTCCTCAAGTGATTCTCTTGTCTCAGCTTCCTGAGGTGCTGGGATTACAGCTGTGAGCCACCATGCCAAGTCTTCTCTTCCTCTCATCTTGACTTGCCTCCCTCTCAAAATTCTACTCTTTTTGTAATCTGTAGTTGTATTAAAGATTTCTAAAGAAGTTTCCTCATTAACCAGAAACAGTACACTGTGCTGTCTCCATTTTGTGTTTTTTAGCAAACATGGGAGTAGCCAATCTGTCCATTCTAAATGAGTTCATTCCCATTCAAGCAATGGCTGTCACGTATCTTGCCTGAGGCTTCTTATGTTATGAGCAACATAATGGCTTCAGTTGTCTGTACTTTTTCCTAGCTGCACTGAGATCCTTAAATGAAGGGAAGGCACAATAACTCAAAATAATTTATTGTATTATACATAGTAGTCATGCATAGTTCCAATGACAGGAAACACAATGAGCTTGTTCAAGGTGGATATGTGTAACCCTCTCTCCGGGCCAGGTAGAGGCTGTTAGTTGTCTAACAACTATTCTTCCCCCTAGCCAAATACGAATCTGAAACAAGCTATGACCCAGATATCCAGACCAGAAAGAAACAGATAGGATGAAGCCTGTTTTGCCCACAACGGAAAGAATAACTTCCAATGAAAAACGACTAACTGGAAATACTTCAAATTGCTGTAGAGAGTGTAGTGGAGAGAACTATCTAATGAAATTCCATTTTCCTGCAGCTCAAAAATGCTTTGCAATCCACACAGTAATCAGAGGACCCAAGTAATTTTGCATTCCTGGACCCAGTATTCACAAGATACATTAATCAGTTGGTGGCAATTGGCATTCCTACTAAGTGCAAGCCACTGCTCAAGATACTCCTTGTGCTAAATATGTCTATTGCACCACACTTCATTTGATGATGGGTGAGGCCCAAACAACTCATCAGATGCTACCTCTCAGAAATACATCTAAAGAGGGCAAATCCTAGGCCCATTATTTTCCTCTCATTTCTCCAAATAGCTTGTGAGCCTAGGTGGCCTTCTTGCCTGGATCAGGACAATCCTGGGTTGCTGGTTAAAGATTGACTTGGTCCATTTGCGTCTACTCTATTAGGGATCTCATATCACTTTCTTTGTAGTTCTGTGGTAGCCCTTTAATAAAAATGGCCAGCAAGCCCACAAGATAACAGAATAGGAATCAATGAGACCTGCAATTGTCTGCATGCCAGATTCTCCTGTCAGCCTGGCCTCCAATCCATCCTGCCAACTCAACCTCCTCTGGGACTGAGACGTTTGAAAACAGTGCAGCAGCCTCATCTCCCGGGCAGTGTTTTTCTCCATCATTTGCTTTATTAAATATTGATTTTCTGTTGCATTATTAAACCTTAAGTCCAGAGCATAAATTCTGGGCTGATACTTTAATCTGGCTCTTCTCGTTTTTTTGGCTTTTAGAACTGATTTTCAGGCCAGCTCTCCTGGGGAATCTTTAAGTCAACTGAGGGCCAGAGACAAACCTGCCTGTAGGAAAGGGAGGAGCCCAGAGTTGAGAAGGAGCTTGCCTTGCCAGTGCACTATAAATAAGGCTGTGCCTCTGTCAAGCATATCTTCACTTTACACGTGTCTTAGACACAGAGGCTTATGCTCCCTGGGATTCAGGTTATAGTGCAAGGAAGGACTTTTAGATTCCCACCACCAAAACTATTGAGTAGGCAAATGGTATGCAGAACTGATTTTAGAGTCAGACATCACAGAGCTCTCCAGATATTATCAAACTCATTATCCATCCACCCACTCCTTCTTTTGGTTTCTAATATTCCTAGGGTTTGAGTCAAAGGTTATAATCACACAGGCATTTGGATTTCCACTTACTTTGGGCCTCTGGTTCATTCTTATTTTCTCTTACTCTCTCTTCTCTCTAAGGGCCAATGGTTGAGTAATCAGCTGTAGCCATCCATTGTAGGATGGAGCTATCACACACTTTATGAAAGTCTTTCTGAGAGAGCCAGGCATTGTCAACCAGTCATATTAGCCAGAGTGACATCTAGGTTTAATTTTTTACTTTTTTTTTTTTTTTTTTGAGATGGAGTCTCACTCTGTTGCCCAGGCCAGAGTGCAGTGGTGGGATCTCAGCTTACTGCAACCTCTGCCTCCTGGGTTCAATCAGTTCTCCTGCCTCAGCCTCCTGTGTAGCTGGGACTACAGGAGCCCACCTCCACGCCTGTCTAAGTTTTTGTGTTTTTAGTAGAGATGGAGTTTCACCGTGTTAGCCAGAATGGTCTTGATCCCTGAGCTTGTGATCTGCCCTACTTGGCCTCCCAAAGTGCTGGGATTACAGGCGTGAACCACTGTGCCGGGTCAATTTTTTACTTTTTGAATACTTCTTAGACTGGCACTATCATTGACTAGGATTGGTGATTTTAAAGATAAGAAGCAGAATACTGACAGACAAGCATGAGAAAAGAAATGCAAGTCAACATGCATGGAGTTTCTCTGGCAGGACTGGGGTATGTTGCTGTCTACATGGATGTTTGCAGAGAGCTGTGCCTATCTCCCTGTCTGATTTCTGTTCATCCCATCTTTCTATTCAGTTCATCCCATCTTTCTCCTCAGTTATCCCATCTTGGTGTGTTAGGTCCTGCATCTCCAGAAATCTAGTGTTAGGAAGTTATTCCAGGACCTAGCAGAGCCTCTGTTTAGGAAAAGAGTGAATTTGATTCGCTCTTCACTCTGGAATGGAGAGGGAACACAGGTAGCTCGTGGGGCCACAGAAACCAGCAACTACAAACCTTCAAATGCTGTGGGCCAAGTGCTGACTGAGCCTGGACAGCCACATCAGGTGCTGTTGTAAATGATTCTTGGGGAATATTTGAGAGAAACAATGTGAAGATCAGGGTGGAAGAAACTGTGTCCTTCATTTTCACCAATACTCTTCATGTCACCAATAACCATAGGCCTCTAAAGAATAAGACATGTTCTCTTTAAGGTCATAGGGATTCCAGATCATAGATCTTCCTCCAATTCCATTTCCAAAGCCTGAATTCCCTCTACCATAGGTATATAGCTAGGAAATATCTACCATTTATTTTAACACTGTCAGTGATGAGCAGCTACCTACCTATTCATCTAGGTTTTACTTCCTTTAGAAAAGCTCTATTAGATGCACATATACACCTCTCTCCCTCTAATATCTACCTCTTGGTTACTTCTTTATAACCACATAAAATAAGCTGAATCTTTTGTAATGATAAAAAGTCCTTGGCATTTAATTAAGAGCTATGAATTTTGAATCTTACTGTCTATGTAAATGTCTACAAGTTATAGGCCAAAATGGCTGAATATTGGCAGTTGCATATGTTTCAATCTAATATTTAATTTCCAGAGCTCCAGCTTTCTCATTTATAAAGAACTTGAATATAACCACTCATCAGTTTATTGTGAGGAGGAATTGAAGTTAGGCAGAATACCTAGCATTGGAAAGCATTCTATTAAAAAAAATAAATTTAACAAATATTTACTAAACTCTTACTCTGTGTCAGGCACTGTGGCAAGTGTTGGGAATAGGAAAATGAGTGATAAATGTTCCTTGACCTCATGATGGGGATTGCGGTATTTGAGGATGCCTATTTTAGTTCTTAAGTCTTCCCTTCTTCTGCTAACTAAATAGAGCAAGTATCACCTACATTTGTCTTTGTACTCAGCTCATTAAATTATAGTTATCTCTTCACCCAAAAGATACACATTTTGGGGTACAAGAATCGTTTACTAAATGTCACATGCTTTTCTTCATAAATTCTGGTTGTTCGGCATGTTTGTTGTTCTTTATCTTTCCTTGTGTGAAAGATTCTGGTGTCTTCACTTATCTCTTCAGATGTTAGCTGACTTTTCCGCAGGGCAGCACAAGCTCACAGAGGTCAAACAAGCATGAGTATGCTGACTTCCATTCAGTCACCTCTGCACATCCTGCTGCTGATCCTTTATCTCCTGTCTTAATCTGCCCAAGCTGTTATAACAAAGTACCATAGACCGGGTTGCTTATTAAGAACAGAAATTTATTTCTTACAATTCGGGAAGCTAACAAGTCTGAGATCAAGGTTCTGGCAGATTTGGTGTCTGGCGTGGCCTCACTTCCTGGCTCATTGATGACGATACCTTTTTGTTGTGTTCTCACATGGTGAGAGTGGTAAGGGGTCTCTTTCTAGCCTTTTTTGTAATGACACTAATCCGATTCATCAAAGCTTTACCCTCATAACTTAATCACCTCGCAAGGCTCCACCCTCAACAACCATCATCTTAGAGGTTAGGATGTCGATATATGACTTTTGGAGAGACGTTAACATTCATTTCATTGCTTTGTCCTTTCACACACTTGGAATGCCTCTATTATCTCTTTGATTCTTCACTATTTCTGCATATTCAATTTTTGTTATGATTAAAAACTCATCTGAATTGCAGGAATTCATTAGAATAGTTCCAGAAGATTTATTGGATAGAAAGATCAGAATTTGTGGAAACAAATGCAGGAAAAACAAATGAGCCCTGTCTATAGGGGATACCTCTGACCGCTACTCTCTGCCCCTCTCTTGTTGGGACTGTGTAGTCTCCTTATTCATGCTTCTTTCTGCAGATCTCCTATGGTGGTCTCCTCAATCTCTTACTTGGGGTTTCTCTAATCCCCACTAACTTCATGTCCCATGTGGCCTTGGCCTATACTGGTACTCATTCAGAGAGCTTGATAGATCACAGTCAACTAACTCCACATTAGTGCCTTAAATTCCACATAGCAGAACAGCAAGTCAGACTGTCTTCATTTGAATTAAGTGACCAAAATGAGTTAAGTGAGTTAAGTTTGGACCACTCTTGGTATGAACAGCTATTGTTGAGGTGAACATATTGGACCACTCTTGGTATGAACAGCTATTGTTGAGGTGAACATAGAGATCATATGATACATGATGCAATTTATGTCTATTCAGGGTTCTGCTAATTCAGAAATTTGTTAAAAATACATTATTACCAATTGACAGATCTCATACAGAGGTGTTTGATAATGTCCACATAGTGAAAGCCAACAATAGTCTGCTTGAACCTTCTCTGCCTCCTGTCTAGTTCTTTTCATCTACCTCACTCATTTTCTGGACCTATCCATTGCCAAGGAGATGTCTCTGCCCAAGAAATGGTCTGAAAATGTGTTCAGGGACTACAAGCCTTCTCTTTAAAGGACAGGATGTGGGGGAAATGCCTTCAGTGGCTGGAAATCACCCTCACTTGAAATGCTTTGGCCTATGAAAGAAGGAGACTACTACAGTCTACTGAAATGTCAATAATTAGAAGCCAAAAAATTTATTGGAAAGGCTCGCCATGATTCATGCCAACTCCCAATTCTCTCCAGCATGTAGCCTCACAAGATATATAATTTCCCATTTGTGTATAGTGGAGGGTTCCAGGTCACATAGGAATATTGAAAATGGGTGGAGAACCCAGAGTCTTCAGGCTATTTCTGTCTCAAGTTATTTTGATTTTCCCTTTTGATGCTGTCAGAAACTCTGGACATGATCATTTGTGCTGGAAAAAGCACAACTTCTGCCCTTTGTTTCGATCGCTTTTGCCATGTGTGATTGGTGAATTTGATTGCTGGCCACAGAAAATTGCATTTGTGTCAGGAGCATTCTGAACAGATCAATGTAGGAGGAAACCAGGCAGGATCAATTGTAATACCAAAGGACCGGTATAAAAAGTCATGCAACTCACATGTCATCCTATAGCTCTCAATGTCTAAACATCACACGGATTCTTGGCCACAATTCATTAGTTAAACCTCACAGTACGCAGTGAGGTCATGTAATGTTTGATGCTAGACATCTAGAAGAGCGGGAAATAACACCATGTCAATCCAACTGTCTTTATGCAGAGAATCTGCAAAAAGTGAGACAACATGTAGTAATACAAATAATTATTATAGTCATTCCATATATTTTCCAGGGGCTGGCTATGTCCTGTATATACATTTCTAATTTTAACTTCAAGAGAAGTTAAATCTCTTTATCATTTCTATTTTATAACTAATAAATCCAACCTGGAAGGGTTAAATCTGTGATTGTCCATGAGTGTGCAGCGAAGTGGGGTCTCCGGAATTCTGTTCTGACTGGCTCTGAATGTCATGCTTTTAACCGTCTCTATTTATTGTCTTTGTGTTTTTAAACCACAGTGCCATATACCAATAGGAATAAGCATTATCGCTGCCACTATTCTTGTTAGTTTACTAATACTGCCAGATGTGTAGTAAACTAAGTATTTCCTCTTTTCCATGAAGGGACGCTAGGGTTCTAGGGGGGCAGTTACTCATGTGGTTACATCTGTAATATTTGTATGCATCTGACTTGATCAAGCAGTTTCCCTGTCTATTATGAAAACCACCTTGTGGAGGAAGTAGGGCAAGTATCGTTCATTGCATGTTCTAAGTGAAGAGAGTGAGGCTCACAGATTGTGACTTGTGCCCAAGAATGGAGAGTGGAGCTAGGACGAGAAGTCAGGCCTCCCAGCTGCAGAGCTACTGTTCCTTCTACTGTCTTGTTCTTCTGTAACGAATAGCAGTTGTTTTTGAAGATACCACAGCCTAAATGGAATTAACTTTCTTCTTAAACGTTGGACTGTCTCCAGCCTCCCACTTTCTTAAAAATGTGGAAAACAAACAAAAACCAGTTCAGAACACTTCAGCCAAAGAGTGTGTCCTACTCTCTTTAGACTTGGACCATGTCTTATACACCTGTTTGGTCCTATCTGGTCTCTGATAGGCTGCCTTCAACAGAGGGAAGCAGTGGAAAAAGCTTAACTGACTGCTAGAAGACAAAATTTATTCTTAATGATACTTAATGATTTAGTCTCAACACTTTTTATTAGCAAAAAATGTTTAGTGATGGCATCCTGCATTCTAGGCTCTCACTGGGCACTGAGTAGCTGGGCAAACTTATACAGGACACTTAACTTTTCCGGGCCTCAATTCTGTCATCTGCAAAATAGACTTATGAATGCCTTTTTCCCTACTGCAAAGAATTATTGTAAGAATAAAATTAAATCATGGAAGTGAACTGCTTCTATAAACTAATGAACCCCTGTACTTATGTGATGCATTATTTTAGGCTCTAAAAAAAACTGTAAATGTATCAGCAAGTTAAGAATGTACCTTGCTACATGCCCCCAGGGTAACAGAATCAATGCTAGTGCAGTGACTTCATGGACTCAGGTATGCTGGATGAGGAGCGGACCATGACGGGCATTGCTGTGTCGCCTCTTTATCCCCCCTGTGGAGGGGGCTGCCTTCAGCAGGGTGGAGCTGCTGCTCTTCGTGCAGCCATTCTCTTGGAACGGCTTTCTCTGAATGGTGTGACTTTTGTAGTATTTTCTTCTTTTCCTTTCTCTTTCTGGCAATGGCTCTTTGAAATATTATTTTTGCTTCCTCGACGGCTGGGCTGTATAATTGATGGCCTCTTGGGGTTGCTGGAGTCATGCATTTAAACCATGATCGCCTTGGCTCCAACACCTCGGAGTTCATTACTTTTTGAAATGCTTCACGTCTGTTTGTGTTCAGATTATTGTTGCTCTGGAGAGGGAGGTTATTGTCAGGCAGGAAGAGGAGTGTGGAGCAGAATTCATGATAATCACATTCTCTTCTCTTCTTGGGTGAATATTTCTGGGTAACAAGACTTTACATTTATCTGGCATGGCTGTTCTGAACCAGGGGACCCAGGACCTTCACTTTCCCCCTGCAGCCTGCTGGAGGGAGTTTAGCAGCATTTGATCTTGGAATGTGGGAGGCTGCTGCTTTGCAAATAAAGTGGGTAATAAAAGTGCCCAGCCCTGGTACTAGAGAATGATTTAGTGCAGAATGTGTACATGCAGGATTTTTAATTAAAGGTTTGGGGTGCACTTCATTCTCAGCGATGGTGTGGGTGGAGGGAGCATGCCCTCTCCACTTGAGCTATGATCTTCTCTCAGTTCTACAGTGGTCGTCCCATCCTTCCCAGCCCTTGTCTCTCTGTCACCTCGTAGTGCACCCGCACCATTATCACTCATGTATGTCCACACCCTGGCTCCTGCTCTGCACGCTGCACCAGCTCCATAAGCATTAGCACCCCAAATTTGGTAAACCCAAACAAGTTTGTGTAAATTTGGAATATACTAGAACCTAGTTTATATGGCAAATGAAGAATAACTCCTCTAGGTTTCCAGAAATGGAGATTCAGAGTTGTTGGGGAGGCTATAACTGAGAACTTTCAATTCAAATTCTGCCATTCTGTGCATTTTTATTCTCAGACTAAAAAAATCCTACCCTCCCCCCCCTTTTTTTTTTTTTTTTAAGACAGAGTCTCGCTCTGTCGCCCAGGCTGGAGTGCAGTGGTGCAGTCTCGGCTCACCTCAAGCTCCGCCTCCTGGGTTCATGTCATTCTCCTGCCTCAGCCTCCTGAGTAGCTGGGACTACAGGTGCCCGCCACCATGCCTGGCTATTAAATCCCACCTCATTCTTTAAGACCGAAATTATCCAACTTCTTGAGCAGCCACCCTTAGAAGTTCCCCACCTCATTCATCTCAGGGAAATTCTTCGGTTCCCCGTTGAACTTCCAGAGCTCCTTATTTGCATCATGGCTGCAACATTCTTTACATGTTTTTGTAATTCTCCATCTTATGTCTGTTCTCTTTACTCTCACTGTATCTCTTGAAGACAGGAGCTAGATTTTTTGTTTGTTTGTTTTATTTCTGAATCACCACCATCTAGTGTGGTTCCAACATATGCTTGACACTAAAGAAAGGTTCATTGAATTAATCCATGAAAGAATTCTGTTTGATCAAGTCACATTTCAATTTTCCTGTTAGTTAAGTGTAACTGTATGTGGAAGAGAAGTAGTGTTGTGTGTGAGGGACATGCTGATTCATCCGTCCTTTGGAAATACACACAGCTCCTCATTCCAGAGGGACAGGTAGTCAGATACCGTTCCTTGGGTGGGACTACTTACACAAAACCGGGTGGTAAAAAGTAGGCATTTCTAAAAGATGAGTTTGGTCAAGTTTGGTCAATTATGGATATAGAAGCAACTTTCCAGGAAAAAAAAGAGAAAAAACCTGTTTCAGAAAGATTTTTCATCTCTATAGGAGATGAAGCACTTATAAGTTGAAGGCAGTTTCTTTTCTTTTTGCAACATAGCAAGTAGAAGATATTGTCACATCTTGTTATTTGAAAATTCTAAATTAGGTTATGCATGTAACAAAAATATATGCTGGTGTTTAACAAAAAATAAATACTTGAGGGATTATTTTTTGTACATTTATCAATAGGACACCAAGTATAGATATCTTCCCAGATTATGCTTGACATGTGTTATTATATTCATATATTTCTTAGTATTCTGGGATTGAGGAAGGATTTTAGCCTCTGTGAATCCTAGCTGAGTATACATGCCTAAAGTGTGTTTTGTTTTTTGTTTTTTTTTTTTTTTTTTTTTTTTTAGACAGAGTCTCACTCTTGTCGCCCAGTCTGCAGTGCAGTGGCACGATCTCGGCTCACTGCAACCTCTGCCTCCTCGGTTCAAATGATTCTCTTGCCTCAGCCTCCCGAGTAGCTGGGATTACAGGGGCCCACCACCACATCTGGCTAATTTTTGTATTTTTAATAGAGATGGGGTTTCACCATGTTGGCCAGGCTGGTCTCAAACTCTTGACATCTGGTGATCCACCCGCCTCGGCCTCCCAAAGTGCCAAAGTGCTGGGGTTACAGGTGTGAGCCACACCGCCTGACATGCCTAAAGTTTTTATTGTTACTTTGTTACTCAAACTTCTCCTTGACACATTACAGGAGAATGCTAGATTGCATGGATTATAACAGTCTAAAGCTCAGCAAAGTGAAGGTGATTATCAGAATTTTAAATGCTGTGACATTTTGCTGCCAAAAAGTAATTGATTTATTAAAGACATTACAATACATGCATGATTCAACATAAGAGGTTCCTTTGAACTTGTTCAGTACCAAATCCTGTGGGAGACTATTTGCTTTCAGCACCACGGACAGAAACTCTCTTTCATTCAGATTCAGTTGTCCTTACACAAGTAAATATTATAGCTCAGCAGTGGCACTCCAATCCACTGGCCACAGTATGATCCAATTTAATAGCTTTAACGTTCCAACTGATGGGTACTGGAATGTTAATACATTGTTTTCCACTTATTTTGCCACAAAGTGGAATAGGGGACACAAGTGGATGACTTTATAATGCATTATTATTACCTTCACTTTGCTAAAAATAAAGATACTAATTCATAACAAATCAGATAAAATACATAACATTTTAGAAGATGACTGATTTTTTCCTAACAAGCAACTTCTTGGTAATGCTAGACTGGAAAACACTAAACAAGAAGCTATAATTGAGTTCAGTGATTCCACACCTGATCACTGAACCAAAGAGACTAATGAAATGCCTAAAGCTAATAAAAAATCTTGTTGTTGAAAGCGGTGAAGCCCCAATAGGGCATGGGGTAAAATACCGAAGGATCGGGATCTTCATCTGTCGTATGACTATGACTAATGCACTCATCCTGACTGGGTAAACTCTAGTTAATTCCCAATTGCTTCAGGCAATGGATCAAAGCTTTTAAAATACAGAGACACTGTCTTAATCCAGAGTACTGTTTGCTTCCATATTCACTGTTGATTATAAATGTTCCAACGCAATTTTATTTCTCCTCACTCACATGACAAAAGAAATGGAAAATTTTAATTGAGTAATTCAGGAGTTTTGCTGAGTCACTCACATGAAATTGGATTATAAAATACATAGCCACATTGATGCCCAAATTAAAAATATTTATAGAACACAAACTGATAGACGTCTTAGATAACATGAAGTCCAACCTGTTTCCTTACAGATAGGGAGGTTGGCTCTGCAGGATCTCATCTCTTGCCTTAGGTCACAGAGATGAACACATGGTTGGGAGGGGCTTGTTGCTTGATTGAACAACAAAGAAGAGAAGGAAAGATAAACTTTAATAATATGTAAGTTATTTTGTTTCCATTTTTATTCAGAAAAGCTACAAGACTTCCTTTTTACTCAACAAAATGCCATATAAGTAAACATAATTCCCACTTTGGCTTTCTGTCAGGAAGCTTAAAAAGAAATTTCCAGCCTAACCTAAAAATTTATGTTGACATTTATGGTTTCCATAAGAGGTATTCTCTTTTTCCTTGGATTTTATTTTATGTGTTTACCCTTTTGTTTTGTGTTTTCATTATAAGATTCCTCAAATTTATTGGGGAAATGGTGAAATATAAATAATTATGAATAGGTTGATAGACAGCCTTTTCAAATGTAATGTAATCATATATAAAATATGACCTGGACAATTGACACCTTGTGTATTTTTTGTGGATCAACTTGGCTGTAAATCATTTGCTCATCTTAAAAATTAAGGGTGGTGGAAGAATGTTCATCATTTGTCTCCCAAGAATGCATCATGAAGTTAATTAAAAATGAAGTGAAAAACAATAAGAATTTTATTAGTGTAGATATAGGTTATGTAAGAGAGGAAGTATTTTTATTCAGAACAAAAATGTTTGTAAAATATTAAATGAAAAACATAGGTTAATAGAATTTAGCATTTAACTTTTCAATTGGATTAATGAATTCAAAGCAAAGAAAAACTTGGGCGTTTCAGTTATCCAGTTCAAACAATTACATTAATTAAGTAAGCGGGATTTAGCTTTTTATTCCTGGTTTTATTTATTTTTCCATTCATTTATTGAGTACCTGCTATGGTTTCAGGCACTCTATACTGTCTGGGTATTCAGAGATAAAAGAGAATTGCTCTTCTCAAAGAGTTTTCAGGAAACGCCACCCTCTGCTAAAATTTAACACCATGAACTGCTGCAAGATGCTGGGGAAACAAAACAGAGGATCAAAACCAAACCGGATCAAGGTGGAGTGGAGCTTTGAGGAAGGCTCCTAGGAATGAGCCTAGATTTAAAGGGCTAAGAAAAATTGTTGTGTAAAGATTGAGAGTCTGCCAATCCAAAGTACCCGAATGGATGCACAAGAGAAAATCCTACGGAGAGAAGGGCAGGACACGGATCCTAATCTAGTTTACAGTGAATAATGGTTGAAAGATGGAAGTGGGTAGGCAAAGGCTCTGGTGTACATGTGTGTGGAGAGAGAGACAGAGACAGAGAGAAAGTTTGGGTGCATTATGGTAAAAGATAAGATGGGAGAGCTATAAAAGGAGGCAGTCCGGAAGGGCCTTGCTTTACACCTCCAGTTAAGGAGTTTACATCCTGTGAAATGAAAGAGAATACTTCAAAATGTTATAAGCAGGTGAGATTTGCATTTCCACAAAGATCCTTCCAAGTCATTTTGGAAGATGGTTTGAAGAAGGATGAAGCTGACCTACTGTATTATAGTAATTCAGGGGAACAGTGTGGATGGCCTAAATGTAGATAATTAGCCTTGGTGATGCAGGAGATACCAAGTGGAATGCATCTTACCAGCAGAGACCCATGGGGCTTGGCGACTGGTATGGGAAGAAGAAAACTTGAAGAAGAATGGGGAATTTCCTTGACTGAGGGGTAGCATGCATAGCAGTTTAGCATGTGGACACTGGGAGCAGACTGCCTCTTCTAAAACCTCGCTGTTTGATCCTGGCATGCTTCTTAACATCTCGGTGCCTCCATTTCTTTATTAGAAAATAGTGTAGCACTAACAATAGTAATGTTATTTTTTATACATTTTCAGAAAATTATTGGAAAATCATCACCCTTTCTTAAATCTCTTTAAAGGCCTATGGGAACCCCGTTTGAAAGCTTTTGAAATATACAAAAGGGATTGATTGTCTATGGAGAGAAAGTGATTCATTCAATATGGGACTTCACATTCACTTTGTATTGTGTATTCACAGTCTAATAAATTATTACATAATTTGTGAAAAGATGAAAGAGAAAAAGAACATCCTCAGGGAGGATGAAATAATCCAATAGAGAGATGCTGGAGATGATTAGTGAAGACATTCAGAAGGCAGAGAGAAACTGACAGTTATGTTAAGTCTAACATGACTTTCAAAGAAGCTACTAAACAGTGATGGATTATTATTAAAGGCAGAGATTAGCCAAGAAGTAAAGCAGGCAACTTCAAAGGAACAAGAAAAATGGGAGAAAAAGTCACTTCAATCCTTAAAAGTAAAGGACAAATGATAGAAATTTTTATACAACTGAATGGCTTCCCATAGGTAAGTAGCTCTGGTCTTCTCTCAAGTCTAGAACTGCAAACTCACAGATTTTCAAGTCTAGAAAAGTAAAAACAAAAAACCAACCAACCAACCGAACAAAAAAACAAAAAACCCACAAACCCTCTCAAGCTCTCAGACTTTTCTGTGAAAACTTGTGTCCTGGGCAGCTGGGTTTAAATTCCATCAACCTAAGGACCTGAGTTTCCAAACACTATAAATCTAATATGATTACCACCAGAGTTGGTAGTTCAGCTCACCACCTCCACTCCACCCAGCCTTAGAGAATGAAAAACTAAAACCCGGTGAGGCTCTCCCATCAGGTTTTCTTTCCACTGTATTCTGCTGCTACAAGCCCCAGGCCAACATGGGCCCCTTCCTGGAAGAAGCTTCAGGAAAAAAAAAATGGGGAGATGATAAAAGAGGAAAGAAGTGATCAATTTAGTTCATCATCATGTATGTAAAGTCAGTAAATTTAGGCTATTTAACTTAAGAATCTCAGAATACGTTATACAAGTCAGACAAGTGATTGTGCTCAGGACACAAGCAATTGCCTATTGCCAAATCTCATGGCATTTTTTCAGTACTCTTTCTGTCATAATTGATGCAGTTGCTACCACTCTCCTTACTGATGATACTCTTTCTTTACCAACTTTTCATGAAACTACTCCCTCTTGACTTTCACCCAACTCTCACCACTCCATCTCAGTTTATTTTCTTTATCCACCTTAATCCTTCTGATGAGTCATACATGTTGGCTTTCCTCTGGGTTCCACGTTTGAATCTTCCTTTTATGTTTTTCCCAGGTAATGCTACTCTGTCATGGCCTCAGCGTGAAGATTATGATTTAGGCAGTCATCCTGCTGTGTTCTGCCTCATTTCTTTTCTAAATTCCCAAAGGATTACAAGTTGTCTATTGAGATTCTTAGCTTTTATGTCCTGCAGACAACTTGAGCTCAGTGTATTCCAAACTGTTTTTATTATCCTTGGTACCTAACTAGATTTTTGGTTTCAATCAATGGGGATTGATTCAGGTTGACTTAACAGAAACAAGGAGTTGACTGAAAATATATTGTATAACTCATGGAATTGACAGAGATTTGATTCAAAAATGGGAAGGGGGTCAATACACAGAAAAATTACAATGCAGGAAGTCCTGCCAGGGCATTGCATCCACTACAGCTTAACAGTGGCACTGATGTTGGCACCATTGAAACACTGGCATTTGATGCCTCTTCTGTTCCTTCTGATACCTCTGAATGCTGGACATCCCAATAGGAGTGAATTCTAACTGTCTCTGTATCTTTGCATTTTTAACTATGTATGCAAATTCCTTGACAAGAGCGTCCAGTAGACAGAGACCAGGTGACATTCCTATGCAGAACCTATTAGAGTACTATAAGGCAAGTCTGAAATCTTATCAGATTTCAAAATGGAGTCACACTATCTAGTTTTTTTTTTTTTTTTTTTTTTTTTTTTTTTTTTAAATCTAGGAAGGGGGTTCAGATTCTGGGTAGTAGCTTAAAGGAAAGACGAATACCCACTCCATATTTCATGAGGAAACCTTTTCTTCAACCATTATTTCCCATGTTAACTAATGCCACCAACATATCATATCAGCCAAGCTAGAAACTGTCATCATTTGCTAGTTTTTCTTTCACTTCTTAACACATCTGTTTTGTTAGTGGTGTTTATTATTTAAATTCCTAATCTTGCAATTCTATCTACCAAATACTCCTTTCCCTTGTTTTCTATTCTGCTCTTTCCACTCTTATAGAAGCCCTAGGTCATGACTGGAGAGGACTTTAATATTTTTAAACAGTGACGTACTAGCTAAGGATGCACGCTCCAGTGTCTGATCACCTGCATTTGTATCAAACCGCAGATCATGCTCACTCATTGTGCAACCCTGAACATGTTATTTAATCTCTCTGTGTGTCATGTATAAAATCAGGGGAATAATAATATTACCTGCCACACAGGGTCTCTGCAAGAACAAATTGAGGCTGTAGGTGTAAAGCATTGTGTATGCCTACAAGCAGTGTGCACACAATGATGGTGACACTAAAACTGGAAAGTAATAGTGGGGGGTGAGGTGGTGAAAACAGTAATGACGGCAGCAGTAATCTGGTAGCTATCTCTAATAAGTACTCCCTTGAGTATGCAGTCTGCACTGCTGCCAGCATTGTCTTTCTAAGCAAATCTGCTTAGAATCCTTGGATAGGTCCTCATTTCCTATGGAATAAAATCCAAAGTCTTTAACAAAGCATGTAAACTTCTCTAAAATGGGGCCCCAAATTATCCTTTTACCATCAAATTCTATCACTCACCTTATAGTACAGGAACACAGACCAACTCATTTTCCAACATTTTAAAGATTTTACTTACAGGTTTCACATACGCTTTCTGCTTCCTAGAACACTCTCCTTTGCTGCCTTGGAACTCACATTTTCTGTAAGGCCCAAACACATGGTGCCTTTCTTTGCATTTTCCTCCCTGATACCCTCCCTGTGTTCCTATCACACTGTATGTTTGCATCTCACATGGCGCTGTACAGTCCTCGTTGCATATATTGTCAACTTCTACACCTGCTGGCACACCCTTGAACTTAATGCTCCTATCTTACCTACTACAATCTCTGTTACATAAGACCAGCACATAGTAGTTGCTCAGGGAATGGTTATTCTATGAATGCAATAATCAACACATTTGTAATGACTCTTCAAGGACTCAGAAACCTGGAGAGGCATGCCAACCAACTTGTCCCAGATTAGTTAACCATGCCCCACTGGCCACATTTGGCAGTGACCTTACAGGCTCAGCATTTGAGGGCCTGGACTCTTGATCTCTGCTTTCATCATTTCCACTTTGTGCTTGGCACCAGACACCATGGAGAAACTTTAGCATGATACAGGGAAGACACAGTCGGTCATTTTTTTCTGAAGGAATTTTCATGCCACCAGAAACTCTAAATTAGCAGGCATCATAGTTATGAGACTCTGGAGCCAAATTTGCAATCACCATTAAGACAAAGAGACAAAGGATTGTGCATGTCCCAGCAAGGTATTCTAAAACAGAAATCGCTACTGCCTTTAACAACCCAAGTGTCGTCTGAAAAATCTCCATGTTCTTTGAAAGCACCAGACAAGTATATCTTCCCTAGATCTACATGGTCATAGAAACTTTAGACTCACCACCTCCAAGAAATAAAGTGTGGAACTTGGTGTAAATTGCTTCGATTCCTGTTTCTGGAACTTAATATTCAATAAAAATTTAGGCCATCGCTAGATTTTTCAAATGACACCTGTGTTGTTAAAGGCAGTAGTGATTTCTCTTTTAGAATACCTTGCTGGGACATACACAGTCCTTTTGCTCTTTGCCTTAATGGTGATTGCAAATTTGGCTCCAGAGTCTCATAACTATGATGCCTGCTAATCTAGAGTTTCTGGTGGCATGAAAAAATCCTTCAGAAAAAAAGGACCAACCGTGTCTTCCCAGTATCGTGTTAAAGATTCTCTATGGTGCCTGGTGCCAAGCACAAACTGGAAATGATGAAAGTGGAGCTGAAGATTTTGTATTTCAAACATTTTACTACCATTTTTGAGAGCCTCTTTTGAAAGGAGTGAGTTTACGGGGGTGTCCGTAGATCTTCCTGTTCCATATGCTGTGTTTACCCACAGAAGAGGGAACTTTCCCTGACACTTCTGCCTCCTCACCAAGGCAAGGAAAAGAGGTCCTCTTTTTCCTCTGCTCCTTTGTTCTGTTCTCCTGGGCTGAGGCTGGAGATCCAGTTGATCTAGACAGTCACTGGCTGCCTCCCAAGCAGATTCCTCTCCCAGCTCATCCTCTTTGTGCTTCCTGGCACAGCTGTGGGGGGCAGTGCACTGCCCCAGTTCTTACATCTCACACCCACGTGGGTGCTGCTGGTTCTTTTAGGACTTTTCTACTGAATACTGTATAAATGGATCAGATTGGCTTAAGGTGGAGAGCTGCTTCTTTTTTCTTGAGGCAGGACACAGGAAATTCTTTCCTGCAGACCCTCACACTCCAGTTGTCCGGTCCTGGTAGTTAAAGGTGGTGAAACCCTCTCATTCACCTGAAGCCTGGCTCTTCCCTCAATGGTTCAGACCTGGAAGGAAAGACCAGAGAAAGATTAGGATTTGGACCATAAAGCTTCAAAGCTGCATTTTTTCTTCTAAATGTAAATTCAGATTATTTGTAATTACACAATATGAATTTGATGAAGAATGAGCTACACAAAGATTTTGGGGAAAATAATATTCATTTCTAGGCAGTTGGCCTTCAGTCAGATTCACACAGCATCACGAATGTACCATGTCATTGTGAACCTATGCTACAGCTTCATGGCGTCAGAGGTGCCAATTCAGAAACTGTGTGGCTGGACCTTCTGCTTTCAGCTTATCTTTTTTTGTTGTTCTAATTTATCTTGATTTAGATTAATACTGTACTCTGCCACAGCACACTGGATTATTTTGCTGAGATTGTTTATATGGAGTGGCATCCTTCTGAGGGTATTTGATCTGTTATTATCCCACTTTCTCTTAATTGTCATATCTAGGCTCAGTGCTATAGAAACAGAACTTTAAAACTGAAAAACAAAACAAAAAACTCACTGCTGAAAGACATTTCACACTGAAACATTTCTTTCTGTGTCATGCTTTCTATCACTATCACTCTCACTCCCCCCATATGTGTGCACATGTACATACACGTGAATGCGTATGTCTGTGTGTGTACACACAGGCGAATATCCAAACAGACATTTATGCACACATTTTCTTGAGATATCAAGGCTTTTTTGTTCCCCATAATGTATGCCTCTTCTCTCACTTTTCTTTCTTAAGGGAGGAAATTTTCTTCCATCAGAATATCACTCTGAGATAAGCCCTGCATTTATAATGCACACAAAGACTTTTTCCAGTACTTGTCTAGTGAGAAGCGATGCCCAAAATTAGAGCTTGATGCCTTCCAATTATCCTATTGCACATGATTTTGTTATACCACAAATAGTTATTTTCTTCCTTCCCCAACAGCTACATAAATGGGTCGTGGTAATCCACTCCAAAACAAATGGCTCAGTATTGCTAACTTTGCTGCATATAACTCAAATCTCTCCATTAATAAAGAAAAAGAATGTCTGGTCATTCAATAATAATTTTAATGTAATTATTTTTAAAAAATATGTTGGTCAGAGTCACAAAAATAGCCTGCAGATCTTTGGCATGGAGGAGGGTTGGAAGTTAGTTCTCAAGAGCATGGCTCTCATGAAAACTGGGAGAGAGCCCAGGATGGAGTAGGAAGGGACTGCAGGGCTGGGTGGCCTCCATCACTTTCACTTTATTTTTGGGCTCGGATTCTCTAATGTCGACCCTGCTTTGTGCTCAGGCAAATAATGGGTCAAGGCACTTCAAAGCAGACAGCTGCTCTGGACTTGATTCATCCTAATCAAAAATAACTGCCGCCCTTGCCTATTCGTTGCTTTCCTACCCTAGAAATGGGGGATTAGGGGAAGAAAGAAGTCAAATCTAAAGAGTTCTGCCTTAGATAGTTAAGAGAATGATTGAAATCAATAAATCCCAGGCTTTCGGGAAGCCCACTTGATTCCAAATTTACTAAAGACAGAAACAAATAACTCCGACAGGAGCCTCTGGTGACCGGAACTCCACCACTGAGCCACTGCAGTGGCTCTCTCATCACTGGGACTTCCCAGCAGGAGCCTATGTTTTACTTGATTCCACCTAATTATGGTACTCTCCCCATGAGGAGTGTAAGTCACAGTGAGAGGGCAACAAAATGGTTGGGAGACACAGCCACCAAGGGAAGCAGGCTGTGGATGGCCAGCCCCTATGAATACACTAGCTTGTCTCTTTCCAGCAGCCCAAATCTCCTTGGAGGAAATCCCAGCCAGTCTTGGATCTCTAGTGCAGCCTTCTCTTTTTAGTTTGACTGGTATCCCAGCTTCCCGAGGAACCTGCAGGCCACTTGAAATTCATGATGACAGCAGCAGATAGAGACTCCATCTTATCCACGTGGCCACTGCTTTAGACAGCCTGCTTTTTTTAATTTTATTTTTTAATGTTTTGTTTTGTTTTGAAATGTTCAGGCTTTCGGGTCATGGCATTGCAGCCATTCGTCATATTTTTTTTCTTTAACGATACGTAAATACTTTCATGGAGGTTGTCTTATTTGGTTCTCAGAAGGACACTATAAGACAAGGCAGTTATAATAGTTTCAGTTTTATAAATGGAGCAAATAAACCCTAAGACATCAAGCCACTGGCCCTAAAATGCACCAGGGATAGGACTCTTGCAGATTTGCCCATCGTCCTGTTCTCATCCCATTACTGCTTCAGAGCCCCCTGTGGGGATCCCTGTGATGTCGTCAAATGCTAGATGGTCCCCTGTGGAGTGCCCCCAGGCTCTCACTTTCACAGGGGGGTTTGTGGCAGCCATATGTCTATGAATATGTCCATTCCCTTGACTCCGTGTCTAGGAGAACATTGTCTACACCCGAATGCCAGGATCCACATCTGTTCAATTGAATAGACTCCACTGGATACGTCAGAGAAGCAGGGCCAGACTGGCTACCCGTACCCTTTCTAATCTCACTGTTCAATTCCTTGGGGAAATATGCTACTTTGAGGATGTCTTCAGAGCCTTGCTTCTCTTTTCATTTTCACTGGAAAGGAAGTTGCTCAGATGGTGTGTGTGTGTGTGTGTGTGTGTGTGTGTGTGTGTGCGCGCGCGCGCGCATGTGCGTGTTTTAAGGATTGAATGCCCTGAAAAAACAAGATGAGACTCTACAAGTATGTTCAGCAACACCATATCTGGCTTCTCTGTACTCGCCTTCATATTTTTCTTAGCTGTTCTGTTTTAGTTAGCACCAATATAGTGCTCCCCACCCACGTATCCCTTTAGGGTGAAATGCCTGCTCAGTGTGCTTGGGAAAGGCAGTATATTTTAGGCAGCCTGATAAAAGGCTCTAATAGCCCCAGATTAATGCATTCATTCCTAGCCAATTGAAGGATTCATTACAGTGCTCAGGCTGAGGCTCCTCTGACAAATTTGCCCTGGGTAATGAGCCATTCAGCAGCTAGCTACCCTGTGCTGCTGGTGACCTCCAGAAGGGGCAGTGAGATGGAGCTGAGCAGACACAGGTGGAGTACAAAAGAGGAGAGAGATTTGAGGCATCTCTGGGCTTTGGGGAGCAGTTGTAAGAGCAAGAAGGTGCTTCTGAGACCACAGAACTGCCTCTGGAGCTATGACAGGAGCGTGATAGGGTATGTGGTGCCTCTGTACCTTCTGAGCCTAAGAAGTGAGGTTCAGAGCAAGACAATGTACATCTCTGCTTTGAAAGTGAGCATGGATTGGGTAACTAAAAAGAGACTGATACGTAGGAGAAACTTCCAAAGAATTGCAATCTGTCCCTCTGACTAACATGTCTACATGGAGACTTCCAAAATGGAAAATGAGACATAGCATAACAGAAAGCAAGAAAGCCTCCTAAAGATAAGCTAGCCCAGCAGCTCTCCAGATTATGACTGTACCCTCCAGGGAACATTTGGCAATGACTCGAGACATCCTAGTTTGTCACAACTCTGTGTGTGCGTGTGTGTGTGTGTCAGGGAAGAAATTAGCATGAAGATGCTACTGGCATCTAGTGGGTATAGACCAGAGATTCTGCAAAATCCTGCAATGCGCAGGACAGCCCCACACAACAAAGAATTATCCAGCCCCAAATGTTAGTAGTGCTGAGGTTGAGGAACCCTGACTAACCCAAACGCCTCCTTTTATAGGAGACAAAGCTGAAGACTTGAGAAAAATGCCTGGCTGAGGGGCCAGAAACCTGTGTCTTGTCTCCCTCCAGGCCATGACAGGCTTGCTTTTGAATGCTGTCCTGAGAAATACTTTCAGAAATGAAGAGGTTCCTTCTCCTCCCAGACTCCAGGGTACCCTTCCCAGCTCACATCTTCAGAAAGGAAAATTCCACTGCCTGCCTTAATGAACTCACGCTGGTCTCTAAACACTTTAGTCTAAGCATATCTCTTCTGGGGGTTAGCTTATTATCTTTATTATGCATTTTAGAGGTGGATGTTACTGCAGATAAAAATAGGAATTCCCAGAGGAACCAGCACCGGGCATCATGATATGCTGTATGTGCAATGTTGTTGCAAACAGTTCCCCATGAGGGTGGGATGGAGACCCCTGCACATACACATAACTGTATCTCACAATTATTAAATATTGATTCATCTCAGCAGGGGCCTGTGTCTGATTTAAAATAAAGGCAAGTGCATTAACTGGTGCTAATCTAATCTAGACCTATAGCACTGCCCCCTGGGCTGTCTCCACTGACCCTGGTTCTCTGATTGACAGTGTGCATGGGAGCCATTTCCTCTGCCAACCATTTTGACTCTAGAAATGAGCACGCATGAGTTTATATCTGGAGTTATAGGATATGTGGGATGTGAGCATAAGAGCTTAATAAGAAAGAAAGGAGGCCTACATGATGATGAATAGCAATTACAGGGAATTAGATTAGTATCAGCATCTGGAGTAATTGTAAACATTTTCTGGTGCTGATGTTTGATAGTGTTGGGAAGGGGGGCAAGTGGGGGATGATAGAAAGGAAGAGAGGCCAAAGATAAGAACAAATATGCAAGTCCATAGTGTGTGCTTAATGGAACTGAGATTTATTTCTCTGTGTGTCTTTTTAAGCCTCTAGATAGATCATGAAAAATACAGCCAGCTGGGAAAGAAATAGCCCAAATGTAATTTAAAGGACAGCTTTTTAACCAATACTTCAGCTTGGAGACACCTGTCCTATGTTCCTTGAAGATGCTCAGCTCAGGCGAGAAGTATTAAAGTTGCTGATTTATCTTCTGGAGCACAGACCTATTTTTAATTTATTGCCCAGTGACAGGTTTTTTGTTTAGCTTTTCTGTGTTACTCAACACAACCTTCTCAGTAAAGAAGAGCTGCCTGCAGGACATTGTTTTATTTCATGTTCCAGAGCCTTAGAAGAAGGAACCGAACTTGGACTTCTTGAAAGCATGTTGACACTTTCACTAGCTTCATGGCAAGCAGCAAATCGTGCACCAGGAAATATAGTTGCCTTGCCCACTGATTCACAGCAGATACACGCGTGCACACACACACACACACATACACAATACTTGAGTGCCTTTTAGAGTGTGTGTGACAGCGACAGTTTAATCACTCCTGTGTCAATAGTTATGTCATGGAAACCTTTGCCAGAAATTGTCTTTTAGTGCTGTAGAGCCACAAGAAGGAAAATATGTGTGATTCAGTTTATGCATACAAATGAACAATCATTTGTGGTGCTCCTACTATTCGCAAGAAACACTGTTCCATGCTGGGGGCCATAAAGGTGAAGCACACAAAAGAGATAAAAACATTATATGTCCTGCCTTCTAGAATCTCATATTCTTGTGGGAATGATAGGTACATATACTAATAGTTGCTAAGACAAACTCTGATATACTTGATCAGAGTGGTTTGAACAAAGGGCAAAGAAGGAATAAATTAATTCTGGCCAGGAGAGTTCATCTATTCAACAAAATGATTTGAGCCCTTGTTGTGTGCTGGGAATTGTTGGTGGAAGGGACAGAGTGTGGACAATATAAGGTTTGGTTCTCATAGCTGTTACATTCCAATGAGAAGAGAGAGACATCAGACACTAAACAAATGAATGAGAATTTCAGAGAGTGTCATGAGCCATACTAATAACCAAAGCATGGTAATGAGATAGGCCAGGAAGCTATATGAGGTAGCATAGCAAGGAAGGGCACTGAGAAGGGGAAATTTGAAATGAGAACTAAATGATAAACAGCTAAATATGTGACACTCTGGATAAAGAGCATTTCAGGAGAGGAAAGAAACTATAAAGGCCTGAAGGCCCTTAACCTTGGCATCTTTAAGAGATAGAAAGGGCCGGGTGTGATGGCTCACGCCTGTAATCCTAGCACTTTGAGAAGCCGAGGCAGGTGGATTGTGAAGTCAGGAGTTCAAGACCAGCCTGGCCAAGATGATGAAACCCCATCTCTACTAAAACTGACAAAAATTAGTCGGCTGCTGTGGCAGGCTCCTATAATCCCAGCTACTCAGGAGGCTGAGGCAGGAAAACTGCTTGAACCTGGGTGGCCCAGGTTGCAGTGAGCCAAGATTGTGCCACTGCACTCCAGCCTGGGTAACAGAGTGAGAATCCATCTTAAAAAACAAAACAAAACAAAACAAAAAAAACAGAGACAGGTAGAAAGTAGATCAGGGAACTGAGTGAATTCTGGGCAAAATAGTCCAAGGTAAAGTCAGAGACTTCCTTCAGGGGTTAGCTGTGTAGCATCTTAGAGACACAGGTATGGACTATGAATTCTAAGTTCAGTCAAATGCCATTGGAGGTTTATAAGCAGGGGATGCTATTATTTGATTTTTTTGTCATTTTGCTTTGTTTTAGTTACTCTAGACGTGATGTAGAGAATGGAATGTCCATGCAAACAGTAAAAACAGGAAGACCACAGATGTAGTAACAGTAGAATAGACTTGGGTAGTATTTACCAGAGGGAAAAAAAACAGGTCAGTGTCCACAAAGCTGAAAAGCATTGTTGCAGCCCCCCGACCCCTGCACACTGCCCCTCTGGAATGCTTATGCTTGCGGCCACCAACCAACGAAGTGCTGTTGCTGGTGGTCTGGGAGCAGCTTAGCCACCCAACCCTACCACCATGCTAGAGTGCTTTCAAACCTCAGCTCCCTCTACAAAGGTCTGGTGCCAGTGATCTGGGAGCGCCTCGCTCCCACCTTCCAGTGCAGCCGGTGCTCAACCTCAAGTTGAAAGATGACATGGCCATTTTAGGAAGAACGAAATTGAACTTCTGGAAATTAAAAATTTACTATAAAAATTGTATAATACAATTGGAAGCATTAACAACAGAATGGATGAAGCTGAGGAAAGAATATCGGAGCTGGAAGATCACTCCTTTGAGTCAACGCAGACAAAAAGAAAATTTAAAAAAGAATTTTTAAAAATGAACAAAACCTTCAATAAAATGGGATTATGTAAAGAGACCAAACCTGCAACTCATTGGCATTCCTGAAAGAGGAGAGAAAACAAGCAACTTGGAAAACGTATTTGTGGATATAGTCCAAAAAATGTTCCCAATCTGGCTAGAGAGGTCAACATGCAAATTCAAGAAATTGAGAGAACCCCTGTGAGATACTCTACAAGATGACCATCTGCAAGACACATAGTCATCAGACTCTCCAAGGTCAAGGTGAAAGAAAAAATATTAAAGGAAGCTAGAGAGAAGGGGCAGATCACTTACAAATAGAACCCCATCAGACAAACAGTGAAACTTTCAGCAGAAAACAAACAAGCCAAAAGAAATTGGGA
The DNA here is from genome assembly GCF_028878055.3 of Symphalangus syndactylus. Classification (NCBI taxonomy): domain Eukaryota; kingdom Metazoa; phylum Chordata; class Mammalia; order Primates; family Hylobatidae; genus Symphalangus; species Symphalangus syndactylus. Next base: position 149,232,889 of record NC_072425.2, read on the forward strand.
GCCTATTCTGAGTGTCCCAAAAGAAAAAAATTCCAACCAAGAATTTTCTATCTTGTGAAACTAAGCTTCATAAGCAAAGGAGAAATATAATCTTTTTCAGACAAGCAAACGCTAAGGGAATTTGTTACCACCAGACCTACTTCACAAGAGTTCCTAAAGGGAGTGGAAAACATGGAAAAGAAAGAATGATACCTGCCATACTTAAGTATGTAGCCCACTGACACTGTAAAGCAACTATGCAATCAAGTATATGTAACAATCAGCTAACAACATAATGACAGGATAAAATCCTCACGTATCAATATTGACATTGAATATAAATGAGATAATCGCCCCACTTAAAAGGCATAGTGTGCAAGTTGGATTAAGAAGCAAGACCCAACAGTCTCCTGCCTTTAAGAGATACATCTCATGAGTAACAACACCCATAGGCTCAAAATAAAGGGATAGAGAAAGAGGTACCAGTCAAACAGAAAATGAAAAAGAGTAGGGGTTGCTATTCTTATATCAGATAAAAGAGATTTTAAACCAAAACTGATCAAAAAGGACAAAGAGAATCATTGCGTAATTATAAAGGGCTCAATTCAACAAGAAAACTTAACTATCTTAAATATGTACAAACCCAAAATCAGAACATCCAGATTCATAAAACAACTTCCTAGAGATCTACAAAGATATTTAGATAAACATGCAATAATAGTGGGAGACTGCAACACCCCACTGACAGCATTAGACAGATAATTGAGGCAGATATCTAACAAAGATACACTGACTTAAACATGACACTTGACCAGTTGAATTTAATTGGCATCTACAGAACACTCCACAACAACAGAACAACAACAGAATATACTTTCTTATTATCTGCGTATGGCACATATTTTAAGATCAATCACATGCTCAACCATAAAACAAGTTGCAATAAATTCAAAAAAGTCAAAGTCCACCAACCAAAGTCTCAAACCACATGCAATAAAAAAAAGAAATTATTAACAAGAAGATCTCCAAAAACCATAAAATTGCATGGAAGTTTAACAACCTGCTCCTGGATGACTTCAGGGTAAAGAATGACATTAAGGTAAAAAAAAAAAAAAAATTTTGAAACTAACAAAAATGGAAAAAAATAGATCAGAATATTTGGGACACAGTTAAAGCAGTGTTAAAAGGAAAGTTTATAGTGCTAAAAACTTACATCAAGAAATTAGAAAGATCTCAAATTAACAACCAAATGTCATACCTGGAAGAACTAGTAAAACAAGAGCAAACCAACCCCCAAAGATAACAGAAGAAAAGAAATAACCAAAATCAGAACTTAACTGAACAAAATTGAGATGTGAAAATCCATACCAAATTAAAAGTTAAGATTTTTTTATTATTATTATTATACTTTAGGTTTTAGGGTACATGTGCACAATATGCAGGTTTGTTACATATGTATCCATGTGCCGTGTTGGTTTGCTGCACCCATTAACTCCTCATTTAGCATTAGGTATATCTCCTAATGCTGTCCCTCCCCCCTTCCCCCACCCCACAACAGTCCCCAGATTGTGATGTTCCCCTTCCTGTGTCCATGAATTCTCATTGTTCAATTCCCACCTATGAGTGAGAACATGCGGTGTTTGGTTTTTTGTCCTTGCGATAGTTTACTCAGAATGATGGTTTCCAGTTTCATCCATGTACAAAATGGGAGAAAATTTTTGCAACCTACTCATCTGACAATGGGCTAATATCCAGAATCTACAATGAACTCAAACAAATTTACAAGAAAAAAACAACCCCATCAAAAAGTGGGCAAAGGACATGAACAGACACTTCTCAAAAGAAGACATTTATGCAGCCAAAAAACACATGAAAAAATGCTCATCATCACTGGCCATCAGAGAAATGCAAATCAAAACCACAATGAGATACCACCTCACACCAGTTAGAATGGTGATCATTAAAAAGTCAGGAAACAACAGGTGCTGGAGAGGATGTGGAGAAATAGGAACACTTTTACACTGTTGGTGGGACTGTAAACTAGTTCAACCATTGTAAAGTTAAGATTATTAAATAAGAAAAGAGAGAAGATACAAACACCATCAGAAATGACAAAGGTGACATTACAACCAACCCCATAGAAATACAAAAACTACTCAGAGACTATTACAAACACTTCTATGCACACAAACTAAAAAACCTAGAAGAAATGGATAAATTTCTGGAAACTCACAGCCTTCCAAGATTGAACCAGGAAGAAATTAAAATCCTGAACAGACCAATAATGAGTTCCAAAATTGAATCCGTAATAAAAAGCCTACTGACCCAACAAAGACCAGGACCAGATGAATTCACAGTCAAATTTTACCAGATGTACAAAGAGCTAATACCAGTTATACTGAAATTATTCCAAAAAATAAAGGAGGAGGGACTCCTCTCTAACTCATTCTATGAAGCCATCATTACTCTGATACCAAACCCAGGCAAAGACACAATGAAACAAACAACAACAACAACAACAACAAATCTTCAGGTTATTATCCATGATGAACATATGAACATAGGTACAAAAATCCTCAGCAAAATACTAGCAAACCTAATCCAGCAACACATCAAAAAGTTAATTTACCATGATGAAGTAGGCTTTATTCCTGGGATGCAAGGGTGGTTCAACATGTACAAATCAACAAATGTGTTTCACTAAATAAATAGAATTAAAAACCAAAATAATATGATCGTCTCAATAAATGCTGAAAAGGCTCTCAATAAAATTCAACATCTCTTCATGTTAAAAACCCCTCAACAAATTAGGCATCAAAGGAACATGCCTCAAAATAATAAGAGACATATATGACAAACCTACAGTCAACATAATACTGAACGGACAAAAGCTGGAACCGTTCCCCTTGAGAAATTCAAGACAATTATTACCACTCTCACCAGACCTATGTAACATAATACTGAAAGTCCTTGCCAGAGAAGTCAGGCAAGAGAAAGAAATAAAAGATAGGGAGTCAAACTATCTCTCTTTACAGATGATGCTATTCTATACCTAGAAAACCCCATAGACTCTGCCTAAAGCCTCCTAGAACTGATAAACGACCACAGTAGAGTTTCAGGATACCAAATCAATGTACACAAATCAGTAGCATTTCTTCTTTTTTTTTTTTTTTTTTTTTTCTGAGACAGGGTCTCACTTTGTCACTCAGGCTGCAGTGCAATGGTGTAATCTCAGCTCACTGCAACCTCCACCTCCCAGGTTCAAGTGATTCTTGTACTTCAGCCTCTTGAGTAGCTGGGATTACAGGCCTGTGCCACCACACCTGGCTAATTTTTGTACTTTTAGTAGAGATGGGGTTTCACCATGTTGGCCAGATTGGTCTTGAACTCCTAACCTCAAGTGATCTGTCCACCTTGGCCTCCTAAAATACTGGGATTACAAGTGTGAGCCACTGCACCTGGCTTAAATCAATAGCATTTCTCTACACCAATAACTTCCAAGCTGAGAGCCAAATCAAGAACACAATCTCAATTATGATAGCCACAAAAAGAGTAAGATACCTAGGAATACATCTAACCAAGAAGGTAAAAATCTATACAATGAGAATGACAGAACACTGCTGAAAGAAATCAGAAAAGTCAAAAACAAATGGAAAAACATTTCATGCTCATGGATAAGAAGAATCAATATTGTTAAAATGGCCATACTTCCCACAGCAATTTACAGATTCAATGTAATTCCTATCAAACTACTAACATCATTTTTCACAAAATTAGAAAAAAAACTACTAAAATCTATATAGAACCAAAAAAAAAAAAAAAGACCCCATATAGCCAAAGCAATCCTAAGTGAAAAGAACAAAGCCAGAGGTGTTATGTTACTTGACTTCAAACTATACTGCAAGGCTACAGTAACCAAAACAACATGGTGCTGTTACAAAAACAGACACATAGACCAATGGAACAGGATAGAGGCCTCAGAAATAAAGTTTCATACCTACAATCATCTAACTTTTAACAAAGTTGACAATAACAAGCAATGGGAAAAGGACTCCCTATTCAATAGATGGTGCAAGATAACTGGCTAGCCTTATGCAGAAGATTGAAACTGGGCCCATTTCTTTTACCATATATAAAATTTAACTCAAAGTGAATTATATGCTTAAATGTAAGACCTAAAACTATAAAAACCCTTGAAAACAAACCGAGGAAATATCCTCCTGGACATCAGCCTTGGCAAATAATTTAGGACTGAGTCCTCAAAAGCAATAGCAACAGAGCCCCAAACTGACAAGTGAGACCTAATTAAACTTCTGCACAGCAAAATAAACTGTCAAGAGAGTAAACCGACAATCTATGGAATGGAAGAAAATATTCACCAACTATGCATCCATCAAAGGTCTAATGTCCAGAATCTATAATGAACTTAATTCAACAAGCAGAAAACAAATAACCCCATTAAAAAATAGGCAAAGGACATGAACAGATATTTCTCAAAACAAGACATACATGTGGCTAAGAAATACATGGAAAAAAAAGCTCATGATCGCTAATTGTTAGAGAAATGCAAATCAAATCACAATGAGATACCATCTCACACCAGTCGGAATGCTATTATTAAAAAGTCGAAAAACAACAGACTTGGCAAAATCGTAGAGAAAATGGAACAGGTTTACTCTGTTTGTTGGAATGTAAATTAGTTCAGCCACTGTGGAAAGCAGCGTGGAGATTTTTCAAAGGACTTAGAACTACCTTTCAATGCAGCACTCTTATTACTGGGTATATACCACAAGGAAAAGAAATTGTCCCACCAAAAAAAAAATACACTCGTATGTTTATTGCGGCACTATTCAGAATAGCAAAGACATGGAACGAGCCTATGTGCCCAACAGTGGTGGACTGCATAGAGAAAATGTGGTACATATACACCATGGAATACTACACATCCATAAAACAAATCAAATCATGTTCTTTCCAGTAGCATGGGTGGAGCTGCAGGCCATTATCCTAAGTGAACATCAAATATGGCATGTTCCCACTTATAAGTGGGAGCTACACATTGAATACACATAGGCACAAAGAAGGAAACAATAGACTGTAGTGACTACTTGAGTGGGGGAGGATGGGAGAAAGATATGGGGTGAAAAACTACCTATTGGTTGCTATGGTTACTACCTGGGTGACTGGATCATTAATACACCAAATTTACCCATGTAAACTCACAATTTACCCAAGTAACAAATCTGAACATGTACTTCCTGAAGCTAACATAAAAGCCAAGAGAAAAAAGAAAATAAAAAGCATTGAATCCAGTTTTTGGCCTATGAGAGTGAAGCTCAAAGGGAGATCAAGGCTGATGGCATGAATTTGGAAACCATGGGGATCTGATAGCAGTTAAGCCACAGATGGGTTGGAAGGGAGTTTTAGTTAAAGAACAGGGCTGATGGTCATGAAATAGATCTTGTCAACATTTAGAGTTTGACATTAAGGAGGAGTAGCCAGTAAGCTAATTAGAGAATAAGGACAGTGTGATAGCATCCAAAGATGGAAGGGTAGATCTGGCTCAAATACTGCTGAAAGATTAAATTATGTTGAGGACAGGGAATTGGGCATTAGATTTGGTAAGATGTACCTCCTGGGATTTGGTTACACAGAGACTGGGGAAAATGATTCTATTAATAGTTGAATTAGTGAGTGCATATTTGTGTGTGTAATTCTATTCTTGATCTTTTAACATGTTCTGAGTACTATGTAAATCATCTAAATTACCATTTATCATAACTACCCTGCTAGGTATTATATTTTTTTAATTTTGAAAGAGAGATTTTTATTTATTTATTTTAAATCTTTTTTATCATAGTTTAAGTTCTAGGGTACATGTGCACAACGTGCAGGTTTGTTACATATGTATATATGTGCCATGTTGGTGTGCTGCGCCCATTAACTCATCATTGACATTAGGTATATCTCCTAATGCTATCCCTCCCCCCTCCTCCCACACCACAACAGGCTCCTTCCTGTGTCCAAGTGTTCTCATTGTTCAATTCCCACCTATGAGTGAGAACATGTGGTGTTTGGTTTTTTGTCCTTGCGATAGTTTGCTGAGAATGATGGTTTCCAGCTTCATCAACGTCCCTACAAAGGACATGAACTCATCATTTTTTATGACTGCATAGTATTCCATGGTGTATATGTGCCACATTTTCTTAATCCAGTCCATCATTGTTGGACATTTGGGTTGGTTCCAAGTCTTTTCTATTGTGAGTAGTGCCACAGTAAACATACGTGTGCATGTGTCTTTATAGCAGCATGATTTATACTCCTTTGGGTATATACCCAGTAATGGGATGGCTGGGTCAAATGGTATTTCTAGTTCTAGATCCCTGAGGAATCGCCACCCTGTCTTCCACAATGGTTGAACTAGTTTACAGTCTCACCAACAGTGTAAAAGTATTGTTATTATTTGCATTTTGAAAAAAGGACACTGAGAAGTTAAATAACTTTCTTAAACATATGTCTGCTTATACATTTATTACTTATTGATTTGAGAGACAAGGTCTTGCCATGATGCCCTTGCTGGGGTGCAGTGGTGCAGTCTTGGCTCACTGCAGCCTCAACTTCCTGGGCTAAAGTGATCCAGCCTCCTGAGGAGCTGGGTCTACAGGATCATGCCAGCATAAACAGCTAAGTTTTAAAAAATTTTTTGGAAAGATGGTGGTGTTGCTATGTCACCCAGGGTGATCTCAAATTCCTAAGCTCAAGCCATCCTCCCACCTCAGCTTCCCAATGTGCTGAGATTACAGGTGTGAGACACTGCACCTGCGCTTATACATGTATTGAATACGACTGAACTGTATACTTAAAAGTGGCCGAAATGATAAACGATAGATACATTTTACCACAGTAAAAACTTCGAAAAACTATGGCTAGTAGATAGTAGATTCAGGATTGGAGCCTGAGTCTACTTGGCTCCCGAGTCTGAGTTCTTGGCTATGGTCATATCCTGCAGATTTGCATAGAGCCCTTACTGAATATTAATCCATTCAGATAGATGCCAGTGTGTGATATTTATCAGGCATAATTAGAGAGAAGAGTAGAAGGTAAGTGGGGAAGGAGGAGTGCCTAGTGTCTCACGACAAGTACTTTAAAATTTATTCTGTGGGTGGACAGAGTTGGCAAACTTTTGAACTTTTGAATTCTTCACTCATTTAGTATCAGCCATCCAGCCAATATCTAATAAGGCCCTAGTGGAAGACAAGATGTGTTTAGCTAGAACTAAATGATAAGCACTGTTTCAGACATGTAGACCTGAAAAGCAAGCATCTTGTAAGACAAGGTAAACATCATCAACCAAGGCAGGAAGTACGGAAAGTGGCAGTGAATTCTTTGGTAGAACAGTCACAGTCTAGGGTGGCTAGAGTGCTAAATGGGAGAAGGCCTTGAATGACAAAGCGTGGGTTTTTAAATTATATTATGTGGACAGCTATGATTAATGAAACATAAAAGATCATGAAACATCAGCAGGAGAAATCTAAGAAAGGCGTGACACCACAGGTAGGGAAGTTTGGTGACTGCAAAGCATGGTAGAGTGTAGTTGTTCACCTGGTTCGTATGGAGGAGATTTATTACATGGTTAAAGATACCAAGGGACTTAGGTTCTGAATTTTTGTTAGTTTTGAGGCACAACATTTGCTTCTATATGCTTTTCTGTAATTGGACATATTTTGGATTGCGTGGCCAAGCTCTTTGATGTGCAGAGGTGAATGAATGCTCTTTAGCGGCACACATCTTTTACAGTTCTCAATAGTAAGAAAAGATGCTGGCATAAAACCCACACAATTGCATTTCTCATAGTAAGTGGTCAGGTGGCCTCTTCCCCTCTGTATCCATAGATAGGGGAGAAATTCCTTCCTGAGTGATACCGGGGAGCAGATGGCCTTGTGTCAAGATTCATTGACATCCTGATGGGCCTGCTTTCTCCTGCTGGGAACTGGTGAGGGAGAAAGAAGAGTTATTGTCAAATTCCTAACTTGCCCTTTTTGATATAAAGTTCACTTGTAATTTTTTTTTTTACTTGTGTTGCTAATGCATTTTGTTCTCCCAAGTGTGAGAGACCTAGCTTCCTCTGTAGCCTTTAATTAGTTTCTGGATGATGACATCTCTACTGAGAAGCAACTGGTTGCGTCCCTCCAATCTCAGGGGGAGATAAAGGAATCTAATAAAGACATTCGGTATTTCTAGGTGATGTGTTTGACAAGCTTTGTATTAACAAGAAGTCATGTTGAAACTTTTCTCTTTCCCCAACTGCACTGCCTCACTCGCTCCAGCACTGTGACATTTCACAGGGGGATTAAGAGAGCTGCCATTCTCGCTGAGAAGTTGTAGTTTAAAACAGACAGACCTGTGTCTCTACCCCTCATGCTAAAGGGGAAGGAGCTTCGCCTTGATCGGTTCACCAGCCATAACCTTTATGAGGGATTTAGTGGCAATAAGGTCTTGGAACACAAAATCAACAGAAAAGTTTCCTTTGACAGCAGTGGGACCACCTCCCACGATTCAAGATTCAAGGTCAGATAATGAGATGTGTCTTCTTGCAGCTGCCTAGTTATTCCCTAAGACGGTGGTCACAAGGAGTGTAGGAACAACTCAAGTTTTAATTCTAGCACGAGCAATATTGGGACTCTAGCGCTAGAGAGAGGCAGAAACTCTTCTCAGGGCTAATGACCCTCCTTTGCTGAACTCAACTGTGCTGTTATTTGGAGAACAAGAGAAAAATCTCTGGAATTATTTGCACTTTACTGCAGTCAGGGGGTGAGGTGTGGTGGGGACTTCACCACAGCCTTCTTACTGCAGTCAGCATAATTCCCTGCTGCATACAGTTTTATAGCTTGTGTTTGAGTGCATAACTACCAGTGCTTTTAGGCAATTAAGAATTTAAGTGCCGATGACGCCATGAAGGCAGCTGAGAATGTAAGTGAGCTTGGCGCTGTTGGCAGCCAGCAGATTGACAGCTTAGAAATGCAGGTTTCTGCAGAGCTGAGAGCCCAGAGCGGCGACCACCTGGGGACAGGAGCTTAGGCTCTATCTGGTTGACCTCCATTTGACCTGAGTGAGGCAGCCTAGGAGAGAGGAATGATTATTACCTGAGTATCTCTTAAGGACATTAGCAGAATCATGGCTCAGAGTCCAAGAGGTTACCATGACTTATACATACATATTTACGTATTTGTTTACCTGTATGATATCAAGATGTAGAAATACAAACTTCATCCCGGGGTAGAGTAATGGCACAGACTATTATAGCAAAATGTTTTTTCTCTCTATGAAGTGGGTTTCTGAACAGAAGCAAGAGCATCCAAGGGGCAGAGTTAGCTAACATCTTCTTGATTTTGCAGAGAAATGACCCCTATTGAAAATGCAGTGGGATTACAGAGGTTGAAGTCCTTAGAACTAGAACGGAAGTGTGTGTACCTAGAGTGTCCCTCTAGCTGAGGCTGAAGCTGCCAGGGCCACCCCCTACCCATGAGTTCTCTAAGCCTAATGGAATGGGGTCTCGTTCCATTGCTATGAAGATCTTTTGGAGATTGTGCAAAAAATCCATCTAAGGGAGAGAAGCAACTAATGGAGTCTGGTATACAATAGAAGTGGCAGTCACCATTGCATAGCTTACAGTATCTGGTCACTTGAGTTTCATGAATATCAGCTGCATTCTTGCTTTGGGAAAGGAAAGTCACAGTAAGGTGCCAGATGCCAAGAGAGCGAAAGACACAGCTTAACGAGGCCTTGCGGTTGAGCCTCAAAGGATATGGCAAGGCTATGGCGGTTGGAAACTATAGGAATAGACAATTTCTGGTGAGAAGAAATTAGAAATAGTGATGTCAGAAATCTCTTGCCAGCCCCTGGCTCTGAGGAGAGGATGGATGTGAAGAAACCATGCATGTCAGGAGATGTTGCTAAGCGCTATGAATAAATCCTGGTCAGCACATCAGGGTTGGTTTTTACAGCAAACAATTATGCTGTTTACCACTGATTGATTGAACTCTGAATTATCTCAATCACAATAGCATTCATTTGCAGAGTGATTAGTAATTCACTAAGTGCTTTCAATTATACCTACATATTTTATTTGATCCCAAATCCCTGTAGGAAGAGCTTGGGTCTGAGAACAGCCACTTTCTAGCTCAGTGGCTTTGAGCACATCATTAGCGGGGTAAAACCTCAGTTTCCTGGATGAAAAGGGAGGATATATGGAAAGCCCTTATTAGCTCTTCAACAAATATTAGTTTTCTCCCATGAAGAATAATATTAAAAAGCCATATTTCCTCTATTTTTACTTCTGTTCTCTTCCTCATGAAATTATGTAATGAATTAGATTAATTGATTCCTTCCTTGTTATGACATTATTTCAAGTTTTGAGGATCTTTGGCTTGTGTACATTTTGGCTGTCAGTTTTCAGGAACACCTTATTAGAGAATCTGCAGTGTGTCTGACATTCTCTATGATGGTTTTAGGTTAGTTGTGTAACCTCTCCAAGCTTCAGTTTCTCGACTACACAGTGGGGGATCATGCCTTAGGAGTTAATGGTGAGGATTTACAAGGGAGCAGCAAATGTGGAACACCTGGCAAAGTGCTCAGAGTAGAAAGTGTTCAGGGTTTCTTTTCTTCCCACCCCATCTATCCTTCCTTCGTGAACTGGTCCCTAAAGAGTGAGGCCTGGTGGTGAAGGGCAATAAAGCCAGTCATATACGCCCAACCCAAAGCATGCACTGCTGTACATGGAAAACACGCACAGCTGGGAAACAGACAGCCCTGTCTGGATGGCAGGTCCACATCATGATCACCGATACATCCCTTATGTTTCCATGTTAAAAAATTGATGAAAAGACACTTCTTAGTAATTTCTTAGATGTGACCCACATAATGGGGCACTTATGATTACAGGCAGTTGCTGTGAAATTCAATTTTTACCATTATGTCCCGAAGCCAAGAGGCATGGAATGAGGAGAGAATGGTATGGACTTCACTCTCTTATGTCTCCATCAGGAATGACTAAAACTGGGTCAAGAGGCAGAGCTCATAAAGACTTCCTTCCACATTTCAATTGATCCTGAAAGGAACAAATTCCAATCTTCAGAACCACTGGTTTATGACTAATCCTGAAAAAATCACTAGGTTTTTTTCCCAGAGCTTCAGGATTTTCTAGCAAACATGAATGGTTTTACTATGGAGGGCGAGAGAAGGAATGAGATGTAACAAATGACAGAAGGGTTCTAGTGAAGAGAATAATAATCCACCGAGGTTATACCATTAAGGAGCTTTCTACATTTTCAAGCTCTCATTTGGAATTCTGAATGTCTGTAATCTGACCCTTCCCTTCTTAAAAATGATGGCAGCAAGCACATTGCTGACAAAAGAATGGGGTTCTGTTGCACAGCACATCCTAGCCTGGGGCCTGAGTCCTCATTTAAAGATGCTGTTTATCCTCAAACCTTGAGCACATCAGCAGGGGGTGTGGTCCATCCCAATGTCCAAACCAAAACAGTCCCCTACTGCACTAAAAATCTGTATTTCTCTTCATATTGGTCTCTAGAGGTACACATCTTTAGTAACACTAAGAAAGGACATTCGATTAATGCTTTGTGTATAAAAAGTGGTTTCTTAACATTTTAATCTGATCCGCAGAACATGTATTTTGAGGAGGAAAGATAGGTATTGATATATAATGAATACAATCAGAGACTCTAATGATTGCCATGCACTTATACAGCTAGTAACTGTGGGGTGTGGGCTTGAAACCTCGGCTTCTGATATGAAGCTTAGGGTTCTTTTTTTATCAAAAGAGACCTTAGGGATCTTCATGTATACTCCCATGATTCCATGTGCATTTGTTATTTTTCTAACCCATATTATTTCTATTTGAAAAAACACTGCGCCGTGGCACATGCCTGTAATCCCAGCACTTTGGGAGGCTGAGGTGGGCGGATCACGAGGTCAGGAGATCGAGACCATGCTGGCTAACACGGTGAAACCCCGTCTCTGCTAAAAATAACACACACACAAAAATTAGCTGGGTGTGGTGGCAGGCGCCTGTAGTCCCAGCTACTTGGGAGGCTGAGGCAGGAGAATGGCATGAACCTGGGAGATGGAGCTTGCAGTGAGCCTAGATCGTACCACTGCACTCCAGCCTGAGCAATAGAATGAGACTCCATCTCAAAAAACAAACAACAACAACAATAACAAAAAAAAAACTGCAATTTTCAACTGTATGTCCTCGAACACGTTCCTTGACTCCTCTGAGTATCAGTATCCTCATCTGTAAAGTGTGGGAAATAATTAGGATGACCAGTGCATCCCCATTTGCCTGAAATGCTTTTGGTTTCAGCAGTGAAAGTTTTATGTCTCAAGAAACCCTCCAATTCCAGGTAGACCTGGGCAGTTGGTTGCCTTAGAGAGAATATCTATTTATGGGGTTCATACAGTGAAAAATAAAATAAAGGTAATATAGCCAAACACCTGTTATACAGCAGGTATTTAATAAATGGTAATTATCAACATCATTATGTTCACTTACAGTCCTTGGGGGCAATTTAAAGATCTTGAGGAAATTCAGTCATTTCAATTTATTTGCATTTGCATACAGCCTTGAGAGAACACAGTAATTCATTCACTCAGAAAAATTGAACACAAACGATGCCAGGCATTATGATATGTGATGACCATTTCAAGGAACGGGACACCAGTGGAGCTTACATTGTACTTAGGAGAGGCAGACAGTTGTGTAGCAAGCCAGGCAGGCTGGGGGTTCTCTTCTAGAAAGGGGGTTTGAGGAAGGCTTCTGTGAGGAGCTGAGATTGAAATAATTAGACAGAACCAGTGTGAGTGGCAGGAGAAAGGCAAGTGTGAAGGATGGAGTCAAAGGTGGGCTTGAGGCATTTGAAGAGGACAGGTGGCCAGCAGGGTGAGGAAGGGAGAATGCTGTAGGAAGAGCATGGAGAGGGAGGTGGCATCCAGAGTGTGCAGGGCCTTTGAGACCAAAGAAGGAGTTTGCCTTCATGCTCCGTGAGAGATTCATCTCTCCGTTCAGTCTGGATGAGAGAAGGGAAGTCCTAACCAAGCACATTTACCACAGCCTGAATCCCATCTGAACCACTCAACTGTGCCTAGGCTTTGCTTGGGTACACAGTGGCCCTTGGGAAAAGATGGATTTTTCTCAAAACCAACACCCGCTTGGTTGCATCTTTCCAAGCTTTCTGATCTGGGTTGGACATTCATGCACCAGGCTGTTCTCATAGGCCTCAGTATCTGTGCACGTGGTCTGGAAGCCAGAAAGGTTAAGAGCACTCCAGATTTGTCCCATTAATTCTGTAAAGACAAAGGTCCCTAAAGAGGCCTTAGCAGTGAAGCAGCCCTTGCTTTGAGGACTGCCCTGAGGAGATGTGGGCATCTCCAATCTTCAGGACAAAGGAGAGGCAGGAGGGGAAGCCCCACTGCCAGCCAAGGAAGCCATCTGGGATCTGTAGATCTGCATGCGCTGTGCAGTTACCTGGTCCAAGTGGCTGATGTGCATTCTCAGCCCCACAGGACTGCACGGTGCTTAATAAAGCATCCTAATTTGGATTTAATAGGATATCCACTGTGTGCTAAAAACAGCAAATTGCTATTTATTAATGACATAATTATTAAAACTCAACACCTGGGCAGTGGAAGCTAAACTAAGAGTAGGGAAGTTCCTCAGAATACTGTTTTAATAATTATCTTATTTAATTATTTACACATTTGAATTAAAATTCAATAAGAGCCGGATTAAACATTAACATAATGTATTAAACATGGAACTGTATCCAAACAGCATGGCTCCCTTGGCTTCTGTCTTTCTTCCTAAACATATCCTAACCACTCCTTGGTCTTTCTGTTTCTATAATTGGTATATTTTCTAGATTCAGCTCTCAGAAGCCAGGAGGCACCACATACATGCCTGTGGGGAAAAGCCAATGACCTTTTCAAAGGACTCATCCACTCATAGCAGGTCTAATTTACTATTGGTGCATCAGTTCTTACCCCTCTGCTCTTTACCTTTCATGTGGATTCTCAAACTGGGATCTTGCCCAGACCTCTGATCCTCTGATTCCAACTGCTAACATAATAGTAATATCCTTCCTGGATGTCCCTTATCATCTCACCATCAGCAAGTCTAAGATAGAATTAATCACACTAATGTTCTCCTCAAAAGTAGTTTCCCCTAGAAGGTCTAGGGGTCTCCCTGTGCAGCCGTCCAGATGCTACTGAACAGAACGGCATTCCTGCTTGACCCCATCTCCCTGGTCGTCCCCCTAGCAACCATTTGTGCATTTTTTCCTGGGCATTGCTGTCCAATCCATCCCTTGCTTTTCATTTTTTCAGGACCCACAGTTTAATCCAGGCTTTGAACATCACTGTCAGTTGATTTCTGTGACTCCAGTTTCTGTCTATTTTACTCCATCTGACACAGTTAACAGCTTCTTTTTCTTAAAATAAATTTTTTAAAAATTATGGCATTTCTTTTAAAAAAAATTCAAATGCTTGCCACTGCCTGTAGGATAGAGCTAAAATCTAGGCACTAGGCATTCAGGCCCTTCCATCATCTGGCTCTCGTTCACTTCATGATCTTGTATCCCATTTTTCATTGATTCTGTCAAAATGTATGGACTGTCCATTCTGTGTTGACACTGCATATATGTGTTTGCCAAGCACATGCAATATTAAAACTCACTCATTGAGCACTTCACATTGCCAGAAACTGTTCTCAATGCATTTCATAACTTACTCCTATGTCTTTGAAACAGTCTTTATGAGGTTCAGACAATTATTAGCTCCATTTTATAAATGTGGAGAGCAAGACACAGGCAGGTGAAGTAACTTGGCCAAGGTTGCCCAGTTAGAACACAGTAGAGCCAGGTCTCAGCCCCTGCTCTGCGTTGCCTCTTGTAGTCAATAGACATTGCATTTCTTCAGTTCCTGGATTTCTGCCTTCCCATCTGTGCCCATGCAATTCTGTCCCATTTGAAACAGCTTCACTTTTTCTGCCTAGATACCTGTTTCTCATTTATTGATACCTAAAGTAAACTCCAATTTGAGGTGAAGCAGTCTCTGGCACTCTTGCTAGCTGTTACCCTCCCTCCTAGTAACTCATAGCACTTCAAGTTTATACTGTTCATTCACATTCAATCACACATAATTTTCCAACATATTTGCCTTATTATTCAATTCTCTGGAATGTTTATATGCCCTGTTTCCCAAAACAGATTGTAAGTTCATAGAGGGCCAGGCAAATTGGTACATGTCTGCATGTCCTTCATATCCTAGCACACCATTGTGTAACAGTAGGTGTTCACAAAATGTTCATTGAATGACTTTTGGCCCAGCCTCTAAAGCAAGGGTCTCCAAACCTCAGGCCACATACCAATACTGCTCTATGGCCTGTTAGGAACCAGGCCACACAGCAGGAGGTGAGCAGCTGGTGGGTGAGTGAGCAAAGCTTGTTTTGTATTTACAGCCACTCCCCATTGCTGGCAATACCGCCTGAGCTCTGCCTCCTGTCAGATCAGTGGCAGCATTAGATAGGAGCACGAACCCTTATTGTGAACTGCCCATGCAAGGGATCTAGGTTGTGCACTCCTTATGAAAATCTAATGCCTGATGATCTGTCAGTATCTCCCATCACCCCCAGATGGGACCCTCTAGTTGCAGGAAAACAAGCTCAGGGTTTCCACTGATTCTACGTTATGGTGAGTTGTAAAATTATTTCGTTATATGTTACAACATTACAATGTAATAATAATATAAATACAATGCATAATAAATGTAATGAATCATCCTGAAACCATTCCTTCCTGCATCCCCAGTTCATGGAAAAAATTATCTTCCATGAAACCTGTCCCTGGTGCCAACAAGGTTGGGGACTACTCCTCTAAAGTAGACTTCTTCCATTATCAGTTGTGCCTGGCCACAAAATGTCATACTAATAGTGCTTGCCTTATGTTGTCTCCTTTGCCTAGGATATCTTTCCTCCTTTTCTCTCCAGATACGGTTAATTTTTACTTACTCCTAGGGCTTAACTTAGGTATCACATATCTAAGAAGCCTCTTGTGACGTCCATGTCAAGGTTGGTTTAGATGTCTATCCTCTGTGTCTCCATAACACCTGACTCACCATTCTGTGTCACCATACATTAGAATATTAGGCTTCTGCATCTGTTTTTATACCTTGAGGCTGTGAACTCCTTGAGGAAAAGGATGGTATCTTATTTAGTTTATGTCTCTAATGCTTGCCACAATGCTGGTATATGGAAAGTGATCAATGAATATTGAAGAAGGAGTAATGAATGAAAATAAGCAAAACAATCCTAGTATGTTTCTAACAGTCTGAGTGATGAGAAGTCAGATACAGAATGTATCCATGGAAACAATATAAAAATATAAGTAGCCCTATCTCACACTTGGTCAGAAGCTTCCTTATGAGGATGGCTTAGCTAAAACCACAGTGCACCCTAATCAATTCAAGTAGTCTTGAATACTGACAATGTACTAGAAGTTGCCACCTAGAAAATCATATTTTGACTCCCTTAGCATCTTAGGCATATGCCAATTTGTTTCTGATAATTGGGATTGCTACCCTGGTCAAACCACCTCATCTCTATGCCATGAATGATCTGTCTTTCTCACTCACCCAAGGGCAGTTTTCCTCCTTCAAACTGTATTCTTAGGCAGAATTTAAAGGACAGCAAGCACTTCTCCAACTTCTACCTCATGAGTTGGACATTTTCCAATTATTAGTGAGGGGAGACAATTCTAGATGATTCTTCCAAGCATGAGGTGCGATTGTCTCATTTAATATACTTACTGCACTGACAGCTCTGGCCCAAACCACCTTCTATCCTACTTGGGGACTGTCCATTGTTCTCTAGTGTATGATTAGCAGATTAGCTATCATGTAGGAAGCCAGGAAAATGAACTCACAGTAAGCCCTTCCAAAGCAAGAGTAATTCATTACCCGGCCTGATTTCCACTTAAAATGTACTTTAAGCACACTTCCAACTACAAACCCTAAATCACCCTGTGTTCACAAAGTCCATCATTTTTTATTTTATTGCATGGCGTTGGCGTGACATAATCCCTTGCAGAGCATCTCGGAGTACTTTACAGATCCATAAATTACTTACCTGAACAGTTGAAGCAATGTCTGCAAGGCCAGCACAGACATTCTGCAGGCAGCCTGTCCTCCAGTAAGCAAGCAAGTCTGTGCGGGTGCCAAGAGTGAGCGGGGGCGGGGACCAGCAGATGTATGGTATGGTGTTGGGGGGGTGGGGGAAGAAGTGGCTGGTGCATGAGATGGGAATGCTCTAGTTAAAACTCTGTGAATAAAACACATCAAAGTGTCTATTTTTGCAATGATCAATTTAAATGATTCCAGAACTAAGAGAATTTAGAAGTTTGTACCCTTCAGGCAGTCAGCAAATCAAGTGCTCAGTCATTAACTCACCAATTACCTTTCTGTCCTGGAAGGCTCAATGTAGCTTTTAAAATGATACAACCATAAATTGCAATGTTATATCTTAAAAGTCCCAGATTGTAGAGCTGGCATTCTCTCTCCTCCAACCCTTGTCCATGTCCACTCTCCATTATTTCTGTCCCACCAAATGCTTATGGGAGTGTAATTAAGTGTGTATGTGTGTGTGTGTGTGTGAGTGCGTGCATGTGCAGAGACACACTCCCTCTCTGTCTGAAGCTCAATGAGGATGGAAATCTAAAAATGATTAACTGGTGCTTACTCTGTGTAACATACCCTATTTAGGACAGCAAAAAACTAAAAAGTTAAGTGAAGATCTTTTTAAATATCTTATATTAATGTAATTTATAGTATAAAAGGAAAGGTGGGATACATGTTACATAAAAGTTTACTTTAAATGCCGTATAGGAGATACTACAGTGCTGTGGAATCCCCAGGAAGGAGAGGTCACGTCCTCTTGAGGATCACCTGGACAGCCTTATCAAAGGGATGGTAGTTCTCTCAGGCTTTGAACAATTTTAATAGATGTGGATAGGCACAGAGAAGAGTGTAAGCACCGAAGTCAGCAACAAGGGCATGGGGATAAGGAGACAGCTCAGTGCAGCACAGATAAGTACAGCACATGCTCATTAATGATGAGCATTTCGGTTGGGTGGATGCAGGACATACATGGAAGATAACACTGGACAAGGAGAGAAGGAGAAGAAGGCTAAGATATCTTTGTAAACCCCCTTTTCACGAAGGAAAAGATCCAACACAACTAGGAATGAGTGAGTAATGGTTCAAGTAGAGAAAAGACCAGCATTAAAATTTGCAAACCCATCTGATTTTAGTGTGCGGGCCCCACTCTGACCTCGCAACAAGCAATAAAGTCATCGTGCAGCTTCCCTGGGCTCTCCGGCAGGCCCGATCACATTGTAAGCCAGGTGGATGGTGTGCTTTAGAATTTCACAGCATGGTGGCTCTGAGGAGTACTTATTCAAGGAAAGAATATAACATGAAGAAACAGAAGAGTGCTGGATGGAGGAGACACTTAACTTGCCAAGAACTAAGAAGTCAAAACCAGCATCAGTAGGTTTGAAAGAAAGTGGCATTTGCTTTGGGCCTTAAGGATGGCTGTGAGTGCACTTTGAGAGGCCGAGGCAGGTGAATTGCTTGAGCTCAGGAGTTTGAGACCAGTCTGGGCACGTGGCAAAACCTTGTCTCTATAAAAATGGAAATAAAAATGAACCAGGAATGGCGGCACATGCCCGCTTGGACTGAGGTGGGATTGTTTGAGCATGGGAGGTCAAGGCTTCAGTGAGCCGTATTTGCACCACTGCATTCCAGCCTGAGTGGCAAAGTGAAACCCTGTCTCAAAATAAAAATGAAAACGAGGATGGCTGGGAGTTGCCCAGGAAGGATAAAAGGAAAAATATAACCCAAATACTTGATGCCCAGACAGGGCATGATATTCTGGGGAGAACAAGGGAGTCAGCAGAGGTGGGATCACAGGGGATGGCCATGGAAAGGTAGGCTGATGCTTGATTCTGCATGGCCTCATGCCTACAAGGAGTCAGGCTATGATCAGGTGGCCATGGGGAGCCACTGGAGCTGTTTAGACAGAGATGTGATATGATCAGAATTGCATTATTTCAAGACATCGTTGAATGCAGTGTGGAGGATGGCTCATGGATATGTGTTGGAGGTGGGTGGGGGTGAGTGGATACAGGAAGAGGGTGGAGGCTAGGAGAATAGCTATTCCAGTGTTGCAGTAGAATTTATTCCCATTCGGACTCCCTGACTTTGTGTTTAAATAGGAGGAAATCAAAGCTAAATTCAAGATAAGACTTTTTTATGTTTAAGGTAATTCCTCTAATTTCTCATCATTAACTTACTGTAGTCCATATATTTTACTCTCTGGACTGTTCTGCCAACTACCATGTTAAGACAACTAAGAAATGTTTCAGGAGGATTTTTATTTTCGTTCTGTCTTGTTTCCACAGTATCTCCCAAAATTGTAGAGATTTCTTCAGATATCTCCATTAACGAAGGGAACAATATCAGCCTCACCTGCATAGCAACTGGTAGACCAGAGCCTACGGTTACTTGGAGACACATCTCCCCCAAAGGTAAGAGAACAGTTTGTTGCATTGCATCATGAGGATAAATGGGGGAATTTTGGGCCCTTGGTAGGAGGTTATGGGTGCTGATACCGACTCCAAAGGAGTCTACGTTTTTGGTGGCTTGATGGTAATATACTCGTGGCTCTGCATAGAACGTTGATGTTCTCTGCAAAACAGGCATACCCTCTAAGATTTCAGAATTCATACCTCAGTATCTCTCCAGTCCCTTGGAAATTAATGCCTGTTGTCTCTGGGTGAAATGGTGGTAAGGTGTTCTGGGTGAACTTTACATGTTTGATGATGGAACGAAGCTTTAGTGGCAATTGTTCAGCTGGTTGTTTTAAAATAGAGAAAACACATAATAATGGGTGAGAGCTTTAAATGGCCGTATTCCTAAAAGGAGACTCTCCAAGTCTGTGCCTCTGCAGCCTTGCCAAAAATCTGGTCACGAGCTGTTTTTGTGGTTTTGTTGTTGTTTTACTCCGATTGATCCTAGAGAAAAAATATAACTTAATATGTGACTAAATTGCAAAAATTTACTTTATCTGAATACTCAGATGTTATGTAGACCAAAGTGTTGTTTTGTGCTTTCATGGATTGAACATTAAAACCTTTAGAATTTGAGACAAGATGTCATTTATTATTAAGCTAGCTTTTATTTGGGAACAAGAAAGATAAAAATATTTCATTCTTAAATATTTATTGAGTGCTTGTAATAGTCCAGCCTCTCTTCTAGGCACTGGGGGTTACAGCAGTAAGCCAAAGTGGTGAAGTTTTCACACTCATGAACTCACATTCTCATGAGACAGATGACAAAAAAAAAGAGTATGCTATATAACAGGTGGTATTAAGGGTGAGAAAATAGAACAGGATGTGTTGACAGAATGACAAGAACTTTCTTCAGAGAAGGGCTCTGAAAAGAAGATATTTGTGCAGAGAAATGAATAGTGTCCTTAATGGTGTTGCTTATTGCTGATTAATGTGAAATGTGTGTATGTGATTATGTATGTATATATGTGCAGGTGTGCACAGATGGAGGAAGGTGTGTGATTGGCATGAAAGACGCATATTAGGGGGTGCTTTTGGTCTCAACTCCCATGGAAGGGAAAAGTGGGAAACAGAATTGGGCAGGTTAGAAGCTGGCTTGTGCATTGGGACATCTCGGCTGAGCCTACGGGGAGCTCTGAAGCTAGGATTGCCCTTCAGAAGGTTCCCTTATTGAGGTGATGGAGATGTTCCTCTATACTGGCACAGCAGTCCAAATTTAGGCTGATCCCCAAACAGGTGTGACTGTGGGCCAGGCATCTCTCTTCACGTGAGACACAGGGGGCTGACCACCAAGGGCTGTCCACCAGCAGCCGGTCCTTCTGTGAGGCATAAGTCCTCTGCTCCTGAAGGTGGCTGTGCATGACAGTGTCCACTATACTTCAACATTTTAATAAATCAGAGTAAGACTATGAAAGGGCCCCAAATACCAAATTCTAGACAGCGACAGTTGGCCCTGATGGATGTTCTCAGAGAAGGCGTGACATTTTCAGTTGTGTGTGGCCTGAATTCCTGGGAGCTGTCCTGGGCCACCATTCTTGACACTGTAACTGTGAACAAGGGGTCTTTGAAAGCTATTCATGTGTCTGCCAGTCTCTCCATTTGAAATGACCTCACATGTGGACTGGCCCAAAATCGGGGAGGAAGCTTCAGCTGTGCATGAGATCATTAGTGATGGAGAATGGCCCTGGGCCCTTCTGAAGGAGGGGCCATTCAGACAGATGCATGCTAAGTCTGCGGTGTGCACCATTCATCACAGCCCGATGTGAGTCCCCAGTGCTGGCGCATGCCAGCCCACTCTGTGCCTTTGGAGTCTGCAGAACCTTTATCATCAGGGTAGGCTTCATGTGCCTGATGTCAAGAGGCTCTGTCTTCTGTTTGATGTCTCTTCTCATTTCCTCATCTGGCCAGTTCTTTGTCCTTTTCTGGGTGTTTCTTCCCCCACTTCTCCTGCATGCATCTCCTTTTTGTCCTGCCATTTTATGCCTATAACTTCCCTATAAGTTATTTTTGTTGTTGTTCTATGCTTTGGCTTTCTTTTGCAGCCTCTGAAATGTTTCTGCTTTAATTTCATTATTTTCCACATGCTCTCTCCCCTCCTTGCAATTGTTTGTTGTCTTCCCCTCTGACGTTTGAGCCTCTTGGGTTTGCCTGGCTGATGTTCACAAGGCTGTGTGTTAGAGTCTTTTGTTTCCCCTTTTGTGGCCATGGAACAGATTCATTTCCCAAGAGAACTTTTGCCTGAGCCTGGGCCAGGTGTCCCATTTTACTGAGGTTTTAGCTGCTGCGGAAACAGAAGATGGATCAAGGAAAGAGGAGCAGGACAATCAGAATGAACCTGTGGATTAATCTACATGAACAGTGATTTCCAGATCTCAGGTCCAGTTTAGTTATCCCGGATTCAAACTCATGAGACATGCCAAGCAATAACTAATCACCTCAGGACTCACCAGGGTGCCATTTCCCAGTGACTGATTATTTGGAGATCAGAGATGTCACTGGGCTGCTGCCCAATATGAACTGAAGCTGGAGATCCTCAGCAGTCAGGGCTTCATCTTTCCCCAGTAGTATTTCCTAAAGGAGGCTTATTCTAAATAAACCAGGATGGGCTTGGGGTTCCTTGGAGAAGAAGATGTGCACCTTAGCAGAGGCTCCAAAGAAAGAGCGCTGTCATCATCTTTTGTGTCATTCCTCGAGGGTAGATCACAGTTCCATCAAGATCTTTCTTACATGAGAACCCGCCAAATCCCTGGATGAACAGCTGATCAGGGCTAAGCTCGTTCGGCAACCCTGATGACTTCATTGCATTTTTTCTTTCCAGACTGACCTGTTTGTTCTGTACATTTCTTAAAAGTCCTTGTTTCCTTCATTATCACTTATGTGGTGCTGCTTGCGATAAACTTATATAAACCTCTTTAGATTGTGCATTTCTAGTCTTGACTACCTTGTGTGGAAAGGAGTACAGAAATGTTAAGGACTATTTTAGACGTGGCTCATATACTTTGATATTGGGCAGCTTAGGAGTGACCATCAGGTGGAAAAGGAGATGGAGGGCCCTGTGTAGCACTTTATATCAGATAGAGAAAATGTCAGTTGTTCATGTCCAGTGCAGAGAGGGAGGTAGGGCCTCCAAGGCCGCCTCTTGGCACTTCCATTGATTGTTTGAAATAATTTCCATATATTATTATGAGCATTATGCCTTTGTAGTTCCCTTCAGGAATTTATCAGAATTCAAAGAGAAAGTGAACTAGCTTTTTAAAGATTCCTGCTGTGACTCTGCACAACTGGTTTGAGATGGGCAGATGTTGTTTGCATCTGCAGAGACCTTGGTCTTTTCAGGAGGAAGAGCCCCCATCTCACTCCTCTCGCTAGCAGAAGCCATCTCCATCTTCATGAAGGCTTATTGACCCCAAGCCGGAGTCCTTCTAAATGCTAGGGTAGGGTACTAGGTGCACAGGCACCGTCGGTGGAACCCCAACCTTCTGTAGGTAGAAAAAAGAAACAGGGCAGCCAACTGCCCACTGTGCCTGGTGTCATGACTCTGTGCTTTGCCCTTTGTGCACATCTAGACCTTCAAGAATGTGTTTTTTAGCACAGCCCTTAAACTCTCAGCTTTCTGTCTCCAACAGAACAGTGTTCATGCTATCTGGTTCTCCTGAGTCTTCACTATGTAAATAGAAACATGATCTCTTTCAATATACTCCAAAAGATGCTGTGTTGGACCTCACTCTTCATAGAAAAGCATTCTGAAAGCCTTATAGTTATGTTACCAGTTTCAGTTGGATTGTAAGAGCTTTAAAGACAAGGCTAAGATTCCTACATTGCCACATTCCTGAGAGCCCAAAATGAAACTCAGGTGAAGGAGTGTCTCATCACTTATCTGTGGGTGTCACTATCCATTTGCAGTCAGGGATCACTGAGTGTCCTAATGGAGCTCCCATCTTGGGTGCACTTACCTTCACCTTTCTCTCATCAAACAAGACACCGACAATAAAAACCTCATCTAGGCTACCTAGGTAACACATTGTACTGAGATATTGGTAGGCAGATTCAGCAAAGCCCTGCGAGCTGTTCACAGAAATGTCCTCATTTCCAGTTTATTTTCAATGTCCCTGTCCCATGAGTTATTTGAGATCAGAGTTTGCATCTCACTTCTCTTTGATTCTCTCCTTCTAGCACAATGCCTAGCACCTAGGAAGTATTTAATAAATATTGGTCAGTTCAGTGAACAAGCACTGATATTTGCCAATGCCCCAAAGAGGCATGCCTGTTCTCCCAGTTCAAAGACTATCACGATCCTTGAGAAGTTCTCCTTCACTTTGATGTTGGCATGGAGACCTGGAGTGTTTCCTGCTGGCAAGTCTCCAGGACAATTTCTCTGGTCTTCACAGGATCTCCAAGGCTTTCCTGAAGTCCCCTTGAGGGGACCCTGCTGTGGCAGGACTCAATTTGTCCTTGAAGAAGAAACTCCTTTTCAAGTTTCCTTTTGCAAGAAGAGAGGAGGCTCACAGGTGACTTGGACGGTGGGGGTCATCCATGAGCTCCCTTCTGCTGTCATGGCTTTCTCATTACAATTGCTCTTCATCTGGCCATTCTAGTGGGCATCTGGCCCTTTTGGTGCCTTGCTGTATCAAGTACTCCTGTGTCTAAACCCCAGTTTGCCCCCAACCACAATTTCCTAAGGCAATTCCGATATCACCTGGGGGATTATTTCAACTGTATATGAAAATTTGCCATTCCTTATAGGTTAACCAAAGAAAAAGGAAAAGAAAGAAATCAATCAGTAGAAAAAAGAAAAGTACTTTAAATTCAGTTCCACTCTTGTGCCTCTTTCTCTGTGTGTGTGTGGGGGGGGTGTTTCTCAGGTTCTGTCTCTCTTTTTCCTTCTTTCTCTCTAGCTCCTGGTATGTGAATTGAGGTGGGTTAGAGACCAAAAGAGATCTTCCCTAGGGTCACATAAAGACCCTGGGGGCAAAATTAGAACAGAGCCTTCTGTCTGTTGGATTTCAAGCCAAGCCCTTGTTCTGCAAGCCTTTCTCTTTACCTAACGTGAAGTGGGTACATCTGCGTGGCCTACTCTCCATACCGGCAGGGCTCAGTAACCTTCCTCAGCTGCCAGATCTCTTCCTTCCCACCTCAGTTCTCCTGTTCTGCTTGAAGAGGTCCAGTGGACATTTGGCTGCCCTGTTTCTTTTTTCTGGAGTTTTAAAAGGCACCAAATTGATGGGGGCAAAGTGACACCCAGATAAGGGTTCTTCTCCTGGCCAATGCCCTGAGCCCTGTGCTCCCCCTCCCTTTCCCCAATATCCTCACCCCACCATACATCCACCTATTTTCCTATTTGTAAGCACTGACAAGACCTTCTCCCTAGCTAAGCAGGACACTAAAGCACTAATTGGCACTAGAGGTATAACAGCTTGAGTTCAACCAGAGCTGGCAGGCTCCATGACTCCAGTGACAGCTCTGTGAAAAAGTGTCAGGAGCAGAGCTCTGGCATGCCATTGGTTGACTGCAGCACCCTGGCACTAATGAGCAGCCTGTCAGCACCAGCATCTGGGGCCCCGTGTGGCACTGAGATCATTAGAATGGCAGAGGAGAAAGACTTCCTCAGCAAAGAGGAGCTGGGGAGGGGAGAAGAGGACAAAATGGAACTAAAGATATCACCTTACCCACAGAGGGCAACCACCCAACACCAAAGGACTGAGAAGAAAAAGGGAGAAAGAGAGAAATCAAAAGGTTTTCTAAATCCATCTATGCCAATTCTAGACAACTCTTGGAATCTCCTTTTCGTTGGGTTGCCCTGTCAGTAATCAATATGGGCTGTAAATCCTTGCAATAATCTAAGAAGGGGCCTCAGTGATTAAATTAACTCTTTAGTCTTAACTGTGCTATGAAACCTGGAAGTCACCCAAGTCTCTAGGAAGGAGGGACCTAGGGTGTAAGGCAAGACTTGAGATCTTAGTCTTTTTGCTATTTGTCAGGGCAGGCTCTCTACCTAGGGTATCTCCTGCACTGCCAGCTGCCTGCCTATCTTCTGCTAGAGTATCAGAATCCAGGAGAGGCAATTAATAGAAGGAGTTTTCCCTCTGTTATTCCTTCCCAGAGGGAGGTACGGGGACTAGTCAGTGTGTCCACTCTGTATCTGCTTCCTGAGGCCAAGTATGAATTATCCATCTCGTTGATTCTTCTGCTTCAGGACCAGAACTGGGCCTTCAGGTCTGAGCATTAAGCAACGCCTGGCTCTTCTCTGAGGCTTCTGCTACTAACAATGACTGCATTTCCATGAGCAAAGGCAGCAATGTGTCTGAAAGAGATAGGCTTTGAAGGCAGGTCCAAGGGGATTTGTATTCCCTTGCACTACTCACTGTCTGGGTCGTGCTGGAGTAGTGATAAACCTCTCTGAAAATGTGCTTCTTTATTAATTTCATTCTTGCTTCTTGGCATGAACCCCAGCATTTTCATGATTTGGTTCTAGACCCCAATTGCTCCACACACCACAGTCACACTAACAACTAGACATTCTCCACACACTAGATGTCTTTGCCTTTGCACACCCCATTTGTTCTCCTTCCATCCCCCCTACTTCTTTTGGTTTGAGTTCTACCCTTGTTTCACGACCATACTCAAATGCTACCAGTTTGAAAGCCTCTGGTGACTTTCTTCAGGCAGAGTGATTCACCCATTTCTTTGAGACCCCACAGCACTTTGCATGCATTTCCAATTATGGCGCCTCTTACAGGTACTCAAGGGCCTCTGACTACTCCTGTCATGCCAGGGATCATGGCAGCCAGGGACCGCCCTAACGCTGTTTTGTGTTTAGTGTCTGATAAAGTACCAGATGTTTTGGGGTCTTGTAAATGATTGTTGAATGAGGAAGTATCTGATACTGTAGATGTAGTTTTCAGTCCTTTTCTAAAATTAAGTCTCTCTTAATTTAATATGTATAATATTATTAAATGTAATATAATATAGTGTATCCCCTTGCATCAGTTTTGACTGTGGATCATCTCGTATTTCCCAAACCAATCAAAGGAATTCATAAGAAAAGGCCCTCTCCCACACTGTCTTCCTCATGTGTGCTCAAGTCTGAGCTTTAGACTCTGTGAAATAGGATAATAATACCTTCCCACATGGATATGACAAGGATTAAACATGTGCACCAATGGAAAGCTCCTGGCCCCATAACAACACATAGTATGTGTCCAATAATGTTAGCTTGTAGACCTTTAGCCAGCCCCCTCCTCTTCACTCCCACCCATGAGAAAAGAACAGAAGGGAAGGAAATTCAAATTGTTTTTTTTTTCTGAAAAGATTGAATCTTTATAAATGCTCAACTCAGTCCATTGCCAGAATGGATAGATATTCAAAGGTGCTTAATCAGCACCACTCTCATCTCCACCATTTTCTAATTAACATAGGTGCTTGATTAAAATTCCCAGTACCCCAAGAAGCTATCCCAGGAGGGCCAAGTAATTGCCATTGCAAAAGATATTACAGTAGTCATTGATGGTGGGAGAACAAAAAATAATTGCATCATAATGGAAAGTGGCCAGCTTCCTGTTCAGAGTAGCTGTGAAACATACAGCATTAGGTTCAATCTATACAGAAAAAAAGGGATTAATTATGACAAAGATAAACCAGTGGTACAACCTCAAGTTGGGGAAAAGTGTCCAGAAACTCCTTACACAAGTG
Source organism: Symphalangus syndactylus (assembly GCF_028878055.3). Taxonomy (NCBI): domain Eukaryota; kingdom Metazoa; phylum Chordata; class Mammalia; order Primates; family Hylobatidae; genus Symphalangus; species Symphalangus syndactylus. The sequence continues at coordinate 149,260,254 of NC_072425.2, forward strand.
GTTTAAACACAGATAGGCAGACCAAGGTGGGAGAGAAAAAAAACAGAGGAAGACATTTATAGATCACTCTTTAACTCTGTCATTCTCTTTAACTGTAAAATTACTGCTGGATAGATGCAGTTAGGGTAAAATTCGCCAGTGTCAATAAGGGTTTTTGTAAATTTAATATTTATGATCTGGTTTAAAGCATTATTATAGCTGTGTAACTTCCTACTTCAAAGAAGAGAGAAATAATAAAAAGACTAGTGGGGAAATTAATGAGTTCAATGTGCTGAATTGAGAACATATGAAATCAAGCCTCATTCTAGAAACCAAGGGCAGGAGTGCATACCACAGACACTGTTGTGGTTTTACCCAATTATTTTAAAACCCTTGAAAAATATTGTAGAATCAGACGTCTGCTGAATTCAGACATTGCTAACAGCATCCTCCCCCACACTCTCCAGAGTCTTAAGCTATTTATGCCTGTACTTGGTGACCGTTACCATGCAGAACTGTTTTGATGGAACAAATAAAGGAAACATAATAGCAAGAAGATTGTATCATCCTCCCCACAGAGGCCAACCAGCCATAGCTCAGTAAGATGCAAAGTCTCATTAAAACGGTAGCCCCTACAGGGCAGGAGACCCCATCTCTCAACCAGCACCCATAAGAGTCAGCACCGCCTGGGAGTGTGAGAAGGTCCTTAGTGGGACGTCTCACTGCCCATCACAACCAGGGTACCTCCTCTAGTCACATCGCTGTAGACCAGCTAAAGGCTTAGGGAGTTTCTTGTGTAGGACCCTCCAAGCACTGCCAGCCAAACTGGGAGAAGCTTTCGGATGAAAACGTCCTTATCACTAGGTCCTCAGGTGTATTGTTCTGACTTTGTGCCTACTTTTGGATCCTGAGTCTTGTTTTGACTCATGATGACTACCTTTCTCCTGGAGTCTAAATAACACCAGAGGCAGTTTCATTCAATCATAACAATAGCTAACAGTTGGTGGATGCGCAAGAATGTCGGGGGCTGTCTTCTAAAAACATTTATGCATAGTAATATCTATTATTCACAACCAGGCAAGACAGGTCTTCTTATTAGCCCACCTTATCAATGAGAAAACTTAATATGTTTTTCCATTTGAATGAGGCTTAGGGATATCAGGCTAATGGGCCCAGGTTACACAGTGCCACACTGCAGACGTGGGTTCTAAGCCAGGCAGTCGGTCTGTCCCCAGAGTGCAGGGGCTTCATTGCTGTGCTGGGTAGTGTAGTTCTCAAAGGGCAGTCTCTGGACCATTGCATCAACCAGCATCACCTAGTTCATGCCCCAGCCTTACTGAATGACAGCTGTAAGGGTGGGGTCCAGAAGCCTGATTTTGACAATTCCTCCAGGTGATTGTGATGCATGCTCAAGTTTGCGAACTGCTGCTGTGTAAATGTGCTCTGCGCCCAACAATCTTCTTCATCAGCGTTATGTTACTTAATTCTCATGGAGGTCCTAATAAGTAGGCATTATTTTTATTTTAGAGATGAAGACATGAAAACCAGGGGGCAGGAGAAGGAATTTGCCCACAAATACTAAACGGCAAAGGTGAAATTCAAATCCAAGTCTTTTTGACTCCAAAATCCATATTGTTAATGCATATTGATTTCCTGCTTGATTTCTAGCCTACTGCTTCATCTTGCTCTCTGGGACATGTCTGTTCTCTGGTTTCATCCCACCTACCAGCTTGGGGCACCCGGTCCTTGGGTTGTGCACATTCTCACAGCATTCTTACAAATTTACCCACACCTATGTCCTTGCGCTGGACTCCAGGCTCTGCTGTGTGCCAGGTCTCTGCATTCCACCCTCCCCAGCAACCTCAGGCTTCTTCCAGTAGGTCTGGAGATGAGCACCTGAGTGGCAAAGGACAGAGCCCTTGCGTGGAGGTTGGACCTCTTCCTCACTGGCAGCTGAGCTCTTCCAACTGAGTCAACCTTTCTCTTTCCTCTCTTCCACCTGGATGGCCATGGCGCACAGGATGGACACAGCCTCTCTCTGACTTGACTTATGTTTTCCTCATGTTAAGTGCTATCACTCACTCAAATAATGCTGTCTTGTGCATTGATTGTTATTAGAAGATTGTTTTATACCTTAACAGCTTTAGACATGAAAAGAAATTGCCAGATTCCAGGGTATGTGTGTCCTTTCTTATCTGAGTCTGTTCAGTTTCCCCACCTGTCTTTGTGGGAGTTGGCATTCTTCATCTTCCTAGCTGTGTAAAATGCTTTTTCTCTCCAGAACCAGGACAGTTGAAAGGGATTGAGCAGAGCATCATCTCAGTTCCTCAAGGCCCCAGTCTGCCACCTGGCTCTCCAAATACCATGGCACAGCCGCAGCCTGCCTTTTGCACTAGAACCCGGAGTCCTGATGATGTGGCCCCTTCCCTGGGAGGCTCATCTTGTCCCGTATTCTACCCAATAGTGGTGGGTTCTTCTCTGCTTACTGCCCTCACCCACACACACCCCACCCTGAAAAACAAACCTCTTTTCCCCATTCTAATCCAGAGTTAAACAGAATGACTTTGGATTTTACAGTTCTTCCATAATAGATTCAGGGCTCCCCGTGTTTAACTGATTTGCAGCCCGGGAGGCTGTTCCTCCCCTAATTCCTTGCATCACTGCCTCACCCTTTATGGAGTGCTTTGCTGAGGTGACTGTGGTTGAAGATACCTGGCCAGTTATCTGCATGATAGAAAAAGACAAATGGCTTTCTCTCTCATTGATTTATTTATTTCGACACATACCAATCCAGAAAAGGATTTAAGCAGAGAAAATGGTATGGATTTTGTCCCCAGGAAAACCTTTTGGTAAAGCAATTTTGATTAACTTATTTGTTCAGTAATTGTTTATTGAGCACCTGCTGTGTACTGGGCAACTCTCTGAGGTACTAGAGACCTATGAGTGAACCAAGCAGACCAAAGCCCTGGCCTCCCGGAGCTTGTATGCTAGTGGGAGGGAGAGAAAATCAGCACGTGGATGAGGAAGCCTTGTAATATGTTATATGGTAATTGCTTTAGGGTAAGAGGCAAAGAGATGATCAGGTGTGTGTTTGAGAGATTGTAGACTTAAATAGAGTGGGTAGAATGGATTTATTAAGGAGATACCTCATGAAAGGGGGACCGACACTTGCATAGCTCGGCAGGAGTACTCCTGCCAGGGTTCACAGTGACTACAAAGGCATGACATCAGGACCCAGCCGGCATGCTCACGGAACATCAACATAGCCACATGGCAACGGAACCTATTTAAAACCTTCCCTCCCTGCACTAGACTCTAAGCTTCATGAGGGCAGGAAGCATGCCTATCCTTGCTCACTGCTGTGTGCACCAATGTTTAGCACCAATTTGCCTCTCAAATCATACACATTCAATACATATTTGTTTAAAAAAATAAGTGAATAAAATAAACATGAGTTTATAGTTTGAGTGCTTGAGCAAGCATGCTGGAAAGACACGAGTTTTGAGTCAGAAATGGCAGTCCCTTAATTAGTGATTTCAAAGAATGACAAGTTCAGGCCAATGGCGGGGGTAGTTTATGGCTAAGACAGAGGGGAAGGCCCATGAGAAGACGAGGCCAGGTAGGTGACAGCGCAGGTGTCTGAGGACTCATCACAAGGAGCATTGCAGGCACCCCAGGTAATGCCTGAGGCTAGTGACAAGTCGGGCTGAGAGCCAAGTGTCAAAGCCCTAGATGAATCTTGAGGGACTCAGGATATCAGACATTGGCAGAAAAGAAGAGAGGGTGGAGCAACCTTGCCAGGTGGCAGGAGCTTCAGACCAGCAGGAGCAGGGCTATTCAATAAAAATGTGAAAGAGAAAAGGTCTCCACTTGAGGAGGATCCTTCACTATGAGGAAGATCATAGCCCCAACCTCTGCATGCCAAAACAGACAACTCAGCATTTTCTTGAGAAAGCTACCGAGGAGGCACTCCCCTCAGGAAACAGCTGGGTTTCAATAAATGAAGGCAGTTCAGGGAGCACTCTGCCTGAAGGCTGATGGTCTCGGGGAGCATCTTGCTTATGTTGTGGGTGTTCCAGAGAGCCCAGTGGATGGGTGTGGAAGGTGGGGGAGAGTGAAAGATTGGCCAGAAGGGGGAAATTCTTTTCTCTAGGGGAATGAATGGGCTGGAGAGCCTGATGATGTTAGGGGAGCAGGAAGGGATGCACATGCCTGTATGCACCCTGACAATAAGAGATGAGGTATGTTGGTGTTAATCCCACATGTTCCCAGTGGAAGGTGGTGAAACCTCACCTCACAGATTTCAGCTGCAACCTGTGTCTGTGGCAGGGCAGAAACCCCTTTTCTTCCTGCCCCTGAAGGTACAGCAGTGGCAGTAAGTGGGTAGTTCTCCATAGGCCAAGTCTTCCTGTGGTCCAGAGTAAGAAGACCAATCTTCAGGAAGGCAGTAGAAGGTCAAGGGCAGAGGTCACGAGATAGTGGGAGTGGAGAAGAGAGGGTAGGGCTTAGAGATATGTTGGAAGCCAAACTGCCAGAACCTGATGCTTGGTCCAATGTGGGATGGGAGTGAGGGTGGAGGACAGGCTGGGAAATACTACCAGGTTTCTGGTTTGGCCTCCCTTATTGCCTGTTCGGGAGAACTAGGGGTTCTCTGTCCAGCTTTTCTCCTGTGTGGCAATAGGTAGGGTATTATGGACTAGCTGATGTCTGATTTATTTCTGCCTGCTGATCCATGTGGGTTAGCTCTCTTTTCTACAAAAATGATCATAACAACTCCAGACTCATTTTTTCAGAGAAGAGAGTTTTATAAGATTGAACAGAAATGACAGAATACAGCAGATACATGATAAATAGGCAGAATGAATCATCTTTTATTCAATAGATATTTATTGAGTAGCTAAAGCACAACAGTGTGTACTTAGGTGCTGCAGATTGCATGGTGAATTCAGCCTTTGCCCATAGGACTTCAGTATGGGAGTGTAGGCAATATTCAATAAATAAATATGCAACCCAATGCCAGGGACAGGTAGTGCCATGGAGAAAAATTAAAAAAAATAAAGACATGGGTGAAGAAAGCCAGGAGGAGCTGCTTTCGTTAGAGAGTGACTTTAGTGCTGCAAGAAAGCCAGCTCAGCACAGAGCCTAGAGACCCAAGCGAGATGAGACAGCAAGGGGTCGTATGAAGAGAGGGTGTTCCAGGCAGAGGTAACTGCAAATCTGAGGCCATGAATGGGGAATGCATTTGATGCGTATGAAAAACAGGAAGAATTCTGATGCTCAAGGAAGTGATGTAGGATGCTGTGACGAGAGCCCCTATAGTCAGTTCATGCATAAACCTGAAAACCATGTGCAAAACTGTGAGACTTGTTCTAATAAAAATACACCAGCACCTTTTAAGCAGAAGGGCAAAATAATTTAATAAATGTTTTCTTTTTTTACCTTTTTTATTTAAATTTATTTTTTATTGTACTTTAAGTTCTGGGATACATGTGCAGAACGTGCAGGTTTGTTACATAGGTATACATGTGCCATGGTGGTTTGCTTCACCCATCAACCCGTCATGTACATTAGATATTTCTCCTAATGGTATCCCTCCCCTAGCCCCCCAACCCCCTGACAGGCCCTGGTGTGTGATGTTCCCCTCCCTATATCCATGTGTTCTCTTTGTTCAGCTCCCACTTATGAGTGAGAACATGTGGCATTTGGTTTTCTGTTCTTGTGTTTGTTTGCTGAGAATGATGGTTTCCAACTTCATCCATGTCCCTGCAAAGGACATGAACTCATCCTTTTTATGGCTGCATAGTATTCCATGGTGTATATATGCCACATTTTCTTTATCCAGTCTATCGTTGATGGACATTTGGGTTGGTTCCAAGTCTTTGCTATTGTGAACAGTCCCGCAATAAACATACATGTGCATGTGTCTTTACAGTAGAATGATTTATAATCCTTTGAGTATATACCCAGTAATGGGATTGCTGGATCAAATGGTATTTCTGGTTCTAGATCCTTGAGGAATCACCACACTGTCTTGCACAATGGTTGAACTAATTTACACTCCCACCAACAGTGTAACATTGTTCCTATTTCTCCACATCCTCTCTATCATCTATTGTTTCCTGACTTTTTAAAGATTGCCACTCTGACTGGTGTGAGGTGGTATCTCATTGTGATTTTGATTTGCATTTCTGTAATGACCAGTGATGATGAGGTTTTTTTCATATGTTTGTTGGCTGTATAAATGTCTTCTTTTGAGAAGTGTCTGTTCATATCCTTCACCCACTTTTTGATGGGGTTGTTTTTTTCTTGTAAATTTGTTTAAGTTCTTTGTAGATTCTGGATATTAGTCCTTAAAGAATTACTTTAACTGTGAAGAGAAAGATGGAGGGGAAGGGGCGTAAAGATAGCCAGTAAAGGCATAAAGATATACCAGCTAGAATACTGTTGATTTCGTCCATCAAGAATTGATGACGTCATGGACTGCAGTGGTAAGATTTACAGTGTAAGAGTATGTTAATCTGGAATATATTCTGAAACTAAGCTAGAAAGTTCATTGATTGATTAGATGAAGTTTGTGAGAAAGAGCTCAGTATTAAGACTGCCTATAAGATTTGTGGCCTGGGCTGCTGGTATATACCATGCTGGTAATATACTATTCTTGGCCATCAAAAACTCCAAGAAAAGCAGGCTTGTGGTAGGAAAGACTTTGGTCCTTTAGATATACAAATGGAAATGTTGAGTAGATAGTTGACTATGCCAGGGAGCTAGAAAAATGCATATGGGAATCCTAACCATACAGATGGTGTTTAGAGCCAGAGGCTAGCTATCCCACATGCAGCGTGAAGGCAGACAACAGCTCTGTAGGCCAGGAACAGTGGCACTCCAATAGTCCAGTGTCAGGAAAAGGATGATCCAGCAAAGACAATTGGGAGATGAGAAGGAAATCTCAAAACCAGTTCAAGGAGAATGTTTCATAAAGAGCAGGTGTGATTACAGCACAAGTGTTGCTTAGAAGTCCAGGGAGATGAGGATTAAGATTTGGCAGAATGCACTTATACACATGAGACATTGGAAAGAATGGTTCTGATGAAGACAGTAGATAAAAGATTAATTAGAAAGAAGGAGAATGGGTTAAAGAAGTTGAGATAGTAATTAATTTTGCTGAGAAGTTTCACTACAAAGGGAAGCAGAATATGGAAGGTCAGTGGTGGGAGGAGAGTGTGAGTTCAGGATTATTTTCTCTAAGTCCAATCTGCAGCCTAATACCCCTTGGTCCTTTACTGGCTGTTATTGCGGTGTAATTACTTGTCTCAGTGTTCTCAGTTGTTCCTTCTCCTCAGATAAAATAGGGGAAAGAGTTAGCCAAGACTGGCCTCCGCTTTTTCAGCAATCTATACATTTTGATCTTCAGCCAAATGACCTCAAAATTTTTATGTGTGGCTTTTGGGTGCTCTGGGAATTTGGAACAAAAGTCACTATGTTGCTAAAGCAATTGACTGTGGCTGACACTAGGTGCTTTGTCTGGAAGTGAGACTATCTGCTGCCAGCCCTAATGAGGATTCCACTGGGGATTGATAGTTGTGGCACTTATGGGAAACATTGCTTGGAGTGGGAACCCACTTATAAGAAGGGGCAGGGGACACAGAATGATTTCTGCTCATCCCCAGTCCCTCCCCAAGGACCAGGGCACAAGTTCTCAAAGTCCTCAATATTTAACCCTGCATGACTAGATGCTTACCTGAAGCAGGGGCGTATGAATATATCTATTTTCAAAAAAGATGCCAAAGCAGGAATCAAGTTAACCTTTTGAAGCCACCCCTCTGGCCCACACACAAGTGTCCAAGTGAAGTCCCCTCCTTGTCCAGGAGAAGCTCTGAAAGGAAGTGCAGGGGCAACCCAACGCAACAGAAATGTGGACAAACACTGCCCAAGTCGTATTCTCAGGGGAGTAGGGCTCTGGGGAAAATACCTCCACTCTACGTAGGTCCATGCCGTGGGAATTCTGTGAACATCCCTGCTGCCTCAGTGCTGTGAATTCTACATCAAGGGGGCAGAGGAAGCAGGCAGCCTCAGTGTTTAGGCTTGAATAATGTTAGGGATGAGGGAGAGCTCACCAACCTGGAAAACGCACCTGCCGCCATACCTTGCCTACCTAATCGTGGCTTGCAGGTGACTTCCTGGGTATTCATCCAAAATGCTTCTCTTCAGAGTCCTAACAAACCCATTCTCATTGCCACCATTGCCCTAGAGGCACTCCTTTCTTGGAGAGGGAAAGCCAGTTTATTGATAGGACATTGTATAAGATGGGGAATAGGAGAGAATAGCTTACATCCATCTCTGCACCCACCTTCTCCCCAGAACTCATGGCTCTTGAGAATTTGGAGCAAATTAGTGAGAGTGACCACAGTGTTTTCCTCTGCATCATTCTGCTGTCTTTAGTTTTGCTTCCAGCTGCCCACATGGACCAGCCCCTGTCCTGCTTCTGAGCAGTCACGTTCCTGTGTGTGCTGACATGTCTTCTCTCTGCATCACCACAGTTTCCTAGACCTCTTGGTTTGGGTCACTCAGGTGTTGTCATGGCAATGACATCCTTAGTAAAGTAGCACTGCTCATGTTGTCATGGTTATCAGGACCTCTTGATGGGAGCCCCACTTCAGTGTTGTCGTGTGGAGAGCAGGAAGGAACCCTAGGACCTTCCAGTAAGCCTGGATTCTTAGGCTAGGCATGAGTCATCAGTACCTGAAAATGAAGGTGGTTATGATTAGGAAAATAGCAGCTGCCTAAAATGGTGAGATTCTAACCACTTGAGAAATGAATAACTGAAAGAGGGATCATCATCCTCATCACCGTGATCACCTCCTTCCCACCTCCTCTTCATCCTCTGCATAGTGTCTGATATTTTTATGGTAGCTTGGCTATGTTCCAGGCACTCTTCTAAGTGTTTTCCGTTTGTGAACTCCTCAGTTTTCTTGACAGCCTTATGATGTAGGTGTTCTTGCTGTTCTTTTGCAGATGAGGGAACTGAGATGCAGAGCACTCACTTAGACCACTTGCTCACAGAGGTACCCAAACATGCAATATGGCCAAGACTTAACCAGACAACCTGGTTCCAGAGGTTTCACTCTGAACTGATTGCCTATTCTGTTTCAATACTAACAAGAAAATTCAAGATGAATCAGTCTAGTTACTGAAGGCGTTGCTAAATTATATCACCGTCTTTGTGGCTAGAATCCATATAGTTTATGTTTTTTACTAATTTTAAGTTTTTATGTTCATCTGATTCCAACAACTATCTGCAGTTAGTGCGACTATTAACTGTATTTTACAGAAAAGAAGATCAAAGTTTTGAGAGTTCATAATTCCCCAAGGAAAGTTGACTTCTAAACTGTGTTGGACTAGGTCTGAATTCATGACAATCTATAGATTCAGAAGCTAGTGTTTTGTCTTGTTCTGTCGCATATCATGCCATGTTATATGGCCCAGAGTCTGGCTCTGGGGAGGAAAGTGGTTCACCCATCTAAGATAAATGGTTAGCAGCGGTCACCTCTATGGATAGAAGGACCACATGGCAAGTCTTGGCATGTTCACTCAAGGAGCCATTCACCCTCTTTTGCCCTCATTATTCTATGCCTAAAAATTCCACTGTACAGTAGCTACTTTATCTATTGCCATATAGGCAAGAGAGCAGCAGCCTTCCTTCCGTGGCAACTCCCATCTTAGAATCTGGGCTGCTTTGAGCAATTCATTTAACCTGTACAGGAGAATACCAAGAGAAGGTTAATTGGCTCTGTGTCTAATATAAATGACAATTAAACACAAATAAGTTACTTAGAAGCTGGCCTGTGAGAAAGTACAGCTTTTAAGAGAGAGGAAGCTGGGCCCTGAGAGTGGATGCATCTTCTCATTCGAGTACAAAGGGATTGATTGGAGGGGGACATGCTGAGTGGGGAACAGCAAAGCTAATAAAGACGATTATAAACAGTAGCAGCAAAGCCTTCTCATTTTTAAAATTATCTGCCAGCACTTTACCTATATCAGCATGTTTATCTTTAGAGCAGCATTGTGAAGTAGGTAATAATGGTATATTATTATCCATATTCAAAAAATAGGGAAAGTGAGGTGCAGAAATGTTAGTTAACTTGCTGCAGGTCAATTCAGAAGTGCAGCTGAGACCTGCAGTCAGCCTCCTGGATGTGTCTGGCAGGATCGGCAGCTGTCTTTTCTGCATTTGGACTGGGTTCCAGGACCTGGGCCTGGAGCTTAATCAGGGGCATAAGGATGAACCTCAAGGCTCCCTTTCTGCTCACCACTCTCCAAGCGGCCACTCCTTGCGCACTTTGCCCACCCTCTGTGAGCCTTCGCCATCTCCTCTGTCAAGTTAAGACCATGATAGGATGTATATTCCTAGCTTGTTGTAAGGATTACATGAGGTAACTCCTGTAAATGCATGCCCGGGCCTGATAGAAAACAAATGCTCAGGATTGGTGTGGGGGTGCACGCCTGTAATCCCAGCGCAATGGGAGACTGAGGGAGGAGGCTCACTTGAGCCCAGGAGTTCGAGACCAGCCTAGGCAACATAGTGAGACTCCATCTCTACAAAAAAATTTTTTTTAATCAGCCGGGTGTGGTGATGTGCACCTGCAGTCGCAGCTGAGGCAGAAGGATCACGTGAGGCCAGGAGGTCAAGGCTGTAGTGAGCTATCAACACACTACTGCACTCCGGCCTGTGTGATACAGTGACACCTTGTCTCTAATAATAACGGTAATAATAATGCTCAATAAGAATCATCACAGTGGTCACATCACAGGTGGTACACAGAGGGAGCATTAGAGTTGGTAGTTATTCCTGTCCTCAGCAATGTGTCATCTTAATCTTAAAGGTGAACATACTGTTTATAGCACAGAGTAAAGTGCTGGATATGGCAAGCTAAGATGCAAATGTCCATCTTCAAGACCTTTCCACAATACTCCATTTTCTCTAATGCAGAGCTTGGCCTATACTATTCTTAGATGACCTGTTGGTACAAGGGCTACCATTTTCTTTTGTCAGTGTTTCCAAGTCTCCATGTCCCCTCAAGTGAAATCCATAATGTCTTCTAAGTTTCCAGTGGATTTCAAAGCCGCATAATTACCGTCCACTTAATAGCGATAGCGAATGACTGCTTGTTGCTTTCTTAACATCCTTTCTTTTACAGGTAAAAGGATAAATTTACAATTAGCAGCCTCCAATTTGCACAGACACAAAAGTTTAATTAAGGGAGCAAAAAGTGATTGAAATTTAACTGAAAGTAATACTATGATCTAGGTTTTAATAAACCAAAACAAATGGATACATTCTTACTTCTTTTTTAAAGGGGCACTTTATTCAAAATGTGATGGTCCAGTCTTGAATTGAGATATCTTTTTGTCATTGCTGGGTAAGCAACTTCCTATCCACATTACACAAAGTGAATTTAGCTATGAGCTATGAGCTGGATACCAGTCTGCCCAGTGAAGAGCCTCCTTCATTCCTACTTCCATAAGAAAGTAACTTGGGAATACAGTCAGTGCTGTCCATAGGCCTTCATAATATCAAGATGCTGCTATCCTCATTTGACATTTAAACATCAGCTCTGATGCTGTTTTCATGCACTTTTCAAATGAAAGCTCTCCCCTCTGCCTAGCTAATGGATAGGGCAGTACAGGGGGAGGAGACCCGTCTGCCGTCCTCCCTAGGCGATGTAGCTGCCAAGCGGGTGGAAAGCAGAGCAAGAGAGCCAGGAGGTTCACAGCAGTGTCTCTTTCCAGATCCAAGGGAGACACAAAAGGGAATTAAAAACTTCACGTTGCGTTGTCACTCTACCCGCGTCTCGCCTGGGAGAGCTCTGCAGCTGGAGAGTGCTGAGAAGTCAGCCCTTCACAGCAATTACAATTCATATTGACTATAAACTTCCCACTGTGCGAGGAAAGGAAGGGAGGTGCTTGCCAAGCGCTCAGAGGGGCGAGTGTAAATTATTTCACCATCTGATGATATATACCATGTTGGCAAACATTAGGGGAAAAGAGAAGGAGGAGAGAAAGCAAAGAGTTTGTGGGGAAGCTGACAACTGATCATCCGGCATTCATGAAAGGAACTGGGTCCCGGGCACACTGGTGGGACAGGACAAGTCGCCCACCTGTCGCTGCTGCAGCTGGCTTGTCTATGGTCTACACTTGGGTGAGGAAAGCTTTTAACCTGATGTCCCAGCTCACACATAACTAGAGGAGAGGGCAGGGAACATGGGGAAGTGAAGAGCACTTTGGTCAGAACACTTGGTTTGCCTCTTTGCTCTGTCAATTACTAAGTGGGTGACTCTTAACAAACCAATTAACCTCTCTGAACCTTTGTTACCTCATCTGTAAAACAGGATCAGAATATGAAGATTAGTAACAATACATTGGAGGTGCTTTGTAAACATGAACACATTATGCACATTATCCTTTATTAAAAGTTTTGTATTAATTATGCATATTCTTTTGGGCAGTGCCAAGAAAATAAAAAAGGCAGAGAGAAGTGTGAACCCAGCACAGAGCAATCTTCTTCAGATAAAGGGGTTTTAACATTTTTGCAACACAAACTCAAAAAGCAAAAAACGTAAGCGGTGTTTATGACCGTTGTTATAACAACAGCAATTATCATTTGTTCTCATTATCGTTTGCTAAGTCCTACATTTATTTACACAGCACAATTAATCTGAAAGTTCACCTAACCATTTCACAAATGCTACGGTGGAATGGAGTCTAAGGAAATGAAGAGAGTTGAATGTTAGGACACAGCTGGGCAGTGCAGGAATCAAAATGTAAATCACCGGGCAAACGGAACAACGGGATTGATGCCAGTTTTAGAATGGGGCCAGACAGGCACGGGGGCTCACGCCTGTAATCCCAGCACTTTGGGAGGCCAAGGCGGGCAGATCACTTGAGGTCAGGAGTTCAAGACCAGCCTGGCCAACATGGTGAAACCCTGTCTCTACTAAAAATGCAAAATAAAATTAGCCAGGTGTGGTGGTACACACCTGTAATTCCAGCTACTTGGGAGGCTGAGGGAGGAGAATAACTTGAACCCGGGAGGCAGAGGTTGTGGTGAGCTAAGACCGCGCCACTGCACTACAGCCAGGATGAAAAATATCTCAAAGCCAGTGTTGACTCTTACTGTCTCATTTCATGTCACTAGGGATCAGCAGATTAAGGCAGGTAGGTTTACGAATAGCTTGTGAGCTCACAATGAATTTTATATTTTTAAGCGGTTGAAAAAATTAAAGAACAATCATATTTCATGGCTTGTGCAAATTATTTGAAATTAAAATGTCATTGTTTCTAAATAAAGTTTTATCAGAACACAGCCATGCCCATTTGTTTATGCCTGCTTTTGTCTTACGATGTCAGAGTTGAGTAGTTGCAACTAGATTGTAGGTATAGGTTGGCAAAGCCTGAGATATTTATCATCTGGTCCTTTAGAGAAGTCTGCCAATCCCTGCACTGCATGAAGATGGACTCCTGAAGGTTCTGAACACTGTTATTAAAATTATTATTTTCCTCCATACTTCCTTTTTGGTGCCTTTGCTCAGCACTCTGTGAAGTTGCAATGATGATAGTTCTTATATCCATTCCACATGATGGCCACTTCTCTGTCTTCCAAGAGTGGCCCCTGCCACCCTCCAGGGGTCCTCCCTGGCTTGTGGATGTTGTGCTCCACTCGACAGCTGTGGCTCACCTTATTTTCAGCCTCAGCTACAACAAGACACTTTCTTGCCTCGTCCCTGACTAGTCATCTCTGCCTCCATCTTCATTAAGCAAACAATTCTATATTCTGCCCATTTTGGATTTTTTGGAGTCACTCTTAACTGGAGTTAACAAAAATCTGATTCTTGCCCTGGAACTTTGGTTATGCTCACTGGTCTGCAGTTGGTTCTGGTTCTATCTATGGGGAAGTTTGTTTTCGGATAGTGGCACTGGTTGGTTTGTTTCTGTAGCACACAGCATTCTGTGGCAGCATCTGTGTCGGTCTTCGCTAGTACTGCCTTAGAGGGGGGCATCATCTTCCCAGGAGGAGCACATTTGCATCAATCAGCACCTTCAACCAAAACGTGTCATTGCATACTCCTTACCTCTGCTGGTTTCAAACCCGTATTTCACCATCAGCAGCTCTTCTCCCTGCCTCTTCACCCTCTCTCCCTGTTTTCTGTCTGGAATCTCTGTAGCAAAAGTTAATTTGTGAAGCAGAGGTGGCATGCCTTAAGTTGACCAGAAGATCATGGTCAAATGAGCCCTACCCAATTTACTACATTTCTTCTGAATTCCCTAGGTATCTCCTGAGGACCTCTTAGAATCCCGTAATTACAATTTCATAATTTCAAAAATACTGTACACGTTATAATAATAATGATTTCAACAAGAAGAGAAAGGGACCACTTTGTCATAGAGATTTCTTTTCTATTGAGATGGACTTTGAAATCTTGTCACTTTCAAAGTGAATCTCAATTTTTACATCAAAAAATTACTAGTTATTGTTAACTGTTTGAAGTATGTGTCATTTATATTCTTCTCCATAACTCTGTTACTTTTAAAAATGTGTAATATGTGTTTGTGACAATCTTATAGTCATAATCTGTGCCTTTAGAAATAGATTTTCAACGTTAGATTCCAGTAAGATATGTTTAGCTGAAACAGATATTGAATTAAATCAGGACGGGCCTTTGGTGAACCAGCAGGCAACATGCCTGCCTGTATTAATGTGGTTCTCCCCTTTGCTGTGATGCAGAGCACTCCATATGATCTGAAGACTCTGTTGTAGCAGCAGTCTGACTCATGACATTCCCTAGTTGTCAATGAGATGAATTCTGGAATGAAGCCCAGATTCTAAAGTCAACCCACATGGGTTTTCTAATGCAGGGGGAGTCATCTCTGCTTCTATCTTCATTAAATACCATTAGAATCATCTTCCGACCCCTCGAGATGAGAAATGTTGGAGCCGCCAATGATGCATCAATAGGAAGCAAGGTGGGTTATCAAACCCCCATCAGGCTTTAAGTGTTCACTGTGTGTGGGCATGGGTGTGTGTGAGTGTGTATGCTTGTGTGTGTCGAGTCATCACACATCTCCAGCCTCCAGAATGTTCTTCCTCTTGTGTTGTAAACTGGATTGAAAGGTGGTCACATTTTAGAATTAGCAGATGCCTAGAATGTAGTACTTTTGGTAGCACTGAAATAGGAGAAACAAAACTATAAAAAGGAAGTTATATTTCTTTCCTACTTTTCTTTTTCTTCCTCTCCCTGTGTAGCACTAACTCATTTGCCCTGCAAACGTCCCTTGGGCTTTTTATCAATTAGCTGAGGTAATCCAGGCTGAGCCACATGGGGCTCAGAGACCACCCTACCATAAGCATCGACATCTGACAGGGTGCATTTTCCAAGATAATTCCACACAATTCTATATGGGCCTGTTTATTATCCCATTATTAGTGTTTTTAAAAGTGAACCCCCTGGGAAAATTTTCAACTGATTAATATTCACCTCTGCATATGCAGTCTATTTGAACAACGTGGTGTTTTTGACAATTATCAGAACTACTTAGTATACCCCCAGGAAGTAGTCAGTGATCTGCTGTTGCTGTGACCCTTTTTGGAATACGTGTCATCAAAATGTCTTCAATTTGGTTTAAAAAGTCAGCCCTCAATTTTTTGACAGGCACACACACAGACACACACACACACACGTAACAAAATTCTATAACTCGCTTAATTCATGATAGTTTGAGCCAAATGGCTGTTTGCAAAATAAAGCCTATTCTTGAAAATGATTTCGTTGTCATTGAAGGCATGAAAAAGTATCATTAGCCAACTTTTCTGGAGCATTTATTCTTTACCAAGCCTGAGTGAAGTGCTCTACATCCGTGATCACATTTAATCTTCATAATGAGGTAAGTACCATTGTAATCTTCATTTTACAGATAAGAATATTGAAGCTCAGAGAGGTTCAGTGATTTTTCCAAAGTTATATAACAATAACTTTTGTGGCAATTTTTTATTAGCTCATATCGTATCTATAGAAACTGATTTTACTTAGAAGGAAAACAGCACTGGGGAAAGATAATAGACTTGGAATCAAACAGACCTGTGTTTCCATCTGCTTCACATTTGTCAGCCGCTTCTCCAATTGTAAATTGGGAGGAATATATACCTCTAAAAGTGGGACCGCATAACTATTCCACATCCACTGTAGGCATAATGGAACACTAATCAACAGCAGACATGATTACTACTGTTATTAGGATGAGAAGATGGGGAGAGACTTACCTATACTTGAATCAACAGGGATGGACAGAGCAATGAAAAGGTTTTGAATCAAAATCAGAGGCAGGGAAACCATAGCACTGCTGTAGAAGGCAGAAACAGTGGGCTGTGCTAGTGCTCAGAAGTGTCGGAGAATTCTTTGCACCACTCTCATCTGTGGCGGTCTAATCTCCTGGCCTGGAGAATGGCTGGCCTTACTGACTCCCTCCGAAAGAATGGAGTGAGGTGGAAGCAAGGCTGTGTGATGTCTAAGGCCAGGTTACAGAAGGCCACAGATCCCCAGGCCCAGCTGTCAGAGTATGGAAGTGCAGCAGCCCTAGAGAGGACCCCAGTCCCCCCGCGATCTGGCCAGAAACCTCATGGAAGACCCTGATGGGATCTGCTGGTTGAGCTCATTTCTCCTCAGATTCATGAGCAGAAAACTAAGATGGCCATTGCTAGTGTAAGCGCCTGTTTTGCAGCCATTTGCTCCTCAGAAGTAAACGTCCAGAACGTGGGTCCATCATCCTGAAGAAATGCCAGATGCTAACTTAGATGTCCTATTGTCCTTTGCTCCTCATGTTAGCTTCTCTGCCCCTCTGCACTTGCTTCCTTTGGTCAAGACAAGGTGGGCTTTCGGTCTCGGCTACACGAGGGCCTTTCCAGTGCCCTCAGTTTGCGATCTGACCTCAAGGATTTTTCTTTCGGATCTCAGTACGTCACAGTGATCCCAGAGTTTCTGTCAGATTCAGGTAGCTCCAGAATCAGAATCCTGAAATTTTGTCTTGATAATTAGCTCTTTACTCTCTCTGCCTTTGGGCCACTGACCCCATCAAAATGGCGGAAAGTGAAAGCAGTCCGTCCTGTGAAGAGGTCTACTTTTTCAGCCCATTTGTGGACATTGTCACTGCCTGACAAAGCCGCGCTCAGTCTCAGCATCTCAGGCTGAGGGCTACACTGTGGAGATGGAGGCGGGGTGGGTCCCAATGCTAGTCCCTCTCTCTGGAACCCACAGGCAGAGGCCTCAAGCCAACTGTCCTTCCCTGTAAATCAGAAACAGGGCAAGTAAAAGCTTGGACGTCTTCGTCTCTCCATAGCCAGAGGAAGTCAGCCAGTCCCAGGCCTCGGCCCTGAGGAAATTCGCCGAACCCTTTCAACAGGCTTGAATTCTGTCGGCAGCCCAACCATCTCCTTGTTTACTGTTGAAATAATTACTACTTTGCCATAATATTAGCTCTGAGCCGTGACTCCATTACCATTATCACCGGAATATTACCCATTTATTATCTCCCAGCAACCCTGGAAGATGAATACTGGGCTTCAGAGACCAATTGTTTTACAGCAGACAGGATCTTGGTGTGCATTGTTTAATGAGGTAAACTACATTACAGCCAGCATTAATTTGGCTGCAGTGCACTCCACTAAATCACTCTTAACCTGGAAATCTGCCACTCTTTCTGATGTGCCCTTAATCGGCGAGGATGGGAGACTTCCTTTGAGAAGAGGCTGGAGCTGAGGGGAGAGAAGAGGAAAGGTTAAAGGTGAGCGAGCCCCGCCCAGAGATGTGTGCATAAGAGTGGGGAGGATTGTGGAGTGAGGGACCAAGGGAGGCAGGAGAAGGAAGCAGGCAGAGGACACGCATCCTCTGTTCTGCTGGTCCCAAACACCTGGGAAGATGCAAAGGTGATATGATGGCTGAAAATAACCCACATGCTTCCCCTCTCTAAGCACAGGAGGTATGAACCCACAGAATCCATTTTCTGACCACATTTGGCTTTTCTCTTCTATTTGGCATCTTCAGAATGACCACAGCAACCCACAACAGACAGAAGACAGAACTAGACAATGAGATTGTCTTTTGGCATGAGGTTGTCTTTCGGTATGAGAGGCAGGGCAGCCTCCCAGAGGTCTGGCCATTTGCTGAGCTCACAGGAGCCTGCGTGCGGACTCGTGGAGCTCATTGCCTTAGGTGAAACGCAGCTGGAGACACACCGAGAAACAGAGGAGCAGATGAAAGAAGTTTCTGCATAAAGCCTCCCTTGTCACTTACATTCTTGCTGTAAGCTGCATGAAGTCACCTGAGGACTTTGTTAAAGTGCAGATTCTAATTCAGCAGCTCTGGGGTAGCCTGAAAAGTCTTCATCTCTAAGTGGCTCCCAGGGGTTGCTGATGTTGCAGGTCCGCAGCAAAAGGAGCCTTGTTTCTCTAAGAAATGTCTGCACTGCCTTGTTCAAGACCATGCTCTATGCAGTCTAATAAAACAGCCGCATAGTTACCGTTTTTGAGGTGGGCAAACAGAAATGAATTCCTTTTGCTCCATCAAATGCTGACAACTTCTATACAGGTCCTGGGGTGAATGAAGCACAAAAACTTCTCAGAAAGAATATCCCAGATACAATAGACACCAGAGACACTGCTGTAAGTCGGTGCCTTCAGATTTTTTGGGTAGAGAACACTGTAGTCCTAAAATGTCCTAAAAAATTACTTTTATATTACCAATTGAGAAAGAATCGACAGGGCTTGAACTTCGGATTCTCGGAATCCAGTCTAATGTTTTTCTGTAAAGAAAAATAAATTTATTTTCTGCTATGCCACTGGTGAGTTTCCCAAAATTATCTGTTTTCCTGATGTTGAAAACCTTTTCTCTGCACAGCCTGAATGAATTTAAAACTTAAGCAATCATCCCATAAACCTAGCCCAGGTAATCGTGGTTGAAATTTTAAAAATTGTTTATTAGAAAATTCCAGTTTCTTCTTTAAAAACTAAGGTGGGGCTGTTATGTTTCTCAAAGCCTCTCTCAGTTTACCATGTTCATCTGCCCAAGCCCCACCATCATTGCATTTTACTGAGAGAGACAGAAAAAAAGTCTTTGTGATTTAATATGTAATCTCAAGAATAGCAGAACTTGGCTGACGGTATAAATTGGGAATGTCTTTTACTGCACATCTTCCCTCCCAAAACTTTTTATTGTACCCATCTTGAAAACTTATAATGAATGGTTTTTATCTCCGGCCATACATGTGAAGTGTAAGGGGTGTGTGTGCATGTCTGTATGTGTGGTGTGTTTCATCTTGTGTAAGAGTAGCATAACAATAATAATTCTTCTTTTCAAATTTTATCATAATTAAAGAAAAAGGACATCACTAATGTATTTTCATATTGTCTACCAGACTGTTCCACTGGTGTCTGGCTTACATTTATCTGGTTTGGGAGCATTATGCCTCTCCTAGTTCATTTATCCATCCATTCATCCATCCATCCATCCATCCAACCACCCATCCATCCATCTATCCATCATCCATCCATTCGTTCATCCATCCAACCATCCATCCATCCATCCATCCATCATCCATCCATGCATTCAACCATCCAACCACCCATCCATCCATCCATCCATCCATCCATTCATCATCCAACCATCCATCCATCCATCCATCCATCCATCATCCATCCATTTGTCCATCCAACCACCCATCCATCCATCCATCCATCCATCATCCATCCATCCATTCATCCATCCAACCATCCATCCATCCATCCATCATCTACCCATCCCTCCATCTGTCCATCCGTCCATCCATCCATCCATCCATCCATCCACAAACATTTGCTTAGCATCTACTAGGTTCTGGTAAAGCTGGAAAAACAAGTAAAAATTAGAAAAGTAAATATAAATGAGACATGGTTTCTGTCTTTGGGGATTTCATAATTTATCAGGAGAGACAAATATAAATAACTTTTTGTGATACCATTTGGTGGTGCATTTTAGTCCTTCTCTTCTTTCCTCAACTCTATAAGCAGTTTTCTTTGTAGAGATAATCTCTAATTCTTTTTATTGAACTATAGATAAAAGGAGTGGAATCTAGCAGAAAGCTAAGAGTATAAACTGGGTCTAATCTTGAAATAGTGATTCTAACAGTCTTCTTGGGTGAGTCTCCAATACAACTACAACTCTAGTTCTTTCTCATAGGGTCTCCAATTTTAAAACTGGGCACTACTAACTTGACTCTTCCATCTCAAGAATGTTTTTACATATTCCAATGAGAGATTGTCCTGTTCCAAACATGGGTGGAACTCTCAGCTTAGCTCTAGAGAGCAGCTGTTTGCTGGAGACTACACATTTGCCAGAAGAATGCCATCCTGTTGAAGACACTTTGCCACTGGCTTTTTCAAGCACCCCAAAATGGGAGACTGCACTGAAGGAAATTTGTTCAAAAGAACTTGAGAGATTAGGGGGTGAAATTAGAGAAAAAAATTCTAAACATGGCGAGATATGTCATCAGTAAAATGCACTTTGGCATAACAAAGTTGTGAATTGAAACAGTTACAGAAATATTGTGGCTGGGGAAATCCCAAGTGTTTCTACAGTTGAACATCCCTGATTAGAAAATCCAAAATCAGAAACGTTCCAAAATCCAAAACTTTTTAAGGACTGACATGATATCACAAATGGAAAATTCCACACCTGACTTCATGTAACAGGTCACAGTCAAAACACAGCCAAAACTTTGTTTCACACAAAAAATTATTGAAAATACTGTCTAAAATTACCGTTAGGCTATGTGTATAAAGTATACGTGAAACATAAGTGAATTTTATGTTTACAGTTGGGACCCGTCCCCAAGCTATCCCATTATATATACACAGATATTCCAATATTTCAAAAAATCCAAAATCTGAAGCATTTCTCGTCCAAAGCATTTCACATAAGGGATACTCAACCTGTATTAGATAAATTAAGAAATTTGCTTTATGTAAACTTTAATATATGTATTTCATATATAACAAATTTATATATAATGTTTTTTTCCTTTTGGCACATAAAGCCTATTTTATTTGGTTGGTAAGCATGTGATTGGTGCTCTGAGGCCAGTTTAATCATTTTTACTGAATAGTTACCATGTGTTGGACACAATGCTATGCAATTAAATTTAATATTATTTAGTCCTCATCCCCTCCTAGCAAATACAATTCAGTGACGTCTAGTTACATGAGCCAAATCAACTAATGGGATATTTTCACTGTTGAGCAGGGACATACAATCAGAGTAATTCAAAGTCGTAAACACAAACAGCACCCTTTTGGTAACTGGCTCTGTCCAGGCATGCTCACCTCTTGCCATGACCTCTTGCATGTGTCTCTGTAAAATGAAGCTGATGATGAATTGTTCCGTACTCCTAATACTAAAAATATCTGCGATATAGATGTAAAACTTCTGGGGTCTTACTTAAAAGCTATCGTGAAAGTGCACAGTTATTTTGCATGTTTGTATACAAGCCTCATATCCACAAGTGCACTTGGATGCACCCTCCAGTCCTGCTCTCTGATTTCTAGTACATTTATCAAGCTCAATTGCCCATACACAGTAGAATTCTCTGATAAGAAGCAGCATTTGGGAGGAAAATGTAAACTCGCCTTTGTTGTGATGGTCACAGTATGTGTGTGCTGTGTTTTCTCTCCCTCTGAGGCAAATTACTGTGAGTAAAACCCATATTGTGCTATCAGATGCAATCCCAGCCTTTGCTCAATTGTACTTTGCAATGGCACAATAGATTGTGGTTGTTTGATACCATCTCATTTGGTTATTTTTCTCATGTTTGTTTATCTCTCAGCTAATCGGAAGAATTCAAGAGCCTTCAGTAGGTCTCTCGGTCCTTAGCCTCAGATCAGCTAGTGGAGCCTTCCCCATCCTGGGTAACCCTCTGGAAGTCAAGCTGTCTTGACTTGCATTATGATCTTTCTTTATCCGCTCTCCAGAGAATACCCATCTTAACAATTAAAGTACACACAAGAAAATGACTGAGGATTTCCTTTTGGCTTCCCTGGAAATGGAGGATCAAGCTGAGTAAATTCTCCAAGCTTCTCAATTTGTGAAGAAAAAATGTTACATTTAGGGGAAAAAAGGGGGGGTCCTGCTTAGTTAAAAAAAATGGTGGGTGGGGACAGTGTGCAAGTGGGAAAAAGAAAGAATAGCAAAGAAACAAGAGCTGTCATTTGGGTGTCTTGCTAGTTTTTCTTCTATCCTGGTTATCAAAAGAGCAAAGAAATTCTACTTCCCTTTTCTCTCCCTCAGGTACCCTCAGGCCTGCGCAGCCTGGCCTGGGTTTGCACGGCTTTCACATGGCCCGAGTAGCCACTCTGTTTGAAAGTAAAGCAAGAGCAGCCACAAAGTCTGAGATTCATGAGGTCACTCCACAAATTAAAACCTTTTATCAGCCTCTAAGAGCTGTGCAAACTAATTAGACTTTGGCCAAACTTTGCCAATGACTCCCTCGAGGTATTATTATAAAATTTTGAGCTTGGAAATGCGTCCCCATTCTGTCAACATCAGGTTGTTTCAGCTACGGAAATCGAGCTCCAGCTCATTTTAGCTTCCATGATGTGCTTTGCATAAGCTGTGGCATTTTGCACTGGTGTGGCAGGGAGGAGAGCAGCACAGCTGTATTTGAAAACACATAAGGATGTTTCCCAGCAATATGACTTCAGACACAGGGACTGAGTTTCAAGAAAAACCCATTTTTGCCCCTCAATTTTAAGCAGATGCTGCAGAGTTCTTAGCTTAAGATGTAAAGGTGAGTACTCAACATCCAGGTCTAACAGCTTCTAATTTAGGGAGGATATATCACTTCCCTTCTCAATGTTTTTGGCTCTTCATATGCAAATGAACAGCTCTTACTAACAAATTACTGCTCAAATCTTTGGTCATGTTTTGAAGCAAAGTCTGGGAGAGGAGGCTTTCTGGAAGAGCTTGGTAAAAAGTCAGTAAACTTTGATTTGTCTCAGAGAATTTAGGTTCATAAATAGCAAGGGTGCAAACTCCATGTGACTCAACAAATTTTTGAATTTGTCAAAAAATATTTATCAAACATATATAGGCTATTTGGCATTATTGGAGGTACGCTGAGGCATTGACAGTGCCATGTATGCCAGTGGAGCCGTTCCTACTCTTGCTCTGAATAACTGTCTGTGGGGCTGGCCTGGGAGTGCAGAATCCCTCTGCAGCAGATGTGCCCTTCTGCACGCTCAGAGTCCCAGGACACAGTGGACATTGAAGGGGAAGAGAGAAGTACAGGGTTTCCCTCATCCTTAGCCCACGACTGGAGCAGGGGGCCAGGAAATGAGAGGTGGTATTTGTTTCCTTTGCTGAAAATGGAGTGAGGTGACCTTCCGATGTACCCAAGCAACTTATGACAGTGTGTTTTTACCACTTCCCAGGGCTGACCATCTGCCCAACTTTTGGACCAATCCTGGGCCACTGGTGGAGCCAGGAAGCCCAAAGGGTCATGGAAGGGGAGACTCTTGCCCAGTAGTCCACAAGAGGGCTGTGCAGCTGGCATATTGGCCCACAGAACCCCCAGCCCTGCAGCATGGCTCCGAACCCTCACAGGCCCAGAGCAGAGGCAGGAGTGGAGGCTGCCAGGGTTTAGACCTCCTTCACTAAAGGGTCCCCAGGTTCATTTTTGTCTCCACCATCTGCCATCCCGTCTCATGGGCTCTCATGATGGGCTCATCAGGTTCTTGAATTCTTTCCAGTTGTCACTAATTACACTGCAGATCCGTAAATCATTCCAGGCTGGGGCTGACAGGGAGAGATGGGCCCTCTGCCATGCTGAGCTTGGGGCTTCCTGCCACACCTGCAGCCAGTGGCCCTAAGGCAGCCGCTGATCAGTGCTCAATGTAGAAGGGAGGGGTGGCCAATCCCTCAGACACCCATCCCCAGGCTCTAGCCCTGGCTGTGGCCACATATGTGTGCTCATCCTGGAACTAGGTCTCAGGTAATGCAACCCCTGGAAGAATGTAGCTACTGTCTCTGCCTATAGGTTTTTATTGCTGTTTGAATATTAAAGACAGCCGCGAGGAAAGATGAGCTTATTTCATCTGGAGTTTCATAAAGTTGAGACAGCACTTCTCAAACTTAGTTTAATAATGCAACAGACTGATTCATCAATTCTGGGATTGGGTCTACCAATCTTCATTTTATTTTATTTATTTATTTTTTTTTTATTTTTTTATTTATTTATTTTTTTTCTGGCTGTACCTGGCTTTTATTTTTTTTTTTATTATTATTATTTTTTTATTATACTTTAGGGTTTTAGGGTACATGTGCACAATGTGCAGGTTTGTTACATATGTATCCATGTGCCATGTTGATTTCCTGCACCCATTAACTCGTCATTTAGCATTAGGTGTATCTCCTAATGCTGTCCCTCCCCCCTCCCCCCACCCCACAACAGTCCCCGGAGCGTTCTCAGTAAACCAATCTTCATTTTAAATGTGTACCCCCGGTGATTCTTGGGTGGTGATTCAGTACCCCACTTTAAGAACTACTGTACACTAACTTACACTTTATCTCTCTCTGGCTCTAGGCTATCATTGACCCTCTTGTTTCTGGATCGGGTGAGAACCTTCTCTTTTCAACCTTGTTATTCTAATAGGGACACAAATGTCTTCGGATCAAAACCACACTAGCTTCTCTGTGCATAGGAGCTATTCACAGCGCAGGTGCACAGGCCCCTATGCCTGTCACTGAGAGAAAGCCTGTGACCTCTGGGTGTTCTGCAGCCAGTGTGGTGGGCCGAGAGGGAGCCCCCAGTTCACCCAGCCCACCAGCTCACTGCACAGATTGCTGGCTAATGGGGCGGAGCTAGCTGAAGTGCCTTCTATTAATGGAGCAGAATATAAACAGAATAAAGCCTTCATTTCCCAGGCTGTGGTTTCATTATTAATATGCTTTACAGTTCACAGGTTGTACGTTTGCACCCGTGTTTTCTCAGCTGCTGTAATCTGCGGCTCTGAGTGAGAACAGTCATAAAATTTTCATTTCCAGTTGAATGTGCGTCCAATTCGCCGTGAAATGTTCTATCTGTCGTGAATATTAAGTGCACTGAAGCAGTGGCTGCTGGATTAGGCAGACAGGTTCCCCGGCCCCTCCCAGGCCTGGCAGAGGACAGAGGTTTGCTGGGGCATGGGTGGAACTTTAACAGGGAAGCCGCACGGCATGAAGTCTGTTTTCTCATGGCCGCCTCCTGGAGCTTTGGTGGAAGAGAAGGGACCTACTGTCCAGGCAGGGGAGAAGTCAGAAATAATGGAAACTGTGCACCTCAGGGCCAATAAAAAGCACTCAGACAGGAGGTGAAAAGGCACAGGAAGTTCAAGTGCAGAGTAGAGAAGTGGACGGCCAGGTAATGCCAGGGCAGAGGTGAGGAGGGAGGGGATTGCAGAGGAGAGAGCAGGCCTGAGGGGAGCATGCACTGGGGAGGCTGGTTGTCAGGCATAATATTAGAAAGAGCAAGCAGAGCATTTTATGCACGGTGCCTTTTTAGACACATCAAGAAAGCGCTGAGGAGACAGCACGATGGAGGAGGTGCAGGGAAAGGCTGGGAGTGAGAGCAATTAGGAGAGCCTTTCTGTCCGATGGCCTGCAGCCCTGGTGTGGGGCAGAGTGTCACGGGGACTCTGTCCTAAGAACAAATGTTTCCTACTGCCAGCTGGCCTGCAGTGGATGTTATTCGCCTCTCAGCACTGACTTAGTATCCCTTCCCCTTATGCCACTATCTGTGCTCAGCCATGCCAGCTGGCTCTTCCCTCCAAACCCTTCCTCTCCTCTTTCTTAGGAGTTGCAGCATTGTGCCAGTTTCAGGGTTGAAACTCCTCGGTTGTTTCTACAGTGTGCAGAGGGAGCCAACTCCAGTAGGGGTAGAAAGCCTGTAGGATTCTGATCTTCTCTACTCATCCCAGCTGCTGCGTCAGGATCTTTTCTCCCCGGGGGGGCCACGTGCCCCTGTCCTATATGGGTTTGATGAGAGAGCTGCCCTAGGCTAGAGGAGAATGAGAGGCAAATAGGAAGACTGAGCAGAGAAAGTGGAGTCTCCTTGCCTTGGGCCCACAGCCTCCTTAGCAACAGTGAGTGAAACTGGCTGTGCCCTGCAGGAGAATCCCAGGAAGACACCTGCTTTGCTTTCCCAGAACTAAAGTGCTGATTCAGGCAAAGGGGCCTTTGCCGCACCTCCCACACAGGCGGGACTCCTCTAAGCCTGCCCGGTGGCCCAGGGAGGGTGTGAATGACTGTGCGCATGCGTGTGTGTCTCCATCGACACAACTGCACAGTGAAAGTCAAACAGTTCGTTCTACATCTCTTGGCTTTTTACAGTTAAAGCTCCCAACAGCCCAGTGAAACAGAAATGGTGATTTTCCTCCTTTATAGGTAAGGAGCACCGCACAGCCACAGATTAAGTGATTCTGCTGAGGTCACAGAGCTGAACTCCCAGTTGAGGCAGAACAAAACCCCTTTATTCTGATCTGGAGCCATATGCACTCTCCCCCTCCTCCAATTATTGACAGTTGACTCCCTGTCTGGTTTCCAATTGTTTTGCTTTGGATAATATTCAAATAATTTTGTGTTGCTGAAATGCACACCTGCGGTGAGGAGTGAGTTGAGAGGAAGAAACTGAAAAATGAGCTGGGCTGAGATATTGAAGTGGTAGAAGAAGAAGAATTTACCAAGTGACGTCCTAAACACATGTAGTTATAGCCCGGGAAGGCGTCGTCTGCTTCCTGTCTTCCATCCTTTCACACGCCAGTCACATACTGACTCACCTTCATTGTGAGCAGATGCCTTGAGAACAAAGCTCAGCATCCAGCACGATGCCTACAGCAGGCAAGACCCGGCCACCCTCTCTAGCCCCAGTTTCACTCCCTGCCCTTGCTCCCCACTGTCCTGCATCTTCCCAGGGTGGACTCCAGACATTTAAGCTTTGCAGATACTGTTCCCTCTGCTGAGAAAACCACTCCATCCTCCTCCCTTCCCCAAACCTGGTGCCCACCCTCACATCTTTCCAGAGGCAGCAGACAGGCTGCCTCTTTGGGAAACCTTCCTGGGCACCAGTTTTCACCCCCAAAGTGCGGGCCCTCCTCCTGGGCTCCCCATGAACTTGACATGCACACATCTCAGGCTCATCATTGATCGCCCTGTGGTTTGCCATCTGTGTGTATGTCCAGCTCACAGAAGAGACAGGGAGGTTGTCACAGACCCTAGAACATCCATCCTTGAACACATACTCAGGGACTGGGCATTGGAATTATACAAATTTGGGGTTTAAGCCCAATGTTGCCACTTAGTTGCTATGAGGCTCCTGATAAATTGTATAACCAGCTTAGGTCTCTGTTTTTACATCACAAAAATGGGGATCATAACTTCCTCAGAGGCAGGTTGTAAGCAATCAAACAGTGAGGAAATACATATATGCTATAGAAAACTTAGATACTTTTGCTTCCCTTCTCTCTCATGGATGTCTCTTCTCTCCAATAAATGTTTACTGGGTGAATAAATGAATAAGAAAAAAACATATAATGAAGTGCAAAATTGTTTGGTTCAGACTCAAACTATACTGGGGATTCGGAAGGAAAATATCATCAAAAGGAAGTATGGCCAGGGTCTTCAAGCAGGAGCTGGGCCATAGAGGGATCCTGGGTTCGGGGATAAGAACCCTTTAAAGTTGGATCTAGGAGACCGCTCTCTCCACAATCTCATACCTTCCTCCTTTCCTTTCCTTCTGGATTTCCCTTCTTTTCTCTCTCTCTCTCTTTCTCTACCCCTGTCTCTTTTGTACCCTCTGATTTATTTCGTTTATTGGACCTGAACATTTAGTAGACACTTGCTACCTCACTTTACCCCCTGTGTATCTCTAACCTTGAATCTGAACTAGTTAACCCCTGAGAAAGGTCATTTCCAGCTCTTAAATCCTTGGATTTTCCAAGAGCCTCACCTTCTCTCCACAGGCCCTAGAGAGAGCACCTGAAATGCCATTAAATGGTCACAGCCCACAGCATCCAAACATGGGAGAAAATGGAGAAAGTAGGAGAAAGTGCTCCCAAAATGTTCTTGTCTGATAAATCTTTAATTCTACCCCTTGTGGCTCAGAACTCCTGCCCTTAAACTGCATTCAGAATGCATTCCACCAGTGTCCCATTCTCAGGGAGGGAGAGACAGGGGAAAAAACTGCTCATCCTTCTCCTGGCTTGTCACTGTAGAGTTGAGATAATAATAGTCTTTTTCTGATCCCCTGAACTTTCCCATCTGCTTCATAAAACAATGGCAATTTTTTTCCCTTGCTCTGTCTTCCTCTCTCTCTTTTATTTTTATCCTCCTACACTATAATTTAAAACTGTGGCAGTGCTATAGCCCTTGAGTTTTTTTTTTCTCTTTCTTCTCCCCTTGCTTTAATACATGACTGTTATTTAAAATGGCCTTTCATCTGAGCACCAGGAGGCGGCCTGAGCAAGCTGCCTTCTGCTTTTAGAGAGGGAGGGTAGGGCCACTGTGGTCCCTGGTCTCGCCTAGCACCTAGTTCTTTTCAGTACTGCCATGCAAATCAGAAGTGTTGTTTGTTCTTTCTGAAAGAAGACATCGGAAGCCAAGGTCTGGAAGTGCCCCTACCTCAGAAATGGACATCATATCAAGCTGGTGGCTGTCAGTGGTCCACCATGCATCAGGTCCAAATAAAGCAGTTTCAGCTGAAGGCAGTAAATTCAGTGTGCCCATTGATGCCAGGAGGGGAACGTGTATCAGCCACTCAGCACGGAGACTCAGCCGTTGCTATGCAGGCGTTTGCTCAGCTGCATTGCCAGTCACCATTCAGATGCATCTCTCCTCAGCTGGATGGGCACTGCATAGGAAAGGGTGGTGGTCAGGGACTTCTTTCCCAGGGGAAATGTCATCTATTTTGGGGATCAGAAAGGAAGGCGTCGGACACTGGTGTTTCCCATACCAACTCTGCAGCATTCCCTGCCATGGATGCTCATTCAGCTGCTGCTTTGGGGCACTGGCTGGAAAAATGCTCCACACACTTCCTGTCTCTGTGACAGTTCAGTTCCATGAATGCACCTGTACCTCTGAAAGTGATTTTGGCCTTGTCTTTGGTCTCCAAGCTCTCTCCAGAGCCCCCTCTGAACTGGCATCAGCAAAGCAATCATATTCTAAATGAGCTTCATGAAGAATATGCCATTGCAGTAAAACACCAGGGACAGGATAAGGCTGAAGGCTAGAAAATAAATTGTGTGTGTGTGATGAGAGGGTGTGTGTGTATGTGTGTGTGAGGGTAAGGTGTGTTCCAGCCCTCATGAATGTGGTGATCACTTCCTTCTTGGATTAAGCAGCCCTCCTGCCAGCTGGAGAAGGAACTCCCTGAAGAAGGCAGGGACCGCCTATCCCCAGCTGATCTGCTGAGGAGGCCACCCACCTGCAGGAAACAGACAACATTTTAATCCTGGCTACATGGGTTGTTTCCTTGCATGATGCCCAGAAGGACTGGCGGCAGGAGGAAATTCCTGGAGAACTGGTCTCTTGTGTCAGGTTGTTGGGTTTCAAATTCTAGGTGTCGTTGCTTCAGTCCCTACTTCTCCTTGGGATCCTCCTTTCCTTTAAACATTGGAAATGATTCTTAAAACCATGTATAACTATTAAGGTGAGAAAGGCTGAGACATCAGGATCCAGGATTTTCTCCTGAGTGTGATCTCTCACCCTGATGTGGTAAAGGTCATGGCCTCCAGCCAGGCACTTTCTCTTGGTTTTCTCTTCAACTCATTAAAGGACCATTTTAATCAACGTTTTTACCTTCCCCCTGATAATCCAAGGACGTCCAAAGAATTTTAATTTTCTCTATCTTGGCCCAACTTCATTGCCATTGCTGGTATATAGCTTAATTAACAATCTATTTTAAGATATTGTTTTAAATGATTTTCACTTATCACCAATTTATCACCTTCTTTCTCTTTATTTCTTCCTGCATCTTAGACCTTATGTCTGGGATTATTTTCCTTCTGCCTTAATCCTCTTTAGAATTTCCTCTGGGATAGCTCTGCTGCTAGTGGCATATTTTCTCAGTTTTTGTTTAGTGAAAATGTCTTATTTTGTCCTGATTCCTGAACGGTACTTGTTCTGATACAGAATGTTAAGTTGGAAGTCATTTTCTTTCAGTTTCCTAAGGAACATTTGGCTCTCAGTTCTGCTGTTGAGAAGTCAGCTGTCAATCTTATTTTTATTTCCATGAACGTTATCTGCCTTTCTCCCCGACCTCCAACAACCCCTGTTGCTTTTAAGATTTTTTCTTTGGATTTGGCTTTTTGCAAGTTCACAATGCTGTGTTAGCTATAGATTTCTTTCTTTAACTTTTCCTCAGATTTGTTAGTATTCTGGAATCTATGGATTTTTTTTTATTACTTCTGGAAAATTCTCAGCCATTGTCTCTTCAAATATTGCCTCTTGTTCCCTTTTCCCTTTCTTCTTTCCTTTTGGGACTCCTCACTAAATGTAGACAAGATCCCTCCCTCTGTCAATGCCCTTATGCATTATTTGGCATTCTTCATCTCTTTGTCTCTTCACATTATTCACTTTTTTTTTCCTTATTTAACTTACAGTTAATTGATTCTCTCTTTAGCTGTGTCTCATATTCTTTTAGACCTTTACACCAGTATTTTTAATTTTTCTTTCCTAGGAGTCCTATTTTTACTTTTCTTCCTCGAATACGCTAGTTACCTTTAATAGGTTTATTTTCCAATGTTATTAGTCAAGTTTGTCATGCATTTCTTTATATAAAGATATTTGTTTTACAGTCAATGTTTCATGATTCCATTATCTGATATATTTGTGTCTGTTTCTGTTTTCTATTTTATGCTGTTCTCACTCTTAGTATCATGTTTTCTTGTGTGCCTGGTTACTTTTGTCTCTGTGAGGCTCATTGTATTTTTTCACAAAAAGCTGAATAATTTTGAGCCCTAAAACAAAAGCACGTTCCCTAAAGAATGATTTGTATTTACTTCTGCAAGATGACCGAGGTCTATGTAAACTAAATTAAGGGTGTCTAATTTCCTAGCTAGCCCAGGTAATTCAAACCATAACACAATTTCTTGGAGAGAATGTTTGTCTTTTGGTTCACTCCCACCTTGGGGATGCAGCTTTTTGCAGTCTCCACTTATTGTACAGAGGTTTTCCTATTAGACTCCATCACTTCAAAAGGGTGTTGGGCTTTGATTCCTGTTCCCCTGTCCTTTCAGATTGTCAAACAAAGGCTTCAATTTGCCTGACTCAGCAAATGCCCTCAGATCAGGAACCAGCTGTCTCTTAGTTCATGTTTTATCTTTAATTTAGGGTCTGGTAATTCTGTACCAGGAAGGAAGCTTTTGGTACTTTTAAGAAAGATGTAAACTGTCTCATCCAGTTCCTTTAGTAGTTTTCAAAGGGAGGGTAGCCTGAATAACCTAATCTGCAGTACCTGTTTAAACCACATAGCACATCTGCTCTCCATCCGCAGCCTGAAACTTCCTTATGTGATGATGAGCATACCTATGAGGAAAGGGCAAGGCATGTGGAAGCCACTCCACTGCTCACCAGCTGTTTCACTTTGTACAAAGATCAAAGTTTGTATCTTTCTGTGTCTCAATATCCTTGGATGTGAAATGGTGGGACCAATAGCCTGAAGTGCCTATGCCTACCTCACAGGGTTATTCCGAAGCTCAAAATGATCCTCG
Organism: Symphalangus syndactylus; assembly: GCF_028878055.3. Classification (NCBI taxonomy): domain Eukaryota; kingdom Metazoa; phylum Chordata; class Mammalia; order Primates; family Hylobatidae; genus Symphalangus; species Symphalangus syndactylus. The sequence goes on from NC_072425.2 coordinate 149,292,046, forward strand.
GTGTGTATTTTGCTGGACTCAGTGGTATATGTATGAATGTGTTGTTTGGAATTTCAAGCCTACTACTTATGTGTGGGACTTGGAATTTTCTTGCTTGTCAAAGAGGGGAGGGCCAAAGGGCAAACGTAGGGCCAGGAAGAGGCACAGGCTTCTACCCATGAGAAGAAAATCTTCAGGCTAAAAGTGACAAAGCACAGCAGCAGTAAAGCTCAGGTGCTCCAAACCTGAGGCTTGCCTCACCGCCCAGGCAGAGAGTGATGACTGGGAGGCAAGGCCATGGCCTTCTGTTTGGAATGTCTTGAAAGCAGATTTGTCCTCGGAGCACTCCCTGCCACAAGCCCCTCAGCCTCCCTCCTACCTCTCCTTTTCCCTCCCCTCTTAGCCAGGGCTGGCCACTGAGCATCAGTTCTACTTGGCAGGCCTTCTTTTCCTCATCTTTATCTTAACATTTGTTTCCCATCTTATGAAAAATTGCTTATCTACCTACAATCAACCTTTCAGCTCACCTCCTTATCAGCTCCTTTATCAGCTCCACTATCCTCACTTCTCATTTGTTTCTGACAGGCATCATGTAATAAATTCTTAATTTGATCAGCTTGATATAGCCCACTGGCTAAACAGTGAGCTGAAGCCAGGGCTGGCTGCAGGCATATTCCATACTGTTCAGCCACCCATTTTCTTGAGAGCAGAGAGTCCCCAAAAAAGGGTGGAAATGGGAGAGGAGCAATTCTGTGGGGCATCTGGCAGCAGGAAAAGAAAGCCTGAAACAACAGTTTTCCATGGGGAAGCCTGGAAGACAGTGTTGGACAGAGGCACCTGAGGCCAGAGATGTAGATGGGTAGATGAATAAGAAGTTGGTTAATAAAAGAGAGAGAAAGACAACTTGCAGCTTTGAGATACTTCTTGGTAATTATAGATGGGAAACAAAGGCTTGGATACATGAATACCTGGGTCTTTTTGTCCTGATATGTGGCTGGGTAATCAGAGCAGCCATCCATGTGCACCGTGATTTCTGAAACCATTGTCCAGAGTGACATTGACTGTCTCTGGAAGGTTAATGGGTATTTAACAAGGTACCAAATGTACCTTGGTTAAATAAGTTTAAGCAACTGTGTGTGCTCCATTTCCCATTTGGAGATCCATAGGATATAAGAACTTAAAGATTCTAAAAACTCTGCACTTAATCTAATGAACCCAGTTTCCCCAGACTTGTGTGACAAAGGTGTCCTCTTTGCAGAATACTAATTACAGTACCCTCTTGCAGGATACTTAGAAGAAAATGTTGATTCTAAAGCCGTAGTAGGCTCTGTTTTACCTCTGCTGCTGTTAAGGGATTCTCTGTCCAACAACAATGCTTCTAGAATGGTAACTGTGAGCAAAATGTCCTTTCTGGAACACATCCCGTGTCCTGGAGCTTAGGATCTGGTAATCTTCTATCTTACTATCTGATGATGATAATGACCCCCCCACCCCCCATTTATTGAGGGCCTGTTAATCTCCTAGGTGCTTTTTCTATGCATGACTTCTAATCCTCAGTATGATCCCACAGGAGAGATAGCATTACCCCATTTCATCTATGAGAAAATTGAGAGTCGGGCTTATTAAATAATGTGCCCAAGGTAAGCGGCTAAGCCAGGATTTCATCCGAGGTCTGGCTAACTCTAACACAGTGTTTGTCTCCATCACACTATACCCATTATGAAAATGGGGCAGATTTCAAAAAACAGAGCAGAATGATTTAAAAAGCAAATAAATTTAGCAGCCTGTCTAGTTATATACAAGGACCACTTATTGATTGAATGCTAGCTCTAGGAAAAAAAAAAATCTGAAAATTATCTAGTCCTATTATTTATTTTTCCCCTTGTAAATAAAGAAACTGAGATCTGTAGAAAGTGAAATGACTTGCTCAGGCTCACCTGGCCAGCTGGTTTCAGAGTCAACATGATCACTACCAATCACCCTGACTTCCAGTCCAGAGTTATTTATACCCATAGTGACCCTTTCCCCCTCCTCTCAGAGACTGTTTTTCAGGCTAAGACTTGCCAAAATGCTCAATTTGCGGTGTGAAGATGATAAAGACCTCCTCAGGCCTGCCCTCAGCTTGGCCCCTCTATGAGGAGGCATCAGGAACAAAGGCTGTCCTTTTCATCTGCATATCCTGAGGACCTCGCCCAGAGGAGATAGGAGCTCAGCTTGCCATCGTGCTGCACTCTCCTGAGTTCTCCCTGGATATGGAATCTGGAGAAATGAGGCAGTCTCTGCAGGTTTAGCTGGGAACTCAAGCCAAGCAGGGGCTGGAAGGCAGCTCTCTGGACTCTGCCAAAGCCTCCTCTCACCTGGTGTTTGCTATCCAGACTCCTCCTGTCCACCAGCTCTTCTAGATTTGAGCTGCCAAGTAAAGCCGGCAGCCAGGCACTTAGTCCTTAGATGCACTGACAGGGCCTGTGTGTTCTACTGAGCACCCGGCTAGAGACAGACCTTATCTCCTGCCTGCCCCTCCCTGGGGAGTGTCTCCTCGCAACCCGTCTTCATCCCCAGCATTCTTCAATCTCCTTCTCACCCACTTGTCTCCTGGTTGCTTCTCCTATTATTTCTGTGATTCCTCTCTTCCTTTTGTCTTTATCTAGAACTGTTGCTTTGTTCCCCCTCACCTTTTCCCATGTTTCATAGAAGGCCAGTCTCCTTTTCCCCACATCTCTGTGACACATCCACTGCGAATGCACTTTGTTTTCACTCTTTCCCCAGCTGCTCAGTCCTCCCAACAGTGTCTCTCTGTGCTCCACCGTGGCATTGTTCTCAAGTCACTGCTACCGCTGTCCTTCCTTTGGCCACTCTTCCCTCATTTCCTTTAATTTTCTTTGACCTCTTCGTATATTTTTTCTTCTCCAATGTGATCCCCTCTCTCTCTCCCATTTCTATAAGAGACTCGGTTTCTGTATTACCGGAAGACAGCACCACCATTCTGTGGTGATGGTGATGGCTGCTGGGTTAAAGGAAATCAGTGTCTCCTCTTCTGGATGGGTTTGGATGGTTTCCAGTGAGGTCAGAATCCTGTTGCACCTGCTGGGATTCTCCAGCCTGGGGTTCTCATTCTTGGCGCCGTTGATATTTAGGATGGCTAATTTCTTCTTGTGGGGGCTGTTCTGTGTATGATGGGATATCGGGCAACACCCCTTGTCTCTACCCACTAGATACCACTAACATGCACATCCCAATTGTGATAAACAAAAATGTGCCCAGGCATTTCCAGATTTCCCCTGGGAGTCAACATCTTCCCCATTTGAGAAGCACAGCCCTAGCCCACAGCCTGCAACCTTACTTCTAGAACCACATGCTGAGTTGAGGTTTCTGATGCCTGTTGGATAAGCAGAAAAAGATGTGGAAGTGGTGGAAGCTGTCAGTGGAGACACACAGAAGCATGTTTGCCAAGATAAATTTGAGCCTGAAATTTTTTTTTTTTGTCTCTTTGGTTTGAGTCTGATCTCTTTCTACTCCTTTCTTTTAGCTCTTCAGCTCTCTTTTGGCTCTTCTTTTAGCTCTCTTTTAGCTCTTTCTTTTAGCCTTCTCTCACGTAATCCAAACTTCTTTCTCTCCTGACAACATGACGCTCTTGAGTCGCAGACTGCTAAAAATGGCTCTGATTAAGCCCTTTAAGTGATTCCTGCAGAAGTGGCTCTGACGGTGTTCCATCTGTACCCTCAGAAAGGTCAAGGTGTCACTCGGCTGCTCGAGGGAACTCTGCTTCTGGGCTCCCGGGTGGTTAATGCCTGTTTGATTAGCTGTAAAACAAAATCCAGAAAATGCCAAGGGGCAAATCTCAATTCACCTTTCAGAATGAAGCTCACTGCCCAGTCAGAGAAGAGGGTGCAGAGTGGGTGGTGAGATCCACAGCTGTTAAATTCGCAACAAGTAAGCCAGCAAATAGACTCAGTCCTAATGCGGCTGCCCTCATCTGCTGAACCACCTGAGTCACCTTCACCTTTCTGCTGCTGACTCTTGGCTGGAATGTGGTTCAGTCCTATTTGCTCTGCTTTCCATGCAGCTCTGCCTTCCACTTGGGTGCCCACTTCCATTCCAGGTGGCCTCCCCCTTCCCTGCTCCACTGCCGTCTTGTTGCTTTCCTTCCAAGCTCATCCCTATACCCAGGAAGCTGGTCTCGGTTGCACATCTTCACCTCGCTCCTCTCACAAATGCATCTCACTCCCAAATCTGCTGCAAAACATCAGAACCAAGGAATAATAATAAAAAAAAAATAGACATACCCAGTGAACGTCCTCCTCCGTTGAGCACCTCCCACCTTCTCTTCTCTCTCCCTGCACCACATCTGTGTATAGTCCTTCCTAGAAGGTAAATGTGGAATATTCTGTCTAGGCCATGCACAGGGTGGGATCCCAGGAAGCATCTCCTCTTTCAATTCTCTCTTGCACATACCACACACAGTGGTTCTAACACCATGGTTGTCTTGCTTTCCAACATCCTTTTCATATTATTTTCCAAATCCCAGTGTGGTCCTCCCATGTGCAGCCCTTCATTGAGGAAGACAGCACTACTGACCAGACCATAATCATGACCACAACATCTGGAATGAGCAACGCCCATCATCCAGTGCTTCCCTCACCCCTCCAGTATCCATCACTGGGGCAGCATGCCAGGAATGTTGACCAGGATTTAGAATGCCATCATGGCCCAGGCCCAGGGCCAAGCTAATCACTTGCACTGTTTGGCCTCTGCAACAGATACACTTTCCTCTCTCACTGAACCAATCAGCCACCTTCCACCTTTGAGTTCCATAACTTTGCCGGCTTTTTCTCATTCTCTTTGCTCTTATTCTCATTCCTGGCTCTCCAGGTCCTTTTTTCACCACGACATTCCTAAAGAGAGGTGCTTGCTGGATGCAAGCTGGCTCTCGCTGTGTTGGCTAATTTTTCCCCCCCTCCCCGGGCTTGTGTGGACTGGCAGGGCCTGTTCTCAGATGGAAGGTGTGAAAGTGGCATAAACGGCACATGAGTGCATCTGTAGAAAGCCCCTACTGATGGTTCCCAGTGACTTCAGGAGAGGCAGGGGTGGGCCAATCAGCCCCACTCTCACATATGGCCCCAGCGATTCCAGCCGCAGGAGAGTGGGCCTGCCGCCCGTGGACCGATGTTATCGTCGGGACCCCTAGCTCCCAGACAGGATGTGTGTGTTTGTCTGGCTGCATTTTGCATTTCTGCAGGAGCATCTGTCACTCTCCAATATTTCCTTTATCATTGCAGCAAATTATTTAAACACTACCCACTGAACCCCATCTGTCACCGCGCCCCATCGCAGTCAGGGCCCTGCCTCCCCAGGTCTGCAAAGAAACTCGCTGGCAAAGGCTCTGTGCCAAACAACAGGGCAAATTAAATCAAAGCGTGCTCTGGCACCCAGGGGGAAAATGCACATCAGTTTTGACTTATTGCATGAAGCACGCTTACAAGAGAGAAAGCAGCGGCTTTTGTCACTGCAAGGGGCCATGAAAAATGAATTAGGGCCTCTGCTGAGAGAGGGCATGGAGGAGAATCTTTCATTCTGAGATGTTGTCCTTTCTCACCTTGCAAGAAGGAAATAATAAAAGGAGAACTTGTGGTGGGTCTAAGTATCTCCAAGCTTTGACACTATCCAAAAGCACTTCTGGGTATAGAAAGGAAGTGACAAGTTGGAGACAAAAGGACTTTGAGAGGCTTGGAAATAGCCTGAGTTACATGGTGCCACCAGAGGGTGAGAACTTGAGCAGGTGCAGGTAAGAGCTAGCAGCATCCCCATCCCGGGAAGCTGGAGTGGGGAGGGACAGAGGGAAATGCAGGCCTCATCCTCACTCTGCTTTGCAGTGTGGCCTGGGAACTCCTGAAGAAGCCAGTATGACAAGGGAGCAAAACCAATGTCACCAAACCCTCACTACACATCACTTGCTGGGATAACTCTTCTTCACACCTGATCTCTTTCAATCCCCAGATTCTCATGAGATAGGAATTATTTTTGCCTATCTTACAGAGGAGAAACCTCAAAAAGTTTAAAGCGATTGCTTGCGGTCATCCAATTTATGTGTGGCAGGGCCAGGATTCAAAACTACATCCATCTGATTTCGAAGCCCATTGCCTCTCTTTATAAAAGAATTTCTCCTCTGTCTCCCTGCTCCCCATGAGATGCAGCTCATTTGTTTTCCTATAATGAGGGAGGGGCCTTCGATTTCCTAATAGATTGCTCACCTGCCATCCTAATGGAGCTGGCATTTACCGTGGGTTTAGCTGCAGAGCCTTCCCCACCAGACACATTTGTACTATGTGACGGCAAGAACACATGGACAGCTGCTGGGGCATTTCTAACACAGCCCTTCTCAGGCAGAGATCTTGGCTGGGGACAGCATGACTCCATCCTCCAGGAGAGGACAAGCCATGCGGCATCTCTAATTAGAACCCAGGCTGGAACATTCAGCTTAATGAGCTGGGAGTTGGAAATGCTCAGGTGGAAATGAGTTGGTCTGGCAGAAAGGACATAGGACCGAGGGACACATTTTCTAAACTCTGTCCTCATCTCAGTTGTTAATCATCTTCTGCTTCTGTCTATCCATCAATTGGTTATTAGACTCTGTTATTGTGCATTTACCGCAAGTTCAGAGTGAACACACATTAAATATATTGGACGTTGGCTTAAATGGATGATTTTTCCTACAGTCTTCTAGGAGGTCGCTCAATGTTGCCAAATACTTGGGCAGTTCTTGGACTGCTGACATATTTTAAATAGGATGTGCCACCCTAAGTAGTGTCTTTGCTTTTTGCCCTCTCTCAAAACTAGGGAAGTCCAGGTCAATTACCATAGTGTTGTGTTTTGCCATTGTGATTTTCTCACCTAGGGTTCTCTTTATGTATTTCTTGAGAGTTTGGAGCCATATAACTTTAGCCATCTTTTGAAGATTGTTGGCCACAAAAGAGAAAGCGGAAAACTCTAGACCTAGGGCCACAGTGTCAAGGGACCACTGATCTGAAATGAGCCTTTTGTGTGGCCCACTATTTCCATTCAACACAAGTAAGGAGAGACACCACGTGGAAAAGAGAATGATGCTTATGACTTTGTCAGAAATTCATAAGCACATTATTGTAGTGATCGAGTATTCGTCTGTAAGATAGTGACAGACATCCTTCATGCATGTGACAGTCAAACTGAATGTTCAGTTCAATTCAGTCAAAGTAGTCTAATTCACTAAGCACCCAATAGTTCTGTTTGGAAGCATCTTCTGTGCTTAATTCCGTAAGTTTCCTATTTGTGTCCTGCCCCTGATTTAACTGCTTGAAATATTACTCATCTCTTTGTGATTTTAAAGGAAGCATTGACCACCTCCCCGCCTCGGTTTCTCTGTGAGTCACTGCTAGATACGGCTGTGGGAACAGGCTGATGATAGGTAAGAATGATGTATCTAGAATCTCTCTCCCCACAAATATATGATTTTCTAGTAAAATCATGCTTTCAAAATAGTGGCCATTTTAAATATGAACGTAAGTTTTGATATGATTAATATTGGAAAGAGTCTTAAATTCCAATGCATAAATTTAAAAGAAAAAAAAAAGACCTTGAGGCAGGGTGAGGAACCTCTAGAGAAGCTCAAATGAAAAAAAGAAATGTAGAAACTGCACATTGCAGAGTGGAGGAGCTGCAGGGTCAGTTGTAAAATAGTTTTTTATGCTGGGCTTTGTGGCTTGTGCCTGTAATCCCAGCACTTCGGGAGGCCAAGGAGGGTGGATCACGAGGTCAGGAGTTCGAGACCAGCCCGACCAACATGGTGAAACACCATCTCTACTAAAAATACAAAAATTAGCCTGGCGTGGTGGTGCGCACCTGTAATCCCAGCTACTCGAGAGGCTGAGGCAGGAGAATCGTTTGAACCCGGGAGGCAGAGGTTGCAGTGAGCTGAGATCGCACCACTGCACTCCAGCCTGGGCAACAGAGCGAGACTCCATCTCAAAAAAAAAAAAGAAGTTTTTTAGTTGATCACCAATAAATCAACTAGGACAGTTTTTTGTTTTTGTTGTTTGTTTGTTTGTTTGTTTGTTGAGACGGAGTCTCTCTCTGTCGCCCAGGCTGTAGTGCAATGGTGTGAGCTTGGCTCACTGCAAACTCCGCCTCCCAGATCAAGCAATTCTCCTGCCTCAGCCTCCCGAGTAGCTGGGATTACAGGAGTGCACCACCATGCCCAGCGAATTTTTGTATTTTTAGTAGAGACGGGGTTTCACCATGTTGGTCAGGCTGGTCTCGAACTCCTGACCTCAGGTGATCCACCTGCAACTAGGACAGTTTGGAGTAGAATCAGTTGATGAAGGCATTTGCCTGGGTGGCAGGAGCAGAAGAGATGTACCTTAGGAAAACATGGAAACTTTTGTGAATGGGAAACAAGGGAGGAGGAGGACTAGCATTTAAGTTATTTCGTGACTTTCTAATTAGCAAAGAACTCAGCCTGGCACCAAACTCAAAGCTAAAACCTGGCTGAAACAGGCAGTCTTTCTTTAGTTACCACGGGAGCCCATGGATGAATCAATGTTAAATCTAAAAAATCACCCAGCCTTTTTTTTTTTTTTTTTTTTAAAGATAAGAGAACATAAGTTCAGAGAAATTAAGTGAATTTCTCAAAGTCACACAGCTAATTAGTAGCAAAAGTAAGGCTTCCAGACAGTGTAACTATTTTTGTAGCAGTCTTTCCACAGCATCATGCTGTCTCTGAATTACCATGGGAATGTTTATTTTTGCTTGCTTGTTCTATTTGTTTTTAAGAAAGTTCTAAAGCTTTGCTTTGGACAGAGGTGCTTCAAAATGTGGATGATGTAATTAGAAGCAAAAGAAACCAAAAAATGAATTAAAAAGACAAAAAAAATATTAATATGGCACTCAGTGTTAAGCTGAAATTCTGGTACAAACTTGTATCCTCAGGTTTGACTTGTCTGTGGTTTGCACAACTAGACTATAAAATATTTCAAAAAATGATTTTATTCACAATCTGGCCAAACTGGCTTGTTTTGGCTGAAGAGCTACATCAAAAGAGGGTCACCAGATGGGAAAGCCTTCATCTCCGGGGCATGGCCTAAAACACAGCTGAATTTTCCGGTGTTGGCAGTAGAACACCATGGAACCTTCTGTTCAAATGTGCCCTGAACCCAGTAAGTCATGAGCCTCAGCCTGGTTTAGAGAGTGGCTTCTAGGCGTCTCGCCTCGTTTTCTCCTGAGCACCACTTGTAGACCTACTTTCTTTAGGAGAGGGAGACAGAGCTGTTGGCAGCTCAGATGTGAAATGGGGTCATGGAAAGAGAGTATGCTTAGGAGTCGAAGGATTTGGGCACTGTCACTGGTTCTCATTTTAGCTGCACAGTCATGCACACGTCTGTTAGCCTGATGTGAAGGTGACACAGGTCACTCATTTCATTTAGGGGTGGCCGGGTGCACTAACCCAGTGTCCTCTTCCTTATCTGTAGAAAAGGTGGGCTTTTCATGGAGATAAGAACCGTTCTTTGGCCAAGAGAGTAGAGGTGGCTCCACCTCCCTACCAGAACTTCCAAACAAGCTCTCAAGGGCCTTAACATGTCACCTCATTTCTCTGAGCCTCCGTTTCCTCATGCTTAAAATCAGGTTGTCTTGAAGCCCACCCCACGGTGGATGGAAAGGACTGCATGGGAATCATTGGGGCATGTATTGGAATGCCAGGTATGAGTGTACCTGGGGGGGCACAGACGCACGGCTCACAGCACTGCAGCTGTGTGGAAACCAGCTTCCTCCTCTCTTTTGCCGTGGTTGTAATACTTTGAAGAGCGGGGCATACCAGTAGGGCATGCACTGGGAAGAGGAAAGATCCTGGTCTTCTTTGTTTAGTCAGAATTGGTTAAATGCAGAACTGGTAGTTCAGACTGCCCATGTTCCAGACCTAGTTAGATGGAGGCATCTCTGACATGCCATTTCAGATTGAAGGCAGAAGCACAGAAGGCCCTGCCAGCACAATGGAAGATAGAATGCTTGTACCTCATTGTCTGGAGAATAGATAGGTTGCAGGTTTCAGTAGAATAGGAGCTGCCAGTCAAACCTTTTAAATAGAATGGGAGCAGATAGATTTCAATAAAAGAAATGAGTATAAATATTGTGAGTGGAGGAAGGGAGAAAGCAGACAGATCATGTTTGACTAGTCACAGTGGGGAAACTGCACGAAGTTTAAATTGAAAACCCATAAAGCCAAGGTGGGTGACGGGATTGAATCCATCCACAGCTGCAGATCCAGGGCTTGCCCCACGGGCATCCATTAAAGAGGCTCCAGCTGGATAAAGAGCACTCCCAGTCTGTGGTCTTTCTCCAAATCTAAGCCCATCCCAGCCAAGTGCAATGAGCATTCAGCTATCTGTTTTACTGGCATCCTCCAGCCCCACCCTATACAGAATCCATGGAACCCTGCCGGCATTGTGCCTGTTGCTGGTGCCTTATTAGCCAGGGGTACTCTGAAATAATTTCTCCAGGAGTCTCTCCAGGGCAGTAGCCCCTTCCACCACAGTCCCAGAGCATTCTTTGTTACCAGCTGCCTGATTTGTCCCCAAATTAGCAAACCAACCACCTACCAAGGCCTTTTGGCTCCTTCTCCCCACTGCCTCAGGTTCCCAGGATTTCTGTGTCTTTTACCCAAGGGTGGGACTTTTGGCCATTTTGTTTGCCACTGGCCATGGTTGGCTAAGGCTGCTATAACAAAATACAATAGACAGAGTGGCTTAAACAACAGACATTTACTTCTCACAGTTTTGGAGGTTGGAAGTTCCAGTCAAGGCACTGGCAGATTCAGTGTCTGGTACTGGTTCTCTTCTTGACTTGTAAGTTGTTGCCTTCTTGCTGTGTCCTCACATGGCAGGGGGAGAGAGAGAAGGATCATCTCTTTTTTATCTATTCTTACAAGGACATTAATTCCATTCATGAGGACTCCACCCTCCTAAGCTAATCACCTCCCAAATGCCTCATCCCCTAATACCATCACAATGAGGATTAGGTCTTCAACACAGGAATTTTGGAGGAACACAGACATCTACTCCATAGCATTCTGACCCTGTCATTCCTCCCAAATGTATGTTCTTCTTACATGTGAAACACACTTATTGCATCCCAACAGCCTCAAAAGTCTTAACTCGCTCCAGAATGAACTCTAAAGTCCAAAGTCTCATTTAAATGTCATCTTAATCAGGTGTGAGATAAAATTTCTTTGCGGCTGTGAACATGTGAAAACAAGTTATATACTTCCAAAATACAATAGTGGGACAGGAATAGGATAGGCATTCCCATTCCAAGGGGGAGAAATTGAACAGAAAGAAGGGGCAACAGTTCATAGGCAAGACTAGCCTACAAGGCAAACTCCATGAGATCTTAAGGCTCAAGAATAGCCTGTTTTGTTACAGGAATATATCTTCTTTTGTTTGATGCTCTGCCTTCCAGACCCAGTGGGGTGGCAGTCCTGCTCCCACAGTTCTGCAGGGCAGGGGTGCAGCTCCATGGCCTTGGGCAGCTCTAATCCCAAGGCTGTTCAAGGGGGCCATCTGGCCTGTTGAAACTGAGGTGATGCTGCCCTGACCTCATGTGAAACTTAGGAGGCAGCCCTGATGATCTCTGAATCACTTTTTTGGGTCGTTCTTCCCTTGTCTTGAAGAATTGCACACGTTCATAGCTGAGTAATTCTGGGTAAAATCCAAGAAATCAGACAACCTTCCTTCCTTCTGTTTCCTTCAGTTTAAACCAGCAGTTCTCCTGCTAGGTCAGCTGATTAGCTTGTGGTTCACATCCACGCTGATTTCCTTATCAAGCAATGAGTCTGTTACACCCTTAGTGTTCTTTCTTTTCCAAACATGCTTTTACATTTTATATAATTTGGACCAGCTGAGAATTTTCCAGATCTTTATGTTCTGGTTCCCTTTTTTGTTTTCCTGAACAATTCCATCTTCAATTCATTTCCCTTTCTCACATGTTATTATTAGCAGTCAAGAGGAATCAAACTGCTCCTTCAACACATTGCTTAGAAATTTCCTAAGCTAAGTATCCAATTTCATCCCTCACAAGTTCTACCTTCCACGCAAAACACTAGAACATCAACAATATTCAGCAAAGCTCTTTGAAATTTTACAACAAGGATTACCTTTCCTCCAGTTTCTAATAACATGTCCTTTACTCCTGTCTGAAACCTCATCAGAATGGCTTTTACCATTTGTATTTCTACCAATATTATGTACACGATTATTTTGGCATTCTCTAAGAAGCTGGAAGCTTTCTCTCCAGTTTTCCTGTTTTCTGTTGGAACCTTCACCAGAACTGCCTTTCGTAGTAGACAGGATTCCTACAATGGAATGGCTTGGTCATAGGGCATGTTTATTTTAAATGTTTATATTGCCACCCAGCTTGCCCTCCATAAAGGCTACATCAATTAGCAATCTCAACAACAAATAGAAATGTCTATTTTCCCACACTTTGGCCCATAACAGATACTTTCAATAGTTTACATTTCTGCCAGTGTGATAGGCAGGAAATTGCACCTATTTCAATTTGCATATTCCAGTTACTAGGGAAGCTATTGTGCATATTTTTTCATATTTCATGTATTTATTGGATATTTGTATTTCTTCTGTAAATTGCTTGTCCGTATTCTTCATCTATTTTTCTGTTGGGTTGTTTATCATTTTGAAAATTGATTTGTGAAAGCACTGTATACATTATAGATGTTAACCCTTTTTTATAAGGGTTATAAAGGGTGCAGATATCCCTCCCAGTTATTTTCTTGTCTTTTACTTTATTTTATAGTATCATTTGTCATACAAGTTTTAGATTTGCATGTAATAAAATCTGTCAATCTATTCCTTTATGGCTTTATCATCTCGTGTTTTGCTTAGGCAGGCTTGCATTTATACATACACTGTATTGTATATTTGCCTAAGCCATCTTAAATCTCTTAAAAATAAAGGCAAGATATAAAGAGTTGAATGAATTAAGATAAGAAGAGTTCTTCCCAGGCATATCACATGTGAAGACAGTGGTATCTTATATTTACATACCACTTTTACTTCCCAAGTGTTTTCAACTTTATTATCTCATTACTCAGGTCTTTCAATGTTTCCAACAGACATAACTGCCAACGGCAACCTCAAGCAGCTGCTCATGTATTTACCTCTGTTGCCCTCTCATGGTAAGAGGGCAAGAGCATGGATGACAGCTCAACTCTCCCTTCTCTTCCTATAAAGCTGTGCCTGTCCCACCAGCAGGCCCCACCATAATGACCTTATCTAATCCTAATTGCTTCCCAAAAACTCCACCTCCAATCAACATACGAATTTGGGGATGAAGGTTCCACCACATGGAATTTGAGGGACACATTCAAACCATGGTAGTAGCTAAGGTGAGAGGATTAGCTGCATGTGTACCAGCTATGGAGACCTGGGGCAAATAATTTTCACTTTTCTTGTAGTATTGTCTTAAATACTGTGGCATTAGAATCTACTCTTAATTGTATGGTGGTTCTGTGAATGAAATGGCATTACTCGTCTCAAGCATTTTAAACATAAATGCTCAAAAAGCCAGATATATTTTTATTAAAAAATAAAAACTGTAACAACTTCTGGCATGGTTGAAAGGAGATGGTTTTGTAGGCAAACATAGGTTTTACTTCTTGTTCTGCCATTTTCCAGCCATGAGATTTTGGGCAAATTACTTAAATTTTCTAATAGGCTAAAGTTCTTTTCTGGTCCAGAGAAAACATCAAATCTTTTCTGAATTCGTTCACCAGAAACAACCCAAACTCTCCCTTGCCTCCTGAACCCCAAACTAGTAGCCGTGTTGTACCAATTTGGATTCTTCCCTTGCATAAAAACCACGAGCACTGATGTTAATGTAATCTAAGGGGAATACATTGCCAGGAATCTAGGGGCTCATGGAATTTATGAAAAGCTGGGTCAAATGCAGGAAACATGACAGTGAAGGTGGATGGGAAGTAGGGAGCACTGGCATGATCATTGTGATGGTGATGATGATGACACCAGCCTGTGGCATACAGTCGTTGTGCATCAGGCACTATTTCAAGCATTTTTTTATGTATTAACTCATTCATTTCTAATAACATCTTGAATGAAGTATGTGCTATTATTCTCCACATTTTATAGATGAGAAAACTGAGGCACAGGCAGAGAGGAGTTAAGTAGAAAGCCCAAGGAAACACATCCGCAGGTGGCAGAGATGGGATACACTGTTGGGATTTCCCACCTGTCCTGGCTCAGGGTTCCTAGAAGACAGACACTTAAACCAAAATCATGTCTGCTAATTCCTTAACACAGGGTGCTGTTCTAGGAGGAAGAATGAGGAAAAGCATGAAGCAGGACAGAGCAGGAGGGAGAGCAAGTACAGGGGCGACCTTTCTGGAGCTGGTTACAGGTTCACAGTAATACACCTGCCTGCTTGGTCTGTGGGATGGCTCAGGAGAGTCACAAGAAACAACTGCACTTCAGGACAGTCTTCTGTGGGGAGGAGGGACAGGGATTGATCACTCCTGGTTGGAACCCACAGCATGGGGCATTAACTCTCTGCAAGTCCAGCTGTGTCGCCCAGTCTCCCAGGCAGCTAGAGCCTCCCTGAGGTGAGTCCAGCTAAGGCACATGCATAGCCATCTCTCTTGTTGCCAGTGTGGAGTGGGAAACCCTGGCTCTGTCCTAGTAGTGGCATCTGAGGCCGCCTCATTCCAACTTAGAGCAGTGTGAGCACTTCTAAGATTGCTGCAGGGAGGGATGAAGCAGAAACTGAGACCCAACCTCCATCTAAATATGATTTTACATGAAGTTAACTCTAGGTAAAGCCAAATAGAAGCCACATGTAATGAAGAGAGGCTTTTAATCTCTTCCTCTGAGACAGTAGCATGATCTAAGTTTTAAAGACAGAGAACTCAAGAGCTAGAAGGATTATGTGATTTGAATGAGGTTTTATCGCTATTTAGACATGGTGGTGAGAAAGAGAATCCAAGTGCCCTAGATCTTTCTGAAGTTTTGATTTTTGTTGATAGCATAGATCTAATATGCTCATAACAGTTTGGGGTCTGGTGGAAGGAGTTTCAGAGAGGAAAAGCTGTGAATGTATGTGTAGATGGAATTTGGCTAATTGTTTTAGAACAAGCACATATTGTTGAATAACTTAGTTGACATTTGAACCAGAGAAGGCCATTAATAGATTTTGATTGTAAATGTTTTATTTGAAACCAAATGATCTTTATAGAGACTATAAGCATTAGAGGTTGTTAGTCCTCATCAGGGAAGGTTGGCGTATCAAATCGTGACAGAAATAACCAACACTGAAGTTCAAATAGCAGAGGAAAAACGGGAGGGGCCACCCACAATTTATCAACATTTTCGTGTGCTAGCACCTTGTAATAAGGACAAGCAGTATCTTATACATGTCTGCTGTACTCCCTTTCCCTGGAGTAGCTAGATCAAAGGATTTTTCCTCTGAAAAGCTCATTTAGTCTCATAGCAAAGATTCAGTAGATGAAAGACTAGAAGCGCAGTCCAGGAGCATAAAATCAATTAACTTAAAAAACATAGTGTAATATATTATAGCTGGTTACTTAGAGATGCTGCTACTAAAACATTGTAAAGATCATCAGAAGACATGTTATCATTTAAATATATACATTTCTCACTCTTTAGTTACATGATTCTCTTTAAATCTACTGAAATTTACATATCTCCCTCCCTCACGCTTTCCTTACCCATAGTTGATGGGTTTCAAATCCACACACAAGCCCTTATCTTGGGTTTTTGGACGATTTTTTTTTTTAATTTTCATTCAGATACCTTTTTTTTTTTTTTCTTAAAACTCATGGGAGCCAGGTGCGATGGCTCACACATGTAATCCCAAAACTTTGGGAGGCCGAGGTGGGTGGATCACCTGAGGTCAGGAGTTCGAGACCAGCCTGGCTGAAATGGCGAAACCCTGTCTCTACTAAAAATAGAAAAATTATCTGGGCATGGTGGCAGGTGCCTCTAATCCCAGCTGAGGTGGGAGAATCGCTTGAACTGGGGAGGCAGAGGTTGATGCAGGAGAATCACTTGAACTGGGGAGGCAGAGGTTGCAGCGAGCTGAGATCGCGCCATTGCACTCCCGTCTGGGTGACAGAGCAAGACTCCATCTCAAAAAAAAAACAAAAACCCAGAGACCTCACTGAAAAATCATATCATATCCATGAAACTTTCTTAATGGAGTGCATATAGGTATTTCTTTTGCATTCAGGAAATAAACTAATAGAAAGAAATGATAGTCAAGCACATCCACAAGAACACTGCCTTTCATGTTCCTGTTAGGGACAGGCTCTTAGAAGTCAAGAACTAGATTGTAGAACCCAAGCCCCTGGGTTCATACCTGTAATATTACCAAGTAAAGACTTTAACAAATTTTTACTGAATGCTGAAATGTGTAAAGATTTTGCCACTATGGAACAAGAGTTATGTAAAACTTTCTGCTTACAACATGGTAGTTACAGCTTAGTTCCAATAAGACTTATATTATAAGGTAGACTTCTAGAATCCCATGTTTTTCTTAATAACTACAAATTTTAAGTCATGACGCCTCAGCCTCACATCTGTGTTGCACTCTGCTAGCTATATATACATTATTATTTTATTTCAATCTCTATCACAACCATGCAAAGTAGACATCACCCTCCTTTTTCAAATGAGGAATTCAGACTCCATGAATAGTTCAGTCAAAACTTCACAACACACATAAAATCATCAAACACCTTCTGCATCTTGTTTTATTTTTGTTTTAGAAGTTTGGCATACAATCGTGTTTGGAGAGGGAAGAGGCTGCCCATATGTTTAGGTTTGGCTGATGGTTGTGATTACTAATTCAAGTGTGTGTGTCTGTGTGTGGTGTGGGTGTGTGGAGTGTGGTCTCCTCTGTGTGTGTGTATGTGTGTGTGTGTGTGGTGTTTTAGATAGAGCATTAAATTTAGGATAATTTTGCATTTTTTTAAAGGTAGGTCTGAGCTAATGCTAATATTTTAGTTCCACAGAAGGAAAAAGTCCAGTTTGCTGTGAGAATAGTAACGTTGGCTACACTCTCTGTAGCAGAAAGGAAAGGATGGTGAGTCTCGGTGGGCAGCCTGGGGAAGGTCAGAGAATGCCAGCTTGTTCCTGAGTGGCCTCATTGATGACCCAGATGTGGTCAGTCACGATTCCTCAGACTTGGGCATAATCGAAGGATCATCTGGATCTCTGCTCCTCCTAATGCCTTTATCCCCTGCTTTCCAAAGCAAGAGGGGAGAAAAGCAAAATTGAATCTGAAGGCAGACTCCATGTGACCACTTTAATTAAATGTAAGAGTGGCTGCCATGTGAGGCAAAAGGAGAAAACTCAGGAGAAAGGGCATGATATTGTTCTGAAGCAGGGAAGCCGAGGACGTACAATAGAACAAGAAAATAAAGTATGGAAGTTGTTCAGCTACTGTCTGCTTCGTATGCTAGAGCATGTCTTCCATTCTCTCGCAGGTGTAGAAATCTGGAGAGAAGGACAGAGAGGCCAATACTAGTGATTTTGTTTTTAAATAAGTTACCAAAGGTAATTAAGTCTTCTTTTGTGCTTCAATGGAAACAGAATGACTCAAGCTCCAACCAGCAGGATGTCATGCCTCCTGGGCTAGATTGCACCTTCTATCCTACTAAAATGGGCAAATATTTCACTACTGTTTGGTACTTCTCTCTGTTGCCTTCTGTTAATAAAATACTCATCAATAACAATCCCATCTAATATGGCAGATTATTATATAGGTCTTATAATGTAGTTCAATTTATGTAAACAAGCCTGAAGAATAGATATTTTACAGGCCAGGATTTATATACAAATTGCATCACCCATAAATGCTACAGCCAGGATTGGAATCAAGATTTCTGACTTCAATTCAGCGTTCTCTTCATGACATGATACTGACTGAGAGTGACCACTGCACTGTGGCTGGGCTGGAGGGTGAGAAAGCACAGTCATTGTTGACTGGGGGCTCCTGGAAAGCTAACAGTGTAAAAATGTTCCAGAAATCCCATCACTCAGGAGTTAACCCTGAACATACACCTGAGAGATGTGTCATTTACCTCATCAAGTGATTTGTGTGTGGTTTTAAAACTCAACTTTACTGAGCTATAATTTACATACAAAGACTTTCAAACATTTTAAGGTTGATGACTTTTGACAAATTGTATACAGTCAGGTAACCAACTTAATCAAAATATAAAACCTCTCCATCAAGCGAGAACATTCCTTCATGTCTCTTTACATTTCTTGAGTCATTCTCTTTCCTCAGCATCCTACTCCAGGCAACCACTCATCGGGCGTCTATAACTACAGATAGTGTTTTATTCATATGAGATCATATAGTATATATTCTTTAGAGTAAGGCTGCTTCACTTGACATAGTCTCTGTGAGATTTGTCTTTATTTTTGCATATAGTTTACATTTTATTAAGATACCATATATTTTATTTTTTATTATTATTTTCTTTTTTGAGAGAGAATCTCTCTCGGTTGCCCAGGCTGGAGTGCAATAGCGCGACATCAGCTCACTGCCACCTTTGCCTCCTGGGTTCAAGCGATTCTCTCACCTCAGCTTCCCGAGTAGCTGGGATTACAGGTGCCACCAATGCCCAGCCAATTTTTGCATTTTTAGTAGAGACGGGGTTTCACCATGTTAGCCAGGCTGGTCTTGAACTCCTGACCTCAAGTGATCAGCCCATCTTGGCCTCCCAAATTGCTAAGATTACAAGCATGAGTCAGCGTGCCTGGCCAGAGAACCATATTTTAAAAAATCAATTTATTTGTCAAAAGAAATTTAGGTTATTTTTAGTTTAAGGTTACTATGACTAAAACTGTTATGAACATTTGTGTATATGTCTTTATAAATTTATTTTTTTTTTACTATTTTGGGGGGTAATAGCAAGGATTAGAATGGCTGTGTCACAAGTGTATGTTAAGATATAAAAAACAATTTTGAAAAATGGTTGAGCCACTTTACACCAAAAATATATAAGCCTTCCACTTGCTCCACATCCTTGCTCTTTGGAATTGTGCTTTGTGTGTGTGTGTATTACAATTAACTAATTAAAAGGTAATACATGAAAATGAATAAATGCAGTTGTTAGCATTGTTGAGATACGATTAACATAGCTTACACCTTATTCATTTACAAATGTATAATTTTGTGGGTTATGGTATATTTAAAAGTTATACAACTACCCGTTTATTGTTGTGCAATACGGTCAATTTAGAAAAATGTTATCATCCCCAACAGAAACCCATACCTTTTGTAAGTGACCTTTATCTCACCCCCCACTACATTACCTTCCCTAAGGCCAGGCAACCGCTAGCGTACTTTCTTTTCCTATAAAATTGCCTGTTCGGTTTTATATCTTTTGTCTTTTGCCACTGCTTTGTTGA
Organism: Symphalangus syndactylus; assembly: GCF_028878055.3. NCBI lineage: Eukaryota > Metazoa > Chordata > Mammalia > Primates > Hylobatidae > Symphalangus > Symphalangus syndactylus. Next base: position 149,311,518 of record NC_072425.2, read on the forward strand.
CTTAGCATAATGTTCTTAAGGTCCATCCATGTTGTAGAGTCTATCAGTAGTTCATTTCTTTTTATGACTAATATTCCACCGTATGGATCCACATTTCATTTATCCATTCATCAGTGGATGGACATTTGGGTTGTTTCCACCTTGGGACTATTGTGAGTAATACTGTTATGAACATTCATGTATGTTCATGTGCAAGTTTTTGTGTGGACGTATGTTTTCTTTTCTCTTGGTTTTATACCTAGGAGTGAAATAGCTGGGTGGTAGGTTAACTACATTTCACCCTTTGAGGAACTGCCAGACTATTTTCCAAAGTTGCTGTACCATTGTACATTCTCACTTTAGCATATGGCTCTTGCAGTATTTCAGCATCTATACCAACACTTGTTATTATCCATCTTTTTTATTATAGCCATCCTAGTGGGGTAGAAGTGTGATCTCATTGTGGTTATGATTTGCATTTTCCTGAGGGCTAATGATAGGAACTGTTTTTGATGTTCTTACTGGCCATTCATACATCTGTGGAGACATGTCTGTTTAGAACTTTAGCCCATTTTTAATTGGGTTGTCTTTTTTTTTTTTTTTTTTTTTTGGTGAGCTGTAAGAGTTCTTTATATTTTCTATATATGAATTCCTAATCAGATATACAATTGGCAGATATTGTCTCTCATTCTTTGTCATTTCACTTTCTTGGTATTCTTTGAAGCACTAAATTTTAAAATTTTTTGATGTTCAACTTATACATTTTTTGTTGCTTGTGCTTTTGATTGTCATATAAGAAACAAAAATCATTTTGATAGGAAACCATTCCAAGGTCATCAAGATTTATCCCTGTATTTTCTTCTAAGAGTTATAGAACTTATATTATGTATCTTGAGTTAACTTTTGTATTTGGTATGTAGTAAGATACAACTTTATTCTTTTCATGTTGATATCTAGTTTTCCCCAGTATCATTTGTTGAAAAGACTACTCCTTCCACTACGAACTGTTTTGATACCCTTGCCAAAAATTATTTGATCATAACTGTGGGGTGGGAGTGTTGCTCCTAAACTGTCAATTTTATTCCATTGGTCTATATATTTATCCTTATGCCAGTATCACAGTCTGAATTACTGTAGCTTTATAGTGATATTTGGAATCTGGAAATGTGGGTTCTCTAAATTTGTTCTTTGTTTTCAATATTGTTTTAGTTCTCCCAGGACCCTTGAATTGCCATACAAATTTTATCATCAGCTTGTCCATCTCAGCAAAGAAGCCAGCTGATATCAGTTATTTTTATAGCAATTATATTAAATCTGTAAAATAATTTAGGGAATATTGCCATTTTAACATTAAGCCTTCCAATTCATGAACATGGGATGTTTTCCCAATTATTTAGATCTTCTTTAATGGCTTTCAATAATGTTTTGTAGTTTGCAAAGTAAAGTTTGTCACTATTTTATTAAATTTATTGCTAAGCATTTTATTCTTTTTGATACTATAGTAAAAAGAGTTGCTTTTGTAAATTCATTTTTAGATTGTTTATTGAAGATACATAGAAATACAGCTGAGTTTTGCATATTGCTCTTGTATCCTGCAATATTTCTGAGCTCATTTATTAGTTTGAATTTTTTTTAGTGGATTTCTTAGGTTTCACTGTATATAAGATCCTGGCATTTGTGAATAGATTTACTTCCTTCCTCCAGTTTGCTTTTTGTTACGTTTTCTTGCCTAGTAGTCCTGGATACAACATAGAGTACAATGTTGACAAGAACTGGTTGAGATGAGATAGCCTTCTCTTGTTTCTGATCTTAGGGGAAAGCATTTTGATTTTTACCACTAAGTATAATGTTAAGTTTATGATTTTTGTTTTGTTTTTGTTTTTTGTAGATCCACTTCTACAAAAATGTTCTGGTTAAGATTGAGGAAGTTTCCTGCTATTCCCAGTTTGTTGTGTGTTTTTTTTTTTTTTCTATCGTGAAGGAGAGTTGGATTTTATCAAATGCCTTTACTGCATCTCTTGAGATTATTGTGTGGGTTTGTACCTTATTCTGTTGAAATGGTATATTAATCAGTTTATGGATGTTGAACCAATTTTGCATTCCTGGTAGAAATTCCATTGATTCATAGTGCATAATCATTTTTATATGTTGCCAGGTTTTGTTGACTAGTGTTTTTTTTTAAGGAATTCCACATATGTATTCATAAAAAATAGTGGTCTGTAGTTTTCCTTCCTTGTGATATCTTCCTGGTCTTGGAATTAGGGTAATACTAGCTGCATACAGTGAGTTGAGAAGTATCCTCTACTATTTTTAAAAATAATTTCTAGATAATAGGTATCAGTTCTTCAAATATTCGGTAGACTTTACCAGTGATCCATCTACGCTTAAGCTTTCTTTGTAACTTTTGATTACTAATTTGTTTGTTAAAATCTTATTTTGATTTTTAAAATATCTCCTTGGCTGCGCGTGGTGGCTCATGCCTGTAATTCTAACATTTTGGGAGGCCGAGGCAGGTGGATCACCTGAGGTCAGGAGTTCAAAACCAGCTTGGCCAACATGGTGAAACTCCATCTCTACTAAAAATACAAAAAATTAGCCAGCATGGTGGTGCATGCCTGTAATCCCAGCTACTTGGGAGGCTGAGGCAGGAGAATTGCTTGAACCTGGGAGACAGAGGTTGCAATGAGCTGAGATCGTGCCATTGCACTCCAGTGCCTGGGCAATAAGAGTGAAACTCCATCTCAAAAAAAAAAAAAAACAAACAAAAAACTCCTTGAGCCTATTTCAGTAGTTTGTATCTATATGAATTTGTCCATTTCATCTAAGTGATCTAGCTTATTAGTATACAATTATTCATAACATTGCTTTATGATCCTTTTTGTTCTGTAAGTTTGGCAGTAATGTTTCCTCCTTAATTTTTGATTTTAGTAATTTTACTTCTATTTCTTTTGTTTTTTTCCTTGTTCAGCCTTAGTAAAGCCTTGTCAAATAACCAACAATTGATTTTCTTGATTTTTTAATTTTTTTGTTATTTCATTAATGTCTTCTTTTAAAATAATTTTCTTCTTTCTGCCTGGTTTAGGCTTAGTTTACACCTTTTTGTCCAGTGTATTAAAGTGAAAGTTTAGGTTATTGATTTAAGGTCACTCTGTTTTTTTAATATTATAGACATTTATAGACATAAATGTTCCTCTAAGTATTGCTTTGCTGCATCCCAAAAGTTTTTGATTTTTGTTATTTTTTAAATTTTCGATGTATTATGTCTTTATTTCCATTTATCCCAAATTATAATTTGAAATAAATTCCAGATGACCTGCTCTTATATGTAATAAATCCCAAATTTCCTTTGGCTCATTGGTTATTTAGAGGTGTATTGTTTATGTTCATATATTTCTGAATTTCTTGATTATTTTTCTGTTACAGATTTCTAATTTCAATCCATTGTGGTCAGAGAACATACTTTCTATGATTTCAGTCTTTTAAAATTTATTGGAACTTGCTTTATAGCCCAGTATATGGTTTATGTTGGAGGATAAACCACAGCATTTAATGTGTTCCGAGTGCACTTGAGAAGGATGTTTATTGTGCTATTCAATGGAGTATACTATATGCCAGTCTCTTTAAATTTTAGCCAGTCCAGTGAGTATTCAGTGCTGTTTCATTGTAGGGTTAATTCATGTTTTTCTGCTTAGTAATGATGTTGAATATCTTTTTATTTTTACATGGGCCACTTGGATAGTTCTTTGCCCATTTTCAAATAAAATGCATTATGTTATTTTTAAGTTATAGGAGTATCATATATCTGGGATACAAGCACCTTGTCAGATATATTTGGATTGCAAACATTTCATTTTTTGGGTTATATTTTCATTTTCTTTTTTTTTTTTTATTATTGTACTTTAAGTTTTAGGGTACATGTGCACAATGTGCAGGTTTTTTACATATGTATCCATGTGCTATGTTGGTGTGCTGCACCCATTAACTCATCATTTAGCACTAGGTGTATCTCCTAATGCTATCCCTCCCCCCTCCCCCAACCCGACAACTGTCCCCGGAGTGTGATGTTCCCCTTCCTGTGTCCATGGGTTCTCATTGTTCAATTCCCACCTATGAGTGAGAACATGCGGTGTTTGGTTTTTTGACCTTGTGAAAGTTTACTGAGAATGATGTTTTCCAGTTTCATCCATGTCCCTACAAAGGACATGAACTCATCATTTTTTATGGCTGCATAGTATTCCATGGTGTATATGTGCCACATTTTCTTAATGCAGTCTATCGTTGTTGGACATTTGGGTTGGTTCCAAGTCTTTGCTATTCTGAATACTGCCACAATAAACATACAGGTGCATGTGTCTTTATAGCAACATGATTTATAGTCCTTTGGGTATATACCCAGTAATGGGATGGCTGGGTCAAATAGTATTTCTAGTTCTAGATCCCTGAGGAATCGCCACACTGACTTCCATGATGGTTGAACTAGTTTACAGTACCACCAACAATGTAAAAGTGTTCCTATTTCTCCACATCCTCTCTAGCACCTGTTGTTTCCTGACTTTTTAATGATGGCCATTCTAACTGGTGTGAGATGGTATCTCACTGTGGTTTTGATTTGCATTTCTCTGATGGCCAGTGATGATGAGCATTTTTTCATGTGTTTTTTGGCTGCATAAATGTCTTCTTTTGAGAAGTGTCTGTTCATGTCCTTTGCCCACTTTTTGATGGGGTCGTTTTTTTTTTTTCTTGTAAATTTGTTTGAGTTCATTGTAGATTCTGGATATTAGCCCTTTGTCAGATGAGTAGGTTGCGAAAATTTTCTCCCATTCTGTAGGTTGCCTGTTCACTCTAATGGTAGGTTCTTTTGCTGTGTAGAAGCTCTTTAGTTTAATTAGATTCCATTTGTCAATTTTGGCTTTTGTTGCCATTGCTTTTGGTGTTTTAGACATGAAGTCCTTGCCCATGCCTATGTCCTGAATGGTAATGCCTAGGTTTTCTTTTAGGGTTTTTATGGTTGTAGGTCTAAAATGTAAGTCTTTAATCCATCTTGAATTAATTTTTGTATAAAGTATAAGGAAGGGATCCAGTTTCAGCTTTCCACATATGGCTAGCCAGTTTTCCCAGCACCATTTATTAATTAGGGAATCGTTGCCCCATTGCTTGTTTTTGTCAGATTTGTCAAAGATCAGATAGTTGTAGATATGCAGCATTATTTCTGAGGGCTCTGTTCTGTTCCATTGATCTATATCTCTGTTTTGGTACCAGTATCATGCTGTTTTGGTTACTGTAGCCTTGTCGTATAGTTTGAAGTCAGGTCGCGTGATGCCTCCAGCTTTGTTCTTTTGGCTTAGGATTGACTTGGCAATGCGGGCTCTTTTTCGGTTCCATGTGAACTTTAAAGTAGTTTTTTCCAATTCTGTGAAGAAAGTCATTGGTAGCTTGATGGGGATGGCATTGAATCTATAAATTACCTTGGGCAGTATGGCCATTTTCACGATATTGATTCTTCCAACCCATAAGCATGGACTGTTCTTCCATTTGTTTGTATCCTCTTTTATTTCATTGAGCAGTGGTTTGTAGTTCTCCTTGAAGAGGTCCTTCATGTCCCTTGTAAGTTGGATTCCTAGGTATTTTATTCTCTTTGAAGCAATTGTGAATGGGAGTTCACTCATGATTTGGCTCTCTGTTTGTCTGTGATTAGTGTATAAGAATGCTTGTGATTTTTGTACATTGATTTTGTATCCTGAGACTTTACTGAAGTTGCTTATCAGCTTAAGGAGATTTTGGGCTGAGACAGTGGGGTTTTCTAGATATACAATCATGTCATCTGCAAACAGGGACAATATGACTTCCTCTTTTGCTAATTGAATACCCTTTATTTCCTTCTCCTGCCTAATTGGCCTGGCCAGAACTTCCAACACTATGTTGAATAGGAGTGTTGAGAGAGGGCATCCCTGTCTTGTGCCAGTTTTCAAAGGGAATGCTTCCAGTTTTTGACCATTCTGTATGATTTTGGCTATGGGTTTGTCATAGATAGCTCTTATTATTTTGAGATACGTCCCATCAATATGTAATTTATTGAGAGTTTTTAGCATGAAGGGTTGTTGAATTTTGTCAAAGGCCTTTTCTGCATCTTTATTGAGAGTTTTTAGCATGAAGGGTTGTTGAATTTTGTCAAACGCCTTTTCTGCATCTATTGAGATAATCATGTGGTTTTGTCTTTGGTTCTGTTTATATGCTGGATTACATTTATTGATGTGTGTATGTTGAACCAGCCTTGCAACCCAGGGATGAAGCCCACTTGATCATGGTGGATAACCTTTTTGATGTGCTGCTGGATTCGGTTTGCCAATATTTTATTGAGGATTTTTGCATCAATGTTCATCAAGGATATTGGTCTAAAATTCTCTTTTTTGGTTGTGTCTCTGCCCGGCTTTGGTATCACGATGATGCTGGCCTCATAAAATGAGTTAGGGAGGATTCCCTCTTTTTCTATTGATTGGAATAGTTTCAGAAGGAACGGTACCAGTTCCTCCTTGTACCTCTGGTAGAATTCGGCTGTGAATCCATCTGGTCCTTGACTCTTTTTGGTTGGTAAGCTATTGATTATTGCCACAATTTCAGAGCCTATTATTGGTCTATTCAGAGATTCAACTTCTTCCTGGTTTAGTCTTGGGAGGGTGTATGTGTCAAGGAATTTATCCATTTCTTCTAGATTTTCTAGTTTATTTATGTAGAGGTGTTTGTAACATTCTCTGATGGTAGTTTGTATTTCTGTGGGATCAGTGGTGATACCCCCTTTATCATTTTTTATTGCATCTATTTGATTCTTCTCTCTTTTCTTCTTTATTAGTCTTGCTAGCAGTCTATCAATTTTGTTGATCTTTTCAAAAAACCAGCTCCTGGATTCATTAATTTTTTCCAGGGTTTTTTGTGTCTCTATTTCCTTCAGTTCTGCTCTGATTTTAGTTATTTCTTGCCTCCTGCTAGCTTTTGAATGTGTTTGCTCTTGCTTTTCTAGTTCTTTTAATTGTGATGTTAGGGTGTCAATTTTAGATCTTTCCTGCTTTCTCTTGTGAGCACTGAATGCTATAAATTTCCCTCTACACACTGCTTTGAACGTGTCCCAGAGATTCTGGTATGTTGTGTCTTTGTTCTCGTTGGTTTCGAAGAACATCTTTATTTCTGCCTTCATTTCATTATGTACCCCGTAGTCATTCAGGAGCAGGTTGTTCAGTTTCCATGTAGTTGAGTGGTTTTGAGTGAGCTTCTTAATCCTGAGTTGTAGTTTGATTGCACTGTGGTCTGAGAGACAGTTTGTTATAATTTCTGTTCTTTTACATTTGCTGAGGAGAGCTTTACTTCCAACTATGTGGTCAATTTTGGAATAGGTGTGGTGTGGTGCTGAAAAGAATGTATTTTCTGTTGATTTGGGGTGGAGAGTTCTGTAGATGTCTATTAGGTCCACTTGGTGCAGAGCTGAGTTCAATTCCTGGGTATCCTTGTTAACTTTGTCTCGTTGATCTGTCTAATGTTGACAGTGGGGTGTTAAAGTTTCCCATTATTATTGTGTGGGAGTCTAAGTCTCTTTGTAGGTCACTCAGGACTTGCTTTATGAATCTGGGTGCTCCTGTATTGGGTGCATATATATTTAGGATAGTTATCTCTTCTTGTTGAATTTATCCCTTTATCATTATGTAATGGCCTTCTTTGTCTCTTTTGATCTTTGTTGGTTTAAAGTCTGTTTTATCAGAGACTAGGATTGCAACTCCTGCCTTTTTTTGTTTTCCATTTGCTTGGTAGATCTTCCTCCATCCTTTTATTTTGAGCCTATGTGTGTCTCTGCACATGAGATGGGTTTCCTGAATGCAGCACACTGATGGGTCTTGACTCTTTATCCAATTTGCCAGTCTGTGTCTTTTAATTGGAGCATTTAGCCCATTTATATTTAAAGTTAATATTGTTATGTGTGAATTTGATCCTGTCATTATGATGTTAGCTGGTTATTTTGCTCATTAGTTGATGCAGTTTCTTCCTAGCCTCGATGGTCTTTACAATTTGGCATGATTTTGCAGTGGCTGGTACCGATTGTTGGTTTCCATGTTTAGTGCTTCCTTCAGGAGCTCTTTTAGGGCTGACCTGGTGGTAACAAAATCTCTCAGCATTTGCTTGTCTGTATTTTATTTCTCCTTCACCTATGAAGCTTGGTTTGGCCGGATATGAAATTCTGGGTTGAAAATTCTTTTCTTTAAGAATGTTGAATATTGATCCCCACACTCTTCTTGCTTGTAGAGTTTCTGCTGAGAGATCAGCTGTTAGTCTGATGAGCGTCTAGTTCTAGCAGTGCTTTGTAAATTCCTTATGTTTCTACGTGGGCAATCATGTGATTGGTGAATAAAGATAATTTTACTTCTTCCTTTATAATCTGTAATCCCTTTTATTACTGTTTCCTGTCTTATTGCCCTAGTAAGACTTCCATTGGATGAAAGTGGCAAGAGTGTACATTTTTGCCTTGTTTCTTATATAAGGTGGAAAACATTCATCTTCTCATTATTAATTTATTATTGATTTTATAAACTTACTTACAAGTTAATGACTTTGCCTTGACTGGATGTTTTTCTAAGAAAAGGTTGCTTCAAAACAGGAGATAATAGCAAGGCACATATTATGCTGGTACCAGGTGACCAAGGTTTGTAGGAGAAGGCCTGTATTGATGAGGATAAAAAGAGATGAAAGGTGGCATTGCAATGTCTAAAAACCTACTTGATACCTTTGCAGATTTTCCTCTAATTCGCTTTTCTTCTTTTCCCTTATGTATCTCTCAATTCCTAGCCCAATGTCTCGCAGAGTTGGTTCTCAAAAAATAAGAATTTGGGCGTACTTGACTTGAAACCAATCAGTATAAGAGATTGTTTTTAATTTTGTTGGATGCCGTAATTATATTTGATAATGTAATATCAAAAGCATTACTTTTAGAGGTATTTCTGAAATATTTCCAGGGAAAACAGTATAATATTTGGGATTTGTTTTGAAATATTCCAACAAATAACAACAATAACCAAAATGAGATTGTTATAATATTGGTAATTGTAAAAGCTTGGTGCTATTTATATCATGCTAAAATATATGTATATTTTCAAAAATCCATCCTCTGTGCTACTATTTAATGAGAAATGGGTAAATTCTGGTTTGAGGACTCTTACTTTCCGAGTTCCAAGAAATTGAAAGCATATTTTCCAATTACTTTTATATAACAGTTTGAGAACTTGAAAAATTATTGGTATTAACGAATCGTCAAACAGTCATTGAAAGACTGCTTTGGGCCACAGTCACTGCTTAACGCACTGTGGTATTCACATCAACATCGGCCTTCTGGTTACCAAATCCAGTAGACGCTTCTTCCTTACCTTAGGTCAACACTCTGCATCCTTTACAGCCTACTCACTACTTATTGAGGATTTCTGTTCCTTTGCTTGGCCTCTGTTTTACTTAGCTAGTGCTGTGTAAGAAACCACCCCCAAGCTTTGCTGTGTAAACCAACCACTGTATTATGCTCTCAGATACTTTGGGTCAGGGATTTGTGTTGGACACAGAGGGATCAACCTATCTCTGTTCAATGATGTCTGTGGGCCTCAGTTGGAAAGACCTGAAGGCTAGGGATGAGTTGGCAGCAGGGGGGCTGGAGTCATCTAGAGGCATCTTCACCCATCTCTGCTAATCCGTCTGCCAGAACACACCTACATGTGGCCTCTCCAAGTAGTCTTTGTGCATAGCCTTGCTTGGGCTTCCTCCTAGAAAGGTGGCTGGATTTCTAGAACACAGGCAGAAACTACATTGCAGTTCCACCCAGACACAAGGGGAATGCAAGTGTGCAGGGTCATATTCTCCACCTCTCAGTGGGAGGACTGTCAAAGTCAGTGTGGTATGGAGATACCGTCCAGAGATCTTTGGAAAATGTATTCTCTCTTAGCTTGCTGCTTTACAGTTCTCCTCCTTTGGTACGTCTTTCTTAACCTTCATTTGGGCTTCTCTCTCTCTCTCTGTCTTTCTCTCTCCCTCTCCCTCTTTACTGCTGAAATGTCAGTAATCTCCAGGGTGGCTCTGATACAGATCCTTTCTTTGTTCACTCTACGCTCCTCTCCTTGTATTTCATTCAACCCCACAGCTATAACTTACACCAATATGTAACTGCAATAAACATGTAACAAGCAGATCTGTACAGCTCGATCTTCACTCCTGAGAGCCAAATCCAAATATCCGCAAGACGTCCCCTTTTGAATGTCTTACAGTCACGTTAAACTTAGATCATCCAAATGGAATGCAACATGGTGTTTCTTCTGTCTGCCCCTGATAGTCTTCCTGTTCTGCTTATCACAGAGAATAGCACAGCTATCTGCTGGCCCCAAACAGAGACTTGTAAGTTATTTTAGATGCCTTCTTTTTATTCCAGCTATCTTTTCAATCAATATCCAAGTCCCATCAATTAATTCTTCTAAAATTTCCTTTTAATATATTACATTCTGTCCATTTCCACAGCCAGTGTCTACCTGAGGCACGTATTATCTCTTACTGGAATCATTGTGCTATTTCTCTCACTAAACCATTTGTCTTTAGACTTGGCCTCTGCTTCCTCCTCCGTTCTGCTGCTAGAGGGCACTGTTTATCACAGAGATCTGTTTATGTGACGCTTGCTCCAATCTTGCAAATAATCACCCAAGATTCTCAGGAATATCCTACAGTCCTTTTGCTTGTCATGTTTAGATGCCAGCCCACATGCTCACACTTAATGCTCACCAGAATTTCCACTACTGTACTTTAAACCCCAGGCTCAAAGAATTATGTGTAAATACTTCTTAAAACCACATGTCTTCATGCTTCTGATTTTTTGTGCAGGCTATTCCACCTGCCTGGAATCCTTTCCGCCATTGATCTTCCAGGCCTTGGTTTATATTTAGGCTTTAAAAATCTCAGCTTAAGTGCTACCTCTTCTATTAATATTTCCATAATAATTCACCTTCTCCACCCACACACATGCACATACCCACCAAAATTAACAAACACAAGAACTCTGTAGATTTGTGGATTTAACACTCTGCATTTCCTTTGCATACCTTCCATATAAAGTTTCACATTGTGTTATAATAATTGTATCACAGAACTCTCTGTGGGCTGACCATCTCTTAATGGTGAGGACTGCCTCAGTAATCATCTATTTATTAATTCATTCAACAAATAAGGACCAATAACTCCTACTGTATGCCGGTCACTGTTGTTGAAACAGACTGCCACGGTAAACACGACTTCATTGATAGTCTGTCTCCAGCTCATGGTACATGTTCAGAACATCAGCGTTGAATTTTTAAATCACTTCTGGACTATCATTTGTGCTCAGTAAGTGTTGTGAAACAGTTGATGAGAGAAAATTCCCCTTGATGGATCTCAACTGAGGTCATTAGAGAAATCTTTCTGTACATATAGGGCAGGGATTGTGATTTACTAGTTTGCATAATGCCAGAAAGTAAATTTGAGGTTTGCTAGCAAAGTTCCTTGGATTTATCTTGAAGGCTGTGTTGACATCAGTATCCCCCACCCGAAATAGTAATGTAACATGGTGAAAGTACAGGACACTCCAGCAGAAACATGCTATTTGCTCACCTAGGGTGCACCAGCTCTTTAGTTTTTCAGGTGACCCTAGTCTGAGCACTCTCCGAGTCTACCGGAGACATCTCCTGGCCTCACACTGTCCTGATACTCTTCTTCTACTTCTTTTTTTTTTGTGTGTGTGTGTGACAGAGTTCTGCCCTGTCACCCAGGCTGGAGTGCAGTAGCATGTTCTTGGCTCACTGCAACCTCCACCTCCAAGGTTCAAGCAATTCTCCCGTCTCAGCCTCCCACGTAACTGGGATTACAGGCACATGCCACCACACCCAGCTTATTTTTGTACTTTTAGTAGAGACAGGGTTTCACCATGTTGGCCAGGCTGGTCTGGAATTGCTGACCTCAGGTAATCTGCCTGCCTCGGCCTCCTAAAGCGCTGGGATTACAGGCCTGAGTCACCACCCCCGGCCTCTGATAGGCTTCTTATTGTGGATTGTCTGGATAGCTTTCATTTGTTTGTGGTTCTATAGACCCCACCCCAGATTTCAAAGCCACCTGTAGCTGTTCCTCAGATTCAACAGTCATTGCCCACAGGGCAGGCATTAGCTAAGAAACCTCTGGAGGTTTATGTCCTTTGTAGGGACATGGATGAAACTGGAAAACATCATTCTCAGTAAACTATCGCAAGGACAAAAAACCAAACACCGCATGTTCTCACTCATAGGTGGGAATTGAACAATGAGAACTCATGGACGCAGGAAGGGGAACATCACACTCCGGGGACTGTTGTGGGGTGGGGGGAGGGGGGAGGGACAGCATTAAGAGATATACCTAATGCTAAATGACGAGTTAATGGGTGCAGGAAATCAACATGGCACATGGATACATATGTAACAAACCTGCACATTGTGCACATGTACCCTAAAACCTAAAGTATAATAATAAAAAATAAAGAAACCTCTGGAGGAAAATCACACTTGAGGCAAATAACATTCTCTCACTATTAGCAACTTTTATCTTTTTAAAACCTCATTTTCTTTTTCCAGCCCCCATTGCATTGTAGACATTTTTATAATGAGCATAAATGTTCATTTAATTTTATTTGGCATATGCTGCTTTGAAAGTGCCACATCAACATGGAGCATCACTCCTTCAGTAACTGAATTCTGCTAATAGCTTTAAAGGAATGACCTTGGGTGTGACCAGTGGTTCTTCAGAGCATGGCTGCATTTTGATTAGCTAACTTTTCTGTTAGCCCAGTGAGTCCACACACCAATTAGTGAAGCATAATCACAAGCCTGAAGGTTTCAGTTTTCTTATAGGGAAGTAACATTGATACTTTTCTTAATATATTATTATTTTTAAGTAAATATCTGACAGTGTCTAGGTAATAAATTCTGTGCACACAAAAGCTCAGTGTGCCTCCAAAAGAGTTCAATATATATAAGTATATGCATATACATATAAGTTTTTCACAATTCAGATGCAAATAACACAGAAACATTTGTTCATCTTCAAATCATTTTAATAGATGTTTGGGTTCCTTGTCCACCCACTGCCCAATGACTGTGGGAGAACCTTCTTTCATTTACAGAACCCCAGTCTGTAAGAATAGATATCTAAAAATACAGAAGCCTGATGCCCAGAAATTGTCCTTGAAGCTTGATTCCAAAGCACAATATGTGGAGCCCAAAGCATGACCAGACAGTAAGCTTTCACATCATACATGGGTCAAGCACAGACATATTTTTCTTTTAGATTTGGAATAAGGGTTAATTGCATCATCTAGGAAGCGTTCAGAAATATAGCCTTGTGAATTCTCACAATTATGAGTACTATCAAAAATTGACTTCACACATGATAAAAAGAAAGAAATCTTGGAATTCTTTCAATCTCAAAAAAAGTATTGTGATATTAATAACATAGATAAAATTTATTTTTATTAATTTCTGCTTCCAAACTTTCAACCTGTGAGCTTTAAGCCTACATCTTATCATATTGTTATGTTTCATTGCCAAAAGCAACTACATACTGATATTTCAGAAATGCTGCCAGGCCTTTATGTAACTAGTTGCTATTTTACCTCAAAAAATAAATAATGCTTCCTGTTTTTACTTTTACTTATCTGGAATAAGTAGCTATTGACATCTGCTGAAATCAGTATAAAGATTTATTTACCTGAGTGCAGATATTGACCAATAGGGAGCCTGGCTCAATGTTTATATTGAAGGACAATAAATTGCCATATTGACTGGGCTGAGACATCAATATTTGCATTGTTGTAAACATTTTTAAAAATCTTCATGAAATATTCTTCAGAAATTCTCTTGTCATCAGAGCCGCTGAGCTAGAGCTCTTTAGGGAATAGCTTGTGTCTGGAAGCCAGTGGGTAACTTGAAATAGCTATAAATCGTTCTGGTTTCCAAGTTTACACAAAGACACATTTTTTATTGTGATGTATAATGCTGATCATTAGGAGCTTTCAGATGACAGTCCCAGCCCCCTCCTCAAATAGAAGATTTTTGTCTACAACAACTCTGAACAGAAATACGCTCCCCGAGCAGCTTGTGTCTTGAAAATCTCATGTTTTCCAAAAAAAACTCATTGCCCAAACAGTGAAACATCATTAATTCCAACTAGATTAATTAGTTAAAAATGTGGGATGTTTCAACTCAGTTGGAATAACTTTTTCCTTTGTGTCAAGAGTAGAAAGAGGAAGATGGTTTAGAAAAAATTAGGACAGGTAAAGTGATAAATTGAATATTTAGCCTGTTTAAGAGAGAAACATAATCTACACAAAATCTTCTCACTACCTGTGAATGCCTATTAATAGGCATTAACTTAATTTCTTAACTCCAAGTGATATGTGTGAGTGTTTATATAATATATGCCATTTTAATTGAGTTTTGTAATAGATACAGGTTAAACAACTTTATCAACATGTGTTCATATAATTTAATGTACTTGGAAGAAATGAAACAGAGAAAATTCCTTTTTTTTTTTTTTTTGAGACAGAGTCTCGCCCTGTCTCCATGCTGAAGTGCAGTGGCACGATTTTGGCTCACTGCAACCTTCGCCTCCTGGATTCAAGCGATTCTTCTGCCTCAGCCTCCTGAGTAGCTGGGACTACAGGCACGCGCCACCATGCCCAGCTAATTTTTGTATTTTTAGTAGAGATGGGGTTTCACCACGTTGGCCAGGATGGTCTCAATCTCTTAACATCGTGATCCATGTGCCTCAGCCTCCTAAAGTGCTAGGATTACAGGCGTGAGCCACCACTCCCGGTCAACAGGGGCAATTTCTATCTTATAGTGTAAAAGCTAAACATCTGGCAAATTCTTAATTTTTTCCAAGTTGGTAAAATCATAACCTACTTTAGCCAGCCCAGTAGTTCTAAGTGAGTGGCTCAAGATAATTAGCACCACCTCTTGGAGAAGCACAGATTCATTGTTCTAGTGCAGGGTTTGGTGCCTCATCATCTTCGTCAAGTAAGACAATTAGGACAGCCATCAGATATCAAGGAGCTCGGGATGATGTGCAAAATGCGATGCCTATTTATGCTTGAATAACAATTTGGATGAAAAAATTGGCATCTTAAAAAATATTTGCATCATGGTTATATTCCTAAATGATGAATAAAAGAAAAGAAGCATCCAGTTCTCTCTGCAGTTGCTTCCACCTCTAGGCGGTACTTCATAGCACCCGGTTCTAAGTTAGGCTCAGGGACTGAGAATGCTTTTAGCGAAGAGGGATCGGAGGGGAGGCTAAGATGGGCAAGTCTGAAATGTGCCCTCCTGTTCAATGGGGGGCTTTAGAGGGAAAGTGGAAAAGTCCTGCCAGTAACCCTGGCTGCAGATGAGACACTCAGCTCTTGCCCAGGCCCCGTGGGAGCGCCTGTTCTGTCATCGCCCCAGGGGCTCTATCTCAGTGATTCCCTCCATCCCGCCCTTTTCCTGGCTTCCCCTCCTCCTCTTGGGCTTCTCCCTCTCCCTTCCTTCCTCCATCTGAGGCAGCTGCCCAGTGCTTGTAGAAAGCCCCACCACTTCCAAAGGACTGTCCCAGCCCCTGGGGCCTCAGCCCCAGGATCCCTAGAGGATGATTTTGTGGGGATTAAATGAAATGAGGTATGGGAAAGAGCTGGCACACAGTAAACCCTCCAAGGTGAGCCCCCTCCCTATTCTGAGCTTTCCCTTGGACACCCACTGTACTGGTTGCTAGCGCTGTGGTAACAAAGTACCACAGCCTGGAGGGCTTCAACAACAGCAATGCATTGTCTTACCAATCTGGAGGCCAGAAGTCTGAGCTAAAACAGTTGGCCTAGTTGGTTCCTGGGAGGGCCTCTCTCCTTGGCAAGTAGGTGGCCACCTTCTCCCTGTGTTTTCACATGTCTTCCCTCTGCATCTCTGTGTCCTGATCTCTTCTTATAAGGACACCAGTCCTGTTAGATTGGGCCTACCCCAGTGACCTCAGTTTAACTGCATGACGTACTTAAGGACCCTGTTTCCAAATGCCCTCACACTGTGATACTGGCGGTTAGGACTTCAACTTATGGATTTGGGATGGGAGCACAAATCAGCCCGTAACAGCTGGTCAGTCCCTCCCCTCTGCCTCCTCCAACTCTCACATTGCAAACCCCACCTGACTCTTCCCCGACGGGGGCCTTGGGGAGAAGGGCGGGGCCAGCCAGAGTTTCCACGCCTGCCTCATGGAGACCCGCCTCAGATGACCAGCACCGCGACTGCTGCACAACCACGAGGCTGAGCCGCTGCAGATGCATGCATGACTTAGGAACGTGTGCTGGTGTGATTGCCACAGCAACAGGATGAGGAAAGCACAGGTCCGAGACAGGTGGGAGCTCATCCACCTGGGGAAGCATGAGCAGGAGCAGGAAGGTTCACTCTGGGACTGTGCTCACAGGACCCTGAGATGCAGCAGAAAGAGCAGTGTGAGGAGCAAAGTGACACTGCCTGCAGGTGCTTTCCACTCAGACCCTCCCAGCCTGGGCTTCCCTGCTACTCACGTCTTCCCACCTGGACTCCCCCTCTCTCAAGGGGCATCCTCAGTAGTGCTCTCTCAGCCCATCTGCCCCTCAGAGGCCTGGACCCCTGCCTTGCCCTCTGTGGCTTCACATTGACATTGACTGGGAGCCATCCTACCTGGTTCTCATGCCCATCAGCCTTCCTCTCCACCCTGTGGTCACAGGACTATGGGCAGCCTCTGCTCTGAGCTCTCTTTCTACCTCTCTCTTCTCATCTTTTTGTTGTTGTTAATTGTCACGCACATCTTGAAGAAGGAGGAATGAAATGTTCCCGGCTCTGACCAACTCTGTTTTTGTAAGTGTCCTCCTCCTTTGCAGCCCTGACCCAGATGGCACTGCTCCTCTCACTGTCACAGCCACCCCTCGCCAGCCTGAGGCACACTTCCTGCTGTTCAGGAGCACCCAGATTGGGGCATCGGTGCACCTCGACTTGCCATGTCTCGGGCACCACCCATCACACATCACTTTTTCTCCATGAGTTATATTTACAGCGGTTCCCCAGGCATCAGATTGGCAAAATGAGTTTAGCTCTTGGGACCAAAGGGCACAGAGGAGATCATTTATTCTTTACATCACTCCCATTTTCTCAGGTAGGACATGAATCTTCCCTGTCTCTCTTCTGGCCATATTTACTGCGAGTCCCTGTCCCTCAGGCTGTCTGCCTCTCCTAGCCTTGACAGATGAGTCTCACTCCACCAGGGTCTTTACAATTCAAGGCATAGTCCAGCCTCTTGTAGATGGTAATCTTGTTAATGTAGCCACTCTAGCTTATCCGGGCTGCATCATGAGAAAAATGGAGTTCAGCTCAGGGCTGGCTTCCTCGGTTTGCAGAGTCAGTGGGCACCTGCAAACTAAGAGCTTCTGGCTGCGAGGAAGATCTATCACCCCAAGCACTTGGCTTGGCTGCTGGCTGACATTTGATCATCAGTACCTTTAGTTTGAGTCTCTGGTTTCTGTGAAATAATAACTTCTAATTTCCACACAGTGGAGTACAATTTACAGAATGCATCCATATATTTAAAATATTTAAAGTGATCTATAAACTTCACAGTCGATCTTATATCCCCCTCATTTTATCAGGAACATAAAGTAAGAGACTCACTCACGATAACACAGTGACAAGCTAAAACGTAAACGAGTCTGGCCTATGGCAGTGCAGGCGATTTCTGTCTGTTACAGCAGGCTGCCACTCTGCGCTTCAGCTCAAGAAAACAGTTTAAAAATATTAGTAGTTCTTTTCAAATGGGATTGTGTTTCTGGCTCTTTTCTTGGAAGAGGACCTGAATGAAGGATTGAAAGATTCAAAGGAAGGAGACTTAGGAGTAACACAGAAGCGCCACTTAGGTAACAGCTAGAGAAGAACATGAAATTATACATACTTTGCATGTCCCCCACCCTCAAACACACACAGCCTCAATGAGCAAATTTGGTCCACTTATTTTTGCCTCACCACTCTGTTGTTGCTACTAGAACTTTTGATACTTCTGATAGTCAATGGTTTTCAGCTGGGCACCATCTCTGGGGGATATTTGAATACGCACGAGCCCACCAGAATGACCGCATGGCTCTACTGGCCCCCTGTGGGGAGGGGCCAGGAATGCTGAACATGGCAGTGGCTAGAGCAGTGCACAGCGTTGAATCCACCTGACCACCATGACAATGGCGTATCCAGTGAGAAAACAAACTAGGGAGATGCATCAGACTTAGGAAGCTCCGCCATCGGCTCACAGGATCCCTGAGAACCCTGGCTATTCTACCTTTCCTGCACTTCTGCCTATTGATCCTTCTTTGAAGATGCTTTTCTTTTTTGGTGTCTATGTCCTTCTCACTCTTGAAATGACTCAACTATAGAAAATCCTTTCCCTGGTACATGAACGAGGACTTCCTCCTTTAAATGCCTCCTTAGTGTGTATTTATTCTTCAAAATATTTTCTAGACCATTTGAGACCCCTCAGGCTGTCGATGGCAGGGAATGTGCTGTCTGATGCTCATCCATCATCCTCCCTTGTCAGATCTGTCTAACCAGTCCTTAAGCCCTTTAGGCAAGGCCAGTTTCAGTCCTGGTGGGTGTAAAGCTGAGTAATTTTCTCAGGCACACATAATGGTGAAATAATGAAGATCATAGTCAGAATTATGATTTTGGTAAGTGGAGTATGCTGTGTTTTCCAAATGCTTATTTTTCATTCTGTATAGAATGAATGATGGAAGACACCGTGAGCTCAGGACCCAGATGTTCTGTCTGGGTACATTTCCTTCTAATAATTTGAGAGAAGCATTCTTTTATCCAGTTCATGGCATGCATGTCAGGCTGGGTGCGCATGTGACTAAGCAGAGGACCCTAGAGCTGCATATGTGTCATGCCATCTGAGGTTTAAGTTCTGTAAATTCTTTGGGGAAAAAATCTGGTTTATATTTTTTAAAAAATGCTTAAAAGGCCTGAGAAAAGGATCAGAGAGACTGAACAGCCCCTAAAAAATACAGTTTCAGGGAGTCAAGTACAAATGAATCAGGGACTTTGACTCTGTGCATGTTTCCCAATATAGAACATCTGAAAAATGGATTTAAACTTGAAATAAATGACAGATCTAAGTATTCTGATAAATAGAGAAAGAAAAAATGTGCTAACATGCATGTGTGAGCATGCATGTGAATGTGTCTCTAATAAGCTTACATTACATGAGCTTACAATTTTTGGGTTGGTATGCATGTCCAAATGCAGGATACGGGTATACATGAAAAGCAGGAGAAACATAGTGTGCTGAGGATTTGTTTGGTGTATATGTGTCTATTTTGAAGAATATAGAAGAATAATTGAGGCTACTCATTTAATAAACATTTATGTGGTTCAAGGGCATGATATACATTGTCCCTAGAGACAAAAATTATTAAAAGTAAAATTTCAGTTTCTTTATATGCTTTGTGTAAACTAATCTCTTTTTACAAAATTCTTTAGTATTGTGTGCAGCACACAGAGCCTAGTGTCAGTGTTTCTCTGGGGATTGAAGCAGACAGTTCTGCCAACCAGCATGGGGGGGAAATAGCCTGGGCAGGATGCAGGCCACATCGTGGAGAATATGATTCTTAGTGGAATAGAAAGCCAAGCGCCATGGAAGCCAAGACACGTGCAGGCTTACCAAGGTGCCCCAAGCCATTGGAGAGAATATGGAGTTTCTCAGTGCACAGAAGATTCAGAAGATTTACTTAAAGGGCAAGTAGACCTTAAGAAGCTGTAAAACTTGAGGACATCCAAGATTCTGACATATGAAATACAATTTCTTTGGCACCTATGGTATACCATACACTCTTAGCTACTAAACTTAGCTACTTTTTTAATGCATATTTCTGTGCCTGTAGGTTTTAATGCATACATCGGTTCATGTATAGAACACTACTTGAACTGAACAGAATACACAATAGTTTCACCCCAAAACATTTCTTTTGTTGCCTTTTTAAAGTCAAACCCATTCCCATCTTTTAACCTCTGTTGTTTAGATTTGATAATTTTTCCTTCTTTCTTCCTTCCTTCCTTTCTTTCTTTCTTTCTTTCTTTCTTTCTTTCTTTCTTTCTTTCTTTCTTTTCCTTCCTTCTTTCTTTCTTTTCTTTCTTTCCTTCCTTCCTTCCTTCCTTCCTTCCTTCCTTCCTTCCTTCCTTCCTTCCTTCCTTCCTTTCTTCCTTTCTTTCTTTCTTTCTTTCTTTCTTTCTTTCTTTCTTTCTCTCTCTCTCTCTCTCTCTCTCTTTCTTTCTTTCTTTCTTTCTTTCTTTCTTTATTTTTTTAGACAGAGTTTCGCTTTTGTTGCCCAGGCTGGAGTGCAATGGCATGATCTTGACTCACTGCAACCTCCACCTCCCGGGTTCAAGTGATTCTCCTGCCTCAGCCTCCTGAGTAGCTGGCATTACAGGCGCCCACCACCACGCCCAGCTAATTTTTTGTATTTTTAGTAGAGACGGGGTTTCACCATGTTGGCCAGTCTGGTCTTGAACTCCTGACCTCAGGTGATCCTCCCACCCTGGCCTCCCAAAGTGCTGGGATTATAGGAGTGAGCCACCATGCCTGGCCCGATAATTTCTTTTTAAGTTTACTGACTTTTTACTGTGTCATCTCTATTTTGCTATTAAACTGATCCAATTAGTACCTAAAACTCAGTCCTAGTTTTTCTTACTTGCTTCTTGTGTTTGGCTTCTAGTTCTCTCTTGAGAATGTCCACTGTCATATTTGTTTTAAAAGCGTTCACCTTTACTTTGCAGGGCATAGTTTTACTAGCTGCTTTAAGATCTCGCAATTTACAACAGTTCTCAGGGATGTTGTTTGTTAATTGTCTTTTCCCTTGGGAATTATTTAGCTTCCCCTTGTTCTTTGTAGGATGAGTAATTTTTGATTATATAGTGCACGTTTTTAGCTTACTAGACTCTAGATTCTGTTAAGATCCTTTGAGAATATACAGGCAGAGTTCACCAACTAAGACTCTGGGTGGTGGTTTACACAAGAGTTCAGTTCTCAAAGCCTTTGGTGTACTCTCCTGGGTCAGTTCCGTACAAGCTCAGAGTGAACCTGGGACTTTATACATTGCTATACCTGATTCCTTTCTTGAGCTCCTTCTCTCTGTGATTTCCCCCTGCTCTCCAGCTCCCATGAGCCCCCTTTCTTTGCCATCTGCCTAGAAAGCAGGAGTATTAACACCATCCTCCGTTCCCTCACCCCCTGATATCACCTTAATGTTAGTAATTTCTTGTGACTGAGTCCAACTCCAGGGAAAAGTGGTGAGAAGAAAGAGAAGAAAAAATGTGATAGGTATTCCTCTACACTTTTCAGACCACAGAGGCTCCTGTATTCAGTTCTGCTGGTCATGAAGTAATTTTTTAAAAGTTTTAGATGTCTTTGTGGCCACTGCTGCTACTATCACCACTGCTGCAAGACTGCAGCTTCAGGACTGAGGTTTACCTCAGGGCAGGGCCAAAGGAATGAAAGAAAACGGATTTCCCCTGACTCGCCATCTTACAAGCCTTATCTTTCCACATCCTCAGACCAAAAACAGTTTATCCCAGAGTTTTTTGTTTGTTTTGTTTTGTTTTGTTTTGTTGTTGTTGTTGTTGTTTCTGTTGGCATCTGCTGTACAGTTTTAGGATTCTGGCTGCTCTGAGTTTAAGCCAGGAAAGGAAGGAGGAAAACAAACAACAGGACACTTGCCGCTATATTGTTCTTTCTTCAAGTTTTCATTTCCCTCCACAAGCTGCCTGCTATTGTTTAACCTTCAGAGCTCTCATATATTTCATTTATGTATTTTTGTCAGTTATAATGAATGGGAGAGAAAGGATAAGATGTAGTTTCCCCATAATAACTTGGACTGCAAGTCTTGTAGAGAATTAAAAATAATAACAGTAAGACTGACTAAAAGATAGTCTGATTTTTTTTATTATCACCGTACACATGTAATTTTAAACACTGTCAGTGAGCAGACATCTCCCACTGCCCTGCCCTTGGTAAACCACTGATATGGGGAAATTGGGAGCCAGGAGTGATAGGAAATAGGGCTAAAGAGTCAGCTATGTTTGTCCTGGGTTATTAAAGAACTTAATAAGGATGGTGTCCTTCATTTTGGAGTTCTAAATATGCATTGGATACTGAGTGTATTCTTTTAATAGACCTTGTGCATAAAAGCATAGATGAAGAATTAATGTTGACCTAGTAAATTATGAATTTGTTAAGAGCGAGGAACATATCAGCTTTACTTTTGTGCATTTATTCATTCAACAACTATATATTGTGTATAACTATATGCTACAGATACAGAAATATCTCTCTTTAATGGACCTTTACTCTGAAGGGAGAGAGAGATAAATAACCAGTCCGTTTTAATATAATGTAATAAGTGTTACCATTTTTAAAAAGCACCAAGTAGTTAAGATGTACAGTGAATTGGGGATGGGGGTGCTATCCCAGGGTATGTGCAGAGGTTACAGAAGGATTCTTATATGAGCTGAACTTAGCTGTAACCTGAAAGAAAACTAAGAGACAACCTGAAAAATAGAGTGTTTCCAGGTGATAGTATGACTAAAACCAGGGACAAAAGATGACATTCTTCTAGAATTATAAGTTGTTTCTGTTAGATCTGAACCACTTACAGGAAAATGTGAGGAAGAAATGATAACGAAATAAAGAGGCATTAGATCACGATGGGCCATATAGGAATTTATGTTGTGTTTGGGATGATGGTATCGTATGGCTTGGGTATGTGAGTATGGATCAGATGTTGACACCTACCTAATATTATTATTGAATAAAAATTAAAATAGATAATATTTGTAAATTAGTTTTATAAATGTGAAAGTCCAGCAGACCCCTCCAGTTGTCCCTAAAGTATCAGGTGATAGAAGTATCAGTGAACAGAAGAGGATGGATTCAAGGTATACTTTAGAGGTAGAATTAATAAGACTTGGTGATGGATTTGATATTGGATTCAGGGAGCGTTAAGTGTTGAGTATGACTTCTACATTTTTTTTGTTTTTTGAGAAATGTGACTGGTAAAGGTGCCATTTATGAATAAGAGAAAAACTGAAGGAGAAGAAAATTTGAAGGAAGATAAAGCTTGAAGAATTTCATGTCGGACTTGTCAAATGTGGGATGCCTATGAGACTTCCATGTGACCATGGAATTGCCTATGTAAGTGTAGGGCTCGTGGAAGAGAAATAGGGTGAAGATATAAATGTGTGAGTTATTGCCGTAAACCTGAATGTTCAAAGCCACAGAATAAATGATATTGCCTGGGAAATCATTGTACAGTGAGAAAAGAATACCTAGAACCTAGCCCTGAGGGGAAGCCAGGAAAGGAGATTTTGAAGGACTATCCAGAGAGGTGGATGGGCAGTTAGGAGATTATGACATTATAGAAGCGAAGAAAAGCTCATTTAAAGGAATGAGTTGTCAACAATGTATATTGCTGCTGAGAAGTCTCTTAAGAAAATGCTAAGATGTGCGCCATGAATTTGGACACATGGCAGTCATCCAATGACCTTGGAATGGGTAGGCTCGGTGGAGAGATGTGAACGGAAGCTGGATTGGACTGGTTGAAATGTGAATATGAGAGGAAGAATCTGAGACAGCACATTTGGATAAGTGTTCTGAGAAGCTTGACTGTTGAAAGAGGCTGTGGAGCATGGGGTCAGTGGAAAACAGTGGTGTTAAGGCAGACATTAGAAGGTGTAAAACCAACCATGAAAATGATCCAGTACAGCAAAAGCAGGTGAAGATTGAGGAGAAAGTCCAGGTAGCTGATGCAGGGAAGTCCTTGAAAAAGTGAGAAAGAAAGAAATGCATAGAACAAAAGGAGGAATTGGTTTTTTGATAGCGGGAAGGGAAGACATTTGTCAGACAGTGTAAAGTATGAATAGAAGTGAAGGGGTTGAGGATATTTCCCCATGAGAGTTGCAATGATGGGTCATGAAATCTAAGTTTTCTAAAATGTTGGAGATAATGAGATGGCAAGCACAAATGTAGATCTGTACATCTGATCATGAGAAAATGAGTCTGTCTGACGGCTTCTCTATTCTCCCTTCTCCGGCCCCTCCCCCACCTCAGTGGAGCAGGAGACAGGATCCTCAGCAGAGGACAGCATGGATGGAGGGAGGGGGTGGTGAAGCACTGAGAAGTTGGAAGAGCATGAAGAAGGAGAAAAATGAAACTTGAGAGTGCTCAAGTGTCCATGGCAGTTATGAGTGTCTGCTTGAGACAGGCACGCATGAATGTACGGAGAAGCCGATTTGCTTGTTTTTGTGATATTCCTACAGCAGACACAGAGGAGACAGACATTTGGATTCATCTAGGATGGGGTTTTGCCAGGCTAGTGGAACAAGTGAGGGAGGTGAAGGAGTTGAGAGTATTTTCCAGGGAGAGATAACAATGACGCATTATAAAATATAAATTTTATCAAAATGGATGTAAAAGTAAAAAAAAAAAAAACTGAAAAATGTTGGATCGGGGGATTTAAAGCCTTGGTGAAGAAAAATAATTGTTCCCTCAAGCGACCGAACAAAGATTTTAAAAAGGTAGGAAGTTATGGACAGAGTGAGATGCTTAAATTAATGCCTTCAGAGGTGGTTCAGTTTCTGACAAGTTTCAGGTGTGAATGTGGAGTAGGTCACTGAAGACAGCAGAGCAAAAAGTCATGGAGATAAGATCAAGAATGTGAGGGGCAGGTTTTTGATGGATTGTATTTCTGGACAAGGAGGTCACAGAGAATGATGGTAGGAGTGAGGATGCAGATGGATACTCTAAGAAGCAAAGATTTTTATTGAATAGAAAAAATAATAACCAGGAAGTCAGTAGAGAACAGAAATGTGATGGAAGAGGAAGAGGCAGGGGTGTAATTATTTAGATAATATGAGCCTTAAAGATGTAAGGTTTGAAAAAGATGGAGCAAGCTCAGAAGTTTAATTGGAAAACAAAGACACCAACCAACAAAAAAATATGATGTGTGGTATTTAAAAATTGGGTAGCCCCCACTTGACAGGAGATGTGTCCAGGAGAGCCCACGTCCCCGCCTGAGTATGAGAGTGAGGTGGAGGCATCTCTCCAAGAATTGGATGCTGTCAGGGAGCGCTGATGATGCAGGAGAGCTTCCTGAGTGCAGAATGGAAGGACTGTGAAAGGGTGGGGGGGATGTGGAGTGCAGTCCAATGAAGGGTTATATGAAACAGCGGGTGTGAGACTACAGGAAATCATAGGTGACTGGAGATTTACACTTCTACAGGAGAGGCCAGCAAACTACAGCCCATGGGCCAGATTCAGCCTGAAGCCTCTTTTCTGTATGGCCTGAAATGGAAGATTTTTTTTTTCTTTTTACATTTTTAAATAGTTGAGTATCAATCAAAAGGAGAATACTATTTTGTAACACATTAGGATTGTACGAAACCACAATTTCATTGTCCAAAAGTAAAGTTTTTTGGGAGTGAAGCCACACTCACTGATTTATGTATTATCTATGACTGCTTTTGTGCTACAGTGGCAAGTTTAATAGTTGCTCTAGAGGCCGCTCAGCCTGCAAAGCCTAAAACATGTATTATACTAGTTGGTCTTTTACAGAAAACGTTTGCTGACCCTATTGTATAGAATTGGTTATGGAAGTCTCCTGGAGAACAGTGGTAACTGGAGCTGATACTGGGGTCTTCAAAGCACCATAGGATGCTACAGTGGTGTGCAGGCTTGCTGTCCCCACAGGCATCATAGGAAAGCATGGTTAAGGCTAACACCTCCTGAAGGTGTGACTATGACTTCGAGCTTTAATGAGAACACAGTAGTCATAGGAGCAAGCTTCTGATTTACCTAAGCAACTGAATAATTGCCATCAGCAATCATGTGTGTTCTGGTTGCTTTGTCTGTTTGACATGCAATTTTATCATCTGCTTGTGCTCTCTGGCTCTCTCACACTCTCCTCTCCTTCCCCTCCCCTCATTCCTTTGTCCCCCTTTTTTATCAGCTGCTAACTCCATTGGTTGATGCATGAGCTCCTGTCTGCTCTTGTACCGTACCATGGAAGGTGCCATTCAAGTCTTAGATATGGAAATTCGTCTTCTGAAGTTGAGATTTAGAACTGAAATAAAAAATAACTTAACACTCATCAGTTAAGGTTGCTAGTTTTTTCACTCCAAGATCCAGTAAAATGTTCCTTTATTTTCTCTTGGAATTATGGGGAAGGAAGAGTTACTGGGGTTGAAGAAGTTTAGAGGAGTGGGAATTAATGCAACTTACATCGAGCAGTTGAGGACAGGAGGAGGCAGGAAGGACAGCACTGTCAATGGCAGGCAAAGCCCTTAGTCCTAAGACCAAGCAGGTGCAGGAAAGTCACAGGAGCATGTTGAGGCTCATTTTGTAGTGATGGTGGCAGTTTTTTCCTTGCCTGTCCCAGGAAGGTAGAGAGTTTAATCTCACTCCTTGCAATCATTCCACTACTAATTATGGATAGACAGAGCTGAATGGCCAGGCTGATTCCACTAGGAAAAAATTCAACCTAACGGATGATGACATAAGAAAGCTCTCTGAGACAATTTTGATTAGGGCACACTGCATGCCAAGGAAGCAGGGACATTGGCTGTAAGAGCTTTTAACTAAGAATATTTGTGAAGGTGGCCAAACCTGGCTCTTTTCTTATTAATTCCAGGCCTAGCTTGATGAAGGCTGTATTAGTCCCTCTTAGGAAATATGGAATAAAATTATTTAGCCTTAGAAGATTTTAAGACATCTCTTCATGAATCCAGCCCTCTCTCTCTCTCTGTCCCTCTCACACACACAAACACACACACAGACACACATGAGAAAGAAAAACCTTAAAAAATACATCCACTGTTTTCTTAAAGGTCATCAAAGAGTGTTCTGAATCGTTGATATGACTAACAATTGATATGATATGATGATATCATAATGAATCATGATAGGCTAGAACAGCCATCAAAACTCTAGTCAGCTAGTTTATTCATTCAACCTTTGCCTACATGATCGTTTGGCCCCTTTTCTAGGTGCTAACCCTGCTGTAGATATTGGAGATATAGAGGTGCATAAAAGAGTCACTGTTCTCTTGGAAATTAGAGTCCAGTGGGGTAAACATATATAAATAAATAACAATACAGTGTAATTAGCAATGCTAGAGAAACAAACAATAATAAACTGGGTGGGGAGGAGGCCCGGAAGTTTGAATGTGACGAAAGGGTTCCCAGAGCAGTGATTGCTGGGATAGTTTTGAAGGCTGCATAGACATTTGAAGGTGGACAAAAGAGAAACAGGCACAGATCAATACAATGCCTCATGTTTTAGGAACTTGACTGGTGTGTCCAGTGGGTGTAGGGGGAAGTGAGATGGTAATAAAGAACCCAGAGAGGTAGGCAAGAGCCAGCTCATGGGAACCTTCACATTCCATGCCATGGAGCAATGTGGAGCAGTGGTAGGATTTAAGCAGAGGTGGGACTGACTCTTATTTTTGGCAATTATTTTGGCAATAAAGAAAAGAATAAACGGGAGGCATGGAGATGCATAAAGAGGATATTGTAATAATACAGAGCATATAATGAGGGCCTGAATTAAGACAGTAACAATGATGAGGAGAAGAGGAGAATGGATTTGGAAGCTGTAAAGTGAGTGGAAACAGCAGGGTTTGTTGATTGAAGGTGAGGAATAAGGGAAAGAGAGCAAGCAATGTAACTCACTTTTATCTTACGAGAATGGGGATTTGACAATGCTGCCAAGAGAGATCAGACGCAGGAGTGAGAGCAGATGTAAGGGCAAGGTGGTGAATTCAGCCTGCGGTGTCTGGGAAGCATACAGAGGAGGCATTCCCCGGGCAGTTATGGGCCTGCAGCTCAGCAGGTCCTCCAGGACGGCCATGCAGATGTGGAGATCATGAGCACAGCTGGCCATCTACTGTGCTGAGATGGCATTTAAAAGAATAGGTTTACCTGCGAAGGGGGTACAAGTGGTAGAGAGTGGGCCTTATGTGATGCTGTTATTTAGGGATTGAGTGTCCCAAACTTTTCCTATAGTTTGTTCCTTCTAACATTTTTAACATTATTTCCCATGTGTTAATCATTCTTCCATATATTTGCGCAACTTCTCTCATATAATTTTCAGACTCAATATATGAGTATTTGAGTAATAAATAAACAACCACATTTTACTAAGGAGGGAACTGAGGTCCAGTTATTTCCTCAAGGCTACCAGTTCGTAAGAGACATCGCCATACTGAGGATTCAGGAGTTCTGTGTTTGTCTGCCTGTTTTAATGTATTGCATTCTATCCAAGACCCAGGTGTGCATGCCTATGTTTAGATTTTATGTGAAGTGAAGTAGAAAGGCACAGTAGTAGTGTGCTCAGTGAAAGAGTAAATCAGCTGTTCTTTTCCTTTCCATACACTGTCTTTTTATAGATTTCATGTAGGTGAAAATTCCACCTGGCAGTGGAATGCTAAGAACAGAGGGGCGAGGCATTCACAAGTCAGTGGGCAGGGCCCATGCACGTGTTTCCAGCAGGATGATTTGGTGGGAAGTAGCTATGGTGCAGAATAGATTTTGAGAACTGTTTATAAAGATTCATTTTTTTCCACAGTCAAAGGCTTTAATTAAATGTTACAAATACAAGGGTTTTCAGTCATAGCTCCCTTTTTCCAGAGGCCCAAACGATCCTACTCCAATAGGCTTCCTGCTCTTCTGTAGAACTGTGGTGTGGTTTCCCAAGCTATTCCCCTCTGCACATGGGCTGGTGTCTGCCCTCTCCAGGCCAACTGAAAATACACAGATGGCACTTGCATCTCTAGTATTCCCAGCACCTTGTAGTTTTCTCCCAGAATCTGATCTGAATTTATTCATTAGATTGTCTTAACTATAGATTTGACCCCACCCCAGGTTTTCTACTCCCTCTGTCCCCCAAGTGGTCCCCTTGTCATTGAGGTTTTGCTTGATACCATCACTAATAAATGGGATTCTTCAGGAAGGCCTGCATTTTGCTCTGCGTCTGAGGATGCTGCTTGCGAAGGGAAGGCTTGGCCTCCCTCCTCCTTCCATGTGCAAGAAGCCTCTAGTTCATCAGCCAGTGGGCATGGGCCTCTGCAGGCATGGGCAGGACCCTGCATCCTCCGTGCATTTCAACTTACGCTTTGGTGGGAAAAGACCTTCTCCCATTTAGTGAAAAAAGAACTCCCCAGATCGATATATCTATTCTTCAAAAGGATTATTTATAAGTTATTTCACTTCCCATCCTCCACAAAAATATTTAATGAAACATACGTAAGGCTCTGCTTCCCCGTGGAGTGATGTTCTTTTCCCTACCATCAGCTACCTTTTTGCCGGCTTTTTCTTGGCAGACATGTGAGTTGACATGGATTTGGTTCTGCGCCATCACTAGGGAATGATCCGTGTGTCCTGGGCTCCTTTTACATCCTTTTCAGAGAGCTGTAGAATCTCTTCTTAAGGAAAACACACACCAATGCATGTATGCATAATATTATTTCCTGGTGTTCAAAACCCCTGGGGATACAGTTCCACAGTTCTCAGATTCAGGATCCCTGCCCTACAAAATGTATTGATGGCTAGAACATAGGCTGCCCTACTTCCCAAGGCTGTTGGGATCCCGGTGGTGAAGGTGTGATCCTGAGCACAGTGGCGTGAGGAGAACCTTAACCCTTTAGGAGCCTCTTAAGTCAAGAGAATTCCCTTAAATTAATCTGGGTGAGGAATTGAAAGCAATTAACTCCTTCAGAGTTATCAGCACTCAGTACTGGCTTGTATCTCCAGTGATTTAGAAAAAGGGAAAGCAAACAGCCAAGATACTGAGGCAATATGACACTGCGGAGGGCTATATTTATCCCCTATCAATGTCTTTCAGATCAAATTGGCTGAGTTTACAAATCAAAAGCTGATTTTTTTATTTTTATTTTTTTAGCAGCCATCAGCTGCACTACTGCAAATACACAGTTCCCAGACATCAAGCTGCAAACTCTAAACACCCAGCTGTGTGCTTTCTGACTTTGATATCATCACGCGTAATAGCGGGTCTGCATGCAAATTTGAGCTGACAGGCCTCCTGAGAAGGCTCACAGCAGAAGAGCACCCAACTCCAGGGCCAGCCCAGCTTCTGAAGCCACATCTGCAAAGAAAACTCATGTCATGTTGTTATGGGAAGGGATCGGCCTCAGAAATGCATAGGGCCTGGCTCTGTGGAGTACAAAGGTTTCACTTTCTTATAATTACACTTTAAGTTGCAGCTTCTCTTTAATATGAAGCTAATTATTATTCCCAGAAGATTTCCCTATCAATCAAAAAATATTAAGGGAATTTTTTCTGCCTATCTATAAAGTGTTACAGTTGATATATGCATAGCCATGCATATTCAACCATATACATATATTCAGTTCCAACTATCAAATGAGTTCTTAATATATGTCAGGATCTATGATAAATGTTTTGTTGATATCGATAGACACACGTGTGTATACACACACACACATGAAATTTATAGTTGGCACCAGTTTGTGTAATATTTTTATTGAATCTATATTTATTGCTTTATGAAAGAATCTGGTTAATAAATTAATTTAAAAACTATTCATGGCCAGGCACGGTGGCTCACGCCTGTAACCCCAGATCTTTGGGAGGCCAAGAAGGGTGGATCATGACGTCAGGAGATCAAGACCATCCTGGCTAACACAATGAAATCTCATCTCTACTGAAAATACAAAAAAATTAGCTGGGTGTGGTGGCAGGCGCCTGTGGTCCCAGCTACTCAGGAGGCTGAGGCAGGAGAATATCGTGAATCCAGGAGGTGGAGCTTGCAGTGAGCCGAGATCATGCCACTGCACTCCAGCTGGGTGACAGAGCGAGACTCTGTCTCAAATAAAACAAAACAAAAAATACTATTCATTTGCATTTCTAGCTTATGCAAAGGGTATAGTGAACATAGAAGTTGTTTGAGGAATGGAACATGGTGCAAAAGAAGGTATGGCAAGGTGGAGGAGCTCAGGGAGAAGCAGTTTCTGTGTATCCAACAGAAAGGATATCCTGAGAGAAAGGAGGAGATAAGTTTCCCAGGTATAAAAGAAGTTCGGGTGAAGTAAATAGGAATCTGAGCTGACAGAGGCAATGTCATGGGGATGTTGCCATATGCATACTCCACGACTTCTGCACAGCTCACAAGCGGCTAGCGTGGGCCTATTTAAGAATGCTTTCTCTTATATGATGGGAACCACCTATTTAGAATAATTCAGCTGTCCCATTTCCCAGAGCTGGGCTCTGTGTTTGTTGTCAACTGTGTGAGGCCTGTACTGCAGTGTTACAACAGGCAAACATAGGTTTGAGCCCTTCAGAACTTTTCCTATGAAACATCTTTTAAATTTGCCCATTTTTGGCAAGATCATCAGTTTCTCTTTTCTGACAGCCGTGCTACCTGTATCCAAAGAAAATGTCAAGGAACTATGTGTAATATATATGTACGTATATTACATATATATGTAGATATAAAATATATTTATATCCTTTTATTTTTAGTTCTGAAACCAGAGACATTTTTTAAGCTCTCAGCAGTTCTTACCTGGGCTATGCAGCTATACCTGCTTTTTTAAAAGAAATGATCATGAGAAATTATATTTCTTATCAGTCACATCCTGTTTTAAGTCAAGAAAGTAGAGTTTTCTAGTTAAAGGATCTGTGGTGAATCCTTCGTAAGATTTATTATTATTAAGTTCCTACTGGCAAAGCAGAGGTCTGATTATTATTTCATTTCTGAGTTGAGATGTTCTTGTATCAAGGATCATGTGTATTAACATGTGCTAAAGCCTAATTAGGGTTGCAGTAAAAATAAAGATCATGATAGCTACGATTTCCTGAGAGCTTCCTATATGCTAACTGCTTTACCCATATTTAGTCATTTAATGCTCACAATAATACTATAAGGTAATCTTATGTTCTCCATTTCATAGAAGAGGAATCTGAAGTGCACAGAACTGAACTGTCAGATAGTACCGTCTATAGGGCTCGAGTGCAGAAATACTAGAGCTCATCACTGCCCCACAGTGCAGCCGGGGGGAGGTGGTGCTTACAGCTGCTATCAACTCTTCAACCATTGCTCCAGCCTCGTATCAGGCCCACAGAAGCTATCCTATGTAGATCATTCGACATGAATGTCACATTGTGGAAACACTTTTTAACACTGATGGTTTCATCCTGTTGCTGCAGATATTGCTGTGTGGATTATGTGGGTAGCTCACATGTCCCCAGCCTTGTCTAGCTTAGCAGCACAGGATTGCACTGATTCCATATTACTGTGCCTCTCAGCACCCATCCGCCTGCCTGGGACCCTCACTTTACCTCAGAACTGGCTCTGGTATTTCTTGGAGTCCCTGTTACGTGCTTAAATACAAGTCTTCTTGTACCACCCCCTTTGACAGTCCCTCACATGGCCTCTGCTGCCAATTGGAGTGGGGCTGTTTTTGAGCCTTATTGGTCTGTGCTTTCCAGCTCCCAGGACTGCACTGAGTCCTCAGGGGACCTGGTGTGAAGAAGGCCTTCCCCAGTTCATCAGCAGGCCTTGACAACAGAACTCACAGTGGCACCATACACCTCTGTATTAGTCTGTTCTCACACTGCTATAAGGACATACCCAAGACCGGGTAATTTATAAAGAAAAGAGGTTTAATTGACTCACAGTTCCTCGGGGATTGGGAGGCCTCAGGAAACTTACAATCAGGGCTGAAGGGGAAACAAACACGTCCTTCTTCACATAGCAGCAGGAAGAAGAATGAGTGCCCAGCGAAGTGGGAAGCTCCTTATAAAACCATCAGATCTTGTGAGAACTAACTCACTATCATGAGAATGGGATGGGGGAAACTGCTCCCATGATTCAGTTGTCATCTCCACCTGGTCCCTCCCATGACATGTGGGGATTATGGGAACTACAATGCAAGATGAGATTTGAGTAGGGACACAGCCAAACCTCTAAAGTCTTTCATGAAAACAGCTTCTTTCCTTTCTGGCCAAGCCCACTTTCTTCATCAGACCTCAAAATTAGTTCCTGGGGCTTGCATGTGTTGGTATTGAGGAAGATGAGTCTCGCCTCTGTCTGTCTTATCTCCCAGCATCTGAGCAAAACCATGCCTTCATCCAGTCAAAACAGAAAACCTTGAATGTTCATCAGCCATCATAATGGCACTGGGGGAATACAACTGTCCTTGGGTTTAACAGGAACACCTGATGCAACCTGAGACGGTGGAGAGAGCAGTGGCTGCAGAGCTGGTGCAGGACTGGAATGTCACTGCTAATCATGGGATATGGGCTAAATTTTAAAAATGATTCCTTCCAACTCTCCAATTCTGGGATTCTATGTTCTGTATCTTTTTCAATTTCTGACATCCAAAGATTTTATCTCAGCTGGTATATGTGCCATAAAAATATTAAGCAAGGAGGCAGCTGTGTCCTCTCCTCTCCAGTAGCTACAGCTGTACTCCTGACAAGCTTATTCTTGGGTATGATAAAAATGATCAGTGTGGGTATTATTATTTTCAGTTATAAAGATTTTTAATGCCCAATCTATGAAGTCAGAAATGTGGATTTTCTTTTCCAAAGGGATGTTATGCACACAAGACAGTCTCTGTCATTCGATTAGTTGTAAATGCTGAGCTCAGCACTTTGGACAACACCAAACCCCTGTGGGGATTTGGGGGCAAGTGTGATCACATATCCAGCTTGCTTCATTTCCCTGCTTTGCTTGTCGAATTTCACTTAATGAAATAGCTGTATTTCCAAAAAGTTGGCTGTGAAACAAATTTCTGTTAGATAAATCATACTTCTTCATTGATCTACACTTTTAAATTCAGGATGCCTTCTCCTGAGGAAATAATTGGCCCCCAAACTAAATATAAATTATACTAAACACTTGATAAACCTTTTAAAATCACATATTTAAAGAAAATCTTTTCTGTTAGAACACTAATAGTGATGATATTTCCTAAAGTCAGGAAATACAATTATGCTAAGATCTATGACTGTAAATGGTGTTGTTTTGGGAGTGGAGCCACAGGAGGGTTAGGTGAGCAACAAGGGGTCTCTGACTTTTTTTCATTGAATTCAATGTGTTGTTCTGGGTCTGTCAGCCAGAAGTTAGTCAATAAGAAGTTGACAAATTTTAAAATTATGTGAACTGGTTTCCTAGCTGCCTTGAGAGCCAGAGATGTCCAAGACCTGGTTCCTGCTGTCAAAGGCCTTCAATCGCATTGGAAAAAGAAGCCTCCTGTGTGCAGCACAAGATAGCTACTCAAAAACTCGATTGCAGTTGCAGGAGCAGTGGATTGGACATCAGGAGACCTGGTGTGCTCCGTCAGTGACCAGATGTGTACCCACAGACTCCTCTAAGCTTCAGTTTCCCACAAGAAAAATATGAGGCTTGAGCGAAATCACTAGTTCCCAAACTTGCCTATTCATGAGAATTTCCTAGTAAGATTATGCAAGCACCTCATCCCGGGAGATTCTGGTTTAGTGGGTATGAGTGGGACCTAGAATTCTATATTTTAAGCAACTACTCTAGTGAATTCTACTGCAGACAGACTATGTACTAGCAGAGCAACTATGGAATTGTATAACCATTCATGTCCCTTTAAGCTCTTTAATTCTCTTATGATTTTAAAGACTAGATGAACTGAATGTGCAACAATAGTGCAGAACAGCCAGAGGCACCAAGAGTTAGGAGACAAAAGGGAATGTATTAGTGTCCCGGGGCTACTGTGACAAGGCACAAGAAACTGGGTGCTTTAGAACAAGAAAACTGTACAGTGCTGGAGGCTAGAAGTCAAAATCAAGTGATTGGTTGGTCCATGCTCTCTCTGACAGTGACAGGGGAGAACCCTCTCTCGCCTCTCCTGGCTTCTGGTATGCACCGGCAATTCCTGGCGTTCCTTGGCTCATAGAAGCATCACTCCTATCACATGGTCATCTTCACCCTGTGTGTCTCCACACTACCCTTTCTCTGTGCGTGTCTGCCCGAATCCCTTTTTATAAGGACACCAGTCATATTAGATTAGGGTCTACCGTAATACCTCATTTTAACTTAATTACCTTTGTAAAGACCTATTTCCAAATACAGTCACACTCTGAGGTACTGATACTTAGGATCTCAACATACCTTTTTTGGGAGTACACAATTGAACCCATAATAGGGTGTTTGCAAGGAAGAGTTAAAATTTGAAAGAAAGGTGGTATTTGCTTAGATAGACCAAGAGGGCACAGCTTTCTAGGTGACAAAAAAAAAAAAAAAAAAAAAAAAAAAAAAACAGTCTGTGAAGAACAAATCATCATGTTGGTCCAGGATGAGAACCAGCATGACCTGGTAGGAGAGCTGCAGCAGTGATAGTGGTGGTGTGGTATACCAGTTGTTTAGACTAAGTTCTACAGAGAGCTTCTCCTGGGCCCTTCAGTGTCCCCACCGCACTCCACGTGTTGTCTTTCACAGCAACTCTAGAAGTAGGTAACGTTATTCTGATTGTGCAGATGAAGATATGGTGGTACAGGGGAGTTAGGTGACCTAACCCATCATGAAACTAGAGGGTAGAGAATTGGCTTTTTCTGATCCCACACTTTTGCCTCTTAGGACGATGATCTGTTGCCTTCTTCATAGCACTCATGCAAAATAAACTTGGGTGAATAGATCAGGGCTACTTTATGGAGGGCTTTGATAATAAGGGAGTAGAGTTTGTGTTTGATGTGACAGAAAAATAAGGAGCCATTTCTAGTGTCTGAAGAAGTGGACCATGATGAAGGGGATATTTCAGGAAGATGAGTGTGTTATTTCCACCCGAGGATGCATTTTCTTTACAGAAAGAAAAAGCAGACTTATAATGAGAAGCTGTTGACCATGAAGAGTTTCTTTTCATAGGGTTTCCTCAAGTGGTTTGCCTCTTCCCCACTGATGTCTCTTAACCAAGAATATCCTTCAGCACTTTAAAAACTATGCTTGCTTGCTTTTTTTTTTTTTTTTTACCCAATATGCTTTGTAAGTTCCTCACACTAGTGATAAAGCACTGATCACTTCACAGCCACAGCACAAATGCTTTTAAACGAAACTTTTCCTTGATTTATTAACTCTAGAAACTCAGATTTCAGTTTAGTGTTTTTGGGGGCTTGTTTGTTTGAGGCATCTCCTTCAGGAACCTGATTTTGGGTGGTTCAAAGTTTAAACTGACCAACTTTCTCTCTGGTTTTGCCATATATGCCTCTAGTAGAGAAAAAGGTGGGTGAGAAGAAAAGTGAGCATAATGACAATGAAAGCTGAAATTTATTAAGCATATTACTATGTACAAGTCACTTTTTACATGCCTTACCCAACTTAAAAAGTGTACATGTAATAACTGGTGAGCAATGAAGTCATCGTGGTTTCTCTATGATTGCACATTTGGTCCAGGGAACATAGGAAGGTAGGATTAAGCCTCTCTGTTCCTACAGGATGACTTGAGGCAAAATCTCCTTTCTCTGGAATTAGAAATTTGGATCAGTAGAGACCATATGCCTTCCCCAAAACTTGAGCTATCCAACGTCCTTTCCTACACAAGATCACCTGACATAAATATACAAAACTACACATAAATTAATGTGGCACCCATGTCCCCACAGAAAACTGATGAGTTCTCGATTTTGACTGCCTTAATATTTGTGTAACTGCATTTCAGTCCAGGACTGTCGTGCCCCCAACAGGCCTTTCCATTTGGATGTCCATGACAAGTTGGCCCCTGCACATCTCGCTGTGGCCACAAAAGAGCATATTTGAATTATGGAATTGAAACAGATGCATGAACTTTAGCTGGAGAACACAAGAGATCCAGAGAACCTCTGTCTTTTTGTTTGTTTCCCCGCTTTGGTGATGTAATACACAGCTTCCCAGGAGACCTGAGGTCCTACCAGTCCCTGCTCCGACCCTGGAGCTCAATCCAGAAACAGCTGTCCAGAGCTAATTTATTTCCTAATGCTGCGGCACTGTTAATTTATAAATTACACTGGTAATTCGAGCTATTATTAATTTCAGATGGTGTAGGGCAAGCCTAATTAAAATATGACACCAATTGCCACACATATGTACCAAGGACTACCATTTAAAATTAATGGAAATATTAAGTGTGACACTGGTCTCCGAGATGCTTGGCACAGTAATTATAGCATTCTGGCAGGGGAAAATCTGACAAATGTAAGCCCATGGTTGGTAGCAAATAAGCAAGGACAACACAAGAGGAATGACAGATTCTTCATTTAAAGCTCTTCTCAATTCTTCCACCCATCCTCAAATCAAGGTTAGTACCTTTCCCCTAAAGATGCTTATCAAACAATATTAATAAAGGCTACTGAGACCATTAGAAGTGTCTTACTGGTAGGAACTGTGAGTCTATTTGGGTTAATGTTGTTTGTCCTCTTTATATCCTGGTCTTTTTGGCCGTGTTTTCTACTTATGAACAGATTCCTTCTTTGTCTTGTGAATTTAATATCTCTTTCTTGTTTGTTGTAATGGACATAGGCTGTTCTTTTCCTCTTCTGTACGTAACAGAGGCAAGAAACTTTCTGTACATACATAGTGTAGTTTGCATATGGCATGAAGATGTTTGAGGTGAGGCCCCATTTGGGCCTACTGCTGGGCAGTGGCACAGACTTATCATGGCCAAAGAGTGCTGATTAAATGGAACAAGGCAGTGGCCCTTGTTCACAAGACCATGGTCTTATTGTTGTTGCTGTTGTTATTGTTATTGTGGTTATCTTGACAAAACAGTGACTTCAACACTGTCATGGAACACATACAATCATCCCTTACATACTGCACACATCATCCCTTGTTGTATCGGTTTTTTACAGCCACTGTTTTCATGCTCTGGGCCAGCAGAAACATGTGTCATTACAGAAGGGTTTTATGACCTGGAGAGAAATGTTCCTTTGTTCCCTTTCTTGGGCCACTCATGTTAATACAGTTCTACACCCCCTGAAGCTGTGCCTCCAGCCAGATTACAGGATTAATAACTAAATCAACAGGTGGGCAGCACACGAGAGTTTCGGAGTGCTTTCGCATGTGAGTGTGTACATATGTATGTAGGCATGTTCATGTGTTAGTCTAAATAGCCCTGTGTGACCCTGTGAGGTATTAGGATTGTATGTATATTACGTTTGGGAAAATGCTTCTCAATTGCTAGGGACAGTCTTAACTTATGCCTGTTGTCTGCTAATAATCATTAATTACTAGCACCTCGTTTCCTTTTAAAGGTATCCAGCTTTAGGATGCTATCTTTCTAATTACCCTCATTTAAGAGATAAGGGAGGATAACTTGGGATGTAAGCCCAACTTTTGTTTTTCATTGTCTTTTGGCAAGGAAGCTAAGGCTCAGGTGCCTCGGGGCAAGAACTGTAAAATCTCCTCTAGCCTTACATATCTTGGTCTTTCCTTAAATATCTTGGTCTTTCAATAACTGAGTGCTCATGGCCAGACGTCAGGCACAGAGTCTGGTATGTGAAGCGTTGTTATTATTAGTCATAATTTTTCACTAAAGACAATGAGTCCCGCAATGATTAGGGGACTGAGTGGATTTGCAGCCATGTCGCCTGATGAATTTCTGACATGCTTGCAGTTAGGCATCAAGTGTGGAGTCCCATTGCTGGTCTGTCTTTAGGATTTGTACCTAGGAGCTCTAGCAGATCGAAGTTTAACACATTGATTTCTGCCTATCCAATTAATTATCTGAGTCAAAAAACAGAAAGTTAAATTTATTATGTTAGTGTTTCTGCTACCTTTGTGGTGCATGTGTGTGCCTGTGTGTGTGTGTAGCTGCTGGTGTGGCATTTTTAATTAATTTATGCTCAAGGATACAGTCATAAACTTTATATTCAAGGCTCAGTCTAAGTGATACCTTGAGATCAGAAAGAGTTAAGGTGCCTAACTCAGATCCCAGAGCACGACTGCTTGGTAAGATACAGGCAGTGTAAATGTCAAAATTATTAATCAATCACTTATTGGGACCAGTAATTCTCTAGGCACTGTGCTTTGTTCAGTTAGGAACACAAACATTTCAGCTGTTCCACTGGGGAGCCAAGGAAAAGTTGGTGGTGCAGAGGTGTAGAAGAGACGGAGGAGGGATGATCCACACAGTTCCTCAGAATCTGAACTTACAAGTGGCAAATTATCTGCATACATAACCATTTTATACTTTGTTCTCTAAGTGAACATGTTTGGTCTTTTTTTCCTTGTATTTCATTACATGTTACTGGTTTTCCTGCAGCGGTTGGTTTTGTGAGTGAAGACGAATACTTGGAAATTCAGGGCATCACCCGGGAGCAGTCAGGGGACTACGAGTGCAGTGCCTCCAATGACGTGGCCGCGCCCGTGGTACGGAGGGTAAAGGTCACCGTGAACTGTAAGTGTTCTCACCACCACCTGCCCTGCACGTGCATGAGGGTGGCCTGTTGTCACAGCCACCACCCAGGGCCCATTGGCACAGCCAGCTACTGACTTAGGGTGGGAAGAATGCAGCACCACTTTCCACACTCTGCTTTCAGGAGCAAACATTTCAAACTCTAGTTTTTGACACTTCAAGGTGTCACAGTGTCACGTTAAAAGAAAAAGCAGCAAAAGCAACTGAATATAATGCCAAACTTGATTTGCATGGCTGGGAGATCATTAAATGGCATTCAACTCATAATTTTTTAAACATGTCTTCAAATCCAAAATTTTCCCATAATTTACTCACACAATACAGTTGTGCTGGAGCCTCTCACTGTCTAGACCAGACATCTCCATAATGGGACAAGAAACCATGTGCTAGAGTGTATGAAGGGAGTTTAGAACTTCCATTTATGGTATGTCTATTATATCTCATTATTTTACAATTATAGATGTGCATGGTATACATACAAATAGCTATGATACAGATCTTAGAGGATGTAACAATAAATTTGCTTGTTACTAATAGAGATACAGAATCCAAAAAGTTTGGGAGGCCCTGTGTGGACCCCTCATTCTCCTTTCTCAGCCTTCCAGATTCTCTCTGACATCAATCCTACTTGAATTTCCTACCTCCTTTCACTCTTTTCCCTCTGGGTTCCTCATTATGTACCTTGACTTAGCTCCCTACAACTTTCTGGAGGTTTTCTCTGCTGTGCACATTCCAGGAAGACTTATGAAGCAATAGAACTCAATAACTAAATCGGCAAACAAGATGACTTCCTTTCAAAACTTGGGTGTGGTGGAGTTAGGAGAAGGATACTGTATCTAGGAGAATATCCGATCTTTAAGATTTAGGTTTGTGTTACATTGTGAACCCAGTCAATATAAAGCAGTTTAAGAAGCAAGGCAATAGGTATAAAAATGCTGTCATTTTAAAAATCATATCACAAGTTTTTACAAAGGGACTTAAGAGGATTTACAGTTTATTAAGATGAACTTAAAACATAAAGAAACAGAAGCAAAGAAAAAATACACTTAGGAAAATGAGTGAAAGCTAGGAAAACCTCAGCACATGAAATATTACCACAAGACCGCTAGGTGCAGGTGCAGAATTTGGCTTAGCCTTGCTAAAGCAAAGAGGGAAACATCGCCTGCTTTAAGATTTATGTTGTCCATAAGATGAAAGCAAATTAGTTGCTTGGGAGAAACACTGCTTTTCATGGTGCTGAGACCTGGAGAAAATTCTCTTCAGGGTCTCCACAAATAGAGCACTTGGAGAGAGTCAGCAACATCATGTACAATATTTCTGCATTAAATAGAATAGCCAGTTTATTGTGGCTCTTTTTCATAATGCCCTGTAATATAAACTGGTAGAATGTGAAGTGTAGTTTGGTAAAGACTTCAAATGAATGCAAACCAAGTGCGTAGGCCTAGCTGGGTCACCTGCTCTGGCTTGATTCAGGGATCTGTTTTAGAATACCAAGAATGACTGATCTGTATATCCTTCAGGCGATTCTCCTTGAATATTATTTCTTGCAACTGAGCTTTTGATGGGAATTGAATAGTTCGAGGTTATATACTTTCGGCAAGAACCTGGTGTGCAGAAATTCTAGAAGGCTGCTTAAAGGTGCTGACTGTCAACCCGTGGAGTGTAGGGTTGATGGCCTGGCATCATCCTATGAAAGTTAAAAAGTTTAAACAGAAAAAATGCTTGAGCACATGGTCATTTCAACTCTGTACAGAGGAGAACAAAAGCAGTACATGAAAGGAAGACCCAGCTTTTTCTTAGAGCAGCATCAAAAAGGTGTTTATTCTCTGGTACAATTTATGTAGCAGTTTTACCTTCTAAGTAAGCAGAACCAGGGCAGAGAATGAGAAACAAAATCAACAAATGAAGCAGCCTTCTTCATTTTAAAATGCTATAGGTCAGGTGCAGTGCCCTGTAATCCCAGCACTTTTGGAGGCTGAGGTGAGCAGATCACCTGAGGTCAGGAGTTGGAGACCAGCCCGGCCAACATGGTGAAACCCCATCTCTGCTAAAAATACAAAAATTAGCCAGGCATGGTGCCATGCACCTGTAATCCCAATTACTTGGGAAGCTGATGTAGGAGAATTGCTTGAACCTGGGAGGCAGAAGCTGCAGTGAGCCAAGATCATGCCACTGCATTCCAGCCTGGGCCACAAGAGCGAGACTTCATCTCAAAAAAAAAAAAAGTGCTATGAGACATCTTCTTTTTGCAGATCCACCATACATTTCAGAAGCTAAGGGTACAGGTGTCCCTGTGGGACAAAAGGGGACACTGCAGTGTGAAGCCTCAGCAGTCCCCTCAGCAGAATTCCAGTGGTACAAGGATGACAAAAGGTAAAGCTTCCTTCTTTCCTATCCCACCCCCCCCCCCACCCCCATCTCCAGAAGAAACTTTTCCAGGGTCCTGATTCCACATGGCTGCAAATGAATTCTATAAAATCCTCTTCTGAACTTATCTCTATAGGGGGCAAATGTGCAAAGAAGTCTTTTCTTAACATTAATGGATTTCAGCTACGTTTTTAATGTGACCATGTAGAATTATCACTGGCCAACCAACAGACCTGAAAGGTAACTTTTTTTAGGAAAGCAAAATCGCAAAGGAAAGGCCACCGGGAGCATTGTAAGGCCTGTGCATTTTTTATAGGCCAAGAACATAATGTGTTCTGCCTGAAGCTATTTTTGCCACATTCTCAGGCTTGCGTGAAGGAGTTAGGAAGGCTCTCGGGGCCCTGGGAGTGGCTAAGAAGTCAGCTGCAGCTAGCAGGTCTCCCCTCCTGTTCCAGACACTATCAGTAGCGGTGTATAAGAGTCCATGACCCAATTTAGCCCTCCCTTTGTGCCCAAGTTGCTCTTTTACTGTAGGAGAAAAGAAAAGGGACTATTCCCTTCCTTCCCATTGTCACAGCGTCCTCGGGATATTTGTTGTGAGTCACTGAAGATGATCATTTCTAGGCGTTGTCAAATGGCATATCAGTGCAGGGATCAGTAGCTCAGTGCAGCCAGGCACCATGGCAGTTGCTGTTATCAAAGAGCGATTTTAAGGCGGATGAACAATGGAAAATGGGCAAGAGCTGCCTATGTTCAGAGCATTTTCATTTAAAAAGAGGTGGTGGTATAGGGGATGCGAGAGTCCTGAGGTGTACGTGGGGTGGAGTAAGAGCAAGGAGTGAGGGAGGCCAGGAAGCTGAGAAGGAAAAACAATGAAGAGGGCATTCTGCGAAGGAGAGCAGCATGAGAAACCGCAGGCCAGGAGCAAGTGAATGGCTGCCCACGCTGTGTGCACATCTTCAGCCGGCCTTGGCGTTCTTTCCTTATAAGGTCAGTCAGACACCAAAAGCTCTTTCTAGTCTCTAGATCGAAAATTGAATTTTGTTTAGAACCATGTCAATCAGTTTTAAGATTCACTGGGTTTTATCATAATCCTCCCAAATGAAAAGCAGTGTTTGGTTTTTTTAAAAAAAAATTTTAAGGACACATTCTGGCAGCTTCTAGTGAGATGTATTATATTCATCTAGCCCATTTCACAGATGAAAGAACTAAGACACAAAGA
Organism: Symphalangus syndactylus; assembly: GCF_028878055.3. NCBI lineage: Eukaryota > Metazoa > Chordata > Mammalia > Primates > Hylobatidae > Symphalangus > Symphalangus syndactylus. The sequence goes on from NC_072425.2 coordinate 149,354,633, forward strand.
GGAAAACAAACTCATGAAGAAAAACAAGAAATAGAGCTGGCTTTCCCCTTCTTCCAAGAAAGAAGAATCAAGCAGAATGGAGTGCATTTTCCTGATAAATATGGTTACCTTACTTAGAAATTCTCTTTCACTTATGCATTCCCTCTTCGACCTTCTTATTGTACTAAGAAGTAAACTGAGGCATAAAAATTAATTATTGAACCAAACCAAACCAAAAACCTATTGAGCTATGGGGTCAGTTCCCAAATCTTCAACTGTCTAGGTCTTCATGAAAAGTCATCAGCTGCATCCTATTATTCCAGTTCTTTATTGGAGAAAAAGAGAAAAAAAATATGTAGAGGAAAGCAAAATCTTGGAGGAAAATAAAGCAAAAGTGGCCAATGGCAAGTAAAAGGATGAAAGAGCTCTCTTCTGTGCAGCATCTGTGGTCACAATAGGGACAGCTGTCCCTGCCACCATTCACCCAGGAGGACAGAGCAGGCTGGCAGGGCCAGGGATGGTCTTCAGAGGCCCCTGGCTCAGGCAGCTTTGTTTCTGCCTTTCAGTTCTTCTGATAGCCTCTCCTTTTCATTTAGTTTAGTCAGTTTTCCCTTTGCTGCACATATATTTATTTATTTCCAGGGTGCTAGCATGAGACAGGGCTGTCTTTCCTCCTGGTCACAGCAAGTTGGGTCTGCCAGGTAGGTCTCCCAAGGCATATTGTGTCTGCCCTGGGGGAAGGCCAGCTGTAGCCCATCTCCCATTTTCAGTGAGATAAGCAGACTTCCAAGGCAGATTAAAGAAAACTGTGTGGTGAGGACAGGCAGTTTTCTCAAGAGTTAGTTAGGTGAGAAGTCTTTTGGCCACATGCTAAAATGACTCAACCGCACGCTATTCTGTGTGTTACCAACAAAGGAAGAGGAATGGAATACTATACCTACGGAAGGCCACCCATCCAACAGGGGCATTAACCAGTGAAAAGCCCACAGCTTTCGTAAGAAACTGAGGCCTGGAAGCAGTGTGGGATGGAGGGGAGGTGTACCCGCACAGCATGTCCTCCCAGGAGCTGCAAAGCCTGCAAAGCACTGCTGGCCCCCTGTGCTGTATTTAGCTAAAGACATTTCAGAGCTGTCAAGCAGGAGCCTACTTTCGGTGAAGTCTCTTCCCCACTGCAGAGCTGAAATCTCATTCACAGTTTGGTTATGATGGGAAAGCTTCCTCCCCATGGTGGAGGAATGGTGTCAAAATGGCCAGTGGGATCAATCAGCCTGACTTGCTCCCAGAATCCTCCTGGTGAGTGGTATGGACAGCACCCTCTAGAGGATCAATATGTACATAACAAGCTGGAAATGTAAAAGTGGCCTCTGGCTGCACAGCCGGATGCCTCATTCCATTTGGACAGTGCTAGCATTTTAATGAAGTCGTGGACTCAGGCCAGTTCATTGCCCCTAGCTTTTGGAGAGGAAGGCTCCCAGAGGAACATCTACATAATGAAAAGCAAGGCAAGTCTGTCCACCCTATCTTCTGACTTCCCTGGAGGCAGATGTTGGGTGAGAACTCCAGCCAGACCCTGCCTCTCTTTTCTGATCAAGGTTACTGTAAGTTGCAGGAGTGGAGAAAATTATTCTGTAATCCCACAGAGACAGGTCTTCAGATAATGACAAAGCAGCTGCCCTCTATACCAAAAACATACTGTAACCCAGGGATGGGCAAGAGTCATCTATGTCTAACAACTCCATAGCAATACATTATACTGATGCCACTGTGCGGTCCACAAAGCATTTCCTCATCATTGTCTCAGTGGGCTTCACTTTCTTTTTCTTCCTTGAGTACTGTTTTTCTCAATAGCATCCATTTGCCCCAAAGCATGTCCCCTGAATCTGTTCCAGTATGCTCCCACCATGACATTGTCTGCTTGCTACAAGTTGTGCTCCAGCCAGGCCCTAAACAGGAAACGGTTTTGTGTCCATATTCCCTGAGCTCCTTCATTAAGAAGTGATTTTTGCCTCAAGAGTATTCATCTTTCCCATAGCACAGAATCAGCTTCAGGGCAAGGATTACAAATTGTTTCAGGGAAAGTAAAATGTTGGCCTAAAGCTCATTCTAAGAAATGGACATTTCAGAATCTTGCAAAGGAAAGTAGGTAGTGTCCATGATTGCCATAGGAATTGCTGTTAACAACTTCCTAAGAAGGAGGACACGTGCCTACTGACTCCAATAGCAGCTTTCTCCTTACCCTTTTATCTGCCTGGTAATAGAATCCATGGTCCTAATAAGCATACCTCACTTCCCCCAACTAACTCCCCGTGGCATTTCTTTAGTGGACCCTAGACCAATGCAAGTCCTCCTGGCTTACTGGGCTGCCATTGTGGAGCTCAGGGAGACTGTCCTGGCTCTAACGGGACATATTATTGGGAACCTCTAATCTCTCCAGACTAATCCTCTATAATAGTCTGGGCAGATCACTCTTCCCAAGCCCTTCAGAGTCCCCTGATGAGAAAATGATGATTTTTCTCCTCTTCATAGCCAAAAAATTAAGTATTATCTATACAATGCTTCTGGTGCTTCAGGAGAAATTAGGTTACCAGGTGCTCAAAAAACATTTTTCTTTCAAATTCCTCACTCAGAAGTTCGAGTTTTTCATTTGCAGGGTTGTCATCATCAGGTCCATACATCTGAGCACCTACTGTGTGAATCATATTGCTGTGAATGCCACACAGCTGGCAGGGGGTATTTGTTGTGGTGTTGCTGTCAGACTACAAAGCAAGGATGAGAGGCTAGGGAGATCAGATGTTCTGGTAGGAGTGCCCCTGGGCACATGTGTGAAAATCAAGAAACACGTGTCACTCACTGTGTGTGAACTATTACTACATTGTGGTGTGGTCGAGTGGATCAAATAGTGGTTATAATGATGTCTGTCAGAAGGGGGGCAAGGAGAAGATCACGAATCCCTGGGCCTATCTATCTTCTTCCTATGAGGACACATAACCATCTTGTTTTCTTCTTTTTTTGTCTCTTGTTTCTCTCAGACTGATTGAAGGAAAGAAAGGAGTGAAAGTGGAAAACAGACCTTTCCTCTCAAAGCTCATCTTCTTCAATGTCTCTGAACATGACTATGGGAACTACACTTGCGTGGCCTCCAACAAGCTGGGCCACACCAATGCCAGCATCATGCTATTTGGTGAGACTGTGCTCTGAGCTGGGCAAAAAGAGGGGAGAGCTGGGTGGGAGGGCCCCTCAAGGCCAGGGTCAGAGGTTAGCAGAGTATCAGTGGACATGGAGGGGAAGAAAAAAAAGAGAGAGACACAGAAAGAAATGGTGAGAGGGAGACAGAGAGAGACAGGGAGGAGGTAGAGAGACAGAGACAGAAAGAGAAAGAACGAGAGACAGTGTACACGTATACAAAGTAGTATATGTATAGTACATGTATAAAAGTAGATCTCAGAAGTGGGAAAAGGAAAACGAAAAAGAATGTTCATGTTTCATTCTATAATGGAAAAGATCCAGAGACAGGAGAAGAATACTTTACTTTACTTTGGAATGCCAAAAATGACATATGATTTTTTTTTCTCAGTGATGGCTCCTAAACTGACTGTGGGAATCATAATTGGGTAAAATAGTCAAGAACTCAGAGGGGAACGTTTGCTATTTCAGTCTTTGCTCACTGGCTTAGTGTAAAATTTTCCCTTTTCGGAAACTGTCTCCAGTCGCTGGGACGTGAAGAGCCCTGCGTTCGTCACATATCTGGCTACTGTACTGATATCAGAAGAAAGTGAGCGAGCTCCCTTGTAAACCCTGATGTCTGCCCCTGCTAGCAGAGAGCTGTGCAGACATGAGCCCGCCTTCCTGATGGTGCCACCAGGCAGGGCTCTGGGCCTCTCATGATGGCTCCATCCCTTGATGAACGAAGATTCTCCCTAAAGGCCACAGGATTAAATTCCGGTTGGCTTTTGGGCAAATCCCTTCATACCCCATCAAGTTCTTTGAGCTTGAGATTTTTCAAATCTGTTTCCCCAATCCCTCATGTTAACAAGCACTCTTGAATGTGATGGGGAAGTAAGGGGAGGCATTTGACAGATAATTTGCAAGAACACAAATTCCTTATATTCTGAGAACTTTGGGATAATCCCATAGCCCAGCCATGTGCCCTTGGTGATAGCCTATGTGGCTTGCTCCGCATCATGAGGCTGCACTGCTTCACCACACGATGTCTGCTTGCCCACTACATCCTCCTGCATTCTACCCGGCACAAATAATAAAGCCCAGCTTTATCTGAGAGGGCTGGGAAGGAGAAAGCCGCCCTTGATCCCTGAGCCAGTGGCTCAGAAGGGGCAGAGCTGTGATTTGAGTGATTCATGTGTCTGGCGTCTCTCACACAGGGATGATCATAAGAGCCCCTCGCATTTGTCAGGCGTCTGTCTGCATGAACAGAGACCAGGATTAGGAAGGAACAGACCCCTCCTTCCCTTGCTTTGCAAATCTGAGGCTCCCCCTCAGTTTCCCATTAACCCCTCCCAAGTCCTGCTCTCTGCCCACAGCAGTCCTCATCCTCACAGGGGTAGTCATCTTCCCCCGGCCACCCCCCACTTTGACCTACTCTCTCCTGACTTGGTTGCGTGAAATGGTTCAGCAATTGGCTTTATCACGATTGTCTACTTCCCTGGCTTCTTCCCCTTAAGCCATCTCAGGATGAGAATAGGGAGAAGCAGCAAACAGTTCTCGTAAGAGTTGAATAGATGACATTTATGACAAGGAAAGCAGTAAAGCACAGGTCATAAATATGCTCTTTTCAGCAGGCACACGTGTAGCAATTACAACGTCTACTTCCCGTGCCCCCCCTGCCCTATGGGTCTATCAGCATCTGCCCTGTGCTTCCTCTGGGATGTTTCTACCATTGCCAGCTCTCTGGAGTCCAGGGTTTTCTAAAAAGGACATGAAAAAGTAGTAGTGTGTATTCATATATGTATAGAAAGAGTGGGTCACACCAACATGAGTGAGTGGGGTACATGTGGGGATGTTCTTTAATGCCAGAAGTCCCGGAGCCTTAACATGCTAAATCTCTAGGGGAGAAAAAGTTTGCAGGATGTTTCAATCAGAAACCAATTTAATTTGTTAGCTTCAGTTGAGAGCTCATTCCTGAGGAGTCCATTGTTAGCAATGCTGCCTGGGTAACATAGTTCTGTGGAGCTCGCAAACCCCATTCCTGTGTGAGATGAGTATTTGCAGCCAATAGTCTGGATGTTATTGTGGCTGCTAGGTTCATTATTGAGGCTCACCATCAATGAGGTCTTTTGACAAATATGAATTTGTTAGGGAATTTTCCATGTCAGTTTCCATTAAAAGCCAACAAGCACACGTGGGGCAGGTTGGAAAGCAGCATGTACTTTTTGTGAAGATACAAACTTCTTGATGAAGTTTATTCTCCTGTGGCATTATAGAAAGGCAGCGAAATTATCATCATTTTGTCACCAACTTGTGCATAAACTGCACGCTGTCTCCAAGTGGCCTAGACATTGAGAAGTGAGGAATTCTGGTGCAAGAGACCATAGTCCGGCTGTCTGGGAATACTTAAGCCAAATGGGAACAGGTTAGTCCTTCCCATCACAAGCACCTGATCTCTAAGGTGACAGGGCTTGCAGGGGCCTCTGAGAGTTCTGCTCCCGCACTCGTGAATCACAGTGCTCTGGGGAGCTTGTTCCTACCATGGTGCCAGGGGCAAAAATTTCTGAACGTGGTGTCCTAAAATGAAACGATGGAGGTGGGGAAGTGGGAAACAAGTCTCATCTGAAAAGCAACTTTAGTCCTTTGTTACCCAGTTGGTAGCCTGGCTCAGGATGAGCTAAGAGTGAACCCAACTGCACCAGAAAATGTATGGCATAACCAGCTCCCTGCCTTCCCAGCCACGGCATTCAATATGGAAACATAAAGCATGTCAGCGTTTCTCTTGCCGCACCTTGTCCTACCGCCTTTGGTTTCTGTCTTCCTTTTTTTAATGTATTCCCCCAGAAATGTCTGTGAAAGGCACTATACAAACTATATATGACAAATATATAGCACTGTATATAATATTTGTGTTTGTTCTCATTTTTCTCTCCTGTGTGTCCCTCAACCAATTTAGAACTAAATGAGCCTACGAGCTCAACTTTGTTGCAAGGTCAGTATCTTCCTTGCTTTATGTTTTGTCTCCCCTTCCCTCTATCCCAGAGCCCCCCTTCCCTTTCCCCTGCTGTGCATTACCCGAAGCTCTTGTCTGTAAAGTGTCTTAGAGGATGTGGAAGGCTATTGAAGGAGGTGATTGGGAGCCAGGGAGCCTTCAAGCTCCCTTTGCTTTGCTCATCCCTTGCTCTCACTCCCCCAGGAGGGCTGGCAAGGGGAAAGAAAGAAAGAAAGAAAAGTATTGTTAAATTCTCAATGCCCAGAGATCAGCACAAAGGCAAAGGGTAGAGAGTGAGTCTGGGACCCATAGGAAGACTACTTCAACTGACTGAGCAGTTTTCATAACAAGGGTCTTATTGATGACCTCTCAGCAGCAGAATCAGGCACCAAGCACACAATAATTCAGATATTCTGTCAAACGCATCAACTGGCTCATGAGGTTCTCCAAAGGAGGAATATAGGCATGGCACTGCATGAGTGGTTGACAATACACAATGATTTCTAGGGGTGCCACTGGGGTCTAGTTTAGGGCCTGACATTTAGTAGCTCTTTGGTCTTGGGTAACTCACTAAGCCTCATTTAGACTCAATTTCCTCTTCTTTACAATACAGTTGATCTACCTTAAACACCTTACAGAGTTGTTCCAACAGTCAATGGAGAACGCATATTACAAAAGTTTTGAAAACTGTGAGGTGCATGTTGAATCTCCAGGCATAAACTGAAAGACAAGGACGCTCCTCAGTGGAACGTCATAGGGGGTCCTTCACTCATTTCTCAGCCCCTTCTCCACAGTCCCTTTACATCCTCTTCCACTTCCAGTCCTCCCCTGCAAATAGCTCCGGAATCTCTTGCCTGTCTTTGCACGTCCCTTCCAATTTTCTCACTAACCTAGAGTGAGTGACTCATTAAGACTATGACCAAGCATCCAAGCAAGCAGTGTAATAAAATGTGTGATGCGAGCACTGCTCTCACCCTAAGGACAGTGCTGACCACAGCAGTAGCCTTTCAGGAAGGCAGCTGTGAAGCCAGGGAGGGGAATGCTTCTCCCACCTTCCATCCCAATCCCCTGACCTCTTCTCCCCACCTCACCCCACACCACCCTGTTCATCCCCTCACATTCTGGCCTTACAAACTGTCATCAGAGGCTGGCTGTAGCCTTTGGAGGTGGAGGGGGAGATGAAAAGAAATGCATTACATGGGAAGCTGCTTGACAGATGAAAAAAAGTACCTTTTTTATCATAGAAAGAGTGAGGGCTGCATTACTCACCTTAGTGATTGATGTACAGCACTACAGCGATGAGCCACGAGCAAGAAGATGAAACAGAAATAGAAAGGAAAAGTGAAGTCAATAGACTTATTCAGATTCAACCTATGATTCAACTTGTGTTTACTGAACCTCCATGTGAGCGTATTCACAGACGTAAAATAGAGAGCAGAGCAGTAGAAAAGTGGCTAACAGCTGAGGAGCCAAGATGGCCGAATAGGAACAGCTCCCAGTGTGAGTGACGCAGAAGACGGGTGATTTCTGCATTTCCAACTGAGGTACTGGGTTCATCTCACTGGGGAGTGCCAGACAGTAGGTGTAGGACAGTGAGTGCAGCGCACTGTGCGTGAGCCAAAGCAATGCCTCACCCAGGAATCACAAGAGGTCAGGGAATTCCCTTTCCTAGTCAAAGAAAGGGGTGACAGACGGCACCTGGAAAATCGGGTCACTCCCACCCCAATACTGCGCTTTTTCAATGGGCTTAAAATATGGCACACCAGGAGATTATATCCTGCACCTGGCTTGGAGAGTCCTATGCCTACGGAGTCTCACTCATTGCTAGCACAGCAATCTGAGATCAAACTGCAAGGCAGGAGCAAGGCTGGGGGAGGGGCACCCACCATTGCCAAGTTAGTTGTTTGATTAGGTAAACAAAGCAGCTGAGAAGCTCGAACTGGGTGGAGCCCACCACAGCTCGAGGAGGCCTGCCTACCTCTGTAGGCTCCACCTCTGGGGGCAGGGCACAGACAAACAAAAAGACAGCAGTAACCTCTGCAGACTTAAATGTCCCTCTCTGACAGCTTTGAAGAGAGTAGTGGTTCTCCCTGCACGAAGCTGGAGATCTGAGAACAGGCAGACTGCCTCCTCAAGTGGGTCCCCGACCCCCGAGTAGCCTAACTGGGAGGCAGCCCCCAGTAGGGGCAGACTGACACCTCATACGGCCAGGTACTCCTCTGAGACAAAACTTCCAGAGGAAAAATCAGGCAGCAACATCAGTGGTTCACCAATATCCGCTGTTCTGCAGCCACTGCTGCTTATACCCAGGCAAACAGGGTCTGCAGTAGACCTCTAGCAAACTCCAACAGACCTGCAGCTGAGGGTCCTGTCTGTTAGAAGGAAAACTAACAAACAGAAAGGACATCCACACCAAAAACCCTTCTGTACGTCACCATCATCAAAGACCAAAGGTAGATAAAACCACAAAGAAGGGAAAAAAAAAAAAAAAAAAAAAGAGCAGAAAAACCGGAAACTCTAAAAAGCAGAGTGCCTCTCCTCCTGCAAAGGAACGCAGCTGCTCACCAGCAATGGAACAAAGCTGGATGGAGAATGACTTTGACAATTTGAGAGAAGAATGCTTCAGACGATAAAACTACTCCAAGCTACAGGAGGAAATTCAACCCAATGGCAAAGAAAGAAGTTAAAAGCTTTGAAAAAAAATTAGACGAATGGATAACTACAATAACCAATGCAGAGAAGTCCTTAAAAGACCTGATGGAGCTGAAAACCAAGGCACGAGAGCTACATGACAAATGCAGAAGCCTCAGTGGCCAATGTGATCAACTGGAAGAAAGGGTATCAGTGATGGAAGATCAAATGAATGAAATGAAGCAAGAAGAGAAGTTTAGAGAAAAAAGAATAAAAAGAAACGAACAAAGCCTCCAAGAAATATGGGACTATGTGAAAAGACCAAATCTATGTCTGATTGGTGTACCTGAAAGTGATGGGCAGAATGGAACCAAGTTGGAAAACAGTCTGCAGGATATTATCCAGGAGAAATTCCCCAATCTAGCAAGGCAGGCTAACATTCAAATTCAGGAAATACAGAGAACGCCACAAAGATACTTCTTGAGAAGAGCACCTCCAAGACACATAATTGTCAGATTCACCCAAGCTGAAATCAAGGAAAAAATGTTAAGGGCAGCCAGAGAGGAAGGTTGGGTTACCCACAAATGGAAGCCCATCAGACTAACAAACAGCTGATCTCTCAGCAGAAACTCTACAAGCCAGAAGAGAGTGGGGGCCAATATTGAACATTCTTGAAGAAAAGAATTTTCAACCCAGAATTTCATATCCAGCCAAAGTAGCTTCATAAGTGAAGGAGAAATAAAATACTTTACAGACAAGCAAATGCTGAGAGATTCTGTCACCACCAGGCCTGCCCTACAAGAGCTCCTGAAGGAAGCACTAAACATGGAAAGGAACAACCGGTACCAGCCACTGCAAAAACATGCCAAATTGTAAAGACCATCGAGGCTAGGAAGAAAATGCATCAACTAACGAGCAAAATAACCAGCTAACATCATAATGACAGGATCAGATTCACACATAACAATATTAACTTTAAATGTAAATGGGCTAAATGCTCCAATTAAAAGACACAGACTGGCAAATTGGATAAAGAGTCAACACCCATCAGTGTGCTGTATTCAGGAAACCCATCTCACATGCAGAGACACACATAGGCTCAAAATAAAGGGATGGAGGAAGATCTACCAAGCAAATGGAAAACAAAAAAAGGCAGGAGTTGCAATCCTAGTCTCTGATAAAACAGACTTTAAACCAACAAAGATCAAAAGAGACAAAGAAGGCCATTACATAATGGTAAAGGGATCAATTCAACAAGAAGAGCTAACTATCCTAAATATACATGCACCCAATAAAGGAGCACCCAGATTCATAAAGCAAGTCCTGAGTGACCTACAAAGAGACTTAGACTCCCACAAAATAATAATGGGAGACTTTAACACCCCACTGTCAACATTAGACAGATCAATGAGACAGAAAGTTAAAAAGGATACCCAGGAATTGAACTCAGCTCTGCACAAAGCGGACCTAATAGACATCTACAGAAACTCTCCACCCCAAATCAACAGAATATACATTCTTTCCAGCACCCCACACCACACCTACTCCAAAATTGACCACATAGTTGGAAGTAAAGCACTCCTCAACAAATGTAAAAGAACAGAAGTTATAACAGTCTCTCAGACCACAGTGCAATCAAACTAGAACTCAGAATTAAGAAGCTCACTCAAAACCACTCAACTACATGGAAACTGAACAACCTGCTCCTGAATCACTACTGGGTAAATAATGAAACGAAGAAAGAAATAAAGATGTTCTTTGAAACCAACGAGAACAAAGACACAACATACCAGAATCTCTGGGACACTTTCAAAGCAGTGTGTAGAGGGAAATTCATAGCACTCAGTGCCCACAAGAGAAAGCAGGAAAGATCTAAAATTGACATCCTAACATCACAATTAAAAGAACTAGAAAAGCAAGAGCAAACACATTCAAAAGCTAGCAGAAGTCAAGAAATAACTAAGATCAGAGCAGAACTGAAGGAAATAGAGACACAAAAAACCCTTCAAAAAATTAATGAATCCAGGAGCTGGTTTTTTGAAAAGATCAACAAAATTGATAGACCACTAGCAAGACTAATAAAGAAGAAAAGAGAGAAGAATCAAATAGATGCAATAAAAAATGATAAAGGGGATATCACCACTGATCCCACAGAAATACAAACTACCATCAGAGAATACTATAAACAACTCTACGCAAATAAACCAGAAAATCTAGAAGAAATGGATACATTCCTGGACACATACACCCTCCCAAGACTAAACCAGGAAGAAGTTGAATCCCTGAATAGACTAATAACAAGTTCTGAAATTGTGGCAGTAATTAACAGCCTACCAACCAAAAAAAGCCCAGGGCCAGAATGGATTCACAGCCGAATGCTACCAGAAGTACAAAGAGGATCTGGTATCAATCCTTCTGAAACTATTCCAATCAATAGAAAAAGAGGGAATCCTCCCTAACTCATTTTATGAGGCCAGCATCATCCTGATACCAAAGCCTGGCAGAGATACAACCAAAAAAGAGAATTTTAGACCAATATCCTTGATGAACATCGATGCAAAAATCCTCAATAAAATACTGGCAAACCAAATCCAGCAGCACATCAAAAAGCTTATCCACCATGATCAAGTAGGCTTCATCCCTGGGATGCAAGGCTGGTTCAACATACACAAATCAATAAATGTTATCCAACATATAAACAGAACCAAAGACAAAAACCACATGATTATCTCAATAGATGCAGAAAAGGCCTTTCACAAAATTCAACAACCCTTCATGCTAAAAACTCTCAATAAATTAGGTATTGATGGGATGTATCTCAAAATAAAAAGAGCTATCTATGACAAACCCACAGCCAATATCATACTGAATGGGCAAAAACTGGAAGCATTCCCTTTGAAAACTGGCACAAGACAGGGATGCCCTCTCTCAACACTCCTATTCAACATAGTGTTGGAAGCTCTGGCCAGGGCAGTCAGGCAGGAGAAGGAAATAAAGAGTATTCAATTAGGAAAAGAGGAAGTCAAATTGTCCTTGTTTGCAGATGACTTGATTGTATATCTAGAAAACCCCATCATCTCAGCCCAAAGTCTCCTCAAGCTGATAAGCAACTTCAGCAAAGACTCAGGATACAAAATCAATGTACAAAAATCACAAGCATTCTTGTACACCAATAACAGACAAACAGAGAGCCAAATCATGAGTGAACTTCCATTCACAATTGCTTCAAAGAGAATAAAATACCTAGGAATCCAACTTACAAGGGATGTGAAGGACCTCTTCAAGGAAAACTACAAACCACTGCTCACTGAAATAAAAGAGGATACAAACAAATGGAAGAACATTCCATGCTCATGGGTAGGAAGAATTAATATCGTGAAAATGGCCATACTGCCCAAGGTAATTTATAGATTCAATGCCATCCCCATCAAGCTACCAATGACTTTCTTCACAGAATTGGAAAAAACTACCTTAAGGTTCATATGGAACCAAAAAATAGCCCACATCGCCAAGGGAATCCTAAGCCAAAAGAACAAAGCTGGAGGCATCATGCTACCTGACTTCAAACTATACTACAAGGCTACAGTAACCAAAACAGCATGATACTGGTACCAAAACAGAGATATAGACCAATGAAACAGAACAGAGTCCTCAGAAATAATGCTGCATATCGACAATTATCTGATCTTTGACAAACCTGACAAAAACAAGCAATGGGGAAAGGATTCCCTATTTAATAAATGGTGCTGGGAAAACTAGCTAGCCATATGTAGAAAGCTGAAACTGGATCCCTTCCTTACACCTTATACAAAAATTAATTCAAGATGGATTAAAGACTTACATGTTAGACCTAAAACCATAAAAACCCTAGAAGAAAACCTAGGCAATACCATTCAGTACATAGGCATGGGCAAGGACTTCATGTCTAAAGCACCAAAAGCAATGGCAACAAAAGCCACAATTGACAAATGAGGTCTAATTAAACTAAAGAGCTTCTGCACAGCAAAAGAAACTACCATCAGAGTGAACAGGCAACCTACAGAATGGGAGAAAATTTTTGCAACCTACTCATCTGACAAAGGGCTAATATCCAGAATCTACAATGAACTCAAACAAATTTACAAGAAAAAAACAAACAACCCCATCAAAAAGTGGGCAAAGGATATGAACAGACACTTCTCAAAAGAAGACATTTATGCAGCCAAAAAACACATGAAACCATCAGAGAAATGCAAATCAAAACCACAATGAGATACCATCTTACACCACTTAGAACTGCCATCATTAAAAAGTCAGGAAACAACAGGTGCTGGAGAGGATGTGGAGAAATAGGAACACTTTTACACTGTTGCTGGGACTGTAAACTAGTTCAACCATTGTGGAAGTCAGTGTGGCGATTCCTCAGGGATCTAGAACTAGAAATACCATTTGACCCAGCCATCCCATTACTGGGTATATACCCAAAGGATTATAAATCATGCTGCTATAAAGACACATGCACACGTATGTTTATAGCGGCACTATTCACAATATCTAAGACTTGGAACCAACCTAAATGTCCAACAATGATAGACTGGATTAAGCAAATGTGGCACATATACACCATGGAATACTATGCAGCCATAAAAAATGATGAGTTCATGTCCTCTGTAGAGACATGGATGAAACTGGAAACCATCATTCTCAGCAAACTATCGCAAGATTTGTTTGTGATAAGTATAGCACATACAATCATGTACAGTACATAATACCTGATAATAAGCGACTAAGTTACTGGTTTATGTATTTGCTATACCATACTTTTTTATTATTTTAAAGTATACTCCTACTTATTAAAAAAGTTAATTGGCCAGGCGCGGAGGCTCACACCTGCAATCCCAGCATGTTCTCACTCATAGGTGGGAATTGAACAATGAGAACACATGGACACAGGAAGGGGAACATCATACACTGGGACTGTTGTGGGGTGGGGGGAGAGGGCAGCGATAGCATTAGGAGATATACCTAATGCTAAATGGCGAGTTAATGGGTACAGCACACCAACATGGCACATGTATACATATGTAACCTGCACATTGTGCACATGTACCCTAAAACTTAAAGTAAAATAATAATAAAATAAAAAAAAGAAAGAAAAGTGGCTAACATACAGTACCAGGGAAGTGAGAGAGCCTGGAGCATGGGCATGCATTGCTATGGCTATGCTTTCAGAAGGACTGAGCTAGTTCTGACCACTGAGATCTTCATTCTCAGAGGAAATTGGAGCTTTTGAAACTCAGGTAGGGGTTTTTAACAAGAGAGTATTTAACAGAAGGTGTACTCAACTCACAGAGAGAACAGCATCCCATAGCAAAGGCAACTGCAGGAAAACCAGCCAGAAATACAAACGAAAGCAAACAGGTTACTTTACCTGGTCACTGATCAGGGGGCAAGGAGCCCCCATCTGCTGAGACAAAGCTGGGCTGCTCACTTCTGTCCTATGAACTGATGACTCTGCGTGGAAGGCTTTCTGTGCCAACTTGCTCCTCTGATTCTTTGGATGTGCTCAACCCCTCATCTCAACAACCTTCTTGCGTGTAGGAGAATGGGTCAGCGAAGAAGACTGTGGATATCTAAAACGTTATGACAGTTGGATTAGTACAGTCTTCAGTAGAGCTGCTGGACTCTTGTACAATGAGAAATTATTTAGAGAAAACAGCCCTTGCACCTGGGCTCATTTACTGCACTCATGTGTTCATTCCCCTGCCTCCTTTGCTAGTCTTCGATACAGTAGAGAGCTATGTATTTTCTCAGGAAATACTCTCCAAGTTATACTCACCTTACCTCAGAAATACCAAGAAAGATTTATATGAATGCATGGATTTCCACTGACAGAGTACACTTGGCTTTAAGAGAAGTTCAAAGCTATTTTGCTAACCAATATCTGGATGGACTAGAAGTATTTTGATAAGAGAATTTCGTTCTTCCTCAGCATTTTCTGCTGCCATTGAAGTATTTTTCTGCTTCCCTTCTGCAAACAAAACAGATTGCATGTCACCTCTCCTATTAATATTTGGTGGTGCAGGACTCTCACGGTGATAAATAAGGACTCGAGGATGTTCCACCATCCCTCACTGAACTTCTGCACAGGAAAGTGCACTCAGGCCACAGTGCAAACTCAGCAGCTCCGTGGCTGTTCATTTTCCACCCACTAGCCCTTTGTCTTTTATCTCCTAGGCATTAAGTCAGATTTGATGGTATCAGTGGGCTGGGAAAGGTTGGCTGATTAATGTCTGTAAACCTCACAGTGACCATCAAAGCAATTTATTAAAGAATGGGGGACTAAAGTAAACTCTGTGTATCAGAAAGAAACAATTGCAGCAGAAGAGATTATTAGTTCTTCCCTGCAGAGGATTAAAGACAGTTAATTAGGTCAAGTCATCCAGTGGTTAAGCATTTCTATGGTATCTGTGTGTCTAGATAACAAAAAGTACAAAACAAAGAAAATTCCCTCACCCTCTTGCTAGAAGGTTTGTATATCCATCTTCACATGAAACCAGCCCTCCTCTGCCCATTGGAGCCAGACAACAGCCCTTTGCTTACCTGGACACTTGGATTCAGCCAATTGGCTTTGCTGGCAAAAATATAACTTTCTGAATTGAGCAGACACTGAATATTGACTTAGAGATGGGGTGGGAGGGTTCTTTTTACTGTTGTTTTCTTCTTTTTATCCTTTCTTTCCCCCTCCTCTCCCCTTTCCTCTCTCCTTTTCTTCCTTCCTGTCTCCCTCCCTTCCTTCCTCCCTTTCTGTCTTTCTTCCTTCCTTCCATCGTTTTTCTTTCTTTTCAACATATTTTCCCACCCTCCCTGACCTGTTGTTAATATACCATTAACAAAGAGATCAATTAAATTTCAGTTAAAGTCTTGGTGTGGAAAATGCATGCTTGACAAGCTTCAATTTTCAGGGATTGTTTATGTTCCTGATGGTCAAGATGTTACTCAAAGACTTGAGCTTATGGCCAGGACTAGCTTTGGTGGCTCAAGCAAGGCTCCTGCTTCTGGAAGCGGGACACAACACACTGGACAGAAGCATGTCAAGCATGGCACAGAGGACAGTGCCAGCATATGCACCTTCTCCTTTGTACCAAAGCAAGGGGGGGTGGACTGGCATGAGCATGATGGGTTTAGAGTATATATGAAAATATCCTGGCATTTCCACCTCATTGTGGTGGGCTAGAAGTGGGATCAAAAGGACCCTCTAGTTGACTTGAAAGGGTTGAACAATTGCTACCTGGAAAAGCCCAAGGATGAATTCTAGCTAAAGTCAAGGATGAGCATCGAATTTTCTTTACCTATGTGGACACTAAAAAGAGTTGGCCATCTTTCAAGTAGTGTGTGTTGGAGATTTAAAGGGAGAGAAAAAAACCCCATCTGGATGGAATAATTAAGCTGAAGTTTTTTTGGGGTCTTTGTTTATAGAAAACCTCTGGTATTTTCAGCAGGAACTTGTGCTTTCAATGCATTCTTCTTTCTGATAGTCTCAAATGCCAGGTGAAGGCTCTTCCTGTGTCCTTCCTCCAGCACAGTCTGAACCAGTATGCCCATCACTCTCTGGATGAGCCCCCCAAAACTGCTTGTGGTTTGGGGGTAAAAGTTTTATCATTACTTTATCTCCCCAAGTCTGTCTTCAGTCCCTCCTTCCTCCTTCCCGTTATCTTTTTTTCTTGGCACAGAGAGGCTCAAAAATCACTGGTACCTACATAAGACAATTAATGAAAATAGCCCTTCCCCCTCCTTAGCTTCTGAACTTGTTTCTAGGGCCCAGCAAGCCCTTCAAGGGACCGTCCTTGTTAAGTGCACAGGCAACATGGCATCGTCACCCCTGGCTTTTCCTTACCATCCTGCTGTACATCAGATATTTTCTCAATCACAAAACTTTGATCATAGATAAACCCTTTCCCTCTTTGTACCTTCAGGGTGGCTTCTCAGGGTCTCTCATGCTCACTTAAATCAAGAGGGATATCGTGTGTCAGGTGATTTTAAAGAGTAGATTGAGAGCGTGAATGCACAGGTATGTATTCATCTGACTTTGAGCAAATGTTTTAGTTGCTTTTAGAATGAGTTATATCTACGTTGTCTTTCTGTATGCGAGGACCTTTGCACAGAGAACACAGACTCCCAAGGTATCACTTTGATGCTAAAAGCTTTAGTGCCATTTTCCTTCCTCTCTGTATCCAGGGTGAACAACAAAGAGGGAAGTAAAAGATTAGACATCATTCCAAATTCAGGCCAAACAAGGCATCTACTATCCACAGAAAAGGTGGAGGGACTCCATAGATTGTTCTGAGAGTTGAAGCTGGTCAAATGGAGATCTTTCACAGTCTAGGCAGCAGAGAGGGGCCAGCCTCCTAGCATTTCTACAGGGAGGTCCCAGCAAGTGCAACTGTAGCAGCACGGGTGTGGGTCAGAGCCGCAGGCTGCCCCAG
This sequence comes from Symphalangus syndactylus, assembly GCF_028878055.3. Classification (NCBI taxonomy): domain Eukaryota; kingdom Metazoa; phylum Chordata; class Mammalia; order Primates; family Hylobatidae; genus Symphalangus; species Symphalangus syndactylus. Next base: position 149,371,862 of record NC_072425.2, read on the forward strand.
AGAGATGAAGCCCTGTGGGACCAGCTTGGTATTGTCCAACTCATCAAGAAAAGTCAAATGTCAATGGTTTGGGCTCCTCTGGTACATGGAAGCTAATTCACCAGTGTTTCTAAATGCATAGCTAAATGCCAGTCAAACTTCTGCATTTCAAATACAGCATGAGCACCTACATTCAAATGCTGTAGTATAAATCCATATGTAGCAATCAACTTTATACGTAAGACCTACAGGCTTCAACTAATTAGAGGATAGCCTGATGACCAAAGAAAGAAAGTTGTTCTACAAAGGAGATTTGGTTTGGTGCCTCAGGCTCCAAAGGTGCAGCTGTGTCACCTGCTAAAATCAGGCGGACATCTTGGCTCTGCTTCCGTCTGTGGTCCAATCTGACTGTGGTTCACATCCTTCTCCAGACACCTGCGCACCTCTTGAAGCAACTGGCTGCCCAAGTAAACCAGAAAACCAGAGGGGGTCACATAGGAGGGCTGGGAAGTGGTCAGGACAGCAAGGGACACGGGCAAGAGGCCCAGGGACACTGCTGCACCAGGAGCACCAGCTTCTTCCTGAAATCATCTGAGGGCAAAGTGAGCATCTCCATCTGCTTTCGACCTTAACAGTGGCTTGTTTTTAATTTCTTTTAGAAGTGAAAACTACAGCCCTGACCCCTTGGAAAGGTTTGTATATTTTTCAGACAGCTGCTGCCTTGGTGGGTGTGGGGTATGTAAAACTCTTCACCTTCCTCCCAGATGCCTTCTTTCCTGAGCTAACTCCAGGAAGCAGCACAGAGGGAACCCTCCCCTGACCTTGAACCATCTCCGTGTCAATTTAGATTAACCCCATCCCCAAGGACATCCAATCCTTCCTGGGTAGATCCCACTTGCAGTAGCCTAACTTCTCGTTGCTGGCGGCACTAATGAGCACCTGTCAGTGCCCAGAATAGCTCCATCACTGGGCTTCTCTGCACCAGGCCTGCCTCTTTCCTCACACACGGATGCTCTAATGCAGCGATCTTCTCAGACCTTGGCCCTGCATGCTGCCCTTGCTTGCACCATTCTTTCTATCTCTCTAACTTGGAGCTGGAAGGGAAGTGGCGAGGGGAGGGGAAGATGGGAGGAAGGGGGAGGTTCTTGGGTGAGTCACTTGGCTACGAATAAAATGCATCTTATTTGAAGCTTTCATTCCTGCCAGATGTTTCCGATGGATAATTGACACTCATCACAGTTCTCTGGGACCCTAACTGTCCTGGTAATTAGTCTCTTTAGGCCTCCGCAGCTCTCTAATGAGATAGAGGCAATAAAGCCATTCACTGTGGAGTGGAGGCATGTCTGAATGAAGAATGGAGGCCTCATCTGCATGGCCCATGTAACTAGGCAGATGGGCTGAGCTGTCGCTCTGGCCAGCACTGGCTTTGAGAGGGCCTTGATCCCAGGGTGCTGTGGTCCATGCCCGCCTGGACCTAAGGTCTTCATCTCATGGAATCCTTCCACATAGCATTCATTCAGCATGGGATGGCCTGCGGGAAGCAGCCCAGCGGCATGCCTGTGGTTCTCACCTTAACCTATACCCAGGTGGAGCAGGCCATGAGGCCACACTCTCTTCTTTCTCTGAAGATGCATCGCTGAGATAGTGGGAAGATAGTTGCATTTGAAGACAGAAGTCAAGAGACTTGGGAAAGTCACTTAAGCTTCCTGAAGTTCAGTTTCCACATGTTAGAAAGGGAGATAATAATTCTCATCTCCTACGTGAGTGTCATTAAGGTGTTGTGATAGCTTTCCAAATGCAAGCGCTCTGTTTGAAATCCTAATTGACATGGCTTTGCTTCTATGTAGATAGACACTCAGCCACAGGAATTCTAACTTGTATTGGATATAGTTAGAAAAGGGGAGGAAAGGTATTTGGAAGAGGAAATTGAGGTAAAGCGGAGGGCAAGGTACGAAAAAAGTTTTTGTTTTGTTTTCTTCAAGTATAATTTTAAGCAAAAGTAAAATGCAAAGACAAATAAATGTGGTTATGTCAGCATGAGTGGCAATGCCCCCTCCTTCTTTCAACAAACATTGGTTGAATACCTGCCACGGGCCAATGAGATACAGACTCTGCTCTTAAGGAACTTACTGCATAGAGGACAGAGGAGGAAATACAGATAAGTTAGGCAAAGAGAATTATGACACAAGGTGGTAAGTATTTTACTAGTGGGATGTGTATGGCAATGAGCAAGGCAGGGAAGGCCGCCTGCAAGAGGTGTCTGAAGGCTGGAAGAGGAGCTGGAATGAAGAATAAGAGTGATATGGGTGAGGCATATTTCGGACAGAGGGGAGAGTGTGTGAGGGTGGGAAAAAAGACCCTCCCCTGTGTGCACACGTGTGGTTATGTGGCAAGGGGCAAGGGCACCGAACTAGGTGTGGCAAGAAGAGACACCAAGGGTGCAGACGGCAGGCGCATCACGAAATGCAGTGCTCGGTCCACTGAGAAGCTGGGCTTGGTGCTAACCTGTTGGCCTCAAATGAGGATCATGATCGATTTGGGGTAGAAACATCACCCTGGAATTAGCATAAAGAATAAATTCCAGGGGTCAAGGCAACAGGTGGCAAGGCCCAATTGGTGAACATTTTTGGGAATTGAAAGACGAGATGGTGCAGACTGTCTTCTTTGAGAGGATGTCTCCTTAGAGAGAATGCCCCTGCCTCAGGGCTACCCCTGTTTCCTTCTCCTTCTGTCCAGCTTGGTCCAGGTCTGGTGTCCTGGATGTGCTGAAGAGACAGACAGGTTCCGGGGGTGGCGAGTGCATGTACCTGTGGGGTGGGCTGCACAGACCGATATGGTGCCAGCCACTCACCAGCCTGAGATGGAGATGGAGAGCTTCAGAGGGGCTGCTCAGGCTTTTCCCAGATACACTACAAACAAGTGAATGGCTAGCAGGCACTTGGTGGCCTTTTTCTGTCTTCCATAGGAAGAATTTTCTAACACAACAGGTGAGGACTCGTCTTTACAAGCTCTCTGTGGTGCCTCCCAGCATGGAGCAGATCCACAAAAGAACTCTGAGGGGCATAGCAAGGAGACCAAACACAGGCACCCAGGGAGAGCGCCTGGCATAGCTGCAGGGCCATTGAGATGTGCCACAGGGGGCGTTTGCCCGCTCTCAGTCGTCTCCCGAGCTGCACAGTCCCCAGCCTGGAAACAAGGTTTCAACATTCCCTTACTTGGTAACCACGCCAGGCCCCTGCTGGGCTGAACACCTGGCTGTGGCATTCTCCTCCCTGGAGGCTTCCACTGGCTGGTCAGGCTGCAAGGAGGGAGGGCAGAAGAGAGGAGAGAACACCTCAGTGCAGGGAAGCAGCACTTGTTTTCCATCTCTTACCCAGGGCATCTTCTTAGTCACGGGGAGGGAGTGGGAGACGGGAGGTGGGAGTGTGTGGGAATTGAACGGGAAATGGGTTTCAAAGATGTGTGTGGATGTTCAGGAGAGCACAAGGGATGAAAGAGGAAGAGCAGTGTGCTGACAGCTGTGTGTCCTGCCGGGAGTTAAGGACTCCAGTGTGCAGGACACGTGTGGAATTGTACTGTGAGATTCACGCGTATGAAGACAGAATGTGATCACTGACTCTGTTGAGGCAAAACATTCGACCTGGCTTCCATAAAGGCCTGCTGGGCCACATGGACTCAGAACCACCCTTGCTATCTCAGAGTCCTCCGCCTCAGGCACAGACAAGGGCCTTGGTGGGAAGAATCTTGGAGTTGCCCAGAGGGGAAGGACTTACACAGAACAGAGGAGCATAATCTCTCACCCTTGAAGGCATCCGGTGGAGGCTTCCCTCCTTTGATTCCAAAGAATGTGCTGTGTAGGTGACAGAGTGAGCCTCTACAAAGGGGGAACGTCTGGTGATGGTTTTTGTGGACACATAGTTAGATTCTAGAAGACACAACCAGTTAGTGACCGGTCCTAAATGACAAGCGTTTCTGGGTTGAAATGTAAATCCGCGGGAGATTTACAGGAGTGCTCCTTCGTCACCTGTATCCTAGCACGCATGCCTTTGGTTTTGTCTTTTCTCCTTAATGCAGGGTAGAGAGAGTAAGTATCCCCTGGGCTTCTCAGCATCAGGATCTGCATCGCTGAGAAGCTCTGGCCTTAGGGATACTGCGAATCAGACACCAGGGAAACATGAGGTTGATGACCTGTTGCATTTCAATCTCGTGGCTACCTATTTAGCCACTGCCCCCAAATTAGGGATTTATCCCAAAAGGCCAAGACATAAAATCATATGGACACTGCCTCCAAGCCAGGAGTTCTGGACTTGATGGAATAATCCCACATGGAATTGAGAAGCCTGTTTGGATTTTGATTTGTTTTAGCCAGAAATGTCTCCAACGCTGAGCACCCAAGTCAGGCAGGCAGGTTCTGGCTTTGTTCCTTATTCCCTAATCCAGGAGGACATGGACTTAGTGAGGCCACCAGCTTTAAATACCTCTATTAAATTCAATGCAACAGCGTATGCCAGAGCAGGTCCAGTCTGAGAAGGTGGCCTAGTTCCTTGAGTACCTAATTCATCTGGGCATCCAAACTTATGTACTCTACAGAAATCAAAGCTCCACTGGTCATGGGGTTTCTTGGCCACAAGGGCTGAGGTAGCCAGAAAACATATGTTTCAGAACAATAGGGAAGCTGCTGGGGAACTGTACTGCCTTGCAGTTCTCCTGCCACCTGTGTTTGTCTCCATCTCAAAGAGTATCTGTTTGCAGGCCATGTCAGTGTGTGCCTCCTAGGGAAAGGTGCCCCCCACTGCCCCACCAAAGGACATGCACTGGGGCCGGTTCTGCATCCCAGTGTCCTCGTTGATCTCCAGGTACATCCACATGCACAGGAAGGCTTCCTGTTCCTTTGTTTGACTCACCTCCATCCATGTGGGCTGGCTTCGGCCTTGCAGGCATGTGATCCTTGAGCTGCATCTGCTCTTCCCCCATCCAGATGGGGAAGAGGTCAAGTGCTCCAGGTGGAACCCAGGTGCCCTGCTCTGAGATAGAGTGATTGGCAGGATGGCCTCTGTGCCCAAGGCAGCAGAAGCAGCAGGCAGACAGATGATTGTTTTGTCCAACAGATTCTTTTCTGAGCCACAGGCCAAGCAGCTGGAGGGTAGGTGACTATTTCAGGCAGGCAGTGCTCAGAAGTGGATGGGTGATGAGGCACTCAGCACAGTAGTCTGACTTTATTAAAGCTCTGTATAGGATATTAATGAATCTGCCACCTTCTTTTTGAATTTGAGCCTGAGCCATGGCCTTTGCATGTTATGACACAGTAAGGAAGAAGGCCCAGGACACTTTAACCTGAGCCTCATGTTCTCTCCTTGCAGGGGAAGGCTTCCTGTTATATAGTGTGTGTGTCTTGCGGATGTGAGCCATAGAACGTTCACTTCTAATGCTGGGGCTGGAACACCACGTGTTTCACTTAGAGAGACGACTCACCAGGGGCAAGGCCAAATGACAGCAGACCAGGCAACCACCAGGCTTTCGTTCTATTTTCTCCCAGACCACTCACAGCAAGTGTGTTCTCTCCACAGGCCCGGGTGCCGTCAGCGAGGTGAGCAATGGCACGTCGAGGAGGGCAGGCTGCGTCTGGCTGCTGCCTCTTCTGGTCTTGCACCTGCTTCTCAAATTTTGATGTGAGTGCTACTTCCCCACCCGGGAAAGGCTGCCGCCACAACCACCACCAACACAACAGCAATGGCAACACCGACAGCAACCAATCAGATATATACAAATGAAATTAGAAGAAACACAGCCTCATGGGACAGAAATTTGAGGGAGGGGAACAAAGAATACTTTGGGGGGAAAGAAGTTTTAAAAAAGAAATTGAAAATTGCCTTGCAGATATTTAGGTACAACTGAGTTTTCTTTCTTTTCCCAAACGGGAAGAACGCAGCACACCCAGCTTGGACCCACTGCAAGCTGCATCGCGTGACCTCTCTGGTGCCAGTGTGGGCAACGGCTCAGCCGCTCTGCCCACAGAGTGCCCCCATGTGGAACGTTCTGGAGCTGGCCATCCCAAATTCAATCAGTCCATTGAGACGAACAGAGTGAGACCTTCCGGCCCAAGTGTGGCGCTGCGGGCACTTTGGTAGACTGTGCCACCACGGTGTGTGTTGTGAAACGTGAAATAAGAAAGACAGAGAAAGAAAGAAAAAGGAAACAAAATAAGACCGTCTGACAGCAACAACAATCCCACAAACAATAGTCACAAAAGATATCGTTAAACTTTTTTTTTTTTTATCATTTTACTACATGAACATCATGGATAACAAGGGATTCTGATTCATTATTAATTTTATTAATTATATTTTCTGATATGAGTCTAGAACTTACTGCAAAAACAAGACAAAACTAAAAAAAAAACAACTGAAAAGGGTGAAGAGAAGTACGTTTGTTAAACAGTAAAAATGAATAGTCTACTTCTTAACTAGGTTTACAACTGGTGGACCACACACCAGGCACCAATCACCTGGTGAGGATTTGGCATATCCACCAAAAAATACATCCGATTTAACCAACATCTCCACCAGCGCTACAGACTCCTCCCGATTCTGGCATCTCATGCAGACAATACTATGCTCTCTACACACTCTTTAGAAATGGAAAGGTGATCTGCACTGTATCTTGGGTTTGTTGGCTATGCTTCTTTTGATGACATATATTATACAGTATATATATACATATATTTTTTTTGTTAGAGTTCTAGCCATTTTATTTCTCTGCAGGGTCCTTTCTCAGACATTACTGCATGCTGTATATGGCGTTAGCTGTGTGTTGATCTTCTAAAAGATGATAGAGTTTACTGGTAATTGTGTAATCAGCTCCTGCCTTTTTATTTTCTTGGGTTATTTACATGTCAGAGACATTTATAAAAAGTGAAAAGATAAAAAAAAAAAAAAAACAACTAATACCAGGCGCAGCATCTTTCCAGGTGTGGCTCTGCGCGTAGGTCACCCCAGGTGGCCCCGCTCTCTCCATCCTGCCCTGTGGCATTAACAGACAGCAAGCAGCTGAACAAGCAGAACCGTCAGTACCCACTTGCTTTAGCCCATTATGGGAATCTCTGATGCCTTTGTGACCACTGGAGAGTTTAATCCTCTTGGTTTATTTTATTTAATTTCCCACCTTTGTGTGAGTGTGTATGAAAGAGAAGAAAATGCAATTTTTAAGTAATCTTTTTTTCCCCCTCCCCTGAAAGTCTGGGAACCAGAGAGTCCTCGGGGAGGGGTCCTGGATGTGATGAGGGAAAGGGGGATTGGGGGATCTGGGAGGGTGGGGTTGTCTCTGACTTGACATTAAAAAGTGTTCCATGTCCCTCTTCACCTGGTGTGGTACCTCATTCTACAGCGGGGCGGGGGCACAGCCTGCCTGGCTCAGGTTTGAAGAATGGGAGAGGATGGGCTCTTAAACCCTCCTGGGATGGAGGGGTGGCAAGTGCTGAGATGACAAACAGGAAGGATGTGGGACCTCTTCCATCCCCGCACAGAGGCAAGGTGAGGGTGCGTCTGATAGGGACTGCATTTTCAGTGCCTTCGGGAGGTCCTGGCCAGGGCTGCCAGTGTCCTGCTTGTGCTCAAATATCTCACCACACAAGTGGGCAAAGGCAAAGTCTAGTCAGGACGAAGACTTTAGGCCCAATTATTTCTGGGAGGCAGCAGAAAGTCACTGTCACGGAAAGCAAACAAGAAAACCCCCAAGAGCCAAAAAAATCTCCCCGCAAAAAAACAAAACAAACAGAAAGCCAGCTTGAATCATTGTGTTTAGTTTTACATCATCTCCCATCAATCAACCAGTCCTCCAAACCTAACCTCCAAACCTCACTTCTAGCCACATAAGAGGAACTGAGAGACAGAAATGGGTCTGAGCCAAAACACTCAGGAATGACGGCACTTGTGTTTCCAGGTCACCTTCACCTGAGAGGAACCAGGAAGGACTGGGACAGAGCTGTGTCATTTCCAGTTGCTTCTGGCAAGACTGAAGAAAGCTATTGACTCCACCTTTCTTTGTGTCCTTATACCCTTTCACCCCTAGCCCCACCCATGTCCCAGATGCCCCAAGTAAGTTTTTCCTGGCAGCAAGGTCTGGAACTACCTGGCCAAGCCTCAGGAATCTCTGCTGCACTGGTTTTTATCCCTCCGTATGTCCAGGAACCATGAAAGAGGAAGGGCTTTGAGTCTCCTTAGAATGAAAGTGGGTGGGTGGGATTGACTAACCCTCCCATGCCCAGCACCTCAGCAGACACTTGCCTGAGGGTTTGGGTGCAAAGCATGGCTTACTGGAATAGAGTGGGGAAAAGATAGGTGAGCTCCATATTCCTAAACTGGAGCCCAGAAACACCTCCGAATATGATGTGCCAAGGCACCTGCAAAGAGGCAGTTCTGAGGCTTGGCTGAGACAGAACACAGTGCACACAACTTTTGTCTGAATGGGAGCTTTATCTTTCACATCTACTATGTACTAGTAGATATCTACCAATATCTACTAGATGACCACCAGTAGACATTAGTAATATCTGCTACTGCTAATGGTGCTTCAAATCACTGTCATCACCCTCCCAGGAGAGAGTGCTGAGTCAGAACCAGCTTTGTAAGGGGCACTGATGAGGACTTAATTTTACCTATTTGCCAACTCAATAGTTTTCTTGCCTTGTGGATCTTTAGAGCCCTGGTTATGCAACAGCACATTCTTTGTTGAACCAGCTTTACCGTGATTGATGAGTTCACCAGATAGGAGCCCTCCCTATCTTGCCTCAAGAGGAGCTTACTCTCACCTTCTGCTAAGTGTGCTGTGTGAGCCTCAGTCTGCTGAGTTTCAGTCTTTAGGGGAAACACATGGGCACCACAGGAAAGGGTATTCTGCTTCGCAGGTCTTCAACCAGTGATAGAGTTCCATCTAGGAGGACATGGCTTTGAAAGGAGCTTATAGGGACAAGTCACAGACCTAACTTTTCTGGAAATGGGAGCTTGGTAAGAGAATGTTCATCAGAATGAGCATGGAAAACCACCCTGAATAGAGCCTGTAGTGATTTTGTCTTGGTACAGGCACTGATGGAGGACAATTGCTACAGGTTGGCCTGGATTCTAAGTATACTGGACCCCTTGTGATTCAGAGATAAGTCACTGATTATACTTTAGGATTCCTCCACTACCCCTAATATTAGGATGTCCCCTGGCATGAGCATCTCATGAATGCAAGGTGGATTGTGAGGGATGGACAGTCCCTAGCCACTCTAGCCAAATACTCTTGTAGAATTACATCTCTCTTGTTTCAGTGGAATATCTACTCCTTTCCAGTCATGCAAATGTGCAGTGGCTCTTCTGCTCCTGTTGTTAAATATTCCCCCATCAAGGCTTGTACACAGTGGGTCCAGATGTCTAACTTGAAGCATTGAGAATACTCATCCAAGGACTGCTCTCTGACCAGTGGGATGTACCAAGCATATTCATGGCTGACAATCCACAAATGTTTGTTTTTGTTGCTGTGGATGGTGATGATGACAGTGATGATGAATGACAGCTATTGTTGTTCAAGCTGGAAATAAGTTAGCAAATGAATTAACACTAAAATTTAATTGAGGTTCAGCACATTTCACTGCACTGACTCCATCTTTATCTTATACCTCCTGAACTGTGAGTTTGGAACCAAATACAGCAGCACTAACCAATTATAGGAATCTAATGGATGGATTTGTTTAACTAAAACATGCAATATGGGTTCATGACACATTTGTAAGGACTTTCTATTTCCACAGTGGTAAAAATTTGAGGTACTTCTCACTAAAGAGAAGAATATATGCTAAAGGATGGACGTGGAAAACTGCATGCCATTGTGCTACTATTTGGCAAATGCATATGCACACACCAGTTGCTAACCCTTCATCAAAAATAGAGATTAGTGGTATCTGATGCAGCAATGAAGTATTACCTCTTTCCAGCATTCTTTCCAGCATTTTAAAAAAATTTTAAACCAAATCCCAGAGCTAATTTGTTTCAGAACTTGCTCATTGGGACTTGAGTGCAGAGTATGTTTCCTTTGTCATCCCATAACTGCTCAAGCAAGCCATTCTGAAGTATCAATTCTTTCCTCTCTCTGTTCTCAATTCAGGCACTATTTCCATGAGTGTCCAACTTTATCTACCTCCAAGGCTATAAATGCAAATTAATATCCCCATGACTTGTGAATAGCTGAGCTCTCTGAGTCTCTGCCTTCTCATTCAGATTTTTGTTTTCCATAACGCCATACCTTCGCCATCATGTACCTATTATGTTGTTAGAAACACAGGCTGTTTATAGAAAAGCCTCCCTAATTCCTGAGCTCAAGTTAAGATCCATTCTTACAATTCATGCCTGAGGCATTTTGGTGCATTATGCTTTATAGAGGTGACCTGGGTTGACTTTCGTTTTTTGAATGTTGATTTTTACTCCCATGCAAGCCTCCAAATACTTGGATCCCTTCTCTTGGCATGATGTGAGAGTATGAGTTTATTTCAATATTTTAGGGGCTTTTAACATTATTTGAAAATGAATTATTCCTCTCTCAGTACATTTGTTTGATTAGAACTTCCTGGAGTTTCCATAGCACTTACCTTGTTTCCAGTGAATCTTGAACTATGGCATTTCTGAGTAGCACTGTGATATTTTGGATACAGAACTGAATTGCTAATCAGTAGAATTAGGCTGCAGTCCAGATTTTATCACTAGTTAGTTGAATTTCCCTTTCCTTATCTTTTCTATAATAAGATGCTATGATGGAAGATTGCTAATGTTCCATCTAGCTTTAGAATTCAATAATTAAGTGATTTTAGGTTTTATAAGATTTCTGCAAGGAAAAATTGGGGAAGCAGTATTTTTGATAAATGAAAATTGAAAGTGTGAATGTGGGCAAGATCCACAGCCAATGCATTGTCTCTGTCTCCAGAATGGTTCATAAGAAGATAAAATGTATGATTCTAACTGCCATTTCTGCAGATATTTGAAGTGGCTCCTTAAAGAAAACTTGAGGGATGGACACTGCAGCACTTGGAAAGAAGCATTGCTTAATAAAAGACAGTAGCTTTTTCTGGAACAGGAAATGATGTTAGCCCCAAGCTGCCCTCTATATGACACAAGTAAAACAAGAGAGAATAAACTGTCACACATCCTAAAGTCTAAAAAAGTAAAAGATGTTGGGAGTAGGCAAAAATCTCAGAATTTTCAGTACGAGTATGTGTGTATGTGTTTGTGTGTGTGCATGTACGTGTGTGTGTAGTATTTACTGTAATTATTTAATTCTTCAATACAGATGACATGTTATTCCTAAGATTCATCTTTAAAATAACAAGAAATAGTGATGAAAAGAGGGGTCTTTAGATATAATTCACAATGATTTCTCATCATCCTGACCATTACAATCAAGGATCCAGAAGTGTGCATGCAGAGTTCATTGGGCACATTTTTGTATTTTTGGCTGAATTCCAAGTTCATTGAGTCCTCCTCACTCTCCTCTCTTGCCTCTAGACTCTGGGCTTCATTTCCAACCCCTCTGTGAAGAGCTTAAGGATGTAAGAGGAAGAGGGCAAAGTGTGGGGTTGGAGCAGAAAGAGTGTGAGGTTGGAAGATAGGTGAGCCCTGGTCCCTTCCCCCAAGTGCCTGTGCCCAACCACCCTCTTCAGCTTTAATTTCTTCTGAAGGTTCACTTTCAGAGTTGATGGAAGGTCAGACAGAGCCATCAAGCTGTACCTCCTGCACTAGACTAACTGTAAGAGTGAGACAGATGCCAGGAAGAGGAGCCCAGAGTGCACATGTTGATGAAGGATCCTCATCTTCTTGTGGAAGGATGCCGGAGAAAGAGAAATGAAAATAAAATAAATGATTCTACCCCACACCACGTCACTTTTGCCAGTGTCCATAATTCTCATTTGTGTTTGGCTACTCAAAAAGGAGCTAAGATCTGTGGCAACAGATGCTGTCTGTCAAATACAAAATTCCTTTTTCTCTAAGTGTTCATATTACAGTTTAACAAGCAAGAATAATGAAAATAAAATGAGAAAATATAAAGGACATCCAGACAGTTAAAACTTGTCAGTGAGTATCTAAGTGCGAGACATCTGCATAGACGTGCATCAAATATCTTCTATGATGCTACAAGTAGGATCTCAGAGAGAAGAATTGAGGTCTTGGCTCCCTGCTCACTGGTCACAGGGAGCACCATTCCTAGACAGGCTTTCAGCAAAACACAATCAGATTCGAATACTAGAGGTAGCATGTGCTCTCATTGCATACTGATGTCTTCCTATTTTCCTGATGATCAGGGATAGGTAGAGTGCAGGTAATATGAAGCAGGCAGCCAAGAGATGCTTTTCCACCCAAACCCAACCTTGGGTTGCTAGGGGACCTGCAGCAGGCTGCTGCACCTCCCAGCCTCAGTTTCCCCATCAATGAAATCAATGTTGGACAAGATGATCTCAGAAGGCCTCCTGAGATCTGAAATCTGGGTCTCCACCTGCATGCTTCCATAGTTTGTATCTGTTTCCATAACTAATAAAATTATGCAATTCAAACCAAGGCCAAACCTTTATGTGGTGTTGGCTTTGTGGAGCTATGTAGGAGGTATCTCTATTCACACTGGACTTGGTTGGAAAAGCCCTTTGTTTCTGACATGACATACAGATCGAAAGGCTATGGTCCTGCCACCTTGGATGTAAGGCTGTTCCTTCAGAACCTGAAGAAAAAACAGACTCTCAAGTATAAATACACAAAATGTTCTACATAGGTTCCAGTGGTTTGTGAGCTTTTAAAACTCACTATTGAGCCCCAATGTTAAGAACCCCTACTGTGAAATTTCACCTTGGATTTGTCTCATAGGCTGCTTATATTTCTCAAATATAATCGGTAAGAATTGTGTCCTACAGGCTTTAATTTTTAACTAAATAAACAACAACTAAGGCATCCTTCTGAATCCCCCAGGGAGTTCCATATGGACTGAATCTAATCCTTTGGGAATCAAATCTTTAATGATCTAACTGCACAAGATCTTTGCCCCAAACTCTTTCTGCTGACAGACTCCCCTTGGCATATGTTTCTACCTCTGACAATGACACCAGCTTAGATAAAACCAAACAAGTTTGTATTTTATTTATAGTAACTAGTGATACCAACTCTTGCTGTCCACCAGAGAGCTCATCGTTACAATGAGTCAGGAAAATCAAATCAGCACTGTTTTCCCATGCACATTAGGCTCAAGGTAGTCAGGACATTTGATCTAACACCGAATTCAGGGAACACTCCCTTGTGTCAGGGCTCCAGAATGTTAAGGTGTTCTATCCTTCTTGCCAGCACTTTCTTCTTTGTATTCTGAGTACAAGTTGCTGCTTCCCACCTCAAGTCGGAAACATTTTTTTCTTTCATCTACTAAGCATTTGATTGAGCCGACATTACCACAGCATGTACACAAGAGGGTCAGCCAAACCACTTGTCCAGCCCTAGTCCTGAGCAAGGAAGTCAGGATTCCACAGTGTAATTCACTAGTCAGAAGTGATCGCCCTCCCTCATGGCAGCACAAAGGCAGTAAATTCATTACAACGAGGTTGCTGCCACTTCTCACAAGCACCTCAACACTGTTGTTTTACAAAAACTTCAGATACCGCGGTCCTGGGTCATTTATGCATTAATGCATGTCTTTTTGCCCAGCCACATATAGAATCAGTACTCTAAATATTGGCACTCTAAGAGCTTCTATATTAATGTCTCATCATTCCTTGTTTTCAAAAATATGAAAGAATAATTAGTCAAATGGAGTCCACAGCATAGGATAAGCTGAGCTCCCGGAACACTGAGGATCAAATTGGAATGTGTGAGTAGCAGTATAGCTTATTTCCTAACAAACAGCAGTGTTAAGTCATGCCCCTGAACTATCAATGAGAAAGTCTTTCTGACTAAATAACTCACCAACCTAGCTCACTACATTTCCTTAGTAGCATTTTCTATACATTTTCCATTATCTCCTCTCTTCTCTGTCATTTATTTTCCTGCAGTACGGCCTACCTTTGCAGTAATAACCTAAGAAGCAAGATACCTAAGAACCAACTGGGGAAAAAAATATTCAGTTGCACAAGGCTACTCTATACCCGTTGGTTTACATTAGTCATTCAGAGAGTGATGTTATGACTTGGAGGAAAGAAATGTGATATGGTTGGGCTATACTTGGGAATATGTATTACCTGCACCTTGGGTTAAACATACAGTGCCCTGAAATAGACAGGTTATATCATTGGCAAGAGCTTAATGGACATCTGAGGCAATTCTATGCTAGGAATTTCATCAGTAGATTTGAACCATTTGGAAAACTAGTCAGGAAACTCGGTTGGACTTAGGCCCATGTATTCACCTTTAGCCATTTGATGAATAACCCAGATTAGCCACAGGAAAAGGACATTTGCCATGGAAGCCCCAGGGATGATTACTTCAATAGTTCCTTGAGGAATGGGAGTGGGTCATATCAAGCTCCAGCTTCTCCATGGCTGGAGGTTTCTGGCACATACCCAACACGGGCTGGAGACAGTTCTCCCTCTAGCACTACTCTCATATCAGGACTGTAAAACTCTGCTGGAACATCAGGACTCCACAGAGAGTCAAGAGGGGAATTCAGTAGATTTATGTTGCTGCTGACATTTAAGTCTACGTAAGGACGTTCTTCAGTCCAATTCTATTTCCTTGAATTTCTGAATCATTTTATCTTCTTTCTGGTCCATTTGTTCCTAGGGTCCCCAAAGATCCTCCTAAAAATTAGTGAAGCAAAAACTGCCACCAATGAGGAGAAAATTAATTACATATGGAACTGGATTAAAAAACGCCCACATGTATTTATTTCTTCCCCACTATTTATTGAGGACCTAATATGCACAGGCACTCTTTTCCATGCTGTGGATAAAATGCTGACTGAAATAAAAATGCTTCCTGCTCCCAAGATGTTTTCAATCTAGCAGGGAAGAAAGTTAATAATAAAATTGTATCGACACACACAATGTGCTATGCATGGGGTGTTATGAACACATGCAGCACAAAGAGCCTTTCTAAGAGACCAGGAAGGTGTCCCGATGAGGTGAGATTTGCACTGAGCTGCAAAGATGGGGAGGAGTTAACTGTGCAGATTGGGAGAGGGAGGAAGGAAGAACTTAGCAACCATAGGTACAAAGGCCCTAAAAAAGGAGGAAGAATAACATAACAAAAAACCCATCATCCTCAAATGTATTCTCATATATATTATTTCTATGGATTACTACTTTTATCAGGTATGGGCACCTTTACTACATATATAGCTGAATTCAAACCAGTACAACGGCGTTTTTTTACACACACATTCAAAACAATGCACCAATGAACTTTTAAAATATGAAGGTTCCATGTTTTCCAAGACTTACACTCTTCTCAAAACTTCACGCAGCACATCTGACTCACTGGAGGAGACCCCTATAGAATTAGGATCTCCATAGGAAAGGCCATGGAATGAGTATTCTAAACAAGCTTCCCTGGTGACCTTTCAAAAGGAGTAAATCCAAAACAGAACACGTAATTCTTCCCAGTGTCTTTATCACCATAAATGGCACCATCAAACTGGGCTCAAACCAAAAACCTAGAGTTTACCCTTGACTTCTCTTTCTCTCTCCCCACCCCCATGCAATCGATCAGAAAACTGTCATTTCCAATCTGTGTCTTGTCTACATCCCGTTCGCTCGTTCAAGCCCCCATTATTGCTCCAACTGCTCTATACTGGTTCCCTATCTAGTCCAGAACAGCCCCATAGCTAGTCTTCCTGTTGTTGAACTTTCATCACACAGTAATTCTGGAGTGAGACCTTTTAAAAAAGCAATGACCTGTTGTAGATTTTGACTCGTTTTAATTTAATTAACAACTATCTCTTGAGGAAGCTACTTCTCTGGCCCTCATTTACAGGCGACGCAAGTCCGACTTAGGGAGCACTCAAGGTCACTAGAGGTCAAACCAGGGTTTTAACCCAGTTGTCTGAACCTGCAAGCCTACTCCCTAAGGTATACTACATTTAAAAAGTATTATTTTTATTATTTTATTTAGTTCTGAGACCCATGGGTTTTTACTTAAAAGTCTTTGAAGTTGGAGCTGTGTGTTGCAATCAATGGCATGTCATACTTTAATTGACATCAACTTTTCCTTGTGGTATATACAATAATTGCGTATTTTACAACTGACAACTCTTAGAGTTGGTGAAATACAGTATTTTTTGAATGAATGAATGAATGAATGAATGGGAGTAGGTCAGGGGAGCTACCCTGAACATCTCTGCTTTAGGCTTTGTCTCCAAGGTAGCACCACATACAGGATACATTGAACACTTCAGAAAAAGATGGTAGTGACCTCTATAACCATTCTTATTACCATCATTATTTATGGTTCCAATTAATCTTATTTATTATTTTTTTTTTTGAGATGGAGTCTCGCTCTGTCGCCCAGGCTAGGGTACAGTGGTGCGATCTTGGCTCACTGCAAGCTCTGCCTCCCAGGTTCACGCCATTCTCCTGCCTCAGCCTCTCCGAGTAGCTGGGACTACAGGCGCCCGCCACCACGCCTGGCTAATTTTTTGTATTTTTAGTAGAGACGGGGTTTCACCGTGGTCTCGAACTCCTGACCTCGTGATCCACCCTCCTCGGCTTCCCAAAGTGCTGGGATTACAAGCCTGAGCCACCGTGCCCAGCCTAATCTTAACTTATGTAAAAAAAGAACTAAAGATAAAGTTACATTAGAGTAACCCACCTTTGTTTAACATTTCCTGGTAACTATTAAAAATTTAGTCACTGAGTTATTTCTTCCAAACTGCTATTGTGAGATGTTTTAAGGCATTAAACTCACCCTATTTCATTACTCTAGGTGGTTTGAACTAGATGTTCCTAATTTTAGGGACCATTATTATTCTTCTTTGTGAATCATACACTTCTAAAAACAGCCCAATGTTTTCTTGTGTTAGAGGAGAAAAAAATAGAATGCTTGCCCTTCTATTTGCATGTATTTTACTCATTACTTTATGTGGATGGTTTGGATTGGACATTCGGGGATTTGCAGCATTACAATCAGTAAGTGAGGAATATCTGCCTAATCAGTCATGCACTAGTAGTAGTATTAAACATAAAAATTTACACTGTGGTTTATAAAATGCTTTCACACACTCCATCTTACTTAATCTTATTTAAAACACTCCATAACTGTGTAAGGATAGACATGGCCTTTCACACTCCACATTTTCTTAATTGTATTTCTCTCTAAATACTCTCAGGGCTCTGAAATGACTACTTCAGATAGGCCCAAAGTCATGAATTAGCCAAGGAGATACCGGGTCAAGAGTCTTAGCGAATTCTGGAAGTGCTTTTCTGAGTGGTAATGAGTCTGCAACTGCAAACCAGAGTTCACTAATGTCTTTTGTGGCACCGAACATGAAAAAATTGGGTTAGAGGAAATCTAGTGAGCAGAACCTGGGCAGCTGGAACCCCTTAGCCTGGGACATCTAACTGTGAACAGCTTTGCCCATTCGCCCCACTGTGCTGTGCACATACACATGCTCCATGTGTGTTAAGAAGTATGAAAGGTTGAGCAATGCTGCACACTTCAGAATAGACTGAACCTTCTGTCTAGGCCCTATCAATCCTGATGTGTGTCACTGCACATGTTTAGGTGGTGCCATGACCACTGATCAACTTGAGGAATGTAACACAGGAGCTGTGGTGTACACACACACACGGCTTTGTGCTGGGGCCCTGAGTCTCACTGCAACAAAGGTGCTAAGACTCACTCACCATCCCAGCCTGGATGTTGCCTTTTTCCCAGAGATTCCATGCTAATCCAGGGGCTTTTGAAAAGCTTTAGGGCTTTGGGAAATTTCTAGGAAAAACATAATGATCTCTGGGGAAACAAAACTCAGAGTAAGCATATACTGCTTATTCCACACTCTGCCTTTTCTTTATCTCCCAGTGCCTTGAAAACACTTTCACAAACTCCCCCCGCCCCCGCTGTGCTAAGATGAACTTCCTAAGTGAGATTTCCTGGTGAACCGAATAGCACTAGGACTAGATGCGTGCCCAGAACACATCCTCTCTGGTTAATCCAGCACTATTGAGTAAGAGCAGGTAGCTGAACCACATCAGTAAAATGTGGGTACCAGCCCTTTATGTTAAAAGAGATTAGCAGCCCAGCCATTATACAGAGCTGTAATGCCAGAGGCTTTAAGACCCTCCAGGAACCCACAGCGTCTGCGAATTTTTACCTTCTATCCCATTTAAGTCCGAGAGGCTTCCCCCCTGCTGGCAGCTCCAGAGTTACTGCTGAGACTCAGGGAGAAGCTGTTATGAAAAGCTGAGGTTGTTGCTAAGCAAAGGCAGTCTCAGGGAGGCAACTGACAGAGCAAAAGCAACACCTGGTTAAACTGAAATTGACATGACAGCTTCTCTCGGCTTTAGGCTGCCTTTGCCAGGGTTAGCGTTCCATTCGCCTAATATCGGAAAGGCAATAAGCATAGACAATTGCAGTTCATTCAACAAGCATCCAGTGGGGGAATAGTGAGGAATATGGCAAACTGCAGGGTGAGCAAAGGTGTCCTGAAAGATGAGGTCCTCAGAGTATCCTCAATGCCCAGCACCCTCAATGCACCACATGTCCTCTCTGTCGGGGAGGGGTGAGCCGTGTGGAGGAAGCAGCTCCCACACCTGCACATCCTCCACTGTCCTCATCTAGAGAAAGGAAATTGTGAAGAGAAGCGACTTCTTCCTTTGGGAGCTTTCAGACTCTGGCTAATATGAGTGCAGAGCTCCTGGCATCTGGTGTTTAGGTGGTTTCGAAACAGAGGAGCTCACAACAGTCCATCAGTGGCCTCGTCTTCCTTCAGGAGCCCCACTGTGGACTCAGTACTGTGCCCGGTGTGTTGGAAGATGCAGGAGACCTGCTCAGGGTCTCCTCCACAAGGCACCCTCTGCACTACAGCACTGATACATACTGATACATTAAACAGAGATTTCTTAAAAAGACAGCAGAGCCAGAGGACATGGCAAATGGTGTGCACAGAGTCTAAGGATGGAGGGAGGTCAAAAAAAAACAGCAGCATGGGGACAGCTGGGAGGGCCAGGGAAAGCCAGGACTTGAGGAAGGGGCCGGGAGACAGTAAGATGTGGATGAAAAACGGTCAGGCCTCTCAGCAGGGGAAGCCACATGAGGGAAGCTCTGCAGTAGGAATGAGCAGAGCAATTAGACCTTTCTTTACTGACAAGTGACAGCAAGAGATGGCTGAGACTCCGTGAATTGGTCAATTTTTGCCGGCCTCTAACACATATTAGCAAAGAGAAGATAAAGGAAATATCATAGGTAAATACATTCAGCTTGTTCCTGTAAAGCTTTGCCTGCAAACACCTTGGTAGAACCTCTAGCCCAGGAGCTGGGCTGGGTCTCCTGTGAGCCACAGTCCTTTTCCATCTTTTACTTAAAGACTTACTACCCTGGGAGGCTGAGTTGAGTAGATCATTTGAGTCCAGAAGTTTGAAACCAGTGTAGGCAATGTGGCAAAAACCCTGTGATAAAAATTAGCCAGGCAAGGTGGCACATGCCTGTAGTCCCAGTTATTTGGGAGGCTGAGGTGGGAGAATCACTTGAGCCCACGAGTTCGAGGCTGCAGTGAGTTGTGACCATGGCACTGCACTCCAGCCTGGACAACAGAGTGAGAACCCATCTCAAAAAAAAAAAAAAAAAAAAAAAAAAAAAAAAAAAAAAAAGACTTACTGCCTTAAGAGCAGGAGGGATTTCTTCCTGCTCTCTTCAAGCTAAACTTGACTCTCTAATGCAAAGAGGAAAAGAGGGCATTATATTCTAAGACCAAGCTTTTTAATAGTAAACAAATCCTCTGCAGCTGGTATGCCAAGGGATCAGGGCAGACTCCAGCCCCCAGAAGCAGGCTGCAGAACCAGCTGTGCTAGCTAGGCATTAACTGAATAGAACCGAGCACCTTCTTTTGCCCCTCCAAATCAGTTCTTCATCCTCCTCCATCCTGCTCTGCACCCAGGAGGCTGACCTTAACCGCCAGCCTCAAACAGACCCCTTGACTGTCTAGCTCCAGGCTGGATCCTGCGGAACAGTGGAAGGGAGAGAAAAGAGAAGGTGGGCTACTCCTCCCTTGGGCCCATTCTTACTGGGCAGGAGTCAGCAGAGTCCATATTTCTCTATAAAATCCTCGGTTCCCATCAGTGGTTTCTCTCCATGGCCACAGATCTAACCAGATTCTCATAAACACGCCATCCCTTTGACTTTTGCTGCCAAGGTGTCTGTATGATGTGGATTCCTCTGCCTCAAAGTCTTTCCCAGCACTCCCCAACCTTTGCCTGATTAACCCCAGCTCTGCTTAAATGTCATTCCCTCCACAACTCCAGAGGGGTGTTAACAGCTTTCCAGTGTTGCTAGACCTGGGGCATCTCACCATCCCTTGCTTGTTTTCTTTAACCTCAAGCACATCACTGTACCTGCTCTCCCATTAATCTCTCTTCAACCACATTTTTGAGTAGGCCGCCTGCATCCTGCAAAACTCCAGAATGGTACATACACAGCTGGATTATGGAGAGGTCCGGGGGTCCTGGGAGGCATGTCCAGAGTGTCCACAGACAACGGGGGCTTTCAGTGGGACAGCCAATAGGGAAGCATTTCACTGTGTCAGCAGCTGCTGGAATCATACAGACGGGTGCTGTCCCATCACTCTTGGCCTGATTGCTAACTGCACTTGACTCATTTTTACAAATAAAGAAACCAAGACTCAGGAAGGTCAAATGAAATGGCCCATCATGATTTTCCTGTCTGCAAAGGTTTTTGGGTAACAGCTTATGAATCCTTTTAGGAAAGTGAATGCCACATTCTATATATAAACCATGACATATAAAAGAAATATGTAAGAAATTTTTTCAAAAGGGTCAGAACCCTGACTGCATTTATGTTCTTTACCTGTGATTTTTTTTTTTTTTTTTTGGTCACTTACTCAATGAATTTATTTTCTGTGCTCCCTAGGAAGAGCTGTTATCCCAGCAAAGACCTTATCTAATTCTTTGTTTTGGTACAATGTCCAACATGTTTTTTGGCATTTAGCGAATGTCTATTAATAGCCACTTATTCATGAAGGCTCTGTGCTCAATGTGATCACTTGCTGTTTCATATACAGACAGAATAAGGGATCCTCTTCTTTCTATATGAAATCACAAATCAGCACCAAGAGGGCTGTCAGAGGCCTGTCACTCATCCCTGTCTCTAGCCCGTGCTGAGTTTGAACTGTGAGGATCACAGCAGCATCTCCCATGGACACCTGTGTTCAGGTTCCCCTGGATGGTCCTGGGCTCTGCAGCCCCAACAGTGTGAAGACACTTTCTCTCATTTGATCCAAATCTCTCCTGCTGGATTCTCTGCCTGGTGCCAAATTGTGCACACCCGGGGCAAAAGAAACCGAATACAGGCAAGCCAGGAGGAAACAGATTAAAAATGAAGGCAAACCAAGTGGAGCATTATGGCCAAGAATGGAAAGCCTGCCGGCTCACCCTCCATTGTTGAAAACAAAAAAGAGGGTCTGATTTAATACATTCCAGGACAGTCATTTATTCACTCAAGAGACGTTAAGCATTGGCTATGTTTCAGGCACTATTAGGGACTAAGGACATAAAAATGAATATGGCATCAGCCCTGCCCACAAGGAGTGTCCAACTTAAAAAAGGATAAATATTGGCCAGGCACTGTGGCTCACACCTGTAATCCCAGCACTTTGGTAGGCTGAGATGAGTGGATCAGGAAGTCAGGAGATCTAGACCATCCTGGCCAACATGGTCCCATCTCTACTAAAAATACAAAAATTAGCCAGGCCTGGTGGCGTGCACCTGTACTCCCAGCTACTCAGGAGGCTGAGGCAGGAGAATCGCTTGAACCCCAGAGGCAGAAGTTGCAGTGAGCCAAGATCACGCCACTGCACTCCAGCCTGGGTGACAGAGCTAGACTCCATCTCAAAAAAAAAAAAAAAAAAGGATAAATATTGCAAAACATTACTACTGCCTGTCGATTATTTCTTCCCATATTCAGGGAGCATCTACTACATTGCAATAGCTAAGGATATGAACAAGGTAGCTTCTGCTACTCTCTTCATGGTGTTTACACTCCAGTAACAGGCTGACGCTAACCAATAGCATTTCCTAATAATTATGCAAATACTATAGTACCTATAGCCTAGGGGTTTTGTTAGGAGTAAGTGAGTTACTATATATAAAGCACTTTGAACAGCATCTGACCTAGAATAAGTGATAAATAAACATAGAAGGAAAGGTACATTGTGAATGGAGAGGAAAAACTTGGGGACCTAAATTGTTCTTGGGGTCAGAAAAGACCTCGTGGAGGGAATGACATTTACACAGAGTTGGGGTTAATCAGGCAAAGGTTGAGGAAGGCTGGGAGAGACTTTGAGGCTGAGGAATCCATATCGTGCAGACACCATGGCAGCAAACAGCTTGGAGTACAGAGAGTTGGCTGGAAGGCATGGTGACAGAGGAAACTGAATGTCCTCTGGGAGGGGGTTGTGCAGAGCCCCACAGGCTGGACAGAGGATGGACCAGCATCCAGTCCTGACAGCACAAATTCTAGCTGCTTCCCTGGAACATCCCAGCCCCTCCTGCTAGGCGTGCGGCCTCCTGCAGTGCTTGGGGCCGCTATTTGGAAGGGGAGTCCAGATTGACTTCGGACCCTCTTGATGTGCTTACCAGGTGTGTGGGCCTTGGACACTGAGTAGAACCTGCCTGCAGCGAGTCTCATCTGGAACACAGAAGCTAGGTATGGCCCCCGTCACAGTCATGGGGACAAAGGCAGGGCCACTCTCTGTAAAGTGGCATCTTTGCATGCTGGTCCGTCCACCCACCATGCTGTCCTCACTGGGACATGCCCCCTTCAAATTGTCCAAGGCCATTCCTATAAAAACTCACCTGGTAAGCTAAGCTTCCTGCCAAGCGGGGCACTGAAAGCACTGGAGTGAAGATGCCAGGCTTTGGCCTTAGAGATATGAGCTACGTGGGCCAAGCTGCAGAGTACCACTGTGCCTGGCACTGGAACTGTGCCTGGGGAACAAGAAGGAGCTCACAGCCTGATACGAACGGGGCCATTCTGGGGAAAGCATTGAAGTGGCTCAAAAATGGGCAGCAGATGCAGTTTTGGGGGATGCAGCAGCTTTCCCACAACAACAAAGCCTTCTCAAAGCCAGGACTGGAATTAGGCAGTGGTGGCTTTCACTTGCCTGGCTACCTGGGTTCCCAGATGAGAGGTAACTCACAAGGGTCTTCAAGGAAAAGGCGGTCCCTCCCCGCCGTCATCACTTGGGGCCCTGCACCCCCAGGCCTGTGCCCAGTGTGTTCATGTGCTAAGGCTCCACTGTCCAGGTGACACCAGAGGGAACCGGCACTGCAGCACGGCAGCAGCACAGCCTCCAGCCCCTACAGGCTCAGGCTGGGCACCCTGCCCTGCTCCTCCCAGACAGCCACATGCCCCAAGCAGGAGCACTGTGTTTGTCCTGGCAAAACACAAAAGGTCTTGTCCATCCTTTCTCTAGGACAGGCAGGACAATCGACTGTATCTTTACCTTTCTAAAGGAGGCTGCACTCGGTGCTTCCAGAGTGAGCTTCTCTCTAAAGGAGATCACTCACGCACTTCTTGGGTGTCTAAGAGAGGCCACTCAATGATTCTCAGGATATTTTTTCTGACTGAGCCAATACCATGAAGCAACTGGCACTACTTCAACAAAGAAAAAGAAATGTGCACATGCATTTCATCTTAATGGCAAATCCTGATTCAAAGGCTTTGAGGACAATGTCCTAGTTAAGGAAACTAGTTTTAGAAGAGTACATGAATAAAAGACTTCCACCTTCAGTGCTGGTAGAGCAACTGGGAGTGGATTGATCTAGCAGCATCACACAACTGAAATAGGAGCTATGGATAGGAAAGTGCAGTCTTCCCACATTGGTCAGGGAAGGGTGTGGGTTCCACCGTCACTCAGATAGGAGCAGAGGCCAGCTGTGCTCTTGCTCACATTCATGGGGCATGCATTGACACACATCTGGGGGCATTTGGTTATATTTTGGGTGATCTGATGCAAGATTTGGGAGATCCGGATACAGCGCCCATCTGTGTCCTGCTGGTTTTAGCATAGAGTCGGAAGCACATTTCCTCACGGCAGCCCTACCACCCGGGGGAGCACAGACTTGCCTGCATCTGCGGGGCCTTGGCACATCACAGAAGAAAGACAGGTTGTTGGAACTATATTGATGTAGTTAGTGTCCCCGAGGGATATCCTATTAGAAACCGGCTATATCAAACAGGGAGTAAGACCCACGCAATTTTTTTATGAACTGTCTAAAGTGGTAAAATATTTTAAAATCTCTCTAAAGCATAAGAAAAGAAAGGGCCCTGTAAGATAATATGTATGTCAGTATCTGCGTACACCCAGTTTCTAAAACTATAGAAGACTGCTTGAACTAGAAGGGAGGTCTGTGCCAGATGTACCTAGAGGACGTCAGGCTGTGTCTATACTGTATGAACACACCTGTGTGGGCGAGTGGCAGGCTGAGAAGTCCAGAGAAATGCCCCAAAATATCTACACTGCAGGCGATTTTATTAAGTGCAGTGACAGAAAAGATTTTAAACTGTGACTCTACCAAGCCATTTAGACATTACTAGGCTGGCGGGTCCCTGAGGCAAGAAAAAAGGATGATAATTTAAAAAGTCTAGAAGACCCTCCACAAAAGGTCATCTGTGACCTCAAAACTGCTAATGCCTCAGTCCCTGTCACCAAGGGCTTAACAACATTTAAACAGTAGCTGGTCATGTGGAGGCTGTAAGAACTTGCATGTCAATTTTTTCTACCATGAAACATGGGGCCAAGGAGGCTCCACACAGGTGTTGACTTCAGAGGAGCAGCTCCAGGAGGCTGTGCAGGAGGGAGCATGGGATGGAAGCAGGCACAAGGATTCCACATGACCTGCAGACTTGAAAGACTCCTTAGCCTGGAATGGCATGCTGAGGGTCCACATTTGGACCTGAGTGTTCCACTGGTAGTGAGTAAGGTTAATTCTGGAAAGTGCAGACAGAGGACCAGTAATACATGTCCCTGAGTAACAAGAGGTCAGCGGAAGCTGGGCTCTGCAGCCCACTTGAAGTCCCAGCTCCTGGCCTCAGGGGCAGGAGTTGACGTGGGTTTCACAGCACCTCGAGATCAGTCCATGGTGCTAAGGGCTTTCTTGAGGGAGGCAGTAGTCGATCTTGTCCTCCAGATTGACTCAGAATTCTTTTACACCCACTATTCTTCTCATTAGAATCCAAGCATAAGCAAGTCCGCTGAGAAAACCATCCTCCAGTGCTCACTGTTTCTCAACGATGGTCTCTGTGGAGGCAGGTCTGAAGAAGAGACACAGTGATTCTAGGGGCCAAGGGTTCAGCCTCATAGGGGATGTCCTTATAGCTACTTCCATGGCAACCACTTCAAGAAGGGGCTGCACTCAGTTCTCAAAGAGGGAAATGTCTAGAAAGCCTTAAGGCAATGAGTGCAATCACTGTCTGTTTTGAGTAAAGTAGATGTACTCGTTTTCTGTTGCAGCCGTAACAAATCACCAACGCACATAGTGGCTTAAAACAATCCACATTTATTATCCTACAGTTCTGGAGGTCAGAAGTCCAAAATCAGTCTCACTGGGTTCAATCCAGGTGTAGGCAGGGCTGGCTCCATCTGAAGTCTCCGAGGGTGAAATCTATTTCCTTGGTGTTTTCCGGTTCTGGAAGCCACCTGTCCGCCTTGGCTTGTAGAGCCTTCCTCCATCTTGAAAACACAGCGCTTCTCCCCTCTCTCACTCTGACTCTGCTTCCTCTGTCACATCTCCTTCTCTCACTTTAACCCTCTTGCCTCTGCCTCTCATAAGAACCCTCTATGATTGCATTGTATCCACCCAAATACTCCAAGGTGACCTCCCTATCTCAGAGTTTGAACTTTAATCAAGCCGGCAATGTCTCTTTTTTCAAGTAAGGTAACGTATTCACAATTTCTGGGGATTAGGATGTGGAGATCTTTGAGGGTTTATGGGGGCATTTTCCAGCCTCCACAGGAGGCTGCATGTGGCTGGACAGCATGAGGCTGAGAACGTATATTTCGCGATTTTGAAGCAAATGTCCTCCTGGAAGGGTGATAGTAAACTGGAAGCCCCCAAGTCCAAAGCCGGTTTGTTACCGTAAAGTGAAGGAATTTAGAAAACAGTTCATTGAAATGTATATTTTCCTGAATGAAAGGAACCCTAGTGAGGTCATGAACAATCTGGACACACTGGGCAGAAGGAAGTGCTGTTGCTGTCTGCCAGGCATCAGCATTCAGGGGTAACTCAACATTGTGTGAGGACAGAGTTGGTGGAGACCTGCATTGCTGTTCTTATTAAGAACTCCTAAATTCTAAGTGTGGGTTATGGGGCAATGAGAGAGAGAGAGGTGATGGCATAAAATGCAGAGCTCTTATGAAGGGAACTAGAGCTTGAGACTGGGTCTAGAAACCACACCCATCCATCCAGTCAAAATTCATTTCCAGGGCCATTCTCTGTGATTCCAAAACAGCTGCCAGCCTCAAGCCACAGAGGCCTTGGAAAGGACTTCTCCCAGATAAGGACAGGGGGCAATGATTGTGGCATTCACACCAGAAAAGCCAGTGTGGGGGTTGAAGAACCTTGTCTACTCAGGTAGTTCCCTTTGGAAAGGTCAGATCTATGCTTTATACTCAGCTCGATTTACAGTGATTCTGCCAGTGCTAGATGAGGAGACTCACTGCCCAGGAGCCCTTTGAAACCAGGGTGGCTGGCAAGCAAGTGTGCTCAGCAAGCAGCCTATGGCTGGTAGCTCCTTCCAGGCCTGCCACACCACAAAAAGCCACTCTGCTCAAGGCCACCACCTTCCTGGAACAGCCCCCATGTGCCCATGTGGTGACTCAATGACGCAGGGTCTAAGCGCATAGCAAGGTTGGACAGAAGTACAGGTTGGACAGAAGACTTTCTCCAGAGCTCCCCACCAGGTCGACCAAGGCTTTCTTGGGCCTGAATCATGGTTCGACCTCTCCTTCTGCTTCCTCCCCCTTGCCTTCACAGATTTCAATCCCTAATAAATACCTTGTACCCCAAGCAATACACCCTTTGCTGCTATTTAAATGAAAGTCAACATGTCTTAGAGACACATGAGTGGGCTCTGTGAGATCTGAAGTTAGGAGCACACATGGACTTGGCATGGTTCCATGGCAAAGAAGGGTATTAGCCTGAAGAAAAATCAAATCTAGACATGAAACACTTGCTCTAAACCAGGGATCCTTGGAAAAAGTGGTTGTGGCAGTGATGCCAAGCTTCTTGGAACCAGCTACCTGGCTTGCGGTATGCTTTGAAGGAAAGTGACTGATTGTCCATGTGAACCAGGAAGCCATAAATTTGGCAACCAAGCATGCGGTCCTATTGCAGAGCTAGCAGGGATTTTGACAGGCAAAGCCTCTCAGCAGCACACGCAAGCACTGTCGTTCTTAGCAGTGACAACATACAGCCACCAGAAGAAGTGGCAGAAGACCAGTAGGGTACTCCATTCATTCTCTGTCTGGCATCTGTGAGAAAGACAGCTCCCTCCCCTCCTTCCTTTTGTGGACTGAGTGATTTCCTTCAGGCTTGGATAATTGAGGAGGGGTTGCCCTTAAGAGAGACACTACTTTCTATTAATGTGGGCATGCGAATCTTTGGATAACGAATTGAAAATATAAGAGACATGAATGCATTTGCAACCAAAACTGATGGGATGAGTTCTAAAGATGACATTTAGATATTCAAATGGACATCATCACTACTGCATAATACCAAATTAATATTAACACTACTCTTCATTTCATAAGTGTGGAAGAGAAGTTATTTAATTTTCTTTCAATAGAAGAGGTTAAAAGAATATGGGTTATGAGTATGCAGAGTGGGGAGGTGGGAAGAATGGACTTCTCCAGAAAAGAGAATACTGAAGGAGGGCAGTTCTGGTTTCAGGGGC
This sequence comes from Symphalangus syndactylus, assembly GCF_028878055.3. NCBI lineage: Eukaryota > Metazoa > Chordata > Mammalia > Primates > Hylobatidae > Symphalangus > Symphalangus syndactylus. The sequence goes on from NC_072425.2 coordinate 149,399,959, forward strand.
ATGATCCCATGATGCCCTTCTCTTGCCCGTTGAGTGTGTCCAGGCAGCAGGTTGACTACAGCAGACACATGTCACCCTTCTCCCTGCAATAAGTACAGGGGCTCAGAGATATATGTGGCCTGCTACTCTTTCTCCTAAGTTCACATTAATTAATCTTACAAAGAAGTTTGTGTGTCATTAGCTTGGATCACTGTGCACTGAACTCAACAATATCAAAACCATGGTTGCAACTTTTAATATTATCCCACTAAGGCAAGGTCTCAAGAAGTGTGTTTTGCCACAAAACAGGGGATTGGGAGTGTTTCGGGGGAGTGTTTGGGGCTATGGAATGAACACAGAAGTTAAGAGTCTCTGCAGGAGAGTCCAGGCCAAGGCATGTCATCAGGGGACTGAATCAGACCCAGGCCCAAACTGAAACAGTGAACTGATCACAAATAGAGAAGTAGAAGGCCCAAGCAAAAGGGACTCAGACAACAGGATTGTTGGGAACCCAGCATGGCTTGAAGAAGATAAAAAGAGAAAAGGCATAACCTTTCGGCTCTCTGGGGTCGTGGCTGGTGTCCCCACTTTTGTGAGGCAAGTTGCTCTCAACTGTCTGTCCTAATTAGCAGTGTCACATTCAGTTTCGAGATGAGTCGCAAGCAATTTCTTGGTAATAATACAGTAGCAAATTTTGCTGATAATTTATTTCTTTTTAAATTAGATTCATGCATTAAGACTTCTTTGGTGATAACTGAGAGTTAGCCAAATTGAAATTGTTTCGGTAGGAAGAGGAACATATTGCAACTGCTATGGAACTACAAGAGCAGGGACGCAGCTCGGTGGGAACCTAGAACCAGGACCCTGACATCCACAGGGCATGCCCACTCCCCTTTCCAAATCTACTTTTCTCTGCCTGTGGGATTCTTTCCTGCTGCAGGACAGGCTCCTCCACATGGCAGGAGACACAGCTGGAAACAGTTCATGAGCCTCATACCTCACACATTTTGACACTAGAATATCCTGAATCTCTGTTCCAAGTTTCAGTCTGAACATTTCTAATGTTCAGTAGGTGTGCCTTGGGTCGTGCAGCCACCACCAAAACAAGGACCAACCAACTATGGCCAACCAAGTTGTGTCACATTCCTACTCATCTCACTGCAACAGAAACCCATGCCTCCCAGATAAGCCTGTGTCACCCAGACCAGATAGCCAGATGCCATTGTGGAGTGCATAATATCACATTCCAGTCACACAGCCATGACTCTGGTCCAGTCTTCCACCCCTCTGGATTCTGGTCCAATCTTCAGTGCATCCTGAACTCCTGCCCTAAGTGCTATTTTTATGCTATTCTCCTAACTGCCCTTGAAGATATTACTTCTCCAGTTCCTCTCTCACATGGATGCTGTTTTTCTCCCTCACTTCCCCTACAAACACCTGTGAGTCTGAAACTGTACTCTTGGTTCTCCGTTGCTGCTTGCAAACTACTTCATTTTTATTTAAAATCTCCAAGCCTCTGGAATCAGGCCATTAGACCATGTCCACCCCGTCCCTCTCTCTTCTCCTCACCCATTGACCTACTGATCATTTCCCCTTGTTCTTTAAGGGTTCCAGTACTTGCTTCACTGTCATTCTCTCTATTTCATGTTCCATGGCCACGAGGACAATTCATTCAAAATCCTGCAGTCTCAGGTTATAATTTAGGCTAGTGGGGATGGGATGGGGTGCAGAGGACAAAAGAGAAGGGAATTAAAGTTTAAAAAAAATGAGGACTCAGCTTGTACTTAAATGATGAATGGTTATTCTATAGGTAAAGCAGGAAAGGACATGCCAGGGAAGAACACGATGGACAAACTCACAGGGACTAGACACAGCCATATCCATTTGAAACACTGTAAGTCACTTTGATTGGCCAAGACATAGCAGAAGTAAAAGTACAAGGGGGTGAGAGCAAACAGTAGAGATTCAAATTTCAGAAGGCTTTGTATGCCATATTTAATGAGATTCATCTTTTTCTTGTTTTTGCAATAAAGGGCAGTTGAATAGCTTAGCACATGCGTATGTCTTGGTAATGGTACTTTGCACATTATACGATAAGTTACTTCTCAAGCTCTCCCCTTTATCTGTGGATCCATGAGGGTGGAGACTGACTTATGCATCTTTATTATCTCCTATATCTAACACAGTGCACATGCAGTAGGCACTTAAATGAAATAGACTTTTGTGAGATGCCTTAAGATCATACTGTTGATAGAATTATTTATAAAGAAAACTATTAAAAAATTTCATTATAAATAATAGTTTGTTTTTAAGCTATTTAAGCCACTCAACTCACAATCCTGGGATAAAGATTATGTGATTTTGAACATTTTTAAAAGTTTCCTGTAAATAACCATGATGCAGCTGCCCTTTGCCTAGGAGTTTGTGAACAGGGCTAATCCTTTACATGGCTTTCTTGGTTTACAGTTTGCAAGGTCCTTTTCTGGTCCATTATTTTATTAAATCTTCTCTATCAACTTTGAGAGAGGAGAGAGGTGGATCTTATTATCCTTACAATGAAGAATGTCAGACAGAGACTTAAGCCACTTGGCCAAGGTCATACAAAAAAATAAGTGGTAGAACCTGAACTTAAACTGGGATCCGTGTTCTGAGCACAGTGATCCCTACCTTCCTGCACACTGCCTCTAGATTACAGTGAGAACATTTGACATTGAAGAGACTATAGGTAACAAGTGAGGTTGTTATATGCCAGGGCTATAAAGAAAGCCCAAGGTAAAGGCCACTTGTGCTAATAAGTGTGTGAATTGCCTACAAAAACTGGCTAGACTTTTACTTTTTTACTGCTTTGTGCTATTGGTCAGGCCCTTATGTCTAGTCTGAATCTTAGTCTTTTAAGAGAAATCTACAGAAATGTGAAAGGGACTCAGCCTATTATATCTGATCTATGAAAGAATATTATAGGGAGTGTTATGTTCACCATCTCCACCAAGGTCATAGCCTCACAGGAAATTAGCATGTTGCAGCAACACAAATATAGGCTAGACTGCACAAAAAACTTCCTGATTGTGAGCACTGTGAGATGCAGGGAATGTGTTTTCAAAGCAGGATATGAAATCTCTATCATTACAGATTTTAAGAATAGGAGAAATTCTGTTCAGAGTAAGTTAAAAGCCTGGATGCTGAAGGATGTATAAAATTGTTTTGCTTCCATCTCATCCAGAATGAGCTGTGCCATTGGTTATCTTGAGCCTTACCCTGTCCTCATTCTTTTCATTCACCTACCCTTCCCACCTGCATTGTTTGTTTGCTTACTACAAGTTAATTTGTTTTACTCTCATTTTTTTTTTTAAATGTAAAATGCCTTCTAGGTTTCCATTCTTGGAGAAAATCTGCTGTCTGGAAGGTACCACCTTCTGGTGATACCAAGATGAAAACAGAAAACAAGAAGAAATTAAGCCATCTGTCTGTTTCCTTTCTTGGTTCCTCACCAAACCCTTAACCATGTTAGAAACACCACACGACACTTTTCTAAAAGGTATTAGTTATTTTTTATGCTCTTTACCAATTGCTTTATTCTTCCTTCTTCCCCAGGTTTAAGTGATCTTAGATTTTTGTCTTTCTTCTTATTTAAAACATATGTGTCTGTGTGTGTATTTTTGTATTTCTTTAATGAGTTCCATCTTACATAATTATACACTGTTGTTTGGGTTATTTCAAAATCATAAATATCTTTCTTGCATCCATGCTCCCTTCAGGTGTATAACTCTGAGAGCCCTCTCATTCTGAATCTGTGCTCAGCTGAGACTGGCTCTAACTTATCGGATGTCAGCAAATGTGACAAAGCAGAGGCTTTAGAAGTGTTTGTGCCCTGGAGCTTGTTCCCTCTTTAAATCCTATGAGCACCATGGAAAGCAGCTCAGGCTAGCCTGGGGAAGAATGACAGGTCTCATGCAGAGATAAGCAGGAAGAGCCATTCCACTCAAGGCACCCTTTACCCAACTAGCTCACCAACTGCCCGACATGGACCTGAGTGCAGCCTGTATCATCCACACCACAGCCAACTCACCCACTGACCTGTTACAAGAGTCCAACAGAGGTGAACCGAGACCAAGTTAGCCTGGATCAACCACCTACTGATACACAGAATTATGAACAAAATACACAGTTGTTTTAAGCTACTCAGCTTTTGAATGTTTTGTTATACAGCTGTATAGATAACTTATACAGCCTACAAACTCAGAAATGTCAGAATTTGTTTTTAATCTCTTTCCATTTTACTTTGCCTCAGTTTTTCCTACCATAAATTTGGTATGTGTTTCCCTTATCCAAGTTATGTACTCTTACTATGATAAAAATCTTTGCACATGTATGATTAGATAGAAAATTATTTATTTAGTAAAACTAATACATATTAAATTACACATAAATTTTCTTTATGTATGTAAACTTGATTTTATTTTTTCATTTCCCATCAGTAGATTTTTGGAGTTGCTTCCAATATTAAAATCTATGTATCTATAAAGATTCTTGTATATGACTGCTTATGCACATATGAGGGAATTACCTAGAAATAGTTATTAACTCATTTAGTATATATTTTCTCAATTTTACCAGAAATTGCCAATTCTCTAAAGTATTTAATATGTAAACTTTTTGGCTTCACCCATCATTTAAGAAATTATTTTCTATACCAACTTTGTCAGATATATACCTACTTGTTCTTTTAATAACTTTATGGTTTTTCATTAAATCCATATAGAGTTGAGTTTTGGATAAGGTGGGGAAGATATAATACATATGATAATTTTTTTTGTTTTTTGAGACAGGATTTCACTCTGTGGTCCAGGCTGGAGTTCAGTGGCACGATCTCTGGTCACTGTAGCCTTGATTTCCTGGGCTCAAGCCATCCTTCTGTCTCAGCCCTCCAAGTAGCTGGGACTACAGGTGCGCACCACCATGCCTGGCTAGTTTTTTGACTTTTAGTAGAAACAAGGTCTCACTGTGTTGCCCAGGATGCTCTCAAATTTCTGAGCTCAAGCAATCCTCCTGGCTCAGCCTCCCAAAGTGCTGGAAATACAGACTTGAGCCACTGCGCCTGGCCTAGAAAGGAAATTATTTTTATGCCATTTTTAACCACTTATGTTTTCCACACTGACTTTAAAAAACTCTCTCTTTTAAATAATAAGGCTTAAAATGTTTGGATCTGTGTCTAGGTCTTCTATTTGGTTGATTAGTTTTGTCTGTCCTTGCACCAATACCATACTTTTAAAATCACTATAAATTTAATATCTTTTTGACAAAGAGGGCTCTCCTCTTCATTTAGATGCTTGAAATACATAGTATACAAAATGGATACGCTTTGCTTCTCTTATGTACCTCACATTCTACCAAAAGGAGACACAGTAAACAAAAATAAATAAATAAATAACATATGGCATTGTAGGGGAAAGAAATGACTCCTTTTCTCACCCGTCATAGGGTTCACGGCTGCGACCCTTATGACAAAAGACTGATGAACAAGAGAGAAGCATACAAGTTATTTAAGTTGTATGTGACACAGGAGCCTTCAGAAAGGAAGGCCCATGGGAACAGGGAGAACTACTTTTGTGGAGAGTAACGCAGAATTATGACCGGAGGACAAAAGGGTAGGATCTGATTATAATAAACCTGGGGGAACTGAGCAAGGCCTGTTCCTTCAAACTGGTCTCTATGTCCTTGGGTGACATTTCTGGAACAGCCTACATCAGCAGAAGGTCAGCTCAGTTTAAGGCCTGCTTCAGGGGAGAAGAGGCAAGGGTGATTCTAATTTCTATGACCTACTTCTGCAGTTTCCTCAATTCCCTTCAACTTAAAATACTCGGTATACCAAAGCGCCTGATTTTGGATAGCACATCCTGAACCCCATCATTATGTTACATAATCATAAATACTATGAGAGGAGTATAAAGAAGAACTAGTGGGCTTAGGTTACAGAGAGCATGGGCTGTGATTTTAAATGGAATTATCAGGATAGGGAGGTGAGGTTTGAGGAAAGACTTGGAGGACAGAGTTTGCCTTGCAGGTCTCTGGGGAAGAACATTCCAGGAGGAGGGAAATTCTCAGACAAGATTCAAGGCAGTGGAGAAAGTGAGAAATAAGTGATCAGATTTTGAGTTTGCTGTTGGATTGGGTGTGTTTTTTGAGCAAAAACAAACTATCAAAAAGAATTCTAAACCTTTTGGGCTAAACAACTAGACAGATAAGTCTTCTCTCAACTGGGCAGAAAAAGACTAAAGGTAAACAGGTTAAGGGGGAGAAGTTCTAGAGTCCAGCTCTGGACATGGAAGGAAGGCTTGGGATGTCAATTAGACATCCACATAAAGATGCTGAGATGACATTTTGATATTCAATTTAACATTTATAAGAGAAGTCTGACTAGAGATATAAATTTGAGAGTCACTGGCAAATAGACTGTAATAGTCATAAGACTAGGTGAACTCAATAGTACTGAGTACTGAGCCCGGGGACACTCCAAGGCTGAGATATTGTAGAGAAGATGAGGAACCAGCAAAGGTGAGAATGAACAGCCAGTTAAGAGTAAAGTTGAGAGATGATGACATTCTAAAAACCAAATGAACAATATATAAAGAGAAGGAAACGGTGATTAATGGTATCGAATGCTGTGGACAGGCCAAGGACAATTTATCTAAGAATTAACCATTGACTGCAATGATGTTGATGTCATCTGTGACCTTGAGGGGATCACTTAAATAAAATGAAGGGGCCAAAACCCTCTTTGAAAGATTTGAAGAGAAAATGGAAAGAGAAATCTACACAGTGAATATAAATAACTCTTTATATTTAAGGCTTTAGCTATAATGAGGACAGAGAAAGTGGGAGAGGAGAAATACATGTTTGTATGCTGATGAAAAAATATCCAATAGACAAAGAAAAAAATAGTGATACAGGAGACAAAAAGGAGAACTGCAGAGGGAATGGCTTCAAGTGAGAGAGAATGAGATCGAGCACGCAGCTGGAGAGATGGGCTTAAATATGGCTAATAAGGAATTTCTAATCAAGTCATGGAAATTTCCTTCTATTCTACTCTGCTAAGAGTTTATTTTAATCATAACTGAGTATTATATTACATCGTATTATTCTCTGACAACTATTTAGATTATCACAGTATCTTTCTTTTTTATTAATGTGGTAAATTACTAGCTTATCTCATCGTGAACATCTTTGCATACATGGGATAAATACTACTTAGTCTTGATGGATTTTTAATGTACTATTATTTTTAATATTTTAAGAGTATTGCTTCTATGTTTATAAATTAGATCAGCTTATATTTTTATGATTATTGTCTAGTTTTTGGTCAAATATTGTATTACTACTTAAAATTATTTGAATAGTTTTGCCTTAAACAAAAATCTGTACTCTAAAAAAGTTTGTATAAAAGAGAAATTATCCCTTTATTGAGGATTTGGTGAAACCTATAAAACCATTCACAATTGATACCTTTCTCGGTAGAAGTTTCTAGACTAATGATTTAATCTCTTCATGATTATTAGTAAATTTAGATTTTTTACTTCTTTTGGAGTCAGTATTGTTTTACATATAAATAAAAAATATATATATACATGTATATATACATATATACATGTATATATACACATATATATATGTATATACACATATATATACACAAACACAATATGCACATGATACAATAATATACTATATTATTTTTAATATATATTGTTTTATGGAAGATAATATCACATTATTTTTAAAATGGTGATAGGAAATTTGTTGATAGTCTTGTCTTAATTCTACCTGAGATTATATCATCCATTTCCATCATCGTCTTAGAAAATGTATATTTGCATATAATGTTTTATATATAAACTGTGTCCACATTTATGTTTTACTTACACAGACAAACGCAAGAAGAAATAGCTCATAGATGACTACTCTAATTCCAAGATAACCTATATGCTTGAATTTAAATCTAATAAGATATTTGAAAACTTAATCAGTGGACATATATTACAAGGTTTATCAGTAAATATAAGCTTCCTTAACAAATATCAAATAAGTAAATACAATTTCTCATAACAAACAACAAAAACAAATATTACAGTAGTCCCAGCCTTGAAACTGAGTTTGACTTTATAGCATAATATACATCATTTTGTTTAGAATCCCTTAGGATAATTTCTTCTAAATAAAGTTGCCAGGAAAGCAATTTTATGACAAAATAGAAGTTAAAAAACAGATAAATTTTTTTTTAAAGTTTACACCACTTGGCTAAAAAGCACTGATATCTTCAAAACTTCTTGAAATTTCTTATTACTTAACATTGAAACTAGTAGCCTTTGATTTCTTCTAATTTTAACCAAGACTGACTCAAAATATTTGGGGCTTATAATTGTCAATAGTAGTTCCCCTTTATCTGCTGTTTTGCTGATGAAACAGATAATTTATGAGTTACAAGTTATAAATTGTGCACATGTACTTTAATAAAATGCACTGAGTAGTGTGGTGGAATCTCATGCTGCCTGGCTCTGTCACATCTGTGATGTGATTCATACCTTAGTCTGGGGTCTCCATGCTGCAGACTCAGCATGCTCATAGTAGTCACATAGTAGCCATCTTGGTTATCAGATCAACTGTCACAGTACTGCAGTTTAAGTAACCCTTATTTTACTTAATAATGGTCCCAAGGCACAGGAGTAGCGATGCTAGCATTATGATAATGTTAAATTGTATTATTAGCTACTGTTATTAATCTCTTACTGTGCCTAATTTATAAATTAAACTTTACCATAGGCATGTATGCAGAGGAAAAATGTAGTGTATGTAGAGATTCTGACTACTCTCTGAGATTTCAGGCATCCACTGGGAGTCATGGAACATGTTCTCTGTGGATAAGTGGGGACTACTGTGCTTGTATTTCCTTCTCTCCTTTTTTTTCTTGATGTTTTGCCATACGTTTTCAATTCTGTTGTCATAATTTACAGAATCAGCTTTTGGTTTTCCTGAACACTTCTATAGATCAATTTAGATTTTCTTTTGTGTAACTTTTTTGCTTTTATTTTTATCATTGTCTTCATTCATTTGTGTTTTCATTGTTTTGGTCTAGATTTGTGACTAAATGCACAACTCATTAGTGAGTAACTCAAGTTTCAGTTTTTTTGTTTTTAAATGTGCATTGAATTTTAAAAAATATACACAATTTCCTTTAAATCTGTGCTTTTAAAGCTACAAAGTTGCATTTAAAGCTATAAAATTTCCTCCAACTACTACTTTAGCTGCAACATGCAATTTGGTTATATTGAGTTTCTCTGTTATTCTTGTCAAGATATTTTATAAACCTATTATGATTACTTCTCTAATTCATGAGTGACTTAGAAGTGTGTTTTAAAGGTCCCAAATACATCAGGAGTGTTGGAATTGTATTTTTATTGATAATATTGCATTGTGGTCAAGAAACTCAGTCTGCCTGATATTTTTTCCTTAGAATTTGTGATAAATGTACAAATATACATATAAACCTGCATGGTAATGGTTGCTGTAACATGAGTCTGTCTCTGAAACATGACCTATTCATGTGTGTCCTCTGTCTACGTCTTTTTCTACTAAGGGTCTTGTATTCAGGTTGTGTAGGGGAAAAGAAGGACAACGTGAAGCTCACTGAGGGAACACGGGGAACACAGGGGTGTGGAGGGTGATTGCAGATCCCAGAATTTTCCTGGACCAATCACTCCAGATCAGGCCCACAGAATAGGAGGCAACACACATGGAGCACCGTGGGATTACCGTTTCTGTCCTGGACATCCCTGCTAGGCACAGGACCCAGAGTTGTCCCCATGGATATTTTAGTCAGAACTGACAGCTGCTATTAGGTGACTCCAATATGAAACTGGGACCGAGATGGCTGGATTTGGATTGTGTAGCAGAGATCTGGGGCTCCAAACAAGCCCCATGTTTACAGCTCCTTTCTTCTGGTGTCTCCCACCAACAATAGGAACTTGCTACATATATCCAAACCTCTTTTACTCTCCATGAACTCACCCATGTCCTCATGTAATCATTCTGATACCCCTTCCTCAATTGCCTTCCTTTCCTTTTCCTCCTTCATACTTACTTGAAAAAATCCCAACCCTGGTGTAATCCAAAACTGCATTTTCTGTACCTTCTCCTGAACAGTTGAAAGCTACCGGAGAAATGGACACAATTTGTCGACTGGTCTTGTTTTATATTCATGACCGTAAACCTCAGAGAACCTTCAGCATTACCTAGAACTCTTTCTCTGTTTCTCAAACTGATTTTTAAATTGTGCTAAAATATACATATCATGAAATGTACTGTTTTAAGCCATTTAAGTGTAAAGTTCGGTGGCATTAATTAAATTGACATCATAGTGCAACCATCATCATCACTCATCTCTGAAATATTTTCACTATTTCATACAGAAGTTCTGTACTCATTAAATGATAACTCTCCATTTTCCCTCCTACTAGCCCCTGTCAATCACCATTCTACTTTCTGTCTCTATGAATTTGACAATTCTACCTACCCCATATGAGGGCCACAACATTGGTCCTTCTGTGACTGGCTTATTTCAAATCTCTGGGACACAGCTACAGCAGCGTTTAGAGAGAAACTTACAGCACTAAAAGCCCACAAGAGAAAGCAGGAAAGATCTAAAATCGACACCCTAACATTCACAATTAAAAGAACTACAGAAGTAAGAGGAAACAAATTCAAAAGCTAGCAGAAGACAAGAAATAACTAAGATCAGAGCAGAACTGAAGGAGATAGAGACACGAAAAACCCTTCAAAAATTAATAAATCAAGGAGCTGTTTTTTTTGAAAAGATCAACAAAATAGATAGACCACTAGCCAGACCAATAAAGAAGAAAAGAGAGAAAGATCAAATAAACACAATAAAAAATGATAAATGGGATAGCTGATACTGATCCCACAGACATACTAACTGCCATCAGAGAATACTATAAACAATTCTACACAAATAAACCAGAAAATCTAGAAGAAATGGATACATTCCTGGACACATACACCCTCCCAAGACTAAACCAGGAAGAAGTTGAATCCCTGAATAGACTAATAACAAGTTCTGAAATTGTGGCAGTAATCAACAGCCTACCAACCAAAAAAAGCCCAGGACCAGAATGGATTCACAGCCTAATGCTACCAGAAGTACAAAGAGGATCTGGTACCATTCCTTCTGAAACTATTCCAAACAATAGAAAAAGAGGGAATCCTCCTTAACTCATTTTATGAGGCCAGCATCATCCTGATACCAAAACCTGGCAGAGACACAACAAAAAAAGAAAATTTCAGGCCAATAACCCTGAAGAACATTGATGCAAAAATCCTCAATAAAATACGGCAAACTGAATCCAGCAGCACATCGAAAAGCTTATCCACTATGATCAAGTTGGCTTCATCCCTGGGATGCAAGGCTGGTTCAACATATGCAAATCAATGAATGTAATCCATCACATAAACAGAACCAATGGCGAAAACCACGTGATTATCTCAATAGATGCAGAAAAGTCCTTTGATAAAATTCAACACCACTTCATGCTAAAAACTCTCAATAAACTAGATATTGCTGGAACATATCTCAAAATAATAAAAGCTATTGATGACAAACCCACAGCCAATATCATACTGAATGGGCAGAAGCTGGAAGCATTCCATTTGAAAATGGGCTGAAGACAAGGATGCCCTCTCTCACCACTCCTATTCAACATAGTATTGGAAGTTTTGGCCAAGGCAATCAGGCAAGAGAAAGAAATAAAGGGTATTCAAATAGGAAGAGAGGAAGTCAAATTGTCTGTTTGCAGATGACATGATTGTATATTTAGAAAACCCAATCATCTCAGCCCAAAATCTCCTGAAGCTGATAAGCAACTTCAGCAAAGTCTCAGGATACAAAATCAAAGGGCAAAAATCACAAGAATTCCTATACACCAATAATAGACAAACAGTCCAATCATGAGGGAATTCCCATTCACTCATGCTACAAAGAGAATAAAATACCTAGGAGTCCAACTTACAAGGGATGTGAAGGACCTCTTTAAGGAGAACTACAAACCACTGCTCAAGGAAATAAGAAAGGACACAAACAAATGGAAAATGATTCCGTGCTTGTGGATAGGAAGAGTCAATATCATGAAAATGGCCAAACTACCAAAGTAATTTATAGATTCATTGCTATCTCCACCAAGCTGCCATTGACTTTCTTCACAGAATTAGAAAAAACTGCTTTAAATTTCATATGGAATCAAAAAAGCCTGTATAGCCAAGACAATCCTAAGCAAAAAGAACAAAGCTGGAGGCATCACACTACCTGACTTCAAACTATACTACAAGGCTACAGTAACCAAAACAGCATGGCACTGGTACCAAAACAGATATATAGACTGATAGAACAGAACAGAGACCTCAGCAATAACACCACACATCTACAACTATCTGATCTTTGACAAACCTGACAAAAACAAGAATGGGGAAAAGATTCCCTATTTAATCAGTGGTACTGGGAAAACTGACTAGCCATATGCAGAAAACTGAAACTGGACCTCTTCCTTACACCTTATACAAAAATTAACTCAAGATAGATTAAAGACATAAATGTAAGACCTAAAACCATAAAAACCCTAGAAGAAAACCTAGGCAATACCATTCAGGACATAGGCATGGGCAAAGACTTCATGACTAAAACACCAAAAGCAATGGCAACAAAAGCCAGAATTGACAAATGGGATCTAATTAAACTAAACAGCTTCTTCACAGCAAAAGAAACTATCATCAGCATGAACAGGCCACCTACAGAATGGAAGAAAATTTTCACAATCTATCAATCTGACAAAAGGCTAATATCCAGAATCTACAAAGAACTTAAACAAATTTACAAGAAAAAAATAAAAAACCCCATCAAAAAGTGGGCAAAGGATATGAACAAACACTTTTCAAAAGGAGACATTTATGTGGCCAACAAACATATGAGAAAAAGCTCATCATCAGTGGTCATTAAAGAAATGCAAATCAAAACCACAATGAGATACCATCTCACACCAGTTAGAATGACAATCATTACAAAGTCAGGAAATGACACATGCTAGAGAGGATGTGGAGAAATAGGAACACTTTTACACTGTTGGTGGGAGTATAAATTAGTTCAACCATTGTGGAAGACAGTGTGGTGATTCCTCAGAGATCTAGAACCAGAAATACCATTTGACCCAACAATCCCATTTCTAGGTATATACCCAAAGGATTATAAATCATTCTACTATAAAGACGCATGCACACGTATGTATATTGCAGCACTATTCACAATAACTTGGAACCAACCCAAATGCCTGTCAATGACAGACTGGATAGAGAAAATGTGGCATATATACACCATGGTATACTACACAGCCATAAAAGAGGATGAGTTCATGTCTTTTGCTGGGACGTAAATGAATCTGGAAACGTCATTCTCAGCAAACTAACACAGGAACAGAAAACCAAACACCACATGTTCTCACTCATAAGTGGGAGTTGAATAATGAGAACACACGGACACCGGGAGGAAAACATCACACACCAGGGCCTGTCATGGGGTGGAGGGCTAGGGGAGGGACAGCATTAGGAGAAATTTCTAATGTAGATGATGGGTTGATGGGTGCAGCAAACCACCATGGAACATATATACCTATGTAACAAACCTGCACGTTCTGCATATGTATCCCAGAACTGAAAGTATAATAAAAAATTTTTTAAAAGTGAAAAGAAAAAAATCGAAATGCTTTTTATGTATCAATTGAAATAATTTTTTCCTTTTTTCTGTTAATGTGATGTACTTGATTGATTTCTGTATATTAAATCAAGAAATACGTTCTTGTATGTAATATAATATAAATTTTCTTTCTATGAGAACTATGTTCTCTTTATGTGATAAATATATTCTTATATAAAAATATAAGAATATATATTTCTTTTACAGATTCTGGAATTTTGGAAAAATTCCACTTGGTCATACTGTGTAATCCTTTATATACGCTGCTGAATTTGGGTTGCTGGTGTTTTTTTAAGAACTTTTACATCAATATTCATAATAGCTATTACTCTGTAGTTTCTTTGTAGTGGTGTCTTTGTCTCTGATATCAGGAAAATGCTGGCCTTACAGTGAATTCGAAAGTGTTTCCTCCTCTTTAGTTTTTTGGAAGAGTTTGATAAATACTGATGTTAATTATTCTTTAAATATCTGGTAAAATTTAATGAAGCTATTAGGTAGGGGGCTTTCTTTGCTAGAAAATTGTTAATTATTGATTCTATCTTCTTACTTGTCACAGGTGTTTTTCTGATTTTCTATTGCTTCATGATTTATTTTCGGTAGTTTATGTTTTTGGATTTTTTTCATTTAATTTGAATTATCCAATGTGTTGGTATATACTTGTTCATAATATGGTCTTATAATTTTACATCTCTCAAATCATTAATGTCCCACTTTTATTTCTAAATTTAGTTACTTGAGTCATCTTTTTTCTTAGTCATTTTACTTAAAGATTAGTCAAATTTTATTGATCTTTTCAAAAAATAATTATTGGTTTCATTAATTTTCTTGTTTTTCTGTTTTCTATTTTGTTAATGCTGTAATCTTTATTATTTCCTCCCATCTGGTAGTTTTGTGTTTATTTGTTTTGCTCTTTTTAATTCCTTATAATATAAACTGAAGTTGTTGATTTGAGATCTTCTTTTGCGTGTAAGCAATTATGATTATAAATCTCCCTCTTATATTAGCATTACTTTTTCTGCATTTGTCAAGTTTTGGAATATTGTGCTTTCATTTTCATTTGTCTCAAAATATTTCCTAATATCCTTTGTGATTTCTTACTTGGACCTTTGGTTGTTTAAGAGTGTGTTGTTTTATTTCTTCATATTTGTGAATTTGTGTTTTCCTTTTACTGTTGATTTTCTAGTTTCATTCCATTGTGACAAGAAAATATTCTTTGTATGACTTCCAGTATTTTTTAATTCATTAAGACTTGTTTTGTGGTCTCACATATGGTCTATCCTAGGGAATGTAACGTGTACTTGAGAAAAATGTGTTGTTATGGGACTGTTTGTATATGTCTTTTAGGTACAATTGATCTATAATACTGTTCAAGTCCTCTATTTCCTTACTGAACCCTTGTCTGTTTTATACATCATTAAAAGTGGAATATTTGAGGCTTTTGCTAGTATTTTACAGCTATCTACTTCTTCCTTCAATTTCTTCAATGCTTGCTTCATACATGTTGAACCTCTAATGTTTAGCGCATACATGTTTATAATGGTTACATGTTCTTGGTGAACTGACCCTTTTGTCATCTTTAAATTTTCTTCTCTGTCTCTTGTAAGAGTTATTTGACTAAAGTCTATTTTGTCTGACATTAGTATAGTCATCCCCTCCGTCTGTTAGATGCTATTTCCATGGATTATCATTTCCATCTTTTCACTTTTAACCTATGCAGATACTTAGATCTAAAGTTTCTAATAAACAGTATTTCTTTAGAACCTGTTTTTGATTTTTTAAAATTATTTTTTCATTCTGACAATCTATGTTTCTCTATGGGTAGTTTAATCCATTTAATTCAAAGTAATTTTCTGATAAAATATTTATTATTGCAATTTTATATTTGTTTTGTGTGTATTTTATAACTTCTTTCCCCTCATTTAACTTATTCCCTTTTTTGTGTTTCTTTGATTTTCTTGTCATAACATATTTTGATTCTCTTCTAACTTCTTTTAGTGTATATTCTATAGATATTTCCTTTGTGATTACCATGGAAATTAAACATAATATTAAAGTTTTAATAATCTATTTCAAACTGATAACAACATAACTTCAATTGCATACAAAAACTCTGCTCCCTAGAGCCCAAACAACCCCACTTTATGTTATTTATCTTGCAAATTAAATACTTATATGTTGTGTACTTATTAATATGTTTTTGTTTTATTCCGCTTGTAGAATAAGAGAAGTTACAAACCAAATTACAATAATACTTGTTTTTATGTTTATTTTTATTTTTACCCTTGTTAAATAACCTTTAGGGGAGGTGTAGCAAGATGGCTGAATAGAAGCATTCACTGACTGCCATTTCTGCAAGAACACCAAATGGAAACAAATATCCCCACAAGAAAGCACCTTCATAAGAACCAAATATCAGGTGAGTGATCAGAGTAACTAGTTTTAACTTCATATCATAGAAAAAGACACTGAAGAGAGTAGAATAAAAACAGTTTTGAATTGCCAACTCCACCCCTCCCCCATCTCCTGGCAGTGGCCATGTGGTGTGGAGAAATAATCTGTGCTCTTGGAAGAGAGAAAACACAGTGATTGTGGTACTAGACATTAAATTCAGTGTTTCACTGCAGAAAACAACACCAGAAAGAACTCAGCTGGCATCCATAGAAGGAGAATTGAGACCAGCCCTGGCCAGGGGGAACTGGCCATCCAAGCAGTTGCAATTTGAATTCTGGCGAGCCTCGACACCACAGGCTAAAGTATTCTGGGGTTCTAAATAAACTTGAAAGGCAGTCTAGGACACAAGGATTACACTTTACGGACAAGTTGTGGTGCTGTGCTGGGCTCAGAACCAGTGGACTTGGAAGACATGTGATCAAACGAGACACCATCTGGGGACATCAAGAAAGTGCTTGCATCACTACACCCTAACCCCAGGCAGTGCAGCTAACAGCTCTGGTAGAGATGCTTTCCCTCCACTTGAGGAGAGGGAAGAGTAAAAATAAACTTTATCTTGCAACTTGGATACCAGTTCAGCCAGGGTAGGTTAGGGCACCAGGAAGAGTTCTGAGGCCCCCATTCCAGGCCCTAACTCCCAATGACATTTCTAAACACATCCTGGGCCAGAAGACAATCCAGTGCCTTGAAGAGAAGGACGTAGATCTGATAGAATTAATTGCCTGCTGACTAAAGAGCCTTCGGCACCTGAATAATTACCTGCAATGCCCAGGCAGTACTCACTGTGAGCCTTGGGTGAGACTCAGAGACATGCTGACTTCAGGTGTGACCCAGGACATTCCCAACTGTGGTGGCTGTTAAGAAGGTTTCTTCTGCTTGTAAAAAGCAGAAGGAAGAGTAAAGGGGACTTTGTCTTGTAGCTTAGGTACTAGCTTAGTCACGGTAGGGTAAAGCACTAAAAACACCAAAGTAGGCTGTTCTGCAACAGACTTTTCATTGGAAACTCCACAGGCCAGGAGAGAGTGGTGTGACATATTTAAAGTGCTGAAGGAAAAAACCTTTTATCCTAGGATAGTATGTCCAGTGAAAATATCCTTCAACATGAAAGAGAAATATTTTCCCAAACAAAATCTGAGGGATTTCATCAACACTAGACCTTCCCTACAAGAAATGCTAAAGGGAGTTCTTCAATCTGAAAGCAAAGGTGCAAAACTCACTGATAATAGCAAGTACATAGAAAAGCACAGAATATTATAACATGATAATTGTGGTATGTAAACTACTCATGTCTTGAGTAGAAAGACTAAAAGACGAACTAATCAAAAATGAAAACCACAATAACTTTTCAAAACAGACTGTACAATAAGGTATAAATAGAAACAACAGAAAGTGGAAAAGGGGGAAGATGAAGTTAGAGCATGGAGTTTTTATTAGTTTTCTCTTTCCTTGTTAGTTTGTTAGCTGGTACAATTAGCATTGTTATCAGTTTAAAATAATGTGTTATGAAGTGTTGCGATGGTTAATACTGAGTGTCAACTTGATTAGGTTGAAGGATACAAAGTATTGATCCTGGGCATGTCTGTGAGGGTATTGCCAAAGCACGTTTATATTTGAGTCAGTGGGTTGGGAAAGGCAGACCACACCTTAATCTGGGTGGGCACCATCTAATCAGCTGCCAGTGTGGCTGCAACATAAGCAGGCAGGAAAATGTGAAAGAAGATACTGGCCTAGCTTCCCAGCCTACATCTTTCTCCCATGATGGATGCTTCCTGTCCTGAACATCACACTCCAAGTTATTCAGTTTTGGAACTCACACTGGCTCTTCTTGCTCCTAAGCCTGCTGATGGCCTGTTGTGGGACCTTTGGATCATGTCAGTTAATACTTAATAAACTCCCCTTTCTATATATATTCCGTTAGTTCTATCCCTCTAAAGAACCTTGACTAATGCATATTTTGGTACCAGGAGTGGTTTTAGAGGAATAGAATATTAAGGATGGAGTTTTTTCATTAATTTTGGGGTTTCTGGAGTTGGTTGCTTAATATGACTAGACCCCCAAATTCTAAGGACTCTACTTCTAATAGTATGGAGAACAATGATAGTCCTTGGCATGAACTGTTTACAGAGTTATGCAAAATAAATGCATTTGATACTCCAGATTCATCGCTCATGAGAGGCAAGGAGTTTAGTGACTCTATACATAATACCTTTGACCATATGTGGAGAACCACAGAATGTAATGAAGCTGGTTGGTTGCTCCTAATTTGAGTGGACAAAGTGATGAAAAAAAAAATGATAAACTCGGGGATTCTGTCTACCGGCTTCAGAAGCAGATACTGAGCCTCAAATCTGCTAAGATTGCCTTGAGCAAGAGTGTTATCTCCTGTAGAGAAAGAGCTGAATTTGTGGAAAAACAGACACAAGTTTTTATCATGCAAATGGCAGACCTGCAATAAAAGGTGCATGCACAGCCTAGCCAGGTGTCTACTGTTAAAGTGAAGGCATTGATTGGAAAAGAATGGGACCCTGCCACTTGGAAAAGGGATGTGTGGGAGGGTCCTGATGAAGCTGGGGACACCGAATTTGTAAATTCTGATGAAGATTTTTTTGCCAGAAGCAACAGCTTTCCCATCCCCAGTAGTGGTAAAATCCCTCCCTGACCCATGCTGCCATCAGCCTTTCCACCTTTGTCTGAGGACATAAACCCTGCGCTGCCTGAGACAATAGTAATGGCCCCTCCTGAGTCAGTTGCCAGACAAGATAATGTTGATTCTCCTCAGAAGCCACCCCCAGCACCCCTGTTTGCTTCTACACCTATAACTAGACTAAAGTCCCACAGGCCCCTAGGGGTAAGGTTGGCAATGTGACCCATGAAAAAGTGTGCTACACTCAATAGAACTGCTTGAGTCCTCTATTTTATATCAGCAGAAATCTGAAGGACAGGCATGGGAATGGATATTAAGGGTATGGGAAAATGGTGGAAGGAACATATATTTGGATGAGACTGAATTTATTGATTTGAGCCCACTAAGTAGAAACTCTGCATTTAATGTTGCAGATCAGGGAGTTAAAAAAGGTTCTAATAGTTTATTTGCTTGGTTAGCTGAAATATGGATTAAAAGATGCCCACTGTGAGCGAGATGGAAATGCCTGATCTCCCTTGGTTTAATGCAGAGGAAGGGATCCAAAGGCTTAGGGAGACTGGGATGGTGGAGTGGATTAGTCACTTTAGACCTACTCATCCCAGCTAGAAGGGTCCAGAAGATACATCCTTGACCAATGCCTTGCAAAATAGATTTGTGAGGGCAGCACCTGCATCTTTGAAGAGCCCTGTAATTGCTCTTCTCTGTGCATCAGATCTAACAGTAGGAGCCACAGTCTCTCAACTACAAAATTTAAATACAATGGGAATAATTGGATCCTGAGGTGGCAGGGGCCAAGTAGCCACACTAAACCATCAAAGACAAGGTGGGCGTAGCTGCTGCAGTGGACAACAGAGGCAAAGCAGCAATCAGAATAGTCTGACTCACATAGAGCTCTGGCATTGGCTAATTAATCATGGTGTTCCTAGAAGTGAAATTGATAGGAAGCCTATGGCATTCCTACTTAATTTATATAAGCAGAAAACTTCTAGGTCAAATGGACAAAAGACTAATTTGAATTATAAAAACAAAATCATGGCCACTTAATCAATTTCCAGACTTGAGCAAGTTTACAGACCCAGAACCCTTGAATGAAGGGGAGGCCATATCTCCTTGAGGAAGGGCCCCACGACATTACTGGAAATTTATGCAGTGAATCTTTCTCCCATCCTTCTCCAAGGAGACCTCCAGCCTTTTACCAGGGTAACTGTGCACTGGGGAAAGGGAAATGATCAGACATTTTGGGGACTACTGGACACTGGCTCTGAGCTGACGTTGATTCCAAGGGGCCCAAAATATTACTGTGGTCCTCCAGTTAAAGTAGGGTCTTATGGAGGTCAGGTAATTAATAGAGGTTTAGCTCAAATCCAATTTTCAATGGATCCAGTGGGTCACTGGACTCATCCTGTGGTCATTTCCCCAGTGCCAGAATGCATAGTTGGCACAGACATACTTAGCAGCAGGCAGAACCCCCACATTGGCTCCCTGACTGGTAGGCTGAGGGCTATTATGGTGGGAAAGGCCAAATGGAAGCTATTAAAGCTGCTTCTACATAGAAAATAGGAAATCAAAAACCATATTGCATCCCTGGAGGGACTGCAGACATTAGGGCCACCATCAAGGACTTAGACGCAGGAGTGGAGATCTACCCATCACATCCCCGTTCAACTCTCCCATTTGGCCTGTGCAGAAGACAGATGGATCTTGGAGATTGACAGTGGATTATCATAAGCTTAACCAAGTGGTGATTCCAATTGCAGCTGCTCATTGCTTGAGCTAAGTAACACATCACCTGGTAGCTGGTATGCAGCCATCAATTTGGCAAATGCTTTTTTTCTCCATTCCTGTTCATAAGGCCCACTAGAAGCAATTTGCCTTCAGCAGGCAGGGCCAGCAATATACCTTTACTGTCTTACCTGAGGGATATAACAACTCTCCAGCTTTGTGTCATAATCTTATTCAAAGAGAACCTGATCACTTTTTGCTTCTGCAAGATATCACACTGGTCCACTACATTGATGACTTTATGCGGATTGGATCCAGTGAGCAAGGAGTAACAATCACACTGGACTTATTGGTGAGATATTTGCATGCCAGAGGATGGGAAATAAATCCTAATCAAATTCAGGGACCTTCTACCTCAGAAAAATTTCTATGGCTCCAGTGGGGTGAGGCCTATTGAGATATTCCTTCTACAGGTGAAGGATAAGTTGCTGCATTTCGCCCCTCCTACAACCTAGAGAGAGGCACAATGCCTAGTGGGCCTATTTGGATTTTTGAGGCAACATATTCTTAATTTGGGTGTGTTACTCTGGCCCATTTATCAAGTGACCCGAAAAACTGCCAGTTTTGAATGGGGTCCAGAACAGGAGAAGGCTCTGCAACAGGTCCAGGCTGCTGCACAAGCTGCTCTGCCAGTTGGGCCATATGACTCAGCAGATCCAATGGAGCTTAAGATGTCGGTGGCAGATAGGGATGCTGTTTGGAGACTTTGGCAGGCCCCCATAGGTGAATCACAGGGAAGGCCTCTAGGATTTTGGAGCAAAGTCCTGCCATCTTCTGCAGATAATGACTCTTCTTTTGAGAGGCAGCCCTTGGCCTGTTACTGAGCTTTGGTGGAACCTGAACGTTTGACTATGGGTCATCAAGTTACCATGAGACCTGAATGACCTATCATGAACTGGGTGCTTTCTGACCCATCTAGCCATAAAGTGGGTTGTGCACAGCAGCATCTCATCATCAAATGGAAGTGGTATATACGTGACTGGGCTCAATCGGGCCCTGAAGGCACAAGTAAGTTACAGGAGGAAGTGGCTCAAATGCCCATAGGCTCCACTCCTGCCACCCTGCCTTCTCTCCTCCAGCCTGCACTGATGGCCTCATGAGGAGTTCCTATAATCAATTGACAGAGGAAGGGAAGACTAGGGCCTGGTTCACAGATGGCTCTGCACAATATACAGGCATCACCCAAAAGTAGACAGCTGTAGCACTACAGCCCCTTTCTAGGACATTTCTGAAGGACAGCGGTGAAGGGAAATCTTTCCAGTGGGCAGAACTTTGAGCAGTGCACCTGGGTGTGCACTTTGCATGGAAGGAGAAATGGCCAGATGTACGATTATATACTAATCTGTGGGCTGTAGCCAATGGTTTGGCTGGATGGTCGGGGACTTGGAAGAAGCATGATTGAAAAATTGATGAAAAGAAATTTGGGCAAAAGGTATGTGAAAGGATCTGAGTGGTCAAAAACTGAAGATATTTGTATCCCATGTGAGTGCTCACCAGTAGGTGGCCTCAGCAGAGGAGGATTTTAATAATCAAGAGGATAGGATGACCTGTTCTGTGGACACCACTCAGCCTCATTCCCCAGCCACCCCTGTCGTCTCTCAGTGGGCCCATGAACAAAGTGGCCATGGTAGCAGAGATGGAGGTTACTCATGGGCTCAGCAACATGTACTTCCGCTCACCAAGGCTGACCTGGCTATGGTCACTGCTGAGTGCCCAATTTGCCAGCAGGAGAAACCAACACTAAGCCCTTGATATGGCACCATTCCTCAGGGTGATCAGCCAGCTACCTGGTGACAGGTTGTTTATATGGGACCTCTTCCATCATGGAAAGGGCAGAGGTTTGTTCTCACTGGAATAGACACTCTGGATATGGGTTTGCCTATCCTTCATGCAATGCTTCAGCCAAGACTACTATTTGTGGAATCACAGAATGCCTTATCCACCATCACGGTATTCCACACAGCACTGTCTCTGATGAAGACACTCACTTTATGGCTGAAGTGTGGCAGTGGGCTCATGCTCATGGAATTCACTGTTCTTACCAGGTTCCCTATCATCCTGAAGCAGCTGGATTGATGGAATGGTGGAATGGCCTTTTGAAGTCACAATTACAACTCTAACTAGATGACAATACTTTGCAGTACTGTGGCAAAGTTCTCCAGAAGGCCATGTATGTTATAAATCAGTGTCCAATATATGGTACAGTTTCTCCCATAGCCAGGATTCATGGGTCCAGGAATCAAGGGGTGGAAGTGGAAGAGGCACCACTCACCATTACCCCTAGTGATCCACTGGCAAAATTTTTGCTTCCTGTTCCCATGACATTATGATCTGCTGGCCAGTTCAAGAGGGAGGAATGCTGCCACCAGGAGACACAACAACAATTCCATTAAACTGGAAGTTAAGATTGCCACCTGGACACTTTGGGCTTCTCCTAACATTGGGTCAACAGGCTAAGAAGGGAGTTACAGTGTTGGCTGGGGAGACTGACCTGGACTTTCAGGATGAAATCAGTCTATTGCACCACAACGGAGGTAAGGAAGAGTATGCATGGAATACAGGAGATCCATTAGGGCGTCTCTTAGTATTACCATGCCCTGTGATTAAGGTCAATGGGAAACTACAACAGCCCAATCCATCTAGGACTAAAAATGACCCAGACCCTTCAGGAATGAAGGTTTGGGTCACTCTAGCAGGAAATAAACCATGACATGCTGAGGTGCTTGCTGAAGACAAAGGGAATACAGAATGGGTAGAAGAAGAAGGTAGTCATCAATACCAGCCATGACCATGTGACCAGCTACAGAAATGAGGATTGTAACTGTCATGAGTATTTCCTCCTTCTTTTGTTGAAAACATGGTTGTACATGTATACAGTTGTACTAAGAAAATATCTTCATTTTATTACCTTTCTCCTTTATCATGTGACATAATACTTATTGACTTCACATCAGCATTTAAGTATTGTTAACTTTATGTAGTAGTATTTGCATTGGGGATTAGTGTGTTTCTGGCTGTAAGAAAGATAGTTTTATTATGTTCAGACCTTATTATTGTCTTTATTTGAAGATTAGGTATGATCTCAGGAGACGTGGGTTCAAGTTGACAAGGCATAGACTTGCGATGGTTAATACTGACTGTCAACTTGATTGGACAGAAGAATATAAGGTATTGCTCCTGGGTGTGTCTGTGAGGGTGTTGCCAAAGGAGATTAACATTTGAGTCGGTGGGCTGGGAAAAGCAGACCCACCCTTAATCTGGGTGCGCACCATCTAATCAGCTGCCAGTGTGGCTAGAATATAAGCATGCAGTAAAACGTGAATAGAGAGACTGGCCTAGCCTCCCAGCCTACATCTTTCTCTCATGCTGAATGCTTGCTGCCCTCGAACACTGGGTTCCAAGTTCTTCAATTTTGAGACTTGGACTGACTCTCCTTGTTCCTCAGCCTGCAGATGGCCTATTGTGGGACACTGTGATCATGTAAGTTAATACTTAATAAACTCCCCTTTATATATACATCTAT
Organism: Symphalangus syndactylus; assembly: GCF_028878055.3. Taxonomy (NCBI): domain Eukaryota; kingdom Metazoa; phylum Chordata; class Mammalia; order Primates; family Hylobatidae; genus Symphalangus; species Symphalangus syndactylus. Next base: position 149,424,142 of record NC_072425.2, read on the forward strand.
TCCTTTAGTCCTGTCCCTCTAGAGAACCCTAACTAGTACAAGTGTTATTTGCAAGCCTCGTGGTAACTTCAAATAAAAAAACACAAGACAAATATACAAAAAATAAAAAAGCAAAAAATTAAAACATATGACTGGAGAAAATCTTCACTAAAAGGAAGACGGGAAAGAAGGAAAGAAGAAAAGACTACAACACAATCAGAAAACAAATAACAACGTGGGAAGAGTAATTTCTTACTTACCAATAATAAACTTGAATGTAAATGGACTGAACTATTTAATCAAATGATAGAGTGGCTGAATGGATTTAGAAAACAAGACCCAATGATATGCTGCCTACAAGAAACACTTCAGCTATTAAGACTTAGATAGACTGACAATAAAGGGATGGAAGGAGATATTCCATGCAAATGGAAACCAAAAAAGGGGAGGAGTGGCTATGCTTATATCAGACATATTAGATTTCAAGACAAAAACTAATAAGAGACAAAAACAAATAATTGTAAAGGGGTAAACTCAGCAAGGGGATGTAACAATTTAAATATACATGTACCCAACACTATTGCACCCAGATATATAGACTAAATGTTATTAGAGCTAAAGAGAGAGACCCCAGTAAAATACTAGATGTAGTCTTCAATACCCGTCTTGCAACATTGGACAGATCATCCAGACAGAAAATCAACAAAGAAACATTAGACTTAATATGCACTACAGACCAAATGGACCTAATAGATACTTACAGAACATTTCATCCAACGGCTGTAGAATACACATTTTTTTTTTTCTGCAGCACATGTATCATTCTTAAGGATAGACCATATTTTAGGCCACAAAATGAGTGTTAAAACATTCAAAAATTGAAATTATATCAAATATCTTCTCTGAATATAATGGAATACAAATTGGAAATCAACAACAAGGCCAGGCATGGTGGCTCACACCTGTAATCCCAACACTGTGGAAGGATGAGCTGCATGGATCACCTGAGGTCAGGAGTTCAAGACCAGCCTGGCCAACATGGCAAAACCCTGTCTCTACTAAATATACAAAAATTAGCTGCAAGTGGTGGCAGGTGCTGGTAGTCTCACCTACTTAGGAGACTGAGGCAGGAGAAACACTTGAACCAGAGAAGCAGAGGTGGCAGTGAGCTGAGATCATGCCACTGCACTGCGGCCTGGGAAACAGAGGGAGATGCTATCAAAAAAAAAATCAATAACAAGAATTTTGGAAACGTTCAAACACAGGAAAATTAAACATTATGCTCCTGAATGATCAGTGGGTCAACGAAGAAATTAAGAAGGAAATATAAACAAATTCTCAAAGCAATGATAATGGAAATATAACATACCAAAACCTATGGGATACAGTGAAAGCAGTACTAAGAGGAAAGTTTATATCTACAAGTGACTACATCAAAAAAGTAGAAAAACTTTAAATAAACAACCTCATAACACATCTTAAATAACTAGAAAAGCAGGCACAAAACAAACCCCAAATTAGTGTAAGAAAATAAATAATAAAGATCAGGGCAGAAATAAATACAATTGAAATGAAGAAAACAATACAAAAGATTAATGAAACAAAAACATTGTTTTTTGAAAACATAAATAAATTTTAAACATTTTTAGCTAGAATCATTAAGAAATAAAGAGAGATCACCCAAATAAATAAATCAGAGATGAATAAGGACACATCACTACCAATACCACAGAAATTCAAAGGATCATTAGAAGCTACTATGAGCAGCTATGTTTCAATAAGTTGGAAAACCTTGAAGAAATGGATGAACTCCTAGACACAAACAACTCTGTCAAGACTGAACCAGGAAGAAACCCAAAACCTGAACAGACCAGTAACAAGTAAAGAGCTTGAATTGATAATAAAGATCTCTTAGCAAAAAAAAAAAAAAAAAAAAAAAAAAAAAAAGGGAGGTGGAGCCAAGATGGCCAAATAGGAACAGCTCCAGTCTACAGCTCCCAGTGTGAACGATGCAGAAGACGGGTGATTTCTGCATTTCCAACAGAGGTACTGGGTTCATCTCACTGGGGAGTGTTGGACAGTGGGTGCAGTGCACCGAGCATGAGCCGAAGCAGGGAGAGGCATTGCCTCACCAGGGAAGGACAAGGGGTCAGGGAATTCCCTTTCCTAGTCAAAGAAAGGGGTGACAGACGGAACCTGGAAAATCGGGTCACTCCCACCCTAATACTGCACTTTTCCAATGGTCTTAGCAAACGGCACATACCAGGAGATTATATTCTGTGCCTGGCTCAGAGGGTCCTACACCCACAGAGCCTCACTCATTGCTAGCACAGCAGTCTAGATCAAACTGAAAGGCAGCAGCGAGGCTGAGGGAGTGGCACCCGTCATTGCCGAGGCTTGATTAGGTAAACAAAGTGGCTGGGAAGCTCGAACTAGGTGGAGCCCACAACAGCTCAATGAGGCCTGCCTGACTCTGTAGACGTCACCTCTGGTGGCAAGGCATAGCCAAACGAAAGACAGCAGAAACTTCTGCAGACTTAAATGTCCCTGTCTGACAACTTTGAAGGGAGTAGTGGTTCTCCGAGCACGCAGCTTGAGATCTGAGAACAGACAGACTGCCTCCTCAAGTGGTTCCCTGACCCCTGAGTAGCCTAACTGGGAGGCACCCCCTAGTAGGGGCAGACTGACACCTCACACGGCTGGGTACTCCTCTGAGACAAAACTTCCAGAGGAACAATCAGGCAGCAACATTTGCTGTTCACCAATATTCGCTGTTCTGCAGCCTCTGCTGCTGATACCCAGGCAAACAGGGTCTGGAGTGGACCTCCAGAAAACTCCAACAGACCTGCAGCTGAGGGTCCTGACTGTTAGAAGGAAAACTAACAAACAGATAAGACATCTACACCAAAACCACATCTGTACATCAACATCATCAAAGACCAAAGGTAGATAAAACCACAAAGATGGAGAAAAAACAGAGCAGAAAAACTGGCAACTCTAAAAATCTAAGTGCCTCTCCCCCTCCAAAGGAATGCAGCTCCTCACCAGCAACGGAACAAAGCTGGACAGAGAATGACTTTGATGAGTTGATAGAAGAAGGCTGCAGACAATCAAACTACCCTGAGCTAAAGGAGGAAGTTCGAACCCATGGCAAAGAAGTTAAAAACCTTCAAAAAAAATTAGATAAATGGATAACTAGAATAACAAATGCAGAGAAGTCCTTAAAGGACTTGACGGAGCTGAAAACCATGGCACAAGAACTACATGACAAATGCACAAGCCTCAGTAGCCGATTCAATCAACTGAAAGAAAGGATATCAGTGATGGAAGATCAAATGAATGAAATGAAGTGAGAAGAGAAGTTTAGAGAAAAACAAATAAAAAGAAATGAACAGAGCCTCCAAGAAATATGGGACTATGTGAAAAGACAAAATCTACGTCTGATTGGTGTACCTGAAAGTGATGGGGAGAATGGAACCAAGTTGGAAAACAGTCTGCAGGATATTAGCCAGGAGAACTTCCCCAATCTAGCAAGGCAGGCCAACATTCAAATTAAGGAAATATAGAGAACGCCACAAAGATACTCCTTGAGAAGAGCAACTCCAAGACACATAATTGTCAGATTCACCAAAGTTGAAATGAAGGAAAAAATGTTAAGGGCAGCCAGAGAGAAAGGTTGGGTTATGCACAAATGGAAACCCTTAAGACTAACAGCTGATCTCTCAGCAGAAACTCTACAAGCAAGAAGAGAGTGGGGGCCAATATTCAACATTCTTAAAGAAAAGAATTTTCAACCCAGAATTTCATATCCAGCCAAACTAGCTTCATAAGTGAAGGAGAAATAAAATTCCTTACAGACAAGCAAATGCTGAGAGATTGTGTCACCACCAGGCCTGCCCTATAAGAGCTCCTGAAGGAAGCACTAAACATGGAAAGGAACAACTGGTACCAGCCACTGCAAAAACATGCCAAATTGTAAAGACCATCGAGGCTAGGAAGAAACTGCATCAACTAACGAGCAAAATAACCAACTAACATCATAATGACAGGATCAAATTCACACATAACAATATTAACCTTAAATGTAAATGGGCTAAATGCTCCAATTAAAAGACACAGACTGGCAAATTGGATAAAGAGTCAACACCCATCAGTGTGCTGTATTCAGGAAACCCATCTCATGTGCAGAGACACACATAGGCTCAAAATAAAGGGATGGAGGAAGATCTGCCAAGCAAATGGAAAACAAAAAAAAAGCAGGGGTTGCAATCCTAGTCTCTGATACAACAGACTTTAAACCAACAAAGATCAAAAGAGACAAAGAAGGCCATTACATAATGGTAAAGGGATCAATTCAACAAGAAGAGCTAACTATCCTAAATATATATGCACCCAAAACAGGAGCACCCAGATTCATAAAGCAAGTCCTTAGAGACCTACAAAGAGACTTAGACTCCCACACAATAATAACGGGAGACTTTAACACTCCACTGTCAACATTACACAGATCAATGAGACAGAAAGTTAACAATGATATCCAGGAATTGAACTCAGCCCTGCACCAAACAGACCTAATAGACATCTACAGAACTTTCCACCCCAAATCAACAGAATATACGTTCTTTTCAGCACCACACCACACTTATTCCAAAATTGACCACATAGTTGGAAGTAAAGCACTCCTCAGCAAATGTAAAAGAATAGAAATTATAACAAACTGTCTCTCAGACCACAGTGCAATCAAACTAGAACTCCGGATTAAGAAATTCACTCAAAATCGCTCAACTACATGGAAAGTGAACAACCTGCTCCTGAATGACCACTGGGTACATAACGAAATGAAGGCAGAAATAAAGATGTTCTTTGAAACCAACGAGAATGAAGACACAACATACCAGGATCTCTGGGACACATTCAAAGCAGTGTGTAGAGGGAAATTTAGAGCACTCAATGCCCACAAGAGAAAGCAGGAAAGATCTAAAATTGACACCTTAACATCACAATTAAAAGAACTAGAAAAGCCAGAGCAAACACATTCAAAAGCTAGCAGAAGGCAAGAAATAACTAAGATCAGAGCAGAACTGAAGGAAATAGAGACACAAAAACCCTTAAAAAACTCAGTGAATCCAGGAGCTGTTTTCTTTTGAAAAGATCAACAAAATTGATGGACCGCTAGCAAGACTGGTAAAGAAGAAAAGAGAGAAGAATCAAATAGATGCAATAAAAAATGATAAAGGGGATATCACCACCGATCCCACAGAAATACAGACTACCATCAGAGAATACTGTAAACACCTCTACACAAATAAACTAGAAAATCTAGAAGAAATGGATAAATTCCTCGATACAAACACCCTCCCAAGACTAAATCAGGAAGAAGTTGAATCTCTGAATAGACCAATAACAGGCTCTGAAATTGAGGCAATAATTAATAGCTTACCAACCAAAAAAAGTCCAGGACCAGATGGATTCCCAGCCAAATTCTACCAGAGGTACAAGGAGGAGCTGGTACCATTCCTTCTGAAACTATTCCAATCAATAGAAAAAGAGGGAATCCTCCCTAACTCATTTTATGAGGCCAGCATCATCCTGATACCAAAGCCTGGCAGAGACATAACCAAAAAAGAGAATTTTTTACCAATATCCTTGATGAATATTGATGCAAAAATCCTCAATAAAATACTGGCAAACCGAATCCAGCAGCACATCAAAAAGCTTATACACCATGATCAAGTGGGCTTCATCGCTGGGATGCGAGTTTGGTTCAACATATGCAAATCAATAAACGTAATCCAGCATATAAACAGAACCAACGACAAAAACCACATCATTATCTCAATAGATGCAGAAAAGACCTTTGACAAAATTCAACAATGCTTCATGCTAAAAACTCCCAATAAATTAGGTATTGATGGGACGTATCTCAAAATAATAAGAGCTATCTATGACAAACCCACAGCCAATATCATACTGAATGGGCAAAAACTGGAAGCATTCCCTTTGAAAACTGGCACAAGACAGGGATGCCCTCTCTCAACACTCCTATTCAACAAAGTGTTGGAAGGTCTGGCCAGGGCAGTCAGGCAGGAGAAGGAAATAAAGGGTATTCAATTAGGAAAAGAGGAAGTCAAATTGTCCCTGTTTGCAGATGGCATGACTGTATATCTAGAAAACCCCATTGTCTCAGCCCAAAATCTCCTTAAGCTGATAAACAACTTCAGCAAAGTATCAGGATACAAAATCAATGTGCAAAAATCATAAGCATTCTTATACACCAATAACAGACAAACAGAGAGCCAAATCATGAGTGAACTCCCATTCACAATTGCTTCAAAGAGAATAAAATACCTAGGAATTCAACTTACAAGCTATGTGAAGGATCTCTTCAAGGAGAAATACAAACCACTGCTCAATGAAATAAAAGAGGATACAAATAAATAGAAGAACATTCCATGCTCATGGGTAGGAAGAATCAATATCATGAAAATGGCCATACCGCCCAAGGTAATTTATAGATTCAATGCCATCCCCATCAAGCTACCAATGACTTTCTTCATAGAATTCGAAAAAACTACTTTAAAGTTCATATGGAACCAAAAAAGATCCTGCATCACCAAGTCAATCCTAAGCCAAAAGAACAAAGCTGGAGGCATCATGCTACCTGACTTCAAACTATACTACAAGGCTATAGTAACCAAACAGCATGGTACTGGTACCAAAACAGAGATATTGACCAATGGAACAGAACAGAGCCCTCAGAAATAATGCCACATATCTACAACTATCCGATCTTTGACAAACCTGACAAAAACAAGAAACGGGTGAAGGATTCCCTATTTAATAAATGGTGCTGGGAAAACTGGCTAGCAATATGTAGAAAGCTGAAACTGGATCCCTTCCTTACACCTTATACAAAAATTAATTCAAGATGGATTAAAGACTTACATGTTAGACCTAAAACCATAAAAACCCTGGAAGAAAACCTAGGCAATACCATTCAGGACATAGGCATGGAAAAGGGCTTCATGTCTAAAGCACCAAAAGCAATGGCAACAAAAGCCAAAATTGACAAATGGGATCTCATTAAACTAAAGAGCTTCTGCACAGCAAAAGAAACTACCATCAGAGTGAACAGGCAACCTACAGAATGGGAGAAAATTTTTGCAACCTACTCATCTGACAAAGGGCTAATATCCAGAATCTACAATGAACTCAAACAAATTTACAAGAAAAAATCAAACAACCCCATCAAAAAGTGGGCAAAGGATATGAACAGACACTTTTCAAAAGAAGACATTTATGTAGCCAAAAGACACATGAAAAAATGCTCATCATCACTGGCCATCAGAGAAATGCAAATCAAAACCACAATGAGATACCATCTCACACCAGTTAGAATGGCCATCATTAAAAAGTCAGGAAACAACAGGTGCTGGAGAGGATGTGGAGAAATAGGAACACTTTTACACTGTTGGTGGGACTGTAAACTAGTTCAACCATTGTGGAAGTCAGTGTGGAGATTCCTCAGGGATCTAGAACTAGAAATACCATTTGACCCAGCCATCCCATTACTGGGTATATACCCAAAGGACTATAAATCATGCTGCTATAAAGACACATGCACACGTATGTTTATTGTGGCACTATTCACAATAGCAAAGACTTGGAACCAACCCAAATATCCAACAACGATAGACTGGATTAAGAAAATGTGGCACACATACACCATGGAATACTATGCAGCCATAAAAAATGATGAGTTCATGTCCTTTGTAGGGACATGGATGAAACTGGAAATCATCATTCTCAGCAAACTATCACAAGGACAAAAAACCAAACATGGCATGTTCTCACTCATAGGTGGGAATTGAACAATGAGAACTCATGGACACAGGAAGGGGAACATCACACTCCGGGGACTGTTGTGGGGTGGGGGGAGGGGGAGGGATAGCATTAGGAGATATACCTAATGCTAAATGACGAGTTAATGGGTGCAGCACACCAACACGGCACATGTATACATATGTAACAAATCTGCACATTGTGCACATGTACCCTAAAACTTAAAATATAATTAAAAAAAACAGGCTGTGTCCCAGTGACTTCACTGCTGAATTTTAACCAACTATTTAAAGAAGGACTAATACCAGTCCTACTCAAACTATTCTGAAAAACAGAGGGGGAGGGAATGTTTTCAAACTCACTCTATGAGCACAGTATTACCCTGATAACAAAACCAGACAAAGACACATCAAAAAGAAGAAAACCACAGACCAATATCCCTGATGAACAGAGATGCAACATTTTTCAACAAAATATTAGCAAATTGAATTCAACAACACAATAAAAATTCATTCATCATGACCACGTAGAATATATCCTAGAATTTCAAGGATGGTTCAATATATGCAAATCAATCAGTGTGACATCTCATATCAACAGAATAAAGGACAAAAAAATGTGACCATTTTAACTGATGCTGAAAAAGCATTTGATAAAATTCAACATGCATTCATGATAAAAACTCTCAAAAATAAAAAATAAAAAACTGAGTATAAAGGAACATAGCCCAATACAATAAAAGCCATATATGACAGACCAACCCACAGTATCATACTGAATGAAGAAAAACTTTGAAAGCCTTTCCTTGGAGATCTGGAACACAACAAGGATTTCCACTTTTACCAGTGTTATTCAACATAGTACTTGAAGTCCTATCTAGAGCAATCAGACAAGAGAAAGAAATGAAAGGCATCCAAGTTGGAAAGAAAAAAGTCAAATTATCTTCATTTGTAAATGATATGATCTTATACTGGGAAAACCTAAAAAACAAATAACTACTAGAACTGATAAACAAATTCAGTAAAGTTGTAAAATACAAAATCAACATAGAAAAATCAGTAGTATCTTTACATGCCAACAGCACACAAATAGAAATCAATAAATACATTAAAATTGATTGAAAGAAATCAAGTACTTGATGGTATTGTAAATCTCATTTACAATAGCTACAAATAAGTAAAACAACTAGGAATTAACATAACCAAAGATGTGTAAGGCCTCTACAATAATAAGTATGAAATATTGATGAAAGCAATTGAAGAGGATACAAAAAAGGAAAGATACTACCTGTTTATGAATTGGAAGAATAAATATTGTTAAAATGTCCATACTACCTAAGGCAATTTACAGATTTAGTGCAATCCCTATCAAAATGCTAACGATATTTTTCACAGAAATAGAGAAAAAAATCCTAAAATTTATATAGTACCACGTAAGACCAAGAAGAGCCAAAAATATCCTCAGCAAAAGAACGAAATTGGAGGAATTACATTACCTGACTTTAAATTATACTACAACATTATAATAACCAAAACAGCATGGTACTGGCACAAAACTGGACACATAGACCAATGAAACAGAATAGAGAACCCAGAAACAAATCCACACATCTACAATAAACTAATTTTTTAAGTTTTATTTTTTTGGAGACAGAGTCTTACTCTGTTGCCCAGGTTGGAGTGCAGTGGTGCAATCTCGGCTCATTGCAACCTCCACCCACTGGGTCCAAGCTATTCTCCTGCCTCAGCCTCCAGAGTAGCTGGGATTACAGGACGCACCAACACACCCAGCAATTTTTTTTGTTGTTGTTGTATTTTTAGTAGAAATGGGTTTTCACCATGTTGGCCAGGCTGGTCTTGAACTCCTGGTCTCAAGTGATCCACCTGCCTCAGCCTCCCAAATTGCTGGGATTACAGGTTTGAGCCACTGTGCCTGGCCATGTCTTTGACTTCTGATGGTTTAATATAATGCGTCTCAGTGTAGATCTCTTTGAAATTATTATCCTTGGCATTCATAGAGATTTTTGGATTTCCATATATACAATTTTCCACAAATTTGGGAAATTTTCAGCCATAATTTCTTCAAATAAGGTTTCTGCCCCCGTCTCTTTTTTTCTTTCTTTTCTCCTTCTGAAAGCTCCCATAATGTGTATGTCAGCCTTCTTCATGGTGTCCAAAAGTCTCTCACGCTCTGCTCACTCATTCTTGTGCATTTTTTCTTTTTTTTTTCTTCTCAGACTCAAATGGCCTGTCTTCAAGTTTGGTAATTGTTTTCTTCTGTTTGTTGAGTCTGCTGTTTACCTCTTCAATAAATTTTAAATTCAGTTATTGCATTTTTCAGCTCCAGAGTTTCTGTTTATTTTATAATTTCTATTTCTTCACTGATATTCTTATTTTGTTTATATATTATTTTCCTACATTTTTTGTCTGTGTTTTTCCTTAGCTCTTAGAGCATATTTAAGGCAGTTGTTTTAAAGTCCTTATCAAGTTAGATGCATATTTCTTCAAGGATGGTTTCCAGATCTTTATTTGGTCCTTTAAATGTGCCATATTTTCCTGTTTCTTTGTATGCCTTGTGATTATTTGTTAGAAATTTGGCATTTGCGAAAAAAAACAAAACAAAACAAAACAAAAAACAGCCACCTCTAAAAGTCTTCATATACCAGCTCCATGCAGTGGAAGACCTTTAGTAATTACCATGGCGTATTTTAAACATTGAGGTCACCCCAACGTTAAAGCTTAAATTCTTCTTAGGCCTTTTTCTGGGCATATATTTTCCCTGAATATTTGTGGTGGGGGCTGTGGGTTTAAAATTTTTTTTCTCTGTTTACCTGTCTGTGCATAGGTGTCTTTTTTTCCAACATAGTCTCATCACAAGTTTTTCCTCAAGGTTTTATATGTTCCATTGAATTTGTCTCCCTATAATTCCTTGCCAAATGCATCCAGGGGTTTGCACTCCCCTTGAGGTTTCACTGGTGTCCCACCACCTTCGGTAGCTTTTTCCATCCTGAAATCTGCGTTATGATACTTTTCCCTGTCTGTGCTCTTTTTCAAGCAATACAGACATCAAGTCCTTAGGCAGTCCACAGACAGGTTAAAACGTTGTGAGTAAAGTCCACTCTATTTCCTCCACCTGAGGGAGGGATCAAGAGCTGGGCCACTTCCAACTTCAAGGTGCCAGAGAGGGTGTGGGAAAAGGAGAAGTAAAAATGTTATGAAATTTCCTGCCATTTTAAATGTGTAATTTTTTCAAACTGGATATTTACCTGGTTTCTGTAGATATTTGGTGGTTTTCCAGAGCTCCTATAAAATAATTTTTGGCAGTTTCTAAGTGTGTTTTTAATGTTTCCATGGGAATGAGGGCCTGGAGCTTCCTAGTCTGCCATCTTGCTGATGTCACCCTCTCTCTAATTAATTTGTTCTGTCATTCTTATGGAAGACTATTTCACACTTCTTCTTTCCAAAATTTCAACACCATGTTTGATGCCTCACTCAGAGTAACGAAGAGTTCATAGACCAGCACAAGTTTAAGGATCCCATTTTGAGTAGTACTGCTCTAAATGCCTGAGTATGACATATATATGGTCTGGGGTATGCTGTGTGCCATGGCCTGATGTTCATGTCTTCCCAAACTTCATGTGTTGAAATTATAACCCCAGAAGTGATGGATCAGGAAGTATGACCTTTGGGAGAGGATTAGATAATGACAGTGAGGCCTTCATCAATGGAATTAGTGCCCTTATGAAAGACACTCCAGAGAGATCCTCTTCCCTTCCACCACATGAGGACACAGCAAGAGGACTCCCATCTATGAATCTTTAAGAAAGCCCTCACTAGACACAAATTCTGCTAGTGCATTTCTGTTGTCTATAAGCTACCCAGTGTTTGGTATTTTGTGATAGCAGCCTGAATACTCGAAGACACTGTGGCATTGCAAATGACAACTTACTGCATTTTGTACCTCCTTCTACTAAACAAGAGGAATAACACTGAGTTATCCTCCTGGATTTTGGAGTTAAAATATACTTCATTTGGGAATATTGCTTCCGAATATTTATTGAATCATCCATAGGCTGCCAGAGAGGTTTTGTTTTGTTTTGTTTGTTTGTTTTGTTTTGTTTTTTCCTAGTAGGTTCAGAGTGCAGTGTATGCTGTTCTGCACCTTGGGTCATACAATCCAAGTGCTAGAAAACCTGTAGTGGTTAAGAATGTATGAAATTTTTAGCAGACTCCAATAGAAGTGACAGAGCACACACCCTCTGGAGAGAAAACATGACTTTTTAAGATAACTACTTTCCACTTGAAAGACAGCTTATGGTGAGATACTAGGGCAAAGTGAAGATTGAACACCTGATTACAGAAAAACACAAATGGCCATGGCCTGCAATGGCAGAGGAATGAGAGTGCAAGGCTAAACACACAGACACGTTTCATACACTTCTCAGGTTATATTTGCTAACATTCCATCAGGCAAACAAAGTTAAACACCTAACATGAAGTCAAGGAGCAGGAAAGTACATTCTGCTCTCCCTGAGGCCAAGGAAGTCACATAATCAAGTTAAACATCAACAGACTTGGAATGTATGCCACTCCGACAGAGGTAATTGCATTCACAGTGCAAAAGTGAATATTTTTGAAGAATAATATAATCTAACACAAGTACCAAATTATAAAGTTAGGTAGTCTGAGCAGAAATTCATCATGGAAGAGAGCTGGTACATTTGGGACTAAGCTCAAACAGATCCAGGAAGCACAAGTGTGTTACATAAGCAGATGTTGTTTGCATTTTATATCCTATCTCTGCTCCCTCAAACCACACTTGTAACCTCTTTGTGGTGTGAGAAGACTGCTATGACCAACTCACAGAAGATAAAATAGTTTTGACTTGATTCCAAGATGTGCCAGTGTGAAATGTTGGCACTAACAGGAAATGGACCCCTGTCCTGAGGTCTCAAAGGCATGATGATCAGTAGTAAAGGGAAATTCTCTTGGGGTAGAATTAGTCATCCATCTTGCCTGGAGGAAGGGGTGGCCAGAAAAAAAGATATAGACTGACTCCTGGACAAACGGCTTGGCTGATTAGTCAGAGACTTGAAAGATATAATAGTAGAAGAGAATAAAGAAGGAGATCTGCAAAATAAGTGAATGGACCTCTGGGAGTGGATGTGAAGTGTGCAGATCTTTTTGTTTCCCATCAATGCCCAGTAGCAAGCATCCATTGTAGAGTAGCTGCTGAGCAACCAGAAGAGGAGGAGAGTTTCTGCAGTGGACATCAGCCAGCCTCTCTTCATCCATTGTAATACATACCCAGTGGACCATAGTGGCAGCGAAGGAGCCTGGGAATGGATCTAACAATATAAGTTTGCCTTTATTAAGGCCTATCTATCTAAACCTCTGACAACAGAAGAAATGGATATGTGACACCACTTCTTTGGAAGGACCTACCATGTAGCAGGGAATTAATCCATTGTACTGTCTCCATCTTAAAGGAGCATAAATTCACCTTTATTAGAATAGATATAAATATCTATATATGTCTCTATCACCACCACTGGCCAAGGCTTACAGAATACCTTGTCCAGAAACACGGTATTATACAACAGTGCTACATATCAAAGGACACAGAAAAGCACATCTGAGAATAGTTTCATTATCGTGAGTTTCCCTAGTCTTATCTATCACCCAGGAGCTGCCAGTCTGATATAACACTGCAATAGTTAGCCTACTGAAGACTCAACTAAGGCACCAGCAGTATGGTTGCTGTTCTCCAGGATTTGATATGTGTTAAATCAATCACCAATATATTGTCCTGTATCTCCCATTGCCATAATTCATGGACACAGGAAGTAAGAGTTGGAAACAGGAATGCCTCCTCTCACTATCATACCTGTTGCTTAGTTGTAGAATTTCTGCTTTCTGTCTCTTCAAGTTTGAGCCATGCTGAGGTAGAGGTCCTGCTCACAGCATGTGGAGAATTGAAGAGTTTTGCCAGGGGATACATTAAATTTTCCACTAACAAGGTGCAACAGTCACCTTGTTAATTTGAGCTTCTCATGTGAGTGGATAGACAGGAAAAACAGGAGGTTATGTAACAGGTAGGGTTAACTGATCTTGTTTACATGAGGAGCTAGAATTGGCACTACACAATAAGGATAAATGAGTATGGCTACTTTGTTGGAAAAGTACCTCTTAGAATGACCATGCTTGATAACAACTGCCAATGAGCAAATATAACAAACACATGCCAACAAATGTGGGGCAACTAATGGCTTAGATCCCTGGGGGATCAGAGTCTGGAATGCTCTACCCTACATTCACCTCTGGCCAGCCTGATAGCTGTCCAAGAGTGAGGAAAATCTAAGATTGCTAGAAGACAAGAGAGATGATGGACAGCAACTGTGGGCTTCGGACCAGGTGCAGCAGTGGTTAGTCCACTTTATATCATTCATGCTGTTTGCTGCTTAAGTGCTTCAGGAGTTCACAATTGGCTAAAACTTTAAAGAAGACTCTAAGTGCTTGGACTTGTGCCCCTACTCCCTACCCCTTGGGGAAGATGCAAAGGTGTCATTTTCTTACAACACATACACACACGTATGCACAGTGAAAGTCCTATATTCCAGGAAGGAAGTTGAACGTAATGGGGAGACCAATACCTCTATTTCTGCCCTTCCGTCAAGCTCTGTTCCTTGATCTCGGCCACATGGCTTTTATCTTTGAGCTTATAGCTCCTTCCCATTCATCCAAACTTTGATGAAACCGTACACTGCATTGGGATCTCATATCCCATGGCCATTAAAGGAGTCAGAAGATGCAACTAAGGAGTCCAGGAGACTTCATGTTATTTGGCAAACTTTAACCAGTAAAAAGAGGAGACAGTATGAAGTTGAGAAAATAAATTACCCCCACTCCTCTTTCCCATGGACTATTCCAAGGCACAGCTTTTGGGTGCATGTCATATAAAAAAACCCATGTGCTGAGCAGCAGCAGATGCTGAGAGACCTGCTTTGTCTTTTCCTTCCTGGACTCACCAGGAAGCAGTAGCGAATATGGTAAAGCATCATATTGTTTTGTTTTTAAAATCTTATTGTTGCACTTTACTTTTTCTTCATTCTTGCTACTGTGGGCCTGCACCACCCAAATGAAGCATCAGCGGGTTATGTTTTCTAAGAAATCCTGGCTAAGAGGTGAGCCTTCATCTGAACACATGCTTTCATTCTAACTTCCTGCCTCTCTCAACAAGCAGATTTCTACTTGAAGGGAACCTCCCTTGCCTGTTAAAATCCATCCCCACTTTTTCCCATTTTGGCGCAAGTCTTTGCCTCGCAATTGTTTCCACCTTCTCCCGCATGGTAATTTTCCCTTTCTACTGGACTGTTCCCCTCAGAGCACAAAGGTGCTGCGATATTTCCCATCTTCAGAAATCTATCTCTTGTCCTCACCTCCTCCAGCTACTACTCACTTCTCAGGGATCCTTTATAGCAACATTTAAGTAAGTCTCCACTTTCTCTTCATCTATTATTTCCCTCACAGATGCCAAGATTTGTCCTCACGATTTCACTTATTAAAATTGCACATGTCGGCTGGGCGTGATGGCTCATGCCTATAATCCCAGCACTTTGGGAGGCCAGGGCGGGTGGATCACCTGAGGTCAGGAGTTTGAGACCAGCCTGACCAACATAGTGAAACCCTGTCTCTACTAAAAATGCAAAAATTAGCCAGGTGTGGTGGTGGACACCCATAATCCCAGCTACTCGGGAGGCTGAGACAGGAGAATCACCTGAACCTGGGAGGTGGAGGTTGCAGTGAGCCGAGATCACACCACTGTACTCCAGCCTGGGCAATACGAGCAAAACTCCATCTCAGAAAAAAAAAAAAAAATTGCACATCAATGTCCTCTCCCTCAAAATATCATTTCCCTCCCAAATGTATCAGTCAAGTCTCAGTGCTGAAATCTCTGCACATTTTGGCAGCATTTGATGCAGTCGATTATGGCGTCTTTTGAAACACATTCTTCATTTTGGTTCTAGGATGCCACCTCTCCTTTTCCTTCTTACCTTAATGGAAACCCATTCTCATTGCTTCTTGCTCAGTTAATCCCTTGTTTCTCATATTTAAATGTTGGATTTCAGACCCTTTCTCTTCTCTAATTTCTTCTTAGGTAATTTTTTTCCAACTTTAGCTTTAAATCCATCTGTATTCTGATGACTGCCCAATTTTTGTTTCCAGTCCCAATCTATCCCCTAAGCTCTGTACTTACATAGTAATCATCTACTCAACATCCTTCTGAATATTCAAGAGTAACTTTAAGTGAAACATATATGCATGTGTACACACACACATATCCAAACACCCACACACAGAGACACACACTCCTCTGCTCACCTTCGGTACAGTGCACTACCCTTCTTCCAGTAGCTCTCAAATGAAACTTAGGAGACATTTTGATTACTCTTCCTCTGTCACACTCTGCCAATACCATATCAGTAAACCCCATCAGCATTTTAAAAAACAAATCCTAGATCCAAATGTTTCTCATGGTCTCCACTGATAGCACCTAAGAGAAGCCACCAAAATGTCATAGCTCAAGCATGACCTCCTTGCAATTTCTCCAACTCCCAAGTGTGTGCCTACCTCAGGAACTTTGCACTTGCTACTTTGGCTCTCGGGAATTCTGTTTTTTAAGATCTTTAGGGCTTGCTTCTTTAACCACATTCATATCTCTCTGCAGCCTTTCCCACATTCATATCTCTCTGCAGCCTTTCTCCTACTCTACACTGCTTTATAGCACTATCACCAACTGACAATATATTACATGTTCACTTGCATGCTTTCTGTCTCCTCCACTAGACAATGAGGTCCATGAGGATTAGGATAATGTTTTCTTTATCATCTAATTCCTCCAGCACTTAAAAGAGTACTTGGCGCATGGTTGGCATCAATAAGTATTTGTTGAATGAATAATGACTAAACGAAATGACTTAATTGTTCTTTAGCAATAACGCATTCATTTATAGGTTTATTTATTTAAGCCACCTGTTCTTCTTTGTATATCAATATCTTCTTACCTTAGGAATTTTGGGTTGCTCCCAATTGCTGTATATATTTACTTTAAATACGTCAATGTTGGATTTTCTAGTATATTTTAGTGTTTTAGATTATGAACTCATTTTCCCAGGCACTTTCTTCTGTGAGTGCTCTGTGTGTTCTGCGGGTTATGGAGGATTCTGCAAGAGGTGGTTCCTTGTTGCCTTTGCCAAATTGTTACTCATTTTACAGGTTCCAGACCAAATGTATTTAACACAAAAGGTTAGACCTTATATCCTAGTGTAGTTCAAACTAGGATCTCTGATTTCTTGCTTCAGAATCATTTCCTCCTTGTGGTCTAGATGGAGGTAACCATTTTCCTGCCTTATTCAGGCCAGGAAGTGAAGGTTTTTTCCTAGGTGGCCACATTTTTCAGTCTCCTAGCTTTATTCAGGGCACATATTTCAGCTGTTCTATGTATGCAGTGCTGGCAATTGATTTGTATCCGACATAGGCAAGAAGGTCTCTACAGTCTGTATTCTGTCCATTTCCCATCACTGATTCTGTGATTCCAGCATCCTTTTCCACCACAGGTTGCATCTGTGTCTGCAGAAAGTAGACTTAGTTCCTTCTTGATTTCCAGCTCAGCAACCTATTTCTTCAAAAAATATTTTATGTAACATTTTAATATGTTTGAATTAGAAGATGGCTTCTCATATTAATACACCATAGTCTTCCCTAGAAATCTCTAACTTTATTTGTAAATGTCTGGGCTAGTGGCTCTTAATCTATGTTTTCATAATGACGGTAGTGGTGCTGGTGAAACCGTGGTATATTGTGTGGGAATGCAGTGAGGCTTTACAAGGCAATTAGTATTGAGAAAAATGGCCCATTGTCTGAAAAGACATAATAAATGGCACAGCTGCTGGAATGAATTTACCACAAGTTTGGTCATTTGAAATAGCACGTTTATTCTCTTATAATTATGGATGTCAGAAATCAGAGATTAACATCACTGGGCAGAAATCAAGGCATCAGCAGGATCACAGTCCCTCAAGAGGCTCCAGAGGAAGAGTCCCTTGCCTCTTCTAGCTTCCAGTGCTGCCAATATTCATTGGCTTGTAGCCACATCACTTTAATCTTAAGGGAAAATTTTCAAATTCCTCTCTGCTTCATCTCCCCATAGCTTTCTCTCTGTGTCAGATTTCATCTATCTCTCTCTTATAAGGATAGACCTGATTACAGTTAGGGTCTGCCTGGCTAATCTAGCATAATATCCTCATCTAAAAATCCTTAATCACATCTGTAAACTCTTCCCCCTACCACGCTTCCCCCTTTTAGCTTATATAGTGTAAGGATCACAGACTCAAGTGACTAGGATATAAGTATCTTTTAGAGAATGATTTTTCTATCACAAATGGTGATGATGATTTTAAAGAAGAAAGTTGTCCTTCCCTTTTCAGAATCCGAAAGTAACAATTCTATGGGGAGATAGTGAAAATAGAACACATTCAAGCCAAGGCCAGGAGAGCTGATTTATACGCAGGGAAAGAAAAGATGAATGGTGTCACAGTTAACAACGCCCATCAGAGAAATTATAGGTGTGAGATGATCCTGTTCGGGGGAAACTCTTGGGAGAAGACTGAGTACAAGGAAGATGACAGAGCTGCCCTTGACATCCCCAGTTCTCCATAGTTCAATTCGTTTTTAGGAAACACTACTTACTTGCGGAATTAAAACAGCAATAGTTGCGAATGGCTAATGGGGAAAAAAAACCCTATAACTTGTTATATCATACTTCTTCAGTAACTCCAGAGGTATAAGGAGCTTATGGATCCTGAGGGATGGGTTACACAGAGATCAATACATTCATTTCAAGTTCACCAAGCTCAACCAGAGGTCAGTTAGAGCCCTTCACCATAAATTGAAACATTTTCTTTAGGAAGATTGTATTTCCCCAAATCAGGGAGGTGGAAGTGAATATCATGGCTTGCAGGCAGGGGTCACAGAAAAAGAAGGGTGGAGGTCCACGAGGTTCAATAAACTAAAAATGTCATCAGGTTCAAAAAGAAACTATCAGAGATCATTCATGCCAAGTCCAAGTGCTAAATTAGTGCTGTTTTTTTCTCTTCAGAATTAAGCACAATAAGAGATGTTTCATGAAGACAAAAGAGATCAAAGACAGGAATTTTTTCCACAAATGCATTAAAGTGATGAGATTTAGCATAGAGACTAGGTGATCTGCCACTTTGATGTGAGGATCCAGATGATCCATTCTTTGGTCACTGGGAAAGTTAGTGGGGAGTTGGGTGGTCTAGCACCAAAACCCAATGCAGGGTGAAAAAGCCCATCCTTCCAACTCTTTAACAGGGGCTCTAAATACATCTTACCACTTAGAGAGTCTTAAGGTAGGAGAGTCTATCTTTTTAAAGGGAAATAAACCCTGAAAGAGGAAATTTACTGGTCATTTACAGACCTCAGTGTGAATATCTTCAGTAAATGAATCCCATTGTCTCTTCTGTGTTCCAGTTTTCAGGACGGAAGTAAAAACTTTTGATTGGTGTGTGTGTGAGGAGTTAGAGAAAAATTGGAGGTGATTTTTGAACTATAAAACACCCTTAAAAAGGGAAAGGGAGAATCTAAGTAGAATCCAGAGCTATGTGCTTTGGCCAGTCTCAGGGAAGAAGAGACTAGCTCTTCCTTTTCATTATGTACCAAGCATACTTGTCTCATTTAAATTTTCTCAGCCCTGGGGGTGGCAGGGCCATTGCGTTTTACAAATGTAAAAGAGCACGTCATGGAGACGATACATGTTTAGGGTCATGGGTGGGCAGGAAGCCCAGCCTGAGTGTTTCTTTGTCTTATATCCATCATCAGGAGTCTTGTGGCCAGAGGATGCTGTGGAGCTGGGTTCGAGGCAACACCCAAGTGTATGGCCACAGCTCCTTACCGGCGTGTCAGTTGCCTCCAATGTGGAGAAAAGGGGATGGTAGAGATTCCCTCTTCAACGTGGGATATGCCTTTGCGAGTGCTCTGGCCTTTGGTCTTAGCAATATCACTTTACGTTTAAATGATCCTGTTAAAACTGCCCACTGGGCTTCTTGGGGACAGGAACTGTGTCTTTAGTACGCTCACCTGGTGTCCAGCACAGCGCTGCTGGCTACAGCTCCGTGGCAGGAAGACTGCAGGCTGTCTTCAGTGTCCAGTGAGGGAAACTTTCCCAGCACCGTTTGGATCCAGCCAACAGTTATAAAGTACCCTTTGTGCTCAAGCACCATGCCAGGGCATGCAGATAATTTTTATTCGTTAATTCTCACACCGCCCTATGACATCGCTATGATAATTCTTAATTAACAGATAAGGAAACTGAGGTGTGGAGAGGTAAGAGGGCTTGCCTCAGGTTTGATGGTGGTTGGGTGTTAAGATTTGAGCACATTTGTCTTGTGACTCCACATTCAGCATGCTTCCCCCACACCAGGCTTACTGAATATCTCTCCAAGGACGCTGCTATCTATGAGAACTAGTAGGAGAAAACATGGTCTTTGCACAGTGGGAACTTAAAGAAAAGAAAGAGAAATACCTAGGGATGCTTTAAAAAGCAACATGCCTGATGCTAATAGGTAAATGGCCAACTGACCACGGCACTGGGGAGCCAAGAGGATTTGCAGTGATCCCAAGTAAGTGGGGTTAATCAGAGGAGGCCACGTTTCCTACAGGAGGTGACATTGGAGCCAGCCTAGCCAGCAGGTCTGCATTGCAGAACTCACTCACTGAAGAGCGTGCTATGCTCACTTGAAAGTGAGTGTAATTAAGTTCTTCCCTGAGCAGCTGCAGAGCATGCAGGTTGCTGGGGCTGCCACGAGTGTATTGCTAGTGCCCCCCTGTGCACAAAGAAAGAACTGAGCAATGTGCGGGGTAAGCGGGGTGGGGATGGAACAGCTGCATGTGCCCTTCACCAGGAGCATGCATTTCAATTCTGACATCCCTGAAACTGCTCCTTTAGTCTGAGTAGCACGTAAGTAAGCAGGGAGACCTTCCCCTCCTCACGTCCCTGCTGCAGTGAGCCAGCCTCTGTCCCTGGGCACTCTGGGAGCTCTCCCAGAGGTACTCCCCTCCATGGATGTGCTGTGGACAGGGCAAGCTGGAGCTTCCCCTCAGGGAAGGAGCAGGAATTTCACTCCCTGGCCAGGTTCTTGGCAATTAGGACAGCCTGGTTCAGTTGAAAGAGCCCTGGGCTGGGAACTAGACACCATGAGCTCTAGATGTCAATGTTTTTGCCTAGTTTTGTTTTGCTGGGCAGTTTGTTCTCTGGATTTCAGTTTCTTTGTCTGGAAAACAAGTACTGGTTCACGCGTGGTTGGCCAGTGCATCAATAGTCCAGTGCCCACGTGGTCCTTCCTCAGCTTTCCAGCACAGTGGTATATGTGCTCACCTCCTCTCCTGCCTGGCTTCTCATTCTCTCCATCCCCTTGGAATTAGTCATAAGGAATTTGGACGGTTTAGTGGGTTAGTTTATATAGGTTAGAAAATAAAAAACAAAAACAAAACAAAACAAAAAACAGATGTTTCCTGATATTCCTCTGGCTGCCGACTTAGATTCCATGTAAGAACAATCAGCCCCCACCCCGAAGATGGACAGCACTTTGTTTCCTTAATTTAATTCACCTTGACATATATATGCAGTGACTATCTGTGTTAAGTGAAATACTCCCCCGTGCCCCTCCAAACTGATACACTGGAGGAGATACTTACTTGCATTTTAAAAACTGCAATACAAAATTATATCTTTGCTATGCTTACATGTCTGTAAAATTATGTATTAGACAAGAATTGGAGAGCAATGTTACAAATAAAAAAACATAAGACAACAGTTGATTTGATGAGGATTATGAAGGTAGGAAGAGGCAGCTTTGAATGTTATGGTGTTGTCTATGCAAATACACACATGGACCATAGTAAGTATTTATAGACATAAGTTTAATAGACACAGGGCACCATAAAACGGGGACAGCAGGGAGTCACTTTCATAATGGCATCTAAAAAGTCTTGGTACAGATGGCATTTCAATGTCAACATTAAAAGAGAAAGTTTGCATACCCAATGAAGCAGGCTATGGAATAAAAGAAACAACAAATGGATTCATTCATTCATTTGTTCACCCATTCATTCACTGTTGGGAATACAAAGGGAATTGATGCACAGTTCATGCCCTGCAGAAAAATACAGGGAACACAAACTCAAGAGTCGAGAAATGTACATTATCAGGTGAACACACAAACCCGAGAAGTGTTTCCCAATTAGCCATTAATGATTGCTTCTTCCCTTGACAGCTCATTGTTTATAAGCAATCTGTCAGTTATAAGTACTACTATTATTAACAATATTATTTACTCTGCAGCTATAGAGCTCACTGGGAGAAGTGGGAGGGAGAGAGGAAAGTGAGAACATGGGGGGCTGTGCATTTTAAATGGAGGCCTGAATTGGGATGGTAGTAACTGAGAAACCAAGCTTTCAAGTACTTAGCGAATACTAGAAAACACTCCTAACAAATGAATGGATCCCGAACTGTACACCTGATGTACACCTGCTGTGGTATACAGCCTGCCTCACCTCTTCATTCCCAGGGCAGTTAATAGAGAATGGTGCGCACTGCTTGTATTTCCCTTTCTTCCTCCCAGAAGCACAAACTGCATGCCTCCCAGTGACTTGGACTGCACTGATACCAGTTGGATTTTACCCAGCAGACCAGATGCAGGTGGGAGATTCCCCATCCACACCCCTCCCTGTGTGTTTGTGGTTCATAAGCCAAGCCAACACTGCGGGGAGGAACTCTTGTGGTAGGTGGTCACATGGAGAGCTGGGGCTTGGACAGTGCCATCTTCTCACCATCTGAACACTGGGTCATCCTGAGGAGAGATAGACCCCAACCCTCAGATGCATGACAGACCCTTGACTCCAAGAAGCAGACCCCGCTGGATAAGGGAGAGATGCCCAACCCTGCCCAGGAGGACCCACTTCCACTGGGCTCTGTTCTGCTTCCCTGGCAGGTTTGCAGGGCTGGGCATTGGCTACAAGAGCTCTCGCATTCCCAGTCTGCTTCATTCCTGGCTTCCTATTGGGCGATCCATGATGGAGTCCAGCAAAAACAAAAATCAAGAAAAAGCCAAACTTTACCTTATCACCACCATTACCAACAAAAATTCACTATTTGAAGTATTCTAGGCTTAAGTTTATACCAATAAAGAATCTCGCTTTCCCCCTCCTCCCCACCTCACTTCACAGAACATCAAGCCCTTCTATGAGAAGAGGCATACCTTAGAAGAAACACTATCGAAAGGCCATGATTTTTTTTGTTTATGTAGGTCTTCTAAAACAAGCTGCCATCTTTAATATTCATTTCTCAATCTCAGTCCAAAAACACTTTCTACAGGTAAAATGAATGAGGAAATTCAGTTTCCATTTTACTTTTAGTTTAGCCAAGGAGTTTGACAAAAATCACTAAAAAAAACCTTTTAAGGAATGCATTAAGGCTAAAAAATCTCAAACCCACCATGAGAAAGCACATCACAGAAGGCCCTGTATGTCCTTATTCTTTATTTTTTTATGTTTATTTTTGAGACAGGGTCTCATTCTGTCACCCATGATGGAGTGCAGTGGCCCAGTCCTAGCTCACCACAGCTTCTGACTCCTGGGCTCAAGTGATCCTCCTCCCTCAACCTTCTGAGTAGTCAGGAACACAGTGGTGTTAGTTTTTAATTTTTTTATAGAGATGGGGGTCTCACTATGTTGCCTAGACTGGTCTTGAACTCCTGGCCCCAAGCAATCCTCCTGCCTTAGCCTCCCAAATTGCTGGAATTACAAGTGTAAGCCATGCCACCTGGCTTCATTCCATTTTTTAAACAATTATATCTCCCCATTGAGCACGTGAAAAATGAGATATGTGGCAGGGCTAGGGAAACAAAGGGTTAAGTACCTTCTTCTTCAGCAGTGTGCTCTGGGGATGAGAAGAACCTGGTCAATAGACAGATATATTGACTTGTTATTATTTAAAGTTGTTTAACCAGGTAGAGATAAACGAAAGCTTTCAGCAGCTGAACTATCACACAAATCACAATTAAGGTGGCATATGTGTTTGGAAGACGTAAAATCAATTCCCGCGAAGATAATGTTTTAGTCTCTATTTGAACTTGAAAACAGAAGTAAATTTTCAGTAGCAACAGCTGGTCTTGTTCCATCCAGGAGGCTCTCTATTAACTGTACAAGAAGGGCCTTTATTACCTCTTCTAATGGTTTTCCTCTATGGTTTTGTCTTCATCAAAAAAGCCCAATTGATTGCTATGTTGCTGTTTACTGATGTGGCACAGAGGACGGCAGCTGGGCGCCCACCCACCCCAGTGTTTGGACCTCCTTTCCCTCTGAGTGCTGTTTATTGTTTATGGAGGGAGAACAATGGATCCTGGGAACAACTGGTCAGGCTGGGTAGGGGAGGGAGGGGAACTTGCCATCTTTCTCAGCTTTGCTCCGCCAGGTAGCCTTCCCTGAGCTCCACTGGTGGGGAGGTGTGTGATTAGGCAAAAGAGGGCATTTGAGCATTTCAAGTAGTCTTTGTGATGTAATCACCCCTAAAGTTTCCAGCAGTGGGATGTGACCTCTCAAGACTACTCACCATTTCAGGTTTTAGTCATGAGAATTTGTGCGTGCGTGTGTGTGTGTGTCACACGTGTGTGTTGTCCTTCCAATTCTATCCTATACTCCCAGAGGCAGGGACCACATTTTATGCCACTCCATTCTTTACCAGGCTGAGTGTGGGGCTGGCACACAGCAGAAGCTCAGGGAAAGGGGGCTGTGGCACTGGGAATCCACTGGATATAAGCCACCTCCTGGTTGAGTTAGCCATGCAGTCTCTCTCTCTCTGTTTCTTTTTCTTTCTTTCTTTCTTTTGACAGAGCTTTGCTGTCACCCAGCCTGGAGTGCAGTAGCACGATCTCGGCTCACTGCAACCTCCGCCTCCTGGGTTCAAGTGATTCTCCAGCCTCAGCCTCCCGAGTAGGTGGGACTACCAGTGCCTGCCACCACTCCTGGCTAATTTTTATATTTTTGGTAGAGACAGGGTTTCACCACCTTGGCCAGGCTGGTCTTGAACTCCTGACCTCAAGTGATCCCCCCACTCGGCCTCCCAAAGTGCTGAGATTACAGGTGTGAGCCACCACACTCGGCCCTGTGTAGTCTTTCTTAGGCGAGGTACAAGGGTGCAGTGTAAGCTGGTGGGAACTAGGTCAGATTTCCCTTTTGGGGTCACAGGGTATTTTGGGGAAGAGGAAATGTACACTGATGAGGTGGGAACTTGACTACCCCAGAGCAGGAGGGAAGGTGCAAGGACAGAATTTCTTGCTTGGGAACAGAGGCTGGCCAGCAGAGGAAAGGGGACCAGGAATAGATGAGTAGCCAGGGAACCTGGAAAGCAGCTCTCATCTGTCTCTAACTAGGTGTCAGAATAGGGCAAAGCATTGGCCTCTGTGTGACAGGTGCTTTGCCTGAAAAATATGAGCAGTGAAACCCAAGCTTCTTACAAACACGACTGGTTATAAAAATATAAGATTAGTATCACTATTCCAGAGGAAACAACTAACAAACAAAAGCATGATGAAAAGAAATTACTTGCGCTACTCAGGCCACTTCCTTTCGGACAAAATAAGTAGACAAATACCGCCGATCCTCTCTTCTCAATATCTTTCATATCTGTATGATCCCTCCCAGCCTTGGCCACCTCCTACATCAGATGCTCATGACCACAAATACGGACAACATGTAGCTCCCCCGCCTCCCCTTCCCTGCCTACTGGGGCTGGTTTCCCCCTTTCGCTCTATCCAGTACATCTCTGCAAGGCCTCAGCTCAAAGGACCATTTTGATTATGTTGTTCTTCAGTTCAAAAGCCAAGGATTCGTTCATTCCATGGATACTGATGCCCACACTGTGCCAGGCACTGTTGTAGATATTGAGAAAACAGCAAACATACAAACTACTTCCTGCTATTGTTCTCATTGTCATGGAGGTGACAGGAAAAATGAGACAGATGGAAAGGTAGAGAGATAAAGAGATGGGTGTGTAGATGATTTTAAGTAGACATATATATTTATATTTATAATCTATATAAGTGGAGTCATATTTAACTGAATTGAGTCAATATTTTACAGTCCATAATCTCTCTTCCCAGGCTGTGATTTTTGTCAGCCTCTGTTGTTTGTCCCAAATAATAATAATAATAATAATAAAAAAAGCAAAGATTTCTTCTTACTCATATGATACTCCATTGTGAACTTTGAGTCTAAAATTAATCTCTTACCTCCTCAGTTCTTTTTAGGACTGCAAGATTTTTTGTCTGTTGCTTCTCTTAGGCTCTGAGACCCATCCTTGGGTTAAGGTCAGCCTCAGGTGAGCCTATACCCCCAGTGGGAAGGTGGACAGGTTCAGTGCTGAAGAGCACAGTCATTTTCTGTACCTGGCCTTTGAATCCAGCCAGGAGATTGCCTAGAATGCTGATGTTGTTTTCTTTCAAAATATAGGAACCCCTGCCCTCCTTTCTTCCAAGAGATGGAAACTCTCTTTTCTTCCAAGAGACAGACACCCTTCCCACTTTGTGAGCTTTCTGGAAGCTCACAAATAAGGCAGTCATGCAAGAGCCTGAAGTGACTTTCTATTGTGTTCGTTAAAGAAATCCCAGTGTGTTTTGCAACACGGGGTGAACCCCGAAGCACGGAGACAACCTGGCGTGTAACTGGAAAGGGCACATAGTTGGAAATTTGATAGACTTGCCTTGGAACCCCACCCCTGCTAGTCTTCAACACTGGGCCTTGGAGCTTCAGTGAGGATAACACCTTGTTCCCAAGATTGCTTTGAATATTATATGAATTAGGACACATGAAAGCCTGAACTTCTCACGTGATTTCCATAAACACACAAATGTTAACAGCTTTCCATCCTTGCTCAGCTCCCTCACCGGCCTCTGCTCCTTGCACATGTATCACTATTGTCCTGAGGTTGCTGTACAGGAACAGGAGTGGGTCTGCAGAGAGAGAAGATTCACCTGCAGACTCCCCGTGCACTACAACAAAACGTCTTCACAAGGCAGAATTCTTCGCCTGCATGGAGCCATTCACTTCTTGTCTCACTCTCTTCCTTAGCAGTTTCAAATTTCTTAAGGTGGGAAATAATTAAGAGGAGGAATGGGGTAGGTTGAAAAGTGCTGAAGCTGCCCACAGAACAGAGGTGAGTACAGGAAAGAGCGAGGCAGGGACAATGCGGAGTTTTGAGACGAACTCAACAAGAAATTCACATCAAAGTGGAAACATCCCAGCAAGCAGACTGACTCAGCACTGGGGCCACCATCACGCAAGGTGGGTAATAGGAAACAGAGAAATCACAAATGGGGCTGTCCACACTGCCATGGCACTGAAACTGAGCCTCTGTGTGCCTCAAGAGGAGAATTGGCAGCTTTGTGTCTGAGGACCTCCAGTGAGTCCTTGTATGGTCCTAGCTGATTCAACTATGCAGTGACTATTTCTCTAATAAGCTGATTCACCCAAGACCTTTAGTGACAAACAGACAGAAACTGAAGTGGTTTGGTCTTTTAACCAGAGCAACAATCCTTGCAAATCCACCACACAGGAAACAAGATCAAGAGCAAAAGAGACAGGCTTCATGGGCAGAGCCCCAGGCTGCCTATGTTCTCAGGTATACAGGTGCTTTCCCAGAAAGCACCTGTACACCTTCAGGGTCTGGGCAGCAGAGAACTTACAGGCATCCTCTATGCATTTGTACCCAGTTCACTTATACTCAAATGGCTGCAGAGAATGGAGGAAAGGGAATTGGATATGATTAAGCATTTAGAAGCTGGGCACCTTGTTAGGCACCCTACATGTTTTATTTCATGGAATCCCAACCATAAATCTAGTAATGTGATATTTAATTGAAACCAGCCCTTACACGATGCCTTCTAGACAATCATAAGTGGTAGGTGTGGGGTGGCTTGGAAGAGGCAGAAGACTGCGAAGAGGATGAGGAAAGAAGTTACTGATTGTCTACCACTGCACGCCAAGCATCTACAGGCAAGAAGCTGTGCAGGGATTTTCCTATCACTCTTTCTCTTATACACCTCATAGCAATGTCACAGGGTAGTTCTTTCCCAGCTCTATGCGGTGGATGAGTAGACTGAAGCTGTAAGAGATTATTTCATCAGCTTATAGGAACACAGCCAGTACATGGCAGAATCAGAATTTCAACTTGGTTCTCCCTGACCTGAAAGACCATGCTGTCTTGCCTCGTGAGGAACACATATAGACCCAATTCACATGGCTCTGTACTGGATGTGAACTGACAGGGCCACCTGGATGCAGTCAGACACTGTGGCTTCCTGCTGAGATTCAGCCTCCTCTAGTTTTAGGAGAACCTCTCTGGCATCATTGAAAAAAAAAAAATGGAACAAGCTTAATGTATATCTCAATCCTTAAGTCATTCAAATGAAACGCATCACTCTTAATCAGAGGTAGGCTCTCTGATGAGGTTTGAAAGCTTAAAAACCTTTCTGGAATTTGTTAGCAAGCAAGTGAGCATCAAACTATGTGATGAAAATACAAAGAGAACTTGCATCACTGTAATATTACAGGCAAATCAGGAGAAAAATCCACCCTCATTCGAACACGCTCAGTGGTCAGCTGTTCTCACAGAACCCAGTGAATAATGGCTTGGCCCTTTGTGTGAGGCCCGAGAAGTGCCAAATTTCATCTAGGCAGTGGGACAGCTGTGCCAGTTTCCCCCTTCCCCATTTAAAGCATCTGTTACTCCTTTACTGCCTAATCAGAGAACTGCTCTCTACTCTTCTATCACAACAAGCAGAAAAAAAAAAAAACAGTACCTTTTTAAGACAAAATCAGGATACAGAGGAAATGGAGGATGATAAATGAATTGCAGATGGATGATCCAAGGAGCCAGAGTTCCTCTGGAATTAAAGCGAGAGGCAGAGAAAGGAAATCAGGCATCCCTTTTGCATGGCAGTGGATATA
This sequence comes from Symphalangus syndactylus, assembly GCF_028878055.3. Classification (NCBI taxonomy): domain Eukaryota; kingdom Metazoa; phylum Chordata; class Mammalia; order Primates; family Hylobatidae; genus Symphalangus; species Symphalangus syndactylus. The sequence goes on from NC_072425.2 coordinate 149,453,046, forward strand.
ATTAGATGACTTAGGAAAATGCTGATGGTGCTTAAACATCTCCACCTGGAGGTTCTACAGATACTTAAAACTGGATCTATCAAAAATTGGATGGAACATCATCATTCTCTTAAGTTTTGAGAATCATAGGATGGTACCATCTTCCGTCCAGTTGGCTGAATTGGAAATCTTGTGTATTCCCCATATGCTACATCTTCCATCACCCCATACCTCCGGGCCCTCCCATCAAAACTACCCCTGAAAATCATCCCAACTTGCCTGCTTTTTCTATTTCCTTCTTATCATTTCTTACCTGAATTATTTCAATGACTCCTAACATGTTTTCCCCTTCCCAGTGTGACCGTTGCCCAGTTAGTCCCTGTTGCTGCCTGGCTGATCTTTCTAAACTGCAAAACCAGTTTAGCTGCTCTTTTTATTAAATCCTTCAACATCTTCCTTTTTTTTTTTTCAGGACAAGTCCCAGTATATCAGCATTCCCCATAGAGGTTTTTAGGGTCTAGACCTCGTCTCCTGCCATGCACCTCTGCCTGCACCCCTCATGGGGTAATCTATACTTACAGTTTCCTGACCATGCTGGGCTTCTCTCGCGCCTCTATGTGCTCTTTGACGATGTCTCTCTGTCCACAGTCACTTGCTCCTCTCCCTCTCCCTCTCCCTCTCCCTGGCTAGGTCCTTCTGCTTCCTGAAGGCTCAGCTGAGATCTCTTGTCTTCTGGAAGAGTGCCTTCCGCCCTCCTGTCTGGGTTAAGTAGCTTCTACTGGGCTCCTCAAGCCCTTGATTAAAAACTACCATGTGCTGTGCTGTGGAATCTGGGCTGGGACTTTCTGGAAGATATACACTCTGTCTCTCAATTTGAATCCTCAGTACCTGTCATAACTTGGCTATCTGATTTATGTTTCTTAGACTAAAAATTTAGTTCTACTCTATTGCTTCAACACTCCTTTGGAATTCTACCAAAACCTTATTGATGCCACTTTCCAACCTTGTGTTCTTGAATAATCTAAGACTCAGAAATGTGTTTCTCCTCTTTGAATTTCAACAAAGAAATTACATATAAATTATAATTTTTAATTTTTTCAACGAAGTTGAATTTTCAACACAGTTGAATTATATCTTCAAAAGACTCAGGAAAGTGAGGACATAAAAGAAGGCTGAGAGAAGAACAAGAGAAAAAAAACACGAATGTTTACTTTGCAAGTAAATGATATATCCTGGGACTATGCTAAACACCCTTATTCGTATCTAGAAGTGGAATAATTCTCATAGCTATTCTACTGAGATGCGTATTATTACCACTGTTTTACTAAAGATGAGACTGAAGTTCAGAAAGGGTAAGGAATTGGTCTAAGACAATATAACAGGTAATTTGCGAGGTCAGGTTTTCTGAAACAAGCCAGCTGGTTGGAGAACTCATGGTAAAGGCAAGACAGTATGTCAAATGGGAGAGAGGAATTCATGGAGAGGTAAAACTGAGACTATTTTTATCTTTGAAACAACAGACGCTGTGGGACACTGACATACAAATGACCCAGGTATTTCATCCTGCATCACAGAGTGTTAGCCTTCTCTGGAGAAGCCTAGTCTTGGGGTCTATTCAGCAAGTCCACACTTAAGCTCTGCCTACCCCTCCATGCCTCAGCTGCAGCGCATGCCCCCGGGTGGAGCTTCTCTTTCCCTCATCAGCAAGGCTCGTGGTGTTAGAGCCAGTGAAACGTGATATGCTCAGTAATCCTATGTGGGACTGAGACTGTATAACCAGCTTCCTAACCAGCTTTGACATTATAGGTCTTGCTTCCTCCTCTCCAACAGGTCTGTGTTACCCTGTCATCAACTGCACAGTGTGGTCCTTTGGCCACTTGCAGTTTCAGCTGCCTTCATGGTACTCATTCATTTAACAAACGTTATTCACACCATTGATAAATTATTGAATACCGAATGTGTGTGATCCTGTAACCCAATTATTTTTGTAGTAATTTATCTGTGCACTATGTCTGCAGCTTATGTTAGCTGTTGTTAGCTGTTTACATTCCAGCGTTTTATCCCTGTGGAAGAAATGGGGGAAAGCGAGAATGCCTCCTAATCATCTCACAATATCTGCTCTGCACTTTGCAGTCATTTCCTCATAGCTCTGTCATAATACTTGCCATACTCAACTGTAATTTTTCTTCTTATACAGCAGTTTTTAGATCTTAAATGTGAACTCCTCAAGGGGAGTTCCTGACTAAATGTGATGCATGAATAATGAATAAATGGGGAAATATAAGAAAAAAAGATATCCCAATGATTGGATGAACATATTAAAAGAAGGTAGCATCACTTCTAATTTGATGTTTGGTTTTCAAAACTGTTCATAGGGTTTGGCCTCAGTTACCACTCCCCGTGAATTTTTCTCAAAGTGAATAATTAATTCAACAGCAAATTAAATTGTGGGGAAAGAAGGAGGTCAGCTGCCAGTTGAGGTCCCTCCTGTCTGTTTCTTCAGTTGTTTGTTATGTTCATTGCACGACTACAATCCTAGTGTTACACCTGCTCATCTGGATATTTCCACTCCACTCCAAACTCCCCATGCTTTTCCTACTTAATACACCATGATAGGGAGAGGAATGCCCTTAATATATCTCCAGAGGCCACTTCTGTGTATATAGGATTTTCATAGGGCAAAGATAAAAATGCATCCAATCATTTAGCTGCCATGCTTATGAGTTACTAGATAAAGCTTCCCTTGTGGAATAGTGAGATAACAGCAAAGATTTTCATTACCTTGAAGTGGATTGGTAAACAGGTGTGTCTGCTAAAGGCTAGCTGGAGCATGCCTGGTGGATGGACTGACAGCTGGGAAAGGATAGATGGTCTAAATAAATAGATGAGTGAGAAACAGTCTCACATTAAGGAGGTGCATGAGTATAGAGATGGAAAAAGGGTTCGATAAATGGGAAAATAATATGTGAATGGATAGTTGAGTAGTTTGCCGATGGGAGAATAAATTGGTTCATGGTTGATGGATGGAGCTGAGTGGCTAAATGGAGTGACAGACTGATAGCAGATGGATGGGTAAATGTTGTGGTATGAACAGGAGCAAGAAAGGGTCAGGTGCAGATAGGAAGAGGATGATGAAAAGGAAGGAAAAAAAGGCAACAAGAAAGGGAGTACTGAAGGTACTGAGATGGCTAGGGGAACTGGAATTTCATTCCCTTGATGAATCATAATTTTACAATGGGCCAGAGGAAATTGGAAACTCCCAATTATTGATGCCTAGTGTTTACTTGCCATTGCAGTTTACAAAGAATATGTGTCTAGTCTATCAACTTATCTGTGTTCCATTCCCTGTAGGGGAGACTGAGTCATGAAAGGATTAGCCCTTGTCTACATAGGAAGCCAACAAGAATATAAGACTCATAACTTTAGCTCAGGGACTTTGCCAGAGAAGCTACATGTGCTGTAAATTTAATGAAATAATTTTACACTTTCTACTCAGTTATCAAATCATAATTAGTCACTGTCCCTAAGCTTTATTTGAGGACAGCCTTAAGAAATCTCGTAGTTGCAAAATAAACCAAATAGTGGCCAAATAATTTTGAACCAGTGTACACTAAGTGGTGTAATTAAATTCACCAATGATACAGATGAGAGAACAAAGGCTAAGAAAGTCACTTACCAGTCTAAGATCTCACACCTAGTTAATGGCAGAACTGGGAAGGCTTAATTTATATACAAATGGCTAATGAGAAACTGAGGTGTAAAAAGAAGTTAATATCCATTTCTTTAGAAAGCAGATGGATGTGTGATGGAGAAAGGGGAGCTGGGGTTTCACTGGAAGAGAAAGATGTTTTAGAAATGGCAATCAGAGGAAAGGAGCCCCTCCTCTGAGGTTCTTTCTCATACTAGTCCACAAGAAGCCTCAGCTGAATGAAACCTAACCCAAGTAAAACCTAACACACATAAACCTTCATCTAATGGCACACACTATTAAGAATCAGTGTACATCCTCGACCCCATGTCTTCTCATACTTACCCTTGTTAACATGGTGTGTACTTCAAGAAATCAAGCAACAGGAACTTAGGGACTCAAATGCCCAAACTTGGCAGTATCTGGTCACCCCTATTTTTCTGACCCTTCTCTTCTGCTTTCGTTTTAGCCTACACCAACAAACAATTTAGACTTTGAGGCTGCAGCTACATTTTATATTGTTTGTAAATAGCATAGATCTTTGATATACAAATGTAATACGGACAGTGCTAAGGCTGCTTTCTACAGTGTGTGCAAGACAGAGAAGGAGGGAGAGAGAGAGGTGGGGGGTGCAGCTCCAGGCTTTCTGAGTGCATCTACTCTCCAGGGCCAAAAACGCACATATGGGAGAAGCACAGCTCGCTTCATATTTTTCCCGTCCTGGATATCAATGAGATGTCCTAATAAACAGCCCCCTAAAAGTTACAAATTTCTCGAACTTTATTGGTACACTGCACAATCACAACCATCTCGTATTCATCCTGAATTAGAAAACGTTACAACTACAATGTAACATGCACAAAATTCAGGTAGTATATTCACCCTTAATACAATTATTGACAGAAATCAAGTCTTCATTGATTTTTTGAAGGAAAAAATACGAACGAAAATAAAAGAAAAAAGAACTCTAGAAGGCTGACAAAGTCATACTCTTGTATCACGTGATAAATTTTTAAAGCATTTGAACATAGATTTTTTTTTGAAGGATAATTGTGAGAATGGGCACACCCATTGTCTGACACAGCTATAACGGCACCATTGATAAGTCATAACTTTTTTTTTTAAATCTAAAGGACTCTGAACTTGACAGATACATTTTCGTACACCCACACATTCCTCACAACTGCACTTTACATGTCACGAAAATTTCCGAATGATTAAAAATGCTCCCTTTAACTAACACAAGGGCAGCTTGTAGTACATAGCATTGTTATCATTGATAGCTTTATAAATCTGCCAAATAACATAGAATGTAGCCTCAAAAGGATGGTCGAGGGTTCGCAATCTTTCTTTCTCCACCCAGTGGTGTGGAGCAACTCTGGGCCTTAAAGAGGGCACCATGGAAAGAAACAAAAAGGAATCTCTTTCAAAATGCTGGAAATTAGGCTTAGCTGACTACTTTCAGGATAAAGACAATTGCATCTAATTAAGTCCACTCCACATTTCTTTGGACTCTAAGTATTCTGCACCTGAAGGCTAAATTGAACTGGCTCAGCCCTATCTTTTTTGTCACATCTTTAATTACAAATCTATTTCTTCTTCCTTTCATTTACTTCTCTTCTCTTAAGTAAGAAATGTGGGAAATGAGACTGGCAGTTTTGTTTGTTTGCATATGGTGATCATTAGGCATTCTCATCATATGGTCTCTTTTTGAAAATCTTGCCTTCCTACTTACACACCTGTGAAGTTTTGCTCAAGTGCTCATACTTATTTGTCTTCAAATAAAAAGACAGGGAAGCTCTGAATAATAGGAGGGGTGGCAATTGGGTATGAGAGTTTCCAAGATAACTTCATGTGCAAAATGAAAACGAAAGATTTTTGCTGTTGCAGAAAAAGAAAACAAATGCATTTTTTTCCAAAAAGAAAAACCTTATGCTGCTTCCCTGAATTCCAAAGGGATTAACATCTGCTTTTGTGTGTGTGTTGGTCCATTTCATTTTGGGCTGGTTTTAGGTAATGCATAGTCAGTTTTTCTTTCTCAAGATCAAAGTCGGTATGGAATTGAAGAAAGGTGCCCCACCACCAGATCTTACCTCATCTTAAGCCATTCCTCCCCTCCTACCATGGGCTGGCGACAGCCAACCAGCACTTGAAAATTCAATGTACAGCCACTCCTGATGTCGCGACAGGGATAAGCTCTTGTCCGGGTTGCCTGCCCACTTTGGGGTTCTCTGCTTTTCTCATGGAATAGTTCTTTCAGCATAAATAGAACTTGCTGACTCCTCTTTGTAGAAGGCAAATTGACTGAATTGATGCAGAAAAAGATCCTGAAACTCAGCCTGTTTTGAAGTTGCTAGAGTCCAGGAATAGTCTTCTTAGCCAGGTTTTGAGAATAAACTGCCCAATCTGTAAATGTATCATCTAGTAAGAGGCACGGATGTAAGAGGAAAGAGGCTGGGGCCTCTTTGTGACACAAAACCTTACCTTTTCTTCTGTTCAGTGGAGCACAATTGCAGCAGAACAGCCATGCACAGTACTCTGCATAAAACCTGTGCATGTTTTCACAACCACTTCTCTACATCTCCCCCCTCCCTGAATTAAAGCAAGAATGAGAAAAACTAAACATGCTTGTTTAGACTTGCAGTTGACTGTATCAGGCACTTGACACTAAACTACTGAAAAACAAGCTTGGCTGCAGCCTTAACACGAGCAATTTCATTGGCATTACTTTGGTGGAAGTGCATATGAACTCTGTTTTGGGAAGGGGAAGGGTTTCAGAGTCCCTACATAGCTAATTCCTCTCACCTAATCTCCTCACAAGCCTTATTTGGCTTCCTTTTCATGGGGAAAACCTGCAAGAGATGTACTTGCTCAGACTTGTATGTTTTGTCCTGCCTTGCCCCCACCCCATGCCCACTACCGGCACCCTGAACAAATCTAGCCTGTAGGCCTTCTCCTTGTACTCTCCGTGTGTGAAGTTGGAAAAGTGTGGATATTGTCTTGTGTAAGCATTTGTTGTTCTATATGCTTCAAAATGGTGGGTGACAGCCACTCTCCCATGAAGCCATCCCCACCAAAGAAACACAAAAACACAGAAGCAGAAATATGTCTGTTGTGAAGAAGTCATTTTCACTCCGAGTACCCCAGTTGCCTTGGGTTGTATTTACTTTGTTATCTTTACCCCAGACAGATGAGGATCGACTGTAGCATTTTTCTCCCTCTGAAACGTGGCTGGGATAGGTACCCACCAGAAGGGCATCTTAGTATCCTTTGGAAGGGGGAACAGCAGGGTTCCATTGTGACCCTGAAGCCAGCCTTGTTGGGTTGAGAGGTTCTGATGATCTTCGCCAAAGAAGCATGGACCCTTTCCTGTAGAACAAGTCTTGGAGTGAGGAATAGGTCCAGCTTGTCCATTTCAAGCACTGTGTTCTCCAAGACTGTCCACTCTTCACAGCCTTCACATTTATTCCACTCCAAAGTAACAAATTTATTATCAGTAGCATGCTCAGATGACAATTTAATTCTCATACACTATCTGACACCAACTCAACTCCAGATGCTGAAGGTGGTGACAGATCTGAAACGTCTATGTGCGACCTTTAATTCTGATTTTGTGCCTGCTCATAATCATCCCTGGAACTGGGAATCAATGTGCCATTTCTGGCACATCATTTACAGTTCCTGAATCTGGCTCCTCGCAGCTCACTAGGAAATGCAGATGTCTGTTTACAGCTGGAAAATGTAACATTAATTTCACTCACACCAGCTCTACCTCTTAAGACAGTGCTTAGCATTTAGTGTGCCAAGATAGCCTATGTTTGTATGTATGTATATATGTATAGATATCTCTGTGTGTGTTTCCCCATGGCAGAGGTCACACTCATGTGCCTTTGATGGACAAAAACAAAGAGGACACTGATACTGGAGGAAGAAGACCAGTTAAGCATTAAGGGCACAGAATTCAATGGTGCTCATATTTTTTATTTTTTAGACTGAAAAGGTTGTCCAACTGAGGCAGGGCAGATCTGCGATTGATGCTGCATTCTCATCCTCTCTGTGGATCAGTTCCTGCAGCACACCTGTGCGGTCTGCAATGCCTTTATTTTGAATCCCAGGCAACCTCGCTGGATGAGTCCTTCTTGTCCCAGGAGAAAAGGCAGCAAAGGTGGGTCAGCTCTTGTTTGTATGCTGGGTCTGCTTTGAACCTGAAGAGCTGATGAAGTTCTTCCCCAAAGCCCTTGGAGAAGCAGCCTGCATCAGAGGAAACTGTGTCACTGACACTTTCTCCCTTCTGTTTTCAGTGTTGTGTTAATCAAGTGCTTGAAAATTAAGTCAGTTGCTCAAGTGCCCTCAGCTTAGAAGAGCTTCCTGAAACAAATACCAGAGTTGTCAATACACCCGCCATGTAATTGGCCTCCATCAGCTTTTTACTGGATAGTTTTCAAACAGGTTAAACCAGAACTGGAGCAGAAAGGAGACTCTAGCTGAAGTCATCCCACTCAGGTGGGTGGACTCTTCACTTTGCATTGCAGAGACAGATGTGGTTTTTTTTCTCTCATGTTCTTGCTGTTAAGGAAAGCCAGCCATAGGTTCCTGACACGTACTTTCTTGAAGGGTTGAGAGAAGCATAAAGGCTGGCACCTTTGTCCTTCAAGTGCAAAAGGAAAACCACAGTGCTAACCAAACTTTTCTAGGCTGATCTGCTTCCCAAGAAGATGTTTTAGAAAACACAGGCTCTTTTGGGAATAGTGAGTGACTGATCATTAGCTTGCTATTTTGGCCCATCTGTTAGTGTCTCCCTTGGGTGGATAGGATACCAGATTTTAAAAAGTCCACCACACAGGGTATTGCTTTTGTATTTTGTTAGCCTGTGAGATTGTTGGCTTTCACAGAAGTTGATAGATAATTTTGAAGATGCCAATGTCTGCTGATGGTGTATAAATGAATACAGTGGGAGAGATACAATATAATTAGAGATTAATATGGGGATGAATTGATAGTGAGTAGTAGGGAGAGAAATAGAAAGGAGTGTTAGACAATTACATTGATATATTGATAAACAGTAAATAGATTGCTAGAGAGGAAGACAGGTGGGTAGATAATTGGATGGTGAGATAAATCAGACATTTGAGTAGATGGGTAACTATATCATTACTTTGATAGATAGCTTGAAAAAAACTAAATAAATCAGCCACCTATCAATCATGTTTATGAGTTGAACTTCTCTTTTTAAAAGAGAAGTACTATCTTCAAAATGCCTCCCCCTTTTTTGGTCACTTGACTTGCAAAATTTAGTGTTGGGTTGCATGCATAGCCCCAAACTTCAAATCTCTGCAGATGGTGGAAGAAATGAGTAGGGCAGAGGGGCTACAGAAGATTGCACAATCATCTATATTGAAATCTATAGATATGGATATAGTAGGATAGTGTCCCAGAAAGAAAAGATGTGAACCCTAATGGAATTAGATAATAATTAACATGGATGGGGGCATATGTACATTGTCATTAAGAAAATAATCATAGATAATAGGACACTTGGATGTAGCTCTTGCTGTGCACTATGTTATGAGTCAAGTTGTGTCTTCAGGGTGTTTATTGTGAGGCTCAATTTTTGCCCAAATGAAACTTACATTTTGTTGTGTGTGGCAGAGGATGTTGGTGGGAATGATGATGAGGAGAGAAGCAGAGGAAAGGGAATGGTCAAGGTAGCAGGAGCAGACCCCATTTTTGGACACACCAATGAATGATTATCCTACACGTGGTAGAACCCTGCCCACCCCGCCCCCAACCCCACTCATTCAAGCTGGAAATAAAAGCAAACAAACAAACAAACAAACAAACACAAAAAGAAAACAAATCTAGAAGAAGAACAGAAAAAACAAACAAAAAGAAGCCCAAGCTGGTTTGCTCTCCGCAGTGTAGATTAAAGTCTGTGATATGGAGAAGCAGGCGTTGTTCAGAGGACCTAGGGTTTCTTATCAAAACTTGATGAAGAAGTGGGCTAAGAGGGTCCCTGATAGCCAGAGACAAGCCAGTGCTCTGGAGGCCGAGTTTACACCATCAATGACTGCTCCAGGCCCTGTGTAGGGGAGAGAGAGACAGACCCATTAGCATACACTCAAGGACACCATAGTGCTTCCCTGGCAAGCAAATACACATACATGCTTCCCACCTTCCACCCTTCCACTGACCATTCCGAGTCTAGACAAAGGAAAAGGCCCATTGGGAGTATTTAGGAACTCAAAGGGGCAAGCTGTTGGGATGCCTTGACCAATGCAGCCTGCTCTGAAAGACTATGCTTAAAAAGTAAATAGGTGAAGCTCAGGCTAGTCATTGAGGCCCATGGGCCCAAAGGTTAGGGCAACACATGGAAAGGCAGACCTGCTGGCTGTTTTCTAAGCTGTGCCTCTAACTGTGTGCTATACTTGGAGAGTGTCCAGTACAGACAATGATGAGTCGGGGGGCACAGGGCCAGAGAGGCAAGGAGCAGGTTGTGGGGTAGGAAGGGGAGAGGGATGGAGACATAAGTCCAAGTGTTGATGTAGCAGACTTGTCAACCTCAATGCATGCAACCTAGGTGTTGTGGAGGCTCCTCCTGCAGCAGCTAAGGAAGGAAGAACAATCATCCCCATGGGTTTTAAAGGCTGGAATTAGGCTTGTCCCAGCAGTCAGTGCTGCCTCCCTAAAGGCCTTGAAGCAGATCAACATGCCCAAAACAGACTGTCCCTGAAGATTCCACCCAAGGGGCTCTCCCTTGATTTTTTTCTACCTTCTCTCTCTCTCTCTCTCTCTCTCTCTGGTCCCTTCCTGTATCCTCAGTAAATCATTCAAGGTCCACCGGGAAATAAGTCCACAGTATCATGAGTGCTGTTCTTTTCCCCTCATCTTCCATGGCTCAAGAAGACAAATCACACGAATTGGTATTATCCCAGCCTGCTGAAAGGGCAGGTGTATCTAACTCGGACCAGGTGTTCCTCCATCACTTTTATCAGCAAGCACATAGGGTGGTACACAAGACTAGGAGCCAGCAGCAAGTGTATCCCAGAAAAAACAAAATTTATTATTACCAAGGGATTAAAAGCCATTGAGAGGCATTTCTATAAAACTAGTGAAGAAGTAAAGGAGATCCAAAGGAGACAGTACACCTCTTCTACCATTTCAAGCCAGGACTTCACAGCTTCTTTGAGAAGCAAATTGCCCTACTGGAAATCAGCTGAGGGGCAGCAGAACCTCTTTAGAGAGGACTAGTTCATTTGGCTTGCCTGTCAACGTTATGGTGAGGATCCATGCCTTGCCCAGGAGGGACTGATGGGAACATTTTACTTTGGCAAATTCAGGTCTCTCACTTCAGCAATGAGTATACACTGTTCCTCTCCGCTAATCTTAACATGAATACCTTTTCTTTCTACTTAAAAATATACATGCTTTTATGGACTAAAAGTCATATTTACTTGATAGCTTGAAGTCTGGCTCATATTGCCCTGCATTTTTGTCAGAGAACATTCACAAAAAAGGGCGGGATCCAGATTCTATCGACATGCTAATGTCCCAGAGGAGGCTCCATAGATATTGATGGAAAGTAGCCTGACTGTGGGGCCTCCAGCAGTCCTGGCACACATCCTGAGAGATCATACTGGCCTGCAGAATGCACTGAGCTAGAAATGCTCAGGTTGAAGCTCAAGGTAATTCTCTACATATTGTCTTTGAAAGATGAGTGATTTAGATTTTTAAGTAAGTTTATTTACATTTTTAAATAAAAATATGTACATAAAGATACTTTTAAAGAAACATATGGGCAGATTCATAAGGCCCATATGTTTCTTTAAAATTATCTTTTTGTATATATTTTTCTTGAAAAGTATTTTCATGACATATATGGCATATATGCTAGACTAGTTATGTATATGTATATGTATATACATATATATATATGTCTTTGTCTAATTTATTATTTTGAACTTAAGAAACAGTTGAAGCCCTGATATGCTCCACTCTAGACAGGTAGAACTCTTGAGTGTAGGAATCATTCTATCCCAAGTTCTACCAGTGAACTGAAACATTCCTGTGGATACCATGTCATCAGCACAAGGTTGAATATAGCTAAAGCAAAGAGGAGTGGGGCAATATACACAGAAAGCAGAGCATGGAAGAGTGGGGCTCAGAGAGGGAAGGAGGCAGAATAGTAAAGGGAAATGAGTGTTTCTGGTGGTGAGCAGCAGTTGCCATCGGATGCTTAGTGCTTCCTGGGTAGAGGTTTCTAGCCATATTCAGCTTCCATTGAGCGTTCCCAAGAGTGGAAATGCAAGGGAGACTTAGCAGGTATGTAGGCTGCTCAGCCTGCTTAGGGCAATGATGAAAACACACATTCACACTGTGGTCTCCACGTGGCAAGCATGATTCTAAATGCTAAACATATAATCAGTCATTTAATCATCACATCAACCCTATGAGCTATGTGCTACTGTCATTCCCACTTTGTAAATAGGAAAACTGGGAACAGAGCAGTTAGACATCTTACCTATGGCCATGCAACTTATGCACCTTGAGCTGGATTAGAACCAAGTCACTGTCCTCAGAATCTATGCCCTTAATTGTTACAAGTCTACTTCCTCTCTGTAGAAAATGACCATTTGTGCAGGTTTTCCAGGGACCACAGTATCATGGTGTGAGAGAAACAATGGACTGGGAATACAGTGTCTCTATGTGAATGTGCTGCACCCTGGCTGAGTGACGGTCCCTCTCCGGGCTTTGCTTCTTGCATTGCAGATTGAGAAGAGATGGGGTTTGATGACCTGTGAGGTCCTTCTTCTATTAGCTCTCTGAGTTATTACATGAATGGAAATTCTGCATCCAGGTGTTAGGAGAGATAGTTGGTGAGTAGCCAGAGAGCCTTCTTCAGTTGAAAGAAAACCGTCAACACATGCCTTTTGCACTTCAGAATTCCATCTCCCCTGAGACAGCAGGAGGGCACCAAACACTCTAGAGCCTAAAGTTTCCCTTTTGAAGCCGCATTTTCTATGTGGCTTCAGGAAGTTTTATTCTTCAGCAGGTATGATGAGCACCTGCTTTGTCGTATCAAATGCCATAGCAATTTACTGCCAAAGTGCCTTTGGTCAATTGGTATATGAGAAACGGCTGGGCTATTGTGGCCAGAGAATGAATTTAATCCACTATGATACAGAGTGAAGCTAACATCACTTTGCTCATACAGATCCTGGGCACATTTGAGACTTGTCAGCTGGGCCAAATGCCAATGCAGTGAGGGCTCTGCTGGAGGGCTCTCCAGCTGTGTTTGGAGTGGGTACATCTATGTACCACTCTCTAGACTTGAAGAGTGTGAGACAAAAGCCATGGGCAATGAACTCATTCTTTAATTGCATCTTTGCAGTAGCCCTGTGTAACTGGAAATGAGGAAAAGAAAGTTTCTGGGTTAGTTCTCTCCCACTAGGCTGCTGTATGCTACAGTTGCTCACCTAACTTGGCCAAATGCTTTTCTGCTTTAATATAAAAGTGATGGGTTGCTGCAATTTAAGTAATTTGGTGTGGTCCCATGGCCTTGGGGCTCACATTTGGTCCCACGGGTTACCATGAGTCTTTTGTAAATATTAGCTCAACAAAGCTACAGAGCCACCTGTGTGACAGAAGAGGGCACGGTTTTGAAGGAACTCTTCAGGCTGAGCTCAGCAGTGGTAGCACTGAAGCTTGCATACACGGCTTCAGAGTCAGGTTGAATATAGTTTTCTTAAAGCATGGCCTCAGCCGGTAACAGCTGCATGGACTTCTCCAGGTAGTTGGTACCCAAGACGATACAATTTTGAATTTCAATATATAGGATCAGAAACCCAAATGTTTGTATTTATTCATTTATTGGTAAAAATTAGAAGAAAGGTGATTCTTCTCTAAAACCTAGAATCCTAGAGGCAGGTTTTTTTTCGTTTTCTTTTTTTTTTTTTTTTTGAGACGGAGTCTCGCTCTGTCACCCAGGCTGGAGTGCAGTGGCGTGATCTTGGCTCACTGCAAGCTCCACCTCATGGGTTCACGCCATTCTCCTGCCTCAGCCTCCCAAGTAGCTGGGACTACAGGCGCCTGCCACCATGCCCGGCTAATTGTTTGTATTTTTAATAGAGATGGGGTTTCACCATGTTAGCCAGGACGGTCTCGATCTCCTGACCTCGTGATCTGCCCACCTCAGCCTCCCAAAGTGCGGGGATTACAGGTGTGAGCCATCATGCCAGGCTGAGAGGTGGATTTTTAATGATGTGTTCTATTCCAGAAAACTGATGCTAAAATGCACCCGGATAAAAGCCTGTGGGTTTGGAAGAAAGGTGAAGGAGCGGACTTCCTAGAAGCATAACTAAGAAAACACCCCTAGGGACCTCAGGAAAGGCTCTCTACGCTCCCCCGGGGTAAGGTCGCTGACCGCGATCTGGCAACGTTGGAGTTGGACCAATTTGGGTTTAAATTCTGGCCCGGTGGGTTGCCAGCTCTATGATCTTAGGCAAGATACTTCCTGTTTTCTCACTGAAAATAGGTGTGATGATGCTGAGTTTGCAGGACTGGTTGAAGGATGAACGTAATCAGTACAGTGCCTGGTACAAAGTAGTCATGTGATCATGGCAACTGCTGTTGGAAAAGGGCCTGCACACCTCCCTGTCCCTTTCTTAGTGGAGACTAATACTAGCTTGTTTAGATAGTTCTAAAATATGTTGAACCTGGGGTGAGATATTGGTAGGGGAGTGAGTAAAGAGGTGAGATAGCTTAAGATTGCAGCTGAGAGAGACCACTGGCTGTGAGGGCTCTGGAGGATGTGGGGCATTGAGCAGGGCACTGGGAGCCAGCCATAGCCAAGCTTCCTGGCTAGGTCAAAGGGTAATGTGTCCATCCCACAATGGAGACGTGCCCCAAGCCAGCCTTGGGAAATGTTGAAGTCGTTCATTCAACATACGTGAATTGATCCCTGCCATGCACTAGGCTCTGCTTTCAGAAAGAAAGACAGAAACAGTCCCTACCTTCAAAAAGCACAAACTTCAGGAGCTAGCATATCCTCTGGCCTTGACTAAATAAATAAACAAATAAACAGACAAATTTTTTTTTAAACCATCACAGACTCTGGGAAGAAAGCCATTTGGAACAAATAACCCTAAATCCCTTTCATCTCAGGAACATGCTGCCTGTTGGATAGTCTTAAGAGGATTGATTTTAAGTGTCAGAACTGAATTTGAATTCTGGCTCTGCTACCCAATAGCAGGAAGACTTTGGACAAGACCGCCGACTACTCTGAAACAGTTTCTTTTATGTATAAAATGTGGAAGGAATAGTTCTATCTACCCTTGCAGGGTTGCTCTGAGAATGAGTTAAGATGGTGTGTGCAATCATCAAGTACAGAGTAAAGGATGATGAAATATTAGGAGAGTTGGAACTAAGGCAAGAATTGCTAATCCATAAAACAGCATCTTGTGTGGGGGTTCTGCTTTTAAAGAAAGAGGTGTTCTAGAATACTAGGTTCTCAAAGGTTACTCTCCAACACCAGCTGAAAGCAAGCTTGGCTCTGGCTGGTAATTGGGTGACCTTGTCCCTTCTGGAAAGGCCTGAAGTGGCTGCTAACCACAGGTAAAAACTTCCTAATGAATGCCAGCTATTCTGAGGAAGTATATTCAGTAGCCCAGTACTTTCTGTGGGCAAATGCCACATTTAAGGACTCTTTCTCTATTTTATGGTTAACAATAACTCAATTGAACTAGAATGGCTGCTACAAATATCAGGCTTAATTAAATATTTTCAGGGATAAATGGAAAGTGAGAACATGTAATTATGCCCTTTACCATTATTCCAGCACCTCCTCCTTCACCCTTTTTAATGTTAAAAAATAATGGCTTCTTCATGCCTGAAGTTAAGCATCTTTAAAAATATAAGCTGAAATGAAGATGCAAAGACACAAAATAAACTGTGAGTGACAACACAGTGACAACAACAAAATACTTTGGGGACAGGTATACAGACAAATAAGATTTCCTTCACAATATAGAAAGAATAGTTAGAGACCAGATACAGTTAAGAGACAAGTTTCAGAAATGGCAAAGGGATCCATTTGTGTGAGCATTATGGCCAGAGCAGGTCCATGCGGCTACAGGGGAAGCTCAGCAGGGGTAAGACATATAACAACAACAACAACAACAACAAAAACGAACAAATACAAATTCTACTTTTGAGAGGCTACTTATCTTGGTAAATTGCTAGGTTTGTGCAAAAGTCATCATGGTTTTTCCATTACTTTTTTTTAGAGACCGAGTCTCACTCTGTCAGCCAGGCTGGAGTGCAGTGGCACGATCTCGGCTCAATGCAACCTCTGCCTTTCAGGTTCAAGTGATTCTCCTGCCTCAGCCTCCCAAGTAGCTGGGATTATGAGCATGCACCACCACATCTGGCTAATTTTTGTATTTTTGTAGAGACAGGGTTTCACCGTGTTGCCAAGGCTGGTCTTGAGCTGCTAGCTTCAAGTGACCCACTCGCCTCGGCCTCCTAAAATGCTGGAATTACAGGCGTGAGCCACCACACCTGGCCTAAACATTAGATTTTTTTGGAAGAAAATTTGGTTGAAGGCTTAAAACAGAATAAAGCCACACCTACCACATAAGAACTGGGAACTTCAAGCCTGGCCATCCTGGCACTAAGCTTTTGCTGCTGCATTCAGGGGTGGCTCACCACCCTCTTGAGTGGCAGGTGTTGACAATCACAGTACCCAAACTCAGCACAGAGCTCTCAGAAAAAAATATAGAAGCTTCCTGCTGAGATCCTGCCTCATGAGAGATTTTGAAGCTTAAAAATGTAGTGTATATAACAAGCCATGAAGGTATTGGAATGTGTCACTGGTTTTCCCTTCCATGATTACAATGAAAATATGACATCGATCTCCAGCAACCATAAACTATATAGCTGAAATTCTACTAAAATGGCAGATGGTAGGGTGACCACACTAAAAAAGAAAAGAAGAAAAATAAAGCCCATAGGTAAGTTGAGCTTGTTGATAGCACAGTGAGATTAATGAAATATCTGAAGTCTAAGAAGATACGGTTTTGTTCTGAAATTTGGATAGGTTTTGTAAGTATGATTATGAACTGTGTGACCTTCCTAATGAGGAACCAAAAGGATAATGATGTTCTTGGTGATTAAAAGAGGAGCAAAGAAATCTAATTAGATGATGTATGTGTTATACTTGTTGGTGAAACATAAAGCTATTTTTAGAGGTGCTGGCTGATGAAGGCACATCACTTCCCTTCAAAGGGAACTTTTCCTCCATTGAGTTTAATTACAGCGGCAAACGTGGCACTGTGTTGTTTCACAAGTAAGATCAACCAACAGGGCTCTGCAGCACAACTAAGACCAGTCGATAAAGAGGCAACCATCTTTCTTCTGTTCTCCTTAACACACACTGTTTTGTGCTTACTACAAAAACAAAAGCTTAAGAAGTTAATATCAGAAATTAATTCAAATCTGTCAGCTCGTCACAAACCTGAAAGAGACAAGACTTGAGTCTATGTTGAACCATAAGCTCTGTGTCTGTGCTGTCATCAGCACACCCTGAACGCTCAATGTTAAATTCTAAATGCTTAGGCTAATAGCCAGATGTCAATGATTCAGAGCGAGGAGGGCGGGGTACGAGTGAACGACAAGGAACCTCATCAAGAATGAAATGGGAAATGTCTGCAGTTTTTTTCTAATATGTTGACATTTTGCAGGTTGGGGGAAAATACAAATGATTACGCTGCTGTCATCAGCCAAAAGCAATGGTGTTTCTCTCTGACTCATTCCCTTCCCACCTGGATTTAAATTGTGGATTTGAAAAATAAAAATCATACACGTTATCAGCAGGAAATGGACAAATATGTGCAGCTTTTGATGTCTCTGCAAGAAGATATCATGTGATGAACGTCTTCCTAAACAGAGAATTGGAATATGTGGTGTAGCCTCCTTCAAAAAGGAGATCTGAGATGAGGGTCCCTAAATTTTAAATTAGATTTGGAACATACAGGAGGCCAGAACACAAGGGAAAGTCAGAAAAATAGTGATTTGGCTTCCCTGAGGGGAGGGGACTACAAGTCCTCTTGGGTATTTGGCTTTTCTTTGGTTAGTGAAAGGTATGAAACTGTATAGAGGCTATAACTGATGCCCTCATTGACTGGAAGATATATTTATTAATTCAACAAACAGTTACTGGGCAACACTCACTGGAAGATATAGTGTTACATCCTGTAAGTGCAGAAAAAGACACAAACAAAATATAAGCATAGGGGTAATCTACCATGAGAGCCCAAAAGATGAGGGCTTGCTTCTTCAGTGGAGCTCACAAGTGCTTTACATATGGAGCGTCATTGAGCAGAGTCCAGAAAGTATGCACTCATCAGGCAGAGAAGAGGGCACAAGCCCGCCTCTGTGACCCTCCAGCACACTGGGAGACACAGTATATGGGTTTGAAAGAAACAGGGGATTAAGGTCAGACAGACCTAGGTACAAAACCTGCTGCTGTCCCTTGCCCCTTCCGTCCATGGTGGAATCCCTCCTACCTGGGGAAATTCAGTAACATCATTTGTTCTTTGAACTCTAGGTTCTTCTTCTGTCCAATGAAAAATAACAATATCTATCTCAAAGCGTTCTTAGGTGTCTAAAGCCATGTGTGGCTGACACTTGATAGCTGGCAGCTTCTTTATTCCTCAAGCATGGCACTTCCTGTATTTTATTGTAACTGTCTATTTACTTGTTTGTGCAAGATCAGAAATTCTGTTTCTCCTGGTACTTTAGTCCTTAGTCTAATTCCTGGCATACAGTAGGCACTAAATAAATATTTGTTGACTAGATGAATGGATGGAGGGATGGATGGATGGATGGATGGATGGATGGATGGATGGAGAGTGGCAACAGCATGATGTGTAACGGGAGCTGGGACACAGGGGGCCCAGCCTGGTGGATGCAGGGAAGGTTGCAGGTGGAGTGCTGGGGACACTTGAAGCTGTAAGGCTACACTGCTCTCACAGTGAGAACAGCCTTAATGCCAAGCTGTTCTGAGAGGCAGAAGTTTTCAGCAATCGAAATGACAAGGTTCATTCTGAGTTTTGGAAATGTCACTTGGCCCTGCTGTGGCAAACCGACAGGAATTGAATTGCCAAAGAAAGATGAGAGAACCAGTGAGAGGATATCACAATTGTCCATGTGCGACGCATGCCACAATGTGAGTGAGAATGGAGATGGAGAAGTCAGAGCAAAGGCCATTTGGTGGGACTTGTTGGCTAACAGATGTGAGGAGTGAAGGAGAGGAGGAAGTCAAAAATGACCACAGAGATTCTAGAGAGTGTGCAGGGGAAGAGCGAGGCATGCCCCGAGTGTTCCCAGGGGAGAAAGGCTGCCTTTGAGATCCCTGTGGAATATTCAGGGAGAGAGAGTGGCTTGTAGCTCAGAATTCAGTAGAGAACTAAAGACACAAATTCAGGAATTATCAGACTGTTGTTCAGAGGCCATCAATCTTCAGTGTGCATAGGATTCCCTGGGAGGGCTTCTTAAAAAGTGCATTCTCAGGACCTTCCCTAGAGATTTTGATTAAATGATTCTGGGGCAATGCTCATATAGCTGCATTTTTAAAGCATCCAGAATAAGGCTAATGCAGGCCAACAAATACTTCACCGTTGGGTGCCTGAAGGTACAGAAGAGCCCTTCCCCTCTCACCACAGGCTGACTCCCGGGAAGACTGATAGGGCAGGTGCTGGAGGAGCTAGAAGCAGACTGAGGAAGGTAAGGAGACAGTCACCACCCAGTTATATCACAGAGGCCAGAAGTGGGGCATTGTGGGGTGAGAGGGGGTCTGGCACTGAGAGGAGGTTGGGTGTTAGAGGGAGACAGATCATGGTAGCTGACGTGTAAGTAGGTTTGAGAAAGTGGAGATACAATGCGAGTTCTCCCTCCCAGAGGCCTGTGGTTGGAGGGAAAAAAAGGCATGGGTGCGGCATGGAGCTCGCACTGAAGAGAAGCTCAGTCTTTGTGCCCCCTCTCCATGTCCCTGCTAGAGCCACCTGGGGATAGGTGTAGTTGTGAAGATGCCCTAATACAGACATGGAACGAGAAGATGGAGGGGGGAAGAGGAGGGAGGTGGGGGATAAGGCAGTGGCAATGAAGTCTGTGCCCATGGGTGAGATGGTTTCCCATGAGAAAGAGGTCAGCAAAGGGCAGAGGGTGAGAGCCGCTGCCTGGTGCAGGATCTGGCAGAAGGAAGTCCAGCTCAGAGAGCCAGTCTGATATGTACATTTATTCTAGAAGAATGGCCATTAGCAAAAGAAAATAGAGATTCCGCCCTCATGGCTCCCAGGAGCCGCCAAGGCAGGCTGGAGTCACAGCTGCTCCAAGAGGGCTCAGGCTTGGCCTGAGGAAGAAACTCTGCACACAGATATTGCCTTAACTGGAGTGTTTGCCTTTTTCACTTGCGATGACAGGATTCCTATAAGTTGTCCCTCTGCCCTACCCTTAACTCTTAATGTAACTGATTTGTGTTGCTGCATTTTCACAGATAAAATGTGAGAAATTTGTTTTTCTCTCTGCAGTCTCTCCGCTCCGTCTTGGCTTTGTTTGCGTTCTCTGTCCCCTTCCCCTGCCAGTTCCAGTCATCCAGGCGTTTACATGCCTCATTAAGCACGTCACACTCTCTGCAGTGCCGGATGTAATCAAGTCCAGAATCTTCCTTCTCTGCACACTAAGGACAGGATGGGGGGATGGGACTTCTTGCTCAAGGCCCAGAGGGGACAAAGGGGGTTGGCGAACTGAGAGAAAGTGAGTCACCTCCACAAGGGACAGAGCTGTGGTCAGCAAGCTGAAACCCAGCCACCCCTGCTGTACTTAGGCCTGGCAAGACTTCAGCGTGCCAAGGGGCTCCCTGTGGACCTTCCAATGGCTGCACCCACTCGGTAAAGCTAACGAATGCTTAGAGCAAGCTGATTTGCAATGGTTGGAGCAAGCTGCTGTGCAAAGGTTGTCCATGGTTATGGTTGATAGCTTTTGGAGACCTGTTCCTTGCCCTTTGTTCCCATTGTTTCCCAAATTCAGCCCAGACACTTAGAAAGCTGAAAGTAACCTGGGAGTTCATCTTGCTCTGCTTTTCTGTTTTACGCATGACTTAGGAACAGACAGCATCACAGTTTGTCTGTATCAGAGTCAGGACCGGAACCCCGTGTTCCTTGCTGCAAGCGTTGACCACCTTTACACATCGGGCCACTTTTCCAGCACCTGCAGTTGCCCGGGGCCAAGGAAAGTGGGTGGTCTAAAATGTGACTGTGAGTTGGCACTCTGCCTAGCTGACCACTTTGTCCTTGTGGCTCTGTGTGGGGAAGGCAACTGGTGTGATGAAGAAGCAGCATTTCATATCGGTGCCAACAGCTGATTCATCTTGGATGATCACCTACCAGGTTGTCACTCACACGTTTCTAGTCATTTCAGGTTTCAAACCACTCGCCAACCCATTGTATCCAGTTTTTGTCCTCTACATTCTTTCAAAATTGCTTATATCCCATTTTCCTTTGCTCTTTGCTTGTAGGTATGAAATATATAAAAGATGTAGTGTGAGAGAGGCACGCTGTGAAAGGATCACAGGGGCAGAGTCAAAGAGGGCT
This sequence comes from Symphalangus syndactylus, assembly GCF_028878055.3. Classification (NCBI taxonomy): domain Eukaryota; kingdom Metazoa; phylum Chordata; class Mammalia; order Primates; family Hylobatidae; genus Symphalangus; species Symphalangus syndactylus. The sequence continues at coordinate 149,474,358 of NC_072425.2, forward strand.
CTCAGAAAACAGCCTGACCATCTGTGAGAGTAAATACAAATGCATGCCTGCAGATGGGGACTGTGTGTTGGGGAAGTATGAGTATACGGGTTGCAAATCTGAAAATTGTCCTTTACAAGAATGCGTTCAGAAGTAGATAGAAGAAAGGAGAATTTGATGTAGGAGATGGGTCCAAGAAGACTAATTGCTGATATGAAGTTCCATTTGGAAAGTCACCATGTCCATGATGGGTTGCCAGGTCTTATGAGCTGGATTGCAATAGGAGCACAGCGATCCAGCATGGGAATGGGAGTACATCATCTCAAATCCCAGCACAAGCACTGATAAGCCAGGGTGTTTTGAGTTATCTGCCTAACCTCTCAATTTCCTCAAGTGTAAAATCAGGATAAATATAGTACTTACTTCATAGAGTCACTAAGGGTGATAAAAAAGGAAAAGCACTTAGTCTAGTGCCCTGTACACAGTAAATGGTTGGTAATAATTAGGCATAATTATGGGGGCATTCAGGACTAGGAAGAGCATCCCTGGCCAGGAGAAAGAGCAGGTCAACCAGACACTATCTGTCTGATCTTGTGCTGAAACTATTGCCACACAGTCATAGGATCAGAGAATTGTGCTTTGTAGGGACCACAGAAACAAAACATCTTATCCAAAATTCCTTCACTGATTAAAAATATAAAAAGACCCACTGAGATTGACCTGCCCAAAGCCATTCAGCCAGCGAGCAGCATAGGGTGAGACACATACTCCTTCCTCTATGCCATGGCATTTCAATTCCTGACAGCTAAATTGTGGCTGTGACCAATACGTTCTTTCCATCCCCACATACATTCACACATTCATTCATTCCACAAAGTTTTCCTGATGAGCTACTGTGTGTAGATCCTTGTATTAGGTCCTAGGGATTAAGCCAGGTATAGCCCCTATGTTCATGGAGCTTACAGGATAAAGAAGAAGAAATACTTTAAACAAACAAATTTTGAGATATTAAACAAAAACGAAATTACAACTAGAAGATAAAGTCTATAGAAACAAGGAATCTATCTGTTGAGTCACTGCTGTCTCCTGATCACATAGAACAGTGCCTGGATTGTAATAGGTCCTAAATGCACGTTTGCTAAATGAATGCTAGACAATGCCCTGAGTGCAGCAGTCAAAGGCACGGAATGAGTGGATGCAGAATGGGGGACTGGCCTGCTCAGAGAGGTCAGGAAAGTATTCCTTCAGGAAGGGATGCTGAATGCAAGTGTGTGCCAACAGGGTGAAGTGAGATAGGGTGGGCTATAGGGACCATGAATGCTGGTGAGGAAGGGCACAGGGGACTTTGGAGGAAAGAAAAGAAGTCCAGTTGAGCAGTGACTCTGGCAGGCATGTGGAGGGAAGAGAGGATAGCAAGGGGCATGTCACAATAAGTGTTGGCAGGTAGCAGTAGAAACACAACAGTATTCAGTGAGTCATGCCACTTTGGTGAACACTGTCTTATTGACAATTCACAGTGACACTCTCATGTCTGTAGGTCAGAAAATATCATCCTACTCAGCTGAGTAAACTCAGGCCTGTGGTTTTTGTTTGTGGTCAAATCCACACATCTAAACATAGCATTTATGGGATCCTTAATCTATACAACCTTATTTAATCCTGTCACCAGTCTTTTGAAGCAGGCGTTAATGTCCCAATAGCATATATGAGGGAAGGAAGGCTCAGCAAGTTTAAGTGAATTGGGATGTGAAGGCTGAATTGGGATGTAAATGTCTGCCTGTACTATGGGCTGAATCGCATCCCTCTACTACCGAATGTCTGTGTTGATGCTCTAACTCCCAGTATGTCTGTATTTGGAGGTGGCACCTATAGGGAAGTAATTAAGGTTAAATGAGGTCATAAAGGTGGGACCCTGATCCAATATAGTTACTGTCCTTATCAGAAGAGACACCAGAAAGCTCCCTCTCTCTCTTTTTCTATGAGAATTCAGAGGAGAAACCATGTGAGGACACAGCAGCTGTCTACAAGCCACGAGGTGAGCCCTCACAGGAGCCACCTTGGCAGAAACCTGCATCTTGGACTTCTAGCCTCCAGGACTTTGAGATAATAAACGTCTGTTGTTTAAGCCATCCCATCTGTGGTATTTTGTTATGGCAACACAAGCCAACTAAGACAGTTTTGGTATAACTAGTTGTTGTTATCTGCCATGACACAACTCTTTCTTAGTGAATGTCAGAGAGAGACAAGAGGGGCCATTGGGTTGTCAGTTCTGTGCCCTTGTCTGCATCACACTCCCTGCAACAGCAATCCCACCAACCATGGGGATAATGGCAAGTTGTGGCAGGGAAGTGACTCAATCCCACACTATCTTCTCAGTGTTGTTAAGACCAAGGCATGGGTGTTCCTGGTCACTGGGGTGCGGGCAGGACTATACGTCTGTGAGTGTCTTGGATCAAGAGCTGTGAGCAGTGATAGTTGAAGAGCTGATTTCAGGTCTAGAAAATTCTAATGTCATCTCTTTGCAAGTGAATGAGATTGACATCTTAGAACAATAGGGTTGAGGGTCTTCCAGTTCTCAAAGCAGAGCTGAGCACTAGCTACTGCTTCTTCTAAATGCCTCAGCGACCGTGTGAGAGCGTGTGTGAGTGCATGCATGTGTGTGCATGTTTCTCTTTGCTGATGCTCTGGGCAAATGCTCCAATACCTAATACAGGCCTCCATTTCCAGGTCTCATCCAGTATCTATTCATTAGCTAAGTGGCCTTCAGTGTTACCCAAGCTCTTCAGTCCTCCTTTCACTTATCTGTAAAATGAGGTTAATAACCTGCCTTGCACAGCCCTGACATGATGCCTAGAAACCAGTACACGTTTGTAAATAGCAGATATTCTCATCATGAATAATGATCCCAAGTGCTTTTATTTTAAAATAAAGTTTTTGGAATTAAACCACTAGCCCTGTTTGCCTTGGGCTAAAAGAAGAAAACATTCATAGTAGGGTGATGTCCCCACTGAGACAGTTATCTATTAATCCAGTTGGTCTCTGGGCTGGGTTGCTCTTGGTGCTGCTGTGTGCAGAAAAGCAGAATGAGCATTCTTTTCAAAGGTGACCAAGTATAAGGTTCTTGTTTTGGGGGCAAAAACCCCTTCCCCTGAAACCCATAAAGCTATTCCACAGAGTGCATGTGAAAGCCATCATATTCTACATGCTTATTATCTAAACTGTGTAAACCGAGCCCCTTGAGGTCTATCTACCTCAGAGACATAAATTACAGAGGTGAAGCAGGCAAGCCTATCTTTGAAGTAGGCTAAAACTCAAAGGCATAGGCATTCAGGCAGGCAGAGGTAGGAAGGAACATGCTGTACCCACCTGCCACTGCTGATGAGGGGCTTATTTCTAAGACACACACAGCACAATGCACACACAATGCAGAGAGAAAACAAAAGACATAGATCACACATTTCAGATGGTTGGTGGACAAAGTTTAGTTAATGTCAGTGCTGAAAGCTTGTGTCTGAGGTGCACGTGGAAACGTGGATACCTCTCTTCATCCTTCATCCTCTCATACTACTCATCGGATGTTTCCCTCTAATCAAACCTCAGCAAATAAACCAATACATATGCACATAAAGTATCACAACAAGCTGGCCCTGGCCCATGGTGTGAAGTGTTGCAGAAGGATATGGATGCGGCAGTGTGGGAAAATGGAGTTAGGGAGACATATGGGCTTTAAAGGAGGTCAGTCCTGGCTCCCAAGCCTTCTCCACCCATATGGGAGGGAAAGACCTTCAGAGAGGGTTTGCTGCTCCAGTTGTGGATAGAGCAGCCACCTGATAAGGTCTCAGACTGCTACTCCATTCCTCCCCATGGATGAGAATATGAAATGCAAGCAACATGAGAATCATGATGGAAGCAGTTGACTTGGTTTAAAGCAACAAATATCACCCCCAGAATCAGAGACTCCAACTACAGAAGGCATCTTAAAATTGTACAGTTGAATTGACCCATGGTTCTATCTTCTTTATACAAACACCATTCTACCTGATTCACAGTTTGGTTTACTGCTATTGTAAGGGCAATCTTTGCCTTTTAATGACCATGAGATATCAATTACCGTGTAACTATCTCTGCATGGCATGCTAGGGGAATGGCAGGGAGAAGTATGTCTTATCTACAGGTGGTGGGTTGAGCAGGATGGATGGACACAGGCCAAGCAGATCGCAACTTCCTCCCTCCTGGGTCCCTCAAGCTTCCCCATGTGGCTGAGCCCACTGCATCCAGGCTTCCAGCACTCACCATACAATGTGATGCTGGCATTGGTGTTCCCAAGCTTGTTTGTGGCCACACAAGTATAGTTCCCATAATCCTTTTCTGAAACATTGAAGAAAGTCAGAGTGGACATGCGGCCTTTGTTTTCAATCCTCATTCCATCCAGGCCAGTGGCTAACCTGCAAGAGGGAAGACATTGCCATCAATTCATTCTACAAAGAGGCCCTCCTCCTCAGAAAACTCTTTTCTCCAACTAACCCCGTCCCTCAAACTCAAACCCTAAGAACTTCAGTATCCAACAGGAGGAGAAGGGAAAGGATGCTCTTGCCCAACAAAATAAATGTACTGGCTTCTAATTCCTAATGACTGACATGTCTACAACCAGTCTCAGATTCAGAATCATGGTCAGTTCATTTTCTTCACTTCCCAGCCTCCTCCATTTTTTTTCTGGTTGTAAAAGGAGACTTTGTTACAAAAGAGGGCATAATGCATTTCTGTTTTGCCTTATCTTTCCCCTTTTCTTCATCCTCATCCTTCTCCCATCAGCTCTGATGGGGATAGGCCATCGGCTCTGCTTCAGAACTGTCCAGGCATCATTTAAAAGGTACCTGGTATCTTCCTTGAACCACTGAAATTCAGCCATGGGGACTGCAGAGACTTCACAGCTCAGGATGCCCTTCTGACCGACTGAAACGCCAGTGTTCTTGGCTTTTGAGATATAGGGAGGATCTGTGGGAAACACACACACACACATGCACAAGCATGCACGCACGCACACACAGAGTGATTTCATGAAAGAGATGAAGGGCACATCCAGCCATTTGCTATGTAAATGGATTTCTTGTGACAACCCTGTTTCCCAGTGAAATAATCATTTATTTCGGGAAAAATAACTTGCTTGAAGATATTACATTGACCCCAACCCCTTTTTCAGGCCTCCAAACCCATTCTCAGTTAACAATTCTCTCCATTTGCTGAAAACTCTGGCAGTCACTGGAAGCCTCCAGGGACAAATGGCATGGAGGCCATGGTGGGCAAAGCCATCTGATGAAGTATTTTCCTGTTGGCAGCAACTTGGGTCCTTTGGAAAATGGAACTGTCATTACCAGATTGTCCACCTACTCCCTGTGCCGTCTTTTCCCCAGAACCCCCTGGCTGCAGGTCCACTCACAGTTTACAGTGATTTTTACTTTCCGCACATCGGGCGCAGCGACATCGTTCAACGCGCTGCATTCGTACTCCCCGGACTGGTCTCGCTTGATGTCAGAGATCTCCAGGTACTCATCCTCACTTACAAAGCCCTGGCCTTCTGGGAAGAAAGAAGCAGACAGGAAACAGTCAGGAAACCGTGTAACCAGGGACAGAACCATATTCACATCTAGAGATTGTAGGAGGAGGAAGAGAAAAAGCCATCAGAATGGAGGAGGACACCAAGTCAAAGACACAGGGCATCATGTTGCTTAAAAGATACAGCAACCGAAGAAAGAAATTCTTGGCTTGAGTCTTGCATCAATGTATTTTCAGTCAAGTCACTTAACGTTTTTAGAGCATTTGGTAAGAAAATATGTCATTATTTTTCTTATATGATTATTGTGATAATTAACTCAGAGATGACATGATAAATACTTCAGTGCATTGCCAAACCGATATTTTAAAAAGAATTGTCATGATCAATAATATAATAAAACTATGGAATAACTTTAGGGTATGTTACTGTGCAGCACATCTTAATTTTTCATTATGTAGAAATGTGTTTGTATGCAGAATACAAACTACTACTTGGAGAACGAATAAGTAAGCATTCTACCCTTTAATATAAATAAATGAAAAGTAGTTGGTTTTGTTTCCACCTGTGTTGGAGAAGATAGAGTGAGAATGAATGAACGAGGAAGGACCCCACGATGGCTTTGTAATAGGTGCTCAATAAGCATTGGCCAACACAAATGTGATAGCCCCAAATGCTGGATCTGTGGTTGCCAGAATAGCCTAGTGGATTTAATACTCAATTTGGTGGTGCTCCCTGGAGGATTCATTCTCAGGTACTTGTGAAACTTGTCATTCATAATTCAAAATATTATGGGCTGCAAAATTTATATTGCTTTTATGCCACCATTACAGGTTCTTGCAACAGTCTGGCCTCACCACCTTACCCCTTATCTTACTCCCTGTGGTTCAGTGCAAAGACAACAGACCCTCTGTCTTCCATCACAGATGTTCTGAGTTCTGTCAAAACACTGAGATCCCATCAAAACCAAGATAAAGCCCAAGGATAAGGCACAGCTATTTGCATTTCTTATAGGCCTGCAGTCCTGAGGGCCACAGTAGTTTTCAGGGCAACAAAAATGTTAGCTTTCGCCACAACCTTGTGAAAGCATGTTCTAATCCAATGGGTTTGGGTCCACCATGGGTGTGAAGCAGGAAGGTGTCTGTGGAGGGGGTGGGCCAGTGTGTAGGGCATAGGGTGTGGGGCAGGAACGTGTCTGTGGAGGTGGGATGGTGTGCAAGTGTATGGGGTGGGCAGCAGGAAGGTGGAAGGTGGGGAGAGTGTGTAGGGTGTAGGGTGTGCAGCAGGAATGTGTCTGTGGAGATGGGCTGGTGTCCAGGGTATAGGGTGGGCAGCAGGAAGGTGGAGGGGATGGGCCAGTGTGCAGGGTGTAGGGTAGACAGCAGGAAGGTGGAGGGAGTGGGCCGCTGTGCAGGGTATAAGGTGTGCAGCAGGAAGGTGTCTGTGGAGGTGGGCCAGTGTGCAGGGTGTAAGTTGTGCAGCAGGAAGGTGGAGGAGGCGGGCTAGTGTGTAGTGTGTAAGGTGTGCAGCAGTAAGGGTCTGTGGAGGTGGTCTGGGGTACAGGGGGTAAGGAGGCAGGTACTTAGGTGCCCTGACTCTGCTCCAAAATAAGCCTTGGGGGCTTCCACCACCCTCCTACCCGTTTCACCAGACCCTGTGCTTTCTGGCTCTTGCTGTCTTCCCTGCCTCCATGTCCTACCCCAGGTCATGCCCACCCAGGGAGTACCATCAGTCTCTGGATACTGGCTACCAATCATCTATTTATAGAAATGTCACTGCAAATCAGCACCATTCTGTTAGTCCAATCTGTGCAATTCCACGGAGGAAATAATGCACTGGCTAGTGAGAGCAATCCATTTGCCCGGCTACCCTCCGCAAACCTTGTCCTGGTGACAGGGTCCCAAAATGTACCCACAGATGTGAGGTTCAGAGTCATTGGGAAGTCTGGGTGAACCCACATAAGGAGTGGCTGAAGGGTGCAGGGTAGAAGATCCCCAGAGTGAAGAAATGGTGTCTGAAACAGCGACCCACACACTCCCAGCCTAGGATCTGAGTGTCTCTCCTGAATGATGCTGCTCGCCCCACATGGTCCCAGGCACCAGATGGGAACTTAGACAGTTTCAAGGAAGAAACTCCAGAGCATGGGTCACCTGGGTCTGGGTTAAGCCGGCATTTGCTGGATGGTGCTGCTGGATCAAAAGCCTCTACCACAGCAGACATAATGATCTAGATTGTATACTAACTCTTCAAGGTGCGTTACGGTTATGCAAACACTTTCTTGCCCTACTCCCTTTATTTCTCTATAGGCTAACAGAATATCATAATGAAAGGGATTCTGAGGTTACTTTTTAAATGAAATTTAACAAAGAAGAATTAGTTGATCAATCTAAGCATTTTTAAGGATTAAACAACAATGGAATCAAACACATCAAAATGACGTTCCAGACTCACCTCACCATTTTTTTTTTTTTCTGAAAGAAATAAATGTGGTAGGATGAGATGCCTGGATTTCTACTACTATGACTCCATTATTTTTTCAAAATGTACCACAGAGGATTTTGCCGTGGGTAATTAAATTGCATTGCATTTAACCAAACACATGAGATACCTGCTGAAGGCCTGGCTGGAGTCTCAGGCAGGGTCAGTGTTCCCCTTTCCTCAGAAAGAAGAAAGACCCGGATCACGCTGCTTGATGGACCTCAGCCAGATGCCTTAAATGCTCCAGATAAAGTGAGATCCACGAAGGCCAGTGGACTTAGAAATGTTGACCTACACATAGGGAGGGGATGGCTTCACAGAATGGGGAGGCACGTGTGCATTTGCATGGGTAAGACAGATCCTGCACCCTTCCAGCAGAATTACCAGATGACATGGCAATCCCTCTGGAATGTGGGATTTCTTTCCACTGTCTATGATGCTGTTTTTATGGGACCAGTTATGCAACAGCAGAAATGGAAGGAAGGAAGAAAAAGTGCATTTCATGTAAAATGGGGATCGTTATAATACTACCTCATTAAGTGAGAAAATGAATTTTGTCAAGTTTGTACAATAAAGTAAGTGCTTCTCAGATTTTAATTTGCATATAAATTCTTTAGAGTTTTTTTTTTTTTAATATAGATTCTGATTCAGTAGGTCTGGAGTGGGGTCTGGGATTCCACGTTTCTGACACATGCCCAGGGGCTGCCTCCACGGCTGGGCCAGGGCCCCCACCCTGAGCAGTAAAGCTGTGATGCACCGTTCCGCGCTGTTCATGGGCTCTCTCCCACCCACACACGTGAAGTCTTCTAGGGTCAGCGTGTTAGGAAAATATACTAAGAGCACCTCAGGCTGAGACCCTTGTGGAGCCTGCCCCTCCAAGGACTCACTGTTCTTGGAATTTAGGGCTGAGTAGGCTGCTAAATTGAGGCTGAGAATCAGGACGCATGGATTCTTCATGATCTTCTCACAAAACATGCATCCTCACCGAAACATGTTTCTTTGTTGAAAAAGGGAAAATGTTGTTGAAACTTCTCTCCATCTCAGACTCAGTGAAGGTGACTTACATGTTATTTTCTTAACTATTTTGAATGCTGGGTGAAATTTTTAAAGCAGAATGAATCTAGGTTGCTACATGCCTGGAGACCTAGGAAGCTGTAGGGCTGCCCTCTCCAGTTCTGGTTGCAATGTAAAATTCTGATTCCATGCTGCAGATAATGGGGCAGAAGCCAATCAATGTTTTAATCCTCTTTACTAGCTGCCAGGAAACCAAATTGCTGACTATGAGTTAAAGGAAGGAAAATGGGCAGGGAGAAACAGATGAGGGAGGAACAGGATAGGATAGGAAGGAGAGGGAGGAGGAGGAAGGAAAGACAGACAGAGGTGGGGCAAGCAAGATGGCCTGTGAGCCATTGGAAAGATTCTGAAAACATGTTCACCAAGGACTTTTTTAAAAAGGCTGTAAGACTGCAATATTTTCCTTGTCAAACAGGAACTGAAAGTCTGCTCAACCATTTTGCTTTATAGCGAAATGTCCTGTAGTAAGACAATAACCTAGAGGCATTATGAACCGGCTCTAAGCACTCCAGCATCCCAATATAACATGGTTGGAAGCAACAGAAAGCAGATTCTGAATCACTGGCAGAAATACATAAAAACTGAGGCTGTTTCCATGGAAAGAGTGCTTTAAAGAAGATGCGTTCAATTCACCGCATTAGCAAAATTAAGATCTGCAAAAAAACAAATGAGGCCATTCATCCAGGGATGTGGGGGTCGTTGCCTCAGATGCAGGATGCATGCTCGGGGATAGGATGAGCAAAAGCCTCAGGGTTCTGTGGATCTGAGGGGACTTCTTCAGTACGGACACACATTCCAATAGCACAGTCACAGAATACAAAGAGCACAAAACATCCACAAGCAGGGTCTGTTCTGCTAGAAATGGAGGAACAGACAGAAAAGCAACTTGGGGGAGAAGGACCACTGGCTGGTCTGCTGGCTCTGACCTCACTGCACTTATTCTGCTCACATCTAGGATGAGTGAGGTGTTGCGTCAGACGCTGTGGTGAGGGAATGGGGGCAGAGACAATATGGAAAACAAGGACCTTCACCTTGCGTAGTCTGCAATCTCATGGGTCAGGACTCAAAGCAGTTTATATTTTTCTGTATCTTAGGCTCAGTTTTTTAGTTCTTCATCATTTCTAGATCGCTCAGGTAAGGTGTAGTCAGTCAAAAAGATTTATTAGAGCTGAAAGAAACCTAAGTATTTGGGGATGAAAAATATCAAACAGGAAATCCAGAGCAAAATATGGAGGCTTCCTGACCTACTTCTCTCTTCTTTCTCCCTTTATGTCCTTTTGTGCCAGCGATATCTCAGCCATTATTCTTGCATCCAGTTTTCCTGTTCATTGCCTCAGCCAATTCCTTAGAGTTATAAAGTTAAAAGAACCATGAGGGGTCAAAGATTTTAGCCTTCCACTTTTTTGGATTATACAAGGTCCCGACAGAATATCTTGTCTTCTCTCTGAATACCTCTGGGGACAATCTTAGGAGGTGAAGATAGGGTTTGGCAGTGTCCCCACCCAAATCTCACCTTGAATTGTAATTATCCCCACATGTCAAGGGCGGGGCCAGGTGGAAATCATTGAATCATGGGCGCAGTTCCCCCATACTGTACTCTTGGTAGTGAAGAAGTCTTATGAGATCTGGTGGGTTTATAAATAGGAGTTCCCCTGCACAAGCTTCTTACCTGCTGCCATGTAAGATGTCCCTTGCTCTTCCACTATGACTGTGAGGCTTCCCCAGCCATGTAGAACTGTGAGTCAATTAAACCTTTTTGCTGGCCGGGCGCGGTGGCTCACGCTTGTAATCCCAGCACTTTGGGAGGCCGAGGCGGGCGGATCACGAGGTCAGGAGATCGAGACCACGGTGAAACCCCGTCTCTACTAAAAAATACAAAAAATTAGCCGGGCGCGGTGGCGGGCGCCTGTAGTCCCAGCTACTCGGAGGCTGAGGCAGGAGAATGGCGTGAACCCGGGAGGCGGAGCTTGCAGTGAGCCGAGATCGCGCCACTGCACTCCAGCCCGGGCGACAGAGCGAGACTCTGTCTCAAAAAAAAAAAAAAAAAAAAAAAAAAAAAAAAAAAAAAAAAAAAAAACCTTTTTGCTTTATAAATTACCCAGTCTCAGGTATGTCTTTTTTAGCAGCATAAGAACAAACTAAAACAGGTGACCTATCCCTTTGTTGGTCTATTCACAGTATGCAAAAACAAAAACAAAACAAAACAAACAAAAAAACCAACTTGGTATTGAGGCAGTCTCCATCTGGTTTCTCCATTTGGAGTGATTAAAAATCACCTCTAAGCATCCCCACCCTGACTGTCCTTCTAGGTTTGCTGTCTACGGCATGGCTCTACCTGCAGAAGCTGCGCTGAGATAAAATGTCAGCACCTGCTGCAGCATATACCAGACCTGCCAGGAAGTAACACACAGAGGAACATTTCTGGGGGCTTGTGCCACCAAGGAAAAGAACAACAGGAGATTACAGCAGTGAGGAGGATCTAGGGTTTCAGGAGGCAGCCACACAGGGAGGACAAGGTGTGGGGAAGGGGAAGTGGGAGGAGCAAGAAAGCAAGAGGGAAATGAGCTGCCAGAAGGAAGCCAGTGGGAATGGGCAGAGGGTGGCCACCCAGGGGTCTTTTTGGCTCACATGGTTGGGTTTCTGGGAAAACAAGAAAAGGAGTTTCCCTGCTGCCCAGCAAGAGAGACTATTACAGATGATCCTGATCAATACTGAATTTGCAAAGTTGGAATCAAATGTCCAGGTGATTGACGATCAAATGCATGCCTCTGGCCTATAAGGCCACAACTAGGCTGCCTGAACCATCTTAGAAACAAGCATTTTACCCACTCTCAAAAGCTAGGTCGCAATTCAAGCTGTCAAGGAACACAGATTTTACTTCTGTAAGGGAAGAACCATGTTTGTAAATATCTACTAGACATCCCGTCATGGACATCTGGAGCAAGATAGACCGCGGGAAGGAGCTAAGGCTGTCTGAAACTGCCTCCTCCCCACTGCTTCTTGTCCTTGATGTGTGCAGGGAAAGGTACAGACCGTCAAAAGTTCCTAAGGAGACATGTGCCTGAATCCTATCACTCATCTTTCTTTCCCTCCAGGATTTTGGCTAATAGAACATAATCACAAAACTGAGCTATGAGCAGATCAAAACATCAGCTGGACTACAATCCCCACTTGGGATCCAAGGCTGACATGAGGTTCTTGCGTTTCTCTCTGAGGATTAGAGACAGTGGGGCTTGCACAGTAGAATGCTTGACTTTAGTACTCAGTCACAGGCTCAAAGCGGCCCCGAGAAGACGAGCTGTGTCGCAATGCAGAGTCTGGGGTAGGGAGGACGCCAGACCCAGGTAGCAGGCCAGGGAGGGGATGGAGACACAGGAGTGATGCCCTCACTTCTAGACGGCAGCCTTATGTCTTCTTAACTAGGCCCAATAAATGCCCGAGCAACCACTTTACCACGATGTTGGCCACCCGCCTCCCATGGGGGAGGCAGAGTGGACAGGGTGGAGGAAAGCTGCCCTCTAGAAACCTGTGAGGGTTATGAATAGGACTTCTCCTTTTATCCTAGAGATCTGCTGGCATCCTTCTCCATCACATACCTCCTGATGTGAGAGCCCCCTTCTTTTGAAGGATACACATCGGAAACATGCTTGAATTTGGAATTACAGTAAAGTTTTAGCATTTGGGACCCAGTATGGCTCATATAACCTGAGTCTTGTACTGTTTACCCTTCTTCCTAGTCCATTGTCCAAGTTGCAAGCACCCTGAGAAGACGTCACATCTTCTACTTCCTTAACTCCTTACAGCAGCTAATGTAGGCTAAGCACACAGTATGTGTTCACATTATGCCTGATGGCTAGGTTTGAAAACGGAATCCCTACAGAACTCCCCCTCTCCCTCTCCTATTTAATCCACTCTCTTTCTCTCAGGCTCTGCTCCACATTTCTGCCCCCCACTCCCCCCTCCGCCCCGCCCCAACCTCCAATCCTTGACTCTCCTTAGAACCCTACTGGCAACAAGCAACTCTGAGCCCGCCCTCCTTAATTAAACCAAGGAGTGTGTACAGCAGTACATTGCATCCTTGCCTGCTCCCAACTTCCAGATTTGTTACCTTTGCTGCGTTGGAGTTAATGAAAAGTGTGATAAACCCACTGTTTCATTTTCTTTTAATTAATACAAGCAATTGAATTCTGCTAAAGTCATTTTGGTTTGGAGGCCAAGCCCCTGGTCAATGTCTCACTTGCTGGCAGTGACAGAAGTTTGTTTTGGGCTCAGAAACCTTTCTCAGGCTGTGGCCACCAGGACCTCCTCTGTGGGAGGAGTGGCTTGCCCCCATCCAGGGCGGCCATGCTGGCTGCCTTCCCTAAGGCTGACAGTAAGTTGGCTAATCACAAGATCAATGTGTTACTGTGAAAGTTAACTGCACTTCCAGTGGGGGAAGGAGTACATTAATAAAGATCTCCATAGCTGGGGGCTCAGAGGAATTCCCTGGCAGGGGTGAGTTTTCTAGGGCCTCCCTTCCATGCATGTGTGAGGACGATGGAAGTGTTTAATGCCCCTCACTGTCAGACCGGGAGTAGCCGAGGATGACACAGAGACAGAAGGACTCAAGTGACTCCTCCAGTACAGCTGCCCCCAAAGAGAAACTCACATACACTGGGGCTCTTGAACTCTTTACCGGGAGAAGTTAAAGAGGAGATGACCTAAAGGGTTTTGTCTTGTAGGTGGAGGCAGAAGAAGGGATGGCAAGGAAACTCTCTGAAATCAGGTTTAAGAGGACACACCTAAAATAGATGTTCTCATCCCTGGTGAGTCATGAGACTTACCCAAGGAGCACTTTAAAAATAGACTCTTGTGTTCATGCTTAAAGATTGGTGAGCATGGTCTGGGGTGGGGGTCCCAGCACCAGCATCCTCTACAACTTCCCAGGGGACTCTAATGTACAGTCAGGGGTGAGAATTCAGGGTTGGTAAGTTGAGGACTCCTGTTGCTTTCATTTTCCAAGTTCCAGTTCCACATGTATGCTCCGAGGCTTCCTCTGCTGAGAAGTCATTCAGAGCAAAGGAGTATATGAGGATGTGCACCTCTTACAGTGTGCTCAGATGTCCTGTCAACTGTCAGCTTCTATGCAAAATACACCATCCTGATGTCAACAGCAGCAGCTTTATTGTAGGCGGGTCAGGAAAAAAAATGTTGTGCTGGGGTAGGGTGGTGATAGCCAGGTCAGTCTCCAGCGGCCAGGGATCCCCAGATAGTCAAACGAAGAGCATGAAGACAAGAGGCTTCTTTCCCAAGCACAGTGAAGAGTGCGTTTAGCTTGACTCTGCTTGTGTCTTTTTTTTTTTTTTTTTTTTTTTTTTTTTGAGATGGGTTCATTATGTGTGGGAAGAATCAAGACACAAGATTTTTAGGATCTGGATGATACTGTTGACTCACTGGGAGTGGTTCTGAGTGAGTGTCACAGAAACAGCCGGGGTACCTGTGAGGATGTGGCACATTCCCTTTAAATGAAAGTGCAGTGTGTGCCAGAAAAGGAAGAGAGGAGCTAGACAGAGAGAGGCAGAGGAGGGAGGGAGGGAGGGAGGGAGGGAGGGAGGGAGGAAGAGAGAGAGAGAATGAGGATGCAAAACACTAGAATTCCATACAGGCAGACAAGTGACTGAGGATAGAAGCTTAAATCCATCTGAGGAGCAGAGTAGCCTATTTGGGCCAAAAAAAAGTCGCTAGCATTTTTATTCTAAAACGTTTTAAAAATAAACCAAAACTAACACTTCAGACCCAAACAATGCAGGGGTAGAAGGAGAAAAATCATTATTTTTACATAGGAGAGCTTAAACAGCTAAGTTATTGACAAAATGTTTAAGTACACTTGAAAAGTTTTTAGTTATTTTACATGTTTTCCTCTTATGATTACGATAGTTTGGATTCTAAACCAACAGGGTTACTTTAGTATTAACAAGTAAAAGTGAAATGAGTTCTGAGAAGTAAAAGTACCACTTTAAAAAAAACCTTCGTAATTAAACAACAGCATATTTTTCAGAAACCTGATCAATGCATGGAGGGAGACACTGCCTCTTTGATTCACAACGCCTTCAGAAAGTTGCCTTAACCTTGTCTGCAGCAGCCTACTCAAGCACAGCCAGTCACCCAGGCCCAGTTTCTTCAAGAAGGCTGTATTTTTGTAGTATAGGAATGTCTCGTGCCCTGGCGTGGTCGCTGGACTGACAATACTGTGTTACCTAAGGGCGCTTTGGCAAAGTGGCTTCTTGAGCCCAAAGCAGACCTACAGGGCTGGCATCTGCCAGCAGATGGGCAATATGCAAAACCTTCAATTAGTTACAACATCAAAGTAAGTCCTTTGCCCTTTCATCAAAGTAAGTCCTTTGCCCTTTGCTTGCCTTTGGGGGAATTAAAACTTTCCTTCTAGTGCCAACTGCATCTGACTTGTTTTCCCTGAGGATTAATTTATTTGTATAGCACTGTCAGGAATGCCTTTGTTGTTTTCATAAGTTGGGTGGACCCATAGTTAGGTTTTCCTGGGATAGTGCCAGTTGACACCTGTCTTCCCAATGTACTTTTTTTTTTTTTTTCTTTTGAGACAGAGTCTCACTCTCTGTTGCCCAGGCAGGAGTGCAGTGGCGCGATCTTGGCTCACTGCAACCTCCACATCCTAGGTTCATGCAATTCTCCTGCCTCAGCCTCCTAAGTAGCTGGGACTACAGGTGCACGTGCCATGCCCAATTATTTTTTTTTTTTTTTGTATTTTTTAGTAGAGACAGGGTTTCACCATGTTGCCCAGGCTGGTCTCGAACTCCTGAGCTCAGTCAATCCGCCTGCCTTGGCCTCCCAAAGCACTAGGATTACAGGCATGAGCCACCACGCCTGGTCGACAGCGTACTTTTTAACTGTCACCTTTCATTCTTTAAAGTACACTGGTCTGGATCATAAACCAGGTGGCCGACATGCTCCTAGCCTACTGAAAGGTCTGCTGTCAGGCCCTAGGGCCTTAGCTACTGGTGGCATCTTACTCTGTGCCTGGGGCAGGCCCAACACTCAACCTTCTTAAGAGAGGCAGTGGCTTAGGACCAAATAGGGTGTGGCCGCTCCATTGTAGGACTCTGCTGGACTGATGGTCAAGAAAGATTCTGTGTGCTCTCTTTCTCCCAGAGCTCCAGGCTCATCAGCTATACTCTTCTCTGGAAGACAGACAATTGCAGCTGGATGTAGCCTAAGCCAACCAGAAAGGGAATCAGCACTGCAGCCCCCAGGAGAAGGAAAGCCAGCAAAGGCTCAACGGTTCCTGGCTCAAAGTCCTGGCAGACCAAGTACCAGACCTGCCCCTTTCTGAAGTGGTTGGGATGGCCCAGAGCACTGAAAGAAATAGTCCTAGGGTCTTTTCAGGGTATTGGGGAAATGCCCTTTTGAAGAACAGCACAGCCCAGTTTCTGCAGATGAAGCCTTGATGCAGCCTGACTCTTCTTACTTCCTCTCTTTCTTTCCTTTCATTTGATGCTGTCTCTTTTATCCTTTCCCTATATTAGTTCCTGGCATCACAGCTGTTTAACAATGATGCCAACCATCAGCATTCATCAATATTTTCAAAATACGTGTATTAGCTTGTAGGCAAAGTACCCGCTAACCCAGGCAGCACAATTGGCATGCAAGCCACAACCAGAGACATCCTGCACACTTCGCAGAGCATAAAGGTCTGAGTTCTGAAGCGTCACAGGGAGATAGCATTGCTCATGCACTGGGCCTTAGTGCGCACTGAGAGGAAAGGATTAGTAGCTGTGTACTCAAGGGGCGAAGTCTCCACTGGGGGCAGGGGTCCCTTTGAAAACTTACCTGTCAAGGGCTCTCCTCATCTGCACCTTGTGCTATTCTAGGCAAGTCTGTCTCCCTCTTACCATCTACCTCGGACTATGACAAGCTGACTTCTCACCAAAGGCATCTGTCTTGCTAGCCTCCCTTCTTAGCCCAGTCACCCAAGAAGTCACTTTATATGACCTTCTGTGACTCGTGCTGACAGTAGAACTCAAGGAGGAAACCATTGAATTTGAGATAAGAAGACGAGGATCTAATCCCAGTTTTGTCACGAATATGTGATTTTCTGTAAGTGTTTTCAGCCCTTCAAACCTCAATTATTTTTTCTATCAAATACAAAAATTGCATCAGATGAGCTCCAAGGTCACTATCCGTTTTAATGTTTTATAACCTTTCATCACCTAGAAATATGGTTTATGACTAAGGATCCCAAATAATTCCTTAAGTTCTGGAAATCTGATAATCATGGCATTGATGGACTGAGTTCCAACCCAGGAGCTCAGGGTCACTGTCCCACAAAGGAGCGTAAGGTCCCTGCAGAGCTGGCCCAGGCCACACTGGCTTTATTTGAGGTCTTGACAGTCCACATACAAAAATAGAGACACCATGACAATTTCAAGGTAGCTTTCATCTGTCACTGTGCTTTAGCTGCTTGGTGATGGGGAGGAAAGAGAGGTTTTGACAATTATGAAGGACTATGTGTGTCTGAACGTAATGTCTTGTGTTAATGGGGGAAATTAATTCTTTCCCTTCCTTTCTAAGACTCTATTCATGTAGATCTTGACAAGTAGCTGTTCTTTCCTCCCTCTTCTTGATGGGTAGACTGGAATAATGTCTCATAGGTATAACTAATCATCCACTTAGATGATTTGAGGCCCATTTTCATGTGTCTGAGGGTACACTTCAAATGCAGGAAAATGATGCTTCTACCTACTTTCTGTTCCCTTCGCCTTTGCTAAAAATATCCCTTCTTAGTTACATGGCTCACTTTGCTAATCCTTCCCAACCAGATACAGAGCAACCAGGAAAGGGGCCGCCGGGACAGTGAAGACAATTCCAGTATGATGCCCAAACTTTCAGCTTTACATCAACTGTTATAACCGGACTGTGACTACGGCAGCTCAGCACCAATAGATTCAGAGGTGCCAAATGGAAGCTGAGGAGGCCAAGGTTTCAGCCTTTGCTCTGCCAATAACTAGCCAGGACCCCTGAGCAGGCTATTTTACTTCATCCAGCCTCAGTTTCTTTATCTGCAAAATGAGGGGATCTGGCCAGCTTATTTCTTAGGTCGCTCAGCCACTGCTCTTTCCTGGCTCTTTTCATGATGGTCTTTCTGGACCAGAAGATCAAGATTCCGTGCACTCGCCCCCAATCGTTGGACAGCACTCGACATTTGATTTGGGCTCGGAGCTTCTAGGAAGTGAAGTTTGGAGGTGTGAGTTCTGTTTCTGCCCCAGAAACCTGGGCTGGCTCTGGTTCTGGGAGATGGAGCCTTGAGCATGCTGTGATGTGACATGGTGGCTGCAGCCAGGGCTGGTGGTCCTCCAAAGCTCCCTGCCCAGGCCCCAGGGGAGCCCCCTGCCCTCCTTGCTGGGTCTTCATATGCTTCTTCATCACTATGCTCAAGGCCTTGATCAAATAAACACATCTGACCTATTCCTAGATTGTTTCCCATTAGCCCAGATTAGTTTATCAGTTTTGTTTTTGTTGCCTTAGGAAGCATGGAGCCTCCGTCTTCTTGGCAGACAATGTCACTGTGAGGGAGAAAGACAAAGAGGATTGGAAGGTGACTACGGCTCCAACAGAGCAGGCCTGGACTGCAGGATCGTGGGTAGAAACAGGTAGTTTGGAAGAGGCTGCTGCACAGGAAACCATATGGGGCAGGTGCTGGAGCCTGGTGCCTCGACCGTGGTGTCTGCAGATTTTTAGGGCTGCCCATAGAGGGGCCTTCTGCAGAGAATGAGTCATGATGGACAGGCAGCCACCTTTCCAATGCAGTGAGCTTACTCTACTTCCACTGGACTCTAGAGGTTTTTTTTTTTCAATTATAGAATATTGTATCCTGAGAGTAAGTCATGAAATTAATAAACGGTGTGATATTTATTGCTTCCTGCACATACACAGACAAACACACAAGTGTTATAAATGCATGGCAGTAAAGAAAGTAAGATGCAGGGTGATTCTTTTCAAACTTTCCTCATCATTGAGGAAGTAACACCATACTAGGGTCAGGAGTGATTATGACTTTCTGTGTCCATTAAGATAAATTGCATAACCACCCTAGGCTTCTTGTTCTATCATTAGTTAAAATAGTGGGGTGGGGTTTGATGATTTCTAAAAAGTGTTAGCTCTAATTTTCGATAGTAATACGTGTTCCTTCCAACCATTGATTCAATGTGTGTGTGTGTGCCTGGGTGTGTGTATGTGTATATAAAGAAAAACACAGCTAAATAAGGAATAAATCTCACCTAGAATCTCATGAGAAGAGACAAAGCAATAAGAAAGCCCAAAGAGGCTTGAGCTTAGCAAATCAGAAGGCAATTCATCTTGAGAAGAAAACAAGTGATATTTACATTATTAAATCACAATTACAAAGCAAATCAGCTGCAGAAGAGAAGAGACCATTTCCATCAATTATTACTGAGCTGAACATAATTTTTCAATCACCAGCAGATTGTAAATGGGGGCTACAGCTCATCCAGGAACTCCTCTATCATATGAGTTATTAATCGGGTATTAACTTTGTCGAATTAGCAAGGACACTGACGAGATGGTAAGAGAAGCAAGAAGGGTATAGGGCTGGGGCGGAGGCGGGGGCAGATGGGAGGACACAGCAGGTGAATTCCTGAGACCACGGAGGCACAGAACACTCTAGAAGGCCTGGGATCAGTCCTTTATGCAGCTGGTCTGGCTGCTGTGTTGAAGAAAATACTCAGCTCTGGGGTTTTCAGTCCCAAAAAGTCAACACATGAACAAGTAAAAATAAAAAATAGCACCTTCTTGACTGGTGATTCCATTCCTGTTTAGGAGTGCTGAGGGGATGCCAGGATGCTGCACAGCTGTAGGTGAGGGGTGTGGCTCTGCTGCTGCCCCTGCTGTGGGGCCTCCATCTAGGGTCCTAAAAGTCTGAGTGCTCCCGCCTGGGTGGAAGGTGTGGGCCATCTGTCCCATCAGAACCTCATGTAGATTGGTGGAGAACAAAAGCACAAACAAAAGACTTTTTTCTGTGTGTGTTCCATCAATGTGCTGTGGTTCCTTTTGGGTCTCAGTAAAAACTGTTATCAATGCAATAACTTTCTAGGTTTTTGTGCCCCATTTTCTCTCTTCCTCTGTCTTACCAGTTTTTCAAAATCTGCCCTCACTGGATTTCTGTGCAGTACAGAGTAGGCTTCAATTCCCCTAAACCGCTTTGCTCCCTCCCTGGGTTCAATGTCACACTCCTCAGTTGTCACAGGATGGGCTAGGCTATTGGATAACTGATTTGTGTTCTGTTCTCAAAGCTGTAGAAGAATGGAAGGAATGCGAAACATTTTCCCTGCCCCATCCCCAAAAAGGTGGCAGGCCCTGCAAATCCTCAATTCTTAGCTTCTTGCCTCAGAGTTTTAATGACTTTTGTGTCATGGGGTCTAAAGCAGTTGCTAGGCACCCAGAAGATTATTACTATTCAAGCTTTTGTTTCACAGAAACAAGCAAACAGAGTCTAGGCTCATGGAGGTGGGTGGGCACCAAGCTGGGGGAGGACAAAAGGTCCAAAGCTTGGGTTTGTGAAGGAGTCCCCCCCAGTGGCAGACTACCTATCATTTCCCACAATCTCCAAGGCAGACCTCCAGTCAGCGACAGCACCTCACACTGGGTGACAATGAAGCTGGATCTAAAAGCTGTGATCCACCAGCCCTCCCTTTCTTCCTTCCTTCCTCCCTTCCTTCCTTCCTTCCTTCCTTTCCTTCCCTCCTTCTTTCAGCCTGCCTGTCTACCTGCCTTCCTACTTTCCTTCCTTCTTGCCTTCCTTCCTACTTTCCTTCCTTCTTGCCTTCCTTCCTTCCTTTTTCACCTCCTTTTTTCATGTCCTCCCTCATTTCTTTTGTTCCTTCACTCAACAAACATTTTTGAACTCTTACACAATAAGCCTACCACTAAGGACTAAAAACTAAAGACCGTTTCTCAGCATTCTGTATACTCCAGTGAGGAAAGACAGTCTCCCAAAATATGACTCAGATTGAATTTCTCACCAGCCAGAGAGGCAGCCTCAACAAATCAACTATGAACACAAACATTCTTATAAGTGAGATTTCAGACATAGAAATAATAGGTGTCATTCATATACCACCCCTCCTCCTTTCCCCTGGACATATCTGACCTTGCTTATAAGTCTCCCCTGTATAGTCTACCTGCACCATGCCCACATCTCGTAAGGGATTGTGGTATTCAGCTTGCCTAGAGTTGCTCAAAGTTGAAGGTGCCCTCTATTTCCCACTGGGGTCTTGACTGTTATGACTTCCTTGACTCTAGGGTCTTTGTTAGATGCCCCTCATCTGGATTCCTGTAGAACCTACATTTATCTTTGCATTTGTCATGTTAGAGCAGTAATTCTCAACCTGGTAATTTTGTCCGCAGGATACATTTGGCAGTGTCTGGAGACAGTTTATAGCTGGAGTTAGGAAAGCTGTACTACATTGCACAGGACAGTCTCCCCTGACAAATAATTATCTGACCCCAAATATCACTAGCACCAAAGTCGAGAAACCTGCACCAAAATGTAAATACGTATTGAATCGCCGACATCTCCCACTACAGAGAAGGAAGCTCGGTGACTGCAAAGACCATCCATTTCATTCCCAGGGGCATCCCCAGGGCCTGGTGTAATTCCTGACACATGATCGGGCGCCACAAAAGGACCACAGAAAAATACAAAGAACGAGTAAGTCCATTCAGCAACAAAATGCAGTGCCAGTCTTGTGTCTTCTAATTGTCTAGTGCTGAGGGTAAGACTGATTACTCATAACTAAATATAAGCTTAGCAAGAAATAACCCAAAAAATGCATGGTGATTAAGCCCCTCCGCAGGGTTTCAACGACAGAGCAGATACTATTTAGTTGGTTGGGGGTGGGGCTGGTACAAAGAAACATAGCTCTGGTATAGGCAGTGCTCAAAGAAGCCTTGAAATGTTCTCATTTCAGCAGGCAGAACTGGGATGGCACAGAGGGTAGGGACACAGCATGGACAGGGTGAGGAGGAAGAGACATTCTGGAAATCACACTGCAGGTTATTTCCTTACTGGTACTACTTTTCTGAGGAACATTGCTGATGACTCTTGGCTAAGTGGCTTCTGGTTACAGAAGACAATTCTGCCCTTCTAAGTGAACTCAAAGAAATTGCAATCATGTGGCAACTGCTATTTTCATGCTTTGCCTTCTCAACATAGTTTGTCATTTCTATATGATTAGCAAGGAAAGATGCCTACTATGTGCACAACACATGCTAGGTTTTTTTGAGGGGGAGGTTAAGAAACCAGGACTGGCAAATAGACATCATTCAACGTGTATCTATTGCATCAAATCCTGCAAAGCACATTGTTTCTTAATTGGTCTCATTTGTATGTTCTATAATTTTAGACTTCAAAGGATGAGAGGGTCACCTTTAGCTTTCCTTGCTAGTTTTACAGACCCAGTTTCTCCCAGGTCATAACTTGTTCCTGGGAAATAAGGTCTGAGAAAATCAGCGTTTGAATCCAATCCTGGGAGAGGTGAGCAACAAGAAAACTAATCTGAAAAGTGTGCTGGTGGAAGCCTGATTTGGAAGGGTGAGGACAGATGCTCAGTGAGCCAGAGCCCGCTCTTCCGAGGTCAGGCTTCAGTGGGCTAATATCTCACTGTCCTGCGGTAACAGCCCCTCCACTGCGGAGATGCTCCACTGCCTCTTCCACACACTGCTCACTGCGATAGCCTCGCAGAGGGCTCCCAGCTGAGGACAGAGGGCAGATGATGGGAGAAGCCAGCACCCAGGGCCTTGGGGAACATGGCAGCAGCCATGTTGAATAGGGTTTGTGGCTTTCTGTAACCTATTAAATTTTGCCCATTATGGAGAGGAGAGAAGGGCTGCCTTCAGATCCAATCAAGCCTGCTCTATGGGAAACAGGATGAACTGACTTGTTGGAAACCCACGCCAGCACATAAATTGCTTCATAACTGCAGGTACATATAATATCTGCACACAGCCAGTAGGCACACCCCCTAGAAAGGATGTGATTTTCAGTCTAAAATGTCAATTTATTTTTTTCAGTAGGGTTTAATAATCATGCTCTGACCCTGGACTGAATAAACATGTCAGGGGCATTGCCAGTGTAACATCTGACTCACCCTTTTCCTGTGAGACATTTATAATTTCATGAACAGAGTGCAAGACCATTATAATAGAATGTATCACATAAACTTGGATATATTACAGGTCGATCCCTGTCTCCTAAAACATAACAGCTACATTCTTAAACGATCTGATCTAAATCCCATGCTCCTAATACCAGCATTGTAGAAAAGTTTCACAGAGTTTGCGCATCTCATTTCTGTTTAATTGTACACTCTGTAAATTGAGCACAGAACCACCACATTCCTTTACTTTGCAAATGATCACACAGTGTATTGTACACCCATCTGGTGGGCGCCTCAGAGATGCCAACTGGCTGCTTAGCCTGAGAGAAGCCTGGAGTGTGCAGTGACCTGAGATGGCTTACATGCTACCGGTGAGATTCCCTTAACTCAAAAGGTCACCTCCTTCCCAAAGCAGTGTCCCTGTGGGAGTGGATGGTTCCCTGCAAGTAATAACCACTTCTAATAGGGCAGAAACAAATAGGACTTGAGGTCCCTGTAGGCAAAGGTTAAATCTTCAAATCCGCCCTCCAGTGAGATCCCTTTGAGATGCCACTTAGGAGCATGCTTGTATGTTCTCCCTTGCCGGAGATAGTCTTTGTTTACATTTGTTCATCTGTTGTAATATGGATGCCATTCCCTTCATTTTCAAAAGGGTCTCAGTGTAGACACTACATTATATGTTCACTCTACATTTAAATCATTCCAGACTCAAAAGCAGTTCTCTTGTGTTTAAATATCCTAAGTCATTACATATCGATAGAGACTACCATTCTCTGTCAAAAACCTTCTTTGTCAAATTCATTCATTCATTCATTCGTTCATTCGTTCATTCATTCGTTCATTCGTTCATTCATTCATTCATTCATAAGGCATAACTTACTCTATAGACTACAATCTCTGTCCTCATGCAGCTTACATTTTAGACAGAAAGCACAGACATCAGATTATATAACAGATGATATGCATTAGTGGTTATTGACTATCAAACTTAAGTAGTGGAATCCTCTCTCTCTCTGCCAATAAAATCCTCTATTAAAATTTTATCGAGTTGCAAAAGCTGAGCTGCTATTTTGGGGATGGAGTAGAGGGGAGGTGTAGGAATTCAAGGTTTTGTAGTCTAGTGCTCACTATCTCATTCTCACAGCTGTTCATATTGTCTCTCTCCCTTCGTCTCTCCTCGCTTTCTCTAACCCTCACAGAGACACCTACAGAGGTTCAGAGGAAACCTTAGGCATTTTATGAACTGCAGCTAAGGATAAACAGTTTCCCATTGTTCAGGAGAGCACAGTGCAACTGAGAAAACAATGCATAAACTTATGAAACTTTACCTAAAAATGAAAAATTGAACAAGTCAGAACAAAAGAAAAGATGTCCAAAGCCTTGAGAATTAAGTAGCTCGTAATTCTAATAAATGTTAGAGGAATTTTAAGGCAGGAGAGGTCACACCGGGCAGGAAATTTAAAATTTAGTTTTAGTTAATTTTTTTAGAGTTTAGGGATTTTAATGAGAAGAAATTCCATATATCTAGTCAAATACCCTCGTGATCTGTTTTGCTCATTTCCAAGTGCACTGTTGTCAGCAGCAACAGAAAATAGCTGAAAAGACTTCATGCCTTCCACATTAGCCCATAATCCACAAATGATAAATGACTCTACCTGTGTTTCATGTAGAGGGTGGTGAGGGTGGGTACCCAACTCTCTTCCATGAAGAATCAATGGCATTCACCTAAGGCATCAGGTGTGGGAGAAAGAGCAGTAGTGAACATGTAAAGTGAATTGGACTTGTCAGAGGAAGTTATCAAATAAATGTGTGCTATCATTGTCTATTGTGCATTGTTCAACATAGTGCAGTTGAAATTCCTTAAAGATTTAAACCATACTTTTCTATAATACTCTATTTTTACAATTCCCTGATTAAACGAAAGCTTATTAATCATGCTCATTAATCTGTCAATGCCTGCATTAGGCAGAAGGAATACAGCTGTGTCAGGCAATCCCTCCCTTCAGGGATTTGGCAGTCTTGATGTGATGAAGATGATGACAATAGAATGTGGCTCATGCATGGGGGGAGGGATGCGGCAGAGGCAAGGGGCAGAGAGGAGGCCACAGAACCAGACTGCTGTGGGTGGTTTCTGGGAGGAGCTGAGACCCGAGCTGAGACCCGGAGAATGAGGATGAATTAGCATGATCAACACATTTTGAAAGGGCATTCTAGGCAGCAGAGGTACCGTGTCAGGAAGCACAGAGATAGAGGGAGTCAAATGCTCCGAAAACACAAGAGGCTCCATGAGGCTGACGAATTGAGCAGGGCCATGCATGAATGGCCTTGACCACTGTCGTAGGGCATGGCTGCTTCCGATAGGTAAGAAGACCAATAACACAAGTGGCGAGACATCTACGCTGCTCTTAAGACGCTTACAATAGAGTTGTTGAGAAAGACCACACATACACTGATACATTTACAAACACATGGAATTCATGATAAAGAGATTCATGCTTTAACAAATATTTATTGAGTGTCAACTATGTTTGAAGGACTGATTATGGATGCTCCGTCAGTGAATGCTATGGGATTCCTGCCTTCTATGGAGGAGGAAGGTAGTAAAGAGATAACCAAACACATACCAATATAACAGCAAACCTTAACAAGGACTGTGAAGACATGCCAAAGCAGTAAGACCCCCTTCCACTAAAAAGTGCTGAGTGATCACCACATGCCAAGCACTTGCCCTGAACCTTTGTTTCCCTTTCTGTGGTGCTGTCCGTGGCCTGCTACCCAGATTCCCAATTCAGGGCTAAAGCACTCCTGCCCCAGCTGCCTGGCGTACGGTCTGCTGAGCCTTCTGGGGAATTGAGGCAATGGCTGTCTCTCCCTATGCTATGCTCACTCAATGCCTTGTGGAATGAATTATTTCATTCAACAAATATCAGGTATTTTGTGCCAGGCACAGGTCTTTGCATGGGTCTACACTAGTGAAAAGGACAGGCAAAGCGTCTGCAGTGGAAGAGCTTAGATTCCAGAGAGGAGAGCCAGTCAACAAACCAATAACATGGAATTTGTCAATGGGTCAGTGGTGCAGGAAAAAATAAATCAAGCAAGTTGAAGTGGGTTGGGAGGTGGGGAGATCTCTGGGAATGACTATCCTATCCTGGGTGGACAGAGAAGGTCTCTTGGGTAAGACATAAGCTGAGGAGGTAAGACTTGAACATGTGGAGGTGGTGGGAGAAACAAAGGCATTTAAGCAGCAAAAGATGGACACTACACAATCCATGCATCAAAGAGCGTGACAATTCATAAAAGGATACCTCAGAACCCCATTCAGACCTGACTAACATGCATAGAAGATAAGTTGCATAAATCTGGTTATATTCTATCCACTTCCTCTGGCCAACCACAGTGACTAGGAGCACCCCTGACTAGGAGCTAAAAAGTGTGGATTCTAATCTAGACTTGCAGTTTAATTAAGCACAGCAGCAAGATAAAGACGGTGATTCCTTTTCAGCCTGTCTTGCATGACTGTTGTGAGGTTTTGATGAGACAATAATATAAAAGGAATAAGAACTAATAAGAACAGCAATTGTCAAATGTTTTCCCTCAGGACTCCATGACATTCTTAAACAATTATTGAGGACTTCTAAGAACTTGCTTTGTAGTATTATGCTTATCAACATTTACCATGTTAGAAATTTGAATAATTTTTTTAAAAATGATGATTCATCCTTTAAAAACACCAATAAACCCATTACATTTTAACATAAGTACGTATTACGATGAAAAATAAATATTTTCCAAAATAAAGATCAGTAAAGACAGTTTTGACATTTTGGTAAATAATGCCAGTGTCTGCCATAATACAGACAGGCAGATCCCCACATCTGCTTCTGCACTCAGTCTATTGCAATAGATTGTTCTGGTTGACATATGTGAAGAAAATGTAGGCTCCCTCACAAAGTGAAGGAGTTAGGAAATGAAGCATTTAATAGCCCTTTCAGATAATTGTGTGTATTATTCTTTCATGTACACTAAAACTCAAATAGTAGTTTCCTAAAGCTTAACTTCAGAATCTGAGACCATGTGAATGAATGTTTTGTACTCTGTTCCATTAAAATTCACTGGGCCATCCTTCCCAACGTGGGCAGGCATCATCCAAATCACTGAGGGCCTGAACAGAAGAGAAAGGCAGAGGGAGAATTTGCTCTTTCTGCCTGCCTGCTCAGGCTGGAACAGGAACCTGCTCCTGCCCTCTAGCTCACACTGACCCTCCTGGCCTCAGGCCTTCAGGCTGTCAGACTTGGACTAGAAATTCCACTATTGGTTCTGCTGGTACTCGGGCCTTTGGACTCCAACTGAAACTACACCGTCTGCTTCCCTGGGTCTTGTGGTTGGAGAAGGCAGGTCTTGGGACTTCTCAGCCTCTGTAATCATCACATGAGCCAATTCCTTTCTCTCTCTCTCTCTTCACACACACACACACACACACACACACACACACACACATACATACATATCTACTTCTTATACGTATATCCACATATATATAGGATAATATATATCTATATAGAGAATATATATATGTATATATATATAGAGAGAGAGAGAGAGAGAGTGGTGGGGGAGATCCTACTGGTTCTGTTTCTCTGGAGAACCTTGCCTAATATAGATTCCTTTTTTGCTCCACATATCATTTTGGAACATCACATATTGGTTATGTAGAGGATCTTTATTCACTGTGATATACATATCTTCCAAATGTTGACATACTTCATTATACGAAAGTTAAAAAAAAATCACATCTGTTAATATTGCTACCAATCTCATCAGAAATGTCTTTAGGCACTGGGAACCTGTCAAGCTCATGAAAGCAAATACAAGTTTCCAAAGTTCTAATTTTAGCTCAAAAGCTCAAATTCCATTTTTAGCAACAAATGCTGTCAGTGGTTTTCGTCCAAGTGACAGGCCCACATTATTCATTTTCAAGAAAAGATCTGCCAGATACTCAAGTCTGAATAACGTTGAGTTATCTGTCAGTTGTTTTTTCAAATACAATGCTGTTATGGGGGTGGGGTGGCTACTTGAGCTGGCAACCGAACAGTCTAACAGGTGATTTTTCCTTGGGAAAACATTGTACTTTGCGCTTTGGGCATACTGCTATTTCGTCTCACAGAATGCTGAAAACTCATGCGTTCTAGGGTTGAGATGTAATAAAATTAATTTATGCTGGCTCAACAAGAATATTCTTAAGTTAAAGTGACTTTTTTTTTTTTACTGTGAGTTTGTGGCAATGAGGAATGCAATGACTGCTAGCAAAGCTGATGATGCTAATTTGATTAGTGCCAAGGCTCCTCCATGTGCAACCTCCATTGCTTTTGTACTAACAGGACAAATTGGGAAAGGCTAATAATGTCTTAGTATTACCTTGAAAACAGTTTTGACCTCACAGCAATAAGAGTTTCGACCTCACAAACCTCTGAAAGGGTCTTGAGTATCCTCAGGGGTCAATCTTACTTTGAGAACCATCGCCAAAAGAGAAACTTAAAGGGACTGAAGTCAACAGGGCAGGAGGAAGATGTATGGTGACTAAAGATAAATGATATCTCAGCAGCAAAAATTGATGCTTGGTATCCTGATAGCAAAGAAGAATAAGAAAAAAATATAAAAAGTATTCAAAAGCACAGCAACTTGGGGCTATCTTTTGCAGAAGCAAATAACCATGCACTTCAATAGCTCCAGAGAGTGTCGCCAAAATTCAGCACTGCACAATAAACACAGTTCACAAAGATGACCTTGAGTCATTAAAATAAGTTTACAAAATATCACATATACTACGTTTAACAAGCCAAAGAAGGGAAAGAGTTCTCTTAGGAAGCATTCCTTAGAAAGAGCTCCAGAGCAATAATTGAAATTTTAAAAATTGCTTTGGAGTTTTATTTAGATACTTACTTGTGTGGACTAGCTCATTTCATATGATGGATAAACAAAGCATTTCAATAATTAAATAAAATCCCATGAAATTTGGTAGAATGACTTGTTCCACTTTATAGATGGGCAGTAGGGCTGAGTGAGGTTAATGATGTACCTGAGGATACTGAGTGAACCCATGGAGAACAGAGCATGAGTCAGGTTCTGAAAAGGTGAAATAAGTATTTGGTATTTGGTCTTCCTCCCCTCTTCTGACAAACAGCTCATAAAACCCTTAGAATCTCTACAGCTCTAAGAGTGTCCTTTGTATGCTAATGCCATGACTGGGGACTGAGGGCTCCTAGATGGCTCAGGCTGGCAGCTGGTCACCAGAAAGACCAACCACAGCATGTGGAGGAAAGAGGGGCTGCAGGCTGAGTTGACCACCAATGGCCAATTATGTAATTAATCATGCCTAGGAAATGAAGCCTCTATGAAATTGCAAAACGACTGGGTTCCAACAGCTTCTGGATAGGGGAACACATGGAGGTTCCTAAATGGTGGTGCTCCCAGAAAGGTCATGCAAGCTCCATGCTCCTTCCCCATACCTGACCCTACCCATCTCTTCAATCTGGCTGTTTATCTGGATCCTTGGTAATTTTCTCTGTAATACATGGGTAAACAAAAAACGGTGTTTCCCTGATTTCTGTGAGCTGATCTGCAAATTAATTAGACCCTGGGAGTAAGTAGCAAGAACTTGGCTTTTTAGCTGTGTATTAGTCCATTCTCATACTCCTAATAAAGACATACTCGAGACTGGATAATTTCTAAAAGAAAGAGGTTTCATTGACTCACAGTTCTGCAGGGCTGGGGAGGCCTCAGGAAATTTACAATCATGGTAGAAAGGGAAGCAAACATGTCCTTTTTCACATGATAGCAGGAAGGAGAAGTGCCAAGCAAAAGGGGAAAATCCCCTTATAAAATCATCAGATCTAGTGAGAATTCACTCACTATCACGAGAACAGCATGAGCGTAACCACGCCCATGATTAAATTACCCCTCACTGGGTCCCTCCCACGACACTTGGGAATTACGGGAACTACAGTTCAAGGTGACATTTGGGTGGGAACATAGAACCAAACCATATCAAGCTGTTCTGGAATAAGTATAGGTGACAATGTACTATTTGCAGTTTTCTGAAATGGGGGCCAGTCTTGTGAGTCTGAGCACTAAATCTGTGGGATCCAACACTATCTTCAGGTAGAGAATAGAATAGAATAAGTAGGAGTATGTGCAACTAGTGTCCACTGGAGAATTACTTGCTGGTGGGAAGAACCCCCCCCCCCCCACCGCACTGCCCCCCGCACACACCTTTTGGTGATCAGAGGTGAAGTATTCAGTGTTCTGTGTTGACTGTGTAAGAGACGAAAAAACACTTTGTTTCTTTCCTACCATACCTCTCAGGATGTGTGCCAGTCCCACACCACCTTTCCTGAGGAAGCCTGGTGGGCTTCCCTGTACCAACAACCTGTGACATTGAAAACTTCAGCCTCTCTGAGAATTTGAGCCCCACAAAGGAGATCGCAGGAAAGCTGGGTGTTCAGCGACACTGACATGAACTCTGTTCATTGGTCATTCTGAGCTGGAAGCGAGTGGCACTGGAAAAGAGATGATGATTTATAACATCTAAATAATGCAGTGGTGTTTGCTTCCTGGCTAGAGTCTCCTTCCTTGGTAAGGGCTCTGAAAGCAGGTTCCTCTGCCATAAGATATACAGAAATGCAAGCTCAATTACATTGCATAACCTCTCTAGAAGGGGAGAAGAAGGGTCATCCAATGATGAACACAATATCTCTTAATTCCCTGATCCATCGCTTAGATAAACATGAAATTCATGACAGTAAAGTGAAATTCTACAGAAAGAGGGTGGCTGGTGACTGTGCCTGGATAATTAAGTTTTGCTAGAAGGCAATGCTCAGGTTTGTATCTGGAAATTGCCCCTGAAGGTCAGACATGGAGAGGGACAGGGGTAGCAAAGATGAACAAATTCCCAGAACTGGGGGAAAGAGGGTCCAGAGTCCCAACAAGGCCATAACCACTCTGCACCTGCTGCTGCAATATCTGTCCACATCAGAAGCAACAGAACTTCTCCCTTACCAATTATCCGGATTAATCAAGTTAAAAATACCCACTTACTCAACAGTGAAGCGAGAACTTTGGAAGATTTGACTTGACTTGTCTGCTTAATTGCCTCAACTCTCTTCTCCCAACTCCTCTGTAAATACAATCTTCCAGTTTCACTTTGAAAGATCTCACTACATCAGCAACGCACATCATTTCACTTCTTTCCCTCCTCATTTTGTTCCATTCAGCACCATCTCTTTTCTCAACACTATCACATACTCACTGAAACATGATTTTCTATCACTGAGCACAAAATAGTGTATTAAGGACATTGTCACGCACTCAGATGAAAGGGCTGAGTTCTCAGATCTCTAAACCTAGAGTGGGGGCCTGGACAGCAGTAACAAGCTTTCCAGGAAACTCTAGTGTAGTCCTCAGACCAGAAGCACTTGGTGTCCTTAGGGAACTAGCTAAAAATGCAGAATCTCAGATCCCATTGCAGATGTCCTGAAGAGCATCTGTAGTTTATCAAGATTCCACGTGATTCTCAGAGGCATCATCACCCTTGAGAAGCCCTGCTGTACCGCACTGCAAGGATTGAGAGAACCTGAGGGTTAGGGAATCTGAGATTAGACCCTGCTTTGCCACACTGAGGTGTATCTCCTGAGCCAGTCAACCTTTGAGAACATCCATCTTCTCATCTGCCAATGGAGGTGCACAGACTGCTAGATTAATAGTCCCCAAACTTTGCTGGTCAATCATCTGTGGCATTTAAGTAGCTTTCTAAAAATACATATTATTGGGCCCTTCCCCGGGAATTATGGCTCCATAGTTTCTGAAACGCTGATAGGTTTGACTATTGCTGGTCTAGCTACTGTGCATATTTCTCAAATTCGAAGAGACCTAGGTTCAAACATAGCTCAGACACAGTACAGCCATGTAGTCTTGGGCAAGTAATTAACTGCTTTGAGACTCAGTTTCTTCATCCTGAAAAATGGAAATAATATTATCAACTCCCTGGAGTTTGAACTACTAAATAGTTTCTGTAATTTATGTAACTTAGCACATAAACAAAATACATTTCATGACTTTTTCTCGTTTCTGTGAACTCCTGCCACCCCTCCCTTTCCTTGGCTGCCTTCCCAGAAGATGGAGAAGATTCCACTCCAAAGGCCTCTGCAGCTGCTGCGCTCCCTCTGAACTCTTCTTCCAGAAAGTGCTTGCGTCCCCATCTATCTCCTTCATGTCTCTGTCTGGAAGTTATCACCAAGGAGGCTGTCGCAGACTACCCCACGGAATATCACAGATATTCCCCACCCCAGCCTCCTAACCTTGGCTATGTTCTTATCAGAGGACTTCTCACCACGTGACATTATACTGTATATGTACTCGTGTATTTGTTTATTGTCTGACACCCACCCCATCCTACCCACCGCCTCCAGCCTGGCCACTAGAATTTAAGCTCCACGAGAGCAAGAACTATGCTTAGTTCTTGGCTTAATCTCTAATGTCTGGAACATGGCCTGGTACAAAACAGTGGCTCTACAATTATTTGTTGAGTAAAAGAATGAATAAATAAAAGTTTCCATTAATCAAATATCTCTACTTTCATTAGTTGTTCTTGTTTTGATGGTCCTCGCCTTAACAAACTACTTTTTATCTGGGAAAATGGGCAAATCATTGATGCTTTCTCGGGGTTTTTCAAATTAATGCCACACAGAATAAGCCACTCTATTGATTAATAATAAATTAAACATATGACTTGGGATCTGCAATATTTTTTTCTTTACTTCTTTTCACACAATTAAAAAATGAGTAAACTCACTAATAAAAGATTCAAACAATTAAGAAGTGTGTTATATGTACAAGATGTGAAAGTAGCCCCTATTCGTGACTACCCTCCTCTCATTCCCTTCCCCAGAGGAAAGCGTGGTTAGCAATTAATGCTACATCCTAATGTTACAGTTTCTGTGTGGTTATGCATATAGAGGTGTGTATATACATATTGATCTTTTTTATTTACATAAATTGCATAATATGCTTATTATTTTTTAACTGTTTCATGAAATAGACCTATTCATGTCTGTATGGATCTGCCACATTCTTTTTATGGGCTACATAAAAAGATACATCATAATTTATTTAAATCCTCCCCCTTGTGATGGGCATTTAGGTTGTTTCCAGTTTCTCTCTATTAGGACATTGCCATGATCATCCTTCTACATATATTCGGTCCTAATACAAGAATTTCTAAGGAAAAGATTCTTAGAAATACTCATTAAAATGTAATCAAGGCTACCCAATCGCTCTACACTGAGCCTCCTAACTTTCACTCTCCACTAGGGGGCCTGAGAGTGACCCTTTCCTTATTCACACCAAAGCCACATGTTATTTATCTCCTTGAATTTTACCAATTTCATTCTGTAAAATATCTCCTTATAGTAATTTGCAATGAATTGATTTCTAGTGAAATCAATCATCCTTTTTATTTTTATTATCCGTTTGTATTTTTTTACTGTATATTTCCTATTTATTTGATCAATTTTTCTATTGGATTTTTTTTACATTTTCTTAGATTATTTTCTTAGAACTCTGTGTTATCTTGTGTATAGCATCTTTTTTCTTACAGATATTATGAATATTTTCTTCCAGACTGATATGTTTCTTTTAAATTCATTTATGAATCTCTTTCACTGTAATAAGTTTTCTGACATTGCCAAATCTGTCAGCTGCTTTTATAACTTCTGCACTTTGAGTCTTACTTACAAAGTTATTCCCAAACCCACACTTATACAAATATCTTATATACTTTTTAATGCTTTTTCATTTTTATGTTTAACTCTTTTTGGAATTCACTTTGAAATCTCCCAGATGCATTTTAAAAATAAAACCAAGTTCTTTATTTTGCATGATTAACCTATACACATCTTTAAAGTTGAGAAACTAAAAGGGATCATAGGCTAATTGACACATATTCAGCTCACTGCTTCACATTCCTGTCTTTTTCATTCTTGTGAATTAGGAATCATTTGATGCAGAGCTCCACCAAGGCACACCTATATAGAGAAATAAATTCTGATCTTAAGTAGGCCAACTCCCCTTCCTACCAGGGCTGTCCTCCCTTTCAGACTCATGTGGAATGTCTCGTGATAAAAGACAATGGCACAGGGAGGCACCATGGGAGCGAGTCTGAATGATTCTGTATGAGACATAAAGCTTGTTTCAGCCGGGCGCCGTGGCTCACGCCTGTAGTCCCAGCACTTTGGGAGGCCGAGGCGGGTGGATCACGAGGTCAGGAGATCGAGACCATCCTGGCTAACACTGTGAAACCCCGTCTCTACTAAAAATACAAAAAAATTAGCCGGGCGTGGTGGCGGGCGCCTGTAGTCCCAGCTACTCGGGAGGCTGAGGCGGGAGAATGGCGTGAACCCGGAAGGCGGAGCTTGCAGTGAGCCGAGATCGCGCCACCGCACTCCAGCCTGGGCGACAGAGCGAGACTCTGTCTCAAAAAAAAAAAGGCTTGTTTCAATCCTGGTCAATGTTTGTTGGAATGAAAAAACAGCTTTTAAGAGAAATGCATGGAAACAACCAGTTAATACTTTGGACTGAATCAGCAAGACAGAAACAGCTGGCCTGGGCAGTCCAAGATTTTCTTTCTTCCTTGATGTCTCTGAGCACATATAAAAGCTGGTGTAGGATGTGCCTCCAGCCGAGGAGCTGTAGGGTTTGCCTGGATATAGATAAATCTGCTACCCAATCAGGACCCCAATAAGCACTCGGGGCTGGAGCCTCGGGTCCGTGTCATTAAAATGCGGTTGGTACACATTCATCCATTTTGGATCAGATATTGCACAAAAGAAACTGAGGCAGGTAATTTTAATTATGCATGCACATATGTGTGTTTTTATAGAGATTTATTATAATGCTGTGGCTTCAAATTTGAAAAAAGAAGGAAAGGAAAAGGCCACCTCATATCTTTTCCTTTGTGGAGGGAGAGGGGTTTCCACAGAACAACAAAAAGGAAAAGATAAGACTATTCTAGGCTGAGAAGTGTAAAACTGAAGGATAATAAAATCGAGCTGATGCAGTTTAAAGACTCCTCATTACCTGGCCTGAGATACGGCACCCATTGTTGCTAGTGGCTGGAGATTATTTCTCAGCCTGCTGCAGGCTGATAACACACTCGTCCACTGGCCTGAAGGCTCATTGTTCTGCAGGCAGGAATGACGCCTCGGACAGACGCTGAGTCCCTGTGCAGCCCTGCTCCTCTAGCCTTCCGTCTCCCTTCAGTGGGATTACAAAGGAAAGCAAGAGTTCTTGTCACCTGAGAGGTGCTCTGGGACTTTTTCAATCCTCCCTCCTCACACTCCAGTGACCTAATTTCGGTCAGGTAGTTCTGAAAATAAAATGCTGAAGTTTTCTCTTCCTGCAGAACAATGTCACATTAGTCAACTTAAAAAGACTGCTCACAGCACAAATTGTCTGTACAACTCATTTTGCCCCTTAATTATATTCCACCTTGTTTTATTATTTAAAGGCATCATGTGAGTTAAGTGTTTATAGATGTTTAAAATGTAAGAGTTGGAAGTGGATCTGGAGATGCAGTTTAATGCTCTCATTTAAAAGGCTGGCACACCAACGCGCAGATGCCATGAGGGTATGCTCACTGGAGAATACTGAGTGGGGAAATGAACTTTCTCCTCCCTCTCCCCAAGGCAGCACTGTGAGAAAGGGGTTTCTGGGTCAGAAGGAAAGGCAGCCTCTCATGTTACTACAAGAATTGTGGGCCGGGCGCGGTGGCTCACGCTTGTAATCCCAGCACTTTGGGAGGCCGAGGCGGGCGGATCACGAGGTCAGGAGATCGAGACCACGGTGAAACCCCGTCCCTACTAAAAATACAAAAAAAAATTAGCCGGGCGCGGTGGCGGGCGCCTGTAGTCCCAGCTACTCGGAGAGGCTGAGGCAGGAGAACGGCGTGAACCCGGGAGGCGGAGCTTGCAGTGAGCCGAGATTGCGCCACTGCACTCCAGCCTGGGCGACAGAGCGAGACTCCGTCTCAAAAAAAAAAAAAAAAAAAAGAATCGTGGAGATCACAGCCTCTCACAAATCTTAGTGATAATGGTCTATGAAACCAAATGAGAATCAAAGACTCTGAATTCAAAGTTCAGTCTTCCAGCCACTATTCAAGCTGCATTCAAAAGCCAGGAGTGCTGACACCTCCAGGGCGAAGTGTTTGGTGTCACAGTGAACAGCAAGGTTGAATAGATGCGTTCGAGGAGGCTGTTGACATCCCTCTAGCTTCTGACCTCCATGCTGACAAACCTACAATGTGCCCCTAATCTTGTGACCTACAGGTTGAAAGGAAGGCGTACTCCTTCATTTGGACAAAGCGAATCTTCCCATCTGGGCTTTCAACCCAGCCTCCCTCTCTTTCTGCTTAGCCTTTACTCATGCGCCAGCTCTTGTTGACCTCTAAACTGCTCACTCTCTTCTGGCTCTTTTTCTTCAACCTATATGAATGTCCAGTGCTTTCCTATCATTAGAAACAACTCCTTACATTGTAAATGCCCCTGTAGCCAAAGCACATTTCTCCTTCCCTCTACAGGCAAACTAATTACAAAAGCATGCACACTTTCTATCCATACCCCCATCCTTTCTCAAGATACCTATCGGTGGAAATTCAATCCTGAACAACTAGTGCCTTTTTGCATAAAATGTTAGTTGTTTTCATTTTTCATAGAGATGTATGGATTGTAGAGGTTTGTGATCCGCACTCATTATGTTGCTTTTTAAAACGATTTCTAAAAATCTTGTTACAGTAATACCTAACACTTGTAATTGTTATACCGCAGCTACAAAAATAATTATTTAAATTAATGTTAAAAATCTTTAGCCTTTTTAAAAAAAATTGATTCTTAAAACATCCCAAGTATTCCAAATGAGCATTGATTGAGGTAGTTTCAGGTTAATGTATCTGCCTAAACATTACTTGATCATTCTAAATAAGTAATTAAGAGAGCATTTTAGATTACAGACGGCTCTGTGAGGACTTTAAGGTAAAGCAGCTCTACCTCTTTCTCGATGCTCATTTTAGGGAAAAGTCTCAAACTAAATTAGGTCATTTATGGTAAACGCTGGTGGATCTCAAAACTACATATACCTCCCAGAACTCTCCTGCACTCCAAAATCATGGATCTCATCCATACTGATCCAATCACACCCAGATATCCCACAGGCACTCCACACTCAAGATGCCTAGAATTATACTCATTGACTCACCTGCAATTATCTTGCCTTCTGTATTTTACTGAAAGTAACCACTACCCAAACCAGTTAGTAAGAGCTCTAGAAATATTCTTGGACAACTGCTTTTCTCTTTTCTGAATTTTATTCATTAGACAAATGTGTTGAACACCTTCTCTGTTCTGAGCTGTTTTAAGTGCCAAGAATTCATCAATCAATAAAAGATGTAAGATACATGTCCTTATGAAATTTATAGTCTAGTGAGGAAGTTGGAAGCAAAGAGAAAATACGAGGGAAAAGATAGGAAAATAAAAACAAAATCACAATTTAAAAGCAAAACAACGTGATGCCTTAGAGAATAACTGGGTGCGACATGGAGAGAATTTTTGTGAGACTAGAGCGGAGCAAGCACAGGGCAGGGCTCACACACGTGTGGGTGTGAGAGAGTGTATGTGAGTCTGGGGTGTGTATGTGTGTGGGGGTGTGTGTATGTGTGTATGTGTGTGGGGGGGTGTGTGAATGTATGTGTGTGTGTGGTGTGTGTGTGTCTGTGTGTGTGTGGTGCCTGTGTGTGTATGTGTGTGGGGGGAGTATGTGTACATATGTGGGTGGGGTGTGTGTATCTGTGTGTGTGTGTATATGTGTATGGATGTGTGTGTATGTGTATAGGCATGTGTGTATGTGTGTGGGGTGTGTGTGTATGTGTGTGGAAGCCATGTATGTGTGTAAGTGTGTGGGGAGTGTATGTGTGTGTGTGTATGTGTGGAGGGGTGTATGTGTGTGTATGTGTGTGGGGTGTGTGTATGTGTGTGTGTGTTGGGGTGTGTGTGTATGTGTGGGGGTGTGTACATGTGGGGTGTGTATGTGTAGGTATGTATGTGTGTGTATACGTGTGTATGGGGAGTGTGTGTGTGTGTGTGTGTGTGTGTGGTGCGGGATGGTAGCGGTCATAAGAAGAAGCTAAATAGGTAGTTTAAGGCCCAGTCCTGCAAGAGATGTTTGGATTTCATGCAAAGTGCTCTCAGACAACATTTCAGGATTTTGACCTTGCATGTGATGTGACATGATCTGACTTTGTTTTTAAAAGATGACTACTGAGTAGAGAACACATTGTTGCAGAAGGGATGCAAAAATGGAAGCATGGAGGGGGCAGAGGGCATGTTTGTAGTTAAGGCAGGAAGCACCAGTGTCTAGGATGTTGGCAACAGTACAGGAGATGGAGAGACAAGGAAAGGTTTGGGATGAGTTCTGGGGGTAAGGACCCCAGGGCTTCCTACTAGATCAGCTATTCAAAATGAAGGAAGGTGAAGAATTAAGAATGACACCTAGATTCTTTTCTATGTGCTACAACTAGGCGGATAGCCATGTCAGTCACTTAGACTGAGTGAATTAGGGCAGAAACAATGTAAGGTTCACAGGAAATGCAGGATTCTGCTTTCGACTTAAATTTGAGATATCTACTAGACACTCAATAGAGATGCCCAGCAGACAGATTTGACATGAATGTGAGCATGCACGCATGCATGTGTTTGAAGCTTGTGGAATATCAGTAGCAATAGTAAAAGCAGTAATAATAGCAGCAGTAGAAGCCACTCATGTCTGTTGAGTACCCCTTAAGTGTGATCATAGATATTGTTAACATCCTAACTACAGAAATGAGGAAACTGAGATTAAGTAAATGGCCCAAGGTCATCCAGTTACCAAGTGACAGAGCTAGGATTGAAACCCAGATTGTCTGGTTCCCATGTTCATGCTCTTAACCATTCTACTAAATATGAATTTGTGAGTCAGCATCATATCGCTGATGTGTAAAGCTGGAAGACTAGTTAGGATTATTTATTTAAAAGTAGAGACAGAAGAAAAGGTGTTCTAGGATCTGACTCTTCAATAAGCCAACACTTAGGAATTAAGAAGAAAAAGGAGAACCTCAGATAGGGCTGAAAACAAGTTTCTTGGAGGTAGGAAAGAACCCATGAGAATGTGAGGTCCTAGAAGTCAAGAAAAGTGGCTGAAAAAGAAGTTCATGAGCAACCGCTTCAAGTCAAATGAGCATCAAAAAACGATCAATGGATTTGGTAACGCATTATTCAATACAGCCCTTGAAAAAGTTTCAGCTGAGTAGTAAATCGCTTGAGAAAGGGAAGAGAGGTGAGGCCAAGAAACACAGCTGGGAGGAGGGGATTTGATGGCAGGTACAGCGCTTTGTCTACATGGCAGGGGATGGCTGTGGATGGTGGGGCAGAGCCTTCCAGTCATCTGCTCTTCAGGTACTGCTCCTGTTCTGCTCTTTACTCAGTTATCTATTAATTATCTATTGCTGCATACCCCAGGCTTAGTAGTTTAAAACAACAGTAATCATTTGTTGTCTCTCAAGGTGTCTGTGGGTCAGGGATTTGGAATGGCTTGGTTGACTGTTTCTGGCTCAGTGTTACAAGGTTGTAGTCAAATGCCAGCTGGGGCTGCAACTATCAGAAAGTTTGCTTGGGGCTGGAGGGCCTGCTTCAAGTTGGCTCATTCACACAACTGGAAATTGGTTCCTCCATCTGTGGGTGTCTCCAGAGGGCTGCCTAATTATCCTCACAAAAAAAGACCAAGACAGAAGCTGCAATGCTGTACATGAACTAGTGTGAGAGGCAATGGCACAAGGCCATGCATTCCAGGAGCTGAGAATCATTCACGACCATCTTGGAGGATGTCAACCACACCCACTCTTTATTGAGCAACTCCTAATTTTATTAAGGATAGCCATGGATCTAGCTAAATACACTCAACAATCTAGGCTCTCTTGTAGCTCAAGAGCCCATCCCATTGAATGAGAACTCGAGCACACATTGAGAGTAGGCTCAGCTGACATGTGCCTCTTTTCCATTTGCCTTCACTTTCCCTCACCCTCTTTTCCTTGTCTGAAACACAGACACAGTGGAGGAGTAGCAGCAGGTCTACATCATGAAGGCAAAACTCATTTGCTAAAGATGGTTCTGGAAGGCCCTCCCTTTTCCTGGTGAACAAACATTCCACATTGAACACTCAGCTTGGGGGTGCTTCTTCAGTTGTCTTCCTGACAAATATGTAACAGACAACATACATACATGTCACATAAAGGGAATATCCCTACCTTTTTAAATACTTCTCTGCACTTGGTGGAAGTCATTGCAA
Source organism: Symphalangus syndactylus (assembly GCF_028878055.3). NCBI lineage: Eukaryota > Metazoa > Chordata > Mammalia > Primates > Hylobatidae > Symphalangus > Symphalangus syndactylus. Next base: position 149,515,047 of record NC_072425.2, read on the forward strand.
CATGTGTTTTTGTTTGGAGTTCTAGCTTCCATTATTAGACTCTAAGACCCTTGAAGGCAAAGACAGTATCTCATTTGTCTCTGTATCCCCAGAGCCTAGCACATAGTAAGCACGCCACAAAAATCTGCTAAATGTGCAAATGGTTCTCGTTTGTGTCTATCCGGTAGAAAGCCGAGGGTTAACACAATCCATTTCTGGCAGGCTTATCCATCCCTGTAAAAGCCTACGGAAGGCTCATTATGAAGGACAATGTTCTGTAATGAAGTCTTCTTGCATATCTTTGGTAATAATCATCATAGAGGGAGAAAATGAGCATCTCTCTGTAATATTTATATTTCCTAGCAGCAAAGACATTCTCTTCTGTAATTCTGCCTGTAAAAGCAGCAAGGAAGCCAAGAATATACAAGTTCTCCATGGTAACTGGGTCACAGCAGCTTGCAGCTTGGCCAGGGCTTCAGATAAATGGAATAAATGGAGGTGAGCTTCCAGCAGCAGGAACTGTGTGGGAGAGTGGAGTTTGCACTGAACAATCTCTCCCCACTGGGACCCACAGTCCCCAGCACAAGTGCTCTGTGCATCGTCACTGCAGGGGGCAGAGGAAGCATGGCCTGATGGCATTTGTATCTGTCTCGCTACCTCACAGTACTGGGCTGACATCTCAGTTTCATCAAATCAACAGGCCACTTTTTAAAAATGCCTCGTATGCTCTGAATGTTAACCCAAGAAGGAGATTTTACCCCAAACCACAGGGAATTCTTTCTATGTATCCTTAGGCCCTTAGATCATTTCTCTCAACTGCAAACTATCGAGCCAGCTCCCTTCACTAGGCTTGGAAGAGGAACCATATTAAGCATCTGGTTAGAGAGAACAGCTGTTTAATGCACGGCAATGAACAATTCTCATTCAAATCAGTCAACTCTTCCATTAAGGACAAGGGGTGCCAAACAGCAGATGCCAAGTGAATGACCTTTGGCAAAGCCATTCCCAGGGGCAGATTCCCAGCCAATGTGCGGCTTTGCGAAAACTTGTGAAAATATATTTGTGAATGTGTGAAAATTCATGAAAAGGAGGAAAATCAATTGAAGGACAGAAAAAGAGCCCTCGAGCTACTGCGGACACAGAAACTACCTCTTCTGGATGCTACTCCCTTATGGAGAAAGACTCAATCTGTAAGTGAGGCAGCCCTACCAATTCCACAAATACGAAAGAGTGATCACTAAGGACACCTAACTAGATCAAGGATTCATTTCCCTCCCTATTGGTGCAGGGCATGAAATAATGAAACTGACAAGGAGACTGCATTTTTCAGAGTAGGTTCTTCTCCACTATCACTGGAGCCAAAATTCATAATTGCAGTAGCTCATGCCTATAATCTTAGCACTTTGGGAGGCCGAGGTGGGAAAATCGCTTGAGCCAGGGAGTTCGAGACCAGCCTGTGCAACACGGCTGGATTCTGTCTCTACAAAAAATTTTTAAAACAGTAGGGCATAGTGGTGTGCACCTGTAGTCCAAGCTACTCAGAAGAATGAGGCTGGACAATCACTTGAGCCCAGGAGGTTGAGGCTGCAGTGAGCCAAGATCATGTTGCTGCACTCCAGCCTTGGTGACAGAGTGAAACTCTCTCACCCAGAAAAATCATAATCCATAACTACATTAAGGAATAGCTTTACCAAGGGCCCCAAAAGCATGGCACTGATGAAAATCCAAACAGAACCCTATATTTGCAGAGAAGTTAACAGCACTCTCTACAATCTAAAGCCAATTACCTGCAGGAACCATCAGTGAACTTGCCAGGCCTCAGGTATGTAGCTGAGCCATCCCTGGAACACACGGCAGGAAGGATGGGAGAGATGAAGGACTTCAGCTGATGCAGAGGAGCCTGCTCGGGCCTGCGGGAGGGGACGACTGGCCTACATTTACCAGCAGACAGACCCAACATGCAGCAGCAATCATATTCATAGAATCATAACCACAGAGTCAGAAACATTAGTGATGGAGAGAGATGGATTGGGTCAGGTAGCCTGCCTCCTGCCTTTGTAGCTTTGCTCCCCAGGTCACTTCCTTAGCCCAGTTTTTACCCTGTTTATAATTTGCAAGGAGAAGGTACCAGAACAGAATGCTTTCTGGAATCTGTGGTCAAGGAGAGGGTAAATTAAGAGGAAGTGGGCCTCTTCACATAGGAGAGAAAAGAGCCCAGGGGGATATGGAAAAGCAGGAAGATGAAACACCAGGCAGATCTCGGTGACCCTGTGGCCTGTCCTCTTCAGTCTTTGCTGGCCCCAGACGTGATAGGTAGCGAAGACATACACCCTTTGCGTCTGCCCAGCTCAGCCTCACATTCTCCCTTATCAAGACTGACTGTGTTCTCAGAATCTCAGGCCTCACTATTTGGAGGAACCAGAAATTTTTCTGCAGTGGCCACCAAATGGCTGGCCACTGCAGAAAACTTCTAGCCTCTCTTCCTGAACAGATTGTTGCTATCCCTCATTCATGTAGCTGGTCTTCTGTCTCAGTTCCCTGTTTATGCTCCTATCCTCACCAGGGTGGAGCACCACCCTGAACCAGCATATGTTATTGGCACCAGGACACACATCTGGTTCCTGTGGGCCTGTCTTCCAAAGTCGTGGATTGCAGTCACTACGCTGTAAAACTCCTAGTCATACATGGCACCTCAACTGTGTGGCCACCTGATGAAAGGCATAAGCCCCTGGTCACACAATAACTGTCCCCCTTGGGTTACAGCACCCTCTTTCTTAGCCACAGCTGCAAGTTCCCTCCATTACCATTACTGGAAATTAGCCACAGCTGCCAAGTTCCCTCCATTACCGTTACTGGAAATACTGCTCCCACCTGCCATACTGGTAGTTATTTCACCAGCCCTAGGCTTCTCTGCTTTCCTCTTCCTTTCTCTCCAACAGCCCTGAGGTCCCTGCCTGAGTCACAACAGAGTCCACTGGAGAGGAGCAAAGGATGGGTTTTGGAGGGTTCTTTATGAAAGCCCTGCAAAGACGTAAGCCCCCACTAAGACCTATGAAGGCCTGAGAGCTGGCCTAAATCTCCAGTTATTAGATAGGCTTGCTTCTCCTTTTCTCCTATTGCATTTTTCTTAAGTGAGTCAGTGAGTGTACAGAAACAAAGGAGTTATTCGGAGGGATTTTAAAATGCGTGTTATACATGGAGCTCTGAAGAGCTGATTCAAGAAATTCATTAACCTCTTGCTATGGGCTGAACTGTAACTGCGCCCCACCCCCATTCTAACCTCCAGTACCTCAGAATATGACTGTTTGGAGACAGAGTCTTTAAGGAGGTGATTAAGTTAAAATGAGGCTGTTAGGGTGGGCCAAATCCAATATGACTGATGTCATTATTAGATGAGATTAGGACCCACAAAGAGACACCAGAGATGCAGGAGAACAGAGAAGAGAGCACGTGAAGAGGCTGCAAGAGGGCAGCCATCTGCAAGTTAAAGAGATATCTCAAAGAAAACCAGGCCTGCATGCACCTTGCGCTTGAACTTCCAGCTTCCAGAAATGTGAAAAAAAAAATTCTGTTGTTTAAGCTACCCATTATGTAATTTTTTTTATGACAGCCCACCCAAACTAATAATATACCTCCTTTCAGCACAGAAAACTCATGTACCATGCAGTATTGTGCCAAACATTATATGGCTATTGAATTCAAATGTACATGATATATGAACAGGTATATATACAGATATTTCATCTGTATACATTTATGATGGAGTGACACACAGACAAATCCATCTGTGTGACCTCATGCAAGTAACCTAACCTCTTTTCACCCCAGTTTTCTCATCTGTGAAATGGAGATGCTAAGAGTATCTACCTCAAATGGTTATTGTGAAGATGTGTAGAATCATTAAAAGTACTTGACGCTATCAGCACTATGTAAGATATATACACAAACTCTCGTGTTTTTAGCATGTACACTATATTTACATGCAAATTTCAAATCAAAGAGCCATACTCTTGAAGTTCAAAAAATCTTAGAAATCATATAGCTTTTTTCAGCATTAAGCCACTTTTAAAAAAGTGCTACTTCCCTTTTATACTGTTGGTGGGACTGTAAACTAGTTCAACTATTGTGGAAGTCAGTGTGGCGATTCCTCAGGAATCTAGAACTAGAAATACCATTTGACCCAGCCATCCCATTACTGGGTATATACCCAAAGGATTATAAATCATGCTGCTATAAAGACACATACACACGTATGTTTATTGCGGCACTATTCACAATAGCAAAGACTTGGAACCAACCCAAATGTCCAACAATGATAGACTGGATTAAGAAAATGTGGCACATATATACCATGGAATACTATAAAAAATGATGAGTTCATGTCCTTTGTAGGCACATGGATGAAGCTGGAAACCATCATTCTCAGCAAACTATCACAAGGACAAAAAACTGAACACTGCATGTTCTCACTCATAGGTGGGTATTGAACAATGAGAACACATGGACACAGGAAGGAGAACATCACACACCGGGGACTGTTGTGGGGGGGAGGGGGGAGGGATAGCATTAGGAGATATACCTAATGCTAAATGACGAATTAATGGGTGCAGCACACCAACATGGCACATGTATACATATGTAACAAACCTGCACGTTGTGCACATGTACCCTAAAACTTAAAGTATAATAATAATAAAATTTAAAAAAATAAATAAATAAATAAATAAGTGTTACTTCCATGAATCCCATTGTTTGAAATATTTTGTCTACTAAACAAATTGCATTTGTTTTCCCAATTTTTAAAATTGAATGCAAGTGTCCTTTTAATCTGAGTATCCATTAGGCTGAATTAATATGATTTTTGTCAAAAATAGGTAAATTGACGACTTATCTTTGGGCTTTTATAAGGTTTTTAAACACTGACAATAATACCTAGACTCTTATGTTCACCCTGTGGTGCCAGGTTTCCCAGGTTGGAGACCACAGATAACAGAGTCCAACTCAATGGTTTTCAAACGAGGACTCAGAGCCAGAGTGAGTTGCCCAAGATGGCTCTTGAAGCCAAGTCCCCATACACCCATCTCAAGCTCCCTGTCCCACAACACGTTCCTCGCTGCACATTCTTTTCCCCAGTTAGCCTGTGCTCCTCCAGGTAGTTCCAGGAGTCCACAGGGATTAGAGCCACAGAGAATCCACTCTTCCTGTACAGTGGTAGAGATGTCTCCTTTCATCTCAGACTGAGAGAGGCAGTAGCACACTGGGGACGAGGACTTCAGGAATGAGGGAGGAGGTTATCAGTCCAGCTGAACTTGGAGTCAGATGCTTCTTGTAGCGGGAAGCCTTTTGGGGCTGGGCATACCTTCTGTGTTGGAAGCAACTGTCATTCTGGAAAGCTTGGAACAGTCAAGATATGGCTAAGAGAAGAGGGCAAAGCTGTCCCTGTTTTTAAATGTAAGATTGAGGGAGGACAGCTCTCTTAACCTCCAACATGAGAAATGGAGGCAAAGTTCAAGACAGAAGCAAATTCATCAGGAATGAACAGATGTTTTTCTGGAGTGTGTGCTGTGTTTTTATTCTCAGGTGCTGTGTGTTGTAGGTGTAATGCCCAAAGACAGGGAACATAGACTGATGTATTAAGGTAGTCATTGACTTTAGGAAAGACTATTACCTGTCTACTTATTTTTTATTTTCATTATAAAATCTCTTGGGGTGCATAGAGTAATTTACTTGAAAAGATTTTGATTTACAGATGAAGACCCTTTGAAAACATATCTAAAATGGAAATACTTTATCAAATGTATGCATATATTTCTGAGATAATAGCAAATAGAATTGCTTATTCATTTTTAAATATATGGAGGGTTGTTCAAGTAAAAATAATGGAAGGCATTTAAAGTTGAAGACAATTAGCAAGTTAGAAATTCAGCAAGTTTGCAGAATATACTCACATGTAAAGTAAAAGATTATGCTAAAATGAAGGTCAAGACATGTGAAATGATATAATACAGTATATAATAAATTTGGCTCTATTCAAACAGACTTAGAATCAAATATCAATTGTTCTAAGTTTAAACTGTGCTCTTCCATAATTTACATACGTTTTCTAAGTCTCAATTTTTCAAGCTTAAAATAGGTTAAAAATACCACTTCTAACTATAAGGTAGGGAATGATTCAATGAAACAGTGCAAAAGAAAGTACAGAGAATAGAGTGGCTGGCACACAGTAGGTGCTTAATAAGTGCAGTGTATGATGATGGTGAGGAAGAGGAAGATGAGAAAGATGAAGAACAGGAAGAGAAGTGAAGAGACAGATAAGGGGATACACAACACATCCTTAACATGAGCCCCCCAAAGAGTCGCTCACATCAAAGATCTTCCTGTTCTAAGCAAACATCTAACAGCAACATTGGGGGAATAAAGTTCTTAAAAATAGAAAACCAAAATACAGATATTCTAAACTCAATAGTGAACATGGTGAGTGGATCCTTTCCACTTACCATTTAATGACTTGTTAAATAATGGTTGATAACTGTTGTCTTTATCATCAAAATAATACTGGTTGAGCCTAGTAAAGTTCTTCAGTTTGTTTGTGGTCATTCCTTGGTTTCTAAGATTAACTGGTTTTGATTTACAGTTGCACTTATTACCCATGGTTGCTTCAAGAGGCTGAAGAAAGGCTGCACCCACCAGTGAAGAAGGAAATTGTATGCTGAGATTAAGAGAATATAATTTGGGTTAAATATAAAAGTCAGTGATTATCCTAATTGAAAAACAAAGGACTACTCATCAGCTGAACATGTATCGAATGTTCAGGCATTTTTTTTTCACAAGGAGATAGAGCACATCAAAACAAAATGCACAGAATTAGTTCTTAATATCACTGTTCGGGAGAGCTGTCCAAACTGACCTAAGAATTAGTGTCTAGGGATTAAAAATTTTCATTCCAAATGATGAAAGGGAACACTGTCCTCTGACTCATGACAAGCAAGTTACTTTGTATTGTGTGCATTTACCTCATAAATAAGTGTTTATGACAGTCCAGGACTGGGGCGGGAGCTAACACGTCTCACAGAGCTGTAGGAGGGAAAGGGTTCCACTCCTGGTTTTTTGTGTTTTTTGTTTGTTTGTTTTGAGTTATAATTTACATACAACCAAAAGCACAGACCTTAAGTGTTTAGTTTGATGTGTTTTGGCAAGCGTGAACACTCATGTAGCTACCTCCCAATTAAGAAATAGCATGTTTCCTTTCTCCCACAGAACTCCTTCAGGACTGGTCCAGTCAATTCCCTCACCACGTGGCTCCTGCCACCCCATGTCAAGGCAGTCACTGATCAATTTCTCCTTCTATGACTTAGCGTTGACTGCTGTAGAACTTCACTTTAATGGAATCATATACTATGTAATCTTTTGTGGCTGGCTTCTTTTGCTTAACCTAATTTGTTTATTTTGAAATTTATCCATGTTGTGTATAAAAGTGTGTATTTTCTTTTTATTGCTGAGTAATATTCCATGGATGAATAGAGCATCATTTGTGTATCCAGTCTTCCAATGGTAGTCCATGTACCCTGTTTCCCTGTATAACTATTATAAATAAAACATTCTTGTACAAATATTTTTGTGGACAGATCCACTCATTTCTCTTAAATAAATACCTAGGAGTGGAATTGCAGTGCCATAGGATAGATGTGTGGCTAGCCTCTGAAGAAAGTGCCAGTTTTCCAAAGTGCTCACCCTGTTTTAAACTCTCTGCAATGATTATCAACTTACAGGAGTTCCAGTTGCCCTGCCTCTTTGCCAACACTTGGTATTGTCAGTCACATTTATTTCAGGCATTGTAGTGTGAGTCAAGGATTCTAACTGCCTTAATACTCATAAAAGCTTGGTCCTCAAATCTTTACACTGCAATAAAAATGACTCTACTCATGTCTCATACAATTGTGTGGGTGGCCCCAGTGCTGTGGGGATTCTGGGGAGGGCTTCCTCAACCAACTGTTGACAGCGTACGTGTCACCCAGCACAAAGGAGTGATGCACCTATCTTAGGGTTAGTCATTTGTGAGCCCCACAATGGTTCTTTGATGATAGCAAGAATGTGCCACCAAGGTTTTGATGAATTGAGAGGACAGGGAAGGGACCTGAGGAATGTAATTTCTTTATTGTTAAAAAAAATGCATTTTGAACTTCAGAACAGTTTTTTTTTTAAAGCGTACTTTTATAATCTTTTTAGAAAATGATTCCCTGCTCAAATAAGTTCGGAATATTTTCCTTTCTCCGTGCTTGCTAGGCACATTGACCCGTTCAAACCCCAGCAAAATCCTGCAGTAAGGAACATATTTACTTTTATTTAAGCCATTGTCTCAAAATTTATTTTTCTGGGAATCCTTTTCTTTTTTAATTTTCCTTTCTTTCTTTTCTTTTTTTCTTTATTCCTTTCTTTCTTTCTTTCCTTCCTTTTTTGCTCTTTTTTTTACACATCACCTATCAATATCCTTTCCTCACAACGTATTTTGGGAAATGTTGGTATAAAACGGATGGCAAGCCTAAAGTCAGCATTCTTGGTTTCAATCAGTTTAGCAAAGCTTAACCAAGGAGAGCCTGTGAAACAAACATATTTCGAAGCAATTAAAATTTGGGTGGTAACTCATTCTTTTCTTATTTACAACAAGCCCACTGGAAAGAGGCCAAGAGCAATTCAATGCTTATTGCATCTCGTTGCATATTATTGGTACTTAGTAAACATTAATTATTAGTGGGTAGTTGAATAAATGATAATGGTAATAAGGATCATGATAATGCTGTATTTTCAACTTTGCCATAAACCAAAACATTTGAGAAAAATCTTGAGACAGCTTGTAAAACCCAAACACAGCTGGGCTCTCTCATCTCCAGCGAGGATTTTTCACCCTGAAACAAACAACAGTTGCTACATAAAGAAAAACAGGTTGACTCGGGTCACTGAGAGACGGTTACTCAGCCCATCATGTATCCAGTGACAAATCCACCTGTCAGAATTCTCTAAAATGTGCCCATGATGGGCAACGTCTCTTCTGTCCCTTTAGGAGTTTCCAACATGTCACTGCCTCATTGCCTCCCGGGTCCTATAGGATCAAGTCCCTGCTGACCTGGGCCATCATCTGCTATAATCTCCAACATACCCACGGGCCAACCCACTTTTCTTCATTTATCTGTTCCTACAGTCATTCAACAAGCATTTATTGGGAGCAAATTGCTTATGAGGCCCTGGACTACAGTAACGGTGAACAACAAATAAGCCTCCTGTCTTCAAGTAGCCTGCTGTTTGCTGCACGAGCACCTCATTCTTGCTTTTCTCGTGATGCTTCCCTTAGTAGACTCTCCTCTCCCTTCCTCTTTGCTACTATGAATGCCACTTTCCCGTTAGGACCCAGCTTGGGGTTTTCTTCCTCCAGGAAATATTCCATGATCTTATTACCTGGCCAGATAGAGTCACAGAAATGCTTTGAGTTGGAAGATATCTCAGCAAGCTTGTAGCTGAGGACATTGAAGGTCAGGGCCATTAAGCAGTGGGCCTACGCACATCACTCGTGATTGGCCATGATTCTTATCTTACTCAGTCATAATATTGCATTACTGCTTTCTAATATGCATTTTAGTTTTTCCTCCTCAGTTTGATTACTTCTATGCCTTGAATATTTCTATCCATGTAGATAGGTTTAATTTACTCTATCCTCTCCTCACTGCTTACAAGATAAAATCCAAGTTTTTCTGCTGGATGTGCAGAGATCCAGTTGGCTCCAACCTACCTTTGCAGCCGCAGCTCCTGCCATGTGCCTCTTTGCATTTGATGCCACGGCCACCCTGGGCCTTCCCAAGCACATGCCTGTGCAGCTGCTCATGCTGCTGTCTGCCAGGAAAACCTCGTTCCTCTTTACCTGGAGAACACCTACCCTTCTAAGAGGTCTTGTGAAAATACTGTCTTGTGTGAAGCATTCTTTGATCACCTCCTGCCTTATAGACAAAGTAATAAAATAACTGAAATGCGACACTACAGTACATGTCACTTAATGACAGGGATACTTCTGAGAAATGTGTTGAAGGTGGTGTGTCATTCTTGTGTGAACATCCTAGAATGTACTTACACAAACCTAGATGGTACAGCCTACTATACACTGGACTAGACGGTACAGCCTACTATACACTAGGCTAGATGGTACAGCCTATTATACACTAGGCTAGATGGCACAGCCTATTATACACTAGACTAGACGGTACAGCCTACTATACACTAGGCTAGATGGTATAGCCTATTGCTGTTAGGGTACAAATCTGTACTGAATACTGTAAGCAATTGGAACCGTAAAAATATAGCCTAAAAGATGAATAAAAGGTATACTTGTATAGCGCACTTACCGTGAATGGAGCTTGTAGGGCTGGAAGTTGCTCTGGGAGTCAGCGAGTGAGTGGTGACTGAATGTGAAGGCCTGGAATATTACCATACTCTACACTTAGGCTACACTAAATTTATTTTTATTTAAATTTTTTCTTTAGTAATACATTAGTCTTATCTTACTATAACAACTATTTTACTTTACCATCATAATTTTTTTAACTTTTTGACTTAAAAAATGTTTATTTTATGTACAAAGAGGTATCATGGTTTTCACTGGGTAGATGCCTTGGATAATCCTTTCAGGTAAGATCACTTTGACCATCTTAATGAAACCTATATCCTTTCCATACTGATAGAAACACTGGTGGCACATAGGTCAGACCATGCCGTTTTGAGCAGAAGCGACAAGAACGAGAATCCTGTTGGAATTTTCGAGGGTGGCTCCAGGACAGCCAGCTGGTGACCAAACATGCTCTCAGGAGTGAAATGAGGTAACAGGCCTTTTTGACATTTTGTAAAAATACTTAGCTCAAAACACAAGCACATTATACAGCTGTACAAAAACATTTTCGTTATATCCTTATTCCTTAAGCTTTTTCCAATTTTTAAAATTTATTATTATTTTATTTTTAAACTCTTTTTTTAAAAATTCAGACACAAACACACACATTAGCCTAGACCTACACAAGGTCAGGAGCATCACTATCCCTGTCTTCCACCTCTGCATCCTGCCCCGCTGGGAGGTCTTCAGGGGCGGTAACACACATGGAGCTGTCATCTCCTGTGATAACAAGGCCTTCTTTGGGATCCCTCCTGAGGGACCTGTCTGAAGCTGTTTTACACTTACTTTTTTAAAAATATATAAGTAAAAGGAGTATACCCTAAAATAATAGTAAAAAGTGTGGTACAGTAAATACAAAGACCAGTAACGGTCGTTTATTTTCAAATATTTTCTGCTGCATGTAATTGTACATGCTGGACTTCCACACAACTGGCAGTGCAAATGGTTGGTCTATACCAGTGTCACCAGGAACATATGAGTAAAGCATTGTGCTAAGACCTTAGGACAGCTGTGATGCCACTAGGCAACTGTGAGTTTTCAGCTCCTTCAGGATCTTATGGGACCACCGTTGTGTCTGTGGCCCACTATTATTATTATTTTATTATACTTTAAGTTCTGGGGTACATGTGCAGAATGTGCAGGTTTGTTACATAGGTATACACGTGACATGGTGGTTTGCTGCACCCATCAACCCATCATCCAGGTTTTAAGCCCCGCATGCATTAGGTATTTCTCCTCATGCTCTCCCTCCCCTAGCCCTCCACCCCCCGACAGCCCTCCCCCCCACACTATGTGATGTTCCCCTCCCAGTGTCCATGTGTTCTCATTGTTCAGCTCCCACTTATGAGTGAGAACATGAGGTGTTTGGTTTTCTGTTATTGTGATAGTTTGCTGAGAATGATGGTTTCCAGCTTCATCCATGTCCCTGCAAAGGACATGAACTCATCCTTTTTTATGGCTGCATAGTATTCCATGGTGTGTATGTGCCACATGTTCTTTATCCAGTCTATCACTGACGGGCATTTGGGTTGGTTCCAAGTCTTTGCTATTGTGAACATTGTCTGTGGCCCATTACTGACATCATTATGCTGCCCATGACTGTGCCCTCTTCTCACCTCTCTTGTAGTTCCTCCTGCTTGCTATATTGTAATCTCTTTTGACAAGCTTAAGAGCACCTTGAAAATAGAAACTGCATCCTACTTATCAACACCTCTCCCGGAAATCACTTATTTTCCACAGCCTGAAATCACTCTCCTGGTTCTCCTCCTACATCACTGGAACTGCCATTGAGGTTTCTCTCAAAGGCGCTTTTCTCCCAATGTTTGCTTGGTGAAGAGCTCCAGGGCTCAGGCCTGTCCATCCTCTCTGGCTGCACTCACTTCTTCCTGGCATTACTGGGTGTCAGAGCCTTAAACGTGCTTTATACTCAAATGTCTTCTGCGCTTCCATCTTCCGGCCTGAACTTTGCTTTGAAATGAAGAACCTCCAGCACTTTGGGAGGCCGAGGTGGGCAGATTGCGAGGTCGGGAGATCGAGACCATCCTGGCTAACACAGTGAAACCCCGTCTCTACTAAAAATACAAAAAAATTAGCTGGGTGCGGTAGCGGGCACCTGTGGTCCCAGCTACTCGGGAGGCTGAGGCAGGAGGATGGCTTGAACCCAGGAGGCGGAGTTTGCTGTGAGCCGAGATTGTGCCACTGCACTCCAGCCTGGGCAACAGAGCGAGACTCTATCTCAAAAAAAAAAAAAAAAAAAAAAAAGAAAGAAAAAAAGGAAATGAAGAACCTGTGTCTTCTCCAGTGTCTGAAGATGTTTCACGTTTGTCCTGCATATGCCAAATTCTCACATTCCCCCTACAAACTGCCCTCTGTTTCCTTCATTTTGATAAAAGTCACTACATGTGCACAGGAACTCAGGTCAAAAGCCTCGGACTCACTTTTGACTCCTCTCTTTCTCTCACACCCCAAATACAATCTGTTAGCAGAGCCTGGCCTACCTTTAAGATAATTCCAGCTGCAACTCTTTCTCGCCACGTGTATGCTCCCACCGTGTTGTCGCCCGCACGTCTGTCCCCAAGAATGATCTCAGCACCTCCTCACTGGCTTCCTGCCCTAACTTGTTCCCCTCGGTGTGCTCATCACGGGCCCTGGAGACTGATTCTTCTAAAGAGTGAGTCAGCTAATGTCCTTCTCCTGCTCCAAAAGCACTCACAGCTTCCCAACACACTAAGAATAAAATCCAAACTCCTTACAATGGCCTGGACCGCTCCATGTGCTCAGCCCTGTGGCGCTCCCTCCTGCTCCAGCCCCATTGCTTATCTTCTAGGCACAGTGGTCCCCTTGCTCTTTCCCGAGAGTGCTCCTCGCTCAGACAGTGTGGATTCCCTTGGCTGGACAGCCTGCCTTCAGACACCTACTTGTCGCACGAACCACCTCATCTCAGTCAGGTCTCTGCTCAAATAACCCTTCCCCAGAGGGGCTCATGGTATAGTAACTGGAATTCCACCAACTCACTCTCTTTCCCCTTCCCTTGTTTTATTTTTATTCATAGTATTAATCATTGCCTGAAACTATATTACATATTTAATTCATTCATTTATTCAACAGATACGTGCTAAGCCTCTGCTTTGAGTGAGGCACTGTTCTAGGGGTGGGGTCTACACCAATGGCCAAGATATGCAAAGGTCCTGCTCACAAGGAGCTTACATCCTGCTGGAGGAGGATGGATCTTCAGCAACTTGGCAAATGAAGGAATCATATGCTGGGACAGTAGGTGCTGGAAGACAAATTACTCAGCGTAAAGGAAACTTGGAGATATGGTAGATGGGGTTTGGGACATACCTATTTTTTTTTTTTTTTTTTTACTATCCAGTGAACAAGGAGAGTCTGACAGGTAAAGTGACATTTGAGTAAAGACACTGAAGTGAGTGAGAGCATGAGCCATTTGCACAGGGAGAGAAGGTCACAACCAGAGGAGGAGCAAGCAACTAGTGTGGCCAGGACATTAAGGGAGACTGAGGCTTGACAGAGGGAATAAAGGAAGGGTATAAGAGGTGTCACCGGAAAGGTGACAATGGCCAGGACACATGGGGTTTTGAGACCCATGGTAAAGATTCTGGTCTTTACTGTGAGTGAAAAGGGAGGTCTTGGAGGGCTTGGAGCAAAAGCTGGGCATGACTGAGGGGCCTGTGAAGAGAAACAAACATAACAGTTAAGGGCCCTGCAAACCTGCAGGACAGATGATAGATGCTGCACTGATGTGGTGGGGGTAGAGGTAGTGAGTTTCAGATTCTGACACAATCTGAAGGTAGAACCAGCAGGATCTGCTGATGTATGGGGTATAGGGCGTGAGAGAAAGAGTGGAATTAAGGATGACGCCATGGTTTTTTTACTTGAACAACTAAAAGAATGGAGTGTTGTTGTTGTTGCTGTTGTTGTTTTAAACGGGGGAGAATGAGGAAGAAACAGGTTGAGAAGGGGCCAGGAAATTCAGTTTGATTTGGGGCATAGTAAGCTTGAGAGGCCCAGTTTGGCTTCCTGTAGATAAATCAAGCAGGCAGTTGAATCTGTGACTCAGGAATTCAGAGGAGACGTTTGAGCATCATCAGCAAATCAATAGCATTTAAAAGCATGATATAGGATTTATTTATTGTCTTTCAGCCCTACCACAAGGGCAGGGACTTTGTTTTGTGTTGTTCTATGTGTAATTTCCAGAAGAGTGCCTGGTGTGCAGTAAATTGCTCAGTAAATATTTTGAATGAATGAATAAATGAATGCTTCAGTAGAGAGCATCTAGCACATGATAGGTACATTATAAATACTTGATGACTGAATGGATGGTGGCCCTCCAGAGGGGCTAGCACAGTACCTGGCATATAGTAGTTTCACAATAAATACTGGATGGGTGATTGACAGATCCAACATGATTCAACATAGAACTAGATTGCCTGTTTCCAGGACCAGATGTGAGAACAAAGAAGCCATAAAATGTAAGTATTTCATGTCTGTCTTTTTCTGTGAGGCTAAAATGAGTGTGGTGGTGGAATCTCCAGCAAACCTTGGTGGATAGGAAGTCGGACCTGCTGGTAACTACAGTTTTGCTGTAGAACTACGGTAGTGGTGGAAGATGCCATGCCTGGCCTCAGTAGAATGAGCACAAAAGTAGAGCTCAGGAAGAGGGAAGAGAAGGGCTCCAGAAAGAAGCAACTTCCCTCCTCCCATCTCGAAAGCTGCTGAGATGCTCTTCCCTTTATATCCAGACAAGGAGGATATGTGCAAATGTTTTCCCAAAGGGAATGCAGTTTCTACACTGATCCCCCAGGGTGTGCGATAAATATTTTAGAAGCATATCAATCTCTTGTTCTCTTACGATTTCCTTCTCCCTAGCTTTTAATCCAGGCTGCCTTCACCTCCTGCGTCTCTGTCCACGTCCCTTTACAGCTTGTATATTTCCCTCTCCCTTTCTGTGTCTGCTTTCAACTTTCTTCCCCCTCTCCTTCCTGGACTCCCATTTCTTTGTTCAAAAATGTTCCCAAAAAAGGAGAAGGGGAGAAAAGATGCACAGAGCATCCCAGTGGGAGAGAACTGAAGAAAAAGAATTGCCAATTTTGAAGAGCCTTTCCGTTTTTATTACAATGTTTTGTGCTTGCCCATATCAAATCTTTAAAGAAAACACGAACATTAATAATACATAGTTTGCTTTGTTCAACTCCATTTTATCCTGATCCAAATGCAAGGCATAGGAGCTTGTGTATCCCATGCTTCACAATTGCCCCTACCCTGCTCCCATGTGCCTCTTTTCTCATCTGTTTTGATTTCTGGGTGCAAAACAATTTCCGCTTGTTGTGGGAGCACTGACAAACTCTGCTGGAGCTTCCTAAAGGCCATGTCCCAGCTGTTGCCAGCTGTGCTCCCTGTAGGGTGCCTTTCCCTGCCTGGCAAAGCCTTTGGCAGCCTTACAGGCCTCCTGATTTGCCAATCCACTTTATGACCTCTTGTTATGGTCACCTTCGACCCCAGAAATAATGGTCTCCGTTGTCAGATTCCATTCAAATCCAAGAAGTTGTTGTCAATAATACTTTTGTAAATGCAAGAAGGACAATGTGAGTTGAAATGTGTTGGGTTTGTCTTCCCATACTGCTGTGAATCATGCATATGCCTCATCTGCTGCTACTTATAATAAAACTACGTAACAATTATCTCTTTAAAAATAGATGTTTTTCTTCTGTTTTCAGTAGTGTTCATGGTATTGGGCATTTTGAAGAAGTAAGAAATAAAGTTTTTTTCTTTGCAAAGAGTGAGTTCAAGTAAAAACTGATCTTAGTGTATTTATTTTTTCTTCTATTTTTGACAGGGGAAGAAAAACAGGGATTTCTTCCCTCCCTATACCATGTTCTTTTCCTTCCTGCCTCTTTCCAGATTGATGTCTACAAAACCCTAATAATTTTCTAAAAAGATGGTTCCGCATGAAGAAGGCAGGCAAAAATCTCAACAATTTTAGTGTCTTCAGTCATTAGAAGGAAAAAAAAGAACTCTAGAATTTTTATCTTGCAAGATTTCTATGATTTTTAAATTTAAATCCACTGGTGAGGATGTAGCCATTCTGTAAGAGGGTGCCAAACAAATGGCCTATAATATTTTTTAAAAAAACAAAACAAAAACCGAACATTTGTTGCAGAAACTTCCTTTCCTCCACATCTACACAAACACCAGATCCAGAGGTGTCCCATGGGAATGGAACATGACACCTGTAACTCTTAAAGACTCTTTGATGCTTTCCTTTAGAGGAAATAAGAGGAAGCTATTAATTGTCTTAGACTCAATTTCTCACAACTTGTGCTTTGAGAATGAAGCTCAGACCCTACAAGGAATACATTTCGACTAAAAAGGATTTTCTCCCTCAACAATTGTGGATGACTTTTTTTTTTTTTTTTCCTGGAGTGCTTTTCTCAAAGTTCTACATCATTGTTACCTCCTTTGAATCTCTCTTCTTTGTAGCTTATCTGGATATTCATTTTGCATTTAGGTTATTCTAATTCATTTCATTTCTTCCATTGTAATCCCTTCTGTTCCATTTTACCCAAAAAAACATTTATCGAGCCTTCATCCATTAGGACTCTGTCTCTGACTTTTAGGAGCTCTCAACTGAGTAAGAGTGACAAGGGCAATGACATTTATACTGATAACTGTAATAAGACAACTACAATCTCAGAATATTAACGTTTTAAAAGAGATGTTTGAAACATACCCTAAAGGGGAGGAAGTTGAAACAACTATGCATTTGTTGGGGGAAGATATTTGCTCAGAAATCAAACTTGAAAGTGAAGGTTTAATCCAAGAACTACATCAAATTGTAATATATGCTCATCAGCTCGCTTCAGGATAGCTTACCATGATTTTAGTCTCATATACCCACATTTTGCAAGGATACCCTCACACAGGATGGTAAAATTATTTGAGGCTTATATAGGATGAATATTGTATAGAGTGGTTTAAAATGTTTGCTCTTGGCCAGGCACAGTGGCTCATGCCTATAATCCCAGCACTTTGGGAGGCCGAGGCAGGCAGATCACGAGGCCAGGAGATTGAGACCATCCTGGCTAACACGGTGAAAACCCGTCTCTACTAAAAATACAAAAACAAAATTAGCTGGGTGTAGTGGTGGGCTCCTGTGGTCCCAGCTACTCGGGAGGCTGAGGTGGGAGAATGGTGTGAACCCAGGAGGCAGAGCTTGCGCTGAGCCAAGATCACGCCACTGCACTCCAGCCTGGGCGACAGAGCGAGACTCCGTCTCAAAAAAAAAAAAAAAAAATTGTTTGTTCTAAGTGATAGTTAAGCCAAATTGATCCATTTCATGGAATTTTACTGATCATGGATTTTTTGCTACGACAGGTGCTAGAAGTAGCATCATAAAAATTAGAAGAATAAAAACCAGCCCATGTCCCTGAGGAATGGACAGTGTTGGGCATGTCTTCTTAATCATCAACATGTCCTGGAATAAAGACATATCTGAATATCTGAATTCCCCCCCACTCCAGTCCTGGCACAGAGGCTGTGCGTATCACACTCTTCAGAGCCTCAGTCAAGTGAAAGAGCGTGACCAGGATGTCCTCCCTCTCTGTTGTGAGATAGCATAAATGGATGGATGTGAAAGTGGTCTCAAGAATAAAAGTGCTATCTGTCTGAAGGGTGAGGTGTTATTAAAATTAGTTCTAGAAACATTTTATAGCATGCTGGTAATATGCACGCTTTGCAAAATGTGTTTTATTTAGAGTCATATCTCTTAAAAGCGTCAGAATTATAGGAATACATATTTTACATTTTTCTGCAATTACTTCTAATGCTTTATGATTCTTGTTAGGAAAATAATTTGGCTTCTTCTGGAACACTGCTCTTGTCCTCTTGAGCTATGGGAAAGCAAGATAAGACACAGCAGGTTGGCCTCCTGCCACTCTGAGCTTGGTCAGTCATGCATGCCCATTTCCTGGCTTGGGCCAAGGAGCTCTGAAATCTGATTCTGACAGAGCTCTAATCACTCAATAAACTCAAGGTCATGTAAACAAAATCAGGAAAAGATTTGTGGGCTTTGTTACACTCATAATGTACTTGCATATAGAACAAAGTAGAACCAAGATTATAAAGTTCTACAAATCTAAGACTAAGAGAGTCTCAGCGAAATATTATAACATGCTACTATGTTACTCTCAGATAGATACAGAAAATTAAAGTTTTCTGTACAGGAAGAAGCGAAGAGAAGATCAGGATGGGTTTGATGATGCCCTGCAAAGCCTTCCATAATGATGATCAGCTATCTTCTCCTCAATAATAATGAACAGGTACCTTATATGCACTGCTTAATTTAAGAGCCTAACAATGATACCAGAGAAAATATTCAGTGTGTGCCAATATGTCTCTGTGTGTGTGAGTGATGGTGAAAAAAGTGATACCATGGAATACTATGCAGCCATAAAAAGGAATAAGATCACGTCTTTTGAAGGGACATGGATGGAGCTGAAAGCCATTATCCTCAGAAACTAATTCAGAAACAGAAAACCAAACACCGTATGTTCTCACTTATAAGTGGGAGCTGAATAATGAGAACACATAGACACGTGGCAAGGAACACTACACACCGGGGCCTGTCAGAGTGGGGAGTGGGGAGAGAGAGCATCAGGAAGAACAGCTAATGGATGCTGGGCTTAGTACCGAGGTGATGGGATGATCTGTGTAGCAAACCACCACGGCACACATTTACCTATATAACAAACACGCATATCTGGCACTTGTACCCCTGAACTTAAAAGCTGAACAACAACAATAAAAAAATGCTATGGAAAAATTAAAACAGGCTATGGGTACAGGAAATGCCAGCGTGATGTGGAAAGGTTGCTGTTTTATGGGCGGTGATCAGAAAATGTCTCAGTGATTCCGAAGCCTTCTGGGCAGAGAACAGAAAGAAGTATTGGAGTGATCCATGCATACTTCTGAAGAAAGAACATTCCAAGCAGAGGTAATAACGAATACCATGCCCTGAAGTGGGAGTATTTTTCCTATGGTAAAGGAACAGAAAAGAGCTCTTTTGGGTCTCAAGTGGACTGAGGGGAATAACGATAGAAAAAGAGGTCAGGAAGGTGACCAGGCCAGATGGCACTCAATGTTTCAGACCACTGTTAGACCTTTGGCTTCCGCTCTGTCATTCCTTGAAGCAACTACCAAAGGTAGAGGAGAAAACCACAATGCTATATCAAAATGGGAGGCCACACTCTGTACTTTTCTTAATTTTTTAAAAAACACTGATGCATGGCAGTTTGACATTTTTGTTTGCAGTCAATACTCATGAATAGATCTCTTCAAAAACATTCAAACTATATTGACTAAGACTCCACCTCTTTAATCGAACAAAAGTTCACAGTTTTAGACAACACGATAAATTATTTAGAAAACATGATGAATTATTTGTCTAAATGTATTCTATATTTTCATAGATTTTAACTCTTGACTGCAAAATAAAGTGACCAAAGGAAGAGTAAAATACTCTATTTCAATAATTCCGTTTCAAATCAAAAGAAAAATGATGGTAACATTACTTAAATGATGGCGTAAGGTGATGTTACATAGCTTAGAGGTTCAAGGAGAAATAAAAGTTGAAGATTTTACAGTCCAGCTGAAGTCCTACACATCAAGAACAAAGGCCGTCGGTCATCTATTTTTTCTTGTGAATCTCACAGCCCTAGTATATTTCCACAGGTTTCCATGTTCCCTATTTCATTTTAAACGGACTCTGACTATGCATTAATTATATTCAAGGAACCACACTGGTCACAACTCAAATTTTTGCCATGCAGCTTCAGGTTCAGTATTCTATCTATTCAATTTAATATAGAAGAATCATACAACTTTTAAAGGAGAGAATATCTAAAAACAATGTCTAAGGATGTTGGCATTTGTCAAGATTACTTGGCTTCATTTGTACTCTAAGACCCCTCCATATAGGAAGTTTGAATTTCCCTCTACAATTCCTCTGTAGTGAAAGTTTGCATTTTCATGTTTAGTACTTTGAGGGGGAATTTGAATTCCTGGCTCTTAGGCATATAGGACCCGAAGAACCCAAGTCCTGATGTTTTAAAATATGGCTGTTAGGCATATAGGACCCGAAGAACCCAAGTCCAGATGTTTTAAAATAATGTGTATCAAGACACAGTGCATTACTTTATCGGAAATGGGACACTCTGTAGATTTGAAGAGGAACGAACATTCATATTTTGCAAAAATTTGGTTGCCCCAAACCTCAAAAAAAAAAAAAAAGCCAGAAGAAGTGGTATGTGCTACACAAATGGATTTGAATTCAAATGTGGGTACAATTCCTATAGAGATACTATTTTAGGCTTTCTGGGTCTCAGGCAAAAGCCATGCTCTCAGAATTCTGTAAGTGTGCTTCCCCCGTGCATGGTAGCACACCTTGAAATTCAGCCAGGAAGTAGATCCAGGCTAGTCAGGTGGAGAAGGAACAAGAACCAAAACTGGACAAGGCCACTAGGGACTAATGGTAGATATGTGATGATTCCAGGTGTAGGGAGCTGAGGAAAGGGTCCCTCTGCCAGCCCTAAGACAGCATAGGAACAGGAACAGCACCATGCAAAAAGCAGAGGGGCAGTCTGCAAAGACAATCTAAGCTGCATTGACACGAGGGGCCAAGAGCAGCAGAGCTAGGCGTGGCCGCTCATGCCTGTCATGCTACCTCCCTCAGAAGAGCTGAGATTGAGGTCTTGTCAGCAGCTGGAGGGGTCTTGCCTCATCACTATGCCGTAGGTTTCCTTGTTAGGCCTGGCACAATATGAGATACCCAGGAGCAAAAGGACGTCAGTTGTCTGCAGAGGGGAGAACCAGCTCAAGCTGAAAACCGTTCATTTCACATAGATGGGAAAAGCATGGTGATGGAGCATCACAGAGGAGGCAGAGGAATTCCATGTTTAAAAGCTCAAAGTCTGGAACTTGACTTGAATGCCTGGGATTGAATCCTATTCTGATTCTCACTGCCTCTCTGATCTTAGACGATTGATTTCCTCTCTATGCCTCAGTATCCTTAACTGGAAAACAGAGATGTGCATTAGAACTATGTCATAGAGTTGTCCTGAGGATGCAAGGAATAATTACTTTCAAGGACGTTCTGGCAACTGAGGAAGAGCACAGCTCATGTCTGTGACTATGTTAACGGCAGGAAGTTAAGATCACGGTGTGTTCTGCCAACAGGGAACACTACTCAAATCTAAGCCAACATTCGAGGACAATATGCTAGTTCCTGGCTCTTAGGCATATAGGACCTGAAGAACCCAAGTATAGGCCTATTTATCTTGTCTGCGGCTTAAAGTCACATTTCAAGAAACAGTGAATAGGAAAGTAATAGGTTGTGAAATGCAGATCTGGAGTTGCTTAATCACCTCATACATCAAATCAGGATTGAGTCGGGACACTGTTATTAAAGTCAAGTCTAACAGTGTGAGAACTACGTGACTATTTGGCATCCTCAGGGAAGCTAAGTCATCAGTAGACCATCATGCCTTAATGGTAGTGCCTTGTCTCGGTCTTATCACGGCCCCCCTGCAAGTGAAATTGTTCACTCCTCTAAGAGTTAGTATTTATCAATCATGCCTCATTGTTGGATTAAATATATTAATATAATCCTCATCCAATTTGATAGGTCTGGGGTGGGACCTGAAATATATAATTTTTACCAGAACCTGAAAATTTTCCATAATCAGGCAAATTTAGTCAAAATTTGGAAACACTATGCCAAGAGGATATGTAACTCCTGAACTTAACCTTGGGTCCGGGAAACAGCTTCCCAAGCCGACTTCCGGTAGGGGCCAGAAGGCATTGAAGCAGTTGTCCATGTGGTCCTTTGGTCTTGTTTTCTGGTGTCTTTACATACTGTAAATCCACATGGTTCCCTTTATTTATTTATTTATTTTGTTTTACTTTAAGTTCTGGGATACAGGTGCAGAAGGTGCAGATTTGTTACACAGGTGTACATGTGCCATGGTAGTTTGCTGCACCTATCAACCCATGCATTAGGTATTTGTCCTAATGCTCTCCCTCCCCTTGCCCCCCACTCCCTGACAGGCCCCAGTGTGTGATGTTCCCCTCTCTGTGTCCATGTGTTCTCATTGTTCAACTCCCACTTATGAGTGAGAACATGTGATGTTTGGTTTTCTGTTCCTTTGTTAGTTTGCTGAGAATGATAGTTTCCAGCTTCATCCATGTCCCTGCAAAGGACATGAACTTATTCTTTGTTATGGCTGCATAGTATCCATGGTGTATGTGTGCCACATTTTCTTTATCCAGTCTACAATTGATGGACATTTGGGTTGGTTCCAAAGCTTTGCTATTGTGAATAGTGCTGCAATAAACATGCATGTGCATGTGTCTTTATAGTAGAATGATTTATAATCCTTTGGGTATATACCCAGTAATGGGATTACTGGGTCAAATCGTATTTCTGCTTCTATATCCTTGAGGAATCACCACACTGCCTTCCACAAAGGACTCCCTATTTAACAAATGGTGCTGGGAAAACTGGCTACCCATATGCAGAAAACAGAAACTGGACCCTTTCCTTACACCTTATACAAAAATTAACTCAAGATGGATCAAAGACTTAAATGTAAAACCTAAAACCATAAAAACCCTCGAAGAAAATCCTAGGCAATACCATTCAGGATGTAGGCATGAGCAAATGTTTCATAACTAAAACACAAAAAGCAATTGCAACAAAAGCCAAAATTGACAAATGGGATGCTTTCCTTTACCTAAGGGGATTCCTGGTCCCAGGTGCCATGGCGCTGGGGCCTGTACTTCAATGGCAAAATTTCTTCTTTACCTCTCCCTTTGGGAACTATCATTTGCCAATTTGTCTTGATTTGTTGAACATTTTTGTCTTTTCCAGCCTATATCTGCCCAAGGAGCTGTACACAGAGAGATGGACAGTCTTGCATGCCAAGAGGCATGGTTGTCATGACAACTATGGTAGAAATAATCACCATATTAGTCATATGGTTGCACTAACTCCTAACATGGGCCATGCTTCTCACCGTCTACCATTATCAAGGGCTGATTTTCTCCATCAACATAGAATTTTTTAAATAGGTAACGTGTTTCATGAACCAAATAAGCAAAGGAAGATACAGGGTAAATGATTTTAACAAATTTCTAGCTAATTGTAGACAAATTCCTAGTTAGTATGGTCCTAGTGATGGGGAAGGGGAGAGGAAGAATAGACTCTCCTGTTTGCTATATCTTGAAGTTATACAAATGCTTTCAGATGAATCTGTTTCTGAGTTATGTTTCTGTGTGAACTATAAGGAAGAAAAGCAAGATCTAAAGGAGAGGATATGGGGCACAACTGCATTGTTAAATGATACCATAAAACCCTATGCAGGAAAGTAGATAGATACTCAAGACCAAAAAACATGCTTTCTGATGACAATCTCCACACGTTCATGTATTAGAGACATGTTTTATGAAGCTGTACAAGAATTTCCCAGAAGATCTGTCACCTTTACCCACCACTCTCTGCTCTGCTGACACCAGCAGTTTCTCTCCTGAGCCACCTGCTCCCTAAGGATACAGTATCACCCTCACTGTGAGTTCTACAGGCTTCTCTCCACCCATCTTGTTGTCTTTGGTCCTTTCCTTCCCTTCCATTTTTACTCTTTCTCTTTTTTCTGGTACTTTTTATTTATTTATCAGGCTCTGCCTTCTTCACCCTTGCATTCTCTGTTTAAGCATTAATAGTGCCCCCCCCCCACCCCGGCCAGCACCAATGTGCCAGTTCTCCCATCATAGTTCCTTCTGTGTTTGCCTTTGTTGTCCCCAGTTACCCATCACCTCTCCTCCTCCTTCTCTTAAGCTCCTGCTCTCCTTGCACCCTTCCTGGTTGCTTTCCTTAGAGCACACAGGCTGACAGAATGGGGCCATGGAATACAGTTGCAATAATGTCAGCAGCTCAGGGGACAAAAATGAAAAGGGGAGAAAAGAGGGAAAAAATATGGTTTTAATTAGATGTCCATGCCACTGACTCACACTTAATATGCAAATTTTTAGCCCTTCCATTGTTAAGTGAAACGAGAGTTTTATTTAAATGTGAAAATGGCTGGGAGATGAGAAGGGGTAATTAAGTAGCAGTAAAATGTAAACCCTGGTTCACAGTGCCTGTAATAACATATGGAAGCACAGGAATCTTGCTCACTGGAGGGAGTGGGGCGCCTTGGCTTAACAGTCCTCTCTCACGATGACGATGATAACACACACACTTTTGTACAATGCACAAGGGATATTGCCCTAATTTATTCAAATTCTTCAGCCATTACCATGCATCAGAGATCTCAGAGGACAAGAAAAAAAAGTACCATTTCATAAAGCAGAAGTACAACAGGTGGAAGCTAGAGACTGTGAAATAAACCAGAAGCTCTGCATCCTAATAAATATTTTGAGAGTAGAATTAAAACAGGACTCAAATTTACTCAACAGGCAGAGAGTAGGGGCAAGGCACCATCCACTTACCACACAGATCACACCAATTTTGAGAATGAGTATTGAGAAAATACCGTAGAAAAAAGGAAAATAAAGACTAGTCACAAAAATTCCAGGAAAAGTGTGCTTTAAAAAATGACTTCTATTGTACAGCAGTGTGAATGTACTCAATTCATGTGATTGAACCGTACACTTAAAAAGGTTAAAGTGGTAAGTTTTATGCTATGTGCACCATATGACAATAAAAAAAATCGGCTTCCAGAACCCTAATTAAAATTTTAGACAGCCACCTGACAACCTCCACAGAAGCAGAAAAGTACAGCCTTCAGGAAAAGGCTTAAGGGGCAAAAGCTGGAAAAGAGTGACACAGTCTAGAGCCAAAGAAGAAAAGTTGTTGAGATGAACAAAAACGTCCAATTAGTTAGCTATGGAGAGCAAGCAAGTGGCCTTAAAACAGCAACAAAATTTAAATCTCCTTCAGAAGTAAAACATATTAGATGTGAAGCTTCAAAAAATCAAATCAACAGAATGAATTTCAAACCGGAGCAGCTGTCCCGGGATACAGAAGAAAAGACAGAAGGAGATTAAGAAAGCAAGAGAAAGACAAAAGATATGAAGGAAACAGAAGAAAGAGCCAACATGTGTGGAACTGTTTCCTTAGAACGAGCTACAACAGAACTAACCATTAAATATTTAACACAGGCCGACTATCTGCGAAAAAAAAAAAAAAATTCTATGTGTGTGCCTAATAACAGACTTACTGCACATTAGGAGAAATCAGTTAGAAGAGACACATCAGATCTCCAGGAAAGAGTTTTGAACCTCACAGATAAAGGCATATCTTCTTATCTTCACACAGAAAATGGATTACTCATACAATTACAACTATCAGAAAAGAAAACCTCAGCTTACTCTACTTCATCACTAAATGCCAAATATAATGAAGTGGTAACCACAGGAGTTTTAAGGGTAAAAATTGTGACCTTTGGATTTTATACTCAGGAAATACGCCAACTGCATTTGACAGCAACAAAAAAAATCTTCATAGGTAAACAATTCTTGAGGGATGGTCTGTGTTACGATTTTATGTCTAGCACCTAGTCCAGCTATTATTGCAAAACAGGTTCTCAATAAATGTTTATCACCTGAAGGAAGACATATCCTAAGAATCAGAAAATACAACAATCACACATCTTTTTAGTAAAATGTCTTGAAATGTATTCCAATCAACTTAAGATGAAGCAAAGGGAAAAGCTAACTAGTGTCACCTACAAAGGAATCATAATATGAAAGAATGAGTTGGAAGAATTGTTATAAATCTGGTAATTAAGCTAAATGAAAATGTCAATGTCTCAACATGTAAACTTGGATTGTGAGTTCAAAATGTGATTTTGATAGTCTGAGAAACACAGTGCCAAGATAGGAAGGAGGATGAAAGGAGGCTGCCGCAATTCTCGTCTCCCATAGAGGAAGTGAGGAAACATTTACTCAGCTTGAATAATAAGCCTCACACAAGTTGCAAATGCTCCTGGAAAATATAAATCTAAGTACCACTATAAAAAAAATCATATATTTATTTCAAAAAACTATAGAGGATAAAATCAAAGAAAATTTGTTTCAAATAGCACAAGATACAAAACATGAAATCTACTAGACAGAACAAAAAGAGGAAAACAAAAAGCTGACGAGAAACAAACACATCAGTTTTAATACCTGCAAGTGGGTTAAACTCCCCATTATAATGAAAAAAATGCTTAAGTTGGATTAAAAAAAGATAACAGAATATATTTCTGTTCTGTTTACAAAAGCTATATCTAAATCAGACTACTACAAGTCTTTTTTAATAGGCTGAGCAAATGTACATTTAGTATTAACAAAACCAAAGTAGGAAATACAATCTTAAAGTTAGATAAGGTTAACTATAAGCCTAAAACATTAAATTGCAAAAAAAAAAAATTATACTGATAAAAGAAGCAATTCCTATTAAAGCTCTAATTATTTTTAAATTTTATGTGTAAAATACAAAAACAAAGCAGAAAGTATTAAAATGCGTAGATAAGCTGAAAACACTTTATTAAAATCTGGCATTACTCATTTTTGCTTTCATAAAGTTTAATGAAGCAAACGATTCAATATGGCTATGCACAATCTGAATAACATAATTCTCTCTCAGTTTGGATATTTATGTTTAATATTTATCTTGTACTGTAGTATTAATGAAGTATTTTATACCATATAAATTATATATAACTATGGGTATATTCAATTACATATACTTTGTATAATGTTTATATAATGTATACTATTGTGTATTCATACATTAACATAAATATCTATAAACTTGACAACTATCAAACAGTTATCAAAATTGAACCTATACATTTCCGAAATTAATTCAAAGGTAAAATTTCTGAATTAAAAAACAACAAAAGTTTTTTTAAAATTGCCAAAAAATACTCACAAACTAGGTTTGAACCTGAATAACTATAGAGACAATTTTTCTCTAACATTTAAGGAATATAATTTTTTAATTATATTTTAAACAATTCATAGTTCAAATAGATACAGGATCTATCAATTAATTTGAGTATGGTGTTATGAACCAAACTTACAGACATGTTTCTTAAAAATATGATAAACTAGAGACATTCCTAGTTATAACTACTAAAGCAAAAACAGTAAATATGAGAGTAAAAAAGAATGTTTTCACATTACAAAATAAACATTTTAAAATCATACATATGGCTGAAAGGGAAAAAATAATATGACTATTTTTGTAACTTATCTAAGAAGAAAATCTGATAACGCCTATCTTTTCCTGACTAAACATTTTATTGAAATGGGAAAAGGGGTATTATTCTTTAAGGGGTAAAGGAGCTCTCTGAAACCATCATCATACCTAACAGAAATCACTAGAAATATTGCTATTACAATAATAAAAATGGCAAATGACAAAGTAACCGTTAACCATTACTATTATTAAATACTGCTTTGGAATACATTGACATCAGTTATTTTTAAACTCTTTCTGAAAATAAATAAAGGGAAAACATGTCCCAACTCATCTTATGCGGCCAGATTTACTGATACCAAAACCAGTCAGTAACATTACAGACCGATTGCCCGCGTGAACAAAACAGATGCAAAATCCTTTACAAAATACTGACAAAGTTAATCAACTAATGCAAAAAAGGATAGCATGAGTATATCATGACCATGTCAGATTTATTCTTGGTTGCAACGTTGGTCTAACATTAAAAAATCATTTCATATAATTAATCATATAATCATTTCAATGGATGCCAAAAAAAACATTGGACAAAACGGAAGATCTATTCACACACACACTCTGATACGGTTTGGCCATGTCCCAAGCCAAATCTCATCTTGAATTGTATCTCCCAGAATTCCCATGTGTTGTGGGAGGGACCCAGGGGGAGGTAATTGAAGCATGGGGGTCTTTCCCATGCTATTCTCGTGATAGTTAATAGGTCTTATGAGATCGAATGGGCAATTATTAGGGGTTTCCGCTTTTGCTTTTTCCTCATTTTCTCTTGTCGCCACCATGTAAGAAGTGCCTTTGCCTCCCACCATGATTCTAAGGCCTCCCCAGACATGTGGAACTTAAGTCCAGTTAAACCTCTTGTTCTTCCCAGTCTTGGGTATGTCTTTATCAGCAGCATGAAAATGGACTAATACAGTAAATTGGTACCAGAACTGGGATGCTGCTGAAAAGATACCTGAAAATGTGGAAGTGACTTTGTAACTGGGTAACAGGCAGATGTTGGAAGAGTTTGGAGGTCTCAGAAGAAGACAGGAACATGTGGAAAAGTTTGGAACTCCCTAAATACTTGTCAATGGTTTTGACCAAGGTGCCAATATTGATATGAATAATAAGGTCCAGGCTGAGGTAGTCTCAGATGGAGATGAGGAACCTGTTGGGAAGAGGAGCAAAGGTGACTCTTGTTATGTTTCAGCAAAGAGACTGGTGGCATTTTGTCCCTGTCCTACAAATTTGTGGAACTTTGAACTTCAGAGAGATGATTTTGGGTATCTGGCAGAAGAAATTTATAAGCAGCAAAGCATTCAAGAGGTGACTGTTAAAGGGTACTGTTAAGGCATTCAGTTGTAAAAGCGAAACAGAGCACAAATATTCAGAAAATTTGCAGCCTGACTATGTGATAGAAAAAAAAAATTCTAGGGAGAAATTCAAGCCAGCTGCAGAAATTTCAGCAAGTAGCAAGGAGCTTAATGTTAATTCCCAAGACCATGGGGGAAATGTCTCCAGGATGTCAGATACCTTGATTAGCAGCCCCTCCCATCACAGGCTCAGAGGCCCAGGAGGAAAAAGTGATTCTGTGGGCCAGGCCCAGGGTCCTCGTGCTGTGTGCAGCCTAGAGACTTGGTGCCCTGTGTCGCAGCTGCACCACTGTGGCTGAAAGGGGCACATGTACAGCGCAGGCTGTGGCTTCGGAGGGTGGAAATCCCAAGGCTTGGCAGCTTCCATGTGATGTTGAGACTTCAGGTGCACAGAAGTCAAGAATTAAGGTTTGGGGACTTTCACCTAGATTTCAGAAGATGTATGGAAATGCTTGGATGCCCAGGCAAAAGTTTGCTGCAGGGGTGGGGCCCTCTAGGAGAACCTCTGCTAGGGCAGTGCAGAAGGGAAATGTGGGGTCAGAGCCCCCACCTAGAGTCCCTACTGGGGCACTGCCTAGTCAAGCTGTGAGAAGAGGGCTACCATCCTTCAGACCGCAGAATGGTAGATCTACCAACAGCTTGCACTGTGTGCATGGAAAAGCCACAGATATTCAATGCCAGCTCGTGAAAACAGCTGGGAGGGAAGCTGTACCCTGCAAACCCACAGGGGCAGAGCTGCCCAAGACCATGGGAACCCATCTCTTGCATCAGCATGACCTGGAGGTGAGACCTAGAGTCAAAGGAGATCATTTTGGAGCTTTAAAATTTGACTGCAATGTTGGATTTTGGATTTACATGGGCCCTGTAACCCCTTTGTTTTGGCCAATTTCTCTCTTTTGGGATGACTATATTTACCCAATATCTGTACCCCCATTGTATCTAGGAAGTAACTAGCTTGCTTTTGATTTTATGGGCTCATAGGTGGAAGGGACTTGTCTTGTCTCAGATGAGACTTTGGACTGTGGACTTTTGGGTTAATGTTGAAACGAGTTAAGACTTTGGGGGACTGTTGGGAAGGCATGATTGGTTTTGAAATGTGACAACATGAGATTTGGGGGGGCCAGGGGCAGAGTAATATTATTTGGCTTTGTCCCCACCCAAATCTCATCTTGAATTTTATCTCCCAGAATTCCCATATGTTCTGGGAAAGACCCAGGGGGAGGTAATTGAATCATGGGGCCCAGTCTTTACTGTGTTATTATTTTGATAGTGTATTAAGTCTCACAAGATCTGATGGGTTTATCGGGGGTTTCCACTTTTCCTTCTTCCTCATTTTCTCTTGCTGCCACCATGTAAGAAGTCCCTTTTGCCTCTTGCCATGATTCTGAGGCTTCCCCAGCCATGTGGAACTGTTAAGTCCAATTAAACCTCTTTTTGTTCCTATGTCTTTATCAGCAGCATGAAAACGGACTAATACACACACATACAAACAAATCAGCTACTAGGAATAGAAAATAATTTCTCAATCTGATAAAGATCATCTGTAAAATCCTACAGATAATATTATTCTTAATGGGAAAAATAAAGTGTTTTTCCTCTAATCAGAAACTAGACAAGGATGTCAGTATTACAATGTATTTTTAGTATCATTTTATTGGAGAACTTAGCCAGTACAATAAGACAAGAAAAATTAATAAGAGGCATACTGATTGGTATGAAAGAGTAAAACTGTCCCCTCATAGAGGACATATCATTTATGTAAAAAATCTTAAGTATCTAAAAAAAGTACTAGAATCGAGGAATAAATTTAGCCGTCACAGTATGCAAGGTCAATATAAAAAAGCCAATTGTATTTCTGTGTATTTTCAATGAACAATTGATAATTTTTAAAATTTCCTTTATAATCATTCAAAAATATGAAATAATTTGGAACCATTCACTGAAAGCCATAAAACACTGTTGAGAAAAATTAGCCAAGACCTTAATAAATGGAAGAATATATTTTAAGGATTGGAAAAACTCAATACTATTAAATGTCAACTGTTCCAAAATTAACATATAATTTAAATGCATTCCCAATCAAAATCTTAACATATTTTTGGTAAATATTGTCAAACTGATTATAAAATTATATGAAAATACAAAGGACATAGATTGGCCGCTATTTTGAAAAAGAAAAAGGTTGGCAATTTTACATTGTCTGATTTCAAAACATTAACAATGATTGTAATCAAAACAGTATGGTTCAGGCATAAGGATAGGCATATAGATGAATAGAAAATAAGAGAGATTCCCAGAAAGAAATCAAACAGTCAATTGATTTTCAACAAAGAAACTAAGGTACTTCATCAGAAAAAGGATTATGCTTTCCACAGATGCTTTTGGATTAACTGTAGAGCTATATGGAAAAAAAATGAATCTCAAATGTTAGCTCATACCATGCACATAAACTAACTCACATGGATCTTACAGCTAAACACAAAAGTTACAGTTCTAAAACATCTAGAATAAAAACATAGAATACAACCTTTTTAACCTTGGTTAAGTGTGAAATATTGATAAATTGGAATTCATCCAAATTTAAAACTGGATTCATTTACAAGATTCCTTTAGAAGCACCATTAAGAAAATGAGAAGGCAAAGCATAGGCTAAGAGAAATTATTCTGAATACATATAGCTGACATAGGACATGTATCTAGAATATATAAATTATGACTCCATAATAAAAGATAAACAGCCCAATTAGAAACAGTCAGAAGATTTCAACCACTACTTCACAAAGTTAGATATACCAATGGCCAATGACCATGTGAAAAATATGCCCAAACTCATTAATCCTCAGAGAAAAGCAACTCAAAACCAAATATGTTTTAGCCTCCACAGTTATTAGAATAGATAATATTTAAAAGACAGGATACTATACGTTGACAAGCCTGTGGAACAGCTATAGTGCTTATCGGAATACAAACTGGTACAACCATTTTGGAAAATAGTTTGGTGGCTTTTTGTAACATTAAGTATAGACTTACTGTACAACTTACCAATTCTGCTCCTAAGTATTTACTCAAGAATATTGGAAATATATGTCCAGTAAAAGGCCTGTACATACATGTTTATAGCAGCTTTACTCATAATAGCCAAAGAGTAGAAAAACCAAATGTCCACCCAACTGGCAAATGAGTAAACAAACAGTGGTACAATCATATAATAGAATGCCACTTAGCAATAAAAAAACCACACACAACACGAATAAAACTCAAAAGCTGAGTGAAGAAATCCAGAAACAAGAGTATATATTCTAAAATTATACAAGATTTTACATTTTTTCCAGAGTGTAGATATGTGTGTAGGGTGCAATATATAGTTCATATATGCATGTTTTAAATATGTATTTGTGTCATGTAGAATATATATACATATAGAATTCATATACATATTTTGCTAAATATATACATGTAATATATATTAAACTCTAAAAAAGTCTAATATATAACAGCAGAAAACATATCAGTGTTTGCCTCAGGTTGAAAGTGGGGCTAGGTTTTGGGAAGAAGAATAAGAAACGGGAAGCTTTTGAGGTAATGGTAATATGCTGTATCTTGATTAGGTTAGTGATTATATAGATATATAAATTTGTCAAAACTCACCAAAAGCTGCGGTAATTTAAATTATGACTGCAAGATTTTTTTAAATAAAAAGCCCATGTTATCCCCTTATGTTCACTGTCTGTTTAGCCATTCACGACTCGCTCTTCATATACTTCTCAAACCTCATTACATATCAAGGTATAGATGTTTTCTTGGTTTGTAGCCCTAATGTTAAGCAGAACAATGGTTAGTGCTGCTTAATGAAGAAGTTAAGAGAAGAAGCCTATTTGGTTTATGTTAGAAATCTGAGAAAATTATTATGGAAAGAGTAAAGCAGATAAGGGAAGAAAGTAGAGATCTGGGTAGCATAGGATTCTCATAGAAAGTGGAAGGGAAAGAGAAAAGATTGCCAAACTGAGTGAAATAGAAAGACTGGCAAAAAAGCAACATTCAACTATTTTACTATCTGTTATGGAAAACATTTTTCCTTTGGGGACCCCTTTGAAGATTTGAGTACAGATTTTGCTTACATTAATTTTTGTTTTTGTTTTCTTAGTGGGTGTGATCAAACTTGTTTCCATGGGAAGCAGTGTCATAATGGGACCATCGACTAATGAGTTCAACTTTATTTGGATTACAACTTCATACTTTATGCTTCAATAACAAAAAATGAATTTTATCCTTCTAAGTACACCATGCGATTTCCCATTTTCGTGTCTCTTCTCTTATCTCCATTGCCTAGAATATTTCTCTTTGCCTCTATCTCACCCATTTCATTTTCTTTCTTTTGAATAACTCTGAATCAATGTTTACAGTCAGATTAGTAGTCACCTCTTCCAGGATGCCATCCCTGATTCTTTCACATTTAACAACTGGAGTTAAATGATCCTCTCCTGTGAACCTACAACATGATGAATATATTACTAAAGCACCCACTTTTATTGTACTATAATTACATGCTATTATGTCTGAGTCTTTCACTAAACTTTGAGCTTCCTGGGGAAAACTATAATTTTATTTATTCTTCTGTCTCAAGCACAGTACATAACAGGTAGCAGGCACCCACTAATTCATTCTTGAATGACTGAACAAGTACATGAATAAATAAATAATTGAAGGAATGTTGTTTCCGGATGCAATACATTTAGCCAAAGTCTCCGTTTCCTTCCGTGTAAAGTGTGTATGGTAGTCTCTGTCTATATGTTATTTTTAACTACTTGCTTGTTTATTTTTGTCTGCCTTTTGACAGAAAACCTTTATGAAAACCAAGATTAAGTCAAAGTGGCATGTCAATAAATTTAAAGGATGATTTTGGTGATAATGATGATGACAATGAGGACATGCCATGGCATGGTTTTATGATGTTGACATTTATATTGACTTACAGTCAAAGCATGCAAAAAATCAGAAGTTGAGACAGTCCAGCAAGCTTGGGAGGCTTGAAAGGCACCCACAACCAGAAACAGCAATGGACAAAGGCCCCTGCGACAGAGCTTGAAGGATCAGTAGCTCTTAAGAATGAAGGCAGGTAAGGAGAGAAGGAGTATCAGGATGAGGTGATTTGAGATGGCAACACTAGGGGATAAGGATGTACAGTCAAGCCCTATGCTTCAGCAGAGTCTGGAGTTCTGGGGGGCCTCAGAGTTCTGGAGGGCCTGGGATCTCGGGAGTATAATTCCAGCTAGATGCAGCCTCTGAAGCTTCTTTACTCCTTAGGCAGAACCAGAGTGCAGTAATATCAGGAGATTGTTTGAATATGACTCACTATGTTTTTGCCAAATTGCCTTTGTTCCAACTGCTTTCATGCCTTCTGGGACAGAAAATCCTGCCAAAAAGATACAAAGTGTGGTAGGAAGTTTGGGGCTGGGTCAGGAGTAAAAAGAAGAAGGGTGCAGAGTAGGGGAGAGAAAGAGGAGTGGGTAGGGTTCCAAACATCTTGCTGTCTGACGTCCCAGAGCACCACGGCCCTATGATGCCCTACAAAAGTGGCTCAGTTCTTCACTAGCAGCACTGGCAACATTCTGAGTGCCCAAGGGAGACGAACCCTTTCACTGCAGCTGTAATTACTGCACCAGTCTCCAGTTGTGCAGGGACAAATAAGCATGGGCTCAGTGGAGAAGGAGGAGGTCCTGGAGAGGCCCAGGATGAAAGCATTTAGGCTGCAATGGTGTGAAGAGCAGAGGTGAGCTGAGCAGAGCTTGTTGGGAAAAGGAAGAGAATTGGAAAAGCAGGGGACCCAGTGGCTCTGTTTATATCAATGACTTCACTAAACCTTTCTTAGGAAGCAAAATCATCCAAGGTATCATTAAAACCAAACTATTTTCAGCACCCCAGGCGGGTTATTCTCACCATTAAGGGATTCTGGAGTGGGAAAATTTGACAGCATAAGAAAAATAACACAAGGAAGGGGGCAGGGAGGGAAAAACAAAAGACAGGCAGAAAGGACTTCATTGATCTTCTTTGATTAAGGAGGCTTCTCACTTTGCAGGCTACAAGGAGGGAAATAGGGTAGGGAGAGCTGGGCTATCCTTTAGGTGTTCTGTGGGAGATCAAATTCCCTCACCTCCTCACTCAACTCCAGTCCTTGTTATTGCGTGAGTCAATCACAGCCTTCAGCTACGAAGCCCAGGTTCGAAGTGATGATCAACTGCTTTTGCTTCATGAGATCACCTCCTCTTGACCCTATTCATCTCCAGTGGAGGTTCCCTCTCCAAGGCTGGAACATTTGTGAGATTGGAGAGCCCACTCTAGTTAAAATCCTCTAAGCAATGTTAGTTGGTTTTCTTCCCCTTTTCCTCCTTCTTCTGAATCTCATACAGAGAAGCAGCTTATTAACCATGATTACTACCTTTAAACTGGGGAGGAATGATCTTCTTCACACTATCACCACTTCAACCTCAGGCATGTGGGAGCTAAGACCCAGCATAGTTGAAGTTTATGATTTCAGGTGCTCTTGGAAGAAAGCAGGAAGAAAAGAGCCTGCAGAGACAGGGAAGGTCAAAATTCTGGTGTCACACAGAGAAAGCAGGAAGAAAATTCTGGTGTCACACAGAGAAATGGATGGTGTAAGATGGTAAGATCACTCACCAATTTGTCAAAATCAAATTGTATCTGATGAGGTAAGTCATCCCAACTCTTGTTATGCATCTTCTTGGTAAAGGCAATGAGTGTTCCAGCACAAGTCATAGGTCTCCAATAAAAAAAGTGATTGGACAAGAATTGAAAAATATCTTCCAGATCACAGATCACCATATCTAGAAGCCTAAACTAGGATAGCCTCACTACTTGGTTAAAACTTAATATAAATAAAATCTCAGCAGTAAGCTCACTTGTCATCCAGAGCTAATAGTTATAGTGGGGGAAATGGAAGAAAAATGCTTGAGAGATAAGTCTGCAACTTCCTGCAGGCTCCTAATACAGCTAAGACTTGCAGTGCTTTCTCCAAACATGCTTCACTCTGTACATCAGATTTCCCCTTCACTGTACAGATAGAGTGCTTCCTGCATCTGGGAACTTGTCCGTGCAAATCTCCACTGTCTTCCCCTTTTTTTCTCTGGCATGCTACAGGATGGATATATGATGGATACATATGTGTGTATCCATTCAATAGTCAATTTTTGATCGCCTGCAAAATGTAAGTCATTTATGTTCTTCTGAATATGTAAGTCCCAGGTACCATACCTGCTCTCAAATAACCTAAGGATAGAGAGATGCAAGGGATACTTTCTGGCCAGGGTGGAGCACATCATCCCAAGGAAAGGTTAGTGAATCAATTGATGGAAACAAACTAATTGCTCTTCATAAAGTTTTTCCAGAGTAATGAGAGGTTGATCATGACAGAGGCTGAGTTTCAGTCACTCAAGGTGGTATCCTCAACACCTTTCTCATGGTAGGCACGTGTGCGTTAAATAAACATTGTGCACTTGGTGCACTCAGTCGGTGATGACCCCCTGGTGTTAATTACTCCATGACTCAGATCCAGAGCCAAGGTGTCTTTCTCAGACTGACTCTAGCCGATTTAGATGTGGAACCTCTTCTGCTGCCCACCCAGACTTCTAAATCAAGCCACAGGGTCTTCAACCCATGGTGGAGACAGTGGTCTTGAAAAGTTAATCAATGACTCCAGGCCGCCATCTCTCTATCTCTTTTACATATGAAAGAGGTCTTTTCAGAGCTGGTTAGGCCCCAATCACCTTGTGGTACCATGTACGTGTCTCCCCATCCTACACGGCTCTCAGTTTAGAGCAGGGATTATGTTCTATTTGGCTCAGTTAGATACTGCCCTCTACATGGCATGTGACTTTAATCAGAGCTACTTTGGCTCGAAGTGATGGAAACCTAATTTAAAACAGCTTAAGCAAGAAAAGGTGACTTATAGGAATTTTACCCTAGGGATGTAGAGATTTTTAGAAAGAAGTATAAATGGCTTTGAAAAGGGAACACCAAGGGTGGCAGGTGCACTGAGCTGGACCCCAAGGTCTTTTAAATGTACTATCAAGGGTGCTTATCCAGGAGGGAAGGAGGAAACAAACCTTTCTAAGATTCCTTCAACATCTGGCCAGATGAAGGAGCTCAGTGTCTAAATTAAAGTGCATTAGCTCCAGAGGTGGCTGCAGTATGTTAGTGTGGAACCAGGCTGCTTATTATTTTCTACTGAAGCCCACATTTTTTGTTCAGCAGCAAGAGTCACTACAGACCCACTGCTGAGGCCAATTAGATCTACAGTACTTGTAAAGCCAGTCTCAAATTTATCAGTGTCTGAGTGATTTCAATAGCATAATTTGATATAGCAATTGCATAGAGAAGGCTTCACAACATACAGCAGGCAGGAATGGGTGCCTTTCCAATTGTAATTTTATTTTTGAGTTAGTTGGGCTTTTCGTTTGCTATGATACATGTTAATATTCATTTTCATATTATAATGTAGAAAGTATTCAGAATAGATACTATCAGAATCCATCCTCCATTCCTCCGTATGTAAAGCATATTATTACTAATTAGTTTCTGGTTTCTAGGTGGGGAAATAGAGACAGAGGTTTAGTCAATTGCAGATTTACATAGAGAATGAGTAGATCAGAAATGAGATGTTCTTAGTTAAATCCAGACAATGAACATCATCTTACTTCCAAGCTCTCTTACTTGAAACTCTTTTGCTATTTCCAAGTGCTATCAGAATAAAGACAAAACTTTTTGTAAAATTATTTTCTTTACTTAAGTTCCAGGATACATTTGCAGAACATGCAGGCTTGTTAGATAGGTATACATGTGCCATAGTTGTTTGCTGCTCCTATCGACCCATCACCTAGGTTTTAAGCTCCACATGCATTAGCTATTTATCTTGATGCTCTCCCTCCCCTTGCCCCCACCCCCGACAGGCCCAAGGGTGTGTGGTTCCCTTCACTGTGTCCATGTGTTCTCATTGTTCAACACCCACTTATGAGTGACAACATGCAGTGTTTGGTTTTCTGTTTCTGTGTTAGTTTGCTGAGGATGATGGCTTCCAGCTTCATCCATGTCCCTGCAAAGGACCTAACTCTTTAAAGGGCTGTAGGCAATCTGGTCTATGACTATCCCATCTCAGGCCATTGTCTCGCCTGCTTTCCGTGCATTCAAGACACTGCTCTTTTTAACTTGAAGAGCCAGCTCCAGCACACCTCGGGACATTTGGATGTGCTGTTCCCTGCCTTGAAGGCTTCTACTCAGCCCAGCCTCAATACATGCACTCATCCCGGTTCCCCTCCTCCCTGACTTCTGTTAATCTTCAGGTGTCTGTTCAAATGTCACTATCTCAGGGAAAACTTACCCTAGGCTACCTCCTTTTTTCCCATCCTCACAGCAGCTACCACACTTTGAGATGCCATGGCCTTGATCACCTGATAAATAGCTATCTCTCCCACTAGACCATAGGCTCCAGACTGGCAGGAACAGTGTCTATCTTACACATCATTGTTGCTAAAGGGAAAGCAAATAGCCTTAATGCATTAAACGAGTGAATGAATGAGGGCATAAGAGACAAAGATAGACAGCTTTACAACAGACGGTAGGCAGAATTTCCAGTTCCAATTTTACATTTGAGTTAGTTGGGTTTTTCACTTGATATGATACAAGTAATATCCATTCTCATATTTATTCTCTAAAATGCCCAGTGAAGACGCTAAGCATCATTTCCGTGAAAGCCTAATTTCCAGCTGTCCCACTTCTGACATGCATAGTTTCTCAATTCAGCGTGAGGAGTATTAAGTAGAAAGTATGGTCACCTATCAAGAACCACAGCTTAAAGACATCATAATTGTTTGTTGTAAGATGTGTTAATTCACCTGGGACTTTAGAAAGAGAACCCTAGGGAATTACTACTTATTTCTTAGTGAGGGTTTTCCACCTTGGAGAGGGAAGGTGGGGGTCGTTGTGAAGACATTATGAATCTACATTTGTGAGACTTCCAGCGTTAGGTTAGCACTCTGGAGTTTGGGTCAGGGCCATCAGCTGCACAGTGACGCTTGCTGAAGGCATCCCTCTGCTAGGATAGATTGCTCTGCTGTCCTCCTGCTTGCACAAAAGAACTTCAGCCTCCCAAGGAAGAGATTCTCAGGAATTTATGACTCAATCAACTCACCCAAAAGGAGCATAAATGGGATTAGTTTTAATATTGTTAAGTTGCAAAAATACAGGCATATGTGCATGCCAAAGCGAAAATGTACGCAAGCAAAGGGGGAAAACATATGGGTACCCATATGGCGAAAAGCGCATTGCTAGACCTTCACACACTTCTCATTTACAACAAGAACCAAAGTTAGTGAACATAAATTTGCTTTGCAAAAATGTGAGAGGAACAGCTTGTTTGCCCATAACTGTTCCACTGAGCAAGATATGTATAACCTTGATTTCTCATCTCAGACACCTCTTTCTCACACTCTAGGGATTAATTAGGCTCTAAACATGACTTCAGATTAGAAACAAGGCTCCTAGCTGCCTTGGAGAGAAACAAAGAAGTAGTAGCAAGACTAGATGATGCAGCAGGTCAACTAATAGGCAATTCCTATTAGTGGCTGGAACTGTTACCTGGAATGGCTTAGAAGAGAAATGAGTTTGGGAAGTCTCAGCAGGTTTATTTTAATTGACGCAGAGGAACAACAGGGACCTACAGCGGACAATGGCATGAATGTGGTTTTGATTTGGAGGCTGTGCTTTTGTTAGAACAATACTGCGTGGAAGCTAGAAAGAGACTAGACGTAGGCAGGTAGGTGTGGACTTAGGAAAGGCAAGGCAAGAGTATGGGTGATGCTCAAAACTAGTGAGCACCCTTGGGTGCCCCAGATAACAAGCAGAATTTGATTCAATATATCATTTTACGTTATACCTGTTCCAACCTCAAGCTATGGAAGCCATCTTTGTGTAATATAAAGAGCTCCAGACTTGAAAATCAGGAACTAGGTTCTTTTCATAAAGCTACCATTTTAGTTAGCTGTGACTCATTTGTCATTACTTAACCTTTCCATCTGTTTCCCTCCCTGTGAAATAGACAAACTATTCTTTCTCTGACCTATTTTAGGGAGCTGCTATAAACCCACTTGAGATGATTCATGTGAAAATATTTTAGAAACAACAAATTCTTATATAAGCGTATATAGGAATAGGTTGTTAATGGAATACTAGAGACTCATTTTCCTTGTATTTCTATTTTTTTAATTGTTTCATTTGAAATAATTGTTGATTCACAGGAAGTTGCAAAAATGGTAGAGATAGGTACCCAGTACTATCACCTAGCTCCCCCAATTGTGGCATCTTATGTAACTAAATATATGTGTGTGTGTGTGTGTGTGTGTGTGTATGCATATAGTATTATATATAAAGTTGTATTTATAAAGTTGTATGTGACACATTTTCTTTATCCAGTCTATCATTGATGGGCATTTGGGTTGGTTCCAAGTCTTTGCTATTGTAAATAGTGCTGCAATAAACATATGTGCGGATGTATCTTTATAGTAGAATGATGTATAATCCTTTGAGTATATACGAAATACCATTACCCAGTAATGAGATTGCTGGGTCAAATAGTATCCCTGGTTCCAGATCCTTGAGGAATTGCCACAGTCTTCCACAATGGTTGAACTAATTAATACTCCCACCAACAGTGTAAAAGCATTCCTATTTCTCCATAACCATTCATTGTTTCCTGAATTTTAAATAATTGCCATTCTGACTGGCATGAGATGGTATCTCATCGTGATTTTGATTTGCATTTCTCTAGTGATCTGTGATGATGAGCTTTTTTTCATGTTTTTTGGCCACATAAATGTCTTCTTTTCAGAAGTGTCTGTTCATGTCTTTGCCCACTTTTTGATAGGACTGGTTTTTTTTTTTTATCTTGTAAATTTGTGTAAGTTCCTTATAGTTTCTGGATATTTGATCTTTGTCAGATGAGTAGATTGCAAAAACTTTCTCCCATTCTGTAGGTTGCCTGTTCACTCTGATGCTGGTTTATTTTGCTGTTCAGAAGCTGTTTAGTTTAATTAGATCCCATTTGTCAATTTTGGCTTTTGTTGCAGTTGCTTTTGGTGTTTTAGTACACCACAGAATACTATGCAGCCATAAAAAAGAATGAGATCATGTCCTTTGCAGGGACATGGATGAAGCTGGAAGCCACCATTCTCAGCAAACTAACACAGGAACAGAAAACCAAACACCGCAGGTTCTCTGGACACAGGGAGGAGAACAATACAGACTGGGGCTTGTCAGGGTGTGAGGGGGAAGGGGAGGGAGAGCATTAGGACAAATACCTAGTGCATGCTGGGCTCAAAACCCAGATGATGGATTGATAGGTGCAGCAAACCACCATGGCACATGTATACCTATGTAACAAACCTGCACATCCTGCACATTCTAGAACTTAAAATAAAAATTAAAATTAAAAATTAAGAAAAAATTAGGTTATGAATAATTGCACTGTGGAGTTTACTTGGATTTCACTAGTTTTTGCATGTACTTATTTTTGTGTCTTTGTGTATAGTTCGACAACATTCAGTCACACATAGAGAGTGATATAGGTACCATAACAATCAAGATACAGTGCAGCTCCATCAGGCCAAGGCAACTCCCTTCTGCTTACCTTTCCTTTTGCCACTCTCACTACTGGCAACTGCTGGCCTGTTGTGCATATTTACAATTTTGACAACTCAAGAATATTATAAAAGGGGAATCATACAATATGCAACCTTTTGAGACCAACTCTTTTTATTCATCACAATGCCTTTCAGGTCTATCCAAGTTGTCAAATGTAACAATAGTTCATTCCTTTGTATTGCCGTGTAGTATTTCATGGTGTGATTGTACCACAGTTTAACCATATACCCAGTGAAGGACATTTGGCTTTTTGCCTATCACAAGTAAAACTGCTTTATCATTTGCAATCTACACTCAGGCCAAAGAAATGAATCAAAGACCTCAGGACTGTCAAGGAATAAGTCACAAAGACAAGAGGTAATAAAATAGTAAAAATTATCACTTTTCTCCCAAGGCTGCTGGCACATTCAATGAGTTAAAACACAAAAAATGTACAAAACGGGACTGGGCATAGAGTATGCACTCATCATAATACCATCATAAGCAGTACCCAGGCTATCTGTATGCTACATGGATTCGAAGAATGCATTCAAATGCAAATATGGCACAACTACAGTTTAGAAATCACTGTTGAGTTAGTGTTCAACACTATTACCTGCTTTCCATTCATTCTCTCTTTTGATTCCTAAAATAAACTGATAAAGTTGTTCCCATTTTGCAGTAAAGGGTTTTGAGGATCAGTGAGATAAATCGACATTTCTAAAGTCACTCAGTGCATTAACAACTCAGCCCAGATCTCATGCTTAGGTTGATAAGACTCTGAAGTCCATGTTCTGCCAATGGGCTAACACCACCATCCAACAGGGATCGATACCTATACACAAGTGCGGGTCAGTGCATCTTTTATTTGGAGTGCTAAAAACTTGGTGATTCCTTCTAAAACTTTCTCTTCAGGAATTTCTAGAATGAAAAATGAACGCTGTAGCAGAAACAGTCATGGATCAGTACTTTTTTTTTTTTTGAGACAGAGTTTCACTCTTATCACCCAGATTGCAGTGCAATGGCCTGATCTCGGCTCACTGCAACCTCCGCCTCCTGGGTTCAAGCGATTCTCCTGCGTCAGCCTCCTGAGTAGTTGGAACTACAGGCGCAGTTGTAGAGATGGTGTTTCACCCTGCTGGCCAAGCTGGTCTTGAACTCCTGACCTCAGGTGATCCGCCCATCTCAGCTTCCCAAAGTGCTCTGATTAAAGGCATGAGCCACCGTGCTCAGCTGATCAGCACATTTCTAACCTGAACATCTACCAGAGTGACTAGAAGACAAAACTGCCTAACCAGGTGATAACCATAGGTGGTGATTTTGCTAGTATTAGCTCTTTACTTCCATGGAATTCACTCATTTATCAACCTCATATATCTAGAACAAAGCCCAACATTATTTCCCCCCAGACAGATGTCATCAGTGCCATTGATCACATTCCTGAAAGCTAACGCCCTTTACTCAGAGAAGGCCCTTTCCCACCACTAGTTCTTATTTAGGACTCATCAACTTAGTTTTATGGATTCTTGCTCAAGACAAATTAGAAGCAGATCATCAGAAGAAATGTGGCTGCTAAAAGACAGGTGCACTAACTTTAGGAAGAACTGACAAGTCTGACTGAAAGGAAGAAAGAAAAAATACAGGAGCTATTTTTAAAAAGACACAAGAATTTAAACAGTATTGACAGTATTTAAGGGTCATATTCCCAGTTATCCCAGTCCCCAAATGCCAAGATACAAACAATCAATATGTATAATGTTGATGTTACAATATAAAGATGAGGCTGAATGGCATTCACTAGACACAAATAAACAAAATACAACCTAATTCATGTTTTAAATGCTTTCATTAGAAATAACTTGAGTAAATGCATAAAAGAGTCAGCTTTGGTTACCTGGAAAATTCACTTCTATGAAATAACTCATGTACTTGCTCCCTGAGATATTACTGTATCTGAGTAGACTCCATGAGCAACTCACAGGTGAAGAGTTGTCATCTTAAAATATTAGTGGAGGGGAGACAGGAAGGAAGACTTTGTCATTTTTCCCAAACATCTGGCCTTTCCAAATATGTCATGGCAATGGAGCCAGGTGTGCGAGGCATCACAGTGGATTACTATGGCATTGCAAGAGGGGACGACTACCCTCCAGAGAACACAACTCCAGGATCTTCTTCTGCCACTCCCATCCCTGCAACTTTTTCACCTTACTCATGTGCCTAGAAAAGCCTGCCAGTTTATGCTGGCCCAGCTTCCCTCCTCTTGTCCTTCAGGAATGGGAAAGGAAATAATTCTTGAAGCCCAGCTGATTCACAGTGTATTCCAATCCACTTTGCTTGCTTGTTTTGGGACCTGACTT
This sequence comes from Symphalangus syndactylus, assembly GCF_028878055.3. NCBI lineage: Eukaryota > Metazoa > Chordata > Mammalia > Primates > Hylobatidae > Symphalangus > Symphalangus syndactylus. The sequence goes on from NC_072425.2 coordinate 149,559,168, forward strand.
TTTCCTTTGGAAAATTATTTGAGGTGGCAGCCTGTGTGATTCCATCATCATCCTACTTCCTGGGCCATGGGTCATTAAGTACAGATTTCCATATGGGTGAAGGCTGCTACACAAGTACCATACCCTCTAGCAGATCTATATAAATATTTTTAATAAGCCATTGCCTGCTGTTGAAAAAATTAAGTATAGATTTTTGTAGCTAAAGATCAAGAATGAACACACAGTCAAAAGCTCAGCAGTTTGCATAGAAACAGCGAAACTCCAAAAGGATGTTTGCATAGTGCTTTTCATTATGTTCACACACTTAATCATGATCCTGGTAACATCCAGCTTTACTCAAAAGTGAGGCATGTGTCCTCAGAAAATGCCCAGGTTCTGGGAATCCTGGTACACTTTAAATACTGCCAAGGAGACGAGAGGTCGACAGGGCTCCAGCAGCTTACACAGTCTAGAGAGTAGAAAAGCTGGAATGTCTTCGGATCCACCTTTGGAAACTTGGGGATGCTTCAAAACTTTTACCCTACTTTGGTAAGAAGGATATGTCTTTGGTTTGTTTGTTTTTGTGAAAAAAATATACCTGAAAAGCAAAGTTACTTCAAAGGGGCTCCCCAGAAACATCAGTGATGGGAATATTTATACCACCAACATGGGCAAAGGCTACCCAGGCTCCTCTCACTCCCTTGCCTCCTCCTACTCCAATCAACTTCAATCACTTACCAGTGCAGCACTACCTGAAACCTTCACCCTTCGACCACTATCATCTCAGGTAGAGATCGCCTTTCTGTATTTTGAGCTGTATTTTTTCCTTCATTATATCTGTCTACTTTTTATATTTCAGAGATTCCTCATAGTTTCTGATCCATCAAAGCTTGTTATTATTTTTCTCTAATGTGATAATGGATTTATTTATTCATTTATTTTTACCTCTTTTCTGTAATGGTAAGGGGTCAACTGCATGTACTCATATTGCCATCTTAAGCTGTAAGTGTGATTGTTACTATTTTTAATTTTTAATAACTGCTCATTAAAATATTTTTCTTAAATGAAGGCTGATTTACTTGTCCCTGTTTATAGATCCCCAAATTTAAATCATATATTTCAAATATTGCATTAGCTAACTCCTCCACCATAATCTTAGTGGAATTTCAAAGAAAATGTCATTGCAACCTTTATTTCTTATTCTTCCATGTTGAATCAATCAACAAATTTTTCCAAAAAAATGCTGTCTGATGTTCAAGTTTTATTGAATGTACTTCTAATCTTTTAAAACAACTCCTTAATTGCAAGTGAGAAGGAACATCCTTCTAAAAATAAATATTGGTAGCCACCCTGCAGATGCAAATTTTAAACTTACAAATACTTCACGTTCCAGAGCTTTTCTTTTTTTATTATTATATTTTAAGTTCTGGGGTACATGTGCAGAACACGCAGTTTTGTTTCATAGGTATACATGTGCCATGGTGGTTTGCTGCACCCATCAACCCATCACCTACATTAGGTATAAATTGGAACAATACAGAGAAGTTTAGCACGGCCCGTGTGCTTTTCAAAGGAAACAATTTTTTGGAGTTCAAATGCTTCAATGTCATTGAGAGAGGGAGGGGGGAAGACAACAGTGAAAATGAAGGATAGCAAAGTTAAGGCCAAGTCTATGAGAAAACAAAGGCAACTTCAAAGTTCAGCACAGCCTGTGAGATTTAAAGAAGAGAGGGATCATTTAAATTTAGGATTTTCTAGTGAGGCTAAATTGCAACTATTACACTCTATAAAAGATTGGGAATATGAATGAATCTCCCTTATTTTAAAAGGGAAATCTTACCAGTGTACCATTATAAAGAATTGCTTCAGAACATTTACACAAAGTTAAATGCCTTTTAAATGATTTCCAAGCTTAGAGAACTGTGTGTTTAGGATCAGATAACTACATTCTGGGATTTCAAGCATTTATAAAGACATTTGATTTTACCAAACATATAAAAGTTGATCTGATGGTTAGACATAGTTTTGTATATAATATAAATCCAAAATTATCTCTAACTTTAGGCAAAATTATCGTGGAACCCATGTCTTTGGGAACATTATTGCTGTGTTTATATGAAATTTGAGTTTTGCAATATCCCTTACATACACTTTAATACTCTCATTAATTTTACTTTATGATATAGAGACATTCTAGGTTTCAATAGGTGAGGTCTTTATACCAAGAATATTAGGCTAATTTGATAGCATTATCTTTCCCTATAACAAGGCAGGAGCAAAAATATGTGTTCTCAGTCCACAAAAGAAAAGCAGTAAAAGCTTGAATGAAGCTCCTGGTAAAAGATCCAGTCTCTTACTTGATAAGTGCAATGACATAATTAATGTTCCAAATTAGGAAAAAAAAATCAGATCATTATTGTCTACATTTCTGTATATTTATATTTCAAATTTAATTGAAATCTAATTACCTACAATAAAATGCACTTATTTTTTACAGTTTTATTAGTCTTGACTAATTTTGACACCAACATAACCTTCAAGATACAGAACTTTTCCAACATCCCTCAGAATTTCTTGTGGCTCTTTGCAGTCACTTCTCCCCAAATCCCTACCCTAGGCAACCACTGACTTGACTTCTGCCATTCTAGATTAGTTTTGCCTATTATAGGATTTCATGCAAACAAATTCATACAGCATGTATTTTTTAATTTTTAGCTTAACTTCCTCAGCACGCCATTTTTGAGATTCATCCATTTTGTTATGTGCATCAGCGGTTTGTTCCTGTTAATTGCTGATTAGCAATCTGTTGTTAGAATATTCCACAATTAATCTATTTGCCTGTCAATGGTTATTTGAGTTATTCATCGTTTACAGCTATTATTAATGAAGCTGCTAAAAGCATTTGTGTACAATGTACATTTGTGAGCATATGCTTTCATTTATCTTGAATAAATGCCTAGGGTCGTATGCTAAGTGTATGTTTAACTTTATAATAAAATGTTAAATTGTTTCCCATAGTGCTTATATGTTTTTACAGTTGCAGAGTTAATATATAAAGCTTCAGTTGATCCACATCCTCACCAACACTCAATATTATCAGCCTTTTTAATTTTAGTCTTCCTAGGGATTATATAACGGTATCTCATTTTGGTTTGATTTTTATTTATATGATTAAGATGTTAGTCATATTTTTGTGTACTTATTTGCCATTCATATACTGTATCTTCTTTTGGAATTGTCCATATTTTTTTTTATTTTGAGGTGGAGTGTTAGAATTGTGTTGGAAAAATTCTTCATATACACTAGATGTAAATTTTTTTGTCAAATATATGTACAAGAAATGTTTTTATCCAGTCTGTGGCTCCGCTGAAGGTTTTTAATTTTGATGAAGGCTATGATGAGTTAAGTTACAACCCTGTAAAAATGATACTTTGAATTCCTAACCCCTGATTCCTCAGAATGTGACCTTATTTAGAAATAGGGTCTTTACAGAGGTAATCAAGTTAAAATGAAGTTACTGGTGTGGGCACTGATATATTATGGCTTATATTCTTATTAAAAGGAACAACTTGGACACAGATGCATCTAGGAAGAAGGCCATATGAAGATGAAGGCAGAGATCAGGGTAATATATTTACAAGTCAAGCAACGCCAGTGATTATCAGCAAACCATCAACATCTAGGGGAAAGACATGGAATGAATTCTCCCTCAAGCTCTTGAAAGGAACCAACCATGCTGATGCCTTGATCTCAGATATCTAGCCTCCAGAAATGTGAGAAGATAAATTTCTGTTATTTAAATCACACAGTTTTGGGTATTTCGGTATTAATACGAATTTATCACTTTTGTTCTGTTATGGTTAGGGCTTTTCTTGTCCTGGCAAAGCTTTGTCTTTCTCAATATAACTAAGATTTACTCTTACACTTTCTTGTAGATCAGTGTTATTTTTGAATGTTACGTAGGCATACTCCACACATTTTTCCTATTTACTTGGTTTCATGTTTGAATGTTTAATGCCTGAGGAAGCTCTTGTTTCTTGTATAATTCCTAGAATTAATCACAGCTTTTAGTAACAGCGTAAATATTTCAAGTGGCTCTGTGCCCATCTCTTCAAGTTTGACTTGGGGCAAGTTTTATTTCCAAGAGGGCAAGCCCCACCGTCCTTCTGGTTCCCTTGCTATTAAGTTGGAAATGGTTTTAACCGATGTTTTCATACCGATTATTGAATGCTCAGCACAGTCATGCCCAAATGCACTTCACCATTTCCATCATCCTTCTTCCACTCAAGGTGAACTATTTATGGACAGGTCAGACATGTGTGGCTCTGGATAAATGTCCTAAAAGTGCTGAAGCAAGGAGATCCTTTTACTCCTGAACACACAATAATGCCAAAGTTCTCCATGGCCACGCTAATACCCTTGCGTTCTACTTCCGGGAAGAACAAACCACCAACTGACCCACCTCTGCTTTCGGAAATTCACATCTTCATTGGAAGTTATTCTTATGTCCTTTGTTCTTCATAGTTTGGAAAACAAAAGCCATCTAAGGCCATAAAAATGACTGAGACCATAATTTAGCATATTTCCTCTATGAATCCTTCTTTTGAAATGAAATAGCCAGCAATTGGTGCATATTGTCTGTTTGATTTTATATGACTGGATTACAAAATGTTTTCTGATTCCTGAAGCTCTGTTGTGCATAAGAACCAAGACTTTAACATACTACCTCTGAAAATGTCCTCTAGGTCAGCATCTTACCCTTGACTGACAGGTGTCTCCATGTCACAGTTGGCTCTGGTCTGCCAATAGCAAGACACAGCAGGGTCACGCTGCTTCCCTCATTCACAGTGATGTCTGAGGAGATATTCATGATCTGAGGAGGAACTGTAAGGAAACAGGATAGAAGAAATACATGAGAATAATTATTTGCATTTAAACGGAGGTGTGAGCCTACAAATTTTTGTATAGCATGTTTTTTTAATGAATGTTGTTCACGATGATAAATTTCAAGTTGCTTGATTTGCCAAGGATACGGCCATAAACATTTGCCTTGTACTTATGGTAGAAGGAGCTCTATATTATACCTTGGCGATAGCAGGAGGCAGATGTGGGAACACTGGTGGGAAACGGGAACTGAGAGAGGGTTAGGCTATTGTTTGAAAGGCAAAATCAAAAATATTCACAAAGCCTTCCAAAAGCTCCTGTTTATCCCCATGTTTATTGTTTTTAGTGGAATCAGTGGCGTAATCTGATAACCATTAGGGAGCCCTGTCCTCAGCCTCAAGCCTTCCCCAACATTGCACTCAAAATGCTGATAACGCTGAGTTAGTTTCTATTTTCTGAGGATTCCAGACCCTTTTAAAATGAACAGGTTGTTCCATCCTGGAACTCTTTTATTTCTAACCTGAAAATCCCTAATCATCCCTTAAAACATATCCTTTAAAACTCAGTGAAATTTTCTGACTCTCTTGATAGAGTTAGAAAATCCTGGATCCAACCAGCAATGTGTGGGTGTCCTTACTACTACTGTAACCATGAGATTGTACTCCAAATTGTATTTTTGAAATGGCATCATATCCTAGTGGTTAGGAGCAGGGATCTGGATTCAGATAGACCAATGTTTTAATCAGCTTAATTCCTCACCTGCTACATGATCGTTAGCAAGGTGACCTGCCTTTGTCCCTTTGAGCTTTATTTTTCTCACTCATGAAATGTGGATGATAGTAGTAGCTAAACTCACTGTATTGTGAGGTTTAGGTGAAACAATGGCTTAGCAGACTGACTGATATAAGTAAGCACTCAATAAATGTTAGCTCCTAAGATGACGATGATGATGATCATGATGATGACAGAAAAAACATATTTCACAAACAACAGTTCTCCTCTCATGGGCCAGGACCATGCCCATGTACCCATAGCACTACAAAGCCTAAAATGACACCTGGTCTTACTCTCTCACCTCCAGGCCTTGATTCTCTTCAACTCAAAGGTCAGTATTGGAAAATGCCTAGATTCCTTCTCACCTCTTTTTTATCATCACCACTGTCCTGGTTGTTTCTCACCAATTTTCATGGAGATAATTGCAATAGCCTCCCACCGGGAACCTTCCACCTGGTCTCTTTCCATTTTGGGGTCCCTCCAATCTATTCCCTACATGTAGCCAGAGCAATCTTCCCAAGTCATCATGGAAGCAAACTGCTGTCCTCCTTACTCCTTTACCCCAGAATGGCCTACCATGTTTGACAAACAAACCCTTCTGCATGACCTGAGCTCTCTGGAGTTGAACCCCCAAAACCACCGATGAACCCATCTCAGGCCCTGTTTCCTCTAACACAGCACATGGCACACACTCTACACAGATAGACAGGTTTAACAAGCAAACAAACCCTTCTGCATGACCTGCGCTCTCTGGAGTCGAACCCTCAAACCCACTGACAAACCTCACCTCAGGCCCCGTTTCCTCTAACACAGCACATGGCACACACTGGCCCCTTGTCCTCTCCCAAATATTTTAAAAGCATCAGCACTCCCATAACTCTTCTTTTCCTTGACTGTCTTTTCTTGATTCCCTACCTGAACAGATATGACTCATCTTTCAAAGGGTACCCCAACATCCTCTCTCCTCTGCCATTTGCCCTAACCTCTCCCCACATCCTGAAAGCAGAAGCAGCCATCTCTTCTGCTGCATTTTGTTTAGAACTGTCTCAGGCAGGGTACTGAACATGCTTTATGTATGGCAGTTTATTGTCTTCTGACTGTCTTTGCACCTAGAGGATGAGGAGCTGGAGGGCAAGTGTGGAATCACACACACATGTGTACTCCTCAGTGTAAATCACAGAGGCTGACAATGGTACATGATTAATTTCTCTTTGAAAGAAAGATCCAAAACAGATTGAAAAGAAGTCCCAAAACTAAGGGAGGTAAAGCTTTGAATGGAAGATTTTAGATACTCAAACCTTTCTTTCTAATTTTCTTTCAGATCCTCAAATAAAAGGAAGAGAACACAGAGAGTGGAGGCTCCAAGCCTGCAGACATGCTGATTTATTTGTGCTGCCAATTTAATTGTGAATTATTAATTACCAAACAGGTACAGTGCAAGTCAATTCCAAACCAACCTGAGTTGATGGCAAAGGAGAATTATGGCAAATGCTGAATTCAGACGGTTTTGCAGCTTGGAATTTTATGCTGCTGAGACCTTACAGGTAAGTCTTTTCAAGGAGAAGCCATGAGTAACAAGTAGAACATTTGAGCTCTTAAGGGAATCTACATTAGTAAATAAATAAAAATTGCCTAGCTTATAAATCTGCCATATTTGGGATTATTTCTGCATTAGGATTTGGCCTGAAATTTCAGTGCACATATTTTACCCAAATACGTGCTAGGAAAAAATAGTGTACATTCTAGCTACACTGCATTCTCTTGAGAAAAATGTTCTACCTGATTTTTTTTTCCTATATTTTCTAGCTTGTTAAGAAATAGTTCTGGGCTTAGAAACGTCAATACTTTTTTCACTTCTGTAAAGCAACAACTCGAGTGCAACTTCCAAAATATTCTCAAAATAACGTCTGCTTCAGCTGGAAGTGTTAGGCCATCTGAAGTTTTTTGTCTTAATTTTTTTTTCAGACCCTAGAGGCTCCCTGATAGTAAGTTACACACAGCTGGGGAAAGCACAGTCAGTGAATGGAGGCAGCTATGATGCCTCAGGATAGAACTCAGCACAGCCACCAACTCAGAACTGTTCTTTCCACAGACGTCATATCTCATCTGATAGTGAGAAGGATGCTGGATTAAGAGATATGTAAAATTCCACGGATGCTTAGCGTGTCATGCTCATTGCTCAGGCGCTCAGTCCACGTCACCCATGAGGAAGGAGCTTCCTGAAGTGGGATCGCAAAGGCTAACCGAGATGTTCCCACCAAGCCCAGGTAATGTTGTCTTGCCATCCTCTGCGGCTCCGTCGTGTTCTCTGTCATTGTGTCCAAGGAAGAAAGATAAGTACAGTTTTAGGGTGTGGATTGCTAACAGAAAAGGAAGTGCAGAGGATGAATTGGCAGAAAGGGAAGTTCTGTTCTTCTTAATTACGATATCCTTAGAAACTAACATTAATATGCAACTTTGTTGTTTTCAACTTGCTTGTTTATGGAGAGAAACAAGCTCCTTACAAATGGTGAGATAAATAGAATACATATTCTCACTATTAATATTGAAGAAACTGAGGCATGGGGAGATAAATGGATCGAAATTACAGGGTTAATAAACGAGAGCTCCTCTCACTGCATTATGATTCCTCTCTGTTTATTGTTGATCAATTCCCCAAACACAGTATTTCCATCCAGAAGCCTTCATGCATTTGTGTGCTCTGCTTCAAATGTCTTCCCAGAGCGTCTCCCCTCACAGTACCTGCCACGATGAACAAAACCATCCCATTCAAGTCAGCACCCCTTGCACACTGCAGGCCACAACAGGAGGAGCCCATCTCCACCGTCCTTGTTTCCCCAGGGCCGTGCATGCTGCTTCCCAAGGAAGGTATTCAATACTCTTAATGTAAATTTAAATCTGAATTGAATTGGCAATATCACTACAACTCCACCCTTGTTTCCATGATGACTTTGTGAAGAAAGGAGCACTTGGGGATAGCTTTTCAATGCTTCTCCGTATTTTGGCAGGAGATCTTTGTTTAATTTTTAGACAAGTATCTGTAGCAAATGAATCTATACATATTGCTACTGCTTGTAAATATACACATAAACATAATGAAATGAATAATAACCTTATCTGAAATGCCCAAATTACTCAAAGAAAATGATAAGACCCACAGAGTTTAACTAAAGGATAATAGGTAGCACAGTGTGTTATCTGTGCAGACACTATTGAGCCTCCCCTGCTGGTGCTGCAGGTATCTGCTTCTCTTTCACCGATGGTGGTGTTTTACAATAGGGCCTTTGCATAGATTGTGCAGAGGGTTCAATGCAGAACTACGGTAACTTCAAAATGTGGTCATTTTGGATAGATGACAGATGGGTAATAGCTAGGCAGAAGAAAGATCGATATAGATAGAAATATAGAGAGACAGATAACATATCGACAGAGGTTGGGTAAGTAGGTGGGTAGATAGAGATAGATGATGATAGACAGATAGATAAATAGATAGATGATAGATAGATAGATGGACAGATAGACAGACAAATAGATGACAGATAGACAGAGACAGAAATACCACAGTTATCTTTTAAATATCTTGCTTCTGCCTAAAACCTCCAACATGTGCCCCTTGCTAAAGACAGAAGGTCTAAAACTTCTTAGCAGGATTTACAAAACCATTTGTTTTGCAGTCTGTCCAAAACATAACTTCTAGGCCCTTCTCTAAAGCCTCTCCCCAGAGCTCCATCACCCTCTCAGCTTTGTACCTTTATACACACAATTCCCTCTGCTTGGAAAACCCATTCCCACACCTATGCCATCTGATCCACCCACTCTCCAGTTCTCAGCTCACATTCAGAACTTATTTGTGATGCCTGAGTTGCTCTTTCTCTTCCCAAGACATTCTTGTTTATGCCTTTATCATACCATGTATCTTTGCAACTGAGCTATCCCATGGACAAGATCTGTAATAGGTATCCTCATATTCCTATTATACACACAATGACTGACATGCAGCAACATCTTCTTTATCCCTATAAAGATAATGTATGAGTGCACGGGTTTCTAAATTCAGTATCTTACAATGGGTCAAGTGTTTCCCATCCTAGAGATTGACATTTGCTCTATGCTCTCCCTGAAATCCTCACCATCCTATTCTTCACATGTGTAATTTTTTTTCTGGGTTCAGTTTTAATGTTACTTCCTCAGAGAAGTCTTTGCTAATGACCCCAGTCTCCTGCCCCCAATATCTAATTCAGGTCCTCTTGTTACAATCTCTCCTCAACCTTTACATTTTCTTGTATAATACATACATAGTTTTGTGCTTTTACATCCATTTATATGATTATTTGTTTAACATCTCTCTGGCCCACTAAACTATCTGCTTTATAAGCCACTACACTCCCAGTAATCAGAACTATGGTTGCCACATAATATTTAATAGATGCTTAATAAAAACTTGTTAAATAAATAAATGACTACTCTGTATACTGTTTTATTCAAATGACTGTGTACTTGTGAGAGAGAAGACTTGAGCTGGAAAAGGCTTTCCCAAAGATGAAACATGACTTTCTGTAAAGTTAGTTGGGATTGAAATGTGTGATTTTACACGTATCAGCCCCACCCTGCATAAACTGGATATGATGTGGTGGAAACGGAAGTGAGAGGCCAGGGAACATGTCTCTGGTTCTGAAGTCCAATAGACCTGCTTGGCATTGGACAACTTTTATTTACTGAGTCTAAGCCCATGGCTCCTCATCTGTACAATGGGGATGAAAAACTTGTCTCTTCAGGTTGTTGAAAGAACTAAATATAAATGTATTCAACACAGGAGCACAGTGCCTGGAAATAAGGAAGTACCTGGTAAATGTTAGCTGCTATTAGCCTTTGTATATACTCATTAGTGATATTGTTCATGCCATTTAGAATCAGAGAAATGGCTTAATCTGTGCCTAATTGCTCATTTTCTAAATCTTAGTTTCCAACTTTAAGTTGGGACTTATAAATAAATAAAGCTTACCTTGGAGATAAACACACACACATATATATATTTAAATACATTATATGATATGTTATATATAATAATATGGTATAATATATTGTGTACTATATTTAATAATATAGTATAACATTACTATATATTTCATATATACATAGAGTATACGTAGAGTATATATGTGCATAAACACTCTAGCTACCAGAGTAAAAACTGCATATTCAATCACTAACCATCAACTTCCTCCTCTTAAACTGAGCTATTGGGCCAAAGCAAACTCACAGGGCAAATCTCACATGTGTATGAAGAAACTGGCTTCTAAACTGTTTTCTTTTAGGGGGTATCTGTTTCTAGAAGAAACAGGGTACAGGACATCAGCACCAAGTCCTTCTTGGCCAGGACCCAGACCTCATCTCAGCTAAGAGGCGAAGCAAAGTGGGCCTGGGACCAGATGCAGAAGTGGCTGCTGCTGCTCCCTACCTCAGCCTTGCCCACACCCTTAGCCATGCAATAAGTAACGATACCTCGTATGTGATGGGTGTTTGGGGCTTTATCATCTAATTTGGTCTTGACAACAGCTCTGAGGCAGACAGGACAAGATAAAGGAACTGAAGTGTGTCCATAAGACAGGATGCCCAGACTCAGTCTTAAACCTCAGGGCCAGACTCAGTGAGAGGGGTTCAGGTCACCAGGACAGCACTGGCCTTGGGGTCACACAGCTCCAGACTCTGGTCCTGGCCTTGCTTCAACTGCATGCCTGTGTGCAGGTGAGTTCCGGATCTCGTGGTTTCCTCCCCTAGGAGGAGTGCTCATGACACCTGCTCATGGGTTGGGTGAAGGTATGGGTAAAACTCTGAGCTCAATCCTTGGCCAAAAGTAGGTGCTTACTGAAGGCTGCTTCCTCATTCTCTCCACATTGTCAAGAACTCCCACATTGTCAAGGACTGTCTGGGAATTTTTTTAAATTGCAGATTATTAGATCTGAATCAGAACAGGGAGTAATAGTGTCAGAAAGTCCTCAAAGTGAATTTGGCATGCAGCCAAGATTAGGAGTCATTGCTACACCCCTGCAAGGGGCACCTGTTCTGTCTGGTCTTCTCCCAGTCACCCAGAGCTGCCCAGCTTCCATTACGTCCCTCAGCATCCTGTCCCTCCAGGGCCTGCTCTCCATCAGAGACGGCTCCACAAGGTAAATGCAAGGGCAGCCTTTCCCTCCATCACAACTCTGCCCTCTCTCTGTCCAGTCACAATATTTGGTTGTCTTGTCTTAATTGTTTTATTTAAGACTGTATGTCAAAGTTAGAAAAATAAATCTTGGGATTTGGAGTCACAAGGGCTAAGGTTTGAACACAATTGTTTTTCAACTATTTTCTGTGTGATTTTTGTATATTAAAGTTTCAGCTTCCACTGGAATGCCTCAAACATTCGTGCACAAGCTGTTGTGTGGATATATGCCTTCGTTTCTCGTAGTTATATAGCTACAGTAGAATTGCTGAATGTTTGAAGCCATTAAGTTTCAGCTTCCTCTACTGTGAAATGGGCATAAAAATATTTGCATCACAGAGATATGGAGATTAGATTAGTGATAATTATTTCAAAATGGCTTAAATAGCTATTATTATTGTTTTTACTTTATTGTTGTTATTATTATCAGGGAATAACAAAATATTAAGAGATCATGTAAAAGCTAATATAAATGTGTAATACTTTTCATTACAGTTTTAAACACTCAAGGCTATTTTATAAAAATAATACCGAAAAGACTTTAAAGGATCCAATGTTTTATCCTTCTGGGGCTACCTTTTTGCATTTTAATAGAAATGTTTATTTCTTAAACCAGAAGCAAATTGGAAATTATGGCACTTATCTAGGCTAGGTTGTATGATATTCTGTGTACTCAAATAGTATAATATTTTGCAAAAAGCACTGCATGAAGTGTAAGGAGGAGCAGATTCTGAACATTTTCCTTCTGTAGCTCTGTGACCTTTTTCTAACCATTTAATGTAGCTGGCTAGAGCTGTATGTGCACTTGTGTGCTTGTATGTTTGTGTGTGTGCATTGTTGTTAATTTGTTTTGGTTAGTTTTAGAGTGGAGGCATTGGATTGTAAATCCCCAGATCTGTTCTGGTCTAAAACCCTGGGAGCCGATGATCTTTCAGCAACAAGTTGGGTCTTATCAGTGAGCTCCTCCTTGGAACAGGGTAATAACACCATCAACAGCAACAACAAAATAGTTCATGTTTATTTCTTGAAGCCTAGCATTAAGTGCTGTATATACATTGCTTCCTTTAATTCCCAACACATTCTTAGGAAATATGCACAATTAAAAATCAGCATAAGGAGAGGCATATACATCAATGGACTGGAATTGAGAGTCCAAAAAACATATCCACATTTTATGGTCAGTTCATTTCCAACAAGGTACCAAGTCAATTCAATGAGGAATGAATAGTGTTTTCAATCAATGGTACTGATACAAGTGGCTATCCCCTTGCAAGACAGTGAAGTTGGACCCCTACTTCACACCATATACAAAAATTAACTCAAAACATTAATATATCAAAGACCTAAATGTAAGGGCTAAAACTTAGAAGAAAACACAAGAAAAACTATGTAGCCTTTGATTAGGTGATGAATTCTTAGATATACCACAAGAAGCACAAGCAACAGCAGAAAAAATAGATAAATCAGACTTCATTCAAATTAAAAGTCTTTGTGCTTCAAACACACACTATCAGGCAAGTGAAAAGAAAATCCACAAAATAAGAGAAAGTATTTGAAAATCATACATCTAATAAGGGACTACTGTCAAAACATGTAAAAGCAATAAAATGTCAGATAATCCAGTTTAAAAATGAACAAAGGAGTTGCATAAATAATTCTCCAAAGAAGATATACTAATGGCCAATAAGCACATGAGAAGATGTTTAGCACCATTATTTACCAGAAAAATGCAAATCAAAACCACAATGAAATATCACTTCACACTCACTATGATGACTTTAATCAAAAAGAGAGACAATAACAAGTTTGGCAAGGATGTGGAGAATTAATAGACTAATACAGTTGGTGGGAATGTAAAACAGCACAGCCACCCTGGAGGACAGTCTGTAAGTTCTTCAAAAGGCTAAATATAAAGTATCATATGGGTCAGCAATTCTACTCTAGCTATATACCTATGAGAAACGAAGGCATATATCCACACAACAGCTTGTGCATGAATGTTTGAGGCAGCATTGGTCATAATAGACAAAATTTTAAAACAAGTCAAATATCTATCAAGAGATGAATGGATAAACAAAATGTGATACACCTATACAATGGAATATTATATAAGCATACAAAGAAACAAAGTACTGATATGTGACCCAATGTGAATGAACCATGAAAATACTAACTGAAAGAAGCCAAACACAAAAGACCAAAAAAAAAAAAAAAAAAAAAAAAAAAAACACAAAAGACCACATATTGTGTGATTCCATTCACGTAGAATATCCAGAATAGTAAAATCCATAAAGATAAAAAACGCATTGGTTGTTGCCAGGAGCTAGGGAGAGAGATACATGAGAAGTGACTATTGATGGAGGTGGAGCTCCCTGTTGGAATTATAAAGATATTCTAGAATTAGATAGTGGTGACTAGTGTACAACCTGTGCATATTCTAAAAGCTCTGAACTGCTCTCTTAATAAAGGACTAATTTTATAGTGTGTGAATTGTATCTGCATAAACCTTTTATAAAAACGTCAATCACGGCCAATAATCTCTTATGAGATCTTGTATTACAAGGAGAGACGACAACTCAACACATGTGACTTCTCAGAAAATATTCTTTTCATTTATTGATAGTTCTTTGAATAATGCTGCAGAATGTCTGCTTAACTCCCCACTTCTCATTACTTGCCCACTGTTTCCTCTTCTCTTTCCAAGACAACTCACATTGCCCTAGTCACATCAGCCCATTTGGCAATGTTCCAAATACCTCATGTTAATTCATGATTCCACACTTTTGCATGTGCTGTTCCTTCTGCCAATGTGCCATCTTCCCCACTCATCCATATGCTCACCTCTTACTCATACTTGAAAACTGGTATTGAGATGGAATACCTTCTCTCCATCAGTTCCCACATTCTACAGATAAATGTATGTCTGTGTTCCATGACAATCTATGTATAACGATGTAATATATTCATTGAAAACATTTTTCGAGTTCCCACTATGAGCTAGACATTACATTAGAGGTAGAATAGCAAATAAACAAGGTCTTTTTCTCATGTAAATTATGGAGCTTACTGTATAGAGAACACTGATGCTGATAAGTCATCATGAGAATCTATGTGTGATTTCACTCTGGCTCTGCTATGAAGTAGTGCAAAGCTCCATGATAGCCCATACTAGGGATTTTTTACTGGTTGGTGAGTTTGGTGAAGGGTTTGTTGTGGGCAGAACTGGGCAGATGGATCAGCCTGTGCAAAGGATCTACAAAACAGAGAGCATGATGAGCTTCAGTGACGGTGGATGAAGTGAAAATAGTGAATCTCAGGAACTAAGGCTGAAAGAGCAGGTAGAGCCCAGAACTTACAGATTCTTTGAATAAACACTGAGATTTTCAATCTTTTTGTAACAGCAGTTGAGTGATACATTAAAATGTTTAAAGACATGTTGCTGCTGCTGCTGATGATGATGATGATAATGATGAAGATCATGGTACTGATGATAAAGGTGGTGATGAAGATAGTGATGGTGATAGATGATGATGGTGATAGTGATAATAATGGTGATGATGATGACAAAGATGGTGAAGATAGTGATGGCGATTATGATGATGGTGGTAATGGTGATGTTGATGATAATGGTTATGGTGATGATAATGGTGATAATGATGGTGATGGTGATGATAATGGTGATGATGATGTTGACAGTGATGACAATAGTGATGATGGTAATGATGATGGTGATAGATGGTGATGGTGATGATGATGTTGAGGGTAATAATGGTGGTGAAGATAGTGATGGTGATTATGGTGATGATGGTGGTGGTGATGATAATGCTGATGATGATAGTGGTGATGTTGGTGATGATGATTGTGGTAGTGATGATGATGATAATAATTACGATAATGACAAGTGATGCAGGCATGACAGATTTCCACTGGAAATTGGTCACTCCTGGCTGCAGTGTGGAGAATAGACTGAAGATGAGCAAGTGAAAATGAAACTGGCTAGGGAGCTGTCCAAAAGTGAAATGGTAGAAAGTTAGACCAGTGCAGTAATAGGAGAGAGATGAACTGAAAGGGAGAGATTTGAGTGACATTTGGGAGTAAAATAAACAGAGCTTGGTGAATGGCAGGATATGTGGTTAGTGTCACAGCACTTTTCACACTGTTCTATTGTTTTCTATGTCTCTCTCACTCACTCAACTGGGGATCCTTATAATTAAGGACTGTCATTTGTTCATCTCAGTATTCCAGGTGCCTCTCAGCACAATGCCTGGTATCTGGTAGGTGCTCAGTCCATGTGTGCTAAGTGTAATTGCTAATGCCAGGAGATTTTCAGAAAAATACAACCTCTCAGGATCCAGTGGGGCAGCCAGCAAATTGGAACTAGGTTAATTGCGTGATGTCACATCCTATTCTTTAAGGCAGGGCAAGATCCATGTGATTTGGTCTTATATACTCTGAGTGTGAATGAGACTCCCTCCATGTCCTGGTGTGATATGGTTTTATTTTGTGCTACAGGTAGACCCACTCCATTCTGATTGCTTTTCTCTTCTGGGCTCTATTTTGATGTGAGAAATGATAGGGAATGAGAACAAATGGTTCTGAATAACACATACATGAATACATGCCAGGGGCTGGGTGACATCACAAACCTCTCAGGCTCTGCTAAGTTCATTTGTGATGGTTGTCTCCACAGTGTCTCTTACAGAAGTTATTTATAGACTCAGACACACACTTCCTATTTTTTAATTTGCACAATTCAGACAAGTAACCATGATCAGAGGAACTGAACGCAGCAAAAGAGTCTTTCTTGTCAAGTTCTCTTCTTTCTGGGGCATGGAGGTGCCATCCCTCTGGGAGGCTCCTTTTGTTCCTTTCCCCCTCCTACTTGTAGGCTCCCTGGAGAGTTCTTCTGGCCACACACACACTTAGGATCAGGGGGTTTAATTTACATCATAGAATTTTCAAGTCAAAATAGACGTTAGGGATGCCCCTCGCTCTACCTTCCCATTTTGCCCATGAGGAAGTACTTTGGTTCCAGTTCCAGTTCTGTCAAGCATTTGCTGTGAGGTGGTGGCCAAGCCCATGACCTCTGTCAATCCAAGTCTCTCTCTCACAGGAAGGCCCCTGAGTATTTCCGGCCTCCCTGGAGTGAGTTTCAGACCTCTCTGCTTCTCTACCCTCCTCTTTAACATGGTCATGGCAGTCTCTTGTTACTACAACCCGAGCTCCCTCCCTCTTATTCACAGTGTGACCTTGAGCAAGTTGTGTGACTTCTCTAATCTCAGTTTCTCAAACTGCAGAACAGCGTAGTGATCATAGGTAACTTATAGGGTCATTGTGAGGAATAAATGTTAAATGAATATAAAAGGGTTTTGTCACAGTGCCTGGCGCATAGTAAATGCCAATGTTATGGGCTCTTTATTATACATCCAGATTTTTTATTTTGCCAGCAACTCTCATTTATTGAGAACTTCATAAGTGTCAAGAGGCACTGTGCAAAGTTTGCCACACATCACTTATTTCATCCTATGGAAACCCTACATGGCAGTTTTACTACTACTTTACATTTTAAGGATTAGGTAATAGAAGCACAGAAGGGTTAAATAACTTGCTAAATTTCACACAGCCTGGAAGAGGAGAGGCTGAGATGTGTCTCCCATTAACTGACTGCAGAACCCAAGGTCTCAGCTACAGCCAGGCCACAGCTTGAGGTGATCCAATGTGCCTGGCTTCAAAGGCCAGCATCTCTCCACTCTTGCTGGCAGGGCTTTTGGTTTGGACACAGTGAGATAGGTAAAAGGGAAGTCTTGTAAGGTTTGGAACAGAAGTGGCCCTCGCTTTGATGATCTGAAAAGTAGGTCATACCAAAAGCACCTGTTGCACTGAGTAGGGGGAAAACCAAATGAGGCAATGCAGGGGAAGTCCAGCATCTTCTCATTCTCTGCTTTAATTCCTAGACCTGTCATTTAGGGATCCTTGATTATAGATGATCAGTGAGGAGTGTGAGCAGGGATATTCCTGGCCCAGATCAACCAGTCTGTACTCCTCAGCTTCTCACCAATGGTCCCTGATGCCTCCAGGCTTCTGCCTCAGTCCTGTCACATTTTAAGCCACTCCTGGCTGGGGAAGGCAGATGTGGAAAGATGCCTGGGCTGAGAATTAGGCCAGATGCGTCCACACCTAGGATTTCATGCCCCTCCTTATCTCCATCAGCTCCTGGCCTTCCTGATTTTGTCACTGTCCAGCAGATCTGTCTGCTGTTGCTTTCTGAAACTACTTTTGCATGTCCGTCTTGTCCTCCATCCTAAATCTTTGAGGGGAAATGTGATTTCTTCCATGACCCTTCTTCTAAGTTTATTCTAGAACCTTGCATAGCACCCAGTCTCCATCCAGGTCTGGAGCACAGCCTTTGGAAGCCACATCAGCAGGACAGATTCACCAAACCTCTCTGAGCCACCTTGGCTTGCTCCATATTGCAGCCTGGCACCTGGCAACTTGGGAGTATTGACAGACTCCTGCCCTGCTCTGCACCATGAACATCCACCCTCACCCCCCACACCCAGAGCCTTCCAATGATGAGTGGGCTGCAGGTCTCTGTTGTGTTTTGCTCGCCCGAGTAGCAATGTTGGGGCCCAGGGGTTGTCTCAACTGAGCTGGCTGCCCCTTGGGATGCAGCCTCACCCTCAGGCCATCTATCTGGAATCAGCCTAGGTACACTTCCCAGTAAATTTCCTGCCTGTGACTGAACACCCATGCCTCTTCTCTTCTCCCACCTGCTTTGTGCTGCCAAGATTAGATCACTGTACCTCACCCCTGCACCCAAGTTGTGGTCATTGTGTGTTCAAGTCTGCAACACAACTGAAGAAGGAAATTCTCTGGGTACAGATACAGAAACTCTTTATCTTGCGAGGAAGATGGGATTTGGAAAATGTTTAAGAAATGGGCACTTGTCCATCATCTTGTCTGCTGTGGGAAGAGAGGGGAAAGGGTGTGAGCTCAGGGATTATTCTTCCATCGGGTAATTTTATTAAAATAAGCAGTATTTGGGGGCATGCAGATGATAGCGCTATCTTCAGAAGGTTCTAGCTGTGAATAAATGATATGATAAAAGTAAATACAATTTTTAAACTATAAAATGGTATAGAGCCAGGAGCAGTGGCTCACACATGTAATCCCAACACTTTCAGAGGCTAATGTTGAAGGATTGCTTGAGACCAGGAGTTTTAGACCAGCCTGGGCAATATAGCAAGTCCCTGTCTCTTTAAAACTCACACACACACAGCCAGGCATGGTGGCGTGCGCTTATAGTCCTGACTACTAGGGAGACTGTGGCAGGAGGACTGCTTGAGCCCAAGAGTTCAGGGCTATGGTTAGCTGTGATTGTGCCACTGTACTCCAGCCTGGGAGTACAGTGTCTCCAAGTGTCTCTGAAAAAGAAAAAAAATTAAACAAAAACAAAAACAAAAAATAGTATAGAATAGACCATTAATTTAGTATTTCCACTAAAAAAAGTTAAAAACTACATTTTGAGTTCTCAGGGATTCCACTGGTTCTAAACACAATCAGTTTTGACTCTGTTGTCTGTAGACCAGGGCTTGGGTGTAGTAATGGTTCTTTATAATGTAGAAAGTACAACACATAAGCCAAGTTTAGCCATATATACCCCTACGTTTTTTTCCCCACTCACTATCATGCTGGATCCACAAAAGACATTACTTATAATTCTTGGATTTCTAAGCATGAAGAAGTCAGCAATTAGCTTCCCAAATAATTATTATATAAGCTTTTTTTCAAATCTTTAAAACCTTCCTCAATTCCAACAAACCTGGAGAGTCCGGAAATGAGGATTATATCCACATTTTCTTACTCTCAAAAAAGGCAGGGGGGTCTGTGACTGAATATTGCTGATAAAAACATGATAACTGAGTCTCATTACAGCCAAAGACAAGTCTCATATTTTAGCATTTTTATTAAAGCTTTTTAAATTACTGAGTGTCTGGTATATTCAATACCGGCCTAAGTGATTTATATTAGTCTATCCCTAGATACTCCATCTAATAAATAACTTGGCAATCTCCTTACCCATAAATATCCCTGGCCCCAGCAAAAAGCAATTAAAGCACGTTAAAAAAAAAATGGCTTCCCAGTACTCCAGACCATAATGTCACTGGAAGCTTCCAATGGAATAATTCACACCGTTTACTGGGGAGGGGTCAGATCTCCTTACTCACCACCTGCCCACCAGGAATTGAGGCTCCCATTCCCTTGAAAGGTGAGACATATACAAAATTATATTTAAAATGTTTAACATGTCACAATGCTGCAGGGATTTTATCATGGAAAATATTATTCCCAGCAACAAGTGTTCTATAATATTTTAGACAACTTAGGCTGAAATTATTGGGCAAAGCTTTTTGGAAAGCAGTACTGCCAAAAATGTTGAAAACACATTAAGTACAGAGGCAGCCGACTAAAAAGTTATCAGAGGCTCCAGTGTCATCAACCCAGAAAATATTTCAGGTTAATAAGGTTCACCAGCATGCCAGGTAAAAAGCCATTGATATTTATGATAGTGGCCTCAAGTTCAGTGCTTTCAGCTACAAAAGAAGGCCACTTTTGCTGAAAAACCTCTTCGCTGGCCTTCCCTGGGCCTCCAGGGTCAGTGAAGGAGGACAAGCTGGGTTGTCACTTCCCACTTGTATAAATCAGTATCCTCTGCATTGCACACACCATGCCAGCTCCAGGCAGGTGAGGAAGGAGCCACACACTAACATTTCTCGCTGTACTCAGGGAAGCTGATAGGAGCATGGCCTTGAGAAGGAAAGGACTGCCCCATTCCAGTTTTATAGGGATTCTCCATATCACAATCCCAATGAGCCCATGGCATACTCGTCATAAATTCCAGAGTCTTAATTTGATTCATCTTCAAATAATACTTTTCATTGTTTCATTAAACATTGTCTATTTTTATGTACCTCTCTTTGCAGGTAATTGTCACATACATATGATTGGGGGGGAGGGTAACAATTGCTTTTTTTAATTTAACAGGAGCCAAATACCCACTATGTACTAGTCTTGTAGCTCCAGGATACATCAAGCAGGTATATAGTGGTAATGTCACTACACTTCAACTTGATTATGGAGCTGTGAAGTGGGGAGATTTGAAAAGAATATTTTTTCTTCATTTATTATTATAAGGAAGGAACAATAACTAAGTTTACTTTCATAGCCTGGTATCAGAATATCTGGGGCATATGGTGACAGGCTTGATGGAGAACATTTATTTTTGCATAGAGAAATATTGTTCTCTTTCCAAGTAAATAGGAGACTTGCTACAACCAGGTACTCAGCCTTCCCCACAATTCTGCAAGCTACATAATATCTTGTTTTCAGATTATTTAATTTAATCTTTTCAAAAGTTGATACATTAACATGATTCAAACACCAATCTACTTTAAAAAATATATTCAGAAAAATTTTACTCCTACCTTTATCATTTCCATCCCTTTATTCCTACAGATTTGTACAACTTTGTATTTTGTTTATCCATCCAATGTGTACTTACGTAAAACAAGCAAATAAGAAAATATATTATCATCATCCTTCCTAAGACAAAGGTAGCAGAGTATATATACTGTTGTTCTCATATTTATAGAAATATACCTTATACATTTTTCAGAGATGTGTAGTATTCCTTGGCATAAATGTATCATAGTTTATCTAACTAGTGCCCTATCCACAGAGTGTGAGTTGATTTCAATATTCAACATTTTGCTATTACAATTTCCCACAAGACTTGTGATGTGTGTATTTGCTAGAGAGACATAGAATAAGTACTGGCTTAAAATGTAAATGCATCTATCTGTATTTTGATGATTGCTGATAGATTTCCTTTCATGAGGGTCTTACCATCGTTCCCATCCACTAAAAACCTATGAGATAACCTGCTTCCCCAGAAGTCTTGTCAGAAGCTTATATAACTAAACTTCTAAGTGTTTTCCAATTCAATAAGTGAGAAATGGTATTTCTGCGTGGCTTTGATTACATCATGTCACTGTTGTGAGGGCGATTTCTGCTGTCTTCAGTGAATGCTCTGTTTATGTCTTTTGCCCAGGGACTTCCCAGTGAGAAGTTGCTGGGCTTGCCGGGCTTCCCAACATCCTTTTTAAAAAGGGTTTATTTATTTATTTCTATTTTTTAATTTCCATAGGTTTTAGGGGGAACAGGTGGTGTTTGGTTACATGAATAAGTTCTTCAGTGACTTCTGAGATTCTGGTGTACCCATCACCCAAGTAGTATACACTGTACCCAATGTGTAGTCTTTTATCCTTCACCCTTATCCCATCCTTTCCCCCATGTCCTCAAAGTCCACTGTATCATTCTTATGCCATTGCGTCCTCATAGCTTAGCTCCCACTTATAAGTGAGAATGTAGGATCCAACATCCTTTTCAGTAAATCATCTTTCCACATATGTCAATTAAAGTTCATTTACTGTATTGTTTAGAGTCTGGCCTCTGGAGAGAGAGGGCCAGGTCTGTTTTCTGGCTCTACCATTTATTTCCCAGCTGTGTGACCTTGGAGAGTTTCTTAAGCTATTTGTACGTCATTTTTTTGCATCTATAACACAGGCATATAATTAGTACCTACAAAGTATGATTGTTGTGAGGATTAAATGAGTCAGTACATATAAAGCAGTAAGCACAGTGCCGGGGGCGGGTGGCGAGTGGACAGTGCTCAAATATGACTGTTCTCACACACTGCACATTGCATATTTCCCCAGGTGCTCTCTGCTGCCTCACAGATTGGACACATCAGGGAAAGGAAATCCTGTGTGGCCCTACCTCCCACTGCTGTAGACAGAGAACAGTCATTTCAAAAGAGTCAGCCTAATAATTAGTCTCTTCAAACAAACACATCTGTGGACTGGCACTTCTCATAAACTTGGGTGCAAACGTAAAGGCCACTTTAAAAATATGTCACCAGAAAAAATGTCAAAGGTTCTTGGGACACAGCAAGATGACAAGGGCAAAAACCATGCTTGGCACATACTCAGTGGGGCAGCAGGCACTCACTTTATTTGAATTAAAATTGATGAAACACCTTCTTCCCTCTTTGGAATGTGCCGGGAAATTCTACAGTTTAACTGAGGGAGATGCCATAAGTCGAGGCAGAAAAGTGGGGTGAGAAAGCTGACCTTGAGGCATAGGCATTCATTGTTTCTCAGCTATTAATTTGTCTATCCCTAAGACAAAGCGGGTGGGTGAGTCAAGAATAAATGGCCTGCAGGCGTCTTGGAGAAAGGGAAGAGCAGCCCCATGCTGAAGACCGTTGGTGGAGCTTTAGGCAAGTTAAAGTAGGAAGACAAGAAGGTTATGACTAGATTCTTAGAAAGGGCAGAGGCAGAGAGTCTGGGAAAGTGAACAGCCAGGTTCCAAATCCAACAGACAGCCATGTGCTACTTCTACAGAACTTAGAAATCTCACTCCAAGTATACTGACTGGCAAGGTCCTCATCAGATTTATTATCTTTGAAGAAGGTCAGCATGCTAGCGTACCACCCATTTTATTGGAAGCTTTTTTTTTTCTTTTAATCCTTAAATTAGGTATCTCCTAACTTTTTTGAAGGGGGTAAGTTAAAATCTCCATCAAGGGGGTGGAGGGGAAAAAAAAAAAGTCTCCATCAAGAACGTTGTCTGCCACTTGCCATCTCTCTGAACATGACACCATGTTTATCCTTGAACACATGCATTACTGGTGACAGTGTCAAGCAACTTGCATTGGTGGAAAGTGAAGGAGGGAGACCCAAAGGAGCTCTCCAACAACGCAAGATTAATTCCCAATGGATTTCACTTCTCCTAAGGGTGTAAAAATGAGAGCTTAGACCTGGTACCTGCTGTGGTCCTCCTGAAGGTGATGAAAACTCATTATAGTTAGACACTGTACTACGGAGAGTGCCTGAAGCAGAAACAGAATTTGGGAGGATTCAAAGCAAAGAGAGTTGAGATTATAAATGGGCTGTGTGTGGCTGTGGAGACTCAGAATGGTTAAACCATCTTTCCCTCTTCAACACTGATCAAGACTTATGAGCCAGCCAAGCTTACCTGGGGAAGGCATAGGAGCTTGGTGGGCAGGGCGCAGAGAGCAAAAGGATAATAGGACTAAAAAGACCAGAAGAAGAAAGTAGTCTCTAAAGGAAGTAGGGCAGAAAGGAAAGTGGAAATTTTGAAGAATTTTCCCTAGCTTAGAAATGTGTACAGAATTCATGTTCTCCCTGGCACCTGCCCCCCTATATCTGCCCCAGCACAAAGAAGAATGGAGATAATGGGGACCCTCCTGGCCCTGGGAGGATGGGCCTAGGGCAGGTGTGTTATCTTTTCCACCACAGCTCACTTTCATTTATCTGCTCATTTCCCTCTCAATTAAGTGGCATTTAAAAGTTAGATAAGACAACAAGCAGGTGTTAATAATGTCATGTAAAATAACAATAGTAGCACAACGGCAACAGAGCAGAGCCAGCAAGGAATAAACTCTCCTCTACCCCATTAAATGTCAAAAAGTGAAGAGACAGCAGGGGATCTCCCGGTTTGGGAGAGACACCTAACTCCCCAAAACCAAGTGAACTATGTGAAGGCTGGACTCAAGTTAAATTCAAGCTAAAGCCTGTAACCATCTGTCATAGTGAGATAGGTGCCTCCTTGACATATCTGTAACCACGTCACTTTCTCCTTTTCTTTCCTTTTCCTCTCTCCATCTTCAACCCTCTGCTTCATGTAATGGCTAATGTAACTGGAATACAGACATATTGTAAACTATATGTAAATTATACACAAAGGGAAAATATTATCCTCACTCCCATGAACTTGATTAATAAATGCCACCCAGGATTGTCAGAGGATTGGAACCAGAGTGACTCCATCTTGGACACGGGCTGGGTAAAATGTGGTCGAGACCTGCTGGGCTGCATTCCCAGGAGGTTAGGCATTCTTAGTCACAGGATGAGATAAGACATCCTAAGACACAGTTCATAAAGATTCCGCCAATAAAACAGGATGTGGTAAAGAAGCCGGCCAAAACTCACCAAAACCAAGATGGCGATGAAAGTGACTTCTGGTCACCCTCACTGCTCATTATACACTAATTATAATGCATTAGCATGCTAAAAGTCACTCTGGGAAGCGCCTTGGTAATTTACAAATGCTATGGCAATGTCAGGAAGTTATCCTATGTGGTCTAAAAGGGGGAGGAGCCCTCAGTTCCAGGAAATCCTCACCACTTTTTGAGAAAACTCATGAATAATCCACCACTTGTTTAGCGTATAATCATGAAATAACGGTAAGTATGTTCAGTCAAGCATTCCATGCTGCTGCTCTGCCAATGGAGTGGTCACTCTTTTACTCCTTTACATTCATAATAGACTTACTTTTGATACAGGAGTTAAGAAGAAATCACTTAGGCAGATAGCGAGGGTATGGGAGTCCTTGAGAAGGCTATTCTTTTTCATGAAAATCATTTTCTAACAAAGAGTAGCCTGTAAAGTGGAGCTGCAGACATAGACAAGCAAGCTGGGAGCTTGCACAAGTGAATGTGGCCCTTCTCTTTGATCAGCCACGTGTACTGTAAGAAGCAGACAAGACGACGCCAATTAACTGGAAAACCTATTTGCATAATAAGATTAGGGTGGAGTGACCAGCCTTCCCCATGTGCTATGTAAACATCATAACTGACCGAACCACTCTGTGAGTCCTATGTAAATCAGACCCCACCTCCTCAAACCTGACTATAAAATTTGGCGCATTTGCCACCTGCTGGCCCTATCAGCTCAGAGACCCCCTTCTCCTAAATGCCTCCTGTGTGTCTGTGTCCTAAATTTTCCTGGTGCTCGATAATGAACCCCAGGGTATATACCCTAGACAACAAAGCTGCTTCACTTTCACTTTACCCTGTGTACTTGCCCTGAATTCTTTCTTGCATGAGGTCCAAGAACCCTCCCTTGGGGTTTGGATAGGGAACTCTTTCCAGTAACATGACTGCTGAAATCATATAAACACAAATTCTCCTTATACAGAAAAATCACTACTAGGGATAATTAAGATCCAAAGCTAATGTAATCTGTGACATTAAGGGGGTGATAATAGTGTATATATTTGTCCCTGCCCAAATCTCATGTTGAACTGTAATCCCCAGTGTTGGAGGTGGGGCCTGGTGGGAAGTGACTGGATCATGGGGTGGATTTCTCATGAATGGTTTAGCACCATCCCCTCAGTGCTGTCCTCATGATAGTGAGTGAGTTCTCACGAGATCTGGTTGTTCAAAAGTGTGTGACACCTCTCTCTCTCTTGCTCTTGCTCTGGCCACGTGAAGTACTCTGGCTTTGCCTTCCACCATGAGTAAAAGCTCTCTGAGGCCCCCCAAAAAAGCAAGCAATGTCAATGCCATACTCCCTGTACAGCCTGCAGAACCATCAATGGACTAAACTTCTTTTCTTTATAAATTACCAAGTTTCAGGCATTTCTTTATAGCAACACAAGAATGGCCTAAGAGGGCATCTCTAATAAAGCCTGTCTCAGTCTGTTAGCAGGGAATCTATCTGGAAGCACAGAGCATGTGTCTGAGAAGAGGGAGGGACGGTTTTCACCCACTACTTCCAAGGGAACCCGAGTCCCCAGCTCTACACTCCACTTGCCTGGTTTCTATGGCAGAAAGAATATTTGTGAACTGGGTGGATTATGCCATAATATGTGGGTGCCAGGAAACATTTGAACAGGACCATGATGTCCCCTTTGCCTGAATTCTGCTACCTTCCAGTTAAAATTTATTTTTTGATTTAGACTTTGGAAGGGAAGGAAATGGACCAATGGAGGAACTCCTAGGCTATCATGCAGTGAATCTGGCTCATTTACAAATCAGTAAAGCAACACTGAATATCCATGTTTGTTTCCTGGAAGCTCCTTACCCTGAGGCTTCCAGAGAGATGGGCCCTTTCTCAGTGCAGCACAAAATAGGGTTCTGTGTGAGTTACTCTTTCTCTATTGCAATTCCCCTGTCTTGAACCTTCAGAACCAAGGACCACCCCAGCAACACTAAGAAGCTGTCTGTGCCCTGATGTGATTGGTCAGCCAGACCATGTATGCTGGAATTAGGAAATAGGGTGGAGTTGAAACCGCCATTGCAAAATTGTAATTGAGACAGTGAAAGAGATCTAAATTAAGCAACTCCATCTGGCTTCTAACCTCCAAGCTGTCCTTGTTCATGCCTGGGCATAGGCTGAACTAACTTGGGGAGGGGCTTAGTTTACAGTTAAAAACAAAGATGATAACAGGCCTTTCCCAGGGCAAATCTCCTTCTTGCCCAGGCACTAGACTGCCTTTGTAGTACTAACAAATTAGCCACAAGATTAGAAATTATGGTTTAGGAGTCTTACAGCTGGAGGCTACAAGATTCTGACCCTCCCTAAACTGCTCTTAAGATCAGTGCTTTAGATATTTTACAGACCCTGCATTTGATGGATCAGCTGGCACCACCCAGTTTGGTTAGCTGGCTCATCTGATCTTGTGGCCCCTCCACCCAGGAACTGACTCAGCGCGAGAAGACAGCTTTAATTCCCTATGATTTCATCTTCGACACAATTTATCAGCACTCTCCAACTCACTGGCCTTCTCTCACCCACCAAATTATCCTTAAAAACTCTGATCCCCGAATGTCTGAGGAGACTGATTTGAGTAATAATAAAACTCTGGTTTCCTGCACAGCTGGCTCTGCATGAATTACTCTTTCTCTCTTGCAATTCTGCTGTCTTGATAAATTGGCTCTGTCTAGGCAGTGGGCAAGGTGAACCCACTGGGCAGTTACAGAGTGGCAACAAATATCTTTGTCTGTGCTCTCCTCAATTCTGATTTTGATTTTTCAGGGTTTCCATCTGAGTCTGGGTCCCATTCTCTGTGTTGTCAGAGCGCTGGTTTGCAAATGTGAGTGAGCTTCTCAGTCACCAGAAGAGCTGTAAAAACAGATGACAAGGCCCTGCCTCAGTTTCTAACTTTAGTAGGTTTTTAGTGGGGCCTGGTTATTTCCATTTCTATGTTCCCAAGTAATGCTGATGCTGCCATTTTGGGAACCACCTTTTGTAAACCACTTTATTAAAATAAACCAATAAATAAAGTGAGCAGCAAGGTGCACCCTTGTTAAGACTGGTAAGACATTACGTGAGACCTCTCCTCCATTCATGTGACAGACTTTGCCACCAGAGAAGGAAACAGGACACCGAAAAGTGAAAATGTTCTTCCTTTACGGAGTTGATCCCTCTTTCCTTCTCCAGTGTTCCCCACATTTTTCTGTAGGTTGGCACTGAGTAGCAACTTCAATCACTTGCTTTTATTTTCACAAAACAAGAAGTTTTGTTGTTGCTGTTTGTTTGTTTTGTTTGAAGTTTTTTGAAGGCAACAAATAATGCCATCACCCAACCCATGTGTTTATTTCTCAGAGACATATGGAGATAACCTTTAGTATTCCTAAATTTATGGACATAGCTATTATTCCCTGTGTCTAGAACATATTTATCTACTTTCTTTCCACTTAGAAAACTCATATTCATCCTGTTAAACCTGTTTTAGGTATCGTTTCCTGTCTAAAGCCTCTTGGACCCTCTCTAGTCACACTGAATTAAACACTATTCTTTTTTTTTTTTTTTTTTGAGACAGAGTCTCGCTCTGTCACCCAGGCTGGAGTGCAGTGGCACGATCTTGGCTTACTGCAAGCTCTGCCTCCCAGGTTCACACCATTCTCCTGCCTCAGCCTCCCGAGTAACTGGGACTACAGTTGCATGCCACCACGCCCAGGTAATTTTTTGTATTTTTAGTAGAGACGGGCTTTCACCATGTTAGCCAGGATGGTCTCGATCTCCTGACCTCGTGATCCACCCACCTTGGCCTCCCAAAGTGCTGGGATTACAGTCCTGAGCCACCACGCGCAGCTGAATTAAACAGTATTCTTCTTCTCCACCCTGTGCTTTCCTCTATTGATGTGCTTCACACAACAAATTCAACTTATCGTCTTTACCCAAATGACAGCCCTGATAAATGGGAAGCATCAGTCATCTCCCATAATGGGGGATAACCACTCAAGGGCACTTTTTATAATCCCAGGTACCAAGCACAGCATCCTCACTTAACAGATGGATCATGGCTTACGGATCGGAACTGAATGGTGGGCTTAGAATCATGTAGGAAATAAAGTTGCTGATTTAATAGGCATGGCTATTTGCCTTTCCCTGGAGACAGCCATTTACTCCTAAGTCGGAGTGTACAAAAGATTAGAAAAAGAAAGGGAGAGTGTGCTATAAGCCCCAGTGTACCAACAAGTGACCCCCACACGGAAAAGTGTGCATGCATACCAGGAGAAAGAGCTTGGAACTGCTGGGCCACAGAAGGGCACAGCTGAGTGCATCTCTGGGAGGCAGAGAAATAAAATTAATTTCTCCTTAAAATAGGATGATAAGTAGGCAAGATATGGTTAATTATAATCAGGTATTCTAGGCAGAGATGCTTATAACACACTTTTAACAAAATACATAAATATATCCTAAAATGTAGAGGAAGTTTGAATGTTTAGAAAGGAAGATTCAGTTATCTAGAATATTCACTCATTTGGAACATCTCATTATCTGATAATGTGGAACGAATAATGCATTCCTGTACATTTTCCCCAGATTCCCCCGTTTCTCCCTTCCCAAACTCTGCCAATCTGACTTCACAGATGAAAGTGCCTGAAGCTGAATTGGATCTACTGTGCTTGGTTTTGAATGCAAAATGAGAAAAGAAAAGATATTAATTTGGAAACCATGAGCCAAAGCCTCCTTCCCTTCTCTCTCAATTTTGTGCCCTTTATCATCTTTGCTGAACCCCAGGAGTGATGGGGAGCTGGCCAATGGAAAGCCCGCCTGCCAGGAACCTTTCTGGGAAATGCTCTGCCTGCCTGGAAATTCTTGGGGCCTGCAGAAGTTGGAGCAAAGGAGAACACGCTGAGACCTGAGATTTAGATTATTAAACGTGATGATGAAACTGCTCCCCTCTTCCACTCTGACAGACAAATTATCAGGCAAATTCCGATTTCCTTCACCCCATGTCAGTCTGCTGTTCCACAGCCACCAAACTGTGTTTATAAAGTTTGTCTGGTTTTAACTTGAGTGCAGACTCTAGGCCAAAACTACAAAATCTTTAGTTGGCTCCCACGTCACCCTAAAGGCCTCAGCCCCTGGCACAAGCCTGGTATTTGCCCTTCCACACTGTGTCAAATCAAAGTCTGTCAGGGACAGAATGGGTCTCAGGGCAAGAGCAAATGAGATCATTTCCAGCAAGTTTTTGCCAAAGCATTCAGAAGCCAGCTAGCTCCTGAGCATCAGGGACACACTTGTAAAGCTTCCCTTTGTCAGAGGAGCCATGACTGGTCACAAAAAAAGTTGGCCTGGATGAGCTTTGCTGAGCACAGTGGGGACATTCTCAGCTCTGCAGGTACCACCCCACCTGCTGGGGTGTCTCAGCTCATGGTGTCCTGTCTCCAGTCTACCAGGCCAGAGCTTTCACTCTCACATTGAGGTTTGCAATTCACCAGGCTTTCCAATGTTCTGAGCCTTAGCTTAGGAGTTTGCCTAATACAAAGGAGGACCCTATGAAGGCTCTTTCCATGTGTTTATGTCATTAACTCACAGAGCTTTTCTTTCATTGCAAATAGTGCCCACTGAAAATAAAAAGTAAATAAAAGCCACAGGAACGGGGTTAAGTTTTTTGTTTTTGTTTTTGTTTTCATTAGCTCTATGGTTAGATAGACCTAGATCTGAGACTTAGAGTTTCTGAAAGTTTCTGTTTGGGGCATTTTCTCTGATGAGAACACTATCCTAAAAAGTCCTTAGGATGCACACTTAGAGAGTCCATAATGTCAAGAGATCCATGGGAAAATGGCGGGAGCACGGCATGATGAAGACCAGCATGATTCCCTCTGAGACAGCAGGGGAAGGATGCTGCAACTGCAAGGGAAAATCGTGTCTGATAAGTCTGTTAGATTTCCCAGAGAGAAACATGAATTTTTTTGATTAACGGTATATTTGTCTGTTTCATGCTGTTGATAAAGACCGACTCAAGACTGGGTGATTTATAAAGAAAAAGAGATTTAATAGACTCAGTTCCACATGGCTGGGGAGGCCTCACAATCATGGCAGTAGGAAAAGGCACATCTTATGTTGCAGCAGACCAGAGAGAATGAGAACATGGAAGCAGATGAGAGAGAATGAGAACCAAGTGAAAGGGGTTTCTCCTTATAAAACCATCAGATCCCATGAGACTTATTCACTACCACAAAAACAATATGAGAGAAACTGTTCCCATAATTCAATTATCTCCCACCAGGTCCCTTCCACAACATGTGGGAATTATGGGAGCTACAATTCAAGATGAGATTTGGGTGGGGTCATAGCTAAACCATATCAAAGGGGAACCAGCCAATCTAAATTAATTTAGATTTATTTTCAGAGATTTTTCAGTCTCTGGAATGGCTTGACAAACCCTCAAGTCTGAAGAAAGGAGAGGAAGAATGAAGGCGTGTAGAATTCTGAGGATGAGATAGTGAGCAACCATGCCCCCCTCATCCATGTTGCTCACTGTTAATCATAATTCTGGGCCCATGTAGCACTGGTCTGAACAAATAATGGCTTTTGTGATCTTAACATGAACTCTGTACGTGTTGTAAGGTCACAGAGCACTTGTGAAGTGAGATCAACAAAGGATGATCTCTTTACAAAGAGAGTATAAAGAACTTCAAAGGATTATATCAAAACGTTTCTTGTTTCAATAAAAATTTGGGGTTTATTTTTTTGAGACGGGGTCGCCTTCTGTCACCTAGGCTGGAGTGAAGTGGCATGATCACGGCCTACTGCAGCCTCGACCTCCTGGGATCAAGTAATCCTCCTGCCTCAGCCTCTGAAGTAGCTGCGTCCACAGGTGTGCATGAACACATCCAGCTAATTTAGAAAAAAAAATTGTGTAGAGACAGGATATTGCTATGTTGCCCAGGCTGGTCTCAAACTTCTGGGCTCAAGCAATCCTCCTGCCTTGGCCTCCCAAAGTGTTGGGATCACAAGTGTGAGCCACTGTGCCTGACCAAAAATTGTTGTTCTTTATAGTAAGGGAACCAGAACATATTAATTCTAAAATGAACTTAAGATGATTTATAAGAAACAGGGGTCTGTCTTGATTTTTTTCTCCTGGAATGGCAAGCCTACCCAAAGATCTTCAAAACATTCAGGGTGTTTGCTTCTAATTACAGAATCATAAAATTTTAGAGCTACGAGATGTTAGAATTTGCCTCATGACACAACTTCCTCATCCTACAAATGAGGAAATTGGGGTCCAGAGAGAAGACACTTTCCCAAGGTCACACAAACAGGACAGTGTGTGCAATCTCAGCTCATCAAGTAGCTTCTGGCAGCTTGCAGAAACTTCCTAGGAATGTGGGAGTGGAACAGGTCTTCCATTCACGCAAACAGACTTGAAGTTCACAGCATACGTTTCCCACTGCATTAAGAGGAGGTCAGAGAGGCTGCCACTTCCTCCTTCCAGAACACCCACCCTCGGCTGGCCTAGTGCACACTGTAACCTCTGCTCTATGATGGCTGTTATAGCCTCCACTTCCTCTCCAAACCTACTCCTGATATTACACTTACCTGCACCAAGTACTGCAGGAAAAGAGAAGTGTGACTCTAGTTGGGCCTGGACTCTCCTAGGAGGATATTAAACTCCACTTTGTCTTCCAAACTACCCTGAACCTGGAATTTTGCCATTTTGAAACCAACGAGGAAGAGAGTTCTGACTCTCACAAAATATGTGTGTACTTAGGCCTGTGTTCCTGGCTGAAAATGAGTTTCCGATTTTATGTGTGAAATTGATTTTATGGAGCAGGATATTACAAGAAAAAACTCTTATTCTTACCCTAGTTGACTGGGTATCTATGAAAAGAATGGAGACAAAGTAATAATAAAATAACAATACCATTTTTTACCCCTTTTATTGCCTTTGCAACTGTTGTTATTAAACACAGCGCTCAGGGAAAGTGCCAGATTATGTCCGTGGGAGCCGGAAACCAATTTAGATTCTGTACCCAGAGCCGATTGGCAGCGGTGGATTCCAAAGTCCTTTCTCCTCAGTCATAGAGGGAGTCAGAGGTATCACGTCTCTTATAAATAAGTGAAAGAGGTATTTCTGTTCGCTCAGTTGAGAATTAGTATATTATGACTTGGTTTTCTTTCTTCCTTGATTAACCCTGCAGTTGGAAAGGGAGAAGCCTCACTCTGTCGGTGAAGTCTTCTCACAGGATGCTGTCCCTGGTGCCCAATCCCCCTGCTCTGGAAAATGGGATGCTTGAGGATTCCTGGACTACCATGACATCTTTGGTGGGCTGTCCAATGAAGGGACATGGCTCCCATGCCTATTTGAATCCCATCCTTTCCTTTATTAATAATCAATTCCAAAGTTCACCTCTTCAAGAAAGCTCTTAGTTAACATTGCCTGATACATGACCCTCATTAAATTGTGTCTTTATTCAAAAAACAGTTACTGAGCACCTCCCTATATTCTAGGCACTTTGCCAGGCACTGAAGTAATAAAGACAATAAGGTTCAACACCCGCATTGAGTTGCACTATTTGCATGAGAAGGTGATAAGTACACACAGGGTGATGGGCAACATAGCAGGGGTGGATGGGTACCAGGAGAGTCAGAAAAGGCTCTGCAGAAGATGCAACATTGTGGTCTTTTAGAGATATTTATAGATAATGTGCTTTAATTTATTTTAAAATCTTCTCTTATTCATCTTTTGAAAAAACAATGTCTTCTATCACGTGGAACAAATGAGACAAAAAGGAAAATGCACATGCTCACACATACACATGCGGTGTTACTTAGTCCCTACTATGTGTAGGGCATGTGAGTAGTTAGAGGAGATGCATTGAAGAGTGGGTACCAGCCTCTTTCTGCTTCCCTGATAGGAGAGTTCTTTCTCCCTTTCCCATATTTAGACCTTCATCTCTTCATACCCAGCTTCAGTTTTCCTCTTCTCCATAAAAATTCTGATTTCTTCTTCTTCCTCTTTTTTCTTCTTCCTCCTCCTCCTCCTCCTCCTCTTCCTCTTCTTCTTCTTCTTCTTCTGCTTCCTCCTCCTCCTCCTCTTCTTCACCTTCTTCCTCTTCCTCTTCTCCCCTCCTCTTCTTCCCCTCCTCTTCCTCCCCTCCTCCTTCTCCTCCCCATCCTCCCCTCCTCTTCCTCGTCCTCCTCCTCCTCTCCCCTCCTCCTCCTCCTCCTCCCTGTCTTCCTCTCCTCTTCCTCCTCTCCTGCCCTCCTTTTCCCCTCCTCCTCCTCCTCCCCATCCTGTCCTCTTCCACTCCTCCTCCTCCCCTCCTCCCCCCCCTTTTTTCTTCTTCTCTTCTTCTTCTTCTTCGTCTTCGTCTTTGTCTTCTTGTGGATATTAAGCCAGTAAAAAGAACAACAAGTTTACCTCTGTGGAATACAAGTTCATCTATATGAACCATCCTGTTTGAGTTTTATATTCTCATAATACCTCTTTTATGATTGTATTCTCCTCATTTAACAGACTAAAATGCAAATACAGCTGATCTAACCATAAGTGATCATTCTAAATGGCATAGTAGTGGCTGCCAGGAACAAAGGTCCCATCTTTACAATCCTAACCTATTCTTTACCCTGATCCTGTTGATGATTGCATAATTGTTGAGTGTTCAATTTTTTCAGCCAGAATCTTGATTTCTATGTGGGTGATATGGGCAAGGGCACTCTTCTAGACTCTTGATGTTATTCCATTCACGTGCCCCCCATCCCAACCAGAGCACAGCTCATGGCTGACCACCAGCAAGTACTCAATATTTTCAACTATTTGATTGGGAATTGTTAATTCAGTTCCAATCAGTGATCCATAGAATGATGACTTCCATGTATATTTAATTTGAGAAATGGGAGAAAGAACAAACTAAAAAAAATAAGAAAGAGGCAAGGAGAGGGAGAAAAACGACAAAGAATAAAAGAGTGAGAGGGAGAGAGAAGCAAGAAGGGGAGGGGAAAGAGAGGGAGAGAGAAGCCAAAGGGAGGAAGGAGAGCATGCAGCATTCTCAGTCTCCCACTGTCAAATCTATCTTGGGCCCTTAAAGGAGGCAGGTCTGCAGAAAACCAAGCAAATGCTACAAGGTTATGGGTAATAATTGATGTTTTTGTGGGGCAAAAGGGAAAAGGAGGGGTGGAAGATGAAAGAAGTCAGGAGGGAGATGGAAAAGTTTTCAGGGTCACAGGATACATTTATCAGAAGCTTTTAAAGAAGTGTTTAAGAGCAGCTAAGCTGTTGCTATGGAAATAGGTAAAAGCTAATCCATTATCTGCAACCTCTGGATGCCACCAGCTTGCCGCTGGGGGGCATTCTGCTTTTTATTAGTACTTCTTTTTCTTTTCTCTCTTCAATTTTTTCCACCCCAAACACATCACTGGAATTATGAGAAACAAATTAATAAAAATGGAATGGAAGGGAACTCTACTCCTTCAGAGATTACATTAACACATAAGGGAAACTTCACCGCATGTGTCAACTCATAAAGAGAGAAGAGATTATTTCAAGAAGATAAGACGAAAAGAAAACAACAATATATGACCACCTGGAGGGATAAATGTCCTGTTCCTCCTAGTGCCACTTTCGTCCTTGGCTGCAGCTCTGAAGTTTGTGCTAAAACCCACAGAAGACAGCATATGCCTCCTGGTTTTAAAACCAGACTGTGACCTTTGATTGGAGCCATTTAAGAGGCTTTGAAGCTTCAGGAAAGAATTGGCAAAAGCTATTTTACAAGTATCCCTCACTTTATATAAAAGCTATAATTTATCTACAGCCTCACTCTATGTGAGTAAAAAATTTATGTGAACTTAGTCATTTCCCACAAATTATACATGTATAAAACATAGATTTGAATCAATTGACACTTTGTATGTGCCTATTGTGGGAAATGTTAAAATGTCAATGCCAATATTACCATTGTTCTCAGATCTTCTGTTTTTGCCATTCTCTAGGTAACAGAAATCTCTACCATGACTTGGGGTCAGTAATTGTGACTCCACACACACAACTTTCAGGACTTGGTTATCTTTTTCCATTTGTCTATAAAGTTACAGGTCTCACAGTTATATCAAATTCTTAGTAATATCAAAAATCAAAATCTAATAGTTTTCCACCCACCCCAATATCTAATTACTTATTTTTAAAACTTACTTTTATTTCAATACGTTTTTGGATAACAGGTGATGTTTGGTTATATGAACAAGTTCTTTAGTGATCATTTCTGAGATTTTGGTGCATCCATCACCCAAGCAGTGTTCACAGTACCCAATGTGTAGTCTTTTCTTCCTCACCTGGACCCCACCCTTTCCCACAAGTCCCCAAAGTCCATTGTATCATTCATAGGTCTTTGTGTTCTCATAGTTTAGCTCCCATTTACGAGTGAGAACATAGGATTTTTTGATTATGGCCATTCTTGCAGGAGTAAGGTGGTATCGCATTGTGGTTTTGACTTACATTTCCCTGATCGTTGGTGACGTGGAGCATTTTTCCACATGCTTGTTGGCCATTTGTATATCTTCCCTTGAGAACTGTCTATTCATGTTCTTAGCCCACTTTTTGATGGGATTGTTTTTTTCTTGAGTTCTTTGTACATTCTGGATGTTAGTTGTTTGTCAGATGTATACATTGTGAAGATTTTCTCCCACTCTGTGGGTTGTCTGTTATCTTTGCTGATTGTTTCTTTTGCTGTGCAGAAGCTGTTGCATTTAATTCAGTCCTATCTATTTATATTTGTTTTTGTTGCATTTGCCTTTGGGTTCTTGGTCACGAAGACTTTCCATAAGCCAGTGTCTAGAAGAGTTTTTCTGATGTTATTTCCTAGAATTGTTGTGGTTCCAGGCCCTTCTCACTCAAATCTGAAACTTGGAAGTCAATTTAGACTTCTCCTGACTTAATACCAACACTCAAAAGGTCATACTTCTTGGCAATATTCATTATCTGAAATGATGTGTATGTTCCCATTCCACTTCATCTTCACTATGATGATCTTCATTGGGGCTCTTACCCCGTCTTAAGTGAACTACACTAACTACCTCCTACCTGGCTTGCTGCCTTGAGATCCCTCTACTCCATCTTCCACATTGATGAGAAAGCCCTATTTCTAAGCCACCGTTAAGTTGTGCTTCTTAAAATCCTTCACTGGGTCCTCATCTCCTCCATATGCTCTTTAGGATGATAAAACTCTTTCCAGTCAGCCCCTGCCTGTCTCCACTGACTCATCAGCTGCTCTGCTCCCACATGTGCCCCTGACGCCATGCTTGTCTGCCATCCCCACTCAGTGTGGGCTCCTTGAGGGTGTGGTCCTTTCAGGGCCTTGTCCAGTGCCTGGGACAAGAGGCCCTCAATAAATGCCTATTGTTGGCCAGTAGCTGATTCATTAGCACACAATGCTGGTGGACCATATGGCTGCTGCTCCAATCCACTGTGAAAATCATTCAACTTTAGGGCTTCACTGTAAAATGAATTCATGTCATACTTAATCATTTCTGTGAATTTAAATTCTGAATCGTGAGCTCACTTAGAAAGAGACATAACTGTTAAACATCACGTGTAACTCAGTAGACAATGATGGCACAGGAGAGCAGGCCTGTGAGCAGCCAAATAAATGTGTTGACATTAATGTTTAAACCAAATTATGATCCAGTTTGCAGCAGATTCACCTTTCCAATTGAACTTTCTAGGCTGTGGAGCCTCTAGCCTAGTGTCCATACAGCTACATTCTCAGCAATTCTTTGACAGAAGGAAAGTTACAAAAGAGCCATACTTGTATTACATCGAACTGAAGGCTTCCAGGGTTAAAGAGAATTCTTGAAGGAGTTTGCAGTAAATTTCCTTTCTCCCTAGTCATGCATGAGTTGAAAGCACTGACTGAGCAGAGTCAGAGAGGAATGTATTTGAGTTGTAATATGTGTTCTTGTTTGAGAACAGATGATTAGCACTCCAAAATGAGGGCCTGGCAACACAGGTCCTGCCAAATTAAAGAACTGAAGCACCAGAAACTGGTGTTTTCAGAGCAAGATCTGTAATTACTGAAAGCTTCTAGAAAAATGATAGATTCAAAAAGTAGAGGCACATAGGTCTCCTGTAAAGCACTATTTGCAAAGTAGGGATCTCAGAAAAAAAAAAAAGTCTAGTATGAAAAAATCAGGGGTATAACCCAGAGGAGTCGTTTGTTGGCATTTGGGTAGTTTCAAGTAGAGTGCCTCTTGAAATTTTTATGACTAAGAGGGTATCTGTTAACCAAACTGAAGAAATTTCTTTTCTACTAGTCTAGAACAACTAAAAACAAGCTCTGGGTTAGAATTAGAAAGCAGAACTGCAATTGATGGCAAAGCCAGAACTACATGCCTATACTATTTCTGATTTATATATAGGTTACATCTCAAGATTATCTTGTCTGTTTAATACCGCAGTGTGCCTGAGGATATATAAGGGAGAAATAAAGAGGACTGAGAGGAAGGAAACCATGATCTACACAGCAGGAACTTTTGATGTGGGTGGGTCCTGGCAGGAAGTTATCCAAGCAGAACGATGCTATCTGGGACACCTTTGGGTTGGGGGTGCATTTCATCATAGGGCTAATAACTTGACTCACGCTGAGCAAATTTAAACAAATTGGCTAACATTAAAATAAAAAGCAGGCAAAGCTCAAATGCCACCAGTGAGGTATACTGATGTATACCAGATGTATACACTGGAGATGCCTCTAGAATCTCTGAACATACACTGAGCTTAGCAAGTGTAGACAGAGGTCAGTAAGACACTAATAGGCAATGTCACTCCATAAACCTTATTGTGTGCTGTATTCACTTTGCTGCTTTTCAGTAGTAAAGAGAAAACATCTACCTCTCCTCTTCAGTGGCACACAGTCCACCTTTTGTTGGTCATAGCTAATTTTTTTCTGTTCATTAAGATAAATGCTTATGCACATTATTACTTTAAGCCATCATTAACACCCCTGAGATATATGTTATTACCCTCATGCTAGAGATGAGGCTTATGCAGCCAGTCAATAGTGGACTTAGGATCTGCGGCCAGGGAGTTTGACCTCAGAGTATGTGCTTATTAGCACTCTGTTATGCTGTGGGACAAGACAGTGCTGTGATACTTAGAGTATAAAGACTCCATGTTAAATTTGCATCTGTAAGTGTGAGTGAGAGAGAGGTGTGTGTATGTTTCTATATTTGGGTGCCTTACCTCTCCCCGAATGTCTCTGGGTTTGTTGCTGTTGACTCTTGCACAATTCACCTTCTCTTTGGGAAGAAGCTCATTCATGGGAATGGGCTTTTGGACAGGCTGATGGAAATGTTTTGCAACTAGATAGAGGTGGTGGTTGCCCAACACTGGGAATGTACTAAATGTGACTATATTAATTGTTCATTTTAAATTGGTTAATTTTATGTTATACAAATTTTGCCTCAACTATTTTTTTATTTCACCTTTTCCTCCCATAATTAGACTCACTTGACTGAAGAAATTTCCTTTCACTGTCCATATACCCTCTATGAATGGGATCTGCAGAAGCCATTTTTACAAGTTTCTTTGAAAGCACTTATGTATTATTGTCCACTTTTACATTATTTAAAAAACAACAAAAACAACAACAACAACAAAAACAACAACAACAACAAAAAACAGAAAAACTTCACTGATAGCATTTTTTTAATCAGTGAAACTTTTTTTTTGGTGGAGGTGGGGGAGATGTTGCAAGATTTACCTCCAAAATGCTGATTTTGCCCCAAAGTGCTGTTGATTCCAGATAGCCATGCCCTGGATGACACACTGGTCAACCAGTGCCATGTGAAGAAGGGGACACTCAGCGTTGCATACCTGAAGAACATCAACCCACTGGTCCCTTTCATGGGTGAGAAAAGTGAGGCTGAGCAGCATGAAGCCATCTGACAAAAATCACATGGAAAGTTGATGATGTTCTGGTTCAGTGACGCCTGCTCTCCCATTGATCATGAGTCTGGGGCTCTGTTGGCCTGGTCACCCTGGCCATTGCGGCCCTTGGATTTTAAGCAATAAAGTCTCCAAGAGCCAAGATACTCTCCCTCTATTACTCAATTATCTTATGAAATGAAGTGTGTGAGAGACACAGCTCCTGCTGAGGTGGCACTTGACAGTGTCCAGAGACTACTGGAGCCAGGCTGGGAGACCCAACCCCTTCCTTCCATAACAGCACACTTTAACATCACTCTACAAGAGGGGCAAGTTTTGGTGATTCTTCCCAGATTGTCAGTTCTCAGCAATCAGAGAACACATCTCTTATTTCTTCTGACTCTCTCCATAGTTTTTCTTACGCAAGAAGGGCTCAGTAAATACTGTTCACTGACTGACTAGTGGAGGTTGCCATTTCTGGAGCTCCACGTAAACTGATTATACTGAGGAAGTAATCCTACTGTACCTCCTAAGGTTCTCTAATGAGTGTGACAGGCGCTTAGAAAGTAGGCTTCCAAAATGATGTGATGTGAAGGCAATTCATTTACACTGCTCCTAAGGGAGTGTTCCCCTGTGTGCATGCATTATGCATTCTACAGTGTTAAAAAAAAAAAGCATCAATTCTGGTCTCTGTGGATGTGTTTTATATGCTGTGTTAAACAGGCTAGGAAAGCTCAGTAGATTTTACAGTCCTGGAGACTGGACAAAGTCAACGGGTTATGGTAGACAGAAAACATGTAAACCAGAGACAAAAGACAGACATTCTACTCTTGCCTCCTCATCTTATTAATAGGGTCCTGGGAATGCCAGTCATTATTGTGGAACTTCTCTTTCCCCATCTGTAAAAAGGGAACAACAATGGCAAATCTCACCTCGTTATGTTGTGGTGACAGTCCAACAAGAAGCAGTAAGTGAAAGGGCTTTAAGAACTGTAAAAGTCTTCTGTTATTAAATAATCTTAACGGTATCTCTACAATCTGTCAGACTTGCACCCTTAAAAAACAAAAATAGGAAGCATCACGTGGGCATCTCCCAAATAATGTTTCTGCCTCTGGGAACCTCTCTAGGTTATCTTCTCCTTCACTTCCCAGATCCTACTCTAACCCATGGTTCCCTTTTACAATATGGCCAATATTTCCAAACACTTATGCTCGTGCTCACCTTCTCAACTT
Organism: Symphalangus syndactylus; assembly: GCF_028878055.3. Classification (NCBI taxonomy): domain Eukaryota; kingdom Metazoa; phylum Chordata; class Mammalia; order Primates; family Hylobatidae; genus Symphalangus; species Symphalangus syndactylus. The sequence continues at coordinate 149,600,264 of NC_072425.2, forward strand.
GGGCTGTTTGCCTTTAAAATCTGCTGGTGACTGCACAGAGATTCCCACACCTGGACCAAGTTCTGGCTAGTAATTGAACTTGAATGTTAATTTGGGAATCATATGTACTCAGATTTGACCTTCTCCCAAACGTTAGCTTTCACATGACTCCACTGCATGAATGGACCCACAGGGACCAGCATTTCCAAAGTCCACTCCCAGATTCCTGCCTCAGCGGCTTTCCTGCTCAGGCCCCCATGTGGACTCAACCATGTATCAGGCTTGACATTGACTATAGTTAGACAGAATTCTCTGGTGGCCCTCGAACCACCCCAGTCTGTGACGGACAGTTCTCAATGCTTACAAGAAGCTCTCTTTGCATTTAGTTCTATATGTGTCTTCTGCTTTTATTTCTTTGATCATATTACCTAGACCTGTTTAGTCACTCTAATTTTTAAACATCTGACTGGGCATGGTGGCTCAAGCCTGTAATCCCAGCATTTTGGAAGGCTGGGGCAGGCAGATCACTTGAGGTCAGGAGTTCAAGACCAGCCTGGCCAACATGGTGAAACCCTGTCTCTACTAAAAATACAAAAATTAGCCAAGCATGGTGGCGGACGCCTGCAGTCCCAGCTACTCGAGAGACCGTGGCAGGAGAATTGCTTGAACCCAGGAGGTGGAGCTTGCAGTGAGCAGAGATTGCACAACTGCACTCCAGCCTGGGTGAGAGAGTGAGACTCTGTCTCAAAAACAGAACAAAATAAAAAAACTCCCATTTGGCTCTGTCTGATTGACATCTATTAAGCCCCCAATATTTACAAAGCATGATGTTAGGCACTGCAGGTGATATCTGGTAGAGGAGAGATATAAAGATAGAATATTGTGAAGAATTTGGAGCAAGAAACTAAAGACCTTTTCTTTTCTTTTTCTGTTTAATCTTTTATGAAATCTTTGGTCCCAATTCAAACCATACCACTGTATATGTATAATTAAGGAAGCTAGAGCGTCTAATGCAGGGCTTGAAGTTTGAATTTGTTTGGCTTTATGAGCACAACATAGAGAAGGAAGACATCTGGATACTTACTTGCTGTCAGCTCTACTCTTTCAGCACAGCTCTTTTTATACATGTTTTGCCCTGAATCACCCCAACAGTACATCTAGAGAGGTGGACAGCTAGAAAATGCTACTTACTAATAGACTAACTTACTCAGTTAAAATGTTCCAAATTATTATGAAATCTAAGATACAGTTACTTGGAAATGTGTGAGCTTTCTCAAACGAGTTATTCAATTTTCAACAATAATTTTTGTTGAGAGACCACTTTGTTCCAGGTATTGTGATAATTTTGGGTGAAACAACCCCACAAAGAGCTTTTGTGCTGCTGGGCAGAACATCATGCTGCATTTTCTATTTATCACTGCGAGGTGTCTTCACAGAGTTTGAAAACAAGTGCTATAAAAGCACAGTGGAGAGAAACCTAACCAATCTTAAAATGTCAAGAAAAGATCTAAAATAAAGCCATGTCTAAGTCGAGATGCAAAAATAAGTAGGTAGTACAGGAGTGAAACTGGAATAGTGATGAAGGATATTGGATGAAGACAGAATCCCAGGCACAGAGACCAGCATGCACAGAACCCAAGGAGAAAGAGAACATGGTGCATACGGTAACAACATCAGTTAGGTTGGTTTGTTTGTTTGTTTTCCTGCAGAATGTCTACTGGAATAAGTTTATGCAAAAAGGAGAATTTTAAAATAAGGATATAGGATGACAGTATAGATTCTACAGGCAGAAATAGAGTGGCCTCAATCATGCATTGGGAGCAGGAACATGAGTACAGTAAGGACACAGACAGTCCTCCTGCTCACCACCCCTTGCCGCTACTCCTCACTGAATCCTTTTTCTCTCTAGTGGGAAAAAGCTTTTATCACTTCCCAGTTCTCATGGTGAAAAATTAACCAATGCCAACAGCAACTGAGTTGCCATGCTCATCATTGCAATCAGCTGATTTCAAATTCTTAGAAATGAGGTTATTGGCCTAACCCAGATCAGGAGGTACCTGTGGTCCTCTAAACTGTGCTATAGGATAAAAGTCATATTGAACAAACATGGTTCTCCTATTGCTCCTTTTGTCACCATGTCACAAGGTCAGGGGATCCAGGAGAGAGGTGGAGGGATGGTGAATTTGTTATGAAAGTGGAAAACACAGTGAGCTCAAGGGACAATAGATAGGTCTCCACAATAGGGAAATGTAAGTAGTCAGATATGGTTAGGGCTCATATCATAAAGCTGTTATATTGCTTGGGCAGGGGGAGGCAAGGTCATAAAAGGCCTTGAAAGTTACGTTTAATAAAATGGATTTTTATCTTAAGGACAATGAAAAATCACTTGGAGTGGGAGAGAGAATTGGGTAATGTTTTACTTTTATTTATTTTAATGTCCGATTCAGAGGTAGATTCTATCTGATCTATCCTTTAGAAAGATCACTTGTCATTCTGAGGTTGGATTGGAGGCAGCTGAAACGCTTAGGTCTGAGATGACAGTCCGGGTAACTAAGGCTCTAGGAGTGGGCCTGGTTTTGCACAGAGCAGTTGTTGCAAATTGTTTGACTTTGGTCACGTATGTGCCATTCACAGACAGAAGCCTGGGAAAATGGTAACAATTAGGAAGTGTGGGTGTAAGAGTAACTCAGCAGCTAATGTTGAAAATAGAAATGGGTGCCTGGACTGAACAGATCTCTGTGTGTGTGTGTGTGTGTGTGTGTGTATGTGTGTGCGTGCGCGCGTGTGTGTTTTTGATTAGTCAAGGTGAAAAAAAAAACTTTTCTATTAAGCACCAAACAGTATGTCACGGGTGTGCAAATGCCAAGAGATATAGATGGATACAAAACCTAAAAGTAACAGCATTAATCACGTAATTTCATCACCAGAAGTTTATCCTAAGGAAATAATCAGTAACATACACAAAGTCCCTTATACAAGGTTGTTTATTGTCATGTTATTATTAGAAGGGAAAAAATCTAGAAGAAACCTATATTTCCAGCGTTTATGAATCAATTAAATGAATCATCTCCATTGTACAGAACGCTAGATAGCTGTACTGGGCTGAAAAGTATCTCCCCAAAATTCGTCTACCTCACAACCTCAGTATATGACTTTATTTGGAAACAGGGTCTTTGCAGACATAACTATACTGGATTAGGGTAGGTCCTAATCCAATAACTGATGTCCTTATAAGAAGAGAGAAATTTGGATACAGACACACGCAGAGGAAAGAATGCCAAGTGATGACAGAGACAGAGACTGCAGCGACACAGCTGTGACTCGAAGGATGATAAGGACTGCCGCAGCCGCAGAAACCGGGAAAGGGTGAGGAAATATTTCTTCCTAGAACCTCAGACACAGAATGGTCCTGCCAACACCTGGATTTTAGACTTCTAGCCTTGAAAACTGTGAGAGAATGCATTTCCATTATTTTAAGCCACCCAGTTTGTAGTGGTGTATGATGGTAGCCCTGTGAAACTAATGCAGCTGCCATTAAAATCCATTTATTTAAAAAGTAATGAGTAAGATACAAAAATTGTATGTCCATTGAAAAAATAAAATCATGGATTTTGATTCATAGCAGAGTGAATAAAGAAATATGTTGTGATATACAAAAATATCTTTAATACTAAAAATAAATAGCCATGCTGAAAAGCAGGAGGAAAGCCATTATGGATCACCAATGGTAAATGTGCAGATATAGGAGATGAAATCCATGCAGCGGGGAAGGCATGGGGCAGGCAGTGGGGCAGGTTTGGCACTCGCCTGCATTCGGGGCTGACTATGCCCCATGCATCCTCCCCACCTCAAATTTGTAAATTTAAGTCCGAACCCCCAGTACCTCAGAAAGTGGCTGTATTTGAAGATAACAGCTATAAAGAGGTAATCAAAGTTAAAATGAGGCCATTAGGAAATGCCCTAGTTCAATATGCTCCGTGTCCTCATAAGATGAGGAAATTAGGACACAGATATCCATGAGGCACAGGGAGAAGATGGCCATCAACAAGCCAAGGAGAAATGCTTCCGAAGAAACCAACTCTGCTGACACCTTAATCTCAGACTTGTAGCCTCTAGAACTGTGAGAAAATAAATGTTTGTTGTTTAAGCTACCCATTCTGTGGCAGGCCTAGATAACTCATACACATGTGAGTGTCACTTACATAACAGAGAGGCATCCTTGAAGAAAGATATAGAGAAAGTGGGAAAGAAAAAATATTTCAGGAGATAATGGCTAAGAATTCTTCAGAATTAAGGAAAAGCATCAATCTTCATAATGTGGCAGTGGGGGGTAGCCTCACTGAATGCTGAACAAGAGAAGTAAAATATAAAAATTAACTAAACTACAACATAGTCCCAGATGTAATGAGAATGAGGAAATTTGTAGGCTATCATAGAAAATCTTTAAAACTCTCAGAGAGAAAAGTTAGATTACCTGCAAAGAAATGACACCGAGCAGATTTCTCAGCAGCAGCAATAGATGCCCTAATACAATGGCCTATTGCAATGAAACAACTAATTTATAATTCTATACCCAGCTTTAATATCAATTAAGAGGGAGGATAAAATACAAACATCTTAAATCATAAAAGCAATGACAAATTTTACCACCCAGAGTCCTTGATCCTAAATGATGCATTCAGTGAAAAAAAAAACCAAAAACCAAAAAGCTAATGAATCCAGGTGAAAGAAATGGGATCTCAGCAGCAGAGGTGAAAGAAGAAATCAGTAAAATAAAGGCAATTCTAAAAATTTATTATAATCATAAACATAATTATTATTTTCACATTAAAAATACCTGAATCAAAATTCATAAATAAGGGGTTCAATAAAGTGTATGCCACAGGCCAAATCTGGCTTTTCTTTGCTTTACTAAATAAAGTTTCATTGAAATACAGTCACATTCGTACATTTTACAATTGTTTATGGCTATTTTCATGTTGCAACAGCAGAGTTGAATAGCTGTAGAAGAAGTCACATGGCCTTTGAAGCCCAAAATATTTTCGTTTGGCCCTTTACGGGAACATTGCTGACTCCTGCTCTAGATCACGATGACATGAAAATATTGAAAGAGGTGCTAGGAGAGGATGTTTTGAGGGGAAAGTTTGTGAGGACATGAGGGTTTACTAAGGTCCTCATCTTCAGAAGCAGGCAGGATATGCTGATTTTCTTTAATGCAATTATTAAATACCATGAATGTAATCGTACATGCACACTAAAATCTTAAAGGCAGCCCTTAAAATAATGGGAATAAAATGCATTATCTTTAAACTGGTAAATTCAAGTAGGTAGAAAGATAATTACACGTTAAAAGTTTTATAAATTAACAGTCTCAAAAAAGAAGCAGGGGAAATAATAGTAAATAAAAAACACATAATATGTTTTATAGATATGTGTGCATGAAAAATTATTTAAATATACTGAAAGAACTGAGGGGAAGGGAATAGGCAGGAAAGAGAGAATATATATATATATATATATATATATATATATATATATATATATATATAGAGAGAGAGAGAGAGAGAGAGAGAATATGTACTTTAGGCATGTTGATCAATAACTCCCCATTTTCCCTTCTCTTATGTGATGGTTAATACTAGGAGTCAACTCAATTGGATTAAAGTATCCCCAGATAGCCAGTAAAGTACTGCTTCTCTTTGTGTCTTGAGGGTGTTGCCAGAGGAGACTGACATATGAGTCATAGAAAAGGGAGAGGAAGGCACGCCTTCAATGTGGGTGGGCACCATCCATTCGGCTGCCAGCCTGGCTAGAACAAAGTAGGTGGAAGAAGGTGGGATAAGCTGCCTTGCTGAGTCTTCTGGCTTTCATCTTTCTCCCATGCTGGATGCTTTCTGCCTTTGGACATCAGACTTCAGGTTCTTTGGCTTTTGGACTCTGGGACTTACACCAGTGGTTTACTGGGGGGTCTCGGGCCTTCAGCCACAGACTGAAGGCTGCACTGTCTACTTCCCTGCTTTTGAGGCTTTTGAACTGAGACACTACTGGCTTCTTTCTTCCCCACTTTTCAGACGGCCTATCATGGGACTTCACCTTGTGATCGTGTGAGCCAACTCTCCCTAATAAACTCCGTTTCATATACACATATATCCTATTACTTTTGTCCCTCTGGAGAACCCTAATATACCGTAGCTTCCAGTAACCACCATTGCAGTGTTTGCTTTGATGAATTTGACTACTCAGATATCTCATATAAGTGGGATCATGCAGTATTTGTCTTTCTGTGTCTAGCTTATTTTACTCAGCATAAAGTCCTCCAGGTCCATCCATCCTGCCACATATTGCAGAGTTTCCTTTTTGTAACTCTGTGTAGTATTCTATCATACACGTACACCATGTTGGCCTTAGCCACTCATCCATCAATGGCTGTTTAGACTGTTATCACATCTTAGCTATTGTGAATAGTGCTGCAGTGAACAAGGAAGTGCTTATATCTCTTTGAGATACGGACTTGAATTCTTTTGAATATATACTCAGAAATGAGATTATGAATCATGTAGTAGTTCTATTTCTTAATTTTTGAGAAACGTCTATATTGTTTTTCATAGCAGCTGTACCATTTTGCATTCCCACCAATAGTAAGCAAGGGTTCCAAATCCCCCACATCCTCACAAATATTTATTTTTTAAAAATTGTATAATACCCATTTCTGGTATGTAAGGTGATATCTCGTTGTGGTTTAAATTTGCATTTCCCTGGTGATTAGTGCTGAACCTCTTTTCATGTATCTGTTGGCCATTTGTATGTCTTCTTTGGAGAAATGGCTATTCAAGTCTTTAGCCCATTTTTAAATCATGTTATTTTTTTTTTTGTATTGAGTTGTACTAGTTCTTTACATATTAACATTTTTAGAGATTAACCCTTATTGGACATAATGGTTTGCAAATATTTTCTCCCACTCCCTAGGTTGCCTGTTTATGTGATTGACAGATTCCTTTGCTATGCTTTTTAGTTGGATATAGCCCCCACCAGTTGCCTGTGCTTTTGGTGTCATATCCATGAAATTATTGCCAAGACCACTGTCATGAAGATTTTTTCCCATGTCTTTTTTTCTAGAAGTTTTACAGTCTCATGTCTTCTGTTTAAGTCTTTAAATATTTTGAGCTGGTTTTGTGTATGGTGTAAAATAAGGGTCCAATTTCATTCTTCTATATGTGGACATCCAGTTTTCCCAATAGCATTGATAGATAAGAGTGTCCTCTATCCATGGTATATTCTTGACACCCTTGTTGAAGATCAATTGACCATATATGTGAATTTATTTCTGGGTTCTCTATTCTGTTCCATTGGTCTGTATGTCTTTTTAAATGCCAGTACCATACTGTTTTGATTACTATGGCTTCATAAAATATTTTGAAATCAAGAAGTGTGATACCTCCAGCTTTATTCTTTCTCAGGATTGATTGGTCTATTCCTGGTATTTTGTGGTTCTATATGAATTGTAGAATTGTTTTCTTTTTCTATTTCTGTAGAAAAGTCTCTGAGATTTTGATAGGAATTGCATTAAAACTGTAGATTATCTTGGGTAGTATGGACATTTTAACAATAGTGTCTTTCAATCCACAAGAATGGGGTGTTTTTCTATTTGTTTGGGTCTTATCGAATTTCATTTATCAATCTTTTGTAGTTTTTAATGTAAAAATTTTTCACCTCTATAGTTAAGTTTATCCCAAGTATTTCAATTTTTTGATGTTATTGTAAATGAGATTGATTTTCTAATTTCTTTTCAAGATAGTTCATTTTTACTATATACAAACACAACTACATTTTGTAGGTTGATTTTTCATCCTGCAACTTTACAGAATTTGTTTATTAATTTATTTAAGGAATCTTTGGGATTTCCTATATACAAGATCACATAGTCTCCAGACAGTTACAATTTTGTGTCTTCCTTTCCAATTTGGATGCCTTTTAAACTTTTTTTCTTGTCTAATTTCTCTTGCTGTTACACAACCTCCAGGACTATTTTAAACAGAAGGAGTGAGAATAGCTATCCCTGACTTGTTCCTGAATTTAGAGAAAAAGACTTTTAGTTTTTCACCATTATATATGATGTTAGCTGTAGGCTTTTCATATATGACTTTTATCATGTTGATATATTTTCCTTCTTTTCTTAGAAGGAATACTGTGTTGAGATTATTTATCATGAAAGGACATCACATTTTGTCCAACACATTCTCGGCATCTATTGAGATAATCATGCGATTTTTATCCTTTATTCCATTGATTTTGTGTATCATATTAATTTATTTTCACAGATTAAATTCCAGTTGGTTGTGGTGCATGATGCTTTGAATATGCTGTCCAATTTGGTTTCCTAACATTTTGTTGAGGATTTTTGCATCTATATTGATCAGGAATATTGGCCTATAGTTTTCTTTTCCTGTGGGGTTTATTTGTCTCCTTTGGTATCAGGGTAATGCTGGCCTCATAAAAATAGTTTAGAAGTGTTTCCTCCTTTTAATTTTTTAGAAGAGTTTGAGAAAGATTGGCCTTAATTATTTCCATGTTTGTTAGAATTTACCTGTGAAGCCATCTGGACCTGGGCTTTTCTTTGTTGGAAGATTTATGATTACTGGTTCAATCTTCATACTAGTTATGGCACTGTTTAGGCTATTTCTTCATGGTTTAGATGCGGTACTTTGTATGTTCCTAGAAATGTATGAATTTCCTCTAGCTTATCTGATTTATCAGCACTTAATTGTTCATGTAGTCTTTCATGTTCTTTTTTTATTTTAAATGGTGTCAGTTGTAAACTCTCTTCTTTCAATTATGATTTTATATATTTGAGTCTTGTTATTTTTTCCCTTACATAGTCTAGTTAAGAATTTGTTAATTTTGTTTATCTTTTTTTGGAAAGGCAATTCTTAGTTTCATTAATTTATTTCTACCATTTCTCTATTTTATTTCTGCTTTTTTTTTTTTTTTTTTTTTTTTTTTTTTTTTTTTTTTTTTTTTTTTTTTGCCTAGCTAAACGGGCTTGATTTGTTCTTCTTTTTCTAACTCCTAGAGGTGTCAAATTAAGTTGCTTATTTGTAATCTTCCTTCTTGTTTTTAATGTATGCATTTCTCACTATGAACTTTCCTCTTAGTATTACTATTGCTGCATCCTATAAGATTTTGTATATTGTATCTTTGTTTTCATCTGCCTTGCAGTATTACATAATTTTTTTAAAATTCTTCTTTTGACCTATTGTTGTTCAAGAATGTTTTGTGTAATTTTTATGTTTTTATGAAGTTTTAAATTTTTCTCCTAATATTAGTTTCCAGTTTCATCTGTTTGTGGTCTGAAAATATATTTAGTATAATTTCAATTTTCTTAATTTTGCTGAGACTTGGTTTGTAAATCTGACGTATGATCTATCTTGAAGAAATATCTGTGTGCATTTGGGATGAACATGTATCTACCACTGTTGGATGGAATGTTCTATATATGTCTGTTAGACTCATTTGGCCTGTGGTGTTAAGTCCTTGGTTGCCTTATTGATCTTCTGCCTAGAGTTCTGTCCAGCATCAAAAGTGGAGAATTGAAATCTCTTACTGTTATTGTACCGTTGTCTGTTTCGCCTCTCAGTTCTGTCAAGGTGTGCTTTACTTATTTAGGTGCTCCGATATTAGGTATATCATATATATTTATTATGTAAATATACTGATTATTCCTCTAATCATTATGCAATGTGCTTCTTGGTCTCTTTTGACAGTTTTTGAGTTAAAGTCAGTGTCATCTCATGTAAGTATAACCACCCCTGCTTTCTTTTGGTTACTATTTGCATGAACTGTTTTTCTCCATTCATTAATTTTAAGCCTATGTGTGCCCTTAAATCTCCAATGATTTTCCCCTCACTTGAGTTGAGGTCATGTTTTTCTCTGTTCATTTTTTAAAAATCCACTCAGCCACTCAATGCCTTTTGATTAAGCTAAGTATTGATAGTGAAGGGTTTACTATTGCTAGTTTGTTTGTTGTTTTACTTTAGTACTATAGTTCTTTTGACTGCATTTTCTTCTCTTAACTGTTTTCCTTTGTGTTTTACTATTAATTTTTGTACGGATATGCTTTGATTTGTTTCTGTTTTTCTTTTGTGCAAGTTCTATAATTTTATTTCTTGTGCTTACCTTGGAGCTTACACAAGATATAGACATAAGAGTCTAATTTAAGGTGATAACAACTTAAGTTTAATCACATGTAAAAACTCTGCACTTTAACTTCTCCCCTCACACTTTATGTTTTTGTTATAATTTCCAATTTTTTTACTCTGTATTTTTAAACATATATTTATATTTATTTGTAATAATTTGTCTTTTAAGTTTTATTTTTGAATTAAAAGTGACTTACTACCATTACAGTAATACAGTATTCTGTATGTTTACATACTTACCTTTACCAATGAGCTTCATAATTTCATGTGCTGTTTTGTATTGTATTGTACTGCTATTTAGTGTCCTTTTATTTCAACTTGAAGAACTCCTTTAAAATTTCTTATGTGACAGGTATAGTGGTGATGAATACACTGCTTTATTTTTGTCTGAAAACATCTTTTTGTCTTCTATTTTTTTTAGATAACAGTTTTGCCAGGTATAGTAATCTTGATTGGTAGTTTTATTTATTTATTTTTCCCTCTTCCATTCCCTTATGGCCTGTAAGTTTTCTGCTAAAAATACACTCATACTTGTATGTAACCAGTTGCTTTTTACATACAAGGAATTCTCTTGTATGTAACCAGTTGTTTTTCTCTTGATACTTTCAAAATTATTTGTCTTTGACTTTTGACAATTTGATTTTAATGTTTACTGGTGCTGGAATTTTAGGAGTTCATTTTACTTGTTACTTTTTGGTATCTTGGATCTAGATGTCCATTTCCTTCTCCAGGTTTGGAAAGTTTTCAGTTATTATTTCTTTGAATAACTTTCTGGTCCTTTCTTTCTCTCTTCTTCTTTAACACCCATAATGCATATCAATCCCTTAAGTTTTTTTTAAACTTCTTTACATTCTTTTCTCTTTTTGTTCTCTGGTTGAGTCATTTCCAATTACCTGTCTTAGCATTTGCAAATCCTTTTTTTTTTCTGCTTGATCTAGCCTGCTGTTGAACTCCTCTAGTGAATTTTTCAATTTGATTTTTGCACTCTTTAGCTTCCTAATTTTTGTTGGCATTTAAAAAATATTTGTATCTCTTTGTTGAAATTGTCACCTTGTTCATCCATTGTTATGTTGACCTTGATAAGCCTCTATGACAACTCTTTTGAATTCTGTCTTAGGTAAATTATGGGGAACTCTATTTCTATCAGGTCAGTTTCTGCAGATTTATTTTGTTCCTTTATTTGGGACATCTTTGCCTGATTCTTCATTTTCCTTGACTCTTTATGTTGCATATTAGATTGATTATCTATCCTGGTCTTCACTGACTTCTTTTATACAGGAGATGACTCCTACCAATCAGCCTAGCTAGAAATTCTACCAACTCTTTCCCTCCCTAGGGAAAAGCAGAAAGCTGTGTTTCTGTCTGCTTGCTCTGTGGGTTGAGCCAGGAAAGGGTGCTATAGTGTCTGCCAATCCAAGCTGCCACCTCCACTCTTTCCTAGGCTGCTGACTCATCCAATCTCCAAGACTGGGAGGACTGAGATCAGAGTCTGACCCCATTCAGGAATGCTTGGGTGCTGGATGCACAAACCATCCCCTTATCTCCCTTGGGTCTCTTCCTGGTTGTAAGGCCCTGTGTCAGGGATAGGGACTCCACTGAGAGAGTGTCCTGAATCCCCCTTACAGCTTTAATGAGTCTGGTTTTGCAGTTGTCTGGATTGTGAAAGATGTTCAGTTAACTTCTAGATTTCTCACAAAGGGAAATTGTCCATGAATTGTTGCTGAATTTGTGAGTTTGTCAGGAAAAGGATGGTCCAGGGGTTCCTAGTCCTCTATCTTGCTGATGTCACTCCTTTTGTTGCGTATGTTAGGAAAAGACTAAGCAAAATATCAAGCATTGTCAATTCTAGCCACGGAAATTAAAGGATTTTTAGAAATACTATCTCTAATTTTATGTAATTTTTAATTTTAAAAAATAAAATAAGACTTCAAAAACTGTTATTTAATAGTGTGATTGCAATTCAACTATAGTTATATGCCCACACCTTCACAAACATATACATACGAGATTGGAAACATGTATATCAAACTTTAATAGCAATGCCTCCACATCCCTAGGATGTAAAATACAACCACAGCAATGAATATCCTACCAAAAGGGAACAAAAATACTCAGAATGGTAAACTATAAGTCATTTTATTTTATTTGAAAATAATGTGATGATCACAAGGAGAGGAACCAGAAATGAAACTTTAGCTAGATAACTACCTAGTCCTTTGGTGAGTTCTTAGTAAACACCACCTCTGCTTTTCAGACTGTAATTAGTAATACAAGTGATCATATTAGCTGCTCAGTAACCCTGTCTACAATTAACCCATGACTTAGATCTGGTTCCTTTCAATTCTTTTTTCCTCTAAAGTTCTGGAGTTTAAATATTAACTATTTGATACCAATCTTAATATTTAGAAAGGGACATCCTTCAGTGCATCAGTCATGCTCATAGTTATACTGATACCAGTACATAACAGGTGATCAAACAGGTAATGTCCCCTTGCAGCCCAACAGATTACTGTATATGTAGATGCACATATACAAGATACATGGAAAAAAATGAATATGCAACTCAATATTGGTATTTTACCCTGTCTTATAAAAGCAGACTTTACCTGGCGTCTAAGTTATGTATGCATGAATGCCCCTTCAGTTTGAATTTCCAGGCTTTCAACAATGGATTTATAGCACTGACTTCTGCACACAAATGTCCAGCCCACTTAGCTTTTACTGTGATGTCTCCTGTGTCTGTTTACAAGTGCAATTAGAGAATCCTATTTTCCAAACTGAGTTTGCTGGGTTGAAAGTACAGTCCTCAACCAATGCTTTGAGTTTGCAAATCATATTCCAAAAAAACAAGTTCATTGTAGTCAATGCCTGAAAGAAAACAATAGCAGTAAATTCTGCTACAGATGGAATAGGATGTTCTACATCCATCACTAAGCAAAAAATTGAAAAATAAAAAATAACTCTTGGTTCCTTCTTAAGTCCTAATGCTAACTGGTCTGCATTTGTGGAGCTTTATAACAAAGAGCTTTTGTCCACAACTTGTATTCATTTTAAGATATGACAGTTCCAAAGCCTTAGTAATGTATAAGCCATCCTTGTTGAATGTAACATATTAAACAGTTCACTAAGCTTACAATGGTTCAGAATGTTAAAAATAAAATTGTACCAGTAGCTCTGCCCGTCTTTGTGCCAAAGCAGTACAAATGATTTTTGAATAAAGAAAACAACAGTGTTCATCTGAGCTTGCTAACAACACCCAATGACACATGCTGCTGTACAATATTCTGACTCTATCTTGAACACCCATTAGGGAGCATTATCATATGCAATATTACATATTCAAGAACTGACAACAATTGATGCATGGTTAGAAAATAATATGATAGCAAAGTCACACTTGGGTTTTACCCTCTGGAGATCACTCTGCAGGCTTAATTTGTGCTTCTCCCTGAATCAACAAGCCTCCCGCGCCTGCCCCTTTCCTGCTATATTGGAAAGAGAAAAAAAGCAGAATTTTAAGAAATAAAATTAGCTATTTATTTCTAAAAGGATAGAAACAAACTGAAAATGCACCCTGACTTTATCTCTGCCATTTTTCTAGGGCAGACAGTAATGATCAACTCGGGGGAGGGCTATATTAATCAAACAAATGTGGTAACACAGAGTATGCATCATGGCATCGTGGGTGCTAGCAAAGTCTCCAGGTTGTCTATGTACATTGCTCACTACCTCCAATCAAGAACTTCTGGGCACTTTCTACAAGGTGACTAGAAGTTTGTTTCTCTTGAGAAGAGTGTTTTCCTCACCAGTTGCAAATTCACACACCTCAGTGATTTGGGTGGCCTTTGTAAAGGAGACAGGCCTGTCAAACAAAGGAGACAGGGAAGTTAGAATGAATATGTGTGTGTGTGTGATGAGGGATGCTGGGGATAATGAGAGTAGTTGCACATCAGGCATGATTTTCAGCCATGGTGGTGATAACAGCTTATGGGCAAGTGGCAATGTAACTGGGGGTGCGCAGAAATGCCAAGGAAAACCCTTGATTGAATGCCCTTTGGAAATCAGAGGTCTCTCCTGCTCATGGTTTCAGAGAGAGAGCACCCTCCTATCCCCAAAAGTTCCCAGGACCTGAAGAATTCATTTGCACTCATCCCATTAAGAGCTTTTGCTCAGTACAGTGGCACATGGGGACAAGTTGTTCTGAGAAAGACGATCGAGCTCTGATAGACTGAGACACACTGAAGACAGAGTTGAATCTCAGCAGTCTAATGGGCCCAGTGAGGCAGTAAATTTCGCAGCAACTTGACACATTAATATAGAAGTACAGTCTGTTATATCAAAGGGAGATTGTCTTAGTCCTTAAGAGGAAACCAGCAATCCAAAAATGAAAAGTGTGCACTGGTGACTTGTGAAAAATGTAGTTAACACTGAAAGCTGAAGTAAAGAGCTTTACGCCTTCCCTGGTTTGAGTTCTCATCAAGGGCAGGCTCCAGTCCCTCCTGGAGACCACACACCCCATAACATCCACATCTCCTAACCCTGGCTCTTAGCAACCTTGGCATCTTTGCAGCCTGAGAGAAGGGAGACCAGCAATCAAGTTTTTGTTTGGTCCCATGGGACAACACAGCCTCTTTCTAACGCTGTGTTTTCCCTTAAGTCTTTGTGCCACCATAGCAGCTTGGAACACATTTCTGTACGACTCCACAGGGAGGAAACCCAACAACTTAATTATCCAATAATAGGGAGACATTTTGGTAAATTACAGAATGTCCACTGGAGAAATATGACGAATCTGTTTAAATGATCATTATAAAAATTAAATGGAAAGAAACATGAGAAGTATTTATGATTTAATGCTCAATGAAAATGTAGACTACAGCACTGTCAGAATAGATGTAAAACCATGAATTCATAGCAGTCAGGACTGGAAAGTAATATGTGCAGATGGAACTAGTTATGTTAGAAGAAAGAGATTATGCAGGGTTTTTTTCATTTTCAAATTCATTTAACAATGTTGTAACATTATATTCTTAAGGCATATATTTTTAATAAACCAGAGGAAATAGGAGCTAACTTAATTTATTAACACCTTTTGCCTTTCTTGCTTAGTAATTATCTAATACTAATACTTTCATCACACACATTTAATCTTCTCCCAAAGCTACAGCTATAGTATAACTGGAGACAGAAGGTGCTTTATTTCTTACACCTATGATTCTATCCTTTCTACCTCCCTTTACTCACTTCACAGTGGCTTAAGAATTAAACATGGTCTTTATATAATAGAAAATTCATTTAACCAAATCAATGTGCACTGGTCTGGCAGAAGAATTAATTCCATAGGGGACCTTTCCATCATTATTTTTATTTTGTTTTCTTTTTGCTTCATATAATGCTCTGAAAGAGATTTAACATGAGGGTAAGATTTGATTAAATAATCCTAGCAGCTTGGGGTCCAGGGGATTTAAGTGCAGTCCAGACCATGTCTTATGTACTTTGGAAGAGGGTCTAGATGACTACACATCTGGAGCAACAGCATTTTCAGTCTTTAAAAGGAAGAGATCTTTAATGTGATAGAATTAAAGTAGCTAGAGGCAACCAAGTGTGACTTTCCCCAATTCAAGTAAATGCTGTTCCCCACACCAAGAATTATATGATGCTTCCTATAGATCACCATGAAGGTGAAGCAACAATCTCCCCGTTACATGGGTTACAGTCATTTAATGATTTCATTTTGTGTTTCCAGCTATATTTTAACTTCAAAAATATCCAAGCTTCAATACAACTAAACAAGTCAACCACATCCTGTCCCCTGTGTGTACATATGCTTTTAGTCCGACTGTATGCAAAGGACCTGGTCAGGTTCTACAGGTGTCAGGCTAACTGCTCTTCTATGTTTTGATTTATTTGTGATTATGTATGAAGTTACATCCAACTGGATGGGAGTCTCCCAGGGAAGGAAGAACTGTATCTCACCTACTTTGTTCACACATAGGTAACAAAATTTGTTTTGAAAAGTAAATTATTTTGCTGGCCTCTGATGGCTAAGCTATGGGGATGGTGCAGAAAACTAAGGCAGGGAAGAGAGCTTAGCTCTGAATCCTGTCCCACCTCCCTACATCTTAAACCTGAACATGGACTTAACAAAGTCCACGTATTTCTTATGAACAGCCCTAACAGACACATACTTTTAGGTAGAGAAAACTTTTTCCTTTTGGACTAAAGATTAGAGGCAATGTCTACTGGGAGAGACTGGGCTGCTTCTGCTTGACTGCCATGAGGTCTGGGGTTGCTCCTGGCACTGGTGGATACTCGGAAGCCCCAGTGTATTATCTCAAGGGGAGGGAATTCCAAGGCATTCCAGGTATTCTTTTTTTTTTTTATTATTATACTGTAGGTTTTAGGGTACATGTGCACAATGTGCAGGTTTGTTACATATGTATCCATGTGCCATGTTGATTTCCTGCACGCATTCCAGGTATTCTTATGGAGACAGACACCTGCCCATGATAAGGAATGACTTGTCTCAATCCCAGAAACATGGGTAGAGTTGTAAACAGTCAACCCAAGAACCGCAGCCCCCAGTGAAACAAACTGGGCTCAAATTATTAATAAATCATCTATATCTCAGGGCCCAGACAGAGCTATCTTAGCATGAGTAATAACAGAAAGAAATGACGGGACAACTATTCACACATACTTTGTGTGTGTGTTTGCGTGCGTGTGTGTGAAAGAGAGAGAGAGATTGCCTGCAAAAGACAAAGGATCCCATGTACAATTGGGAAAGAGAACAATTTTATGATAATTTCTACTATAGAGCAACCTAAAAACCGTTTATTCAATAAAATGGAAGCTAATACCAATGAAAGGACATTGAAAGAAAGATCATAAACCTAAGTAAACAAGTTGAAGATCAAACAATAGACTTGGAGAAAATATATAAGAACTATCAAGAAATAGAATAGACACTGCTAAAAAATCAAAATGCCCACATAGCAAAAAAGTTTAAATAATCCCAGTGATGCAAACAACAGCACCAATAATAAAAATAACTAGATTAAAGTATGCAGAGTATGTGTTTTGGAAGCCACTACTACATATAGAGGGCAGTCAATGATAACCTATAGTAAGGCTAATTGGAATCCTGGAATATTCAACTAAACAAATGAAATAAAAGATGTTCTCAAAGATAAGATACAAGAAAATTTTCACCAAAATGAAGGAAGAACTGACTCTTAAAATTGGAAAGTTACAAAAGGTTCCAGGACATTTTGATATAGAGTAGTCAATATGGAGATATGCTTTCCATTCGAGCCACTTAATTTCAAAGATAAACAGGTAATCATTCAGTCATACAGGCAGCAAAACAAATCATCTGCAAGAGGAAAATAATAGGAGTGTCTTCAGAGTTGTTCTGTTGTTTAAGGTTTTTTTTGGTTTTTTGTTTGTTTTTTTGTTTTTTGTTTTTTTTTTTTAGATAGGGTCTTGCTATCACCCAGGCTGGAGCACAATGGAGTGATCATAGCTCACTACAGCCTCGAACTCCCAGGCTCAATGCATTCTCCTACTTCAGCCTCCAGAGTAGCTGAGACTACAGGTGCACATCACTATGATGCAAAATTAATAGGAAAATGTCTCTATACTTTTGGGTTTTGTTTTTTGTTTTTTGTTGTTTTGTTTTGTTTTGTTTTAAGTCCAGGTCTCCCTCTCTCACTCATGCTGGAGTGCAGTGACAGGATCACAACTCTGTAGTCTTGACCTCCTGGGCTCGAGCCATCCTCCTACCACTCCCACCTCAGCCTCCCAAGTATCTGGGATGACAGGAATGTGCCACCACACCTGGCTATTTTTTTTAAATTACAGTTTTAAAAGAAAGTTTGTTTGATCCAAGATTATTATACTTAGGCTATTTTTTGTTTGTTTGTTTGTTTGACATGAGGCCTTGCTCTGTTGGCCAGACTGGAGTGCAGTGGTGTGATCATGGCTTATTGCAGCCTCAAACTTTTGGCTTCAAGTGATCCTCTCGTCTCAGCCTCCTGAGAAACTGGGACTAAGGCACGTGCCACTGTGCCAGGTGAACTTTTTATTTTTTATGAAATTGCGGGTCTTTCTTTGTTGCTTATGCTGGTATTAAACTCTTGACTCAAGCAATCCTCTCACCTTCGCTTCTCAAAGTACTAGGATTATAGTTATGAGTCACTGAGCCCAGCCATAGGCTGATTATTTATTTATTTATTTATTTTTTTGAAACAGAGTTTTGCTCTTGTTGCCCAGGCTGGAGTGCAATGGTGCAATCTCAGCTCACTGCAACCTCTTCCTCCTGGGTTCAAGAGATTCTCTTGCCCCAGCCTCCCAAGTAGCTGGGATTACAGGCATGCACTACCATGATCAACTAATTTTTGTATTTTTAGTAGAGATGGAGTTTCCCCATGTTGGTCAGGCTGGTCTCAAACTCCTGACCTCAGGTGATCCGCCCACCTCGGCCTCCCAGAGTGCTGGGATTACAGGCATGAGCCACTGTGCCTAGCCTATAGGCTGATTTTTTTTTATAGTTAACCAATACAGTATCATGTAAGCATTTTCAAACAAGAAAGGACTTAGGAAATGCGGCATCTAAAAATAAAACTCTACATAATTACAAAATTTAGTGCATTAATTCAAAATCAAAACAAGTAACTTGATAATATAGAGGACAAGATTTTAAAAAAACAGATGGTTAAGCTAGGGCCATTTAAAAATTTATGGGAACTTGTGGCTAAAGAACAAAATAATGAGTTTATATACCTGAATATATACACATAAAATTAACAGATATCAAGTAGAGGTAAGAGGAGCAAAGATGAGGTAAAATGTAAATATAATAGTGTCATCATCTTCATTAGAGGCAATCAATTGATGCTACTTAAATTTAAAGCATTTTTTTTTATTAAAAAGGAGACCTAGATACAGGGAAGCCAATCTATTAATGATTTTTCACAATCCTATCCTCTGAACAGTAGAGGGGTATTTTAAGACCTAATATGTTTATGCAAAGGTCAATTATTCCTTCATTTGCACTTAAATTTCTTTTCCTCTTTTGATAAATTTAAGTGATGAATGAATTAATACTTTTTTAAAAACAAAATATGATTTTAATTTCATAAAGGATAATAATTCATTAATCTACAGGGCTAGCTAATTAACTGGATTCTGTTTATGTGTGTGTGCTGCTCTCTGTAGACAGAGATGACTGCGTGAAATGTGGTTACAGAACTGGGCTCCCTGAAAAGAGTGAAGATGATCAGATCCCAAAATAAAAGTTAATAGATTATAGGATTCCCAAATAATACAGGCCAGGTAACAGTTGTAAAATAAAAACTTTAGACAAATTAAATGTAACAGAATGTAATTGGGCAAAGAATGATTTGCAAATTGGCAAGCGCTCAGAGCCAAAATAAGTTCAAAGTGTGTCTGTGCCTGCCACATGGTTAGATAACACTTATCGACAGAAAACAGAAAGTGGCACACAGCAAACTAAAGTAAGATGTGGAAGCAGCTGGACTGGTGACACCCGTTTGCCTTATTTGAACAGTTGGCTGCCTATGACTGGCCCAGGCTTCATAGGCTGCGATTGGCTGACTTGTTACAAGAGTAGGTTACAGTCTGTCTACACATCCAGTTGATTTATGGTTCACTATGTACGGAGACATCTTTAGGTCAAATCTAAATTATGTAAGGAGGCAGCTCTGGGTTAAATTTAAATTAACAATTCTCCACTTTTGGTCAACCTCTCAATTTTGAGAGGTTGGCCAAAACCTTAGGCATTGATGTCACTCTGTCTCATTCATGAATGGACTATTTGGTCTCAAATTCTACTGGGAAGTAGCAGAACAGAGGGTTTTGTAAGATGGGAGCAAGGAAACAGACAACAGAAAAAAAATACTGATTGGTTAATATCGGGTTATTTAAGGTTACTTTTTGGAAAGGTTAGAGAAGAGGGACTTCCTTGTGTTGAAATTTCCTGTTTTCACAATAAAAAAAGAAAAAAAAACTGGTCTCTTTTGGGATCTATCTGCTTCCTTAACATTTCAGTTTGATTACTTGATATTTAGCGTGAATGACTCCATTTTGGCTTTCTCTGGCCTGTCATGGCCTAGTGCATAAGCTGAGTCCAAAACAATAGCCCTGATAATTTTGTTTAACACAGTGATAAGTCATCAAAATCAAGACGGGGCAACTGTCACAATGAGTGACAACATTTAAGTGTCACTAAGGACAGGTCAAATTTTTCAAGACTTATGGAGATATGGACTAAAACATGATGTACTTAGAGCCAAGAGAGACGCGTTATGCTTAATTTGTACAATCTAAAGAAATCACAGCCAGGTTATCAAGAGTCTGAGCTTACTGCAGTCAAAACTTAGTATCCCTTGCCCAGTTTCTGGATCTTAAATAGTTTTAAGACTCAGAATCCATTGCAGGAAAGAGAGCTGGCAAAGATTTCAATAGAAATTCCTTCATTTCTTCCTAAAGGGACTGAAAGCCATTTTCTCAAATATCCACACATTTGGAAATGGGTAAGTTGTTGGATGTAGAATCTGAATTGACATTGTTACTCAGGATCCAAAGAAAGCATCATCACACCTGCCTTCTAGAAGGGAAGTGCGGAGAGACAGATGGCTTCCTCTCCCATGCCTTGTGTAGGGTGGGGGCACTGAGTCCACAGACCCAAATGAGGATCATTTCAGTTCCCAAATGTACAATAGGATGGACACTGCACCCACATTGTTTCATGTGCCTATTAACAGCTACCACAGTCGGAAAGCCCAAGTGGAAATCTTTGTACATGCCTCTGCCCTATCCCTAATCAAAGTAGCAAGTAAAAAAAAAATGAAACTGCATCTCTGAGATTCTCAATTTCTGAGACTTAAAGAAATGTGATATTTCCCTGTTATATCCCCATGTACCTCTGAAATTTTTCTTACTCCCACACAAGTCAGATAGGTCATGGGTGATTACAGTGGACTGTCACAAACTTAACCAAGTAGTAACTCTCATTCCAGCTGCTGTGACAGATGTGCAATCTCTGCTAGAGCAGATCAAAACAGACTGTGGGGCTTGTTATGTGGTCAGTGATATAGTGAATGCATCCTTTTCCTTTCGTATCAGAAGGGAAAATCAGAAGCATTTTGTATACTCCTGGGATGAACAATAATGTGCATTTATGGTTTGTCCCAGGGCTATGACAACTCCCCAGCTTTCTGATATATTCCAAAGGGACACAGACTGCCTGGACACTTGGTAGAATATCACATTAATCTACTATATCGATGACACTTTGCTCAATAGAACAGGTGAGCAAGGAGTGGCAAGTACATTGGAGGCTCTGGTAAGATGTATTTACTCCACAGAGAAGGAATGAACCCTGCAAAGACTCAGAGGTGTACAATATCATGAAATTTTTAGGGATTCAGTAGTCTAAAACATTCTAAAACAGCCTCTCAAAAATAAAGAATAAATTATTGCATTTCTTGCTTCCCAACACTAATAAAGAAGCACAAGGCTTGGGAGCCCTCTGCAGGCTCTGGAGGCAGAATATTATGCATTCGGGCATACTAATATGATTTGTTTACTGGGTGACATAGAAGTTGGCAGCCTTTGTTGACTGAGATCCAGAATAGAAAGCTGCTCTGTAGCCAGTCCAGGCTGCAGTGCAAGCATTCCTGAGGCATAAGCCAAATGACCAACAGACATGACGATACTGGAGCTAACTAGCATGGAGAAAGACGCAGAGTGAAGCTTATAGCAAGCACTAATAGAAGAATCTCCACAAAGACTCTGAGGGGTTTGCAAAAGGACATAATGTCTCCAACAGAGAACTATACATCATTCACAAAGCAACATCAATAATATTAGGTGGTTTGGGAAGAGACAAACTATCTGCTTACAAGACATCAAATGACTGTGTAGTCAGAGCTGTCCGTCATGGTCTTGATTCTTCAGACACATCAAGTCATAAGATTGGGCAGCCCAACAGCAAACCATTAGAAGATTAGGCAAAGCCATGGTCAGAGGACACAGGAGGCTGACAGCACATTTACAAGCTTTCCATCATGACTGCAAATGTGCCTCTCCCTCAGCCCACACCAGTGATGCTGAGGATGTGACCAGGTGCTGGAGGAGGACAAAGGACTTGCTCTATTCACGGGTGAGCCTGGGTATTTTCTTCAGTGACAAGGCATCCTTCACAATATTGCCTTGAGCTACAGCACCACTTTACACCTAAGGGGACACAGACATGAACATAGGGCCATGAGAATTCCATGATTCTACCACATTCTGAGCTTTTCTAAAGCTCTTCCCCTAATGGAATTGTGAGTGGCTTCTTAAAATTGCAGCTGAGTTGTCAACTTGGTGGCAGTACCCTGTAAGTATTCCATTTTATGGGGATGGTTTCTCAAGAGGTGAAATGTATCAGTACAGAAACCAAAGAGTAGAAGTAGGAGCAACCCTGATTACCATCTACCCCAGTGATTCACCTGGGAAACCTGCTCTTCCTGTTCTTGCAACTTCAGGATATGGGTGTAGAGGTTATGGGTCCCAGAGGTGCAGGGCCTCCCCTTGGGGATACAGAATGAGTCCCACCATACTTTACGTTATAGTTGCCACCAGGTCACTTAAAGCTTCTCATGCCATGAGATCAGAAAACCAGAAAAGAAGTTGCCACATTGATAGCGACAAATGATTCTGATCACCAGGATCAGAATCCTGGTGGTAGGGCTGCTTTCACATCATGGGGGCATCAGGTAAGACTATATTTGGGATCTGGTGTTTCCCTGGGGCAACTTTTGAGGTTCTATGTCCGGTTTTAATAGTAAATGGACAAATACAGTAGCCACAGCCTGAGACCCCACAGAAATGGGGTTCTTGGTCAACCCACAAGGCCAAGTGTCTAGACCAGCAGAGATGCTGGCTGAGATGGGGAGAGTCTAGAACAGGTGTTAGCAGAAGCAAAATAAAAATGATCAATCACAGCCCTGTATTACTAGAGCAATAGATTCCACAGTCCACCCCTCTAACCCAGGAAACAAGACCATTCCAAAACTTTGAACAGCTGTTCCTGGATGACTGAAATTCCTCTAAGAAGCAAGCAGATGTGAGCAGCTCTGCTCCAGCCCCTTCTTTAGGGATGATTCACTGTCCCTTGGCTGCCAGGAATACCCACTGACAATAACTCAGAACTGAGTTTCTCTATGGGAATGGCTTTTGCATGTAGGACTTCCATGTGTAAGGCTGGGTCCACTCAGGAGAGAATCCATGGCCAATGTCTAACTGATTGAGGAAAATGAAAGTCTCACCAGGGATTGGCCACAGCTTCAGTTGTAGCCAGGTTGTGGGTCAGCTTCTCTTTCTGTCCAGTTCTGCCTTCTTCACTTCTGTACAGATGTATCTCCCAGAAGTACTTCCCAATAGACTCTCTGCAAACGACTCTATCTCAGATTCTGTTCCAAGCAATGCAATCTAACATAGTCTGCCCAAACTCGCATATAACTACAATGCAACATTGAGAAATAAACCTTCATTATGCTGAGTCTCTATAATTCTGGGATTGTTTATTAGTACGATATAGCCTATCTTGGTTTGCATTTGTTACACAATAAATAATGTCTGTGGATCCTTGAAAGTGAATATAACCTCCATCAGTTATGAAAATTTGGTACAAAGTTAGTCTGAAGAACATGCAATCCATCTAATATTCTGAGTATCATAGATTTTAGAATCAACCAGAAAAAAATGCATAGAAACTGTTGTTTTATACCAAAACTCCCAGCCTCCTCTACACTTTTTAATCCCTCACCCAACACCACTTTAATAAAGAACACTTCGGTGTTTGCCTGCAGTTTCCATGTGGATGCTATAAAAAAAAAAAAAAGTAGCCCATTGAACATCTCTATTGTTATTTTTTCACTCAACAAATGTTTATTTACTGTTTATTTTGTGCCAAATATTGAGAACTAGAATTATCTAGCTGAGATTAACTGATTCACGATCCCTGTCCTCATGGAGAATCAAACAAACAAGTGAGTGAGTGAATAGAAACTTTCAGATTCTGAAAATTGCTACCATGGCAAGTACCATGTTGCTATCGGAGACACAAGGTAACACATTCTGGACTAGGTGATCAGAGAAAGCTCTCTGAGGAGATCGCGTTTAAGTGCAGGTTTGAAGGACCAGTTGAAGTACCAGGCAAAGGCTGGGTGTTCTAGGCCACAAGGATACAGTGGAGAGGCACTTCTCATTTGTAAGCTTAACCCAGGAGGAGAGACTAGGAGAATGGGCAGAGTGACTGGAGCATAGTTAAGAAGATGAAAAGAGGAGCCAGATGAATTTGAAAGGAAGTCTCTTTTGAGGGGGAGAAATTTTCCCTAGATATTTTTTCTGGGAAGTTGTTAATTTTTTTCTGTTAAGAGCCAGAGAGAGTAAATAGTACAGTCTGAGCATCATATGCTGTTTCTGTAGCTTACTCTTCTGCATGTTTTTAAACAACACTTGAAAATGTAAAACTCTCCTTGGCTCACGCTTTGGCCAGCTGGGCTTGGTTTGCTGACCCCTGACCTAAGTGAGATTGGTGTGTTTCTATTTATGGGCAATGCAGATCTTTTAATGACCTTCTTTCCCTCTTTGTCTCACAAATCAGGAAACTCACATCTGAATTCCTATCTTATTAGTTCTGCAGGGCTTTATAATATTTATTTTAATACATAAACTGCATATTCTTACTATTCAAATTTTATTTCTTGATATATATTATATACATAATAAAGAGGTCTGGATTTAAAATTTATTTCATATCTTTCTGTAATGTACTTCAAATATTTTTTGAATAAAATGAACATGGGTAAATGAATGGAAGGATGAACAAATCTAAGGCTGAAACAAAGGTGCCTCCCCCAAGACCACATCTACACAGTGGTGTGTAGTACAGTGTTCATTTCACAGAAATGAAGAAAGTGGATGTCTGAAGCAGATCATTTAATCATCTGTGGCTTTCATGTTGGTAATATCAATAACAAGAACCAGAGAAATCATGATTTTTCAGCATCTGTGGTTTATAAGGCCATGTTATGAATGCTTTCCGTGGACTGTTTTATTTAAAATTCTCAACATCTCCATGAGGTAGGTAAAGTTCACATTTTACAGCTAAAGTAAAACAGCTTAGAAAGCTTACTTAGCACTTTCGTGGAACCTAGGTTTTCGTGACTCCAAAGTCTCTGCTCTTAACCATGACTCTACGTAAATTAAACAAATGGCACACATGCATGACACCAGCATAAACAATAGAGCAGTTAAGCGGTGACCAGGGTCCCAATGTGGGCCACTGTCCAACACACCAACATCCCTTTGTGTGCTCTGCCTGCCGGGCGCCCTTTCCTCCTGGAGATTCTGGTTTCCTTGCAAATTTATCTGACAGCTTGCCAAACACTAAACACACTTTTTAATAAATGTATATTTTTTAAGTTTATAAGGCTAAGGTAATTATCTCAGCACTTTCCATAATCCTCTAGAAGAACCAATATCTTCCAGAAACCTTTGAAAAACAACCTATTTAAAACCAATTTCCCCTAGATCTTAGATTGCCTGTATTTCTCCTCCCTTCCCTCTTCTCTCCTGCTCAGATTTGCACAAAGCAAGATTGTTGTTCAATAAGAATCTCTCTCCTTCTGTTAGTTATCCCCGGCCTGAGGCTGTATAATCTCCTGCATGTGATGCCACCATCGTCGCCCCCCTTTGGAGTTGCTGTGGAAATGATTATGGCGCCACAGACAGGGACGGGTATGAGGAGAGCACTTTAGAGAAATGCAGATCCTTGAACCAGGCAGGTGCTCTTAATCCCGAAGACTGGGAGTCTAGACACAAAGCCATTTTCTCTCTCTCTCAAGAAACGTATTTCATATACCAAGTGGTTCTTAAATTAAACACTAAGAAATCTGCTTCATTACTTGTAGAGTAAAAGAGGAGCTGCACTTTGTACCTTTTATGTTTGACCTTTCCATCAATTTCCTTTAGCAATATTAAGTACCTGATTCTCCAAGTTCTAAGAGGATGGATACATGGCACCAGGATCTGATGATCTAATCACAGGATCAGGGAGTTTGTCACTCTGAATTTTAATCCCCCACTGTGCTGAGAAATTTTCCTATCGCCTTGAACAAGTGAGTTCATCTCTCTTTGTCTCAGTCTCCTCATCTTTAAAATGGGAACAGTGAGGATTGTGCCTCCACAGGCACCTATGAGGATTAATTACTTAAAATAAATGAGATGTTATATAGATGCTAAGTACAGTATTATTTTGTGGTTTATCAGAGGAATGAAAGGAAACATCATCCCTGCATCTCTGAGAAATGTTAGCACATACACATTTCACTAGAGACATTTATGTGTTCTTGTGTGTATAAAGATAGGAAGAAAGATGGATGGGTAAACAGATTGATACTATATAGTGGGGATAAAGCTGTGCCCAGCTTTGCAGTGTAGCAATCAAACGTGATATACTCAGGTGAAGAACAGGCAGTGAGAGTAGATGAACACTGGGGAAAAAAGCACAGATTCCGTTTCTAGGCAAGTGTCCTTAATAGTAAAAAATGAGGCAGTAGAAATACAGAAAATGTGTGTGATATAAACAGAGTTGTTTCCAAATAGAAAGCTATACGAAGAGCAATATCAACTCATCAAGTCAAAGTGAGACAGAAGCCTCTCTCTACGCTTTGTCTAAGTGAGGAATATTTTCCAAAGGTCTAGGGGGCCACAAGCTGCTTTTCAAAGTGTGCATGTTTTGCAGGCATATCGACACAGGCATGTGCATGTGGAGGCATTGTGAGAGATGGGCCAGTTCATTGCTGTACCTTGGGGCCTGAGGGAGGATCATATGGAGGGAGAGATCTGTGGGGAAAAATGAAAAACCCAACCCAGGATAAGCCAGGGTACCTGGCTGGTATCTGGAAAAAAGATGGAGAATATGGGGATCCAAATTACCATAATAGGTTGAGAGACAGCAAAGGGCCGGGGGCCTCAACTGCTGGAATACTGGTGACTGTCCAGGCCCAGGCTTTGCCAAGGCTTTGAGCTATCTGATGTATATAAACTAGTGGTTTACCTTGTTGGGTGGGTGACTGGGTCCTCCAGTGAGTGAGCATGCCCCTAGCAAGAGACCTGCAGTGCAGGACCCTCCTTAACATGCTTGGCTTAAGCTTGCTGAACACAACCAGGATTCATAGACCAGAGCTCATTCTTGGTTACATACATACCTGCATTCATTGTATGTTTCCCCAAAAAAAAGGAGTGGTCCAGAATGTACAAAGATCAAAGGAAGACCCACCAAAATCACAAATGATTGATGACCAACCACTTGGTCTAAGACCTAGTAATTCTGTGTGTACCTGGAATGTAGTAAGCATACAAAATAATTGCTCATGTATTAATCTAATAGTTAATGATTTTCCATTCTGTTGTAGGTGTCAGGCGTACAGCGATACATAGAACATACTGCCTTTCTCTTCGAGGAGAGAGCGTGTTCATGTAGTTCTGGAGAGTGAGAAATGGAAGAAAAGCACTGGAAGACATAAATAGAAATGACAATAATTTTAGACAGTGATGGGGGTAATTAAGAAAGTAAAAGACTATAAAGGAGTATGAGGTGTCTGAAGTCTGGGCAAGAAAGTAGGGCAGGTGTGCAGGAAAACGTGGCACTGGGCAGGAGCCTGTTTGAAGGTCTGGGAGGAGAACATACCAGGCAGGGTGAAGAGCAAGTTCAACAGCCCCACAGAGGGAAACAGCTTGGTGAATTCAAGGACCAGGAAGGATATCGGTGTGGCTGGGAGAGGCAGCTGTGGAGGAGAGCAGTGGAAGGTGAAGTGGTGGAAGTAGGCAGGGGCACCTCACTCAGTTTCCTGTAGACCATGGCAAGGAGTGCGCATTGTATTCCAAACACAATTAGACCACATTCAAGAATTTAACTGTGAAATAATTAAATATGTAGCCTCCTTCATATTTAAAGAATAGATCTGCTTTCAATGTTGAAAATGGATGGAGGTGGAAGCTGGGCAGAAAAAGTTATAGAGAAAAAGGCCAGCCAGCAGACTGAACAGATCAGGGGAGATATCACTGTGATCATTGTAGCACTAGACATGGGAGAGAAATGGAGAGAATTCTCTGAGACGAAGTTTCAAGGTACAGCCAACAGAATCACCTGTGGCTTGGGTAAGAGAATAAAGATGACTCCTAGGATTAGCTGAACACAGAATAAATTAATCAATTAATGGTTACAACAACTAATTAATTAATTAGTGATACTTGTCCTGTAACCATGAAAAATCAATTCTAGGAGAAAGAATTATTTAATGGATTACAGGAAAAAATGATGATCATAATGATTAACATTTTAAGAGGATTTGCTAGTGCTAAAGAGTGCACCAAGTGTGTAAACATATTGTCTCAGTCAATTTTCTCATAACAGTAATGAAGAAAGTTGTATGTCACTGCAAGCTTAGAAAGATGAACAAATTTGATTAATGCCACACAAATAATAAAGAGAAAAACAAGGATGTTGCCCCTCCTGTCTGTGTTCTTAGCTATGATTTTGTTCTGCTTCACCATCTATAAGCCTACAAAGCAACATCCAAAGCGGCTGTGAGTAAATGCAAACCTACCTGAGCTGAAGATTCTTTACCCTTGAGATAAAAAGGCATGTGAAAAAGAAAATACATAAGGTTATAAGTGCTGAAGTAGAGGAAGGTTAAATAATTATTAAAATGATATTTTTCACTGACAGATTTGCCAACAATATTTTTAAATAATACCATCCAGCCCGGGACCATATATGGAGATATTGCTATCCGATGCTGTCAATAAATCACTACATTTCTTCATATATATGCATGAGAAAAGATTGAGAAGAATATAACAACAGCTATAACGATGAGATAATGGAGTAATAGTATATTTAAAATATATTGAAATATATGCTTTTATAATTTTAAAATTACCATTTACATTCAACCCCTTTGTAATAATTTTTATATCTATAAATTTCTAATTCAAAAATAATTTTGGGTTAAATTATGAATACCATATTCATTTCAGAATGCAATACATACCACATAGCTAGGTACAGGGAGAAAAAAGCATAAGTTTCAAAGGGATGGGCTGGTTTTAACTCAAGAGAGTCTGTTGGCCAAGGGTGAATATCCAACTATATCACCATGTCCAAAATAGGTATGAAAATCTAAGCTGGTCAAATCTGGGGAAAATAACAAATGTTCTGATCTTCATGAATGAATGAATCAATCCATCAATTTAGTCCAATGCACTTATTTTATACATAAAAGCTAAGTCCACACTACTAGTTAATGGCAGAGCCAGAATTACATATGATGTTTCTTATCACTCAGATTTCCCAACCCCGAGTTCAAGGCAGATACGCTCTATTTCAAGGCGTGTGTGCAATACAAAATGAAATCAAAATTTTAAAATCATCACTGAGTTGTAGGGCTACATTTTGACCTGTATTAGAAAGTATTATTTTCAATGTATGTAATCAGAGTTCTGTCTCTCAGTGAATTTTGTCTCTCTGTGAACTGAGAGACTGTTTTTGCTGGTGATGATGGCTTCTGTTTGAGGCTGTGCTGCAGTCTGTGAGAAAGCTGAGAAAAAGTGGTACATCAGGAAAGGGGAGGAGGAGGTGGGGGAGGTAGGGAAAAGGCATATTGAGAACATGATCCAGGGAGAGGAGGATTTTAAAAAGTAAATTAAAAAATATAGCACGTTGTGCAAGTAATAATATTTCTACAGAAATGATAGTGGAATGGAATGGGCCCAGCATCACATAATAAATGTGTCCCTGTCCTGCTGCATGAAAATCTGTGGGCAAGTTATTAACAAGCAGATGGTCCTCTCTAACACCTGTCTGTACCACAACACTTTTACTTTCTTTTTTTCCCTTTTGCTGAATTGCAAGTTTCCATTAATGAAAACTCTGAAGAGTCTGAAACCTATTTCAGCCCTGGGAGCTGCCTGTAAGACAATCAACTACTGTACTGGAAGGGTAAAGGCATTTGGGGGAGATGGGGCATGTGCTGATTTCACAGACTCCACAGAACTCTCTGAACCCCAGAATTAGGACCTGTGCATCCAGAACAAAATAGCAATTTCCGTCCATGATATTTAACGGTCTTGGAGGAAATCAACACCAGCACTTAAGGTGTTAAGGCTCTGGGCATCAGTAGGACATGGCAGAGGCATCAGCCATAGAAGTTTCTAATTGGCTTGCTTTCTTGGGCTGTCAAATCTGTGTTTATGTTGCTTATCTCTGGGAATGACAAGGGTTGGATCAGCTAAGAGTCATGGACAGCATATGCCTGAATTTGATTTGGCTGTAAATCAAACTAGCTTTTTCTAAAAGGTGCTTACCCTCTATTGTATTTGGCTACAATTTCAATGAGTAAGTGATACATTGTTTTAGTTCAAAGAAGTAGCTTTGGAATCAGTTAGATCTGGATACTGTCCAGACTCAACCACTTGGCTGTGTGACAGCGAGCAAGCAATTCAACCCTCAGAGATTGGATTTTCACATACATGACATAATCATGTCATGTCCATAGTGGCTTTGTGCAGACTGAATGAGAAAATAAAGCTAAAGTGCTCATCATAGTGCCTGACACAGAGTTAAATAATCAATAAAATTTGGCTACTATTATTATTGTCATTATTATGCCTGGACAAAGTATCAGTTGCAAAAATGCCTAAGAGACCAGATGGTTTTGAATAGACATATGTCTGCCCTATCTATATTTTTATTTCTATGTGTCTCCCTCCTTTTTTTTAACAAAAACTGCCAGTTGGAGTTCCGCCTTATACCTTTGTTTTTGAACATTTATTCTATGAAGACAAAACATCTCTTAATTTTTGTGTTGGGGCCAGTAAGGAAAGAAACATAGAAAAGGAGAAAATGACAGACAGAGAAGTTTGCATATGCATGCACTCCTAGACCCCAAGGACTAGAGCAAAAACCTCTAAGGACCTACTCTGTCAAGGGTTGTGTTGTGTTTGTGTGAAAAAGTTTGTGGACAACAGATCTAGGAGGTGGGGAGGATGGTCTTTTGCTTCCGTGATTAGTAGACTTGTTAGCTAAACTGAACAGGGCTCCTAGTCCTGGGAAAACTATCTTCTTTACTCTTAATTCCTAAGCACCATATCTGTCTTTCCCAAAGTATGTAAAAATGATCTTAGGTTGAAAAAGTAGAGCAAAATGGAGCCACAGGAATTGGCTTCCCATTGAAGTAGGTATGTCATAAATTGACTAGATTGTTTAAGAGCATCCTAGAGGGTGTAATCCTTCCTTTCAGGTAGCTGAGCTACAGCTGATATTTCTGCTTACACAGATATCTACAGCATAACTCCTTGAAGCACTTGAATTTCTAGTAGCTCTATCACCACCTCACCCCCACCCTGCTCCTTCTCTCGCATAGAATCTATGTAGACAGCAAATAGCATTTACTGAGACACTATCCTTTTGGCTAAATATAGAACACAAGACATGTCTACTCATAGAGTGTGATAACATTTAAAAATCAAAGAAAGAGAAAGAACCAATATGCCACTTTGTGAACTCTAAACTGTTATCTTTCTATTCTTCTAGGAATTTTCTGCAGCTACCTCAGCTTAAAAACAGCTTGATTTAGACTTTATTACTACTCCATTTCACAATATGCTATGTACAAAGGTATTAAATAATAAAGATATTTTCTCATTGTTGAATATGTTGAATAAAGCTGAAATGAAAGAGGATAACACAAAGGCATTTAGAAGAGACTGTTTAACTTGTCTCTAAAGGCTTTTAACATATGACTGGCATATATCTGCTTGCCCCGTGATGATTCTGACGATCTTACTGGCCCCTTTTTCTTGACTCTTTTCTGCTAACAAGCTTTGGAATAGCCCCAAACTTTATCAGATGCAAGACAAATGAAAGGAAAGATCACATTTCAGTCAGGGCTTTGATCTCCTCAAAGGTTTTGTGGTAACTATTGACAGTGACTACTGATATTATTGATTAACATGAGGCCTGAAAAGCATGAAGTTTACATAGAACACATGAGTGACAATTGTGATGGTAAATGCTGTTATCAGGGTATAACAGGGAAGGCAGGGCTTGACCACGGCTGGTCCTCTAGAGCAGATGGCTTCACAGCTGCAGAA
Source organism: Symphalangus syndactylus (assembly GCF_028878055.3). Classification (NCBI taxonomy): domain Eukaryota; kingdom Metazoa; phylum Chordata; class Mammalia; order Primates; family Hylobatidae; genus Symphalangus; species Symphalangus syndactylus. The sequence goes on from NC_072425.2 coordinate 149,632,672, forward strand.
TTTTTAAATTTATATATACAGGATACCCAATATTTGGATAAAATATACAAGGATAAAAGACACATAACAAAAATATCAAAAATATCCTTTATCTGTGTTGTATACGTGTTATTTAACACATTAAATATGTGCATTTTAATGTGGCACAGTTTCCTTTTATTCCGCACATTCGACATGAATTTTCCTTAATGTGCTCAAGCCTCTACTTGGAGTGAATGCCCTCTTGTTTCTTTCCCACTTTACTCATTTCTTTTTTCTTTTTCGAGACCCAGTTAAAAGGTCATATCTTCCATGAAGATTGCTCCAGCAACTCTCGCTCCATTCACAGTTCCGTTCTTTCTCTCATTCTATCAATAATTATTAAACATATACCAAGTATCAGGTATTGTGGTAGGGGCTTACGGATACAGAGAAAAAGGGACGCAACCCAGTCTTGGCTCACGTGGAATTTGCAGTCTAGTTCTCTTCCATCCCCATATTAGCAATTGCCAACCTCTTTTCTAACATCTATTGCCTTTTATTGCTATTTTTTTGGTATGTGTCTGTTTTACCTACTAGGCTATTCATTTCATAATGTTAGAAACAATTAAAAATTATCTTTGCATTGTGACCCCTTGCATGCTCCCTGGAACATAGTAGACACTCAATGAATTTTTTTAAGTCGAGGCATGGGAGACACGCAGATGCTCAGTATCTCAAACTATTACAATAATTTCCAACGCACACCATTTCTATAAATTCAATATGCAACTAATAGTCACCATGAAAACAAGTATCAACACATTCTATTTAACAACAAAAAAACTATCATTTTAGTTCTTAGCACTGCTAAGAAAATTTCATCAACACTGTGTAATGTTAATCCGAATAAGTTGGTACATAATGTTTGGTGTGTCAAAAAAATAGATTTGCACTATAATTTGTTTCTTAGAGAGGCCATGGACAGAAGTGCAACGAGAATGATCTGCCTCTGAATTTAATACAAATAACTCCCTGACTGATCATCCTTTATACATTGAAATTTGAGTCACTTTACAGTCTTTCTCCCATGGTTGGGTCAATATTTGTGAGCATTTTCTAGTTTATGTTTTTTTAGAAAAAATTTCTCTGCTGGATACTAAAGCTAACCTTTTAAAAAATACATTTGGCTTTTATTTGTGAGATTGTTCTCTCTCCTTTAGTTCAGTTCTGAGTTTTGAGGAAGAGGCTTTACTAGTTCCGTGATCAATTTTATCACTATTCAGCAGACAGAAAACCTAAGCCAAGCATGGCCATGGGCAGTGGCTCATGCCTGTAATCCCAGCACTTTGGGAGGCCAAAGTGGGTGGATCACGTGAGGCCAGGAGATTGAGATGAGCCTGGCCAACATAGTGAAACCCTATCTCTACTAAAAATACAAAAATTAGCCAGAAGTGGTGGCACATGCCTATAATCCCAGCTACTCGGGAACGAGTATTCTGTGGCAGGAGAATAGCTTGAACCCGGAAGGTGGAGCTTGCAGTAAGCCGAGATTGCACCACGGCACTCCTGCCTGGGTGACAGACCAAGTCTCTGTCTCAAAAATAAAGACTATGAAAAAAGAAGGAGGAGGAGGAGGAGAAGAAGAAGGAGGAGGAGGAGGAGAAGAAGGAGGAGGAGGAGGAGGAAGAAGGAGGACGAGGAGGAGGAGGAGGAGAAGAAGGAGGAGGAGGAGAAAGAAAGAGGAGGAGGAAGAAAAAGGAGGAGGAGGAGGAGAGGAAAGAAAAAGAGAGAAAACCTGAGCCAAGCACAAACCGAAGGTCTCTGACACAAAAATACAACTCCAAATGGCAGGCTCACATCTCACATTTCTCTCTTTCTGATAGGCTTTGAGGGGCTCCACTTGTTACCTTACCAAAAGGTCAGTGCAGAAGAAGCCCCGAGTGCCTACACCTAGTTGTACATACAAGAGTCTATAGTTTTTGTTTGTATATTTTTTACACAAATGGAATCATACTGTACATATTGTTTTGTCATTTGTCTTTTTAAAACTTAACACTATTACTATATATCTCTATTTAACAGCATATTGATTTATTTCATTCTTTTTATCTGCAGTATAATATTCACAGTGAAATTGAGCCATAGTATATGCAAACATTCCCTTTTAGGGGAAAATCAGGTTATTCTCTGGGATGCTTTTGGATCATCTCAATCAATGTTTTTCAAACTTATGTAACCGAACAATCATTATTTTGCCTTCAAATGAAATGTTACAGAGCTCTCCAGAATACAATGCAATCAATAAAAGAAGACTTGCTCTAGTCAAAGATCAGTTAAAGGGAACAGGTATGGGCAGGATCTGGAGCCCACAGCATAGCTGTGGGGTGTCCTTCTGAACTGCTTGGTCCATGTGCTCCTACAGCAAACTCTAGGCATCTTGACTGAACCCTAGTTCTCCCACGCCATAATTTGGAAAACTCAAAGAACCGGGACAAAAAGCTTAATGGTGCTCTGTTCTAAGAGATAAAGATACCAGACCAACTGGTCCAGAGATCAGAAAAGCCACTCACTCGGGTGGATATCTTTAACCAAATGTTTTCGGCCAGCCTTCATCTTTGCAAAGACAAAGATTCTGTAAGTGACAACACTCTAGAATAGTCTTCACATAGGCCTAAATACGGAGGGACAAAAGGCCAGTGTGGGTCTTCCCAGCCTCTGCATGTGGAGTTTCCTTGCTTATTATTTGAGATGACAAGTGGCTGTAGTTTATTTTGTATGAGAGGGGCTGTAAGAAGTTTTTTATTGCAACAAATTTGTCTTCCAAATTGTGTTTTTCTTAGGCTAAAAAGAAAAGTACATTTCCAACTCCTTTGTACACTAACTGACTAGTCTGCAACCCTGATATATGACGTGTGACAACAAGAAAATAATTGGAGACCAAAAGCTATTCTTAATTCAAAGTGAGTAATTTATATAATGTTAAATGGAAACTGTGAGAGTAGATAAATACCCAGGTTATTATTATAACAGGTAAATTTCTCAACCCTTAAATGAATATCTGATTTCACAATTCTTAGTGACTTGTATCATTCTTACACTTAGGAGACAGTAAATATCTGTTGAATCAAATATTTAACTCTTTTTTTTTTTTATTGTGGAGACACAGTCTCTACATTGCTTAGGCTGGACTTGAACTCCTGGGCTCAAGTGATCCTCCCACCTCAGCCTCCTGAGTAGTTGGGATTACAGGCGTGAACCACTGTGCCTGGCTTAAATAGTTAACATTAATAAAATTTGTTTTTTCTGTTGCCAGTGTATCATGTATACACAAATTAAATAATTAGAGGGAATTAAATAATAACTGTCAAATTGAACAGAAGAACTGACTGTAAAATGACTACTTGGGGTTAAAAATTAAAACAAAAAATTCTGTAGCACCAACAACTCTCTGTAAACTACCTCCATGTGGGCACAGCTGTGAAATGGTTTCTCCTCCTGCTCAGAATGCCTTCCTCCCTGGTCTGCCCCTCAGCCTCCTCCTAGACCTATCCCCGCCTCCCAGAGCTCTTATTCTGTGCCACGACTGTATAGAGCTCCCCACTTTGAAGCTCCACCTGGGATTACTTAACAAGCCAGTCCCCCATAGTTACATAACCATATACCTCAGATTCTCTAGAACGGCCCAATTTTAAAGTAATCAATCTTGCTTTCCCTAGAAATGCCCTCATCTGTCAAAACCTGTGTCTTGACTAGAAAGCATGAATATTATATCCACTCTACCACGTAACCCTCCATCCTTCCCCTCACCTTGCATCCCATCAGAATTAACATTCATTCCAAGAAGATAATTAAAGGATATATGGTGAAATGAAATCTCATCAAATGGAGAATGACTTGACCAGCCGCGATAGCTGTTCTTTTAGGAAGAGGTTTAGTTCAGATCCATGAGTCTCTGATTCCAGCAGCTAGGTATTGGTCCTTGAAGACCTTCCTAGCACCCATCTAACTCCACCTAAACTGATCATGGATACAAACAACTCATTAATTTTCTACTTTAAAAGTTTCTTTATATTATTTTTCTCCAAATGGAGTCAGGGTAAGGGGTACATCGGTTTATTGGTACATACAAAAAGGAAAACTGTAAGAGGCCATGGCAGTTTGGTTGCACACTACAGTTACACAGGGGCAAGTTCTTGTATCAATATTTCCCTATTGTTACTAATGCTCTTAATCATAAATATTCCATGCATTCTCTATTCCCTCCAGGCAATATGAGTCATGTCTGCTCAAAAAGACACTGTTCTCACAGGCTGCCACTCACAGCCATTACGAGAGACAGACACTTCAGCATTCACTATGCAAGTGTTTACTGAATTCACAAACAGGAGACAGCTTCACAGAGACACACATCGCAGCAGAGCCTCCTGCACAGATGTCAGATTTCCACAGAAGCCTCCCAGAGGCACAAAGTTCTCACAATGGACTATTTTTAGTCCTGATAATTAATATTGGAGGAGAAAGGGAGGAGAATGAAAATGTAGCTCCAGCAAAAAGGCAATTACCATCGACACCATATATTCTCACCTACAAGATGTGTTATTTTCAAAGAAATGTAAAAGAAAAGCCCTCCCAAACCTATAGATTGTTATAATACACCTTCCATGAAAGACATTTAATTTTTCTCTTTTAAAATTCTAAAAATAGGTTGGTTTCGTAGGCTAATATAGGCAGATTCTACCAGCCTAGATTTTAATCCAGATTCTACCAGCCTAGATTTTACAGCTACAAAAAAACCTGTTTGTTTCTGAGTCCCGGAAGGCAAGAGTTTGGTTCTCTCACACATACTGAGTAACCATGATCAGCAGTTGTCCAAGAGAGCCTTGGCGACACCTTCCTACTCCTTTGCGTGGGGTCCCCAATGTTGCATTTTAAAAGGATTTCTCCATTCCCCTAAAGTTTCATGGAAATCAATTTTGCCTGTGAAGACCTGGGCATTGTCTGTGGACTCACCCCTATCTCTTAAGTAGGATGATTTCCACTACCTAAATTAAATCCCGGTCCACGAGGAGATATAGAACAACCTCAGCGTCCCTTGAGGTCCAGCAATGCAGGAAAAGGAATCGTGTGAACCACATGGGGCCAAGGTTTGCCTCTGCATCGCAGTGTTGTTCACTTTTCCTAAACCGATAGCTTAGTGCTCAGGTCATGGAGAGTAGCGAGTTACATCATGGGGGTGCACCTGGTGCTTTGACTGCTTAATCCAGTTCTCTTTTTAATGGACACCTCTGTTCTGCTTGAGATCAGTGTCCTCTCCTTCTTAGGCTTCTGCATTTTCCTCATTTCTACAAAACTTGTACAAAATTTAGGCTTTTTCTGAGAGCTTCTCTATTTCCATCCTAGTTTGCCCTTCATCTGGGTGACTGAGAAATGTTGGTGTTCTCCAGGAATTAACCCTCTTCTTCCTAAATCTATATGTCCAGCCTAGACTCTCCAAGATTTGCATTTGTATATTCACATGTCTGCCAGTGATATCCTACTGATCCATCATAGGAATCTCAAATTCAACACACCCAAAACTGACCTTAATACCTTTTTACTTTAAGCCAGTACTCCTGTGCTTGTATCTTGTGCTATAATCTCCTTGGTCACCAAAGGCAGGCCTATATATATCTTCTGCAGCTCCTTGCTTTCATCCTCCACATTCCGTTTATCACCAGTTCAAGCAATTTCATCTCCAAAAGAGTTCTTAAATCCATACATTCTTCTGTATCTCTACCATCACTCCTCTGGTTCAAACCCTTATCATCACTTGCCTGGATAACTACAGCAGCTTCCTAAACTATCTTCCTGTTTCCCCATTCTCCAATTCATCCTCCCTCTGTCAGAAGGGTCTTTCTAAAAATAATCTGAACTATATAATTGCCCAGCTTAAAAACCTTTCAGTGGTTTCTTATCATCTGAAGGATAACATCAAAACTTATCATAGTATATAAATGGTACATGCTTTTCTATCTAATCTCGTGCTTGCCAAAAACTGTATTCCTACCTGATTGTACTCTAACAATACTAAACTACTTGAAGGTGCTCTCACGTATCTTGCTAACTCTTTAATTGTATTATATCTTCCTAATTAACTCATTTACATCTTATATCCTAGATTTAGCCATGATCTTGTATCCTATAAGATCCAGCTTCCAATTCCTCCCTGATGGAGTCCCCCAGCACTCGTGATACTTTACGGATACTTTATGCTGTAGCTCTATCGATGAACTTGCAAGGGAATGTAATCCACAAGAAAGTCAACTCTACCAGGTCAGGGCCTTTATCTCACTCGCCATTTCATGTTCTGTGCCTGGAATACTTGCTGGTGCTCCACATTTGTTAGCAAATGGTTCTAAATATTTATTTGGAAAGCAAGATCCACAGTATAAAGATGAGCAAGAGCTCATGTGTGTCCTCTGTTGGGCTCCATGCCTCTGTCCTCAACAGTTAAAGAAAGCCCCTCAAAGTCATGGAGCTAGTTGAGGAGTCTTGGTTTGGGAACCAAATTATCCCTTGCTTCTTTGTGTTTATTTTCCTAAAAAAAAAAAATACAGGGAGGAATCTGTGCCTTGCTTTTGTTTTCCTCTAATTTCCCTTACATCTATTTGCCCACCCTCAACCATAACAGGCCCTTGAGCTTTTCCTAAGATTCAGTGTGGAGTTCTTCCTTCACATTCCAGTCCCTTCTCCTGGCTCACTTCCTTCATTCCTGAAGCCTCAGCTCTCACTCCCTTGTAGAAGTTTCCAAAATCATCAGCTCCCACTCTAATGCCCTTATGAACTTTGAGGCCTTTCCTAAGTGGAGGCCAGGCTTCTCTCCTCCTGAATATTCTCCCACCAACTCAAACAAGACTTTAAAATAAGATTTATCCTCTTCCCCCAAGCCACCTCTCTTCATGACTTTCTTGTTTTGTTTGAAGGCGCCAACATTCCTAATCACTCAGCCTTGAAAAATGCAGAATCAACTTTGTCATCTTCTTCTTCTCTGCCTCCCACATTTAATCAGGAACAACAGCCTTTTTAATTAATATGAATGTGGGGAAACTAACAAAGTTTTCAGAAATGACAAGTAGTTTGGTTTAATTGATGTAGAGGGTATATTGAAGCATTGATGGCCTGTAAGACCAAAATGTAAGCATACAATCAGATGCTGTGGAGGCTTAAATCTGAGCTAAGGAACTTGGAATCCATTCAAATGGACTCTTTGAAGGTGGTGAGTATAGCTATTATAAGAAACAAATTTTAGTAAAAATTAATCTGGCCCTGACATGCAGAGGGTTTAGAATGGTGGAAAGGGAGTATTTAAAGTTAAAATACTAAGAATCATAGTCCAGTCACATGCCAGCTGTGTGACTTGGTGGGGCATTAAGTTTCTCTGAGCTTAAGTGTCCTCTCTAGAAAATAAATGCAATAATATCGATCACAGAAGCATTGTGTGGGCTAGAGATAATGCATGCAAATTCACCTTTAATAGTGTCAGCACATTTGCAGCATAAAATAACTTGTTGCCATGGTTTTAAGAATGACACCACAGCTGGGCACGGTGGCTCACGCCTGTAATCCCAGCACTTTGGGAGGCCGAGGCGGGTGGATCATGAGGTCAGGAGATCAAAACCATCCTGGCCAACATGGTGAAACCTCATTTCTACTAAAAATACAAAAAAACAGTTAGCTGAGCATGATGGCATGCACCTGTAGTCCCAGCTACTTGGGAGGCTGAGGTAGGAGAATAGCTTGAACCCAGGAGGTGGAGGTTGCAATGAGCCAAGATCACGCCACTGCACTCCAGCCTGGCAACAGAGAGAGAGACTCCATGTCAAAAAAATAAATAAATAAAAATAAATAAATAAAAAGGACACCACTAAGTTGCGTCCTTCCTTCATTTTTTGGCTTCCGTCATGTTTCGGCTCCCCCGGCCCTGAGCCCCAGCTATAACTTAGTCTAGTTTCAAGGAATATTGAGATTGTTTCTAGACACACTCAGACTTCATCAATGCCATAAAGAATGTCTCCTATCCTAAATTCAGACCACAACCTCCTTGAGAACACAGGTTTGTCCCCGTCCAATCTACATAGTATAGTAGGTACCCAACACATAGGAAGAACTCAATATACATTGACTGAATAAATGAATGAATAAGTGAACAAATGAATGAGAAGAACAAAGTCCATGGTTTGCCAGTGACCAGCAGCTTCCTTTCAGCTCTGGTTAGGTTTCCAGCTATTTGAGCAGCAGCATACTTCTCGAGCTCTGTGAACACTTTTGAGTTACCCTTGGCACCTGTAAGCAGATATTATCTGGTACTTGGGTCCTTTTTCTTCTTGCCAAGTGTCCTCAAGTACACTTTAAAGCTGTTCAAATTGGCAGAAGGAATTTCCTCTTATATCTTCAAGAAATAAGGTAATAAGAATGCTTTAGTCCTATTTACATTAAAAGTTAATGCCTTTATTTATTCATCTACTTTTATGGATCTATTGTGCCTTCCTAATTCCATCTTCAGCTCTTTGGCTTTCTCTCTAGACACAATTGCCCTTGCTTAAGCCGGATATATAGAGAGAAATGAGCAATTAGCAGCCCCAGGAACTGCCTGCTGGGGAGACGCTCATCCTGTCCCACGATGGCAGCTGTCCAGACCTCCCAGACATATTCTGACTTCCTTGACCTCTGCCCTGCTGGTCTTAGACCTCCGCTGCCTGATTCCCCTGCATTTGTCCGAGCATCTCCTTTCACAGGATGATGTCTGTGGGGTCTGCTTTGTAATTTGAGGGAAAAGGCACACAGTCAGAGGCCTTTCCTCTGACCCAAGAGGGCTGCCCCAAGAGGGCTGCCACCACCCCTGTCTCCCACCTCCACTTCCTGTCTCTACACCAAGTAAAGCCATCCTGCAAGGACCATCACACCAGCCTCCAGGCCTCTCCCCTTTTCCCACTTCTGGGCCAAGGGGACCGTGACTGCACCCAGGAGCCAATTAGGGCATGTTCCTGAATTTCGGAGATGGTGAAAAAGAAAACAAAGATACATTAAGAACTAGAATGAAGAAAAAATCTGCAAGTGAAATAACAAAAAATCCCATGGACTTGGGGCTGGAATTGATAAGTAAATGAGCAGTGTCTCCCCCACCCACCACTCACTCCAGTTCTCTTTATTATTTCTGTTAGTACTGTTAGAGCCAATTTGGAGAGACAGTATGTAGAAATCGCTTCCCAGGGGTTTCTGTCTATTAGGTTTCAGTTCCATGAGTGTGTGTGGCATAACTTAGAGAAAAAGGGTTATATTTTGGCTTCTGATGGAATTTTGTTTTCAGGCAGACTTTTCAATCACATCACTAATTAAGTAAGCGAGTAAAGTTACCAGTACCAGCAGGGTGCTTGAGTCACCAGTAGGTGCCCAACAAATGATAGGGCTTGGACTAATTACTATTATAATTACTAATTTTCTGTTGGTGGTGGTGCTGTTACTGTGAACAGTGGAATATATCTTAAAAGCCAACTGGACCCCTTAGCCTCTTGTCATTGCTGCTGGGGAGGAGGATGCTCACTGTGCATTTGGAGCCCCCAGCCTTTTGTACAGCATCATGAGGTTGGGCAGGGTCTCTAGGGATAATCTATAACTAGACTGTAGGTTGTTTAAACACAAAGCATGGAGGCCAGAATATTTCCCGCCGAGCTTTTCTCTCTGAAGGGCCAAACACTGCCTTGAACACATTAGGAGGAACTCAGTGACTACTGACTCGGCCACATTGAGTTGGGTCGGGTCTGTGGTCCCTGCATCGTTGTGTTCTGGTGATAGAAGCCCATGGTGTATATTTGAATCACACAAAGAATAGAGACCTAGACTCAAACCACCTGCTTTTCCATACTGAGGACCTATCACACAGTGGCTAGGGCACGGTTCTAGAGTCAGACTTGGGTTCCAGCTTCAGCTCTGTGAGTTCATTAGCTGTGTAATTTTAGGTAATTTGTCTCATCCAAGTTTCACTTTCCTTTTATATGAATCAACACTACTGATAGCACTACCAGAAGGGTAAACAAAGACTTATTTGTTCTTACTCATATATGGGTCTCATGAAGACAGGAATTAGATTGGCGGTTACCAGAGGCAGGGAAGAGTAGGAGGGAGGGCGGAGGAAAGGGAGGTTGAGTCATAGGTACAAACATACAGTTCAATAGAGGAAATAACAGCAAGTGTTTGCTAGGTCAGTAGGGTGACTGTGGTATACAATAATCTATTACATAGTTCAAAACATCTAGAAGAAAATAATTTGAATGTTTCTCGCATAAAGAAGAGACAAATATTTGAGGCGATGGCTATCCCAATTACACTGATTTGATCTTTATGAATTATATAAATGTATTAGATCATCACATGTACCCCAAAATATGTGCATCTATTTATGTATAAATAAAAATAAGATAAAAAATTATTGGAAGAGTTCAATAAACCAATGCATATAAGACATAAACCACAGTTCTCACAGAAAGCACATGCTCAGATGAATTCTATATGCCTGACTGCTGTAAGCCATTATGGATCCCTGTATACTTCTAGCCAGCAGCCAGCTCCTTGCATCTTCAGATCCGCACTCTCCTCAGAGACACAATACTATGTCTCTGTTTTATCATTCTGACCAGTCCAGGGAAGAGGGACTGCTATTTTTATTTCTTTCTAACACTGAAGGCTGTTCAAACCCTGCCAGTGCAGCTTGTTTTCTTGATTTTAATTAAGTAAGGCTTTATGGTAGTTGCTTCAGTAAAGCCCAAGTAATAGAGAGGAGGTTAGTTGGTTGAACCCAGACTCCAGGGTGTCAGTCCCAGCTTTGCTGAAGATGCTGGGCAATCTAGCTTGGCATCTTGTTGTGGAAGAGAATTAATAAAAAATGATTATGTCGCTCTTTGCAAATATGACCTGCAGCAGGAATAATCAATGGTAATAATATAGGACTGGAGCCTCTGGGGAGTAATCTAACCTTTACCAATGGGCATACTCCAGGAGAACAGCCCTCCTGGGCCTTCCTAAGGGCTGCCTGGCATTCAGTAGATGTACAGGTATTCCAAATAAATGTGTGCAATTACTCCAGGGAGTTCCTTTGCTCACCAGAGAATCTGATCACCCCATCATCCTTGCTTCCTCCTGCTCCACTGTGTACCTCCAGTGTGTTGTGAATTCCAATATGTCTGAGATGTTTTTCTATCTTGTCATTGCCACCACTTTGGCCTTGGTCCAAGCCCTTAGTTCCTTTCTGGAATAGTACAACTGGCTTCCAACTGGTCTCTCTGCCTCCCCTGTCTTACTATGATGCAGGCCTTCTTTCATACTAGTGTGAGAGTGACTTTTTTAATACACCGAGAACTGACTCATCACTTCTTTAATTCATGTTTCTCATCGGCTTCTCACCACATGCAGAATCAATGCCAAACCATTCTGTGCATGGCATGCAAGGGCAGGGAGTCTCAAAAAGAACTGACATGTAGGTCTTCCTATTCTGTCAGAAATTCACCCCAATGATATAACAAAATCAGTTTTATTATTCTTCTCCCATCCAGTTTAAAGAAAATGAGAATCAGACCATTTTGGTAGCTTGTCAAAAGTCTTAGTGTGAATACTTGACCTCATAGGATCTAACATCCAAGGCCATGTTCTTTCCACCAGGCCTCACTGCCTCATTCACAAGCTACTCCTGGCAGGTTCCGGTTAACATTTCCAGCCACAGTTGTTTCTCTGCCTACCCTCATGCTCTGAGTGGAGGAGCCACACCAAACAATCCACATTTATCCACCAGCATGCAAATATTCAGGCTGCAAGCCTTTGCAGAGAGTGCTGTATGCTTAGCACACCATTCCCACCACGCCTCCTCTTACAGTGCTCCTCTGTGGCTCAATTCCTGCTCTTCCTTTAAAGAGTCAGTTGAAATGCCACCCATCCAGGAAAGCTTCCTCGACCCCTTGGGCAAAGTTCATTGTTCCTTCCTTTGTGTTACTTTACAATAGCCATCACCCTTTCATTCCTATACCTCTGCGTTAATGCTGCATTATCATTGCATGTGTTTACATTTCACCTACCTACCTTCTTCAATGCCTGGGAACTGTCTGATCTATAGCTGTATCTGTAGTGCCTGGCGCAGTATAGGGAGCATGGAAGGTGCTGACATCTACTTTAGTGAATGAGAATAAAGGAAAAATAAAATATCAGTCGCAGAAGTTATTCTTTTCCTTGTACTGACATTTGTCTGTCTGTCTAGTAACCATCACACACACACACAAATACTGTTTCTCCTTGTAAATTCAGGTTACGTTGAGTTAACATTTTTCAAATAAATTTAGCAAGGAAAATGCTAAATCAGCTTTGTGTAAATCAAGCAACCATGCTTGTGCATGAGAATCAATTACTCTATATCCCAGTTTTATAAAATAACATTCCTATTGGCACCTGCCTAATTTATAAGCTAGCTTAGGAACACCTATGGCTGCATCTCCAGACCCTTCTCTCCATAATATAACAGAATGCTTACTTCTAGGGGGATTACTCAGCGGTTTCTTCAGGTGAGTTAGGCAGCTCTGCCAAAGCCACTGGAGAAGTCACAAACTCCTATAATATAAATATCTGGCTGTAAATCTCTTGCCAGTTACTTTTAACTATGAAAGCTCTATCAGTTTGACCCTTCAGCAGCACAAACCTAAGCTTCCCATCTTCGTTGATGTCATCATTTATAACAAAGCACACTGGGAGGAAGGGGTTGAAACCATGGCAAAGTGTGGGTACTTGTATCATATTATCTCACAGGATAGTTGGCTACGAAGAGTACTGGGAGAAAATGAACTCGGTGAGAGCAACTTTTGCAATCACTGCTGCTGAAGACTGGCGCTCAGAACTAGGGGAGTAGGTGGGGGATGCTCCATGGTCTTTGTCATTACTTGCAGCCAAAGAAACCACATCATTATTTCTGAAGGAGACTCTGGCCAGACATTTCATTTGAAAACTGTCATTTTACAAATGTTTAATTACTTCTCAAATGCAAAGGATGACTGCAAATTTGTGATCTGTCGTGTAAGAAGCTATCAACCTCAACCTCCTTGAGTCACTGGAAAGAAAAACATTTTCCATAGAAAATTAAAGTGGTTTGGTCACTTTGTACTCAAAATGATTGTTCTGTCTTCCCTATGGCTTTGTTCTCTGATCTCATCTATACCTCAGGGGAGAGCTCCCAGTTAAAGCCCCATGGTGAGCAATGGCTTCTCTCTCTGCCCACTATGCTCATTCCAGGGACTCGAGATTTACTTTAGTTCCAGCTGCATGGCTAAGAAATCACCTGAAAATTAACTTCTGATTTTAATTAGGAGAACTCTATGACATTTCTCTGGGATTCTTTGAAGACCTAGCTCATTTGGTTTTCACGTATAAAGTTTGAAGTTGGCCCAGTTTTTAACGGGGGTGGTTGCCATTTCTAATGATGTTGTATGTTCATTTTGACAGATATAAATGAGTAACTTGGTCCCTAGATTTAGATCCAGAGAGGACACAAAAATGAGTAAGGAGAAATCTTTGCATGCTGTAGCTCCGCTGGTCTCTACACCTGGAATGCACCCCCCAGCACCACCCATTTCCCTAACCCTAATCCACTGCGGTTCAGTTCCAATTCCCACTTCTCCACACAGCTTCCCGTGACACCTGTAACTAAAAATAATCCCACCCTTCCTCCATTAGATTTCCCACAGCTTTTTATCTGGAAAATTCTCACAACATGGATAGTTAATAACCATGTTATATAGTTATTGCTTTTTTCTTTTCTCCTCAGATAGACTTTAAGTTATTTGAGGACAAGGTTTTTATCCATGAATTTTGTATTTCTCCAGAGACTAGCATGCAGGAGGCACTGAAAACAAATGTGGTATACTCATGAAAGGATAAATTTCCTCAAATTATTTATATTATAGTGGATGTGTGTGGGGAGAAAGGGGGAGGAATACAGTTTGAAGCAGAAAAATGATGTCAGTATTATGAGACAGAAACCAAGGGCTCGACAAATACCAGTGAAAGAAAGCCAGTAATTTAATTGGAGGCAGCAGTATCAATTCAAGGCTGGCGCAACAGCTGTTCTAATCTGCCCAGGACTGAAGGGTTTCTCAGGATGGGAAGAAATGGGACAGTCCCGGGCAAACCTTTATGAGGTGGTCACCCTACTCAAGGCCAAGACTCATTTACAGTAGCGACCGGAGAAGACGTTCCCCAGGAAAAACAGCCTGCCACAGCCAGAGAAGGGTTCTGACCTTGCTGTTTGATTATATATGCTGCCAAAAAATGGTATAATGATTTCCTTCAAGTTTTTCTACAACTATTAAGAATATGGTAACCAGGTTTTTACATGTTTACCGAAGGTTAAGGAAGAAATGATTTGGGCTGATTTATATTTCATCAAGAAGAATGTAGGCTGGATCTCGGGAAGAGTTTTCTCACACTAAGTTACCTAGAAGAAAAAACAAGTGTTGTCCACATCCAAAAACCTTTTCCCTTGGAACGAAACAGCTCTGGAAGTATTAACTTCTTACGTTAATTTATTGTGAATGCAATAATGAACATTCACTTATGAAGCATAAGTTTGTAATATAAATAACTGATATTATAGATATTAAAATTAATACAGCTTTCCATTTTGTAGACTAAGTGGCATAATGAGCCAATTCTAGCTCACATTATTTTTCTCAAGCTGTACATGAATAGCAGACTGTGAGACCTGTTTTATCTTGAGCATCTCCTCAATGTGCTGATTCAGTCATACTCCATTCATCAGAACCAGGAAGATGTGGGAGGGGAGAATATCACAGAGGCTGGAAGCTGGGAGTTGATAGCAGGGCAAGGACATAAGACAAATGCTAGCAAGAAAAAATGGGTCAAATTGGGAATGAGTGGTCACAGCCTAAGCAGAAGCTTGAGAAGCCAAAGCAGGTTAACCAGAAACAAATGATCCCCCGTAGGGTTGAGGGGCTGTAGGAAATCAGGTTGGGATGAAGCTAAGAGACGTGCCTCACTCACAGCCAGAGCAAACACGTGAGAACAGAGCCTAGTGCAGCCTTGGTAGATGGTTGGGCTCTGCAGTCCGGTCACCTATTTTCTGCTATTCTGTTTGTGGGAAATTCTGCCCCAGAGAGCCATAAATGCTTCATAAGTGGCTTTTCATCAGATTCAAGGCACAGCCTCAATTCATTCTAGACAGCCAATCAGACGACGGTTAGAGGAAATGTGTGACTAAGCAATGCATTTAGAAACTTATTCCTGGACGATGTCACATTCCCTAAACTGTGATTTAAAATTAGACAGGGGCAGAACAGATGAAAAGAAACTGGAGAAAAATAACCTCTTCATCTTGCAGAGGAAGTGTCATGAGATGAGCTGCTGGCAGGGATGTCACCCTTTCTGCTCATCCAGGCCTCCTGGAGAGCCTCCTAAGACTAGGCTGATGGCCACCATCCTGGAGAAAAGCACAGAGCATTGTAATCCTGTTCTCTCTAACAAAAAACTACATCTTGGGTAAACCTTTGCTGGTGTACAACAGGATACATGCCCTTTTACAAAAGGAGAAGCTCATTGTTCAGGAATCTAAATCGGGACATCCTCACTGAGCTTTAAATCAAGTCAAGGAAACCTCAAAGATAGCTATATTTTCAGTCTGTTGCAAGAACTGCATAAACTCAAAACATGCATATGGAACAAAACAAAGCCAGCTAATTGATTTTATACACCTGAGCATTCACCTTTAGGAGAATTCCATGGGGTTCTTCTCTGCCAAACCATTGGAACTTTCCCAAGAAACACTTCAGAGAAAACCAAGGAAATAGATATTGGAATCCCAGTTGTTCTTCCCCATTCCTTGTATGACGAACCTTAGGGTAACTACAAATGCTGATAGATGAAATAATATAATGGCCTTTTAGCAGGATGGAGAGGGGCAGCATATAACACCTTGCACTGAATTTAGAGAACAGACATATGTTTTTACTTGAGAAAAGTAGAAATAGTATTATCAAGGCATGCAGAATGGCTGGAGAAAGAAAAAGTCTGGGAAGCAAAATTATGGTTGCTGGTGAAATTTCTAGGAGCACATTGTATGTGGGTATGCTTGCATGGAATGAGCAAAAGAGTCGTCTTTTGAAACCTCTTCTGGGGGTGCACTGCTGTATTTGTTGAGTTCTCAAGTGCTTATTTTTAGACATGAAGTATGTTACCAAACACATATTTTCTGTGTAGTAATCACATGACCAGTCAACAAGTCAATCCATGTTAACTCAATAAATAGATGGGATAAAAGTAGAGGGTTGTATTCCATAACTATGCCCAAGTAGAAAAAGGCATTCAAGCCGTCCAGAATATGACCCCAACCAACTTTCCCATGCCTTAGGCCTACAGCTTTCTTCACAAGACTCCCGGTTCCGGCTCAATCCACTGCTTGTGCTGCCCAGACATGCCCTGTGCTTTGGTACCTGCTGGATTTGGTCTGTTTTTCCCTTTCCTGGAACACCCATCATCTCCCTGCTTCCCCCATCAGATTTTCCTGAGCCTGAATTTCACCTCCTTGATGAAGCCCTGTCACCATGAAAATCATACCGTTTTTAAGTTCAAAGAATTCTGAGTGACCCCTAGCCAACTCTTCATTTAATAACTTTTGAGACTGAAGCCTGGAAAAACAGGCCTTGCTTGAGGCTCCACAGCAGCGAGTGGCAGTGTCACCTTCCTCTTCCGTCCCTCTGCGGGCCTCTGCACCGACGTGTCTTCATGTTATACCGCTTGTGTGTCTGTCTTACTTTCTTCATCACAGTCCCTTCTCTCCCCACGAATGAGCTGCTTCTGTAGGACGAGGTCTACCCGAAATGTTGAATCTTGAAAACATAGGGGAATGCCTAACACATGATAATTCTCTCTAGTTGAAATGAAGAGAGAAAAACAAATCTTTCTCTCAAATTCAATCTATATTCACAGGTAAAATCTTCAGAATGGCATTGATGATGGGATAGGCACTTCCCAAATAAAATGTGGTGATCTTAAAAGAGGTTGTATGTAAGAGGATTCAGACATACAGAAACAATTTGTTTATTTTCATAAGCTAGAAAGTCCAATAACATACTGAGATTTACATTTTCGTCACTGACTGTTTTAAACCTGATTACTTTAACAAGCACTTTCTGACTGTTGCCACTGTACTGCTTGACAGTTTTTATTGCCAGTCGGCTGATTAGCTGGAGTGTTCAAGTCAAATTAAAATGTGACACATTTATTGCACATATAAATAATGCACATGTATTTTATTCTATCTATACAAAGGATTAAAAATGAGAAAAACAGTCTTGAGCTTCAAGGAGCTTGCCTTTTTATTTATTAATTTTTTCAAAGATGTGCTTATAACATGGGATAGAGCAGAGGATATAGCTCAAAAATAACAATTTTAAAAGAGTAAGAGGACTACTGGTTATTGACAATAATACAGGCAATGGATATTTGTGGTCTCCGAGTGAATTATTATAGTATAGGGGAAAGGACACCAGTTATAAGGTCTGTCAAAACTTGCAGAAGTTTTTGCTCTGCCATTCATTAGTAATGGAATCTTGGGAAGACTGCTTCTTGTCTTTAAGCCTTGGTTTCATCCACAACATAGGATTAATAATGGTATTTTCCTCAGGGCATCGAGGTGAGGGTTGAATGAAGTAGAGTTGGCTCTCTTTATCTGCGGGTTCCATGTCCACAGATTTAACCAACCACAGAAATAAAGCAATAAAAATAACCATATAACAATATAAATAACAAAAATATAAAACTACAGCATAACAACTGTTTATGTAGCATTCACATTTATTAGGTATTATAAGTAATCTAGAGAGGAAGTTCATAGGTTAAATGCAAGTGCTATGCCATTTTATATAAGGGATTTGAGCATCTGCTGATTTTGGTGTTTGTTGGGGTCCTGGATCCAGTGCCCCACTGATACCGAGAAATGACCGTAGTACATGCAAACTACTTAGTAAAGCTCATAGTAGGAACTCAATGAATGTAAGCTGTTATTTGTTTCAGGAAAAGAACCTGTAGAGAAGAAGAATCATAGGTAAAGTATATGTTTTAGGAACAAACAGAAGATGAGTAACCAAGAGGGAAAAAAAGGCAGATTGGCCAGGGCCAAAGCCACAGTTGCAAGATGCATAAAAGTAAAGTAAAAGGAAGGAGAGCCAATGAATCTAGGCTACACTTGAAGAAGTAGGTCTGTTTATGACTACCTGGCTTTCCCAACATCTATTTGGGCAAAAATAGATACCTCAGGATATTTTTTTCTGGGACATTGATCAACGTAGAATAATTCTACCTATGCTCAATAAAAACGTTTTTTGTATGTAACATCCCATTCTACCTTCATCTTTGGGGACACGGCTTTCAGTGTGTTTTAAAATGAAATATGAACTATTTTTTGTTAACAGAAGACTTTGAGTAGCAAAAGGAAACTCACCCACTCGTGATACAGTTGACAAGATCTTTACACATGCATACTGGTTAAACTAACGCACACATTGTTAGGAAAATTTATAGTTGGCACTATTGAAATATAATTGTCTCTTGACATAAAGCCACAGAACATGACTTTTCTTTCTGTTACCAGCTATAGTGATTTCTATTATATCTATTAAATACAGGGGTCTGAACACAGGAGTTACAAGATCTATATTAATATATGAATTACATCAAGCTAGATATGTATATATCATATATATATAGTCTGTATATATGCTTTCTCTCTCTCTCTCTCTATATATATATATATATATATAGTCTGTATATATGCTCTTTAGCTTTCTGAACAAAAGTGATTGCAGTTGACATCTGATACTATGCTTCTCCACGTAGTGCCTCTTAGAGAAAACAAATGCAGAAGTTCACGTTTTCCATGCCACTCTTCCCTTTAGAATATGGTATTAGTTCCTAAGTCCTTCTCCAACTTCATGGCCAACGAGGTGGGTAAGACAGAAGTGGCTGCTCCAGTAAGGAGAGCTTTCCCAATCTTCCAATGCAGATTAGAAGTCTCCAAAGGCAGAGAATACCCTGAGCAGGACATGGAAGAGCAGGTGACCTCTGGGTCCCAGAAGAGCCTGGCTGTAAACACAGGCATGTGATCCATCAGTGTGAATGAATCTAGACACAGGAAAGTTCCATATGGACAATGTCTATGTGTCCTGAGCACTGCTAGGGTCTAATGCCTGCCTGGAACATATTAGTCACTTAATTAATGCCTGTGGGAATAGGAGGAAGGAAATATATAAACTAATATTTAAGAATTTTAATATTCAAAGTAGAACTTAGATACATAATCAAACGTCCAGGCAAAGACCAAAAGCTAGGATGCCAGTGTAGAAGTACTAGGAGGCCAAAAAAACAAAATTCAGCATCAAAGATAGCTGGCAGCAAATGTCAGGGACACAAACCTGCTGAACAAGGGCAACTTAGACTACGGGCTAAATTATTTTGAAGCTGTGGCTCAAGAGTAGTAACTGTGGCTACTGAAAGGTGGAGGTTTCCAAGCCTTGAACAGCCTCACCAGCAGGCTCAGAGAAAGGCTGGCGTACGATTCCAGGTCTGTCCCCTACTTCGGAAGAACCAGGCTTAAAATGTGAGGGTGGTCTGGTCGCAGCGATGAGGCTTAAGAAGGTCTGATCCGCCAGGATTGGCAAAAAAATGTGGAAATAGGGAGAACTCATCAGTAAGGGACTGTTGTGTAACATCTTGTGGACTGAGATTTTCACCCAGAAAGAGTTGCCAGAAGAATTTAGCTTCAAATTCAGTTTAAAAAAAAAAAAATCTAATTCCTTTTCTAGGTTTAACAACTACAGAAGTAAAAAATATATAAATAGGTAGTATGCGCCTGACCTAGTCATCTGTCTTGGTGATTAAATGCTTGGCTAGTTGATGGCGTGTCAATGAAGTCAGGATTACATAAATGATATTCAAACAGTCTCGCCAACAAAGCAGCTAGTAATGCAGATACATTTTTCTACTAACGTATTAGAACCTTTGAAATTTGTTTCTTTTTTTCTCTTTTTTTAGATTGCAAATCTGGATCTTTTTTAAGTTCAAGAGAAGGGAAAAATATTTATGAAGCTTATTACAGTACTTTACCTGATAAATATAAACTATCCCCAAGACTCCCACTGTCTTCTTTAGCATCTCCCAGGGGAACAGAGCAGGGTTTTTACACATTAAAATAAATCTTCAGTGCTTCATCACCATAGGTCCTGAAGGGGTTGAATGAAGTGTCAAGAAATTTATTCAGAGATTTTTCCTCTCCACTCACAGTTCTGTAACCTTAATTTAGTGTATCCTCACATTAGCTATTTCTTTTCCGAGAAAAGCCAGAATAAATGCAAGTCAGGAGGCATTATATGGAAAGCTTACTTGCTTGGACATATGACCACTGTGGTGCAATGGATCCACTTCCCTATGCCAGCATGTATTCTAAGAGGAGGCTGAAACTGCCTTATATTCTAGGCCCTGTGTTTTGACTGAACTAGTTAAATAAAGTGCAAAGCTACATGAGGTGGATGAACTAGACCCTTTCTTCTACCTAGAATAACAGAATTATGTGACAAATGTGTGCACAGTGGTATGTTTACCTTGAAGCACCCAGATAATTGCTTTAATTCTGCACATGACTTTACTAATACATATCTATTCATTGCAAAGTTTCAGAGAGGCTTGTTTAAATCCGGATTTTAGGGAAAAAACCATTTTCTAAAGCATCATTCATCCACAGACAATTTAGAACAATTTTATTAAAAAAATAATAAAAGCACTTACGTCGACCCTAAAAATATGAATATAGTGAACAGGTAAGTGGGTGCGCAAAACACTCATTTGCATACACAATCAGGCGTTTATGGAAGCACATTCCCAATTGTGCATGTAAAGACGGGTTTCATTTGCACTTTATTGCTTCAAACAATGGACATCCTGTATCCTGGGGGGAGTATTTTCAACATGTAGCTTTCTAAATTTACTATTTCAGCTTTCTTTTCCTTAAACGTGAATGTAGCCTGGAAGCTGCTTGCTGAAGTTCAACCTCCTGCCGCTTAGTTCTGTTTGGGGAGATTCTAAGTGATGACTTATGATCATGATTACCTTGCAAACGTCTTTTGGCTTCCAAGGGCAGTAGGGTGGAGTGAATAGAAGAAAATCTTAAGAGTTTTAAGAAAGTGCTGCTTGTTGACAGCAAAGATTATCTTGTTTGATAAAATCAATTTTGATGACAGCACAACTGAGATCTTCCTTGAAGTTGATTTTATCGAGATAATAGATTAAGTATGTCTGCCAGCTAGAGTTTGGTCAACACATTTTTTTTTTGTCAAATTTCTCTGGTAGGCAAGACATATATCATGAAGTCTTGCTTTTTTTTTTTTTTTTTTTTTTTTTTTTTTTTTTGCCTTGAATAAAACTCCATTTCAGAAAGGAAAAAGTCATGACAAGGTATATTGGGGAAAAAAATGAGTCTCTTTCTTTTCTAAATCGTATGCTTTGATGAGAACTTTTCATATAAGCCATCGATCATTCCTGAGCCTTAACAACATTTGACTAAAGTTTTTGTTTTCTTTCAAGAACAAGGGATGGGAGGAATCGAATTGGAAATAATTTAAATGTTCTTTAGGACTTCTTAAAACTATACCAATTTTTATTTTGCAATGGGGGGCACTGTATTATATTTTAAAAGTAAGCATACCCCATAGTTTTAGACAGGGAAATTTAGATTTCCACAATTTTTGCAGATTTTTAAGGGGAGAAAGACCTCTAAATAATTGGCCATCACAAACCTATACCCAAAAGTTGTTCCAGAAGAATTACTCCACACTGTAATACTCATGGGCAGTGTTACCGTCTCACAGTTAAAAATGATATTGGATTTCCAAACACAATTGCACAAATCTTAAAACTACTAAAATCTCCAAGAAAATGTTCCTCGTGGAACATGAGCTCCTCTGCAGCTGGTCTTCCATCATAGTAAGAGGCCATTATATTCTTATCTCGCGTGCAAGGCTGAGTTAGAATCTTGTGTTCTAGTCCTGAGTGTATCGGCCCAGTTAATCCTCCCTAACAAGTTGGGTGATAGTGGAAAAAATACGACTTCACTCTGGGATCTACTGAAGTTCAACTTGCTGCCACTTGATTCTAAGTGATAACTTATGGTCATGAATGCCTTACAACCTTCTTTCGGCTTCCAAGGGCAGTAGGGTGGAGTGAATGGAAAAAATGTTAAAAGTTTTAAGAGAGTGTTGCTTTCTCATCTCTAAAGTCTTTTCCTGCTTCCTCATCTCTTCCTGCGAGGACACCCCATCTTTAGAGATGAGGAAGCAGCACTGCATAATCCTCAAGGTGCAGATCTAATCATCTGTTGATCTGTCCACTGTGCGACCCTTCCCTTGAAGCATGTAGCTACTGAGGCCTGGGTTCAGGCACAACAGAATATTCACATTCAGTCCTCCTTTGCCTTATTTTATTTTGGATTGGGAATGAGAACTCAAAAGTATATTCAGTTATTGGGGACTGTCCTATGTAGTCCAACCTGCAGAAATTTTCCACATGTGCAGATGTTCCTTGCGGAAATTTTAGGTGTAATTACGGCAGACATTGTTGCTTACATACTCGATAGCTATTTCCACCATCCATAACACTAACAACCTGCTGCGTTTATGAGAGATGCCACTTTCCTCTAAGGAAGCTCGAATACCATAAACTCATTTTCTGAGACACCGTGGAAGCCAGACTGGGCATAGCCAGGCCATCAAATCTTAATTAGCAGGATCCAGGGGAAAGTCTGTGGGCAGCTATCTGGAGCAGCTTTCCTTCCTTAACAAAAGGTGACATGCAAGAAAAATCCCCTTTCCCTTTTTGCTTCTACTAAATACTGCTGTGTCTGTATGCTTGCCTGCAACTGCTACCCCCATCTTTTGACTGTGATGGTCCAAGCCACACACTGGAGAAGACAGGAAGAACCTAGGCCTTGAGGCTATCACTGTAGCCCTGACTTCCACCCCCAGCCTCCCACCCCCCGATTTCTTACATGAGGTAATCAATGTCTTTCTTCTTGAAACCCTTTTTAGTTGGTGTTGGAAGGAAACACTATTGATGCCTCTTTTACCCAAAAGAAACTCTACCAAGTAACACTCTGTGCCTTTCCTGGCACCCTCCCTTAATTTCCCTCCTGCTGTCTCCACCCCACACCCATACACATCCCTCACCACCAGGGAGGAGAGATGGCTCAATCTGATCAGGTTTGTGGAAGGATAAATCAGGAGGTATCAGCTCTTTATTTTGTCTTAGAAACTGACCTTCCAACAGATGTCCTGTGTCATGCAGCGTAAGAGGCCAGGCTCAGACCCAGGGCCTGGGGCCTCCTCGCACTTCCTGTGACTGGGGGAGTGGGGTCTAATCCTGAGGCTCAGGATTGGGTTACCCATTTGCTTATGTAAACATATAAACCACATTCCCGGCTTTTAATTTCTATCAGAAATGAAGGGCTGTTTTTATTTCCGTCTATTTTCTCCTCGTTTGTCTCTCAAGTTGTTCTGAACTTGGGCAGGGAAAAGAGAGCTACCAGCGCCTGTAATCCCAGCTACTCGTGAGGCTGAGGCAGGAGAATCGCTTGAACTCAGGAGGTAGAGGTTGCAGTGAGCCGAGATCACACCACTGAACTCCAGCTTGGGCGACAGAGTGAGACTCTGTCTCAAAAAAAGAGAGAGCTACCGATTGTCCGCTTCAAACACCAACAGTTGGGTGCTCTGTTACTGGCAGCAGAAGACACTTTGCTGTGTTGTTGGTGCAGATTTTCGATTAGCCTAGGACCACCTTTATAGTCAGGACAGACTGCACTTCCTCATGCTCCACCATCACCCAGCTCAGGCCACTTGTAATTCTGCTTGCTGTGAGCTGACTCACTTGTCATGGGGCACTCAGGGAATACATTTGTCATCCTGGATGGTTTTTTTTTTTTCAGTATGGTGAGAACATCATTAGTTAGGTATTCGGTAGATGTACGAAAAAGGCTGAATAGTCATGTTTCTTTATCATCTCTGATGATGAAACTCCTCCCTCCCCATCTGAACAGTTGGAAGGAGTCCAGAGTGGAGCAGCAGCCGTGCCGAACTCAGAGATGTGGAGATGGCCGCATTTGCATAGTTTGGCTATGTGACAACTGAGAGGCAGATATGACAGAATAGATGCATATCTCACATACCAAAGAGAGTGATTACCTCGCCTTGCTGAAGATGGCGAAGCAGAGAAAGACCGAAAGGAGTAGATATACCAGGCTGGCTATCATGGAACCACTCAGGAGGCGACTCCTCTGTGGCGACATTGTGTTGTGTGCAGATACGATGATATCCTGAGAATCTAGAGCCACTGGAGAGAGACAGACCTCACTTGAAGTCCCCGCTCCATGACTTAAAAGATATCTGACCTTACAAAGATCAGTTCATCTTTTGGAATATCAGTGTTCTCATTTTTCACATGGAAATAGTGTCACCTGCTCTTCTCATGTCACAGAGTTGTGAAGGTGTAATGAGTTAAGGAACGAATGCAAAGGAACCTTTTAAATCATAATATTATTTAAATGTCAGCTATCTGCTTTGATGACAGTTCCACAAATGTATGCTCTCCTCCTTGCCCCCTCCAAAAAAAAAAAAAAGGTGTTTGAATAAAGATGCCTGAGGCACCCTCAAGGACCTAACAAAATCCTGCCAAATCTCCATGTGGCACAATCCTGTTCTCATTCTTTCTTTTTTTTTTTTTAAGCTGGATCTACATTCCCTATCCTAGGGATGTTTACAGAAGAGACTCTTTCAGGTAGAAACCATTTTAACAGCCCAGCCCCGATCAGCATGGCTGCTACATTTTCATTTCCAGCTATGTGTTTTGTCACCCAGCTGAAAACCTGGACAAAACTTATAATTCAGTGGCCTTCTGGGAATGGGTCCTTAGAGTCTCACAGATGTCCTGGATGTTAACACACATTCACACACACAAAGAATTTATTGATTTGACTTGTGATCTTAATAAATATTCCATGATACGTCTTGCCATGCTGAAGGATTTTGTAGACACTACCTGTCTTGTGCTTTTAAATCTATTTCCTAATATCGTTAATCTATTGACTTTTTAATAATATTTCGATCATAGGGTAAGTTTTTTAAAAACGTAAACAGAGTTAAATGTGAATATATTTTTCTTGTTAAACTAACTTTTAGGTTTCTTGTCTTGGTTTAAAAATATATGTCTCTACTAAAAATAAAAAAAATTAGCTGGGCGTGGTGGCGGGCGCCTGTAGTCCCAGCTACTCGGAGAGGCTGAGGCAGGAGAATGGCGTGAACCCAGGAGGCGGAGCTTGCAGTGAGCTGAGATCCTACCACTGCACTCCAGCCTGGGCGACAGAGCAAGACTCCGTCTCAAAAAAAAAAAAAAAAGGAAAATATATATATATTTCCTAAAACCTAGGGAGATTATATCTATCTTTTATGTATATTTACACCTAGGCTATATATATATATATACACATATATATCTATATATATACATAGATATCTATAGATATCTATATATATACACAGATGTATATATATAGATGTCTATATATATGCTTATTTTTTTCTTTTAACATTTAAGTATTCTTTTACTGAGATAAAATTCGCAACTACAGATCTTAAGTGTTAAATTTGATGAGTTTGAAAAATTTACATACTCAAGTAACTGCCATTCAAAACAAATAATATTTTTTTAAAAAGTTCTCTCATAACTTTCCTTCAGTAGTAGCCACTGGAGGAAAATTATAAGAGAATTTAAGGAAATATTACATATCTCCCTGGGTTTGAGAAAATGTACTGTTTTGATGTCTGACACCATAAATTTGTTTTGCCTAATTTTGAGTTTCTTATGTATGATTTTATACAGTATATATCTATTGCATTTAACTTCTTTCATTTATCTTGCTTCTGAATTTTTCTTCTGTCTTTTATGTAGCCATAGTTCATTTGTTTTTATTTTTTTGCTGAGTAGTATTTTATTATATGAATATATTACAATTTGTTTATCCATTCCCCAGTTGGAATGTATATATATATATTTTTTTTTTTTGAGATGGAGTCTCGCTGTGTCGCCCAGGCTGGAGTGCAGTGGCGCAATCTTGGCTCACTGCAAGCTCTGCCTCCCAGGTTCACGCCATTCTCCTGCCTCAGCCTCTCCAAGTAGCTGGGACTACAGGCACCCGCCACCACGCCCGGCTAATTTTTTGTATTTTTAGTACAGACGGGGTTTCACCGTCGTCCCGATCTCCTGACCTCGTGATCCGCCCACCTCGGCCTCCCAAAGTGCTGGGATTACAAGCGTGAGCCACCGCGCCCGGCCTGGAATGTATATTTGAGTTGTTTCCAGGTTTTTTGTAAAAATGAATGAATCTGTTATAAATGTTGTTGTGCCAATCTTTTTGTGACCCTCTTTTCTATTTCTTATACTAAGGAGTATAATTGCTGAATCATGGTAGAGATATATGGTGAAGTTTATAAGAAACTATCAAGCATGTTTACAATCATTGTACGTTTTTATACTCCCACTTGCAATGTATGAGAAACACGATTGCTCTGCATCATCACCAACACTTGGTATTGCCAGTCTTTTTACTATTAATTATTCTAGTATGTAGTGGTATATGCTTTCTGCTCTCAACTATGAGAAGACACACACACACACACACACACAATTTGTGTCCTATTCTTTCAACTTATCAATTTAACAAATACATTCTCTCATATTACCAAATGTTCTTTGAAGTACAATTTTAACGGCTAAATTGTAATCTACCATTCCTTTTTCTTTTTTTTGAGAGGGAGTCTTGCTCTGTCACCAGGCTGGAGTGCAGTGGCGTGATCTCGGCTCACTGCAGGCTCTGCCTCCCGGGTTCAAGCGATTCTCCTGCCTCAGCCTCCCGAGGAGCTGGGACTACAGCTGCGTGCCACCATGCCCAGCTAATTTTTGTATTTTTAGTAAAGACAGGGTGTCACCATGTTGGCCAGGATGGTCTCAGTCTCTTAACCTCGTGACCCCCCACCCACCTCAGCCTCCCAAAGTGCTGGGATTACAGGTGTGAGCCACAGTGCCCAGTCCTACCATTTCTTCACTACTCCAAATAGCTTTTACTTATTGTCATAAATAACAGTGTGATGAACATCTTCATCCATTGACATTTGATGTTTGTGACTCTTTAGTAAGAATTAATTGGTGTATAATCACTGCCTTAAGGGATAAGAACATTTTAAAGGGCTGAGATACATATTGTGGATTGCTTTGTAAAATAACGTATACCTCACCAAAAATTTATAACAGTGCCCTTGTTAACCACAACTTTCTCACTATTGTTTTAATTTTTTTAAACGAGAGTATAGTAATTGAAAAATGACCTTTTAATGTACAATTCATTCATACTAAGTGAATTAGATTATTTTATGAACATACTTAGGTTAACAATTTTTACATCTAGATTTCAAAATATCTATTCTTGTTTCTTTTAACTTATTAGTGCCTTTTATTTTCTTTCTATCAATTATTACAGCCAACTTACAGAATAATAATATTATCTGCTTGACATGTTTCTAGTTAATATGTTTTCCAGTTTTCTTTATCTGCTTGATTTTAAGTAGAATAACCTTCCACAAACCAAAGATGACAAAGTGTCATAAACTAAAGAATATGATGAACTCAGTGCTGCACCTGGGGCCAAGTAGGAAAAAAGCAAAATAAAGCAAAAAATCATTTTTAGATGTTTCTGACATTTTAAAAGAGGATATTATTGGCCTAATAAAAGACGGTGGTTATGTAACAGTATTTTGGTACTAATTTCTGAAAGTTTCTTGAGTTACCCCTATTTTTATCTGCAGTAAGGACATCATTAATCCAGATAAAATCTCACTGAAGATTATATGTAAATTAGCCGATCATAGTTAAGGTCGTGTCTGTGTGGTCCAAGTAGAAATTAAAGACAATAATTTTGTTGTATATAATTCTCATTTATCTTCTGATCAGCTAGGCTGCATAAGCAAGCCAAGCATTATCTACTGTACTCAGTAACTTGTTTTAATCAGATACCTGAGATTTGCTTTAATTAGATATGGTAGGACATGCAGACATGGAGATGAGTGTCATGAGGAAGAAGTTCATTATATTCACAGAGTCTTGGAAACAGGGGCACAGCGTATGACGCAGGACCAAGCAGGGAAGCACCAGGACGGGTTGGGAAGTAGAAGAAGTGAGAGGAAAGTGTTACTGTGCTTTCCATGGGAAGGAAAGAGCAGGGCAGGGCAAGCAGGCTTAGGATGGGTTGGCCTGAATAATTTCAGTGGGCTCTGGGGCGAAAGTGAAGATGTGAAGTAATCCATTTTCATCCTGCTAATAAAGACACACCCGAGACTGGGTAATTTATAAAGGAAAGAGGTTTAATTCGGCATGGTTGGGAAGGCTTCAGGAAACTTACAGTCATGGTGGAAGGGGAAGTAAACACATCCTTCTCCACATGGCAGCAGCAAGAAGTGCCAAGCAAAGAGGGAAAAGCTGCTTATAAAACCAGCAGATCTTGTGACAAGGGACTCACTATCACGAGAACAGCAATGAGGGTAACTGCCCCCATCATTCAATTACCTCCCACTGGGTCCCTCCCACGACACGTGGGGATTATGGGAACTACAATTCAAGATGAGATTTGGGGGCCGGGCGCGGTGGCTCACGCTTGTAATCCCAGCACTTTGGGAGGCCGAGGCGGGCGGATCACGAGGTCAGGAGATCGAGACCACGGTGAAACCCCGTCTCTACTAAAAATACAAAAAATTAGCCGGGCGTGGTGGCAGGCGCCTGTAGTCCCAGCTACTCGGAGAGGCTGAGGCAGGAGAATGGCGTGAACCCGGGAGGCGGAGCTTGCAGTGAGCTGAGATCGCGCCACTGCACTCCAGCCTGGGTGACAGAGCGAGACTCCGTCTCAAAAAAAAAAAAAAAAAAAAAAAAAAAAAGATGAGATTTGGATGGGGACACAGGTGGTGTAAGGGTGTAATTATCTGGTACCTGGCCCTAGGGTGATCAGGGCAGGGGATAGTGGCCCAGAGTGGGAGAGCCTGAGGAAGATGATTGAAGGTGTGGCCTCTAGATTGGTTCGTTTGCATATAGAAGGTTTCTTCACTTACAGGTGAGTCCTTTCCTATTTCCGAAAATTGACTAATCCTGGGAGGGGCAGTTCTTCCAAGGTCAGCAAGACCCCAAATGCCAAAGCGTCAGAATAAAGAAAATAAAGACAGGAATCACACACATGTCAACAGAAACAATTCTCAAATTTTTTATGTTGCCAGTAAAATTTGAAAAATGCTTTTTTCACACAGTTCCCAAATATTACAATTATACTTTTCTTCTAACCTCTTTATCCAAACCTTCTTCAATTCACTCATTTTTCCCTTGGTAATGTCAGCCATATTGCTCTGGCTCTCTCCTCTGTTCACAGCTCTCTTCCATCCCCTCATTACACCATGCCCTCCCATCTCACCTTCCTGGCTCCTGTCTTCTCTCCTCTCTCAGCTCTTCTGCATACCTAGGGCAGTCTAATCTTTAAACACTGCGTTTTCTTACCTGCTTCCAAATCTGTAAATATCTGCTTATTTTTTTATTTCATGTCAAATCAAAAAAATTTCAGCCTAGATTTAAATATGCTTTCTCTACATTCCTTTTTCTTCACTACTATCACCTTTCCAAATATTCCACATTATATAAGGCCCAGTTCAAGCTCCACCTCCATTTCAAAACACTACCTTATTCTTACCAAACTCTTCTTCCCAAAGTTATGGAAATGAGCTTCGATTCAATTTGCTTTATTATCGTCTATTGTAAATGCATCAGCTTTCCCTTTAACTTGGATGCTCCTTGAGGGCAAGTCTGTTATTTTCACTTACTACTAGGCTAGTAGAGAACTTAATCACTATTGCCATTTTGCGTGCTGTTCTCTCTACAGAGAATGTTGCTTCATGACTTATCTAGCTGGAAATCATCTACATGTTGCTCATCTGAAACTCAGCTCTTTAAAGACTCCATGACCACTCCAGACAGTTCACTTCCTCCTCCACAAATTCATAATGTTTTGTTTGAACAAAACTGCATCTCAGCATTTAATCATAATAATTTACTTCCCTGTCTCCACCACCATAGTGTAAACTGTGCAAGGGCAGAGACCATACCTACATGTCACTGCATCTCTATATCCTGATACATTGTGCAATATATAGAAAATGCTCAATATATCTAAAGCATTAATACTTAACATTAGGAATTATGTGGCCACAACACCCACCCTCAATATTCCTGATGTAAAGATGGCTGCGATATTTGGGTTGAACTATTCTTTTTTCTTTTTTAAAGAGGATGTTTGACATTTCACCTGTAGTTTAGTGCATCTAATCAATTCATTCAGGATGTTGGAGTTATTAGATAATTCATATCACTTTCATAATGATTCTTTCAATAGACACATAGTTTTTCTGGCCATTATATATCTTATATCTCCTCTTCCTAAGCTTTGTAAGCAATTCAGTAATCATTTCCCTCTCGTTTGCTACCAAAATACTCTCCTAATTGCAATAGATATAGAATGGATCTGCTTATTTTTCTTTCTAGATTTATACCTCATTCTCTATTTATAGCTTTTTAGTGTTGGCAGGTGTGATGTGTTTCATCATTTGAATATATCAGGAAAAATGTTGTTTTTTTTAAAGCTATATATATAAAGCTTTATATACGTTATATATATAAAACATATATATGTATATGTATGTGTGTGTGTCTATATATATATATATATATATATATAGACACACACAGAGAGAGAGAGAGAGAGAGAGAGAATCTTCTTTTAAAACCGTTCTGTACACCAGAGATATTTTCAGAAAAGAACAAATTTGAAAGAGTGTATAATCCAAAACTCAGGGCAGCTTGATTAGTAAATGCGTGTTTTTTTAAAAGGCTCATACCAAGTAACAATGAAGCAGTTTGTTCTAATCCTAAACCCACTCCTACAAAGACTGCTTTGAGCCATGTCACGAGGCCCTTATTGGAGAAAAATTCATTCATATAGATAAGCTAATTTTTCATTTTTACAAGCCTTTTCCCTATCTTCTATACACCTTATCTGAATTCATAACATACATATATTTTTAACACCAAAATCGAGTCATATTAATCTTATTTCTTTCCCAACTTAAAATCCTTCCGTGGTTTCCAAATTCCCTATCTTTGCATTTATTCCTCATATTATCTTACTTTTTCTTTTTTGTCCGGCTTTATCTTCCCCCTATGCCCCAGCCTCTACAGCTCCTTGGAGTGCCTTGAATAGGCTGAGAGTTGCTCAGGTCCATGCCTGCAACACCTGTACTCCCCTGTCAGGTGGTACTCCTGATCATCTTTCAGAATCTGTTCAGTGTCAGTCCTTCTGTAAAATGTTCCAGCCGTGCCCCAGGAGGAGTGACCATTTCCTCCTCTAAGCCCCACTGTACCCTGTTCATGCATCTAGTATAGTGCCTGAGATGCTTTATCTATTAACGTCCTTACTTGTTCTATGTATACCAAATGTTGCAAGTTCCTTGAGGAAAGGAACTACATATGGCCTGGTGCCTACCTCATAGGAGGAGTTCAATGAATGTTTCTTGAAAAAATAAATGGAGACATGTATTTAAACATATATTTAAAACAATATAACAAGTGCTACAATAGAGATGTGGCCAATATGCACGGAGAAGAGAGCCTATAGTTCCAACAGCTCTATTAGAGGTGTTTCAAAATGGCTAGCATTGGTCAGGACTCCCAGGACCCATTACAATTAGGAATTGTGAAAGACATTTGCATGTATGGCTGTTCTTCCTCACATCACATATACCTGTTGAGAGCTCACTGATACCAGGCACTGTGCTGGGTGCTGGGTAGGCAGAAATAAAAGACTTCATGTCTATTTTCAAACAGTTCATGGTCTGGTTTCGGAGACAGAAATACAAGCAGACACACAACTCCTACAACACTGGTGTATGTGTGTGACATGTTAGCACACAAGAAAGCACCTTATTTCAGTTTCACATTTGGGAAATGTGAATCTCTTCTTTCCTGAAGAGATGCCCTCTGATCTGCATTCTGAGGGGATGAACAGAGCTGTTTCTGGCAGAGGCATAAGTAACTGCCTTGGCTCAGAGATGCTGGAGATTACGGTGGGGACTTAGAGGCTGTATAACATGGCCGATATTAGTGCTGATAGAGGGAGGAAGAAACATCTGAGATGACAGAAGTCAAGAAGCCCCACTCAGATCATGGACTGCTTCTAACATATACACCTCTTCACAACACCCCTCTCTGTAGAAACCTACATTGGTGCTCCTTTTCTGGTCACTGTTCATGTAACTTAACCTGATCTGCAAAGATCAGCAAGACGGTGTTGTAGGGCACACAGTGGAGGGAGGTGAGGCAGCAGAAAAAAACAAAAAACAATGAACAGACAGAAGGCACTTCAGAGAATCCAGGTAAGAAGTGACAGGACCTCGTATAACAATGTTGACTTTGAACATAAATAAAAGTATTCCATCAATTCAAAATAATAGAAAAGTAGGTTTAAACATATTATTTTGGGGGGAACAAGAGAGAGGGAAGTGTTGAAGTTGGGTCTTTTGTTTTAGGTTTTGGCAACTGGCTGGGGGTACAGTTACCAGAAAAAAATACAGGATACCCAGTTAAATTTGAATAAAAAATGATTTGATGCTGATCTGAAATTCCAATTTAACTGGATGTCCTGTTGCTGTGCTCGCTAAATCTAGCAACCCTGATACGTGGCATGTTTGATAATAGAAAAAAGAAAAGAAAGAGCAGAAGGAGTGAGTATGACGATTTGTTTTGGACACGTAAAGCATGAGGTAACCTGCAGGAACTGAAATGTTTGTGTCTCCCGGAAGATAAGGACTTAGCTGCTGAAGAGACTGTGGAGTTATGACTAGAAACAGTGATCAATGAGACCAACATGGAGCAATGGGTAGAGCGAGTGGAGTTATGATTGGAAACTTGGATCAGTGAGACCAACATGGTGTAGTGGGTAGAGCAAGCAGAGAAGGGCTGTGATGGCATCATTGGAGCCCAGTGATCTGAGGTTACGTGGAGGACAAGGCACCCCTGAAAAAGAATGGAAGGAGTCAGTAGAGGCATACAGATAGTATGAGGTGCGTGATATCACAGAAAAAAGAAAAGAGTATTTCTACAAGAAAAAAGTGGCCAACAGCTTCAAAACCCATTGAGAAATGTGAAAGGAAACAAAGCCAGCTATGTGGAAGTTAATGATAACCTTGTTATCATACCGTGATACTGATATGAGCAGTTTCAGTAATAAAGGGTGTGGTGGGAAGCCAGCTATACAAACTTGTTCTACCTCTTCAGTTCTCATCAACACTTGAGGCTGTTTGCTGAATGCATTTGCCTACAGTTGCCTTTATTTGAATCATAAGGTTATTATTTCCATGAGAGGATAGCTTTATTAATCAATATATGAATCCCTACAAATAAACATTGAATAATGGTTGGAACAGCAAATTGCAAATATTTATTGAGTCCTTATTATGATCTCACCAAAACATTAGATGTTGCAGATATGCTTAGCATTGCTGAAACAATTCTTAGCTTCACAGACTCAAGAATCTGAAGTGGGAGCACCAACATATGTTAAATTGAAAAGAGCAATCTATCCAACACAACTAATGGTCATCAAATATCAAGTGTGTAGTGTACGTATAAGCCCCCAAATTTCTCGTTCCTAGTAACGAAAACTTGTGACAGTTCTTTCAGTGAAAGTGGAGACTGTTCTTTATTTTTTACGCAAAAGAGTAAGCATAGAAAAGCAATGTATTTCTACTGTCATCATCTTAATGTATTTCAACCAGTCACAGCTGTCCAAATTGACCCTGTGCCAGGGGAATCAGACCTAGGCATGCTAGGGGAAGTAGCAGCCTTGGGCCATGCCTGCCCACCCACACATTTTCAGGGTATGTCGGATGATATATGATACCCAGCCTTTCCAGATTTTCTCGTTAAAACAGTGTATATGATAACATGAAAATAACGATGTTATACCTACTGTGTAACCACCTGTCAGTAAATTTATGAACAATTAGAAAATGGAAGTACTTTCCAGGGAGCAATGTGTAGAAGCAATAAAATGCTCATTTTTTTCAGAGATATAATAGGACAACAACTTTTCTCTTTTTTTCCCCCAAAACAGCTTTTGCAGTCATTAATCAGCTCTGTTTTGTTGTTGTTGTTTTTAACATCCCAGTTCTTCAAAACGCACTAGATAGGTGCAACTGTGGGCAATGAAGGAGTAATTTAAAATTTCCAGACGAGGTGAAGCTCAGAGCCAAGGCTGTGTCATGTTTGCTAGGTAGTCACACTTCTTAATAAACTCGGGTGTATGTGCTCTGTCTCAGGGGGTTACCGCTCAGAAACAGATGCCAGCATTTTCCTTTATGGAGCAAACCTTAAGCCAAGACATCCATTCAGAATGCGTGTTTTCCCCCTTTGACCTTATTAGCAAATGACCTGAGGCTTCCAACATCCTCCAAATAGCCCAAACTGATAATAAAATTACTAAAATTTATAAGGTACTTTCTGTTGGATGACATTCTTTCTTCCGCATTATCTCGTTTAAATGACCTCCATTTAGAGTTGAGGAAGTTGAGGGTCAAAGAGATACAATGAGTTGCCTGAGGCTGTACAGTAAGCAGAGAACTAAATATCAAACCCAGGTTTCTGATTCCAAATTCTTTTCCTGTCCACTGCATGGAGATGCTTCCCCAGTACCAGTGCAATATGATAAATGCTTGCAACCAGGATCAACGCAAGACGAGGGCACTAGAGCCTCCAAAGCACAATGTGGTACCTTGGAGAGATGGGGAACTCTCTTGCCAGCACCCCATGGTTCCATCCTAGGGCCATGGGATCTGAGAAGCACTGCCATTGTCTCCTGGTCCTGAGAGTTCTCCTCCACTGAGGTCCTGGCTGGACTGGACTTCCAGGACTGGCCAGCTGAAGCCAGCAGAGCAGATGAAGAGGCCTCCTGACCCACATCAGGCTCGACTCCCACTAGCGTGAAAACATCAATTTCCTAGCACAGCCATATTTTTCCACAGAGCAGCTGGTTAGTCCCTCTCTCTCTGCCATTTCACCTCTTCCTTTTAATCTTTTCCATTTTTATTTTTTATCTCAAGTCCTTTTTTTGTGCTCTTGGCCTCTTCAGTGGCCTTTTTACAGGTTTCCACGCTTCTCTCTCCTCTTTTCATGTTTGCTCTTTTGTAAGAGGCCCCCTTTCTTCAGTTGTCTTTGTTGTTTGACTCCTCTTTTTAGGATGCCTTTCCCCTCTATTCATTGTTATTCTCCCTGAGATTTTTCTCTTGTCACTTGACGGACTTGAATTTTGATCTTTACTGCCGGACTAAAGTTTTGTCAACCTTCTGTTTTCTTTGTGAGTCAACTTTTTTTTTTTATTATTCTCATCCTTCTTCTTGGAACAGAAAGCAAATATTTTTTAGCAGTCTGTGTGATTCATTTGGTGCCTTTTTTTGGCCTAAATGTTTGTTCTCTCTTTTATAATCAATTATTTTAATTGTAGTTGTCTGGGCTCTAAAGGTAGGAAGAGATGATGGCTAATCTCTATTTCAATAATTGGAAACCAGTTCTTTTCTTGTAGTGTCTACAAATTCCATGGAGGGAAAATGTATTCCATATCTCCTACACAAAAGGTTTTAGTGGACACATCCAAAAGCTATGAGTTTTTGTGCTCTTATCCATATGTTTTCATGGCAAACTTACTCCATAAAACCTCAGGAAGAGAGCAGTTTGGAGTGTGTGTGTGTAACTGAGGCATAGCTACATGCAAAAAAGGACAGAGATCTTATATGTACAGCAAGGAGAACTTATATATGTGTAATCACCTGTACAAACACTATGTAGATCAACATATAACACATTGTATTGTTCCAGAAGCTCTAATCACGCCATTTCCCATTTAATCCCTCCCCAAACATCATCACTAGTGTGCCTCTCCTCAGCTTCATAGAAATTGATTCATCTAGGAGGTACTCATTTGTGTGTAGCTTCCTTCACTCAACATAGCTGTGATATCCTTCCATGCTGTGTGTGTTTTAATAGTTCATTTTTTAACTGCTGAGTAGCTTTCCATTTAGAGATTCCATAATCTACTTGTTCATTCTCTTATGATAAACACTAGCTGGTTTTTATCTTTTAGTCATTTTGAATGAAATTGCTCTGTACATTTTTATTCATGTCCTTTGAATGTACAACTACTAATTTTTATTGGGAAAATACCTAGAAGTTGAATTTGGGGGCATAAAGTGATGCATGTTCAGATTTAATAGAAATTACCAGGCAGTTTTCTAACACAGTTGAGCCAACTCCCTGCAGCAATATTTGAACGTTTCACTTAAGATGCATCCTCAGCAAGACAGTATTATTAGTCTTTCAAAATTGTAGCCATCTGGTAGCTATGAGAGGAGGTTAGAATTTACAAGCTAACCACATTAAATGCACCAATCCTTCAAAAGCCTTGTGTATCACACGTGTCCTACATGGGTCCTCGGATTCTTTTGGCTTCCTTGACTCCCAAACCTTTGTTTGCTTGCTCAGATACCTCTGCCATTGTAGCTGGCATGACCTTGCAGTTCCACCTTTTGAAGCTGACCAGCTGAGCCTCCAAAATCTCTGGCTCCTGTGCTGCATCCAACCTCAGATGAAATGTGATTCTTCAGGGCATGGGATCTGGCTTCCCTAGTGATTGCTGCAGGGGCCATGGAAGGCAATCCAGACATCCAAGGTGTTCATTCCCTATGAAGCAAACTTACACCAAAGGAAGACAGGACATGAGATGAGGGGGAGCCAGGTCAATGCATTCTCTATCTGTTCTTTCTGAGAACCAATGATTCCAAGGCATACACTCTCTCTAGGGTCCCTTTGTAGACATCCTGCATGGCTGAGCAGAAACACCTGCCAAGTCACCAGCTGTTTCTCTCCCCTGTTCATTGTTGCTATGTAGCCAGTGTTGGTAAAGCATCACCTTGGGTTGCTTCCTGTTCTTCCCTTCCTGATTCCCCTTAGCCTTCCATCTCTCTGCCATGTGATTTCACCACAAAAATAAGGCATTGGCATTTAATCACTTCCTCAAGTTCTGTTTTCTAGGGACACAGCATAAGATAGTTTGGAGAAAAATTCCTTAACACATTAACTAGGCTTGATCAATATTGCCAATCCATCCAATTTCTCAAGAGCTGAAATGTGAGCGTGTAACTGGGATACCGGACCGAGAAAGAAACAACTTATCTGAGGGTTTGAATGACCAAGTTCTAGTTTTGTCTTGTATGTCTGTGAGTTTCAATGCATTAGTCTGTGGCTCTGACTCGGGTTCATTCTTTGTGAAAGCTTTCAAGGATGCAATAGAAATGGCTCTGACTCGGGTTCATTCTTTGTGAAAGCTTTCAAGGATGCAGTAGAAATGTCACGCCGGGCGCGGTGGCTCACGCTTGTAATCCCAGCACTTTGGGAGGCCGAGGCGGGCGGATCACCAGGTCAGGAGATCGAGACCACGGTGAAACCCCGTCTCTACTAAAAATACAAAAAAAAATTAGCCGGGCTTGGTGGCGGGCGCCTGTAGTCCCAGCTACTCGGTGAGGCTGAGGCAGGAGAATGGCGTGAACCCGGGAGGCGGAGCTTGCCGTGAGCCGAGATCGCGCCACTGCGCTCCAGCTGGGTGACAGAGCGAGACTCCGTCTCAAAAAAAAAAAAAAAAAAAAAAAAAAAAAAGAAATGTCACAGATACTCTTTTAAGAGACCCTTAATATCAGATATAATTTCATGTGAAATTGCTACACAGTGGTTACTATTCAACAGTATTGATTTTTCTTCTCCTTTCCTTCAAAGAAAGGCATGCTCTAAAATTAAGAAAATCTCTTGTTTTTCCATAGGATTCTGACCATCATACCACTATCACTGAGGTTTTAAGGTGACATGCTAAATAGATGTAATGTCAAATGAATAATAATAAAATAGCAAATTAATTAATTATGCTGTTTCATTGAATAGGGAATATATTCCCATTGTTTTAGGCCAATTTTTTTTATTATCTTTTTTTTTGAGACAGAGTCTCGCTCTTTCACCCAGGCTGGAGTGCAATAACGAGATCTCGGCTCACTGCAAGCTCCGCCTCCCGGGTTCACGCCATTCTTCTGCCTCAGCCTCCCGAGCGGCTGGGACTACAGGCGCCCGCCACCACTCCCGGCTAATTTTTTTTTTTTTTTTTTGTATTTTCAGTAGAGACGGGGTTTCACCATGTTAGCCAGGATGGTCCTGATCTCTGACCTCGTGATCCGTCCACCTCGGCCTCCGAAAGTGCTGGGATTACAGGCATGAGCCATTGCACCCGGCCGTTTTAGGCCAATTTTACCAGGCTTTCATGCGCCTTTATTCCAAGCCGTTTTCTGTGTAACTCTGATTTCAACCTTTGCTGATGCTACTAGCATTCAGCTGTTCATTCATAATTTATTCATCAACTGCCTACCATACACTAGGCACTATGTTTGGTACTAGATAAAATAGTGAACATAAACAGTGCAGTCTCTGCCTTTGTGAAATCTGAGGTCCAGTAGGAAGAGAGATTCTATTACTGAATTAGGAAGATATATGTAGCAATGCAATACATATTCTGAAGGAAATGGGGAGTGCTACGAGACTCCATAATGGGCAGGCCCGGCCTACTTGGGAAGTTGTGAGATGGCTTTGCTGAGGAAGTGACAGAGCTTGAGGAATGTGAAGCTCTGAAGGACCGTTTTGTCTGGCTGGAGTACAGAAGCTGGAGGGGTGAGTGTTTTTAGATCAGGTTAAAGACGGGTGAGAGCTCCAGAGGTGCCAGTCATCGCAGGAGCTTCCATGTTTTCCCTGGAAACCGCAGGTAAACATTTGAAATTCTAAACACGGTGCGTGCGCGCACATGCTTGTTTGTGTACAATGATTTAATGATTAGACTTTTTAGGAGATTATTCTGGCTGCAGGGGCAATTGGAGTTGGTCAAGAGCAGGTTACAAGGAGTAGGGGAGGAATGCATGGAAACTTATTGTTTAACAAGTGCATTAAATGAGGTTGGAATGATGGGAAAGTTCTGGAGACAAAGAGTGGTGATGCTTGCACAATATTTTAAATGTAATTAATGCCACAAAATGGTACACTTTAAAATGGTTAAAATAGTAAATTTTATATTGCGTATATTTTACTAAAATAAAATCAATTACAAGATCTATGTGGATAAAGAAGTTGGTAGGTTTTTGTGGTAAATCAGTTCAGTGTGAACAATCTAGTTCACAATGATATTCTGAACTAGATTGTTGGGTAGTGAAGGTGAAAAGAAGTGGGTAGATTTGAGAAGTATTTTTGTTTTTTGAGACAGAGTCTTGCTCTGTCACCCAGGCTGGAGTGCAATGGTGCCATCTCGGCTCACTGCAACCTATGCCTCCTGGGTTCAAGCGAGTCTCCTGCCAGAGCCTCCTGAGTAGCTGAGATTATAGGTGCACTACTACATCTGGCTAATTTTTGTATTTTTAGTACAGACTGGGTTTCACCATGTTGGCTAGTATTTTTAAAGTATGTTGAAAAGAATTTGGTATAACAGAGACAAGCTAGCTATTCACCAAACAAAAACAAACAGCTCCCTCCAAACTAAAAAACAAAACTTTTATTACACTCACTCCTAACCCTCGTGTCCAGTCTGCCTGCTAGATACTTGTGACCAAAGTTGGTACTGTCATCATGCTTTGAAGATGGCAGCACTTCCATCAACTTCTATTCCTGAATAACTGCATATAACCTAGCCCTTTGACCCCTCCCACATCCCGGACAATTGGAATACAGGAACAAGCAGTAGAGTTGTATTAAGCCACTGTAACACTGAGGCTGTAAGAAGCTGGAGTTATCTTACTTGGTACCTGTTATAGACTGAATTAGGTTCACCCAAAATTCATACATTGAAGCCATAATCCCCAATGTGATGATTTTGGGAGACAGGGCCTTTGAAGAGGTAATGAGAGTTAAACGGGTTCATAAGGTTAGGGCCTCAATCTGATGGAACTGGTGTCCTTATGAGAAGAGGAATGATGTCAGTGATCTTTATGTGTGTAAGCACAGAGAAAAGGCCATGTGAAGACACAGCAAGATGGCACTGTCTACAAGAGAAGGAGAGAGTTCTCACCAGATACCAACCTAGATGCCAACTTCATCTCAGACTCCCACCCCCCAGGGCTATAAGAAAATAAATTTCTGTTGTTCAAGGCACTCAGCCTGTGGTATTGTTCTGGCCGCCTGAGGAGACTGAGACAGTATCATTGGCTGCAGAAAGTGAAGTCAATGTCCATGACTGGTGACGTTTAAGGCTCGTGGATCTAAGTGCATGGAAGTGCCAATCACTGGGAGATGGACACTAGACATAGGCCAGGTTTCAGTTCCATTCTGCACATGTTGACTTCCAAGCGTCCCTCAGACATTCAAAAGAAAATGTCAATTCAGTCTACATGGAGAGTAAATAGACTCTCCCTGGCCGTATTCTAATGTAGTTTAACTCTTGCTCAGTTGAAAGAATTTCCTTTCAATTCTTTCAACTTGTTTTGTGGATGTGTGTTCTGTCTCTCCTCCAAAATAAAAACTTCCTTGGATTTTTCTCAACCCCCACCCCAATAGTTTCTAACGTATCATAAACACAATTGACATTCAAGAAACCAATAGATCATTTTACCGATTTCTTAAGAAGTGGTGGTTTGGTATCCAGAAGACATAGAATGATTCAGAGTATCTTAGAATGTTTAGAGTAGGACTAGACTACTTCAGCCATTGATCTGCTGCAACATATACTTCTGCAACATATACTTCTAATGAAAGAAAAGAAAACTTCATAAATATGGCTACTGTCTCCTTTGTCAATGTCTCTGCTCACCATTAAAAATATTAAAATAAGGGCAAAAGAATTAAAGTGGGATTCAATTTGATTCCATTGAGCAAACATCCACATTGCACATTTTAGGTGCTCAGGTTGACACAACCAATGTGTCCTCCAAGTGCTTAAAATATAGTCTGAGGGGTGTGGAAATAATCCTACCAGATAGTGATGATTCACATTATTTTATCTTCTGTGTGTAGCAAAGTGCCTAATTCAGTGATGGTGCTCAACAAATTCTCCTTGAATATGCTTTCACATAGGAGATATTAATGTATATTTGGTGAATGAGCAAATGAAACAATGGATAGACTATGATATAAAACCACCTGTGAAAAAATTTTGAGAAGTGTTGCAAAATGTATACTCCCAGGAATAAAAATCTAGAACATTAGAGCAGAAATGGATTTCAGTGACCATCTTCTTCTACTGTCTTATTTTATGCATTAAGAAACAGATCCTAGAAGGTTAATACGTATCCCTAAGTTAGCACAGGTAATAGGTATGAAACTGCCTTTGCAAAATTATGACAGTAAGAGAAATCTGAAGCATCTGACTCCATCTTGCTTCTAACATCCAAGATGTCCTTTATCATTACTGGGGGTGAACCAAACTAACTTTGGGAAGAATTTAGTTTATAGTTTAACTTTAAAGCAAGGATGACAATAGCCTTTCCCAAAACTAAACCACATTTGAAAAACTAGTCAAAGTCCACAAAGTTAGGGTTATTACAGGGGCTTGAATTCTGCTAAGATATGGGTGTGGTTAAAAGATAACCAGCTGTTGTTTTGGAGGTCACAAGATATGTAACTTCCCCAATTACTCTTATACATAACATCACTATTGTGGAACCTCTGATTGGCCTTTTGAGATGTCTTTGAAGACTTTTAAGTCGCTGACTCCATCCAGATCTGCTGCTTGTGATTCAACAGGCCCTGTGACCCCACCCAAAGGCAGACTCAGTGCATGAGGACCGTTTTCCACACCCCTGTGATTTCATTCCCAACCAACCAACACTCCCATTCCCTAGCCCCTTGCCCACCAAACTATCCTTAAAAACCCCTAACCTCTAAGCCTTTAGGAAGACTGATTTGAGTAACATCTCCAGTTCTCTGCTGTGGCCAGCCTCGCGTCAATTAAACTCTTTCTCTACTGCATTGTCAGAGTCTCAGTGAACTGGTTTTTTCTGCAAAGTGGGTAGGAAGAATTCGTTGGGTGACTACAGATACTGGAGTAGTTTTCTAGATCTTTTGACTCACCATACTGCTTTCTTATAGCCATGTGATGATTATTTTCTTCAAAGAGAGCTCTAGACCCTTGCATTCAAAAGATGTTGGCAACATGTCATTACCTATGGACCCTACCTTGATTAGAAAAAACAAAACTGGTTGGGACCCAGTACAACTTTTAACACATGAGGAAAGAGCAGGCTGGTGGTCTGAAAGCTCCTTTCAGCAGAGAGATGTGCAGAATTTACTAAATGAGAGAAGCTGAAGCACCTAGAAAACAGGCTTACTGAGAAGAAAGTTCTGGCAGCTTGCCAGAGGCATGCTCTCAAAATGTGAGAGGCAGCATCTCAACTCTTCACTTAACTATGTGCAAGGTGACACTTGGGGAGATGTGAGCAGGACAAGGCAGGAGCCCTGCTGGATGGGGGTAGATTTAAGCTGGCCCTGACCCCTGGGTCCATCACTCATTCCCATAAATCACACATATGCTTCTCCCTGGAATAGCAATCATTACAGCCCCTCCCACCTCCTTGTGTTCTATGGAACCTAAATTTCCTGAATCCAAACGGAATCCTTTCGCTAAGACTCATACTTTGCATAATCCTCATGTTTGCAGGCCAACTGAATGTAAATATATGCAAATGTACTGGCAAGTTGGGCTGGCCCTCAGGCCTCCCAAAGAGACCTTTCCTGCTGCAGAAGTTGAGCATTGCCTGCTTAGAGGGAGAAGGATTAAGTAGCTGGTAGAAGAAGAGAGGGGACAACAGATAACTTTAGAAAGTAATATAGTGGGGAAAGAAGATGCAGCATAACCTTCCTATAAATAAGCAAGTCACAGCTAGAAAGCAAAGCTCTGCTAAGGTAGCACTGGGATGGCTGTCATTGACAGTAGCTAGGCCTGGGGAGCATTTACTCACTAGAGACAGAAAATCACTGCAAGGCAATAGTTTCTGAGGCAAATGTGAGCATCTTCTAAATTGCATGAGGCCCAGAAATGGATTTCCCCTTCCTAAAGTTAAAGAAGGCTATAAAACCACTCTTGCTGCAGCCACAATAGGTACTTTGTTGATGATGTTTCACCTAGAAACCTCAGAAGAACCTGCTCACACTGGCAGAGTTGCCCTGCCAGCATTCCACAGACTTCCACAGCAAGAAATGCGAGGAGAAAGAGCGAGGCAGGATGCATATCCTGGAGCCTAAGCATCGAAAACACACTGCAAACCCACAACAATTAGCACATCATCTCTAGCGAAAGGCAATGAGCAGTGTGGGTGGGACTGCAAACATCAGCGCGCGGCTTGGTAGGATGGAAGCAAAAATTAGGAACCCCGGGATGAGCACAAGAGGAGAGTCTTCACGTCTCCTAAATCAAGAATTTACTTAGAGCCAAAGGAGAAAGGATCGGTCATTAGCATCAGCCGCACACTGCAGTTACCCACGCCTATAAAATACGGGAGTTGTAGTTTATTTGTTCACCCACACATATGCCTAAATCAATTTGTTTTAGTTCTCTCCAACCAAATATTGTCATTTCTTTTATCGTGAAATACTTATTGATTACTCATTACATGCCACACACATTCAATAAGCATTTTTGAGCATCTAATCTATGTGAGTTCTGTGCCTTAGGGATAAACATTTCTGTTCATATAGAGGGAAAGACTTTGTTCCCATCCTCAGAGTGCATGCATTTTGGTGGTGAAGACAGTGTAATGTGTAACGCAGTAGTTACAGCGTGGTGCGATAGAGCCACACCCAGGAGTTTGGCAAGTGGGAAAGCCTGAGCTCAAATGACACCTTCAGGTATTTAGAAGAGAGAGCCCTGAACTAAGCAGGCAGAAGTAGGGTGCTGCAGGGTGCAGTAAAGGACAAGGAGAGGGTGGGGATCGCCCTAGGCCTGCCATGACATGACCGTCAGGGCACAATGCACCTCCTGGGAAGG
Source organism: Symphalangus syndactylus (assembly GCF_028878055.3). Lineage (NCBI taxonomy): Eukaryota > Metazoa > Chordata > Mammalia > Primates > Hylobatidae > Symphalangus > Symphalangus syndactylus. The sequence continues at coordinate 149,676,935 of NC_072425.2, forward strand.
CCCTGAGTAGGACAACTTCTGCCTGGCATAAGCATTGTGTGTTGTGGACCTTCTCAGGAGAAGGCAAGCTCTCCATTAAGAGATTGTTCCAGTATCCTCTGGTCTCTCCCTCTAAGCAGGTGGCATGTCTACACACCAGGGGCCTCCACCTGCAACTCTAGGCAGCAGGCATCACCTGGACAGGATGTGTTGGAGAAGCTGGGTGAGGCCTCTATCTCAGAGGCACTAAGGCTCACCTTACTCAGGAAACTGGGGGCCTATCATGATGGTAAAGTGGCTTTGTATTTGACATGCCACCACCTCCTGAACATATATGTTCCTTAAGGACCTCAGTGCTGGTTAGAATCTGTTCCAGTTCAGCTTGAGGAAAGGCACTGAGAGGCCCTTCCACACACACCTCCACCTCCTCTCCTTGCCCAGAGCTGCCACTTTCACCTCTTAAGGCAGGTGCAAGAGATCCCAGGTCAGGCCTGTCCTGTTTGAGATGCTCCCGGCACCTGCCTGGCACTTTTTCAAAGTGAGTTTCCTTTGAACATTGCCTGGACGCCTGCTGATTGCCCCTGGTCTCTCTCAGAGCTGTCCTTGGGCGTCTTTTTAATGGCCTGGCCTTAATTGCATTTTCCTGTATGCACTGTGGCAGTCAGCATGCAGTTTAATAAAACATTTTCAAACTGCTGGGCCCATTCTTCCCTTCCCACCTACATCTTATGCAGTAGAAGATTCTAAGCCTTATTTTGAAGGTGATTGATTTGATGTGTTTTCCACTTGCTCTCCTGCTGTGGGGACATTTTGCCTCTATGCGTGATAAATTTTTTTAAAGGAACTTTGATTTTCCTGTCCCCTCACTTTCCACCCTGCTGTTGCAGAACCAAGGACTGGGAAGCTTTACTCCTCAAGTAGCTATTTTGCCTTCTCCAATTCTGTGATTCATTGTTGGTGCTTTGGATTAGCCGTGGCCAGTGCGCAGGGGTTGTCATTCAGCGCTCACATCGGCAGGGTGTTTGAAAGGAGGTGATGGAGATGTCTGTACCACAGCTACAGACTTTTTTCTTTTGAAACTAGAGAATAGGCCTATATTTAATTGTATATTGTTTTATCTTTTACTGGATGTGATTACAGACAAGGGAAATTCATTACCAACGAAGAGATTCCACTGGGTATGCAGCAGTGGCCCCTGAAAGACGCAGTCTTGGGAAGGTCTCTACATTTTCTATTTCCTGGCATAAGTAATGTTGATGCTGGGATGGAAGGCTCTTAAGGAAAGCAAAACCTTTGATGAAAGCTTTGATGATGTCTTGCTGATATTATTTCTCTTTTGTTTCAAAGTTATCTGCTTCATCTCTTCATTCTCTCTCAATGAGTACAATTGTGTATGTGTTTTTTTCAGAAGTACATCTTGAACATGAGATTATAAAATTATGACAAGAATATCAAAACTAGTTATGAGAAGAATATTTTAAAGTAGCAAGAATGTTGTAAGATATTGAGGACAGAGGTATCACACATAAACACATACACACATGTTCACATATATTCCAAAGGAGGCACAGTTATTCCATTGCTATCCACAAAATCTAACATAATTTATCAAAACATATGATACCAATGCTTTTATGTGATAAAACCATATTAGGATAAGTGAAGGGACAGTTCTAAAAATTTCTGAACCACCCTGGCATAATATTTGTCATGCAATCTCAGAAGCATTTTCAGGAATTAACCTAGCAGCGGGAAACAAATAATTTTAATAGAGGGTTGCACCTTAATGCACAACCTCATGAAGAAGGTGGGGCAGGCTTTCTTTCCCACAGTTGACAGATGAAGATTCTGAAACATAGCAAGGTTGAGTAACTCATTTCAGGTCACAGAGCAAGTGGTCAAACCAGGAGTGAAATTTTACCTACATTCCTCCTAGAAGCAGCTCAGTAAGTGAGACTCTTTTCCATATATATGAATCAAGGCTTTAGCTGTCGTTAGTATTGCCTTTTCTGTTGAATATGCCTCAAAATTAGAGCACTTGGAAAACACAAGCCCAACCCTCAGTGGCCAGTGATGTGATTGGTTCTCAGTGGTGGTGTGGAAAGGCAGGAGGGTGGGATAGGGTGAGAGGCAGACACCTGGCCTGCTCCTGCTGTGCCCCACGTGGGACTATTTTAAAAAGCTCATTCCTACCCTGTCTCTACTAAAAATACAAAACTTAACCAGGCGTGGTGGCACGAGCCTGTAATCTCAGCTTCTCGGGAGGCTGAGGCACGAGAATCACTTGAACGCAGGAGGCAGAGGTTGCGGCAAGCCGAGACCATGCCACTGCACTCCAGCCTGGGTGACAGCGTGAGACTCCATCTCTAAAACAGAAAAGCTGGCTCCTGCTCTTGCCTCTTGCTGAAGGAGCTCAGGCAGAGCAGTAGGAGAGCAGAGACCCTCCCTGGGGAGTGTGCCATTTGCCCAGAGAACCGCAGGGTGTCCTGGAACAAGGTGCAGATTGGGCTTGCACCGGGAGGGCTGCATGCAGAGCCTCAGGGAGGCTGGCTCTGCTCTTTGGTTTTCCCACCTCCAACCAGGCAGGCGCCCTCAGAAAACCATGCCATGAGCGAGGTTCCTCTGCCTCTTCGTTCTTTCTCTTGACTCTCAACCTTCCTCTGCTTCCTTTATTTTCATTCACATCCTCCATTTGTACATCTGTGGCTCTTTGCAGGCATCTTCAAGTTCTTCTTCCATCTCTTTCCCTTATCACCTTTTACTTTCCCAAATCTCCCAAGCAGGAGCCCCACTCCTCCAGCCCTCCACTTACCAGGGCTAACTCAGACTCTTATTAAGGGGAATATCCAGTGTCAAACTCTCCCATGCCTCTCTCATTCAACAAGCTCAGTTTGGTCTATGTTAGAGAGCCACGTGCCTAGAAGTGTGTGTGTTTTGCTAATTGTAAATTACATATAAAATCTATATCCTGAATCAAAAAACTGACTGCAAACTTTGTGTCTGAAAGAGACCAAATTTTTGTCCTCAAGCAACCTGTACCTTGGAAACGACAAACACTCCTCATGATCATCTGATCCCAGATCATTGCAGAGTTTTTAGAAAACACTCTAAGTTCTATTTAAATTTATTGCTTGGCATTTCTGGGACACAGAGTAATCTCTTCTGCCAACCTATAAATTCATTTAAAATCTGTGCTTTCCCCTGAAAAATCATAACTAAAAGAACCAATAACAATGCTATAATTAATTATTATTTCTATTAAAAGATGGGGCTTATTTTTTTTCCTACCCTGTCTCTACTAAAAATACAAAAATAGCTGGGTGTGGTGGCAGGCACCACCACCATTTAGGTGACATTCTAGGAGCAGTATTTCTACAGCTCTGTTAATCACCCTTCATCCGTCAATCAGAGGGAACTCCTTCTCTGCTTTTAACTAACAAAAACCCAGTAATAAAACTCCGACTCCCAGGGGACTCATGGCTCACTTACCTGCAGATTTTAGGTTACCCAGGGAGCTGTTATGTTGTGTCTGAGGGGGAAATAATCTATCTGAACAGAAATTAAGAAAAAATTAGAAAGAAAAAATTAAAAGAAAGAAGAATTGAAAGAGAGGGTACAAATATCTATTACAACGTCATCTTCTAAAGCTGTTTATGATAAAAAGAGGATTTGGTAGCTTGTGTTCCAGCTATATTAAATTAAATCCAAGATCCCTTTCCCACACACACACAGGCCTGAAAACATCAGTCCTATCACGACAAACTAGCCCCTGGGAAAGGGAATCCTCCTGGCAGTGTGCCACGGACCCTTATAAACTGTTAACCGTGGTAATGAACCAATCCAAGACACATATTAATAATGACATGAAGAGACACATTTATTGTTGATTGTTGAGATGGTGGCAGATTTATTGCCAGCTTGCCAGGAGGGAGGGCTTGGCCCAGCAATGGTGCAATTAAAAACAAATTGAATACAGGGACAAAGAATCAATAATCTAACAGAGCAACTTTTAGTTTGCAAAATACAAATATAAATTAATTGACCTGAACACAGTTGCTAACTGGTCATTAATGTCTGCTTACTGGCCAATCGGAGCACATAATCCATCCCATTAAATTGATTGCAGCAGGCTGGGTCCCTGCTCTTCCAGCTCTGCCTGCCAGGACAACCATCAGGGCACCTTGTTTAGGGGTGATTTTCAACACCACTAAAGCAAAGTGACTGTGTTAGAAATTTTCCCCAGAAGCCTTAAATTAAGGAATTCTTTTTAAGGTTTCACTAAGAATTTCTTTATTCAACAGGCGTGTTTTCAATGCTACAGTGTACAGCATCTGTCCCAAGGTAAGGGACTTGAAGGGAATAAATCCATGCTGTACGTGGCTTTTCATGATGTGGCTACCAGTATCTCCCCCAGTAAGCCACGCTTTGAGATGCTTATTCATTCCTAAGAACAATTGACATTTTCCCTCAATCTTTCATAAAATCTTAAAAGCATATTTAGAATATTTTGCTATTATTTTTATGGATTAATAACCTTTTATATGAATTTGTGAAAGAGAGACTTCTATGGTCATGCCAATTCAGATTGCTATCCCTAAGCTGCACCTCTGTGAAAAATTATGGAGCCACCTCCTCTGGCTTGTCTTCTAGGAAATTACAGTCTAGGAGAGCAAGAGAATTACATCCACCAATAACTGAAATTTGAAACAAAAAGCTACAGGTATCATAAGGAAGTACAGGTAAAGTGGCAGCTGGAATTTTTTTAAAAAGGCCCTAGCAACTCTAAAATTGTGCAATATGATAGCCACTGGTCATGTGTGTCTACTTCAAATTAAATTAATTAAAATTAAATAAAACTAAAGACTTGGCTTTTCAGTCATACTAGTCACAACTCAAGTTCTCAACAGTCACTTGTGGCTAATGGCTACCATGTTGAAGAGTGTAAATACAGAACATTTCCATCATCACAGAAAGGTCTATTGGACAGTACTGCTTTCTGCAGGATTTGGATATCCAGGGAGAAGAACATTAAAGGCAGATGAATTCTATGAGAAACGAGGAAGAATGCAGGATGCTGGGCAGCGGGGATTACACAAGGACAAACTTGACTAGGTAGTGTGTAGGACGTAAACATGGAGAAATAAGAAATAAGAGTGGAAAGGGTGGGAGGCGAGTGAGGGATAAAAGACTACAAATTGGGCTCAGTATATACTGCTCAGGTGATGGGTGCACGAAAATCTCACAACTCACCACTAAACAACTTACTCATGTAACCAAACACCACCTGTTCTCACGACTCACCACTAAACAACTTACTCATGTAACCAAATACCACCTGTGCCCCAAAAGCCTACGGAAACAAACATTAAAAAAGAAAGAAACATGCCTCCTATAAAAAAGTAAAAAGAAATAAAGAAGTAAGAGTGGAAAAGTAGGTTTGGCCCTGGATTGCTCAGCACCTGGAAAGACAATCTAAGAGGTTTTGACTTGACTTCACTGTCAATAGGGAGCCATTAAAATACAAGTGGGGTAAGTGACATGATCAGTATGTGCATCAGAAATACTTAGACAACACTGTTAAAATGAATTATAGGGAGGTAGAGACGAGGATTAGGTATCAATTAGGACGTGACAGGCAAAAGTCAGTAGAGAGTAAGACTCTTCACTTTGAAGGTAGTGGTTGTGGGAACAGAAAGGGAGAGAATGACGTTATTGGACATGACATTTGCTTTGATAGAGAAGCAAAAGAGAAAAAGAGTCAAAGCTGAAGCCAAGGTTTTACACACAATGGTGTTTCCATGAATAGAAATGTGAATTACAAGAAAAGGAACAGGTTTTGGAGAAAAGAAGACAAGTTGAGGGTGGAACATGTTAAGATTCCTAAGGGATACCCAAGTTGAGGAGCTAAGAAGATAATCAAACATTAGAGAATAGAATTAGGAAAGAACTAAAAACTAGAAATTTAGATTTAGGAGCCAATGATATACAGCTGATATTAACTCCAAGAAAAAAAGTTATAATTACTAAGATAAGATCAACAAAACAGGAGAGAAAAAAGTTTAAGGACAGATCCTGACTCCACAGAAATTAGATTACAATGCCTTAAGCAGAGGCAACCTGACAAAGGAAGGATGTGTATTGTAAATGACCCGGCGTGGTAGTCTGACCTACTTATTTAAAAGCTATGGAATTGAAAGGAAGTTAAGCTAGAAGCTGAGTGGAGAATTCCATTGTCAACGGAAGTGAGTTTAAAATACAACCTTGTACTTATCAGCAGGGCCCTTAGCTTCTCTGAGCCTTAGCTTTCTCATTCAAAAAAATAGGAACATGAATCCCACCCTCTGGGTTAATTGGAAAATAGAATATGAAAATGTTTATAAGATGACCACCGCCCCACTTAGTTAACCCTTGAATAATATAAGGGCTGGGGGTGATGACCCCCACACAGTTGAAAATCTGCATATAACTTTGACTCCCTCCAAATTCAACTACTAAGAGCCTACTGTTGACCAGAAGCCTTACTGATAATATGAAAGAGTTGATTCATGTATATTTTGCATTTATATTTTATACTGTATTCATATAATAAAGTAAGCTGGACTAAAGAAAATGAGACCAAGTAAATCATAAGGAAGAGAAAATATATTTACTGTTCATTAAGTGGAAATGGATCATCATAAAGGTCTTCACCCTCATTGTCTTAATGTTGAGTAGGCTGAGGAGCAGGAGGAGGAGAAGGAGGAGGAGGAGGAGGAGGAGGAGGAGGAGGAGGAGGAGGAGGGGTAGGTCTTGTAGTCTCAGGAGTGGCAGGGATGAAAGAAAATTCACATATAAGTGGACCTGCATGGTTCAGACTCATATGGTTCAACGGTCAACCGTACTCAGTGGATGATAACCATTGTTTATAATTACTAAGAAAGATTATTGGCTGTTTTCCTTGTGATTATTTTGCTTCACTTCTATTGCTCTTCAATTTCTATGCCTATAGAGGAGAATTTTAGTGAAGGAACAGTCAAAGACTTTTTGAGATGCCAGAATAAGAATAGGGACAACAGTTACTGTCGTCAAGGCACCATGTTGAGGGTAAAACTTGTTAACTAGGAGCTCAAAACCAGGTTTGGGAATGCAAGTGAGGCTCTCCAAATCTGTGTACACCTGCTATGTGTAGAAAGACATCACTATTCCGAATTGACAGTTTACTTGGATGCTAAACAGTGACTAACTAATCTTGCAGGTGGTGAGGCTTGAAACCTTATGTAAGATCCTCACTATATGAGGGTCATGGTGGACATTAATCTATCGGGAGAGTTTTTGAACATTTACTAATTTGTCCTTCTTCTGAGGTGTGATTGCTCCCCTGCTCACAGCAGCAGGAACGTGTGGGAAAAGATCTATTTACTGGAGCTATTGGCAGACGGGTCTCTTAGGAAATAAGCTGAGATCACCATGCAAATTGAGCAGAACATAACAGGCATTTCATTTTCCCTCCATCTCCACATCAGTGATGATTTTGAGAACAGGCATTATGACTGTTCCATTTGTTTAATTCTATTGCAAATAAGGCAGATGACAGCCCCAGGCCCTGACACTTCTCTCTCTCTCTTTTTTTCAGACGGAGTCTTGCTCTGTCGCCCAGGCTGGAGTGCAGTGGTGTGATCTTGGCTCACTGCAACCTCCGCCTCCCTGCTTCAGCCTCCTGAGTAGCTGGGACTACAGGTGCACACCGCCATGCCCAGCTAATTTTTTCTGGCTACTGTAAAAACCATCATCAAACCAGGCGCCAGGACTGGCAGCCTCTTCTTGGATCATGTCAATGAGTCTCTCTGCCTTTTTCCCAGCCAGGACTCTCAAGTGGAAGTGCTACCTCTTGCCAGGGTCCACCCGTGCTTTGTTCTGACTATGTATTCATCCAGAGTCACATTTTGTTTTGGTCTCACTCACCTTGGAAAATGCTGACTCCTCCTATTTTTAAAATCAAATGGACTATAAGTGTCCAAGGAGAAATTGAGTGTGTGCTTCCCCCTCTCCTCTCCTAGACAGAGGCTTAGCCCACATATTTGATGGGTAGTGGGATGGAATTCCGGAGGCCATAGAGGAAATAGCCATAAACCCTATAAAAACTGTGTGAGCGTGTGTGTGTGAGTACAGAAGAAACAGACAAAACCCATGAAAACGGTGTGCATGTAAGAGTGTGTGTACGTGTGAGTGCGTGAGTACGTCTGTGAGTGTGTGTATGTGTATGTGGTGTCTGTGTGTGTCTTAGTTGCAAAGCAAAGCAGAACAAAGCCCCATATTTATCCTCACAACAATGGGAGAAAAGGCCTGATACAAGGAGAAATCTGTTTCTTTTTCTTTTTTTTATAGACTGTGTTGTGAACTGTGTTGTCATCAGCTACATACAATGTCATGAAAGGTCACAATCTAGGAGACTCATGAAGGTCAACATCAATTTTACTCTGGCTACACAAGGTGTCATATTCAGTTAATATCTGAGAAACACAGTAGTCTGAGAGCCGGGATAGGACCACTGCATGATGGGGTGAATGTGGCCTTGTTCTAACCCTGAGGGCAGGGGGTGGGGCAGGTGCAGAAGGCAGTGTGGGGACACCTTCCCAGTGAAGGGAGACTTGAGATCTCTTCCTTTATGTGCTATAGAGGGTATTCTGGACAGCAACTTCATTCTTGATTCCTTCTGTGTTGTAGTTGCCTTCTTAGTTAGCCTAACCCTTCCATAAAGCATGTGTATACATACACATATACATATATACATCTCAAACATCGAACATATATATGTGTATATCCAAGCATATATATGTGTATCTTCATATACACATATACATATATATGCTTGATGTTTGATGATTTCTCCATTTATCAGGTCTCTTCTCCCATTGTTGTGAGGAGAAATATGTTGTTCGTTCTGCTCTGCTTAGGAACTAAGACACACAGAGGTAGCACGTACACACTCACACTCACGAATGCCCTCACACATACATACACTCTTACACACACACACACAGTTTTAATATCTGTTTCTTCTGCAGTGACATGCACACAACTCACATAGTTTTCGTAGGTTGTATGGCTCTTTCCTCTGTGGCCTCTGGAATTCCACCCCACTGTCCATTAAATATGTGTCCACTTGACGTGGGTTGTGGAGGTTACAAATGTCAGAGAAGAACTGGGAAGCAAATGGTATCTTTCTCTTCCACCTTCTCTAACCAAAAAGGTGAACAACAAGGTTTACAGTGACCCCTAACTAGCAGTCTTAGTAAGGGACCCTAAATCCTAAAGCCCCTGGAGAAAAATACAAATAAGAAATAGTAAGAACAATGGCAAAAGACTGCAATTACTTTCACACCAACCTAATAATTGCGCCATCGGCGGGTGAAAGTAGGAGAGACACAGAGTGCAGAGACTCCCAGTCACACACAAATTCCCAGATAAATTACACTGAAAAATAGTAACACAGAATAACTAGAAAGGACTTTCATACCATCAGTTCAACCTTTCCATTGCAAAGTCAAGGACATGACGCCCAGAAAAGTCCTTAACCTAATTTTGGCTGTCTGCTTTATCTGCACAAATATACAGAATTTGCAGCTTAGAGACCCCTTCTCAGAATCTTATTTCCAATTGACATACACACACAAAAAAAAACACACACACACAACCACACATGGGATTAAAGTATGCATATGTGCACATAAAGAAATTACTCTGAATTCTACTCTTCACCCCATGTTAATAAGCCAGGAGAGGAACGTCTTGGAGACACAGGCCTGAAGTTAGGAGCCGAGCGCAGGGCTGAGGAGTGAGCATTCTGCTGGCTGGTCCTATTGTTTTCCACTCTTCTACCCTGTCTTTGTGAAGAGTAAATGTGATTACAATTTTAAGTAGCAGTTGAATACATTAAATTTATTTCAGGTTAACTGCCTGCTTTTCTTTAAGTCTATAAGCACACATGTTCGTTTAAATGTTTGGGTAATATTTAGGAAAAGAGGAGAAAATAGCCTAAAAAAAGAAACTGCTTACAAAGAAAGAGTTGAAAATAGGTAAATCCCTGGCAAAATTGTGACCTATGGCCATGCCTCCCTGGACCTGCTGCAACCGCTCCTTGGTACAATCCCAGCATCCACCTGCTGTCCCCACCCCAGAATTATCTCCGCAGGGCCCACCCTTTTCTGGAACACCTCTGAAGGTTGACATTTTTCTCACATAAGAACAGGTACCTGTCTACATACTTAACTCTGAGTCAGTGGTGTGTTGAACACTCTGCTGGCTACGGAGTGAATATACCCAGCCTTGGGTGTTGCTTTGCCACTTCCTCACTAGCATAACTCGGACAAATCACTTCCAAGTCTCTGAATCTCACTTTCTGGTCTTGGAAAGGTGTGCGTTTCTATTCTGTCATGTAGGGCTTTTGGGAAGCATAATCAAAAGAGATAATGCATGTAAAGTGCCTTGTTAACTATTTGTATTTTGATAACTTTTTTTCTCTTGAGAAATCTTAACCTTGACGAGTAAGTCTAGTGAAGGGGATTTAAAGCACACGGCAGCTGCATCAGCATTGGGTAAGTTGTTAATCTTTCTAAGCCTCCGTTTCCTTATTTGTAAACATGACTAGGGTGTATATTTTGTAGAGTGGATAGCTGTAAGGAACGGCTGAGATAACATTTATACTTAGCGCGCCCAATGCTGAGGTTGGTTGGTGATCAGCAATATCTAGGACTGGCAGGGCTGGGAACCCATTTTTCTTTACATGCAAAACTCAACTTCAGATACCAACCAATTTCACCTGAACTGACACCAGGCTAAGAGATGCAGAGTCTTTTGTTTACATAGAAATTGCATAAGCTTGCTGTGCAGCCTCCTGTGTAAGAATTTAATAAAATTCATCATTTCTAGCCCTCTGCATAAAATTGGGCTTAGCAAGAGGAGTTCATTCCATAAAAGGAAGTACCCTGTAGTGAAGAGATTTCTGAACAAGGCAGGAGAGCAGGTAGAGAATACCTACATCCAAGAAGCAACCATAGACGTATCTTCTTATTCCATCTATCTCCAACAAACAACGACAATGACGTACCACTGGCACACATAGATCTCTGCGTTCTTTCAGAATGCTGAAGAGCTCATGACAGTTAGAATGACAATGAGATTCTGGATCCACAGAGGGGCCAGGGTTTTCAGTACTTACATAGGATAAAGTGGTAACATTTAAAATGCATATCCCTGAAGGGATGAGCTACTAGAAAATTAATTATCCTCTCTTTGCCCCCCTCACAGCCTCTCTACATCATTTATTGTAGCTTTGGTGTCCCACTCCCACCACTAATTTTCTTTCTTGAGCTTTGTCCTCAATTTCTGTTGCTACAATGCAATATCAAGAGAAGGAAGAATGACACACATACATGCACACACACACACACACACACACACACACATGCATGGAAATCCTGAAAATGTTCCATTGATCTAGAGCAGAGAACTATGGATGTTGTTGGCATTGGAGGGACTGCAGTATGCTGAAAAGACACTACTCTCAAAGTCCTGTGGCCATGGTTCAAGACCCAGCTCTGCTACTTACTCACTGGGGACTCAGCCAGGCTCTTAACCTCCATGAGCTACAGTTACCTAATTTGCAAATGGAGATAACAGCCTCTGCACTACAGCCTCCCAGGGCTTGTTGTGTGGGTCAAAGGTGACAAACACTGTGCCATCTCTGTAAAGTACCAAATAAATGCATGGAATTTGTGTTATCCTTTTAGAACAATCTCTTAGCTTGTCACATTGAGGACCCTCTCCCCTTCAGGGACCTTTCCTCCATGACTGTCCTCTTCGAGTCATCTGGACACTGTCTGTCTTCCCTGTCACCTGTATCTGCAGGAAGATGCTTTATGATCGCTGTGTTCCTATGCCATTCCAGTAGCAATATCAATCTGCTTCTGCTCATTGTACAAACATTTGCTGAGTGCCTACTGTGCCTCAGACGGTGTGCTAAGTGCTGAGGTTGGATATAAATAAATTATGATTCTTACTGTTATCTAGGAATCGTTAACCTCAGAACATTTACCTACTCTCCAGCCAGGAAATTCATGCTGAATCTCAAATATACCCTTTCTGGTGTTAGGTTACACCTGTTCCCTAGTTCTGCAACATCTGTGTAATGTTTGTGTGTTGTTTATCTCTAGACCTCGTAAGCCCAAAGCTATTCTTTCCAAGTGGCATAGGATCGTATCTCCCCAATCACTAGCATTTCTCCGAACTAAAAAATGTGGGTGATATCATTTTAATTCTTCCTCTTTCCAGGTATGAGGATGAATGCTTTCAGTTTCCTGTGGACACCGCCTCTCCGGCACCTCTGGATCTTTGCAGATAGGCCCACGGTCACCCTGGCTGCACTGTTTAGCGGGGATGGGAGTCACTCCTGCCTGTGCTTGTGCCTCCAGCTTCTCCCACTTTAGCTCCTGCTCTGCAGGGCTGCCAGGCTGATTTTCCCCCCAACTAATCCGACCCCACAGCAGTGCCTCCCCCTTGCTCCGGATTTCCTCCACACTGAGGTGTGCAGCCTAGATCACATTATCACATGCTCACACGGTGCCTGAACTGATCCCCTCAGTGGCTGAGATGTACCTCGGGTATCAGTGACACAATTTTAACGAAGGCAGCTTCTGTTCTCAATGAGAAGGATTTGGAAATTAGTTCACTCAGATATGTGGCAAAGGCTGCCTTCTACAACACGAAAGGGCAGGCAGGAAGGTTGGTGGCAGAGTGTCTCTCAGGCGCTCCCATGGCAGGAGGGATAAAGCTGAGTCCCGTAGGCGTGCACTCCCTTCTGCTGATGGCATCTGGTTGGCAGAAGGAATGAGATACCCACTTTCTCAAATGGACAGAAGATACATAAACACCTTTTTGTTTTTATAAACAGACAAGCGGCAGCTCGGAAATTTTTCTGTTTTTCTCATTGCAAAATCAATACCCATCAGCAGTTTGAAATTAAAGGTGAGATAAGGCCTCAGTTTTATACATGCCTTATTGTCTTCCAAAAGCTTTCTACTCAGTCAGATAAATTTTCTTTAAGAGGATTAGGAAACTTTCATTATCTTTATCTAACCTGAACTAACACTATGTCTGAAAAATTAATCTATAGACTGGACAAAAGCCAGTGGCTGCTGGGAGAAGAACTCTGGGGCTTATTTCTAATTGAGCAGTGGGGTCTCTACTACCACCCTCTAGTAATTCAACTGTCTTCCAAAGAAAGAGCAAGTCACTGTATCACTAAGCAAGAGGAAATAATTCAGCTTTCTGACCTCCTTCTCTGTGGCCTCTCAGTAAAGTTACAAACCAGCCTGCCAAGGATCCCAAGAGAATGTCCTCCCCAAGAGAAGATCTTCCCCAAGAGAAGCTTCTCCCCAAGAGAACGTCATCATCAAGAGAAGCTCCTCCCCAAGAGAAGATCCTCCCCAAGGGAACGTCCTCCCCAAAGGAATGTCATCCCCAAAAGAAGATCTTCCCCAAGAGAACGTCCTCCCCAAGAGAACATCATCCCCAAGAGAAGATCTTCCCCAAGAGAACGTCCTCCCCAAGAGAACATCATCCCCAAGAGAAGATCTTCCCCAAGAGAATGTCCTCCCCAAAGGAACGTCATCCCCAAAAGAAGATCTTCCCCAAGAGAAGCTCCTCTCCAAGAGAACATCATCCCCAAGAGATGCTCCTCCCCAAGAGAAGCTCCTCCCCAAAAGAACATCGTCCCCTCCCATCCCCACCCATCCTGACTGCCTCTGGACTTCCCAGGCCACCTCAGAGGGCTGGAGCCAGAGAGTAGCTTGGCCTGGAATGTGGAGACTGAGGAGCTGACCTCTGAAATAGATGCCATGCTGTCCTTAGACTTCTTCTGACCTGAAGCTTGGAGGTCCACAGGGAGACCCCACAGGCTGCCACATCCCACCCAAGGGATCACTCAGCATGTGTTATGGAGAACATCCTTCTCTGTCACTCGGCCCCCAGCCCATTATGTTGTGCATTGACTTTGATTTGCTGACATCATCTGTCTTAGTTCTTGAAAAGGGATAGGCTTGCTCGGCTTGAGTCTGTTTCTCTACAGTGCCTGACAGTTCTTTTCTATTTCAGTGCCACATTTCCTGAATTTGAAATAACTTTGCTGTCAAGGCCACAGAGGTGCCACTGAGGTGTCACTTCCGATGCCGAGAATGTCAGCTCCTCTGGAACCAAGCCCAGGTGCAGGCAGGTGGGGTAGTGAGAGCTCACAGTCTTTTGTTTTCTACGCCCTCAGAAACATTCAGCAGATAGCCCAGCTCATCTCCGATGACTGATCTCACCAAGTGCCTCTGTCGTCCTCTGAGGAGAAGTATCAGATGTGACAGTTGTCTTGATCTCCAGATGGCAGGCAGTCTTGTCGCTCCAGAGCTGTGGGTGGACGTGTATGGAGAGTGGAAACCCGCAGCGTCTGTAGATGTCTGTTGGATGGCGCGTGTGAACGCTGGAAGCACGCGAGGAGGGGAGCAGGGCTTGGAGGCTGGGCAGGAGCAAAGCTTCAGGCAGCATGGCAGTGCCAGGGACTGCTGGGGAACAGCAGTGGTAGCAGACAGCTCTCTGGCCCCACACATGCCATTACAAATGGCTACAGATGCAGGCCTGGCTGCTTGCACCAAAAGGAAAGAATCGGCAACCTGAATCATACAAGTGACTGAAGCATGAATAGACAGCCCCCATGCAACCTCTCTCTAGGAAACCAATTGAAATGAGCAACATCGTGGTCTTTTTTTGTTTGTTTGTTTGTTTTTTAAATCAGAGATGAGGAATCTATCTTAGCTAAGCAAGGATGCCATACACATTTCACAAACTAAAAAAAAAAAAAATTCTGTTGAATCTATGACAGATGGGATCTGATAAAAGGCAGATGCTAAAGACTAAATCACACATAGGAACCCTTTCTGAGAGCTCACTGTGTTTCCTCAAGATATCTGCAAACGAGGATCTGAAAGAAGTCCACCTGAACCTTTCATTTGGTGCAGGAAGGATGCGTCACTGGGTGACGGAACTAATGTGCTTAAAACTTCATTCCTGCCATGAGCCAACACCTGACAGAAATTGCTTTACATGGTGATGATAGTTGGGGTCAAGTTCAAAATAAGTTCATTTGGATTGCTGCCTTGCTTTAAAATGGTTCTCAAATTCTCGGAACTGCTATCTGCATGTGTTTTTAACTCTTAATATTTAATATCTGAGAATCTGACATTTCTTCAGCCCCATTTTTGAGGTGTAATATGAAATTTAAATTAAAAACTATTTTAAAATGCACGTGTGACACAATTCCTGGGCTATCCCGATTCAAATTTTTAAAGCAGAATGGAAGAAGATGCTAAGTCTTCCTTTCTCCTTCCCCCTTTTTAAAATTGTCTGAATTTATTACTAACATTAACCTGCAGTTATCATTCTGACTTATATCCCTCTTGGATCTGGACTTCGCTGTCTGGCTATGAGAGAGTGTTTAAACACAGCAGCAATGCCAGGAAGGACCTGCCTAAACAGCACTCAGAGACCCCTCCAGACCATGCATGACCAACAACTGTGCGAAAACAGTCACGTCACATAGTTTCTCACTGGCATTATTAGTCGTTTATTATGAAATAAGCCTATAAGAGAATTAAAAGGCATTGAGAGTAGTACCGTATTTATCTATGTTTGAATGTATCTCACTCCAGCTCCAGAGTGCTAAGTAACTTACGAGAGCTCAACCAGTGTATGTTACACAACTTATTGATGAGAACAGAAGGACTAGAGATAACATTTAGAAACTTTGGGAAGATGTTCAGCACTTAGTTAAGTACCCATTCGATGGGAAACATTCCAAGACATACAGTCAAACTCTGGATTCAGTAGAGAAAGATGACTTTTGTGTCTTCACACACAAGTAGAACAAACACCAACACTGTTCTTCCCCTCCATCACTGACGGGAATGGCAACCCCAGATCCAGTTGGGACTTACCTTGCACTATTAGATGAACCCGGGATGTTTTGGGATGATTGTCTGTCTGCACAGAGCAGGTGTATGGACCTTCGTCATACACATCCACATTTTGGATCATGATGCTGTACTGGGTTGGTGTATTGACCAGGATGATCACTCGAGGGTCTATGGACCACTTGTCATTCCCAGCGTAGAGGATGGTGCTGCGGTTTAGCCAGGCCACCCGAGTTACCCGGTCATCTATGGTACACCTGCAGTGAGGCAGGGAGTGGTGGAGGGAGGAAGAAGGGAAAGACAGAGAGTGGAGAGATTATATAATATGGTAAATATGACGTTGCATTTTGAGGAGTAATTGAAACAACATAACACAGTGCTGAAAGGAAACAATTATTGATGAAACTTCCTAAATATAAACTAAAAGTGACCAGAATCATCTTGAAGAACTGACAATACAAAATCATTTCTATTTGATTTCGAGACATATTATGTATTTTTGCCATCCGTTTGCTTTCCCTGTTATTTTCTTCCCCATAGGCTTATATGAAAATTAGTTTATGTTTCTTGAGCACATTTACCGCCTTGGGGAAGAAGTGACCCAGGGGCACATGGGAGAGAGAGTGGATAAGTATTTCAAATAGGTCACAGATAATCCACAAAGCAAATACTTAACTTGTAGTTAATCAAAAATTGAACATATTTACCTCCAGACCTCCCTGGTGTTGATAATCTCCTTATATGCCTAAGCAGCCGAAAGCCTGCAAACTACAATTTATAACATGGGTTGGTAAAATTCACCTTAGAAGGCCAACACTTTTTGAGGAAGTCAAAACTGCATCTTAGGACTTCAGGAGAGGAAAGAAGAAAATTATCAGCAGAATCCCTGTTCCTCATACACTCCCTGTCCCATTGGGAGAGAGAACAAGGCTATTATCAAAACAGGGAACTGTGCAACACCTCCCACCTACTCTCCTTAACAATTTGAAGCTATGAACACAGACGAGGCCTGTGTGTCGGTGTGGATGACCTGCGGGCTGTCAGGCCTGATACTGGACTGAAAGTGCTGGGCGTCTGCCCATGTGCCCAGGAACTGAGGACGTGGGAATAGAAGCATGAGGAAACAGACTGCTTTCTAAATGTGGATGCGCACCCATCACTCCATGCTGCATATAGGAATGCACAAGGACAACCAGCCTTGCCAATGTCCTGGCAGAGAGAGGAGGGACGTGAGTCCAGCACCTGCAGGTGAGGATAACACAGGGAATAGGCATGGCCCTCCCTCACTGGATCTGACCTAACACTTGGGTGGCAGCAGTGATCCTTCAGGCAGGTCTCAGGAGATGGAAGGACCCCAGAGACACTGGCCACGGTGGAGAGGTCAGGACCTGGCCAAGTGACTGGTCTCACCTGTCCTGTGTGGCTCAGGGTCTCCAAGCACCAGAACCATGGCCGTCTGGAACGGGGAAAGCACCTGATCTAGGGCAGTCCTCTCCCTGGTTGGTAGGAAGAATAAAAGCAATACCAGCTTCTGGTCACCCAGGCCTTTTTATGAGCTGGCCCATCTGCCCCTCAGCCGCTGAGAAGTTGGGTAGGGAGGGTGTTAGGCACTCTCACAATATTGTAGGAAGAGATTGTTCTTTTCTAAATAAGCATGTGAACAATACAAGGTGAATAATACATGTAAATAACACTAAGATGATACAGGCCCATCTAACCATTCACTCCTCACCAACGCCCAGCACCCAATGGTGACTTGCTAGCAACCTGTCATATCTCAGTCTACATCTTACTCCTTGTACACATGCATGAACTTGTATGAAGCTTGTGTTGATTTGCTTTCACCTGAAATAGAATCATACTCTAATATTCCAATGAAACTATTTCTTTTTATTTGACCACAGGCATCCCTTGCACACCAGCAGTTACAGACCTCAATCTGCATGCTTTCTAGGTAAGCGAGTTTCCAGGGCCCAACTGCATTCACCAGTGGGACCTGATAATTTAGGTACCATTGAATGATTCTTTCCCATCATTATAGAAATGTCATTGGTATAAAGAAAAAAAATGAAGTCATGTTATCTCCTCCACATCGTGAGGCATCTTGCTTCTTTTCCTGTTGCTTTCTTACTTCCAGAGCATTTTTCTATTTCCCTTATGAAGATCTAACGGATCGTAAGCCCTAATGGATCCTCCCTGCTCCCCACTTTCAAAGGTTTTTCTTGGGGAAAAAATATGATAAATTTATTCACTCTCAGTTGCAAATGACTGATAAGGGCAAATGTGCAACCTTTCCTAAGGATAGGTGAATTTTCATAAAGGAGAAATCCCTGTTTGAAGAGCTCCTCCTAAAGAAAGTTCAAATAGCAGAATTCCAAAAATCAGCACGCCTGGAAGTGATGCTAAATTGAGACAGAGCGAAGGGTGTGATGTTCCAGTCACTTCTAGTTGTGTGGTCTTCTAGTCACCACACAACCCAAGTGACTAAGTGCAAACAAATATTCTTGCTTTAATTCTGCTCAGTTATGTAACCCCTTGCACATTTTTAAGTTCCCATGAAAAATTGTGAGCTACAATTGAAAAGGATGAATTTTTTGCCTTTTAGAACATATTCACATTTAAAAATTTTTTAAGTCACAAAATTCCTGTGTGTGTGTATATTTGTTCAGTAGAATTTAAATATCACAGTGATTAATACTTATGATTATCTGCTTTCAAAATTCAGGAACTAACTCTTTTTCTAAGTCATAACATGTGCATTGTTCCTTTTATAACTGGAACTTGTTTTTCCATTATATATCTTCTGCAGAAAAATGTATTTTATGCTTGAAGGTCTTTTATTGATCGTCTACCATATTTATTTGCAACCAAAAATACATAGAGATTGAAATTTAAATTTCTTTTATGTCCTATGACCATAAAACTTTAAGCAATAATATATTTCTTAAATGAATGATCATTACAAATATAAAATTGATAGAACATAAATATATAGCACATTTTGTTAAGTAATAATTAAACATGAAAATGCAAAATTACTAGAAATACAGCTTTTAATTAGATGGAGAAGCCCCTTTTTTAAATGCCGTAGGTAAATATTACTCACTGCTAGAATGAGATGGAGTTCAGGATCAATTCTATTCCTACTTTTGCTTTTAGAGAAACCTTGTTCACATAAGAAGATGGAAATGAAAATTGCGCATAGCAATGCCACTCAATTATTTGAATGCTTTCCAAGATATATGCCAAAAATCACATAGTAATATAGCTTCAAAGATAATTTTAATGATCTCGCAGCTGACAAATCAATTAATTCCTCTTTCAATTTCTTTTAACGCAATGAATTGGAAAATACCTGACACGCAAAGGGGTTTATAACCCAGTATTAAATTCATTCAATTTCTCAGTATCTGGAAAGTATATGATACCATTTTACCAGGCCTTATCAAATGACTATAAAAAGATGTTATTCTTTTACTGGAAGTGCCTTGTTTAATCCAATACACTCAGAAATGTTGGGAAAATACAAATACTGTTTATTTTAATATGCTAAATCACAGTGCCCTCTGTTCGAACATGTCTCATCTGCAAGTTCTAATTCAAAATGGAGAATGCACTAGCTTTGCCATGAATCTATTCCTGATGCAATCAGGTGCCATTGCCTTTAGTGCCCTGCTTTGCTTCTGTGGGCGTCTCCTTCAAGACTGATACCCTGCTCCATGACAGTCGGGTGATGGAGGTGACAAAGAAAGCCAAAGAGGGTTATCTCCTGGACGATGTGTGAAGTGGGAGCTGTCAGAAGGGAGACACAGAATTACACTGCAACCTCAGGCACTTACTCAAGCAGATCAACTTTAGGGAATTTGAGATCTTTGAAGTGCATTTCCTGAATCCTATCATTGTCCTTGTATAGGACCAATCACTTCAGGATGAGGGTGCATAGAACCACTGCAAATGGCCACGGGCTTGAGTAAGGGTGGACTTTGAAATAGGTCAATCCAGAACTACTCTCTGGGCCAGAACACACTCTCAGTGCCCTGGCCACACAGCCCTTGGAAAGCCTGTGTGTCCCTTGGGTAATCCTGCCCCTGGTAAGTGGCCATGATCCGGCGTACTTGCTCTTGGACCTGGGCCTCCTTATGGGCCTGGAGTACAAACAGAAAAGAATAACTGAGAAAAAGCCATCTCTCTAAATGGGCAAAGATGGTTCACAAGTTTGTATGGTTCTCAGAACCTAACAACAGAGAAACCGAGTGAAACAATGAAGTCAGTTGAGGAAAGTTATTTTCCTCATGATGTTGCCGTGCTTCAAAAGAAAATGTAGTTTCATGGCTTCGTGCTTTCTTCCGTCACCATAGGACTCTTCCATGGTCCCCTGAGCAGCAGGAAAGAGAACTCAGGGAAGGACTTAAAAAGTTGGCTTGAGCGCTCTTCTAAACTCAGGCTCCTTCCCTGCTGTCTGTGGCCACGTCCTGGACTCTCATTAACAAGAAGCACAGAGGGGAACACTTTTGATGTTAAATAAGGGGGAGCCAAGAGGCAAGTTGAGGAAGGTTAATGACAACTTTCTGATCTCTTGGAAATTATTTCAGATATTTAAAATTCTTACATTCCAAGCTAACCCTACCTACTGATCCTTGATAAAACAGAACTCATTACAACTACATCACAAGTAACCTTTAAAATTATATATTGCTTGTACTGCACCAGGCATAGTTGTAAGAACTTTCAATGTATCAAATCATTCTATCCTCATAACTACCCTTTGAGATGTGTTCTATTAATATTATATCCACATTTTACAGATGAGGAACCTGAGGCACAGGTAGGAAAAAAGGAAAGCTATCTGGAAGACACTTGTACACATTCTTAACCTCTAGCCATGTGTGAGGAAAGAAGGTGTAAATGAGAGTCTAGAAGAGCAAAGAAACGCCTGACAGACATCAGAAGGCAGAGATCTTTCTGAATATGTACCGTAGGGCTAAGAATCAGGGTTGTTGTGTTTTGTTTTCAGAGGAAGAGGTGCACTTAGGGAAATCCATGCCTTAAAGCGGTGGTTTTCAACCTTTACTGTGCATCAAAAACAGATTGCTGAAGCCAGCCCCCAAAGAGCTTTTGGTTCATGGAGCCGGAGAGACAAAGAATGTGCATTTTCAACAAGTTCTGGATGTTGATACTGAGGCTCTGGGGACTCCTCTTGGAAAACCACTCACTGCCTTAAAGAAACCAGGCAAGTGACAGTTTGGAATTTTAATCAAAATAATCACTGAAAATTAAAATCAATCGGCTTTAACTTTTTTGTGTTCTTTACTTTTGTTTTTAAATTTTGTCTTTGAAAATACAAAAAAAAAAAAAAAAAGTGCCGCGATTCATTCAACAGATATCAAGTGAGTGCCTAAGGTGCATGAGATAACTTCCTAGGAGCTGACAACACAGTAGGAACAGGCCGACAAAGCTCCTGCCCCATGAAACTACACCTAGTGAGAGACAAAGAAAACATGTATGTCTAGATATATTTGTTTCAGAATGATACCTGGATAAAAATAAAAGAAGGTAAGGAATGGAGAGTGTATCATGGGAACTGTGAATATATTTGGAACAGAATTCTCAAGAAATGCCCTTCCATGGCCTCATGCCAGATGTTGAATGGTTGAATGTTTATAACTCTAGAGTTGGGTGCGATAAGATGCATGTCTGAAAATTATGTCTAACTTTAAAATGAAATTCTCGTCTCACATACAGGCACAGATAGCTGCAGGAACATTTAAGTGATCTGGGTAGTTGGAGAATAAGTCTTTTAAATCAGCCTCACAAATGGTGTCCTCATATATTGATGACTTTGTACGTGTTCAAAGAATTGATAATTGATATTTTGATAAACGGAGAGTTAACTAGAAAATGCCTTTACGGTTCCTCCTTTGTTACGGTAATAATACCTAAAACAGGGTGCATACCTTTGTGTTTTAATTAGTAGACAATGGCAAATGTAGTTAAATCTCTAATTCAGATTCCATTCTCTTTGTAATATACGGATAATACCAAAGATCCTAGACTCTTCATAGAGCTTACATCACTGAATTTAATTATTTATACTCTTATGTGTTAAACTATAAATGTCACATGGATAGTAACCACATTCAGTATCACCAGCACCTCCCAGCCTCTACCCAGGAGCTAGTAGGTCATCAATACATATTTATAATGACAAAAGGTGTAAGACAATGTTTTTCAAATGGGCATCAAAAGAACCCACATAAGGAGACATATATGTGGGGACATATATGTGTCTTTCTGCAGGATATCTGAATCTATATCTTTATCTGTATCTACCCACACACAGACACACATAGAGTCCATGGGCTCTTCATGTATATTTTTCAATCTAGTGTTTTCATTTCTGTTATAATTGGGAGATGTATAATATAAACATATGCTAGATGTGGTATGACAACAATGAAATTTAAATGTTCAGATTTGCTTCTGTGTTCACCACACTGGCACATTGAGAACTCCTTGCATCATCTCAGCCTAATGACAAAAATACAGAGGAGATTGGCTTTGTCAGTGATGCCTTCCTACCAGCAAAAGCTGAATGATGCGGGCTTGACTGTAGTAATGAAGGTTCCCAGGCACTGGAATGAACCACTGTGGAAGGAGAACTTCATTATCACAGGATGTGCATGGAACTTAGAAGGGCAGGCCTTACAGCAGTCAGTGCCACATTCACATTGCAACTTGGGATTTAATGTTTTGGGCTTTTTTGTTGTTTTTTTGTTTTTTTCGAGACGGAGTCTCACTCTGTGGCCCAGGCTGGAGTGCAGTGACGCGATCTCGGCTCACTGCAAACTCCACCTCCTGAGTTCACCCCATTCTCCTGCCTCAGCCTCCCTAGTAGCTGGGACTACAGGCGTCCCCCACCACGCCTGGCTAATTTTTTTGTATTTTTAGTAGAGACGGGGTTTCACTGTGTTAGCCAGGATGGCCTCGATCTCCTGACCTCGTGATCTGCCTGCCTTGGCCTCCCAAAGTGGATTTAATTCTAATAAAACATCATCTGGCCGGGCGCGGTGGCTCAAGCCTGTAATCCCAGCACTTTGGGAGGCCGAGGCGGGCGGATCACGAGGTCAGGAGATCGAGACCACGGTGAAACCCCATCTCTACTAAAAATACAAACAATTAGCCGGGCGTGGTGGCGGGCACCTGTAGTCCCAGCTACTCAGGAGGCTGAGGCAGGAGAATGGCGTGAACCCGGGAGGCGGAGCTTGCAGTGAGCCGAGATTGCGCCACTGCACTCCAGCCTGGGTGACGGAGTGAGACTCTGTCTCAAAAAAAAAAAAAAAAAATCATCTGTTCCATTAAGTTAATGTTCCAAGTTTAAATTTTAGTGGCTATATATGTGCATAACTTATAATTTCAGAAGTTACAGTCATATAAGAGTGTAAGCTTAAGGCATTTATACCTAGTTTTATGATTGCACATATATAAAGTTTTTTTAA
Source organism: Symphalangus syndactylus (assembly GCF_028878055.3). Lineage (NCBI taxonomy): Eukaryota > Metazoa > Chordata > Mammalia > Primates > Hylobatidae > Symphalangus > Symphalangus syndactylus. The sequence goes on from NC_072425.2 coordinate 149,700,396, forward strand.
ATAATTACCATTGGAAATCCATGAAAATCTTGTCTCTCTTCCCATCCTTGACCCCTGCTTTTAAAGTGGTCTTCTATAGAGTACTCAATTTCAGAAATGCTGGGTGGAATTTTAAAGCCCGAAATGCATTTCTCTGAATTTACTTTTTTAATACATTCCCCCATATTATCTTGTAACTTTTTGGTTTTCCTTTTATCATTTGCTTTTTTCATAAATTGAGAGTTAATTGAATTTTTGCTAAGAAAAACCTGACTATGTATCAAAATATATTAATAATGCCAATCCAAAAACTGGGAGGAAGACCTTGCTTTAATAAACTCATAAACGAATGATAAATAATTTTTTAAGGGAAAGAAGAACAGGCAAGCCAAAATGAAATACTTTTAGATCAACTCCCAAGGTATTCTAAATTGCAAAAGCTGTTCTCCCAGCAGGCGTTAACTACTCATTTATTTCCTGAGTTACAAATAGAGCCAACTTTAGAGCATCAACAAGGACCCTAAATGATGTAAGGGAAAACTTTATGATTCAGATAGTTGGAAATGCAACGAGAGTCATAACTCTGCTAGAGCTAACATTTGCTGATAAGGTATTGGTTGAAAATGTATCTGAAAGCCTCTGCAGAAAAGTGGTGAGGAATAAGAGCTACTTCAGGGGAGTACAGCACAAAAATATTTCGGTAGTGCAAGGGGTTGACTTTGAAGTCTGACATAACCTGACATCTGCAGCTCGCTGGAAGATTGGAAGACAGTGCCACACTAACACCAGCTGGAGGGGAGATGTCACATTAATACATAGGAAGGGTGCATGCCCACGTGTGTGTGCATGTGTATGTATGCGTGGAGGAGGAGGGGAGGTTATGCAGAGAAAACACACTAATGCCTTCAACGTGAGGGCCTGCAACATGAAGACACAGAGCAGTGGAAACACAACCAAGGGAGGTTACGGGCTTTCCTGAAAACGGCATCACCTGAGGCAGAAAATCAGCCGCTGGATGATAATGTGCTGTAATTTCAGCCATGCCTGATGATAGACGAGTCCACCAGAAATTGCTCATGTGTCCAGACGCAAGCAAGGGGAACCTCTGGTCCCCACAAGCACAGTGAGCGCTCTACCTGAATGCAGAGAGCAATTTCCCACACCACGCAAGTGAGGCAACGGTGCTGACGGCAGCTCAGAACACAGTATCTGACGCCGGGAAGGAAAATGAAAGGAGTGATTTGTATGGAAAGATGGCTCCACAAAGAGGCAGAAATTGCTTACAACTACAAAAGAGGGGTTAAACTGCTTGGCTGTGGGAGGAGAGAGGAGGAGAATTCCTGTCTTGGTAACAGAAATAAAGCGTAGGGTAGTGAAACATAATTATAAAAAGTAAGGGTGGGCAGAAAGGCCAGAGAAAGCTCTCTGAACAAAATAATGAATGATTGAGCTAGTTTCTTCCCAGGCTCCAAGTCACTCTATAAATCCACAGGGTGTGTTGAGGAGATCACATTATTAGTTTCCCAAGAAGAGGTAGGCAAGGTTGAAATAAAAATAACAACAAAAAACATCTGAAAAGGCAATACCTGCTTTCAAGGTCCTTATGATCTCACACAAATGATAGAACACAAGAGTATTACAAAGGCACCCTATCACATTCATGGATACAATAAAAAGTATACATCTGTCCATTTGTTTAACAAATATTTAGTAAGCACCTGCTACGGACCAGACACTGTGTCAGGCCTTATAAATAGAATATTTAGAAGAGATGCCCCATCTCAACCTACGTGAAGCTCGCCGCTTTGAGGTAGCAATATGCAATAAACAAAGTCACAGAACACGGATACACGAGTACGAGCAGAGTTAGGATGGTGCCTTAGTCCATTGCCATCACCATAAAGCTGATAATTTATAAAGAAAAGAGGTTTACATGGCTCACGGCTCTGCAGGCTGTAGAGGAAGCATGGTGCCACCATCTGCTTCTGGTGAGGGCCTCAGGAAGCTTCCAATCATAGCAGAAGGGAAAGGGGAGCTGGTATCACATGGCAAAAGAGGGAGCAAGAAAGACGGGGAGGAGATGCCAGGCTCTTGAACAACTAGCTCTCTTGTGATCTAACAGAGCCAGAAATCATTCCTCATTCATTACTGCCGGGAGGCCACCATATCATTCATGAGGAATCCACCCCCATGACCTAAACACCTCCCACCAAGCCCCACTCCAATCTTGGAGTTCACATTTCTAGATGAGGTTTGGAGAGAATACACATCCACACCATATCAGATGGTCATGTAGTGGGGTGGCACGGGCAAGCCCTTACTCACACATGCAGACTAGAGACTGGGCCACTCTGAAGAATTAACATAATTATTAGATTAACAGACAAATATCTAAAGCTGATGATAACTCAGAAGAAAAACTAGGTACAAGTGTTGGGTACTGATAGCATCTTAGATAGAAGGCAGGGCAGGCATGTGGGGTCTGGGATTGAGGTTGACTCAGGTAAGGAATGGAGTGGAAGCCAGTGTAGTCCAAGCGAGATAGACAAGGACATGGGTTGTTGTTCCACAGGGCTGCGGAGATGGACATCTCTATGGTAAAATGTCTGCATAGGTTTAAGTATAGGCATGTATTTATGAGAATAGGCTGGACTTCCTTTGGAGAATAGATTGTAGCAGGGCCAGAGGCAGAAAGAATAGTGAAGGGACTATTGCATCCCTATAGATGTGAGAGTACAGTCACATGATGAAAGGGTCTGCAGCTTAAGGAAGAGCTTGAGGGAGCTAGAGTGAAGGAAGGAGTCATCAGAGAATCAGGCATGAGATGTTGATGAAATGTTTGCAGCCAACACTTTAACGAACTTTGATGGTAAAGTGGAGTGGGGAAAAGACGCAGAGGTAGGGGCAATTAGGTTCTTCAAAGGGCTTTTGTTTTGCTTTTTTGTTGTTGCTTATTTGTTTTAAGAGTAGGAACACTTGGGAACTAATTAATTCATTTTGCAAATATTTACTGAATACCTATTGGGTGCTGGGATGTTTCTAACTTTTGTTATCACCTGTGCATCGTAATTCACTAAATCTGAGTAGGGACCATAGTCTGCATTTCCAACAAGCCCACATGCTGAGGACTTAATGAACTTTGAGTAGCCTGATTTTAGGCAGTAGAAACAAAACTGCATGAGACAAGGACCAGGCCTTCTTACATTGCAGTATGTAAGTATATATACTAATGAGAATGGTCTTATCAATGGGAGAAAGTGCTAATGCAAGAGAAAGGGGACAACTGTCAGAGAAAGGTTACAAGGAAAGTTGCATAGAACCAGTGCAAATGGCCACAGGCTTGAGTAAGGGTGGACTTTGAAATAGGTCAATCCAAAACTACTCTCTGGGCCAGAACACACTCTCAGTGCCCTGGCCACATAGCCCTTGGAAAGCCTGTGTGTCCCTTGGGTAATCCTGCCCCTGGTGAGTGGCCATGATCTGGTGTACTTGCTCCTGGACCTGGGCCTCCTTATGGGCCTGGAGTTCAAACAGAAAAGAGTAACTGAGTAAAAGCCATCTCTCTAAATGGGCAAAGAAAACATTAGATATAAAGTACATGAAGGAAAGATGCTCCATCTGCTCTATCATAAGAGAAGAAAAAATAAGAGAAACCTGGGTGGCTTTGTAGATTCAGCTATGGGAAAGCCAGCAGGCAATCGAGTGATGGTTTCTGTTTTCTCCAAAGTAGAAGACCAAGTTATCAGTTGAAGGTAAGTGGGAGAACAGAAGAAAGGGAATGAAGGATGCAAAAAAGTGAAATAACTATTGCTGAAAATGACATCAAAATTACGAGGGAACTATAGTGGGACTTATAGGCTGTGTTGAGGTCCCATTTGTAGTTGGTGATCAAGAATTTGTAGTGACAATATTCTGCTAGCTTTGAGGATATTCTCCAGCAATGCCCAGCTTCAGGCATAGAGAATGTAGATGACGGGTTCATCCTGTGTTGGAGTACACCAGGTGAGCAACAGGGAGGAAGGCAAGGATTACAGGAATTAAAAAATATAGAATAAGAATAGTGAAGATATGAGGGGCTGACACATACAGAGAATGTGGTAGGCTCAATACATTAGAAGTCTTAATAAAGTCCTTGAGCAAATCAGCTGGAATGAAAGAGATTGTACATGATGAAAAGTTGAAATAACTGTTGAACGAGCAATAGTCACCCTTGTCAATGATGGGGGGTGTGAACTAACTTAGAGGCCAGTTGGGTCTTCTAAGTTCATATTGACAATATCAAGAATGATGATGAGAGCTTTATGAGCTTTTGCGAAATGTATAAATCGAGCATTGTAGAGATAATATTAATATATTGTGGTGTTCAGGAGAAGGCCTGTCATTGGACAGATGTGGGCTCTGCCACTTACTAACAAAGGGCACTAAGATAAGCATTTTGTTTAACGTTTCAGAATCTTCATTTGTGCATCTGTGAAGTGGGATGAACGTATTTTCCTCATGGCATTACACAATGCTATTATGAGGACTGAAGAAAGTGATGCGTGTTGAGAATAGGAATTATACTTGGTAAACAGTGCCTGCTCTATTACTACGAGCTCTATTGCCTCATCTGGACAAATATAATTCAAGCTCTATGATCTGAGAGTGCGTGTGAGTTTAACCAAGTGATACTGAATCCATTCACATATCCTTTTCCAAGGAGTTCTGATGCCTTCTACTTCTGTATTTTCAAATCTATAAAAATGGATATTGATGTGGTGTTAATCAGAAATAACATGAAATTTATGTTTTTAGCATTACTAGCTAATCTATCTAGGGCCATTCCAGTCTACCTATAGATTCTCGCACTTCTAGTAACATTTTCTGTTTTTTTCAGAAATGTCTTACTCTCCAGAAGTGTTCTATACTCAACCTGTGTAGAATTCTGCAGCAGGATTTCAGTTCCCTCTGAGGTTTATTTTCTCAGCTATAGCCACTGAGACAACTTTAACTTTTTATTTTGATCAGGCGTTTTTCACAGTGTGTTGACACAGTGGTTGATGGGCTGATTTCTAGATTGATGTCCTGTGGTTGGTGAAATGCTGTATTTCTAAAAATACATAATTGGGAGATCAGTCAACACAATTGTGCACACCTGAAACAGAATTTGGTTGGCCCACAGGCCCCAATAGCTTAGGCACCAGCGTCCTTTTCTTGGGCAGCTTCAGTGTATAAACAGGACACCACTCAGTCTAGAAGAACCATTCTCAAGCAGATTGAGGCATTCCTGAAGTCAGATGCAAACCATGTCAGTGCTGAAGGAGATGAGGGACATGGAGTGATGGAAATCAGACCACAGGTGAGTGGGTTAAGGAGCTTCAGAGAAACATGTCCAATTCCACAAGGAGACATTCACTGCACAGATACTGCCAGGCACTATGGAAAAGGGAAAATTATTCTAAGGGTATTACTCCCAACCCAAGGTGACACCATTAGCTAGTGAAGAAGTTTTTTAGAGTCAGTAATGGGGCTGCATCTTAGGAAAGATGAGTAAGCACAGATTTTAGCAAATGGTATCTCCACAGAAAAATGTACTGAGCAAGCTGTTAGGGTATTGTCATGTCTTCTTTTAGAGTCACAGTCTGGCTGTGGGACACCTTTAAGTCCACCTTCTTCCATCGTGACTCACTTAAATAGTGGTGCTACAGTACAAGGCAAAGCCATTTCTGAAGCAATGAGCTTTTGGGTATAGAAGAAAAGTGTCTTTTAAGGCAAGAATGATAAAAAGTATCTTCTTTCCCAATATCCAGCCCCATTTTCCTTCTTTCCCAATATCCAGCCCCTCTGATCATCAGCAATGGTTTGGAATTCCACATAAAGTTGTAAAAGGCAATGAAGGCATAGCACTCACATCTGCCTGCTTGTTATATAGAGCCTTTTAGGGAGCTGCCCACTGACTAGTCAGGGATGCCTTAAGAAGCCATCCAGAACAATTCTTGTTATTTATTTGTCATCTGGCTCTGACTCTGCTCTCCCTTCCTCCACATCCTGAACAGCTTTAAAATTCAGCCTCCCAATTTGTTCATTATACTTGGCAAAGAAGTGAGCAAGATGAAATTAAAATGTTTCGCAAGCACACACCATTTTAATTCCATTCAATAGATTATCCTGACATATTTACTCATGACCATGTCTGTCTCAGTATCATCCATGGAAAAGTATAAATTAAAATTTTAAATTAAAAGCAGAGAGTCTGGGGAGCTTGATATCTTTTTGAAGAATGGCGCAAGTCAGCCACAGGCGCCCGCGCAAATATCGTGGGAGCAAAGACTTCAGCAGTGCAGAAATTATAGCCCACAGATTTCCCTACAAATGCCTTCCTACATATAATGTACGGGATCACAGAATCCCAAAGACGGGCAAGACCACAAAGGCCATTCTTCTTTCTCCAGAATTGTGCATAAACAAACCTCCTCCCCTTTTTGGTTCAAATGAAACTCACCCAGAACTGTTAAAGGACTGATTTATTTATGAAACCAAAAAAAAAATACTGAAAATTGATTTTCTTTTATTCTGTCCATAAAATTTCTGTGTAGCATATGGGGTAAGATAATAAATATTTTAATAAGAAGTATATGAGTTCCAGTCACATGTCGATAATTTACTAAACTCTCGATCCTCTGTGAGTATCAGTTTTCTCATTTGGAAATAATATTTGTAAAAAAGAAAAACAACAACTATAGATTGTAGTGAATATGCAAAGAAACTATTCTTTTTAGCACTGTTGTCACACTTCTGGAGCATAGTGAAAAGTCAATAAATGTTTGCTATTATATTTACATAATTACTTACAACTAAAGAGTAACAATACCCCTCATGTTATAATGATTTTAACTTTTCCTAGTGTTCATCTCTCCATCTACGCATACATCAGTTTTGCAGTTTGGAAAATTAAGTAGAACATCCATCTCTTCCCGTCACAACCCAAAGACTGTGCTGCCTCAAGTTTAGAAGACAGAAATTGTGTGTTTTCAGGTGACTGTGGCTTAATGGCCAACTAGTAGGCCAGTAACTTTGCTTGATTCATCCTGTGCCATCCTGAACAGATTACACATCTGAACAAAACCTTATTTGAGTTTTTAAAAATAAAACTCTCATGAAATAGACAGATGGGCAGAGACAGATGGCGGAGAAGGGATGGGAGGTGAAGTCTTCACCGTTCCTACAGCATTGCTCCTGTAGAATGTCAACTCTGCCTGTTTAAAAATATATACTATATATTTTTAATAAGCCAATCATCTTTTCCAGAATAGTGGCTTATTTTTTACGGATTATGTGAACTGTCTCTTTTAAAAACTAAAATAGAAGGCAGGCAAAACTCTTTCCTTGGGCCACGAAAAGCCCAGAGAGATATTCCCTGGAGGCAATAAAGCCACAGGGTTAACTTGCAAATGTTTCCAGTTCAGGCCCCAAGAGTTGCTGCTTTTAATTTGTGTCACCTAGAAATCAGCACCACCAGATTGCTAATATGGGAAGAAGAGGGTATTCTTAGCTGCTGGGACTCTCTGAATTGCTCCAAGGCATCCAAAAGAACAGGGAGTCTGACCCGAAGGTAACCTGAATTTCTCCAGCCTTCTCCATTTTACTCATATGTATGAAATGGCACTCAACATGTGGGCAAAACACTAAGAAAGACTGAGCTTGTGGGGCTCTCTGTAGAGGAGGATCCTTCCACAGAAACTTGTAACTGAGAGGGTTTAAGAAGCTCTGGCATGAAAACCCAAATTTTCATTATAAGTAGGGAAAGTTGAGTTTCCTTATCATGGATTTTAAATAAATAAGTTCAGAAAGAAAGGTAAAGAAGGAGAGAGAAAAGGAAGAAAAAATGAGAAAAAAGAAAAAGAGAAGAAATAAATCTTTAGAAATGCGTATGTAGAAAATGTATAATTTACTCTGTACTTTACAGCCAATACACCACCTTAATTGTGTTCTACTCAGGTGACTATTGAAATTATTATGCACTTCCTCAGCACACTGACTACAGATTCCTGTTATTCTGTAATGATTCTTTTGTAACACTTCCCTATTTGGCACTCAACAGATCTGCTGTCTGTGCTCTTATAACTTGACCTCACATTGCCCTTGCCATCAGTCCACCCTGGGTCTCTCATTCTTCTTTTCCTGTTCACACCTCGACTAGCACAAGTCCTACTTAGGCCACAGGTATAAAGAGAAGGGTCCCCTTCTACTCAAATTAACTGTGGGAAAGCAAAGCACAGCCTGGTTAAGCCCTCGGGGATTCCAGCAGAGTGGAGAATTACTCCTGTCTCAGTTCATTATAATGAATAATAAAGAAATACTTACATGTGCTTTTTGGTAAATTATTCATCTTGTGCACTGAAGAATCAGGGCAGTAATACGTAATGGAGACAACTAGTGCATTTGGGGTCCTAAAGTACTCAATCTAAAGCATTTTCAAAGACCATCTCCTACCTTCATTAAGCACTGAAGTAGTTGCGGATCTTGGAAAGAAGAGGCTTAAATCAAACACTTCCATCTCCCTCCTTGCTCTCTGTGTGTGGCTCCCTGTAAAGCTGATGCTATTTATAACATATTTGTTATTTTAGCATAGCTCCAAGTCACTTGAAGCAACCTGAAAATCTCAGCAGGGCCGCCACTTTGCTGTCTGCAGCCATCATCAGGAGGTAATTAAGAGAGCGAGAATTGTTTCCAAACCAATAAAGCTCTTCCAGGACCCTCTATTATCCCCATATTCACCCAGCCCCAACCCCTCTCTATTAACAGGAGATCCGTTGATTCCTGTAGGAGACAACGTATTTAGCTTGGTTCTTCACTGCTTCCTACTTGATTTCATTGTACTGTCATTTGTTCATGCTTAGAGACCAACATATTGAGATGTTTTGAAAACCATCACTGATTGTTGTAATATCACCTTCATTCCAGGGTAAATGAACATGAGGAATGAAATATTTTGGGGCTTCAGATTTTGCTTCTCTAAGAAATAGAGACTTTGTTCTTCTTAGGCCTTCATTTGTCAAGCTTAAAAAAAAAATCCGAACGCCATTTGACCTGTTGATACTTCTAAGTCATCAATGCATATTAGCAATAAGGTTAATGCTACACACCTTATTTGGTACAGTTTGCACAAGATGCTTGCCCCAAATGAGGTCTGGCACCATTCTCTGATGAGTGGTATCGTCCTTCCTGACACAGCACAGTTAATGTCCACTCATGACTTCGTCTTGTCCTTAGAACACATGGGTGAAGATCAGAGCTGACGTTCATGAGCAAAACCAAACCAAACATAAAATGCATTATGATGATGATGATGATGATGGTGATGATGATGATGGTGATGATGATTGTGATGGTGGTGCAAACAGAGAAAAACAGATCACAGAGAGATGGAAATGGGTGGGCCATTGGGCATCAGATACGAGGAAAGTGTCTCTACGACTGTCCTCAAAACCCAAGGGAGAAACCAACTGAGAGGACTATTTTCAGGAGTAAGAATCAAGAAGCTAAGCAAGTGTTTTCGATGCTGTCACTGATGACCAAAAGGCAGTATTGAGCTCATCAACTGCACCCAGGTTGATTAGCTGTATTTATGCTCTGATAGGGTTGGAGCAAGGTTGGGAGGTGGAAAAAAGCCCTATTTTGAAAGGGGTCAGTGGCTCCTCAGAGTTTGGGGAGAAAGCACTTTCTGTTTTGGTCACTGAGTATTGGAAACTACACTTCTGACAGGAAGAAACACGTATCTGTAACCATTTATAACTCCACAGGGAGAATTTTTCCACCCATTTTTTCTCACCTTATGATGACTTGTCAAAACAGCAATCATAAATTTTCTCAGAAGCAGAACTGGGGCCAAAAACTGAATAGCAACTAGACAGCATGAATCCAAAGGGTAGTGGTCTCTGCCACTCCATGAGCTCCACTCTATCCCATCCCTTCCTTCCCTTTTCTCTCCTAACCCACTATTAGCAATTTACCCCGAGGCCTTCCTACATCTGTACTACCCTGGTTCTACCTTTTTCCAATTGACCAGTACTATGAAAATGTATATTGAAAGCATATAGGCAGTGTATGTTTGAAGAGGCTCTTCAAAGTGTTTAGATAAAGCAGACAAGCTCTGACAAAGCTAGCTAATAAACCAGGCCAGGAGGTTTTCCTTGAAGGCGGCTAATTAAGAACAAAGCAAACGTACACTAACATTCTCCTCTAGGCACCGTGTTCACCTCAGAAGAAATTTTACTATAAATCCAGAAAAGAAAACTTAGCATCACAGCAAAGAAGACTAGTCGAAGCAGAGAGAAGTAGAGAGGCTTGCAGTTTTGCTGTGGGTGGAAGGGGCATCCAGGGAAAGGAAATCCAAAGCCTCTGAAACAGGAAGCATTTAAATCTTCAGGAAGCTAAGCCAAGCTCAACAGATGGCAGGAGCGGAAACCTGGCCTTACCATTGAAGGCTGAACTTTTTGGCAGGGTGAACAGCCCCAGTGAATAATCAGATTTATTTTGTGTTGTATTTTTTAAGTGGAAAGTTCGACTTGATCTCTTGACAAAAGAAAATGTCACCCAAAGTCTATGTGTACACTCCAAGAAACCCAAGGTGGGGTGGCGCTTGCCTTATAAAATTAAATTAATTCAAAGACAACTTTTGGTGACTTTGAGGGTGGTGATAATGGCTGCTTTTCAATTAAAGTTTATTACATTCTTAAGATCATAATACTTCTGAGTACAATTTTTCACATTATATAAGTGATTCAGGAAGCTTATGAAAAGGAGTATATTAAACCAACACAGAGCTCACTCTAAGGTGGAACAGGTAGGGTATTTGAAAGACCTTCTCATTGCTGAGTTGCGATATCCCTTTCTAAGGCACATCCACTGGTTCTAGTTCTTCCTTGTAGCAGAACTAAATCCAGTGCTTCTTCTTCATGGCAGTCCTTCATGAAGATGAAGAAAACTAATTATCCACTCTAAGTAATGTCATTTTGTGAATAAGCTTTTCCACTTACCATTTTTAAATCAGCTACTATTCATATGTTCCTTGTTCACATGAGTAAATTTCCCTGTGACATTAAATAGAATATCCTACAGAAAGAGAGGCCATCTAGACAGGCGAGTCACATTAGGAAGCAACTAGAAGGTGCAATTCAGTGGTTCGGATTTTGCCATGCCTAGAAGTATGACAGCCCATATATATGTATGCGTGTGTGTGTGTGTGTGTGTGTGTATATAACTTTATATATATAACTTTATATATATACAGCTTTATATATACATATATCTTTCATTGTGAATTTAGATAAAAATGAACTTATCTGCATATATAAAAAATTTCACTTTTATTTACAAAAATCTTGGAGACACAACCCCTCACACACAATGACACAATGTATAGCTCTTAATTACACCCTCACCTCCCCTTTCTTATCCAGGAACACAAACATTTCTATTCAAAATTGTATTTAAGCTTGTAATATGAGCAATTAGGTAAGAAATGATATAAAAGGCATCCAGTTTGGAAAGAAACAATTAAAAATATGTCTTTGCAAATGAAATATCTTATGTATAGAAAATCATAAGGAATCCACCAAAATAAGAAAACACAAGTAGAATGAATAAACAAATTCAGCAAGATTGCGGAACACAAGATCAATATATAAAAATTAAGTGTGTTTCTATACCTTAGCAATGAAAAATCTGAAAATGAAATTAAGACATCAATTTCATTTACAATACAATCAAAATGAATAAAATATTTTAAACTACTTTTTACAAAAGAATTACAAAGCTTATGCTCTGAAAACAAAAATGCTGAAATAAATTTTAAAAACCTAAGTATTAATAAATGGAAAATAGCCAATGCTCATGAATTGGACAATTTAATATTGTAAAGATGGCAATATTTCCCAAATTGTTCTGCAGAGTCGATGCAGTCTTTATCAACATTTCAGCTGGCTTCTTTGCCGAAATTGACACGCTGATTATAATATTTACGTAGAAATTCAAGAGACTCAGAACAGCCACACAATCTTGTAAAAGGGGAAAAAGTTGGAGGAATCACACTTTCCAGTGTTAAAGCTTTACTAAAAAGCTACAGCAATTAAGAGAGTGTAGCACTGGCATAAAGATAAACATACAGATCAATGGAATAGAATTGAGAATTCAGAAATAAACTCTTACATTTAGATTTGGTTGATTTTTGACAATAGTGCCAAGGCCATTGAATAGGGGAAATAATAGTATTTTAAAGAAATGGTACTGGGACAACTGGATATCCACACACAATCGAATACAGCTGGACCTCTGTTTCATATCACATACAAAAAATAACTCAATATCTATCAAAACCCTAAAGGTAAAAGTTACAACTCTCTTAGAAGAAAACATAGACCTAGTCTTTGGGACCTTGGATTAAGCAATGGTTTCTTATATATAACACCAAAAGTATAAGCAACAAATAAAACAATTGATAAATTGGATTTCATAAAAATTAACAACTTTTGTATTTCAAAGAGCACCAGTGAGAAAGTAAAAAGAAAATCTACAGAATGAGATAAAATATTTGCAAATTATATATTTGATAAGTGACTTGTTTCTTGAATATATAACTTACACTTGCAACTCAAGAACAACAAAAAATCCAGACAACCCAATTTAAAACAAAATTATCTGAATAGATATTTCTCAAAGATATATAAATGGCCAATAAGCACATGGAAATAAGCTAATATTATTAATCGCTAGTGATACATAAATCAAAGCCATAATAAAATACCATTTTAGGCCCACTAGAGCAGCTATAATAAGAAAAAAAGAAAGGAAGAAAACAGACAAGAAAAAGAAAAAAGAAAGAAAGAGAAAAAAGAAAATAACTAGGGAGCAAGGCAAGGATGTCTCTTTGTAGCACTACTTTTCAACACTGTACTAAACAGCCTGGCTAATGCATTAAGACAAGAAAAAAAGCAAACTGAGAAGAAAGAAACAAAACCGTCTTTGTTCACATATCACATTTGATACAATCATCTATGTAGAAAATATGAAATAAATGACCAAAAATCCTTCCTGGACTAATAAGCAATTATAGCAAGGTTGCAGGATACAAAGTTAGTATATAAAAGTGAATCACTTTCATACATGCCCCCAAGAAACACGTGGAGACTGAAGTTAAAAACACAGTACCATTGACATTAGTGCTCCCAAAATGAAATACTTAGGTATAAATATAGCAAAGTATGTGCAAGATTGATAGAAGAAAAACTATGAAACTGATGAACAAAATGAAAGATGAACCAAGTAAGTGAAGAGGCGTTCCATGTTCACAGACGGGAAGACCCAATATTGTCAAGATTTCAGTTCTTCTGAACTTTAGCTCTAGATTCAATGGAATTCCAATTAAAATCCCTGAAAGCTAAGAAAGTTATTCTGTGGATATTGAGACACTGATTCTAAAGTTTATGTGGACAGGAAAAAGGCCCAGAATAACCAACACAATATTGGAGTAAAATAATAAAGTTGGAGAACTGACAGTACCTGGCTTCAAGAATTACTATAAAGCTACACTAATCAAGACAGCATGTATTATTGGCCAAAGAATAGACTACAAATAAATGGGACAGAATAGAGAGCTTCCAAAGAGATCTGTCTTCAGAGAGTCTACTGATCTTTTACAAAGGAGCAAAGACAATATAATTAAGATCGTCTTTTCAACAAATGCAACTGGTACAGCTTGATGTCCACATGAAAAACAAAAAAGAAAAAGAATCTAGACACAGAGCTTACACTTGTTAAAAAAATTAACTCAAAATGGAAAACAGATAAAACAAAAAATTCTAAATCTCCTGGATAAAAACAGGAGAAAATCTCGATAAACTTGGGTTTGGCAATGACTTTTTTAGATAAAACAACAAAGGCACAATCCATGAAAGAAAGAATTGATATGCTGGATTTCATTAAAATTAAAAAATTCTGCTTTATAAAAGACACTGTCAAAAGAATTTAAAAGAAACCACAGACTGGAAAAAATATTTGCAACAGACATCTCAGTTAAAGGGCTGTCATCCAAAATGTACAAAGAACTCCTAAAATTCAACAATTTGAAAACAATTCATTTATAAAAGATGTCAAAGACCTTACTAGACACCTCACCAAAGAAGACATACAGATGACAAGTAAGCATCTGAAAAGATGCTCCACATCATATATTATCAGGGAAATGCAAATTACAACAACAAGGAGATACCACTACACACCTATTAACCTGGCCAAAATCCAGAACACTGACAACAACAAATGCTGACAAGGGCATGAAGCAACAGGAACTCTCCTTCATTGCCGGTAGGAATGCAAAATGATACGGCCAATTTGAAAGATAGGTTGACAGTTTTATACAAAATTAAATGTATTCTTACCATATAATCCAACAATTGTCCTTTTTATTATTTTTCTAAAGGAGTTGAAAGTTTATGACCACGCAAAAACCTGCACACAGATGTTTACTGCAACTTTATCCATAACTACCTAAATTAGGAAGCAACCAAGAGGTTCTTCAGTAGGTGAGTGGATAAACTGTGTTACATCCAGACAACAAAATACTATTCAGTAGTAAAAAGAAATGAGTCACAAAAAGACATGTTGGTAACTTAAATGCATATTACTAAGTAAAATATGAATTTGAAAAGGCTACATATTATATGATTCCAGCTATATGACATTTTAGAAAAGGAAAAACTATGGAAACAGAAAAAACATCAGTGGCTATTAGGGGTTGGGCGAGGGAGAGGTGAACAGGCAGAGCAATGGGGCTTACTGGATAGTTGAACTACTCTGTATAATACCAGCATGGTGGCTGTATCTCATTACACATTTGTCTAAAACCATGAAATGTACAAAACCAAGAGAGAACGTTATTGTGAACTATACAGTCTGCCAGTGATGATGTGTCAATGTAGGTTCCTCAGCGGTAACAATGCCCCACTCCAGTGGGGGTGGTGATGATGGGGAGGCTCTGGGGGAGAGCAAGGGATGTGTGGGGACTCTGTACATTTCTCTCAATTTTACTGTGAACCTAAAACTGCTCTAAAAATAAATTATAATAAGGCAGATATTAAAATATTTGACAATAAAAAAGAAAATATTAATGAAGTAATTGTTGGCCAGGATGCGAAGAGATGGGAATCCTCATGGACTGCTTGTGGGAATGCAAAAGGAGGCAGCTGTGGTGGAAAACTTTGTCAGTTTCTCAGAAGTTGATCATGAGATACTATGTGACTCAGTAATTCTATTCCTAGATACATACACAAGAGAAATGAACACATGTCCACACAAAAACTTACACACAAATGTTCATAACAGCATTATTCATTACAGACAAAAAGGAAAAATAGCCCAAATGTTAACTGATGAATGGATGAATAAAATGTGGGTATATCCATATGGTGAAATATATTCAGCCATAAATAAAGAATAAAGTAGTGACATATTCTCCAACATGGATCAACCTTGAAAACACACTAAATGAAACAAGACAACAAAAGGTCTCCTATTGTATGATTCCATTGATATGAACTGTTCAGAACAGGCAAATCTAAAAAGACAGAAAATAGTGGATTGGTTGCCTAGGATTGCAAAGGAAAGATGAGCAGGGAATGACTGTTAATAGGTATGGGATTAACTTGGAGGATGATGGAATTGTTCTAAAATTGATTGTGTAGATAGTTGTACAACTCTGCAAACATATGAAAAACAAACAAGGTGCACACTTTAAATGAGTTAAGTGTATGGCATATAAATTATATCACAATAAAACTGTTATAAAAAGGGAGGAGTGTGCCTAATCCATGAAGGAGGATGTTAAAAGAGATTTATTTGATCTTCAGGTGATCATAATTAATGCTATGATTATGGACGTGTGAGTGCAATTTGATGGTCATCCAAAGGAACCGTTTGGTGGAGACGGGTGGGGTGGTAGGTGATGTGCGTTCTCAAAGAAGGACTTTTTAGTAGATGCAAGAGTAGAGAAGGTTTTATCTCAATTTATTCTTCAATTTTTTTTCTTTAGTGAATGCAAGATGCATTATCAACCCACATGTATTCCAGAATGTGCTCAGGTCTACAAAGTGCAATTTCCCATGTCGCTGTGGCAAATTCAGGTGCTGTGAGCCATTCTGCTTTATTACTGGAGCTGAGTGGCCATGATCAAGCCATTGTGAAACAGACCTGCCTCTCACCCAACGCCTCAGGGTTGGACATCTGCTTTAATAACCCCAATTCAGGCCAACGCCCACTTTATCATGGGCCCTCTCATCAACTCACATCCCCTCAGGTAACCTGTGTATTTCACTAGTGGTCGTCCCTGAGTAATCATCAGCATTACCAAGTGTAAAGGAGTAACACAATGGGCAGAAAATCTCTCCCAGATTGGGAGAGAAACCCACCCCTTGAAGAAGTGCTAAAACATATTCCACCACATAGGCAGTTGTTCCCTTTGCCCACATGAAGACAGCCCTGACGTACTTTCCTCAGGGCTGAAGAATAAAAATTTCAGGTTCAGAACCTTCAAGAGGAAAAGGCCCTGGCTGCAGGCTCAGTCAAGTAAGAAGATGTGTGGAAGAGGGAGCGGGGGTGGCTGCGGCCACGCTACCTCAGCTATAATTGTGATGATTCTTTATTCTTAAATGCTAATTTTGAAGTTTTCCAAGGAATTATTTTACTTAGTGTCAACGATACAGATAACACTGTGGATAAGCTCTTTATATTCGAGCAGAGAAACTGGTCAGTGTCCTCTCTGGGGGCCTATTAGCCAGGCCCCAGCTTGAATCACTCTGGCAGTTGCATGCTGCCTTCATTAATGATACTGACAAGCCGCTCCTGCATGTGAAGAATTCAGCAGCAGAAGACACCTGTTGCCCTCATGCCCCAGTCAGCTTTCTCCTGCTCCAAACCCATGGCATCTTTTCTCAGGCAAGCATTGTGCAGCGTGGTGTTGGTGATGGTAAAGGGCCATGAAGCTGCTGAGTGATCTCCCAAACTAGCAGAACCCCTCCAGCCAAGAATGGCTGGCAGGCGGGGGTTGCCTTCCTAAGCCTGAAGGACAAGGCAACCAGAGGAGAGTGAGGCCACATGGTTGTCCCTCATGTTTTGACACTGCAGGACTTGTCTCCAATATCTCATTTTCTGATAGTGATAGGGAGAGGAGGCAGGGAAATTCTAGGCAGAAAAGGGTGAGGTCCCTGGTAAGGGCGCCACCCTCAAGCCTGGAACTGCTGCCCAAAGTAAGAACTTTACATCCCCATTTTCCCACTCAAATGTTGCCTTTTCCAAAACCATCCCTGGCCTGCCCTGCCCCCTGTCCTGTACCCACAAAATCCACTGACTTGACTGGCAGAGAGCAGAGGAGGGGAGAAGAGGAGAAGCAGCTGGATGTCGGAGACTGCAGTTTGACGTCAGAGAGAAGTAGCTTGACTTCATGGGGGACAGCTTGATGGCATTTTTTTGGAAAGGAGACCAGCCAGGAGCAGCTGGACTCTGGGGGAAAATGACCTTCCCTCTCAATCTCCTCTCCAGCTCCCCTTCCCACTGAGAGCCTCTTTCATCAGCAATAAAATCCTCCACTTTCACCACCCTTCAATTTTTTTCGTGCAACCTCATTCCTCCTGGATGCCGGACAAGAACTCAGGTGTGGGCGCAAAAGATCACACTGATGCGGCTGGGCGCGGTGGCTCACGCCTGTAATCCCAGCACTTTGGGAGGCTGAGGCAGGTGGATCACAAGGTCAAGAGATCGAGACCATCCTGGCTAACACGGTGAAACCCCGTCTCTACTAAAAATACAAAAAATTAGCTGGGCGTGGTGGTAGGCGCCTGTAGTCCCAGCTACTTGGAGAGGCTGAGGCAGGAGAATGGCGTGAACCCGGGAGGCGGAGCTTGCAGTGAGCCAAGATTGCGCCACTGCACTCCAGCCTGGGCGACAGAGAGAGACTCCGTCTCAAAAAAAAAAAAAAAAAAAGTTACACTGATGCCCCACTGAGCTGTTTAACAATTAAGCCATCTGTGTGACATGATTGTATATCTAGAAAATCCCATTGTCTCAGCCCAAAATCTCCTTAAGCTGATTAGCAACTTCAGCAAAGTCTCAGGATACAAAATCAATGTACAAAAATCACAAGCATTCTTGTACACCAATCACAGACAAACAGAGAGCCAAATCATGAGTGAACTCCCATTCACAATTGCTTCAAAGAGAATAAAATACCTAGGAATCCAACTTACAAGGGATGTGAAGGACCTCTTCAAGGACAACTACAAACCACTGCTCAATGAAATAAAAGAGGATACAAACAAATGGAAGAACATTCCATGCTCATGGGTTGGAAGAATCAATATCATGAAAATGGCCATACTGCCCAAAGTAATTTATAGATTCAGTGCCATCCCCATCAAGCTACCAATGACTTTCTTCACAGAATTGGAAAAAACTACTTTAAAGTTCATATGGAACCAAAAAAGAGCCCACATCACCAAGTCAATCCTAAGCCAAAAGAACAAAGCTGGAGGCATCACGCTACCTGACTTCAAACTATACTACAAGGCTACAGTAACCAAAACAGCATGGTACTGGTACCACAACAGAGATATAGATCAATGGAACAGAACAGAGCCCTCAGAAATGATGCCGCATATCTACAACTATCTGATCTTTGACAAACCTGACAAAAACAAGAAATGGGGAAAGGATTCCCTATTTAATAAATGGTGCTGGGAAAACTGGCTAGCCATATGTAGAAAGCTGAAACTGGATCCCTTCCTTACACCTTATACAAAAATTAATTCAAAATAGATTAAAGACTTAAATGTTAGACCTAAAACCATTAAAATCCTACAAGAAAACCTAGGCAATACCATTCAGGCCATAGGCGTGGGCAAGGACTTCATGTCTAAAACACCAAAAGCAATGGCAACAAAAGCCAAAATTGACAAATGGGATCTAATTAAGCTAAAGAGCTTCTGCACAGCAAAAGAAACTACCATCAGAGTGAACAGGCAACCTACAGAATGGGACAAAATTTTTGCAACCTACTCATCTGACAAAGGGCTAATATCCAGAATCTACAATGAACTCAAACAAATTTACAAGAAAAAAACAAACAACCCCATCAAAAAGTGGGCAAAGGACATGAACAGACACTTCTCAAAAGAAGACATTTATGCAGCCAAAAAACACATGAAGAAATGTTCATCATCACTGGCCATCAGAGAAATGCAAATCAAAACCACAGTGAGATACCATCTCACACCAGTTAGAATGGCCATCATTAAAAAAGCAGGAAACAACAGGTGCTGGAGAGGATGTGGAGAAATAGGAATACTTCTACACTGCTGGTGGGACTGTAAACTAGTTCAACCATTGTGGAAGTCAGTGTGGCGATTCCTCAGGGATCTAGAACTAGAAATACCATTTGACCCAGCCATCCCATTACTGGGTATATACCCAAAGGACTATAAATCATGCTGCTATAAAGACACATGCACATGTATGTTTATTGCGGCACTATTCACAATAGCAAAGACTTGGAACCAACCCAAATGTCCAACAACGATAGACTGGATTAAGAAAATGTGGCACATATACACCATGGAATACTCTGCAGCCATAAAAAATGATGAGTTCGTGTCCTTTGTAGGGACATGGATGAAACTGGAAAACATCATTCTCAGTAAACTATCGCAAGGACAAAAAACCAAACACCGCATGTTCTCACTCATAGGTGGGAATTGAACAATGAGAACTCATGAACACAGGAAGGGGAACATCACATTCCGGGGACTGTTGTGGGGTGGGGGGAGGGGGGAGGGACAGCATTAGGAGATATACCTAATGCTAAATGACGAGTTAATGGGTGCAGGAAATCAACATGGCACATGGATACATATGTAACAAACCTGCACATTGTGCACATGTACCCTAAAACCTAAAGTATAATAAATAAATGAATAAATAAAACAATGAAGCCATCTGTGGATGGCAAAGCTAAAAGAGCACCGTAACACATGCCGTCTGTGGCTTCAGGGGACACAGGTATCCCCCCAGATGCTGCTGCATAGCTGCACGGAGTTTTGCTCCTGCCAGCACTCAAAAGGGCTCACCCAAGCTCCTGCACCCTCTCACCTGAGTGCTTTCTCTCCCACAAGGGGTTGAGAGCTGTGGGCTGGTAAGCTAGGCACCCTTGTCATGAGGCCTGGGAAGGGGTCGAGGAAAATTCCCTGTTTCAATAGTGTTTCCAACCTAAGCTGACAGAATCACTAATAACAAAAGCAGCAAAGACCACAAGAATTTATGTTTCTTAGAGGAAGGAGGCATGAAGACAATTCTCTATCTCATTTATGTTTTATAACATACCATCTTTTAAAAAAACTCTCTTCCTTCTCTTTAACTGTTAAGATGGTAAAAGGGGGCCGGCCTCTTTCAAACCCTTGCTAAAAGGAATAGAATCTGAGTTAAGAGAGAACAATCATCTTTGGGACATTAATTAAGCACCCACACATGAGAAAGCCTGTTTAGAACCAAGGTCTGCCTATGGCAAACTCAAAGCAGTTTGTGCTCACACAGCAATAAAGAGGTCATAAGGAGGCAATTAACCTCTCCTCTAGAGAGCAACCGGGGAGAGAATGGAGCAACCGGGGAGAGAACGGAGGACCAAGACCTGTGTAAAGGGCCGATCTCAGCCATGAGTGAAAGTTGATGTCTCCTCAACAAGATCTTTCTCCCATTATATAGATACTAATTTCTACTCTGCCAGACTTTACAACGTGTGACCCTCTCTCACACTGTGACCCAAAGGTGTCATTCCCCTGCATGTGGAAGGTCTTTCACGCTCTCACTTGTCACCAGCAGGTGCCTTCTTCAAAAGGGTTTCCCACCATTCAAACTGGGGAGTAGAGGCAAAATAATGTGTTCAAGGCCAGTCAGAAGAAATGAGTGAAACTCATTTACAACATTCTCATTCTAGATTTTGATGTTCTTATCAGTTTAGCATACAACTTAGATCTAAGTGGTTGAAGGAATTTTTGTTTACCTTGGGCTCTAACAGAGTATTAAAACACTTGTAAAAAAATATAAAAGCAAGACCGGGTGTGGTGGCTCACACCCGTAATCCCACTAATTTGGGAAGCTGAGGCTGGAAGAGTTGGAGACCAGCCTGAGCAACATAGAGAGACTGTGTCGCTACATAAAAATTAAAAAATTAATCAGGCCTAGTGGCGCATGCCTGTGGTCCCAGTTACTTACGAGGCTGAGGTAGGAGGATCGAGCCGTGGTTGTGCCACTGCACTCCAGCCTGGGTGAGAGAGTGAGACTCTGTCTCAAAAAATGAAAAAGCAAAAGTTGATAGGTGTACTACTTTCTTAAGGAAAAGGCTCGTTGATATGCTCCTCATACTGGAAAAAGTAGATTATTTAGAGTCACAAAACCTAATATCAAGACCAAATCCTGCTACCTATTAAATGTATGACTTTTCGTAACTTAAATAACTTCTCTGAACCTCAATTTTCTCATTTTTAAAGTTGGGATGACACCATCTCAGAATAAAATGAGAAGTTTGTAAAAGACATTTGCAAACCATAACTCATGCATTCAATTTGCTTATTACTACAGCCCAGTATTTCCAATTATTCCCCCTCCATCTTTAGAAAGCAGAATGCGCTGTCATTCAGAGTGATACTGATGCTGAGTCATAGGTCAGGTTGGCCAGCTATCCCTGTGCACATACAAAGCAGGTCTCAGAGGGACCTTGGGCAAGGGACCTTGGGAAAGTGGCTCTGAGGGAGTTTTGCCCTCTGTGAAATGGTGGGATTGCATTGCATCATATCGAAGCTCCCTTTCAGTTTTAATATTCTATAACTCTAGCTACTATTAACAGCTATGTCGTAATTTTGCCTCCCCGAGTTGTCCCTTTCTGAATATTTGTGTCCGACTTTATACTTGTATTGACCCTTTTAGTATTATCACAGACATTTGTTACATACCAAATAATACAATATTGTTTATCTCTACTTTAAAAAATCCCCTTTGTAAATAAAGATGAGCAGTTCTAGGCTACACAATAATTGCTGATGAACTGAGAGATTAAAACTAAAGAACTTGACATACGTCTCCTTAATTAATTTATAATGTTTAATACCAATAACAATAATAAAGTTAGCTCCTGCTAAATAGTGGCTATTATAAATATATATGCTAGACACTGTATTCAGATTCTTTACATGAATTCTCTCAACGTCTTTGAGACGGGCAACTTTATTTCCATTCTATAGATCAGTAAATTGAGCCTCAGAAAGGTCGTGTGTCCCAGCAAATACAGTAAGTAAGTGGGAGAGCTAGTTTTGCCATAAAACTCATGCTTTACCCCTAATTCATATTACATCATATGACTCTAATATAAAGCAGAATATACTAATTGGCACATTAGAGTATTAAGCCATTTCCATAGAGGACACAGATACTAAATCTAAATTAAATTCCTTGGTTGGCTTTTATGGAGTTTAATATATATTTTTCTACCTCGATAGGACAAAAGGTTCCTAATCCTGTTATGAAAATAAAGACTATAATAATAAAACCAATGGATTTATTAGCTTAACAAATATTTCTAGAGTGCCCAGTATGTGCTGAATATCATCTATACACAAAGAATTAATCAGCAGTGAAAAATGGACAAAAATCTTTGTTCTTGTGGAGCTTTGCTTTCTATATGCATTTGCTGAAAAACCAACCAACAGACAGACAAATAAATAACTTTGTGGTCACTGTTATAAGATGATCAGTGTCTCTTCTCGGTTGATTTTCTTCACTTGAATTTCCTATTTGTCTCAAAGCTATACTTTAAAAAAACAGTTTGGGCTCAATATTGGTACAGCTATTAGATATTTAAGAGTCAGCCTCTCTTCTGTACCACTAAAAGCTCTTTTATTAATCTACCTTCGCCTAAATACTAAATTACCTGCAGAATAATTGTATTTATGTAGAGTTTATTTTAAATTTGATATCAGGACTGATGCCCAAACCTGATTAAATTACGTATTGTCAATGTAACTTTTAAATGACTATCTTTGGATTAGATTTGCTCTAAAAAAACACTCCTAATCAAGCTTTTTCTTGCCCTGTCATCTCCATGCCAATAGTCTACTGCAATAGATAAGCACTGGATCTTCCCTTTCCCTTTTTGTGGTCAATGGAAGAGCTTTTCAATATGTCTGTATGATGTCAGTCTTAGCTGAATCCAGAATACATATGACATTTCCCCCTTGCTTCTTCAAGAGACCTAAAAATGTTGAGAGATTTGCTTTGGTTTCCTGAGTTCTTTGGAAATTAATCAGAACACTTCTTTATCAAATTTTGAAGTCTATAGCCTACATTTTCCTTGGTGCTATCATTTTTCATGACACACCGGGTCATGACATCGCAGTCTGGAGCCACCACTTCCTGTGGTGCAAGTTTCTCTTAGACAAGCTGCAAAAAACCACAAAGAAGATGACACATGTTTTAAAATGAAATGTAGCAATCATCTTCTTTGGGAAGGAAACATTAATTACATTTTTGAAGGAGTTATAATTGGATTTTATGTCTCCCTTTTTTTTGATAGTTATTCAAGCTATGGAGTTAACACACTCCCCCCATCTTTCATTCAGTCAGTTTGAGAAAAGGAAGAAAGATTTATTTGTAATTATCAGAAATAAACACAGTTCCTGAGAAGTAAACACAAAGGATTAGAACCTGGCTTGGATCCCACCTCGTTAAAGATGCAAATTAGGAACAGTCCATCGAAATGGGAGGTTTCACTAATCCTTTCTCAAGAATGTAAATCACTAAATTAGCCCCCAGTTCAATGGCATCTGCAGTGTGTAACTTCGGGTTTAATACAAGGGATCCCAAAAGGAGCAACAACGTCCTTTGGGCCTCTGTTATTGTACTGGTGGCATTTATTTTGAGTTGTGGGGCATGAGGCATGTTCACTTAATGCCATCTCCCACCTGCTGTCATTGCATTGTCTGCCTCACCTATAGAGCTGTCCATTCCTTAATTCTAGTCCATCTGTGAGCTCTCTCCAAACCTTCTGGTCTATTTCCAGTTGATCAGCATCAGGCTGTCCTTCAGGTGCTGGCCCCAAGTTCCCCAAAGCAGATGTGTGCAGATCATCAATTCTAACTCAGACTGTGCAACTTGCCTTTGGGCGACATGACAATTCCAAATACAACAACACTGAAAATGAAGACAGAAGCCACAGTGCCTTGCCTCAGAAAATGGAGTTTTAACAATAATCTTCTAGGCTTTCTCAGTCATAACTGGCTAAATCTACAAAGGTCTGATCTGTCCTCTCCTCAAGAACTACCAAGGAAGATGGAGAACTCACTGCAGTCTATAGAAACTGACTGTATATTAACTTGCAAATAATGGAATCTGATTGATTCAATTGAAGAAATGCTTTTCTACTCTTCAAATCCCTTCTCCACATGTAAAGTCATTCCAAAACATCGTACCTCTTATGCAAACAGTTTCAGTTTATGGCCAGCACATGAGTTCTCTGGAACCAAAGTATCAATGACCTCTCATTAGTCCAATTTCTTTACTGCTCAAAACACTTCTATAGAAGCATCTCCTATTCCCATTCCCCAGTGTCCTGAGAAGGTTCCTTAAGCTGTCCATTGACCCTAGGTTTCTAGGGCTGTTAAAACTGTGTATTTGTTTTGCCATCCATGTATTCTATTCTCCCACATTGATGTTTAGAATGCCCTATTCTGGACACATCACCCAGACACGCCCCAGGAGTGTTTTCTTCCCACTCACACTCCATTTTCAGGGTAAACACTCCTTCTTGACGGATATCAAAGAGAAAAGGCCGTGGCACAGAAAACCAGACCTATAAGCAGAATATCTGCCTGCTGTGCTGGAAGATAGACACCCCTTCTGGACATCAGAGATATTTTTATGCTACTCAGCTGCCCCCTGAGATATTTCTAGCCAGCTGAAGTCACACAAATATTGTAGGGTCATTTGGCAGAGACTATAACTAATTCTATTTTAAATAAGATCTATAAATGTAGGCACTTGACAAACACCGAATAATAACGGGAAGAAAGACAATCCCCTCAGGAAATCGTGTTACTCTCTCATATGTATTACTGTTAGGAATTTTTCCACTCACCAGGGGACCAAATTTTTCTTGATTTAGCTTTATCCCATTAAGGTCAGCTTTGCCATATTATGTTGTTTTGAATATGTTGATATATTCTGTTGATTTGAATGCTCTGCTCAAGACTTGGGCTTCTATTTCTCAATCTACAGAGTTCTTATAAACTGCTCTGCCTTAAGCTACATATATATATATATTTAATCTGTATAGCAAGAAGTGCTGTAACATTGATTTGCAATTTAAGATCCTTAACATAAATCCGATGTTCTTCTGCAAAACTTAAAACACAGCCTTTCCTCAGCATAGAAAATTATTTTTTAAAATACCTTTCTATTATATTCTTTTCTTTTTTAATCTCTCAAATACTCAGAGAATTAAAAGCAGAACTCATATTTAAATCAGCTTCTTCCATCTTAATCTCACCATTTGAGGTCATATCACAGCCTTTTCCATCTGAAAGCAACTCTCCTGTTTGTCACAAAATCAACTTCCAAATTGAAGTACTAAGTAACAAGTATTTAGAAAGTGATTTGATTCTTGTAATATCTCCAGTCTAATTTGCATCAGTCACTTTCTTTCTTTCTGCAACTGCTTCCATACTCACTGAAAAGCAGAGGGGTAGACTTTTTTAGAGCTAAATGTTTGATATAAAACAGATATTCCACTAATTTGCTTTGCAAATTGGGCTCTCTGTGATTTACTGTAGAATGCACTCCAGGAGACTTAAAAAATCTAGGGATAACTTGCTTTGCCATTCACACAAAGGCACTTAATCATTCTGGATGTTGCTGCTTCTATGCGGGAAATGACGATTCTATCACCTATTTCTTTTGCAGAAGGGACATTTGCTAGGATTCCTGCAAAAGCCCTTTTCGGGTAACAAAACATGTACATTAATAATAATTCCTGCTTTTCTGTTTAGGAATCATAGGTTTTTTATGATTCTTGCCGAAAATTAAACTTAAAAACAAACAAACAAAAAACCCACATTCCCCTGTGTAGTCAAAACACAGCATATTCTTTGCAAAGAAAAAGAAGTTGAATGGATGAGCATATTTTTCATCACTCATGCTCTCTGAACCGGCAGTAAATGACAAACAGGAGGAGAAACAAGAGCACTAAACTGGTACCCATAATCCAGCCCTGACTGACACCAGCTTGAGACATTGAGTGTGACCTTGCGAAATCAGAGAGCTTTCCCGGGCCTCAGTTATCCAATCTGAAATCCAGGATATTAGATGTGATGGTTGCCAAGACCTCTGCAATTAAAGGCTGTAATTTAGAAATTGTCTTTTTTAACCTGTTTCAAGGAATGATAGTATATTCAATGCAGCCTGGAAATAATGACGGTATCACTGTTTTTGATGGAATTGGTACTGGATAACCTTACATTAAGTAGAACCAGGGTGCATTTCCAGCAAGAGAGCATATTATCTAATAGATAAAAAATGTAAAAATATAAAAGCTTCTTTTTGTGTATTTGAGAAACAAATTGTTAGTAAAATGAGCTGACTGTGCTCTTTGAGCCCCTGAGCTGCCCTGAGGATTATGGGCGACATGTAACAAATCCTGGGAATGCTGTTTCAGTCTATGAGGCAGGGCTCCATAATTATTTTTAATACATTTCTAGGCTTGTTTTCAGAATATACAAAGAAAATTCAATAATGTCATCTAAATTGTGAAGGGCAATTAGATTGTTTCATTGGGATTTTCACTGGATTATGTGGTGAGATTTCCTCACTGGGAATAAGGCCCTTCTTTGTTTTCTCATTGATTTAAAATGACAAGTTTATAAAGAGCAAAAATTGTTTGGATGACTGACAGTTCAAATTTTGCAGTAAAGAGTAATGGTTTTGTTCTGAGGAATAGGGCAAAGACTCTTTCTGTGTATTGATAAAAATTGTGATTCCAGAAGCCACACCGATCCCATTCCTAGCTAAGGGTATTAGGAGAGAAAAATGCTTGCAACCTTATCCATTGGTTCAAAAGTAGACTGTGTCACAGATAGCTTAGAAAAGCATTCGCTTAGCTGTATTTTTGACTGAGACGGCTCCATGTCATAAATTGATATTTAACATCTCTGGAGGGTAGAGACGAGGTGTCATGAGGCATGAAGAGCAGTATTGCACAGGATTTGATGACATAGTCTGTGGAGTCAAAACACTGGCATTCCAACTCAGCCCTGCCATTTACTTACCTGTGAGATCTTATGCAAGTGGCTGAACCTTAAGAGAATCTTTGTCTCATGAAATCAGCTTTGTAAAATATATCAATGGAAAGAATGGGGCAGATGCATTTTGCCACATGAAATACACCTTTATACCTTCTTTATAAAGAAGTTAGCAAAGAATTAAAATTTGCCTTGGACCATAAGTAATCATTTATATGAAAAAAACTATGGGAGTGTTCATATCTAATGTTGAGAGAAAATGCAGTACTGGATCACACTGGCCCAAGGCTAAGAACATGAATCAAAATATAGATTTAGATTTCACTTAGCTCAGGTTCTTTGTCTTTGTCTTTTCATTTTTGGCAGTGCCTTACTACGTTGCCCAGGTTGGCCTCAAACTCCTGGGTTCAAGTGGTCCTCCCACCTCAGTCCCCCAAAGAACTGGGGTTACAGGAACCCATCACCATGCCTAGCCAAGCCAGGTTCTTAAATTTAACGTGCATCTGAATCATCTGGAAGACCTATTAAAACAAAATTACTGGGTTTCACTTCTAGAGCTTTTGAATCAGCATAGCTGAAGTGGGGCCAGAATTAGAAAGTACATCTCTAACAAGATTAGATAATGCTTATGCTGCTGGTATGGTGAGCACACTTTGAAGACTGCAATGCATTATCATCTCAGAGTGCCTATTTGTATAATAAAATCACTACTGGAGTGTGTTGAAGGAAAGCTAAGAGAACTCACTGCATGAAGTGACTGGCATATTTCTTTCTCTCTGAGTACCAGTCTTAAGACAGAGGAAGAGAAATGGAATGGTTAGCGTACCAAACCATTCTTTTTTTCCTTCCACTGGTTATGAATGCATCTATTCAGTCATTCATTCAAACATGGGATGTTTGAGTGTGTACGTGTGTGTGCTCATGCGTGTGTGCCTGCACAGGAATAGTAGTAGATTCTGGGTTACAGCATAAAAGGAGAGAAACCAAGGCTATAGCATTGGGGTTAATAAAGCCTAAGAAAGAGGCAGGAACTCATTGCTCACCTCAAGCCTTACCCAGCAGGATTTCGGACTATTCTATATGTGTTAGGTGGAAAGCAGCTTTCAGTTTAAAAGGAAATATCATAAGAAATTAAGAGATTCCTTATAGAAAAAGTACATTTGTATAAAGAAAACATGCAAAATAGGCTTTACAAACCTTTCAGATTGACTCATTCTCTCATCAGACCACTAATAAGACCCAACATAGATCTTGCTCTTGCATAGAAGGCTCACTAGGTGGGAGATACTGTTCTACACACATTAGTCATTTTAGCCCCATGACAACCCTATGAAGTAGGTGCTAACATAGACCCCACTTAAATACAAGGAAACGGAGCCACAGATAATATCTCCTTTGTTCTTAAGATTGCTTGAAAAACATTTGACTATGTGAATTGTGAGTGAATGGATGCATTCAATGGCAAGAAGATATTTTTGCTCACTGTTGATACCTCCTGACCTCCCATTGCTTGGCTATTCACGATCAAAACAGCTAGTGAGCCTCCTGACAGCTCTCTGAACTGGGTGAAGACTAGGTTAAAGCCGTTGCGAAAAATAATGGTCTCTTGTTTTTCACAAGATTGTCCAAGTCCTTATTTGCAATTGTGTCAACTTCTGTGTTATTTCTCCTACCAACTAACTCCATTTTCTTCCCAGTAGGGTAGCCTCTGCAGTGTCATAGGGCTTATATGTCATGCATTTTTAAAATGTAGGATAAAAGTTATTGAGTGTCAGCTACATGTGGAGTGTTGGCCTGGACCATCCAGTGACAGCACCTGGTGTACCCCCATGGGTAGTTTCAAGAATTCTGTGCCAACAACTCAAATTTTTTCATCCTGTTAGCAAATTGGATGCTATTAAATGGAGAACAAAAAGGCCTATGTCCATCCAGTTTCATTGCCAAGTCTGATGAACATCTGATTATTGTCATGATTTAAATGTTCATCTACTCAGCATGAGAAGGAAACAGCATTTGAAACCGTGTCTCTTCTTTTTCCAGAAATCCATTTTTATGCTTGTGACCAGCTTAGGGTACTGTTTCACAGAGGGGACTTAGAAGCCTAAGCTCCAGTTGACAGTATCGACAGATTTGAGGGTGTTGATTAAGGGACATGATATGGCAAAATACCCTCCTGGTTGCAACCTAGTGTTTGTAGAATCATAAGCTTGCAGAACACGTGCTTCAATCAGCTGGCTGTGTGAGAATTCAATCAGCGTTAATCTAACACAATGCAGCACCTGCTCCCCGACTGATTTCTAGTGTTCTTCAATCAAAAGCAGCAGAAGAAAAGCATCATTTATCGTAAGCAATGTTAGCAGACCTGAAAATTCAAGAACCTGAAGCTCAATAGGAAGATCAGGTTTGCCTTTTGCTTCTCTTCCTGTCATTGGTGATGCTACAGAAAAAAAAAAATAAAAAATGAGCTGTTGTTCACAAAGGAAGTGGGAGAAGGTTGGTGTGTCCAGCACTAAATTTGCTCCATATAAAATGAGTGCTGTAATTAGGTGCTGGTAATTAACACTCGTTGCCATGCAGCTCATGCATGTATAGGATCAGGCATCTTTTGGGACTTGGCAGTTTCCCTCTAAGCTACAGCACTAAACACAGAGGACAGATGACACTAGTAAGCTGCATTAAAGAGAACCTGACTGTATTGCTCCATATTCAGTCTTAGATCCAAAGCCAGCTTGCCACTTTGGTGGAAAATTGATAAATCAATCACTTGCTGGAAAATTAATAAATCACCCAAGGGAAGTGCTTTCACTGCAATAGAAAATAAACCACAGAAACATTTTCCCTTCAAAATGTTGAGCTTCTGGAGGCAGGAACTAGTAAATCCTGTTCACAATTTCATCCCACGTGGTTAGAATGGTGTCTGGTTATAATAGGTGCTCCATGAATGTTTACTGAATAATAATTAAACAAAGCAAACATCACCAACATTTATGTGCAAAGATGTTCCCTACCACTCAAGTTCATGCCAAAATAAAAATTAAAATGTCCATTGGTCCTTGTATTGAAATGGATCATGAAACACCTTTTCCCACTGGCCTTAAACATTCCTCTAAATGGAAATAGCACAATTTTCCTAAAGCAGACACTTATTAAGAATGGAAATCATGCTTTGCAATTCAAACTCCTAAATTCATAGTACAATGCACAGTATTTGACTTGAGATAGAAAATCTGTGACTTACAAGTAAAGGAGAACTTGGTATCATTGGAGAATATGTCCTCAGTTCCTGGCTCTTTGCCCAGAAGGATTATTTTATAGCAGGTTGAATTCTCTACTAATTATCTTCAAAACAGCTGGACTACTGGATAAACTCTATCTTAATGCACAGTACAAGAGCAAATAAGGATAATTAAACTTTGATTTCAGACGAGACTGACAAGGGGAGTGAGTGGAAGACTGTGCTCCAAGATTGCAGGCAGAGGAGACAGCATAGTAGTTACCTCATAAAATCCCCCTTCAGTACCAAAAAGTATGACCTATTGTTAATACATTGCAGCTAACGTTGATGAATGCCTACCTTAGCCCGATTATTTCATTTGCTTTGGGAAACACCTAATCAATTCCACTGGGGCCCTAAATGATTTCAAACAAATTGTACAAACAACCCCTTGATTTCATCAGAAACATGCAGCTAACAGAATTAGCACCTAAACTTCCTGTGGGCAAAGGTAATAACATTCTCCAAATGAAGAATATATTAAAAAGCAAAAATTCAGCTGAAGGATGATGAAGCCATACTTCATGGTAAGTGTTCTGAAGCATTCTTGCCAAATGAGAAATCTGTAAATTACCTGGGTAAGCAATCAGCTCCAGATTATAATTGCCAATTTGAGAAAATTTTACCAACAATTAAGCAAAATCAAATAACCCATTTGAAGAAGTGGAGTGGTATAGGCCACCACCTTTTCCTTCTTGTTAAGGTTTGCTATAATTTGTTTTCATTTTCCTTTAGAAATTGAAATTCCATTCTCTTTCATTGGGCTAGAAATAATCAAGGGCCACCACGGAGAGGTCCAGACACATCTGGACACGAGTCTCTGAGTGATTTGGTTTCAGCAAGAAAATAGGAGTTATGTGACCCAGTAATAAAAATCTTAAACTCAAATGACAAAGAAACATGTGACCCATTTTTCTAGTTTATTATACCAGATTGTTTCCAGAAATTAGAATACAAACCAAACTCTCTGCAGGATGACTGAGAGAGGCTCAGATGTCATGTTCTTCCTAAAACCTCTCACAGTTCTGCCATATCTAGCTATGAATCCTGGTGAAGTCATTTAAACTCTTCAGAGCTTTCTTCTCCTAGGAAAATAGTTTCGTTCTGTGAAATCAATGTCTTTTTTTTTTTTGAGATGGAGTCTTGCTCTATCATCAGGCTGGAGTGCAGTGGCGCGATCTTGGCTCACTGCAATCTCCGCCTCCTGGGTTCAAGCGATTCCCCTGTCTCAGCCTCCCAAATAGCTAGGACTACTGGTGCGTGCCACCATGCCCGGCTAATTTTTTGTGTTTTAGTACAGACGGGGTTTCACCATGTTGGCCAGGATGCTCTTGATTTCCTGACCTCGTGATCTGCCCACCTCAGCCTCCCAAAGTGCTGGGATTACAGGCGTGAGCCACCGTGCCCGGCCAAGGCAATGTCTTTTTCTATAAATGCTTGATGAGTGCTTACTATGTGCCAGCTATGGTGCACAGTAAAGAAGATATAAAAAATGAACAACAACTTTGTGCTACGTGCTGCCAGTTGCTTCCTATCTTCATGCTCCCCTTCTTTCTTCTAAGAGAACCCCAGTGCTGTTCAAGGTGGTGACTGCATAGATAAAACACATCTTTCTAGGTTTACTTGCAGCCAGAGGTGACCACGTGCCTCAATTCTGTCCAATAAGAAGAAGATGGGTATCTGCCCAAGGATCCCAGAACTTTGGACTTTCCAGATACCTATGCTGCAATTCTCCCCTTCCTTCCTTAGTTTTGTTCTGGTCTGTGGTGACGAAGGAACAAGCATTTTGAGACCAGGAAATGGCAAGACTTAGAAGAGAAACTATAGACTACATGTGACAGAGAGAAAGGAAAGATGATACCTGCGACATTAATGGCATAAAAAATTATTGCCTAGCTCTGAAATGCATGCCTTCAAAGATCTTTGTTGAGAAAAATGGACTCCTATTGGGTTCAAACACAGTATGTGTGTTTTATCACTTGCAGCCAAATATAACCTCAGCTGATGCAATGTTTCCGTGCCCTTGAGACACTTAGGGGGATTATAGGCACATATGCAAATTAATTAAAAGTAAATGTGGTAAAGGTTATGAAAAATACAGAGAGAGAGTGAGAGATTGTTCATTGGAAGCACAGCCCCTTAGAACTTTGCCTGTCCTTTTGGGAGTTGGAGTCAAGTAAATGTTCCTGAAATATGATATGCTGCATAATCCTTGAATAATGGGTACTGTTAGTCTGGGCGGAAAGGGAGTGATGGTATGGTGTATTCCAGGCCAAATAAAAGCACAATGGAAGCTATGGAAGTGCGGGAGGCAGGAGCAGTATTCTGGCAATGTGCAATTCAAAGTGAGCCCTGTGCAAGGAGGTGAAGGGCTGAGCATGAGAGCTTATATAACACATTAAGGAGCTTAACAATCCATCTTCAAAGGAGACAGATGCTGAGGGGTTTCATGACCAGGCTGAATAACTTCACTACTCTGTGCTAGGCTTAGTTGATACGTAGAAAAACAAGCTTAGTAGACCCGTGCGCACTGTATATTTATGTAATGACACAAAAGATGAGGGCAGCCAGCAGGACCTGAACTAGGAGATCTCACTAGGCACATCTATTGGCTATTTCGTCTTCCTGACACCCACTACAATGATAGTAAAGGGGAAAATAAAAGGAATCATCACACAACATCAAAGAGCACAGGTGAGGGAGGATCAGCAGACGAGGACTTTCAAGAAAATCCTCGAAGTATGGAGAAAGATGAACAAGACACAAGGAAGCCACTCCTCAGGAGAGTGCTCTAGCACAAGTGTGAACTTGTCAGACAGAATTCGGAGTGGCTTGGAATTGAAGGAAGAAGTATGGAAAGCAGAAATGAGCAGTGGGGCCAACAACAGAGGATGAAATGGCAACCTCACCCACAAGTCAATTCTTCCTGCAGCCTTTCCTGCACATCTCTTGGCACACAGAACACAGACAGCCCACTATTAACCCAGGCAAATAGAACAAATGGTTTCTTTTAAAAATAAATAAATAAATAAATAAGCTGCCAAGGAGTTTGCCCCGGTTTAGTATTTCAGAATGCCTGACCCTAAAGTTTATTTCCATGTCTGTGTTAAGAAATGTGCCACCTGCCCATAAATAAGCTTAATCACATCAGCACCTAGATGCTTTGGCGTTTATG
The DNA here is from genome assembly GCF_028878055.3 of Symphalangus syndactylus. Taxonomy (NCBI): domain Eukaryota; kingdom Metazoa; phylum Chordata; class Mammalia; order Primates; family Hylobatidae; genus Symphalangus; species Symphalangus syndactylus. Next base: position 149,734,186 of record NC_072425.2, read on the forward strand.
GGAGAAACTCAGAGGGAAGAAGGATCTACATTTACAACATGACAGAAAGCCCACCCTAGCTACGATGAAATTCTATTCCAGTGCCTCACAAATATATATGACAATCACAAAATAAAACTAGTAAATTTTTTAGAAGGCTAAGATAAACAAAGAAAACTGGTCTCAGAAGAAACAGGGAACAGGAGAAAGTATTTTTTAAGCACTTCTAATTGGTATTCTTAGAGATTTAAGATGATACTATACCAATAAGATAAATAAATAGATACTATGTAAAAGTAATCGTCAGGGAAAAATAACAAGCCCATGGAATTAAAAATAATATTGTTGTATTAAAATAAAATTAATAGGCTACCAAATAAAGCAGAGGAAATCTCTCAGAACTGGAGCAAGAAGACAATGATGGAAAGTATGTGTGAGGAAGCACTGTTCCTATCAGATAGGAACTGTTGTATCACATACAACAAAACTTACGCAAAGATACACGCACAGACACACATGAAGATGTAGTCAACCCAAAAAGTCCAACGCTGACCCATAAAAGTTGCAGAATTAGAGAATGGAGAAAGTGGAGAAGAAATTACTTATGAAATAGTAGAAGAAAATGTTACCAACAAATTATAGGCTGAATACCAAAGAGGATTAATGGAAAATGATTCATATACAGATACATCACTGTGAAATTTCCAAACACTAAGAATAAAGCAACATCGTGAAAGCTTCTAAACAAAAATAAATATATTTCCATGCTCATATGTATAGGTCCTATATAAAGGATTAGTCATCAGGACTGACAACAGTTATCTTATTTTTGAATCCTGGATGAAAAAAGCAAAACGTGGCAAAACTATTTTAAAATGAAAATTTCCCCCTGTTTCATTGAGGTATAATTGACAAAGAAAAATTGTGCATATTGAAGATGCAAAACATGATGTTTTGATATATGTATACATTATGAAATGATTGCCACAGTCATGTTAATTAACATATCCATCACCTCACATAATTACCTTCTTTCTTTCTGGATATGGGAAGAGCATTTAAGAGATCTTCTCTTCTAGCAAATTTCAAGTATGCGATACACTATTATTAACTACAGTCACAATGCTGTACATTAGGTTTACAGAACTTATTCATCCTGCATAACCAAATTGTTGTATCATTTGACAAACATCTCCCCGCTTCCCTCATCCTCCAGTCCCTGACAATCAGCATTCAACACTCTCTTTCTGTGAATTTGAATTTTTTTAGATTCTACATGTAAGTGAGATCATGCAGAATTTTGTCTTCCTATGCCTGCTTTGTTTTACTTGGAATAGTGCCCTCCAGGTCCTTCCATGTTGTCACAGCCTTTATTATGGATGAATAATATTCCATTCTATATTTTTATATAGCACATGTTCTTTATCCACTCACCCATCAGTGGATGCTTAGGTGGATTCCATATCTTGGCTATTGTGCATAGTGTTGCAGTGAACATGGCAGTGCATATATCTCTTCACAATACTGATTTCATTTTGTTTTTTTCTTGAGACAAGACCTCTCTCTGTTGAGTGCAGTGATGTGATCATGGCTTACTGCAGCTTTGTCCTCCTGAGCTCAAGCAATCCTCTCACCTTAGCCTCCTTGAATAGCAGGGACCACAGGCATGCATTACCACACCAGGTTAATTTTGTATTTTATTTTATTTTCTATTTCATTCATTCATTCATTCATTTATTGTAGAGATGGGGTCTCTTTTTGTTGCCCTGGGCTCAAGCAATCCTTCTGTATCAGCCTCCCAAAGTGCTGGGATTACAGATGTGGGCTACCACGCCCAGCCCTGATTTCAATTTTTGAGGGGGCATATACCCAGAAGTAAGATTGCTGGATCATTTGATAATTCTCTTTTTAATTTTTTGAGGAACTTCCATACTGTTTCTATAATGGCTATACCAATTCAAATTTCCACCAACAGTGTACCAGGGTTCCCTTTTCTCCCCGTCCCCTCCAACACTGATCTTCTGTCATGTTGACAACTAGCATTCTAACAGCTGTGAGATTATGTGTCTTTGTAGTTTTGATTTGTATTTCCCTGGTGATTAGTGATGTTGAATTTTTTTAAATATACCTGTTGGTCAACTGTATGTCTTATTTTGAAAAATGTCCGTTCAGGTCATTTGCCCATTTTTAATAAGGTTTTATTTTCTTGTCATTGAGTTTTTATATATTTTTGATATTAATGCCTTCTCAGATATATGGTTTGCAAATATTTTCTCCCATTCTTTAGGCTATCTCTTCACTCTGTTGATTATTTTATTTGCTGTATATAAGTCTTTTAGTTTGATGCAATTCCATTTGTTCATTTTTGTTTTTATTGCCTATGCTTTTAGGATCATATCCAAAAATCATTGCCCAGACCAATTTCAAGAATCTTTTTGACAGTTTTCTTCTTGTAGTTTTACAGTTTCAGGTCTTATGTTTAAGTCTTTAGTCAATTTTTAGATGATTTTCATATATATATAGTTGGGTCCAAATTCATTCTTCTGCATGTGAATATCCAATTTTTTCAATAAATTTTAGAATTGTTCTTTATATTTCTCTGAAAAAAATGCCATTGATATTTTGATAAAGATTGCATTGAAATTGTAAATCACTGGGTATTGCAGACATGTTAACAATATTAATTCTTCCGATTCAGGAACATGAGATATCTTTCCATTTATTTTTGTCATCTTGAATTTTTTCATCAATCTCTTATAGTTTTCAGTGTACAAGTCTCTTACCTCCTGGTTAAATTTATTCCTAAGTTTTTTTTATGCTATTGTAAATGGGACTGTTGTTTCAACTTCTTTTTGATAGGTTCTTGTTAGTGTATGAAAATGCAACTGATATTTGTATGTTGATTTTGCATTCAGTATCTTTACTGAATTTATTAGTTCTAGCAGTTTGTTGGTGGAGGCTTTGGCATTTCCTATATTTAAGATTATGTCATCTGCAAACAGAGACAATTTTACTTCTTCATTTCCAAATGGAAACTCTTTTATTTCTTTTCTTGTCTAATTGTTCAGGCTAAGACTTTCAACACTTTATTAGATAAAAGAGATAGATGGACATCTTTGTCTTGTTCCTCTTCTTAGAAGATAAGCTTTCATCTCTTCACTATAGAATATGATGTTAGCTGTGGACTTGTCATATATGGACTTTATAATATTGAGGCACATTCCTTCTATACATAACTTGCTCAGAGGGTTTATCATAAAACAATGTTGAATTTTGTCAACTTTTTTCTGAATCTGTTGATACGATCATATAACTTTTATCTTTCATTCTGTTAACGTAGTGCACCATAATTATTAATTTGCATATGTTGAACCATCCTTGCATGTTAGGAATAAATCCCACTTAAGTTATGGTGTGTGACTCTTTTAATGTGCTACTGAATTCAGTTGGCTAATATTTTGTTAAGGATTTATCCATTTATATTTATCAGGAATACTGGCCTTTTTCTTTTCTTGTAGTATCCTTGTCTGGCTTTGGTATCTGGGGAATACTTGTCTCATAAAACTAGTTTGGAATTATTCCCTTCTTTTAAACTCTTTAAGAAAAATTTGAGGATTGACATTAATTATTTAGACGTTTAGTATAATTCACCAGTGAAGCCATCAGATCTTGGGCTTTTCTTTTTTGGGAGTTATTTAATTTCTGATTCAATCTCTTTACTTGTAATTGGCCTATTCAGATTTTCTATTTCTTCATGATTCATTCTTGATAAATTGTTCTTGGTTATTCAATTCAGTGGTGTATAATTGTTCATAGTAGTCTCTTATGATCTTTTGTGTTTCTGTAGTGTAAACTATATTGTGTACTCTTTCATTTATAAATTTTTTTATTTCAATCTTCTCTTTTTTTTCTTAGTCTAGCTAAAGGTTAGTCACTCTTGTTTGTCCTTTTAAAAAACAACTCAGTGTTTTAAATAGTTTATTGTTTTCAGCCTTTATTTTATTTATTTCTGTTCTAATCTTCATTAATTACTATCTTCTGCTAATTTGGGGCTTTGTTTGGTCTTTTTTTTCTAGTACCTATAGGCATAAAGCTAGGTGCTTATCTGAGATTTTTTTCCCTCTAATATAGGTGTTCATTGCTATAATATCTCCACTTGAAGCTGTTTTCACTGCATCCCTTGTTTTGATACATTGTGCTTTCATTTTTGTCTCAGATTTTTAAAAAATATCCTTTTGATTTCTTCTTTGACCCCTCATGGTTCAGTAATGTGTGGTAAAATTTCCATATATTTGTGAGTTTTCTAATATTCTTCCTATTATTGATCTCTAGTTTTGTGCCATTGTGGTCAGAAGAGGAACTTCATATAATTTTAAACTTCTTAAATTTGTTAAGACCTATTTTGTGGTTGAACATATAATCTGTTGTGGGGAATATTCCATGTGTGCTTGGAAAGAGTGTGTGTTCTGTTGCTGATGGATGAAATGTTCTGTATGTGTCTGTTAGGTCTATTTTGGCTTACGGTGTTGTTAAAGTGCATATTTCCTTATTGAAATTCTGCCTGGATGATCTATCTATTGTTCAAAATAATGTACTGAAGTCCCTTACTATTACTGTATTGTTATGTATTTTGCTCTTTCATTCTGTGAATGTTTGCTTTACATGTTTAGGTTCCCCTATATTGGGTGCCTATATATTTACAATTGTTATATCTTCTTGATGAACTGACCTCTTTATCATCATTATATATTGACCATTTCTGTATTAGTCTGTTCTCACACTGCTAATAAAGGCATACTCAAGACTGGGTAATTTATAAAGGAAAAAGGTTTAATGGACTCATAGTTCAGCATAGCTGGGGAAGCCTTACAATCATGGTGGAAGACAAAAGAGAAGCAAAGGCACATCTTACATGTTGGCAGGTAAGAGAGCTAGTGCAGGAGAACTCTCGTTTATAAAACCATCAGATATCATGAGACTTATTCACTACCATGAGAACAGTATGGAGGAAATTGCCCCCATGATTCAATTATCTCTGCCTGGCCCCACCCTTGACACATGGGACTTATTGCAATTCAGGGTGAGATTTCGATGTGGAGGCACAGCCAAATCCTATCAATGACCATTTTTGTCTCTTATGACAGGCTTTTACTTAAAGTCTATTTCTGTTGATTAAAGTATAGCCACACCTGCTTTGTTTTGGTTCCCATTTATACAAAATATCTTTGCCTATCCTTTCACTTTCAGCCTATGTTTGTCTTTAATCTAAAGTGAGGTCCTTGTAGACAGTAAATAGTTGGACCAGTTTTTTGTGTGTGTGCTGTCACCCACTCTATGTCTTTTGATTGGAGAATATAATCCATTTAAATTTAATGTACTTATTTATAATGTATAATTTTCTAGTGTCATTTTGTTGTTTTCCAACTACTTTGTAGTTTTTTTTCCTTTCTTCCTCCCTTGCTGCCTTTCTTTGCAATTTGATGATTTTGTGTCTGCGTGTGTGTGTGTGTGTGTGTGTGTGTGTGTGTGTGTGGTGGTGGTGGTGGTGTTGGTGGCTGTGTGCTTTCCTTTTTTTATCTTTTGTGTATCTACTATAGGTGTTTTTGTGATTAGCACAGGGCTTACATCAAAATATCTTATAGTTATAACCATCTACTTTAAGCTGATAAATCTTAACTTCAACCACATACGAAATTCTACACTTTAACTTCTTCCCTACATTTTGTGTTGTTGATATCACAATTTACATATTTTATAGTTTGTGTTCATCAGGAAATTATTATGGCTATAATTGTTTTTAATAATCTTGTCTCTGAACTATTATACTAGAGTTAAAAGTTATTTACACACCACTCTTCTGTATTAGAGTATCTTGAATTTGAATATGTTCTTACCTTTAGAGTGACTTTTATACTTGCACATATTTTCTTGCTGTAAGTCAGTGTTCTCTCATTCCAACTTGAAAAACTCCATTTGGCATTTATTGTAAGGCAGGTCTAGTGGTGATGAACTCCCTCAGTTTTTTGTTTGTCTAGGAAAATCTCCTTCATTTCTGAAAGACAATTTTTCTGGTATAATATTCTTGTTTAATGCTTCTTTCCTCTAGCACTTTGACTATATCACCCCATTCTTTCCTGGCTGCAAATCTGCTTAGAAACCTGCTGACAGTTTTATGGGAGTGGGGCGAGGGTTTCCATTGTATGTGACCGGTCACTTCTCTCTTGCTTCATTTAACATTCTTTCCTTCTTTGTCTTTGACTTTTGAGAATTTGATTATAATGTGTCAAAGTGAAGATCTCTTATGTTTAGTCTATTTGGAGTTTTTTCATCTTCCTGGATATGGATATTGATTTTCCTCTCCAGATTTGGGAAGTTTTTTGTCATTTTTCCCTTAAGCAAGTTTATTTCCCCTTTCTCTTTCTTTGCTCCTTCTGGAACACCTATAATGCTATATATTGGCTCACTTGATGGTGTCCCATAAGTCCCGTAGGCTTTTTCACTCTTTTTTTTTTCTTTTTGTTCCTCTACTTCAAATGACATGACTTTGATCTTGCTGATTATTTCTTCTGCTTGATTGAGTCTACTGTTGATGCTTTGTATGAAATTTTTCATTTCAGTCATTGTCTTCCACAGAACCAGGGTTTCTGTTTGGTTCTTTCTTTAATGGCTCTCATCTTTTTGTTAAACGATTTCTGTTTGGTTCTTTCTTTAATGGTTCTCATCTTTTTGTTAAACGATTTCTGTTTGGTTCTTTCTTTAATGGCTCTCATATTTTTGTTAAACTTGTAATTTTGTTCATGTAGTGTTTTACTAATTTTATTTGGTTCTCTATCTGTTTTGTCTTATAGATAACTGAGCTCTTTAAAGACAATTATTTTAAATTTTTTCAGGCAGTTCATATATTTCCATTTCTTTAGGCTAGGTTACACTCATGCATTGCTTGACAACAAAGATATGTTCTGAGAAGTGTGTTGTTAGGTGATTTTGTTGTGCAAACATTATAGAGTATACTCACAAAAGCCTAGGTAGTATAGCCTACTATACAACTAAGCTATATGGTATAGTCTATTGCTCCTAGGCTATAGGCATGTTGCTATTTTGTATACTGTAGGAAATTGTAACAAAAAGGTAAGTATTCATGTATCTAAATATATCTAAACATTAAAAAGGTACAGTGAAAATATGGTATTATAATCTTGTGGGACCACCTTTGCATATATGGGCCATGATTGACCAAAATGTTGCTGTCCAGTGTATGACTACACTGGTACTTTATTTTGTGCCTTTGGTGGCATCATGCTTCCCTGATATTTGCAATCCTTGTTGCCTTGTATTGGTGTCTGTACAAGAAGTACACATCTCTTCCGTCTGTATAGACTGTCTTTGCCAGGGAAGTCATTTCCCACTCAGTGTGTCCAGAGATTCTGGTGGGCTCGTTGGTAGGGTCTACCAGTAGGCTTGCTGTTAGAGTTCTTGAGTGGAATGATCCAGTGCATATGTCAGTGAGCAAGCAGGCCTGGTGCCTGGATCTAGAGAGACTGACCTGGCACCTGGGTCTGCAGAGGGCATACCTGGAGCCTGTGTCCACTGAGGGCAGGACTGGAACTTGGGTCCATGTGAGTTGGCCTGAAATCTGGGTCCACAGGGGTGGGCCTAAAGCCTGGGTCTTCGGGGGCTGTCTTGGTGTTAGGGCAGGCCTCAGCCTGAGTCCATGAATCTAGCCTGGTGCTGAGGCAGGCCTGGCATCTGGATTTGCAAGGATGGACCTTGTTCTGATTCTATGTAGGTGACTTGGTACTGGGGTCCACAGAAGTAGACCTGGTGGCTTAGACCATGGTGGATGACTTGGAACCTGGATTTGCAGCAGTAGGCCTGGGACGTGGGTTTTGTTTGTTTGTTTATTTCTTTTTGTGTGTGTGCTTTTTTGCAGTCTACTTGGAAAGGCCTGTGCCCTGTGTCTGTTGGAGTTTGAAGCCACATGGACTAGTGTAGTACTGGAGAAAACCTAGAGCCTGAGTCCACAGGAGCCAGTTTAGTGCTTGTGTCTACAGGAACCTAAAACTAAATTACTATATGCAATTACAAGGGCCAAAAAAAAAAAAAAAAAAAAAGATCAAATGGGCAGGCAAGGATTCAGAACATTTCTCTCTCTCATATTTTTTCTGAAGAAGTTACCTGAGAATGTACCAAAGAAAAATTAGGGTTAAAACAAAGAAAGTCTACCTACATTTAAATAAGGGTGAAAACAAAGAGGATGATATTGGATAAAAGCAATTATGGGATTAAACCAGTTTGTAAATAAGTTTAAAGCCAATAACAGTATGGCAGGTCTAGAAAGCAAGTAGTTTAGATGAGAACTAGAAGCCAATGGGCACTCCCAAAAAATGCCTTTGAGGGGAATAAATTGATTTCAACATTGGAATGGAATATGTAAATAAATGAAAGATATTACAGTTATATGAAAATGTATACATTTAGTTTCTCAGCAAGAAAAAAGAAAGTTGTTTAGAAACTCTAAAATAAAAAATAAATGAAAGTAAGGTCAAAATATGGAGCAAACTGAAATGTAGAATAAGTTTGAACAATGGATGAACAGTAGGAAAAACAATTCATATAATCTAGATGGTAAGACTGTTTTTAATTCAAGTATCCAAGAAACTGTCACCCTAAGCCATTGAGAAATAGTCATTCTACAGAAAATACCATTTACGAAGCTGTAATGTAAATGCTTTTTATTGGCTTTAAGCCTTTATAATTGACTTAGAGACTAAATAATAAAGTAAAACATGGTTACAAAACAGAAGGTTAACATCAGTGGAAGTTAATGTTTAACCAATGGAGGTTGGGAGATGGAAGAGTGAAGTATGCAGACAGGGCTGGCTCAGTGCTGAGTTCCATTTCGTAAATGTTGAGTAAACAGATCTGGCTGAAAGTTAATCATACAGAACCAGTGAGTGTGTATTTATTTATTTTACTTTGTGCAGGTAGTACTTTGATTAAAAGGGGTGATATAGTTTGGATATGTGTCCCCGCCCAAATATCTATTGAAACGTAATCCCCAGTGTTGGAGGTGGGGCCTGCTGGCAGCTGATTGGATCATGGGAGTGGATTTCTCATGGATGTTTCAGCCCCACCCCCTTGGTGCTGTTCTTGTGATAGTGAGTGAGTTCTCGAGAGTTCTGGTGGTTTAAAAGCGTGCGGCTGGCTGGGCACTGTGTTTCATGCCTGTCATCTGCACACTTTGGGAGGCTGAGGCAGGCAGATCACTTGAGCTCAGGAGTTCAAGACCAGTCTGGGCAACATGGCAAAACCCCATGACTACAAAAAAAAAAAAAAGAAATTTAGCTGGGTGTGGTGTCATGTGCCTGTAGTCCCAGCTACTGGGATGGCTGAGGTGGGAGGATCACTTGGGCCTAGGAGGCAGAGGGTGCAGTGAGCTCAGATATGCCACTGCACACCAGCCTGAGCAACAGAGCCAGACCTGGTCTCAAAAAAAATAAAAAATAAAAATAAAAATTGTACAGCAATTGCCCCCGCCCTTGCTCCTGCTTTTGCAGTGTGACATGCAAGCTCCCACTTGACCTTTCAGCACAACTGTAAGTTTCCAGAGGCATCCCTAGAAGCAGATGTTCATGCTATACTTCTTCTAAAGCCTACAGAACTGTGAACCTATTAAATCTTTTTTCTAATAAATTACCCAGTCTCAGGTATTTCTTTTCTTTTCTTTCTTTTTTTTTTTTTTGAGACAGAGTCTCACTCTGTCACCCAGGATGGAGTGCAGTGGCACAATCTTGGCCCACTGCAACCTCCACCTCCCTGGTTCAAGTGATTCTCCTGTCTTAGCCTCCTGAGTGGCTGGGACTACAGACATGCACCACCACGCCCAGCTAGTTTTTGTATCTTTAGTAAAGACGGGGTTTCACCATGTTGGTCAGGCTGGTCTCAAACTCCTGACCTCATGATCCACCCACCTTGGCCTCCCAAAGTGCTGGGATTACAGGCATGAGCTACTGTGACCGGCCATCATGTATTTCTTTATAGCAATGTGAGAACGACCTGATACAAAGGGGAGGAAAGTTGAATGCATTGCAGATACGTGGCTACAGTCAATCACTACGATGCCTATCCAGACTCCAAGTGCTTGTGTTTACAGGGACCTAAAACTAAATTACTATATGCAATTAAAAGGGCCAAAAAAATGGATCAATTGTGTAGACAAGGACTCAGATCATTTCTCTCTCTCATATTTTTCTGAAGAAGTTACTTTCTGCCACCCCAACAAAGCTGGTGAAAAACTAGCAGAGGATAAGAACCCAGGGTTCCACGACTCTCAGTTCTGATTCCCCCTACCAGGGGGAATTCTTCCCACAACTGCCCTTCCCTGATTCTTGTAGAGATTTTTTTAATGCTACTTCCTTGCCTTCTTCCTAGATGTTGAAATGATGTTGCCTGAATAAAAGATGTGTTTGAGGAGAAGTGCAGAAGTCAGTCCTCTGACTAAGAGGTAAAAGGTCTAAACCCACTTAGATGTGTTTACCCAATGTAGTAAAATTCCATTATGCGAGACTCTCCTCCAACCCCCTACTACACCATGCCCCTAAGAGCCCCCATTTTACCTCTGCATAGGTTAGCACTCCCCCACCCTCTCAGAGGCCACTGAATGAAGTCGATTTGAGGGGTCTGACCCTGGTAAACTGGTAGTGTGTCCACATAACTGAATGAGTTCATCTAATTAGGGGTTTATTTGTTTGAGTTGAACATGAATATACCAAATTACATTATCAGATGATAGTCCTGTTTCTGATTTATTCCTTCTTTGTTCTTCAAGGCTTCGTACATCTAAGCAATTAACCTCTCAAAGAGCTGGAGAACACATAATTATCCTCATTTGTCTAAACGTCGCCAAGATGGCCGCCTTTCAATTAACCTTCTGGGAATGGAAGAAATTTGGAGTGATATAGTGATCATTTTTAACCTTACTGTATGCTTTTTTAAAATGTAATTTAATTGAAATTGCCAGATGATAAAATAGTCAGATACTGTTTCCACAGGTAAAAGGATCAAGGGGGTTTTGAGGAAGAAAGGGCTTTGGAAAGTTGACAGAGCTAATAAAACAGATGATGCATTGTATGAGAGAAAAGTTAGGCAGAGCAATATATGGAACTGTATCAGTGAGCTTCAGAGCCAAGGCCCAATAGAATGCCAGGATGAGATGGCAACAAACACATATGCTCCAGACTTTCATCAGCTCCAGCAGACCACAGGAGATCCAGGAGTAAATGATATTATTGCTCTAAGCAGAAACATTAAAGAAAAAGAAAGCAGCTAATTGTTATGGAATACCTAGTATCTGCCAGCACTCTGCTAGGCACTTTTGGTCCAGGATCCTATGGAACATATTTCAGTTATATGAGAATATAGCAAATGACATCTGCCCACTGACAATGAGAACAAGAATAGGGCATACAGATGAGGACTTCTAGTATAGACACATTATTACATTATTCAGGCACGTGGCTGAGAAATGGTTCAAAGGGGTATTGTTTTAACGAATGTGTAGAATTAGTTCACAAAATAAGATAAACTACCCTATTACAGCCATCACTAGCAGGGCTTATGGGTATTTTACTTAAATATTCTCTGAGTGTCTGTGCATCTTTCAACTTGGATATGTACAAACATATTGCCCAGTAACTGATGAAGCTCAGATTGTGTTCAGTGCTGGGTAGCACTCTTTAAGAATAATATTAATGAACAAGCATATTTACAGTAAACATATTATAGAAGAAATCATGAAAAAATTATAGCCATTGAGCCTGAAAACAGTTCATTTGGGACATATATGACAGTTCTCTTAAATGGAAAAAGGGAGTGTCACATAAAAGCAAAAGAAGAATTACTTAGAGGAAATGAGTAAAATCAATAGGTAGAATTTTCAGAATGATAAAAACTACAAATTTATATTTCACCAAAATTCAACTGTTGAGTTGTGTCATGTTGTAATGTGCCTCAGGTTTTGAAGTAATATTATTTATAGTGTGCTTCTGCTGTGGTGATTATTTAAAGTGAGTGCTGAATGAGTATTTGTGTAAGAAGTACTAGAAAATGATTCCTATGCTGAATGGATAGACTGTAAAACTCTAGCTCTTTCTATTGTATAGTTAGATAACTATAACTCTATAACCTACAATCCTCACAATCACAGGGCTGATGAGTTTGCCTAGAGGAATTAACATTTTCTTTTTTTCCCAACATACATACACTTTCTTTCTTCTCTTTGTAATCCCCCAAATGTAAGGGAGTACCCTATTTGCACAGGAGTGTCAAGAATAATGGAAAGAAACTCTCAAATGTCAATAACACTTCCATATGTGGAGTTCTTTCTAGTTAGGATGCAATTTGGGATGGAAGAACAATCCTTATTATTACTTTATACTCAGCTATAATCAAAGGGCTTCTATATTAACAAAAGAACTGAAAATCAGACCGAGTAGGTAACACAGGTAAAACGCTGCTGGATCCTTCTTACTCTATTGGCGTCATTGGCGTATAAGTGATTTACTCAGACCCTGATAGAAAGGATCAGATAGGTTAATATGATCTTTGCTCCTTGAGAAACATTGAAAGTTCATTAATTGGAGAAGGGAGTGAAGCTAAGAAATTTTCGCAGTGAATCAGAATGAAGCCGTTGCAGATAGCTCTAAAAATCAGACACAAACAGTAAAATCTTTTCTTTACACGTACATTATGGCTACCAGTGTCACCAGATATTAAACGATAATGAAAAAGGCTTAGCACTTTAACAAAATGATTTCTTGTTAAAGAATGCTCATTTCATACTGAGCATATTTAAATGGAATGGCCATCCCTCAGTCCCTTGTCTCAAGTTTTTTATTTTTAGCCTCATGGGTCACAGAGTTTCACTTTCCTTAAAAGAAGAAAGGCAGGTATTTAATAAACTTAAAGGGAATTTCACCAGTTGTCATTTCTCTTCTCTGGAATTTTCTGACAAGCTGTGCTCTAACCTCCTGTGGTGATATTCATCAATAATGCATAGCAGATAACCCGGTGCCTCCACCTACATTTGTGGAACACCTTTCACTTGCCTAATGGAAACATGTCAGCATCCTGCGTGGTTTGTGATAAAAGTGCAGTCTTTCAAGCAGGCATTTTTTTCTTGTTCCTAAAAAAATGCCCAACTTTTTATTTTGAAATATGTTAGATTTATAGAAGAGTTGCAAAGATAATACAGGGTGCTCCTGGATAGCTTTCACTTAACATCTTAAAAAACCATGGTACAATAATCAAAACTAAGATATGAACACTGGTGCAATATTATTAGCTAAACTGCAACTTCATTATTTAGATTTCCTTAGTTTTTCCACTGATTTCCAGGACTCCATCCACCATCTCACAGTGCATTTAGTTGTCCTTTTTCCTAAGTCTCCTCCAATCTGTAGTAGTGTCTTGGACTTTCTTGGTCCTTCATGACGTTGACTTTGAAGAGGAGTGACCAGGTGTTCTGTAGATGCCCCCCTGGTTTTGGATCACTTGCTTAAGGTGTTGTCCGCCAGGATTCTCCACCGTAAAGTTACAGTTTGGCCCCTTCCATGCTCTATTCATGAGATGACAGCCACTAACTACAGCCCACACTCAAAGGGAGGGAGATTAAGCTCCACCTCCAGGAGAGAGGGGCACCAAGGCTTTATGATCTGTTAAAACCATCACAATGATTGATAAGCATCAGAGGGGATTCACTAAGGCCGTGCGAATATCCTGCTTCTCTTTGATGTTTTACCCACTAATTCGAGCATTGGTCGGTGCCTCTTGCCTCTAGCCCTGTTGTTTTAAACAAAAGTTTACTTTCATGGGATACATAGATACATTTAATATTAGCTCAGTAAAGAAACAAATGTTCAGTGCTTACTAAACATCTGTAATACAGCTGGTAATCTAATAAATATTCCCCATTTATGGGGGGAGGGGAGAGGGACAGCATTAGGAGATATACCTAATGCTAAATGACGAGTTAATGGGTGCAGCAAAACAACATGGCACATGGATACATATATAACAAACCTGCACATTGTGCATATGTACCCTAAAACCTAAAGTATAATAATAAAAAATAAATAAATAAATATTTCCCATTTATAATCTAAGTACACAAGTACGTCGTAGTGGTTCTCCAACTCTGGTGTATGCTGGCGTCATATGTGGAGCTTCTGAAAAAGGCAAAGACCTGGGCCACAAATATTTCAGCTGAACATGTATTTCACATAGAGCAAATTTAAGTGGACTAGAATCTGATGTAAACCAAAGGGTGAGAAGCAGTTGTCTATTAGGAAGAATTCAGTTTTTTTCTCAGTTAAAAAAAAATCTATGATAGAATATAAAATAGCACAGTATGTCTACTTTAGGGTTTATGGTATTTATTGGGATACAAGCTTCTTGAAAGTTGGAGTCATCCCATCTCTCAAATAATCAATAAGTAAAGTACCTATACTACAAGAAGTATAGTGGCATCCATTATAAAGGAGACACGATGATATGTAAGACGTGACTCTGCCCAAAGTTGCTCATGATTTGGTTAGGAAGATGAAAACAATTAGTTGAACAATTGTCTATTGGTTGTCAAATGGTGAGTTTTCATATTGACTTTAAAAGTGAGTGAAGGCTGGGCACAGTGGTTCATGCCTGTAACGAGCCACTTTGGGAGGCACTTTGGGAGGCCAAGGAGGGCGGATCATTTAAGGCCAGGAGTTTGAGACCAGCCTGGCCAACATGTATCTACTAAAAAATACAAAAAAAAAAAAAAAAAAGTTAGCCAGGTGTTGTGGCGTGTGCCTGTAGTTCCAGCAACTCAGGAGGCTGAGGCAGGAAAATTGCTTGAACCTGGGAGGTGGAGGTTGCAGTGAGCTAAGATTGCACCATTGCACTCCAGCCTGGATGACAGAGAGAGACTCCATCTCAAAAAAAAAAAAAAAAAAAAAAAAAAAAAAAAAAAAAAAAAAAAAAAAAGAAAGAAAAAGGAAAAACAAGTGAAGAATCAAGAAAGGAGAGATGAGAGAGGGTAAGGAGTCTGGAGAGGTTTCACAGGGAACACACAGTGAAAGATGGACTTTGCATGCTGTAGAGGATGAGGAGGGGACGAAAGTTGAGGAAGAACCAAGGGCCTGAGTCAACAGCTCCAGGCTGAATGCAGGAGACCGACTCTGGGGACAGAGACATGGTGGGTGTAAGAGACCTGCTTAGGAGGACAGCGAAAGCCCCAAATACCATCTGAACTTAATGTGGGTAAAACAAGGGAATGTCGGAGGAGTAGCCTAATGACAGGGATATCTTTAAAAGCAAACCCTTCTCTTACTGCTTTTATCTCTTGACGAACCTTCATATGGTTCTCTGCAAGCGAGGACACTCGATTAATATCAGTGATGAACTGATGTGAAGACTAAAATGATCTTGGCAAATGGAAAAAATGGAAAGAACCCAAAAGAATGACATTCAATAGGGCAAATGCAGGCAAGTGCAGTTAAAGAACAGATAAAACTGTCCAAAATATATCACAGGGATTGAATCATGCGTTGAAGGATTAGAACATTTTCCAGAACTTGACTCGAATTTAACATGAGTTGCGTGATTTTGATTCTCACACTTGCCCCTTGAACTAGTTGTTTTATGTCCACTTGCCTTTGAGGAAACTTAGGCTGGGAGAATATTAGTGTCTTTCCAGGCCAACATAGCTAGCAGTTGCCAGTGAGGTCTTTTGAGTGAATTATCAAACCACGTAGAAGCATTGTGTGTGAGTGTGTATATATGTATATGTGTGTGTACGATATTTTAGTATGTGTGCATACATATATGTGTGTGGTATACATATGGATATACAGCGTACACACACATATATGGTGCATATGTATATATGTGTATGTGTGTACCTTACACATGCTATATGTGTGTACACAAGCACAGAGATCCTCCCTTCTCTTCCCTATTCCTTCCAATGTACTTCTTTCTTAAAATAATACAACACGCATACAATAATGGTATACACAAGGATTAATTTAAGGAGCAAATATTCAACTAAATAGAAACAACAGTTTGCCTTAAATTCATACAATTCCCCTGGCTCTCACAATTGGCAGAGCCTGCATGAAAGAACCTGGAAAGCTTCTCTTGTTTATAAAGTGTCTACCTTTCATATTCCCTCACCCTCTAAAGCCCCTGTCCCATAGGGTGGTGGCAGGAAGCCATTCCCAGAGAGGAGGAAAGGGTTGGTAGTACAGCTATATCTCACAGAAATGTACTGCAGAAAATGAGATTGGATGTTGTTGGCAATTGATTTTGTAGAGGCGAATGAGAAGATGAATATAATTAGCGGAACTGCAGGCTACTCAGGACTTCGGCCTGGTTTTCTCAAAACCCATAAAATGCTCCACAGGTGCCCCCACCCTCCCCCACATCCTCCTCCCCCACAAGTGGTCTGATGCGAGCTTGCCTGTCTCTGTGGAGAGAATGAAGGTCATCACTTAATAAGGCTCCCCCTCGGTGGAAGAGCTGTCACAGTGGAATAGTCAGTATTTATTTTAATAAAAGAAAGGTTTGGTTGCGATAGTGTCTGACACCGGGCACACTGTTTCTTTCTTTTTAGCTGTATAGTCTAATAAATATGTATCATTTCTAACAGAAAGTACTGGGTGAAACTCCCACCCCAAGAACATGGGATTAAGAAGACGCAGTGCCGGCTGTATTGCCAGCTCCGTGCCGCATGTCAATAAAACTCGGAGGTTCATCACATTTCATTCGCTGACAAGCGTGGCCTTCCAATTCATCTCTGAGCTGCCGCTTCCCACTCAGCATGAAATCGGACCCACCAAAAAGCAATTTCAGCTCTCGCCTCTTGCAAGGTTCCCAGTTTTGATGCAGAGCTCTGGCATGGGGCAGTCTGGTGGTCAGGGAAGGAGAGGGGAAATGACATGCAGTTTACAAAGAAAGAAAGGTAATAAAATTATAAAGTAAATTTTAAAATTTTGCTAGCCCACATCAGCTTAAGTCTCATCGCTCTTCATCACTGGAGTAGGTGATGCTCACGCCTCTGTAGCAGTGTGCTGCATTTAAACAAAGCTGATCTCTGCCAGCCAGGGTGGGCTCTGAGGGCGCTTTCCACACCCCAACACAGGCACGTGCTTTTTCCTCCTCATAGATCCCTACCCCCTTTGTTTCCTCTCTTCCATCTGAACGAGCTTGGGAGTTCCTTTAAAATTTTGAGGGAGCCAGTTATTATTTCAATCTGAAAATGTAATGTCATCCAGAACAAGACACTTTATCATGAAATTATAACGACACGACACTTCGTAATTCATCATGTGCTTTATTTGCCGATTCATTAATTAACCCATCCAAGATTCCAGGATAATGGCCTCTAATCCTACAGGTGCAACAGTTTGTGGTAATTGCCGTAAATTACAATTACCTTTCCTGATTTCCAGGAAGGGTTTGGTAAGGAATCATTCTGTTTATCAATAAGGTGAATATCTTAACCAGTATACAGCAAGAAACTCTAAAAATTTTACAAAAATGAACATTCTGTCATTCTAAATAGAAGCCACTTTCCTGTGACCCCAAGTACAGCATTCATTTCCTATTTTACAATGATAAAAAAAGGATCTTGTAGAAAACTTCAAATCTAAGTTTTAAATGTCGTGTGCTAAACCTTAAATCTCCTATCCCAAAACAAAGATATGTTCATGGATGTATTCAATTCTCCTCCCTCATACCTAAAATGGATTTGGCCAGAAATCTGGAGTTGGCCCGAGATCTGGATTCCATTCCATTTCTTTAGCATTCAGGGTCAACAGCTAAGCCCATGAGTTATGAACATGAACATCAGCCAGGAAAAAGAGTTATCCAGGTGCCATTTTGTGTACATTCTCCACCTGCGGGAAGCTGCCTGTCAGTAGCTATTGAGAGTCTAAAACATTCATAACTGTAGACATGGTATTTCCACACCAGGAAAGGTCTCCTGCAAAAATGATCCCCTTTCCTATTTCCCTTGCAAAGGTGTAATAGACAAAAATTATCATTAAAGTGTTATTCATTGCAATAAAAACAACCTAAATAAACAGTAATAGAGGATGGGCCAATTAACTTATGTTATATTCCCAGGACAGGATATTATTACATAAACATTTGAAAATGTTTATGAAAATTTTAAATTGCACGTGAATATTTAAGTTACAGTGTGAAAGAATAAATATAGTATCATGTAGACCCTAAAAAAATGCAAAACAAGACTGAAAGAATATCCAGCAAAATACTCTCTGCCTCTCTCGCAGGCACTGTCACTGAAGACTCCTCTTTCTGCCTACTTCCTTTTCTTAAGATGTTAAGACATGGCAAATAAAAACATTTGAAATTTTTAAAAATCTGAATAAAAAGCAATACAAGTCTATCCATAGTATTGGACATACTGTAATGCCACTGGATATCACATCTGTCTGAAAGGTGGTCTGCCTGTAAATATGTGTTTTCAATCTCGTGGAGATAATATGTGAGTCACAGAGTAGAAAGTTCACACTTAAAACCCCGCAAGACGCTTCAAAAGCACATCTTCTTCTACAGTAGTTCAAGGACGGGGTGAGGAACCTGCAAGAAGCTGGGGAGCTATGGCAGAGCACGCAATGCAGCAACAGAATGAAAGTATAAAAGTTAAAGTCAAAATATCATTGATAAATCTTGACTTTGGGCTCTGAAGCTTGACAGGAAACCTATAGTTGGTTATGTTGGTGCCAGAGTGGAAACAGGCCGAGAGCACTGGCTTATCGAAGCCTCTTTTAATGTTTTATTTGAGTAATGGCCCTTGCAAATTAGCACCCCTGCGGCCTGAAATACATATCTTTTCAAGGACACACCGGTTTTCCATTCGACAGGTGATACAGAAAAAAAATCCCCAAGGGGAGCTTTGATTTCTGTACTTTTCAGACACAGTTATATTTTATTCCAGCTAGGATGATGTGGAAGATAACAGAGAGCTCTGAGGGTGATCCGAGGGCTTGGAGAGGAAATGGAGCAGAAAACAGCTCACAGTGCAAAGGAAGGGAGGGCTCCAGGGAGGGAAAATGGGAAAGGCAGAGGTTTCAATCCCTGCTCCAATCCTCGTGACACTTAATGGGGTCTCTGCCATCTTCCCTGCTCATGGGCAAGGGAGGGCAGGCAGCTCACAGACAGATCACCCCAGTCCTCAGCAGGAAATGTGACTCCACTACTCCTCACTCTTATTTGACCTCATTCCTCCCTCTCTCCGGAGTATCATTTGTCACAAAATAGCAAGACAGAGTCTCGCTCAGCACTGGCTTTTCGTTGGGAATAGTTTAACTGGCTCACTCACTTACTTATCTGTTCAACACAGACTTATTAAGCATCTACTATGTACCAAGTGTCATATTAAATGCTGCAGATATACAGATGAGTAATGCACAATTTCTGCCCATGAGCTGTCCACAAATTGACAGTGTTCTTTAGTGTCAAGAACGCAGACTCTGAAACTGGGGAAATTTGGAATTTATCCTCAGCTCTGCTACTGCCAACTCGGTGACCTTGAACAATGTATGCATCCACACCAACCCCTTGTCATGGACTGAATGTTTGTGTACCCCCTAAATTCATAGGTTGAAATCTTAGCCCCCAGTGTAATGGTATTGGGAGGCATTGGGGTGGGGTCCTCATGAATGGGATTGGTGCTTTTTTGAAGAGAGACAGGACAGCTGGCTTTCTCTCTCTGCTTTCTGCCATGTGAGGTTACAATGAGAAGATGGCCGTCTGCAACCTGGAAGCGTGTCCTCAAGACACCTCAGCTACACTAGCACCCTGATTTTGGACTTATAGTGCCTGGCACTGTGAGAAATAAATTTATGTTGTTAATAGACCATCTGCCTGAGGCAGTTCATTATAGCATCCTGAATTGACTGAGACACCCCCCGTTTTCTCATCTAGTCTACTGGGATAATGATATCTACCTTACAAATTAATGGTCAGAATAGAGGTAGAAACATGTGAAGTGGATGACCCACAGTCGATGCTCGATAGAAGGCATGTTTTAAATGACAGGTCGTTCTGACTTCCCAAATAAATTTATGTTTCTTAGAAAAAAATTCGGTGCCAATTAATTTTCAGAAATCTATCAGCTAGAGAATTCAGCACAAGATATACTTTATAACACCAAATACAGTTTATCACAAAAGGAAAGAAAGAAGGAGGGCTGCTCCAGATGAGAAGAGCTGCTGCTGAAGCTGCCTGGAGGTCTGCACTGTGGCCTGCACCTCCCATATGCAGGCAGGTAATGAGAGCAGAGCAGACTCTCAAACTCACTCCAGCCATGTCCTTGACCCTGGTGTCACCGACCCGGGAATCCCAGAGGCTCGGAAGCACTATCCAGGAAGTAGCATGTAGACTTAAGTGACCTGGGCTGCAGTGAAGATAGTCCCTGCTAAAAGACTGTGGAAACAAAAACCTACCTATCTGTTGTCTATCCATCTGTCCTATCTATCTATCTATCTATCTATCTATCTATCTATCTATCATCTGTCTACCTACCATCTGTCTATCTAATCTGAAAAAGTCAAATGTCAATTGAAAACCCCTGGAAAAGTGAACCCTGTGGAGGATTATATGTGAATAAAAACTTTATCAGGAAAATTTAATTTAAATCACTTCTCTAGGAGATGCAATTTAATAGAATTTCCCTGCAAAATGTACTCTCCCTATTTGATATAACTTTAATATAGTTTTTACAACACAGAAGTAGATGTAATTTCTAGTTTAAAAAAACCCAGCACTCTGAAGCCTAATTCCATAATTTTAAATTAATGTTTTCAGGTAGATCTAAAACTGAAGGATCACTTATTAAGTACCTAGTACAGGCTTGGCATTGGGAACATACCAGGTGAGTCTCTTATGAAACCAGTATTTAAAATGCCCCCAAGATAAGAGAGAAGAAGAGTTCTTTCTTTCTTATGAATAATTTTTAGAACTATCCCAATAGAAAAATGGATATAGTACATGAATAAAACTTTACAGAAAGAAGGATTTATAGTCAGTAAGCCTATCTAAAAATGTTCAACTTTGCTTACTCATGAGCAAATAATGAAAAATTTAAACACGGAGATACTTTGGACATGTATCATATAATAATAAATAATTATGTACAAATAAAAATAAAATAACCACAATAGTACTGTACGAGGATGGGAAGGGCCCTGTTGAATTGGCACTATTGTTCATGACTGACATATACACAAGCTATTGTGACCACTTTAAGTGTTACTGGATGCTAACAGTCTTACATTTTAGAATCTATTATAAAGAAAAAACCAGAGGTGGGAATATAAATTAATGCTCAGAGATAACACCAGAATTTTTTTTTAATAACGGAAGAATAAAAACAGCCTAATATTTAATAATAGACGTGGACTTAAAGAAGCATGGAACTGCTCTAGAATATTATGCAGGCATTACAATTGTGTTTTAAGCAATATTTTATAAGCTGAAAATGTCCACAGAAGAAAGAAAAACAAGATATGAAATAGTATGCAAACATCACTGCCACTATGCAAAAGAAACAAACATGTATAAAGCAAAACTGATCAGCAACATATCAAAACTTAACAGTGGTCATCTCTGGGTGGTGGGATTATTAGAAATGCTTGTTTTCTTCTCCATACTTTCTATACTTTTCAAATTTTCTAAGATTAACATATATTATATTGTAGTTTAAAAAGTTAAATCTTCCCTTATCTGAAACAAACAATCAAACTCAGAAAATAGAAAGAAAGGAAGAGCCCTTGGAAAACGTATCTAGTTGAAACATAAGGGACAGCTTCACAAGGCAGATTCTTTCCCTCCTATGCTGCCTCCCTCTCTATGAGGGAAACACAGTTTTAATTTTGGAAGTCTGCGATTTTTGAAAGACAACAAAAACTGAAGTCAATAAGCTGTGCTGTGTGTGGAGGCAAGGACGGCATTCGCTAGGGATCTTCAATCCGTCATGTTTACGGAGAACAGGTAGATGGCCCTGCAACCATCAGTGAAGAGTAATCCTGTGGTTCTTTCTGCATTCTGCACAGGGTGCAGGAAACCTCCCTTTCCACACCATCGTCCAGATGGAGTGATAGCAAACCACATCTCCCAGCCCAGCTGGGGAGCCAAAGAAATGAGACATGCTTCTTTTCAAGCCAACAGCCAACTTGGTTTCCCAGGCTCAGTGTCTCCACTCCATTTGGTTCACATTTCTTTCACTGGCTTCCTCCTGGGTCTTGGTGCACTGACTCTGTACTCGCAGGAGATTCTCCCTGAGCTCAAGCCGTGGAGAAGACGTGATTTTAATTTTATCCTGTACCACCAGTGGTAGGTTCAGGTGTTATGGTATCTGCAGCTTTTAAAATTTGGGGTGAGTTCTTTTGAGAAAAAGAATGAGTACTAAATTACATTCAAAATGAGTATCTAGAATGATAAAATAAACCACAATATATTACAAGTCTTAAAACATTGTAGGGTGTGCTTTTAACTGTGTATGTTGCATGGCCATGTATATTCATGGCAAGAGAGAAATCCCTTAGGACCAGGCATCCGTAAGATCTGAGTCATCCACTGGTGGATTTACTCTCACGATGGTGGGGTGAGTTCCCTAGGTCAGCCTGTTTCTTCTGTGTCCTGGCACAGCTCCTGCACAAGGCACTGGCTGACGTGTCCATACGTGTCCTATGTGGCTAGGGGAGCTACACCACTGTGGATAGTGGACGTGTGCTTCCGGGGTCATCCCAGTGAGGACAGCAATGCTCTCACTGCACAGGGAAGGGCACGCGGGCACACAAACACATCCTTACTAAATGAAGCCCAGTGTTCCTACTCCAGCCCCAGCTGTCAGGAAAGGGAAAGGAGTGTGAAGGAGCAGAGTCTGAAGAGAAAGAGAGTGACTTCCTGGGCTGACATCTCCTATTTTACAAATTTTATCAACAGATGACCATCTGAGCACGTTGCTAGGGCTCCTCTCTGGGTCTCCAAAGGGTCTGGAAAGGAAGTGAGAGACAGAAGCACAGCTTCATGGCTTTACGGTCAATCGTGCCCTCCCTGAGGCACAGAGAGGTGATCTCACAGAGAACTGCAGCCCTCTCGAGGCTGAGCCCAAAATACGATGCCACAGAAGGGAAGGGAGCCCTGCAAGGAGAGGGCCCAGGAAGCAGGGTGGAGGGTCCCTGACTGACAGGCACTGGCTGGCTGGCCCGGGCACGCCGTCCAGGAGGCGCGTGTTCTTCTGTCATGCAGACACTACCGCAGTCAGGACAGGTGGCATTCCGCGTTTTCGTTTGGGGAGACGGAGAAATAGGTCATGCTCTGTGAGTGGCGGAGGCAAATCCTGTGTGGTAAATGGCTTGTTTTCCTGTTCATGTGTTTGGTTTTGGTTGGTGTTGGGGAGGGTATAAGTAACACCCTCCTCTTCTGATTTCAGGATTCATTGAGAGACTGAGGAGAGCCTGAGGTCAATGTGTCAACGGTGCTCCAGACATGGGGGAGGGGCGTGACTGTGGTACGAGAGGCTTTCCCTTACTTCTCCCAAGTTTAAATTAAGAATGTGGTCGCAGGCAGGCATCTGTGCTGCAACCAAGAACAGACCAGGATGTCTGTGTGCTGCGGCCAGGCTGCTGCCAAGGAGAACCAGAAGGGGTGCGTTTTCAGCCAGGCAGATTCCTGCTCACAAGCTCCCCTGGCAGGAGAACAGCTTCTTCCCCCAGGAGAAGTCAAGAAGGGATAGGGAGAGAGGCAAGCAGTCAGACACACTCAGAAATCCCTTTATATTGAAATAAAAAGCTAGAGAAATTTGTGTCTTCTCCTAAACACAGCTTCTATGAGATGCCCCTCAACTTCTCCAGATGGTACAGATAGGCAGGGGCCAGGTTCTACCAGCTGCTGCACAAATGAGCTTGAGCTCTGAGTGCAAGCTTCGGCCTGGTGTGTCCTCTCTCCACGTGCACTCCAGGAAGGCTGTGGGTTAGCCCACACAGATGTCTCATGTGCTAAACCGTTTGGAACTAGAGTCATCTGGGGACAGCTACCTGCTTCTGCTCCCTGGATCCACCAAGGACCAGCAGAGAGAAGGCATAATCATGGGACAAAACTTATGCTGCTACTAAGTGTGTTGGTAAAATGCTTGTACTGGAAAGGGAAATATCTCATAACCAATAAATGAATGAGCCCTTTGGATTGTACATCCATCTCTGTGAGTTTAGCCCATGTGAGAGAGACTGCATAGCTCTGGATGTATTGGTAAAGTCATGTTTTGGCCTGATAGGACAGAAGACCAGGCCCTGAACCACAGTCCATAGTCAAAACATCTGATGGCATCTGTACCCCAGGAGCCAGCCTGCCAGCCAAGCCCTGGCCACAGCCCTCTCTCCCAAGTCATTGTGGGCTGCCTCCTGAGCAGCTCTAAAGGGCCTCCTATGGCCTGCCTCAGCTTTACTGACTGCTTAGTGCAAGGAAAAGATAAATGATCATCCATTTTAAATTCCAAACTCATTTCTCCAAATATTCTTTTTAAAGTCTCCGGAAGAAGCTACTTGCAGTTAAAAACTGCATTTGCCAAAAAGAGGCTGTCAATTCAAAGTTCCTGATCAATCCAGGCATTTAAATGTCTCCACTAGTTCATTGGTGTAGCTTTCAAAACCTCATCAGCACGTATATATTTCTCTAATTGGCTTGCTATTTACCCGGGAATTTATTCTGGATGGAATTATGGAGAGATGATTTCTAAATGTCTATTTTATTGTCAACTCTTCTTCCACAGCTAAAGACTGACCTAGGATCCAATTATTGAGATAACTGGAAAGAAAATTAGCTGGAGATACAGCATAGTCAGTGGTGACCTATTTATAAAATTCTTCTTAAAATGTCACATAATAATATTATTATCTTGTGTATGTAGACTATTTCATAACTACAATTCAACACATGCCTGTCATTTTTTCCCTAATAGCTTTACATAGAGTTTTTTTTTTTAACATAAGGCAAAATTACACCTTGTAATTCTGGATAAACTAATTAAAGTGATGCTCCTAGATAACTTAGCCAGCAATCATTTAAAATTAAATTTATATTCTAAATCCCTCATACAGAATCCCCATTTCTTCTCTTGACATTATCTCACAAGGATTGACATTTTAGGATATAAATATGGTTTGATTGCTCATTCATTCATTCATTCAACATTATGTGCCAGGGCGTTTATTCAATGCTGGAGACACAAAGCTGAGAAATGAATTTTGTCCAAGCCAGTTGGAGTGTGTGTCTTGCAGGATACTTAGTGTGAAGTGACACACATCGTCATATTCATGTTTTGGATATCCGCATGCTGAGGGGAGTTGGGAAACTTCATGGAGGAGGCCATGCTTCAGATAAGTCTTTACTTTGGCCAGCAGACAAGGAGGACAAGAAAACCACATGCAGAATCAGCAGACAGGGTAAATGCTTGAAGCTGCACAGAGGAACAGCCTAGTAAGGGGTCACAGCTGGCTAGGGACCAGCAAGGCATGTGAGGACAGGTGGCCCAGCAGCAAGGCGTGCTTTCAGGAAGAGGCAAGGACCTCAGATGCCATGTGAAGGGCTGCAAACTCATCTCTGGGAGCTGGGTACCCAGAGAGAATATTAAGCTGAGAAGTGTTATAATTCAGCTGCATTTTGAAAAGATTACTCTGGTGAGAGGAAGAAGGATACATGCAGGAGGGAAGTATGAGGGATGAAACAAGGAGGTCCACATCTGAGATGATGATAGATAGTCTTAGCAAGTCTGTGGTTTGTGCAGTGGTGGGGTGGAAACTGGACTGCTGTTGATGAAGACTGAATAGGAAAATAAGAAGCAGAGGCAACGAAAATAGCCTGGGCTTTCAAGACATTTGGAAGTGAAGGAAAGGAGAGAGAGAAAGATCAGTGACTAAAAACAAGAACCTGTTTGAAACTATTTGGATTTCTTTTTAAGAGGGAGATGTTTATGTGCTGAAACAAAGGGAATGTATTTTTTCTTTCTTTCCTTTTTTTTTTTTTTTTTTTTTGAGATGGAGTCTTGCTCTGTTGCCCAGGCTGGAGTTCAGTGGCGTGATCTCGGCTCACTGCAAGCTCCGCCTCCCGGCTTCATGCCATTCTCCTGCCTCAGCCTCCCGAGTAGCTGGAACTACAGGTGCCCACCACCATGCCCGGCTAATTTTTTGTATTTTTAGTAGAGATGGGGTTTCACTATGTCAGCCAGGATGGTCTCGATCTCCTGACCTCATGATCCACCCGCCTCAGCCTCCCAAAGTGCTGGGATTACAGGCGTGAGCCACCACGTCCAGCCTATTTTTTTTTTCATACTTCTTTCTAACAGGTATCTAAACTCACACCACATCCATTTTATAAAGTTGTTTTTTAGAGGGGATGCAGGCTGGTGAAGAAGCTACCTGCATTTTTTAGAAATATGCTAATCTAAAATGGTTGATTCTTCTTCTTATAAAAACAAAAGGAAATGAAAAACTAAACAGATAAGAACATGAGTTATTGCAATCAGCTAGCACTCTCCTGTTTCTGCACTCTAGGGAGAGCCCTGGAAATGACAGCCGAGCTGGACAAGTTGTGATGGACAAAGGCAGCCTGTTCTCACATGTTAAGTCTACACTCAAGAAGTATGCAGTTTCTAGGAAGGAGGTCACTAGTTTATTGAAATATCATCGTTAGTTGATATGCTTGTCTTTTATGGTAGCTGTCTATCATGTCTCCTTATTATTTATCAAGAGTCATTAGCAGTAGGAGGGAGACCCCTGGGTCAACTGCCAGCCCTCCATGAACTGGGCAGGATCAAGTAGAAGAGGTCAGATCCTAAGTGAGAGGTCAGATCTCCCAGGCTGACCCCTGCAGCGAAAGGTGAAGTTTTAACACCATTGCTTCAGTGTCACTAAAGTGTCATCTCACTTTATATGCTTTATCTTTATTCATGCAAATTTCACACAGTACTGTCCATATCCTATGATTCAATGAAAAAGTATCAAAGGGACAGTGAGAGATGGAGGTTGATTGGAACAGACCAGTCTGACCCCCAAGATGATACTCTGGAGCTGCTTCTGCTCAGACACAGAAAATGGATCATTCTAGACCAGAAAGAGAACCTGAAAATGCACTTTGCCTAGACAGAACCCAATATACAAAGTCCACTGAAGAAACAAGAGAGCAAAGGGCCATGTAATTAGAAAATGGTTATTTATGTTTCAAAGGTATGTGCCACAGCATGCTTTTCATATAAAAAACAACCATAGCAGATTTAAAATACGCATTTACTTACCAAAACCATATATTAATGCCAAGCTCCTCAATAGTATTTTTAACCATTCATATGGTGTGTTCTTGCATAACTTCACACATTAGGTGAGGGGAAGCATTACAGCAGAGTGGGTAAGAGCGTGGGCTTTGAGCCAAGCAGATTTGGGGTAAGATCTGGGCTCTGCTACTTCCCACCACATAATATAAGTCAGTTAATTACTCCTTCTGAACCCCACAATATATACCTGCCTCTGAGGGTGACTGTAAAAAATAGAAGAGCCAGTTATTAAAAAAAAAAAAAAAAAAAAAAAACGCTTAGTGAAGACTGTCATGTAGTAAACATTAGGTCATTTTAGTGATTTTTTTTAATGAAAGGTATCGTAGAATAGTGTTTAGGAATTTTTACCTATATTTCATCCCTTATTAAATCCATCTGCTTTATCTCCCTTTCTCTCTCCTTTTTCTTTCTCATTGCCCACTTCCTGAGGCAGCAAAGCCATTCCAGGCCTATGCCCTCCAGGCACTGTTGTTAACTGCAGGCATGTGAAGAGAAATCACATACATTAATCCATGGGCTTAGAGTTTCTAAGGTAGACACACTTTGTAAAATTATTTCTGGAAGTAGGATGGTCCTCTAGCCCTTTCCTTCTGCTCCAGGGAAAATGAAAAATCCCTTGGCTAGAGAGAAGGGGGTGGAAAATCTACAGAGGAAGTTGGTTCCCAGGCTTCGAGGTGCATGGCAGAGATGGCCATGTGGAGTTCTTAGGCAAATAGAGCCTGAGACAGCCAGACACAGATTTTCAAGAGAACTGCCCAGTTATTCTGGTGTGAAATAGCTGAGCAGGGGTCCATAGATGCCTGTCAGAGTGGCATAGGGAAATTGTTGGTCATGACTCAAGACCACACTAGCACAAGGGCATTTCAGAGGGCAACTCCAGGTCAGAGCATGTCCAGGAACAGAACGTACCTCCTACCACCCCTTCTTTAGCACAGTGCACTAACCAAGCTCCCCAAAACCTAAAGGACACCCTGGAAGAGAGGGAGAAAATGCTGACCTGATCAAATTCATTCTGAATTGACTAAGAATAAATTCTTGCCCCCAGGTATAATGGAAATGAGACAAACATTAAGTTCTTCTATGTATTAGTCTGTTTTTGCACTGCTGTTAAAGAACCCTTATAGAACCATGAGATCTCGTGAGACTTATTCACCATCACAAGAACAGCATGGGAAAGACCTGCCCCCATGATTCAATTACCTCCCACCGGGTTCCTCCCACAACAAGTTGGAATTCGAGAGGAGATTTGGGTGGGGACAGAGCCAAACCATATTATTCCACCCCTGTCCTCCCCCCGCACCCCACAAATCTCATGTCTTCACATTTCAAAACCAATCATGCCTTCCCAACACTTTCTCAAAGTCTTAACCCATTTTAGCATTAACTCCATAGTACAAAGTCTCATCTGAGACAAGGCAAGTTCCTTCTGCCTATGAGCCTGTAAAATCAAAAGCAAGTTAGTTACTTCCTAGATACAATGAGGGTACAGGCATTGGGTAAATACAGCCATTCCAAATGGAAGAAATTGGCCAAAACAAAGGGGCTACAGGCCCCACGCAAGTCTGAAATCCAGTAGGGCAGCCAAATCTTAAAGCTCCAAAATGATCTCTTTTGACTCCAGGTCTCACATCCAAGTCACGCTGATGCAAGAGTTAGGTTCCCATATCTTGGGCAGCTCCGTAGCTTTGCAGGTTACAGCCTCCCTCCCAGCTGCTTTCATGGGCTGATGTTGAGTGTCTGAGGCTTACCATTCTGGGGTCTGAAGGATGTTGGCCCTATTCTCACAGTTCCATGAGGCAGTGCCCCAGTAGGGACTCTGCGTGTGGGCTCCAAATCCACATTTCTTTTCCACACTGCCGTAGCAGAGGTTCTCCATGAGAGCCCCACCCCTGCAGCAAACTTCTGCCTGAATATCCAGGCGTTTTCATACATCCTCTGAAATCTTGACTTCTGTACACTGGCAGGCTCAACACCATGTGGAAGCTGCCAAGACTTGAGGCTTATAGTCTCTGAAATCACAGCCCAAACTCTACATTTGCCCCTTTTAGCCACGGCTGGAGCAGCTGGGATCCAGGGTACCAAGTCCCTAGGCTGCACACAGCAGGGGGACCCTGGGCCCAGCCCAGGAAACCATTTTTTCCTCCTAGGCCTCTGGGCCTGTAATGGGAGGGGCTACTGTGAAGATCTCTGACATGCCCTGGAGACATTTTCCCCATTGTCTTGGGGATTAACATTCAACTCCTTGTTACTTATTCAAATTTCTGCAGCAGGCTTGAATTTCTACTCAGAAAATGAGATTTTCTTTTCTATTGCATTGTTAGGCTGCAAATTTTCCAAACTTTTATGTTCTGCCTCACTTGTAAAACTGACTGCCTTTAACAGCACCCAAGTAACATCTTGAATGCTTTGCTGCTTAGAAATTTCTCTGCCAGAGTGAGCCGAGATCGCACCACTGCACTCCAGCCTGGGAGACAGCGAGACTCCGTCTCAAAAAAAAAAAAAAAAAGAAAGTAAGAAATTTGTCTGCCAGATACCATAAATCATCTCTCTCAAGTTCAAAATTCCACAAATCTCTTGGGCAGGGGCAAAATGCCACCAGTCTCTTTGCTAAAACATAACGAGAGTTACCTTTGCTCTAGTTCCCCCCAAATTCCTCATTTCCATCTGAGACCACTTCAGCCTGGACTTTGTTGTCCATATTGCTGTCAACATTTTGGGCAAAGCCATTCAACAAGTCTCTAGGAAGTTTTAAACTTTACCACATTTTCCTCTCTTCTCCTGAGCCCTCCAAACTCTTCCAACCTCTGCATGTTACTCAGTTCCAAAGTTGCTTATAAATTTTTTGGTATCTTTTCAGCAGCACCCCACTCTACTGTTTTTATGCTGCTGATAAAGACAGACATGAGACTGGGCAATTTACAAAAGAAAGAGGTTTAATCAACTTACAGTTCCACATGGCTGGGGAGGCTTCACAATCATGGTGGAAGGCAAGTAGGAGCAAGTCACATCTTACATGGATGGCAGCATGCAAAGAGAAAGCTTGTGCAGGGAATCTCCCCCTCATAGAACCATCAGATCTCATGAGACTTTTATTCACTATCACATGAATAGCACGGGAAAGACCTGATCCCATGATTCAATTACCTCCCACAGGGTCCCTCCCACAACACGTGGAAATTCAAGATGAGATTTAGGTAGGGACACAGCCAAACCATATCAACATTTTTTTAAAGAAAACCTCATAATAATGAGGTTACAATTTTGAAGACTTAGTCTAAGTTTGTAGCTTGAGAGATTCTTTCCAGTTACAAAAGAAATATTGAACTGATTCCTTGTAGAACTAAGGAGTTGAGCAGGTAGCTTAAGTATGTGTGTGGGCTGGCAGGATGGTGGCTAGGAAAATCAACTGTCATGGTCCGGAAGCAGGACCGTGAAAGAGGAAGCAGAGAGTTAGGATGTGGATTTATCTGTGTTAAAAAATAGCAAGGCCATTTTGGCCTGCTTCTATTACTTTAAGTTACAGCTCATTCAACAGACTTAAAGGACATAGTTCCATATGCCTGAAATACCTCCCATCCCTCCCCACTTCTTGCCAAACCCCTCCATTTTTCTAGTTGTTCAGTATAAAATAATCCTACAGTAAAACTCCATTTTAATATCTTTTATCTATGGACCCTTCGCTGACCCCATGCAGAATGAGTCCAGCATTCTCTGTGCTCCTGAAGCTCATCACACACACTGCACATTCATCAACGCTTAGCACTACGCTGATTGTTAACATTTATCGGGGACTTACTTGTACCAGACACTGTCATGAGCACTATATATACACATCAATCAACTAATTTTCTCATTCTTCTGGAGAAGGTGCTATGAAGAGTTCTGTTTTACAGAGAAGAAAACCAGCATAGAGAGGTAGGGTCACTCTCCTGAGGTCACGTGGTTAGGTAAGTGGATTGCAAACCCAGGTGTTCTGAGTCTAAAGCCCTGCTATTCAATACTAGGTGATCTGACCTTTCACCTGTGCCTAGAGATTTAGGTGAACAGAGGTTCCCATCCTCATTTCTCCCAGTAACTTGTGGGCTTCTCCATTTATCTGTTGATTCACAAAACAAACAGTCGTGGAGTCCTCCTATGTGCCAGCCAGGGCTCTCCTGGGGAAGAAAGAGCTCTGTTGTCATCCCTACAGCCATGGGCCTTTCCTGTGTGCTGCATAAACAGAAGCCCCAGCTGCTCTCCTGGCACACCCGAGGCCCTCGAGCCCAGCACAGTCATCCTCAACCTCAACTGCACACTGGAGTCATCCAGGCATCTTTAAAAACATGCTGACATCGAGTCCCATACCCATCAATTATGAGTTAATTGGCCTAGGCTAGGTCCTAGGCATTGGGACTTTTAAAACCTCCCAGGGGGTGGCACTTCTGCTCTGGAATCTCCAGTTGGGAAAATACTCATGGAATACAATATCCTCCTGCAGCCCTATGAAATTATCTCCTGAGGAGGGTTAGTTCCCTGTCCTAAAACATTTCACACCTAAAAAGAAAGCTAGGCGTCATGTGACAGCTCAGGGGTGGCAAGGCCGAGTGAAGGCCGAGGTCCTGAGCCAGCCCTTGGTGCACGCAGCTCTGGGCTTCCCCA
The DNA here is from genome assembly GCF_028878055.3 of Symphalangus syndactylus. Lineage (NCBI taxonomy): Eukaryota > Metazoa > Chordata > Mammalia > Primates > Hylobatidae > Symphalangus > Symphalangus syndactylus. The sequence goes on from NC_072425.2 coordinate 149,766,197, forward strand.
GCTCCTCTGCCGGGCAAGCTGGGACAGAGCTGAAGGGCAGCGGGGCTTGTCCTTCAGAAGTTCCCTTCCACTGCTAAGAGGGAGGAAGAAACAGGTTTACCACACAGCTCACCAGGGAGCTTCAAGAACAGCACGGACTTTTGATTTACAGGGTAAACTGGTGAAAGACGAAAACGTATCCGCGGCTGTAACAAGCGGGGCTGCGCCATGGGAACACCTGTGCCGGCGCAGCCCGCCCACCCCGGACACCGCCCGCATCCTGTCTCCCCTGGCCAGGCTCCTGTAGCCCTAGGCAGAAAGAGAGTTGCGAATTATTTGAGAATATGCTGAGATTGTCTTGCCTGGGTGACAGGAGTCTCATAAATCATTCCTTCTCTGTATTTGATCTCTCTTTCAAGCGGAGTCATGTCAACTCACTGGGGAACCTGAGGCCCTGGAATAACTGTGAAGACGTGGTTTGGGTGTGCAGAGCTGCAAGAAGAAACAAAAGAGGGAGCTAGGGAAATAGCAGAGGGGCCAGCCAGAAGGTAACATACAATAATAAAAACAGTAATAATAACACTATATACTAATTGCTACTAATTACTTTTCTCTCTAGCATTTTTTTTTTATCACCTGCTCACTTGTGATTTATTTGTTTGGTTTTTGAAGTTCTCTCCCCACTTCAACATAGCCTCCATGGTGACAGGGTATAACTTGTTCCTGCTGTAACCTAAGTGCCTAAAATAGTACCAGGCATACAGTAGTTGCTACTAAATATTTGCTGAATTAATTAAATATAATAGGATTTATGTGCTATGATGTAAATAGCCCATGTGAACTCATTTAATCATCATAATAATACTGAAAGGTAGAGATTCCTAATGCCATGTGGAAACAAGGAGACAGACTCAGAAAAATTACAAAATTCCCCCGAATTAAATATGTAGCTGAGTATATGCCCATTCAATTTGACTACTGCCAAGCCTGTGCGCTTTCTACCACCCCAATGCTGGGCCCCAGTGAAAAAAAAAATTAAGAAAGTAGATGGAGGAGAAAGGCAATGATGAGGATGAGGAGATGGAGGAGAAGAACGAGGAGGAGATAAAATAAAAGCAGAAGGAAAAGGAAAGTGAACAAGTTCAATGTGAAAGAAATGCTGGTTAGGGGGTCAAGAAGTAGCACTCTTCTCAAATGCCACTGATGGAAGAGAGAAGTGTAGCAGCCTCAGGGAAGATGAGAGTAAAAATGAACTTTCTGCAGACTCGCTTGGACTCCTTGTCACTTCACGTTATGAACAATGATTTTACATAACAACATTCTTGTAGAGCTCAAGTAAAAACAAGATACCTTGTACATACCCAGGCACCTTTTTTTAAAGCCCCCATGAATGGATGTTTAACTAATCTTAAAATGCACATTCAGTTGCACTATCTCATGATGTCCTGGATCTGTGAAAACCAAACACACCCGTATTATAGATTATACACACACACACGCACACACACACACACTCACACACACACTCTTCCAAGGTTGGACAAAGGTTAAATGGGCTGGTCAAGCTTGAGCATAAGTCACACCTGTGTCAGGAACAGAATACCAAGAGATCCTTAATGTTACTCCAGTAGCTGTGTATTCTGGAACTCCCAGACAGGTACATCATCTCCTTTGCTCATCCAACGTTCAGCAGCCACAGTTTAATCACACTTTCCCATTGGGAAAGGCTTTGCAGCAATTGCATCTACTCAGTCAAAAGGGTTCCAGATTGAGAAAAGGCTGGTGTTAACGCCTTTAGATTACATTCTTAGTTCATGTGGTTTGCATTCAAATGCCTTCTGCAGGACAGCCATGGAGTTTGTCAGAAAACATCAGACTGCCGTTGTTGGTTGATGAGTGAGAACAGTTGTCAGGAGACACGGGAAGGAAGAAGCCAGCCCAGGTACACATGAAAGGGATGAGCAGGGTATTCTACCAAAGGCAAGTAGAACTTATTTAATATGGCACCAAAGGGATGCTTTTCCAGGACAGACTATTCTGAGTCATCACCACAAAGACAACAAACTGAGTTCCCTGAGAAAAGGGTTCAGACTGTGTTTACCCATGCAGTCTTCTATGTGATTTTTTTGTTTTTTCTTTTTCTGGAGACAGAGTCTCGCTCTGTCACCCAGGCTGGAGTACAGTGGCACAATCTCAGCTCACTGAACCCTCCGCCTCCTGGGTTCAAGGAATTACCTGCCTCAGCCTCCCGAGCAGCTGGGATTACAGGCGCACACCACCACACCCAGCTAGTTTTTTTGTATTTTCAGTACAGACTTCTATGCAGCCTAACTAAACACATAACAGGTGCCAAGTGCAGTTGACTATTTAAAATAAAGATTAATAAATAACACAAATCGATCCCTATACTAGACATTCTTTAAGACCATGGCATCATATTAATTACCTTAACTGTAGTAGAAACAACCACAAAATAAAGACACAACAAGTAATCTTCTCTTAATAAAAAGGCATAATTGGCTAAAATACTCTAAAAGGAAATGAAGTATAGCGGGTGTGGGAAAATAGCTCTGATCCTCCCTTGATAAATACAATGTCAATTATTTTCTTCTCCGTGTAATGTAATTTTGATAGTATAAAAATGTGGTGATGGAACTCAGGAAGATAACCCCCTAGAGAAGCACCTGAGTGATAAACTGTCAAAGGGACAATTCTCTGTGGAAGGGAGCTGTTCTGATAACCTGGACCAGGGGATGTTAAAATGTTTACTGGCCTCAAAAGCAGACATAATCTCTGCTTCATAAATCTGCTGGAAATGTGAGTGTCCTTCAGCCCAAACTAAGACAGGCACAAGGTGTGGACAGAAAGTGGCTAAAATCTGCTTGACCACCAAGACCCCAGTTGGCCACCAGGAAGATTAAATTAAATCCAAAAGCTGGCTTATAACATCACATGAAGCCTGTATTTGTAGAAAGAAGATCAGCTGGTGAATATCAGTGTGGCAAACTGAACACGTGAAGAAAGGATTTGGAAGGATCAGCTCAGGATAGTCTTGAACCTAGAAAAACAGCCCTTGATGAAAGAAAAATGTATGTTTTTTCATTTGTTTGTTTTGTCTGCTTTGTTATTATCGTTGTTTGAATCTAGAGCTGTGCAGTTCAGGAGAACTTTCTCTGATAATGAAATGTTCCATCAACTGTCCTGTCCAGTAGGGTAACCACATATGGTTATTGGATTTTTGAACTATGGATAGGGTGATTAAGAAAGCAAATGTTTAATTTTAATTAATGTATATTTAAATTTACTAGTCACTCATGTCTAGTGGCTACTGCATTGGCAGCACAAATCTAAAGACTCAAAAATCAGCGTAGGACCCAAGAAAGTCAGGACAATGAGTGGTTTAGGAATGAATATAGACCCAAACCAAATAGACCCTCCAAATTGCTAGAAGTGTGTAACACTCCTAATAAATCTGGTGGTGATGCCAATCCAAGTCAACCTTAGTCTAAAGAGTTATAAAGCTTGGTTCTCTTAGATAAGACTAAGACAAAGAAATGTGCCACAGTGCATTGCCCTACAGACTATTAAAGATAAGCCAGTCTATGATCAAAAGTTGAGTTATGTCTATGCATGTTAACTCATCCACTAAAATCAGCACATTTATATAATACACCCACTACATTCTGGGTGCGTTGTGAAGCCATTGTAAGGTTATGGGTCTTCATGTTAGGCTTGCAATGATTGGAGTGTGTTGTGTTAGTCCACAGAGGGGCATCTAACTATGATGGGTAATTAAGAAAAGATTTTCCAGAAAATTAGACTGTTAGGATTTTTGAGTTGATTCTTGAAGATGAATAGGCAGCTAACAGGGTTGGGGATACTAAGGAAGGCCTTCTAGGAAGATAACACAATTTAAGTCATGGTAAAAAGAAATACAATTGTCAATTGCAGGTAGGAAATGCAAAGCAAATAGGTGTATCAGGATTATTAAATAGAGGTAGAAGTAGTGGGATGTGAAAGAGGGATGAAAGGTGAGGTTGGAAAAAATTACAGGGTGTGATCATATTGTATACCATACATACTAAGAGAATGAATTTGAATTTGATGGCAGCATGAGGAATTATGCATGGATTTAATAAGTATTATTTTAAAGAGAACACTGTGTCCAAAGAGAATTATCTGTCCTATATTTGTTGGAGGAGATGGGGATGTACAGTGAGACACAGCAAGGGTTGGTGGGAAAATGTTTATAGGCAGTTGTACTAGTGAGGTGAATATGTTTTTAAAGTTCGAACAAGAATAATAAAGACCTAAATTAAGTCACTACTACAGAAGTTGGAAAAGAGGTAAATGATTCAAAAAATATTTAAGAACAAAAACCTACTGTCCCCAATGACTACTAAGTCATACACCTAAGTAGGGGATAAATGAAAGGAAAATTCGTGGACAAATCCCTGGTTTCTGACAAGACTTGCTAAGAGAGATTGTGGTGTTGTTAAGGCAGAAAGGGGTTATAAACAAAGTAGTAAATGGGGAGGGATTGATGGGTTTATCTTGAGGGTATTGAGTCTCAGGTTCCTGCTTGAGATATTTCCATGCATACATCTTGAGAGAGAGGTCTGCCCTGGAGATGTGGCTATAACAGTCATCAACATGAAACGATAGTTAAAATGATGACAATAAAGATGAATTCTCAGGGAGGATGAAAGAGAACAGTGAGGAATAAAGCTGGCACCATACAACCCCAGTGTGTAAGGGGAGGCTTCAGGGAGAGAAGTCCAGAAAGGAGACCTGAAAAAAAGGCCCCAAATGGACAGCAAACCAAGAGAGATTGTTATGAGAAAGGAGGAGACAGAGAACAATGGAAGTGCATGAAATAAAGCAGAAACGTCTTGAATGATACAGGATAAAATGTGTCCATTGAATTCAGTATTTAGAGATTAATGGTGACCACTACGGAAGCAGCCTTGGTGGAATTTACCTAAAGAACAGAAAGCAAGTATCTGGGGTTTAGGAGGAAAGGACACAGAAGTAGTAGTATTATTGAGGGCAGAATGATTAAAAGGAGAAACACTAAATATTGAAAGGTAGTTTCTCTGGAAGATGAGATAGAGTAGTGGGAAGGTGGTGAGTGGAAGGCTTTTTATTTGTTATAAATTTTCATTTCTTTTCACATTATCTCAATGATATGTTTTACTTTATTATTACAAACACACAAAAAGATAAAAATCATCACGATGATGAAATAATTCTGGGAGTGAACATTTAACAAAGATGGGTGACTGAGAAAGAAAATAGAAGCCTTGGCTAAATATTTCCTTGAGAATGATATTTAAAGTCATGGAAGCTACATGACTCAGGGAAAAGAGATAGCAGGCAGTAAGAAGGCGAAGGGAGGTATAGATACAAGACAAAGGAGATAATTCATATAGCAATGACCCATAGTAGATGAGCAAAGGAGGATTAAAAGAACAAGCAGAAGGTTTCAGCTTGTCTGCTAAGAGGCACATAATATTTAGAAACAGGGGGAAATAAATTGGATGTATGTATGTAGCTGAGAGGAATTAGAAGATCATTCTACTTGCTGAGATTGAAAAGGGTAGGATGGGGTTCAAGATAGTGAAGGTTTGGAATGGTAATCCTAAGAATGGGAAAGAGATCTGGTCAAAGATAGAAATAATTGTGCGGCCATTTGAGGTTCAGCTGGAGCTAGAGACCACACGTTAATAGTGGCACAAATCCAGAATGTGTGACATTTTCTTCACCTGAGCTCAGCAACCTGGGTATGAAACAAAGAATTTGACTGTCACATTGATCCACCGTGGTAAGTGTTGCGGAAAACACAAACGTTACAAAAGAGAGAAAAGTGTGCTGAGAAAGAGATGAGATGAGCTGGGTAAGAAAAGAAACTAGCCCAGGGAGATGCTGACAGGTTGGGAGAAAACAGGACAAGGAATCTCTAAAGTTGAAGGCAGGTGTACTGAGAGGGAACATATGAGACAGTCAAAAGCAGTATCAATTCAGAGTTAAAATCTCAAGATTTTGAATTACATTGAATTAAAATTAAATTCCAGTCTTGCCATGCCTAGGTGTATGACATTGAGTAAATTACTTAAATTTTGTGTGACTCAGTTTTCTTATGTGTACGATGGGATAATAACATTTATCTCAGAGTGTTTTTATGAAGACTAGATACAATAACCTACCTAAAGTACTTATCGTAATTCTTGATATATGGTAAATATTCAATAAATGGTAGGAAACACATATACACACAATGGAGTTTCAGATTTTGAGATAAAGAATCTTTGTGATAGCCAGCCCCCCACATGCCTCCCCTATTCCACAGCAATCCCTACTTTCTTAAGTAGAACTCTCCTACACGGAATCCAGAGAGGCCTGTGCATCCAGTAACATGTGTCAGATGTGATAGTATCAGACTCCCACAGTAGCATCATAAAAGGCATTGCAGTTTCCACCTTGGTCTTTCTTGAACGACTCACTCTGGAGGAAGCCAGGCACTATGTTATGAAATCACTCAAGCAGACCAAGAAATCCACAATGTGGGGAATTGAGGCATCCTATCAATAGCCAGCAGCCAGTTGCTAGCCATATGAGTGAACCACGTTGGAAGTGGATCCTCCAGTTCTAGTCATACCTTCAGATGCAGACATCATCACTGCATCTCCATGAGAAACTCAAGCCTGAAACACTCATCTAACTTATTCTTGAATTTCTGGCCCACAAAACTTGTATGAGATAAACATTATTGTGCTTTTAATCCACTATGGATTGGGACTAATTTGCTACATAGCAATAAGTAATTAATACAAAATTTGGTGCCTAGAAAAGGGGTGCTGCCAACTGTAAAAACATAAAGTACAGACAATGCAAAGGCTACAGGATGTTGATGAATGTTACAGAAAGCCTAAATAAGTTTAAAGAGACTGGTAGCATAAGCCTAATGGTTCTTGAGAAGGTAATGAGTGCTCTTTTACAGAAAAGTGAAAAAAAATGTCACTAGAAACTAAAAGAAAGGTGATTGCTATTATGTGGGGCAGAAAGCTTAGCAAAACTATCACCTGCAACATATAAAAGTAGAAAATCTATCTAACAAACTAGGTGATCTAGATAACATTTCCAGGCAGAGTTGAAGGTGTACCTACGTTTTTCATGTTTTTTATACTAAAATGAGAGATGAACTAGAGAAAACACTTTTAAATATAAAGGACCCAGAGCCTACTGGTTTTGAATATTCCCAGAATCTCTAGGTGGTGATTGATAGTAAAATTTTAAAAAATAGCTTCTGGGAAAAAATATAGCCTAGGAAACTATCAGGAAAGCTTGGTATTAAACATTAAACCAAGAGTGTGGTTGTGAAATCTTTTGTTAAGATCTCAGAAAGATTTAGGTTGGCACCTCAGAGAACCATTCCGTAAGACAACAGGGCTTCTTAGAACTTTAAAAGTTTGTCCAAGGGCAGAAACCCAAGATAGACAAAGACTTCTCTGGAAGAGATCTTTGAGTATTTTTTCTTCTAATAAAATGAATCTCAGTAATACTCACAAGGGACCTATATATCTCACAAAATAATTTTTTTTTTGATTTTTTTTGTTTTTTTTGTTTTTTGTTTTTTTTTTCTTGAGACAGAGTCTCACTCTGTCGCCCAGGCTGGAGTGCAGTGGTGCACTCTCGGCTCACTGCAAGCTCTGCCTCCTGGGTTTATGCCACTCTCCTACCTCAGCCTGCCGAGTAGCTGGGACTACAGGCGCCCACCACCACACCCAACTAATTTTTTGTATTTTTAGTAGAGACATGGTTTCACCGTGTTAGCCAGGATGGTCTCAATCTCCTGACCTTGTGATCTGCCCACCTCGGCCTCCCAAAGTGCTGGGATTACAGGTGTGAGCCACCACACCCGACCACAAAAGAATTTTATTGACAGGTATCCTGTCAGATCGGATTGAAAGAAAACAAAGATGGTACAAAATTAAAGAGATCTTTGAATGCCCAAACATCTACACACAAGAAGCAGCCGGAAAAGAAACACTCAGTTGTGAACGAGACTACCTTTAAAGGGAAAGAAAAGATGACTGAGAAGGTAAAATCAAGAGCCCAGAGGACAGAGCTAAGAACCATGTAGAAATAGCCTAGGCCTTGTGTCTGAATCAAGGAACTGTCAATATGTACTTTGCTAGATTTCAGAATTACTATGAACCAGCAACTCCTATGTATATCCTGTTGTCCTCTTTTTTGAATGGGACAATTGATAGTGATTATGCTATGTCTGTCCCTCTATGACATGTTGAATGTGTGTGAGAGTATGTGTGCCAGTGTGTGTGGTGGGGAGAGCAGGAAAAACTGTCTCTTCAGTTCTTAGGTCTTCTGATTGAGAGAAGCTAGTCAAGGCTATATGGAAGGAAGCACACTGAAGGACCATCATCCTCACCTAGAACTGATATAAATGATGAGATTCTGAATTCCAAGCAGACACTGTAATGGGGTAAAATTTTTCAGTGCTTTGGGAGGGGGTAAGTGCATGTTACATTTTGGAGGAATATGAATCGTTAAGGGACAGAGGGTGAACTGTGATGGCCAACTTCTAAAATGCCCCCAACCATCCTTGCCTCCTGGCAATTATGCCCTGCCACAGAACCTTTCCACATTGAATTACAGTTGATTTATGTGTCCAATGAACTACAGAGGAAGTGACAGTGGGTAACTCCCGAAGTTACATCATAAAAGACATTGAAGTGTCTATCACGATCTCTTTCTTAGATCACTGCCGTGTCATGGGGACATTCAAACAGCCTTATGGAGAGGGACACATGGTATGAACTTAAAGCCTCCTGCCAATGGTCAATGCCAACTTGCCAAGGCACTAGTGAGCAGATCCTTCAGCCCCAGGTAAACTCTTATGACCACTGCCCCATTTGACATATTGACTACCACCTCCTGGGAGACTCAGAGCTAGAACCACCCACAGGAACCACTCATGCATGCCTGGCCCACAGAAACTGAGATGATGAAACTATTATTATTATTTTAAGATGATAATTTTCAAAGTCATTGGTATATAGCAATAGATAATTATTATAATTCCTTGATGATGAAATGTTCAGTTTGTTGTTGTGGAATAGGAATGATGAAAGTGAAGTGGATTTTGTTCCTTGGAGATGAAGAGAACATCTCAAATCAAGGTGTTGAATTATCTCCATGTGGACACTGATGTCTCCTGGTTAGTAGTGTGACTGGAAAAAAACATAAAGAACAGACTGCCTAGTCTCCAAATTCTTCCATAACTACAGGTTAGTGGTTTGCAAGGAGGTCAAAGTTTATAAAAATGAGAGTAGAAAGCATAGTAAAATTAGATCCTAAACAGAGATCTTGCTTGGGTTGCAGTTTTTTGTCCCATCGTACTTATTCCCCAGAGTTTTTGTTGTTTTACAAATATAATAGCAGTTATAAAGACAATAGAGATGAAAAATCACACGATCCCAACTTTTTGACACATCATATCATCTATTAGATCTTATATTGCTAATATTTGTGGATATGTGAATGAGAATAATTATATAGCTAGAACATAAGAAAAATGTATAATTTCCATCCTAACAATTATTCTACTATAATCATTTATGTGACACTATACGTTCTTCAAAATTTCTATTTAAAATAGCTCTTTGAATGAATATAGGATAATTTGCTTAGCCATTCCCATATTGCTGACCTTTACTTCTTTTACTTTTTCTCCAATTAAAAATCGTGCTGTGTAGAGAGCTTCCTTCTGCTTTTGAACTATTTCTTCATGAAAATTTTTCTTGGGTAAAATTACTGGGTCAAAAAGACCCTTGGACATTCTAAACAGCAACAAAACAAATTTATTCCTTATTCTGGTATAGTCTTAGAATAAACTATGAGATGCTACAGGATTCAGTGAAATGGGAAAGAAGAGAAAGAGAGTTGGGCAACCAGAGATCAAAAGTGGAAATGGTGGCATTTGTTGGAGCAAAGCCATTGGTATCTGTATGCTCAGAATGAAGTCAAGGGGTGTTCCTCTCTTTCACCTCTATAAATCACCCCCAGCCTTCCACTGGCTCCCTTCCCTCATCTAACTGCTCAATATTAATCAGACACTTAGCTCTCCCCGTGTAGGGCACCTAGATAGCTCTGCTCTGGACAAAGCTAAGAGGTAGGGAGCATGCACTGAGATCAGGCAGGAATTGTGCTGGAGTGGGAAGCATTGCTATTCTCACTTTAGAGAAGGAGACATGGGCTGAGAAGCTGAGCGCCTTACCTGTATTTGAATAACGAAGAACTAGTGAAGCCAGGATCCAAACCTCAAAACTCATGTCTATTCTTTTGCAGTACACCCTTTTAAGTGTATAGTGTCACCTATACTTCATGCTTAGGATCAGAAAATTCCTAAGTGCCAGAAAGTTTTACAAGCTTATCCGTTGAAGAGTAGATTACATTCTTTGGTCTAGGAAGTTTAAATACCCTCCCTGCTTCACTCATACACACAAGTGCATACATCTTCCACTAGTGTAAACTTGCTATTTTATTTTTCAGTTTGAGGTGATCAAGGAATATCTGAATGTCTAATTCTATAAAGAATGTCCTGTGACTTATAAAACTTGTAACATGAAAGTGTGACCTTCATGGAGGAACATATAGCTTGTCCTCCACAAGCCTGATGGACTGCTCAGTTTGGGCTGTGCTCCCTTCTACAGTGTCCACGTCAGGAAGCAGCTCCCCGTGGTTTTGTAGAATCAGAGCTCTGTTTGTCATACTGTAGTTACTAATGGCTCCCAGTGTTTTGAAAACATGACTCATCCTTTATTGAAAGTGGTTTGTTTGAAGTCTTTTCATTATTTTGCGGTTACATCAGCTATTTTACATTAATTAAAAACCAAACTAACCAAAGACTGTAGTAGCATGTGGTACCTTCAACCTCGTATTGAACTCTCAGAAAGGAGAGAATGTCAAGAAGGGTTACTAATGAAGAGGATCAAAATATGGTAACCCAAAATATGCCACGTGGCATAGAGATGATTTTGAGATGAAAACAATTGAGCAACAGCAGATGGCAAAAAAGCCTCCCACCCCCCAGCCCCAGCACGTTTGCGTAAAAGCAGGCTTAGACACTTAATAACCCGAGATAACTCGACTTCTATCAGCTCAGAAATGACGCCAAGCAGAATTTATTTAACAAATCTTACTGAAATAACTTGTATCTTTAATTACTTTTCCCCACATATTTATCTCCCCACAGTTTGTCACCCCAAAAAGCCTAATCCTCTTTTCCTCTGTCTTGTCACTTCCCTATACATTTATTGTTCTTTGTTAAGATGTTATAGAAGCTCAAGTCCTAAGCACCCTTTTGTTCCTTATCACTGGGTTCCTTCCCACGTGTTTGCATGCTGCCTTTGTAAATACATTTTTATGGTTTTGTCCTCTTTGTCTTTATTTTGTCCATATAATTTGCCAGGTCCCAGGCAATGAACCTAAGTGGGTAGAAGAAAAAGTTATTTTCCTCCCTAACTAGTATTCTGGAACAAACTTTGTAAACAGCTGTGATGTCTGAAAAAGAACTACCCATAGGCACCAATCAACCAGCTATAGCCAAGAAAAGTACTGCTGCAGATGCAGAAAATTTCATGGGTGGGACATAATACCAACCTAATAATTATCTCCTGGAAAATCCCACCAGCTGATAGCCAGATGATCAAGATGTTGTGTATTTGTGTATGTTGGGGTGGAGGCAAGGGAAGAGAGTGTGTGATAAGAAGATTGAAAAGGAAAGATGAGGATAAAAATTTGTGTTCATTATATTATTTTCTGAATTCTTGAATGATGTTATGTCTCAAATGTACCAGAGCCCAAAGCTAGCTTATCATCGTTATAATCATAATTAAATATGTACTAAGTCTTAAAGTACAGTCAAAATCAATGCCTCTCTGGACCCCATCAGTGTTTCGGTAGAGCTCAGTCACTTGGACTCGTTTTTGCTTATTCAACCTATTTCAACAAACAGATTGCACTTCACTACAGGAGTACAATCATAAAAAAGGCAGGCGTTATTTGATTTTCGTTTATCTTTTCCTCCACCCTGTGCAAAAAAGAAAAAAATATAACTTGATCAGTATTTGGATCTAACCTGTCACTTCTAAATTTGCATAGTGCTTAGAAGAGTCAGAGGGTACAGAAAGAAAAGGGAGGAGCAGGTGTCAAAGCATAAATAGTCAGGAAAAGATGCTTAGAGCTGACTTATTCTTACTACCTGCATTTTAACTGAAGGAGTGAAACTAACAATAACATATCTGTGATGTATCTATTTATATGCTCCTTTAATTAAATCTGGTCCTCCCCTGCCCCTTGGCTATCGGCTCCATGGGAATGGGAAGACCAGGCAAGCTTGGTTCACTGTTACTTTCTCAGAGCCGCATCTTCCGCCTGGCATATCATAAATATACACACTCCATTAGTGTATGTTTGTTGAATGAATGGGTTTTGTATTAAATAAAACAACGTGAAAATGGGTAGAAAAAGCAGCCCAAGGTGTTAAGTTATTCTGCCCTGAGACATTCTTCAATGTTTCTTCAGACTATTTCTGTACCATCTGCACTGGTAGGAGAGAAAGGCCTGGGGAGCCCTCTTAGTATAATTTATTATATTTATGTAGCACCTATCACCTCGCTACTGTATCTAGGTCAGTGATTCCCAAAGTCTGTTTCATAATGTGCCAGAATATCTCTGTGGGGCCATAACTTCTTAAAATATTCTCAAAATTAATTTTCATACTATTTAATTTTTAAAAAATAAACAGAGGCCATGAAGCGGAGGCATTATGAAAGCAAGAACACAGTTCTAAACTACAACATTTCCTGGGAAGTTGGCAACCAGAGATCTGTATTTATTCCAAAGTATTTATGGATTTACTTATGAGTTCAATTTCTCAACAAATATTTATTAAATGTTTACTTTGTGTCAGATGATACGCCAAGTATTTGAGATATAACGATATGCAGCACCCAATCCTTACTCTCAAGTTGCTTGCTTAAAGGGCAATGTAATGAAGGGACAGTATGATGTGAAGCTCAAAGTTCAAATCCAGCATCCACTGGGTGCCAGCATGGGTGACAGAGGGTGCAGTATCCTATTTGTCTTACCTTTTCCTGATGTCTGTATTCCTCATAACTGATACTACCTAAGGAAGCCTCTGCTGTTTGCAACCCAGTATATCCTGATCCTGACAGAACTTATCCTGTCTCATGCACTCACTTCCAAAGACTCTCAAATTGAGGTGAGCACACCCAGCCAGCCTTCAATTCAGTACCTCTGTCTTCTGAGACTTTGTATACCCCATCATCAGGTACCTCTGAAACAAACTAAACAGGCTCATCGGTAAACCAATTTCCCCACTCAGATACCTGAATTTTTTCTTAGCACACCTAGGTTAAAAACCTGAAAACATTTTTGACACTTTAGGATATTAGAAAGAACTTGATCCTGAGAATCATACAGACATGAGCTCAACGTGGTGCAGGTCTGTGCTCATGTCCATCAAGTGGCATGACTCGATTCTTCTCCCACAAAAGGATAGTTGTTCTAACCACTAAGAACTGTTACAAGAATTAAATGAGGCAATAGGTAAGGCTCTTAAAAAAATGCCAAGGACTGTGAAACTATGCAATAATCATTCTTCAATCCATATAACTTAAGTCTTTATAATATTACAATTTCAACTCTAATCACTAAAGGCATTTGGACATTGGCATTGTTCTAAATATATTTTCGACAATCATTCATTAAAAAAATCATATTAGGATAATTAAAAGCATTTTGGGCCAGGTGCAGTGGCTCATGCATGTAATCCCAACACTTTGGGAGGCCGAGGCAGGCAGATCACCTGAGCTCCGGAGTTTGAGACCAGCCTGACCAACATGGAGAAACCCCATCTCTACTAAAAAAAAACACAAAATTAGCTGGACATGGTGGTGCATGCCTGTAATCCCAGCTACTCGGGAGGCTGAGGCAGGAGAATCACTTGAACGCGGGAGGTGGAGGTTGCGGTGAGCCAAGATTGCACCATTGTACTCCAGCCTGGGCAACAAGATCAAAACTCTGTCTCAAAAAAAAATTAAAAAATAAATAAAAGCATTTTGATAATTCAAAAATGACTTCCTTTAGTAAATGGTGTGAGATAATGATGTGATATTCTATGCTGTGAATACCCAGTCAGTGATGTAACCACAGTTCTATCCACATGGCTACTATTCCAATGGATCACTGCACTGATACAAGAGTGGTCTTACTAGTTATTACTAAAGACTACATGTTTGTGTCTCTCCAAAATTCATATGTTGAAACCCTAAGCACCAATGAGATGGCTTTAGGAAGTGGGGCTTTGGAGAAGTGATGTGGTTTAGATAAATTCACAAAGGTGGAGTCCCAGTGATGGTATTAGTCTTCTCTGAAGAAATGAAAGAGAACTGAGAGGTCCCTCCCTCAATCATGTGAGCACATAGCCAGAAGACAACTGCCTACAAGCCAGGAAGTGGCTTTTTGCCAGACACCAGATCTGCTGGCACCATGATCTTGGAGTTCCCAGCCTCTAGAACTAGGGGAAATAAATGCCTGCTATTGAAGCCACTCTATCTCTGGTATTTTTGGTATGGCACCCCATGCCAACCAAGACACTACTAATGCAAAAGTTGTGATGGCTCATAGTCATATATTTTATATGCTTTTTATAATATATGTTATATACTTATACCTTATATATAATGTACAAGTATTATATATAATGTAATTATATACTCATTATATATAATGTATAAGTATATACACATTATATATAATGTATACATATATAATAACTCCTTCAAAATATTGAAGTATAATTATGCTATAATATTAAATGTTAAGACACCTAGTTCCATCCAAAACAGGTTGGGTTGGAATTCCAGGTAAATTACAATACGTCCTAGTAAACATTTTCTCTAAATTTGTTCTCTGCCCACTTTTTCCTTCTGCTTCCTTCTCAAATTCTTATGTATTGCCAAGATCAATGGAGTCATCAATGTGACTGATCAGATGATAGGGCCATGTTCCTAACAGGCAGGGTTCTGGTGCATGACCATGTCGTGCTCGTGAATGGACTTTCTCTCTTTCACATTATGCTCAGGAACCGGTGAGCAGAGCCAAGGTCTTTTTCCTGGGCTCCCCCTTTCTCCCTGCTTGATAATGTTGGTTATTACTTCATTATTGAACCACACAGAAAACGGTAAATACTTGAGACTTAGGTTCAAAAGGAAGTAGACTGCACACCCTATACCAACTCTACTAGCTTAGCACTGGGATATGTTGGAAACTGGAACTGCCAGTGATAAAGAGCCATTTCCCATCCCATCCCCAATGTCAATATTTTCACACCTCCCTCAGAAATCCTCCAGGAAGGAAGGATTATGGGAAGGACATCTGATTAGATCAGAGCAGAAGACCTTTTTGCCTGAAAATATTTTTAGAAATTGCACAAAAGTAATTAGTAGGATCGTGAAATTTTCTTTCCTAAAATACTTTTCAAAAAGAAATGACCCTTCCTATCTCCTTGATCAGATTAGAAGGATATAACTACTTCTCTTCCTGGAATCCAAAGGAAAAGCAAAACTTCTGTATTAGAATCCAGAATAAAACATAGATTAACCAAGCCTGCTGGTCTCACATTTTACTCCACATTCCTCAGAACAGGGGGACGTCTTCCTGAGGTTAAATCATAATTGCTTTCCACTGAGGTCTCCCTCCATGTTCATGTGAAAAGCAGCCTTAAAAGTTTCCCATTATATCACAGTAGCATCTACGTGACACACAGGGGCAAAAAATGTCTCTATTCATTTCTGTCTTGCCACAAACTCAGATCGCATTCTAGGAGACAAAAGAGCATTAGAAGACCGTTCTCCCAGGTAGAAAGTCTTTCCAGGACAGTGGACCTTATGATACCATAATGCTTTGTGTCTTGCATACCTACTCTAATCACCTCATGCTAAGTGATCCTTGGCATTTGTGTCTACCCTGGTCTAGATAGCAAAGCTTCATTAGCCTATTCTGCCACAGTTAGGATTCACTACGTTGTAAAATATATTATGACTCATGCAAAGGTAGTAGACATAAACAAAGAATTTGAAGACAGAAAATATGTGCCTGTGTTGCAACTCCTTGACCAATTTTAGGCAAGCCACTTAACAACTCTGTACCAGTTCGGGGGACTCCTGGCCCAGTTTTTATGCACTTGCTTGTCCATAAAGACAATCCATTGACCCCAGCTGAAGTTTTTCCAGCCATCACTGTCTCCCCCTCCTTACTTTTGTTTTGAAATTTTGCCTCCCAGCTTTGAACTTTAAGGACATCATTCCAGTGTCCACCTCTCTTAAACTGGTTCTTTATAGTATTTCAACTGAGCGCTTTCCTGAGGATATGGTCTTAGCTTATTTCAAACTTTGTCTCCATCTCTAGCCATGACCCATGCTAGCCAGGCTGCTGTAAGCATTGATACAGAGGGCTGAATGAAAGGTCTCAATACTCATCAGTTCAGAAGACCCTTTTGCCTGTTATTGAGAAAGGAACAGCGTATAGGCATTGAGCGTGTGTTACGCATGGACTAAAAGTTAGCCTGCACTAGGCACTGCCATGGAGAGCCATACGTGAGACTCCACTAGGAAATATACAGAGATGTAAGAACCCAAGACAATACATAAGCACGTGCAAAGTAATACAGTACAAAGGGAGCAAATAAATGCTGAGAGGACACCCAAAATACAAAGTGGGGGAATACTCCAGAGAGCCAAGGTTATAAATACTCTCTAGAGGCCACAGGGTTGAAACTAAGTTTGAATCAACATTCACGAGCAAGCTCGAGGAAGTGAATGAGCTTCTAAATATTCGGGATATGGCAGAGCAGGCAGCTCATCCAGGAACCACACCCCTGGGAGAAATGTCTTTGGGCAGGCTCACTGCTGCACCAGTCTTTTTCATGCTCTCACACTCACACAGCCACACACATCTTCTCACACAGCCTGTGGCTGCATTTCAGTCACTGTCCTCTTACTTCCAGGGATAGGAAGCTAGAGATGATTTCTTCAGAGCCACGCTCCTTCATGCCAAGGCTTCTGGACCTGTGGTCCAGCACGCCAGTCACTTCTTTCCAAGTACCCAAAAAGGGCAGCTCATAAGACCATGTTCCATGAAACTCATCAGCACAAGTCTTCAGTGGAGACAAACTATAGTGTACAAACGATTAAAATACTGTTAATGATGATATCAAGGTACTTGAGGCTCTCTCAGGGAAACTTTGAAAATGAGACATTGCCGGAAGCTCTGGAGCCTTAAGCACTTGTCAGTTGATGTTTTGAAAAAGTGCATTAGCTTTATCCAGCATCCACGTAACCTTTCTCCTCTCCCTTGCTCTGTTTCCCTGGCAACCATTTAAAAGTGCTGCAAAAGGCATTGCTGTCTTGCATAACAGAAAGAAAGAAAGAAAGAAAGAAAGAAAGAAAGAAAGAAAGAAAGAAAGAAAGAAAGAAAGAAAGAAAGAGAGAGAGAGAGAGAGAGAAAGAAAAGAAAAGAAAAGAAAAGAAAAGAAAAGAAAAGAAAAGAAAAGAAAAGAAAAGGACAGTGGTCTTAAGCTTTCTCTCTTTCTTGAGGGTTTTTCTCCATCTTCCCAACCACTTCTCTGGCTCTTGGAGGCGGTGCAGCCTCCAGAGCTATTTCACATTGAATGTGTGAGTGCCGTGTAATTAAGGAGGTGGGTGTCAGGCCAGGTGGAAGCAGTGTCTATGAGATCCTGGTTAGTCATTCAGGGTCAACTAAAGGGCTCCATGACTGGGATAGAGCGGCACTCAGAGCAGAAACATAGCGATAGAAGCTTTCAGAAAGGATCCTCCTGCCTCCCAGCCTCTAAGGGATGGGCTTGCATAGCCGGCAGGAACAGTGGCGCCAACTGCCACTCCAAGGGAGCCACTCCAGAGATGGCAGATGCGGAAGCTCTGTCCCTGGGGACAGCTGGACAGGCCCAGCAGGGCTCTGCTCTGAGCGGCTGTGGAGGCCCAGCACCTCCAGGTTTGCCCTCCCCGAGCTCTTCACAAAGTTGTTGTTTTTTTCTTTTTAACTAACAGAAAATTCCCTTGTCTCACCAACCCCAAATTTCCTGGCTCCAGGTAACAGACAAGGAGAAAAGTGATGTTTCACACTCAGGACAGAGTCACTGCTAACAACAGTCAGAACTTGAGGCTTTTGTCACCATTCTTTGAACTGTTTGTAAAAGACCTCTGTTTTTTGTTTTTGTTTTTGTTTGTTTGTTTTAACAAAAAGAAGAGAAAATATAGTACACCACCCTAGCCAAGTGCCGTGTCACAGGACTTACACAAGCATCTCATTTATTCTTCCACAAAGCTCTGTGAGGAGACACCACTCTCATCGGTGTTTATATCCACTCCTCCCCCCACCTCTGTGTCTCAGGGATAAGGTGTTTGCCCAGGGTCCCTCAGCATCTCAGAGCTAGGTTTCTGACTCAGGTCTGTCTAATCCCACTTATTATCTCCACTGCTGCCTCCCCGGCCTCATCCACGAGACAGCCAGAGGTCGGGATTAGGTCTTTCCTGCAAAATGGATTCAGACCAGCCTTTTGTAACACTCATCTCAGTGATACTGATCTGAAAAAGGGGGTCCTACAGAACCTCCTCTGGCAGGTATGATTTCATAACGCAGCATCACAGAGGTGGGTTTTTGTCACTTTTGACTCCCAGATAGGTATTAAGGACTTCCAGGTGCTTGGCACTCTGAGAACTGAAGAGAGAAGCATGAGATAAAGAGCTGTCCTTCAAAGACAAGAGTGGCTCAAGCCCTGTGGTAAGAGCAAGGCCTGAGAGGCTTCCCAGAGCTGAGAACGAGGACCTGCTCTGCTGTTGCTGACTGTGCGGCCTTGAGCAAGTTCTCTAAGCCTCAGTTTTCCTACCTGTAAAATGGTAACAACATTAAGTCCTAACTCAGATTACTACAAGGATCAAATGAGATGATGTGAGCAAGATGCACGTAGGGTAATAATAGTAACTAGAATTACTATTATTAGTTGTTTTTATAATTATAGTGATAATAATTAAATAGAAGAGTAAAACAGATTATGACAAAGTTCCAAAGTGAAAGACTTATTTTTAAGGACTATCGGCAACCAAAGAGATAACTAGGAGCTGGCATTCAGGAAAAATCAATAAAGGAATTGGATTTGGCCTAGGGTTTTCAGAGAAAGAAAAGCAGCTACAAGGTATTGCAGGAAGTGGTGCAAGTCATGAACAACGGTGTAAAATTGGGAATAAGTAGGCTTAGGTGGAGCACAGTGACAAAGAAGAGTGACAGATTCTTCTGGGACCATGAAAAAGGAAACAGATGTGAAGGAAAGATGGACCTGGTTCTGGAAGGCCTTAAAGTTGGCCTTGTTCTCAAGATCATTGCAGCTTTTTGTCAAATAGGATCCCAACACAGAGAAATTTTGGTGACTCCAGCAACTGGAGGAATCACTTCAAGTACCAGCCAACCTTGCAACCAAAAGGGGCCCGCTGGGAGATGGCATCGTGAAGTGAAATCAACCCAGAGCCTCTTCCTCAGTCCTCAGACGCTGCGATTTACTGCAGCTTTTACTCAGTGACTCAGGTGAAAGAGCAACAGAACCTCAGAAGACAGAACTCAGAAGGGAGAAGTTTGCATTAGACAATGACATCAACCTAAATAAGAAAGAGTTGTTGGTTTTGTTGAGAAGAAATTATAGATTCCAGGCAAGTTAATGGAAGATGCAATATGCTGTTTTGGTGACGTAGTGTATATAGAGATGGGGAGGGTCTCACTATGTTGTCCAGGCTGGCCTCAAACTGCTGAGCTCAAGCCATCCTCCTGCCTCACCTGGCTTCATAATGACATTTTAATGGATTGAGTAAGCAAGTGCTTAAAAGAGTTTGTGTCATCCTACACCAAATCCTGATCTGACTCCAATAGATTCTTTTATTTTAGCAATTCTGTTATGTTATTTTATCCTTCAGCTGCTTGTCTTTTTTTTTTTTTTTTTAGAGAAAAATAGGTTGAAAGCAAAAGCGAGCCTGAGATTATTCAATACTGATTCTTCCGAAAAGTTATCATAGCAGATTGGTTTTAGGATGGGTTTGATGCTTGAGGGGATTTGTTAAGACACTAAAACACGAACTAGCACAGGTTTTGGAAGCCAGTTGATTTCATTTAGCCATATCGACCTGCTCCCTGCTGGGTTTATGGAATCCTGTTTGGTTCACTGCATCTTCCTCTCTTTCTACACTCTCACTCATTCACGGATATGTATCCAATGCCTGCTTTCTGTAAGCTCCTGTTCTAGGGGCCAGAGACACAGCCATGACTACAAAAAAGTGCCCAGCATCATGGAGCTTATCTTCTAGTGGGAGAGTTAGATTTAAAAATCAAATCAAATAGAACCACGTTGATGCTGTTCTCAAGAAAAGTAACGTAGGAAAATAGAACAGAGAGTGAAACAAGGAGCCTGAGTGTGGCCTGTGCTTGGACAGAAGCAGAGCGTGGGGAAGCTGGAGAGTGAGCGCTGGCTGGAGAGGAAGGAGAGAGAGGTGCAAGGGAGGGACCTGCAGGGGGGCAGCCTGTTCATAGGGCCTTAGCTTTGACTCTGAAGAAGATGGAAAGCCATTGGAGGATGGGGAGCAGAGAAGAAACACGAGCTGCCCTAGGTCCTAATAAGATTGCTCTTCCCATTCTGCGGAGAGGATCTGTGCTGGAGGGGATGTGAGTGAAAGACCAGCTGGGAGGTGAGCACAGCTTCAGGAGAGAGACCGTGTGAACTTCCACAGGGCGGCTGAGGTGAAGGAGCTCCGCGTGCAGATTCTGGATATATTTTTGAGGTAGAATTGGTGGGACATGTTGATGTGTTAAATATTGGGTGTTTCATGGATTGAATGTTTGTGCCTTCTCCTCCCTAAAAAAAATCTCCTATACTGAAATCCCAATACACACTGTGATGGTTCTAGGAGGGGGGTGCTTTGAGAGGTGATCAGGCTATGAGGGTGGAGCCCTCATGAATGGGACCCGTGTCCTTATAAAAGGGACCCCAGACAGCTCTCTCTTTCCACCATGTGAGGTTATAACGAGAAGATAGCTGTCAGTGCCCAGAAGCAAGCCCTCACGAGAACCTCACTACACTAGCACCATGATAGTGAACTTCCAGCTTCCAGGGCTGTGAGAAATAAGTTCTTATTGTTTTATTAGCCACTCAGGCTATGGCACTTTGTTACAGTAGCCGGAACAAACTATGACAGACTGTAAGATATGAAAGGAAAGTCAAAGATAAAACTAGGAATTTTGGCCTAAGCAACAAGAAGAATGAACTTATCATCCAAGACGATAGGAAAGACTAAAGGAGGAGCAGGTTGGCAGGGTGTTTGAGTGGGTGGTAGAGGTATGACAATCTAGAGACCCTGGAGGTTAGTTTTTGACAAGTTAAGTTTGGAAAACCTGTTAGAGATTCAAACAGAGATGTCATGTAGGCAGTTGAATGCACAAGTTTGGATTTCAGGAGATTGTTCAGGGCTAAATGTATATTTGTGGTTGTCCTCAGCATACAGATGGTATTAAAATATCCTGAAGCTGGATGAGGCCACCTAGGGTGACAGTAAAGACACAGAACTAAGAGATTCAGAACTGAGCTCTGAGAAATCCGATATTTAGGTATTGAATAATGAGAATTCAGCGAAATAAAAATATTAGGAAAAAACGCAGTGATTGTGGTAGATGCCCCCGGGTCCAAGTGAAGAAATAGTTTTTAAAAAGGATAGTGAAACCTACTTTAACCATTGAATTTATTTGTTTATTTTTTTAATTTGTATTTATTTATTTATTTTTCTGCAGAGACAGTCTCTCACTCTTGCCCAGGCTGGAGTGCAGTGGCGCAATCTCAGCTCACTGTAACCTCTGCCTCCAGGATTCAAGCGACTCTCCTGCCTCAGCCTCCCGAGTAGCTGGGATTACAGGTGCCCACCACCATGCCCGGCTAATTTTTGTATTTTTAGTAAAGACGGGGTTTTGCCCCAGAAATTTGGCAGGCCGAGGTGGGCAGATCACCTGAGGTCAGGGGTTCAAGACCAGTCTAACCATTGAATGTATTATTGTAGAAGTCATTAGTGTCATTGTTAAGGGAATTTTGGTAAAATAATAGATATGTTTCATGGACTAAATACTTACATTTTCTAAAATTTATATATTGAAAACTTAACCACCAATGTGCTGGAATTTGGATGTAAATTATATAATATAAAGCTATTAGCATGTGTGTGTCTGCTGATAGAAATAGTCCAATAGAAAAAGACAGCTGAGGAAGTAGGAAGGGACAACCACAGGAGGCAGGAAACAGGATCCAGAGCACAGGTGGAGGCTCAGTCTATACAAACCAAGGCAGCTGTCCATTCCAAATAAATGAAGGAAACATACTTGGCTTGGTAGGTGTGGTGGCAAGGGCGTGTGCACACTCTCTTTTGATGGCAACCACATTCTTAGCAAAATAGCAGCAAGCCAAAAATGAGGAGAGACAGGAAAGAAAGGAGATCTGAAGATCATTGTATTGAATTTTGCTCATGCATACATAACTATTTGTCTAGCAATGGAAATGGATTTGAATATTCTGTACAAATCCACGTACAATATTTTAATGAAAAAAGAAAATAAGAGATGACAACCTACTGAAACAAAAGTCCTGACCTACTGACAAACACTTGCCTTGGCAATACAGAACATTCTTTGTAAAGAAAACCTTTTTTTTTTTTTTTTAAGACAGAGTCTCACTCTGTCTTCTAGGCTGGAGTGCAATGGCATTTACCCCACCCTTCCACCAAAGGCATTCCAGGTCTGCTTTCTGGGTATTAACACAGTATATTTTCTATGTTTCTGAATGGCTAATCTACATTAATTTTATGGGTGACATAATCTACCCAGAGGCTGCAGCAACTCACAAGTTGTTTGGGGGATAGAGGATAAAATATTATCAAGTGGTATCTCTTCAAAATGTGATCATGAACAAACCGGAACAAGAACAGGTTTGTTCAAGATCAAGAACAAAAGCTGATCATGGCTAAGTGTCTCATTTGGGTCAAAATCCAACCTCCACTGTCCCTTTCTTTACCAAATACAGTTCCTCTATCTTCCATCATTCCATGTCTCATTTTATTCTTTGTGGCCTCTGGCTGTATTTTTGGTTTACTCCTTGCCTGCCCTGGGTGTCCACTCCTCCAGCGGTGGTGAGACTCTGCTCCTGAGATGCTCTGAATGCTTCTAAGTCTCTCTAAACACTGCCACCGGCCCCAGATCCACCTAGAGCAGGGTGCTGAAGTGTGGATGAGAGTCAGAAACTTGATTATAAGTGCTTAGAGACCACTAGATAAAACCCACAAGCCTTGAGGAGATTTCAGTCAAATACTAAATTCATTGTCTTTGTACTGGTAGACCAGAGGCAGAGGATCTGCATATGGTAAGAGTCTGCATTTACTTAGCACCTTTTTGTTGTTGTTTTTAGTCCAGGAAAGCATTTTACATCAGTGATCTCGTGTAATCTTCACTCCAGTTTCAAGAAATAGGAATTATTAGCCCCATTTTCCAAATGAGGAAACTGAAATTCTGAGAACTTGGCCAAGGTCAGGGAACTATTGAGTGGCAGAACTGGAATTCAACCAAGTTCCGTCGGCATCCAAAGCCCTATGCTCATAATCACAGCTTATTTTCTGTATCTATGAGACCTCCATTGAATTGCTGTTTATTCAGGCTATGTATGTGAAAGAAAAGTGCCAGTCAATACTTGAATTGCTCAAGGCGGAGAGTCCACCATTTCTGTTTCTCAGCACATGTGCTTATAACTGTTAATGAAGAGAAACCAGTCTTCACAAAAGCAAAGCCCAGTAACACTATCTCTGCATTTCAGTGGGCAGATTGGGAATTAGACACATGGTCTAATCAACCCACATGCACACACAGTACTTAAAAGGCACGCGATACTACAGAACAATGCTTCTCTAGAGACAGGATGTTGGCAACAAACAAGATGCTAAATAGCTGAACCAAAGGACCCACAGACACAAAAGCAGGCTTGGGTGTGATCAAGCATGATATGTGCATGGGGAGGAGTGTTTTTGTGCAGTTTGGATGATAGATTGGTTGTGCTAATTAATTGTGTATTTTGAAGTTTGTTGCCACTTCACACCAAGCATCTCCTTAAAATTAAAAAAAAAAATTAAAAGAGAGAGAGAAGCAAAACAAAAAATCTAATCTAATATTCAACAAACATTCTGCACCCAAACAGCACATCTTTGTCTGAAACCTTAGTTCCAGGAACCACTTACAGGCTTTCATCAACACATTATAATATTAATCAAGACTCATAATGCAAAGTGATTTGCATGCCAACAAATATATTTACACTGTAAATTGTTTGTTGAGGAGCCTTGGAGAGAAATGTAATTCACTGCAATAGAACTGAATCATAAGGAAAATCCCCCACTAAAATCTACAGAAAATAAAGAATCTGTAGAAGTTGATCCTCTAGAGCCTTGATTAAAGATTTGTTAGCATGCCATCCAAATCCTTACAAAGAATTTAGCTCCCAACCTACTCAATGTTTTTTGTTTTTTTTTAATTAGTTTCACTATAAGTTTGGATGGCCTTTTCTCCTCTTTCTCCTTTTACTGGCATAGCTTTTAGAATTGGTGCCACAATTACAGCTTTAACTGGGAGAAGATAGATTGAAAGATAGATAGATGATAGATAAAAGATAGACAGGCCTCCTTCCTGATAAGCACCTGAGGAATTTTAGGTCTCTCAGCTGGCTCTTGTTGAGTCCACCTTCTAAACAATTTGTCCACTTCTTCATTCCCATCTCCACTACTGTAATCATAGCCACTAATCTTATCCTTCCTGGATTGCTGCAATAGCTGCCTTACTGGCTCTTTACATCCACTCTTGATTTGTTTTTT
The DNA here is from genome assembly GCF_028878055.3 of Symphalangus syndactylus. Taxonomy (NCBI): domain Eukaryota; kingdom Metazoa; phylum Chordata; class Mammalia; order Primates; family Hylobatidae; genus Symphalangus; species Symphalangus syndactylus. The sequence continues at coordinate 149,791,231 of NC_072425.2, forward strand.
TGGTGTAATAATTTATAGCACCCAAATTCAGTATAGTTGATAGGAGATGAGTTTGTGTGACAAATTCCACGGTCACCTTCCTCAGGAGGCTTTGCACCCTGGCCCCACCAGCCCTCCATTCACTACTCCCCCTCCCTCTCTGACTTTCTGACAGCACTCACAGAGGCCATACTCCTTCCTGGCTCCCAGTCTATCTTAGAGACCCTACTGATACATTCTCCCAGCACTCTGTACTTCCATTTCAGAGCACTTATCCCAGTGAGCAATTAAATAATAATTTAATTCATTTAATTTGAAGTGTATCTCCCTCATTCTGATTCATTTTCATAAAGTATTCATGAATTATGAGAGATGCAAAGTCCAAGAACAATACACTAGGAGAGTGCTGATGAAAATATAATTGTCTTCCTATATTTTGGCAAATATAAATTTAGTGTCCATTGTATGCAAGTACTGTTTAGCTAGTTAGCCAGCTAGCTGGTTACATACCTACATACATACATATCTGGATCTAAATCTAAATCTAGATAGATGTGTACCCATTATTGCACATACATAGACAGATAGATATAGATAATAGGTAGACAGATAATAGACAGATTTACATATACATATCTGCCTATCAATCTACATAGGGCAGTGATGGGTATACATAGGAACTATGAGTCTCAGTTGAGGAAGAGGTCATTTAAGGTGGTAAGATCAGTGAAAACTTCCTCTGGAGGAAGTGAAACCGGAAAGAGGGCTCAAATAATCTATTGTTTAACCACCAACCCATCAAGATTATTTCCACTGAGCCAAAATATATTATAGGCACAATGGGGGAAAATGATCCTTTAGCTCCTAGGTGTCTTTGGTTTTGCATTTACCTCTCTCTTCCTGGGATCTGTTACCATCATGCACATCAACTTTAATTTTATCTCATAGCAGGCAAAGAAAGAGGCATGTTAAGTGGTAAGTGGAAAGAAGACCTAGTCAAACTTACAACCAACTTCTGCATATGCATTCAACAAGCAGGCATCCATCAGGGTCTACTGTGCCTAGGCTGAGAGTGTCAGCTCCACTGAGGGAAGGGAAGCCAGCAGGTTGCAGCTGCAGGGCACAGAGCAGGTAGAAAGTCAGCCCTTCGGCATCAGCCTCCAACGGTAAGAGGTGTTTCAGAAGCCACAAAGACTAATAAGGTATTGCTCTTGTATTTAAGCGACTTACTCCATGATATGGTTTGGCTGCGTCCCCACCCAAATCTCATCTTGAATTCCGACGTGTTGTGGGAGGGACCCGATGGGAGTTTATTGAATCATGGGAGTGAGTCTTTCCTGTGCTGTTCTCATGATAATGAATAAGTCTCACAAGATCTGATGGTTTTAAAGAGAGGATTTCCCCTGCACAAGCTCTCTCTCTCTCTTTGCTTGGTGCCATCTATGTCAGATGTGACTTGCTCTTACTTGCCTTCCACCATGATTGTGAGGCTTGCCAGCCACATGGAACTGTAAGTCCAATTAAACATCTTTTTTTTTTTAATTGCCCAGTCTCAGATACATCTTTATCAGCAGAGTGAAAACAGACTAATACATTCCATCACAAAGAAACAGCCCCTAAAGAAGTAGGCACCATGTCACATAATGAGAACTGGGAGATTCTCCTGAGAAAGAGGATAAGGGGTGATAGGGGGACCACAGAGTAAGTGACTAGGGGAGGGGCAGCCTCAGAAATGGCTTCAAAATTAATATGACCATGAGCTGAGTTTGGAATGTCAGTGGCTATCAGAGTGATGCAAGAAAGGGTGATGTGCTGGGTGAAAGGAAGACCTCAAGCAAAGACATTGGAAATGACTTGTCTAGTTTCTGGAAATCAAGCAGTTCAGAATAAGGAAGTTAAACTAAAGCTTCATGCACAGTGTTCTAGGGGTGGGATGCATGGGAGGGAAAGAAATCTGCTGAAGAAGTGGGGCTGAAGACCAAGCATTGACAAGCTTTGTACCACACTAATGTGTATTCGAAAGTTTCCTTGCAGACAAATGTATGTTTAGGAAATGTGTAATTAAAAACTCAAATATACAGAAAATTTGAAATCAGTGTAAGATAGAACCATAGACAACTACTGTTTTTAGGTCAAAATGGTCTAATATTGACAATTTCCTATGGTTCAACCTAAATATAAGAAAGACTCATGTATCTTCATGTAGACTGAGCAATTGCTAATATTTTGCCATATTTGCTTCATCTTTTTTCCTGCAATATTTTAAAGTTAATTACACCCACTATGGCATTTCTTTCATAAATATTTAATATATACCTTTACAAATTATATATGTTTCTACAGAAACACAATATGGTCCTCATGCTTAATGTAATCAACAAATATTCCTTTGCATCACCCAATACTCAGCTGACAGATATTCAAATTTCTCCAGTTTTTTTTCAAACATATATTTTACACCTGATTTATTCAAACTTGGATCCTATCAAGAACCATATATTGCAAGTGGTTGCTATATTTCTTACATAAAAGATGTCCTTAAAAGAGTAGTTGCAGGCAAAGCCATGTGGGCTATGTTTTACCTATAAAATTATGACCTTAATATATTCTAAGTGAACAAATAATTTGTGTGGTTCATGGATTCATTTCTGCAGTAACAATCATATATAGTCAAAGTCTGCTCATATTTTTAGTTAGGTAAACTGAGGTATGGAATGGTTACTTGCTTTGCTATAGCTCACACAGTTGGTCATTAATATGTCACCATTTTATAAGTCCTTTACACTCAAAATAAAGCCACAACCACCAACAAAGCAACAACACAGGTATATGTTACTGAGTTACAGTTTTCTACACATCTCCAGAGTGTGGCTAATGCTGGTGAGGAGCACACCACCCCTTAACAAGAGTGATGTGGCCTCGGAACAGGTGTGCCACACAGCAAGTGGCTGACAGCTTAGCTTGCAAAAGGAAGTCTGTCCAGCTGCTAGGAAAATGCAGGGAACACCACGTCCCCTGTCTACTCTGTCCTTGGGATCATAGAAATGGGCTGTAAGAAACCCTGCTAGGGGTAGCCTACTTGCAGTCAGTTGCTGTGCTCCAAACTCAACTCATGACCTCCTGACCAGGGTGGTGACGGCTGTGCAGTTCAATCGTGAGTTGTGTAAGTCAATTAAATGCATGTTATAAGAGTACTAATTTTATGTATGCACCTACAAGAGGGGGTACCTTCTTCCAGAGTTCTTGAAATACTCGGATGCTAGTGATGCTCCCAATACTAAAACACTCTGAGTAGAATCATTAGAGGGGCACCAAGGGAGAAGTGATTAGAAGATGAGAAATAACTGAAGATGTGGAACTAAGAGACGGTATTTCTGAATGCTAAGGTAACAGGGTTTCTTGGCAGCAAAGACAAAGAGAGACATACAATAAGCATGTAAATTATCAGGCATATATTTCCTTTCATAATACATCGCCAAAATCATCATCATCAACATCATTGCCATGTTGCTCCTAGGTGCGACTGTGTTAACATTTAGCACTAAGGAGAGCTCCTAAAAGAGTAACTCATTTACTTCATAACCTGTTTATTGTGTTTCATGCATATAATATTGTGTTTGGTAGCATGAGAAATATAATGATAAACATATTTATGGCTCATGTAGAAATCAAAACTATACCTGCGAAATGAGGCTCCAAAATATTGGAAATTGGCTAAGTAACTTCTATGTTAATTAACTCCAATATATAATTTATAGAATGCCCTACTAAGAACCAGAACCTGTTCAAGGTCTTCTTTTTTTTTTTTCCTTTTTTATTATACTTTAAGTTCCAGGATACATGTGCAGAACATGCAGGTTTGTTACATAGGTAAACATGTGCCATGGTGGTTTGCTGCACCCATCAATCCGTCATCTACATTGGGTATTTCTCCTAATGCTATTCCTACCCTTGCTCCGCCCCACCCACCGACAGGCCCTGATGTGTGATGTCCCCCTCCCTGTGCCCATATGTTCTCATTGTTCAACTCTGACTTACGAGCGAGAACATGTGGTGTTTGGTTTTCTGTCCCTGTGTTAGTTTGCTGAGAATAATGGTTTCCAGCTTCATCCATGTCCCTCCAAAGGACATGAACTCATCCTTTTTTATGGCTACATAGTATTCCATGGTGCATATGTGCCACATGTTCTTTATCCAGTCTATCATTGATGGGCATTTGGGTTGGTTCCAACTCTTTGCTATTGTGAACAGTGCTGCAATAAACATACATGTGCATGTGTCTTTATAGTAGAATGATATATAATCCTTCAGGTATATACCCAGCAATGGGATTGCTGGGTCAAATGGTACTTCTGGTTCTAGATCCTTGAGGAATCACCACACTGCCTTCCACAATGGTTGAACTAATTTACAGTCCCACCAACATTGTAAAAGCGTTCCTATTTCTCCACATCCTCTCTAGCATCAGTTGTTTCCTGACTTTTTAATGATTGACATTCTAACTGGTGTGAGATGGTATCTCATTGTGATTTTGATTTGCTTTTCTCTAATGACCAGTGATGATGAGCTTTTTTTCATATGTTTGTTAGCTGCATAAATGTCTTCTTTTGAGAAGTGTCTGTTCATATCCTTTGCCCACTTTTTGATGTTGCTGTTTTTTTCTTGTAAAATTGTTTAAGTTCCTTGTAGATTCTGGATATTAGCCTGTTGTCAGATGAATAGATTGCAAAAATTTTCTCCCATTCTGTAGGTTTCCTGTTCACTCTGATGATAGTTTCTTTTGCTGTGCAGAAGCTCTTTAGTTTAATTAGATTCCATTTGTCAATTTTGGCTTTTGTTGCCATTGCTTTTTGTGTTTTAGTCATGAAGTCTTTGTCCATGCCTATGTCCTGAATGGTATTGCCTAGTTTTTCTTCTAGCTTTTTTTTATGGTTTTAGGTCTTACATTTGAGTCTTTGATTCATCTTGAGTTAATCTTTGTATAAGGTGTAAAGAAGCAGTCCAGTTTCAATTTTCTGCATATGGCTAGCCAGTTTTCCCAACACCATTTATTAAATAGGGAATCCTTTCCCCATTGCTTGTTTTTGTCAGGTTTGTCAAAGATCAGATGGTTATGGCTGTGTGGTGTTATTTCTGAGGGCTCTGTTCCATTCTGTTCCATTGGTCTATACATCTGTTTTGGTACCAGTACCATGCTGTTTTGGTTACTGTAGCCTTCTATTATAGTTTGAAGTCAGGTAACATGATGCCTCCAACTTTGTTCTTTTGCTTAGGATTGTCTTGGCTATACGGGCTCTTTTTTGATTCCATATGAAATTTAAAGTAGTTTTTTCTAATGCTGTGAAGAAAGTCAATGGTAGCTTAAGGAGAATAGTATTGAATCTATAAATTATTTTGGGCAGTATGGCCGTTTTCACAATATTGATTCTTCCTATCCATGAGCATGGAATGATTTTCCATTTCTGTCCTCTCTTATTTCCTTGAGCAGTAGTTTGTAGTTCTTCTTGAAGAGGTCCTTCACATCCCTTGTAAGTTGGATTCGTAGGTATTTTATTCTCTTTGTAGCTATTGTGAATGGGAGTTCACTCATGATTTGGCTCTCTGTTTGTCTATTATTGGTGTATAGGAATGCTTGTGGTGTTTGCACATTGATTTTGTATCCTGAGACTTTGCTGAAGTTGCTTATCAGCTTACGGAGTTTTTGGGCTTAAACGATGGTGTTTTCTAAATACACAATCATGTCATCTGCAAACGGAGACATTTTGACTTCCTCCCTTCCTGTTTGAATACCCTTTATTTCTTGCTGTTGCCTAATTGTCCTGGCCAGAACTTCCAATACTATGTTAAATAGGAGTGATGAGAGAGGGCATCCTTGTCTTGTGCCAGTTTTCAAAGGGAGTGTTTCCATCTTTTGCCCATTCAGTATGATATTGGCTGTGGGTTTGTCATAAACAGCTTTTATTATTTTGAGATACACTCCATCAATACCTAATTTATTGAGTGTTTTTAGCATGAAGGGGGGTTGAATTTTGTCAAAGCCCTTTTCTGCATCTATTGAAATAATCATGTGGTTTTGTCATTGGTTCCATTTATGTGATGGATTACATTTATTGATTTGTGTATGTTGAACCAGCCTTGCATACCAGGGAGGAAGCCCACTTGATCATGGTGGGTAAGCTTTTTGATGTGCTGCTGGATTCAGTTTGCCAGTATTTTATTGAGGATTTTCGCATCGATGTTCATCAGGGATATTGGACTGAAATTTTCTTTTTTTGTTGTGTCTCTGCCAGGTTTTGGTATCAGGATTATGCTGGCCTCATAAAATGAATTAGGGAGGAGTCTCTCTTTTTCTATTGTTTGGAATAGTTTTAGAAGGAATTGTACCAGCTCCTCTTTGCACCTCTGGTAGAATTGGGCTGATAATCTCTCTGGTCCTGGGCTTTTTTTGGTTAGTAGGCTATTAATTACTGCCTCAATTTCAGAATTTGTTATTGGCCTATTCAGGGATTTGACTACTTCCTTGTTTAGTCTTGGGAGGGTGTATGTGTCCAGGAATTTATCCATTTCTTCTGGATTTTCTAGTTTATTTGTGTAGAGGTGTTTATAATATTCTCTGAGGGTAGTTTGTGTTTCTTTGGGATCAGTGGTGATATCCCCTTTATCATTTTTTATCGTCTCTTTGATTCTTCTCTCTTTTCTTCCTTATTAGTCTGGCTAGCAATCTATCTATTTTGGTAATCTTTTCTAAAAGCCAGCTCCTGGATTCATTGATTTTTTTGAAGGGTTTTTTGTGTCTCTATCTTCTTCAGTTCTACTCTGATCTTAGTCATTTCTTGCCTTCTGCTAGCTTTGGAATTTGTTTGCTCTTGCTTCCCTAGTTCTTTTAATTGTGATATGAGGACGCCAATTTTAGATCTTTCCCGCTTTCTCATGTGGGAATTTAATGCTATAAATTTCCCTCTAAACACTGCTTTAGCTGTGTCCCAGAGATTCTGGTATGTTGTGTCTTTGTTCTCATTGGTTTCAAAGAAGTTATTTATTTCTTCCTTAATTTTTTTACCTACCCAGTAGTCATTCAGGAGAAGGTTGTTCAGTTTCTATGTAGTTGTGCAGTTTTGAGTGAGTTTCTTAATCCTGAGTTCTAATTTGATTGTACTGTGGTCTGAGAGACTGTTGATTATGATTTCCATTCTTTTCCATTTGCTGAGGAGTGTTTACTTCCAATTATGAGGTGAATTTTAGAACAAGTGCTATGTGGTGCTGAGAAGAATGTATATTCTGTTGATTTGGGGTGGAGAGTTCTGTAGATGTCTATGAGGTCCACTTAGTCCAGAGCTGAGTTCAAGTCCTGAATATTTTTGTTAATTTTCTGTCTCATTGATCTGTCTAATATTGACAGTGGAGTGTTAAAGTCTCCCCCTCTTATTGTGTGGGAGTCTGAGTCTCTTTGGAGGTCTCTAAGAACTTGCTTTATTAATTTGAGTGCTCCTGTATTGGGTGCATATATATTTAGGATAGTTAACTCTTCTTGTTGCATTGATCCCTTTACCATTATGTAATGCCCCTCTTTGCTTCTTTTTTATCTTTGTCGGTTTAAAGCCTTTTTTATCAGAGACTAGGATTGCAACCTCTGCTTTTTTTTTCTTTTCATTTTCTTGGCAATATTTCTCCATCCCTGTATTTTGAGCCTATGTGTGCCTTTGCACGTGAGATGGGTCTCCTGAATACAGCACACTGATGGGTCTCAACTCTATCCAATTTGCCAGTCTGTGTCTTTTAATTGGGGCATTTAGCCTGTTTACATTTAAGATTAATATTGTTATGTGTGAATTTGATCCTGTCATTATGATGCTATCTGGTTATTTTGCCCATTAGTTGATGCAATTTCTTCATAGTGTCGATGGCCTTTATATTTTGGTATGTTTGTGCAGTGGCTGGTACCGGTTTTTCCTTTCCATATTTAGTGCTTCCTTCAGGAGCTCTTGTAAGGCAGGACTGGTGGTGACAAAATCCCTCAGCATTTGCTTGTCTGTAAAGGATTTTATTTGTCCTTTGCTTGTGAAGCTTAGTTTGGCGGGATATGAAATTCTGGGTTGAAAATTCTTTTCTTTAAGAATGTTGAATATTGGCCCCCACTCTCTTCTGGCTTGTAGGGTTTTTCCAGAGAGATCTGCTTTTAGTCTGATGGGCTTCCCTTTGTGAGTAACCTGGCCTTTCTCTCTGGCTGCCCTTAACATTTTTTTTTTTTTCATTTCAACCTTGGTAAATCTGGTGATTATGTGTCTTGGGGTTGCTCTTCACGAGGAGTATCTTTGTCGTGTTCTCTGTATTTCCTTAATTTGAATGTTGGCCTGTCTTGCTAGATTGGGGAAGTTCTACTGGATAATATCATAAAGTATGTTTTCCAACTTGGTTCCATTTTCCCCATCACTTTCAGATACACCTATCAAACGTAGGTTTAGCGTTTTCACATAGTCCCTTATTTCTTGAAGGCTTTGGTCGTTCCTTTTTATTCTTTTTTCTCTAATCTTGTCTTAATGCTTTATTTCATTAAGTTGATCTTTGGTCTCTGATATCTTTTCTTCTGCTTGATCGATTCAGCTATCGATACTTGTGTATGCTTCACGAAGTTCTCGTACTGTGTTTTTTCGGCTCCATCACATCATTTATCTTCTTCTCTTAACAGCTTATTCTAGTCAGCAGTTCCCGTAACCTTTTATCAAGGTTCTTAGCTTCCTTGCGTTGGGTTAGAACATGCTCCTTTAGCTTGGAGGAATTTGTTATTACCCACCTTCTGAAGCCTACTTCTGTCAATTCATCAAACTCATTCTCCATCCAGTTTTGTTCCATTGCTGGCGAGGAGTTGTGGTCCTTTGGAGGAGAAGAGGCATTCTGGTTTTTGGAATTTTCAGCCCTTTTGCACTGGTTTTTCCTCATCTTCATGGATTTATCTACCTCTGGTCTTTGATGTTGGTGACATTCGGATGGGTTTTTGCGTGGGCATCTTTTATGTTGATGTTGATGCTATCACTTTCTGTTTGTTCATTTTCCTTCTAACAGTCGGGCCCCTCTTCTCTAGGTCTGCTGGAGTTTGCTGGAGGTCCACTCCAGACTCTGTTTCCCTGGGTATCATCAGCAGGAGCTGCAGAACAGCAAAAATTGCTGCCTGCTCCTTCCTCTGGAAGCTTCATCCCAAAGGGGCACCCACCAAGATGCCAGCTGGAGCTCTCCTGTATGAGGTGTCTTCCGACCCCTGCTGGGAGTTGTCTCCCACAGAGGAGACATAGGGGTCAGGGACCCACTTGAGGAGGCAGTGTGTCCCTTAGCAGAGCCTGAGCCCTGTGCTGGGAGATCCGCTGCTCTCTTCAGACCTGGCAGGCAGGAACGTTTAAGTCTGCTAAAGCTGAAGCCATAGCTGCCCCTTCCCCAAGTGCTCTGTCCCAGGGAGATGGTAGTTTTATCTGTAAGCCCCTGACTGGGGCTGCTGCCTTTCTTTCAGAGATGCCCTGTCCAGAGAGGAGGAATCTAGAGAGGCAGTCTGGCTACAGCGGCTTTGCTGCATTGCAGTGGGTTCTATACCAAGTTCGAACTTCCTTGTGGCTTTGTTTACACTGTGAAGGGAAAACCGCCTATTCAATCCTCAGTAATGGTGGATGCCTATCCCCCCATCAAGCTCGAGAGTCCCAGGTCAACTTCAGAGTACTGTCCTGGCAGCGAGAATTTCAACCTGGTGAATCTTAGCATTTTTGGGCTCCATGGGGGTGGGATCTGTTGAGCAAGCCCACTCGGCTTCCTGGCTTCAGCCCCCTTTCCAGGGGAGTGAATGGTCCTGTCTCACTGGTGTTCCACGTGCCACTGGGGTACAAAAAAATACACCTGCAGAGCTTGCAGTGAGCCGAGACTGCGCCACTGCACTCCAGCCTGGGCGACAGAGCGAGACTCCGTCTCAAAAAAAAAAAAAAAATACACCTGCAGCTAGCTCAGTGTCTGCCCAAACAGCCACCCAGTTTTGTGCTTGAAACCCAGGGCCCCGGTGGTGTAGGCACCTGAAAGAATCTCCTGGTCGGCGGGTTGCGAAGACCGTGGGAAAAGCATAGTATCTGGGCCAGATAGCACCGTCCCTCGTGTCACAGTCCCTCATGGCTTCCCTTAGCTAGGGGAGGGAGTTCCCTGAACCCTTGTGCTTCCCGGGTGAGGCGACACCCCACCCTGCTTCTGCTTGCCCTCCATGGGCTGTACCCACTGTCTAGCCAGTCCCAATGAGATGAACTGGGTACCTCAGTTGAAAATGCAGAAATGGCCTGCGTTCTGTGTTGGTCTTGCTGGGAGCCGCAGACTGAAGCTGTTTCTATTTGGCCATCTTGCCAGGCCCCCATTATTCAAGGCCTTTACATTGATTAAATCATTTAATCTACTCAATACTATTTTCATTTTAGTAATAGTACTAATTATACATATTAATATATTACAGGAGGGATTTGAGATCCAGATTTCTTGAGGTTCACAGCTAGTAAGTGGTGGAGTTAAGATTGCGCCCACATTTGCCTAATTTGAAAAGTGATGCTCTTTCCACTATGCATTGTGGCTTCTTATGATCAAAATGTTCTTTTAAATGAGAAGTCCAGGAAGAGCTAGCTATCTGAGGGCATCTTTAGGGAGATACTGTTAGTGATGCATAGAATGACTACATCTGATGTAATGAGTTGTAAACATCTGAAAGGAGCTACTGATTAATACAGAATAAGAGGGGGAAAAAAAGAACTCAGACAGACACGGTGCTGCTGGAATGTCCCAGGTTTCTGTGTGGCAGAGCCCTGGAGAGTGCCCTTGGTGTTGTTCATGCAGCCCTGCCTAGCTAAGCACAGGAGCTGTCATTCCTAGGAAAGTGGCCACGCTAAGCTGCTGTCTTGCTGGCTCCTGCTGAGCCATGCCTTCCCCTCTTTCATTTCTCATCTTACCACAAAGAGAACTCACTTTGCTCACAAACACTAGAACTCAATGATAAATAAATCAGCTTGTGAATATGAAGGCAACCACTTTCTGGCCTCAGAAGTCTTGCTTTGCCTGATGACTACCAGGGCTCCCTCTAGGCCTCAAAGGCATTATGCCAGTCACCTTATGAAAATTTAAGTGAGTATGTTGAGATGTTCTTTAAGCTGCTGGGTAGCTGATTAGCAGGAGATATTGATCTCCCAGCACAGAGATGTTCCAAAGAGGAAAAAGGAAAATAATTAGAAAATCAAAGAAATGCCTATTACCAGCTCCGCTGTGGTCATAAGCTTTGAAATGAGGAGTTAGCACTGAGATGCCTGTGGCTCAGGGCTGGCCAGAAAGTGGAAGCGTAGAGTGGGTGAGGTTTTGTGTTCATCCTTCCTCCCACTCCACCATTGCTGCTCACTGCCCAACCCAACAAGTGCATGCACAGCCTGTGAGCCTTTCTTCATGGGCCTACTCACCCTACCTGCTGGGGAAGTAATCTTCCCTAAGATTGGTGGCATTCCCTAAAACTGGTGACCGACTGCATGACTGCAGAGAGAAGACCTGGTTTTAGATATTATTTTCCATGTATGAGCTGTGGGATATGGCTTAACCTCCAGGGATCAGGTTCCCCACTTGTAACATGTTGATACCAATACCTACTTTATAAAGTTATCATGAGAATGAAACTAGATAATGCATGTAAATCCCTCATCATAAAAGCCAGCACATAGTAAGAATTTAGGAGATAGAAGTATTTTCTCACTCCTCCCTGTGTTTCCGTGGAGGACCTCTGTTCCACTGAGCAGAAGAAAGCCAGATTGGATGAGCACATCTGTTAGCTCTTTCAGCCTCTCATTCACTCCTCCCCAGTGCAAGAGAAGTGGCTTTGCTGACTAGTAAGAGTCTGCCATTCTTCAGGCTCCATGTAAGGACAATTAAGCTCAAATGTGATCTGGTATTTTCCCTGTGCTCTGCAAAATTCACATTCTAGCAAGGTAACTTGTTTCATTGCTCTACCAGGGCTTGTGCACAGCCAGCGTAGCTCAGGCAGAGCCTCATGCCTGCCTCTGACACTGTCCTCAAAGCCTCTTTGATTTCTCCCTTGCATTTGATTGGGTAAGACACATTCCTCTCCTCAGAAGGTAGGCATGAGGGAGCTAGCATTCGTTTTGCTGACCCAACCTCTCCCCAAGAAAGGCCACAGGATCTAGATATGATGATGGTGGTGGCAGGAAGCCTAAGATGCATCTGACAAGACTGTACGGCTCTAGAGCCCTGGGTTTCAGGGTAGTAAAGTCCTTACTGGACTTTGACCTCATCCACATTCTTGTTTCTGTTCTTAGTTGCCACAGGGCTTCAAGAGGAGGGCTAATGTGAGTAATAAGTAAACAAGAAGTCGTCAGGGAGTACAATCTGTAACATAATTATAAGTATTAAGATCTCATAATAATATTTTTATTATCCAAAACATTCCCTAAAGGAGAAGTTCTCCCAGGAACTTTGGAGCTTTAATGTGAGATTTCTAGACCTGTGACATTATCAACCACGAGGCGTGAGAATCTACAGTGGCTCTCCGTGTAAATACCGATGGCAGGGATTCCTGTTATTCCCATCTCTTAATTCCTGATATGAGCAGATTCTTACTTGTTTGCTCCTGAATTTAGCCCTGAGGACAATCTTTCCTTCTTAGCTATCAGAAGAACAAGAACACTGGAGTTGATTATCTTTCTAAGCTTAGATAGAAGCATAGTCCAAATCTATAACAATATTTTTCATCAATGAGGAATATGAGTGTGATGGTGATGGCAGGAAGGTAAAAGAAGGAAAATATCCCAGAAAGAGATTTAAAAAAATATCTTATGTCTCCCTATTTCTGCTTTCTAGAGACAATGATGCCCTAGCAGTATTGAAAACAGCTAGCACCTTGATCTTGGTTCCTAAATACCAACCACTACTCAAGAGAACTAGGTTTTCTTGAAGACAGGCTTGACTTCAGGGCTGGAAAGAGAAAGCAGAAGTGAGGTCTAAAATGTTCTGTCATGCCAGAGAGAAAGAAAATGTGCAAAAAATAATGAGCACACATCAAAATAGCACAGGGCCAGCTTGATGGGACACTAACTGGCCAAATCTAGGACAAATGAAATCAAAACAAATAACATAAATTGATTATAATCTATTGAATAGAATAAAATGTCATGGTCCCATGCTTATAATTAAAAAAAAATCTAAATAAATGTTCTAAAAGGGAAAGTTCTTCCTTACAGAAATATGTCAACTAATAACTATATAAAGAATGATGGCATCAGGGAAGAAAAGCCAGCATCATGCATCCATACCAGTGACAACCAGCTCAGGTGAGAATTATCAAAGGCTGCTACACAGAAATTCGATGAAGGAAAGTTATTTACATAGTCTGAAAATATCTTTCCAGCAATTACTTACTAATCTCAGAAAAATGGTAACATTAAAGTGGAGAATCCTGGCAGATACTTCCTTAACCAAGTGATCATTGCTAGCATCACCAATAATGAGACATGCCAACAGCATGTCCTCCTACCGTGAACTTTCATGTATATGGTATTCCTGATCATAAATGTATAACCTGAGTCCAGGACATATCAGACAAACTCTTTTCCTGGAACCTCACATAGTAGAAGGGGCAGAAATCTCTCTTGAGCCCCTTTTATAAGGGTACTAACCCCATCATCAATTGTCCACCCTCATGACCTGATCACTTCCCAAAGCCTCCACCTCCTAACCCCTCACATTGAGGATTAGGATTTTAGTATATATTTTGGGGTACACAAACATTTCAGACCATGACAGGGACAATGCCTTGACAGAAGAAGGCTAAAACCATTAAAAAATATATGACAACTAGATGCATTGTGTGATCTTGTACCAGATCCAAGATGGAAGAAAAATATTATAAAAGATATTACTAGGAAAAATGGAAAATTCTGAATAATATCTACATATTATATGATAATGTTGTTTAAACGTTAAATATCCTGACTTTTATAATGGTAAGAGAATATCTTGTTCTTAAGATAAACACATTGAAGTGTTGGAGAAAAGGGCTATGATGTTTGCAGCTATATCTGAAATGGTCAGAAAAATATTGATTCACACGGATATGTACATTATCTATGTTTATCTATCTACCCATCTATCCATTCCTAGAAATGATGATAAAACAAATGTGACAAAATGTTAACAGTAGGCAAATCTTTTAGAGGGTTAGTGAGTGCTTTTGTACTATTCTGGAAATTTTTCTGTAAGTGTAAAATTATTTTAAGGTAAAAAGTTAAAAAGGAGTTTATATATGTAGACTATTTACAGTTACAAGAGCAACCAAACATGTTAGTTTATTCGACCTTCGTTAAGGAGCCCTGGGTGGTGTGTGTGTGTGCACGCACACATGTGTATATGCATGCTCACATGCGTTAGTAATAGCCTTATTTTACACATGAGTAAACTGAAGCTCTGAGAGGTTATGGGATTTCTCTGAGGTCAATAACTAATATTAGCACAGAAATTCAGAAACCATGAGTCCACCTGAAGCCGGCACCAAAAGTTCTCCACTAATTCCTGCTGAACTTCTATTTAGCTGACATACTGAGTTACCCAGCCTTCTCCACTCTCTGGTAGTCATGGGGACTGACTTCCATAATGTGCTGAATTCCCAGTCTATGCCAGTTGCGCCCTCTGGCTTACCCAGGTGCTCGTGCATTTACTAGTTGAGCCATATGCTTACCAACAGTCAGCTGCATCATTTCCAAAAATCTGTGCTTACCAGGTGTACGTGTTCACTTAATTACATAATTTACCTAAAACCCTCACAAACTGATACAATCTGAGTGTAAAAAGAGAATTGTTGTTTCTATGAAAAGTAAGTAGAATATTTTAGAAATATTCAATAAAATAGCTTGGAAAAAAAAAACCCTCCTGCAAGTTGAATTAAATATAGGGGAAAAACCTAGTAGGGATGGGGAAAAATCATAGAGTCTAGAAATATTTTATACTCAGATTGGTTCACATTAGGAACCTTCACCCTCATGCTCGACTTTAAAGAAATTCAAAGTAGAAATCAAGAGTGATACCGTCAGAATATTGTCTATTCAAGGAGACACCAGTTTCCAGTCAGCAGACGCAGTCTGAAAGAGAAGGTGTTGACCCAGTGTCAGAAGTCAAACAAAGGTACACGTACACGCTGTGGTATATTTACAAGTCTTCTCCATGGCTGCTTTCGAAACACCAGTGTACTCAGCTTTTTCTTGTTAACAAAGTACCTGCTCATTCTATTGGAGACGCTTCAAGGGCTTCTATTTATTGTTCTGATTTTAGACTATTCCCAGTTCCCTAAAGCTCCACCCTGCCCAGTTTAGATTCTATAACTGTCCAAAAGACCATCTATGATTCAGAACTGGTGAATGGCTTGCCCCCATTCCCTCGATCTCTACATGACACTATCAACTGTTTTGTAGTAGGACATGGAGTGATTCATTTAACTCCTCCCCACTGAACTATCCATCCTCCAAAATATGAACTCAATTAAAGCAACCTGGGAAGCACTGAGGCTTCTACAATTTGGGGTACTGTCCATTAAATAATACAACTACATGTATCTACACTGAGTGCTCTCATTCTTTAAACTGGGAAACAATTAATGTGTGTAGCTATCATTTGCAAACCATTCAGTCTCTGAATGCTTGCAATAGATTTACTCTCAGTGTTACTCTGACCTGGTGACCTAGAAAATGTCCAAGAGAAGGTAAGGCATTTAAAGGAGGAAGCAACACCACTGTCTATCTCCTTTCACGCTCACTGCTGCTTGAATAAAAGAAGGAAAACGAAGCATACACCTTCTGCTCTGAGTGCCAGCCAGGCCCCCAGCAAGGAGACCCGGGCTCCCCAGGTGAAGTTCCTTAAATCTTACATTGCTGCCCCTTGCCAAGCCCACAGGTAGGTGAAAGCAGTGGGTGGTGGGAAGAAGCGGGAGGAGAAAGTGGGACACAGATGAAAGGAGCCCTTTATTTGATAAAATCGTAAAGAGCGGCTTGTACTGTAGAGCAAGAATCTCCAAGTAATAAATGTCAGGTTTATGAACAATTGAGCTTCTCCATTCCTGACTGAAATTGCTCTTGAAGGTCAGCTCTGCAAGTGCTCTGTGAGGTGAGGAGGCTGTGCTGCTGAGAGGGTTTGTGGTCGCTGCTGCACCACTGGGAATGGGAAAGGGGATGTGGGGGTATTGGGTTTGCCCACTGTGTTATTAGGGTCTGCACAAAAAACTACTATGCTGAGTAGTTTTTTTTGTATTTTTTTGTTTTTCGTTTTCTGTTTTTTTTTGTTTTTTTGAGACAGAGTCTTGCTCTGTTGCCCAGGCTGGAGTGCAGTGGTGTGATCTTGGCTCACTGCAAGTTCCGCCTTCCAGGTTCACGCCATTCTCCTGCCTCACATGCTGAGTAGTTTTAATAAAGAAAAGCATCCAGACATCCCCATAAACAAGACTTTGTGACTGGAGCCTCAGTAAGGGGTCACTGAACTCCAGAACCACACTCACTCAACAAGACAAACTACCTTCCTCAACACCAGGCTGCTGCACCCTCCCATAGTTCACACACAGCTGCCCATTGTCAAAAACAAAAGCAATGAGTGAGATGGAATTCTCTTTTCAATATCTGCCCCTACCCTCAAAGTAGACGCTGCCTTTGGGTGGGCCAGTCCAGTAGCATAACCAAGGAATATAAATCCTCCGCATGTAAAGGCGGGACGGAAGGAAGCCGCAGACACGCATGTGGGAGACTCGGCGCGCCCCACCAAAGCTGACTTTGATGCTAAGGTCAAAGCACTGGATCACTCTTCTTTTATCTCTGTGGTAGAGACAAACACAACTTACATCTCATTTCCTCATCATCTACTGTGAAAGAAAGTGAGTGGAATACAGGTTGTAGGCATTTACAAGATTCCAGTCCATTGAGACCTTGCACATGGGAACACAACAGCATCTCTTCAAATGCTGTTTTGAAGATGTTCACACGGGCATCATGGGGAGAAGACTGGAAGTAATGGTCTGCACCCTGGGGGGGTGTGCTGAGTGTGACTCTGGGGAAGGTAAGGAAATGACAGCCAGTGTTAAATGATTCTGAAGCAAGATCCTTCAGATTTCATATAGGGAGGCATTATTAGAGGAAAGAAAAAAAATCAGAATTTCAGCTTTTATTATCAAATATTGCATAATTATTCAGAAGTCAACAAATAACTTGTTGAACACTTACTGGGTCCCAAACACTTGTCTGAAATGCTGGGGATACTGCACTACCAAACAGACACGAATTCCTGCTCTCATGGAACTTGTGTTTTTGTTGAGTGTGTTTAGTTTTGTTACATCCTTGCTGAAAAGATAGCAAATACTTGAAGTTAGTTAGTTAGTTAGTTTTGTGCTGGAGCAATTGCCTCCAGAATAAGGAAGGAAGGACAGAGGGGAGGAAGAGAGAGAGGAGGAAAGACACGGAGGGAGGGAAAAAGCAAGGGATGGAGGAAAAACAAGAAATAGATACTGAGATACATTTTGACTTTCTCAAATGGTCTCTTCCCAACTTCCCCAGGTTTACTTCCTTGCCAAGCACACAGAAATAATAAGCCTTTCATGGGAGAACTAATTTCCCACCTGATTTTCCTACCAGGTGGCTAAGTTACAGGTGTTTGAGTCACCTGCTTTCAGGTTAGACTAAAAAAAAAATACCTCCCCCTGGGGTTGCTAAGCCAAGGAGTCCTCTGCTCCTCACTGTCCCATTCGACTCTGTGGCCATTAGAAACACGTTTCTGAAGAGCCTACTGGAAGCATGGGCAGCTGGAATTGAACTGGCAACTGCAGAAAGAAGCCCGTGGCAAAAATTAGTGCAAGAAAGAATTGGAGAAGGGGGGACTCAGGGGGCCCAGTGATTGACGCAATAGGAAGCAGGGATGATGAGCGGTTCTGTGAGTTGATTTGTATTTCCTGGGGTTAAGGCAGCAGGGCCTTGATAGACCATATGGTCTGGCCTTGACCCTTAAATCTCTGCCTGCCCAGAGAGCAGCAGCCCTCACTGTAGCTGGCTTCCACTTCTTGTTATTCTTGGCACTAGGACTCCTGATCGCAGGGTAGTTCAGTATCATAATCCAAAGAATTAGATAGAAACCATCTGGAAGAGCAACCAACTTTAACCTTGAGGGCTACTTGAAAATAACCTTCATCCACTGAGCCCTTTGTTCACATCGAAAAATAGGTTAGTTAGAGCATATTTCAAAAAGCACCAGGGTCTTGGGAGCCATCCACCTCAGAAGAGAACAACATTTAACCACTATGCTTTGATATCTATACAATGCATTTTTTCCCATCTGCTTAGTGCCAAATATTCCTGTTTCTTGCACGATGGGGATGCAATAAACAGGGCCAAGAAGGTAACAAAGCTAACTGCAGGATGCTAAGGAATAGAAAGCAGAGAGGCCACGCCTGTAATAAATCAATTAGCCAATTATTCAGCAGAGGAAATGCAGTTAAATAGACCAGTGACTTACTATGGACTCTGAAGGCACAAAAAGGAATAGGTGAGAATGCAAGACAAGCAATTAATCCTATTATCGTGTTTATTTGTTATGTTTAGGCTTCTGAGAGTCCCCATGAGGCTCCCACCACGCTCATTTACATCTAAGGAAGTCTGCATGGCACCACTCGTTTATATCTAAGGAAGTCTGCATGGCACCGTTCACGCACACAGCTCTTGTCAGCATAAGTTTATCCCCTAGTGAACTTGTGAGACTTCATCAATTAACAATAACAGAGAGGAAATGTAATACTCCAAAAAGCCACAGTCAGTCAATGAAAACGCACAGCATATAAGCTCAGAGTTCTCTGACTTAACTGCCCAGACTGCAATTCTGCACAAGAAACCATTTCTCTTCAAGGTGACTCTTCAGGAAGGAATTTTGTGCTGTTAGAAAAAAAGGGTTACATCTCACCTCTATTTAACACCACATGAGCTAGGAGCTAACGCTGCCTCTTCTTGTAAATGAAGCATAACTGCGCTCAGTTGGGCAGGATGCTAGAGCAGCTCAGGAAGGAGCCAGGAATAGTCCCTCTGTTCTCTGGATTGAGGCCATGCAGCCCAAAGCCCAGAGTTTACCTTGGGCACGGCCATTGTAGGGTAAATGCCATCTTCCGAAACACTGGTTCTTAGGTCCAAAACGCCTTCACTGTCTGCAGTAGGAGACCAGAGGAGAGCTGAGCTGGGCTTTGATCATGCTCTGCCTCCGCGTCCGCGGAGCTTGCTGGGCCGTGCAGATGTCTTCTGCAAGTGAGCTAAGGCCATGGAAAAGATCCCTTGGGGGCCACTGGAGATGTAGCTCACAGTGGCCTTCAACATTTTTCTTTAAGCTGTGGAGTCATTTTCTGGAAAATGAAATATCATTGACAACTTCACTATGTGAAATGGATAGAGGTGGATGTGCTCTTCTTGTACAGGGGCGGGAAGAGGATAGAGGAGGCCTGAAGTTAGCCCATTGAGCCCTCCACCTCCCAGGACCCTGAGGCCACTGAGCACAGGCCCTTGTGCAGCCCTGCTCCCGGACCCACCGTGACTGTGATGTCCTGGAGGAATAAGTGCCCTCCTTCCATTCACACAAAGGTTCCCTACAGGCTAGCAAAGGCTACGGCCAGTCCCTGGAAGGCATGCTGTTTCCACCCGGATCCTGAAATCCCAGGTTCTCAAATAGGGTCCTACATTTTCACCAAGGAGCTGCACAAGTTCACAGTGTATATGTGACTATTCGTCACCAGCATGTGCACGGGACCATTTTGGTCCCGTTAAGTCAGAGAACTCTGAGCTTATATGCTGTGCTCAGGACCTTGCTACCAAAGCTCTCATTTCTAAAATTGCACCCTAGTCAGAAACACCCTGGAAAGTGTGTGTAAAAAATCACACACCAAAATGGTCCCGTGCACATGCTGGCGACGAATAGTCACATATACACTGTGAACTTGTGCAGCTCCTTGGTGAAAATGTAGGACCCTATTTGAGAACCTGGGATTTCAGGATCCGGGTGGAAACAGGATCCTTGCTGTTTCCAGGGACTGGCCGTAGCCTTTGCTAGCCTGTAGGGAACCTTTGTGTGAATGGAAGGAGGGCACTTATTCCTCCAGGACATCACAGTCACGGTGGGTCCGGGAGCAGGGCTGCATAAGGGCCTGTGCTCAGTGGCCTGAGGGTCCTGGGAGGTGGAGGGCTCAGTGGGCTAACTTCAGGCCTCTTCTATCCTCTTCCCGCCCCTGTACAAGAAGAGCACATCCACCTCTATCCATTTCACATAGTGAGGTTGTCAATGATACTTCATTTTCCAGAAAATGACTCCACAGCTTAAAGAAAAATGTTGAAGGCCACTGTGAGCTACATCTCCAGTGGCCCCCAAGGGATCTTTTCCCTGGCCTTAGCTCACTTGCAGAAGACATCTGCACGGCCCAGCAAGCTCCGCGGACGCAGAGGCAGAGCGTGATCAAAGCCCAGCTCAGCTCTCCTCTGGTCGCCAAATACCTGTCTGGGGCACACTGGAGAGGAGCAGGGGACCTGGTAATAGAGCTGTCGTCTTGCTCTGGTACGAAATCAGAATGCGAGCCACAGAAATAAAACTCTGAGGAGTGAAAGGAAGGTAGAACTGATTGGCAGGAAGGGGCAGAGACCTAGGGAGGGGCAGAGCGACAGACAGACAGCAACAGAGGCACCCTGAGAGGTGACATCTGATGACACATCCTCTTTTCTGAGCCTGCAGCTTCCTTCTAGGAAGGAGGCCAACATAAATTCTTCCGCTCAGCAGTGACGAGATAGACCCGAAGGAAAACAAAAAGGGGATTAATCTCCGCATTGCAGGTGCCCCTCAGCCACCCTGCTAATACCCGCCTTCCATGGAGGGTTTGATTTGAGAAGGGCTTTCCCAGTAGCTGAAATACCAACCACAGGCTCTGCCCTCCCCCACTTCCCCTTTCATTTTATTTCAATCAAGCCGTGTGTCTGATTGCTTCACTCTGGAGGGCTGGCAGCGGTACATTAACCTGCCGGATCGCGGTGAGCAACGTGGGCTGCAAATGTGGCTATCAAAGGACCTCTTCTGTCTCTGCAGGTTCCTGGTGAGGCCAACAAAAAGCAGCAATAGAAAAGTCTCAGCATCATGGTGGCATTTTCTTACCTCCCAATTAACCTTCACACTGGCAAACACGCAATGAGCTTTGTATCGAAAACTGTGCCTCACCCATATTCTAGAAGTTTCTTCATTTTGAAAATGGGCACAATGAACAATTCACAGAGGATGCATTTCCATCCCTTCTCATTCTTACGTCATGTGCTCAGTTCTCTTTCTGCGTCTCCTTTCTTCTGGATATTATCAGCCTCCTCCGGCTGTATAATTTTTATGGCCTGTTTTTCTTTGCCCATTTCTGCATGTCCCACAATGGGTTAAGCGATTCCACTGAGCCTAAACATACTTACAAATAACTCTATCAATCACCACAGGAGCTCTGAAAGGGAAGCTTACTGCATATGCACATTTTAATTGAATTTTGTAAAGACAAAGAGAGAAAAGTCTCTGTACTTAGCACCCACTCGTCTGCAGTCATAGCAGAATAGCAAGGATTTGACTTTCAAAAATTTCCTGGTCCAGAATTATGTCCTACAACACAGCCTGTCTGGGAAGATCTTGTGTCATGCTGTCAAATTTTACCTATAGTCTGGCTCATTTTGAACAGACTGTACTCTATGTGTTAAGCTTCACTGGGGTCCATTTTAAATGAGGCAGCTCCTAGAAGGTTATCTGACACATACAAATGCAGTGCTGATGGGTTCAAAACACGCAGCCTGGTCTACTCTGCCCTGCTGTTCTCCTCCACACACTGAAATAATTCCCACTTCTTGTTAACTCTATTAATTTATTGCTAATGCATTAAATCGTATTCTTATGGCTTAGAAGCAGTAAATTACTTCCCCAGGTACCCTACCTCAACGTACAAAGTGTTTTTTCATTGTACAAGCTCTGACCAATAAGAATAGTCAATGTTACAAATGATGAAGTGGGACATGGTGCTGGAAAGCCACAAGCCTCGCTCCCTTTTCGTCTCCTCTTTTACCCCAGTCCACACCCAAGCCCTTGGTGATTCTCATTCTGTGCTTGTAAAGTGGAGCTAACGTTCACCATCTCAGTCTCAAAGGGGCTGCACGAGCATGTTGCACAAAACTTCAGCTCCCTGAAGGTTTATTTCCAGAAATTAGAATAACTGGCTCCCCTCTTTCCTAGACATCCTCCTGTCATTCCCTCTCTCCCTTGCAACCTCACCGTGTTCCTCACTGTCTCCAGCAAACTGTGCCCGTCAAGACAGCGACTGCCATTTTCTGTGCCTCCAGGAGTAGGGTCATCATCAGGGCTGCACATACAGTAGGTGATTAATACATTCTTATTGATTAATACAAATAGCATCACATTGACCATACTGTATTTTTATTTGTTGTGTACATACCATTTATCCCAATTCACTTTGGAGGGTGAGAGCCATATCGTGTATTTCTCGTGTTTTCCCCCATTCAGTCCCACCAACCTGGCACAGGTGAGCATCCAGGAGGGACTGCCGTCAGAATGAATGTGAGAGCAGTTGCCTTTGTATATTACAATTGATATTTTTTCTTCTAACTCATGGATGATCTTGGGATGTTAATAAGTGGTTAATTTAATCAGCTGACTTGCTAAGTGAAGATAAATTGTTAACTAGAGCAGCATCTTTCTGGATGCTAAATTATCCAGCTAGGCTTCGGAAGCACATCGATGACTATGGCAGCTGGAGCATAAGAGTTAAAGAGCTGATTTAAAGCTATCAGAGCTACTTGTAGTTGGAGCTTTGCTTGATGACACTGAAGGTTTGCTTGCTTATTGAGTTTGATTATTTGCATTGCGTGATTATAAGGTATATCACTCCCAGAATTGATTTGATGTGTTGTGATTGCAACAGCTTTTTGTTATGTGACCTGATAGCTGATTGGTTCAAGTGAACTTCTCTACAGAATTATCTATTCCTCTTCCTTCAATAACCACCAAACACACACATACGAACTCACCGAGAGGAACAGTGACAAACTGCATGCATGTGGCATCTGACACCTGAGCCTCCCTGGCACTCTGAGATAACCTTACCCCTCTCCAAAGCGGGCTGCCTGTCAAGTGCCACTGTGGAGTGGCAGTCAAGTGCCTCCAGTGATGCAATGATGTCCTCCCACTGAAGTTTCTGTCACCATCCATCTTGCTGCTCCTCAGCACCCACTAAAGCACCTCGGGTGCCTGGCCCTGGGCATCCTGCAGAGGCTCCTAGAAAACAGCAGTGCCCCTTAGCCTCTTTCAAGGAATGCCAGCCCAAGGTTCCATCGACAGGTGTCATATGGGACACTGGCTATACTTCATGGCAGAAATGCTACCTGCCACCCACGAACCACAGAATGCCACCCCTTAGATATACAAGTTAAAGTACAAAATGACAATATCCAGGACAGTAGAGGCTGTCACATGACCCCAGTGCATCCTGTTTCTTTCTTTTTCTTTTTTTTAAAGACAGGGTCTTGTTCTGTCGCCCAGGCTGGGGTGCAGTGGTGCGATCTCATCACTGCAAGCTTTGCCTCCTGGGTTCCAGTGATTCTCTCGCCTCAGCCTCCCAAGTAGCTGGGACTACAGGCATGCCCCACCACACCTGGCTAGTTTTTATATTTTTAGTAAACACAGGGTTTCACATGTTGGTCAGGCTGGCCTAGAACTCCTGTCCTCAGGTGATCCGCCAGCCTCAGCCTCCCAAAGTGCTGTGATTATAGGCGTTGAGTCACTGCGCCTGGCTGCATCCTGTTTCTTTCAGGAACATCACCTATGGTAGTTTTACAGCCTAGCTATTAACTTCATGCTAATGCACCTTATGTATACATAAACATAACAAACCCTGGTGGTGTTATCATTGCATTTCACAAATGAAGACTGTGGCTGCGATATGGTTTGGATGTTTGTCCTCTCCAAATCTCACCTTGAAATGTGATTACCCGTGTTGGAGGTGCGGCCTTTTGTGGGGGCTAATTGGATCACGGTGCAGATCCCTCGTGAATGGTTTAGTACCATCCCCCTGGTGATAAGTGAGTTCTTACTCAGTTCATGCAAGATCTGGTTTTTCAAAGAACGTAGCACTTCCCCCTGTCTCTCTCTTACCCCTACTTGGGCCACGTGACATGCTGGTCCCCCATTGCTTTCCACCATGAGTGGAAGCTCCCTGAGGCGTCACCAGAAGCAGATGCCAGCACCACACTTCTTGTACAGCCTGCAGAACCATAAGCCAATGAAACCTCTTTTCTTTATAAATTATCCAGCCTCACATATTCCTTTACAGTGACACAAGAATGGACTAACACAGGCTTAGAACAGTTAGTTAGGTAACGTGCCCAGGACCAAGCAGCTATGGAGCCAGCCCTGGATCCCAGGTCAGTGCGAGCAGTTGTTGCTCATCGCACTCTGTTGTTTCCTGGAGAATTTCACTCTATCAAAGGCCAAAGGGATCACTGCATTAGCCCCATCATCACCAAAGGAACTTGGGGTCCACAGAGGCAAAGTAACAAGAGACAGTAATCGTTAGCTACAAAGCTGGGAAGGCTTCCCACACTGCCCTTCTCCATGCACCATCACCAAAGGAGACCTTACTTCTCCAACTAAACTATAAGCTCCTTAAGGACTGGGGCTCCACTTTCTTAACTTTGTGATACTCTCTAAGAACTAGCAAAGCATGACATGCAAAGATACCAGCAACCACGATTATCTGTGTTCTAAGAGAAAGAGCCCCATCCAGCTTACTTGCTCATTCCAGCAAGTGTCCACCCTAGAAGCTCTGTCAGTCACATGCACTTCCTTTAAGATGGTCTGTGTCAGGGTGTCTGGCTCAGGATACCTAGTTAGAACTAGTTAGAGCACTGCACAAAGGAAGCTTCATGAACATTACTTTTTTATGTCCAAAACAATGAAACCTGGAACTGTAAGGAGGGTGAAATAAAGACAGAAAGTCCTTTATTGGTAAGGAACTGGGGCATAGAGCTCCAGGGATCCCACAGTCATCCTGGGGCAGGTGCCAGCCACCCAGTGGAGTTATTAATATATGAACTTTGCCTCTGCTCACCTCCGCTGCCTGCTGATTTTTATACTATGTTGCATAATTAATCTGTCAACATTCTGTGACAGAATATAAATAATAATATGATCACACAGCTAGCTGTTCCCTTTAAAATTCAGCAACGAAAAGATAAATCGGCCACTTAATCTTCCTAGATTCCAAAAAGGAGAGGAAAGAGTGGGGCAGGAGGTGGAGACAGGAAGGAGAAGGAGAGGGAGAGGTTGGGAGCTAATTGGGAACGGCAGAATCCTTGTTTGAATCTGGTCTCACACCTGTACCTTCAGGCTCAAGTTTAAAGGCGCAGCCCACTTTGCAGCTAGCTTAGTTCTTTCATTCCCACATAATGAGATAAATCTTTTCTCTCTCTTTTTCTTTTTACTCAAGGGACAAAAAGCTCTCGTCTTCCCATCTGGCATTCCTCATCTCTGGATCGACATGGGCAGCAGTAAATTCTAGGAGGGACCTTAGCCAACCATCCCCTTTGTTTCCTGAAAGAAGAGAGGTTTATATTCTCCTGGAAGGCTGACCAGCAGTAACTTAGGAAAGCCACAGGCCAGCGGCACACTGAAATGCAGATGTGATTAGATAAACGAGGGGGAGAAGGCATGTTGTGTCATTATAGCTTTACATAAACTCTCCTTTTCCATTAAGCCTGCCAAGTGTTCTCTGTTGGTATCAAGCAAACAGCTCCTAAAAACTTACAATTTCCTAAAACTCGACCAAATTGGCCTTTCAGCAGTCACTGCACTGGCCCCAGGCCACCCACACTGCTGTGTGCTAGCAAGCTGCCCTCCACCTTCTACTTTACACCTCCATTTATTCGACCAAAAGTGTTTCTTCATCATCTGCATGGCAGTTGGCACGATACTAAGAGACATGGAAGATTAAAAAAATAGAAAAATCAAATGCAAATCATGACCTCAAGAACATACAGTTTAGTGTAAAGATAAAATAGCATTTACTGTAATATAAAGAGGAAACTTATTTGTACAGCAAGTAAAATTCAGCAGCATTTTACATCCTTGTTTTTCTATGGAATTTTGCAGTCTCATTCTGGTAATTATATTCTTGTTGTACCTTTTATTTATTTGCCCATTTTTACTGTCACTGTAATTTTCTCTCTAGGACACCACCAACAAATAAGAATATGGAAATAAAAACCGAAATGGTCCTTTGAGGTCATCCAGTTCTGCGAAGTCATTTCACAAATGAGAAAATCAAGACCCATAGAAATTAAAAGATTTGTCCAAAGTCATAGGCTCAATTCGTAGAAGTATTAGCTCTAGGCCTCCCCACTGCCCAACTTAATATATCTTTGCCAATGTAATTTTGACAAAAAATATAAGAGAATTTTAATTGAATCTTCCTTTTTTCTTATTCTGATATACGATTAATAACACTGTGAATTACACTGAGGTGGTATATTTCTTTTTTTTTTTTTTTTTTTGAGACGGAGTCTCGCGTTTTCACCTACACTGGAGTGCAGTGGCTCAATCTCAGCTCACTGCAAGCTCTGCCTCCTGGGTTCACGCCATTCTCCTGCCTCAGCCTCTCCGAGTAGCTGGGACTACAGGCGCCCACCACCACGCCCGGCTAATTTTTTGTATTTTTAGTAGAGACGGGGTTTCACCGTGGTCTCGATCTCCTGACCTCATGATCCGCCCGCCTCGGCCTCCCAAAGTGCTGGGATTACAAGCGTGAGCCACCGCGCCCGGCCTGATGTGGTATATTTCTTTTTTCTTTTTTTCTTTTTTTTTTTTTTTTTGGAGATGGAGTCTTTCTCTGTAGTCTAGGCTGGAGTGCAGTGGTGCCATTTCTGCTCACTGCAACCTCCGCCTCCGGGTTTCAAGTGATTCTTGTGCCTCAGCCTCCCAAGTAGCTGGGATTACAGGCACCTGCCACCACCCCCAGCTCATTTTTGTATTTTTAATAGACACAGGGTTTCGCCATGCTGGCCAGGCTGGACTCGAACTCCCGACCTCAGGTGATCTGCCCGCCTCAGCCTCCTAAAGTGCTAGGATTACAGGCATGAGTCACCACACCTGGCCTTAAGTTGTATATTTCTTTAAGTTGAAATGTATCACAGCGTATGTCCCATTAAAGGATCTGAAGATAGTTTCTCTATAATATTAGTCGAGATAAGGGAATGGCATTGGTTTCTCCCTTACTCTTTATCTTAAAGTCCGTAGATGGGCTTCTGGGGGTCCCTGCATTCCCTGAAACTGTTCAAATCAAAATGGAAAGACTTAAGTCTTTTTTGTAGGAAGGTTGTGGGAAACTCTTCAAAGATTTTATTATATTTTTCAAGTTGTGAGTGATGATAGATAGAAAGAGAGGGGGAGAGACAGAGAGAGATATATAGCTAAAAGAGAGGAAGAAACTTCTCAGTGCTGTATGTCAAGCTGGGTGAGAGCTCAGGACTGCTGAGACTTTCTGCACGCTTTCAGCCTGAATGTGTGGCCCTCCACTGCAGCAGAATGTTAATGAGGTCGGAGCTCCAGTCTGTGTAATACAAATAGGGAGCAGTGGCAGACTTCGCCACCAACTCTCCATCATTTTGTTTTATGGGTACAGAAATGAAAGAGATACTTTAGATTAAAAGATTTGTTTAATGGTCTGATTAATTCATTCCAAACAGACCGAAACTGTTCTACAACTTTCCTCTTGCTCTTAACCTTTTCAGCTTGCTTTCATGCATGCTGACTTTCCTTTCTTCTTTACTTATTTTTCTTTTTTTGGTTGTTTAATTTCATATTTAGGAGCTGCTGCTCTGATTCTGACATAGACCACATGGTGTGTGAGAAAAATGGAATAGGTACATTTATGTGAGTGTTTCCCATGAGAAGTGGGCAAATGCATCTAAAATCCAAACTTGTCATCACAATCCTCATCAAAGCACATCGTCAGGTCTTAAACAAACACTATGGAGCTCAGTCAACAACAAAGGGTCATGCACTTCTCCTGACCCTCTGTACTGGACACGAGTTCATTTGCTTGTGGTAGTTTGCAACATTAAGCAGAGGTACAGCTCTCTGCCCCACACTGTACGTGAGACACTGAGAGGGATTTGCTGGTTCCAGTGAATGTGAGGGTCCTTGAGTAGCATCAGCAGTGCCAACAGTAGGAAGACCAAGGACAGCAGCTTTTTTGATGGGACATTCAAGGGCTTCTCACCTTGGCATATTAATAGTGGGTTGTTTTTCTATTCCTCAGATTTTTTCAGCAATCACCACTTTCATGCCCCTTTCCAAACTTAGTCCCCTGAGAAAACAGCTTGATGCTGTGACATTTTTGAAAGTGGATGGCAGGAAAGATACAGATTAAAAATCGCTGGTTTCCTTCTGCAAATCCATGAGTCCATAGGTTTGATTTGACTCAGAATAGTTCTGAGAGGTATAGGAATGTAACAGGTAGAGATTTTTATGAAAACCAGTAAGTAGTCCAGGTCCATGTGTAAAAGGGTGGCCATGAGTGTATGTCATGAATTTACCTCATTTTGCTTCTTGCCACACATTGGCAAGTAGGGGAGGGGCTGAATTATTTCATTTATATTTAAAAATTTTTAATAACTAACTAGTTGCAAATAACACTGTCTTCACTGGTAAACAAAGAAATACATATCTAGTCTGTGTATTTTAAATTTCTGATTACGGGGACTTGTAAGCAGACTCACTGGGGAAGTAATATATGCAATACAAGTTATTTTAAAAATATTGTGAATCATAGCCATTTTCCCTATTTATCTATATTTTATATTTTTTCATTTATTTATCTATGCCGTCCCTTTCCATAAAGGATTTGAGGCAATGTATCAAGTACTGTCTGTTAGTGATAACTACTTTAGAAATTAACATCAAAATAGGGCCCAAGAAGGACAGCGAAAGAAACTTGGAGGATGAATTTCATGTGTCAAGCTAATGAGGCCACAGCGTGCCCAGACATTTGATCAACCGTTATTCTGGCTGTGAGGTCATTTCCAGATGAGACGAACTCTTGAATAGGTGGGCTGAGTGGGGCAAAGTGAGTGCCCTGCCCCCCACCGTGAGTGGGCCCCTTCCAGTCAACCGAAGACCCAAATAGGACAGAAGAATTGAGTATGAGAAGACTTCTCTTGCCTAACTGCTTGAGCCAGGACACTGGGCTTTTCTTGCTTTTGGACTTGAACTAAAACATTAGCCCTCCGTAGGTCTCAGGATGCCGGGCTTTGCCAGGCTTCAGACTGGACTCTAAACCATGGATTCTCCAGGGTCTGCAGCTTGCCCACTGTGACTGTGAGACTTCTCAGCCTCCATGACTGTGTGAGCCAATTCCTTACAATAAATATATGTGGGGGTGGATATACACCCATACACACACACATATACACACACACACACAAACATATATATATATATATATATATCCTTTTTTTTTTTTTTTTGTCTGGAGAACTCTAATACAATAACCATGAGGTGTTCACACCTGGATGAGTCCCGGTCAAAGCCGTGACTGATTATTTTTTCTGAACATAGTATCAGAAGCCTATATAGCAGAGAAGGCGTTTGGGACACCTCTTTGAAACCAGCAGAAAAATAATCTCTAGGTTAAATAAACTTTTAAGCCAGAGCTCAATACAAATTTAACACCCTCAGAGACCAGACATACAACTGAAGTATCCAATGACGTCTTCCATCAGTGACAGAAATAGTCAAGATGGCTTGCTGTTTCCGCTATAGATATATATATATATATTTTTTTTTTCTTTTTTGAGAGAGAGAGAGAAGGAGCAGCCTGAATAATGAAATCACTTGATTCAGAGAGGGCTGCCACATCTTCAGTTTCATCTGCAGCCGCTCTCTTCCACTCTGAGTCTCTGCAAAGGTTTGAAATGGAGGTTGTATTTTTCCCTCAGAACAGAACCTGCGGTTGCTGTCTGAGAGAGTCAGTGGTGACAAATCGACTCATTTAATAAAAAGATGTGAATGAAGTGAGGAGAGGAAGCAAACGCACCGAGACTTAAGAGCTGCAGGTGTGTCTGCTTGTGGAGCCATCCCTCCTGTTGCCGGCTGGGTTTCCATGGAGACGGCTGGGTGCACAGAGCCCAGGCCGGTGCGTGGTCCTGGCATGGCATTGCACACCCACCACGGAGCTGAATTAGGCTAATGAGGGCCAACTTCTCTGCAGTCCTCACAGTTTCCATTTTTCCTGGTGGCTGCAGGATAAATGTTTCTTAGTAAAGTGAATGCTCAGCAATGAGAGTGGCCTTGGCCAAAAAGGCATTTAATTATAATAAGATGTGATCTCACTTACACATGAGATTATGGTTCTGGCTTCTCTATTCTTTTCTGGTCCTGCTTTTTGGCTACTGGAGAGATTCAGGAGATATAAAGTATAAATGACTTGCCAATTCTGCCCCAACTTCTCAGAAGAATAAAAGCTTTCTCCTGAGAATTCCTTTTCTTAGGGATGGGAAAATCACTTCTCTAATTTCTTTATGACCGTGGGTAGGCTGAAGTGGAGTCAAATAAATCATTCCATTGTTTAATATGTGTGCATATAGCCACACATTGACTAGATAGACAGTAAGCTATCTATTTATATAGAGATATATGTAGATACATTATATCTCTATATAAATATATCCACTATTTACATATATAATTATATATAAATAACTGTATATATAAAATATGTAATATATATATATAGTGTGTGTGTATATATATATATATATATATATATATGTATGTATAATCCAGTTGTATTTTCTTTACTTTCAGAAAGACTATAGCTTCGCAGAGTAGAGCAGAAATCTGATTTCTGCTTTTGGATCTGTTTTTAGCTTACTGTGGAAGTTTGAAAAGGTCAGTTCACCTCTTTGGGTGAACCTACTTATTAACATTCAAATTAAGAGTTTGGAAAGGGTTTGTCCCTACATCTCTTTCCTTTCTAAGTCTCAAAGTCCCTATCTTCTTATGTGAGGCAAGAGAGAGCAAAAGAGCCAGATGGGGATTCGGAGCTTCATAGAAACAATGTGAAAGTGGTCACTGAACTTGGCCTTATTTGCCTTCATAACTTCCAGAGTCACACATTTTCCATGTGACATGCCCTTTACTCTTTCAGTACATCAGATCTTTTGCTTTAGTGGAGTTAAGTCATATGCATAACAGACTAATATCCCACGGGCAATAAATGTGACCCAGGAGGCCACATTTAAATGACACATCATAACAATTTCACAGTCACGTTCAAACAGTTAATTCTTGGTTTTCCTAGGTGGCTTGCTCTTTGCCAAATTTTACTCTTAAATAAGTTAATGTCTATCAACTAATACTGCTGGAGTTTCCTTTCTACTAAATTCTCCAGGAAGACACTTCAACCATACAGTTATCCTTAGCAAAAATAGAACTACATCCTAAGCAAAAATCCAGGGGGGTGAATAGAGGTATAATACTCCCAAAGGCATCAGTAAGTCATTTCCTAATAATGTATCCTTTCAATTAATCTAATTTACCACTCTTTCCCTAAGTATAGAATTGTTAGCTAAATGTATTAAAAATCTAAGTGAGACAAAGTACAACCTTACCCTAGCCCTCGTGGGAGACAAAACGTCATGCATTAAAACACGCTCTGAAATCAATTTGGTCTGAAATACCTATTTAGCAACTACTTTGGGAATATATTTTAAAAAATCAATGCAACTTTATTACTTTTACGTGGATATTTTTATCTTAAAGAATTTTTAAGTACAGGTTTTAGCCATCCTGATTTAGTGATCAGATAGGCCTGATTAGCAAAAATCATTTGTACACTAACAATTAATACAATAGTATCCTAAATATACTAAACGAATAATGAATAGACTATATATAAAAACAAAACTTTGATCTGCAACCTGTAGCAACCTGCCCAGGAAACCACCCT
This sequence comes from Symphalangus syndactylus, assembly GCF_028878055.3. Taxonomy (NCBI): domain Eukaryota; kingdom Metazoa; phylum Chordata; class Mammalia; order Primates; family Hylobatidae; genus Symphalangus; species Symphalangus syndactylus. The sequence continues at coordinate 149,823,296 of NC_072425.2, forward strand.
GCTATCCATAGTAACAAGCCTAGGAAGCCAGGGTGCTATAATTCAAACTTGTAGGAAGTCAGACTGCTACCTCTACTGACAACAGTAAACCCTGTAACAGTTTGCCTTAACTAACCAAGGCTTGATTGATAACTACTAACCTCCCTAATTTTTGTACCCACTTCAAATTTAGGACTAACCAGAGAAAGCCAAATATATACCCCTAACCGATCACACAGAATGACTTCTATCTAGTTAGCCCACCTACCTCTTCTCCACAGCACCAACTTCCAATCTGGCATACCTGAAGCCTTCCCTCTTTCCATTATAAAGCCCTTCCACTCCTCTGCCTGCCTTTGAGTCTCTGCCAAAACACAAGTGATGGTGGCTGACTCACTTGCTCCAGCAAACTCCAAGTAAACAGTCGCTGCTTACTCTCACTGGACTGATGTGCGATATGGTTTCAATGCTTTGTCCCCCCCGCCCCAATCTTATGTTGAAATGTGACCTCCAGTATTGGAGGTGGGCCTGGTGCGAGGTGTCTGGGTCCTGGGAACAGATCCTTCATGAATGAATTGTTGTGTTCTCATGATAATCAGTGAGATCTTGCTCTATTAGACCTCACATGAGATCTGTTGAAAAGAGCCTGGCACCTCCTGCCCTCTCTCTTGCTGCTGCTCTTGCCATGTAATATACCTTTTCCTCGTTCACTTTCCACCATGACTGGAAGCTTCCTGAGGTACTTCTCAGAAGCAGATGCTGGCACTATGCTTCTTTTTTTTTTTTTTTTTTTTTTTTTTTTTTTGAGACGGAGTCTTGCTCTGTTGCCCAGGCTGGAGCGCAGTGGCGCGATCTCTGCTCACTGCAAGCTAAGCCTCCCGGGTTCACGCCATTCTCCTGCCTCAGCCTTTCCAAGTAGCTGGGACTACAGGCGCCCGCCACCACGCCCAGCTAATTTTTTTTCTATATTTAGTAGAGACGGGGTTTCACCATGGTCTCGATCTCCTGACCTCGTGATCCGCCCGCCTCGGCCTCCCAAAGTGCTGGGATTACAAGCATATGAGCCACTGCGCCCGGCCAGCACTATGCTTCTTATACAGTCTGCAGAACCATGAGTCAGATAAACCTCTTTTCTTTATAAGTTAACTCAGTCTCAGGTATTTCTTCATAACAATGAAGAATGGACTAACACAGTCCGTGCTTATTTCCACAATGATACATATTTTAAGTTTATTTTCTTTTACATAATACTCCCAAAGCTTACACACTATTTTGATATCATGCACATATAATTTATGTGCTTAGAAAATAATTTCTACCTATATTGTATTACAAGAACCTGAAGTTGAGTCCACATAGCATTTTCACAAATAATAATGATGAAGCTGATGTCCTGTGGTGAGCACCAAAACAGTAAACTCACTATGTGATCAGAGCACTTTGCATGTAATAACTTATGCACTTCTCAGAGCAGTTCCGGGCAACAGGCTCTGTTATGAGCTCTATTTATCACATGAGGGATCTGCATGGTCAAGCCACTTGCTCAATCTCACCAGCTAGTAAGCAGCAGACACAGCCTTCCTCACCAGCAGATTGCTTCTGCATCCAAGCATTTTACCCTTATGAACGTGGTACAAATTGTGACTTGAAATAAGAAGAGGAGCCTAGAAGAAGATAAATGTTGCAGAAATATTTCCATAAAATAGCCACAAATATACTTCTTTCTCATTTAAAAGAGATAAACAATAACAATCAAAACAGATACAATGCAATGCTCCCTAGTAAATATATAACAACACAAACTATCTACAGGATACCAAATCTTTTAAAAAGTGATCAGAAGGAAAGGTCAGGTCCATGTCCTAGTGTCAGCAACTCTGTGCAGCAGAATCACAGGGTGGCTTTGTAAGAACCCACGTGCTGAGCACCCACTCCAGACCTCTGGGATTTAAAATACCGTTGAGGAGTATGAGGCAGACAGGTGCATCTTGTAAAAAAGCTCCACAGATACACAGATCTCTACTACAGAGGAAGACCTCAGATCTAAATTTTCCAGATATCCAGGTGACCATTTAAACTAAGCATAGAGCCAATCAGTTGACATTTTTTAAAAAATATTTTATCCAGGGAGTTTGGAGAAGCACAAGATTCCATGCTCAGATTTCCATGTCTGATAGAGCTGGGTTTTGCGGGCAGACTGCTGATATGGACAATGGCAGATAATATAAACACAGGAAGCAATGTCAAAGGTTCTCTTTACCCATACCCATCCTCCACAGCATCTCAGCGCCCCGCTTTCCACCTCCAGCTGCTCTCCTTACAGACCAGCAGGGCTTGTGGAATTTTCCCTTTGTTGGACCCTTCTAGCTTTGAAAGCTTTTACTATGGTTATCATGGAAGGGAAGAGTTATGAAAATTGTCATTAATGAAAGTAAATACCGTTCATTAACTTTAGCTGTAACTCGTCTAAAAGCTAAAACGATGTCATAATTAAAGTGCTAACCAAAATTAGCCATTAGAGTATAATAATTAATTAAAAATTGCACACAATAATACAAATTTAAGGTAATAACTAAAACGAAAAGAAATGGGGGAATGATATCAATGCCATAGATAACTTTTGGATAACTCAAATAAAGTAAGTGATTTCACTATCACTTGTAAAGAAAATGAATTGCTTTGATTCTGACATCTGGCATTTCCTAGTATGGTTCCCTTTGCCCTTCTTACCCACCTGGCAGGTAGAGATAATAACATTTACTTTTTTTGCCTCTTAGGAATATTAATATTTTAGAAGGACTTGAGAGAACTATGCAAAAGACACATTAGGGAATGGACAATTATTACAACATAGATTTAGATTGCTATAATTTGTGGACTTAGTTTGTACCGTGTAGGTGTTTAAAAAAAAAATCTAGTCACCAGATCTGTGTATAGTAGGCATTCAAACAATATCTGCTGAAGTGAATACACTTCAGTTCTTATATATAAATATTGCTTATCTTTCTTCAAAAGTGACTCCCCACCACTTAGAGTTACACAGATAAACTTTACAGACTTTTAAATCCTGTGGTGCTCAGGGTGTACGGGAGCCTGGGTGGTGGGATGGAGTGTGTGGAGTGAGAGTAAGTGTGGAGCACGGCGTAGGGAGTTCTAGTCTAGACCAGCCTAGTCTCCAAAGTCAGCGAGCATCAGCACTTTCCAGAAGGCTTGTCAAACACAGATTGGGCCACGCCCCTGAGATTCTGAATCTATAGGTCTAGGGTAAGGCCTGGGAATTTGCATTTCCACCAATTCTCATGTGTGCTGATGCTGCGGGTCTGAGAACCAGACTTCGAGAACCAGTGATCTAGACTAAATCAACCTCAAATATGTCCTGGTAACTGGGAAGATGTACTCTAGCATCCACTGTGTAACAATCAGATTGCACCCCAAATTCAGCATGCTCATTAGTGAGAAAAATTCTAATTGCTTTACTTAATGTATGACTGTGAGCAAAATCTCTGAGCTTAAATTCCTTTATCCGAAACAGAAATGTGTACCGAGTTATGGAATAAACGTATTACAGAATTTGTTTATTTGTAATAAGCCCTTTTGGTTTTAAACAAAAAGCACTTTATGAATATTTTCTACAAGTAATTCAGTCCTCACTAATTGAGGGCAAATCGCATAGCTTTGTTCAGTTTTCACATCTGTATAATGGGGATAATAGCCTGGAGTGGCTTATTCAATAGGGTCATTGTGAGGATCGGGTCTGCTGATGTTAAAAAAAAGAGTACTTTGAATATTACAAGCACTATGCAAGCTTCACATAGTCCCGGTGATAGTTTATTATATGCCCATTTAGAGCTGACCAGAGAAGGTTGGCATCTTTTGTGAATTCCTATGTTCGACTACTAAATGTTAAAAGTTCTTTAGAACCTATAGTCTTGGGTCCTCTTCTCTTCTGATTATACACTTATTGTAAGCAAACCTCCCCCCACCTTGTGCTAAAAAGTACCAAATGTTTTTCTGTGGCCCAAATTCATTTTGTATTCTTGACCTGTATATCCAAGAAGCTCTTTCACATTTCCACCTAATGATTTTTTTTTTTTTTTTTTTTTTGAGACAGAGTCTCACTCTGTCACCAGGCTGGTGTGCAGTGGCACAATCTCGGCTCACTGCAACCTCTGCCTCCTGGGTTCAAGCGATTCTCCTGCCTCAGCCTCCCAAGTAGCTGGGACTACAGGCGCACGCCACCACGCCCAGCTAATTTTTGTATTTTCAGTAGAGATGGGGTTTCACCATGTTGGCCAGGATGATCTCGATCTTTTGACCTCGTGATTCACCTACCTCGGCCTCCCAAAGTGCTAGGATTGCAGGCGTGAGCTACCGCGCCTGGCCCACTTGATGATTTTAAAAGCATCTCTGAGCTAATATGTCCAAAACTGTACTCTTGCTCTTTTCGCTGAAAAATCTACTCTTTCTCCAGGAAAGGATATGTCTTTTCATCCACTTAATCTTGCCAGAAACTTGGAACTTATCCTTGACACCTTCCTTACCCTCAACCCCACATCCAATCCACCACTAAGTCCATCGAGTCTGTCTCCCAAATATATTTCTAATTTATTCATTTTTCTCTATTCCCATTACTGGTCCTTACATCTAAGGATAACACAATCTCTCTCCTGGGCTAGTGAAGGATTTCCATTAGTTTCCTCACTTCCCCTCTTCCTCAAGATACCTGTCCTTACAATTTCACCTCCAGACAGCAGGTATTGGGATCTCTTTGAAATGCCATCATCATCCCCATCGGCATCATTGTGATCATCATCACAATCATCTAACATTTATACAACACACTCTATAGGACAGGCACTTAACTAAGGACTACATAACTATTAACTTATAGAACAACAACCTTTGATACATTATCATCTCAGTTCTTTGAAACGAAGAAATAAAAACACAAACCGTTTGAGTAGCTTGCCCAAGGTTACCTAGCTGGTAAGGGGCAGAGCTGAGATTCAAATCCAGGCCATCTGATATAGTCTAGTTGTATTCTACTGCCTCTGACATGCTCCTGAAGATGTCGCTCCCTGGATTAAACCCCATGGCAGCTTCCCATCGCTTTTAGGACCCAATCTCTGTTTTTACCAGGAATTTCAGCTCTTTGTACAACCTAGCCTTCGTGTTCCTTTCTAGTATCAGCTTCAGACTTTCTCTCCTTTGTGTGCTGTGAGCCAGCCATGTCGGCTTCATTCATCTGTGTGCACCCGTCAAACATTCATGTCCTTCAGAGCCTTTGAACATGCCATTCCCTCAGCCTGTATCCTACCACTTCAGAGAAGCTTTCTCTGACCCTACAAATCTAAATTAGGCTTTCCTCTTGTCATGTTTATTATACCTTGACTTCTCTGATAACACCCAACATAATGTCTGTGTATGTATTTTGTGCAATTGTTTATTTCATGTCTGGCTTCAGGAGGGCAGAAACCACATGTGCCTTGTTCACCACTGTCTAGGCAACATATAATACAACAAACGCATATGAATGTGAATATCTTAACAGAAAATTATAACATGAAAACAGAAAGCAGAAAAATAGACTGCCAATATATTGGGAAGTAAGAAGACAGGAAAGGTGATAGATGCTTAGAAAAAGAGTTGAAAATAAGAAGAGGCTGAATTTACAAGAGAATCAGTCGAGTTCGTTTAGACAAAAGATGAAAAAGACAGAATTAGATACTGACATCAGCAGGGGGCATAGGAAAGGGGACTACTAAGAGCTGTTTCTGGACAAATGGATCAGGAGGAATACAGCAGTTGAGGTCTGAACCTAGAGGTTATACTTAGATCATCAAAGAGAAAGAACAATATTTTGCATGGGAGGAAATACTCTGATACTCAGGAAGGAGTGAGTCTGAAACAACATACATAAAAAAACCTAAGATTATCTTGTAAACTGTTCAAAGCAAAGCTCGCTGCCACAGCCAACTTGTAGCTAGCCAACATCAGCAATGCCCCTCATCTGGCTGAGTGTTCATAGAACTGAAGGTGTCATCCAGAAAGGGGGAGGAATTTCTCAAGCTCTCATCTAACACCCCTTATGCAGCTGCATTGAACCACAGCAGCTGTATCCTGGACATTATTTCTGATAAGCTCCTAAGATATCTCATACAACTTGTAAGGAATTAAGACCATAGGTTCAAACTTCTTCATAAATGTAGGAAAACAATATGGAAGTTTCTCAAAAAAACTAAAAATTGAACTACCATATTATCTAGCAATCCCATTACTGGATATTTATCCAAAGGAAAGCAAATCATTACATGAAAGAGACATCTGCACCCTCGTGTTCATTGCAGCACTATCCACAATAAGATACGGACTCCACCTAAGTGCCCATCAACAGATGAATAGATAAAGAAAATGTGGTATATAGAGAGGCTGATTAATGGGTACGAGCATACAGTCAGATAAAAACAATAGGTTCTAGTGTTCGATAGCAAAGTAGGGTGGCTAGAATCAACAATAATTGATTGTATATTTCAAAACAGGTAGAAGAAAATAGTTGAAATGTTCCCAGCACAAAGACACATGTTTTAGGTGATAGAAATTTTAAATACTCTGATCTGGTCATTAGGTATTATATGCATGTAGCAAAATATCACCTGTGAACCATAAATGAGAGTAATTATTATGTATCAATTCAAAAAGTCAACCAAAACACCGTGGAATGATAGGCTGGTGCTCTTACTGGTTCCTTTACAGATTCTCAAGATTGTCGCAGTGACTGAGCAATGAGTGATTGTCAAATTGCGTGAGCTTCTCTCAGCCATGCAGTACAGCACACGGCCTTCATTGGAATAGACTTGCAGGAACCCCGGAGGAAAGGGCCTGCTGTAGCAGCAGATGCTAGGAAAGGTCTGTTTCCATCTTTTCGAGTGGAGGCACACACACACCTGCATACCATTCAGATGGGGCCCAGCTTGGATTGCTGACTGCAACAAATGCCTTCCAATATTTTGGTTATAGGAAAAGAGTGAGAACAATACCATCCACCATAGAAATCACACAGAAAACACAGCCAGGGAGAAAGACTTCGATTGTGGCTCTGCTGTGAGGACATCAGGAAAACCCTATAGTCATAGCTCTAGAATAGTAATGTGTATATAAATTGTAGCAACAGTGGAAATAAGTGATATCAGTCATGTCTCCTTGTGTTTATTTGGCATATTACAATTTTCAAAGCCCATCATTTCGCTGGACTGGCTGTGGGGTATTGTAACACTCCCATCTGTAGGGAGGACCTTGGGAGCCTGTGTGGTCTACAGAGCTGCTGACATCAAAGCCATTCTGCAGCCAGGAAAAGCGGAGCTCAGCTAGACGAACCCGTCCACGATCACACACTGTTGCAGCGGGGGAAGACCTGCCACATCTTCTTTTGGCCAGTTCACCTGAGTCTGATGCTTATTTTCCCTGCACTATTTACTGTGATCAGAGAGATCAAAATAGACCCTGCTTTATCAGCTCAGAAGGCCCTAATGTTATGAAAACAAAGTTACCTATCTTTCAAGCGTCCAGGGTCCGACTGGCACGGCAAATTCTAGATTCCTATAGTTCTAAAATCTCTAATAACAAGAGCTATCAGACCCCTCCTAACTCTGATTTACAACCCAGACCATTACAGCTCTGACTGGATAGGGGACTGGCCTTGAAAACATTCTTTTCTGATAAACAACTGCACACCTTAAGCCAGTTTCAGCAGCTTATACAGGCTGACCTCTTTTGACATAAAGAGCCAAATTCCACCTCACTTTAATGCTAAAACCCAGCCTCAAAGTGAACATGGGGTATATGTTCCATATATGCTTACCTACTGTGCATGCACTCGGCTGCCTCATAAATAGGCACAGCTTCCCCCCAAAACCTGTGCAGGAGACTGTCTCTTTCTGATTTGCAAACTGATACCTCAAATAAAGCTTGCCTCCCTGTTACTTAGCTATCCTAGTGGTCTTTGAATGACGTCATCTAGCTCCCAGGTTGCAGTTTTGACTGACAGGCCCTCTCTCCTGGTGGAGTCTGAGCTTCTGGGACAGATGCTAGGTGTACTCAGTGCTGGCTGGCGGTGATCAGTACAAGGACTACCACATTATGGGCGCCCATTTTGTGAAATAAAGGAACAAATGAGAGAAAGAGCCATGAATAAAAGCCAGACCTTGATTCTGCATCCAAATGTCTCCTCATCAGAGGACGGTGTGTCTCTCTGAACTATTTTACTTGGTTATAAAAGCACAATGGTAAGAAGCCCCTTTATTTCTTTGCTTTTTTTTTTGTTTTCATTTTCTTTAAAATAGGGCTTTGCAATTGTTGTGTATTCCATCTTTACAATATTAAAATGCAGGGCATTGTTTTACGGAGAGAGACAATTACTGCTACCTGTGTTCTGTATTGAAACCACTTATTCCACCTTCTTGTTCTCCACCGCCAAAAAAAAAAAAAAAAAGTGCTGAGGGAGTATGGAATTCAGAGAATTAAAATATACTTTGATCTATTTTTATTGTAAATACTTCATTATATTGAGAACTTTAACCACATCTCCACATCTTTCAAAGTCAACTGAATTCTGAGAAAAAAAAAAGCGTAAAGACTAAAGTAATTAAGGCTTTTCCTCATCCCCATCCTGACTCCAAGGAGTCCGCTCTCCCCACCCCCATTTCCATGAAAACGGATGTGGGCATTTCTACGAGTTTTTCCTTCTAGTCTTTTGTTTTTGCTGCGCCATTTCCGTAGGTTCCTTTAGAAAGGCCCGAGTGACCTCTTTGCTGGCTTGGGAAGTCAGAAGGAGAAGCAGGCCAGGATGGAAGGGCGGAGAGGGTGTGGCGGAGGGGATGGGCAGCCCGCACCTGCCCCCAGGAGGGATGCGGCCCTGGTGAGTGAAGTGGAAACCTTCCCGGAGTGTCCCATTCAGCTGAGTGAAAGGGTGGCTCCCGCAACCCCTGCCTGTCAATTGTGTTTGTCTCCAGTCCATGGGATTTTCATTATTCATTATTCGCCGGGCCCGGGCAGCACAGTAGGGCCAGTGTCTGTCTAATCCCCACCTGATAATGTATTTCTGATAAGCATGACGGAGCCCAGTGCTCCTGACAGGATTCACATTTCCAGCCGGATAAAGCGCCATGTACATGAAGCAGGCACTGCGAATTCAGATCAGGGCGATAAAGGCAGCGGCGGGCTCTGGGGGTGCTGGCTGGGGACTATCCATTGGGGTCCGGGGGCGCCTCCGGCCCCATCATTCTCCCCACTCCTCCTAGACAGATGGGCCCTGGACAGCCTGCGTGTTGGCAGACGGGGGACCGATGGGGATCTGCTGCCTGGGGGATCTTGCCTGCCCTGACCCAGTGCTGCCCTTCCGGGGACCCCCAGTAGATGAGGCTGTGGTACCGGCATGGGACGACCACCGCCTTAAAACTGAGGGGAGTGGGGACATGCATTGTGCCTTTCTCAAAGTCAGAATCCATCCGCAGAAATCACAAGCCCTTTAATTCCAACTCATAGTCTTGTTTATGCATATATTTTACTGCCCAAGAAAATATTTAAATGGCTTCCTCACCAGATATTAAAAGCGGTTCCACGGCAGGAACCTCTTAAGGCCTCTGATTCTGTCCGCTTCTCTTTAAAGCCAAAGAGAATGTGTCTGATGAGTCTGTGAATTCTTCAGCATCTTTTGTGAAAGAGGCAGGATTAGCACCAACTAAGGGTCCAGGGAGGTACAATCCGTTGAGATGATTTGAGGGTGTCTAATGCTCTTTGGAGCTGAGGCCAATTCTACTCTTCTAATTTAGACATAGCTTGAAAAAGGGACCCTTTCTGAGGGTATGTGGGTATGTGCAATTGTCAGCTCCATCTTGGAAGCACGCGCCCATGATGCCACTGTCGTCTCCTAAATGTGTCTCAATTCTGTCCCCCGTCTCTCCCATGGGACTACTGCCCTAGGCCAGGTCTTCATCTCCTGCTGAGTTCACACTAACGACTTCCTACCTAAGTGTCCTGGCTTCAGATTTCACCTATCACACTCTACCTCCTGCAACCTATGCAGCGTCCAGGTGGCATGGGTCTGGCTGCATCTCCAGCTGCTGCTTCATTCCCTGCCGTGGCCCCCATGCCCATGGGATAAAGACGGCTACTGACAAGCCACCCAACGTGCTCAGGCACCAGTTTCCACTCATGCCTCATCTTCTGTGGATAATTCTTTTTTATTCCTCTAAATAATCACACTTTCTTTGAAATCCTACCTCCACCGTGCTGTTTCCAACCGCATGCCCTTGTTAGCCCCCTCCCAATTCCCACGTCAGTTGCCTCCCAGGTAAACTCCTTAACATGGGAGCTAGAGTCGAGTTAGCATTCCACTCCTATTCTACCATAATACACTGAGCATGGTTCAGCATAGCACTTATGACCTCTTATTCTGAGGCTCTCTTTAAGAATCTGTTTCTGATAGAATGGAATTCTGTGTACTCTGAACATCTGCAGGGCCCAGGGAAAAAGTTCAAAGAGCGTTCCAGCTGCCAGGCCTAAAGATTTAGAAGTTATAAATCAATCTATCCAATTGTTAGTTAAAATATATGTTATGTTCATACCTGGATATTCTTTCTGATGACCTACAAGGCTAGGTTCAGATTTGGAATCCTTGGATACCTCAGGGTTCCTCACTGGAAGATAATGGGACCAGGGGAGCTTTCCTGCTTTCCTGCTTCCTGGCTCCCTCCCCATCTCCCTCTAACCCCGAATCCATCTTGCTCTGTGAAGGAACTTTGTGTACATGAATGGACACCGCAAGACACACATCCAGGCTCTTCCCAGAACCCCTGCAAATAACCACTTCCACTTCCTACACATGAATATCATATGTACAATACACATACAAAGATGTGACTACCATATCCTTTCTAAGAGTAAATAACTAGAAACATACTAAATGCCATTGCTAGGGGAAAGGATATGTAAGTTTTGTATATTCAAACAATGCACTTTATACAACTTAAAATGAGTAAGCCCAATTTGACCTATCAACCTAACAAAAACATGAAAATATCATGAGTAAAAAAAAAAAAGAAACTATAAAAGATACGTACAGTGATGCCAGCTGAATGTGATATATTATTTATGGTCCCATAAATGTATACAAAAATAATAAAAACGCGAGTGAAACTGACATATACCAAATTTAGAAGAGTGGTAACCTCTGGAACTGAATGGATATGGAAAGATCTTCATTGGTACCTATTCCTATATGTATACACACACACACACACACACACACACACACACACATTCAAAGATCCGAGGTTAACATTTCAAATATCTTGTTGAGTACATGGGTGTTAGCTGTGGTACATTTCATACGTTTGAATTTTTCTAAATGAATAGAAATTCTGGAGTTTTTCTTTGTTTCTCTTTATTAGACTAGCTTTATTATGACATTTCAAATACCATATAATTTCCCCATTCAAAGACTATAAAATACAATGTTTCCTAATATATTCACAGAAGTATACACCCATTGCCACAATAAGTTTCAGAACATTTCCATATTCCCAAAGTGAAATCCCATGCCATTGGGCATCACACTTAAAATGAACGGGCCAAATTTAACCTAACATTTAACTCCCCATTTGCCCCCAAGTCCCTGCACTCCTGCTCCCTGCCTGCCCTAGGAGGGCATGTATCTACTGTCTGTGTCTATAGATTTGGAAATTCCATATATTCCATATTTAATTTCATGTAAAGGGAGTCCTACAATAGTGTGTTTTTGTGACTAGTCTCTTTCACTTAACATACGGCTTGCAAAGTTCATCCAAGCTCCACTTCATGAGCTAGGTGCTATTATGATTTCCACTTACAGATGAGAAAATTGGGTCTGAGGCTATATTTAGATTAATAATGGCATTGAACTGACTTAGCCCAGGTCGGCCTGAGTTGTAAGCTTGTGCTCATAACCCTGGTACAACATAGTCGGCCTTCTATATCTGTGAGCACCACATCCATGGATTCAACCAACCTCAGATGGAAAACATGTTTTTTAATTGCATCTGCACTGAACGTGTACAGACTTATTTTCTTGTCATAGGTCCCTAAATAATACAGTTTATAAGCTATTTCCATAGCATCTACATTGTATCAGGTACTATAAGTTATCTAGAGATGACTTAAGGTATATAGGAGGATGTGTGTAGGTTATATGCAAATACTATGCCATTTTATATCAAGAACTTGAGCATCCCCAGAGTCTGGTATCTGCACGAGGTTCCAGAACCAATTCCCCATGGATACCAAGAGACAAATGCACTTCATTTATTTTTGGCTAAATAATATTTGATTGTATTAATATACCAAAGGTTATTTATCAATTTATCAGTTGATGGTCATTTAAGTTGTCTCCACTTTTGTCTATGATAACTAATGCTGCTGGGAACATTTGTGCATAAGTTTTTGTGTAGATATATGTTTTTATTTCTCTTGAAAATATACCTGGACATAGAATTGATAAGCATGATAACTTTATGTTTAATCTTTTGAAGACCTGCCAGATTGTTTTCCAAAAGCAACTTTGCACCACTACCAGCAGTATAGGAGAATTCAAATTTCTCAACATTCTCACTAACACTTATTATTATCCACCTTTCTTTCTTTCTTTTTTTTTTTTTTTTTTTGAGACGGAGTCTCGCTCTGTCACCCAGGCTGGAGTGCAGTGGCACGATCTCGGCGCACTACAAGCTCCGCCTCCCGAGTTCATGCCGTTCTCCTGCCTCGGCCTCCCTCCTGGGTAGCTGGGACTACAGGCGCCAGCCGCCATGCCCGGCTAATTTTTTGTATTTTTTAGTAGAGATGGGGTTTCACTGTATTAGCCAGGATGGTGTCGATCTCCTGACCTCGTGATCCGCCATGATACTGAGTGTGAAATGGTATCATATTCTTTGTTTAATTTGCACTTGATGGCTAATGTGAGGATCTTTTCATGTGTTTATTAGTCATTTGTACATCTTTGGAGAAATAGCTCTTCAAATCATTTGCCCATTTTTAAATCGGGTTATTTGATTATTATTGAGATACAAGGATTATTTATACACTCTAGATAAAAATCTCTTAACAAATATATGATTTGCAAATATTTTCTCTCACTCTGGGTTTTATTTTCACCTTTTTAGTAGTGTCCTTTGGAGCACAAAAGTTGTTAAATTTGATTAAATCCAACTTACTTTTTTCTTTTGTCACTTGTGTTTTCGATGTCATATATAAGAAAGTTTTACCCACCCAGTCTCAGGAAGATTTACTTCTGTATTTTCTTATAGGAATTTTATAATTTCAGCTCTTACATATAGGTCTGTGATCCATGTTGGATTAATTTTGGTGTATGGTGTGAGAAAAAGTTACAACTTCATTATTTGCATGTGCATATCCACTTGTCCCCATCCTATTTTTTGTAAAGACAATTCCTTCTCCAATTGAATTGTTTTGGCAGCCTTGTCAAATGCCAATTAACTTTAAAAGTGAGTATTTATGGCTGAACTGTAAATCCTATTCTATTAATCTAGAAGCACACCTCAGAAATACTGTAGGTTCAGTTCCAGACCACCTCAATAAAGTGAGTTTCACTATAAAGCAAGTCATATAAACATTTCGGTTTTCCAGTGCAAATAAACATTATGTTTATAAATATTTTGGCTTTCCAGTGCAAATAAACTTTATGTTTATACTATACTGTAATCTGTTATGTGGGCCATAATAGTATGCCTAACAAAGCAATGTACATGCCTTAATTTAAAAATACTTTATTGATCGCTGTCAATGGGTCAGTAGAAAAGAAAACACAAATAAGTTAAAAAATAAAAATACTCTACTGTTAAAAAATACTAACGATCATCCAAGCTTTCAGGAAGTCATAATCTTTTTGCTGATGAAGAGTCTTTCATGATGTTGATGGCTGCTGACTGATCAGGGTGGTGGTTGCTGAAGGTTGGGGTGGCTGTGGCAATTTCTTAAAATTAGACAGCAATGAAGTTGGCCACATTGATTGACTCTTCCTTTCACAAAAGACCTCTCTAGCATGCAATGCAGTTTGATAGCATTTTACTCTCAATAGAACTTTCAAAATTGGATTCAATCCTCTCAAACCCTGCCACTGATTTATTAACTAAAATTATTTTTATTTTTGTTTTATTTATGTATTTATTTTTGAGACAGTCTTTCTCTGTCACCCAGACTGGAGTGCAGTGGCATGATCTCGGCTCATTGCAACCTCCGCCTCAGGGAGTCAAGCGATTCTCCTGCCTCAGCCTCTCAAGTAGTTGGGACTACAGGCATGCACCATCATGGCTGGCTAATTTTTGTATTTTTGGTAGAGATGGGGTTTTACCATGTTGGCAAGACTGGTCTTGAACTCCTGACTTGAAGTGATACACCCGCCTCAGCCTCCCAAAGTGCTGGGATTACAGGTATGAGCCACGGCGCCCGTCCCAATTAACTAAAATTATATAATACTTTAATCTTTTGCTGTCATTTCAACAATATTCCCAGCATCATCACCAGGAGTGGATTCTATCTCAAGAAACCACTTTAGTTGCTAAGTCATAAGAAGCAACTCCTCCTTCATTAAGACTGTATTATGAAATTGCAGCAATTCAGTCACATCATCAGGCTCCACTTCTAATTCTAGTTCTCTTGCTATTTCAGCACATTTGCAGTTACTTTCTCCATTGAAGTCTTAAACCCCTCAAGAGTTGGAATAAACTTCCAAACTTCTGTTAATGTTGATATTTTGACCTCCTTTCATGAATTACAAACGTTCTTTATGGAATCTAGAAAGATGAATTATTTTCAGAAGGTGTTCAATTTACTTTGCCACATTCATCAGAGCAATTGCTATCTATGGCAGCAGAATGGGTGTTTTGTTAACAGGCATGAAAACAATATTCCTCTCCTTGTACATCTCCATCAGAGCTCTTGGGTAGATTGTCAAAGAACAGTATATAATTTGAAGTGAATCTTTTTTTCTGAGTAGCAAGTCTCAACTGCGGGTTTAAAATATTCAGTCAATTGATGTGCTATCATCCAGGCTCTGTTGTTCCATTTGTAGACCACAGGCAGAGTAGATTTAGCATAAATCTTAAGGGTCCTAGGACTTTTAGGGTGACAAATGGCTTCAACTTGAGGTCACCAGCTGCATTAGCCCCTAACAAGACAGTCAGCCTGTTCTTTGAAGTTTTGAAGCCAGGCATTGACTTCTCCTCTCTAGCTATAAAAGTCCTACATGGCATCTTCTTCCAATACAAAGCTTTTTCATCTACATTGGAAATCTCTTGTTGAGTGCAGCCACCTTTACCAATGATCTTAGCTAGATCTCTGGATAACTTGCTGCAGCTTCTATGTTAGCTCTTGCTCCTTCACCTTACACCTTTGTGGAGATGGTTTCTTTCCTTAAATCTCATGAACCAACTTCTGCTAGCTTCAAACATTTCTTCTACAGCTTCCTCACCTCCCTCAGACTTTAGGATTGAGGAGAATTAGGGTCTTATGGAGAAGGAAGGAGATGAGGGAATCGTGGAACAGTTCAGAGCACACACACTATTTACTAAGTTTGCTCTTTTTTTTTTTTTTTTTTTTTTTGAGACGGAGTCTTGCTCTGTCTCCCAGGCGGGAGTGCAATGGCGCGATCTCGGCTCACTGCAAGCTCCGCCTCCCGGGTTCATGCCATTCTCCTGCCTCAGCCTCCCGAGTAGCTGGGACTACAAGGTTTGCCCTTTTATATGGGTGCGGTTCATGGCACTCTAAAACAATCACAATAGTCACATCAAAGATCACTGATTACAGATCACCATAACAGATACAATAGTAATGACAAAGTTTGAAATATTGTGAGAATTAATAATATGTGGCACAGAGACATTAAGCGAGCACATACTGTTGAAAAGAAAAATGGTGGTCATAGGCTTGCTCAATGCAGGGTTGCCACAGACCTTCCACTTGTAAAAAAAAATGTGATATCTGCAAACCTCACTAAAATGAAGGATGCCTGTTTATGTCTGTTCTTATGCCAGTATGACTTTGTCTTCACTACTACAATATTGCATTAGGTTTTGAAATTGGATAGTGTGATTCCTCCAACTTAGTCACTTGTAAAGATCATTTAGGCTATTCTGGGCCCCTTATATTTCTGTGTGAACATTATTATCAGCTTGTCAAATTCAGAAAATAAGTCAGCTGGGATTTCAATAAGAACTTATTGAATCTTGACCAATTTGGTAACTATTGCCTTTTTAACAATATTAAGTCTTTCATTATATGAATATTGG
This sequence comes from Symphalangus syndactylus, assembly GCF_028878055.3. Taxonomy (NCBI): domain Eukaryota; kingdom Metazoa; phylum Chordata; class Mammalia; order Primates; family Hylobatidae; genus Symphalangus; species Symphalangus syndactylus. The sequence goes on from NC_072425.2 coordinate 149,839,609, forward strand.
ATGTCTTTCCATTTATTTAGGTCTTCTTTAATTTCTTTCAATAATGTTTTGTAGATACCAGAGTATAAGTTTTCACTTCTTTTATTGTGTTTGTTCCTAAGTATTTTTTATGTAATTGTACATGAAACTGCCTTTTAAATTTTATTTTTGGATTGCTCATTGCTAGTATATAGAAATGTAATTGATTTACATATTGACTTATCCTGCAACCTTGCTTAACTCTTTCAATAGTTCTAATCAAACTTTTAATGGATTACTTAGGATTTTCTATATACACTGTCATGTTATTTACAAAAAGATATTTTTCTTCTAATCTGAATTTTTAAATTTGTTTATGTTTGTTTGTTTGTTTTTACTAATTTCTTTAGCTAGAACCCATAGCACATTGTTGAATGGAGGTGGTGAGAGTGGACATCCTCATCTTGTTTCTGGATTTAGGGGAAAAGCCTTTGGCATTTCACCATGAAGTATGATGCAAGTTGTAGATTTTTTATATGTTCCCTTTATCAAGTTGAGAAGTTCCCTTCTAGTCTAATTTCTTGAGTGTTTTTATCATAACGTGCTGTTGGGTTTTGTCAAATGTTTTGCCTAATGAAATTATTATATAGATTTTGTCTATTACTCTATTAAAATGGTGGATTACATTAATTGATTTTAAGACGTTAACCTTACATGCTTGGGACAAATTGTATTTAGTCATGATGTATAATCCTTTTTTATATATCACTGTATTTTGCTTGGTTGCATTTTTAAAAGTTTCTGATCTATACCCATAAAATATTTTTCTGTAGCTTTTTACATGTGATGTACTTGCCTTTTTTGGTGTTAGAGTAATAATTACATTATAGAATAAGTTGGAAAGTATTTTCTGATCTTCCATTTTATAAAAAAGCTTGTGAAGAATTGATATTATTTCTTCTTTAAATGAAGTAATTCACCAGTAAAGCCACCTGGGCATGGGCTTTTCTCTATGGATAGTTTTTAGATTACTAATTCAACTTACTTACTTTGTATAGGTCTACTCAAATTTTTAATTTCTTCTTTAGTCAGTTTTTCCAGTGTGCATCTTTCTGAGAATTTGCCCATTTAACCTGTTATCTATTTTGTAGGCATATAGTTGTTCATTATAGTTTCTTATAATCCTGTTATTTCTGTAAGGTAAGTAGTAATATACCCTCTTTCATTTCTGATTTTAGTAAATTGAGTCTTCTCTTTCCCAGTCTAGCTAAAGACTTGTCAATTTTGTTGATATTTTTAAAGAACCAATTGGTACTTTTATTTTAGAAATAATTTTGACACAGACTTCCATTTTATGACTTTTATACCAGCACTGTGAAAGATCCTACAGACTCATGCCTGCAGAGAATACAAGGTCTTCCAGAATGGTATACCAGCCCTCTCTCCATCTCACTACACACCAGAATGAGATGGAACCAATTCCAAGTATATTTAAATAAAACAAATGCTAAGTCATCTGTTTCTTTCTATAATTCTAAGAAACTTTTCAAACCAAAAAATTAAATTGCACTGAATATTAGTACTAAAAGAAATCTCTGAAACTATTATTTTTAACTGCTTTTGACAGAGAAGAAACTGAAATGGGTATATAAATTTATTTTATCTTGAGCTTTTCCATTTTTGTGTTTAAAATAGCTTCTACCTGCTTATGCCTCTCAGGTTAAGTCTCAGTCTATTCTCCAAGCTCTAGACTCATGAACTGAGGAAATCTTTACTGAGTGCTATTGTGTGCCATACAGTATTCCATGTGCTTATATGAAAGATAATGTCTCTGCCCTCAAAGCAATTACATTTTGAACTGAATCAAATTTTCAACTTTGGACATTCCTCTTTAGATGTTTCTGAGGCATTTCAAACCTAATATTTCCCAAATGCTGCTCTTGATTTCTCTCCCACCAGAATTGTCATCTCCCCCCACCACCCTCATCATCCTGAACCCAGCCTTCACCATCTAAGTAAATAGCACCAACAGTCATGAAGTTCAAGCCAAAATCATTTTGGGCTACTCCCTTTTCTTTTTGACCATCAGAAAATCTTATGCTTCTGACTCAAACTGTTACCTTGAATAAGTTATCTTCTTTGCACCTTCATTAGCCCAAACCATCACCATCTCTACCCTCTTAACTCTTTCTCTTCCTTCCCCCAGCACACAGTCCATTTTTTACCCAGGATCTGAAGTGAGCTTTACTTAGTGAAAACCAGATCATGCCAACCCTTCCCCACAAGCATTTCCGTGGCTTCTTATTGTACTTAACATCAACTCTGAAGCCCCTGAACAGACTTGGTTTCTCGGCCCTTGCTTGCCTCTTCAGGTTCATCATGAATCACCCTCTGCTCAGCCTGGTCTATGCTCACTAGCCTTCTGGTACTCCATCAACGTTGGTTCAAGAAATGAATGGAGAACAAATCCCTAAAGATTTCTTAGAAACAATTTCTGACACCTTCTTTGTGATCCAGTTACAACATCTCTCCCTTTTAGAGAGATTTTTCTGAACTATATATTCCGAACATAACAAATACCAACAGCAGAAATGTGCAAAAAATTTAGAATATACTGTAGCACAGAATATTCACTGGATGACTCTAGGTATTAGGTGTGATTTCAATGAAGGGTCCATGTTCCTATCCTGAGTACCAGAAAGGTGCATGAAGTCAAAGCCACGTCAGAGATTAAATTTTCTACAGTTTCCAGGCCCATAGTAGAGCAAAAATCCCTGAATTTCCTCTAGAAATAAAGACTGATTTCTATTAGGTAGATGGGAAAAGAAAGAAAGGGGTCTTTGAAGCAATTTATTGTGTTATTCCCCATCCTCTTTGGAAAATTAAATGCTTTTTTCTTCTTAGTACTTAGACTTCACTTAGAATTAAAGGTAGAAAAATAAGAACCATAACTTCTTTCTTCAGATGATCATAACTGCTTGATAGAAGGTCTTTAACAAGCTCCCACTCTAACAAGCAACTGTCGTTTTCATGTTTTGGAATGGTTTAATCCTGGACACGATAACACCCTCAAAAAGCAAGTGCATTAAGCTGTGACAGGTTTCCACTGACCTAAGCAATTGCATTAGGAAAACGCCATTAGCAGCTCCCTCTCTTCATCTGTTCTCCCCTCCTCCTCCCCACCAGTAAAAGCTATGCTCAATACTACTATTAAATTACCCTTAGAAATACGCTCCTTGAAGAAAATCAATGCACATGTGTTTTAGCACTTGTCACAGATAGATCAAACGGCCATTCTAGCATATATTATTCCACCCAAAGGTTTCAATTTTAAACTAGCTTCTTTTGGTGGCACATTTTATGAGCTCACATCCAAACTAAGAAAAAGAATACAGTGGGTGAGGATGGGGAGAAAAATAAGAATGAATCCCACTACCATTCCCACCACTTTTTCTGCACCTCTGTAGTACTTAATGGTGAATATTAAAACCTCCTGGTGGAATGAGGTAAAACTGATGGGACATGGTGGGAGGGAACCAGAGGCCTAAAGCCCAAACCTGCTATGATTCAACTTAGAATACTCGGAACACTCATCCTTCACTAAAGAGCGAGGATGTGCTCCCTCTTGGAATCATTTCCCCTTGCTTAGTCACTACCCACCTTCCACCAGAAGGTAGCATAGTATAGTTGTTAAGGTATAGGAGCTAAAACTAGCGAGTGACTCAATAACGTTATAGATGTATAAACTTAGGCATTCAATTAATCTGTGTGTCAATTTTTCTACTTAAAATAGGGATAGTACCTAAATTAGAGTGCTGTTGTAAGAATTCAATGAGTTTAATATGCAACGCATTCAAAACAATGCTCGGCATACAGTAAGCCATGCCAACTATTAACTATTCTTATTTAGGATGCTTGCTAAGAAGAAATGTTATTATTCCTGATGAGAATCCTTGAGACACATTACATAAATGATTTTCACTTTCAACCATAATGGAGTAACTGTATTGGAATAGATCTTTGGCCATAAACAGCTTTAAAATATCAAATATAATTGTCTTCAGTCAGTAAAGAGCAGGCAACACAAGACTGAAATGGCTAATAGAAGGTGAGTCCCATAATTCGCTGGGTTTCTACCTGGAGACAGTTTCCCAACCACATCGCATGAAGTCGGAGGCAAGCAGAGCCCTATGTTGCTGCGGAGCGTGAGTGGAAAAATCATATTTCAAAGCAGCTGGAGATTCTAGAATTTACAAGGTGGCAAACTAGAGAGGAGGAAACTGTGAAAAGGAAGCCTCACAAGACGCTCTGGGAGGCCCCTGCAAGCCTGTGGCTGAGGGAGTCCCCACCGAACAAGACAACCAGAAGTTTACCAGGTGGCAGCTGCTATGTAATTAAAAGCAGAACATAGCTACTAAAGGCACTGCTGGGGAAAGTGCAGTGCCTGGGGATTTTGAAATTTAGGCCCAGCTAGAGTGATGAGATCTACCCCTTGGCACATGAAGTCTAGCTGAGAGACCAAAATGGTGGTCTTATGGTGTAATGACTACAAATAGAGCACGACTTATGCTAAACTCTCTCTAGAAAAACCTCAAACGAAGCCCTGACAAGATCCAGTGTGGATCCCAAGCTGGACCTTGGCTGGTTAGACCAGTGTCATCAGTCAGTAATTGAGCTGCTTGTTAAAAGAAGGGTCAATAGTCTTTAGAGTAAGGTGACAGAATGTAGAGACTGTATACTGTATTATCTACGATGCCAATATTCAACAAAAAATCAATAGTCCTAAAAAGAAAGAGAAAACTGTGATCTAGCCTTAAGAATAAAATCCACCAATAGACACTGAACCCAGATGTTAGAGTTAGCAGACAAATATTTAAAGCAGCTATTATAAATATAGTCAAATAATTAAATAAAAATGTGTTCATAAAATTATAGGAAAATATGATCTAAATGAACAAACAGAGATAATCTCAACATAGAAATTGAAATGATAGAAACAGAACCAAATGAAATTCTAGAACTGATAAGTACACCGCTTAAATGAGAAACTAACTGGATGGATTCATTAGCATATTCAAGATGGCATTAAAAAGCCAGTGATTTTGAAGTCAGATAAATAGAAATTATGCAATTTTAAGAGAAGAATAAAGGATTTTATAAATTAAATAGAGCCTCAGGGGCATACAGAATGCTATTAAATGAGTTACTTTTTGTGCAATTGGTGCCTAAGAAAAAGAAGAGATGACATTGTGCAAATATTTTAAGATACAGTGGCAGAGAGCTTCCCACATTTTATTTAAGAAAACAGACCAATCTATTGATCCCAGAAGTCCAGCAAACATCAAACAGAATAAATATAAAGAGTACCACACCTAGGCACATCATAGTCTAACTTCTGAAAACCAAATATAAAAAGAGCACATTGAATAGCGATAACAGCAATAGCAACACTCTGACTTCTCATCAGAACAACAGAGGAGGAAAGACAGTGGAACAACCTCTCCAGATTGCTAAAAAGAAAGGGAAACAGTCAGCCCAGAAATTCTACAGCCAGCAAAAGTTTCACAGGCAAGAGTGCAATAAAGACCTTTTCTATAAATGAAAGCTTAGAAAATTTGTTGACAGCAGACTTTCACTATAAAAAATTTAAAAAGATATTTCTCAATTCAAAGGAAAATGATCCCAGATGGAAACTCAGATCTATAGGTAAAAATGATAAATAGGTGGGTAAATAAAAATGAGTATGTTTACTTCTCAAAATTTACTTTAAAAACTGCTATTTAAAGCAAAAATAATAACAGTATAAGATGGAATTCAAAACATATGAAAATGCAAACTATATGACAATAATCACACAGAAAACAGGGACAGGTAAACATAAAATAGACAATAGGAAGTGAGAATCAGAAAGTGTTGGGTGTGAAATGTGAAGGAGAAGGATACGTGTCATTAGTCATAGAGAAACCATATAAAAATTATAATAAAAAGAGTTATAGCTAAGAAGTTAATAGAAGAAATAAGTTGGCAATTTAAGAATACTGGATTAACATAGGAGGCTGGGAAGGGAAAAACAGAAAACAACAAAAGATAAAACATACAAACAAAAAAACAAATTGCCATATGGTAGACTTAAATCAAACCAAAACAATAATTACATGAAATGTGAAGGGATTTAAAATGCCAATTAAAAGGCATAGACTAACAGACTGGATAGAAAAACACAACACAACTGTTAGCTGTCTACATAAGACACACTTTAAATATAGAGAAATAGACAAGTTTAAAAACATGGGAGAAGATATAACATGCAAGCAGCAAGCATAAGAAAGTTGATGTGGGTTTATTCATATCCAACAAAGTAGAAATCAGGAAAAAGTATATTACAAGAGATCATGTGAAATAGTGCATGATAAAAGAGCAAATTACCCACAAGTCATGCTAATCTTAAGTACGTATTCACCTAGTAAGAGAGTATCAAAATCCACAAAGCAAAAACTGACAAAATTGACTGAAGAAATAGACAAATCTACAACTAAAGTTGGATATTTTAATTCCACTCACTCAGTAATTGCTAGAAATGTAGGCAAATAGGAGGAAGAAAATGTAAGATCTAAACATGGCTGTCAACCAACTTGACCTAATCAATATTTACAGGACACTACACCCAACAGTGCCATCATACACATTCTTTTCAAATGTATATAAGCTATTCACCAATATATACCATTATCCTTGGCCTTAGAACAAGTCTGAATACAATTTAAAGCCTGAATTGGAAATTACAAGCAACAAAAAAGCACACATTTCTAAATAACTCATGGATCAAAGGAGAAGTCACAAAAAATGCAAATATTTAAAATGTTATATAATGTAAAATGAAATATATCAAAATGATAAAGATGCCCCTAAAGGAATGCTCACAGAGAAATGTATAGTTTTGAAAAGCATGTATTAGAAAAGAAGACTTACAATAAAATAAAAATCTATATTTCCATTGTAAGTAGATAAAGAAGAAAAATCTAAATCCTAGTTATATAGACACAAAGAAACAATAAACATAAGAGCAAAACCCAATGAACTAGAAAACAAACAATAGAGAAAACCTATATCTCAAACTTGGTTTTTTTGGAAATACGAATAAAATTTACCAAAATCCCTAAAAAGAATAATCACGATTAAGCAAAGAAGGCCAAATTACCAACATGAAGAATAAACTTGAGGCTATCACTAGAGATCTCCCAGATATTAAAAGGAAAACAGGGAAACAGCATTAATAAGTTATCCCCATAAAATTGACAACTCTGATATTACTAAAAATCAAAAAGTTCCTTGAGAAATGCATTCTATAAAAAATCTGTAAGTCCCATTTCACTTCAAAGAATAAAATTTATAAATCTATGGGTAAATTCTAGTATTCATTCATCTCCACTTCACACATACTGATTCTGAATGGGGCTGGCCAAGAAGCAGCTCTTAAAGTGCTGTGGATTCCTCTCCCTCCATCTCTGAATAGCCTTCCAATGACCATATCTTTGTGTAGGCAGCCAGACATGTCTGAAGGGAAATCAAGGAATCATAGCTATAATGGGAGGTCAGACCGCAAGTAGCATTCTTCTCTGGGCATCTTTTCTGTTAGATGCTCAGAATTCCCACTCCCAGCTAAACCTGTATCAATCAAAGGGACAGAATTTATAAATCTCTGGTACATTCTATCATTCATTCAAGGATGGATTAATACCACTCTTAAGCAAACTCTAGCCTGAAGAGGAAATTCTTCCCAACTTATTTGTAAGGCCATCAAAATTCTGATTTGTAATCTGGACAAAGACATTACAATGAAAGAAATCACATATTACATGAGTAAATGTAGATCATTCTTTCTTTCAAGAGCGATATTTTTAACCGTTCTTTCTGCTGGCAATGAATTTGATCGAACTACATGAAATCGCTGTATCATATAGCTAGCTGTAGATTTAAAAAGTCAAATATCAGCAATTTCATTTGGTTCAATTTTATACTAGGGGCTGGGAACCAAATACAGTTCTCTACCTAATAAGGTTCACAGTTTAGAGAAGGTAGGCCAACATGTCCACATGTGATTACAAGGCAATGTAATAAAGTTCAGACTGCAGGATGTTGAGACACTATAGCACGGTGGGAATCTAAGTGAGAAATCCCTGCCTGGTCTGTCTTGATGTGCAGTGTAAGAGCGTTCAGCAGGAATACCTGCCGGAAAGGAATTCCTGGCAGTGGGAACAGAATGTGCAAATGCACAGTGCTACAAGAAAGCATTACTGGTCAGGGAAATTTGAAGAGATTGATACATCTAAAATGTTAAAAGCACAGTGGAGGGGACAGAGCACTGTGTGGGATCATGGTAAACGCAGTGAACTGTGGAGGCTGGATCCTGAAGGGTTAACACATTTTTTTTCCAAAGAAATTTGATGGTCATTGGGTATAACCCTGTGATGAAGCTTCCACTTTCCTAGTTAGTGAAAATAAAACACGACTGTGAGCGGGTATGACTGTCGTCTCTCCTTGCCTTATCTTTTCCTTCACCTACTTGCTGCTAATTATTGAAACAGGTTTGAAGCAATTTGGGATTGTACTGAATTTCTCTTGGCAAAGTACACAGGATTTCAGAGCTGAAAGTAATTCTCCTAAAAAGCAGTAACACATCATTGATTATCCTATTAATAGGCTCTCAAACCTCCATAGAGAAGGTCTCTTAGTGATAACCAGGACCTCTGGCCAAAGGACGGTGCTGAGCTGCTGAAAGCTTTTAGTTTCAGATACAAACATAATTCAGATGGCAATACCTTTGTTATTCTAAAAGCCCCAAAAGAAAAGCTTTGCTTTTTTAAAATTTGGCCGGTGGCGGGGGGTTGCTTTTTAAAAGTTTGCTTGTTTTTACCCCACTGACAGCCTCTGGAAGGCTATGCTCAAAGAAATAAGCTGTCTAGAGATTTTAAAGAAAGTGGCACTCACTCTTAGGATTTAAAAGGAAAAACAGAAGCAGCAAAAATTAATGCTAAGTTAATTTTCTTCCATAACGCTAACCACCTTCCTTACTAAACCATTCGCTGATGCTAAGAAGCAGCATACGTGGCTAACTTCCCATTCATTTCCCTGGGCCACTATGATCGTGGTATTAACTGCAGTGAAATAGAGAAATGAGGTAGGAAGACAGAGGAAAGCAGTGAGTGCAAGTGTGAAGCAAGTCGATAATCCAAACCTCAGCTCCCCCCATACTCCAGGGCTGACTTAGGAACCTCATTTGGACAAAGCAGCTCCGAGCTACAGTTACCACTGTGCTACGCTGTGTGCCAGGCCAAGTGCTAAGTGCTGAACCAGGATGATTTTATTTAAGTTCATGCAGGTGTACGGAGCTTATTTTTAATGTTCCTCACTATAGATTATAAATCTTAACAACATTTTTAATATTGTATTTCTAAATGTTCCCCAGGGTTAATGAAAGACTGGAGTCTCCAGTAAGCATAATACACTGATAGCTCATTTATTTAAAATGCCATCTTAAAAAAATAAAAATTTTAATTAAAAAAAGTGCCATCTCCAAGTGTTTATTTATGATTTATGTTAAATTCTATGAGAATTGGTCTCTGAATAGTTCACATTCACCCCCACTTCACACACACTGATTCTGAATGGGGCTTGGCCAAGACGCCACCTCTTCAAGTGCTGTAGGTTTCTCTCCCTCCATCTTCTTTTTGTTTATTTATGTATTTATTTATTTTATGTTTATTTTTGAGGCGGTATCTTGCTCTGTCACCAGGCTGGAGTGCAGTGGCGCAATCTCGGCTCACTGCAACCTCCGCCTCCCGAGTTCAAGTGATTCTCCTGCCTCAGCCTCCCAAGTAGCTGGGACTACAAGCACCCGCCACCACACCTGGCTAATTTTTTGTATTTTTAGTAGAGACGGGATTTCACCATGTTGGCCAGGATGGTCTCGAAGTCCTAACCTCATGATCCGCCCGCCTCAGCCTCCCAAAGTGCTGGGATTACAGGCGTGAGCCACCGCACGCAGCCTCTCCCTCCATCTTCTGAGCTAGCCTTCCAAGGGCCACATCTTTGTGTAGGCAGCCATACCTGCCTAAAGGGAAACCATGGAATCGTGGACATGAAAGTGCAGGTCAGACTTCAAGTCTCATTCTGCTCTGGGCATCCTTTCTGTTAGATGTTCACAATTCCCACTCCCAGGGAAACCTTGCCTCGGTGGATACAGGTGGAAAGAAAAGAAGGGTTACAGTGATGGAAACTTCCAAGCACCAGCATGTCTAGACTCAGATCAGAAGCAAATACCAGGCAGGGCACAGTGGCTCACGCCTGTAATCCCAACACTTTGGGAGGATCACGAGGTCAGGAGTTAGAGACTAGCCTGACCAACATGGTGAAACCCCGTCTCTACTAAAAATACAAAAATTAGCTGGGCGTGGTGGCACGTACCTATAATCCCAGCTACTCAGGAGGCTGAGGCAGAAGAATCACTTGAACCTGGGAGGCAGAGATTGCAGTGAGCTGAGATCGTGCCATTGCACTCCAGCCTGGTTGATGGAGAGAGACTCCATCTCAAAAATAAATAAATAAGAAGAAAATACCAAAGAGTGGTGTTGAAAATGGAACTTAATGACTGTACCTTCAAAATGTTTGCTCTGGGCACCTCAAACGCATGGCACCTAAGGGTAGAGGAAGGAAAAGAGTTGCCTGCTCCCATCTTAAGGGCTGAGTCTTTATACCAAGAATTCTCCCTCTCAGGTCAGCCCAGCTCCTTGACCTCAGTTTAATGAATTTCTTTCCTGTTTATAAAGATCTTCAGGTGCTGGGTGGGTGGGGATAACACATTCCCTTCTTGGGCATTCAATCCAGTGTGTAACAATTTGCAGAATGCTTCCTGAAGCCTAACCTGATCGATTCACTGTCAGTGCCAGAGAATTTCATAAGCAACATCTGGCACATTTTTAGGTGCCCCCCAAGAGTTGTGCACTAACTACCTACAAGCTCATTGCAAAGGGTTTAGTATCTTGTAAGGGCCCCCAAAATATTAATTAACCAATCAAAGTGCTCCCAGCTGCAATTTGAACTCATTTCTTCTCTAGGTTGGGAAACAGGGAATGTGGTCATTATTCTCTCCATTAAAATCCTGCCCAGACATAACGATTATTATTAAATCCCTCTTACTTCTCTTCTCAGCATCAAGGGATTTCAATTCTTTTCACCTTCCTTTAGAGTTGCAATTCATTGAATCACAGGTGCAGAAGGGAGTTAACAATATAACTCAATCAATAATTATTTCCAAGGCTGATCTAGACCCCCTCAGATTTTCTCCCATACTGTCCCATCCCATCCAGATGCAGTTTTCTAGAAGAGCCTGATTAGGCCGCAGGAAAGTGGCTGTTTGTGTTTAAAGATCTGCCCTGGACATGTCAACACCTCTTTCTTTCGGTCACAGTTTTGTGTATTTTTTCTTATGTGTCTATATTTATAGCTTTGTTCCATATTGGAGTAAGAACAGAGACAGATCCTATGCCGCTAATTAGAGCCCCACATGTTAATGAATCCCCACCAGTCTGCTGCGTTAGAGCGTCGGCAACCCCACAGGAAATTAATAAGAGCCTTAATCACTCAGAGACTGGAAAGGTCACTGCTCACTAAGGGTTCAAACGCAGAAACAGCAACACAATCATACCCTATTTTAAAAGCATAAAAACCACCCATGGGTGAGAAGAGTCTAACGCTCCATCAATAGGCAGACGGATTAGAGCATCAGCTTGTTCATAGGACTAAATGAACATAATCACAGAACAGTTTGTTGCTTATCCTCAAATTATATTAATATATACAGTGATGTGGTCATCTCTTGTACCTCTTAGTTTATTTCTCCAGCTTAGATGCAGTGGCTTGCAGCGTAAAATACCTGGACAGGCTGGATCCCCCAGAATTTTAGCCTAATTTTTCTCATTGCTAACTGTGCACCAGCTTCTTCAGGGGTCCTTTTAACCCAACCTTAGAGAATCACAACTTTAAGGACTAAATGGGACAGGGAAGGAGCACGTTCATGGCCAGGCCCTTCCCTGAGTGACCAGGGATGAAGAGCACTAAACTTCCATCTTCCAGGAGGATATTTACACTGCCCATTGCAAAGTATAGATCAGTTTCCTCAATTTTACTCCCTGTGTCTGAAAGGTGAACCTGAGCAACAGGCGGCAATAAAAAGTAGAAAAAAGGAATGATATAATCGGTTGCAATCAATGCTCCTAATCTACCCTACAGAGGAAGAAAACTGAACCAAAGAAATAGCGTTGACACTCAGAAAATTAACATTACAGAATCAAGAGAGAGAAAGTTTTAAAGTCGAGCACTACAAAGAGGATATGAACTGAAAGCTGAGGCAAGACTATTAAAAATAGCAATTAGGAGGTTATTGGAAATGTTTTAAAGTATAGTTTCAATAGCATGATGAAGTAGAAAACCAGATGGTCTGCTCCCTTCTTTTATCTGTCTATTAAAAGTGGATCCAACATTGAGAACTCAGCAAATATTCTACTTCCAGCTACATTTAATTGCCCGTTCCTTGGAACTACAATGATCTTGATTATCTTATCACTAATTCGTCTCCTACTCTGTTATTACATAGATTGTGTTATTAGTTATCATTTTGTGTATATCTTCCTCACCAACTTAAATTCTCCTTGAGGGCAGAAGCCTGCTTTTACTAGTACTTTTCTGTATCTCCCTAGCAGTTAATCCAGTGATTTCCACATAATATGTCCTCAAAAAATATTCGTTGAAAGCAAGATGAATTAGATCTATACAGAGGTCCTATAACTCGAGGTTTGTACAGCTATGATTTACTAAATGAGACCTCCCTGAAAACACTGAGCAGTTCTATAAAACTTACAAACTTTCAAGTTAATTTAAAATAAAACTCAATGAAAATCAATAAAATATTCCCTTTTGATTCAAATAGGTTCTATTTTGTAATAATGTCATTGCTTTTGAATTTAATTTCTGTGAACTCAGTGCACTTTTTTTTAGATAACTTCATATTTTGATGATATCTTAAGGATATCTTGGTTCAGACTTTTTATAGCTCAAAGATCATGTCCATCTGCATATCTCTTTTAAAGAACTCATATATGGAAACAATGTCTCAATTATAACAAGGCAGCATTTCTCAAGTCAGTCTTTACAGTGATAATTAGAAGTCTCAACATATTTTTCCATCAAAAGAGTTTATTAAGAGGGTTGTTTAATTTTCAAAGTGAGTTCACAAAAGCTCCTTTAATTCTGCAGAAGTACCAGCACAATGGTAGAACCTGAGCACCACAACAGTCATTTTGTTGCATGATGGACACTACCAATGCAAGAGAAGCAGCCCCCATCATCAGCACCACAGTGCCACAGCCTGCAGCAGCAACCTCCTCCTGTCTTCTGTATCCCCATCTTAAATCTCACTCTTAGCTGAATTCTATCTTAATTGGAGAGAACCTCTTCAAAGATGCAGCACTGTGCATCCCCAGCATCAAGTCTGAACCCCTCATTATAGATATCCTTCATCCACTGTTTTTTGTCCAGCTTCATCCCTCATCATTGCCTCTGTAAGCTCTTCCTTCTGCCAACCTTGAACTACTTTAACCTGTGAAACCCCTACCTTAATTCTCATCTCTGCTGCTTCCCCCTGTGTATTGCTCTCCCCCATCCTACTTTCCCTGGGATAATTACTGTTTGCCTTCAGCCTCAGCTTAAATGGAATCTCATTTTGGAAGCCAGCATTCCTCACCCTTGTCTGAGATAGGTGTGCGTTTTGCATGCACCTTTTCAAATAATGTGTCCATCGCCTTCACAATCACCTCTTTAGTGATTGCCTCAAAGTTATCCTTTTCACACTGAAATCCCAATGTCTAGAACAGTTCTGATCACAAAGCGTGTGTTTAGTAAATAACTAATCAATGATGGATGAATGACAGCAGTCACTTCCAAGTTCACAGGTTTCTTTGCTCATTCATTCATTCATTCAAAATAGTACTGAATTCTACTATGTAGCAAGCGATATGTACTAGGAACTGGAGAGTGATGAGTTGAGAAGAAACTGGAGACTGAAACATTGTCTGCTGTTTCAGTCAAGGTTCTTCAGAGAAACAGAACTAATAGGAGATTATAGGTAGAGATAGAGATGTATTTATTTTGAGAAATTGGCTCATACGATTATGGAGGCTGAGAAACTTCGTAATCTGCCAAGTACAAGCTGGAGCCCCAGGAAAACCAGTGTTATAATTCAGTCCAGTGCAAAGGCCTGAGAATTAGGGGAGCCAGTGATGTAAATCCCAGCCCAAGGGCAGAAGCCGATGAAATGAGATGTCCCAGTTCAAGCAGTGAGGCAGAAATGAAAAAATGGGAGGGGCAAATTCCTTCTTCCTCTGCCTTTTGTTCTATCCAGGCCCTCAATAGACTGGATTGTGACCACTCATATTATAAAGGCATTCTAGTTTACTGAGTCCAGAGTCCACCAATTCAAATGCTAATCTCATCCTGAAACACTTTCATAGACCCACTCAAAAATAATGTTTAATCTGGGCACTCCATGACCCAGTCACCTTGACATGTAAAAAATTAACCATCACACATAGCCTCATGGAATTTATTGTAATGGGAATTTGCTATGGGGGGCCGTAGAGGAATTAGGATTTCAGACTTCAGACTCCAATGAAATAGAAGATTCTTGTGGAAGCAGCTCACAAGGGGCAAGTGTCCTCATTAGTGCGGATGAAGTAGGTCCTAAATACACTTCCTACAATAGCACACAGTCACTCATAAGTGTTCTGAACACAATGGAATACGACCCATTTAGAAAAAAAAAACAAGTTACAGTAAATCATTGTGAAGCCTTTATTGTGAACTTAAAAGCCATCTTTCCCCAAAGAGCTTAGTTTCATTTCTTACCTGATTTTCGTGACCCCCATAAAACACTTTGCTGTAAAGTTGAAGCCTTTGCCCCATCTGGACTATTTTAATAGTTTCTTAACTCATCTTTTTCCTTCCAAATTCGCCAGATTAAATCCATTTCTCATTCTTTCATGAGTCATCTTTCTAAAACATCTATCAGATTATGCCTTTCCTTTTTTGATGACCTACCAGGACTTTTAAGTCTTGCTATGAGAATAGAAGTCTCCTCCTCATCTTGACCTGTTGGCCCGCTGAGTATTTGCAGAATTCTCTACTGTAATTCAGGTGGCAGGGACCTCCTGTGAAGTATGTGAGGATGGGAAGGGGCTACACAAACATGTAACACATCAGAAAAAAATAATAGATTAAAGATGTGTGGAGATGTTTCAATGGCTGCCCTTCACTCTTGGCGTTAAGTTTGAAGTCTTTAACGAAGGAATTTAAGGTCTGTTTGGCCCTGACTCCTCCTGTCTACCTTAGATTATTTTCCCCCAAAATATTTTATGCCCTTTCATGTCTCTGGAAGGTTTGTATGAGTTCAGAAATGACAGTGACAGTTAAGAAGAGTGAATATAGAATACTCTTTCAAGTAGGTTAGGTGTGAGGAGAATGAGGGAGATTAATGTGACCCCCCCCACCCCAGGAGGGTCATCAAAGGAGGACATGGGGTTAAGATGGTTTTAAAATTCTTATTCATTGATTTTCTTCAAAAACTCATGTTTATATGTTGTGACAAAATTTATTAAAGTCAGTCAAGGTTGAAGATCTAGAAGAAGAAAGAGATATTGGGTGGCATGACATCCTGAAGAAGAATGCAACAGACACAGATAGAGAAATGTGTCTTGCTGCAAAGCAGAGATGTGCAGAAGGAAGACAAGATGGGTGCTAGATGCAGAGGAAGGAAGGCAAGAAGCAGCAGCTGGAGGCAGTTCACACTTGTTGGCCTAATTTTTCTCTACATAAAATAGGACATGAAATCAGCTGGTGGGACTGTGAAAAGTGGCAAGGGCGAGTTGGAGTCTTGAGGAAATGGACATGTTTGCCATAGCTGTGCTGGAAAATAAGAGCAATATTGGACTAAAGACTCAGAGGCTTTCTAAGCAGCATGAAAAATCACGTAGGACAATATTGATTCCAACTTCATGGCATTGTGGTTTAACATGATCATAGACAAGCAGTCTCTCTTAGGTCAGTTTCTGCTTTGAAACAGCTTGGCAAACTATTTCTGTAAAGGGCCAGATAGTAAATCCTTTGGCTTTGAGGTGCATATGGTCTCTGTTGCAAATACTCAATTTTGCCATTTAAAAATATCTCCTAGGCATTATGTAAGTGAATGTGACTGTGTACCAATAAAACTTTATTTACGACACTGAAATTTAAATTTTATATGATTTTATGCATTATGAAATATTCTTCTTGTGATTTGTTTTCAACCATTTAAAATGCCTTTTTAAGTATAAAAACATTCTTTTTTTATGTGTTACGCAAAAACAAGAAGTGGGCATTTACCTCCAACTGCATGTAAGATTTCTTGTTTATAGCAGGAAGAGATACATGACACCTGGGTGTTCAGGGAACAAGGCTATTACTCATCAGAGAAGAAGAAACCTAGAATCACAGAGTTCGAGAGTTCTGAGTGAGTTTTTGTCCGTTGTGGGACTGCATTTTCATGGCTCAAATACAACACAGATGTCTAGCCTGCTTCTCTTGTTCATTTTAGGATAGAGATAATAACTCTTCTCTCCACAGCCATATCCTTTTTCGAAATCAGTTGTACAGGAGGGAGAAGGGTATAGTCGACAAATAAACAAGGAGAGTTTCAGTTCTTTATTGATTTCATAAAATGAGGGGTGGAGAGGGAGCTGACAACAAGGGAATCCAGGATTGGAAAGACAATTGCCCCTCAGAAAGGCATTTCTGTGCTACTCTCCCGTCTTCTCCCAATAAAGGGAATAAGACCCTTTTGTTGATTTCCAGCCTCACTGAAGATAGAAGTAAGCAGGAACAATGCTGGCTCAGGTGGAGTTAGATGTGGGTAGCACTTGTAAAGATGATGGATGTTGCCAAATGGTAATTTTCTCTGTGTGGTGGCTATGATTGATCTGTGGCTTGATGTGATGGTTGAGGCTTTCATATTCAATCTTAAAGAAAAAATACCATGTCATCATACACTGGGAGTTTCAGATGACTGGGGTGGGGGTGTTGGTTGCTGGGATAGTGCTTTACTTTTGAAGATGATACACTATGAAAAAAGAGTATTTCTCTAAAACTCAAGTCTACAAACCAGTGAGGCCAGTATATACAATTTTATTAATATAATATCCCAAATAAATTTTCTTTGTATCTCTATTGACCCTGTAGTCTTAGGTATGAAACTGAAGGATTTGGGACCACAGGTGGTGTTTTCATGGTTTCTTTTTTGTCTTTGGAAAGAAAATTTTAAAAGGGATGTGTGTAGGAGACAGCTGCCTATGTAGCTGATACTAGAGGAAAATAAGGTTTGTTTTTCTGGATATATGCCTATGCTTCAGAGGTGATCTCATAACAAGGGCAGAGAACATCTCATAATTCCCTGAAATAGAGTAATGAACTTGGCAGGAGAAAACTCAGCTTTACCAGGAGGGCTTTGAATTTAAATTTTAGAGGCAAAAGGGAGGGATTAGATAAATCTATATATTTAGACCGTAATGGGTGCCATGTAACCCCCCAGCCAAAAAAAAATGTAATGGAAGAAGAGCCTAGTAATTATCAGGAGAAAATACTTATGGCTACAGAAGTCTATATATCAATGCAAAGAGTATTTATAATATACAACATAAAACTTAAACTTCAATAAAATAAAATAAAATATTTAAAGTATTACCAAGACATTATGAAATAGTGACCACAATATGGCATTGTACAAGGGAGAAATTCATTCTAAGTTGACATCTGATAGAAGAGGAGACAGATGCTACAGACTGTGTTTAGAAAGCATAAACCTGGATAGAATCCCACAGACCTGAGAACAGACACTTCATGATGGAGCCTCACTGACAATCTGGGGCTATACTGGGAACTAGCAAAAGAGGTGCCAGGGTTCAACCATTCACGGATGAAACAACTGTGGAAATACTGAGCTTGGAAGTAGAGAAGATCCTTGATTCATTTCCTAGATTTCAATTTTCTCTTAAAATTCTCCATCCTTTCATTTACTTTATCAGTTTTTTATTCTATTTTCTTCTGTTTTATCTTTTCTTCAATTTGGGGTAATTAATTGTATACATCAACAACACATTTAAATCAGTGGGCTTTCAGCAAAGTCGACTGCCCTCCGTAACATGGGTGGGCTTTGTGTAATCAGTTGGACCCTTGAATAAAACAAAAGACTCACCATCCAGCGCAAGAGGGCATGCTGTCAGCACGCGGCCTTTGCACTTGAACTGCAGCATCACCTTTTTCCATGTCTCCAGCCTGCCGCCCACCCTGCAGACTTGGACTTGCCAGTCTCACTAGCCATGTGAGCCAATTCCCTAGAACGTCTCTCTCTCATAGATAGATAGATAGATAGATAGATAGATAGATAGATAGATAGATAGATAGACAAACAGATAGATATGAGTGTGTATATATATATATATATATATGAGATTATATTATATATAAAATCATAGTTTCTATTTTCTGGAGAACCTTACTAATACATGTGTTAATTATAGTTATTTCAAAGTCCTTGCCTGCCAAATCCAATATAAGAACCATATATGAGTCTACTTCTATTATTTTGTGTGCTATGTATGGATTATCAGTCATATTTCCTTGCCTTTTCACACATCTAGTATTTTTTAATGCCAGAAATTTTGTGCATACCAGAAGGAATAGGAGAGATGTCTAGAGAAAAATAATATCTGTAGCTTTATGATTCCTTTATATGCAATGTCTGGTATGTACTACAAGGTCACTAGAACATGACTGATAACTGAACAGGGGAAAAGATATTGAAGCAGACCATAATATGATACCTATATTGGAGTTAGCAGACAAAGACTTTAAATGACTATGATTACTTTGGTTAAAAAAAAAAAGGAGAGAGAGACAAAATGGAGGAAAGAGATGTATAAATGAAGAATTTTAACAGAGTGTTTAAATTCATTTTTTAAAAATTGCATAGAAATTCCAGAATTAAAAGACACAATATCTGAAATCATTAACCCAATAGATGAATTGAATAGCAGTTGGACACAGAATTATCAACCTGGAAGATAGGCCAATAGATCACAGCCAAATTAAAAAACTGGGAGGAATGAATATTTTAATGCTATTCAACATGCTGCCATTACAAATAATTATACAGGATTCTCCCATTTTTGTTATGACCCAATATACTTGTCTAGACATATGATATCAATATTTATTTCTGAGTTGTAGGATGAGAGAGTTTTGCTTTTCTTCTCTTAATTATCTATAATTCCCTCAAGAAATACAACAAGAGACATCATCAGTAAGTCACTTTAAGTATACTTTTCTCCAAGTAACCAACCAAACAGCTCACTATAGAGCACATGTTTGTAAGTAGAGGCTGCTGTGCTGTTTGGGATGCTCTAGAGTCAGAATGCGGCAGGGCTTCCTTTAACAATGTGCCTTCACCCCCAGGGTCCTGGGGCTGGAGGCTCTGAATGCTTCTATTCCTCATCTCCATCCAGTGCCTTCCCTGTCTGCATCTTCACTCTGGAAACATCAGAGGGTCTTACATACAGCCTTAACACAGCAAAAACTGAATGAATGAATGAAACCAGAAAGGAAGGAAAGAAAATGGAGCGTGGGATTTGAATCTCCTTCCTGTCATCTTGGGTTCTTAGGAGCCCGTAATAGGTAAGGTCATTAACCTCTAGTTAATGAGGGTCCTGCTTTCACATGCAAGTCCTGATAATCCTATTACTATAAAATCTTACTACCAACCTTCTCATTCTGTCAACCACAAAAGAAGGAAAAGAAGCCAAAGCATTTATTATTCCACATGTAGGTATTTGAGGTTAGATTTAGTGAGGCTGCCCAGTGTCTGAGCAGGCCAGTGATAGGTGTATTACAAACAGCTAGACAGACATTTGATCAAGTTCCAACTTCAAGAAAACTAAGGACTTATATATTTATGTTTGTGTTTATATACGCATACATATGTGGTGTGTTATGTGTGTGTCTGTGTGTGTGGGGGGTGGGTGTGTATTCTGTTTTTGAAAAACATATTGTCAAGTGCTGCAAGCCCCTTGGCATTATCCTCATTCAGGGAGAAGATGTGTGCCACTGGAAATCAGGGAGTTTGATGGGATGTGGTGGTGGGAAGAGAGGCAAAGACAGAATTTCCAGAAATCGCTGAATTCACTGCACACATCTAAACAGTTGAAGCTGTATCTCAGGCATTTTGGTGACAGAAGGAAACACCAGCAATAGAATAATTAAAGCTTCCCCTAAACCACAATCTAAGAGATTTTTAACCTGTTTCTGCCTTACCAGAACATACAGTCTGTGGCTTGTACTTTCTTTCCCCCCACCTCCTCCCCCAAAACTTGTCCATCTGAGAGGGGGCCTTATTATAGATACATAGCTTGTATGTTTAACTCAGATATTTTAGTCTTCCCCCATCATACAGCGTTAGGCATCAAACAAAAAGACTGATCTTTTTCAATGGATCTAATTGTACATCACTTGAATGCACCATAGACAGAGTCCTTGGGTGATGGAACCGTAAGGGAAGCCTTCCCTGGTTAGAGGAGTAAGGTCAAGAGGCCAGGACTGTTCTTTTGCTGACTCTAGCATGCAAATGTATGTGTCATAAGTAAGATTCATATGCATCTCCAGTGGTATCTGGACTGTTAGCATGACACTGGCAGAATGAAGCTGAGATTCTCCTGCTAGCTGAGACAACATCAGGGCTGGGGGATGTCCCTGGGGCCCTTCCTCTCTCCTCTCTAGCAAGGAGATCCAGACATCCCCTAGGCACAAGGCAAGGCAGAGCACAGGCTCCTTGGAACCAGCCACAGCTCTCCCTGGATGTCAGCCCCATCCGTGCCTTCCCCAGCTGCCTCTGGAAGGAGGGCAGGAGACCAGAGCCACCTATTCTGAAAGACAACTGGCTCCATGTGCCAGGCAAAGCAAGAACTTTGGGCAGCTACAGGGAAGAGAAACAGCCCATTTAATGTGCTCTGATTCCCTCCTGGAAAGACTGGAAAATTATCCGCTTGCCTCAAATATCTTCATTAAAAATGCATTTAAGCTGTGAAGCTCTACGAAGGAGAGACCTGTAATACATGAAAGATTAGCCCCAGATTGCTGATTGGACTATTTTACATCATTATGGTAATTAAGCTAGCAAGGCTGTTGTGCTGACTTCAACACTTTCTTCCATTTGCCTTTGTTTCCAATTCAAGGTATTTCCCCCCTTCTTTCCATCTTCCAGCCTTCTTCCTTTCCTCCCCTTCCTCCCCTTCTCACCCCTCCCCACTAAACGTCTCCTGGGAGCCTTGGCGGGTCCTGCCTCATGCATATGCATTGCACTCAGTCGGATTCAATCTCCCATGGCTTCTCTGCCAACCTTGTCTTGACTCTGCAGAGTAAAGGGAAGAAATTAATGGTAATTACAAGGTGTGAGTGGATATTACAGCTCTCTATCTGATTGCCAGTGAAACCAAATAAAAATGGAACGTAATCAGCCAATTATTAAAACACAGAATAAACAAAAGGAGTCTTGTCTCTTACTTGCCTTCCCTTGCTTACTTTCTATCCTCAGACCAGCAAGCCTGGCTCAGGGCAGTGACTGGGGACACCAGTGATAAACTCCCTGGGACTCCACCAGAGCTAACAGTACACAGCTGGTGTGCAGGGCCACCTTCCAATGTGGAAGATGGAGGGAGCCTGTTCAAAGGCCCTCCATGATCGTATAGACCCTCCCCGCTCTCCCTCTCCCACCGCCCCCCCCCCCGCCCCACTGCTTGCCAGAGTCATCAGTACTCCCAAGTGTCCCCACAAAAAGTAGTGGTTCCATATTTCTTTCTACCATTTGTAAATGCATGAATAACTTCTAGAAATAGATGCAAAACTCTGCACTCGGTGACATTCCCCTGAGAAACCAGGAGTCTCTGAGGCAGTGAATGGATTACAAGGAGAAATACAAGAGAAAGGCTTTTCATCTGTGACAGCTGACAGGAGAGTGAAGTGTGTGTGCGTGTGTGTGTGTGTGCACACATTCATGCACTGTCACATGCAAAAGCAGCTCTGGCCCCAGGGGATGGTCCAGTCAGCTTTCTTCCCTTCCCTGGTGACCCAAGGAAACAATACTGGAACACTGATGGTGGAGGGAAACAGAGAAAAACCAAAAATAAGTCCCTCTCTTTCCTTAACATTACTTGTGATATGCAGCTGAGATTTTTAATTATATAAAAGTACTGTATGCATATGTTCACACCCACAGCTCAGTTGTAACCTGAGGAGCAGCTCAGCATGGAGGTGTAAGGTCACAGTCTTTGTCATTAAGTAGACTGGTTTCTCCCCTTTCTGACTAATTTACTAGCTATGGGACCTTATGAAGCTTACTTCACTTCTCCAAGTTTCAATTACCTCATTTGTAAATGAAGACTATAATCACATCCACCTCATGTCTCTGTAAGGATGAAATGAAATAATGCATGCAAAGTGCACTTTATGAATATTCATTGTTATTAAACAATATATGTAAGTGGTAAATCAGACTTTAATCTTTGAATGTATTTCTTCATAGATTATATTGCACGCCAATTATCTCAAAAGAATACCTTACCTTACTTTTAGGACTTCAGAGGGCACCCGACTCTGCCTGGCCATCCTGCTATAATTTCTTAGTATGTTTGCTTGTTTTCTTCCCCTGCCCCTGTTCCATTTTTTTCTCCTAGGTTCCTCAAATCTTCACACCTCTACACGTCTTGCCATCCCTTCCTTCCCAGTAGAACTTCATTTTATAAGCTCTTGAGAACATAGAAGCCTTCTCATGGGGAACAACCTCTTCTTCCGACTAACATATTTAGGAAACTATCCGCACCTGTCCTCACACCCCTTCCTCCCACTTGCTAAAAAAGATGATGTCTCTCAACCACTATTGGTGGCTAGCACCTTTTCCTGCACCCTAGATTCCAACCCTCTTGCCTGCCTGCTAGGGACTTCACTGCTGTGGACATTGTCTCTCTTTCCCCAGCATCATCAATACACGCTTCTCTGTGGAACCATCCCTATCAGCATCCAAACATCATCTAGTGTGCCTCACTTATAAATAAAACAAACAAACAAACAAAAGCACTCCCTTTAATTCACTGCTTTCTCCATTTATCATCTCATTTTTTTGTTCTGTTTCACAGCAAAACATAACAAAAGAATTTTATATACACTTTGTCTCCACTTACTCTCAATCCATCTTCTCTTGAGCACACCCCATCATCCCTTCATCTCTGCCTTTCCAGTGAAATGGCTCCACAAGATCGCCAACTCCCCTCCTATGGTTTAACGTGTGTGTTGTGGCACATGATTGCAGCATTCACACCGATGGCCATGCCGTCTTCTAGAACAGCAGCCTGTATGTCTTGTGACATGCGCCCTCTTGTTCTGCCTGCTACCTCACCGATGGCTCCTGCTCTGTTCTTCACTGACCTGTGCCTTCCTGCTGGACACCTATCTAATTGCTGGAGTGCTGTAGGGCCAAATCCTGAAGCTCTTTCCTACCTACATCTCTCCTCCATTGAACTTTCCCTCCCTCATTGATGCTGCAGCCTTTCCAGTTTAAATCTCAGTACTGAATGCTTACTGGATCTCCTAATTTTAGCTTATTTTATCTAAAAATCTTGTGTTCTGAACCATCACTCATGCCTCTTCAAAAACACTAGTCCTCCTTCTCTGGCTTTCTTTCTCTCACTGAATGCAACTGCCATTTACTTAAGCCATTCCTGACAAAAAGTTAATCATCATCCTTGATATTTCTCTCTTTCCTTTTTTCTTCACATCCAATTCATTAGTTGTCTCTGCTCATTGCAGCTCCAATGTGCACCTAGAATCTCTCTGCTTCCCTCTGTCCTCTCTGCTACCCTTCCTAAGCCAAGTCAGCCTCAGTTCTCGCTTGGATGCTGTAATGGTACAGTTAGTCACACTGTGTTCATCCTCACTTTTTATTATCTCATTTTTTGTTCTGTTTCACAGCAAAACATCACAAAAGAATTTTATATACACTTTGTCTTCACTTACTTTCAATACATCTTCTCTTGAGCACACCCCATCATCCCTTCAACTCTGCTTCTCCACTGAAATGGCTCTGCAAGGTCACCAACTGCCCGCCTATTGTTTAACCTGTATGTTCACATATTCCCCACCCAGCTGTGGTCTTTCTAATCCAAAAATAAGAGTATTCGCCTTCAAAAAAATCTTCCCGTGGCTGTAAACTTCAATTAGAACAACAACAACAAAAAAACCACCTTTCTGTGATTGTCATTCCTCCCTCTGTGACCCCATCTCACACCACTTCCTCCTCCTGCCTGTTCTTTCACCACAAGCCCTCCAGTTTATCCACCTGTCTAAAGGCCTTGGATGATCCCTTCCCTGTGTCTGGAAGGCCTCCCGGGTAGGTCTTTCCATAGGAAGATGCCTTCTGTCTTTAAAGTCTCAGAGCAGAGAGGGCTTCTCTGATATACAAGCAAAAGGGGCACTTCATGCTACCTGCTTCAGTCTCTAATATGTTGTTATTCACACCCTTTATCATGATTTCATAATATCTTTTAAATTATCTACATACTTGATTATTATCTGTCTTCCTTTGTTAGATCATGAACCTCATGATGGTAGTCACCTGCCTTTCTGTCCGTCTCCAAGTTTTCCTCAATTTGAAAATTACCTGGCACATAGCCTAATTTAATGCACATTTGTTTATTACATGGATGAATACATTACTTAGAGTCTAACTTCCTAACTATATATGAGGCTCTACATACTCAGCAATTGAAGGGCATCCATCACCCAAATTGAAAACCCTCAACTATGCCTGCCCTGATATTTGAGACCACCTCACTCCTTCCATCAAAGCTCCACTCGAACAGGACAGACCTGGTTTTAAATCCCACCTCCTCCATTTGACAGGGTGATACTGGACACATTTTTAAACCCACCTATGCCTCCATTTTCTCAAGAGTAAAATGAGGTAATATACTTTGGAAACCTATTGTGAAGGTTAATGAGATAAGGTTTGTAAAGTAACCAGGCCTGGCACGTATAAGACATTCAATAAACAGCCTTTCTTCTTTCCTCAATATAAAGGATTTCAGCTTGCCACTTGGAAGGGGGGGGTTGAAAATACAACTCTAATTAAACAAATTTACACCTATGTGTGAATGACTCTTAGCCCTTTAGCATTCCCAGGGAAGCTTATTAACCTAAACGCATTATTAATTGGTAGAATGTCTGTTAGTTTAACAAAGTGAAGGGAAAAGTTTGAGTAGAGGAGAGAATACACCTTTGGGTTGGGAGTCCTAGAAACAAAGATAAGGAATGTGCCCCTGAGCCGATGGGGTCACTGCCCAGTCAATTACTCTTGCTTTTCCTACTGTTGTTTATTTCTTTGTTTGCTTATGTTTTTCTCTTTGTCCACGTGTGAACTTGCTACCTCCCTAACCACTCAGGGTTTTGTATGCTTTTCCAGACTCTTTCAGAATAATAGTTTCCACAATTATTCAAGGCGCAAAGATGTGGCTACTGTTGGCATGTAGCAGCAGTTCCATGGAATGTATGTCCTGTCCATCTCTGTGAAGAGTCTTGGTAGTTATGGGTTCCACACAGATAATTATGTGCACAGGTATGCTTTTCTGTGTGCTTCTACACCCTTAAGTATGCATGCTTGTCTGTCACACAGTTAACCACTGATCAGAAATTCTAGTACAAAACAAGCTCCTGTTGGCTTGGAAACTATGAAAAATGCATTTGAAAGAGCAAGTTTTGATGGCAATTGTCATTAACAACTTTATTTCCAAATACATTTCACAGTGCGTTTCATGCCAGGAAGGGTTTCTTATCTTCTGAACTCTTAGTCTGCCAGTCTGAGTGGGATGGTGACAGTTTCCTTTGAACACAAGTAGTGAAATAACCCCCAGTGAATGGCAACAGCAAGAGAAGACGCAAAGGGGCAAAGGTGAAAAAAATGTGAAAGGCATCCCTGTTTACCTCTCAGACACTCCAACAGCCATGTGACCTGCCTCAAGATTAGTCCATAGAGCATAAAAGAATACTTTATGTAACATGGCCATGGCACTTCCAAAACTGCCTCAAGGTTTTTTAGCTATCAGTGATCCACTTGTCTGATTAAAAGATAATTCTCTTGATTTACCCTATACTGCATTATTACCACAAAATTTCTTATGCAGTCCTGCCTGATTTCTCTGAGTCTTGGCAATAGATAAGAAGGTATGTAATCACACAGAAGGTGGTATTTGTTATTACTGTTACTCTAAGAAGCTATAGGATTGAAAAGGGACACATTTGTATGAATACACACAAAGAGGACTTATCTGAATATTTTTAGTGTCCATAAGTAGCCTTTACCAGGAGCTAGGGATCCTAAGGAAGAAATATAAGTATAAAGGGAAGAGAAGGGGGAGACAGATAAATAGAACAGTAAGTCTCCAAATATCTACCCTATCAGCATCAGATCCTTCTCAGCATTTTGTAACTTAATTTGAGATCAAAATTTCTCTTGTTCCATGGTTTTTTCTTTTTAAGAACAGAAAGTTGCCTTTTTAAAGGTCTATAAACTATCAAGATAATGAGAAGACAAGACATAGGATGGGAGAAAACATCCGCAAAAGACATATCTGATAAAATATTGCATTCCCAATACACAAAGTACTCTTAAAACTCAACAATAAAAAACAATTGACCCAATTTTAAAGGGGAGCCAAAGATCAGGTACCCCACCAAATATGATCTACAGATATCAAATAAGCATATGAAGAACGCTAAACATCATACCTCATGGGAGTCACCAATTTAAACAATGAAATATCACTACACGCCTACTAGAATGGCTAAAATTCAAAGCACTGACAACACCAAATTCTGGCAAAGATATGGAACAATAGGAACTCTCATTCATTGCTGGTGGGAACGCAAAATGGCACAGCCATTGTGGGAAACAGTTTGGCAGTCTTTTACAAAACTTAACATACTCTTACTGTATAATCCAGTAATCATACTCCTTGGCATTTACCCCAGTGAGCTGAGAAAGCATGTCTACATAAAAACCTGTGCACCAATGTGTTTTTGTTGTTGCTGTTGTTTGTTTGTTTGCTTGTTTGTTGAGATGGAGTCTCTCCCTGTCACCCAGGCTGGAGTGCAGTGGTGCGATCTTGGCTCACTGCAACCTCTGCCTCCTGGATTCAAGTGATTATCCTGCCTCAGCCTCCCCAGTAGCTAGGACTACAGCCACATGCAACCACACCTGGCTAAATTTTTTTTTTTTTTTTGTATTTTTAGTAGAGACGGGGTTTCACCATGTTTTCATCTCCTGACCTCGTGATCTGCCTGCCTCAGCCTCCCAAAGTGCTGGGATTACAGGCATGAGCCACCGTGCCTGGCCCCTGTGCACTAATGTTTTATAGCAGCTTCATTTATAATTGCCCAAACTTGCAAACAACCAAGATGTCCTTCAACAGGCGAATAAGCAAATAAATTGTGGTACGTCCAGGCAATGGAATATTATTCAGTGCTAACAAGAGATGAGTTATCAAACATAAAAAAGACATGGAGAAAAATTAAATGCATATTGCTAAGTGGAAAAAGACCATGTGAAAATGAAAATTATATACTATATAGTCCCAACTGTATAACATTCTGGAAAAGGCACATTTATAGAGACAGTAAACAGATCTGTGGAGTTGGGGTGGGGGCAGAAAGGGATGAACACGTGGAACACAGAAGACATTTTAGAGCCATAACCACTCTGTATGATACTACAACAACAGATACATGTCATTACACATTTGCCAAAACCCACTGAGTGCACAGCACCAAGAGTGAACCCTAATGTAAACTATGGACTTTTAGTTGTTAATGATGTGTCATTGTTGGTTTATTGACTGTAACAAATGAACCATACTGATGCAGAATGTTAATGGAGGAAGAGACTGGGTGTGGGGAAGGAGGCTGTAAGTAAGAACTCTCTCTATTTTCTGTTTAATCTTGCTAAAACAGCTCTTTAAAAAAAAAAAAAAAAAAAGTCTGTTTATTTTAAAACAATACTCCATGAACCAGAAAATAAAATTATCCTATTGTTCACCAATAGAAAAAAAAAAGTAGGATTTTTTTATTGTTTAACATTTCTTTCCTCATGTCATAGGCAAATGACAAACTTTTGGGTGTCAGATGTTGGCTAGAAAAATTCTTTCTTGTCCCAAAGAAAGCCAGTGCTGATATTGAAGTTGTCTAGAAGATCTATGTGTTAATGGGAGATGACAGGATGCTCAGTGAGTTTCCAACAAGTGCCTAAGTAGGCAGGCAGAACTGGGCAGAGAATATGATTTCACTGGCCAGCCGTGGGCTGGACACTGTGGCAGATGTTGAAGACAGTAGGTGCCTTGGTTTTCTCCACACAGCAGCCTTGTGAAGAGCATTCTCCTTTGAAAGATAAGGGTGTGGAGGAATAGAAAACTTAAATAACTTTCCCAACACAGGAAGAAATTAGGAGAACTGACATTCAACATACAGATTACTCCAACTCACACATTACTCAAAACTCACCTGCTTTCATCAGAAGGTTTGAGTCAGGGGATATTATTTATTCTAGTATTAGAAGAATCCAGAAGAATCCAAGTTATACTTGTTTATGCTAACCCAAGTATAATCTGGTATCTCTGGAGGGGCCAAATTAACCCCAAATGCTGATCATACTGTGCTAACTCAAACGGAAACTGGATTTAAAAATAATAGCAGCTAGGATATAGTAGGTGCTTATCATACGTTAAGTGCCTCATAGGAATTAACTCATTTAATCCAAATTTAAATCCTCGGAGATAGAGACCATTATTTCTGTCTGACAAGTGAGGAAACTGAGCATGAATGAACGAGTGAATATTACTGAATGAGTCAATTAATGAAGATGGAAAAGCAAGCTAGGACCAGTACAACGCACAAGACTGAAAACGTACATACAGAAGAGCTACCCTGTGCAGACAGTGTTTCAGAAGGGCCTCTGACTTCCCCTATTGACTCATCTCCTGAGGAAAAGCAAAATGGTCAGAGACCTAAGGGCAAAAGATCATGCTTCTAAATCTCCTGTCCAGTATTGGCCTACGTTAGCAGCCTCACGTCTCAGCTCCAATGGTATCCTTCATTTCTGCCTGCCTTTACTGAGCATATTGATAGAATTCAACAGAACCCTTTTTGTTTTTTGGGGTTTGCTTTGGCTTTCTGGCTATAGTCAAAACCTGTCAGGTAAAAACCTTCCTCTTTTAGAATTGAAGTTCACAGACTCTATTTTTCTCATATCTTTCTCATAAATGGTTTGGATCCTCTCATTTGGGGTCCACATCTCTTTATACTTGTTATTAACTGTGTATTAATAATATACTTTCAATGTTACCTCTACTTTTTAATATTGTGTATTGGTAACCCAGATTTCAGCCCATGCATTATAGGCAGAGAAAAAAAATTGCCACATTAGCATTTACTATAGCACAATGAATCCGGACGTTGTCAGCATGGATGGAGCCTCTGGTTGGCAATAGCAGAATAGAATCTTTATGGGATTACTCTTTTCCCCCAATCTGTATTATTTTCATGTGCATATGTTGCATTTGTACCAGTTCATGTACTGCTCCTTTATATTCATCAATTTAGCCTATATCATGTTTTTTAATCACTTGCCCATAAGGTTACTGCACATCTGGTGTTTCTTCCAATTACTATAGAGATCAAAGTTAAACTATGCCAACTTCCCTGAGCTTTTTGATTTCCCCATATGGTAAGTATGTGATTCATAATTTCATCTCAACATACATATAAAGCGGTGGTGGACTCTATTCTCTAGCTAAATGGAATCACCCTGCCTTGACGTGTAAGGTTAGGACTGGCAGAGCATGTGAAATACAAACAGTGGCCTTGATTTGATTAACCAGCTCACAGCATGAGCCCCTCCCTGCACTGGGACATTCTACCCTGCAGTGTTGGTTCACCAGGATGCCTTCTGCAGTTCTCACTTATCATCAACCCCTATGTATTTGCTCTTTCCTCCGCAAATATCAGAATCTAAAATCATAATGCCCAATTACAGACAACACCAGGAGGTGCTGGCTCATGGATGGAACCCAGAGAGATTTCTAAAGAGATTCATTTGCAGAACATAACCAGGAGGAGCAGGGGTTTAGGAGGGGTTGCCTTCCTCTGAAGAATTCTGCCTCTCTATCTTTTCCCTTAAATTGTACATATGTCATGCCTTTCTAAGGACAAGAAACATACATGAGTGCTTTCTTCAACGTGAAAAGAGGAAATATGTTTTAATATAAAACTACAAGGGAATGCATCTCTTTTCACCCAGCAATCTTGATATTCAGCAATATTGAGGAAAGGAAGTGCAGAAGAAGCATAACTAAATTCAATAGTTTTGATGCAATAGGATATATTTAGAATATGTCTATGTGAGGCAAGGTCTCTTTAAGTTCAGAATCAAATTTCTCCCACCTGCATTTTTTTTTCTTATAACTGAGCTACAGTCATACACTCAGATAATGAAGGCTTAATTTTGCTCACTGACTCGTATATCCCAGTATCATAAACCTGTCTCAGTACATGTACATGAAAGCAATTGGGCAAATCACAGCAATTACACTTGGCATTAGAAAAAAAAAAGATCCACATGAAATACAAGAGGAAATTTCAAAAGCATAAGGCTAATACAACTCACTATCACCCAATGAACAGAAGTCCAAACTCCAAACAACAAATTTGTGTTTAAATGCTCATTTAGCAGACAATGAAAGGCAGTGATTCAACTCTTGGAAGAAACCAGGTAAAATGATTTTCAGTCAAAGGGGAATAATCTACTTTCATAAGCCCACAGGTGATGAGGCACCCCCACCACAGCTCCATCACAGGCAATGAGAACTGCTATTTTCAGCCACATTAATGCAGCTGTATCAGTTTGTAGGTGAATCAGTCTTGCTTCATCAGACACATCAACAGCCAGAATCCACACTGCCATTTTCCCTCTACTTAGACATATTTTCTTAATTGCTATCTTTAAATAGACTTGCTTCCTCCTGCCTCTCCAAACCCATCCATCGTAACTGGTAATAGAGCCAGGAATCACCACTCGAGTCATTTTCACTTGACCCTCTCTCCTGACTCCCTTTCCCCCATTCAGCATCCCCCACACAACTGTTCCCCCTTTTCTTCCCTCTCTTCAAGTTTTAAACATTTTAAAGTTAGGCTGTCAAATTTGTATAAGCACAGAAAGCCCTGTACAAACCTTGTGGCAATAGAGATCTTTATTGTCATTCAAGGAGTTTTCTTTTTGTCCTGTCTTACAAAATATGGTCATTAAACAGCAATCACCTTGTCTTTCCCAGTGCACCTCCTGTCTGCCCTCTTCATTTTCCTTCTTTTGCTGTCTCTGGGGCTCCAGCAACCTCTTACCCTCCCTTCAAGGAGAAGCAGGCTTGCCTCAAGTCCATCCCACAATGCTTACCGATCTTGTGGGACATTTGCCACATGACAACTCTGGTTCAAAGAGTGACTGTGTGTCTGGTGGTCCTGTTGAACCACAGCCTTCTACTTGCAAGGCTTTCAGTAATAAAGGAATCCCTAGTCACATGCCAGAAGTCTACAACCTTCAGAATCATCAAAAGGCAATTAAGCATCTAATTACATGTTCATCCCAACCTTTATTTTTTTTTTTGCTTTTGATGAAAAAAAAAAATGATAGCGTACTTAAACTTACAGAACGAACAGTCCAAAGTAAAGAAAGAGAAGGTTAAACCAAAATTCTTTAAAGCTGGAAGACTAAACCTCAAATCATAATGAAACAGACCTAGCCTATATTAAACTTCAGTGTAGAATCTTTCTCTGACCTCCTCATTCCAACCAAAGAATAGATATCCTTCATTTATGGACAATTATTCTGTTTATCTGGGCCATGAACAGACTTCTGAAATGATGTGCAACTTACATGCACACACATACATCTCAATAGCATTAATCAGATTTTCCAAAAAAGCCAATGCTTTCTTTTTTAACAAAAGCTCAAAGAAATAAAAACCTGAAAAAAAAAGATTCATACATATACCTAATCATGTATGCTTTTTACAATTTGCAGTGAGTAAGACTTTTCAAATACGGTCATGTGTCACTTACTGGCTGAGATACATTAGATTCCATCTTTTTGTGGGCACAATAGAGTGTACATACACGCACTAAATGGCATAGCCTACTGCACACCTAGGCTATATAGGAGAGCCTGTCACGCCCAGGCTACAAGCCTGTACGGTAGGTAACTATACTGAATACTGTAGACAACTGTAACACAATGGTAAGTATTTGTGCAACTAAGCTTATCTAAACATAGAAACATTACAGTAAAAAATGTGATAAAAAGATTTGTTTTAACTAATACACCTGCATAGAACATCTAATGTGAATGGAGCTTGCAGGACTGGAAGGTGCTCTGGCTAAGTCAGTCAGTGAGTGGTGAGCGGACATTACCATTCAGTACCGGGGACTTTATAAACACTGTAGACTCAGGCTACACTATGTTTATCTTTTTAAATTTTCTTTCTTCAATAATAAACTAATCTTCGCATTACATAACTTTTAAAATATATATTGTTTAATTTTTTTTTACTTTTTTGTAATAACACGGCTTAAAATACAAATTGGTACATCACAGCTGTACAAATATTTCCTTTCTTTATATCCTATTCTACAAGCTTCTTATATTTTCTTTGTTTTCATTTTTTAGTCTGTTTTGTTAAAAACTAAGACACAAACACACACAGTAGCCGAGGCCTGCACAGGGTCAGGATGATCACTATCACTGTCCTTCGCCTCCATATCTCATCCCACTCCAAGAGCTTCAGGGGCAATGACACGCATGGAGCTGTCACCTCCGGTGCTAACAATGCGTTCTTCTAGATATCTCCTGAAGGCCCTGCCTGAGGCTGCTTTACAGTGAACTTCTTTTTAATAAGTAGAAGGAGTACTCTCTAAAATAATGATAAAAGGTGTGGTGATGTAACTACATAAAGCAGTAATAGTCATTTATCATCACTATAAAGCTTAATGTGCCTTACACAATTGCAGGTGCTCTAACTTCCTAAGACTGGCAGCACAGGTTTGTTTACACCAGTATCACTACAAAAATGGGAGTGGTGTGTTGCATTACAATATGACAATAGCTATGATGTCACTAGGCCATAGGAATTTTTCAGCTCCGTTATAATCATATGGGACCACCATTGTATATATGCACTCCATCGTTGACTGAAACATCGTTACGCAGCACTGTATTTAAAGGCAAGGTAATCCACTAAGAGCATTTAGGATGGAACTACAGTTTAGGGAAGAAGAGCTTAATCAGAAAGAGAAATAAAGTATGCAATAGCAAAAACACCTGTTCTTTCTGGCACAAAAAGTATTAATAGTTTAGAACAAAAAAGAGATGCTAACTCTTGACCTATCGGTGCCCTTCTTATAGACAATTTTTGAGTAAAGATTATGAAATTTAATGAATTGTTATTTTACTTTTCTTGGTCATTAAATTCTGGCTCATAGCTCCTTTTCTGAGAAATTGGCTGATGTTTGACTATAATCCACTTCAAAAGCAATGGGCCTTCTTTGTAAGTAGGCAAAGGAAGAGAATAACCTATTGAGAGAGGAGATAGAGCTAAAATACCTTTAAGGATTTGGGATTCAACTTTAACCTTTTTGTTCTACTCATACCACCTTGTTAAAGTTTCACCAGTGCAATGACATTAACATTTATTGAAAACAGACATGGGAGAACCCCTTCCCCAGCCCGCGAATGCTAAGTCCCATCTGAATACTAGGCATAAGCTTCTGTATTCATTTCCTGGGGCTGCTGTAACAAAGCACTATCAACTTGATGGCTTCACACAGTTCTGGAGGGTAGAAGTCCAAACCAAGGTGTTGGCAGGGCCACGCCCCTCTGAAGCCTCTAGGGGAGGATCCCTCCTTGCCTCTTCCAGCATGTGATAACCCCAGGCCTTCTCTGGCCCGCGGCAGCACAGCTCTAATATCTGCCTCTGTCTTCACAGACTGTCTTCCCTCTGAGTCTATGTCTTCACATGGCATTCTCATCTCTTTGTGCATCTGTGTCCCAACTCCCTTCTTCTTATAAGGGCATTAGCCATATTGGGTTAGGATGCACCCTAATGACCTCACTTTAACTCGATCACATCTGCAAAGACCCGATTTCCAAATAAGGTCACATTTACAGGCAAGAGAGTTTAGGACTTCAACGTATCATTTTGAGGAACACAATTTCACCCATAACACCTTGTTAGCTGAAAAAATTTAGCAGTGCAATGACATTAAGATTAGAAAGACACATTTGGGGTTGTAAATATGCTACTGTGAAGTTTGTAATTACAAGGAGAGGTCAATTAGCTGTTCAAGGCCAAGTCCCCTGGGTGGTGGCACTTTGTAAAAAAAACATGGAAAGGAGGGGGGCCACCAGCTTGCCAGAGCCAGGACTTCTACTCTGCAGGGTCATAAAATTGATTTCATCAGCTCCACAAAGGTGGCCAGGCTGCGGAGGATTGATTCATGCCCACCTAACTGACACAAGACAGATTTATAAACCAGCGTGATGGCATATTCACTGCCAATGAAGAGTCTCCCTGGCATGAGAGAGGTTTCATATTCTCTGGCTATGCCTTTCTCCTGGGCACATCCACTCAGGAGAGCAGACTGTAGATCAGCAGACTGCTGCGGAAGTGTGGGGTTAGTACAAAAGAAGTGAGAGATGTCCTTAAAAATACAACCAAGTTACAAAGTGGAAAGAATTGCATTCTCCATTTCAGGAATATTATGATTAAATAAGAAATCAGTACTGAGTACACAGAAAGCACTTAATAATGCCTCCTGAATACATTAATGAACTGAGACCAGTGGTCTAGAACCAGAGTCTGTCTCTCCCTAGTCAGTCAGTGGTGACAGTTTTCTGTTCTCAATTTGCTTTTTCTAGATGCCAAGCAGCATTTTCAATTTGCATTTGTTCTTGCAACATAGGGGAATGTCATCTGTCTCTTCCCCCAACTTACAACCAAGTCCTGGTGAGAAACCTGTGTTTTACCTATTTGTGAATCCCTGGACCCTAGAAGAGGCCCTAACACACAGGAAACATCTTTCACCACCTAGCTTTTGATGGCCACATACAACTCAAATGCATTATGTCAAAGTTCAAGTGAACTGCGGTGCCCTTATGCCTCTTTCTTCTCTTTGTCAACTCTCTTTGATGGTGACACCACTGTAGACTAAATATCTGATCTTAAAAAAATCCAGAACATGGTCCTGTATCACTTTCTCTTCATTTCCTATTAATAATCAGGTGGGCCTTTACATGTGCTGTCTACATACAAATGTCCATTTTTGTTGTTTTTGTTCCATGTTCTCTATCCTTTGGTTGGGAAATGGAAAGTGGAAGAAATTCAGTCTCTAAAATTGGATCCCAGCATGCTCATCCATGTGCTGAATGCTGGTTCCTGAATCAGGGTAGGTGGTAAGAGATGTATTTCAAGACGTGAAATTAACCAGTGAGAACATAAACGGCCTCCATGTTTCAACAGGCAACTTAGGCAGACATATCTGAAAAGCTTAACACCTGTATCCATGGTGTCTAATCCACAGATAAATATTATGTTGGCTTTTCCCAAATAACAAAAAATACACAAAGAAAAATGCTGAACAGAATCTCATCAGTGCTAGAAAGCTAATACCCTGCCTGCTCAGCATTATCTGTTATGTGAGAGTGTGTTCTGCAGAGAATTATTTGTACAGCATGAGCCAGCTCTAGCAGCCCGGTGTGACTTCTGTCCCCTTAGGATTCTCTGAGAAATAACATATCTGTTTTAAGACTCTGAAGTTCAAGATGTATATGATGTGTGCATATGAGATTTTAATGGCAGTAATTAAAATATTACAACTTTTAGGGGAACCGCTGGTGTTACTTCATCTGCTAGAGGATAAATTTAACCTCATTGGATTATGACGGCTCAAATCAAGAGTTTTACGAATATTACACTAGCATGAGTCCTCTTTTCATCTTTTGGTCACCATTATATTATCTGCTAATATTTGTTCTATATTAATACAGACATCAAAGGACAGATAAATCCAACCACTGAGAGCTAGAGGCAAGGATATGTATGGCATGACTGAACAAGACATGAAATTTATTTAAGCCCCGGCGGAAAAATCAATGGGTAAGGAAAATCTAGACCACGGAAAAGAGCAGGGGGTGGTGCTGTGAGGGTCGGGCAGGGAGAGGTGAAAGCGCTGGCATCAGAGGAGGCAGAAGTAGAGGTATTTTTGGAACCCATTTGATAACCAGTGATCCGGCATACGTAAATGCCAAAGGAGCCACAAGAAAACAAAGTGAACGATCACAGGGGGAAAGTGCGTGAGACCGAAAAACGAGAAGTGGAAGTGTTTAAAATAGTAATCGGTCTGGGCTGGATACGGTGGCTCACGCCTGTAATCCCAGTACTTCGAAATGCCAAGTCGGGTAGATCACCTGAGGTTGAGAGTTCGAGACCAGCCTGACCAACATGAAGAAACCCCATGTCTACTAAAAATACAAAATTAGCCAGGAGTGGTGGTGCATGCCTGTAATCCCAGCTACTCGGGAGGCTGAGGCAGGAGAATCTCTTGAACCTGGGAGGCAGAGGTTGCGGTGACCCGAGATCGCGCCATTGTACTCCAGCCTGGGCAACAAGAGCAAAACTGCATCTCAAAAACAAGCAAACAAACAAGCAAACAAACAAACAAACTAAACAGTAATCATGGCATCCTAAGAAGGGAAGAGACTTTCCGTGGTCTTCTATTTCCTTCACTTATCCATGGACCCATTGTGTCATGTTCCCATCTAGCCACTGGTTTATCAAATAATGACCAAGACTCCACAGTCAACATCTGTCCTAAAACCTACCTCTAGGGGGAAAATGATAGGACCTGCTCCTTGAGGAATGCACTGTCCAAGAGAAGGTCAAGAAAAATATGTTAACAAACCAGAGAAAGAAAAAGCGTGGGTCAATGACATACATACAAATGTGTGCAGGGGACAGGTCTGCACATCAGCAAAGGGCCAGGGTCAGTTCTTCCTGGGGAGAGGAAACGGGAAAGACTCCACAGAGGAGATGACCCCAGTGCTAAGACTGGAGGACAAGTAGGCGTCCATGAGGCAGACTGGATGGACAGGGCAGGGCGGGGAAGGGGGGCATCTGAGTGGAGGGCCACTGTGAAGCCTCAGGAGCTAAGTGGGTCAGTACCAAGACAGGTCCTCCCTCCTTCCTCACTGCTCAGGGCCTCTGTGAACACTTGATCTTCTCCTGCCTTTGAAGGCTGGAGGGCCTCACGTTCAATGCCAGGCCGCTGTCACGTCACCCTAGTTTAATTTTCTTTATAGGATTTATGTAACCTTATGATATGTTTCTGGTTTATTTATCTATTTGTTTACAGATTGCATATGGCCCACCTCGCCCTACTAATTTGTATGCACGCTGAGAGGAAGACCCTTGTCCATCATGTTCACTCTGGTATTTTCATGCCTAAAATATTCTGACTAAATGGGAGGTTTCCAGAAAATAATAACTAAATAACAAAACATGTTTATTAAAGCCTACTGTGAGCCAGGCACCATTTGGGGCCCGGGTAATATGGTCCTTGCCCTCATGGTATTAACGGTCAAGAGAAACAAGGCAATTAATAAACAAATAAAAAACACACAATAAATTTGAATAGCAGTATATTCTATGAAGAAAATGAAACTAATGGAATAAACTAAAGGGAGTAAGTGTTCCAGGGCTACTAAGCTACATAGGGTAGTTAAGAAAAGTAGTTCCAAAAGAATGTGTCATGCGCACATTTGGCCTGGATAAATGACACAGATCCTGCCTACAAGTAATTCATAATACTACAGCAGAACCACCTGTCGAATGGCAATGTTGGAGACAGAACTAATGGTTGTGAAAATGGATTAATAACTTTATTATATAAGACTCTTGAAAGCATTGCTGGCATAATTTTATTTCTGATATATGTATGGTATAACACAGTCACAATCTGCTATAATAAATTCATTTTCAGAAAATCGACTTTTAAAATTTATTTTTGTATTGTGCAAGGACTACATTAATGCATACCCATTGCCAAACAGCTGAACACCACAGAAGTTTGCAAAGTAGGAGACTGGAAGTTTAGAGATTAGAGTCATTCATGGCATGCCCTCCCGGCCGCCGCCCTACGAGGAAACAGCAAAGCTCCCTGGGAAGCCTGTCCCAGGAGATGACTCAGCACCAGGCACTGAGCACCCCCGAAGATGGGAAGCAGTAGAGCCGATATATGCTTGTTAATTTGTGGCAGGAAGGAGGTCCTTAAGAATTTGTTCTAGGACATTACCAAGCGCACACCAACAGAGAAAAGGGTTGCTGAAAGATTTCTCTGCAATACACTTTCCCATGATCAGGAAAACTGGCCTCGGGGGGAAACAAGGGGCATGAGCTGTTTAGCCTCGCAAACACCGCATTTTCCTCAAGAGAAAACTCACAGGGGAGACATCCACTTGTATTTCCCCACAGGGAAAGCATTTTCATCAACTTCATAGCCTTAGAAACCCTGTTTGCCTTGTCAGAAAAAAGCAGAGCTTGCAGAGTGGTGATGAGAATCTTGGAACAGCCTTGGGGAATCAGGTGGGACACAGGCCTGAGCCCCACTCACGGGCTGCATGACATTTTATCGCGGCAGAGAGGAGCGACAGGGGAATGCTAGAACCCTGACTTCACGCACTGGAGCCGGTGAAGATCGGAACCGCAAGCATGAAAGCTGAACACCACGGCCCATATGGGAGGCGCTTGGCTGCAATGGCCGCTTTTCTTAATTTTCCAGCATGCTTAAATTAGGGTTGCTAGAGCTTTATAATAAGTTTGTGCAGGAGGCTAATTAAATGCTTCTTGCCACCCATTCCATATCAATTCCACGTGAAATTAGGACAAGGCTATAGAGGACTGCTCCTGCAGTCTCCATGGCTGACCCACCAAGCTGCTGTTGTTGACACTGATTATTTAATCTGAAATCCTTCCTCCACTGAGTTTCCCTCCTCCCTCTCACTCTCTGAATAAAATACGGATCAGATGCTGCAACATTGCTATTCTTAGGAGCAACAGATGCAAATATGGTTGGTTTTTCAATTATTCGGCAACCGATCTGATGGTTCCAAGACAGAAGCTAATTAAAATCTAATTGAAATAAAATCATTTCCAATTCTGTCTCTCCCTTCGTCTACTGCCTGAGTGGAGGGTTTCCTGCTTTGTGGACAGAGTGTCTTCCGTCCCATTAAGACTTCCTTCGGCTTTGTAAATAGCCATTTGTGATTATATCATAAAGTGTCTTGGTTTGCTGGGAGGAGACCCAGGCGGGGAGGAGAAAGCCCCTGGGAAAATCACAGGAAGGATATTTACAGTGAAAATGGGAGGCAAAAATAAAGAAATGAGGACAGTGGAGGAAAAATACATGAGAATAGGGGCCACAGCGGCAATCAGACAATTTAGGATAAGAAGGGACAGGGAGGCAGGGAAGCCACAGGGGCTGACATGAAACTTCTGACAGCATGTGTAGGGTTGGCCTCCCCCGGGTGTTTTTCAGATATGTCAAGTAGTCGCCGACATTTAAAGATCAGGACATTTTACTTAAATATTCAGATTTCTGGCTGCCTTTGAAATGAAAGAAAAATGCAGCAGCCCTGTGTCCGAATTCCCAGGGCAGCAGCTGACGGGGCCCCGAAGCAGCCGCTCCCTTGCTGAGGTGGAAGGCGCGGGGCCCAGGCTTGCCAGTTCCCACTGGGCCCGTTTTGCTCATTCTCATTCGTGTTGGCCCTGTAAGAATCTGAGTTTGAAGTTCTGCTAGTGGGTGGAAAGCCCTTTAGAGTCAAAAGATACAGGTTTGAACCAGTCCTCTGCTACTGATAATGGGGGCACATGGGGCAAGTATTTTAACATCCCTAAATCTCATTTCCCTAATCCACAGAAAGGGTGTCATAAAATTATTATCACAAGGGTGCTCAATCCGAAGTGTTAATCTGTCTTTAAATGCTCAGGAAATTACACAGTGTTATTCACATTTGCTTTTATAATTTTATCCTTTTTTCCTTATGAAGGGTGGGAATTCTTTTTCAGGAGGACAGTAGGAAATAGAACCATTGGAAAGGCTGCAGAATGCTGGTTAGAAAAATGTTGATGAGGCGGCTGAAAAAAACCCCACACAGCAGCACCAGGCCAGGAAGGGAAGAACGTTAATGAGAGGGAAGCAGATCCAGCAAAAAGAAGAGCACAGGGCCCAGGTGGACCTCCAGAGTGAGCTCACATGGGGCACTGCCTCTCAGGGGCTGTGTGATCTTAGGGATGTTCTGTAACTTCTCTAACCTCAGAGTCTTCATCGTTCAAGAGGGAAAAAGAATACCTATCCCATAAGGCTGTTTGCAAATGGAGGGAGAAATATGCCTATAAAGTGTCTGGCACAAGTAAGGGTTCTATAAGCATTAGCCATTAAAGCAGCCGTTAACAAATGCTGCAAGCAATTATCCAAGACTTCCCACTGTGCTGGGGTGAGAGTACTCCCCACAACCCAAAATGCTGCACTCTTGTCCTTTTTGAAAATATAATTCAGAAGTTTATAATTTCTTACCTAGCACTTACTGACCCCCAGCCCTCCCCAAATGACACCACTAATTATTCCTTTCACTAAAGAAGAGAATGGAAAGAAAGTCTAATTGAGGAGCAGGAGAGTAAACAGCAGTTGTGAACTTTCAGGACCTAGATGATCTCTAGCCCACTGCAGAGGGCCAGGCCTGCCAAGGCCCAGGGGGGTTAAAAATGAGATTCTTTGTAACTGTCAATCAAAACATTCAAAGATTCCCCCCGGGCTAGGGGAGGAAGAAAAGTGTGTCCCTCAAAAATACAATCTACCTTCAGTTGAGGATAGGCAACACCCATGTTAACCATTTAGAATAACTCATTTTGTGGCCAGGCCTGGTGGCTCACACCTGTAATCCCAGCACGTTGGGAGGTCAAGGAGTTCAAGACCAGCCTGGCCAACATGGTGAAACCCCATCTCTACTAAAAATATAAAAATTAGCCAGGTGTGGTGGTGAGAGCCTGTAATGCCAGCTATTCGGGAGGCTGAGGTAGAGAATCGCTTGAACCTGGGAGGAAGAGGCTGCAGTGAACCAAGATTGCACCACTGCACTCCAGCCTGGGTGACAGAGTGACACTCCATCTCAAAAAACAGAATAACTCCTTTTGACGTAATAGTTTCAACAAAGGACAAGATATGGTCTTAGTTAGACCCAGGTCAATCCATCTGCATGCCATTGAAAAGAGAACACTTAAAATTTTATCTTAAATGTTTGAGGTGACAGGCTCTCACTAACACAGGGGAAAGTTCAGAAGCCATGGAAATGGAGTAGAAATGACAGGGAGTAAAGCAAGAACCACTTTCCTATTCCTGAAATTGGCTTTATTCCCTCCATCAAGGTCCTTCAGATATAAATGTGTGTTTCTGTAACCCCGTTTACTACTTTACTGCCTTCCTTCCCCAACACTGATGTAGCCACCTAGAGCTCCCATAGGAGTCCGTTGTCAAGTCTTCCTCTCATGCCGCACGTTCCACTCAAGTGAATTATTCCTCATTATTAATCCGTGCTAGAGGTCGCTGAGGATCACACTGATGGAATGATATCTGTATTAATGGGAACTCAGGGAAGCTGTCACCACATTATTCAGCAGCTCTGGCCACAGCCTCCCCACTTCCCAGCAATATTTGCAGTAGCTTAAGAGCTAAACAAACTTGGTTTGAGGACCAAAGAACTGAAGCCATTTGCCTCTGTGCTGCTGTTAAACTCTGGGTTAGGAAGCAGTAGCCCTCGCAGCCCTAAAGGAAAACGCTGCTGACACCAGAATTTAAGAAACTTGGAACTGAGTGTTGGATAGTTCAGCAATTTAATGTTTGCTTGTCAGGGTTTTTTCTCCTCTAGGTACTATTTTTAAATCTTAGCCATATAAATAGAAAAGATTTCTCTCACCATACCCACTCAAGGATTCATGCCAGCCCTGGTCACAGGCTAAGGTTCTGTTTAGATGCATTGCCAAAGCCGCCTGTACAAAAGTGGACATACTTAAAGCTGAATCCCATCTTGAACATGCCCCCCTCCACCCTCTCATTTGACACGAGATTTACATTCACCCTAAAATGTTAGGTGATGCTAAGACACTGAAGGTTAGAAAAGGTGAGTGATTTACACACAGTCATCAGCCTAAGATGCTTGCTCCCAAACAGACAGACTTCAAACTCTTCATGCTTTGGCAGCTTTTAGAAATTTGTGAATCAATTAAACTAAGACATTACATTCATTTGTAGAAATAAGTTGCCAGAGACTAGTTTCATTCTTTTACACTTCTACTGTTTTATACTGTTTTAAAGTGTGGTTCCTTTTTTTTTTTTTTGAGACTGAATTTTGCTCTTGCTGCCCACCCAGGCCGGAGTGCAATGGCCTAATCTAGGCTCACCGCAACCTCTGTCTCCAAGGTTCAAGCAATTCTCCTGCCTCAGCCTCCTGAGTAGCTGGGATTAGAGGCATCTGCCACAATGCCCAGTTAATTTTTTTGTATTTTTTAAGCAGAAATGGGGTTTCTCCAGGTTGGTCAGGCTGGTCTCGAACTCCTGACCTCAGGTGATCCACCCTCCTTGGCCTCCCAAAGTGCTGGGATTTAAAGTGTGGTTTTTAAAGGTGGGCATCTAGTCACCTGGAAATCTTTTTCCAGAATAAGTTCTACCAGCAAGATTCTGATGCAACAGTTCTAGAAAAGGGTACTTTGGAAAAAGTTGATACATACCCAAGAAAGAGAGTCACTATTTAAACATAGCACTGGTATTATTTTAGACGCATGTGTGTATGTGAGTACACGTACAACATCTGTATCCTTGACATCTAAAACAGAGCCTGGCACCAAAAAAAAAAAAAAAATCAATTGATATCTGTTGAAGAATGAATAACAACTTCAGAAAAGTACATCAGTCTTTATAATGTTCATCACTGTTATTGAGATTGTAGCAGAAGGTCTGTATGCGTTAGAAAAATCTATCATCACTGTGAAGGACAGGGGAATGCTGTAGATTGTACCTGACCACATCTGTGTAGATTCTGCTGAATTTGTGTGATAGTTTCAGATGTATATATGCATGGAGAGATTAACGAAGGGTTGTTAAGGTATCTGAAGATAAGCCCATTGCGTAGAAATCTAAACGTATGATTTAACTGGTAAACAGATGTCTCCCAGGTACGCACCTGGGATATTGGGAAAAGCAGCCATTCGTTGATTCACTATATGTTGTCAGTCTACAGCAGAAAGCCTGGTAGCCAAATACATCAGAAGTCAAGCCTTTAAGAGTTTATCTAAGAGTTTATCATCTACTTGGAAAACCCAAGTATGCCAACAAATTACGACAGCACGTCATCAACAACATTTATCCTGGAGACATGCACAGGGTGCTATGGGAGTAAAGCAAGGGGAAAGAAAGGGGTGATCAGAAAATTTTCCTGGTAAAGTTGTACCTGGACTGGGTTTCAAATAAGTGGTTGATACGGTTTGGCTCTGTCCCCACCCAAATCTCATCTTGAATTCCCACTTGTTGTGGGAGGGATCTAGTGGGAGGTAATTGAATCATGGGGGCAGGTCTTTCTTGTACTGTTCTCATGATAGTGAGTAAGTCTCAGGAGATCTGATGGTTTTATAAGGGGGAGTTTTCCTGCACAAGCTCTCTTTTTGCCTGCTGCTATTCATGATTCCTGTAAGACGTGACTTGCTCCTCCTTGCCTTCTGCCATGATTGTGAGGCTTCCCCAGCCACGTGGAACTGTAAATCCAGTTAAACCTTTTTATTTTGTAAATTGCCCAGTCTCGGGTATGTCTTTATCAGCAGCGTGAGAACTGACTAATACAGTGGTGATCCAGGAAAAGGGAGAAGGAATCATATCTAAACAAATGAACCCATATTTGTGAAAACACGAAGTCAGGAAAAGGGAGAACAGTCCATTTGGAAGAAGTAGAGTGAGAACAAGAGGAAGCAATAAGAGATGAACTTGCAGAGACCTTGCTGGCTTGGGTGCATGGTGGGGGGAGGTAGATTTGTATTATGTAGGGAATGACAGGAAGAATGACATGATCATAATTAAGTTTCAAGAAGATCCCTACAAAAATATATTGTAGGTCAGAAAGACAAAGGGCAAGAACAGTTTGGGAATCTTTATAATTAATTCAGATGAGACATGATGATTTAGAGTATAGACCAGGACTAAAAACATTTTCTGTAAAGGACCAGATAATAAATATTTTAGGCTTTGCAGACTATATATTCTCTGTCATCACTACTGAACCTGCCATTGTAGCATGAAAAAGAACTATAGAAAATATGCCGAACATTGAGCAAATCTGTGTCCCTATGAAACTAGTTGCAAAAACATGTGGCAAGTGAGAGTTGGTTTGTAGCTTGTATTCCTTCTGGGTCACTGCACACTATAAGTGAACTTATATAGTTGGTTAATTCACAAGTGAACCTATATAGTTGGTTAATTGCTACCCACATTAAGAGATTGAAAGAACGTATAGAAATAAAAGGAAATGTGAAAAAAAAAAAACACTACAGTTTTTCTTTTTTCTTTTTTTTTAAGAAATCAAAGACATAGCAATATGGATAGCAAAC
This sequence comes from Symphalangus syndactylus, assembly GCF_028878055.3. Lineage (NCBI taxonomy): Eukaryota > Metazoa > Chordata > Mammalia > Primates > Hylobatidae > Symphalangus > Symphalangus syndactylus. The sequence goes on from NC_072425.2 coordinate 149,884,542, forward strand.
ATGTTTTCACAGCCACAAATACACACCCCTTTAATTCCTTCCCTTGGTGATGTGGGACCAAGGTATGTGGGGAAGCTCATGGCTGAGAAGCCACAAGCAGGTCACTGTAATTTGACTCTAGCTCGTTACTTGGCATGATTCCTGGTGGCTTTCTTTAGTCATCAGTGCCTCATACCCAGGGTAAATTTATTTGTGATTTTTTTTCTCCTAATAAAGTCAGCACTTGAATTTCTGCAAGTGGAACAACTCTGCATTGCCATTTACCACATGCTTAGGCCACTCAGTTATTTACAAATGATGATGGCAAACACCTTTGAACAACAGCTTAAAGAAAGCATCTTTAGGGAAAGAAAATATAGAACAAAGCACCACATTTCAAACTCAAATACTCTAAAAATCTGTGGAATGCTATCGCTGATAGTGTCACTGCACTGACAGTTTTCCTCCCAGTAGCTATCGGGAGGGATTAGCTGGCAGGATCCTCAGATGCTCTCTGGGATCCCAGGGTGGGGGCCCTTCAGGTAGATAATATTCGAGTTCCCAAAAGGGGCCCTGAATTATCTCGCTGTGTCCTGTCTCCCAGGTTTCTGTCTATTCGCATGCAACACATCTTTCCTGAAACTTCTTCTTATATGCTCTTCCATACAGATTCCCCTGTCACTCTGTCACTATTAGAGACATTGAAAGCTTACTCTCTCTCTCTATTTCACTCTCTCTCTCTTCTCTCTACTTCCCCTCCTATATTATTATTTTTTTTCTAGTCTAGTAACGATTTGAGGTTTATTTGCCCCATTCCCTGCTCAGTCTTCCATGTGGTGAAAGGCCCATCCTGATGTCTGGCTGGGATACAACAAGGGTGGGCTGGGTGGAGCAGAGCCCTCTGTGCCCAGTGTGGACACTTAACTTTGACTTCTTTCATACCATGCTTCAGAATGCTGAGAGCAATCTCCCAGACACCATCACTCTTTTACAGTGCCATAGAAATTAAAAGTTAATTAAAGAAAAGGCAGGACACATTTCCATAAAGCATCAAACACTCGAGGGGAAATTCATTTATAGTCTCCTTTATAGCTGCCGTTGATCAGGTTCTTCCTTCCAGGGTTACAGAGAACTCCCTGGAAATAGTGTCTAGGATTACAAGTTTTACAGCCAAGGGCCTCATTGTCTCAATGTACTGAGATGCAGCCACATAAAACTTAATCAGCAACAAAGGCTGAGCGCCCCCACTCGGCACTGCTCTTCTAAGTGTTTCTCACCGCAGCCTGAAAACACTGGTATAAACATGGTTCCCAAGGTCTAGGAGTCAACTGCATTGGTAATTGGCAGATAATGTCAGAATGGTTGGGAAATAATTTATCTTAGCCTGCTACCATGAAGCTCTTTTTATGCCTCCCTCATAAATATCTGCTTCCTAATGAAAATGAGAAGAAAGGTGTTTTAAATCCCTCAAATAGTTAAGAATTAGAGGAAGTCTAGGAAGTAGCTTTTAGCTCCACCACAGTACCATCCACACTGAAAAAATACACATAGAATCTTAGGGTTGAAGTAGCTTTAACACTGATCTAGTCCGTAACCTAGCATCTTCTCCTGCCCTGATAAATGCTTGTCTGGTCATTGGACAACAAATGATTGTTGAGAATTTGCTATGTGACAGGCACTGTGTGAAATATTAGGGTGAGAAGGATAAGACTCTCAACATGACCTACTCAATTTTGTAAACTTCTAGTGACAGGGAACTCCCTACCTTCCTACTTGGGAGAGCTCTGTGTGTCTGAAATTATCATTTAACCACTTACTTAGCTTCTACTTGTTGATCCTAATTCTATTCCTTGAGATCCGCATGATAAACTTTTTAAATTGTAATATAAGGTCCCCCCAGTGGAGTCTAATTCTCCTTCTTGACAGATTAATGGATAGAAAAGGTAGACTACACAAAGATGTTCCCCCCTAAAGCCTGTAAAAGCATGAGGCTCTCTGTTTTCTAATGGGCAATAGATAATATGATACATCTTGGAGAGTTTGCTTATTTGTCAGCCTAAAACTTCTCTCAGAATCTGAGGGTAAGCACAGAGGGTAAGATCGTCGACCCGTGACAACTGAAGGTATTTTGCTGCATTCTTATCCTCAAACACAGGATAAAAAGAACGAAAACCAGTAGGAAGACACCTTCGAAGACATAAATCTCTAACTCTATATTATTTTGTTAAATATTTTCTTTCTTTTTTGTTGACGTGCTTTTTTTTTCTAGACAGATGTATATCCATTGCATTAGAGTAAGAGGTATACCTTCCTGTCAGAACGTCCGTGGACTAAGACTCCAGAGTTATACTAATTTGTACATAGTTATTCAAATTAAAAACAGCAAGAAAGACCACATTTCTGAACCTGGACCTGATAGAAGACAAGAACCCTATCTTCTTTAGATTATAATAAATGTTAGTGATAGTTATTTTTAATACTCATTTTTTTCTTCTCTATGCATCGATTGTTCTGGGTAAGTATTCTCGTGACTCCTAGAGAGGGAAGGGAGAGTAAAGGCAGGAAGTCATAAGTGGATCTTCACAATAAGTTTCTCACTCTCTTTCAGGAATCTCAGATACCACTAAAAATACTGTCTTTTGGTCGGGTATCTGAGCCTGAAATTAAACTTTTGAAGTATAGTCTTTGGAGGATTCTGTTTCTCTTTTTTCTCTCCTTTTAGTATTGATTTTTCTCCTTTCATTTGTTGGTGCTACTTCTTTTCTTGTTGCTGGAGATTTGTTAGAGCTACATTTGTACATTTCTTATTTATGTTTGTTTTGTACATAAGCACCAGATGCTTCAAGTTCCAGCTTCCCAATCACTCAAGAGAGTTCTGTAGAAGTCAGGGCTGTCACTCAGAAGAAAGAGGAACCCACCCACATCTCCCGATCCCAAGGCAGTTTCATCAAAGACACAGGGTAGACTGCCCTGTGGACATTGACAGTGAAATTGATCAAGTCCCTATCGTATTGAGAAGAAAAATGATATAAGCATATAGCCCTAATCAGGAATCAGGAGGATTAACTAAACTTTTTAAGATGGCAGTAGGAAATGGAAAGAAAGTTTGTAAATATTCACATGTGAGATCCTGTCTCTCAAAAGAAAGCACTGATTCCAGGTATCCCATGAGAGCTTGTACTTATGCCTGTAAAAAATTATACTGCTATTCTACAGGTATGATGTTACCTTTAAAGAATACGCTCCCTGTTGTGAACACGATTTCTACAATCCTAGAAATGTGATGGATGGTAGTTTTCACTGTGGCATATTATATATGCACACATACCTGCCTTTCCACTCACCTTGGAAAATAGTCAATCGTCCCTAAGACATTCCAAGCAAGCTCATTGTCCAAGATTCTCTGCCTTGTGGATGCATGCAGAATATGTGGCATTTCTCTCAAGTCTTGAGATGCCTATGTGTGCTTGGGCTCTGACCACAACATCTCCAGGGAGACATGCTGAAAGCAGTCCTCCTACTTATAATTTTTGTTAAAGCCAGAAAGGAAGAAATCATGACTGGACCAAATTTGTATGCAGTTTTGAGTTTTGTGAGTATGACATACTAGTCAGCCTGACATTATACCTTTCCTGATTCAAAGTAATAAGATAGTCCATAAAATATTAGGAGAGACCTGGAATATCCAAATTCTTGTCCTTATGCTGCCTCTCATCAGCTGTTGATCTGAGCAAATCACTTTACTTCTCTGCCTTTCATTTCCTATAGAATGGTAACAATGACACTTTTCCTTTTTCACAGAGTAATTGTGAAAATCGTATTAGATCATGCCAATGGAAAAGCTTTATGAAGTCCTCTACGAAAGGCAGGATGTTGCTGGGCGAAGTTGGTGAAGATAAATCACTAGCTCCACTTGTTCTGTCTTTGCCTTGGCTTCACACACAATCACAGTGTTGGCAACTGATACTGCTTAATGGGACCACAGCATGATGATGACAGAAGGAAATAGGATCAGAACTTCTTAGGCTTTGGTGCCATACTACTAAAATGTAGTTCGCTTAATGTTAAATAGTTTACAATGCTCGTTTCCTTGCATTGTCTTGTTCTATCCATTCCCAAGCATAAATATGACTTTCTCCATTTTATGGACAAGGAAACTGATGTGAAGAGAGGATGAATAACTTGCACGATCACATTATTGTTTATTAGAAGAACTTAGGAGTTCAAGGGTAAGATTTCATGTGATCTAGCGCTATCATATAAAGACACCAACTGCCTATTCGGTTTCCTCACTTAGCCAACACATGTTATTGAGGACCAACGGTAGGCCCAGGCATTTTTGTGGGCACTGAGGAGACACCAGTGATTAAAACAAGCAAAGCTTCTACCTTCATGAAGAGGCAGCATCTTCTGGAAGAGGAGCTGACCATAAAGAAGCAAAGATAAAATTACGGGAGATGTCACATACTGCTAAGTGCTATGGAGACAAATCAAGTGGGGTATATGGAGGGCCAGGATGATGAAGATGCTGTTATTTTATACTGAGGACATTCCCATATGAGAAGATCACCTGAAAGCAGAGACCTGGCTAAAATCAGGCATTAAGCCATGCAACTATCTTGAGGAACAGTGCTCTCAGCAGAGGGACCAGTAAGTAGAAAGCAGACACACAGCCCTTCAAAGGGACCCAGAGGACATGGTCCACGGCCAGCAAGGAACGCAGAGTGGGCATGGGGTCAGGTGGCTGAGTATGCCACACGTAAACAGTGGCAAATGAGGCCACACACTGGCCAGGCATTGTGCCAGTCCTCATGGGCCAAGTGCAGATAGATTTTCTTCTGAATGACTGTGAAACTGTGTCATGGATCTCTAAAGTTCTTTGCTGTGTCCACGTGAGCAGATGACGCACCAGCTCCCTCCATCCTAACCATTTAAACCTGCATATGTTAGAAATTTCCCTAAATACTGTCGTCTTTAACCTGAGAGTAAGAATGGGAAAGACAAACTTTCCTGTCCCAACTAGAGAGTTTATAGTGAAGTGTGTGCATTCTATTTCAAGTCTTGGGTTTAGCCCTCCCTCTAAGTGAAGTAATCCTTCAAAGAGGCATCCTCATTACCAAAGTCCCTCTGGGAAACCTCCTGTGTCCATCAGGATGTGCATCTCATGGAAGGAAAGCGAGCCCTACTTACCCTCAGTGGTTATGGGTGACTGTTCTTACCTCCTTCTAGTGCACCAATCAGGCGCCATGTAACATGGTCCCTAGCCATCTTGAGAAATTAGATCAATCCCCCTTTGCCCATTAAAAGGCTCATAAACATTTGCAGCATCAAATTAGTGCTGGTAGATTTCTCAAACTTGGAACGCGTTAAAGCGCACAGTTGGGTAAGAAGAATCAATTAGGGCCAGACAGGGTGTTGGAAGTTAAACAATTTGTCTATTTTATGATTCTACACTGTGGAAAGAGTGTGTGTGTGTGTGTGTGTGTGTTTACACTTTAGTTCAGATTTAAAATCACTCATGTGTATAGTTTGTATAATTCAATTCATGATTGGAGCAGAAACTACCCACAAAGTGAGAGGTTATTTTTTGAGGAGTCAGAAAAGGCTTGTATTTACAACTTTATAATTTGTAATTAAGCTTATTATAGCTTTCCCACCTCCTAAACCTCAGTCAACTAAGCTTAAATTTAGACAGGAAACTAGCAATTATTCAGCAAATACACTATGCATACAATAATCATAATCCAGATAAAAAAGACCAGACCTGGCTAGTTGCCTCTTCTCCCAAATTCATCAAACAATTGACAATTTTCCAACATTTTTTTTTTGCCTTTACCATCCTTTCTAAATAAAGGCCAAAAATAGGTAAAGAAGACAATATAGAATAGAGGTTATTCACCTGGGACCTATGGGCCCCCATGGGGTCTGTGAATAGAATTCAGAGAGGTCTATCAACTTCAATGGGGAGGAAAATTACATCTTTATTCTCACTCACCTCTAATTGAAATGTAGCATATCCTCTATTTATGAATATAGATAACCAAGCACAGAAGTGTCAGAAGTGCCTGTGACTTTATCAGTGAGAAAAATCACAGCTATTTTTATATCCTATTATACACGGTGCCGATATCTTGAAATATCCTTTTCGCTCAACATTTCTTCCAATTTGTGTTAGTTGTTAGACTCACTGCTAGATTTGAATTTAATGCATTAATCATGAAGCACATGCTATGCCACAATTTTTTAAATATTTTGATAGCTGCATTTTAATACAATTAATTTTCTTTGTAATCCTATCTACATGTCAAAAGGTCTAGAGCTCAAAAATCTGAAGAACCCCAGGTCTAGAGAGGCAAGGGCTGCCACTGTAAGAGGCTCTGCTGGGTGGTGCAGTGTGGACAAACAGCTTCCCCTAGGTTCCTCCCAAACAGGTTTCCCTGCCTTGCCTCTCACAGTGCCTAAAAGTCTACCAAGAAAAGGGTTCGCTTTTACTACAATATTTCTTCCCTGCATGTAATTAACAGCACACAGGAAATTAATTTGTATCTTAAAAAGAAAAGAAGAATATAATTGGCAATAAAATAGTTCCTAATCCAAGCACTCAGTTAAGCACTTCACTTAAAATCTCATTTAATCTTCAAAAATCTATATGTGGGTACTATTATTTTCCCCAGTTTATAGAAGAGAAGACTGAGATTCAGAAAGGTTAAGTGCCTTGCCCAATAACACCCAACTAGATCTTTTCTGAACTAAAGTCAATGACACACTGAGAGTTATTTTTATGTAACACCCGTTCACATGAAAGAACGTGATGTGAGGGAAGAATAGGAAAAAGTTATACGGCCAGTGCAGGAGTTCAGGACACGCCACCTCTTTGGCACGTTGATTATTTTAAGCTAAAAGCACTTGAAAAACAGCAGGCTCAAGACGAGCATTCTGACCTTCCCTTTTCTTCCTGGAAACAGGAGCTGTAACTCCCAGGTGAAAGGTGCCCTCTCTAGACCAGGGGAAATAAACATTCTTATCACCAGAGACGGGCAGTGGAGGCGAGAAATCTGTACAAACAGACCTTGTTAAAATAATTCTTATCTGCCTTATTTTAGTTACATTTTTGCAGTTGCCTTTCTTTGCTCAACCTAGTATATAAGCACTTAGACCTAGCCAGTTCTAGGCCCACATTTTTTAAAATGGGGGCTCCCATGTATATGCAAAAACTACTGAAAAAATTTTGTATGCTTTTCTCCGTTTGATCTCATTTATGTTGGTACCAGCTGGAAAACCTAAGAGGGCAGAGGAAGAATTTTACCTCCGCTATACCAGCGGTTGTCAAAGTGTGACCTGCAGACCCTATGGGGTCCCTGAGACTTTTTCAGAAGGTAACTGTTCTCAGAATAATCCGAAGACATCATTTCCCTTTTTCATTGTGTTAATATGAGTAACAGAAGTGCCAAGGCAATAGTGGGTGGAACTTCTGGCAACTGAGCATGAATCAAAGCAGTGGCACCAAACTGTATCGGCCGGCACTGCATGCTTCCCCACCACACCTGCACACAAAGGAGAAAAAAAAAGAGAGAGAGAGAGAGAGAAGAAAAGAAAAGGAAAGAAGAAGACAATGCCTGTTTGCCTGTTTCACTTAAGAATGTCCTTGAATGAAACAGAGTAATTTTAGTATATCTTGACTCCTGAGTACACATTTTAAAATATTCCATACAACCAAAGAGAAAGCATACATCTAGCACTTACGCATACCATGTTATGGTGGGTGTCTACAGGTAGGCTTGGCAAGGCCTGCTGCCTGTGTTTTTCTATGACAAATTTGAACTGAGACCTTTTTTTGAAAAAATTTTAAAAGGTTGTTAAAAAAAAAAAGAAGATTTGACAGATACCTTATGTAGCCCGCAAAGCCTAAAATATTTTCTTTCTGGTCCTCACAGAAAAAGTTTGCCGACAGGAAAAAAGCAATTGTGTCATCATTTGAATTGTGAGCAGAAATATCTGCATTTTTCATGAAACACTGCTTTTCCTTGAATGATCTTGAATGAAATTATAGTTATTCAGAATTGGTATCTTGCAGACATTTTTTCAAGAAGCGTCATTTCAAGGAAAACAATTGATAGTATTTATTGCCAGTTATAAAATTTGAGCTCTCATGGAGAAAATAAGAATTTTTGAAAACTTGAATTCGTCACCATGACTTGACAGCTTTCCAATATTTAAAGACTTTTCAGATGAGATTGGTGGTATTATTAATAAGTTTTATTTTTATATTATATAATGAAATGTGTCAGTATTTGGAGGATCTGCATAACTCTGTAAATCAATATTTTCCAAGTGATTTTTACTGTGTGATTTTACAAAATTGAGCATGTTAAAATATGAATTCAAAATACAAGATAGACCAGCAGACAGATATTGGGGTAAAACAGATATGCCATAAAATTCACCCTTTTTAGGGATACAGTTCAATGTGTGTTAGTATAAATAGAGTTGTGCAACTATTACAACAATCTTATTTTCAAAGATTACTATCACCCCACAACATAACCTCTTGCCCATTTGTAATGATTCCCTATCCCACAACCAGCCTTAAGCCTCTAGTATACTTTCTGTTTTCATAGATTTGCCTTTTCTTGATTTTTCATGTACATAGAATTGTAAAGTATATGTTCATTGCTGGTTTCTTTCACTTATTTTCAAGGTCCATCCATGTTCTAACATGTACGAGTATTCATTCCTTTGTATTGCCTGTATGAGATATAAAAACACAAACGAAACTATTTTTCCTTGTTTCACATTCAAGACTTAATACTTCCTCACCAAAATGTGCAGGGAGTTTTCCCCACTCACCAAGCAATTCTCCGGTAGGCAGCTAACTCGTGTTAATTGTGTTCAATGGTGTCCTACCATTAAACTCAATTCTGACATTATCTATTATATTTGAAGCTAGCCTCAGATCACACAGGGTGAGGGCTTAATCCCGCAAGACCGCCCTAACTTCAGATGCCAATATCAAGCCCCAGGCTGTTTGGTCTGACAAACAACTATAAACAGGGAATTACCACAATCCCTTTGGGGCAGATTTGCTAGGGCAGGTCATAGAACCCAAGGCACCACCTTACTTACTATTACCGATTTCACACAGGGATTTTTTAAAGGATACAAAGAGGCAGATGAAGAGATGCAGAGGGAGAGGTTCAGGAGGATCCCAAGTGCCGGAGCTTCTGGCCCCATGAAGTTGGGGTGCACCATCCTCCTGACATTTGGGTGTGTACTTGTTCATCATTCTGGAAGCTCTTAGAACTCAGTCCTTCTGGGGTTTTATGGAGCTTTCGTTGCTTTAGCATAATTGATTAAATCATTGACCATTGGTGATCAAATCAATGTTTAGGTCCTCTCCCCTCCCTCCAGGTTGGAGGTTGGGAGTGAAAGTTCCAAGGCTCTAATCACAAAGTGAGTTCCCCTGGCAAGCAGCCCCTATCCTGAGGCTACCCAGGAGCCCCCAGCCATCAGTCATCTCATTAGCATACAAAAAGACACTTAGCACTGAAGAGATTCCAAGGGTTTTAGGAGCTGTATGGGAGGAAACAAGGATAAAAACTAAATACATATTTCTCATAAATCACAATCTCACCTTGCCAAGTAGTATTCCATAATATGGATATGCCACATTTTGATTATGCTTTCACTAGTTGATAGACATCAGGGTTGATTCCACCTGGGAGCTATTATGAGTGACTGAGTAATGGCACTATGAACAATTGCATACAAGTCTTTGTGGGACATATTGAAACTGCCTTTGCAAAGATTATGACAGAGAGAAATCTAGCATAACAGACTCCATCTTTCTTCTAGCCTCACAGGCTCTCTGTCCTCAACTCATTCCTGGGCATAGGCCAAGCAAGCATGGAAGGGATTTAGTTTATAGTTAAACTTTGAAACTCCCTAAAACTATTCCCCTCCTTGCCCAGGGACCAAAGCCACTTTTGTAAAGCTAATAAAAGGCTATGAGATTAGGATTATGGGAGGGGCCTGAATTCTGCTAAAATGGAGACATAGTTTGTATAATCCCTTACGGCTCAGGAGTCATAGGGTCAAAGATCTGTTCCTATGGATGACATCACTATTACAGAACCTAAGATTGGTCTCGCGATGTTTTTCAGATTACCGCATTCTGGTAACTGACTGACTACACCCAGTGTTGTCACTCATGACCCAGAGGTGGACTCAATGCACAAGGGCCATTTTCCATACTCCTGTGATTTCATCCCCAATCAATCAGCAAACCCATTCCCTCGCCCCTGCTCACCAAATTATCCATAAAAGCCTTAGTCTCTGCATTCTTGGAGAGGCTGATTTGAGTAATAATAAACTCCTCTTCTCCACTTGGCTGGCCGTGCATTAATTAAACTCTTCATTTACTGCAATATTGTTGTCTCAGTGAATTGGGTTTATCTGTGCAGCAGGCAGGAAGAACCCGCTGGGTGATTACAATATGATTTCATTTCTCCTGGGTGAATACATATAGGAGCTGGATTGTTGGACCACATGGTAACTCGATGTTTAACATTTTAGCCATGTGAGTGAGCTACTGTGGAAGCTATTCCTCCAGCCCTGGTCAGGCAGCCTTCAGATGTCTGCAGACTCAGCTCACATCCTAGTTGCAACCTCATCAGAGTCCCTGAGGCAGAACCACCAACCTAATCCATCCAGGATTCCTGAGCCTCAGAGATTGCGAAATAAATATTTGCTTTATGCTGTTGTGTTTAGCGTAATGTGTTATACAGCAAAAGATAACTAATGCAGTTTTCTCAGATTTCTCCTCAGCCTTGACACCTGTGCTGACAAGATCAGCTTCAAGACCCTTAATTGCATTTTTAAGAAGCCATACTTTCTTCCCTTTGGTGACCAATTGGTGTGATGTCTAATGGAAGATAATGTTACAGTTCAGCTACATATGATTTCACTGTAGATTCCATTTCAAAATCGATCTTTGCTTCTCTAAGGAGGAGTGCTTTGACTATGATAAGACACTCGAATGCCAATACAACAGACCTAACAGTTAATCTCTTTGAACTAATAGTCATGTCCTAGGCATAAAAATTTGCTTTATAATGTTATTAGGTTAGTAGATTAGAAGAAAACTAGTTCTCAGTTTCAGCAAGTGTGACAAAAATTAATCAATAAATCGACTGAAGCATAATCAATAATATGAAGAAATGGGAACTGATTTAACCTGGGAAAGTGGCATGATGGATATCAAATAATACCTTGGTAGGATATGACGTAAATGCAAACAAAAAGTTGAGAAACAGTCACACTCTTTTCCAAAGAGATTTTGTTAGGGTAGGTGGTCAGACAGGCATGAGGAGGACAGGAGAGGCCCCCCTCCAGGAATGTCAGGTGTCTATCACGTGATGGTCATGCAGTTGTTAAACTGTCTCTCTAAAATAATAATTGGTCACAGCCAGCACCAGGGAAAGACAGTCTCCCAATTGATAGAAAACAGCTGAAGCTGGCGATCAGTAGCTTCCCGATAAGATCTCAGGAGTTGGGCAAGCCGACTCAAGCATGCACACTATAAGGCAAAATGGCAGAGTTTAACTGGTATATGACCTCCCTCTAGGAATACTCGACTGGCTAGGGAAAAATACCTCCAGTGAGCATGCATGGAACTCCAGTAAGCACACTGTGCATATGGCCCCTCCAATGTGCTGGCATGCCACTATGCATGCAGACACCCACCCCAAGGGAAGGATCAGGAGAGAAGAGACACAAATCCCGAAGCATGCCAACATAGAAAAACCCAAGTCAAAGGCTGCACAGCACACTTGGATCTCACAAATCACACACTTCGCCCTCTTTGAAGTGTACTTTACTTCCTTTTGACCCTGCTCTAAAACTTTTTAAATAAAATTTCACTCTTGCTCTAAAACTTGCCTCAATCTCTCACTCTGCCTTATGACCCTTGGATGAATTTTTTTTTTCTCTGAGGAGGCAAGAATTGAATTGCTGCAGACCCATACGGATTTGCCAGTGCTAACAACTGTACCATTTTTACATTCACACCAGCAATGAATGAGGGTTCCAATTTCCCCATATCCTTCTCAACTCTTGTTATTGCCCAAAGTATTGTAGCTCTTCCATGGTTGTGAAGAAGTATTTCATAGTGAGTTTAATTTGAGTTCTCCTAATTACTAATGATGTTGAATATTTTTCATGTGATTAATGGCCATTTGTATATCTTCCATGAAGAAATGTGTGTTGAAATTCTTTGTACAATTTTTAAACTTTTTATTTTGAAGTACTTACAGTTTCACAGTAAGTTGCAAACATAGTAAAGAAAAAATTAGTACGTTTTAATGTAACAGAGCAAGAAAATTTAATTGATATGGTTTCTGATTATACATTGCAACTACTTTTTAAGAAAGTATCACTTGTTGAGTTTTGGTGTACTATCAAAGAACAATATCCACAACTATCATACAATCTATGAAAATCCTCCCTTTTTCTACTACAATCTGTGTGAAGCCAGATATTCTTTACATACTTAAAAAAATATATATACTGTAACTGATTAAACATAAAACCAGATATAAGGCTGTAGCTGGGTTCTAAGAAACTTGCAAAACTATAAGGCAATGTCATTCTTCTCATTAATGTTTTGTAAAACAATATAGCTATTTTTCATAAAATTTACTTATGCTAACATAATGAAATTTGTGTTGTTATTTTTCAAAGAATTAAAAAGGATTGACTTTTCGTCAGTTTTAGTTTGTCATGTGGAAGTATTGCTACATTTCCCTCATGAACAAAAGCTCTTTGGAATCCTCAACAATTTTAAGCATGTAAAAAGGCCCCGAGACCAAAGAGTGTGAGAATTGCTGCTCTAAGTGTTACCCTGGGGAGACAGGTGTGGGTGAGCACTGAACCCCTGAGGCAATGAGGACAGTGTGGCCTCCTTAGGAAGCCGGTGGGTTATGTGAACACAGAGAGAGGGAGGGGAGGACTCTGAAGACAGAAGTCGGGGGTTTCTCACTGGCACATACATGCACACACGTAAACTCCACTCACTGGGAAAAACTAGGAAGGAAGACAATATCTGACAGCCTAATTTTCTAACTGTATAAATGCAGTACTGTACACATGAAAACTCAAATCCATAGCCTGTCTGCACAGCTCTCAGGCTCTGGGGTCATCACCAAAACACTATAGTGACACCCTGCTCTGCTTCTTCTGATGGCTCCACCCGACTCAGTCATGCTCCCAGGTTCCCTCCTCTTTGACAGGACCTGCCAGGGTGCCTCCTTCCTCTTTGAAGTGCCTCCACAGTTCCTCCCATCTGCCTGCAGGAGGCATGCAGCCTCCTCAGCTTCCCTCTCCCTTGCTCTTTCTGCAAAAAGCACAGTCGCCTTTGAAAATGATACTTAAACATTGCTGAACACTGCTGGGAACTAGCTAAGGGCAATGGGAGTGACCCATGTGGAGAGGTTATGAGCCTCCAGGACTTGTGAGGCCCCACCTAACCCAGGAGGGATTTCCCGGAGGCCCCTTTCTTCCCCGGGGGTGAGGAGAACTTTGGCTCAGGTATCAGAAATCCCATCCAAGTCCTGACTCTTTCGGCAGCATTAGTCTTTCTGAGTGTCATTTTCTCATCCGCAACGGGGGTGATGAATTCTCCTCATATTAATCAAAGAAATACATATGCAAGTGTTTTTAAATACAAAACTCTGTCGATGTAAGCCACGTTATTAGGAATAAATCTGAAAGTACATTCTCATACCTAATTCAATGGGTCCTTGTGATTATTTTATAAACATAAAGGTAGCCGACTATGAGGTAATGGTAACGCAGCAGAGAAATGCAACAGATCTAAGTAGCATTGTTTATACGTGTGTGTGTGTGTATACTTGGAAATCAGACGAGTATTCTATATTCTCTTCATTTCTTGAGCCAAGGGTACTTGATTGATTAGTTTAAATATGAAATATGCTCTTTTGTTTTCTCTCAGTTGGACCTCTCTCTGAAATATATTTACTTTCTTCACTTCATTTCAGAATTTGCTTGGAACCCAAAAAACGTGAAATAAGGCAGCTGGAATTTTTGTGATTTAAAATCATGGTGATGATGATGATGATAAATGAAAGCACATATCACTTTGGGGGAACAGCAGACTGAAGGAAGGAGTGGACGGTGCAGCCATGAAGCAGCATGCATACCTTGTATATCTTGTATGCTACACTGAGTTTCGCCATATGCCCCTACAAAGTATCAGGTTTTCAGAGGTGCAAGTTCTCAAGGAAAGACTTTAGGTCACCATGCCTTAAATGTGGGTGGTTATGTTGGAAAAAAAACATTTAACTTATTTCAATTGCCTGGACTGTGCAGAGGAAGAGAATCAATTCTAAGTTAACTGAGTCCCAAACCACATACAGCTGTATAGATTAGGTTTTATGTCGTGAAATGCATTCTTCAGTAATGAGGAAACTCGTGTGGACTTCAGAAATGAGAAAAATCTTCTCTGTCCAAGAAAGCTTTAGCAGCAGCATCTGCGTCCTGCAGAGGAGACAGACTGGAGCTAGCACAAGTCAGAGTTTGATTATTACAACAGCTTCCTACTTTGCCAGACAGAGCTTTCTTGAAAGCACACGTGAAATTCTAATGTTAAAGGTTAGCAAAAGGATAGTGTTTTGTAAGAGACAAATGAGAGTACACGATGAAATATTATCTTCTTAATTACACTTTACATTTCAGGGACAGTTTTCAACAAAATACTTCCCGTATTTCACACATTCTTAATTTTGTAAACATGCCGATTAATTTCCATCATTTCCTCAACTGTACTATGGGCTCAGCTATATAAAAATATGAGACCTCAGCTTCCTAGCCCTAATACTAACCCTTTCATTTTCTGCTTTCAACTCATTAAAAAAGGGGAAAATGCAACAAAGCATTCAAATAATTGTATGCACAATATTACCATACAAATATCTGCACAAGGCTGACACACTAGGCCATTGGCTGACAGGCAGCACTTCATAAGATCCCTGGAAAGGTTAATATATCAACTGTAGTAGGAAAGACTGAATTTCATGTACACAAAGCAGCTTATGAGAGTCAGGTGTAATTATGTAAGTAAATATTTCTAAAAAGCTGAATGTATGGAAGTTAAAGATGCTTTACTGAGATTGTCTGTTGATGCCTTTCTATTGCAGGGACCTTAATAACGTGCAGACAGCCACACACTTCTCACATTCCTGAACCTGATGCAGAACACAGGCCTGGAGGGCCAGTTTTCATCTCAAAACTTGAGTTATACTGTCTGCCCACTGATTCACATCCCGCTTGCCTTATTCAGTAACTGATTTTTAAATGGAACAATGTTTGACATGACTTTTTTAAAAGGGTGTTCTTAAGTCATTATAGAGAGGGAAAATATGATAACCTTATTAAATTACCTGCCCTTGTAGACTGGGTAATGTTATAGGCCTGTGCCCCGAAGGCCTGTATTGAGACAAGATGCACAGTGAAAGCCACGGCAATCCATTACGTCTTGCTTCAAGGTGAGTGTGGCAAGAGGAAAACTTTCCCTCGGAAGCCCCTAGAGGAAAACTCACTCAAACTGGAGGGACTGAGGAAGCAGGAAAGGCAAAAGGTAAGAGTACTTTCAGTTTCCCAGGGTCCATTTTAACGAAAAAGCTGTTTGAACTCTTGGGGACACGTGAAAAGCTAGATTCACGTAACTGTACTTACTGTTTAACTATCACCACCCCACATAAAAGATTCCATAATCATGACCTCAGTCAGCTCCGAAATGTGACACATACAATGTTATAACATAATAGAAGGCATTCAGTAAATACTTGCTTACTTCTTTGAGGTAGGAGGCAAAATTTTGTTTCTCTTTTCGTAACAAAAAAAGATTTAAGTGCGAAGAGATTTGGAGAAACTGCAACTAAAATGCTATACAAACTAATATATTGTACAAGGCCACAATTTGCCAGGGACTTTTGCAGATATTTTAATTCACTGTATCTCATTTAATCCTGCCAACTGTCTCCCAAAGTAGATATTTTCATTTGCGTTTTCACAGATGAAGGAATCAAAACTCAAAATGTTAAATAACTCGTGTTCTTTATTTAAGTTAAATGTAGCAGTTTCTAAACACCAGGCTCTCAGGATGTTTTATAACAAAGCCCTTACTTGAGGAAATGGGGTATAATATAAAGACAACTTTCTTTAGAAGGGCTAGGCACTTGTTTTCAAAGCTGGGCTTCTTCATTTATTAGCTAAGGGACACCAGGTTAGTTATTTCTGAATTTCAGTTTCCTCAACTGAAAAAGAGGAAAATAACTCCTATGTGTTAAGGTTATATTGACTATTCAAACTAATTATGTATTCAAAAATGTATACATATGTATATGCTTATAAATACAAATATACATATATACATGCATCTAAATACATGTTTGCATGTATGTATCTCACTGTGTCTGGCACAGAGTATGAGATCCACTATTTAAAACTTTTTTTTGGCTGGGTGCGGAGGTTCACGCCTGTAATCCCAGCACTTTGGGAGGCCGAGGTGGGTGGATCATGAGGTCAGGAGATTGAGACCATCCTGGCTAACACGGTGAAACCCTGTCTCTACTAAAAATACGAAAAATTAGCCAGGCATGGTGGCGAGAGCCTGTAATCCCAGCAACTCAGGAGGCTGAGGCAAGAGAATCGCTTGAACCCGGAAGGCGGAGCTTGCAGTGAGCTGAGATTGCACCACTGCACTCCAGCCTGGGTGACAGAGTGAGACTCCGTCTCAAAAAAAAAAAAAAAAAAAAAAAAAAAAATTTTTTTTTTTTTAATTTTACCCTCTCCTTAAGCTAGTTGACTGAGTATGAAAATAAGTTTACTCCTACTGGATGCTGGTACTTGTTTAGTCTTTTTGTTTTCCTTTAAATCATTTCTTCAGGTTAAATTGTATTAATCTGAATATACTCTTAACTTGAATTTGCAAATATCTTCAATTTGTATGTTTACTAACCTTTAAATTTAGAATGATGTTCTGCACAACAAAAGCAATGGTAGCAAAGAAGCTAGAATGACAGTTTTTAAATGGCTTTTAAGAGAACGTTGTAATTTCAGAAGAAAAAAAGTACCATGTATTTTAGACATATTTTTCCCATGTATTAATTATTACTTTTAATAATTAGTATTTTTTCAAAAAGCCCAACAATTTATATCACTTCTTCATGTTAGCTGTTGGTTTATGTCTGTACTGCAGATGGAAACCAAGTTTTGGGTAGGCCGGGTGCATCATCTGTTTCCAGTTTGACTTCATTTTGAAACATTCCAATGTATAGTATCTGGATTTCCTACCAATGAAAGTGGTATAGCAATCCTTAAAGATCCACACAGGGTAGAGCTGGACAGGCTCATAAACACCATCATATCTAGCTCTGTCATCTATACAAAAATAAAAATAAAAATAAAACCTCTGAGAGTACAAGAGGTGCACATGGCATCTCATAGGTCAAACTGCTAGTTGGGATAAATTCAGGACGAAGCAAGGGTCCAGCTCAGGGTTCTTTCCGTTGCTGTGGCCCAGCATCCTAGCTAGGACACAGACGGCTAAGAAAGACAGTGGGCTGGGGAGATATTTCAGGCATGGCACTACTGTCACTTCAAAGCATGTTAATAAGATCTTAAATGGGGCCTGTCTCCTGGTCTATGCTAGCCTTCCCTTGCCTCATCACTGGGAGTTACAGAAAAAAGCTCCTGGCAGCTAAACTCTTCTCTAAAGCTTTTCTCTTTGCTTAAAATATTTCAAATCCTTACACACAAGTGAAACTTAAAGTTTCCAGGCTATTCTTTCATAAAAGAAGATTATAACTCAAAAAGCTAACCCTTTATGCAAAACCTTATCTGGCATGGTTACACTGAGATATTTCTTTGAGGTTAAGAAAATATTTTCTTTAAGGAAACTACTGCTTTTAACATTTTTAAGATGACTCTGTGCATACATTGTATGCCTGTCTATTGTTAGACTGGGTGTGGGCAGCATCAGTATCTGCCCCACTGAGCGGTCGCCATGTATCAGACCCCTTCCTGCGTGTAGTTACATTGCATGGGGCATGGTTTGGCCTAGCAGGTGTTTGCAGCAGAAAATCCTGAGCCCAACAAGCTCACTCTGGCATCCAGGCTGGACTTTTGCAGTGACCACAAGTATAGTTGCATGAATTAATATACATGGGAGCTTTTGACGTAGGAGGACATGACCAAATGAACATATTCAGCTGAAAACAGAGCTAGGCAGTGAGGATGTGTGTGAATATGACACAACGAGTATATTGACTTCTTTCTTAGTGAAGTGATTTTGAGTTGCTGGGTCTCAGCAAACGGTACTTCCAAATGAAGGCCTCAGAAGCAGCCTAAGAAGCAAAAGTTTCTCATTGACTTTCTCGAGCCCTCCTGTCTCTCAGTCTTAACCTCCCCTGAGGCTGACTGCAGAATCCAGAATCCCTCTTCCTCAAGGCAGGTCATTGAAGTCAGAACCCGTTTTCTCCAAAGTCAGCCATCCAACCTAAAAATATGACTCCAACTTTCCTTCCACCTTTCTGGGTTACAACTGGCCATAAAGAAATCATCCAATTTGCCTTGTTTGACTGAAGGTCATAAGACCCCCACACCCAGAAGGGAGGGAGGCTGCTCATAGAGACCAGGAGGAATCTAGAGGGCCTGGCTGAGTTCCCCACTCAGTCTGTTAGCATTAGATCATAACTTTTGCGTCCAATCCTATTTCTACATGGTTGTAATTTGTTGAACCTAAGCATGAAAATGGACAATTTTCCCTGTATCACTGATTTTTTTATTCTATTTATTTTATTTATTTATTTTTTTTTGAGGTAGGGTTTCACGCTGTCGCCCAGGCTGGAGTGCAACGGTGGGATCTCAGCTGACTGCAATCGCCGCCTCCTAGGTTCAAGTGATTTTCCTGCCTCAGCCTCCCGAGTAGCTGGAATTGCAGGCATGAGCCACCAAGCCTGGCTAATTTTTATATTTCTAGTAGAGACGGGGTTTCACCACGTTGGCCAGGCTGGTCTCGAACTCCTGACCTTGGGTGATCTGCCCTCCTCAGCCTCTCATAGTGCTGGGATTACAGGCATGAGCCACCACACCCAGCCTGATTTTTTATTTTGAAGGTTCCCATGTACATGTTAATAAGTTTTGTGTGCCTTTTCTCCAATTAATCTGCCTTTTGTGAATTGATTTTTCAGCAAACCTTCAGAAGGTGAAGGGAAAAACCCTACAGAGTCCAAAGCTGTGTTTAAGGCTCAAATCTGTCATTCACTCACTATGTAACTTCAGTTAAATCACTTAATATCCCTGAGCCTCAGTTTCCTCATTTATAAAATAAAAGTAGAACTATCTATGTCTCCACTTCACAGGGTTCAATCAATGCTTTGGATTATGAAAATAAAAGTACTTTAACTGCAAAGCAGTATGTAAAAATCAGGTCTAAAAATTCTCTGCCATTGGTCATCTATAAATTGTAGGATCTAATAGAATTGCAAGTAGGAATTCAATAAATTTGAATGAAATCATGACCATGAAGCAGGATAGGGGCATGCACTTCAGATTAAAAGAAAGAAAGAAGAAAGACACATAAAATCTTGAATCACAAAGTAAGGATCTCGCTTGAAAGTGGTTCTCTACCCAAAAACATCTATCTATTTTTTTCTCTCTGGGGTTCTATGATATTCTTTGTAAGAATGGGTCCATAACAGCAACAACAACATAGTGGACTCTAATGGGCGATTATTCAGCATCTACCCTGGGCCAGGAACTATGCTGAGAGCCGGAAATGCCCTATGAGTGAAGGGCTCATCTCCTGAAGCCGCGCTGCTGGGAGAGCGGACAGCGAGCCCCTGGCTGTCACAGAGGGCGAGAGAGCCGGCACTTGGCCATTAGCCCCGCAAGTCAGGCCGCTTTGCTGCATGAGTCAGCATTTTAGCTTTTGATTTACCGATACAGGCAAGTCATTCTTTTTTCCTTTTTAAAAAATATTATGAAATTTTGAAAATGAGATTTTTCGAGGGGATAAGTAGAGGAATGAACAGAATTCGCCCACACATACGCATACACGCGCGCACACACACACATACATACATCTTACAAACTGAATTTAATAACAAGAAAATAGCACTTGTAAATATCAAATATGGTTTGTTCATCATTCTTTCATAAGCCTTTTTCAATTCAAAAGGAGTATATTCTTGAAAACTGTACAAAGAAGAAAGTGTATTTTTCTATTTTTGCTTAGGAGGCATTTTTGCAAACACTGTAAAAACTCCATGAAAAATGTTTACTACAACTGAACAAATAGGAGAAACAAAATCATACGCTCAACCCAACAGAGGAAACACGGCTCCTGGCCAGCTCCCATCACTTCTAGGCCTCAGCATTAGCATTTAAACAGCATCATATTTTCATGGTATTTCTGAAGCTGCCTGAATCCAGCTTACTGTTTAGAAAGTAGTGACTCAACATTGTTAAATGCATGTAAGGCCAGTGTAGACGCTAATGCAGTCCTCTGTAGACTTGGACCTAGCAGTAAACAGACTGGGGGAGTCGCCAAGACCAAGGCCAAATCGAGGGCAATTATCTGAGAACATGACCTGCTGTAATGATGATGCAGCTCCCAGCCTATACATGAGTGATTATAGCTCTGTAGCCAATTTCAGTGGTTTTATTATTATTAGAAAAAACTCATAGATAATGTAGAAGGAAATGGCAGGTCATCTGGCCCCTGAGAGTACTTTATCCAGTTGAGTAGTAAATGTTTCTACCACTTCCTGAGAGAGGCAATTCCACGATCTGATAATGGCTATTGCCAGGAATCTGTTTATTCCTGGTGGTCAGCTGACACTTTGTCATATTTCACTTCATCTGTGACTCTTAGAAATTTCATCTCCTTGGAGCACTCTTTAGTTCAGTCCTAGCCATCCTTCTCTCTTCTCCTCAGGAAAAGAAAAGTAGCTTAAAAATGATTGCACATAAAAAGCAAGGATCCACTTTAATGAGATCTTAAATTATAGGTAGCACTTCCACATACTTGCACATAGAATTGCTTTTGATGTTTACATTATGTGGCCAACAAAAGAACATAAATGGTTTCATTCATGAGGAAACTGAGGCAGAAAAAAGTCAAGCCGTTTGTTCAGGTAAATTCTTTGTGAAGCTAGGGATTCTGCAAAACCGAGGGGATGCTATAAAGTGCATCATGAAATCATCAAATGCTACTTGTGATCCTATTAAGCTGTGGATACCCCTTGGCTATGTCATCCAAGTAGGCCCTTCTTAGCACTGCAGGTGTCTCTTTTGAAGCATTGTACCAAGAAAACAATCCCAATTGGTCATCTGGAGGTCTTGTTAATTTTTTGTCGATTTTTGACTTTTTCATCTCAAATTGTACCAAGAGAAGGGAATCATCATAATCGACAAGGAACAATTGTGGATTTTGAAATTTGTGTTTGTGTTTTGAATGCATTATACATTTTTCACTGAGGATTTTCCTTTGTAATTAGGTTTAGTTTTTACTAACATTGTTAATAATGACGAATATTTGCATAACATTTTTGAATATACAGATGATTTTCAAATATTATCTTACAAGATATCATTTCCATATTGTGAGGTACACGGGGATCAAGTAGATTTCAACATCCCCGATTCAAAGATGAGTAAAACAAAATTCAGGAAACTTAAGCAACTTTTTTCAGGTCACACAGCTCTGAATTTGCATCTCTGTACTTTGACTTCAAGTCCCTTGATCTTCCTTCTGTATAATGTTATTGCTCATTTGTATTCGCTGATCAACTTCTAAAGGTGTGAGTTGTCACAGAAAGCTAGGTGCCAAGAGAAACAAGCCCAGGCTTAGACGGTTTCTTAACACAATGCATGACACATCCTTTTCACTTAGACTTGCTGAGGCCCTTTGTGATTTGAAAGCTCTGTTATAACGGGTAATAATTTGAGCTCACTTAGAGAAAAATCTCAAAAAGTTAGAGATGAGGAAAGTGATCTCTCAGAATCTTTCCAGCCACATAATTCAGTAATAATCTGAATGGCCTTGCGCACTGTAGCAGTTTTATTTTGCATCTGACATCTTGATGGGTATGGAAAAGGACGGTTGGTGAGAAGAGTGGCACTGGGAGAATTCAATTCATTAAAATGACAAGATGTTTCCTCTGTCACGGACTCAGCGTCTCAGGCACTAAAATGCAATAGCCCAAAAGTGCCGAGAACAAAGGAAATCTGACTGATGACTGTAGATTACCTAGCATGGGAACCTCACCAAGATAAATAGAAGTTACTTTCATTGAGGATGAAATAAAATGTTTGTTTTGTTTTGGGGCTGTGAAAGATGATATAAAGTTAAGCCCTCTGCCAGCAGAGCTTCAGGAAAAGTAGACTGTCAGACACATTTAATTGATTTCTTTATGGAATAGCTGAAAATGGAGCACGTCAGTGAATCTGCTGCAATTTTCTAACATTCTAGACTGGGCTTTCGAGAAGCGGGAATAAGAGACCCAAAGAGCTGAAGGGTTATTCATTTCTGGGTTAGGAATGGCAACCCAGAGAGTGGAACTACTTCTTGCCCTTAACTTTCCATTCCTTGGATCTCTCTGCCCACTGCCCTAAGTGTAATGGTTCTTATAACACCTAACCTATGTATGAGGATACTTGATTTAATCGTGTTAGCAAGGCATTTGGAGTTTTCCAAATGAAAGGCAGTGGAAAAGTACAAAACAGTGTTATGATCCATGTTAATGAGCAGGTTGTTGGCCGGCAAAATGAAGAGGGTCATAGAAAATGTCACGCGGTCTGCAAGCAGAGAAGTGACAAAGAAGCTCTCTTGGGGCTCCGTGTTCAAGCCAATCTTATTTATTAATAATAGACACAGTAATGTTTTGATATTGTTTTGTGAAAGGTACTCTGAGAGTGTAAAGTGCTTTGCTGGCACTAATGTATTAAGCCTACCTACTTCTGTGGAAAGCGGGGAGGTGTTAAGTGTTATTTTCTAAGTTTCACAAATGAAGAAACTGAGGCACCAAGAGCTGCCTTCCGCAATTTCTCACAACTGGGCAACAAGGTCAAAAATAGAAATGATGAGAGGAATGGAATTTTTAGCCCATGAAATCATGTTTGGTTTCTAATATTTTTCCACTGGGGTTGTGATTCTTTTTTACAAAGGGGATATATTATATATGTTTGGGGTAAGGAGGTGCATGAAATTCAGCAAAAAGAAAATGTTGTGAATTATCAGGTGATTTGAACCCTGAACAGTGTCAGTCCTGTAGGCGCCACGTCGTTTTTAGATAAGTCACTTAACGTTCCTTTATGTCAATGTGCACTTTCTAAATAATTGGAAAAAACTTTGTTTCCTGCCTTTGTTGTATCCCAAACAGGAGTCAAAGAGTTGTCCTAGTGAAGTGTGAAGTCCAGTCTAAGCTTTTCTTCTGGCCTGTGGGGAAGAACACAGTTGTACCAAATTTCTTCAGGGAAAACACTCCAAAGGGCCGTTGTTTCTCTCAGCCTCTAGCACTGTGGGCTCAAAAATCCAGAAATGAGAATAGAGGGGCTGGCACTGCTCCCTTGACACATCCAGGCCAGGACGACGGGCCAGAGTATGCTGCTGTTACTAATAGGTTTCTGCTACCTGGAGTGGATTTAGGCTGCCTTGTCTTTGAGAATTGTTTGATTTTGAGGGCAGGAAGTACATGTGTGTCCGTGCACAAGTGTGTGTGCATGTGTAAGCACACTTGAGTGCCTGATCTCAAATTTACCTTCAGGGCAGGCAGAAAGGTTTGGGTGCTGCCCCCAGTGAATATGCACCCGGAGATCCTGTGGGGAGCATGGCCTGTTCTGAGGAATGGCATACAAGTCTGTGAGCCAGAGAGGCATTCTCCTAAAGTGGGGTATGGTGGTAACTCCACGAGCAGTTGGAGAAAAAGTACCACTGGGGGAGAAAGAGCCAGGGCTGAGAATAGAAGCCAAGACTAGAAACGGAAGCCTCAGGGGCCACTCCCACTCCATGGGGCTAGCGTGAAGAATCGCAGAAGCTTCTCAGACTGGTTTCCTCCTTCCAGAATACACCTGCTGTAGTGTGAAGGAAGACCCAGGCCTTGCACAGAGCTGCCAGAGAAGCAAACGCCGAATGTCCATCCAGGTGACAGCCCAAGGGCAAGGAGAGTTGACACCCCGCCTCCTCCTTCCCACCAAAGTACATAAGGAAGATGCAGAGGGCTGGCGGGAACACATAGCTTATATAGCAGAGAAAAGTGAGAGCAGTATCCTGTCATCTTTAACATTACAAGGGGCAATATCGAACACCTACATGCATCTTAATAAAAATACTCACAACCTGGGAGGAATGACCCACAAATGGTAAAAAATAAAAATAAAAATAAATGAGGATGATGAAATAATGGACGTTTTTTCCTTAAACACAATTTGATAATTTGAACTTAGTAAGATGAGCTCCGCAAGAAGAAATACGAAAAATCCCACAGCATCATCTGTACAATCTCCTGCCTTGTATCATTAATGATCTTATTATGTGGACTGTCGTTTTCTCAGCTAAATTCTGAAAGGACAAAACTGTTTTAGCTAATTGTGCACATCTCTGGAAGTGTCCCAAGCACACTCTACATAAAGCGGGCCTCAGTGCATATGGGCAACTTGACTGCCTCAAGATTCAGAAAAATATTAGGCAGTACTGGCAGGTCTGAGCACAGATGCACCTCTCATGCTTCTTATGTTCATTTATGAAGTGTGACAAAAAATAATGATCCATGTTTGAGAAAAACAGTCAAACATCATCTATTTAAATGAGTGTACAAATCATAATTATTACTGAATTGGGATAAATAACATCATATAACGCCCCTTCCCTCCTATAAGCTCCATGCCTACCTGCTACACACTAGATTTCTTTAACCATGTGACCTCATTTCAGCAACTACATAAGATAGATATTACTAATTCCAGTTTAAGCATAAGAAAGCTGACACTGGGAGAATTTAGTAATTTGCTCAGGGATCAGGGCCTAATGAGTTCAGACAGTCAGACTGATTCTAGGCTCAAGCACGTTCTTTCCAACAAATATGAGGTTACTGCCTCCATCCTGCCACTTTTCTCGAGGGCAATAAAATTAAGCCAATAAGGACTAAATTATTTACTCACATGTCAGAAGGGCTATTACTGAAAAGATGACGGGTAACACGTGTTGGCCAGTGTGTGAAGAGAGAACCCTTGCACATGGTTGGTGGGGATGTAAATTAGTACAGCCATTATGGAAAACAACATGACAGTTCTTCAAAACGTTCAAAATATTCTAAGTAGGCTCTGGTCAAATTAAAAAAAAATAAAAATGGCACTACCCTATGATCCAGCAATCCCACTTCTGGGTATATGTCCAAAGAAAATGAAATCAGACTGTCAAAGAGATGTCTGCCCTCTCATGTTCATCACAGCACTGTTGACAATAGCCAAGATAATATGGAAAGAACCTAAGTGTCCCTCAACAGATGAATGGGTGAGGAAAATGTAGATAAATTCGATGAAATACTGTTTGGCCTTAAAATAAGGAACTCCTGTCATTTGGAGCAACATCGATGCACCTAGAGTACACTGCATTAAGTGAAATAAGCCAGGCATAGGAAGACAAGTGCTCTCACTTATGTCCAGAATCTAAAAAAGCTGAACACACAAAAGTAGGGAGTAAAATGGTGGTTTGCCAGTGGTTACTAGGGGGTGAGGAGGTGTGGTTTATGACGATGTTGTTCAAAGGATAGAAAATTTTAGTTGAATAGAAAGAATATATTCAAGAGTTTCATTATACAACACAGTGACTATAGTTAATAACAATGTTTCATGTTCTTGAAAATTCCTAAAAGAGTAGATTTTAAGTGTTCTCATTAGAAAAAAATGATAACTACATGAGGTAATGATATGTCAATTTACTCAATTTAGCCATTCCACAATGTATATATATATATATTCCAAAACAACATGTTGTACAAGATAAATATGTACATTTTCATTTGCTAATTAAAATTTTTTAACTTAATTAAAAAAAAAAAAGTCAGCCCTCCCTATCTGTGGGTTCGGCATCCGTGAATTCAACCAACTGCACATCAATGCGTTGAGTTGATTCTTACACATTGTATGCTCATATCAAAACATAACATGTACCCCATAAATACGTACAAATACTATGTATCATCAGAAAAGTTTTTAATTAAAAATTTTATCTGTACTGACAGGTACAGACTTTTGTCATTATACCCTAAGCAATGCAATATCATGACTGTTTACATATTGTTTACATGGTATTAGGCATTGTAAGTAATCTGAAGATGATTTTATAAGAGGGACTTGAACATTCCTGGATTTGGGTATAGGTGGAAGATCCTGGAAACAATCCCCATGGATGCTGCATAGCACTAAATAGACTTAGTTATTGGTTATGTCCACTGCTTGGCATCGGTCTCCCTCCATGGGATGAAGCACCACCGATGCTAGGCACTTCCTCTGTTCATCTACAACAGTGCCTGGCTCAGACTACGCACTCAAATAGCCATGTTTTGGACAAAGGCACTCTGCTGCTGTTTCTAGAACTGTCTTCAGCTTTGCAGAATATTCCAGAAGAGTAATCATTCTCCTGACTCCATGGAGATCTCATCAATGTATGTGTGTCTTTGTTTTGTTTTTCTATTTATTCTTAAATGAAATCTGCCTCACCTGGGGTCACTATCAACTCCCTTTACCGAACCTGCCTCTCTGGCTGACTTTTCCTGGTTTTTGAATTCAGTTTTATTCATACTAAAATTTTATCCCATCTTTCTAGAACTCCCTGTCCCCTTTCAACACTTTACTTTTCCTGCCTAGCACTGTTTACTTTCTAACATATTATGTTGCTTTAAACTATTTATTGGTATCTTCAAGGTCAGAGATTTGATCAGTGTGTTTGCCTTTTATCAATGACTTACGAGAACATTGCCTGGGACATAGTTTGTGCTCAAAGATTATTTGTCAAGAAGAAGAGCAAAAGGAAAAATTCTTTTTTTAAAGATATTCAGAAGAATATAACCTGCATATAACTCTACAAGTATTGAAGACTTTGTTTTTTTCTAAATATTCTTTCTTTTCCATTAAATCTGGCTCCTGAACGTGACTATTTTCCAAGCAACCAGATGCTATGGGCTGCTGCAGATCTGGCGTGCTGGCAAACGAATCACGGATGGAAAAGCCTTCCAGGTACATAATCACTCGTGACACCCTCCCCACCTGCTGAGTGTGCAGGCGACAACACGGCACACATTCACCCACCTCCACAAGTGAGCAGCTCCAGGCCTGGCCCAGTCTGCATAGCTGGTGGCTGGCAGGACAAAGATTTCCAGTGCCTACGGAACCCATGAGGCAGCCACCGTGCTCATTCCCAGTTTATAGAAAGGAATCTGAGGCCCAGAAACCATTAAACAACTCGCCTAAGTCCTCCTTTGGTCAGATGCAAAAGATATGAGACTCACGGTGTGTCTGACTCTAGAAAATTATCTTAATTGCTTTTCTTAGGTGTTAAACTCCTATCTGTAAGAATGTGAGTGAATAAAAGAGCGTATGAAGAAGGCTCCCCATTCCTGATTTTGCTACCATCCTCCATGACTCGATTTCTTTTCCTGCCATGCCACCTTGCTCCCTGGCTATTAGCTGAGTATCATTAGTTACAATGTAAAATGAATGCTTCTCTGTTTCAAGAAGACCTTCTTTCTTTCTTTCTTTTCTTTTTTTTTCTGGGAAATGCTGTGGCTGGCAGTGCAGAGGCAATTAATATACACACATCTATCCTGCAAGGAAATGCAAGCTCTGCTGGCCACCCTCAAAACCATGCCCAGCGTGAAAGGTCCCCTCTGTCATCCTCTGCCTCACTGCCCTGTGGAAGCTGAGGCTACCTTTCAGGCTGGGGTTCTTGTCCTGTCAAGAAAGAGGCTTAATGTTTCTTCCAGGAGTGGTTAAAAGTCAACCAATAGATCCCCTCAGTCATTTTCCAAGCTGGGCTGAATTTAGATTTCATAACAATTCCATTTTTAACTACTTTGTAATTCTATTATCTTCTCCTTTTGTTCAATGTTTCTGTACAGTAAGCATCCTAGCAGATTTAAATAATAGTCTATGATAAGTCTAGAACCAAGTTAGATGATACACTTTCCTTCAGGTAAACCATTTCAGTTATTTCCCAAGGCCAAGAGCCCCCCAGGTGTAGGCATGCCCCCCAGAGCCTCCTGCCCTTTACTGTGCCCTTTCCCTGAGAGAGGGAAGAATGGGTACAAGTCCATCCTTGTTATTTGGGATAAGAATAATGCCTCCATAGGACAGAGGCACCCAATGGCTGCTAGAGATGTACGGTATTGGAAATGGGAAAAGATAAGGTAGCAGGGCTTAGGCCAAAGGGGGGAGGAAAGACAGCAGGAGTACAGAGGAATAAAGCCGGTATGAAGAAAGTCATGACAAGCTGTATAAAGAGACATCAAAAATTAACCTAGCAGCTGGGCTGAGAAGTTGGGGCCAAAATAAAAAGGGGGAAAGGTAATATTTATGTTTTTAAAGGTGAAAGATACCAAAAAAGTAAAGAGATGAATAGTAACTAAAACAAACTAAATCAAATAAAAAAAAATTAGAAAGTAAAGGAGCAAATGAAAGAGGAATTAAAATGTAGTCAAATCATTAGTAAGTTAGTGTTGTATACTGGCTTAAAAATATAAAATATTTCTCTGATATAACCAATTTATCTCTCTTCCACAGCCCTGTGGTGTTCTAAAAATCAGTAGCTGAAGAAATAATTACTCTGTCATCCTGGGTCAGGTGCCTGCCTTAATACCAGCCCAGGGTTCAGTTTCCCCTTATTCCCCATTACGAAGGTTCTGGCCATTCAGGGTTTGGGTTCCGCCTTCTGAGTCTCTGTCTATGTTTAATGACTGCCATCAATTATATACTTCTTTTCTCCCCATGACATTTTGTCAATCATAATTGGGGCAGGTATTTTTGCTATTATTATTATCATCATTATTATTTTCAGTGATAAACTATCAGAGCCTGGCTCAGTTGATAGAAAATCTATCTGAATCTTGGCTGTCAGGATAGCATTGCTGATTACTTTGAAGTAACCTGCAGCAGCGTTGACAGAAACTAATCATTGAAATGATACAAAGGAGTAACTAGGGAACAATCTTTTATCTTTCCCTTCCTCCCTCCCTCTCTCCGTCTCTCCCTCCCTCCCTCCCTTCCTTCCTCCTTCCTTCCTTCCTCCCTCCCTTCCTTCCTCCTTCCTTCCTTCCTCCCTCCCTTCCTTCCTCCTTCCTTCCTTCCCTTCCTTCTTTCCTTCCTATTTTAAAAATTTTCCTGAAGGATAAACTGTCTTCTTGGAAATGATACACCTCAACCTCAAGCTACCAGGGAATACTCTGAGAATAACTGGAATTGTTCTTAGGAACTAGCCTCTCCCTGCTGCTGCCCCTGGGTCTTTGGAGGAAACATAGTTGTTACCACGAATCAGAATAGACAGGTAAAACCACCAGGAGATAAGCTTCAGTTAGCCAACACGGGACTGCAAGAAACCTTATGAACGAAACCTTAAGATGGCTTAGTGGACTGCATGGACAGTCTGTTTTTAGGTGAGGAGCCTGGCATTACAGAGCTCTGGAGAACAGGAGCAGGCAAGAAATCTAAGACTGCTCGCTCAGACAGTGAGTCAACATGTAAACAAAGGCTGAGGAATGTGGGCTCAGCTCTTACCACAACTAAAAAGGCCTTTAGTCATCCATATATTTCTAACCTCAGCTCCTCACCACCCATCAGAAATGACTTAAGATAAATACCAGCCCAAGTAAATATTTAAAACATAGTCTCAGATCCTAACGAAGTTTTAAGATTTTCTAAAAATATAATCTACATAAGTTTTTAAGCATACCAACTATTTTACTTGAATATACCCAAAGAAAAGGGGATATGCACTTTGAAATCTAAGAAACTTAACCATTTTTTAAAAAATGAATAATAGGCCAGGCGCGGTGGCTCAAGCTTGTAATCCCAGCACTTTGGGAGGCTGAGGGGGGCAAATCACGAGGTCAGGAGATCGAGACCACGGTGAAACCCCGTCTCTACTAAAAATACAAAAAATTAGCCAGGCGTCATGGTGGGCGCCGGTAGTCCCAGCTACTCGGAGAGGCTGAGGCAGGAGAATGGCGTGAACCTGGGAGGCGGAGCTTGCAGTGAGCCGAGATTGCGCCACTGCACTCCAGCCTGGGCGACAGAGCGAGACTCCGTCTCAAAAAAAAAAAAGAATAATAATTTGCTTCATGTAAAGTAGAAATTACAATGAACTCATGCTACATTATGAAGCTACTTACTGTTGAATCCATCTTTCCCTTTTTGAGACTGAAAAGTAAAATAGTCTTGCATTTAAACCCTGTCTCTATCACCTTGGATGAGTCACTTCTGAGCTATAGTTTTCTCTTCTGCAAAATGGGAATAATATCAAAATTGTAAATTGTTATATAAATGACTAATTTATACAACATTATAGGTGCTCAAAATATGGTAGCTTTCATTCGTTTACCCATTCATCCATGTATCTATCCATTTGCCAATGTATTTACCCATCTAATTTTTTTTTTTTTTTGAGACGGTGTTTCTCTCTTGTTGCCCAGGCTGGAATGCAATGGCATGATCTCGGCTCACCACAACCTCCACCTCCCGGGTTCAAGTGATTCTCCTGCCTCAGCCTCCCAAGTAGCTGTGAGTACAGGCATGCACCACCACGCCTGGTTAATTTTGTATTTCTAGTAGAGACAGGGTTTCACCACGTTGGTCAGGCTGGTCTCGAACTCACGACCTCAGGTGATCCACTCACCTCAGCCTCCCAAAGTGCTGGGATTATAGGTGTGAGTCACCACGCCCAGCCTACCCATCTAATATTTATTGAAGGTCTCCTTTCCAGCAGAGGCCGTGCTGGGTGGTGTCTTTTATCAAGATGAGAGCCTGGGTTGCTCTGGTTGTTTTGCTGGAAAGGTTAGGTTAGACTTTCAAGCATCAACAACCATATCGACACACAAACCACATTATTGCAACCCAGATGTTAAAAAATAATTGTCAGAGTTTGCACTTAAGAAGGCAGATGGGATCTATTTTAACAAATAAAACTTGGAGAATGATGGACAATTTGAAGTACTTTGCATAATATTCTGTCAATTTAAAAAGAAATGCAAACCACAAGTTCTGCAGGTCCTGGGAGGGCACTGCTCTCAGGATGCTCACTCCCATCCCAGTCTAAACTAACTCCAATGCAAGGAAGGAAAAAATTCACACTGGCTTCATAGAAGTCGGGAATCGATAGTTCTTGACAATCACTTCTTCCCTATAAACCTTAAGCCCAGGAGGTCCTCAAGAGGAGACTCAGTGCTCACAGAACGAGGGGCAATTTGAGGGCAGACATATTGTCTTTCAATGCACAACCTCTGAAGTATCCTAGCAATTCCTGAGAGCAAATCCTTTATGATCTGAGTTCAGGGCCATCCAGTTCTGTCTCCTTAACACTGTCAGTCAGAGCTACCCAGGAAACATCATTACTCAGAATTTCACCTTGCAAATAAATAGCTCTGAATGGCCGCCAGAGGCAATGGAATCTCTCAAAGACATTATCTGGAAATAGTCAGTGGACGGCACCTCGAGTCCCATTAATCATCCTCGTGCTTACAGTACTTCTTAATGGCTTTTATGGTTTATCCTTTGAATGCCAACAAGGAGTGTGATTTTTCCTGGCTTATTCTATTAAGCAGAAATCAATATCTAATATAAATGTCCCAATGGTAGGGTATTTGGCAAGGCCCAGGATGAGCTAGCACCCCAGTTTTATCTTGCCCTGCCCAAAACGGTGTGTGGAGATTGAAGATTTAAGGAAAAGGTAAACATGCCTGGTGCTTTCTAAGGAATCAGAACACAACGCCATGAGGGAAGGAGTCGCCGTGTCCCACCAGCTGGATCTTCAGGGGTAAAGGATGTGGTTTTTGCTTTTCAAGACAGGTAAGGCTTAGGAGGGGCATGAAACCACAGACTGTTAAAGGAAGCAAAACAAAAAGATGCTTAATTTTCTCCAGGGAGTGATTTTAATTAAGGAAACGTGATTGGCAATGGCTGTCCTTGTGGGGAAAGAAAGCCTGGGCTTTGCCTCAGAAATCTCTATCACACGCAAGGGAAGCTGGCTAAGCTGCCCAATCACTTCCCAGTGTGCCAAGAGGCCACAGTCGCCATTTAAAAGTGATATGTATCCCACATAGTGAAAAGCAGCAGTCATATTCTGCAGAGATGGATGTGCAAAATGTGAGGTTCATCTTTTCAATCTGCAGAAGAGGTTTGAACTGTTCAATTCTGAAATTCCCGGTCAGCATTTTTGATGGCAGTCATTGACAGGAACTAAGCTGCACCACCCCACCCAAAAAAAGTTGCAATATTCACTTGAATAAGGGTAAAAGAAAAGGTGAGGTCTGCAGGTAATAGAGAATCAAATCATGGTATCAATAAACTTATCAGTGCAGCACCCAGGACCAAGCACACTGGAGTCTGGCCCTAGCTTTGCTACCGATGAATTGTGGTCACCTGAAGAGTTCATTTGACTTCTCAGTTCTTCATTCTTTATTTGTAGGAAGGGGCAGCAGGGGAATACTTACTGCATGAACTTGTTCCAACAGTCCTAATAGGTATGATGTGAACTATTAAAAGCCAGGACCCTCAGGTCCCTCTGGAGCATCTCCTAGCTGGAGGTTTCAAGTCCTGTGGGAAGCTGGCTGGAAATGAAGATGTGGCCACTTTCTTCATTATACTCAGGGGAAATCTGTAGTATCTTCACTAGTACTCTACCCTATCCTAGACTTTACTCTGTGCCCAATCTCCAAGCTGGGGTCATGCAAAACAGCTTTTCCTCAAACAGACTGAAGACCTAAAATAAACGCTCTTGACTAGAGCAGTGTAAATTACTATTAAGTGTAGCCATATGGTCATAGGAACATTGCCTAGAGCTTGTTTCTAATTGTTTACATTTCATTTTTCCCTGACAAATATACATATTGACATTAACTTATTCACCATTTTGGCAAAATAGGTCAGGAGAGCAAAACCATCCTGGCTAACATGGTGAAACCCCGTCTCTACTACAAATACAACAAATTAGCTGGGTGTGGTGGCACATGCCTGTAGTTCCAGCTACTCAGGAGGCTGAGGTAGGAGAATCGCTTGAACCCAGGAGGCGGAGGTTGCAGTGAACAGAGATTGCACCACTGCACTCCAGCCTGGGCAACAGATCAAAACTCCGTCTCAAAAAAAAAAAAAAAATTATATTGGCTGGAGGTAGTTCTCTGATGATGGCTGCTGTGATCGTTACTTTTGTATGTCAGTTTGATTGTGCCACATGGTGCTTAGCTATTTGGTTAAACGTGTTCTGTGAGGACATTATTGCATGAGATTAACTTTTGAATCAGTAGATTTAGGAATGCAGATTGCCCTCCCTAATGTGGATGGGCCTCATCCTATCTTTTGAAAGCCTGAATGGAACAAAAAGCTGAGTAAGGAATTATTTTCTCTCCCTGCCTGATGGGCTTCGGCTGGGACATCAGTCTTCTGCCTTCAGGCTGAGGCTTGGACTGAAACTTACACCAGTGGCTCTCTG
Source organism: Symphalangus syndactylus (assembly GCF_028878055.3). Taxonomy (NCBI): domain Eukaryota; kingdom Metazoa; phylum Chordata; class Mammalia; order Primates; family Hylobatidae; genus Symphalangus; species Symphalangus syndactylus. The sequence continues at coordinate 149,918,293 of NC_072425.2, forward strand.
GGGTCTCCAGCTTGCCAACTGATCTTGGAACTTCTCGGCCTCCATAATCATGTCCATTAATTCTTATGATAAATCTCTCTCTTGTACATGTGTATGTAAATCAACATATGTACATATAGATATATATATATGTATAGATACATATATAAACAGAGCCAGTAGATCTCCATATAGAGAGTGTCTATCTATCTATCTATCTATCTATCTATCTATCTATCTATCTAATCTTTCTATTGAGATATCTCCTATTGGTTTTATTTCTCTAAAATGCCCTGACTAACACAGCTGGCATAGGAAATGTTGACCACAACTTTTAGATCTGGAATGTTGAAGCATTCTCTGCAGGTATTATGATGGGTACATCATAGAGCATGATTAGAATTCAAGGATCTGAGCGTTGAGTGCTCCGTATTTCATTTTGCACACTGAGGTTAAAAAGTGAACTAATCAAAGCCTCAGAGGTGAGTTAAGTAGCCCATGCACCAGGCTGAAATCATTTTTAGATTTAGCATTAGAACAACATTTTTCAGTATGTCCTGTTTCACATGGCTCAGTGGTAGAAACTTTGTATAAATGAAATTAACATAAGTAAGCTATTCTCTTTGGAGACGTGTCTAAAACAAAGCACAATGGAAATCACTGATTCTGTTTTAATTACTATTTCACACATATTTACAGAGCGTCTACTATATGGCAGCCATTCTAGGCACCTAGATAAGAAAGACATACAAAATATGCTTAGTAAAAGTATGAAAATCATACAGCTGATGCTGCAAAGCCCTGGGTGAACCGAAAGACAGCAAGAAATAGGGTGAACAAATACATGAGCTAAAAGCCACACTGACCTACCTCATAGTTTTTCAGAAATCAATGAGTTAAAGGTAGTCAAAGAGTTATCAACGTTTCTGTGCGTTTCAAAAATAAGATGAGGTGTTATTAGAATGGAAGGCTTAAAGTAGAAATCAGACTTTGCAAGTTATTAGTAGCAGCCCATAAACCAAATTACATTTTGCAAGAAATAAAGTGGGAAAGGTACTGGGAAAGTGAGCTTCTCCTTTCAGAGTGACATTTTTGTGATAAAAATATGATGGGTGAGAATAACAAAGTTTGGTGTGAAGTTCCGCTGCACAGCTATTAAAACTCTTGTGAAGAGAACTATAAAGAAACTTCCAGGCAACAGCTATCCTCAGCAAGCATATAATGAATTATCTATAAGACTAGCTCAGTGTTAATAAATAGGTTTCTCTTATGTTTGTATTTGCAATCGTAGTGGGAGATATTCTAAGAGCCTACTTCATACATGAGCCATTTTGGGAAAACAAAAAAAAATACAAACATTGTATGATGATACATTGTACCATCATACCTTCTTTATGGTGACTTGGGCATTTGGGCTATTCTGAATTCCATTTCATAGAAAGATAAAGTTACCTTTCAGACACCTGCCAATCACATGCTTTCTTCTCTTCAATTAAGCTTCCCCAGCCCCACAGGTGTCATCGGCTCACTTCCCAGATGCACACTAAGCGCCTTCTCCCTCACTTTTCCTTATTTCCTTTACTTCCAAACGCTTTCGCTGATCATTCCATTATATCCCTTCATCTTTGTATTGTTTCCTACCATCTCTCTTTCAGTTCTTGGGCTTTTCTAATCAATTTGTAAAGCCAGGAAGAACATGAAATTAAATAACTTTTTTAATAATTTAAAAAATCAAATGATTTTAAATAATTAAAATCTACACACTCACAAATGTCTGCCACGCTGACAAACCACCACGGCTCTCTTGACCATCTACAACCTATCATCAGAATTGCTCCACTCTGTCTGTGCCTATATCTCTTCTGGGTCACAAACTCCACGGGCCTTTTGATTAATTCAGCATTTTATTTTCCCCTATTATAATACCACAAAGATACTCAGGGCTCAAAAATGTCTTGGTTGATGATGACAGTAATGGAAACACATGGGGATTCATATGAATTAAGCAGCAACTATCCAAATGCTGGAAACAAAACTGGGCCCAGTGGCTCACAGATTCTCACGCTCAGTCCTAGCTAAGGCCATGGAATGTAAAACATTGTTAGGCCATTTTACAAAAAAATTCAATTAAAATGTACAAAATAAAGTGAACACCCAAAAGGAAAAGTGATTTGGGAAATGAACTGGTTAGCACTTACAGTAATTACTAGAGATTACTACCAAATTACCAACCAAATTACTGGTAGAATGGCCATATTATTCTACTCCTTAAAATGACGCTACATACTAATTTCAAGTAATTGTACATAATTTCCTTGACTGAGTCCAGATAGTAATTTGAAACTGATCCCCACGCAGGGTCTCCATATTTCTTCCCGTGTCTCTGACTGGAGTTTGATATTGCTTTAACCTGAAGACAACACTCCCCACCCCCACTTCCATTCCTAGCCCCTTGCCTCTTTTGGCCAGAGTAATAGCATAGTGGAATACACAGCAAAAAATAGTGTTTTTACAAGTCTGACCTTACAACTCTGTGGTCACCCACATGACATAGTTTGAAAGGGTCTCAGACAAGTTGTCCACACCACTCTGGGGTCATGACTGCCCCAAATACCGCCATTTATTCTTTAGTCGGGATGAAGCACTGGGAAGTAATTTACTGGATCCACTTAACAGGGATATTTAGGAGAGGATGAGATCTACAACTACAAAGAAAATTTCCTAAAATGGGGAAAACAATGGATGAGGGGATGAAGATCTGTATCACAAATTCAGTTTCCAGAAGCAGGTGCTGAATTAGGAGTCTGGGGTTCCAGATACTTATTGGAGCGCCACACCTGGGAAGGGAAGAGGAAGGAAGCATGAGCCTCCAGCGATGCAGGCCCCCAGGGAAGGGGCATGAAGCACAAACGATGTGGCCCCACTGCAGCTGAAGGACCCTCCGGAGGAGCTGAGGAGCTGTGAAGCTGGCAGGAGGCCTGCTGACTAGGCTCCCTGCAGTTGGGCAAGGATCCAGGCAAGGAGGTCTCTCTGATACATGGTTAGGCTGGGGGCACTCCCAATAAATGTCTACTCTACAGTTTTAGGGCCAGGTTTTGTAACAGAGTTAGGCAAGATCTCAAATTAAAAAAAATAATAATTTAAAAAAAAGAAAAAAAAGGCCATCTTCAGAAAACAAAAAATGGCATGACTAGCTCTCTCATAAAGGATACACCCATGATTGCAAAAATGCTGTTGTCTTTTCAAATCAGCCTAAACTGGATTTCCAAATTAGCAGCCCCAACTGTGACTGCGCAGTTGCTTGCATTTGTAGTGCTGAAAAGTTGTGTTCACAGATAAGAGAGAACCATCTAACATAAGGCTACCACATTTCCCCCTTCTCCAAATCTGGGAAATGTGGTTGATTTGCATATTTAGCATACATTTGCATTCTGTGTTCAATAGCCCCTAACTCTAATTATGTAAAATAAGATAAATTAGTACATTTCACTGCCATTGCATTCTAGCCCTGTGGTTAGGGGCTAAGGAGACTTAACCCAACTTTTCCCTTCTCCTTCTGGCTTATTCCCTTCTAGGACAGAAGTCATTTGGTGTTCAGGCTGGGGACATTTCAAGGTAAATCCTTAACTACAGAGGAGGGGGAGGGTAAGAAAAAGAAACAACCAATGATATCCAGAAATAGAGTTGTACATTTTCTGTTCTAACAAGTAAATTTAAAATGCCAGCTTGATCCAAATGTAAACAAAAAATGAACCTTGTGGATATTTTAATAATAGAAGGCAAACGACTTTTAAACAAAACAAAAAGTATTACAAAATCAAATCCAGTACATCATCTTTCTGCAACATAAAACTTCCTATCATGCTGGGAATAAACAGGTTTGTAGATGGTGAGTGGTTCTAGAACCATGAAGGAAGATAGCAAGCATCCAGGGGAAGGTAGTCATTGTTCTCCAGTTCGTCATTTGTGTCCCATGCTCTCTTATTGAGATTTATAGGTCATTCTGGAGTCACTGGAATCACTCATTGATATGCTTTGCCCATAGGGCCTCACTAATCCCCCAACTCCACCCCTTTATCTCACGGGACATATATTTATGAAGCACTCTCTATGTGTTAGCAAGGTTGAAGGTATCAAGATGAACAAGAACTAGAAACCCAGCTTGCTAGGAAGCCACATGGAAAACTGACTGAGACAGTGATTACAATATAACAAGTACCATAAGAGAGGTGTGTGAAAAATGTGATGATGCACAGAAAACCAAATGCTTATATCTGCTTGGAAGGAGTAGAAATGTAAGATTGCATAGGCCATAAGAGGTTTCCAAGAGGAGAAAATATTTTATCCTGCTTAAATTGGAAGAGTAAAAAACTCTGAAGTTCAAGAGGTGGGGAAAAGACTTTCTAAGAAGTGGAAATGATGTGTATAAAAGCATTTGCATTCATGAATTTGAATGCCCAATGAATAAGTCCAAAAATATACAATGTGTTGATGAAAATAAAGAGAAAGACGCTTTAGCTGCGACGGTTGAGAGAGAATTCATGGAGGCAGTGAGGCTCTCCCACAAACACCAAAATGGTCCGATCTGAGGGGCAAGGTACTCCCAGAAGGAAGAACCTGCACAAACAGATGCATGGCACTGGATCTTATATGCCTCATGCAACACATGAATCTACTGGATTAACTCAGCCATGAGAAGGCAGCAGTAAAAGAGAGACCAAGGTGCCTAAGAAACTACTGTACGCATGCTGGAGGTCACGTGTGCCTACTTTTAAAAAAATAAAGGGGCTGAAACAATCACATTAAATAATTATTTTAGGTCAGGCACCATTTAGCGATTCTTTATAGAAAACACAGACAGGTGAATTAGGAACACATCCGCAAGAGAGCCCAGGATTAATTAGTCCTGCAGACAAGAAGGCTATTGTGGGAGGCCGTTAGAGAGCTGTAAAATTACCATATTCCAGGTGTGAAGAGATGAAGAGCTCAGCACGGTTGGTTCCAGTGGGAATAAAAATAAAGCACAGGTATTAAAGGCATTTGGAAGACTGTCTTATGAAACATGATTTTATTTAGCTTAGGATGACATACAGGAATACTGTTAGCATTTTGAGAGTGGGTAAATAGGAGAATGAAAAGGACAGGGAAAGCAGGCAGATGAGAGGCAATGGGACGGGGAATAACGTTATTATGTGTCAACTGTATTTCTAGTATTTACCTATCAAGTTTATATTTAGCTCATCAATCCTTATAAAAACCCTATAAAATAAGAATTATTCTTCTACACTAAAAAATTACAAATCAGGGAAATTTTGCAGATTGCCCAAGTGCCCAGGGGTAGTAAACTGCAGAGGCAAAACTGAGTCCTGGATCTACTGCACTTCAGTTTCTGTTTAAGCTCTATTCAATATGCCTCACATGTTCCAGTGAGAAACATAATGTGTTTGGACTTAGACACGGTGAGTTTGAGATGATGGTGGAACATTCAAGAAGAAATATCTAGTGAGCAGTCAGACATAATAGGATCATAGATTTATAGAGCTGGAAGGCATCTTAAAAATCATATAATCGTAGAGCCAAAATTCTAAAATGAGATTATAGCTGGGGTTATCCATTTGGGAAAATTTCACATATTAGAAAATGGATGAAATCACCATATGAGAGAAAATATGCAGTAGAAGGTTAACGATCGTCCTTTGGGTGTGCCCACCTTTCTGGGATGGGGAGAAGAAAACAGCTAACTAATAGGACAGGACAGGGGCTTCCTGAAAAGGGGAAGAGATAGTGAGGTGCCTCCCACGTCCAGAAGGCAGATTGAGGAGCAGGTATCAAAAATGTTAAATGGCTCCAGTAAGTCAGAGAAAATGAGGCAACTGTCTGTGGTGGATAGAAGTGTGTTGGTTGCCGTAGACAGAACCTGTCAAAGAAATAAGGAAAATAATATAAAGAGACAAATACCAGGGGTAAGAAAGATTGCTTGAGGTTTCTTTATTTGACTAGATCTTAGAAAATAAAACACAACTCATGGGGAGACATGTAAAGTGGGAATTCTGTGAATATATAGCTTGGTTATAGTTTGCTGTGGTTTAAAGACAGAACATCACAAGTTACAAAATAGCATAGGCTTTTGGTTTACTGAGATGAAAACTGTTGACAGCTATTATAATTCAGAACAATCTTTATAGCTTTGTGCAAGCTTTCATTAGTGGCTACAATCAAGGGTCTCTGATACGTGCCACACAAATAATAATAACAGTAAGTTAAGAACATTACCAAATTGTTTTTACTAAGATATATAGGTGGTTATGCTCAAAGAAGCTATTTCACAGAACTGAAAAGTGATTGCTCAGATTTGTGACACATCATTTAAAAAACTATGGTTTCCAATAGGAGACCGTTGCCAAAAATAAAAGGCTTAGTTACATAAAGGTGCACCTGACTGAGTAGTGGTGGAAGGAGAGGAATTCGAGCCGAGTCCAAGCTGCGCAGCTCTGGCTGACATTGATCATGTGCAGTGGACAGCATCTACCTGGATCACACGCTGTGCCTTCTCCTCCACTCCCTCTTCCACCGTAACAATTAACTCACCAATGAGCCACGAATGCACCCCACCACCAAATACCAGGTATCTTCATATAAGCCATGGCATAAGACCTCTTCTTAAATGGACTGTGTCATTCTCTGCAGAACAGAATGGATGCCACTTGCAAGCAATATCTAAAATCCGGGGAACTAATAAGCTCTGCATTTCTATGGGCTGCAAAACACAATATGGGTCCTTACTAGAAAGGAGCTAGCGTGTTCAATCATCTAAAACCACATCTTGCTAATCACCATTCTCTTTGGGTGACTGAGTTAATTTCTGCCCGTGGTTAAACATGCTGTTTATCCTACTTTAGTTGGAGGTCAAGAGACACAGAAAGAAAACACAATTCATTCCCAAATAATATCACCTACTTCACGTGACATCAATCAATTCCCCCAATAATATCAACTACTTCACATGACATCATAATTAATATTATTAATATTTTGTGAATGACACCTAGGACTGAGCTATACAGAAAATGAAGTTGGTATTTGGGGTAAAAGGGCTTTCTCAAATATTAAAAAAATAACTTTTATTGTCTTTGTGCTACAGCTGAAAATATACAACTTCAGCTGTCACCTGCAATAAAGAATTTTTTTCTCTTTGGAGGTAGCATATAAAATATTCATCATCTTGGAAGCATTAATTTCAAAATAGAACAAACTCATGGTAGAAAATCAAACAGTAGGGAAAGCATAACAAGAAAAATAAATTTCTCTTGGCATGTAACATTTCCCCTCCCTAAGTCCTCATTCCCCCTATCCAGTTAACCACTTCATCGTTTCTCCTGTATCCTTTCAGAAATGTCTTGTGTAGATACATGTCCCACAACGCAGAAACACACACACATAAACACACAATTTCCTTTGCCTTCATTATACAAAGACCATTATAACACACATACTTTTCAACTAGCTTTTTTCACATTGCCATGTGTCTTTACCATCTTTCCATAATAAGTATAGGGCTATCAAATTCCTATAAGGGCTACAAAGTATTCCATTGTATGGATTAGCATAATTTATATAACTAGTCCCATATCAATAAAGCTTTCAAAATTAACTTACTATAAAACTATTTTTATTATTTGTAAGCATTTATTATTTCTATTTTATTTTTTATTATAAACATTTACTATTCTCTAATTATCAGTCATTAAATAACAAGCCTCATGAACCTTAGGAACTTGAACAACAACCATGCTACTGTGGGCAGGGACTCTGTGGGTCTGGAATTTGGCCTGGGTGGGGGCGGCTTGCCCCTGTTCTATGATGCCTGGGGCCTCAGCTCGGAAGTCTCAAATGACTGGGGATGACAGGGCTTGCGGTGTGCACAATGGCTTCCTCATTCCTTATCCGACACCTTGGCAGAGACCGTGAGAAGGACCAGCTCCAGCCGGGGGCCTCTCCAGCATGTGGTCTCTGGGTAATCAGACTTTTCAGGCAGGTGGCTCCTCCAGCGTCTGCCCAGTCCAGCTAGGCCTAAGCTGCATGGCCTTTTCTGACCCAGCCTGAGTCAGGCAGAGTCACTTCTGCCACATTCCACTGGTTATGAGCAAGTCATAGGTCCACACCAGGTTCAGGAAAAGGGGGCCCGGACTCCTCCCAGTGCTGGGGGAGTCGTGGCCAGCTGGTAGAAGACCAAAGAGCGTATGAGATGAGATGTCCCTGCAGCATCTTTGGAAATGAAAACTGCCACAACTGTTTTAAAAGCCAGTACCCCTGCCTCTGTCCTCTGATCTTGAGTGTCTCCTGACTTCTTGCATATACATCCCAGAACGCCGTCGTGCCCTGCTCGGAGAATGCCAACGGCTCACTACAGTGGAAAGAGCACTAGCCCCATGGAGAGCACATTGGATTTAAGCCACTGAGCATCTCAGAGCCCCAGTTTTATCATTAAAAAGAGCGGATCAAACTAAATTAGGTCCAAGGCTCTGCTCACTTACAGAACTTTATCATTCTAAGACCCTACCTGTATAGTCATGCACCATATAACAACACTTAAGTTACTGACAGACCACACATACAATGGTGGTCTCATAGGACCATAATACCATATTTACCTCATCTATGTTTAGATACACAAATACCACTGTATTACAGCTGCCTCCAGCACTCAGTACAGTAACACTAGCCTAGGAGCAGTCGGCTCCACCACAGAGCCTAGACGTGCAGTAGGCTATGCCATCTAGGTTTGGATAACTACACTCTGTGGTGTTCACACACAACCACATCGCCTAATGAAGCATTTCTCAGAGTGCGTCCTGGTGTCAAGAAGCACATGACTATATTTCATCTTCCAACTCCTTGTTCTGAAAAGGAGAAACAAAAAATAAAATGGATTGAATGCATCCCCAGTTTTCCAAGCTGTTTTGCACTCACCCCGAAGACGGGGCCTGACCGAGTACAATGAGCAGCAATGAACATCGCACAGCCTGAGTGTGACTCCAGCCCAGCCACCTAGTACAATAGGCACATTTCTAAACTTAGGAATGAGGACGATGATACCCATTTGGGAGTATCTAAACAAGAAAATAGGGGTACTAAAATTTCATTTTATAGAGCAAATCACTTTTTGCTTCCTTTTCAGAGCAAGGGATTGAAATATGAAAGAAACAGGTAGGATTGATGTAATCAGAAATGGTTTAAGAGAGTGCTGCAAACATAAGGGATTGGTAACTTCACAGCTCCCTGTCCACTCCGCGGCACCTCTGCCAGATCTTCTACAACGCTTAGCTTTCTATCTTAACTCTGCCTAAGCTGTGCCATGTGAAATATATTTCCTATCCCAGAGAGGATTTCTCTCAGGGATTTATACATAGCATAGGGAAAGTTGAAGCCAGGCCAGGGGCTGGTCTCATGACTGCCTAGATTTTGTTGCTTGTAAGACCAGCATGGAATGTCCTCTTCCCATTTACAGTAGGATTTGGGAGAGGCTTGGAGGGGCATGAGGCCTTTGGATGAGAGTGCAGAAGAGAAATTACTGGCAAAGAGTGAAGGGTGAATAAAGAGAAGAGGGGAGGCACAAGGAAAAGCAGGGGGTAGGAGCTGATGTATCTGGATGTAGACAGCCTGGTTTGACGTTCAGTTCCCTTTCTGTCACTAAGATGGCCAAGATCTGGGTAGGACGTCTCATCCCGTACCACAAGGCACATGGGCCCGACCAGGGTCCTTTGGGACAGACAGGAAGCATTCCAGGCTGCACGGCCTAGAATTTATTATTTAGGCCAGACAGACTGGAATGGATAACTTTCTCTAGAGATCAGAGGCTGTGCGCTGTCTCTGATGTGTGACAAATTGAAGGAAGCACAGCCATGCCTTCAGCATGCTCGGTGAGGGATGCACAGGGAGAAGGAACGCGAAGGAGCCTGTGCCTGCCTTACTTTCCATTTGTTTCAGTTTCTCCCCCCACCCATCTGCTGTCCTTGCAAAGCAGGAAAAGGGAAAGGAAATGTCATTTCTCTGGAGATGTAACAAAAGATTATTTGTTTCGGAAAAAGCTCTGTCTTAAATAAATGAAAGTTGTCTGTATTGTTCGTTTGTTTGGCTTTTTTTTTTTTTTTTTTTTGGCTCTTTCTCTGTCTCCCCATAAATCACTGAAAATCACCTTACCATTCCCTGAATTTGTAGGAATCTCTTGCTGCTGTGTAAAGGCATAAGAACGGGCCAAGGCAAACATCTCTAATGTCTTCTTTCAAAACCAAAATGCATTTTAATAATTTAACGCCACTGCTCTTTCAGTCACTTGATAAATTATTCACAAATTTTACAACAAAAAAAAAAGAAAAAAAATCTGTTCCCTTTACAAGTTTTGGAACATTAAATCATGTCAGAATAGATGAAAAGGACAAATCAGTCCTAAACTCTTAGAAATCACGCCATTTACTTCTTTCTCTGAGAGCAGTGCCACAGTTTACAGGGCACTTGGCAGATGATTCTTCAGGACTTAATGTCCAGGTACAGTGAGAGAATTACACTGTAGGAATGAAAGAAGGTGGCTTTTGGGCAACGTATAGAGAACATCTAACTGTTTGCCTCAGGACTGCAACTTTAAGTGATACTTTAAAGAGATCTCAAGGACAGACAAAGAAAGCTGATTTGCTTAAGGTAATTCTAGTTAATTCTGGGCAAGGGAGGAAGTCTGAATAATGGTGGCTCCTACTGTTCTTATTTTAAAACACCCCTTACATCCTCCTACCAAGCATGGGCAAGTGCTACGAAGTCGCTTTTTGTGCAAATGTCCATGGGACATAACCTCTGGAGCTTAGCAAGCAGGTACTTCTGACCTCATGGAGCGGAGAACCTTTGCCTAGAAAGGACTTTAAATTTGCATCCATGATGATAACAATGCCCTACCCACACAGTCAAGTTGTAGCTGAAGATCTTGGAATATTTACAGACATCTCTCATGTCATTAGAAAAACATACTCACTGAAAGGTCAAAGTGATTGATAATGAAGGCCAACTGGGCAGAACTATTAGGTTTTCCTTCCTGATATTTCCTACCAGAGATGTCTCCCTCTTACAGCCAGTGCCCAGGGTCTAATTACAATTAATACATTTTGTCTTCAGTATTTTGCCTTCCAACTCCATGGTTTACTTTTGTTCTGGATCTAAGAAAGGTAGCAGCATTGTAGAAGAACTCATTAGGATGTCACACTTCAACTAGTATAGGGATGAGGTTTGTCTGAATAAATACTGCCCATTCCATTCTAACACAGTGCTGGCATATAGGAGGTGTCAACAAATGCTTGCTTCCTGCATGAAAAAGTGAACAGAAATTGCAGAAATATGTCAAAGTTTAATTTAATGTGTGTAACACAAGCATAGACACCGTTAACTATTTCTGCCATTTTAATAGGCAGAAGTGGGTTATTAATATTTTTAATTCGAGAGTGGCAAAACCTAAAATAATTTCATATTTTAGGAAAGAGATTCTGGATGAAGCTTCCATCATCATCCGCAAGGCAACTTTTTATCTTTGTGGGGCTTTTGTAATTTTTTTCTACTTGCTGTGTCTTCCTTTTATAACCTAAATTTTTCTTTAATGCTCCTGAGATGCCTATTTTCAGGGAATTCTGATGTCAAGGGTGTTCTTGGAAGCATCTGAGTGTTGGCTAAAATACTTTCTCTTCAACTTCAAAGAAGTCCTGTAATGCTAGAACCATCTTCACTGACAATATCTTTCTTCACCCTCCAAATCTCACTGCTCAGCTTCTGGGGGAGTCAAGTTACAAAAGAGCCAACCTATGAAAAATCCATTGTTCTTTAATTTTACTTCAGCAAGATAGATGCAGACATCCATATCAGTATTTGGAGACTGGAGAAGTGAAGAAGCAGAAGAGAAAAATCTTTGAGTTTCTAGAGTATGCTCTCTATTTAGACATGCAAATTTTACACAGAATAATTTAAGGGAAGTTACAAAGATACATACAAAAGAGCAAGATAAAATAAAGATAAGAAAGAAAAATGGGCCGGGCGCGGTGGCTCACGCCTGTAATCCCAGCACTTTGGGAGGCCAAGGCAGGCGGATCACGAGGTCAGGAGATCGAGACCATCCTGGCTAAGATGGTGAAACCCTGTCTCTACTAAAAAAAAATACAAAAAAATTAGCCGGGCATGGTGGCGGCTGCCTGGAGTCCCAGCTACTCAGGAGGCTGAGGCAGGAGAATGGCGTGAACCCAGGAAGCAGAGCTTGCAGTGAGCTGAGATCGAGCCACTGCACTCCAGCTTGGGCAACAGAGCAAGACTCTGTCTCAAAAAAAAAAAAAAAAGAAAAGAAAAATGACCCTATGATAAGAAATACAAGAAACAAAGTCAGAGCTTGATGATCTCAACAAAGCACTAACACTCTTTACATCTCTCCTCTCTACTATGAGGTATGCCAACATCATCTTACCTTGTTTGTGGCCGTCCCACATGGTAGCAGCATGCAATTTACTAGCCACATCCAAAGTTATTTACCTTAAGAGAAATCAGCATATATAATTTAGAACTTTTTAAAAATTAGGTAAGGCAGTTCTAGGTGACTGTTGGTAACTTTTCTGGAAGTCTATATTACAAAAATTATTTTAGGTAAGTTTCCCAAAAGTGTCTGGCTGTCTTGGTTCAAGTGTCAACTTCACTGATAACTATTTTTACATCTTGGGCACACAGCAATTGTTGCTGTTCCTCTCCTACCAGACCCAAGCTCATCCGTCTGCTCAGAAAGATTTTTTGAGACATCATAGTAAAACTCGCCATTTTTCTCCCTTTTCGACCTTTCTTGCCCATGACTCCATATTATTTTTCTTAAAATAGTTACCAATATTTAAAATTGAGTTTGTTTATGTGCAAATAAACAAACTAGAATATAAACTGGAATATTTAAAATTCAGTTTGCTTATATGCAAATAAACTAGATATGAACTGGAAGATATAAATATATATTTGGAATATAGAAGTGTATATTCCAGTTTATATAAACCAGAATATAAACTAGAATATCAACTCCATGAGAGCAAGGCTTTTATCTCTCTTGTTCTCTCTTAGGCCTCCAGTGTCTAGAACATGGCCTGGCACAGAGCAAGTGCTCATTGAAAGTTTGCTGAATTAATGAACAAATGAATGAATGAATAAATAATTTGGGTAATATCTTGTCACCTCTAAATTCGTTCAAATATTGTCTTTACCTTATATTAGCTGGGTAAATCAGCTGCATGAAAGAAATTCTCTTAATGTCCAGACTTTTCAATTTCCATGTTCCCTGCAAACATCCTCTCTTCATCCCGCCCATCCTTTCCCACCCACACCCCTGCTGCCATGAATGGTGTACCCTCCTGTCTGAGAGTTCCCCTATACCTGGGCTCTGTTCCCACCCTTGCTTCTCCTCAAGGACCCACTCCATGGATTTCCAGCTCCACTTCCTCTGGCTCTTTTCCAACAGTGTTTAAGAATACTAAGTCAATGCAAAATCTTATTCTGGAGGGGTGGAGCCAAGATGGCCGAATAGGAACAGCTCCCGTCTCCAGCTCCCAGCCCCAGCGACACAGAAGACGGGTGATTTCTGCAATTCTGCTTGAGGTACCGGTTTCATCTCACTAGGGAGTGCCTAACAGTGGGTGCAGGACAGTCGGTGAAGCGCACTGTGCCCGAGCCGAAGCAGGGCCAGGCATTGCCTCACTCGGGAAGCGCAAGGGGTCAGGGAGTTCCCTTTCCTAGTCAAAGAAAGGGGAAACAGACGGCACCTGGAATATCGGGTCAGTCCCATCCTAATACTGCACTTTTCCAACGGGCCTGGAAAACGGCACACTAGGAGATTGTGTCCCGCACCTGGCTCGGAGGGTTCTATGCCCACGGAGTCTCGCTGATTGCTAGCACAGCAGTCTGAGATCAAGCTGCAAGGCGGCAGCGAGGCTGGGGGAGGGGCGCCCGCCATTGCCCAGGCTTGCTTAGGTAAACAAAGCAGCCAGGAAGCTCGAACTGGGTGGAGCCCACCACAGCTCAAGGAGGCCTGCCTGCCTCTGTAGGCTCCACCTCTGGGGGCAGGGCACAGACAAACAAAAACTCAGCAAGAACCTCCACAGACTTAAACGTCCCTGTCTGACAGCTTTGAAGAGAGTAGTGGTCCCCCCAGCATGCAGCTGGAGATCTGAGAACGGACAGACTGCCTCCTAAAGTGGGTCCCTCACCCCTGAGCAGCCTAACTGGGAGGCACCCCCCCAGTAGGGACAGACTGACACCTCATTCAACCCGGTACTCCTCTGAGACAAAACTTTCAGAGGAACTATCAGACAGCTGAATTTGTGGTCTCACGAAAATCCGCTGCTCTGCAGCCACCGCTGCTGACACCCAGCCAAACAGGGTCTGGAGTGGACCTCTAGTAAACTCCAACAGACCTGCAGCTGAGGGTCCTGTCTGGTAGAAGGAAAACTAACAAACAGAAAGGACATCCACACCAAAAACCCATCTGTACATCACCATCATCAAAGACAAAAAGTAGATAAAACCACAAAGATGGGGAAAAAACAGAGCACAAAAACTGGAAACTCTAAAAAACAGAGCAACTCTCGTCCTCCAAAAGAACGCAGTTCCTCACCAGCAACGGAACAAAGCTGGATGGAGGATGACTTTGATGAGTTGAGAGAAGAAGGCTTCAGACGATCAAACTACTCTGAGCTACGAGAGGAAATTCAAAACAATAGCAAAGAAGTTAAAAACTTTGAAAAAAAATTAGAAGAATGGATAACTAGAATAACCAATGGAGAGAAGGGCTTCAAGGAGCTGATGGAGCTGAAAGCCAAGTTTCGAGAACTATGCGAAGATTGCAGAAGCCTCAGTAGCAGATGCGATCAACTGGAAGAAAGGGTATCGCTGATGGAAGATGAAATGAATGAAATGAAGAGAGAAGGGAAGTTTAGAGAAAAAAGAATAAAAAGAAATGAACAAAGCCTCCAAGAAATTTGGGACTATGTGAAAAGACCAAACCTACGTCTGATTGGTGTACCTGAAAATGATGGGGAGAATGGAACCAAGTTGGAAAACACTCTGCAAGATATTATCCAGGAGAACTTCCCCAATCTAGCAAGGCAGGCCAGCATTCAGATTCAGGAAATACAGAGAACGCCACAAAGATATTCCTCGAGAAGGGCAAGTCCAAGACACATAATTGTCAGATTCACCAAAGTTGAAATGAAGGAAAAAATGTTAAGGGCAGCCAGAGAGAAAGGTCGGGTTACCCACAAAGGGAAGCCCATCAGACTAACAGCTGATCTCTCAGCAGAAACTCTACAAGCCAGAAGAGAGTGGGGGCCGATATTCACCATTCTTAAAGAAAAGAATTTTCAACCCAGAATCTCCTATCCCACCAAACTAAGCTTCATAAGTGAAGGAGAAATAAAATACTTTACAGACAAGCAAACGCTGAGTGATTTTGTTATCACCAGGCCTGCCCTAAAAGAGCTCCTGAAGGAAGCACTAAACATGGAAAGGAACAACCAGTACCAGCCACTGCAAAAACATGCCAAATTGTAAAGACCATCGAGGCTAGGAAGAAACTATAGCAACTAACGAGCAAAATAACCAACTAACATCATAATGACAGGATCAGATTCACACATAACAATATTAACGTTAAATGTAAATGGGCTAAATGCTCCAATCAAAAGACACAGACTGGCAAACTGGATAAGGAGTCAGGACCCATCAGTGTGCTGTATTCAGGAAACCCATCTCACGTGCAGAGACACACATAGACTCAAAATAAAGGGATGGAGGAAGATCTATCAAGCAACTGGAAATCAAAAAAAGGCAGGGGTTGCAATCCTAGTCTCTGATAAAATAGACTTTAAACCAACAAAGATCAAAAGAGACAAAGAAGGCCATTACATAATGGTAAAGGGATCAATTCAACAAGAAGAGCTAACTATCCTAAATATATATGCACCCAACACAGGAGCACCCAGATTCATAAAGCGAGTCCTCAGTGACCTACAAAGGGACTTAAACTCCCACACAATAATAATGGGAGATTTTAACACCCCACTGTCAGCATTAGACAGATCAACGAGACAGAAAGTTAACAAGGATATCCAGGAATTGAACTCAGCTCTACATAAAGTGGACCTAATAGACATCTACAGAACTCTCCACCCCAAGTCAACAGAATATACATTTTTTTCAGCACCACACCACACCTATTCCAAAATTGACCACATAGTTGGAAGTAAAGCTCTCCTCAGCAAATGTAAAAGAACAGAAATTATAACAAACTGTCTCTCAGACCACAGTGCAATCAAACTAGAACTCAGGATTAAGAAACTCACTCAAAACCGCTCATCTACATGGAAACTGAACAACCTGCTCCTGAATGACTACTGGGTACATAATGAAATGAAGGCAGAAATAAAGATGTTCTTTGAAACCAACGAGAACAAAGACACAACATACCAGAATCTCTGGGACACATTCAAAGCAGGGTGTAGAGGGAAATTTATAGCACTAAATGCCCACAAGAGAAAGCAGGAAAGATCCAAAATTGACACCCTAACATCACAATTAAAAGAACTAGAAAAGCAAGAGCAAACACATTCAAAAGCTAGCAGAAGGCTAGAAATAACTAAAATCAGAGCAGAACTGAAGGAAATAGAGACACAAAAAACTCTTCAAAAAATTAATGAATCCAGGAGCTGGTTTTTTGAAAAGATCAACAAAATTGATGGACCGCTAGCAAGACTAATAAAGAAGAAAAGAGAGAAGAATCAAATAGATGCAATAAAAAACGAAAAAGGGGATATCACCACCGATCCCACAGAAATACAATCTACCATCAGAGAATACTACAAACACCTCTATGCAAATAAACTAGAAAATCTAGAAGAAATGGATAAATTCCTCGACAAATACACCCTCCCAAGACTAAACCAGGAAGAAGTTGAATCTCTGAATAGACCAATAACAGGTTCTGAAATTGTGGCAATAATCAATAGCTTACCAACCAAAAAGAGTCCAGGACCTGATGGATTCACAGCTGAATTCTACCAGAGGTACAAGGAGGAACTGGTACCATTCCTTCTGAAACTATTCCAATCGATAGAAAAAGAGGGAATCCTCCCTAACACATTTTACGAAGCCAGCATCGTCCTGATACCAAAACCTGGCAGAGACTTAACCAAAGAAGAGAATTTCAGACCAATATCCTTGATGAACATTGATGCAAAAATCCTCAATAAAATACTGGCAAACCGAATCCAGCAGCACATCAAAAAGCTTATCCACCATGATCAAGTGGGCTTCATCCCTGGGATGCAAGGCTGGTTCAACATACGCAAATCAATAAATGTAATCCAGCATATAAACAGAACCAAAGACAAAAACCACATGATTATCTCAATAGATGCAGAAAAGGCCTTTGACAAAATTCAACAACCCTTCATGCTAAAAACTCTCAATAAATTAGGTATTGATGGGACATATCTCAAAATAATAACAGCTATCTATGACAAACCCACAGCCAATATCATACTGAATGGGCAAAAACTGGAAGCATTCCCTCTGAAAACTGGCACAAGACAGGGATGCCCTCTCTCACCGCTCCTATTCAACATAGTGCTGGAAGTTCTGGCCAGAGCAATCAGGCAGGAGAAGGAAATAAAGGGTATTCAATTAGGAAAAGAGGAAGTCAAATTGTCCCTGTTTGCAGATGACATGATTGTATATCTAGAAAACCCCATTGTCTCAGCCCAAAATCTCCTTAAGCTGATTAGCAACTTCAGCAAAGTCTCAGGATACAAAATTAATGTACAAAAATCACAAGTATTCTTGTACACCAATAACAGACAAACAGAGAGCCAAATCATGAGTGAACTCCCATTCACAATTGCTTCAAAGAGAATAAAATACCCAGGAATCCAACTTACAAGGGATGTGAAGGACCTCTTCAAGGAGAACTACAAACCACTGCTCAATGAAATAAAAGAGGATACAAACAAATGGAAGAACATTCCATGCTCATGGGTTGGAAGAATCAATATCGTGAAAATGGCCATACTGCCCAAGTTAATTTATAGATTCAATGCCATCCCCATCAAGCTACCAATGACTTTCTTCACAGAATTGGAAAAAACTACTTTAAAGTTCATATGGAACCAAAAAAGAGCCCGCATCGCCAAGTCAATCCTAAGCCAAAAGAACAAAGCTGGAGGCATCACGCTACCTGACTTTAAACTCTACTACAAGGCTACAGTAACCAAAACAGCATGGTACTGGTACCACAACAGAGACATAGATCAATGGAACAGAACAGAGCCCTCAGAAATGATGCCGCATAGCTACAACTATTTGATCTTTGACAAACCTGACAAAAACAAGAAATGGGGAAAGGATTCCCTATTTAATAAATGGTGCTGGGAAAACTGGCTAGCCATATGTAGAAAGCTGCAACTGGATCCCTTCCTTACACCTTATACAAAAATTAATTCAAGATGGATTAAAGACTTATATGTTAGACCTGAAACCATTAAAATCCTACAAGAAAACCTAGGCAATACCATTCAGGACATAGGCGTGGGCAAGGACTTCATGTCTAAAACACCAAAAGCAATGGCAACAAAAGCCAAAATCGACAAATGGGATCTCATTAAACTAAAGAGCTTCTGCATAGCAAAAGAAACTATCATCAGAGTGAACAGGCAACCTACACAATGGGAGAAAATTTTTGCAACCTACTCATCTGACAAAGGGCTAATATCTAGAATCTACAATGAACTCAAACAAATTTACAAGAAAAAAACAAACAACCCCATCAAAAAGTGGGCAGAGGACATGAACAGACACTTCTCAAAAGAAGACATTTATGCAGCCAAAAAACACATGAAGAAATGCTCATCATCACTGGCCATCAGAGAAATGCACATCAAAACCACAGTGAGATACCATCTCACACCAGTTAGAATGGCCATCATTAAAAAATCAGGAAACAACAGGTGCTGGAGAGGATGTGGAGAAATAGGAACACTTTTACACTGTTGCTGGGACTGTAAACTAGTTCAACCATTGTGGAAGTCAGTGTGGCGATTCCTCAGGGATCTAGAACTAGAAATACCATTTGACCCAGCCATCCCATTACTGGGTATATACCCAAAGGACTATAAATCATGCTGCTATAAAGACACATGCACACGTATGTTTATTGCGGCACTATTCACAATAGCAAAGAGTTGGAACCAACCCAAATGTCCAACAATGATAGACTGGATTAAGAAAATGTGGCACATATACACCATGGAATACTATGCAGCCATAAAAAATGATGAGTTCGTGTCCTTTGTAGGGACATGGATGAAACTGGAAAACATCATTCTCAGTAAACTATCGCAAGGACAAAAAACCAAACACCGCATGTTCTCACTCATAGGTGGGAATTGAACAATGAGAACTCACGGACACAGGAAGGGGAACATCACACTCCGGGGACTGTTGTGGGGTGGGGGGAGGGGGGAGGGACAGCATTAGGAGATACACCTAATGCTAAATGACGAGTTAATGGGTACAGGAAATCAACATGGCACATGGATACATATGTAACAAACCTGCACATTGTGCACATGTAACCTAAAACCCTAAAGTATAATAAAAAAAAAAATAAAAAATAAAAAAATAAAAAAATAAAAAATAAAAAAAGAATACTAAGTCAATGCAAAGCTACAATATTAAAGTATGAATATTTAAGGACTTCTTCTCCATCGCTTTTAAAAGACAAGAGCTTTTGTTCCAATGTCATCACCTAGAAAGGTCTATAACTGTGTTGAGTAGCAATGAGGCTGGAGAGCTGGAGAGGCTGGAAATAACTAAATTTACCATGGAAAAGGCAGACTTCTCCCCTAGAAGATTAGAATAGATCCTAAAGGTATATCCAGGAGACAGAAGAATCAAGAACTCATTCTAACTGGGTTTAGAAGAGAGTGTGGGGTGGTTGAGAAGAAAAGGAGAGCTATTTGGAGTGGGGGACAGAAGAAGGGCATGTAAAATATGGAGAGAAATATAGAGAAAAAATAATTTTAACTACATCAATGTGCATTATAAAGAGAGAGGCCCTTTCTGGCTTTCAAAAGTAAGTATTCTTGGCCAGGCACGGTGGCTCACGCTTGTAATCCTAGCATTTTGGGAGGCCGAGGAGGGTGGATCATGACATCAGGAGTTCGAGGCTAGCCTGGCCAACATGGCGAAACCCCGTCTCTACTAAAAATACAAAAATTAGCTGGGCCTGGTGCTGGGCGCCTCTAATCCCAGCTACTCGGGAGGCTGAGGCAGGAGAATCGCTTGAACCTGGGAGGCGGAGTGTGCGGTGAGCCAAGATCCTGCCATTGCACTCCAGCCTGGGCGACAAGAGCAAGACTCTGTCTCAAAAGTAAAGTATTCTTTCCAATAATATGTGTGACTGTTGTTGCAATACTGCTATTTATTGAGTAGAATATAACACAGAGCAAGAAGCTAAAAGCAAGAAAGCCCAGCTTTATCTGGATTACATTCAGATTTTGGCATTCTTGAAAAGCAAAACAAAATAAAGGCCCTTCCTATAGCGATTTTCACGTACCACTCTCCTTCTCACAACTTCTATTATATAAAGGTTGTCCCCACTCACTGTTTATAATCCCTTCCTTCTCACTCACATTTCACCCCTCTGCCATCAACCTTCTACCCCCACTAATCCCTTCTTTTTGAAATCATCAATCATCTTGACTAACTACAGTGGATGTTTTAGACCTTTCGTTGTCACAGAACTGAACCATTTGGCTGTTCACTTGGACAGGAGCTATAAAAACTCCAGGCCTATGGTTGCAGTGAGCCAAGATCGTGCCACTGCACTCCAGCCTGGGGGAAAGAGCAAGACTCCGTCTCAAAACAAAACAAAACAAAAAACCTCCAGGCCTAATCTTTCCAGTATGGCTAAGCCATCATCCTCGGGAAATACAGACGCTTGACCATGGCTATGAGAAGTGCAGTTACTGCCCCCGCCCCACCCTGGTGCAGCTCTATTTGCTGCTGCTGGACACTCAGCTAGCCCATCACCTGTGCTTTTGTTTGGTTCCCTGGGATCATCAAGCTCTGTGTGTGGTCTCCTTGTAGTTAGTTCCTCCATCTAGTCTAGAGGTGAGAAAAAAGTCTGCTCCACACCTGCCCTGGGAGGGGTGCAATTCAGAGACCATCAGGAGCTCTCTGAGAAAGAAGCCACTAATATCTTTCTAATATCAAACTCTCTCTTTGCCAGCCTCTTATGAAGGCTAAAGGTGAGCAGATAGCAATATCGCAAAATCTGTTTTAGTCAACTCCTTTGCGAGTATTGCCAGTGGTCTGGCACCTTGCTTTGCAATATGGTAATAGCTCCCATTGTTTCGAAGTTTCAGTCAAAATATAGAAAGAGTTTCATACTAAACCACAGTTTCCAAAGATGGTGGGCTGTACCTCTTGTCTCCTGGCTTCCAATAGGCAAGGTGGAGTTATAGGCTGTCTTTACACACTCTTACCAAAGTGCTGCATACTTGTTTCTTGGTCTGGTTGTCTACATTATATTGAAAACTTCTAGAAGCTAAAGATGCATCTTTACATCACACACACACACACACACACACACATAAGCACATGCCACACCACAATTTACTCCACTACTCTTGTTCCTTCCATCATGCTTCTGGTCTTTTCTTCTCTAAATAACCAGATTTCTCGTAAGAATTTTAGTGTTTACCGTCTCTACTTTTTTACCTCCCATTCAGTCCTCAGTCTACTCATTTAAGTCTGGTCTCATCCTTGCCTGAAATACTTTTCGTTAATGTCATTAATCATCTTGTCACACCAGGTCTTTTATCAGTCATTATACTTGACTTACAAGAAAGCACTTGGTTCTTTGGACTATTTCTTCCTTCTTGAAATAGTATTCTTGAGCTTCTTATATTTAAAAACAGCTTTGCTCTCCAGCTAACTTTCTGGCTGATTCTTATGTTTCATTCATCCAAGCTAAAGCTACTAAGTATTAAACATCTCCAAGACTCTGTCCAAGGCACTCTCTTCTTAATTTCTTCTTTATCCTCCATAGAGCTAATCCATACCCATGACTTCAGGGGCCCACACCACTTAAGAGCCTACAGCTCTTCTGAACAGCAGACCTTGTGATGGTTAATTTTAGGTATCCACCTACCAGATTAAGGAGTACCTACAGAACTGGAAAGCATTATATTGGGATGTGTCTGTGAGGGAGTTTCCAGAGGAGATTGGCATGTGAGTCTGAGTAGACCAAGTGGAGAAGATCCACTCTCAGTGTGCTTGGCCACCATCTCATAGGCTGGGGGTCCAGACAGAACAAAACAGGCAAGGCAAGTAGGTTTCTTTCCTGGAGCTCGGATACACTCTTATCCTGCCCTTGGTCAGCAGAACTCCAGGCTCCCTGGCCTTTGGACTCCAGGACTTACACCAGCAACCCCCACTCCTACCCCAGGATCTCAGGCCCTGGAAGTTGGGCTGAGCAACACTACTGGCATTCCAGGGTCCCCAGCATGTAGATGGCTGTCACAGGACTTCTCAGCCTCAATAATCAGGTGAGTCAATTCCCCTAATAAATCGCCTCACATATATCTATTTATCTATAAATAGCTTGTTAGTTCTGTCTTTCTGAAGAACACTGACTAGTGCAGATTTTAGTACCAACAGTGGTTCTAGAGGTTTTCATAATTGGTTTGGGGTTTCTAGAATTGGCTATCTAATCTGGTTAAATCTAAAAATGCCAAAGACTCTACTTCTAACAGTACAGAGAGCACTGAACTCTCTAGTGCAAACTGCTCATAGAGATGCATAAAATAGGTACATTTGGTATTTTTAATTCACTGCTTATAAGAGACAAGAAACTTGGTGACTTCTATATATGATACCCTTAACATTTGTGCAAAACCAAGGAATATAATGACTTTGGTTGGTGGCTCCTAATGTCAGTGGACAAAGGGATGAAAGAAAAGAATGAGTTCAGGTATTCCATGTCCTGCTCCAGCTCTACATAAATAGCTGAAGAGATTCTAAGTGTGCCCTGAGTCTGAATCTCCTCCCATGTAGCCACAGGTCTGGGATTGCTGAAAATCCAACAAGAGTGCTTATCATATGACTGACTGAATCACAGCAAAAGCTGAACTCTCAGATCCGCAGGTGTCTATGGTTAAAGTGAGGGCATTGGTTGAGAAAGAATGGGATCTATAAGTTGAGATGGGGATGTGTGGGAGGGCTCTGATGAGGCTGGAGACACTGAGCTACGAAATTCTGATGAGTGTTATTTGCCAGCAGAAAAGGTTCCCACCCACAATAGCATAGAGTTTTCTATCTCTGTCTGAAGGAGTTAACCCTGCATTGTCTAAGATAATGTTAACAGCCTCCACGAGGCAGTTGCCAAGAAAGACAATGCCGAGTCTCCTCAGAATCCACCCCCACTGCCCCTCTTTGCTTCTGGACTTGTAACTAGACTTGATTCCCAGCAGGCACCTAGAGGTGAGGTCCAAAGTGTGATTCAGGAGAAGGTGTGCCATGTTCCAAAAGAACTACTTCAGTTTTCTAATTTATACAAGCAAAAGTCTGGGGAACGCTTGTGGGAATGCATACTGAGAGTGTGGGAATATGGTGGAAGAAATATAAAGTTGGATCAGGCCAAATTTACTTATATGGACCCTCACAGCAGAGGTCCTCAATTTAACTTTGCAGCTCAGGGAGTGAGTTTGTTTGATTGGGTGGTAAAACATGTATCAAAAAACATGACCCACTGTGAGTGAGCTGGAGATGCCTGATCTCCCTTGGGCTAACACAGAGGAAGGGATTCAAAGGCTTAGGGAGATTGGAAAGCTACGGTGGATTTGTCACTTAAACTCTGCTCAGACACACCAGGAGGGCCCAGAAGACAGACTTTTCATCCATACTTTGAACAATGAATTTGTGAGGGGAGCCCCAGCATCCCTGAAGAGCTCTGTGATTGCTCTTCTCTGTAGACCAGACCTTACAATGGGAACTGCTGTTATTCAGTTGGAAAACTTAAATGCAATGGGAGTAATTGGATCCCAAGGTGATGGGGACCAAGTGACGACACTCAACCAACTGTCAAAGACAAGTTGAATGCAGTTTTCAAAATGGTACCTGGTATGCAGCTATTAAACTGGCAAATACCTTTTTTCCATTTGTGTTCATAAGGCCCACCTGAGGCACTTTGCCTTTAGCTGTCAAGGCCAGCAATACACCCTCACTGTCTTACATCAGAGATATATCAACTCGCCAGCTTTATGTCACAATCCGGTTTGTGGGAATCTTGATTGCCTTTCCCTTCCATAAGATTTCACACTGTTCCATTGATAACCTTATGCTGATCAGACCTCATGACCAAGAAGTAGCAACTACTGTGGACATATTGGTAAGGTGTTTGCATATCAGAGCATGGGAGATAATCCAATTAAAATTCAAGTGCCTTTTACCTTGGTGAAATTTCTAAGGGTCCAATGGTGTGGGGCATGTCAAGATATTCCTTCTAAGATGAAGGATATGTTGTGTATCTGGCTCCTCCTACCACCAAGAAAGAGATACCATGCCTAGTGGGCCTATTTGAATTTTGGAGGCAACACATTCCTCACTTGGGTGTGTTACTCTGGCCCATTTGTTGAGTGTCCCAAAAGATTGCTAGTTTTGAGTGGAGTCCAGAACAGAAGGCTCTACAGCAAGTCCCAGCTGCCGTGCAAGCTGCTCTTCCTCTTGGGCCATATGACCCAGCAGATCCAATGATACCCAAGATGTCAATGGCAGATAGGGATGCTGTTTGAAGCTGCTGGCAGGGTGTTGTAGAAGAATCACAATAGAAGTTCTTAGGATTTTGGTGCAAGGCCCTGCCATCATCTGTAGATAACTACCCGTTTGAGAGAGCTCTTGGCCAGCTACTGGGCCTTAATAGAAACTGAACGCTTGACCATGGGCCACCAATTACCATGTGGCCTGAGCTGCCCATCATGAACTGGGTGTCATCTGACCTACCAAGCCAGGAAGGGCATGCACAGCAGCAGTCCCTCATCAAATAATGGACCAGCGCAGGCCCTGGAGGTACAAAGAAGTTACATGAAGAAATGGCCCAAATGTCCTTGGTGTCTACTCCTATCACACTGCCTTCTCTCCCACCACCTGCACCTATGGCCTTATGGGGAGTCCCCATGATCAGCCGACAGAGGAAGAGAAAACTCGGGCTTTGTAGACAAATGGTTCTGTGTGATACAGAGGCATCAGCTAAAAGTGGACAGCTGCAGCACCTCAGCCCCTTTCTGGAAGATCCTTTAATGACAGTGGTAATGGAAAATCTCAAGGAGCAGAATTTAGGGCAGTGCCCCTTGTTGTGCACTTTGCTTAGAGGAAAAACGGCCAGATGTGTGATTAGGTACTGATTCACAGCCTAGATGGTCAGGGACTTGAAAGGAACATGATTAGAAAATTGGTGGCAAAAACATTGAGAGAATAGATATGTGGATAGATCTCTCTCAGTAGGCAAAGGATGTGAAGATATTTGTTTCTCATGTAAATGCTCACCCAAAGATGACCTCCATAGAGGAGTATGTTAATATTCAAGAGGGCAGGATGACCCATTCTGTGAATACCAGTCAATCTCTTTTCCCAGGCATCCCTGTCATTGCCCAGTGGGCTCAGGAACAAAGTGGCTATGGTGGTAGGGATGGAGGTTGTGCACGGGTTCAGCAGCATGGCTTCTACTCGCCAAGGCTAAGCTAGCTACAACCACCACTGAGTGCTCAGTCGGCCTGCTGCAGAGACCAATGCTGAACCCCTGACGTGACATCATTCCCCAGGGCAATCAGCCAGCTACGTGGTTGCAAGTTGATTACATTGGATGGCTTCCATCATGGAAGAGGCAGCATTTTGTCCTTTCTGGAATAGACATTTCCTCTGGACATGGGTTTGCCTTCCCTCCACGCAATGCTTCTACCAGTACTACCATCTGTGGACTCACAAAATGCCTTATCCACTCTCATGGTATTCCACACAGGGTATCTACTAAGGAACTCACCTTACAGCCAAAGAAGTGTGGCAACGGGCCCAAGGGTTCATGGGATCCACTAGTCTTACCATGCGTCCCACCATTCTGAAGCAACAAGCTTGACAGAACAGTAAAATGGCCTTTTGAAGTTGCAGTTACAGCACCAGCCAACGTTGCAGGACTGGGGCAAGGTCTTCCAGAAGGCTGTATGTGCTCTGAATCAGCATCCAATATATGATCCTGTGTTTCCCATAGTCAAGATACATGGAGTCAGGAATCACAGAGTGGGAGTGTCACCACTCACCAATACCCCTAGTGACCCACTAGCAAAGTTTTTGCTTCCTTTTCCCATGATTTTATGCTCTGCTGACCTAGAGGTCTTAGTTCCAGAGAGAGGAATGTTTCCATCAGGAGACACAACGATGATTCCATTGAACTGGAAGTTTAGACTGCACCCCCACCCCCCAGCCACTTTGGAGGCCTCATGTTTCTGAGTCAACTGGCTATGTTATGGTGCTGACTGGGTGACTGATTCAGACTAGGAAGGAAAAACTGGATTACTACTCCATTGGATGTAAGGAAGAGTATGCCTCGAATACAGGAGATCCCTTAGGGTGTCTCTTAGTATTACCATGCCCCATGATCAAGGTCAATGGGAAACTACCACAACCCAATCCAGGGAGGACTAGGAATGATCCAGATTCCTCAGGAATAAAGGTTCAGGTCACCCCACCAGGTAATGAACCATGACCAGCTGAGGTGCTTGCTGCAGGTAAAATAATACAGAATGGGTAGTGGAAGGCAGTTATAAATACCAGCTGTGGCCAGGTGACTAGTTACAGAAACAAGGACGGTAATTGTCATGAGTATTTTCTTCCTATCTTGTTAAGGACATGTTTTGGTGTACGTATTATACATGTTATACATATGGTTTTTGTTTTGTTTTGTTTTAACTTTTGCAGTTATTTATTTATTTATTTATTTTATTATTATTATACTTTAAATTTTAGGATCCATGTGCACAATGTGCAGGTTTGTTACATATGTATACATGTGCCATGTTGGTGTGCTGCACCCATTAACTTGCCATTTAGCATTAGGTATATCTCCTAACGCTATCCCTCCCCCTCCCCCCATCCCACAACAGTCCCCGGAGTGTGATGTTCCCCTTCCTGTGTCCATGTGTTCTCATTGTTCAATTCCCACCTATGAGTGAGAACAATGTTATACATATGTTAAGCAAATATCTTTGGTTTTGCTTATCTCTTATCCCTTTATTATGTATAATAAGATTTTTTGACTTTATATCAGTATTTACGTGTTGTTAATTTTACATCATAATGTTTCCGTTATCATCCAAACACTTTACCTTCTCTTCTAGGGAAGAGATTAGTGCATTTTCAGTTGTATGCAGATAGTTTCACCATCTTAGGTGGAACTATTTCCTTGTTACTGTCTTCATTTGGAGGTTAAGTGTGGTTTAATGGGATGCAAACAACTGCCAAGTCGACAAAGGGTGGACCTGTGATGATTAACTTTAGGTGTCAATTTGACTGGATTAAGGAATACCTAGAGAATTGATAAAGTATTATTTTGGGGTGTGTCTGTGGGGGGTTTCCAGAGGAGACTGGCATGTGAGTCTAAGTGGACTCAGTGGGGAAGATCCGCCCTCACTGTATGTGGGCCCCATCCCATAGGCTGGGACCTGGACAGAACAAAAAAGAGGCAAAAGGCAAATAGGTTTCTTTCCTGGAGCTCAGATACACTCTTCTCCTGCCCTTGGTCAGAACTCCAGGCTCTCTCGCCTGTGGATTCTAGGGCTTAGCCCAGCAACCCCCACTTCCACCCCAGGATCTCAGGCCCTGGAACTTGGACTGAGCAACAGTACTGGCATTCCAGGGTCCCCCATATGTAGATGGCTGTCACGGGACTTCTCAGATTCCATAATCAGGTGAGCCAATTCCCTTAATAAATCTCCTCCCATTGATTTTTATGTCTCTAGAGAACCCTGAGTAATACAGACCTGTATACCTTGCATTCTTTTTATCAGCTGTTAACTGCAAAGCAATTCAAAGTAGCCATGTCCACAGCAAGTTCATAATGGACTTATTATAGGCTCATAATGGGGTCTTATTTCTGTACTTTCTATTTCAATGAATGTCCCACCAGCCATTCAATTAGGCCAGTCAATAAATGGGGTGTCATCCTTGATATTACTCTTTTCTTCCTCTGATATGCAGTCTATCACCAAGTCTCAACGATTAAGGGTCTTTCAAATCTGTGTGCATTTCTCCATTTCCACCCATCACTGTAGCCTAAGTCACCATCATCTCTCTTCTCAACTCTTGCCTTGCATCCCAAAGGGTCTCCAGGTGCACTCAGGCCCACTCATATGCATTTCTTCCCATTGCAGCCAAAATTATCTTTAAACAAACAAATAAAACGTTTTTCATGTCATCATTCTCCCCTCAGCCCACCCTCACTCATATCTTCTATTGTTTTAATAGAAATGAAGCTGCTAAATGTGCCTTACAGACTTGGCACTGTCTCCGCGTGCTCTGACCCCCAGCTCCATTGGCTTGCTTTTCTCCTTCCTGCTCTATGGGCTCTGCACATTCTGTTCCTTCTCTGCGAAACCCTCCCTAACCAAACTAATTCCAGCTCCTTCATGTCTACAGTCAGAGAAGCCTGCTCTGGCATTTTTAACTAGTCCAAATCTTCCTCTCAAATTGGTAACAGGCAGTTCTAGGTAGCTCTCCATTCAATCCACTAGCGCCCTTGCCATCTCACTTCAGTTTGCGTGATTATTTAAAGTCTATCTCCAGGGCTGGGTGCAGTGACTCATGCCTGTAATCTCAGCACTTTGGGATGCCAAGGCAGGCAGGAGTTTGAGACCAGCCTGTCCAACACAGAGTGAAACCCCATCTCTAATAAAAATACAAAAATTAGCTGGGCGAGGTGGTGCATGCCTGTAGCCCTAGCTACTTGGGAAGCTGAGGCAGGAGAATCGCTTGAACCTGGGAGGCGGAGGTTGCAGGGAGCCGACATCATGCCACTGCACTCCAGCTTGGGTGACACAGCCAGACTCTGAATCTCAAAAATAAATAAATAAATAAATAAATAAATAAATAAATAAATAAGGTCTATCTCCAGTGTTTGCTCCTTATCATACGCTCAGTGTGCAGCACAGTGCCTCACATCCAGGGCAAGATAAATAAACACCAGCTAAATAATTAAAATCTCACCATAATAAATCACCAATGAACAACACAGTGTCCTTCTAAACTGAATAAATAATTGAGTGAGTCCTCAGTTTTCTAAAGCATGCAATGGGAAAATAACTGTCTCACAAAGTTCTTCTAAAGATCAGATACATAGCCCAGCATTGCACTTGTCACGTAACAGACTCTCAATAAAGGGTTGCTTCCTTTATTTCTCTGCAAAATATACATAGATCATGACATGGAGCCAGGGTATGTACAATTAGCTACGGCTCAAAATAAGGGCAACAAGTTTGGGGTGCAGATTCCCCACTAACATGTCACACTGGCCACTCCATTTCCCCCAGGCACCGTGCTGCTCAGTGATGGGCACTGTGCGTCCTCAGCTTTTTACCTTGCCTTTCTATATTTCTCTGTGACAGCAGTAGAATCATCAGTAGTAGTGAAAGAGGAAAGATAACGAGACATAGAGAAAAAAGAAATGACAGTTTTCAGACATGGCAAATGATTACTCAAATGCATCTTGATTTACACATGACAGATGTGTTCCTTAAAAATATATGTAAACTGAATTGTACTTGGAATTCACAAGGGAATCTTGGTACTTAAAGAAATCCTCTACTGAATCCTTTAGGAATAAGAACCACCAACAGGATGATGAACTCCCCCCAACACCGGTATTTGCATCATGGGCATTATGTAATTCCTTTTCACTCTGGTCTAAGGTAAATTTATGTATGGCTTATGTAAATGAAGATACTTCTAATGTTAATTTCTGATGAAAAACCATCTAGTGGGAGGCCAGATCAGAGGAAATAGTCAATAAATCAAAGCTCAGGGTCCAGGAATTCATGGATTATAGCTGGTTGGAGCTTTCCTGAACTTCACTTAGAGATCTGAGCATCCCCAACTTTCTTCATTGCAAACTGAGGCTGAATGGCTGTAGGGTGCTGACTCAAAATTCACACAAGCAGTTGTTATCCCGATGGGGATGGGGCTCAAGTAGTCAGGGCTCTTGGGAATGAGCACAGTTAATAGTGCACTTACCTTGGAGGAAATAAAAATAAAGAACTTCCTGAGGGCTTCTGTGAGTAAGACACCCTGCGTGGCGTGCTCAGCATAGCGTCTGGCACATGCTGGGTGTGCACGGGTGTGATTTCTGTGACTTGGCTACTGAGCGGCCTGCAGTGCACATTGCCCCAACCAAAGGACACAGGCCAGAAACCTATGCTGACGATCTCATCAGGGATGGGGGAGAAGAAAAACAAGAATTCAGAAGGAAAGTCAGATATTTTATGGGGCTTGCTGGGGCTCAGAAAATGACAACCCAGAAGTCTGGTGCTTCTGCATGCTTTAACAAGAAGACTTTAGAAGCAGCCTCATAATCAGGACTTTCTGATCTCTTCTGCCCTCACCCCTGGCACAGGGAGGGGGTCTCTCTTGAATTTCCTTATCTGATTAAGGAAACTTCTTTCCACAAGAAAAACAGTAGTCTCAAGACTTGCTCCCTAGGAATCTCATCAAATAACCAGGAATGAATCAAGGAGACTAAAAGTTGTCACCACACCCAGACAGACTTTTTACCTATTCTTATAAAGGCAACTCAGAGAAATTGCCTGGGAGACTATCTGCATAATAAGACAACCTTTGTTTGCAGTGAAGTTCTGCCTTCACCTTTGCACCACCTCCCCCAGAGCCCAGAGGAACTTTGCTCCAGGCAATTGTTTTTTGGGCTCATTCATTTCCCCTGAAAACCATTTCCTACCCCTCATACTCGCCTACATCCCCCATTTACCTCTATTCCATTTAAGCCTCAACTATCTGGCCCTTCTTTGAGTCTCATATTATGGGACTTCTGTGTCCATAACCTGTTGATATATTTGTTATGGCACTTTTTTCCTGTTAATCTGTCTATAATCAGTCATTTCTGCAAAGGTACAAAGAGGGCAGAAGGGAAGCTTTTCCTCCACCCTCACAGGCTAAAGCTTTCCCATATGTGACCAAGGACAGGAGGCTGTTTTATAATATTTATGCCATAAACTAGACATGGCTGAGATCTATAACTACACTGAGTAGTTACTATTTCTCTCTTGTTTATCAAATTCTCTGAGAAGCTGGACATTACTGTTGTAAACCAAAAATAAAATTCTAAGCTCCCCAGCTTTCTGAATGGAACCCTTCTCTCATTCAAGGCCATTCCAAAGTTAACCCAAAAAACTACTAATAGTTCAGGCTATGATGGGAATTGGGCGTTGAACATGCCTCATTATACCCTCCTCCCTTTTGGAATTCAGGCCCAGCTCAGGAGTTCACAACCAGCCTGGGCAGCATAGTGAGACCTCATCTCTATAAAAATAAGTAAATAAATAGAAAAATAAATACATAAATAGAAAAACAAGAGAGAAAGAAGGGGTCAGTCCATCATCACTCTCCCAGCCAAAGTTAAAATAGTGGAACCCTAGAACAACAAAGCAGGAAACACCTTTGGGAATGCCCCTCACTAACTTTCCACTCACTGCTATTCTATCTCCTCCCTCTGTCATTTAAGGGGGAAAAAAATGAGTGTTTGCATGTGCACGTGTGTGTAGTTTTCATTGGTAATGGTTGACGAAACTGGCATTAAATTGTAGTTCAAAGATTTGTCTTTGATAGATGGCATTCTCTATCTGAAATCAGAAATCAGCTATATGGCTTCAAGGAAACATATTATCTTACAACCCCTGAATGTCAATATATAATCCTGGGTGACTGGATCAATGATGCCTGGTGAGTCTTGAAAGTTTTGCCATAGGCTGGCAAACACAGATTGGTCCTAAAGTGTGGGGAAGAAGGGGAGAGAGAAGAGATGGACTCACACTCAGCTGGAAAAAATCTTGGGCATCCTTTTTTGAGCTCATTGGTTGTCAATCTACTGATTCAGGAAACACTTTTCACCTATTTGGCCATTAATACAGCACAAACAACACACAGAGGAGAATGCATTTCTATCTAATCGAGCAACAGATGCCAGAAGCTGCCCAGTACTCATCCATGCCCAGCTTCCTCACTCTAACAAATTGTAAAATAATAATAAAAAATCTAAATAACAACAACAGCAGCTAAATTATTTCTCCATCTCAATTGATTCTTTAGATGGAATGTCATCTTGACAGATCTATTCTGATCAAGTTGTCTAATTGAATAGAGTTCTCATTGCTCTTGAATTTGTGACCTCAGACTGCTGTGAAATAAATGCAATTTGGAGAATTATTTCCAAACAACAACTGCTACTCCTCTGGGAACTGACTATTGCTTCCAGTTTTTGAAATTGTTGGTGAACCACCTACTGACTAAGCTATTAAGACTAGGTGTTTTGTTTAGATTCCAGGCTAATGGTTCTATAAATTCAAAAGCAAGAAATATCGCAGAAGCCTGCAGATGGCCGTGCACTTAAGAGGAGACACCCAAGAGGCTGCTGGCCAGGCTTCTCAGATCCTGACCTAGTTAGCAGCCGGCACCCCTGGGCAGTCTGAGTGGTGGTAATTAGAGCTGTGTGTGGAAAAACCTGCCTAATGAAACTGCTTCAGAGGTAGTGAGTTTGTTTGAATTGGGATTTTTCTCTGGACCTAAAACTAAGACTGAGCTTGCCTCAATGTTCAACAACAAAACAAAATGTTTCAGAGACCCCACAGAGTTGCAGGTGCATTCAGAACCCAGTGTACATGCTCAATGACACCGGGATCCCTTAAGAACTTCAGCTACTTCTTGGACATGCATTTATTTCACCTTAGTGCTAAACACGAAGAAGTCCAAATGGACCATCTCCTTTAGTTTACACAACACTACTGTGGAGGTACTGATAATTACATACCCATTTTATAATCAGTGAGGCTCAGCTATGTTATAGAACTTGCCCAGTGTCTGTCTCACAGATCAAGGGACAGAGCTAGAACTAGAAAGCAGTTCTTTTTTTTTTTTTTTTTTTTGACAGAATTTCACTCTTGTTTCCCAGACTGGAGTGCAGTGGCACGATCTTGGCTCACTGCAATCTCCACCTCCCAGATTCAAGTGATTCTCATGCCTCAGCCTCCCAAATAGCTGGGATTACAGGCACCTGCCACCATGCCCGGCTAATTTTTTGTATTTTTGGTAGAGACAGGGTTTCACCATGTTGGCCAGGATGGTCTCAAACTCCTGACCTCAGGTGATTCACCTGCCTCGGCCTCCCAAAGTGCTGGGATTACGGGCGTGAGCCACCACACCCAGCCTGGAAACAGTTCTGACTCCAGAGCCCAAATTTCACCACCATGCTAGGTAGATAGTTCCCAAAGATGGAAGGCTGAAAATACATGGGATATATTGACCTTCATGATGCAAAATTAAGAGATCAATTTCACTTTAGGAACACCCAATAGTGGCAGGATAATCTAGTCACATAAAAAAAAGATGAGCCCTTGAGTCAATGAGTCAAATTGCCCTTTCATAAATCCTAGTTCCAGCACTTTCTTCCAGTATAAGCTTAGATAAGTTATCAAATGCTTCTACACCTCTGTATAATGGGAATAATACCATTGTTGTTTTGAGAATTAAATGAACTAATATGTGTAAAAGCAGAAGTCATTGCCTGGTATATAGCCAATGTTCAATAAATGGGAACTATAATTTAATTAATGATGCATGTCTTAGCATTCAGTCTTCAACCACTCCTCAAATGCACAGATTTTCTAAACTACAAGGAATGTTTCAGAATGTGAGCATGAAGCCTCTCTACTTTGGAAGGGTTTTTTGAAATGCAGCCTAAAATGTGACTTTTATCCACCATGGTTCTCTTCTTTCTTCTCTTTGCTGCCTTTCGACATTCTCTTTCCCTCTGCCCCTACTAGAATGGGGGCACCTTTCATCAATGCATTAATCCATGGCTAAAACATGACTCATCGTAGAAATGCAAAGGAATATTCTGTCTGTGTAGCAGGCAAGCACCCATGGGGCAGGTTCTCATTAGAATGCTTTACAATAATATCAATCAGTATTAAAAATGTATGTTCTACTCAATTTTTAAAACATCTTAAATAAATCTTTAAATAAAGCTATTTTGTTTTATCTTTAGGACCTATGAACAGTCAGCCCTGAGGGGCCTTTGCTTCCCTAAGAACTGCCCTTTCTAGAAAAGCCTCCCTCAGTGTGTGGTTTTCTGGGGGATCTCTGTGCTGGGGGAGTCAAGTCTTTTTGGTAATATTAATTTTAGGTTGTGTAGGCACCATATTAACAGGGGAAATGAATATTATTCCATTAGGGTCATTTACCATTCAGAATTGCTTCACAGGAAGCAGCTAGTTAATCCTTGCCCTTGAAGAACACACACTGTACTCTTCTTCTAATACCACTGAAAATGTCAGCTAGTGTATAGGAAAGGAAAAGAGGGCACTGCCCTTGTTACAGGGCTGGAAAAACGCAGGAGAAGCTGAAAATGGAAGTAGATATTTCCAGAAAGGAGCAGTCTGCCTCTTTTATAAACACCTTTGGGCTGGCAAAGGTTGCTCACCTCTGTATCCCCACCAGTGTTTCCTCGGTTGAAACCCAAATCCCTGTAGCAGCCAGAGTGAGGCTGGTTGGGTTTCATGCAATAGAGAGTAGTGGGGATTGAAGCAAAATGAAGAATGCATATGGTAAAAGACGTCCACGTTTATTTAGTCAACAAAAATATCGACAACTCTCTACCTGACAAGGCAAATATGCCGGCTTCCTGGATCTGACAATCCTCCCCTATCCTGACCATGAAAATCTGCCCAGTCTCCTATTAACCAGATTTTCCTGCTTACAATTCACAGCCCTCTAATATATCGTAAGAATTGCCATCTATTTTTACTTCAAAAATTGTTTTCTATCTATGTCACTGACTCCCAACAGGGGGCCGCAGCTCCTTTTGCAATACGAACCCTCCACATTTTTTCAATCCATCCTTCTAACGCTCTAACACTCTAACAGCAAACGCTGTTTTACGTTCCCTAGTCTTTCCACTGGGGTTCATGCCGTTATGCATTTCCTTATGCTGTTACCTTTTCCAGGAATGCTTTTCCTCCTCCATTTGTCCTTTGTCTGCTTCAAGAAATTGGCTCATGCCTGTAATCCCAGCACTTTGGGAGGCCGAGGCTGGTGGATAACAAGGTCAAGAGATCAAGACCGTCCTGGCCAACATGGTGAAACCCCATCTCTACTAAAAATATAAAAATTAGCTGGGTGTGGTGGCACGCCCTTGTATTCTCAGCTACTCAGGGGGCTGAGGCAGGAGAATCGCTTGAACCTGGGAGACGGAGGTTGCAGTGAGCCGCGATCACGCCACTGCACTCCAGCCTGGTGACAGAGAGAAACTCTGTCTCAAAAAAAAAAAAAAATTCAACTTCCTGTAAATGTGACTCCATCAACATGATCTTTCCAAATGACCTTTTCCCTGACCGCTCTCCAGGTCCAGTAGAATAAACCGTTTGCTCATTGATGTTCCAAAAGCTCGCTGCACGTTGCTCTGTTACAGCACCAGCACGCGGTGGGCCAGTTAGGAGTTTACACGGTTGCCTTCCCCACTGACCTGTGACATCCGTGCATGTGGAGGCCTAGTTTAATGTGCCTTAGTTATCTCACAGCTGGCAAATCTGCTGACCTATGGTAGGGCTGAGAGATGTAGAATGATTCAACGAAAAAACAAATGACTAAATGAGTTCCAAAACATATTGTGTCCCAAAGCTGGTAATTTTGCTCCCTGAAATCATTTGTAGTCAGGGATTTCTAAAAAGAAGTTGATGGTCACCATCACCAATAGTCATGTTATACCTCTGGGAGATAATAAAACACAGGAGCGCAAGCGAGAGGACTTTCAGCAACAGCACAAACTCCTGCCCATCAAATACAGCCTGACTAATAACTGGAAGACTGACAGCAGCATGACAAATGATGTTACAGAGAGAAAAGTGAAAGACATCAGTCCCCTCCCCAAAGAAACATAAGGTCTCTCACACACACACACGCATATGCACACACATGCACACATAGGTACACACACAAACTTGGGTCAGAAGACCCACATTTAGATTCCCCCTACAATTAATTAGCTGTTTAACTCTGAGCAGTCACTCAATTTCTCTGGGTCCCTATAAACACATTATTTTCCAAAACAGAAAAACCTAGTGTATATGAATTCCAAGTTTTGTGCTTACTTGAAAAGTCTAAGCTTCTAAGCCCTCTCCCTGGGTCTTCCCACTAGCCTTCTAGATACTTCCATAGGCACTCCCTTGTGCAATCCAGGCTAAGTGGTCTAAGGAGTCTAGGAGACTTGGACAACAGTGTGGTCACCACCCCCGGATTGACCACAGCGCCACCAGTTCTCACCAGACAGTTTCATCTTATTTATTGTAAACACAAAGATAAGGTGCTGCTTGGTTAGAAAGACATAGCGTATTGATTTGTGCATGCCATAAATTTGCCCTGCCTTTGCACTTTCATGTTAATAAGTGATGATAAAGGAGCCTCAGACAGGAGTCTACTTGGGCTTTCTGAACGTCGCATTTGGTGGTCACAGGTAAGGATAGTCAGCCTTCAAACCTGCAGGATTGAGGCTTGCAGTGGACTGTGGGCACCAGCTTGAGGAATCCCAACCACAACAGCTCCCTGCACCAGAATCCCAGGTTCCTCGAGCCCTGGAAACCCCCGGAAGAGTGTCACTCGGGGGTCGCTGTGCCATCGCTCCTCTCAGAAGGGCAAGGGTGCCTCAGAGACAGAAGCATCAGTTCAGGATGCCCACCACCCACACGGCAGAGCAGAAGGCGAGGAGCAGCTTCACCTGCAGCCCTTGGGAGGCCGTCTCCCTTGGCCACCCGAGTGAACAGTTCCCTGCAGGGCGGTCTATGCTGAGTGGGACACTTTTCCACTTCTCACACATCTACACTTTAAAAAAAATAACCAGTCTAATGGTATGTTAATAATTCCAGATGGAACCCCAGACCTCAAGGGCTGAGCATAACAGAGATTTCATGTAGGTCAAAATACTTGGATGTGTTCTTTGGGCCCAAAAATAGAAGTGGTGTTCAGGTTGTGTGAACATTCTGAGAGACCATTTCATAGGCATTTCTCAGAAGAGAAAGGTGTGAGGCCGGAATGCTTCTGCATGCTGTGTGCCACAGCTTCCTGGAAGATGGCAGCCTGCCCCAACCCAACAGGAGCTTCGAGGCCAGGTGAGATCACCAGCCCTTCTACCGCTGCCATCTGCACTTTGCTAAACAGAACCTGCAAGAAGAGCCTCGAAATTGACCAGGCTTCAGTCTGTTGCAGAGAGGGAGGGTGACAACATAGGAGGAAATGCTTCACAGGGCACTTCTTTCAACTACCAGCCTGTCACATCAGTGTCGGCTGATGTCACTCTGAACAGAAATCTTTGGGGCCTAAGAAATGCCAAGAAAATGGCAGCCAGTGGGCAGGGCAGCCACCGGCCTCTTCTTGCTAATATATGCAGTGGATGTGGCATTTCTGACAATATTGCTTCTGCCTCACTTGCCATTTAATGTTAAGAGGCTTCTAGAATCTCCTGCATTTAAAGAGTAATGACTGTTTTCAAGGTAAATGCTCTGTTAAATAACCTTGGATTATTGTGTCGTGTTATTACATTTATAAAATGGCATTTCAAAAAATAATAATTGTTTTAGAGTTAATTGATGTTTTTAACCATCACTGTGTAGAGAATTTTTATTCAGAAGACAGGGAGTGAGCAAGGGAGAAAAAGATTTCCATGGAGAGAGTCGGTACTGAAAATAGAAACCATTCCTGCATGTGAAATCCTGGTACAGAAGGCGCTCCTCCTCTGAGCACTGCTTTCAATAAGCTCTTTTCACTGCAATTAAAGCAGCCGCAGGACAAAGGTAAATCTCAGCCGCATTCCCGAATGGAGTCTGCAGGCCTCGGGACTGGCAGTGGTACAGCAGGGCTGGGGGTGGGGGGGCCTCAGCACATATCCGCCAGCCATTATGCCCCTACAGGGGCAAGGTGGGCCCCAGAGCAGCCCGAAGCAATGGCAGAGACCCGCAGCTCCACAGAGCAGTGACTTTTCAGATGTGAAGTTAATTACACGGCGGAGAGTCTCAGAATTTCATACCGCCAGAGGCAGAGCTGAATCCAGGGATATTACAGAATAAAACTTGGAAATTCCAAAATCTTCACATAAGGAGGATGCAAATGGCGCACAACCCTGAACCGCATCCCAGGTGCGGTGGGGATGATGTCACTCTCTTCCTTCCTATCTGAATCCTTCTCTCACTCTCCTCAAGCATGTCTAGAGGGCAGTGCCTCCCATTACGTGAGTGACAGATGATCCCTTCATCACGTGGTTTCTTCTTACAAGCATTTCCCTGAAGTAGGAATTGGGTATAATTTTTATGCTAGGTTTAAATATAAATATATGTACACACATAGAAGATAAAGCTCATTTTCATGATGATGGAGCTTAACAGAGAGCCCAGGTCTTTCCAGTTGCAACTCAATTGCTGTTTCTGCAATATATTCTATCACCCAGAAGCTTCTTACAAACCCTCAGGACCATTGTGGCTGCGTGACAGGAGCCAGAGAATAGCAGAAAGTGAACAAAGACCCCAGCTAATTTGGAGGAAACTAGAAAGATGTTGGAATGCAAGGGTGAAAAGAATGATGGAGATCATTTAGCACAAATCTCTATAAGATGCAGAGATTAAAACTGAGAATGTTAAGCAACCTTCCAAGATCATACATCTGGATATTAAAGCTGCAACAGCAACCCACATCTTCTGACTCCAGAAATCCTACAATTCACCCCAATTCTCTTCTACCAGTCCTTGAAAAAGTCTGCATGTAAACAATATCCATTTTCTCCCTCACTCTAAACCACCGCCATCAATAATGTGCAGGGTCAACTTTGCGAAGAATTTCAAGAGAATTTTGATATCTCAACAGCTGGAAACCAGTCATTTGAGCAACAGATATATGTCCTAGCTTTTTGAACTGCCAAATAACCAATAGATGAGTCACTAATTCTGTGGACTCAGAATGACCCTGCAAACAATCATTCTGTGGTGCAGAAAGAGACAGGACAGAAGGAAGTTGGAATCTATTGCCTCCTAATCAAAGCACACTTGGCAGAATGCCCTGGCTTTTCACACATTCATCAAGACATCCCGAGAAGAGTTTGCCTGATTGTTTCAGGAACTCTCCTAAGACTAAGTGGATTGACATGTTATGCAAAAGAAAGTCAAACACAGAGACCAGTGAGCGCCATCTGACAGCAAAGATAGCAAGCCAAGTGACTCTCCAGTCATACAATGTACCATGAGCCTTGGCATCACATGCACTGTGAGGGGACCCTTCTCCTCTGTCTTCACACTCCATAGCCTCTTCAGCACAAAGCCACCCAAAGAGTGCAAATATGACTTAAAGACTTCACAGAAAGTGCGCCCCTTTCTCCATTTAGTCCAAAAATGATAAAGTCTGTAGTTATAGCTCTGTGTATTTAAATATAAAGAACTCTTAATATTTCTAGACTTGTCAAGCAGGTAATTCCAAGAGTTGGAGCACTCTTTGCTGTCACCCAGGGACACACAGGAGCTTAGATTCAGAATGCACAGAGCTGGAAGTATCAGGTGAGTTATCCCTTTGTTCCTCTTCAGGACACAGAAAATGGAGGAAGTAGAGGTTAATCAGCTTGAAAATTTGGAACTAATGGAGACGCATCAGTGAGATTCTGGGTATTAAGCTCTGGGACCATTAGAACACTTGGAGTCTTCAGCATCCCATACAGAAACTCATGGAATAACGTGGACTCTTTCTGACACATAAAAGAAATAAAGTCCTTCAAGACTCCAATAAAAAAAAGAAAAGACAAATTAAATAGCTAAGATTGCAAAGCTCTCAGATATAATATTGAAATTTTGACCTTATCTTTCATAAAGCTTGAAATTGTGATGATAAAATATTGTGACAGAAATATTTATATAGTATAGTATGTTGCAAATTCAATAGGTGACCAAGATGGTTTTGAATGATTTTGAAACTGTTATATTAGGACCAATATATAACTCTATATATGAGTCACCAGGATACAATAAACCCCTTTCCACTTCTTGGTTATGAGGTCGGGAAGCACAATTAATAATTAACTTCATCATCAACACTAACATCAATGTCATTATTATAAAAAAGCATATTTTTTATGAAGAACTTAATGCAACCAGTTAAATAAACATTTGGAAACCTGCAATCTATATACTTATAAATGAAATGGAAGAAAAACTCTAAAATGGATTAGAAAAATATCACCAAGACAACCCCTATGACAGCTTTCAACACAATCCTATTTTACTATGCACACCAACAATTCTCAAATTTATCACCTCTTGTATCAACTATTTGGAATACCATCCTAACTGGGGTTGCTTTTTGTTTTGGTCTTTGACTCTCATCTCAGCCCACATCACTCCCTATTCTATGTGCTGCTGCTGGAATGACTGGTTAACACATCATGACTTTGCTCAGAACTTTCAGTGGCTCCCCATAGGATAAAATTCATGCCAGATCTTCCATGGGGACTTTGAAAAGAAATTAGCAAATTAACAGGCAACTTTTCACCATATATCAAATATATGTCAGGGACTATTTGATGCTTTCGTATTTATAATCTTAATTTACCATTAGAATAATCCTTTAGGAGAGGCATTAGTAGAGTTGGAGTTGCCTAAAGAGACATATACGTGACCTGGGAAATATTCTACGTATTACCATACCTATTTCTTCTGTCCTTTTATTATTTAAAAGTAAGACATAAACAAATCACAGATTGTCCCATAACTGCATTGATTGAAATTGATACATGGCAACATTATGAGATTTTATGCATTTGTGCTGGCAAAGTAACTTAAAATCAATGATTTGGAGAGAAATTATTCAGGAAATCTTAATGACTTATTATGGAAAAAACACTTCTAAGAGCGGATCCATTAATGGAGGACAATTACTGGAAAGTTAAATTTAATATTCAGGAAATCAATTAACTAGTATTTAATTACTTAAAATTATGATCCGTTAGTAAACATTGGTAAAATTTGCTTACAAATAACACTTCTGATTATGAGTCATCGGGAAACAAAATGACTAATATTCTATCATCGAAAGCAGTTTGATTCGCTTCACATTCCCCCTTTCTGTCTTTCTGTGAATGACTATTGTGTAAAGCCAGAGACCATTAGAGCAGAAAGATGTGCTGAGGCCATCTGACCCCTCCTCATTTCACAAGGCCGACTCAGTCCAGTGTAGTGCCCTGGGCCTCCAAAGGTTGCACAGCTCAACCCGCACTGCCTTGGGACTAGAATCTAAAGCTCTCAGCTTCTAGGGCAGCCCCCTTTCTGACCATGGCTCCTTCTGAAATAACCCACAACTCCAAGAGGGAACCAAAGGGCACATACCCTCATTCTTTTTCTCTTTTTGGAGCTAGTAAAAATCCATGTCTGCTTTAGAAAGTCATGGGGCCAAAGTCCTTTCTCTCAGCCCCACAAGAGAAGGTGGACCACCTAGCACTCTCGACGGACTCCTCCCCTCTCTGCCTCTGCTGCAGCTCACTAGGCATCCTTTTGACTCATTTTCCGGTGTTTTCTGTGTTGCTATTGGCATAACATCCTATCAGTGCAGTTAATTACATCCACTTGGAGTGTGAAGGACAACTTGATTGTCTCAAAAAGCCAGAGGCCATATAATCCATCTCACTGCTCTTGCAAAACAAGTTCCCAATTGTCTCTGCTGCAAGGAGGTAAGAGGGACACCCCTGGCAATGTGCTGACACCCATTCCCTGCCACAAATGGAGAAGTCACAAAAGAAGTGTCTGTTCCTCTCCCTCTATGGGCAAAGAGAACTGCCTTGTGGCTCTCTGCTCCAGATCCACGACTGAGACTCTTTGATACCTCCACAATGCTTAGTGTCTTCCCAGTACAAGTCAATATCGTTTGATCCATTCTGAACTTGGTAACATTTATATGCAACTAAGTTTGCACATCCAATTACATGACCTGGTAATATGGTTCATCTCTTGTGACCATACATTTTCTGTTCCAATATAATATTTATGGAATCATTTAGATTTACTACGTTACCCAATGTCTTGCTTCTGTATATGGAAAAATAACCAGAAATTAAAATATGTTGTAGTTACAGCCATGATGTCTTTATCCCTTTGTCCTTAATCCTTGAAATGGAAAGCAGACTGAGAAACCAGAGTCCCAGCAGAGAGTGAACTGCTGTGCTGGAAGGCGGGCTCTTTACCTGACCTCAGTCACACTGCCCCTCAACAGGGCACCTTGCAAGACCAGGATGTCGAAGTGCCTGTGGTTTGGCTGATTCCTGTACCAACCCATAGCAGCCACTGAGTCATGAACAAAGTGGGGAGATGGGATGGGGATCCTCCAGGCAGTGTGAAACCACAGCCCTGAGGAGCTGGCTAAGAAAGTGTTGCAGCAGAATTCCATACGCCATTACACAACACAAGGTCTTCTGTGTGACTCTCAAGAAGCTCTGTGTGGTCTTCGTGTGAGAGCTCCTTATGCTGCTCCCTGCAGCTGATTTGCTTTATGAGACAAATGCTATAAGTTATATAACCAATCATATTGCCCTCCAGGTCTGACAACCTTGTGGCCTGTGCAAGAGCTTTGTTCTTCTCTTTATGTTATTATCCTTATTTTCCTTTTCTTCCTAACAAAAAGTTTAAAATTACATTAACTCAACATCTATGACCTTCTAGTAATAGAGAAGTATACAGAACATGTGTATCCCATCTTTACCTTGCTGCCTCATTCTCATTCACCTCTTCAGGGGCCCTGTTTCTTGCTTGTGTGTAAACTACCAGACCCTATCTCCCCATTTTCAACATTATACATGTGAATGTGTATACACATCTATCTGGGTTATAAACATGTCATATGTACTGTTGCACAATCTGCTGTTTACCTCCCGGTAAGACGTGCACATTTCTGGCATCCACATGTGCTGTGATACCTCATTCTCACAACAGCTGCAAGGCACGACATGGAAAGGCTGGCAAGACCTCAGCCTGTGCAACCAGTTAGGCAGTTTCCACAGGCTTGCCCAGCCACTACTCCTTCTGGGATTGGACCATCAGAAGTACATCCCAAGAGTTTTTCTAAATTCCCCCTGCAGAGCCTGGGACCAAAAGTCAATCAGCATTCAAATCTCTAATTTGTATAGATATGGACAATCACCGTCTCCAAAAGACTCACACATTTATAATCTCACCAGCAGTGTTTAAGAGTCACCTTTCCCTAGAGTCCTCAGTGACACAAACTGTTTTTATTCATTTTTGAGAGGTAATTTGTATTTACTGCTTTAATTTGTATTTCCCTGATAACTCATAAGGTTCAGCATTTTCCCACATATTTATTCACTATTTTATTTCAAGTAATTGCTTATTCATATTTTTTGTCTACTTTCTATCGAGTAATTTATCTTTTTTTGGTGGTGGTATGTGACTGTTCTTTATATAATCTAGATATTAATGCTATAAATATTGCTAATCATGTTTTCCCAGTCTACTGCTTATCTTTTCTACAGAGATCTTTCATATTTAATTAGGCCAATCTATCAATATATCAGTCTTTTCCTTTATTGCTTTTGGGTTTTTCCTCTTAATTACAAAACATTTCACAACTTCCATAATTTTGTAAGTACGTGTGCATGTATGGGTAAAATTCTTTACTTTTCTGATGCTGTCAGAAGTTTCATATTTATATTAATATTCAGATCTCGGATCCATCTGCTATTACTTTTGGATTGTAGTATAAAGTGTAGTTTTACCCATTTCTAATTGATGGTAACATATATATGTATCCTTATAAGCCTCTTTATACTCCTTGGAAATAGGACACTAATTAAAAGTCAGCTTTACAGTCTCATCACACTAAGAGAGACACCCTCTTGTCAGGCATTTATGCTGACTCTCCCCACCCATGAGGGCCCCTTTTCTCCATGACTCTGGGGTTCCATGGCCTAGTCAAGCTATATCAGTGTGAAACATGAAAAACAGAGTCAGTGGCAAGCCTTCTACTGTGGATGCACTGGCACTCTAGACAGGCATGGACATCACTGAATTCCCATGTAGAGTTGTCAAGATGCAGACAGGTAAGTAAAATTCACAGTTCCTAAGCTTGAACACACAATCTAAATATCCCAGACAGTAAACCTGGAAAGAAAGCAGAATAAAAGAAGATACACCATGAGGATATGAAAACTTGCACAGAGTAGTAGTACACTTAGACCTTTGGGGGCTGAAGGAAAGTGGTAGAATAAAGAGGTATAAG
Source organism: Symphalangus syndactylus (assembly GCF_028878055.3). Lineage (NCBI taxonomy): Eukaryota > Metazoa > Chordata > Mammalia > Primates > Hylobatidae > Symphalangus > Symphalangus syndactylus. The sequence goes on from NC_072425.2 coordinate 149,962,951, forward strand.
TCACTGGAAGAGAAGAGGAAATATGCTACGTGAGTGTTTAAGTAAAGAGAATGTCATAGAAGACCATCTAAGACTTTGTAGGGGTGTTTGGGCGGGCAAAGTAGAACGAGAAGAGTGGAGGCTACCCTCAACCTGACTCCTCCCTCCACAGAGAGGCTGAGGATCTTACTGCAGTCGGCAGCAGCATGGGGTGCTTACCAAGATAGATGACAGATTAGACCCTTCTACTAAGTAGGAAATTAAACTTTCACTAAGGCAGCATCAGTCTTCCCCTTCTTATTTTATTGTAAAATATGAAAGGAGCTTCACATCGGGTCCCAGAGTTTGTTTTGCAGATGAGTCCCCCAGAGCCTAGAGAATGCACCCCTTCCAGTAATCAAGCCCAAGCTACCATAACTAATCCATCATCTGTGGCCAGCAAGGCTAGCTCCTGAGTGTCGATGTGGAGTTAATTAGACAAATACCATACGCTCTAGTCCAATTGATTATTAAGACACCATAACGAGGATTTAACATCACGACTTGTATTGGAAACACTGTATTATAACTTGCCTGCTCACCCTAGAAGCTCCGTGGACTCATCGAGTGACAATTAGCATTCAATAGTAGCTATGGCCTTTTTTTTTATCACTGCTGATTTAATAAGACAGTTATTGTTCTCTTTGTTAATTAATATCTATTGATTAAAGTTGAAGGCTGGGCATCAGGAATATATGCTCTGGTTCACTCTGGAGTAGTTAGCATGCTTTTCTGCTCAGCCTGACTTGCTACTTCCTCTCTATGCTCTAAAAGGGATTCTTTCAGGCCCTGAAGAGATCCCAGACAGATCCAACACTGGCCTAGCAATTAATGGAGCTGAGAGACAGATGCTTCTTCCTGGGAATTGGGGAAAGAAGAAAATTAACAGTGTTCTGAGGTACCTCCTTCCCTCTAAAGAAATTCTAAGTCTAGAGGCTGTAGGTTTTCTGGTTGCCCTGGTACCTGGAACTGGATTGGCCAAGGTCACCCTTCCCTGGGGTCTACGTGAAGGGCTCACCACTGTACCTGGGGAAGGCTCTGATTTCCTTAACATGAAGTAGCACAATGGCTTGCTTATCCATCTCTGCCTCTTTGGGCTGGGTTTTCTGCTGTGGTGGTGATTAATGTAATTGGAGGGCCTACTCGGATCACTTCAAACTCCTGTACCACTGCCCTGAAATGAAAGAAATGAGACTAGATCCACTGGGTCTTCATACAGAAAACAAGCTCTTAATCTATGGTGCTCCATGATTTCTGGAAGAAACTCATCCACTTCGACCTCCATGCTTGTGTGGAGTGGCCACTTCTAAAAAATTGTTTTAATATGTTTTCCTATTTTATGATTAGAGTTAGTTCTATGTCACTGGTGTTGGAAATTACCTCACAATAAGGTAAGAGCACAATGTAATCTTTAATTTACTAATTTAATCAAATGAATAAAATATGATTTTTACCTTTATAATGCGATCTTTAACATTCACGTTTTAAGCTGTTTTTGTATCCCTTTTTTCTAGCACTATGTTCATTGAGAAATTACATTCATAAAGTGAAGCGCATATAAAGGGCACTGATCTTAAGACCGCAGCTCAGCGATTTCTCTACACATCTACCCTTGGTCGACCACACCCAGATCAAAATACAGAACATTCCCATCCTGCTGCAAGTTCTTCTCACGTCCATTTGTAGGTATTGACCCTCAAGCTTCCCTGTACCTCCTGCAGCACCTGTACTGACTTCCATCATCATTAATTTGTTTTGTCCTATTCTTGAGCTTCATAAAATTGGAATCATACAGTGTGTTCACTTTACTGTCTGCGAAACATTCCTTTTTAAAAGTAAAAATGAGTGTATCAAAAGCAGATTTTTTTAAGTCAGTTTATCACTGATTTTTTTAAGTCAGTTTATCACATTTTATGATATCTCCAATAATCCAATAATTTTTTTCTGGTAGGTTTAACTGAAATTTTTCATCTTTCTTAAACTCTTAAGAACCTTGACATTCTAAGTTATGATTCCGCAATCACCACCAATCTTACCAGAGGACATTTAAATTACAAAGGCTAGAGAGGTGTCTATTTCACATTCTTTTTCTCAACTTACACTGGCCAACATAAAGCACCAGGGTTGAAAATAAAAACATTGTCACTTTTGTCACTATAGCCACCTTATGAAATAGGAAAGCTGGGATTAGGAAACATGACAATGACATCTTGGACTGACTGTTGTCTTAACTTTGGACACTTGCGTGTGACTCAATTAATTATGCTTGGAAAAATTCAGGCCGAATTAAGCCTACGAGCTAACTGTGGATAATCGTAAAACATAATAGACAGAAATAGGAAACATGAGATGTGGCAGGATGCAGTACATTCGCTGGCACCTGAGAAGACCATCAAACCCAGAAATAGGCAACGTTTGAGAGTATGAGTAGACAGATAATGAGTTGGGCCTTTAGCCTTAAGCCTGGATTTAATCACAAGACTTTGGTCCTTGAAAAGAGACTGGCAAGAGAAAGCGAGGGCCTCAGCTTCAGGGAAATTAATTTACTAGGCAGGCTACCAGGACGCAGACCAACAAGGGAAAGGCATGTTCTAAGACAGTGGCTCTCAGAGAGGGGTCATTGGGCAAGCAGCATCAGCATCACCGGGAAACATGTAGGAAATTCACATGTGCAGACATCCAGCCAGATCTACTAAGTTGGCAGCTCTGGGTTGAGGCCCGGCAGGGTCCAGATGACCGCGACCCAGGCTGAAGTCTGGGAACTACTGGTCTAAGCGGTTAGAATGAGAGTGCTAGGTGGAACTAGGTGGCATCTGTTCTCAGGAGTTAGGGACCAACGTTAGAGCTGAGCTAGAATCACAGAAAGCAGTGTTGGGTGCCAGGGCGATTGGCTGCAGCTGCCAAAGCCTCTCTGGTGTCAGGAGTGATCCTGGGGATGAAGAAACTCTGGAACAGAACCATCGGAATCAGGTAGAGCCTGATGACACACGTGCCCCTTTCCAGCGGATCTCAGCACGTACCGTGATGTGTTGAATTGCTCGCTTCTGTCTCCTCACCTCGGAATTACAAGCTTTTTAAAGATAGAGGTCATGCTGTTCATCTCCACCCACAGTGCCTAAAAAATGCCTGAACCAGAACAGGAGCTCAAACAACATTTGTAGAAAGAATGAGACAGGAAGTGAGTGAATGAACGAATGGATAAATAAAAGACAAGTAAAAGCAGAGAACGTGTATTGTGTGAGTCCACATATATGAAACGTCTAGCATAAGCCAATTCATTGAGACAGAAAGTATTTGGAGCTTGCCAGGGGCTAGATGGAAGGGGGAAATGGGGAGTGGCCGCTAATGGGTTTGGGGTTTCTATTAGTGGGGATGAAAATATTCTGGAATTAGATAGTGGTGATGATTGCACAACCTTATGAATATACTAAAACCCACTGAATTGTGCATTTTTAAAGGGTGGATTTTATGATATGTGAATTATATCTCAATAAAAATAATTACATTTCTTAAAAAGCAGAATGTGTGAATATCAAGCAAGGCATTTTGGAAGAAACATTTCATATGCCAAAAGCTACACTGCAAAGACCTGGGAGTCTAACGCAGTGAAACTTCACAGTACAAAACTACAAAAACAAAAGGAGACTCATGCAAATGGACTGCATCCGACCTCCTCGTGCAGCTTCCTTCCTCAGCCTCCTCATCTGTAAAGTGGAGAGGACGTTCACTCTAAACGCTAAAACTAAAAGTTATTGTGGTTTGCGGTCGAGGGCAAAAGAGCGTGTGAAAAGGTGGATCAGTTAAAGGGCACTGGGTGCTCTGGGTGCTGTCTTGGATGGCAGTCCCCCCTGGAGAAGGACAGGGTCTCTCTGGGCCCAGCCCACTGCCTCCGAAGCCAGGGTGCACACAAGGCCCCAGGACAGCCGCGGCCCCTGGGAGAGAGCTGCAGCCAGCTCTCCAGGCACTTCACGAGCCCTTCTTGTTATTACCTCCTATTTCTTTTTATGCTACTGCCAAAATACCACCATTAATCTTTCGCACTCCCTGAAGGCAAAACACGGGTAATTGGATTTATCTGGTTTTAGAATTTGTTAGGTTCTGTTACAAAATAAATAAATAACTGACCTCAAAAGAGAGGGGCGTCTTCCGGGCCCGTGCTGTCATGTCACGGCCTGGCCGGCGGGAGCCCGGCTGGCGTCGCCTGAGCTCATTAATCTCGGCTATCTCCTCCCCACACCTTGTCCCTCCTGTCTTCCAGCCAGTCCCTTCCTGCACTCGGCTTGATTTAAGAAGTTTTCCTTGCCTGACCCCCTCAGCTCCAGTGCTTCCCGCTGCCTCTGATTCTCCCTGCCGTCTTCTACTCCCTGCCACACGCTGGCCTTGCTTCATCACGTTTTTCTTTTTCCATCTCCTTCTACCATGGCTGTTTTCTTTCCTGATTGTACTGTGTGAGGTTGTTTAAAACTTCCTTTCGACAGCCTGGAACCCTCGTGTTTCTCACCCTGTTTCCTTTAGCTTTTTTGCTTTTGTTAAGACACGGATTGCTGCAGACATCATGGGTGATCACGGAAAACAAGTTCACCTCTGTGTTTGGCTTTTGATCACGGTAGGGCCACAACGCAGTGAATGCAATAGACATGCGTTCTTTGGTTTGTCCCTTTACTGCACATGTGTTAAATCCAGTAGAACCACCCACAGTGGGCCCTTCCAGGCCATGCTCATCCTTCTCTAAGAATTCTGACCACCTCTACCTCCACGGCCCCCAGCCACAGCACACTGTGTGGGGACCACATCTGCGGCATGGGGCTTGCGGGCATTACTATTTGCCAGCCCAACAGCAATTTCTCACTAATAACTTGCTGACAGATCCTTCATCCAAGTATGGGTAGGAGGGAGGGAATGCCAGAAACCCTCTTTCCAGGACCCTAGCTCCTCCAGCTAGGGCCGGGACATAAATGGGATCCTAGCCAATGATCCCACAGGGAACTCTGCTCAGAGAGAAATTCTAGAGAAATGTTTTTAAAGACACCCACAAACCCTTAATGACTACATTTGGACTTTGTTATATGAGAAGGTGATGTCTGGAGCTGCTGCAGTCATCTTGTAGCCATAAAAGATGCTGATGTCAGCACTTTAGTTGATGGAGACCATTCCTGGGACTGCCTCCCTCTAGCACCTTACTGAGACCCTCTATTGAGTGAGACTATAATTTTTACCTTTTTTTTTGAGACAGAGTCTCACTCTATCACCCAGGCTGGAGTGCAGTGGCATGACCTTGGCTCACTGCAACCTCCGCCTCCCAGGTTCAAGCGATTCTCCTGCCTCAGCCTCCTGAGTAGCTGGGATTACAGGCATCTGCCACCGCGCCCAGCTAATTTTTGTATTTTAGAAGAGACGGGGTTTCACCACGTTGGCCAGGCTGGTCTCGAACTCCTGACCTCGTGATCCATCCGCCTCGGCCTCCCTAAGTGCTGGGATTATAGATGTGAGCCACCACCTCGGGCCAATTTTACCATTTTTTACATATGTTTAATGTTATATTTTATTATTTGGTGTTAAGAGCATCCTATCTGAGGCATGACTTTTGCCCCTAAGCATGGCTTGATTGGATCAGGAGTGGACCCTTGATCCAAGCTGAGACAATCCGATTTTATTTCCCAGAAATATGGAAATGAGACAGAGAAATACTGGACAATCTGAGGAGACTCACTTGAACGAGAGCTATGAAGCCAAAAGAGGTCGGATGGCCATCTCCACCCTGTGCAAGCAGAGAAAGCTACAGGAGCAAAAGCAGCACGTGTGCGGGAAAACGGAGCACCGAGACCAGGAGACCCCACTGAAAGAGGAAGGCAGAGACCACGTAGAAAGAGGCAGGCGCAGAGTGGCTGCCTCTGTTCTGAGAAGTGTCTCGCTCCTGCTTCCCTTCCTTTCAGAAGCCAAAATTCTTCACTCCCCTGCATTCCATGGCCCTTATAACACAGCCTACCTCTTTATTTAAACAGCTTGAGTGGAGTTTTTGGTACATTTTAACAAAAAGAGTAAAGCAAAAAATTGTTGTACTCACAACCTGAGATACAGAGGTGAACTAAACATTTTCCCTTCCAGGAACGAAGTCCTGTGAAGGGAAGACACAGCGGGAGACGCCGCATGCAGTGGCTCACGTCTGTAATCCCAGCACTTCTGGAGGCTGAGGTGGAAGGATCTCTTGAGCTCAGTTTGACACCAGTCTAGCAACGCAGGGAGACCGCAGCTCTACACATTTTTTTTTTTTAATTAGCCCAGGTGTGGTGGTGCATGCCAGCTCCTCCAAAGGCTGAGGTGGGAGGGTCGCTTGAGCCTGGGAAGTCAAGGCTGCATTAGGCCACGATCGCACCACTGCACTCCAGCCTGGGTGACAAACTGACACTCCGTCTCAAAAAAAAAAAAATAAATAAATAATAATAATAATAATATGGCCGGATAACCTGCAAGATTATGTTATAGTTAACAGTATATGCATTCCGGGGGTATGAGAGGAGAACTAGTTCGTTCCCCCTGCATGCTATAGTAAACAGAAAACACTAAAAAGGTCAGACACATTTTTTCCAAAAAATAGTGCACCGAACTAGTTTTGCTTGCATGAGAACCAGACTCATGGATTTGTACCTAAGCATTCCTGATTCCATATATCTGAGACTGGGTACGGGAATCTGTATTCTAAAAAATCTTCCTGATTACTATGATGTCCAGCCAGGCTTGGAAGGCCTGTAAACCATTGAGACAAAGGTGACAGGAAAATCAGAAAATATTAACAAATTGGAAGTAGCATTTGAGAGCGATCTGAAAGCTGAGTGAGACCTGTCATATATAGAAGGAGGTTGGGAAATAACTTTTCAGGAAGAAAGAGCAAATTGCAAATTACCATACAAATAAAAGTTACTTATGTTCACTATTATTTCCATTTTTGTTATGGTCACAAATATATACATGTCTGCTTGCACCTACTTACACAACTGGGAAGAAGATAGGGCTAACAGTAGATTCAATCTACCTGCCTCTGTCAAACAGACATTATTAACATGCCCTGCAAAGTATCACAGAAGTTACCTGAATTTTTTTTTTTTTTGAGACAGAGTCTCACTCTTGTTGCCCAGGCTGGAGTGCAATGGAGCAATATGGGCTCACCGCAACCCCCGCCTCCCAGGTTCAAGCGATTCTCTTGCCTCAGCCTCCCGACTAGCTAGGAGTACAGGCTTGTGTCACCACACCCGGCTAATTTTGTATCTTTAGGAGAGCTGGGGTTTCTCCATGTTGGTCAGGCTGGTCTCGAACTCCTGACCTCAGGTGATCTGCCCGCCTCGGCCTCCCAAAAAGTGCTGAGATTACAGGTGTGAGCCACTGTGGACAGCCCCTGATTAAATCGAAATGTTGTTCCTGCCCTCAAGAAACTAACATCAACTGAGGAAAAAAAAGTAGGTGTGTGTGTGTATGTGAAGAGGGACAGAGAGAAAAGAGGAAGTAACCATAAACAATCTGATTACTAAAGAGTCAGCTACACCTGTAAATGCTTTGGGGATGGAGGACAGAGTGGGGTGCGGCATTATCACAACTAGCTTAAGTTAATCATCTCCTCCTCCTCCTCTTCTTTTTCTTGAAATGCGGTCTAGGTCTCTGTTGATGCTCAGACTGGCCTCAAATTCCTGGGCTCAAATGATACTCCCTGCCTCAGCCTTCTAAATTGTTGGGAATACAGGTGTACACCACTGCACCAAGCTTGAAGAACTTTTAACGTTTCTTGCAAAGCAAGTCTATTGAAGACAAATCTGATCAATTTTTGTTTGAGAAAGTCTTTATCTACGTTGATGATTCTTTCCTTGCAATGCTTTAAATATTTCACCCTGCTCTTTTCTCGGTTGCTTGCTTTCTAAAGAGAAATTCAATGTAATTCTTATCTTTGCTCCTCTATAAACAAGGTGTTTTTCCCAGCTAGTATCTTCCAGATAATTCTCTTTGCATTTGAAATTCTTCAGTTTGAAAATCATATGCCTAAGCATAGGCTTTTATGTTTGTGTGTTCGTTTGTTTGCCACTATCCTGCTCAGTGTTCTCTGAGCATTCCTGGATCTGTGGTTTGGTGTCCGGCATTAATCTTGGGATATTCTCAGTCACTATTTCTATACATATTTCCTCTGTTTCTTTCTCTGTTGCTTTTGTTTCTGATATTCTCATTACACATACGTTGCATCTTCTTTTATGATCCCACAGTTCTTAGATTCTCTGTTCTGTTTTCTTGTCTTTCTCTTTGCTTTTCAGTTTCAAAGGTTTCCACTGGCATCTTTTCCAGCTCCCTGGTTCTCTCCTCAGTTGTGTCCAGTCCACCAAAGAGCTCATCAAATGAGCCCATTCTTCATTTCTGTAACAATATTTTCTTTCTAGCATTCCTTTTGATTCTTTCTTAGAATTTCCATCTCTCTGCTTACATTACTCATCACTTCTTGCATGTTGTCCATTTTTTTTCCAGTATTCCTTTAGCACATTAAGCATAGTAATTTCAAACCTTCAGTGTGATAGCTCAGACATCCTTGCCATATCTGAGTCTTATGCTGATGTTTTCTCTGTCTCTTCAAACTCTGTTTTTTGGCTTTTAGCTAGTGTGGGGTAAAGTAGGGTATTTCCCATCCTGCAGTGGGATAGGTTCTGGTTTAAAAAAAAAAAAAAACAATGTAATTAGGCTGTGGGAAAATAGTTTCTTTGAAGAATAAGCTTTTTTTTTTTTAAGAAGAACAGAATCCTCTGGACATGTTTCCAAATGGTTACCCTACTCTACCTACGCCTTTTCACCCTGAGAGCCTGGTGGGGCTTCTGGAGGTAAAACCCACGAAAGTGTGGGGACTCCGCAAGGACTTATTCAAAAGTTTTACATTTCAAGTTAGTCTACATCTAGTTTTCAGCAATCACTCAATGGTCTTTTTAAAGATCCTAGAAGAACCTGACTCCAGGGGTAGTTTCTGGGTGGTTTCTGCCCAAAATAAACAGTGAATCTCTGTATCTACTTGTCTCCAGTTTTTAAGGTAGTGGCCTCTCCTACGACTTCAATTCTCTGACGGATCTGAGAAGAATTGTTGATTTTCAGTGTGTTGAGGGTTTTTTCTTGTTGTGAGGATGGACAGCCAGCCCCCAAGCTCTTTACATGTCAGACCAGAAGGCAGAAGTCTCTGTCCATGACTCCGTGTTATTCGCTACCACTCATTCTCTTGCTTACTCTGGCCCAGTCTCTCCTTTCTGTTCCTAGAACGCAGCGAGCACACATTTGCCATGAACCCTATTCCCTTGCCATCCCTGTCCCTGAAACACTTCCACTAGGTGTTTGCATAGCTCACTTTTGCACTTTGATCAGGTTTCTGCTCAAATGTCACCATCATCAGACATGTGGTTCCTGACCACCATGGCAAGAATAGAGACCCTTGTCCCTTTCAAGTAATTTACCCTACTCTGTTATTCTTCAGAGCACTCATCACTGTGTAACATGATATTGTGTTTAGATGCATTTACCTTGTTTATTACCTGTCTTTCCACCCTAGACTGTAACTCTAAAGATGTCAGAGGCATGGTCTGTATCGATCTCTGTGATGACGACCTCAGAGTCCAGACACCAAAAGCAGCTTGGATCTCAGGCAAGGGGAGGCTGTGGTACGCATCAAGACAGCATACCTTCAGCTTCCTGGGGCAAGAGATTACGTGCAGAGAAAAATAAAAGAACATTTAAGGCCCCCGAGAAGAAACTGTGGTGAGACTCTTTGAGAAATTGAGACATTTAAAAATAGCCATGTATATAGAGGAATGGAAAAAAAGGATGCACACAAGATCAGGAAAGGCATATGCCCAGAAAAGGCCTAAGAACTTAAGCCGTCACATCCTGCTGATTAGTGAAGGTCTTCCCTTGCAGGGAGGAAGCTTACAAAGACTTGAAGAGGTGGTTGTTTTTTCAAATGCCAAATTTTCAACAAAAGGTCACTAGGCATACAAAGAAACAGTGAAATATGCCCCATTCAGAGGAAAAAAAAAAAACTCCATAAGATTTTCCTGAAGAAACATAGACTTAAAACTTACCTGAAAAGACTTTATAAAAACTGCCTTACATATGCTCAAAGAGCTAAATAAAAACATAAGAAATAATAAAAAGTAATCATGAAAACAATATATGAATAAAATTAGGCTATGAACAAAGGGATGAAATAATAGAAAAAGAAGAAGAAAACAACCAAACACAAATTCTGGAGCTGAAAAATATATCAGACTTGAACAAGCAGAAAAAACTGTCAGTGAACTTGAAGACAGATCATTTGAAATTACTGAGTCTGAAGATTAAAGAAAGAAGAAATAGGAATAAAGCCTAAGGGACTTAAGAAACACCACAAAGTAGACTAATATATGCATTATGACAGTTCCGGGAAAAGAAATAGAGAGAAAGGAAAAGAGTTTATTTGAATATGTAACTACTGGAAATGTTCCAAAGTTGAAGAAAGAAATGGACATATATATATATATATATATATATGTATATATATATATATATATATACGTATATATATATATATATATATATGAAGCTCAATGAACTTTAAGTAGGATAAACTCAAGGATACCCACACTGAGATACATTATAAAAAAATGTCAAAGACCAAAGAGAAATTGAGAATCTTGAAAGTAGCGAGAAACTAATTTATCATTTACAAAAGATTCTCAACAAGATCATCATTGAATTTCTCAGTAGAAATCTTGCCTCCCAGAAGGCAGTGGATTTTATATTTAACGTGCTAAAAGGAAAAAGCAAAAGCAAAAGCAAACAAACAAACAAATCTGTCACCCAATAAATCCATATCCAGCAAAACTGTCTTTCAAAAATGAGAGAGAAGTTAAGACATCCCCATATAAACAAAAGCTGAGGGAATTCATTACCACTAGACCTGCACTTCAAGCAATATGAAAGAGAGTCCTTCAAGTTGAAACAAAAGAAAGCTGGAAAGTAATTCAAATTTGTATGAAAATATAAAGTTCTCTGGTAAATATAATATATGGACACCTACCAAAAAACCTGTATTATTGTCATTTTAGTTTATAACTCCAATTTTATTCTTTCATAGGATTTAAAAGATAAAACTATACATAATAATAAATCTATGTTCATGGGTACACAATGTATAAACCAATAATTTATGACATCAGTAACATATAGGGGGATCCAAGCTGTCCAGGAGTAGAGTTTTTGTATGTAATTTAAGTTGTTATCAATTTAAAATAGTTTTTTCTAGCCTTAGGATATTGTATATAAGCCCTATGTGCAAAACATGGGGATATATCATAAAGAAAATACCTATAGAATATACACAAAATAGAATGAGAATAAATCAAAATGCATCCCTACCAAAAAATAAAATAAAATAAACACAAAGGAAGGCAGTAAAGGAGGAAATGAAGGACAAAAAAACTATAAAGTGTACAGAAAAAATATATAACAAAACAGCATACTAAGTCAGTGATTACTTTATCAGCGATTACTTTCAATGTAAATGGATTAAACGCCACAATCTAAAAACACAGATTGGCAGAATGGATTAAAAAACAGCATCCAACTATATGCTGTATCCAAGAGACCCAGTTTAGATTTAAATGCACACATAGTTCAAAAGTGAAAGGTTGAAAAAGTATTTGCTATACAAATAGTAAACAAAAGAGACCAGAGGTGGCTATGGGATATCACACAAAATAGACTTTAAGTCAAAACTCTCACAAAAAAACACATGATGTTATGTAATAATAAAGAGGCCAATTTACCAACAAGATACAAAAAAAAAAACATAGATAATAGCAGAGCATCTGAATATATAAAACTAACGCTGACAGAATTGAATAGAGAAATTGCTCTACAAGACCAGTAGGAGACATTAGCACTCCACTTTCAATAATAGATATAACAAACAGACATAAGATCAATAAGGAAATAAAGAACTTGAACAACACTACAGACCAATTAGACATAACAGAAATGTACAGAACACTCCACCCAGCAAAGGCAGCAAACACATTTTTCTCAAGTGGACATAAAACATTCTTCAGGATAGATCATATGTTAAGGCAAAATATAAGTATTAGTAAATTTAAAAAGACAGAAATCATACCAAGTATCTATTCTTATTAGAATGAAATAAAACTGGAAAACAACAGCATAAGGAAAACTGGAAAATCCACAAATATGTGTAAATTAACACACCCTCAATCAATGAATAAAAAAACAATTTTTATAACAATCTTGTGACAAATGAAAATGAGGACACAACATACCAAAAGTTATAGGATGCAATAAAAGCAGTATTAGGATAGAAATTCATAGCACTAAACACTTACAACAAAAAAGAAAAAAAAACACTCAACAATCTAATTTTAAGCCTTAAGGAACTAAAAAACAGAAGAACAAACTAAACACAAGACTAGCAGAAGAAAGAAAATAATAAATATTATAGGAAAGAAACAAAATAGAGAATGGGAAAAATAGAAAAAAATCAATGAAATAATGAGTTTTTTCCTTAAAATGATAACAAAATGGGCAAAACTTTAGCTAGATTGACTAAGAAAAAAATAAAATTCAAATAACTAAAATCACAGATAAAAAGGTCATGGTATAACTAAATTTATAGAAATAAAATGGATTATAAAAGAGTACTGTGAACAAGTATGTGCCAACAAATTGGTTAACCTAGATAGAATGGCCAAATTTCTAGAAAGACAGAGTCTGTCAAGACTGAATCACAAAGAAACTGAAAATCTGAACCTCCCAAAAAAGAAAAGCCCATGACCAGATAGCATCACTGGTGAATTTTATCAAACATTTATAGGAGAATTAACAGTTTTCCTAAGACTCTCCCAAAAAATTCAAGAGGAGAGAACACTTCCAAACTCACTCTATAAGCCAACATTATTTTGATAACAAAATCAAAGACATTACCAAAACAACAACAACAACAAAACCAATACTAGTCTAATGTCCCTTGTAAATATTAATGCAAAAATCTTTCACAAAATGTCAGCAAAGTGAATTCAAAGCATATTAAAAGAATTATACTCATAACCAAGTGAAATTTATTTCTACAATGCAAGGATGGTTCATCAATGAATATACTACATTAACCAGTTGAAAGAAAAAACAAAAAACAACACATGACCATCTCAATTGATACAGAAAATGCATTTGACAAAATCGAACACCCTTTAATAATAAAAAATACTCAATAAACTAGGAATAGAAAGAAATTATGTAACCTTAATAAAGATCATATGTAAAAATTCCACTACTAAAACGTACCCAACATACTAAATGAGAAAAGATGGAAAGTTTTTCTTCTAAGATTAGAACCAAGGCAGGAGTGTCTGCTTCTGTCACTTCTACTCAATATAGCACTGGGCATTCTACGTGAAGCAATAAAGAAAAAGACAGGCTGGGTGCAGTGGCTCACACCTATAATCCGAGTACTATGGGATCCCAAAGCAGACAAATAGCTTGAGCCCAGGAGTTTGAGACCAGTCTGTAGAACATGGCAAAACCCTGTCTCTACAAAAAATACAAAAATTAGTCCGATGTGGTGGCCTGCAACTGTGGTCCCAATTACTTGAGAGGATGAGGTGGGAGAATCATGTGAACCTGAAAGGTCGAGGCTACAGTGAGCCATGATTGTGTCACTACACTCCAGCCTGTGTGACAAGGTGAGACAGTGTGGCACCCTGTCTCAAAAAATAAAAATAAAAATAAAGATGATAAAAGCATCAAAAAAGGAAAGGAAGAAGTAAAACTATCTCTGTTCACAGATGATATAATCTTATGTGTAGAAAACTGAAGATTCCATAAACATGCACAAAAATTAGAACTAATAAACAAATTACATTGTAGAATACAAAATCAACAAAAAAATCAATTGCATTTCTATAAATTGACAATAAACAATCTGAAAACATAAAAAAATTATTTCCAATAGCATCAAGAAGGATAAAATACTTAGGAATAAACTTAACTAAGAAGGTGAAAGAGTCGTATGTACACTGAAACATCAAAACATTGTTGAAATAAAGAACACAAAAATAAGTGAAAAGACATGTTGTGTTTATGAACTGGTAGACTTAATATAGTTAATTCAATCGAAAGCAATCTACCCATTCCATTGAAATAGAAAAGTCAATCCTAAAATTTATATGAAATCTCAAGAGACTGGAAATAGCCAAAACAATCTTGAAAAATATAAACAAAGTTAGTGGTCTCGAACTTCCTGCCTTCCAAAATATACTACAAACTTACTGTAATCAAAATTGTGTGGTCCTGGCATAACAACAGACATACAGACCAATGGAATGAAAGACAGAGCCCAGAAATAAGCCCTTGAATATATGCTCAAATTACTTTTAACAAGGATACCAAGACCATTCAGTGGGGAGAGGACAGTCTTTTCAACAAATGGTGTTGAAAAAACTGGATATTGACATACAAAAGAATGAAGTTGGACTCATATTACACCGTATACAAAAAAAAAAAAAAAACCCTCAAAATGGATCACAGGCTTAAACATAAGAGCTAAAACTATTAAAAAATTTTAAGATAGGAAAAAAGCTTCATGAAATCAGATTTGTTGGTGCCTTCTTAGATCTGATACCAAAAGAACAGACGACAAAAGGAAAAAACAAGAAAAGATAAATTGGACTACAGTAAAATGTTAAAGTTTTCTTCATCAAAAGACACTATCAAAAGAGTAATAAGGCAATCCACAGAATGGGAGGAAATATTTGTGAGTCATATATCTGATAAGGGTCAATATCCAGAATATATAAAACTACAACAGTTGAAAAACAAAGAAACAATCTAGTTTAAAAATGGGCAATCAACTTGAATAGACATTTCTCCAAAGAAGGATATACAAATGCTCAATAAGCATATCAACATCACTAATCATTAGGGAAATGCAAATCAACATCACAGTGAGATGCCACTTCTCAGCCATTAAAGTCACTATTAATGAAAATAATAGAAACAGAAAATAAATGTTGGCAAGAAGGTGGTGAAGTTGGAACTCTTCTGTATTGCTGGTGAGAATATAAAATGACTCTACCACTATGAAAACTGTGTGGCATTTCCTCAAAAAAATTAAACATACCATTACCATGCCATCCAGAATTGAAAGCTGGGATTCAAACAGATATTTGTACACCCAGGTTCATAGCAGCATTATTCACAAGAGTGAATGCAATCCAAGCGTCAATCAAAGGATGAATGAATAAACAAACGTGGCCTATACATGCAATAGAACACAGCCTTAAGAAGGAAAGAAATTCTGACCCATGCTACAGCATGGATGAACCGTAAAGACAATATGTATAGATAACTTAAGTAAGCTAGTTACAAAAGGAAGAATACTATAAAATACCACTTATCTGATGTACCTAGTGCCGTCAAAACATAGAGACAGAAAGAAAAGTAGTACAATAGAATAGTAATAATAGTAATAGAATAGTAGTTTCCAGAAGCTGGGGGGAGGAAAGAATGGGGAGTTATTGTTTAATGGATTCTGAGTTTCAGTTTAGGAAGAAGAAATAAGTTCTGGAGAGGGACGGTGATGACAGTTGCACAGCAACGTGAATGTACTTAATGCCACTGAACTGTATATTTAAAATTGGTTTACATGATAAATTCAATGTATTTTTACCACAATAAAAACGGGGGCATGGAGGAACTTTTTGGGGTAACAAAAATGTTCTGTACCTAATGAGGTAGTGGTTACATGGGTAAATATATGTGTCCAAGTATACTGATGGGAACCCTAACAGGGTGCATTTTACTTTAAGCAGATTTTCTTTCTCCCTCTTTTTTTATCCCTCTCTCTTCCTCCATCCCCCTTTCCCATTTTGTGGGCTCTATGTTCGGCCAGCATATTCACATATTCAACATACATGAATGCTCATGTATGAGCACTATGAGGAGAGTCTAGAATTAATTTAACTTTGTAATTCCCACACTGCCTAGAATAGTGCTGGTGGGTACTCAATAAATGCTGCATGGATAAATTGTGAATTCAGTTTTATATATATAAAATACATATATATATATATATATATATATATATATATATATACAAATGCTGCATGGATAATTGTGAATTCAGTTATATATATTATATATATAAATGCTGCATGGATAAATATATATATTTAACTTAATAGCAACTGTTCATTGTGCTCTTGCACAATGTAAAACTTTAATCTGAAATCTTTACAAACTTGATAGCATTTACTGCCTCCCATCAGCCCAGTGAAGTGGATATCTGGTCCTTATTTTTTTTTAATCAGGAAATTGAGGCTTAGAAAAATTGAGTCACTTGTCCAACCACATACAGCCATTAAGTACCAAAGTTGGGATTTGAAATGAGCCTTTTGACTGTAAAGTCAGTGCTCTTAACCTTTTGATAGAGGTTATACTTTATCTTACATTTCACTAAGCACCCATTGACTCACCCATCATAAAGCAGAGCATATAATCAAGAACATTCTATGAACTGTTTCCACAGCACAGGTACAGCGGGAGGCATGTTGCTGATACGTATTCAGGGACCTCATAGTGAGAGCTTGTGACAGAAGCAGCTGCATTTTAGGGCCCAAGGAGATGGGTCCATGAATCGCTTCATCCTGAGACGGAACGTTTAGAGATGACTCACACTGGCTTTTGCAACCCCTGAAATTTGCAGGTATTCTTCCAGAATGTGCCAGCCTCTATTATGTGACCTTGATGAAGGGGAGAAAGCAGATATTCCTTCCTTGCAAATGGTTCAGAATCTCCTGCCTGTGGCTTCAGTGATATTGTGCAATTGTCAAATCCTCCAATTATAACAAGCAGGCAGAGAAAGGACAGGTGAAACGGCAGCTATGTAGGGAGATATTAGTATCTCAACTAGGGTTCAAATGCCAGGCCCTATGGTTGTAATTTGAATTATCCAACATGGGTAGCAACATGGGTAGGAATATCTCCATTAGAAAAGGGAGATGTGTGTGTGTGTGTGTGTGTGTGTGTGTGTGTGAGACAGAGAGAGAGAGAGAAGAAACAGAGAGAGAGAGAGAGACAGAGAGATAGAGATAAAGGAGAAGCATTCATCTTTTCAGAAAACTTAGAGCACCCACTAAGCATTAGGTATTCTGTTGGACGCTAAAAACACAAGATAGAAGATTTTAATGCATTGAACAAAGGGCTTGGGAGAAGCAGTAAAAATGACAATTGGAAGAGGAATATCTTTAGAGATGGCATACAAAAGCAGGGTGGTACAGATTTGAGTTCTGTAATTCCTCCCTCTTACACAGGGTGCCTTACAGACAATATCTCAGTGTGAGCCCAGCCTCTCTCATAAACCCCTGACTTATTAAATTCCCTGGGTGTACAGATGGTGACTCCTTTTTTTCTCCATCACAGGAGGTTCCAAACATTGACCAGGAGGCATCAGTGGATAGTCAAGGTGGACCGATAACTGAGACACAGGCCATATGTCTGAAAATAAATGGTTTAATTGCACATGAGCAGGGTAGACAGGAGCAAGCGTCACTTGGCGTAGACCTCCTCTGCTGCCTGGATGTGAAGTGGTCTCCAAAAAACCCTTTGGGTAAGTAGGCAGATGGTAAGCATTGGAAAGTCCTGGAACCACTAGGCCAGTCAGAGTCGGGTTAAAGGCAGGCAGGCCTCGACCCTCAGAGAAGAGATCCTGGCAGGACAAGGCAGGGTACCCAGTCACCCAGGACCTGGGGTAGGTCCAGCATGGATTAGCAATAGAGGGACTAAGACCCATTGACAAGAGGGAGATTTACAGCTGTAAGGCAGGTAGGAACCGAGGTTCAGAACACGCTGGAACCTAGCAGCAAGTGAGAACTGACCCTTTGACTGTTCTCGCCTTGACTTAGAATGGGTGCTGGACATCAGGTATGTGTGGTCCTGTGGCCTGGACAGGCAGAGAAGAGGCTCTCATATCCCAGAAACTCAAAAGTAGGGCCCAGGCATTCTTATCTGACCACTTTCTTTCTTTTCTCTACCTCTGACTATTCAGTAATCCCACTTTAGGTTGTTGTTGTTGTTGTTGTTGTTGTTTTTCTCACAGGTACACACTGTCCCCCTTCTTTAGCTCCTTTCTTTCCTTTCTTTCAACTTCTACTTCTGGAACATCTCTCTGCTACTCTCTCCTTTCATGTGTAATTCCATTATTGTCTTTTCTGTCCTTTATCTATCTTCCTTCCTTTGTTAATGTTTATGAAAATTTCCTCAACCATCAGGGTAGTGACAAATGCATACGGGAATCACATAAAACAAAAGTGGCTGGGTGCAGAGGCTCATGCCTGTAATCCTAGCACTTTGGGAGGCCGAGATGGGGGGAACACCTGAGGTAGGGAGTTCAAGACCAGCCGGACCAAGATAGAGAAACCCCTTCTGTACTAAAAATACAAAATTACCCGGGCATGGTGGTGCATGCCTATAATCCCAGCTACTCAGGAGGCTGAGGCAGGAGAATCGCTTGAACCCAGGAGATGGAGGTTGTAGTGAGCCAAGATCGCACCATTGCACTCCAGCCTGGGCAACAAGAACAAAATTCCATCTCAGAAAAAAAAAAAAGCTACATATTTTAAAATTAAATTTGGCTCAATAGAAACAATACAACAAACTCCAAAACTTCAGAGAGCATTTAGAAATAGCTTTGAGAAAATGTTTCCATATTATCTTCTAATTATGCCTACTTTTCTTCAGCATTGGCATTCACAATAAATAGAAAATTATCGTATTCATTTTTCTCTCTTTTGCGTAATTACTTCTACAACAACGTTGTTTTCTGTTATTCTTCATTGCTAGTATATAGCATTTTGGGTAATTGTGAGTTGAATTGTCTTCTGTGGACTAGCCAGAAAACTTAACAACCACTGATAACATTCTTTATTCTGATTATACAGTGGAAACTTGATTGAGATGCCATAAATCTTCAGATCCACTGAAAATGTTTAATATTCAAAACCAATTTCTAAAAATTTTATTGATCAGCACTTTCATGGGAAGCCAGGTCAAGACCTTCAGCATATCTTTGATTTAAGTATTATGTATCTCCAGGGACCAGCAAGTCAAAGCGAGTCACATAGTTTTCTCTGGGGTACGAATCCATGGCAAGGCCTATGCTCTCTGTGTTCACAGTCTTAAATTAAAATGTGAATACATGGATGGGAGGGAGGATAATGGAGTGACGTATTTTAGGGTTTAAACAAAATTACTTCTCCTCCTTCTATACTTTGCTGGGTTCTTACCAAGAAGTGACCGGCTCACGTTGTCTTAGTTTACAGGCCCTTTGAGGTTCCATATGTGCTATGGGAGGTCAAGTAACGGGATAGCACAACATTTACGGCAGGTTCAAAGCCATGAGCATCAGTGATCCCCTGGACAGTGTGTTGGACCCTGGTGGGTGTCATGTTGCTCAGTGTTTGCAGCATGCACCACTTCCAGCCTCAGAAGGTAGTAATAGATGGGCTGCACTTGAGTACGGGTGAGGGGAGGGAAGCCCCACGAAGCAAGGAGACTCTAAAGCTGGGACAGCAGACAGCTGCAGCCTCACCTGAAATGCAGATTTCCTGACCTTCGGGAACACAAAGGATGTATTTGGTTTATTTCTGCTTGTGGCACTTGGAAGTTTTCTCTGTCCTCTATATCTGGGGAGGGGGACATACTATGAAACTGAAAAGAAGCATAAAGGTCTTCTAGGAGCAAATGCAGACTCTGACACATGATAACCATGTGACCAAAGGTAAGTGGTTTAACTTTTCTAAACCTGGACCCCTAGGCTGTTAATAGGGATTGTAATGGTCTGAAAATTACATGAAGTGTTATGTAATTAAAGTGGCATCTGACACATAGTAAACCATGTACAATAGGAGCTTTTGTTTGTTTCAATAGCATCAGCATGTCCCCGCCCCACAACCTTCCCTCACCCCTGGGCTCTTGCAGTTTTGTTAAAGGCTCTGCGGTATTATCCTGTAGTGGCGCAAGGTACAGACAGTTCCTTTCTCTAAACTTCTCTACCAGGAAAGCCATACACAGATCTAGGCTAGGCAGTGCTGAGCAGCCTAGATATCACAGCTTCAATGTTCACTTCTTAAAAGAAAATACACCAGGGTATAAAAAAGCATCAAGTAGGCAGTGTCATTTATTGGGAGACAACAGGGGCCTGAGAATGGACCAAGATGAAAAGAGTGCACCCCTCCCCCAAACCCATTTCATGCAAACTTGAGCTCCAATTACACCTAACAGAAGCAAGAGCGGCTTCACTCAGGGTAAACAATAAACAAACAAACCTGAAATAATTTGGTGCTGTCTTATATATGTTTAAAGAAAGAAAGAAAGAAAATGAAGAAAAGTTAGCACTTGGTTTCTAACTTATTAGGCAATGCAAATTTCTGTCAGCCCTAAAAATGTCTTGGACTGTAATTCCCTCTTCTCATCTCATGACTGAAGACAGCTTCCCGTTAATAATAAGTAATTTTAAAAGACCTCCCCTGGGAAGGTCAAATGAGACCTGCTTGACTCTTCCCCTCCACTGCATCTTGCTGCCGGATCCCATCAGGTCCATAGAAACTGCCTGCCAGATCAGCTCCCCAGCTCCCTCAGAGCCAGCCACCTAGTGAGCACAGTGAGTGGGCCAAGGGCAGAGTCCTTTTTTAGAACTCAGAAGGAAAGGAAATGAGAAAGACAGAGCTAAACCAAGCCCAAGGGCCAAATTTACTTAAAAAGGTTAAACAATTACCCAAAGGGCTTAGATAAGAGCTGCTAAGTTTTCCAGAATGGTTCAGAAAGCCATGGAACATACATTTCTAATGCTTTAAAGCATCTTCTCCCATGGCCTGCTTCAAAGAGAGGGACAGAGAGAGAGAGAGAGAGAGAGTGTGTGTATGTGTGTCTGTGTGGTGTGTGGTGTGTGGTGTGTGTGTGTGTGGAGTGTGTGTGTGTCGTGTGTGTGGTGTGTGTGTGGAGTGTGTGTGTGTCGTGTGTGTGTGGTGTGTGTGTGGAGTGTGTGTGTGTGTGTGTGTGTGTGTGTGTGTGTGTGCTGGGGAGGCAGACACATTCCCACCAATCAGGGATGTCAGAGAGTGTCATGGAGTCAAGCCAGCCTTGCTCTCCCAGGCCTGCCAGATCCGGCAGCCATGACCCAACCCAGGACATGCCAACATTCTTGCTGCCTCCCTGCATTGTGTATCTCTTTGGGCCCACAAGGCAAATCTCTGCAGAGACAGGTACGCTTTCCAAGTGTGCTCCTCTACTGCTGCTAAAAAGCAGTAGTACTGAAGCTCTTCACTCTGCCACTCTGCTTGTTGTCTTGACCTCAGGGATAGTGAAGACTTCACATAGTTTGGATCAGACTGCCATCACTGGTGGATTCAACTGTCCCCTCTGGCAAGTGATTTGAGTGGAATCCAAAAGTCCCTCAGGCCTCCAAGACCTCTAACCAACTGCTGTGCCTGAATATCCCAGGATCATATTTTGAAGATAATAAAGTTGTTTAGATATAAGGGTTTCATTGTTGTAGAGGCAATAATACACTAGAAGTGGCTGTTTCCCATTAAGATGGATTAAAGCATTAAACCAATACTTATTTGTTTTAATCTTTAGTATTCACCACAGTATCTACAGTCAATACATAAAGCACAGCTCCTAAGCTCCAGGACCCCCAGACTAACCATAACCACACATGAACAAATAACAGGTCCTCCTAGTGTGTGTCTGTGAGAACAGTGTTATGCAGCGAGAGTTACTGGAACTCTGATGAGGGAAATTCTTGACCACAAGCAGAAAGAATTCTGGGTGGAACTGTGAAAAGACTAATACACTTTAAAGCTGTGTATAAGTATGGGGATAAAGGAAGAACAGGATGGAGCAGACAAAACTGAAAAAAATTTGAGAGTATTGTCAGTTGTTATTGAGGAGTTCAACTTAGTACCAGTAATAACTTGCACACATATGTTGCTTTATGGCTCACAGAACAACCCACATACTTCCTTTCCTCTGATAATGCAGACCAGGTATAATAGATATTGTTCCTGTATGTACACGATTCAACTGAAGTGTTCAAGGCCATGGAGTTAGTGAGAGGTAGAGTAAGAATCAACCCCAGTGCCTAGGCCCCCAGACACAGAGCTTTCTAGGGCATTAACATTGCCCATGAGGTGCAGGCACACATGGGGAAGATGCTTCCTTGGAAAGCGGGGACACTGGATAGGCCTTGCTCAGAGGTTCTAGGGCCAGTAAGGGCTTTAGAGCAGTGTTCTCAATTCTGGCTCCACATTAGAAATACTGGAAAAGGCCGGGCGCGGTGGCTCACGCCTGTAATCCCAGCACTTTGGGAGGCTGAGGCAGGCGGATCACGAGGTCAGGAGATTGAGACCACGGTGAAACCCCGTCTCTACTAAAAATACAAAAAATTAGCCGGGCGTGGTGGCGGGCGCCTGTAGTCCCAGCTACTCCGGAGGCTGAGGCGGGAGAATGGCGTGAACCCGGGAGGCGGAGCTTGCAGTGAGCCGAGATCGCGCCACTGCACTCCAGCCTGGGCGACAGAGCGAGACTCCGTCTCAAAAAAAAAAAAAAAAAAAAAAAAGAAATACTGGAAAAGATGTTTTCAATGGCCACGTCCATCCCCAAAGCCAGGAATTTTGGCATCGTCAATCTGGGAGACTGGCAATGGAATTTCTAAAAAGCATCCCAGACAACCCCAGCCAAGTTAGTGCCACCACTGGCAAGGTCCTTTATGGACCTGTCCCTGCTTGAGTGTCTTTTAATGTCTTTGTCTTCCCAGACTAAGAGTATAAGGCTTTGCATTTACTCAGTCCTTATTCAGCTTAGACAACTGAAACACTGAAATGGAAAAATAATGCATTTGTTTTGAATAGTCTAATGGCTACTCAAAATCTTTTAATTTACATAAGAAGGAGCCGAAGGTAGGTGCAAAGTACAGAAACACACCCAGGCAAAAACAGAACTTTAGCTTTGGAAACTCTACTGCCCAGGTTGCTTTGGCGAAATCCCACTGCTCAGATTATTCCTTGGCAGTAGTTAAACCTCAAAGACTTGGTTTTGAATGGATTAGCTCAGAACTCCAAATGAAAATGCAGGGACATTTTAGAAAAGAGCCATTAAGCATAATCCCAGATCAGCAAGCCTGGATCAACAAAACTGATTATCCTGCTGTTGAAATAAAAAACACAAAACACCAAAACAAAAGCAAACCAGAAAGAAAACCCAGTATGTTGGTGGGAACTTTTCCCATCGCGTGGAACAGTTACAACAACCACCTTGCCTCCATCTCACCGCAGCCCCTCAAAATGTTCATGTACACAGATGATGTGGACCCACAGAGGAACTCAAGCAAACTTAGAGGAGATTGAGGCTTGTGAAGAAAGTACAACTGGCCATCATCCATTCTGCTGAGATGGCTTAATAGACACCAGCTGACCACACTGAGCATCCTGGGCTCCTTTCCTGATGTGGGCATTGATTCAGGCACAAGACTTCTAGATTCCTGTCATATCTAATCTAATGGAGAGCCACAGAACATTTTCAACCCAACAGCAGATAATTGTAATGAAGTGATTCTGGCCAAGAGGGCCCATTTGTAATAATGAATTCAAATCAGATTCATGGAAGCTATAATTCAACCATAGTGAATAGCACCTTCATTTTCCATATCATCTCTCTTCCAAGAGGGCAAAATAACTCAATATTCAAATGATTATTTTTACTTTTCAAGTAGCCCTATGAAGTAGTTATGAGGAAGATAATATTGCCTCACTTATAGAAAATGAGTTTCATCCACATTCAAAACTTCAGTGTCATCTTTGGCACAGCACTTCCTAATGTCCCTCAGAGCAATCAAAGACCTGTCACAACAAAACTGATATCCCAAAGGAGGAAAATCGTTCTTCTCTAAGCTGTGCAATTTTTCACTGGGAAATTTAAAGGCAGACCCAGGTTTCTTGACTCCTTTGCTTTTCCTAGTAGGTCTCTGGCCTCCTTATGGGACTTCATTCAAGATTTAGAAACAGATTCGAGATAGTTTGACCCAGGACAACCACATTAAAAGAGCTTTCGTGTGATGGGCATGGGTATCATTCAGTGTTTTTTGGTGCAATCTAAACATGTGATGCACTTGGAACACTCAGTTCCCAAGTAATGAATCCCTAATGAATGTCTTTAAGGAGACAAAAGAGTAAGAAACCACTCTTAAGAATTACAACTTATACAGCAAAAAGCACCACCAAATAAAACATGGTATATTTATCTAGGGTTGAAGCCATGGCTTCTAGAAACTGAAAACATGGACTCTCCCTCGGAGTACTGACAAATCAGCTGTTAGTTAAGATGGGAACAGAACTCTTCACCAATAGAGCAAAAGAGTGAAAACAAAAGGAGAGAGATGGGGACATACAGAAATTTGCAGAAGACGTTTATGTTCTTTTAAGAAACACCATGGTAGCAGTGAAATCCAAACCTTAAAAAATCAAGGAATAAGAAGACTTAAGTGATAAAGACAAAAAAGAAAGAAAATAATGAGTAATAGACGAAAGTATACATTATGGGAGCATCTGATAAAAATGAAGGAAGAAAATAATAAAAGAGAAGATGACACGAGCTAAGAGAATGAGGATTTAAAGAGATTAAAATGTAGATAATGTGCTGAATTTCTCTATTCTGGGGCAAATGTATAGAAGAGATGCAAAATCAACATGAGACGTGCTTACTTAAAAAAAAAAATTACGCCATGCAATCAGGTAACAGATAACAGTTATGCTAGAACGTGTAAGTTGTTCTTTTTTTTTTCTGCAAAGAACAAAAAGCAACTATTCAGCTTTTCTTTTTTTATTCTCATTCCCATTCCCAAGCCCAGCTGCTCAACATTAGAATTGAAGATCATGAAAACAGGCCAACAGCTAATAAAAAATTGGTAGATGGAAGCTGGCCCTCTGCTGGTGGGATAGTCTTACTGCATCTCAGAAAGCAGAAAGCTCAAGTTTTCAAGTTTCTGGTTTAATTTGGGGGGACAGGAAGAGGATAGAGGATTTTGGAAAATTCAGGACGGAGATCCTATTCAATGCTAGACCTCTTTGCCCCCAGTGGCACATTAGATGGTAAAGAGGTGTGTGGCTGCATCAACATCCCTGAACACTAGTAATATTTACTGACATTTCCTTGGTTAACAGGTATTATAACCCGTGTGCTACTTATATCTTTAAGCCAACTAGTCCACTGCAAACGCGTACTGGGAAATGTTCCCTGATTCCTCATGGAACCTTCTTTGAAGCAATGAAGTAAGGATATTACATTCTAGTCTGGGGCAGGCTGAGTGGTACCCACAAGGCCAGGAGGACTTTTCCTTCACATCTGCCAGGAAGGGCCTCCCTATTCTCCTTTTTTCTCCATTTGCTTTGGGCTTCTGAGAAACAGCACACAGCGTTCTCAGACCTATTCTCTAACTAAAAAGAAGATCCAGCTAAGTATCACCCGAAGTGGCAGAATCCAACTTTCACCCTTGGGCTCAGGAAAAGAATTCCAGTGTCCCAGAGACGGGTCTTTCCTCCTCCAGGGAGAGGCTTGTCTAGATGCAGGAAAGGTTCCACCAGGAAAGCCAGGGAGGAACAGGAAGAACCCTCATCCTCACACTCTCCTAGGGGAAGCCAGGCATTTTGGCTGCAGAATCTGGGTCAGGATGTTTTATTTTCACCATAACCATGAAAGTCATAGGCAGGGCAAATGCATTCGCCCTGTGTACACTGTGAGACATAGTTAAGCTGGGACGTCCCTGAATCTGTCTCCTAGGACCAGAACTGCCTCATTAAAGGGATAAAAGATGATATCTGCTGAGCTAGTGGAAAGTGGTGGCTGCATTTTTATTAAAGTATCTGCTGCAGCAAGCCCAGTCCCCAAAGGTTCATATTCCAAGATTCTCCACCTCTCTGCCTGGAGCATGCAAGTGATTGTCTGTAACTCATTAAGGTAAAACAAAAAGCTCTCCTATTGTGCTTTTCACACAGGAGTGATGTTGCTGCATAAAAGCTACATGTTTCCTTTCCTTGGACCCAGTCTGCAAAAATAAAACTGCTCTCATAATTTACAGTAGGGACCCTAGGAGCACTACACCAGGTTTGCCACGAGTGCTGGGTCTTGAGGAGACTCATAACAGGCCGTGGCCTGGCACTGGTAATTCCACGACCTTACATTTGAGGTGCATCTCTGATAAGGGCTAGCCTGGTGGTCCTGAGGACGATCCTGCCTCATCACGTACCTTCTGGCCTGTGACAGCCATCCAAGGGGCTCGGGCTAGCCACCCAGTATTTCAAACCCATGCCCTCATGTTCTCATCTTGGTGCCCACGTAGGAGAGAATCTAGCCTGTCATGGCTTCAAAGAACCATGGAGTCCCACACATGGACTTCAAGGTTCGCGCATAAGATCCTGGACCAGCATAGCCGGAGCACAGGACGAACCTGTCCAGGGGCACGGCAGTCGGCACGGCAGCACGCAAGCGGGCGCCCCTCGGGCCTGCACCAGGCCCTCTCGCGCTCCGGTCCCCCATGGAGCCTTCTGCCCCCTCTTCCCACCTCTCCCCAGCGACCACAGCCCAGGGGCTCGGCCCCCGCGGAAGGACAGCTCCCTACCTGAGGGTGGCGCTCTCCCCCTGCCGGACCGTCACGTTGTCCATAGCTTTGGGGAAGGTGGCATCTCCGCTGCGCACGGGCACTCCTGTGGGTACAAGGAACAGCAGCCTGAGAGACACGACCACGAGGCACTTCCAGGGCAGGAACAGGTACCCACAGACCCCCATCCTCGACAGCCACAACTTCCCAGAACTCCGGCAGCCGCACGGTCCTGGTCCCCCGCCCCGCGCACCAGCCGGCTCGGGAAGCGGTGCGGGGAGGAGGGAAGGGGCAGAGCTCGCCAGGAGCAGGGGGAAGGAGAAGAGAGGAGTCCAGGCTCTCCGGAGTCTAAGGATTCTTCCTCAGATCCTGCCTCAGCTTTCCAGCCTAGCAGAACCAGATGCCCCCTCCTGCATCCAAAAAGAGCTTTCTTGACGCTCCCCTGGAGAGGAGGGAGGCAGCCAGGAGGGGAGAGGAAGAAGCAAGGTGCGGGGATGAAGGTCACAGATTGCGCTTTCTCTGCCTCTCTCTTCGAGACGCTACTTTAAGATGCAGTTGGGCACGTTCTGCAGAGCTCTGGCATCAAAAGTTTATAACCCAAAGAAGAAGGCAAGTGTCTCTGACATACAGGAGCTGTCATAAAAAGCTGCGGCTTCAAGGAGAGGAGGAAATGTTTTATTAGATCACACACATGTACAGATGTACGTGTCCCCGGGCCCCAAGTCTCGCATCTGGAACCCCAAGGCGGCAAAAAGTTCCAAGGCGGGGACGCGCGGCCGGCGCAGCCAGGGTCCTCCGGTCGGTGGCCGTCCTCCGCAGCCCGGTCGGCGACTCGCGGCCAGCCAGGGGGAGCGCCGCCCGGCGCAGGCTCCGGGCGCACGGGGAGCTGGGCAGACGGCGGCCCCCGCCTCCTCCGGGGACGCGGCACGGGACGCGGGGACGCGCGGACGCCACGCTCAGCGGCCGCCCCCGGCCTCCACGCCGCCTTCCTCCCGGGAGCAGCCCCGACGCGCGCGGGCCCCGACCGCCGGGGTTGTCATGGCAGCAGCTCCATCCCTGACCGCCACTTTCTCCCGGTGCCGCCTCGGAGCGAGCGGGCGGGCAGGCGGCGCGGATTGCGCTCTCATCCCGGCGGGCGGGCGCGGGGCGCGGGGGACGGGCGCCCACCTTAACCCACGCCGCGCCCACCGGGCTGGGGATGCCTGCGGGGATAAGCCCGCACCACCACCGCGCCCACTTCGCTCCGTCCCGACACCCGCGCCAGCCGAGAGAACGCGGCGCCCCTCGCAGTGGCTTCCCCTGCAGAGGGGTGGGGTGGAGGGAGCGGGAGGGACAGGGGAGGGCGGGAGAGGGAGTTCTGGGGAAAGCAGCAAATGGAAAACTGACACTGGCACCTTCCCTCGCCGATGCCAGCGCAGAAGTTGCCAAACCCCGCCCTGGAGAGGGGAACTACCCTGCCCGCGCCAGATGGGGCACCGGTGTGCGTGTCCATCGCGCTGCGAACGGCTCCCCGCCCAGCCAAGTCCAGCCCTGACGGCGCGCTGTCCTGGGCCCGTGCAGAGGTGGAGTGGACCCACCTCCGAGGACCCACCTCGGGAACGCCCGTGCCCCTCCACTGGACGCCTGTCCCCAAAGTGGCAAATCTCAATTTCTCCTTAAAACACAGCACGCAGCATTGTCCCTGTCCTACACCTTATCGTGGTAAAAAGCACGGGCTGGGAAAAACATAGCAGATCCTAAAAAGTAGTAGAACTGATCCTCCTAAAACCGCTCAGAGGAAGTGGCACCACGGTGGTGCTGGGAGGCGACTCGGTGCTTTTGGAGGCCAGCCTCCCCCTTTCTTTGGTCTCGGATTTGTCTCTTTCTGCTCTAAACCCCAGAGCTCCGCTTCCCTTGGGCCCCTCGGGCCCCTCGGGAGGCCTTCTCCGCTCCCCTGGCAGAAGCCTCCCCGTTGTATTCTAATTTAATGGTTGCTATGTGCATCTGCTCTACTGTATTTTTTCTCAGAGCCTTTTGTTAAATTAGACTGGGCTCTGCACAATTGGCAAAATGAAATTTAATTCAAAAATAAGCATTAAGCTCTTATCGTTTATTACTTTAGTTGCTGAAGGATACAAAGGCATACTACTTGCTTTCAGTTCTGAGAGACTGAGCACAAATAAATACTGCCCCATTCCCTATTCTAAAAGGGTTAGCCCACATATGTGTATAGGTCTAAAATTTTTAATTACAGCATCTTACCTAGGAGGAGAATACTTATCACTAATCATATCAGCTACAGTGAAACATATATAGTCATATGCTGCTTCTGGAGGGGGATACAGTCTGAGAAGTGTCTTTAGGAGATTTTGTCATTGTGTGAATATCCTAGTGTGTACTTCCATAAACCTAGATGACATAGCCTACTACACACCTAGGCTGTATGGTAGAGCCTATTGCTCCTTGGCTGCAAGCCTGTACAGCATGCTACTGTACTGAATACTATAGGCAATTGTAACACAATAGTAAGGATTTGTGTATCTAAACACAGAAAATGTGCAATAAAAATACAGTACAAAAGATTTAAAAATGGTACATCTGTACAGGACATTTGCCGTGGACGGAGCTTGCAGAACTGGAAGTTGCTCTGGGTGAGTCAGTGAATGGGTGGGGAATGAAGGCCTAGGACATTACTGCACACCACCATAGCCTTCATAAACACTGTATAATTAGGCTACCCTAAATTTATCAAAACATGTTTTTCTTTCTTCGATAATAACTTTAGCCTATTGTAACTTTTTAACTTTATAAACTTTGAATTATTTTAACTTTTTGACTGTTGCATGGTAACATTAGCTTAAAACACAAACACGTTGTACAGCTGTACAAAAATATATTCTTATATCCTTATTCTAAGCTTTTTTCCACTTTCGTTTGTTTGTTTGTTTTTGAGACAGAGTCTCGCTCTGTCACCCAGGCTGGAGTTTCAGTGGCGCGATCTCGGCTCACTGCAAGCTCCGCCTCCCGAGTTCACGCCATTCTCCTGCCTCAGCCTCCTAAGTAGCTGGAACTACAGGCGCCCACCACCATGCCCAGCTAACTTTTTGTATTTTTAATAGAGACGGGGTTTCACCATGTTAGCCAGGGTGGTCTCGATCTCCTGACCTCGTGATCCGCCCGCCTCGGCCTCCCGAAGTGCTGGGATTACAGGTGTGAGCCACTGCGCCCAGCCTACTTTTTAAATTTTGTTTGCTAAAAACTAAGACACAAATACACACATTAGCCTAGGCCTACATGGAGTCAGGATGATCAGTATCACTGTCTTCTGCCTCCACATTTCCTCACACTGGAAGAGCTTCAGGGGCAATAACATGCATGGAGCTGTCATCTCCTATGATAGCAATGCCTTCTTCTAGATACCTCCTGAAGGACATGCCTGTGGCTGTTTTAAAATCACCTTTTTAAAATAAGTAGCAGGAGCATACTCTAAAGAAAAAAGTATAGTATAGTAAACATAAAAACTAGTAACGTAGTCGTTTATATTTGTTATCAAGTATTATGCACTGTACATATTTGCATGTGCTAGACTTTAAAAGGACCGGCAGCATAGTAGGGTTTGTTTACACCAGCATCACCACAAACACCTGAGTAACACTTTGAGCTAAGACATTAAGATGGCTACAGTGTCACTGGAGGATGATGAGTTTTTAGTTCCACTGTAATCTTTTCTATACCACTGTCATATATGCGGCCTGTCATTGACAGAGCATTGTTACACACTGCTCCACTGGGTTAGGACCTTTCCAGAAAGCAGGTATGACAAAGGCAGCAGTGGGGTCCAGGTCTCATCCATAAGCTCCCGAGGTACAAGGCTTTGGGGAGTTGTGATGCAGAGAGGAGAGGCTGGGGGCTCAGGGAGCAGCCCCACAACCTATTTTGAGATTTCCTACTAGCTTTCATGACACATGTCTTTTCTCAAGACTTGAGTGAACCCGCGTTTCCTGATTGACATTGTACTTCAACCTCTCAACTCTGAGTTCTAGTCTAGTATCACCAGACGGGAAAGGCTCTTTTTCATACTTTAACTTGTGTAAAGCTGAGAACCTGAGGCCGGGCTTATGATTTTCTTCAGTTGCAGTGTTTGGAGCTTGAACACAGGTGGGTGGCAGCCATGGAGTTGGGTCAGGCTGCCCCTCAACGCTCGCAGCGCTGCCACTTGGTTGTAGGGCATTCAGATCCCTTCCTCTCTCCTGGACCTGCTGGTTCTATTGCTTCTCAAGAGACAAAAATGGGGCAGTTGCTGAATCAACTCATAAAAGATTGCTTGAGACTGGAAGAGTTATTAAGGAAAAAGAGAAAGGCTAGGACAGCATGATATTCCCGATAGGAAAAGAATGGCTGAGGCAAGTAAAGACGAGCAGCAGAGACGGGCGGAAGCGAGGTGTAAATTTTCTTAACAATATATAATAGGTCTCGCTCTTGTGAAGAAATAAACCAAGTATCCCATTTTTTTGCACAGCTGGCTCCCCTGAAATAAGGTATCTGGAATCCTAAGGAAGAGGGCCTGTCTCTATTTTCTTCTGTAGCAGCGTTTCTTAGCTCAATAGTTCTGAGTGAATAAACGGGCTCAACTCATGGGCTAGCAAATCAGAGAAATGACTGCAAAGGTCTCATTTAATGTTAATCTCTGTGAGCCTACAGTTGTGTGGGAGAGACTTCATTCCTCTGTAGGACACTGCTGTGGACTAGTCTGTGCATTTATAGAATATAAAGCTGAGACCAAATTGAAATTAGAAAATGAGTTGAGGTTCACAATGAACGAGGACTAAGTAGTTTATGTCAGAACTTTTCTAGGAAATGCTTGGCTGTGTATCATGACAGGGTGGCCCCTAGTGAAACCCTCTTAGATATGTGGAAACATATATAAAGACAAATTAACATCATGACTAAGAGTATCCCTTATCGGAAATGCTTGAGACCAGAAGTGCTTCAGATTTTGAATTATTTTAAATTTTGGAGTCTTTGCATTATACTGTTGAGCATCCCAAATCTGGACATCTCAAATTCAATATGCTCCAGTGAGCACTTCCTTTGAGCATCATGTCTGTCCTCAAAAAGTTTCAGATTTTTGGATTTGGGATGCTCAACCTATACTACTTTTGAAGTTATATTGTCTGTTCAGATGCTGACTTGTCATCTGTCTAGCTGCCTGGCTGATACCCAGGAATACCTATCCCACCTATGTTATAGGGTTTGAGGTTTCTTGAAATGTACCCAGCACGTTTTAAAATCAAGGCTGGTAAGATGACAGACACAGAGACCACTGCCTTGAAAGATGAGTTTATTCCTCACAGTTCCCAAGAGGAGGGGCACACCGTGCCATGCTGGACCACATGGGGAGGCACCGGGGTTGGTCAGGAGGCAGGAGTGAGAGGAAGGCCTAGCACAGGGTCTTCATTGTGATTTCCATGAGAATAAATAGGAGAGGCAAGGTAGGCAAACTTCAGCAAGCTTAGGGTTGTAAAGTTTGAATACTTCTGGCAGGCTCTGTGTTATGGCGGTGAGGGTGGTTCTAGTGGTTCTAGTGTACCTGGCCCTGGGGTGATGTAGGGCAAGGGCAATATTGATTTGGTGTGTGAGCATTAGATAAAAGGAATGTTTGGGGTATGGGTTTCGGATGGATTGGTTTTCTCATAAAAGGCAGGCTCACAGGCAAGTTTGTTATTATCTCTAGGAATTAGCTAGCCCTAGGAGGGACAGTCTTTCCAGAATTAGCAAGACCCAGGGTATCAAAGCATCATAAAATACAGAACATAAAAAACATGATTAATACGAGGGACAATTAATGAGATAATACATGCAACATATCACCAAAGGACTTGGCACATTGGAAAATTTAATAATCATGAATTATGGTTATATAGCCAAACTCCCATTTTCACATGATAACAATTTGTGACATGAAAAAAGATGGGAGTGAAAGGTTATAAATGCCCTATGTACAAACTAGAGATTCTACTCAGACCTACAGGAGTCTCATTTATGACAATTTGTAACAGAAAATGCAAAGTTGTATCCTGATTGCAGGGCTGTAGTGATCACAAGACAGACCACTGGCTAGCCAGAGAAAAGTAATTATGAACAAGCTTGAGAATAGGAATCCTTGCCAGAGGGAATTTTCTCAGGTAGGAGAAAGAGCCGCAAAGAAGGCAAAGAGTTGTAAAGAACCCTAGGGATTTCCGGGTCAGAATTCAGGTGACTCCAGTAACTTGAAACTGACAGGTAGTATCTGCAACCTGGAGAAGATAGAATGTCCCAGAGAAGCTAGATGAAAAGTAAGGCAACCCACCTGGGAAATACACCTGTAAAAAGTCTGATCACATTACTGCATTTCAAATTGGCTTAAATAAGATTGTGGGCCTATAATATTCCTACGTGTATGTGGACCGTGGCTGGTGATGGAACATAGCTCATGACACTGAAGAGATGCATCCTGTAAGAAGCAGCTGAACGCGCGGTGGCTCACGCTTGTAATCCTAGCACTTTGGGAGGCCGAGGCGGGCAGATCACGAGGTCAGGAGATCGAGACCACAGTGAAACCCCGTCTCTACTAAAAACACAAAAAATTAGCCGGGCGTGGTGGCGGGCGCCTGTAGTCCCAGCTACTCGGAGAGGCTGAGGCAGGAGAATGGCGGGAACCCGGGAGGCGGAGCTTGCAGTGAGCCGAGATCGCGCCACTGCACTCCAGCCTGGGCGACAGAGCGAGACTCCGTCTCAAAAAAAAAAAAAAAAAGAAGCAGCTGAACAATGGTGCACACAACTCACGAATCCACAATTATGGAGAAAGACAAAGGGGAGGTGGGCCTTGTTGGGCAGCAACTTCTGTTCAGAACCTAAACTGAGCTAACTGCTGAGCACTGCTGCTGCTTTGGGTATGGATGGCTACTTCCAACCAGTATCCTGGGCTGTGAAAACTCTCTTACTTGTGGCAGGATATCATCTGCCTTATAGTCTTTGACAGATCAGTCTCACACAGAGGGCGATAACCAAGACTAACAGTCAAAGAAAGAAACCAATTAAAAAATGACAAAAAACGTAACACAATTTTTACTTATTCATTTATGAATTCATTTACTAATTCTGTAAATATGTATGACACACCTATTTTATGTTGGACACTGTTCTAGGGACTGGAGATGCAGTAATTAATGAGATCAGCTTTATTATGTGCTTTTCTGCAAGGGTGTGTGAGCAGTGTTGAAGAAGGGGGAAAGAGACCGTAAAAAGTAAATAGATGCAAATATTTAGATTGTGCTACAAGCTATACATTTAAAAAAAAAAAAGCGTGATGATGTGGGAAGAGTGAAAAATCAAATAGCCAGGGGAAGCCTCTCTGAAAAGGGAGCATTTGACCTGAGTCCTGACTGATCAGCTGCGTGAAGGTTGGAGCTGAGCAAACACCATAGTGGCATATGGCAGAGGTAGCCCGCTAGACCCAGGGGCAGATCAAGCTGCAGCCGCCCTGGGCCTTGAAGGCCACAGTAACTGCTTTAGAATTGATTCTAAGGGCAGTACGATAACTTTGGAAACATTTCAGTAGAAAAGTGACTGGTTGTGATTGAAAAATTTTGCACGTCACTTTGACTGCCGTGTAGAGGACTAGATTGCAGGGGTACAGAGTAGAAGCAGAGGGCAAGACAGGAGCAGCAGAGGCCAGAAACGATGGCAATGAAGAGAGAGAATTATGGAAAGGTGAGAGGTGCATTTCTGAAGAATAGTAGTTAAGACTTCCTGAGATTAAGGATTGAGAAAAAGAGAGAGATTGAGGAAGATTTGGGTAACCAGCTGCATTTTACAGCTACCTGTAATGAGGATGATGCCAGCAGGAATGGGTTTAAGGAGGCAGGAATTGAAGAATGAATAAAGAGTTCTGATTAAGTTGTGAAGCTATCACCTCTATGAGACAGTCAAATGGAGACATCAGGACGACAGCGGGAGAAAGAGATTTGAAGCTTAGCGTGGAGGACTGAGGGTGATGCTATTGTCTCGTTGAAAGCTTGCTTTCCTAATTATCGTAAAAAATAGCGGTAAAGCTCTGCTGTGTGCATTTTTGGAAGGGGGCATATTATCCATGGAACCTTCAATCTGAATCTAGAGGCTCCTCTGCCTTTGTTCGTAATTTGGAAACAGGCCCCTTCAGCCAACCCCGTGAGATGTAACCTATTTCACTCCACTTAGTTGTCTCTTAATATATCTCCTCTACTTGGTCACAGCTCATCTTTTGAGAGTAGTCTCTAACATTATTTGGAGATGAGGCCATGAAGTTATCACTGTTTTTAAGAAAACAAGAAAACGCCGCTCACTGACCCTTAATGTGAGTCGAAGGACCTGGGTTTAAGACCTCAGCCAGTTTTGACTTCCCTGCTGTGATCTAGGTGGACTGTGTGCCTGTGCTCTAGAGTGCAGTAGGAAAGACTGGAGCAAACACACGGCAGTTAGGCGTCAGTCCGAGCCCCGCCTCTGCAGCTCACTATCTGTGGGACTTTACACAAGCTCCTTACCTTCACTTATCTTACAGCTGCCACCTCTGTAAACAGAGACCACTGCAGCAATGAATCTGTAGGGTACTTGTGAGTGTATGTCTTAGTCAGCTCAGGCTGCCACAACAAAATACTGCAGACTAGGTGGCCTCACAGGAATCTGTTTTCTCACAGCGGCACAGGCTGCAAGTCTGAGATCAGGGTGCCAGCGTGAACATGCTCTGACGAGGGCTCTCTTTCTGGCTTGAGACAGCTACCTTCTTGCTCTGTGCTCACATGGGGAAGAAAACTCTCTCTGTTCTCAGAAGGCCACCAATTCTAAGGGATTAGGGCCCCATCCTTCTGCCCCTTTAACTTTAATCACCTCCTAAAATCCCTATCTCTAAGTAGAGTCACATTGGTGCTTAG
Source organism: Symphalangus syndactylus (assembly GCF_028878055.3). Lineage (NCBI taxonomy): Eukaryota > Metazoa > Chordata > Mammalia > Primates > Hylobatidae > Symphalangus > Symphalangus syndactylus. The sequence goes on from NC_072425.2 coordinate 149,998,597, forward strand.
AGTTTCAACATACGAATGTGGGGGGCCATGATTCAGCCGACATCAGTGTTAAGTGAAACACTGCCTGTAAAATAATTGGCATCATGCCTGGCACTCACTAAGTCCATAATAAATGCTAGTTATTACTGCCTACAGAAAGAGGCCTAATTCCCCATTGTCACAAGTTTCTTCTCTGAAGTATCTCTGTGGGCAGATAAGCTGTACAGAGCAAGACACAAAAATTCCCAAGGAGTCCAAAGGCTTTTTTTCTGCGTGTGTATATAATAAAAGAAACAGGACAGATTTTTCTCTGAGTTTGAAGAAGAGGCCACTTTAGAAGTTGCCTAAAAATGAAAAGGCTTCTGTGGTTATTAATAAGCTCTTATTCTGCCCTGGAGGGGCTGTCTAGATGAGGATGGCTATTGGGGAATCTGGGATCACACAGAAATATCTGAATTTATCTAATAAAATTTGTATTCAGTTATAAAAGCAATTTCAAACTGTTATTCATAAATAAGGAAGACTTACAGCTTGTGTTTATCTGAGAGAAGATTGTACCCAGCTGTTCCGTGTGTATATTAGGGAGACATATAAAGTGAGAAGCCTGGGTTTGATGCGTATTTGTATGACAGAAACCAACTGAAGTCAGTGTGGACCCAGTGGAGTGGAGTGGCCGAGAAGACATGGTGGCTTAGCTTGAAGAAGGTGGCTCTCTGGGTCCTTCCGGTCATGGAGCTCTAGTGAACTCAAAATGTGTTGTGGTGAACAGAGTGGTAAGAGTTGACTGGGGCTTCCACTTTTAGGCTAAGAAAGTCACCAGAAAGGGAATTATATACCACAGAACACAACACTTTGGATGAGACACAAGTACCCTCCTCTAAAAAACCCACACCAATCCTATATTATAGCTGCTTGCACAATTAATGCAGGAAATCCACGTGGAACCTTGCTTCTCAGTCTTGTTTGCACTCTTCCAAAACTGATGCAAATACACATTCAATGGTTTTCCTAGTCAGCTGCTAACCCAAGGGCAGAATTCAGGCCCCTTAAATCCCAGCCTGTTCCTCTTTTCCATCACAGACCACATCACATCATTTTCGACCTAGAATGCATCTGCCTGGACTGATGGAAGGAAGCAATACTGTGCAAGAATTAAAACACCTGGCTTCCGGTCCCAGCTCTGCCACTTCCAAGCAGGGCGATCCCGAGTTTGTGTCCCCTCCTCTGTGAGCGGCGTGCATGAGAGCTTCCTCACAGGATGGCTGTGAGCATGGTGACGCATGTGAAAGTGCCATTCCCAGAGCCTGGCACGATGGCAGCTCTCCATGATGGGGGACAGTCAATTCCTTTTTTTCCATCCTTAATGCCAGAATGATGAAGTAGGCAAAACCAAAGAAACAAAACGACAGAAATAACCAAGTAGACAAACAAAAGTAACATGACAACAAGAAAACTTTAAAATAAAAAAGCCAACCTAAGGCATGTAAGATTTACACTGTAAAAAGTTATCTATGAGGTTCCCCAAGGGTTAGAGAGTGATCTATTGAGAACTTTAGAATCTAAGGAGTATAACATCAGCCCCTAGCCTACTCTTTTTCCTTCCAAGTTTCTGTGTGTATTGCATGCATGGAAACTCTCTGTCTCTCGTTAGAATTGCAAGGTCCCTGAGAACAGTGTTTATTTTGCTCATCCCTGATTCCTCTGCTACAGACTAGGGCCCAGCACAGAGTAAGTACTCAGCAAATATTTGCTGCATGAGAGAACTGACGTCCACTCTCCACAGTTTGCAGAAACTCCGTGAAGCTGTCAGCCAAAGATCCAATGCCATTCCCACTAAGGAACTCTCTTAGCATCCTTCTTGTTCCTTCCCTGGACCCCAAAGCCTCAACAGTGGGGAAGCACGGGCATCAACTACATTAAAGCATTTCATTCTAGAAAGGCTGGAGACCCCTATAAAGGGACCAATTTCCACAAGCCATACAATAAAATCAGCCTCATTACTTTATAGTCACACCTCATATAGTTCTATATATCAAATAACAAAAACCATTATATTGAGACCTACAAGCCATAAAATGTGTGTTTTAAATGTTCAGTACCATTATTACAGTCTTAGCCCTCCCCAGTCTCACTATAGTATCTAACAGAATGACCATGACAGGTGGAAAACGGATTCTTCCTCCCCAGGGAACCCAGCGTGTGGAGGAGAGAATGCCGCTGGAGGTAGGCTTGCCGGGCTCTAAATCTGGACCCGCCCCCTGAGAGCTGGGGGTCCCCAGCAGTGGACCAGGCTTCTCTGAGCCCAGGACTCCTCCTTGGTTTGATGGGAAAAGTTTAAAGAACTGAACAAAATGTATGTAAGGTGGCTTGCAGAGAGCTTGGCACATAGCTGGTACTCCATGACTGGCTGCTCCTTACTGGGCTGTACCCACTTCCTGCTAAAATGAATCTGATTTTCTGGGTCTTAGAGAGGAGCTAGAACTTGTGCTTTGTATAATATGTCAGTTACTTAAACTCATATCTCTCTTGCCAAACTTTTTTTATATTGTTCATTTATTTTGTTGACTAATTCACTACTTCATTTAAACCTTCTTTCTTGGGTTTTTTGTTTGTTTGTTTTGTTTTTTGTTTGTTTTGGTGGGAGGGCCAACATTTATTGACCATCTAGGCATTTTGCTTGGCCTGGAAATCCAAAGAACATGGTGTGTTACCTGCCCTCAAGGAGTTTATAGTCTAGTAGAAGAAATAAATCAGGTATCATAGTATGGTATGATAAGATTTAAAATAAAAATATATACAGCATGCTACAGGATCTCAAAATGAGGCCATTAAAATTAGATCAGCGTTCTTGGAAAGCTGCTCAAAGGAAAAGGCTGCTCAAAGGAAAAGACTCCTCAAAGGAAAAGTTCATTTTTAAGTGAACTTTTTTAAAGACTCAAAGGAAAAGTTCACATTTAAGGACTGAGTAGGACTGACTGCCATGTGGCTTCTGATTTTGGCAGATGAGTGAACACCGTTACCAATTCCGGAGACATAGTAAGAATAGTTGATACTGAGTGGAGGGCAGGGGCATTAAACATTGAACCTGAGGTGCTGGTGAAACATCCAAGTAAAAATATGCTGTTGGCATTTGGATATTTCGGTGTTGAGCCTGAGCAAGAGACAATGTTTACAGTCATAGACTTTGGAATCCTCTTTGCATACATGGGAGCTGAAGCTCTGGGTACTAATGAAGTCACTGAGCAAGAGCAGGAGTGAGAAGAAATGTGGTATTAAGTGTGAATTCTGAGCAACACAAACACATAGGCATAAGAGGAAAAATAGCTCATGAGGGAGCCTGAGGAGTGACCAAAAAAATAGAAGGAAACTCAGGATCAGTGCCCACACAGAAATCAGGGAGGAGACCTTTAAGAAGAGAAGAGTGGCTAGTGGCGTCCACTACGACAGAATTCAGGCTAGCAGAGGACGGACAACCATGCTTTTGATCTGCCACAGTGGATGGCACTGATGAATTTTGCAGAAGCTGTTTTGCTGCTGAGGCAGCAGAAGTGAGGCAGTGGTGAGCTGAGGAATGAGTGGAACCCCAGGAGTGGAGAAAACAAATGCGGTCCAGGGTGTCCAGCTTAGCCGTGAAAAAATGCTGGATGGAGATGGGGGCCTGGGGGAGGCTGGCGCTGTTTTGTCTTATTTCATCTTCAGCATGAGAGCCCTGAATATTTTTTTAATGTATCTGAAGGTGAAGAGCTCCTTGAAGGTGTTGTACAGCTGCCTGTGTTCATCACAGCATTTCGTACACTGTTGATGATTAACAAATATATACAGGATGAATTGTTTCAGGTCAAAACATTTCCATCTCTGGACCCATTCAGATGCAGACCAACCAACCAATATTTAAAAAATAGTGACAGCTGTCATTGTCATCATCATGATCATCATCATCATCATCCTACCAGCAGCCCAGACACTAGAACACACACCTGACAGATGCTATCTAATGTAATCCTGTTAACACCTCTATAAGGAAGGTATTATTTGATAAAGCAATATATAGAGAAGAAAGATTACTCCTAGTCATTTCTAGAAGTGCAAGGTAGAAAATGCTGAATCTGGCTGGGCATGGTGGCTCACGCATGTAATCCCAGCACTTTGGGAGATTGAAGCGGGCGGATCACAAGGTCAGGAGTTCGAGACCAGCCTGACCAACATGGTGAAACCCCACCTTAACTAAAAATACAAAAATTGGCAGGGCATGGTGGCATGTGCCTGTAATCCCAGCTGCTCAGGAGGCCAAGGCAGGAGAATCGCTTGAACCCGGGAGGCAGAGGTTGCAGTGAGCCGAGATCATGCCATTGCACTCCAGCCTGGGTGACAGAGCAAGACACCGTCTCAAAAAAAAAAAAAAAAAAAAAGAAAATGATGAACCTTTTCCTATTCCCTTCAAGGTTCATTGCTGTATTACCAGCACCCAGAATAATTCCTGGCATATAGTAGGTTTCCAATCAATATTTATTCAATTAATAATAAAAATAATTATGTATCTCTAACCCATACCCTCCAGTCTCACAAATGTCATAGCTATTCAAGATTCATGTACCAAATATTAAATAATCAATTTGTCCACATTTGGACACTAGATTTTATCAGTGGCCAATTAGCTAGGTGGAGAACAAGAATTCGAGTGATTCAGTTTGTCTTGCTCTAAAATCTCTTTGCCCATACAGTACTGATGTTGGAACACACTATTTACATGGTAAGAAGTTAATCACGGTGGAAAAGCAGGTAGCCATACCACGTGGCTAACAAGCAATGAAGATCAGCTTCAGGTATTAGGATTCTAATCAATAAAACAGAGCCAGATTCATCAGAAACATAGCTTGTGATTTACATAATTATTGTGATATATTGTAACTCAGCTTAGAGAGCAAGCTTCTCATAACGTATGTTTACGTAATAGTGCCCCGCTTTTATTCACAGACACATTCTCAGGCTCTCATATGCTCTTGTGTTCTGGGCATGCTTGACACAGTATTTTTATTGTAGGTTTTGACCAAAACCTCAAACGTTTTGGTAGAAACCCACAATAAAATGGGTTTTGACCAAATTGGATTGGACAGTTTCTAAAATTCTGCTAGGCTGTATGCATCCTCACCACCACCACACTTACGTTAGACCACAGTATCTTGGATCTGTCTCTGACTAGCCTCTTTTCATCCACTAATGCCCCATACCCACTCCTTAACCCAGCACTAACATTGTATTCTGTATTCGACCCTGAAAGCTTTCTTCTCCCCCCAGCAACTCTAGTTTCCCATCTTGGCTGGATGAAATCAGTTTTACAAAGATAGAGTCAGGGAAAAATAAAACAAGGCAAGCCATGGTGGCTCACAGCTATAATCCCAGCACTTTGGGAGGCCAAGGTGGGAGGATTGCTTGAGGCCAAGAGTTCAAGGCCAGCCTGGGCAACATAGCAAGATCCTACCTCTATGAAAATTTAAAAAACTAGGCAGATGTGCTGGTTCATGCCTGTGGTCCAAGACACTTAACAGGCTGAGGTGGGAGGATCACTTGAGTTCAGGAGTTTGAGGCTGCAGTAAGCTATGATCATGCCACTGCACTCCAGTCTGGGCAACAGAGCAAGACCTTGTCTCAAACCAAAAACAAAACCAAAACAAAACAGTCCCTCTGGGTCATGAGGCTCAAAATTTCCCATGATGGCAGGAAATGCAGTTCAGAGGACTGGGAAGGAAGGAGACAGAGAATCCAATGCTCATCCTCCTTCCTTCCTCCTCCAGGCATTAGAAAGTCTCCAGAAAATGGGGGTGAAGAAAATGGCAAAGAGAAAGCAAAAGAAAAGGAAAGAAAGGGGCAGGGGCATAACATGGGAGAGAAGCAGGGTGGGTCTGACTGTCTTACATAATCAGAGTTCTCCAGGGAAACACAGCCAAGGGGAGATTTTATAGAGATGGATCCCAAGACAGAGGTAGAGATAAATAAATTTATATACTTAAATATATATTTATTTATAAATAAACAAACACACATACATATATATTGTGTGTACAGGCACACCTTATTTTATTGTGCTTTGCTTCATTGTGTTTTGCAGATATTGGGTATTTTACAAATTGAAGGTTTGTGGCAACCCTGCATCAAGCAAGTCTATCAGCACCATTTTTTCCAGCAACATGCACTCGCTCTGTCTCTGTGCCACATTTTGGTAATTATTTCAATATTTCAAACTTTCACATTATATCTGGTAGTGATCAGTAATCTTTGACGTTACTATTTTAATTGTTTTGGGGCATCATAAGCTATGCTCATGTAAGACAGGAAACTTAATAAATGTGTGTGTCCTGACTGCTCTATCAACCAACCATTCCCCAGTCTCTCTCCTTCTCCTCAGACCTCCCTATTCCCTGAGACACAAAAAATATTTAAATTAGGCCAGTTAATACCCCTACAAAGGCCTCTAAGTGTTCAAATGAAAGGAAGAGTTGCACATTCCTCACCTCAAATAAAACTCTGGAAATGATTAAGCTTAATGAAGAAGACAGGTTGAAAGCCAAAATAGGCTGAAAACTAAATCTCTTGCACCAAACAGTTAGTCAAGTTACAAATGCAAAGGAAAATTCCTGAAGGAAATTAAAAGTGCCACTCCAGTGAACACACAAATGATAAGAAAGCAAAATAGTCTTGTTGCTAACACAGAGAAGGTTTTGGTGGTCTTGATAGAAAGTCAAACCAGCCACAACATTCTATTAAGCCAAAGCCTAATCCAGAGCGAGGTTGTAACTCTCTTCAATTCTATGAAGGCTGAGACAAGTAAGGAAGCTGCAGAAGAAATGTTTGAAGCTAGCACAGGTTAGTTGACGAGTTTTAAGGAAAGAAACCATCTTTATAACATAGAAGTACAAGATGAAGCAGCAGGTGCTGATGTAGAAGCTGCAGCAAGTAATCCAGAAGATTTAGCTAAGATCATTGATGAAGGTGGCTACACTCAACAGCAGATCTTCAGTGTAGCTGAAGCAACCTTGTGTTGGAAGAAGGTGCCATCTGGGACTTTCATAGCTACAGAGGAGAAGTCAATGTCTGGCTTCAAAGCTTAAGGACAGGCTGACTCTCTGGTTAGGAGCTAATATAGCGGTTGACTTTAAGTGAAAACCAATACTCATTTATCATTCTGAAAATCCTAGGGCCCTTAAGAATCATGCCAAATCTACTCTGCCTGTGCTCCATAAATGGAAGAACAGAGCCTGGATAACAGCATAACTGTTTACAGCAGGGTTTACTGAATATTTTAAGCTCACTATTAAGACCTACTTCTCAGAAAAAAAGATACCTTTCCAAATATCACTGCCCATTGACAATTCACCTAGTTACCCAAAAGCTCCAGTGAAGATGTACAGAGAGATGAATGTTGTTTTCATGCCTGCTAACACGACCTCCATTCTGTAGCCCATGAATCAAAACAAATTTCAACTTTCAAATTTTATTATTCAAGAGATACATTTTGTAAGGCTATGGCTGCCATAAATAGTGATTCTTCTGATGGATCTGGGCAAAGTAAACCAAAAACCTTCTGGAAAAGATTCACCATGCTAAATGCCATTAAGAACACTTGTGATTCATGGAAGGAGGTCAAAGTATCCACATTAACAGGAGCTTAGAACAAGTTGATTCCAAGCCTCATGGATGACTTTGAGGAGTTCGAGATTTCAGTGGAGGAAGTAACTGCAGACGTGGTGGAAATAGCAAGAGAACTAGAACTAGAAGTGGAGGCTAAAGATGTGACAGTCTCACAATAAACTTGAATGGATGAGGAGCTGCTTCTCTTGGATGAGCAAAGGAAGTGGTTTCTTGAGATGGAAACTACCCTCGGTGAAGATGCTGTGAACATTGTTGAAATGATGACAACAAAGAATTCAGAATATCCCATAAACTTAGTTGATAAAGCAGCGGCAGGATTTGACAGGACTGTCTCCAATTACGAAAGAAGTTCTACTGTGGGTAAAATGCTATCAAACAGCATCGTTTGCTACAGAGCGATCTTTCGGGAAGGGAAGAGTGGGGCACAGTGCAAGGGATTAGATGGCACACAGAGTGGAAAAGAAAGTGGAAGGCAGAGGCCAAAAATAGCTCTGTAAGCATCATAGTGGTTCACAGGGCTTCCATTTACTACACCGACTTCGGAAAAAATCAGGATCTACACACAATACAATACTACTATACACAGGCTCAGATTTAGAAGTGGTACCTTAAATCTGGAAGGCAGAATGGAAATTGTAAAGAGAGAATACTTCAGGACACACCCTGCTAACACAGCAGCCTGAGGAGGAAAACAATGCGAACCTCTCTCATCTCACATAGTCATCTCAATTGTTCTTTCAAAACGAAATTGGGTGATTGCCTGTATTATGTTCCACAATGGAACACCATCCAAAAAGCTCACTGTTACGGGGCAAAACTCCAACCTTCCATTAAGAAATGGAATCTGGGAAACATGTTTGGCTCTAAAATTGAGCTTAAACAGGCTGCTTGAACCTCTTGACCTTGACCACAAAGATTGAACTAGGAGGTTTAAAACACCAGAGAGAGAATTTAAAATGTACTACTCCTACTACTGCCACTGTTAATAATAATAGTAAACAACGTACTGCATGCACGCAGCATATCCAGTTCTGAGGTAAATGACTTACATGCATACTCTCATTTAGCCGGCCCAATAACCATAACTTCACGTGTAGAAAACTGAGTCCCAGGATAAGATTAGAATATCAAGAGTCAAGATCTCCCTCGAAAGCCCCAATCCTTCCCTTCTTACCACGGTCACATCGGAAGTTTGCTGTGCTTAGTACAGAGAGAATCCCGTTCTGAAGAAACTGGGAATCCCACGTGTGTAAAAAGCACAACTGTTGTGGTGGAAGCGGGAGGTTGGGGCGAGGCCAGAAGCGGGGGCTGCGGATGGTGGAGGTCAACAGGGGAACAAAAACCGGAGGCAAGGCAGGATCCCTGCAAAAGCACAGGCTGCTTCAGTGGATAGTAAAGCAGGGCTGTGAAATAAAGCTGCCTCTTCTGCTCTATTTTCCACCATCTCCCTCCCCCTCTCCATCTGTCTGTCTCTTCCCTTTTCTATCTCCCTCTGTCTCTTCTCCCTTTGCAAATCTTCAGCTGCTAATTTCCATCCGACACGTTTATGAATTAATTCCAACACTTTTCTCTCTCTGTCAAGATATCCTGCTTTCGAATCTCCCCCACCCTTTGGCGATGTGCGCATTTCATTCCACACACTGTTTTACCGACAGTTCCCAGACGTGGTGATTTGGTCTGACATCTTTGTGTATGCAATCAACCCATGCTACTGGGGCCCCGAAGAGAATACTGGAGACTGGGTCTGCAGCTGGACAATCTTGTAACTGGGGTGAGGCTGCAGTGATGCTGAGGACACAGCGGGGCTGAGGGGAGAAGCAGCAGGTGCAGCAATGAACACCCTGCCCCTTCCTGCTGAATCTAGCAGCCTCCATCTAGAGCAAAGCTGCCGGATTCTGAAAAAGGGCATGAGTGACTTTCTTCTTCAAGTAGCAAGAGCCTGTCAGAAATAAACCCTTGGCATCCTCATCTTAATTAACGGAAAACTAATAAATAGTGCTGGGCAGGGAGTCCCAAAAATAGTTTTCCTGGAGATATAGAAACTGACACAGACACATGAGCAGCACCCTGAGCTGAGCTGCATCTCAGTGTCTTTTCAGCTTTGAAACATGATGTTTCTAAGCAAATTGATAGAGTAGAAGAATGGATTCTAAGATTTTTACACCTTAAATTTTAAAAAGTACATTTTAAGGATAAGCAGCACAAAGCTATATGTAGCTCTAAAGAGCACGAGATATAAACAAATAGTGCATAGAGTGCCTGACATGGCCGTTCTGGATACATATTTGATAGACAGCCTCAATGATGGGTGGATGATGGACACATTGAAGGTGGAAGAGTCAAGCGATGCTATTTGTAGATGTAGCAAGGGGAAGAAAAGTCAGTGCCAAGCACGTTGATGTGAGATGTAATTCTATTACCTCAATATGTGTGAAGAATGGTAAATATAAATAGGCCCACAGGGCCAGGGTAAGTAACTGACGAAAACATGGTTTCAGATTTTGCAGAAGTTAGGTCAGCTCTGTGGCCTTTGGTTTCCTCATCTGTGCAATGAGCCCCTTTGATTGATGACTTGCAAAGCCTCTTTCAGATGTTAATAGCCTACAGATCCCTGGCCATTGCTGGACCACTGGCCTTTCTAGGAAAATATTGACATTTCCATCTCTCTCTGCTTAGCCCCTGTTGCTTCTGCCATATGAAAGGTCTTCCTCTGCCAGCCAAATTACAAGTCTTGTCTCTAAGGCCAGGCTCAGAAGTTACCTTCCCTGGGCAGTCTTCCAGTTTTCTCTGCAAAAGCAATCCCTCTGTTTTCTGGATGTCTCAGAATTCTATCCTCCGGACTGTCATCTTGTTACAATACATTTGACCTACTTGAGTCCAGGACACTTTCTCTTTGCTACTGCATTGAGGTCTTTCTTTATTCTCAGTAGCAAGCACAATGCTTGGCAAAGAGGCCGTGTTCAGTGCATGTTTGCTAAATGAATGAGTGTGACACTTTTCTGTAGGAGGTCCATTTTCATCCTGGTGTTTGTTTTAACTGGATGCTTGTAACACTGTACAACAGAGGGCCAAGGAGGCTTCTTGATGAATCATCTCAGGAAGAAAACCGAGCAAGGGGAAAGCACAGCACAGAAACCAGCCCAATTATCTCAGCCAATCCCGGCCCGGGCTCTCTCTGCCTGCGCACCCTCCCCCATCACGATGAAGACAGCATCTGCAGACCAAGAGTGTGCCTGGGAACTCACATTCCTTTGCAATTAGCAAGCTCCCACATGGTAAACAGACTAATTTTGCCAGTGCACCATCGGCTTGCCTAGTCAGTGATTTCTACTCAGAGCTTCAGGAAAAGATTTCTAAGTCTAGACTGTGGCGTGAGAGAACAGAAATTGTGGACCAAAGGAAAACCCTGCTACTATTCTCATATTTGTCACAGAGGGGGCACCCAGTTAAAGACATGTCATTTATTTCTTTAAACACACTCCCCGAATGGGCAAGTCTGTGTTTGAAGCCACATTTCCTACCGACCCCAGCCTTGGCTGTGCTCTGTACCATCCCCACCTTCGAGCCCTCCTCTGGGACAGAAGGCTGTGACAAAGGTGGTGGGAGGCGCTATTTGGATCCATTCACGGGCAGGCACTTCACTGCATTTGGGTTTTCAGTCTTTGCTGTTTTTCCTACAATATTTACATTACACCAGGAGCTCTCCAACTTAGCTTTTTGCTTCAGCAACTCCAACCCCAGAAGCACGTCATCCCCACCAGCCTGCCTTCCCCCGGTAGATAAGAAGACAACACAGAGACTGTTTTCTCTGCCAGACAGAGCAGGAGGCCCGCTTGACACAGCACAGAGGACTCTCTGAATGGGGACCTGCAGCTGTGAAGCCTGACACCACCCCTGGGCTCCAACATGGGAAACTGGCATGTCATTATCCACCCTGCCACTAGAACCCCAGACGCATGCAGGGGGGGCTTCAGGTTACTTGAAAATCGCTGTGTCATAGACTTTAGGATCGGGAAAGGGCCTTCGATATCATTTTTGTAATGTGCCGTTAACGCTAACGTCTCCCATGTGCAATTCCCAACTCATGGCCCTCAGGTTCTGCCTGAAGGTTTCCGTGAACACAATGATAGCTACACCACAAATTGTCTTCAAATCCTGACAGGTGGGCCGGGCACGGTGGCTCACGCCTGTAATCCCAGCACTTTGGGAGTTCGAGGCGGGTGGATTACGAGGTCAGGAGTCCAAGACCAGCCTGGCCAATATGGTGAAACCCCATCTCAACTAAAAAATACAAAAAATTAGCCAGGTGTGGTGGCACACTCCCGTAATCCCAGCTACTCAGGAGGCTGAGGCAGGAGAATCGCTTGAACCCAGGAGGCGGAGGTTGCAGTGAGCCAAGATCGTGCCACTGCACCCCAGCCTGGGTGACAGAGCAAGACTTGGTCTCAAAAAAATAAAATAAAATAAAATTGGTAGCTCTTGCAGTGAGAATGTCCTTCTTGCTTCCACTTCCTTCACCATTCTCATATAAAGAGAAAAGTGAGGGAGCAGAGAGTGCCAAGGTCTAGGTTGTCAGCAAATATTAGCTCTTCTTCCTATCCTCATTACAATATTATTATTATTATTAATTGTTGCTGGTCTTACATTTTTTATTATTATTCTACACTCGAACACTGTCTCTGTCCTCATTCTACCTATATCCTAGCTGCATGTTAGGGTTGGGCACCTAAGATTTCAGGGCCATCAGCTGTATCTTGAACCCTTCTGTAGTTACACACTTGGAATTGAATTTAGTCACTTCCTCATTTGATATCAGTTCAGGTGAGTGAATGTATGCAGCAGGTCAGGCTTGTGACCACTCTGCAAGCAGCCATTGTGTGGAGGAGGGAAGCCTCTGGAGGCTGGCAGAGAAATCCTTGCTGAACCCAGAGGGCAAGACACACCTAATGGCGCTGTTGAGAGGAAAGTCACAGTCCAGGAAACACCTGAAGGTGAAGAGGGAATGACAAAGGAAGTGAGAGAAGGAGGATACATAAGTAAAGAGAAGAATCTTTTCTGTGCAGTGTCTGAATCATGCTGACTCCAAAAACACACAGGAATATTATTTGAAGCAACAGAGAGAATCTCCAGTTACAATTCTGGTGTGCTGTCTTCATGATGTTGCTTTTCCCAGCAGACGTGTTATGTAACAGATGTTAGCATGACATTATGGTAAGAGTTTGGACTTTGCAATCAATCCTTCAGATGGGGATTCAAATCCTGGTTCCACCCCTGAGTAACTATAATAACTGAAGACATATGCCATAACCTGCATGAGCCTTAGTTTTCTCATCTGAAAAATGAGGATGATAATGGCCCTACTTGGCTAGGAAGTGATTGCATGAGAGAGTACGTAAAATGTCTAAAAACATTTGTTAAGAAAGCCATTTGTTCCTTCTCAACCTGCAAACCTGCTCACCAGTCCTCCGTTACATCCTACTGCTTCCTCCTGCCCAGTCGCTACCATGCAAGGCTCTGCCAAACTGCCACTCCTGCATGACCTTACAGCTGGCACCAGGGTCCTCTGATCCCCTCAGCAGGCGCATGTGGATGACACATTTTGACATGGAATAGTGAGTAATACTACTACCTGCTATGTAGATTCTATCATTCCTTTATGTAGGTCAGAGAGGAAGCTGTTATATGCCAATTTTGAAAATAAGAAAACTGAGGCTCAGAAAGTTTATGTGACTTGCCCAAAGCCATCAAGCAGAAACTGGTGGATTCAGACCTAGGTCATTTACTTCAAATCTCTGCATTCCTTATATTGCAACTCACTATATTTTGCATCTTGTTTCCTCAGAGATGTTATTCTTATGTGTCTAATTAGACAGTTTGTGTCTTTGGAGATAGTAACCATTTTCTACACTTTTCTGTATCTCTCACTACATGGGTGACACAGAGTAGGAAAATAATGAGATAAGCAGAGTTCGGATCTTCACCCTGTCGCTTGCAAGCTGTGCAACCTAGGGAAGTTTATTCATCCTCGCCAGCCTCATCTTCCTCATCTGGAAATAAGTAATGAAGTGTTCCCTCTTTCATTTCTCTCTCTCTCTCTCCTTTTTGGGGAGAGGAGGTGGAAAAGAGCTTGTAAAAAGTAGTGTTAATTCTTCTTCAAATGTTTGATAGGAATCACCAGTGAAGCCATTTGGTCTTAGGCTGTTTTGTGTGGGGGGGAGACTTTTAAATTACTAGTTAAACCTCTTGCCTATTTACAGTTTCTTTTTTTTTTTTTTTTTTAAGTATTATTATTATTATTTTTTTTTTTATTATACTTTAGGGTTTTAGGGTACATGTGCACAATGTGCAGGTTTGTTACATATGTATCCATGTGCCATGTTGATTTCCTGCACCCATTAACTCGTCATTTAGCATTAGGTGTATCTCCTAATGCTGTCCCTCCCCCCTCCCCCCACCCCACAACAGTCCCCGGAGTGTGATGTTCCCCTTCCTGTGTCCATGAGTTCTCATTGTTCAATTCCCACCTATGAGTGAGAACATGCGGTGTTTGGTTTTTTGTCCTTGCGATAGTTTACTGAGAATGATGTTTTCCAGTTTCATCCATGTCTCTACAAAGAACACGAACTCATCATTTTTTATGGCTGCATGGTATTCCATGGTGTATATGTGCCACATTTTCTTAATCCAGTCTATCGTTGTTGGACATTTGGGTTGGTTCCAACTCTTTGCTATTGTGAATAGTGCCGCAATAAACATACGTGTGCATGTGTCTTTATAGCAGCATGATTTATAGTCCTTTGGGTATATACCCAGTAATGGGATGGCTGGGTCAAATGGTATTTCTAGTTCGAGATCCCTGGGGATTCGCCACACTGACTTCCACAATGGTTGAACTAGTTTACAGTCCCAGCAACAGTGTAAAAGTGTTCCTATTTCTCCACATCCTCTCCAGCACCTGTTGTTTCCAGATTTTTTAATGATGGCCATTCTAACTGGTGTGAGATGGTATCTCACTGTGGTTTTGATTTGCATTTCTCTGATGGCCAGTGATGATGAGCATTTCTTCATGTGTTTTTTGGCTGCATAAATGTCTTCTTTTGAGAAGTGTCTGTTCATGTCCTCTGCCCACTTTTTGATGGGGTTGTTTGTTTTTTTCTTGTAAATTTGTTTGAGTTCATTGTAGATTCTGGATATTAGCCCTTTGTCAGATGAGTAGGTTGCAAAAATTTTCTCCCATTCTGTAGGATGTCTGTTCACTCTGATGATAGTTTCTTTTGCTGTGCAGAAGCTCTTTAGTTTAATGAGATCCCATTTGTCGATTTTGGCTTTTGTTGCCATTGCTTTTGGTGTTTTAGACATGAAGTCCTTGCCCACGCCTATGTCCTGAATGGTATTGCATAGATTTTCTTGTAGGATTTTAATGGTTTTAGGTCTAACATATAAGTCTTTAATCCATCTTGAATTAATTTTTGTATAAGGTGTAAGGAAGGGATCCAGTTGCAGCTTTCTACATATGGCTAGCCAGTTTTCCCAGCACCATTTATTAAATAGGGAATCCTTTCCCCATTTCTTGTTTTTGTCAGGTTTGTCAAAGATCAGATAGTTGTAGCTATGCGGCATCATTTCTGAGGGCTCTGTTCTGTTCCATTGATCTATGTCTCTGTTGTGGTACCAGTACCATGCTGTTTTGGCTACTGTAGCCTTGTAGTATAGTTTAAAGTCAGGTAGCGTGATGCCTCCAGCTTTGTTCTTTTGGCTTAGGATTGACTTGGCGATGCGGGCTCTTTTTTGGTTCCATATGAACTTTAAAGTAGTTTTTTCCAATTCTGTGAAGAAAGTCACTGGTAGCTTGATGGGGATGGCATTTTGAATCTATAAATTACCTTGGGCAGTATGGCCATTTTCACGATATTGATTCTTCCAACCCATGAGCATGGAATGTTCTTCCATTTGTTTGTATCCTCTTTTATTTCATTGAGCAGTGGTTTGTAGTTCTCCTTGAAGAGGTCCTTCACATCCCTTGTAAGTTGGATTCCTAGGTATTTTATTCTCTTTGAAGCAATTGTGAATGGGAGTTCACTCATGATTTGGCTCTCTGTTTGTCTGTTATTGGTGTACAAGAATGCTTGTGATTTTTGTACATTAATTTTGTATCCTGAGACTTTGCTGAAGTTGCTAATCAGCTTAAGGAGATTTTGGGCTGAGACAATGGGGTTTTCTAGATATACAATCATATCATCTGCAAACAGGGACAATTTGACTTCCTCTTTTCCTAATTGAATACCCTTTATTTCCTTCTCCTGCCTGATTGCTCTGGCCAGAACTTCCAGCACTATGTTGAATAGGAGCGGTGAGAGAGGGCATCCCTGCCTTGTGCCAGTTTTCAGAGGGAATGCTTCCAGTTTTTGCCCATTCAGTATGATATTGGCTGTGGGTTTGTCGTAGATAGCTCTTATTATTTTGAGATACGTCCCATCAATACCTAATTTATTGAGAGTTTTTAGCATGAAGGGATGTTGAATTTTGTCAAAGGCCTTTTCTGCATCTATTGAGATAATCATGTGGTTTTTGTCTTTGGTTCTGTTTATATGCTGGACTACATTTATTGATTTGCGTATGTTGAACCAGCCTTGCATCCCAGGGATGAAGCCCACTTGATCATGGTGGATAAGCTTTTTGATGTGCTGCTGGATTCGGTTTGCCAGTATTTTATTGAGGATTTTTGCATCAATGTTCATCAAGGATATTGGTCTGAAATTCTCTTTTTTGGTTATGTCTCTGCCAGGTTTTGGTATCAGGACGATGCTGGCTTCGTAAAATGTGTTAGGGAGAGTTCCCTCTTTTTCTATCGATTGGAATAGTTTCAGAAGGAATGGTACCAGTTCCTCCTTGTACCTCTGGTAGAATTCAGCTGTGAATCCATCAGGTCCTGGACTCTTTTTGGTTGGTAAGCTATTGATTATTGCCACAATTTCAGAACCTGTTATTGGTCTATTCAGAGATTCAACTTCTTCCTGGTTTAGTCTTGGGAGGGTGTATTTGTCGAGGAATTTATCCATTTCTTCTAGATTTTCTAGTTTATTTGAATAGAGGTGTTTGTAGTATTCTCTGATGGTAGATTGTATTTCTGTGGGATCGGTGGTGATATCCCCTTTTTCGTTTTTTATTGCATCTATCTGATTCTTCTCTCTTTTCTTCTTTATTAGTCTTGCTAGCGGTCCAGCAATTTTGTTGATCTTTTCAAAAAACCAGCTCCTGGATTCATTAATTTTTTGAAGGGTTTTTTGTGTCTCTATTTCCTTCAGTTCTGCTCTGATTTTAGTTATTTCTAGCCTTCTGCTAGCTTCTGAATGTGTTTGCTCTCGCTTTTCTAGTTCTTTTAATTGTGATGTTAGGGTGTCAATTTTGGATCTTTCCTGCTTTCTCTTGTGGGCATTTAGTGTATAAATTTCCCTCTACACACTGCTTTGAACGTGTCCCAGAGATTCTGGTATGTTGTGTCTTTGTTCTCATTGGTTTCAAAGAACATCTTTATTTCTGCCTTCATTTCATTATGTACCCAATAGTCATTCAGGAGCAGGTTGTTCAGTTTCCATGTAGTTGAGCGGTTTTGAGTGAGTTTCTTAATCCTGAGTTCTAGTTTGATTGCACTGTGGTCTGAGAGACAGTTTGTTATAATTTCTGTTCTTTTACATTTGCTGAGGAGAGCTTTACTTCCAACTATGTGGTCAATTTTGGAATAGGTGTGGTGTGGTGCTGAAAAAAATGTATATTCTGTTGACTTGGGGTGGAGAGTTCTGTAGATGTCTATTAGGTCCACTTTATGTAGAGCTGAGTTCAATTCCTGGATATCCTTGTTAACTTTCTGTCTCGTTGATCTGTCTGATGCTGACAGTGGGTGTTAAAATCTCCCATTATTATTGTATGGGAGTTTAAGTCCCTTTGTAGGTCACTGAGGACTTGCTTTATGAATCTGGGTGCTCCTGTGTTGGGTGCATATATATTTAGGATAGTTAGCTCTTCTTGTTGAATTGATCCCTTTACCATTATGTAATGGCCTTCTTTGTCTCTTTTGATCTTTGTTGGTTTAAAGTCTATTTTATCAGAGACTAGGATTGCAACCCCTGCCTTTTTTTGTTTTCCAGTTGCTTGATAGATCTTCCTCCATCCCTTTATTTTGAGTCTATGTGTGTCTCTGCACGTGAGATGGGTTTCCTGAATACAGCACACTGATGGGTCCTGACTCCTTATCCAGTTTGCCAGTCTGTGTCTTGATTGGAGCGTTTAGCCCATTTACATTTAACGTGAATATTGTTATGTGTGAATCTGATCCTGTCATTACGATGTTAGTTGGTTATTTTGCTCATTAGATGCTATAGTTTCTTCCTAGCCTTGATGGTCTTTAGAGTTTGGCATGTTTTTGCAGTGGCTGGTACCGGTTGTTCCTTTCCATGTTTAGTGCTTCCTTCAGGAGCTCTTTTAGGGCAGGCCTGGTGGTGACAAAATCACTCAGCGTTTGCTTGTCTGTAAAGTATTTTATTTCTCCTTCACTTATGAAGCTTAGTTTGGCGGGATAGGAAATTCTGGGTTGAAAATTCTTTTCTTTAAGAATGTGGAATATCGGCCCCCACTCTCTTCTGGCTTGTAGAGTTTCTGCTGAGAAATCAGCTGTTAGTCTGATGGGCTTCCCTTTGTGGGTAACCCGACCTTTCTCTCTGGCTGCCCTTAACATTTTTTCCTTCATTTCAACTTTGGTGAATCTGACAATTATGTGTCTTGGAGTTGCCCTTCTCGAGGAGTATCTTTGTGGCGTTCTCTGTATTTCCTGAATCTGAATGCTGGCCTGCCTTGCTAGATTGGGGAAGTTCTCCTGGATAATATCTTGCAGAGTGTTTTCCAACTTGGTTCCATTCTCCCCATCATTTTCAGGTACACCAATCAGACTTAGGTTTGGTCTTTTCACATAGTCCCAAATTTCTTGGAGGCTTTGCTCATTTCTTTTTATTCTTTTTTCTCTAAACTTTCCTTCTCTCTTCATTTCATTCATTTCATCTTCCATCAGCGATACCCTTTCTTCCAGTTGATCGCATCTGCTACTGAGGCTTCTGCAATCTTCGCGTAGTTCTCGAAACTTGGCTTTCAGCTCCATCAGCTCCTTGAAGCCCTTCTCTCCATTGGTTATTCTAGTTATCCATTCTTCTAATTATTTTTCAAAGTTTTTAACTTCTTTGCTACTGTTTTGAATTTCCTCTCGTAGCTCAGAGTAGTTTGATCGTCTGAAGCCTTCTTCTCTGAACTCATCAAAGTCATCCTCCATCCAGCTTTGTTCCGTTGCTGGTGAGGAACTGCGTTCCTTTGGAGGAGGAGAGGTGCTCTGTTTTTTAGAGTTTCCAGTTTTTTTGGTCTGTTTTTTCCCCATCTTTGTGGTTTTATCTACTTTTTGTCTTTGGTGATGGTGACGTACAGATGGATTTTTGGTGTGGATGTCCTTTCTGTTTGTTAGTTTTCCTTCTACCAGACAGGACCCTCAGCTGCAGGTCTGTTGGAGTTTACTAGAGGTCCACTCCAGACCCTGTTTGGCTGGGTGTCAGCAGCGGTGGCTGCAGAACAGCGGATTTTCGTGAGACCACAAATTCAGCTTTCTGATAGTTCCTCTGAAAGTTTTGTCTCAGAGGAGCACCCGGTTGAATGAGGTGTCAGTCTGTCCCTACTGGGGGGGTGCCTCCCAGTTAGGCTGCTCAGGGGTGAGGGACCCACTTTAGGAGGCAGTCTGTCTGTTCTCAGATCTCCAGCTGTGTGCTGGGAGAACCACTACTCTCTTCAAAGCTGTCAGTCAGACAGGGACATTTAAGTCTGTGGAGGTTCTTGCTGGGTTTTTGTTTGTCTGTGTCCTGCCCCCAGAGGTGGAGCCTACAGAGGCAGGCAGGCCTCCTTGAGCTGTGGTGGGCTCCACCCAGTTCGAGCTTCCTGGCTGCTTTGTTTACCTAAGCAAGCCTGGGCAATGGCGGGTGCCCCTCCCCCAGCCTCGCTGCCGCCTTGCAGCTTGATCTCAGACTGCTGTGCTAGCAATCAGCGAGACTCCGTGGGCAGAGGACCCTCCGAGCCAGGTGCGGGACACAATCTCCTAGTGTGCCGTTTTCCAGGCCCGTTGGAAAAGTGCAGTATTAGGATGGGACTGACCCGATATTCCAGGTGCCGTCTGTTTCCCCTTTCTTTGACTAGGAAAGGGAACTCCCTGACCCCTTGCACTTCCCGAGTGAGGCAATGCCTCGCCCTGCTTGGGCTCGCGCACAGTGCGCTTCACCGACTGTCCTGCACCCACTGTTAGGCACTCCCTAGTGAGATGAAACCGGTACCTCAAGCAGAAATGCAGAAATCACCAGTCTTCTGTGTCGCTGGGGCTGGGAGCTGGAGACCGCAGCTGTTCCTATTCTGCCATCTTGGCTCCACCCCCGCCTATTTACAGTTTCTATTTCCTCTAGAGTCAATGTTAGTAGTTGCGATTTCTGGGAATTTAGCTATTTCATCTAAGTTATCTAATTTATTGGCACACGTTTTTGTTGTTGTTGTTGTTTGTTGTTTTTTGTTTGTTTGTTTTGTTTTTGAGAAAGTCTCACTCTCTTGCCAGGCTGGAGTGCAGTGGTGTGATCTTGGCTCACTGCAATTTCTGCCTCCTGGGTTCAAGCGATTCTCCTGCCTCCTGAGTAGCTGGGACTACAGTCAAGGGCCACCACGCCCAGCTAATTTTTGTCTTTTTAGTAGAGAGGGGGTTTCACTATGTTGGCCAGGATGGTCTCCACCTCTTGACCTTGTGATCCACCTGCCTTGGCCTCCCAAAGTGCTGGGATTACAGGAATGAGCCATTGAGCCCAGCCAGCACACAACTGTTAATAGTGTTTTATTATTATTATTCTTATTTCTGTAAGGTCATTAATAATGTCCCTTCTTTTATTTCTAATTTTAGTAATTTGCATCTTTTCTTTTTTTTCATGTTCAGACTAGCCAAAGGTTTGTCAATTTTGTTGATATTTTCAAAGAATCAATTTGTAGTTTCATTTATTTTCTTCATTATTTTTATTATTTATCAATTTCCACCTATCTTTATTATTTTCTTCTTCTCCTTTAGCTTTAGTTTTCTATTTTTTTTCCCATTTTTTGAGGTGGAAAGTTAGATTATTGATTTGAAAATTTTTCTCTTTTTAAATATAGGTGTTTGCACCTAAAAATGTATCTTTAAGCAATGCTTTAACTGTGTTTCGTATGTTTTGCTATGTTATGTCTTTATTTTCATACATTTCAAAATATTTTCTAATTACCTTTGTGATTGTTTTTCTTTGATTCATTGGTATTTGAGTGTGTTAATTTCCATTTTTTTAATTTCTCAATTTTTTGTTATTTATTTCTATTTTAGGTTTAGTATGGTCAGATACTACACTGTATGATTTTCATCAAGTCATATACTATATTTTATATTATTTCAATCATTTAAAATTTATGAATACCTGTTTTATGGCCTAGCATCTGCTATATTCTGGAGAATGCTCCATATGTACTTGAAAATAATGTATATTCTGCTGTGGTTGAGTGGAGTGTTTCACAGATGTCTTTTGGTTATAGTTGGTTTATAATGGTGTTCTTATCTTCTATTTCCCTGTATCATCTGCCTAGTTTCATGTATATTATTAAGAATGAAGTACTAAAATCCCCAACTATTATTGTTGAATTGGTTATTTCCCTCTTCTTTTAAATCAATATTTGCTTGGTATATTTTGGGGCTCTGTGATTTGTTGTACTTATGTTTATAATTTTTATATATTCCTGATGGATTGACCCTTTTATCATAGTAAAATGTCCTTCAATCTGCAGTAAATTTTGTTGTTTTAAAATATATTTTGTGAAATAGCCACTCCAGCTTTTTAATTCCTGTTTACACGGAATATATATTTTTATTTTTTAAAGTTCAACCTATTTGTATCTAACATGTCTCCCATAGATAGTATATAGTTGGATTTTATCATTTTTATCAAGTCTAACAATCTCTGCCTTTTGATTGAATTGTTTAGTCACATTTAATGTTACTAGTGATGTACTTAGATTTATTTTTTTGTTTACTACATGTCACATGTCTTTTTTGTTCCTCTGTTTGTCCTTTGCTGCTTTCTTCATATTATATGCAACATTTTAATCTCTTTAATATTAATACTTTTTCACTCTATTTTATTGAGATATGTTATTAGTGATTGCTCTAGGGCTTACCGTATATGTCTTAACTTATCAGAATCTACTTTAGATTTGTACTTACTTAATGCCAGTGAGACACAGAAATATTACTTCTATATAGCTTTATGCCCTTTTCCCACATTTTGTTTCTTATACATATTACTACTGTATTGTTACAAACCAACAGTGCATTTTTATAAGCTACTATTTAATTAATTATATGACTTTCACAGAAGCTGAGAAAAGAAAGGAAAACAAGTACCTATTTATAGAATTGATGGTATTAACCATCTTATTTGCCATTTCTTGTTTTCTTTATTTGACCCTGTGGAATCAAGTTACCTTCTGGTGTTATTTCATTACTCTAATACAAGTTGGCGCCCACCTACCAGTTTTACTGTTGTTACTGTCAGATAAATTACATTTTTATATATTATAAGCACAACAATACAATTATGTACACATCACTTTCTACAATTGTTTTCTTAAATCAATTAAGAAAGAAGGAATAGGCATTTATACTGACTTTTATAATTGCATAATTACTTTTATCAGTAATATTTGCTTTTTTGTATCAATTTAAATTACTCTCTAGAGTCTCTTTCTTTCAGCCTCAAGACTATGCTTCAGTATTTCTTGTAAGGTGGTCTGCAAGCAAGGTTTCTCACAGTTTTTGTTTACCTAGAAATGTCTTTATTTCACCTTCACTTTTTTAAATTAAGGAATTAATGTCTTCAGAGTATGTTTAGGTTCACAACAAACTTGAAATGACGGCACACATGAAGAGCCTCCCTCATCTGTTACAATTGCTGAACCTATACTGATATATCAGTGTCACCTACAGTTTGTAATTTTCATTAGGGTTCACCTTTGGTGTTGTACATTCTGTGGATTTGACAAATATATATCGACACATTTATCTTGTACGTATTTTGTTAGATTTCTAGTTAAGTATTTTATTTTGGTGGGTGCTGATGTAAATAATATTGTGCTTTTAATTTCATACTCTACTTGCTCATTACTGGTATATGGGAGAGTGGTTAAATTTAGCATGTTTACTCTCTTAGTCTGTTTTTCTGTTGCTATAATGAAATATTTAAAACTGGATAATTTATTTTTAGAAACAAAACATTTCTTACAGTTCTGAAGGCTGGAAAGTCCAAGGTTAAGGGCCACAGTTAGTGAGAGCCTTCTTGCTGGTGGGGCCTCTGTGGAGTCCTGAGGTATGGCAGGGCATCCAATGGAAAGGGGGCTGGGCGTGCTCGCTTAGATCTCTCTTCCTCCTTGAAATTCTCAGCTTCAAACTGTTTTTCTTTTTTTTTTCTTTTTTCTTCCTCTTGTTATAAAGCTACCAGTGCCACCCCTATGATAACCCATTAATCCATGAAGCCATGAATGAATTAGCCCATTCATGAGAGCAGAGCCATCATAACCCAATCACCTCTTAAAAGTCTCCACCTCTCAATCCTGCCACAACATGGGTTTGGGAGAGGACAAATATTTTAAGCATATCATTAATCTTTTATCTTGCAATCTTGCTATGATTGCTTATTAGTTCCAGGAATTTTTTTGTTGTTGATTCTTTCAGATTTTCTATATGGACTGTCATGTCATCAGCAAACAGGTTTACTTTCTCCTTCCCTATTAATATGCTTTTCTTCCCTTTTCTTGTCTTGGACTTCCAGTACAATGTTTAAAAGGAGTGGTGAGAGAGGACATCCTTGCCTTGTTTCTCATCTTAGTGGAAAAGCTTCTAGTTTTCACCTTCATTTTTTTAAATTCCTGGTTTTATTTTATTTTTTATTTCCATAGGTTTTTAGGAACAGGTGGTATCTGGTTACCTAAGTAACTTCTATAGTGGTGATTTGTGAGATTTTGGTGCACCCATCACCAGAGCGGTATATACTCAACCAAATTTGTAGTCTTTTATCCCTCACCCCCCTCCCACCCTTTCCCCGAGTCCCCAAAGTCCATTGTGTCATTCTTATGCCATTGCATTACCTTCACTTTTTAATGTTAGTTTTGCTTGATAAACTATTTTTGATTGACTCTTTTAAAAATACCATTTTAAATACGTCATTCTACTGCCTTATATATTATTGGAGAGTCCTTGTATGTGATAAGTTAGTCTTCCCTTGCTGCTTCCAAGATTTTCTTTTTTTTTGTCTTTCAGCTTTTCTCTATGATGCTTATGGGTGTGGATGTTTTCACATTTATCCTGCTTGGAGTTTGTGAAGTTTATTAGATGTGTAGGTCAATTTTTCTATCAAGTTTTTGAAGTTCTCAACTTTAAATATTTCTTCTTTCTCTCGTCTTGTTCTGGGACTCCCCCACTGTATTTAAGTTGTTGTACTTAATAGTGTTCCATATGTCTTTATGGCTCTGTTCACTTTTCTTCACCCTTTTTTCTCTGTTTTTCTGATTGCATACTTTCCATCAATATATATTTAAGTTCGTTGATTGTTTCTTTTGCTAGTTGAAGTTTATTACTGAGCCCTTCTCATAATTTTTTTAAACTTAGGTTATATTTTTCAAATACAGAATTACCATTTGCTTCTTTTGGGGTTCAATTATGTCTTATCAATATTCTCTATTTGATGAAGCATTGTCATCACACCTTTACATTATTTCGTTAAGCATTATTCCCTTTAGTTTTTTAAATATATTTATTCTGTCTGTTTGAAGTCTTTGTTAAATCTGACATCTGTGGCCTCTCATAGGCAGCTTCTGTTGCTGTATTTTTTCTTGTGAAAAGTCACACTTTCCTGATTCTTTTCATGTCTCATAATTTTTTTTGTATAATTTTTCATTATAGCATATAAAATCTGAATATTTTATATAACACATTTCAGCAACTCCGGACGCTGACCCTCCTCGCTCTCTTGTTTGCTTGTTTGTTTAGTGACTCATCCATTTCCCTCTTCACGGTTTCCAGGTTTGGTGCCCCCTCAACTTCTGCCGTAGAGGAACCAAGTGCATCAAGGCCCCTCCTCTTTCACATGCTTCATTATGTGTTTTCAGAATACATGCTTTTCACTTTTAAATTCATTTTACTGTTTGAAAATCCTCAAAGAATTATATAGGCACATACAAAATATTTTATTTATACTTAGAGAAGTTTTGCCTCAAGTCTAATTACCCTTTTGGGAAAGGCGTGTTTGAATATGGAGAATCATACAAATAATAATGCAAAGGAGAGAAATATTAGGACAAAAAAACAAAACCAGCTTTTCCTTAATTTAAAAGAAGATCAACCTATTATAACAGTTTTTGAGAAGTCCGGAATCATATTTACTTGATTTTGCACATACCAGGCTGATCTCGTTTGAAATCTCAGTATTATCAGTGCCTACAGAGTATATTTAAAATTATTTATTGTGGCATTCATGGTTCTTTATAATAAAACTTTACTTTTTTTCCACCTATGAAAAATTTACTTTTAATAAAGTCATTTTTCCATAAATATCACACAAACCCTCATTTCAGTCAAATGTCACTCACTGTCTCCATATACATTTTGGTCTATGTTGTTTCTCCTACTCAGGATAATCTTACTTTTCCTTTCTGTCAGGGCCAGTTCTATCTTTTCTTCTAAACAGCTTAAATCTTACCTTCCTCTAGAAAAGCCTCCTCTAGTACTCATAGCTGAAGTTATTTTAAATTCCTCTTGGTTACTATAGAATTTACTTCACTGATCTTTCCTTTGGCAATTACAAATTCCCTACCTTATGTTCCCTATTCTATTAGGTTCTTGCCAGTTAAACTCTGCATTGTTTTCCTGGTGTTCTAGCTCCTCAAGTAGACCATCACCTCCTTGGCTACAGTGGCAGAGTCTTCATTTCTCTCTCAATCCCTTATAGCACAGTACTCAAAGGACTTTAACCTTTTATACACAGTGACCGACTGTCACAAAGAAGCCTTTTTTCTAGCTGTTGAGAAAGAAGGCAAGCTGAAAAACAACATCTTTTAAAATTTCTCTAGCTGAGGGCTCAGACAAGATTGACGAATGCCTTAATTCCTTGACTACACAGACAAAATATTATTTCGTTCTTTATAATAGCTTGCACATAGTAGGTGATCAGTAAATATTGACTAAAATTTCTTAACGGCTTTCATACAGTTTGCTGTGCCACTTTTCTTCTGTTGATTTTTGCTTTCTGCTAAGTAATGAACATGTTTCTAATGTGCTAAAATGAACAACAGATTTTCATGACTTTATCAGTGACATGCGCGAGTCTTCAAGCTCCCTGCAAACACAGCCTTTCTTTATATCATTCCAGCTAAGCCCGTGTGTTCAGCCCCACCCCATTCTTGATTCTTCTCCAGCATTGATGTGCTTTGCACTATAGCTTTTCTTGACTTGATACATCTAGTTCTGATCAGTGACTTGGAATGGCCTCTTTGTACAAACTTTCAATGGCAAAGAGCTTTCTTCTCCTTATGCGGCTGTACAGAGGTGACAAGACAGTAAGTGAAGTGTGAAGACACATGATTATCAAAATTCCAGGGAGGCCCAGTCTGCAGTCCTGGGGCTGAGGGCAGGCTGTTTGGTCATTACACTCTCACCTTTCCCACCCTCTTCTTTACTCTCTTTCCCTCCCTCCTCCAAACCACACCAATACTGGCTTTATTATCTACACCCAAATCTAGATGTGTGGGCCCTAAAACCACTAGACTCTACTGGCCCCAACCTAGCCTGACAACTTGTATGTAACTTATTGTACTTCAATTACTTGTACAATAACCACCCTGCTGCTACTGCTGCTGCCGTTATCCTCTTGGCAAGCATCAAGGTGGAGTCATTTGCTTTTACAGCAGAACCATTAACAGGAATCCAAGGGCCTAAATACTTGCCATCCCAGGTACTCAGAGACAGGGATGGGGCATTCTTGTTGGTACTGGTCACACAGGCAGACATGGAGTGGCTTCCTGGTCCAGGCAGCTTCCCAGAGGCTTCAGTTTCCTAATAGTAACGGCTTCTTGATTTTGGGTGGCTCTGACTGGGAGAGATGGCAGCTTCTTTGTTGTAAAACAGGAAGTCTTGGTGGCCCCAGTTCTATGGTGTGATTTTCTAAAACTTCAAGCTGTTTTGTCTACCCTCTTGATGACTGGGCAAGCCATTTAATGTCCCACACTAAATACCTCTCCACTAAAACCAGTTGCAATGTATTCTGGGCTTACAGCAACTGCAGCCTGACTGGCATGAGGGCCATCCGCCTAGCAGGGGCTGTCTGAAAGCAACAGGCAACACACCGTTACCAAGGTCATATTCATTGCTGAGTGAATATGCTCCACAACATGTCAGGATGGAAAGCCCCATTATTCATTTTCTGATGCTGCATCTCCTTGTGTGCATTTTTATTAAAGCCATCGTTTGTCATGTTAAGCAGCTGTTGCAACATAAAGAGAAACTGTCAAATAATATGGCATTTGGAAATGGTGACATTTTCCTTTTAATGTCTCTTTCCTCCATTTCCCTCTACCCTCTTTCAGACTGTTGCCACAGAAGCAATGCACAAGGACCGTCAGCCTGACAAGTGGCTCTGTTTGCTGCTGAACAAAAACTGAACTGGGAACAGGCCCTTCCTTGTTCTCAGTGGGTTCTGTGATCTTCATGGGAAACCACAGCCCCCTGCTCCCTCTGCTTGAGGCCCTGAGAGGCTGGCTGTACTCATTCCACAGACCAGAAGTTGATTACTGTTGGTTCATAATGTTGTTATGGAAAAAAGCACCACCTAGGTCTGTCTGGCACCTGGAACCCCATGTTAGGAAGCCTGAGTGTACGCAGGTCTGAGAAGAGCCTCACACAGCCCATACCTGGTACTCAGCCTCCAGCTATCTCCCTGCACCAAAAAGTGTCAGCAAGTATGACAGTTTTGTGTTGTTTGTTTTTAATCAACTTTTGTGCTAGTGCCAGACCCTGACTTGACAACCTTTTTCTACTCATCAATGAGGTCTCTTCATCCTCAATTTCTGGCTCCATCCTGGACTAGATTTTAAGACAAATGTCCTCCTTCTCCTCCTTCTAAGGGATTTTATGGAGCTTATGATGAGGCTCTGTGCAAGTGGGTATTGTCACAAAATATAATTGTTCCCTTCCACCTCCAAAATCACTAATTCAAACATCCCATGCTTATACCACAATCCCTCTTTTGTCAGCTTTCTTCTCCAATTATTCCCACCACAATGCATCTTTGACCATTTTGTGTCTTCCTGGCCATTGACTCCTGTACTTTAACTCAATTCAGAAGATTTCCACTTTCTTCAGTTTCCTCCTAAACCAGCTTGGATTTCATGGTTTGTTATTATAATTGCTCCAACACCTTAGACTTCTTTGCTCAATAATCTTTTTGTCACAAACTCATCATCAGATTCTAAACCTGGGTGAACTCAGCTTTCTGTTTTCTCTTGAGTCTGCAGCTGAGAAGTCAAGCACAGTTAAGGACACAACAAAGTTGACTGATTATTTAATAAACTCAGGCTTACCAAAGGCAAAGGCCCTTCAGCCTTACCCTACAATTTTCTAGCTAATCTTTGGTCAGTTCATACATCTAATTTCCACAATGAATTTTTCAAACCTTCTCCAATCCTCTCATTCCCCTGAGTCCCCACTCATCTCCCCTTTGCTCTCAGCAGATGATCACCTTCTATTTAAGAGCAATAGAGAAAGCATGGAGTGGATCTGACCTAGCCCACCCCTTACCAAACACAGAGAAAGCACGGAGTGGATCTGACCTAGCCTACCCCTTACCAAACACAGAGAAAGCACGGAGTGGATCTGACCTAGCCTACCCCTTACCAAACACAGAGAAAGCACGGAGTGGATCTGACCTAGCCTACCCCTTACCAAACACAGAGAAAGCACGGAGTGGATCTGACCTAGCCTACCCCTTACCAAACATAGAGAAAGCACGGAGTGGATCTGACCTAGCCTACCCCTTACCAAACATAGAGAAAGCACGGAGTGGATCTGACCTAGCCTACCCCTTACCAAACATAGAGAAAGCACGGAGTGGATCTGACCTAGCCTACCCCTTACCAAACATAGAGAAAGCACGGAGTGGATCTGGTCTAGCCTGCCCCTTACCAAGCACACAGACCTATCTACACATGGGTCTTCTTTCCCTCCAGCTGCTATGGAGAAGCTGTCCCTCCTCGTGTAATCACTCATGTCTCTGACCATGCTTTGGGTTTTATCCCATCTTGATGTCTCAGGAAAATTACTCTGATAAGCATTTCTTGCCTTTATTATATTTCAGCCTCACTGTATCAAGTTTACCCTTTCTATTTGAAATATATGACAACATAAACTAAATTAACTTTTTAACTTGGTCCTTCATCTTCCAGCTACCTCTCTATTAGTTTCCTCCTCACTTCAGCCAAGTATCTCAAAGAGTTTTCTAAAATGTCCACTCCCATTTCTCATCTCCCCACCACACTTCGCATACCAATACAGCCTTTAACTCGTCACTCTACCAAAGTTCTTCCTATGGTCACCGAAAAAGCTTATCATCACTGGTCATCAGAGAAATGCAAATCAAAACCACCATGAGATACCATCTCATGCCAGTTAGAATGGTGATCATTAAAGTCAGGAAGCAACAGAGGCTGGAGAGGACATGGAAAAATAGGAACGCTTTTACATTGTTGGTGGGAGTGTAAATTAGTTCAACCATTGTGGAAGACAGTGTGGTAGTTCTTCAAAGATCTAGAACCAGAAATACCACTTGACCCAGAAATCCCATTATTGGGTATATACCCAAAGGATTATAAATCATTCTACCATAAAGACACATGCACACGTATGTTTACTGCAGCACTATCCACTGGGTATTCTTAAACCTTCAATTTCTCGAGACTTCTCTGTATCCTTCAACACCTTCTCTTCCTTCAAACACTACTTTCCTTTGATTTTCTCCTAGCCCTAAGCTTGTTTTCTCTTTGTTTTCATTGCAAGATTACCTTCTTCCGCTCGGATTCTGAATGTTGGGGTTCTTCAAGGCTCTGTTCAAGGCCCTCTCGTCTGTTTACTCTATACTTTCTCCAGAGTCTATAGCTTCAATTATTACCTATATGCTAATAACTCACTAATTAATTAGTCTTTTAAGTCTGGAGCCCTGTACATATATATCCACCTGCTATTCTAGTATCTTTTCTGGAACTCATTCATTCTTTCTCTCCACAGTTACTACGCACCTACCTTGATGCCACTATAGGCACTGATTATACAGATGTGAACAATATAGACCAAGTCTATATTGACATGAAACTTAAGATTGCAGTAGGATAATAAGAAAGAAAGAAAATATAACAAATATAATGTAATGATAGGAAGTGGCAAGTATCCTGAAGAAAAATAAAGCAGATAAAAGAATAACAAATGATGGAAGTTTGTTTTCAGTTGTATGGCTATGGAATTCCTCTCTGATGAAGTGACATTTCATCAAATGAACCATGCAAAGTTTTGGAGGAAAAAATGCCAGGCAGAGAAAATAGCAAGTAGAAAGGCAATGAGGAAAAAGCATATAATATGAGTATATGGGTACATAAACTCAGCATAAAAAATAACTTTTCACATTCCCTTAATTTACCCAACTTCTCCAGCCTGGATGTCCCATCCAAGTTTCAAGCAAAAAAAAAAAAAAAAAAAAAAAAAGCACACTTTTCATATCCAACCTCTTACTAAGTCCTGTAAAACCTATTTTTCTGGAAGTTCTACTTTATTCTTCCTGCTTAGTGATTTCCTATCATCAGCAGCTGGCTTTCTTTCTTGCATTCTGCATCCCCTATGACAAGATCTGTCCACATAGCAGGCATATTTTCTAGATAGTACCTTCTCCTCTCTTCTTTTTTTTTTTTTTTTTTTAATTATACTTTAGGTTTTAGGGTACATGTGCACAATGTGCAAGTTTGTTACATATGTATCCATGTGCCATGTTGATTTCCTGCACCCATTAACTTGTCATTTAGCATTAGGTATATCTCCTAATGCTGTCCCTCCCCCCTCCCCCAACCCCACAACAGTCCCCAGAGTGTGATGTTCCCCTTCCTGTGTCCATGAGTTCTCATTGTTCAATTCCCACCTATGAGTGAGAACATGTGGTGTTTGGTTTTTTGACCTTGCGATAGTTTACTGAGAATGATGTTTTCCAGTTTCATCCATGTCCCTACAAAGGACATGAACTCATCATTTTTTATGGCTGCATAGTATTCCATGGTGTATATGTGCCACATTTTCTTAATCCAGTCTATCGTTGTTGGACATTTGGGTTGGTTCCAAGTCTTTGCTATTGTGAATAGTGCCGCTATAAACATACGTGTGCATGTGTCTTTATAGCAGCATGATTTATAGTCCTTTGGGTATATACCCAGTAATGGGATGGCTGGGTCAAATGGTATTTCTAGTTCGAGATCCCTGAGGAATTGCCACACTGACTTCCACAATGGTTGAACTAGTTTACAGTCCCACCAACAGTGTAAAAGTGTTCCTATTTCTCCACATCCTCTCCAGCACCTGTTGTTTCCTGATTTTTTAATGATGGCCATTCTAACTGGTGTGACATGGTATCTCACTGTGGCTTTGATTTGCATTTCTCTGATGGCCAGTGATGATGAGCATTTCTTCATGTGTTTTTTGGCTGCATAAATGTCTTCTTTTGAGAAGTGTCTGTTCATGTCCTTTACCCACTTTTTGATGGGGTTGTTTTTTTCTTGTAAATTTGTTTGAGTTCATTGTAGATTCTGGATATTAGCCCTTTGTCAGATGAGTAGGTTGCAAAAATTTTGTCCCATTCTGTAGGTTGCCTGTTCACTCTGATGGTAGTTTCTTTTGCTGTGCAGAAGCTCTTTAGTTTAATTAGATCCCATTTGTCAATTTTGGCTTTTGTTGCCATTGCTTTTGGTGTTTTAGACATGAATTCCTTGCCCACGCCTATGTCCTGAATGGTATTGCCTAGGTTTTCCTGTAGGATTTTAATGGTTTTAGGTCTAACATGTAAGTCTTTAATCCATCTTGAATTAATTTTTGTATAAGGAGTAAGGAAGGGATCCAGTTTCAGCTTTCTACATGTGGCTAGCCAGTTTTCCCAGCACCATTTATTAAATAGGGAATCCTTTCCCCATTTCTTGTTTTTGTCAGGTTTGTCAAAGATCAGATAGTTGTAGATATGCGGCATCCTCTCTTCTTCCATCAAATTTCATTCATCACATACCTGCTTAGCTATCTCTTTTTTTTTTTTTTTTTTTTTTTTGAGACGGACTCTTGCTCTGTCACCCAGGCTGGAGTGCAGTGGTGTGATCTTGGCTCACTGCAAGCTCCGCCTTCCAGGTTCACACCATTCTCCTGCCTCAGCCTCCTGAGTAGCTGGGACTACAGGTGCCCGCCACCATGCCCAGCTAATTTTTTGTATTTTTAGTAGAGACGGGGTTTCACCGTGTTAGCCAGGATGGTCTCGATCTCCTGACCTCGTGATCCGCCCACCTCGGCCTAGCTATCTCTTGAAACGTAAGACTAAAGCTGCTTTCAAAGATTTACTGATATCTGCTTTTGACTCTTCTTCCTTGTCCAACATAAGGTGTTACTTATCTGGTCATGATAGAGTGGATCGTTGGAGGTGTATTTTATTGTGAAAATCAGAATAAAGGGTAGAAATGCCAGCAATTTCCAGAAGATTTGTCTGTAGTTATTTGTTCTGTTCTTACGAAGGGTGGACATCTGCTGGACTAGGGTGGAAAGCTGGATAGAATGAAGTGGCGGTGGGGGGGGTTAAAATTCAGAACACAGGATTTGATGCTATCTCAGTTCCTGTTCTCTTAATGAAGTGGTATTTGCTGAAAGAAGCTATTTGTTTTCCCATCAGAAAGATCTCCTATAAAAAACAGGCAGCCATTTATGAATCCCTAACAGTTGATGTGACCAGTATCATGCCACCTGTGATTCGTGTTTATTTCCCTTATGGAGACCAAGGATAGGCTAGCATGTATAGCCGCAACCAGTTCCAAGCTCCCATCAGGTGTTCAAGTTGATTTGCAGAAAAATGGGATGATGATTTTATAATAGCTAATAGAGTTTCTGATTTAATGCAGCTGCTAGAAATTAGCAAGGACTCCATTGAAAGCTTCCCAGTCACTTATAATAACAGGATAATAAATCACTCCTAGTACTTTCTGGCATTTATAATTTTATTAGAAACATAAGCCCGAGTTCGGCTACTCTTCTTGGTTTGTTTTTCATTTATTTATTAAATTACCTTTTAAAGTTCAAGGAAAAAGAAAACATTGTTTTTATTTGGCTCCCAAATATATGAATGAGTGATAGTGTCTCCACGGAATTCCTTATTTCAAAAGGGATTAGAGAGAGAAGGGGCAGAATATTTAGATGAAGCCATAGGGAGCTTTGTGAAATTTTCATTGTCTTGGGGACAATGTAATGCATAGCAGAAAGCACTAGATGTTGACTGTGAAGACCCTCGTCCCACACACTTCCCTCTGCTCCCTGCCTGCACGATACTGGGTTGCTTTCTCCACATCTGAGAGCTTAATTCTCTCATTTATAGAAGTGGGATCATCATCTCTTTTCAATGTCTATTTGCAAGGTAGTCGATATGTCTCATAAAATAATACATGTGAAAGTGTTTTGTAATTTGTCAGGTTCAATGGATATTAGATATTTTTGTTTATGAAGAGCTTTGTTTTTTTGCTTGTTGAAAACACTTATTCAAAATAGGAGGCCCTGATTGCTAAGCTCTTCACAGCTGCTTTGTTCCCCCCTGCCCTGGGCTCCTAAGGAAGGTCTACCTCTCTCTCTCTGTTGGATCTCTCAGCTGATTCTCAACTGTGTCAATAACAACTAAACAATATCCCAAAATACCCAGAATCTGGAACTGGGCCAGCTTCCTTCTAGATTTAGCTCATAGATAGCTATCTACTCATACTGCAGTCACAAAATCACAAGAAAATATGTATCACACTCACTGTAAATGCAGCCACACATTCACTCATGTGGCTCATGTGGCCATATTTTGTTCATATTCTTATAAATACACTTTGGCAGAACCTATGTCATCTGGTCCTTGAATTGTATAAAGAAGAGATATTTAGGAGCATTGGGAGCTACTGTACCCAGCAGCAGCTGGCAGACAGAATTATATAGAGTGCATAAAGGACTCTTTGGTGACCCACCTGATCTACAAACTTGATAAAGTAGCAAGCAAGTTCAACATATTTAATTCCAAAAAGTATTTATTAAAATGGCTCTACACTGCTTAGTGCTATGGATAATAGGACAAAAAATGTGTGGTTTTATTTTTTATTTATTTTTTTTTTGCCCCGAAGGAGTTTATGATCTCATTGGAGAGATAAGATCTGCACAGTCCCTGGAGAGCGTCAGGATTGGATACAGAATTAGGAGCAGAAATGGGCCAGAGGAGACACGGAAGTCCTGTGGAAAATGTAAGAGCTGCTGAAAATGGTCTATGGACTTGGGACGATTCCGACAAAACAAAAAGAATGGAGAAATGGCTTTGAGAAACTGGTGGAGGCAGAAATAAATACTGGATGCAGGCAGGCTAAATAGGACCTCTGTCTGATAGTGGCAGACAGGAACATAACCTTCACAGCACAGGTGATACAAAGAAACACAAGTAGTTGATGACCAGTGGGTGCTGAGGTAGGAGATAAAAGGTAGGAAAATCGTTTGGACCAAGCTTGGGAAGCCTTTAAAATTATTTGACTTTCAACCTCTAATAAGTGAGAAGTCACATGGGTTTTTAAGGAAGGAATGGTGGATCAGATTTTGCTTTAACATAGTCCCCCTGATGTCACAGTGGAGAGAAGAGTTTGGTAGCAGGGAGGCCAATCAAGGTATCTTCTCCACTGAAAAGGCTTAAAATGACAGGAGCTGAATCTCATCCATCTGGAAGCAGGACTAGCATCATTCCAAAAGAAGTGATACTGACACTGTCTTTGTGTCCCAGAGGGGTTCCCTTTAAACCACTCATGTGAATGGCTACCCTGGGGGTATGCAAGGTGTGGCTCTGCAGAAGGTACGCATAAAGGATATTTCTAGGATTCGGATGGCAAGGCTTTATAACCAAGGAAATGTCCAGGGTGAGGGAACAGGGTTCAGTCCTTGGATCTCTGTCCTCCTGTCTCCATGTTCCCCCTTGGAGACCTCATCTCCTCTTATGGCTTTAAATATAATTGCTATGCTAATGACTCAAATACATGCATATACATAATGTGTAGATTATATATGTGTACACACACACACAGACATACACACACATATACACGTATCTTTCTCTGAATTCCAGAATTGAATATTTACCTGCTTAGTTACCCTCACCGCTTGAATTTTTAGTAGGCATCTAAAATTGAACATGTGCAAATCCCAACTCCTCAAGTTATCCCGTTCCAAACTTACATCTCCCACATGTTTCACATCTCAACAAATGTCAACTTCATCTTTTCATTTATTCAGAACCAAAACTTTGGAATCAGCCTTGACTCTTTCCACCCTCTCATATCGCATACCCAGCCCATCAATAACCACTGCCAGGTGTGCCATCAAAACACATTAGGAATCCCATCCCTTCTCCCTCCATTCATTTCGACCTGCTCTAAACCACCTCTGTCTCACACCTGGATCACTCTGCACTTTCTTCTATGCAATAGATTCTCACAACAGCAGGAGGAACAACTGTTTAAAACAAGTCTGTTCGTGTCACTCCTCTGTCCCGAGCCCTTCCCTGGCCCCATTTCACTCAGAGTGCAGAGCCTCGTGTGATGTGGCTCCTCATCCCCATCTGACCTCTCCTCCTCTCCCGCAAGTCCATTCTAGCCACACTTCCTTGTTCCTTAGACAGCCTGGTCACACTCCTGCCCATGGCATGTGAAGTGGCAGCCACATATTCTTAAAAGGTTCTTTCTCCAAACATCCACAGGACGGCCTCTGCCAAGAGGTTTTTGCTCCAGTGTCCTCTCAGTGAGACCTCCTCTCCACAAACCTCCCACAGTCTCGTCCCTCCTCCCCAGCCTGATTTTTCTAGAGCATGTTGCCATCTAGCATACTGAGTTTTTGTTTATGTGTTTACAAATTAATGCATTTATTGTCTTTTCTACTAGAACAAAACTTTGCATAATATCTCAACACTCAAGAAAAATGTGAAGTTGGGAAAGTAGACTTGGTGGTCTTCAGAATGTAAGTTAAGAGTTGAGGCCCTGGGAGAGGGAGGGTTTAACCCCCAGGAGAAGTTGCTGAGAGAGCAGCGTGTAAGAGACTGAGAAGGAAGGGATGCTGATGGAGAAGAAGGCAGGGGGATTATAAAGGCAGGAGGAAGCCTGGCTATTCAGAATGAAAGGGTGAAGAGTGTTGAAGCAAAATATTGAGCCATTTGGTCAAATATCATAAAGAGGCTGAGTAAGATAAAAGTTAAGTGCCGAATCTTGAGTCTAGATGTTAGAGAGAGGTTATTGCCCTTAAGGAAATTAGTTTTAGTTCAGTAGAGAGGGCAGAAGCCACACTATAGTGCCTCAAAATGTGAATAAGAGATAAAAGAAATATGGATGGCAAATGTATATTCACCAACTTGATGAAGGGACAAAGGAAGATGAGAAGGATGCTGAATAAAGAATAGCTCTATGAATAGATGGGGTATTTCCTGAGGTCTCAGTAACCTCTAGCTGGAGCTATGAAAAAAGAAAGCCAGAGAGAGATCCTTCTTGGATAATAAGTAGATGTACAATATCAGCAAAATATTCCCCTTACTTTCTTAGTTGCCAGTTTATATTAAATCCCTGAAAGAAGAATTTAAGTTTGGCATTTTGTTATTATTAAAGTGCTATATTAACAACAGTCTGACATCTTTAATCCATTCAACTAGAAATTATTTGTTTCCCCTAGAACTAAAATAGGAAGTGGGAGGAAAGCAAGGTTTCTGTATTTGTTCTAAGTATTTCTTATTTTCTTAAAAAACATAGGCCCTGTGGATTTATTACTGATAAGTGCCTTGTAATGAAGTGTTAGCAAGGAATGCACTTGAAGTGCCTTTAGCAAATTTAATTTTTAAATGTGTTATGCAGTCAGAAAATTGACACTAAAAACAAGGATGTACGTTTCCATCTCCATTCTCCCTCGGTGGTTTCTGGGCCATCTCTGCTCAGTTCATAGACAAGAGATAATTTGGTAAATGGCACAGCCTCAGACTCCATTTGGAACTAGAAAAACAGGCCCAAGGGTTTCCCTTCAATTAACTATTTCCCTGTGGGCAAAAAGGAAAGTCTGCTGTGAATTTTGGGGTGTGCGGTGACTTATTTCACAGCATATACAGTCCCGTGTCACTTAATGACAGGGATGCATTCTAAGAAATGCACCATTAGGCAATCCTGTCGTTGTGCAAACATCAGAGAGCACTTACACAAACCCACAGTCTATAAACCTGCAACAGCAGGCTACTATACTGAGTACTGCAGGCAGGTGTAATACAATGGTAAGTATTTCTGCATCTAAGCCCATCTAAACACAGTAAAATATGGTATTATAATCTTGTGGGACCCACATCACATACATAGTTCATCACTGATCCAAACGTCGTTACACGTTGCATGGTTCTATTGGGCATTTATCTTATGCCTGCACAGTGCTAGGCACCAGGGAGGATACAGAAGAAATGGAAAAGACAATCATTTTTAGAACACTTTCAGCCCTATCTCAACAATAAGACAGATAAGATGTAGGAGATGATTAGGATGTGGTTTCTGTAGATAAGGCCACCTGGTGGTTAGGGCAAAGCCCAAGGTGACAGGGGCCCACTCTGCAGGCAGCTCTGGGTCCTGAAGGCGGAGTTCTGTTGGGATTTGTCGATGGAAGGGGAGGCTATGGAAGCACCGGAAAGCCTGCGAGGAGGTTTTGGGAGAACACTGAGGGATAACAGGCGCTGGCGGGAAAGGGCCTGTGGAGGAACGTGAATTTGATACAATGAGCTCACACAGGAACCACCACACATTTATAAACATTAACAGTTGACTATTGGCTGAAGAGGTGTTCAAGGAAAATTAATCTGACAATTACACATAAGAATGACTAGAGGAGAGATTTTACAGAGGGAAACAAAAAGACAGCGATGGATGCCATCTTCGCTCACGTGGTGATCTTAGACTCAGCATATTTTAGAAAAAGCGTTAAACGTAAAAATCGGTGACATCACTAAATAAGAATTGACAGAAAACTATGACAGCTGAGTCAGCTGAAGTTTCCAAACCAACAGAATGAAGAAACAAATGGAAACTCATTTTTACTTGCCAGGTTCTGTGTTAGGCGTTTCACATTTTCATCATATTTGATCTCTACAATGACCTTGTAAGGAGAAAAATGAAGGTTTACAGGTTTAACTTGTGTCCACCACATATCCAAACATTTGTGAAATGAAGATGCAAAAGCAGGCCTTTGGGCTCTAAACCCAGAACTCTTTCCAACGCATAATGTTCTGCCGAGCCTTGTCCTGGATTCTACGGCTCAAAAATCAGCCCTTAAGCTTTTTACGTCTGCTGTACTAAGACTTCCCCAATCTCCAGACCAATTCAGCTACTCTTGTTCCTTGTGCAGGCCCCATTTTCTTCTGCCTTTGCTGCTAATATTCCCACAAGCCCCTGCTTCTTTCTCCTCTCCTTATCTCTGTTAGGATTTTTAAAGCTCATTTTAAATACCATCTACTCCATGAAGTTCTTCCATTTATCCCAAATGTGTGTGATCCCTCTCTCCTTTGAATACCTCTACCTTTCTCTCCCTCCTTACGCTTATACTACAGTTCCTTGGGTGTTTGTCTCATCTATAATATCAGACTGCACCCTCCCGAAAATAAATAAGGCTCTTTAGGTGTCCAAAAATCTTCATAATTCCTTCACAATAGGAATTCGTTGGACAAAACAAGTAAAAAAGGAGACAATAAAAGGCTTAGAGCAAAAAAAAAAGTTGTAGCTACACTAGCTTAAGAGACAGCTGGGTTTGACGTCAAATGACCCTGAACTTGGAGGCAAGGGGAGCTGGGTTCTTTGGATAAGTCACTTCACCATTCACCTCAGTTCCTCCTCTGAAATATAAGCAGTTTGGATATGTGGTCATCTCTAAAACCGTGTTCAGCTGTAATATTCTGTTACTGATATTTGCAGGTAGAAAATCAAAATCCAGACCTTGATCATCTTATTAAACTCGAATATTTTCATGTTTTAAAGAATCAGCTTCACTCCACTGGTCAACTTTAATAAGCCAGCTCTCTCTATGAGCCCAGCGCCAAGACAGCTCCGCCGAGCCCCCAGCATGGGATGCACGCCAGCGCTTTCTT
This sequence comes from Symphalangus syndactylus, assembly GCF_028878055.3. Lineage (NCBI taxonomy): Eukaryota > Metazoa > Chordata > Mammalia > Primates > Hylobatidae > Symphalangus > Symphalangus syndactylus. The sequence goes on from NC_072425.2 coordinate 150,037,782, forward strand.
GGGCGCCTTGGCCCCTTGTAAATCACAGAGTTGATACTCCTGTTCCCAGCCTGGGTAATGTGCTGTGGCTTATTTGCATAACAATTACACGCATTAGGAAGGCTACTGATTGGAGCACTCCTTGCCAAATTATGATGGCTTTTTGAATGAAGCTGCCTTTCCTGTCTCTGAACAGCTGCTGGTGCTATGCTTGGTCTTCCACCACCACAGGGAAAACAGCCCCCCTCCAGCTTGCAAAGTTGCTTTTCAAGAGGCAGTCACCCCAGCATCTCTCTACATCAAAATCTCTGCTAAAGCCATGGCCCAGTGACCTTTCCCAAGCAGGTCAGCGAAGACTCTCATAGCATCACAGTTTGGGAGAAAAACAGAGCCCGAGCCAGCACCCAAGTGCAATGCTGGGTAAATGCCTCTGGGATTGGTCCAGGCCTGGTGCCAACTCCATCAAGTTCTCACTTTAATAAAAGCCTCTCAGTTACTCAAGCAATAAATATTCATTTTTTTTTTCCTGTGTCAACACTGCATCAGGTACCAGCAGTGCAAGAAGAAAGGTGCAGCCCTGACTTGCTGGTGGGACTGGTGAGTGACCACCCAGAGCACTGCATGCATGTTGTTCTCGCTGCTCACGCTGCTTTGTGCACTATGGTCCTGTCTTATTTACTGGGTAAGCTCCTGGAGAACCGAGATCACATCTTATTTTTCTATCACTTCATCCTAAACATAATGGAGTGGCTCAAGCACTTTGAGAGCAAAGCCGATGTCTGCTATTGCTTCTTCCCTGTCTCCCATATCACCCAGGAAAGTTATTTATTTATACAGGGTACTCCACAAAGCACCACACACATCTACATTTTTAAAATAAAAATATCAGCCCATCTTGCCCACATATGGCTATGTGTTCTTCTGAGGCAAAGCCAATTATGTTAATGGACTATTAACATTCTACCGGTAAAAGTGAAGAAAAACAAAGACAGAGATTAAAGAGGGCACTAAGTAATTTCCTTCTTAGTACTTCTTTGTGCCAGCCACTTTGTCAGGTTCTAATCCATTAAGTTTACTATTGTCTGGATTCCTCGGAAGGTTCCTGGAGGGCCACATTGTGATAGAGGTCTCATAATTCTACCTCTACTACTAGAACTAAGTTTTACAGAAGAGTGAAATTCAAGAAAGCATCTGCTTCCAATGGGCTTTAGGTTGACCCTCCGGGTAATCTTTCCCAAGGCCAGAAAGCTGAGTGACTATTTCATTGACCCGTATCCAGTATGCTATGCCACCATCTAAACCCAAGGCTTAGGTCTGCTGAGACATAAGACAACTTGCAATTATAGCTAAACTGTATTGAACACTTATTATTTTCTTAGAGTCCTTATAACTACTCGATAATTATTCATTTAAGATGAATTTCACAAATATTTATTAGGTACTTAATAACGTAATTGCAATCAGTATGTTATATCTTCCTCAGTACTGGGACTTTGGGGAAATAAGGATTAGCACTTACTATTTGGCACACTGAATAAGACAAACTAATAAATTTTGCAAAGTATTGCAATATTTATTATCCTTTTAATCTTTAGTAATAGATATTGTTAATCATTATTTTCCCTTTTCGTAAGTATAAAAGGAAAACAGGGCTTAAAATGTTAACTAGTCCAAGCTACCTGGCAGAGCCACAGCTGTAACTCTGATGGTCCCAGAACCTTGTCCAGTATTCTCCATCACTATGTATACTTCCTCCCAACCTCACACCAGCATCCTTCTTAGAACTCTAACCAAACACCACTGACTGCTGATTGGATCCCAAAGAGTGAACATGTGCAAGCTTCAGAGGCCACCAGCAATGACTTGAAAACACTATCTATTTACAGTAAGAATCCTGAGAGCTTTCAGTGACCTGCACTTTCTCACATTTTCACCCCAGTAGTGTTCTGTTCACCCTGCCACCCACTTCCTCTACTTCTCTTGCGTTATGTACAGTATATCCATGATGAACAAATTCACTCATAGGCTCAGCCAAACCACCAAGTATTTCTCTACCCTCCTGTCCTTTGTTCCCCCATAGAACACCTGCTCCTTCCATCACATTAAGAAAGCTGTTTATTTACTCTTCTCTACCCAGCATGAATTCAACCTTTAGCACACATAATCTGGCTTTCATTCTCATAGTTCCACTGCAACTTCCCTAGCCAGGACACCCATGGCCTCCTGTGCTCAATTCTTATTGTTATATAACAAATTCCCATAAATTTATCAACTTGAAACAACATGTTGGTTTTGCTATAGTTTCTGTGAGCAGGAGTTAGGAAGGCACTCTACTCAGGATATCACCAGGCCGAAATCAAGGTCTGCGGTGGCCAAGGCTATAGTTCTCATCAGAGGCTCAGAGTCCTCTTCTAAGCTTACTGGTGGTTGAAAGAATTTGGTCCTTGCAGTTGTGGGACCAGAGTTCCCATTTTCTTACTGGTTTTTAGCAAGTCACCATTCTCAGTTTCTAGACACCATCCTCAGGTTCTTGCCATGAGAACCCTCCACTGGCATATCACAACCTGGTCATTTGCTTCTGCAAGGCCAGCAAAAGAAAGCACAGTCACCTCACACCTCTCTCTTTCAAAGGGCTCTCACCTTTTAGGTCAGACTTAACCAGGAGAATATTCCCTTAGATTAACTCAGAATAAACTGGTGAGGGACCCAATCACATACGATGCAAAATCTCTTCTTTCCATTTAATGTAGCCTGAGCATAGGAGTGAAATCCTCTCGTATTCACAAGTTCCATTCATCCTCAAAAGGAGAGGATTATATAGGGTACCTGCACTAGGTCTGTCTTACAACTCGGCCTGTCACACCTCCATATTTTCAAATCTGCTTTTCTCTGCTTCCCCTAATAGGCCTATTCTTCCTTTTCCCTGCAGTAAATCATTCTGTTCTGCTAATCTAAATGTATTTTCTCTTGGTTTTCCAATTGTCTCTCTGGCTTTTCATTTCTACCTTTTTCACAAGTTTTTCTTTCTTTGTGTTCTATGCTGAGCTACTTATTTTTTCCAAAAGGATAATTCTGTATCATACATCAGCCTGTTGAAATGTGCTTTTACCACTGCCTGGAATGTCTTTATGATGCCTTCTTCTTTCTCTAGCAAACTGTCATTCATCCTTTAGAACTCACATCAAGCATCAATTCTGAAAACTTTTTTTGACTTTCCCTCAATCTAATGGAAATACCCATAAAACCTCCAGTCTTCCCATAGCATTCCTTGAAAATTCTAACTAAGCCATTATTTCATTGTATAAAAATCACTGACTTACTCATCTATCACTCTGACTAGATTCCTGGAGATTAGAGAAAATATCTCAATTTTTTTTTACTAAAAACTACCTCAAGTAGTTTTTAGTAAAAAGTAAACACTCTAGATATGAAAGAAAGTATAATAAGCATTTTACAGATGAAGAAACAGAATAATTAAGGTTAAGTAAGTCACTGAATTTTACACATTCAATAATAGAGTAGGAGAGAAGTCAGTCTCCAGCAGACTTAGGACCATCTCAGGATTCTAGATTTAGGAATGTGCATGATTATTATCAAAGTCAATCCTAAATGAGAATAAGCACCTAGCACTTTGCCTGGACCATAATAGGTGACCTACTCAATAAACAGTTTTGAATGAAATCAAGGATTCCTCGAACAAATAAATAATTTGGAAATAATTGGAAAAAATATAGAAAGTTAAGCTTGCAAGGGTTCTACATCTGTGTACCTTTAGAAAGATTTACTTCTTTTAAATGGAAATTGGTACTTGGTTTAGGATTTAAAATACGAAAATAAGAATGGGTAACAGAGAGTTAATTACCATCAGGGAAAAAGAAAATCCAGTAAACTAAAACAGGAAGTTCCCTATAGATTCCATGACCCTCTGGAAGCAAATTAAGCAAATCTGCAGAAGATGTAGAATGAATTCCAATAATGAGTCTTGAAAAAGTTGAACCTTTTAATGAATACCCTTACAGGTGATCCAAGCCAGCACTCTGAGTGAAATGAGGCGAACATGAGCCAGTGAGACCATGTGAATGTGGGTGGGAGCACAGGACTTCAAGACGGGTTTCTAACTCTTCCTCCCCTAAGTAACCATGTGATCCATCCACTCTCTCCCTCTTCACCTCTTCTTTTGACAACACTTCATGACAACTAACGTGCTAGGTGCCCCAATCCCTGTCCTCTAGAAACTGTCTGTCTTGTGGAGAAGACTGGATAGTGATTAGGAAATGACAACCCACTGAGAGGGCAATGAGATGAAAATTTGAGCATTCCTTGACAACAGTTTTGTAAGGGAGAGGGATGAAGAGAAGCATTGGGGAAAGAATGACTTCTACGCTGCCAGCCTGAGGAGCCAGGCAATGGAGCCTAGGGGAGAAGCTTTCACACAGATAGAAGAAAGTGAAGACCAAGGGGCCTCTGCATATACCTGGGGCAGCAAGCAGTTCCATGTGGCTGGAATATGAAAAAAGAGATGGAGAAAGTGGGACCAGACAGAAATAAGGATGCAGAGGAAAGCTAGCGGTTTGTGAAAGGCCCCGTTGCTAGAAAGTTTGTGTTAATTCTGAAAGCCAGGTTGAACTATCAAAAGTCTCATAGCTGGGCTAGGGTGGCACAATCAGATTGTGATTTCAAATGACTACTCTAACCATAGTTGGAGAATGTATTTTAGGGGGCAAGAGTGGAGACCAGGATGGCGCTAGAGGCAAGGCGGTGGCTATGAGAATGCATATGGAGAGAAATGAATGAATGCATGGAGAAAAAGGAAGCATAGCGTCTTCCCTTTGCTCCACCAACTAGCTCCTGAGGACATCAGCATAGAAATCATTATTTCCCCAAGGCCTCCCTTCACCCTGGTCCCCTACAAAACTGTTGTCAAGGGATGCTCAAATTTTCTTCTCATAGTCCCCTCAGAGGGTTATCATTTCTTATGTGTGGATAAATTATTAAATTATAAATGGGGAAAATATCAGCACTTTGCCTCATAAGTTAGTTGCAAAACTTAAATAAGATTATGGATTTGAAATTACCATGTAAACAAAAATGTGCTGTTAGTTATGACTCAACAAGAAAGAAAATGCAGAATTTGCTTTCAAATAACCAAAACAATAAAACAAGGACAGCTCATCCATGCCTTTGAAATATTTCTCTTTTTTTTATTAGGACAACTTTGATGACAGAAAAGGAACAAGATCACCCAGGATGGATGAGGGTGGTCAGTGTTCCAGCAAGCAGCCAGGCTGAGAGTTGACTCACTGGTCAAGGCTGTGTTTTTCTCCTCTTCTGTTTTAACCTCAGGGTAAAATGGCAGTTTTATTAATATTAATACACTTGCATAAAGTGCTAATTTACTCCATCATTTTCCTAATTAGCTCCATTGAATTGTGAGACTCATCTGCATGAATAATGTAGCCCTACATGCTTTTTCCAATGTATGTCTCATCTCTGCCAAGGGAAGTACAGAAAGAAAGACTCCTCTGTAATTCTTTGATTACTTTGGAAAAAGATAGTCCCCTTTCTGAGAAGATGGTAAAGGCATCAAGAATGTCCACTAATTAAAGCTAGACAGAAATGGGGAGGGCTGCGCGGCCTTTTTTTAGAATAAATAACATGAAGCTTTTGCTTTAGGTCTCCCTTGTCCTGTTTGTTCCCCTTGGAATGCACTAATGAATACAGCCTTCTCTCTAGTTCTGACACAATGTCACTCCCTCTGCTAGTTTTGCAGAATAGAAGATTAAAGGCGATGAGGTGAGGTCAGGAATAGTGGGTTTATTTGATCAAAGGATAAAATAAATTCATGCTTCCTTTAGTCTCTGGACTAATTATCTCAATTAGATTGAAAATGGAGCTATTCATATAACTGACAAAAATTAATGTCAAGAGTATTTAAAGAACTTCTAATAATAAGTCAATGAGAAGTGCACAGCAACACAGTAGAAAAATGGGCAAAATAAATGAACAAGCATAGCAGGGAGGAGGAAACACATATGAAGAAATATTCTGTGGATTTTAAAGACTACAATGACGTTACATTTTACCCAAACTCCATTGGCAAAAATTCAAATGCCGGGCATTACTAAGTATTGGAGAAGCTGCGAATGTTCAGGATCTTCATACGTTGCTGGTGAGAGGATAAATTGCTGCTCTGGTAAGCAGTTTGGCAACACCTTCCATACTTAAACATTCCCAAACTCTGTGACCCAGCAAATCCACTCCTCAGCAGATATGTTCATAGCAACCCCATTCACAAGAGGAAAAAATCATTGGTTCAGCCTAAATAGTCAGCAACATAAAAATGGATAAATCAACTGAGGAATATTCATAAATTAGAATAATACATTCCACCAACGCAAATGAACTACAGCAACACACAAAACTATGGATAATCTTAGAAATAAATAAGTGAAAATTAACCCCAAATCACATATATCAAATGCATGTCCTATTTATGAAGATGAAAAATACCAAAATAAAAAATAATAATTTGAGAGACTCATATGTATGTGATGCAATTGTGTGAAAATAGAAGCATAAGACACACATGGAATTCTGAATGATGGCTAAGGAAGGAGGCAGGAAGGAGGATGGATGGTGGAGGACCATGCGCTGGAGATGCAGGTTGATGCCAAGGTCCTAGAGTGTGTGTGTGTGTGTGTGTGTGTGTGTGTGTGTGTGTGTGTGTGTGTTCAGAGGTAGAGGTGTGGATCTGCGGTTGCTTATGACACTATTTTTCAAATAAAAATAAAAAGGGGCTCAAACATAGAATACTGAGAGTGTATCATGGGCCATTGGTTATAAATAATACAGTTCTATGCACCTGAGGTTCATTTAAAAAATAAAAACACTTGAACTATCAAACATCTCTTACCCTTATGAGGTTGGTTTTCAAAGAAAATAAAGCCTTCCACTGTATCATTAACTTAGGTAGATTCCTGACAAATGCATTTATTTTATCATCCTTGGATGATTTTCCTGGTGTACCAAGGTCATAGCAAGAAAAGAAAAGCAGAAGGATCAACATCATGCAAGGGTATGTGTGGATTAGAAGGGCTGAGGTTCGCTGAACCCCAAGACTCAGGCAGAGGAGTGTACCACCCTGTGTAAGGACATAGGAGCTAGTGAAGAGGAAAGCCTGGTTCCGACAGCAATCCATACCAGCTACAGTGCCATAACCACGACTGAAATCAGGTGGGGTCATTCCAGAAAGATGCTTTCCAGAGGCACAGAATCTCAAGCACAGCTTGTCGTAGTGGGTGCCTACAGGGGGTGCACCGAGTTCTTTGTGTGCACAGAACGTTCATAAGTTAGATGTGTGTAACTCAGAGAGTGCCTGCACTTACCATCAATCTCTAACTCATTGCAAAGAAATGCTCCTATAGCATTAATCTCAGCCATCTCCTCTCTCAACATTTCTGTCAATGCAATTTAGCATAGAATCAGAAGAATTATTGCCTATATTAATAACACTAACACTTTACATTTCTACAACACCCCACTATGGCTATCCAACTGATTTTCACAACTACCTCAGTAGGAAAGGTAGGCATTCTATTTTCCTATTTGTCATATGAGAGAGCTGAGGTCAGGAAAGACTTTACATTGGTCACCTAGAAATGAGAATTGTGGTCACTGGCCCTCTATGTCCTTTCCAAGATGCCCCCACAAAGTAAGGAACTGGAGGAAACAGAGAGCTCAGACTAACGTTTACTGAATACACGTTTTAAATATATAGCAAACCTCCATCATCAGATACGAAAATGGAAAATGCAGAGAACTGAAGATTTTAGTTGTGTGACCTAGAGCAAGTAGCTCAAGCATTCCGAGACTCTCTTGCCTATATCTATAAAATAGAGTTCATAATGGTAACTAACCTCACCAGACTACTGGGTGGATTCATAAAATGCGGTAGCTTATGTACTTACTTTAAGAAAATAAATTGCACAAAGCTTATAAATGATGAAAGTATGATTGAAATCACAGGTGTATGATTCCAAGTCTTGCCTTTTCTCCTAAGGCCATGTTGCCCCATAGAGGAATCAGAACAGATAATGCAGACAAATTAGACTTGACCAGCTAAGCAAACCGTAATTCTGACCTAATTCTCTGACATGTACTGCTCATAGGAGTGCCATAAGAAAAAAGTCTACAGCTAATTCGCACTGGACACACTTCTTCACACCTGCCAAAGCATCACACAAGGCATCTCTCAATAATTTAGCTATTATTAGAACCACAAACTAGAAAATCTTTTGACTGTCAAGAGATCAGGACATCAATTTTCATCTTTCATCTGCTTTAAAGAGTAGGAATGAAGTTAGATTATCAGTGACATTTTCTCACTGGAAAGATTGCCTGGATCATATTTGTATTCATTTTCATAAATGCAATATACAAGCCCCTAATAGAACAAAATCTACTAATTAAATTCCACTCAATAATGCATTTTCACCTTAGATTAGCGGTGTCCTTGTACATTTCTGCCAGTATAGTGCAACTAATGTCTTATTTAGCTTATAAATGGTGCTTATCATTAAATTTGAAATATTAACGAGCATCAATGAGCCCAAAGTGACAGCACAGTAAATAATTTGAAAGGGCTCTACAGTGCAGACCTATTTTTGCTTAATTTAATTTATTTATTAAAACTTAAACATATAAATTTGGCAGGTTGCTAGCTCGCTGCCTTGGCAGCCCAGGCCTTCAACATAGCCCTAAAACAGGAGATACAGAAACAGCCACAAACCTGAGGCTCGCACCTCTGAAGGGAAGGCTCTTCTCCCAGTGCCTTCATTTGTTGGGTGGGAAATGTGACCACCCCAAGGTTGACTTCCGATCCCTGTTTTCCCTGCAGTTTACCTTAAGAGTTAAGACCTTTGGATTAAGTGAAATACCTGGAAACAGCTTATGATTTCCATGTTCATCGTTAGAAAAGGGTTATATTATCTACATTGTCAATATTGTGTGTGTAGGATCTCGGTGTTTACAGCATGTGTGAGAGGGTTTGGGCAGGATATGGTATACATTAGTCAAGGCAAAACACATTGTGGATTAACACTGTAACATTTGATCTCATGAATCCTTAAGGGGTAGGTTGGACCAATATTATTATCATGAAGCCATTGTATTGATGAAGAAGCTAAGGTTCAGAAACGCTAAGTTATCTTCCCAAGTTCACAAAACAAGATAGAAGCAGAGTTATATATAACTCAACTCAGAAAGCCCTCCAAGGCTTGGCTTAAAGCCTCTTCCAAACCTGGTATTTCAGATGTTTAGGCAACTGCTTCTGTGCCTCTTTCTCCAGCCGTATATATATACACACACATACACACTCATCCAGACACATATATTTCTCCCCTGAGATATATGTATGTACATATATAAAAATAAATATATATACTTATTGCAGAGAAGAAAGAGAAACTCCTATTCGTATTGCAATAATATCTGTCTCCCTTTTTATTCATTGACATTTCATTATCTCATTAATTCATTTACTTATACACGCATCTATTTAAAACAAATGTTTATCAAGTACCTACTTTTTGCCAAGCAGTGTTTTAAGCATCAAGGGTGTGACAGAACAAAAACAAAATTCCTTGCCGTCATGGAGCTGATATTCTTGTGTGTGTTTCAGGGGAGAGGCAGGCGATGAGCAAACTAAATGGAAATATTGGATGGTCCATTAGGAAGTGTTAACTAAGGGAGAATAATGAATGGGGAACAAGGGGTGCTGAAGGAAACGTGGAGGTTATGATTAAAGGGCAAAAATGACAAATTTAGAATTTGATAGTTTTCCCTTTGGGGTTCTATCAGAAGGTTGTTGTCTAACCCTCCCCTTCCCCAGTACATTCACACCATAAACTGATTGCTGCCTAAGGATCAAACTTCCTTGTTACAAGCAGATTATTGGAATGGCTGTTTGTTTTCTAATTGGCTGGAGCAACGTTGACATCCAGTGGTGAATTCGATTAATCACAGGTGCCCGCACTCTTGCCCTTTCATCTCCGTGTGTGGGAGGAGGGCTGGGACACAAGCACTGGTTAGTAGTGCTGGTTAGGACTTTGTGCTGCAGTTCAGCCCCAGGCTCCTCTGCAGATCCACACCCTCCCCAGCTCCTGCTTCCCACCCTCCTTCCACTGGTTTGCCTTGGTTTCAAGAGCATGCACGTTACCATAGCAATATAACTATGTCATCCTTTAGTGCAGCTCCAGGACGTGCATGTCTATGTACATACGTATCTGCCCACCTGAGGTTTGCATACACACGCATGTGCTTACTATGTATCTAGGTCAATCTGTATACACATGGGAATCCTGTGCTACTCACACACAGTATGACAGTGTGCTGTTCTTCCTCCCATGGCGCCCTTTCTGTCCTCGGGAGCATATTAATAGGAACACAGAAGGAAAAGCACCCTGCATCCTGTGTCCTTTTCCATCTGGTTGATGTTATATTGTCTGTTTCTAATGAAGCAGAAACGAGCATGGATGCCTTGGGCTTACATCCCTCTGGGTTTGCTAACCACCGTTGAGATGCCAGCAGGAGCAGCCGACCCTCCATGAATGACACCAGGCAGGAAGGACTCATTTCTTTTTCTTCATGCCCTCCAGGGTGGTGGATGCGCTGCCCTGCTCCCTACTTACAAACACCCTGCACACAGAGCCCCTGCCCTCCGCGAGCCTAGAGTCTGGAAATACCACAGACAGGGACAGAGAAAGATCTGGAATCAGTTGGAATCACCCTTACCTTTGTCTCTAAATTCAGCACCTGTAAGCGCCACTACTTATCAGTTAATACATTTTATGTGTTCAGATCATTTCTAGACATTGACAAGCCACTGACAACTAACCCCTGGAATCTGAGGCTGAGGCCGCCCCACAAAACTGCATTTTGAAATCCTTTCTACCTCTGGGTATGGGAAAAGGGAAGGAGAAAAAGAGGCCCTCTAACGAGGGGAACACACTGCACAATTAAATATTGATTGGAAAGTCTCCGTGAGCATTCCTCCCCGCATCTCTCCGCCTCCGCAGGGAGACGTCTGGATGTGATTCCTAAGCTGTCCCCATCCAGTGATTACGTTCATTAGGACACCAGCTTTGTGGTTAAAGCACTTTCCTTACTGCTGCACGTTTAATTAGACAACTCTTCCCCAGAAATTATTTATAGCCAGGTTCCAGAGCTATTGTTAGTCCGAATGTAAATAAGATTCAGGGCGGGAGTCCCCGCGCTGCGGCGGCTGGTGCGCTCCTGCCAGGAGCCCTCGCGCGGGAGCACGTCCAGGGCTTTTACGGCCGGAATTCGGGCTATTAAACAGCCCAGGCGCGATTTTCTAATTAAACTTTTGATACAGGACCACGCAAAAGACTAAACCTACCAGGTCAGCGTGAGTACGCGGAGGAGGAGCCTAGGAGAGGAGAGGGAAGGGTTGGAGAAAAAGGGGCGGCTGAGGGGGCGGCGCCCCGGCCTCACTGCAGGAGCTGCTGGGGGATCGCGGCGAGGGCGCCTCGTGGGTACCAGGGCTGCCTGGAAGGGAACTTCCAGCGACCAGGCACAAATAACTGCTTCCAGGGGGCCAAGGTAGTGCCGAGTCTGCTGAAGGCTCAGGGCAGGGATTTTCACGCGTGAGCGGCGTTTGCAATCGCTCAGGGTCCCAGTGGACACGCCACTCACCAGTACCTGACTTCCACTCTGCCTTCTGCGTTGTTTCAGTTCAATTTAAATTAAACGTGCGGAGCTGCCTCCAAATGCCAGGCTCTGTTCTTGGTGCTGGAATTATACCAGCTAAATGGAACACAGCCCCTGCCCTCAAGATCCTCACATTCTGGTGAACAATGCGGACATATAATCAAATGAATGGAAGCAATATAAGGTTATAAGAACATCAGCAACGCTTAATGGATACAGACACTTTACATGCCTCCTTTCATTTAATGTGCACAGCACCCCTTGGAGTTGAATACTGTTATTGTCACACCCATGTGTTGGCTGAGAAAACTGAGACTCTAAAAGGACGAATAACTCTTTATAGGTCACATGACTGGTAAATAGCTGACTATGAAACGCAAGCCCATAAGTAACCATCACGTTACTGTCTACCAGGGCACTGTGATGAGTGCAGCATAACCAAATACGTGCATCTGCAACTAAGAAAGTATAAAGGGAGAATATGTCACATTATGGAAGGAAATGGTGGTCAGAGAGAGCTTTGCCAAGAAGACTAAACATGAGCGGGTAGCTCAAGAATGAATGGAAGTTTGCGAGGCAGACAGGAGCTAGAGGGAGGATATTATATTTGGATTATATGACAACCCAAATGAACTGTACTGTGCTCGCTTATAAAGGCAAACTTACATCTAGGGGCTAAGGCTCTTTCTAAATAATAGTATTAGTAGTCATAGAAGTAGTAGTGAAACTCTTCAAGGAGAACTACAAACCACTGCTCAATGAAATAAAAGAGGATACAAACAAATGGAAGAACATTCCATGCTCATGGGTTGGAAGAATCAATATCGTGAAAATGGCCACACTGCCCAAGGTAATTTACAGATTCAATGCCATCCCCATCAAGCTACCAATGACTTTCTTCACAGAATTGGAAAAAACTACTTTAAAGTTCATATGGAACCAAAAAAGAGCCTGCATCGCCAAGTCAATCCTAAGCCAAAAGAACAAAGCTGGAGGCATCACGCTACCTGACTTCAAACTATACTACAAGGCTACAGTAACCAAAACAGCATGGTACTGGTACCACAACAGAGACATAGATCAATGGAACAGAACAGAGCCCTCAGAAATAATGCCGCATATCTACAACTATCTGATCTTTGACAAACCTGACAAAAACAAGAAATGGGGAAAGGATTCCCTATTTAATAAATGGTGCTGGGAAAACTGGCTAGCCATATGTAGAAAGCTGCAACTGGATCCCTTCCTTACACCTTATACAAAAATTAATTCAAGATAGATTAAAGACTTACATGTTAGACCTAAAACCATAAAAACCCTAGAAGAAAACCTAGGCAATACCATTCAGGACATAGGCATGGGCAAGGAATTCATGTCTAAAACACCAAAAGCAATGGCAACAAAAGCCAAAATTGACAAATGGGATCTAATTAAACTAAAGAGCTTCTGCACAGCAAAAGAAACTACCATCAGAGTGAACAGGCAACCTACAGAATGGGAGAAAATTTTTGCAACCTACTCATCTGACAAAGGGCTAATATCCAGAATCTACCATGAACTCAAAAAAATTTACAAGGAAAAAACAAACAACCCCATCAAAAAGTGGGCAAAGGACATGAACAGACACTTCTCAAAAGAAGACATTTATGCAGCCAAAAAACACATGAAAAAATGCTCATCATCACTGGCCATCAGAGAAATGCAAATCAAAACCACAATGAGATACCATCTCACACCAGTTAGAATGGCCATCATTAAAAAATCTGGAAACAACAGGTGCTGGAGAGGATGTGGAGAAATAGGAACACTTTTACACTGTTGGTGGGACTGTAAACTAGTTCAACCATTGTGGAAGTCAGTGTGGCAATTCCTCAGGGATCTAGAACTAGAAATACCATTTGACCCAGCCATCACATTACTGGGTACATACCCAAAGGACTATAAATCATGCTGCTATAAAAACACATACATACGTACGTTTATTGCAGCACTATTCACAACAGCAAAGACTTGGAACCAACTCAAATGTCCAACAACGATAGACTGGATTAAGAAAATGTGGCACATATACACCATGGAATACTATGCAGCCATAAAAAATGATGAGTTCATGTCCTTTGTAGGGACATGGATGAAACTGGAAAACATCATTCTCAGTAAACTATCGCAAGGACAAAAAACCAAACACCTCATGTTCTCACTCATAGGTGGGAATTGAACAATGAGAACTCATGGACACAGGAAGGGGAACATCACACTCCGGGGAATGTTGTGGGGTGGGAGGAGGGGGGAGGGACAGCATTAGGAGGTATACCTGATGCTAAATGACGAGTTAATGGGTGCAGCAAACCAACATGGCACATGGATACATATGTAACAAACCTGCACATTGTGCACATGTACCCTAATACCTAAAGTATAATAATAAAATAAAAAATAAGAAAAATAAAAAAGGAGTAGTAGTGATAATAAAAGAGAATGTGGAAAGTTGGAATTGGAATTCAAAATGCTAAAAAGCAGCTAAAATCTCTCCTCTTTCCCTCCCTCCCTCCCTTCTTCCCTCTGTCTTCTTCCTTCCTTCCTTCCATCCTTGCTTCCTTCCTTCCTTTTTTCCTTCCTTTCTTTGATGTTGACTGTGGTCATATGATTGAAGGAGAGCAGGGAAATAAAGGGGATAAAACTTTGAGGAAGAGAATTAGATTCTTTAAATAAATGCCAAAAATCTACCTTCAATACTTCCCTTTAAAAGACTCCTAGAAGAATGGTTCTAGGGGTCAGGCAAGTTCTTGGTCCCAATGTCAGCAGGACATGAGCCACCTGTGAGGGCTAAAACCAACCAGCTTACGGACCCTGAAGGGAAGAGCTGGTTTTAGTGAATCTAAGGATAGAAAGTGTGTCCAGGATAACCCCGGAAGAAGTATCAGCTCCAAGATGTGCTTGGTATAGGTCAAGATTCCAAGAGTGAAAGAAGCAGCTAACTCTACAAGACAGGAATTAGTATTTGTGGAAAACACACAGGCTCTTGGAATCAACCAAATTAAGATGAAATGTGATGCAGCTCCTTTGGGCAGCCCCAGCCAGGAGTCTTCTCTTGAGAGTCCATGGTGGATGGTGATGAGGGTCCCTTCCGTCCTCCCACCGCCATCCACGGGTCTTGCTCGGCTCCCTGCTGCCTAGGGAGCATGCAAGTCTCTTCTTCAATAGCAATTCCCTTTGAAGGAGAGTTCTACACAGACTTCAGCATATTTTTCACCAATGTCTGTCCTCCTTGTAGATGGGGTTATTAAGCATGTTGTGCCCGCTGAAAAGGAAAAGGCACAGAGAATATACCGTGTCTGAGACTTCCTTACTCCCACTGCTCATCAAATGCTTTGGTTCTGATACAGGATTTGAAGGCAAACGTATGGGTGGAAAGAGGGATAAAGATTAAAACTTGACTCATAGCTGGGCATGGTGTCTCATGCGTGTAATCCCAGCACTTTGGGGGACCAAAGTGGGCAGATCATGAGGTCAGGAGTTTGAGACCAGCCTGACCAATATGGTGAAACCCCATCTCTACTAAAAAAAAAAAAAAAAAAAAAAATACAAAAATTAGCTGGGCGTAGTCCCAGCTACTCGGAAGTCTGAGAAAAAAGAATCACTTGAACCCGGGAGGAAGAAGGCAGAGGTTGCAGTGAGCCATGATCGTGCCACTGCATTCCAGCCTAGGCAACAGAGAGAGGCTCCATCTCAAAAAAAAAACAACAACAACAACAAAAAAAAACTTGACTCATAACTTTCTATGTATTTTTTTCCCCGGAACCACAAAACAAAACAATCTGGCCAGAAAAGTCTATCTCAGTAATAATTTTAGTGTGCCCGGCACAAACAGCTCCATGGAGAGTCCTTGCTCCGTTGGCAACTCTGAGGCCAGTCAAAACCATTCCACTTCCAGTAGGGAAGACAAGGATGTCTATTATTTTAAACATATAATTGATTCTAATTCATCATTTATCGCTCAGTGACAGATTTCTGTATAGTTTATTATCTCTGTAGCAGCACAGGCCCTAAGGGGCCGTCTCCTATTGTTCCACTTTTCCTGGTGCGGCCCCTGCCGAGGCAGCTCCCGTTATCTGTCTGATTAAGTTAGGGAGCCTGGTATCTCTGGGTCCCCAGGTAACTGTCAGCATTGCACATCCTCCGACTTCAGGATTAAAGGAGCCTTTTACCCCTCTCCTCCTTGACCTGTCTGTCACAGTTAGTCTTGTCTGCTTATTGATTTGGGACTCTAGGTCCCCAGGACCTGGGAGATAGCTATCACTCCTGTGCCCTCACCCTCACACATATCTGAACACAAGTCACATATATCTTGCTCCCAAGGCCCTGGGAAGGGAATGGAGGCACAGGATTAGATAGGGCAGGCTTCCGATACCACTGCTTTCTGGTTTTTCTGTGGCCGTGCTATCAGCCCAGGCCACCAAATATCTCATCAGGTATTCCCTTCCCATGTAGATCTTTTTGTTCTGAGCTGGTGAATCAAATACACTTCCCTCTACTAAGAACACCAGTGAGCTGATGCCCTGTCATCTGTTCCTCCTGGAAATGCTATTCTTTTCATCTGCCTCTGATTGGCACATCCCAGACATTACTGGGGACACAACTGGAGAGATAGTGCTGTATCCACGCACATGCCATCCACGCCACAATGCTGGGGCTCACGTGCTCCCTAGGCAACAGGGAGCCGAGCAAGACCTGTGGATGGTGGTGGGAGGATGGAAGGGACCCTCATCACCATCCACCATGGATTCTCAAGAGAAGACTCCTGGCTGGGGCTGCCCAGAGGAGCTGCATCACATTTCATCTCATTTTGGTTGATTCCAAGAGCCTGTGTGTTTTCCACAAATACTAATTCCTGCCTCGTAGAGTTAGCTGCTTCTTTCACTCTTGGAATCTTGACTATACCAAGCACATCTTGGAGCTGATACTTTTTCCGGGGTTATCCTGGACACACTTTCTATCCTTAGATTCATTAAAGCCAGCTCTTCCCTTCAGGGTCCCTAAGCTGGTTGGTTTTAGCCCTCACAGGAGGTTCACATCCTGCTGACATTGGGACCAAGAACTTGCCTGACCCCTAGAAACATTCTTTCTCTTGCTTACCTGTCAGATGCCACAAAATTGGGCTTGGCATAGTTCCGCCATCTGATTTGAATGTCCTGTGGCTGCCTGCCCATCCTTCAAGGTGCAGTTAAAATATCCAGCCTCCTTGGTGAGCCCTGCTGAGTCCCCCAAGAAACATCCCCAGTCTGTCGTTCTGTCACGGTTCCATTCATGATGGAGCCCATGACACCATCATGTGATAATCTGCAAATGTGTCCTCACATTAGAGGGTGAGTTTGATAGTGTTTGCTGAATCTAGCTGAGTGCATTGAGCAGAGTTCGCCCAATGGCTTACATGTGTAAGTCTATGAGGCAAAGGGGCACTTTCTCCCTGTCTTCTCACTGGGAGGGAGCCTGTGTTGACTGTGTTTACTTGTTAGCATGACTACTCTGGGCCTATTCATGCTGCAATCCCCTCCCCTGTGAGAAGTTTTTCTGTCTACTCTAAAGGTGTCTTATTTTCTTTAACTTCTTTAGGGCCTTCCATCTTTGTCAGTTTTCATAGATGTTCATAACCAAAAAGGTGAAAAAACAATCCCCAACACAATTCATGTTGTGGTTAGGCATGAAAAAGGTATTTTCCAGAGAGAACCCTTCTATGATCTGAATGTCTGTGACCCTCCAAATTTTATATGTGGAAATCTCGACCCCCAAGATGAAGGTGGGGGCTCTTGGAAGGTGATTAGGTCATGAGGATGGAGCCCTCATGAATGGGATAGGTGCCTTGTAAAAGGCCCAAATGAGACACCTCACCCTGTCTGCCATGTGAGAATAGTGACAAAACGCCATCTATGAACCAGGAAGTAGGCCCTTGCAAGGTACCCAATCTGTTGATGCCTGAAGAGTGGGTTTCCAGCCTCCAGAAGTATGAGAAATAAGTTTCTGTTGTAAGCTACCCAGTTTATGGTAGTTTGTTATAACAACTGAAACACATTAAGACAAACCCTAACTATATACACAAAAGACCTCTGAAGTCATCTAGCCAACTTCCCTCTTTCCACAGATGAGGAAACGAAAGGTCAGATGATAGGAAACTTGTGTGATGTTAACTAGCTGCATCTTTAAAATGCTACGGGAATAGTTCTTGCTCCCAGCAGTCCTGCCCTATCTGGCAAGAGCTCCTCTCAGCTGATCACAGAGATGAGCTTTGCCTCTGGAGAAGGAATTCGTGTCTCTAAACCTACTATCATTCCTCTTCCAGATCCACCCTCCCCAGGTGGCAAGACCCCCACTCGCCCCAGCCCCCTCCCTAGCAATGACACCGCCGTTTCCTACAGCAAGTGTAAAGCACATACAGACTCGGTTTAGGGACAGTTAATTTCCAATTCTTTCCAGATGGGTTGGAATAATATCCCCAGGTGGTAAATACATTATTAAGAAGGCAGTTTGGTGTGAAATTGGCTATTAAAATATAGATAAAGTTTAATATATTGAGCTCCTTGTCAGAAAAATCACTTTAGAGGGAGCTTATTATTTGTTTGATATTAAAAGAGTCACAGCTCTGCTCCAAGTGACAAATGGGGGGGAAAAATGCCACCGGTAATGAACAAAAGCTTTTTAACATTTAAATTTAGGTTTTTCTTGTAGCTCTGCATGCTGCCATGAGCAATGCCTGTGTGGTGCAGCCAGAGGCGGCCATCAGAAATGTCAGGAACTCAGGCGCCAAGGAGGCTGCCAGCCAGGCTGTAAACAGCTTGAGTCTCTCCAAAAGAAAGAGCTACCAGACAGCAAAAAGTAGAGCTTCAGGTGGTTCCGTTGGCAACACTGTGGAAAGGCGACAGGGGTCTGTCTCAGGGCAGGAAGTGGAAGTTTCTCCCACTTTCTTCCAAAGTATCCCAACCTCTACCCAAAACGCATCCACCTCAAAGGCAACTTGTTTCAGGAAGCCTGCCTGCACTCAGCCCACCAGACCTGGAAACCTGGAAACCCATCTTTCCTGTGTGGACACACCGCTGAGCCAAATCTATAAAAAACGAAGTTGACAAAAAAGGAGGGTATCTTAGAACTTCATTTTTGTTTTTGTTTTTTTGTTTTCAGACACAGTCTCACTCTATTGGCCAGGTTGGAGTGTGATGACGTGATCTGGGCTCACTGCAACCTCTGCCTCCCAGGTTCAAACAATTCTCCTGCCTCAGCCTCTTGGCTCACTACAACTTCCGCCTCCCAGGTTCAAGCACTTCTCCTGCCTCAGCCTCCCGAGTAGCTGGGATTACAGGCATGCACCACCGCACGCAACCAGTTTTTGTATTTTTAATAGAGCAGGGTTTTGCCATGTTGGCCAGGCTGATCTTGAACTCCTGTCCTCAAGCGTTCAGCCTGTCTTGGCCTCTCAAAATGCTGGGATTACAGGAACACACCACTGCACCCAACCGGTTTTTGTATTTTTAATAGAGACGGGGTTTTGCCATGTTGGCCAGGCTGATCTCAAACTCCTGTCCTCAAGCGTTCAGACTGCCTCGGCCTCTCAAAAGTGCTGGGATTACAGGTGTGAGCCACTGCGCTTGTCCTGAAAGTATGTTAGAACTTCTAAGTATAAACCTGTAGTTACAGATGTGCCATACAATACCCTTGACCAAGCCAAGTACTTAGTAGGCAGTATGCCATGTTTAACAATGTCACCTCGCAAGGTCTCTACTGGAGGAAATCCTTAATGTATAATTGCAGCTGGGTTTATCCTTTCTCACACTGACAAAATCCTCCAGGAAGTATGCAGAGATCTAAAATGGAAGAGAGAAGTAATAAGGAAGGCATAGAAACCACAATCTCATTTCATTTAAACCATAGGCCAATGACCACAATTAGAGAGAGAAAAAAGATGTTCCTGGGAAAAAGATAATGATAGATTGGCTTAATATGGCTTGTCCCTTCCAAATTTCATGTTGAAAGGTAATCCCCAATGTTGGAGGTGGGGCCTGGTGGGAGGTGTCTGACTCATGGGGGCGGGTCCTTCACGAATGATCTGGTGCCATCCTCACAGTATTAAGTGAGTCCTTGCTGTATGGTTTCCTGTGAGATCAAGTTGTTTAACACAGTATGGCACCCCCCCTGCCTCCTTTCTTGCTCCCTCTCTCGCCATGTGATACACTGCTTCCCCTTTGCCTCCCACCATGAGTAAAATCTCCCTGAGGCCTCACTAGAAGACAGCAGATGTAGGCACCATGCTTCCTGTACAGTCTGCAGAACCATGAGCTAATTACACCTCTTTTCTTTATAGGTTACCCAGTCTCAGGTATTCCTTAATAACGATGCAAAGTGACGGACACATGGTTGGACAGGAGTCTTTAAAAAGAAATAATAATAATAACTAATTACTATGGTGTCAACAGGGTTGGAGTCCCTATTTCAAATATTCACTACCCACATGCCTACATGCATAGGTACACACATTTACACATACACACACACAGACACACCGATGCATGGCCCCTTCCTTCCTAAGAGTGAACCTTTATAACAAGAGAACGGGTCTCTGGTTTTTAAGCTAAACCGATAGAAGGAATCTCAGCAAATGATAAAGAAGAAGGCTATGTTTTTCACCTGGATGCTATCATTGGGTGACTTAAGCATTAGTCTTTCCCTAGCACCATGGTCATTGCTTATTATAGAACCATAGCCACAGTCCAGGCCAAGCCTTTCTTGCTAGCCAAAGCCCAGCCAATAACTGACTGTTTTCTTACCACCTGGAAAGTGGAAGAGTGATCGTGTCACATATTCAGTGGGACCAATGAAGAATAAGTGGCGAAGGCCATCTGGAGTACCAGCCTTCCCAGTGTACTTCAATCAAACATTGCCCTAAGTGGAGACCAATGAGGGAACTGAGATTAAAACCCAAAGGTCTATAGATTGCCTCAACCTCAGATCAATCAAGTATTGACACCTTTCTCTCAGTGGAACTCTAGGTGCACCCATGATAATTGTGCAGCAATGGCTAAGAGGGATGTGCTTGACAAAATCCTCATGATCTGGCAAGGGTATTTATTGTGAGTGCTGTTGCTTCAGTACAGAGCAGCTATTGCAATAAGTGCCTTTGTAGCTATGAGTAATAACTGTCATCTTTTAAGTGACAGGTGGCTGGAATTGAACTTAACTTTTGACAAACAGAAAGAGAGAACAAACACAAGTGGTTTGAAAGTGATACAATAAATAGGTCAGATGGTTAGACTGGGATTGACTCTCTTGAGATCTAGACAGGAGTTAAAAATAAAAATAAAATAAAAACAAAAGCCCTTTGCTTTTGAAAGAAGAATTCTTGGGGCCAGGAATGGATCTAGTCACTTTCCCTTAACTTATTCCATTGAATGTTCGCTCAGCCTCACGAAGTTTGTACTATGGTCCCAGTTTGATGGCTAAGGAAGGTTCGACAGTGTAAGGTCACCAGTCAGCTTTTCAGAGCTGCTGAGGTGCAAAACTAGACTTTCATTCTAGGTCTGTATAGACGGAAAGCACCTTGCCCAGTCCTTGCTGATCAGACAGGTGAGAATGCCTTTTCAGTTCTGCATCTATGTATTCATAAAGATCTGTGTTTGAATCCTGTCTCACCGCTTAAATCCATGTCGCCCTGAGTAAGCCTCTTAACACTTTCTACTGAGGTGGTTCTTGCTTTCTTTATCTATCAAATAAGGAGGATGATGTTAGTTCTGTGTGCCCACAGGGGTAGCATGAGGATTAATAAATACAATGATGGATATAAAAGTTCTCAGTAAGCTTTAAAATGGTACTGAAATATAAGACATAATCATAAGGCTATTCTTCACCTTTAAGTGGAATTTTTTCTATAGATAATATATGTGTGGGTGTGAATGTGTATGGGGAGAAAGAGAGGAGGGAAGGAGAAGTAGAAGGAGGAAAGAGAAGAAGGACAAAGGAAAGAGACAGGGAGGGAGGGGGAAAGAGAAGAGAGATTGATCATAGGTTGGCTCATCAGTTGACCAATCCGATAAGACCTTTTACTCAACTTTGCACAGTGCTGGGAAGTTTGGAGACCTCTTAGCACCACTTGACCTCATTTGAACTTTAGAACAACCTCAGGAATTGTAGTTCTCTTTTTCATATCAGTGGGGGGAAAAATGCAAGTTAAAAGTCACAGTGACTTTTCTGATAACATCTTAAATCCATATCATATCATATCCATATCATATCATGTTTAAGATAACATCTTAAATCCATATCATAACATCTTAAATCCAATTTCTTCATTCATCTGTAAACAGTAGCATATGCCAGATATTGAAAAGAAAAATACAGTGGAAAACTTGAAGATTTGATTCATTAAGTGAATTTTTATTTAAATTGAGAAAATGTCATCAGTGGTATTGTATGAGCTTCCTGTGGCTGCTGTAACAAATTTCCACAAACGTGGTGGCTGAAAACAATAGAAATTTATTATCTCATGGTTTGGAGACCAGAAGTCTGAATTCAGCATCACTGAGCCCATATCAAGTGCCTTCCTGCTCCTTCCTAAGGCTCCAGGGAAGCCTTTCTTTGCCTCTTCCAGCTCCTGCTGGCTGCCCCACCCCCTTCACTTGTGGCCACATCTCTCTAACCTTCCAGATCAGCATCTTCAAATCTCTCTCTGCTGTCTTCATCTGTGCTGTAAAATATCTCTTGGCCTCCCTTTTGTAAGGATACAAGTGACTGTATTTAGGGCCTACCCAGATAATCCAGGATGATCTCCCCACTTCAAGATCCTTCATTTAATCAATCTGTGAAGATCTTTTTTTGTTATGAACATTCACAAGTTCCAGGAATTAGAAGTTGGATATTGGCTGGGGAGTACTTTTCAGATGACCACAGTATTCTATTGTTTTTTGGAAAATACTAAAAAAAAAACAAACAAACAAAATACCTGGCATTCCATTGCTTCCAGTAATGAATTAAAGTCCCTACTTCTTGAATATCTGACTTCCCGGAGGCCGCAGAATAGACTGAATATCTGACTTCCTGGAGGCCATGGAAGAGACTGAATTCTGACTTCCTGGAGGCCGTGGAAGAGACTGAATTCTGACTTCCTGGAGGTCATGGAATAAACTGAATATCTGACTTCCTGGAGGCCATGGAAGAGACTGAATTCTGACTTCCTGGAGGCCGCGGAATAGACTGAATATCTGACTTCCTGGAGGCCATGGAATAGACTGAATATCTGACTTCCTGGAGGCCGTGGAATAGACTGAATTCTGACTTCCTGGAGGCCATGGAATAGACTGATTCTGACTTCCTGGAGGCCGTGGAATAGACTGAATTCTGACTTCCTGGAGGCCGTGGAATAGACTGAATTCTGACTTCCTGGAGGTCGTGGAATAGACCGAATATCTGACTTCCTGGAGGTCATGGAATAGACTGAATATCTGACTTCCTGGAGGTCATGGAATAGACTGAATTCTGACTTCCTGGAGGCCGTGGAATAGACTGAATTCTGACTTCCTGGAGGCCGTGGAATAGACTGAATTCTGACTTCCTGGAGGTCATGGAATAGACTGAATATCTGACTTCCTGGAGGTCACGGAATAGACCAAATATCTGACTTCCTGGAGGTCATGGAATAGACTGAATATCTGACTTCCTGGAGGTCATGGAATAGACTGAATTCTGACTTCCTGGAGGTCATGGAATAGACTGAATATCTGACTTCCTGGAGGCCATGGAATAGACTGAATATCTGACTTCCTGGAGGCCGTGGAAGAGACTGAATTCTGACTTCCTGGAGGCCATGGAATAGACTGAATTCTGACTTCCTGGAGGTCATGGAATAGACTGAATTCTGACTTCCTGGAGGTCATGGAATAGACTGAATATCTGACTTCCTGGAGGTCATGGAATAGACTGAATATCTGACTTCCTGGAGGCCGTGGAATAGACTGAATATCTGACTTCCTGGAGGTCATGGAATAGACTGAATATCTGACTTCCTGGAGGCCGTGGAATAGACTGAATTCTGACTTCCTGGAGGCCGTGGAATAGACCGAATATCTGACTTCCTGGAGGCCATGGAATAGACTGAGTTCTGACTTCCTGGAGGCCGTGGAATAGACTGAATATCTGACTTCGTGGAGGTCATGGAATAGACTGAATTCTGACTTCCTGGAGGCCGTGGAATACACTGAATATCTGACTTCCTGGAGGTCGTGGAATAGACTGAATTCTGAGCAGTGGATTATCCAGAGTGTTCTTTGTGCTGGGCCCAACACACAATTTCTCCAAACAGTGGATAAATGAATAATGCAGATCCTTGCCATCCACCATGTGTCCCCAACCCCTTTTGACAGTTGTCAGGATCCCTCCTAATCCCAGGGGGGCTTTTGGTCACACAGGCTGGCAGCATCCAGCACACTGTCCCATGGGCAGCAGATCCCTCGAGAAGTCCCTGCACCCCGAGGAAGCGGCACACGTCTCTCACCATGCTGGAGTCAGGCGGAAATGCCAGCTGGGAAGGAGGAGGCGAAGAGGCAAAGAGCAGGGGCTGGCAGCTGTGTTCGAGCTTGGAAGGAAGTTGGACACCCACGTATCTCAAAAGCGGGAGCAGGCAGCCCAGAGAGTGGGTCTCACTCCTCTGCCGTCTCATCTGAGGCCTCCTCCATCCGCCTTGCCTGAGAGTCACTTTCCATTGCCAGTGCCCCTGGGGACGTAACTGCGTCCTTAGAGGCTTGCCAGAGGAAAGCAAGTGTGATTTTGCTATAGCTGTAATTTAATTTTTATTTTATTTTGTGGGTCCTTTGATGTTTTATTAATGGTTCCGCTCTCTCTTCAGAGGCAGTTGGAATCGTGTCTATCATCTGGCAATTGACAGCCAAGTCCCAGCAAGGCAGAACGTGGAGGCTGAGGTGTGCTTGGTGGAGGGGACACAGGGGCCAGTTGAAGATGCTCTCTGCAGGTGACTGAGGTCAGCCTTGGCCATGCACCTCCTGGCTGTCCTGATACTGCCTGCCAATGCCCATGTGGGCACTGCTGCTCCACGTGAAGGGTCTGCTCTCCTCTGATCCAGTTGCTGCCCCGACTGCTAACAGCTGCTCGGGAGGCCAGCTGGCGAGGGACCATGCCCTCGCTCTGCTTCAGGGCTTGCCTTGGTGCTAGCTGACTTTAACCGTCTACTGAGAAGGTCCATACCAGACGCGTGGATGCACGTGGGCTCAGAAGCAAGATCACACCGCCTTCCTTCCGCCACACTCCATCTAACCTGCCCCTCTCCATCTACAGGAGTTGGTTCAAACACCATCCCCCAGACAGAAATCAATGAGCTGTGATGTCTAGGTCCACTCTATCCCTCACTAGCTTCTGTGGACTTCTCCAGTGCCCGCCCCTTCCCTCCACTGCACCGAGCTAGTCTACATCATGGTCCTTCCCACCTGGACTGCTGCACTCTTACTCCTCCCATCCCTCCTTTCTCAGCATTGGTGGCAGCCATGAGAGCCTGGGAAGCTTTCATGAATGCCACACCCTTGCTTGGACTCCTTCGTGGCTTCCCATTAAGTTTACAATGAAATCCAAACTTAGAATGAAATCCCTGCCTGCTCCTGCACCACTGACTCTCCACCCAATCTCTCTAGCCCGAGTTTTCAACCATATCCCCACTGCCAACCACAGTCCCTGGTGAGAGACGATTTTAAAAGATTGATGGTGGAACAAGTGCATGAACGAATCAATAGCCAGAATGAATGAATGAATGGCTAGATCCATTCCCCCACATTGCTTGGAAGTAACATGACAACATGACAGTAAATGTGATGTAGACACATACAGCAAATGCTGTTTCTGAGATATCTGTCTACATTAATGCTTTTTCACCCTAACACCCATGTTCTCCTTTTCTACCCCTGCTATCCCACAGCTCTTGGGTACTAGTTTTTCTCTGTGGGGAGATAGGGCAGGTCATATTTGGTAGGGTGAGTGCAGCTTATCTCCTCTGCATTTCCACAGATAAGACATATTTTTGAAAAATATTTTAATATAACCCTTTCCTTAGGGACTACAGATGTATTTGTACATTCACACCACCCTTTCTAATGGTTCAGCCATGCAAGAAAAAAAAAAAACTATTATGCATGGATACTTATCAATATATTAAATGCATCTAATCCAGATTTTTCTTATCTTTTCTGTGAATTCTTTTTTTAAAGCTTTTCTTTCTTTTTAAAAATTGAATCACATTATTTTATGAACTCTGTCAATTAGGAGATGGGCATTTCCCTGGCCCTGGGGGAAAGGGGCTGCTGTTTGCTGCCTAGGATCTATTTTTAATTTGCCCTTAATTGTAGAATCCTGGAATTTCCAAGCATCCTTTGGGTTAGCTGTGGCCCTCAGACTAAATTTAGGCTCATGGATGTGTGCAGCTTCCAAGACAAGTTCTAAAAAGGGAGGATGTCTCTTTTCCTTGCCCTTCTCTTTTCCTTCTGGGTGGAGTGTGGCCTTCGTAGGGAGAGCCATCCTAAGGGTGACTGGGAATGGAGTGTGCTCAGAACAGTGAGACCAGGGTTTCTGGCATGGGGGCATTGTGAGACAGCCAGGTGGAAGGAGATCCCCGGAGAAGCTCCAACCTACTGAGGTGGAGCCTTGGGAAGTTCGCGCCATCTGTAGTAGGGAGGAGCCTGGTCCCTCCTCTTCCTGTGTGGAAACTGGGATTCAAGCTGCGGGTGGAAATACTCTAGCAGGGACTCTGGCCTAGTGAGAAAGAGTCCCTGTTTCCCCTTTTTCTTCCTTTTCACACAATAAAACCCTATCTTACTGCCATTCAAATGGTCTGCAATCCTGAATTTTCTTGGCCACGGGACAAAGAACCCCATCTTTAGCTGAACTGAAAAAAAAAAAGTCCTGCAACAACTGGAAGACCTTGAATAAGTGAGTTCTTTACTTTAAAGGATCAAGAAAGAAAGTTTTATCTGCTTAATCATCATAACTTGTTTTTTATTACCCCAATTGTAACTAATCACTCGGAAACTTTGCACAAATTTTGCTATAGGGTACTGTTGAAAGTCGAAAGTCGCTGGCCGAACCATGCCCCACTGGCCAGAACTATGTGAAACTCACACCATCTGGAAGGTGGTCAGTGCCCTTCCCTGGTCCCACATGTCTGCCACTTCTTTTTCTGCTAGAATTGTTCCAGAACCTTTCTGCACTGTGAGCTGTGAATGCCTAGACATTGGCCTGACAACACCTGCCCCATGCACACAGCAGGTCCTGCCTTCCCCCCTAGCAGGAGCAGTGACACCAGGGTAACTGGGCATGAAGTGCTGGCCAGGAAGATTATATCAGATTGCAGTAGGCTCATGCATATACCTGTCATGGGGCCACCTAGGCTGGTGTAGTGCTTGTGGCATAAGCAGGAGGCCTACCTAATAATTGCCTGTAAAATACCTGAACTGTTAATCATTTTCCCTCTAAAGCAATCATATTCACTAAATTTAAAACAGGAGAGAGGAAAGGCATGAGAAGAAAAATCCTTTTCTTTCCAGACTTTGAGACCAGACGTCAAACCAGTTTAAGAGGAGACATCCCCTAGAGCATTCTTTTCCCCAAACTTATCAGGCAGCCTTGCAGGTGCATGCCCACAGATGGTGGCCTTGGGGACTTTGTCCCACACAGCACAGTACAACCTATTTTAGAGTTTGTTGCCCCATCCTCCATTTATTTTAGCAATTCGTGGTTATATTCAAAATAACTGAGCTATTTATGCTGCTGCAGGATACAGCTCCATCTATAAATGACCTCAGCAGAACTCTGGATTGATTTAACCTCCCTTATCTGTGTGATTAGCTCAGCCACAGAGCAGATACTTGGTGCTTATCGCCCCATTAAAGAGTCAAAGAATGCTGTTACCAGTTTTTTATCTCCAAAATGCACACAAAGCCCTGCTGATTATTCTATTAATTTGTTAATGAACCTGTCCTTAGACAGAATCTCTGTTCCTTTGGAAGGCAGGGTGGGGAACTGAGCATTCAAAGGTGTTTGAGCCTTCAGAGGTAAAACTTAAAACTCTAGAATTGCTTGTAGAAGCTGGGATGAACATGCTTATTTTTATTTTGAATTTTTATTCTCTTTCAGTCTTTTATTGAAATAATAGGCACACAGAGAGATGAAGAAATTAGGCCAGAAAAAGTTCAATGTCTGATGGAAGCAGACCCAGGCCCAGAGTGGTGAAAGACGCAGGCATAGACATTTTGAATAGTTAGCACATATATCATATCTTCTTGTGGCCAAATCACTCAGCTTTTTGCAGTTGATACACGGATGGTAATTTTAGAACAAAAGATTGTGGGGAAAATGGTTTATGCTTTTCTTGGATATATTGTTCTGCATTTGAGGTCCATTGTGCATTTATGTTTTATATATTCACAGACATGCAGAGAATTCCATGAGGACAGGCACATGTCTGCATATGCTTCAAGTGCACTGCAGGTGCTGTGTCAGTAGAGCTGTCTCATTGCTGGGATCTTGTAGTATAGCTACTTGCATTGGAAGCTCTCAGATTCTCCAAGGTTTTCACCTTCTACTATGGGTCTGCAGTTCTCCAAGCTTCTTGGGCAGAAAGATGGCTTTAAAATAGCATCAGTGACCAAGAATCATTGGGTCATTCCATTGGCTACAGAATTAAGCTCAGACCCTGCACAGTGTTAGCCACCTGTGACTTAGTGGAGCAAGGAAGTAACTGAATCAGAGAGAGCTGACAATTGACTGCAGTGCATAACTACTGTCTGGTAAACAACTGAAATGAAAATGGGGAAGAGACGGGAAAGGAATATGTTCCTTCAAAAGCCCCAAGATTGTGCTCGGGACATCCTTTTTGGATTTTTTTTTTTTTCTGATGTGGTAGATGCCATGATGCAGTTCCCAGATTCCCTTTGGGAAAGAAGTACATATTTCTCCAGGTGCCAGGAATATTAGCTGTGGAAGGCTCCCAGCTGAGCCTCTCTCTGGGAACTGCCCTCAGTGGACAAAAGCTGCCTCATTCGAGGTCACTCCACTTTACAGGGACAGCCCACTTCTAGGACTAGGGCTCTATGGGAGTGGAAAGACCTGTCACCCTCCCTTTGTTTGGTGGCAACTTTGAAGGCCATTACTGCACCAGAATCTCCACAGGACTGACTGAGGCCTCTGATATGACTGCAGCAATGTCCACTATTCCTTTCAGCCAATTCTGATCCCCTTCCTGTTCACAGGTTTTCTTCCTGACAGTACTCCCTAATGCACTTTCTGAACAAAAGTCTCCATCTGAGAGTCAATTTTCATGGAGCCAACCTAATATATATGGTCATACGAATGATCTGCAGATAAACACACCCGATTAAGGAGTCACAGCAAGAAGACTGAGCAATTTTCTACGTTACTGAGGAGATGAGCATGGACATGGACTGACATGGATTAATCTCTATTTGACATCTGTTTCAAGTTTTGATTACTTAAACATATTTACTCTTCCAGATTACTTAAGTCTACATGTATGGACAGGTTTAGTGGGATTGAATGCATTCTTGAATTATATTTAACAGAGAACAATGATTTAGATTAGGATTTATTTACTCTTTATCCTTTCAAAAAAAATATACGTTGTCTCTAACATATGTAGATACAGTCCCTGATCTCAGGGAACTTCAAGTGTTGCAAGTAAACGGACATAAATACTTGCCTGTTACATATTTGGAAGAGTTGGCTAAGGTAACAAAACAATAGAATCTAGAATAAAAAAGACGTTCATAATCTGTTCAAATATAACAAGTTGATATTTCCAGGAACACATTAAGGAAGTCTGGCAATTTGGTTCCTAAAATCAACTGTACTGATACAAGGTTGATCGACCTAACTTAGGAGTAAAGTTCAAAGAACCTAGGCAATTTAATTCAGTAGCCATATAGTACTCAGACCAAGTGAAACATTAGTCCACTCTATACTATACAAGTTGGACAGTAGAAAGCAGCAGTCCCCAATCTTTCTGGCATGACGGACTGGTTTCATGGAAGACAATTTTTCTATGAATGGGGTGGGTGTGGAGAATGAAACTGCACCACCTCAGATCATCAGGCATTAGTTAGGCTCTCATAAGGAGCACAGCCTAGGTCCCTCACATGTGTAATTCACAATAGGGTTTGTGCTCCTATGAGAATCTAATGCCGCCTCTGATCTGACAGGAGGTGCGGTTCAGGCAGTAATGCTCACTGCTGGCCACTCACCTTCTGCTGTGCGGCCCAGTTCCTAACAGGGCAAGGACTGGTACTGGTCCACGGCCCAGAGGTTGGGGTCCCCTGGGATATCTACTGTCTTCAGTTCTAGATGCCATTAGAAAGCATTCAGAGGAGAATGCGCAGAATGGTAAGAGGTCAGAAATTCAGATATTTGAGGAACGCTTGAAAGTTTCACCTCCCCCTAGTCCCTTTTCATATCCAGCAATACAACCAAAGAGTTTCCCACAGCTGAGCGCTTCTTGTGATGCCTTTGCATTTTGAATCCCCACTGTCCTGTCCACTCTTCAAGGAACAGCTCAGAAGTCTCCTCCATAGTGAGCCCAACCCTCCACTTGGGAGTTGGCTGTACAGGGAGCAGTTTGCTCACACCTCTGTCACAGCTCCCATCCTTCTTTCTGCTCTTGCTGTGGCACTCTACAAGAGGGCTGCCAGGGATCAGAGCTTTGTCATTCCAGCATCTAGCAGAATGTTTGCTATATAGAAAGTGTTTGTCATTATTAGATAAATGGATGATTTGTGAATAAATGGGTGAACAAATGAATGTGCAAATCCTAAATGCAAGAGGAGGTAGCTTGGAAGTGAGAACACTTGTAAGAGGTGGAAGAGTCTTCAAATATTTAAAGCATTATTAAAATATTCTTGTAACACAATAAAGAAATACAGGCTGGATCATAGCTTTGTGGAGTGAATCTGTAATTAACTTAATAACTGTGACCAAAAGTTTTTGATTAATGAATTAGTGGTGATATGGAAGGAAGTCTTTAGTGATAATTTTAAGATTGTATCTTTAGCCTTATCCTTTTTAATATTTCTATCACTGTGTTGAATAAAGATATAAAAAGCATAATTATCAAAATGTAGGGATGATATGAAGCCAAGTGAAATAGTAAATAAATTGGAAGATTAAAAGCAGGATGCAAAAATATCTCAAGAAGCTAGAATTATGAGCTGGTCTTGCCAAGTTGATATTCAAGGGAGAAAAATAAAAAGCCATGCCACCAAATCCTGAAATAACTGTAAAACAGAAGATGAGGAACATGAAGCTTAACTCCAGCATTTGGAACAATCAACAGGGAATTTAGTTGTGTGTAAGTTCATAATAAGTTCACATAATCAAACAGCTTGAAACAAAGTTAACCCAAACTTAGGAAACATAATTGGTAGTACACTATCTAGAATTTTTTTAAAAAGATGTAGGTAAACTGTTGCAAGTTGTGTTCAGAGCAGTACAAGCAAGCCCGGCAAGAGTTCTTAAAACCATGTTATTTAAGAAAATAAGAATCTGGCAGGGTAAACATGGAGACAAGAATATTCAACAGAGACCTTGTCTATAGCTAAATCAAGCAGAGCTGAAAAATCTGCATCAAGCACATGGGATCACGCTCTTTCTATGGAGTCTAAGTGGCAGCATGACACTTGAGAGCAGCACATACAGAGGACCTGATTTCAACTTCCACAGAAGAAGAAATTCTTAGTCACAGCTATGCAAAATAGTGAGAGCCAGTGCGAGAGAAGTGAGCCCCACAATCCCTGGTTACTGCAGGTGTTGAGGCTGCAACCTTGAAAAATATGCAGGAGGAAACCTCTGGTGTAGATTCATGTATTGCATAGATAATTGGAGTCAGTGACCTTTTAGGTTCCCGAGATTCCATGATTTTACCCAAAGCTGACATGCTGTAAAACTCCAGAAGGCAGGACTATGCTCAATTTAAGGAAAAACTTTCTAAAATGAAAGTTATTTAAAAACTGAATGAACAGTGATTTCTCTTTTTTTTCCAGGTATATTGTTTTAATAGTGATCCTTGTATTTGTCAGGAAGCTGGAGTCAATTATCTTTACAGTCCTTCAACATCCAACATTATGGGTAAAGCGGGAAGACAGGCAGTCAGGAGCCATTGGTTATAGTCCAAGCTCTGATGGAAGCTGGCAAGTCATTTAACCACACCTAGCCCAGTGAGCTTATCTGCAAATAGGGCTAACATTATCTCTTCTGCAAATAGCATGCATTGAAAGGCTCTAGAAAAGTTGACTAAGTATACTAGAAGATTAATGTGTTCTTGGCATGGTTGCTAGTGCTGCTATTGTAGGTCAAAAACAGCCACGGACAGTTTGTAAACAAATAAATATAGCTATGTTCTATTATAGTCTTATTTAAAAAACAAATGGCTGGCTGTGTTTGGATCATGAGCTATAGTTTGCTCACTCTTGGTCTAAAAAATGGTTCTCTACGGGGGACAATTTTACTTAACGGGGGACATTGGGCAATGCCTGAAGATATTTTTTGTTGTCACAACTCATGGAGGGGGCATGGTATTATTTTATTGACATTTAGGGATTTGAGGTTAGGGATGATGATAAACATCCCATAATACATAGGACAGCCTTCCTCAACAAAGAATCATCTGGACTGAAATGTCAATAGTGTCAAGGTTGGGAAAACCTGGCATAGACAAAGAAAACTATTATTTGTGCTTATCCAAGGTCCTTAGCAACAAATTCAATCTCCTGTTCGCTTTTTGAGTACAAACTACAGAACTGTAGAAGATTGGGATTGGAAGCAGTTGGAAAACAAAGAGGGGGAATGTGAATCTCTCTTAATTCACATCAACTGTAAAACAACTCAACACACCTTCCTCAAAGAAGTTTTATTTTTTTAAATAATGGTGTTGCACGTGACAGAAACTCAACTAAACATAGTTTAGATTAGATTAAAAGCAAAAGTGAATTGAGATATTTTCTAATGCTAAAAAAAAAAAAAAAAAAAAAAAACTCTGTCTGGGCTGGACACAGTGGCTCACACCTGTAATCCCAGCACTTTGGGAGGCCAAGGTGGGTGGATCACCTGAGGTCGGGAGTTCAAGACCAGCCTGACCAACATGGAGAAACCCCATCTCTACTAAAAATACAAAATTAGACGGGCACGGTGGCACATGCCTGTAATCCCAGCTACTTGGGAGGCTGAGGCAGGAGAATCACTTGAACCAGGGAGGCGGAGGTTGCGGTGAGATCACGCCATTGCACTCCAGCCTAGGCAACAAGAGTGAAACTCCATCTCAAAAAAAAAAAAAATCAGTCTGTACTTGGACTTTCCCACAGCATCCTGGATATTTCTAGCATTCTGCTCAGACTTTCAATGGCTCCCTTCCCAAAGGACTTTGCACAACTAAACTGGTCTGGCACCTCTCATGGGACTTGGCACTGGAGTTATTTAATCTACCCCCGCATTCTGCAACAAGAAAACAAGGAGAGGTTATGTAACTGATTGTTGATCACTTGATAATGTAGTGGTAGAACTCATACTAGGACCATTTTCCTGGTGAAGCCCACTTAACTTGCTGCACCATGTGGGCTCTGTTTTACAGAGAAAAAGGCAGATCATTTTTTCCAGGTAAAACCACTCTTGGATTTAAAAAACACAAGAACATTTTCTTTTTTATAACCTACGTCACTTTTTGGTTGGTGTACAATATTTCAAAAATGAAATGTTTAAAATAATGCAATGAATTCAGAAAGACTAGTTCAAACAATGCACATATCCAATTTATGCCAGTCCTACAATAAGGCAAAATTTTATCAAATGAAACTCAGTACCACATATCATATTTAAGTATTCTTACAAAGGTTTATTTAAACATTTTCTTTGAAGAGGAAGTATTTAAGGATGATAAAGATAATTACTCATCATAAGCATAATGGTCCACTTGACAGAAGAAATTAAATGTAAGGATAACTTTTAATAAAAATTAAGCATTAGAAACCTCTCTTCTACCACTCTGGTTTGTAATGTATTTTTAGGGAGATGGTCAAAAGTGCCACTCATTCTACCACCTCATAACACCACACTCAACAATGTATAGTCAGGTTCTTCGGTATTACGTAGGACAGTAAGTGAAGGAGAGCCCTATATCCCACTGAATCCTCAAGGTGGGATTTATTTGTACCTGCTGCAGGTGATGAATTGGTCTAGGACCAGTGTCAGAGAAGCACAGTGCTATAATCAATTCCGATTCTCACCTATTAGGCTGGGTAAGAGACCAAAATTTGCCCCCTCAGAATATGAAGAATTGTTGAGCTGAAGACAATTAAGAGGAAGCAGATGCACAGCAGCTCTGTGCCCTCCCTCTATTTGCCTAAAAGTAGGACATAGATTTACCAAGACAAAAGGAACCCTGCTCCTCCTCCCACCACCACCACTAGGAAGAGTGAAGGTTAACCACTGGAGACAACTTTACATTCTTATCTACTGGAGATGATACCAAAGGAATCTACATGAACAAGCTTTACTAACTGGCCTGTATCTGCCAGTTATTTGCCTGCCCACAAATTGTTGCCCCTAGAGAATCAAAGTCCTTTTCCATTATCTTGTCACTTCTCTAAAAATTAACTGTTCTTGAAGATGCTATGTAAGTTGGAATTCAAAAGCC
Organism: Symphalangus syndactylus; assembly: GCF_028878055.3. NCBI lineage: Eukaryota > Metazoa > Chordata > Mammalia > Primates > Hylobatidae > Symphalangus > Symphalangus syndactylus. The sequence goes on from NC_072425.2 coordinate 150,072,217, forward strand.
ACCTCTTGGAGAACTGCTCATTCCCTAAGCAGCTCTTGTGTGTATATGAAATACACATGTTGCTAAGATGCTTGTTTTTTTTTCTTGTTAGTCTGTCTTTTGTTAAAGGGATCTGTTTCAACTAAGAATCTGTGGGGATTGAAGAAAAAAATTATTATTCTCCCCTACGGCTGCAAGATATTCTGTGCCTGCTGCTTCTACATCTCCAGATGACGTCTCCACTACAGGCTCCTTCCCCATGAAGGAAGGGCAGGGCAGCGCTAACAGCCTCACGGCTCACTCAAGTATCACTAGCCATCTGTCAGCAGAGTCCAGAGGCTGTGGCCCAGACTGTATGTCCATACAGGACACTGTCCTTTGCCTTCATCTGGTGATGCAGTCAGTGTCCTGCTACAGTGAGGTACAGGCTCTGCTCTGTCCTGGGGAGACAAGCTTGCATTTGCATGAGAACAACATGTGGCCCAGCAGAAGGAGAGAGAAAGAAGTACACAGTTTTAATCTGAACTGAACACAGATATTTCTCAGGCTAGACATTTTGAACATTGGTCATAGCCAGTTTATCTAAGTCTCAAGCCCTCCCTCTCTTCTCCAACCCACATCTACTGTCCTAGTATTGGTGCCATATTTTCTATTAAGAGAACTCTTGCATAATTCTCCCAAATTCCCACAGACAGAAGAATAGAGGAATGAAGAAATTTATCAGTGTGTGCCTTCAATGGAATAATGTACAGCAATCAAAATGGATGAAATGCATCTACAGGCAACTCATAGGATTAAAGTTAGCAAACGCAGTTACAAATAGAAAAGAGTAAAAACAGCATAATCTTCTCTTCTAAATTAAAAAAAAGAAACCTAAATAATACACAGGTAATAAATTTATATAGATCTGACAATACCAGATAGACAGGCAGGTTGGAAAATAGATTGATTGAGTGATAGATCAATTGATCAATAGATAAGGGATAAAAGAGGGAGGACACACACCAGTAGATGTAAATTATTAGTGTTTTGGCTTCTGTGTTGGGTAGAGTGTTAGAAAGAATGCATTGTATTATGAAGAAAGAAAGGAAGAAAAGAAGGAAGGGAGGGAGGGAGGGAGGAAGGAAGGAAAGTCATTGCACATAACAGTCATGAGAATGTGACACGAACCCATAATTATACTTAATCCAATTCTGTGTGCCTGAAGGCCAAGTAGAAAAACAAATGTGACTAGTCACACTCCTGCTTACCAACACCTAGGACTCCCTATCACAAAAGCAAGATATTGCCCAAATTTTGGCATGGAGTGAAAGATCCTTCCACATACTGACTGTTGCCTGACTTTCCAAAATCATCTGTGGTCACCGTTCACGTATTACAAGCTCCAGCTGCAACTGATCTTGGCTCCTCTTCCCCACTTGTGACAAACACCTCCAGACCACTCTGCCCTTGCTCCTGCTGTTTCTTCCTATAATATCCTCCCCATCCCTAACAAATCCTATGCCTCCTCCAAGACCCAGCCCACCCATCACTCTCTCTGAGACAGCTTTGCTGAGCTCCCTTCACCCCCAGCATACCAAGCAAGAATGAACCCTTTTCCATATCCAAGGCTCCTTGTGCCCATTCCTTTAACAAATACTTACATGTTAATTGGCTGTACATCCTCACCCTCTCTTGTATTGTGAGATCCTAAAGGACAGGGCTCTATTTTCCTCATTTGGTATTTCTGAAGTGTAGTCATTTTCTATTGCTGTGTAAGAAATTACCAAAAATGTAGTGCTTAGAACAGTTTATTATCTCAAAGTATGTGGGTCAGAAGGCCCGTGGGTTTGGCTAGGTTCTCTGTTTTGGGCCTCACAAGGTTGAAGTCAAGGGGTCAAACAGCCTGGATTCCTATTTGGGGCCCCTGCAGAAGATCTGCTTCACACTTTCTTAAGCTCATTGATTGAATTCAGTTCCTTGGAGTTGTGGGACTGAAGTCCTTGATTCCTTGATGGCTATTGACCATGGGCTGCTCATGGACATTCCTTGATATGGGCTCCCTTCATCTTCAAAGCCAGAAAAGGCCTGTCAGTTCCTCCTGGTACTTTGACTCTCTTTGATGTCCCTTTCTGTTATCAGATGGAGAAAGTTTCTTGCTTTTAAGGGTTCCTATGATGACACTGGGCCCACTTGGATAATCCAGGATGTACGTCCTATTTCAAGGTCAACTGTGCATTAGAACATAGTATAATCAAAGAGTGATAGCTCATTATATTCACAGGTTCCTGGAGTTAGGATGGGACATCTTTAGAAGGCCATTTTAGAAACTTTGCCTGCCATATTCAGTGTGTACCACAGTTAATAAAAAGGAGAGAGAGAAGGGATGTCTCCACAGCTTATTTCAGTACTTTCCACTGGTCCCACATGTGCACACAAACATCCTCACAGGCAACCACAAACATATAACGTCCTGGAAATTCAGGCCCACTCTGCTCCTTTATAATGATGCCTATGTTCTTGGTCCAAAGAGGTATTGGAAAAATGTCCTCAGAAAAGACTAGGCCCGGCCGGGCACGGTGGCTCACGCTTGTAATCCCAGCACTTTGGGAGGCCGAGGTGGGCGGATCATGAGGTCAGGAGATCGAGACCATGGTGAAACCCCATCTCTACTAAAAATACAAAAAAATTAGCTGGGCGCGGTGGCGGGTGCCTGTAGTCCCAGCTACTGGGAGAGGCTGAGGCAGGAGAATGGCGTGAACCTGGGAGGCGGAGCTTGCAGTGAGCCGAGATTGCACCACTGCACTCCAGCCTGGGCGACAGAGCGAGACACCATCTTGGAAAAAAAAAAAAAGAAAAGACTAGGCCCAACTTCAGGTCTAATAAATCAGAATCTTTGAGCGTAATGCTGTGAAATATGTGTTTTTAACAAGCTGTAACTTTGCTCAGGCTGTGAACTGGATGGCTTATGCAATAAACATTGATTTTTCACAGTTCTGGAGGTTGGAATTCCAAGACCAAGGTGTCTGCAGGGTTGGATTCTTGGTAAGGGCTCTCTTCTTGGCTTACAGATAGCCGTCATCTTCCTGTGTCCTCACGTGGCAGAAAGAAGACACTAACTGATTTTCTGCCTCTTCTTTTATAAGGGCACTAATCCCATTTGTGAGAGCTCCACCCTCATAACCTAATCACCTCCTAAAGGCTCTTCCTTCTAACATCATCACACCTGGACTAGGGGTTCAACATGTGATATTTGGGGGAACACAGTCTGTCCAGGTATTACTCCCTAGGTAATTCTTAGGTAATTTAATTTTTGAGAATCACCATCGGGACCCCTCTTTTCCTTTTTCTTTTTTTTTTTGAGATGAAGTCTCGCTCTGTCTCCCAGGCTGGAGTGCAATAGCACAATCGTGGCTCACCACAACGTCCGCCTCCTGGGTTCAAGCAATTCTCCTGCCTCAGCCTCCCAAGTAGCTGGGATTACAGGCATGTGCCAGCACACCCAGCTAATTTTGTATTTTTAGTAGAGATGGGGTTTCTCCATATTGGTCAGGCTGGTCTCAAACTCCTGACCTCAGGTGATCTGCCCACCTCGGCCTCCCAAAGTGCTGAGATTACAGGCATGAGGCACAGCACCTGACCTCTTCTTTGGATTATACTTTATATCTTTGATGCTTATTTATGATACAGATGCTCGTTATACTCAAATTCCAGCAGAAAGCTGAGTCCACCAGTCTCAATACTTGCTAGCAATTGGAGGAATCATAACATACACACTCTAGGAGTGATCAAGGAATAACTGCCCAGGAGTCATTTTCAATGTCAGTCTTCAGTTTTGCAGAAACTGTACAACTGATGCAAAGAAAGAGCTGTCTTTCTGTGTCACATGTTGCAATCCCCTTGCCTCCTGAGCATTTTTTTCTGAGGATCGTTTCTTGGTAGCACTCTGGGAGCATGGGATCAGCCCTTGATACCTGCAGCCACTACAAGAGGGCTGTACAGGCAGGCAGGAAGGTATCTTCTCAAGGGTGGGGATCTCTCTTGGCTGTGAGACTGTGTTCCTGCCATAGTTTTCCTTTGGGTTAAAAGTAATCTCTCTCTTATTTAAGAGTCTGGTAGGTAGGGTTGTTATTTTCCTTTTGAAAAACCCATTAAGGAACAGAAAACGTAACTCATCTGGAGCAAAGAAATTGGCCCCCTATTAAAATGTACACTGAATAGAGAAACTTCTGGGGCCAAAAATGGCTGCAGGAGATAGAAAGTGCAGTATATATGCACGTGTGTATATATGTGTGTTTGCATATTCTTTCCCTTCTTTTGTCTTTTTTACTTCTTTTTCCCCTTCTTTTTACTCTTTCTTTCCTTCTCTCTTTTCTTTTCTTCTTTTGAAACGTGGCCAGCCAGAACAGGCACACCATCCCCAGAAACACTACTACCAGCCTCCTCTCCAAAATGCACATCAATTCAGACGTGCCCTTTTGTAGATCGGAAAATCCGACCCCCTTTTGAAGCCAGATGGCCAATGCGATAGGAGGAAAAGGGACCTGAATTGTGCTCCGCGCTGTATTTAGAGGTCAGCCAGTCCATTGTGCGGTTGCTGGTTTCACACCAGCCCTTGAGAAGCCGTGCAGTATAAAGAGCTCCGACTGGGCTTGTGCTGGAAACAGCCTCTTCCTGATCCCGGAGGGCAAGAATGTGCCGGGGCACACAGCATCACCTATGGCCCCGTGTACCCCGAGGCACACGCTGTGTCGTCCCCCAGCAACATGCCTCAAAGACGGCTGCAGCTGATGCGGCTTCGCCAGGGTCAGCTCTTACATGAGGACTGACAAAACCAAAGCTCTGTGTGCTGCTCCCACAAGCCACAGGGATGATACCGAGACACTGACTCTGCTCCTGCTTTTTCAGTTGTGGAGTGAGCTTGAACAGAGTCCCAAATCCCCTGTGCTCACCTACAGTCCTCACATTCTCTGGGCTTTGTTCTCAAAGATGATGTTACTGTGAGTGATTATGATCTCTGCAGGCTGGTGAGACAAAAGAGACCAGAGCAGGACTGTCTTGCTTTTGTTTCCTGGACACATGACACCTGGCCTGTGGATTGTGGCTTTGGTTGGCTTTTGAAACGCCAGGCTAAGAAGAACCCAAGTAGTGGACTCCCATTTGCAAGACAGTGACATAAAGCTGCAGACCAGACTGCAGTAGAACCACCACATGGGAGAAGTTCTTGTGTCCTTCAGGATTTGAAAAGGAACTCCAGGTACCTGAGTGATGTTTGGGTGAAACCAGAGATAAGATAGTTGAGGCCCAGCCCCAAGGTGACCTCTGAACCAGTCCCCTCCAGTGAGCAGAGAGAAGTGGGGTCAGGCGGCCCCTTCTCCATGTCTCTCCATGCAGACACCACTTGATATTTGAATTTAAAGGTTAATTAAGTGCAGCTGCCAGGCAGAAAGACCACAATCAATTATCACGTCTTCTTGTCCATTTCAGCCTATTCTTAGTTATGTTGATTGGGTTTGGGGAAGGAGGTCTTTCAGCTGAGTTTTAGAAAAAAGAAACTATTTTGTTTTGAACAGACAGATCTCCCTTCCTAGACTACAACATCTTTCTTCATCAACCCATGGTGATCCATGGGCTTGTTTGTCACAGGATAAGGGCATTGGGCAGAGTACCATGGAGAGCATCCCTGGGTATCCCCATGGGCACAGAGGGAAGAGTGCATATGCCAGGGCTTCCTTCTAGGAATTCCTTGACAGGAAGGGCCACTCCTGGTGCAACCACTGAGAACCCAGTGTCATTCTCCGGAATTGCCCTCCTATGAAGGCCAGGCCCACGCACCAGCTGAGGGTCCACTCAACCACACGCACACAGGCATGCTCCCCAGCGCACACATGCACATGCTGACCCTTTGTCATAATTAACTATTTAAAATTCCACTGCTGCTAATCGAAGCAGCACGGCTGTGTTCTCATTAAGGAGATCAATTCCTGTTGAATATTCACCTCCAGGGGCGGATGCGGTCGGAATGAGCTGATGGTTTCTGTCTAGCTCGCCAGAGCTAATGAGTGGCTGCTGCCATTACAATGCAGTCACTCGCCTGTAATCAGTCAAAATAACAAGCAGTAGCTCTTTGCAGGGCTGCTGGGTATTCTACATAAATATACATAGAAAGACAGTTTCAGCAGAAACAGTCGGCCCATCTCAATGAGGCAGGCCTGAGGTGTGGCCTCCCTGGATTGCAATGGATTGCAAGCCCACCTCAGCTGGACTGTGCTTCCTTCTCCATCTGTCTTCCCTCCCTTCACCCACAGACGCACTGCATGGCTGTCTGCTGCAGCCCACTTCAACCCCTTTGAACGTCTTTAACCCAACTTCTTTCTATTGTTTAGCCTCTACTTCAAGTGAATTCTCCCAGTTCAGAAGCCTCATCACTGAGAGGAGCAGAGGGCCAGTGGCTTTGGAAGCAGTTTAGATAGCGGCTCCATCTCTCCTGAGCTGTCTGTACTGCAGAGCAGGCAGCTGGGATCCTGTCTCTTCCTTGCCTTTTCTGGGAACTCGGGATTAGAGAAAAAGTGAGTAAAGAGGGGAGATTTTCAAGATGGATCAAAATAAGCCGACACAAGTCAGTTCTTGGCTGGTACCTGCACACATGAGAGAGTAATGTTTCTGAGCTATGGGATAAGACCAATTTCATGTTCAAAAAAATGACTTAATGGTGTAGAAAAGCAATGCTTTTCTTTTAATATTAATTTTAGTTTGGTACACATCAATTACAACAAATCCCAGTAAGACACTTTTCTATGTTTTTTGGAAAATCTTACAAGAATGACCTTGGCAAAGAATGGATTTTAGTTTTTTTCTCCTTCCCACTTGGCATACATAGACTCTCAGAGACTTTTAACTGATCAATGCATATGACAAGACAGGCCATTTAACCTAAGATACACATGCACCCTTGCGCATTCATTGATGTATTCATTTCTGTGTTTATTGCAGAAGTCTCCCATTCCTTACTTCATTCCTTCAGCCATTCAGTAGACATTTATCAGGCATTCCCATGGACCAGACACTGAATTAGTCATCGAGATGACATGGTCCTTGTGAAGCTCTGAGTCTTGTAAGAGGATACACACAGGTAAGAGAATGAACATAATGCAGTGTGGGGGTCATTGACTTCTGATGGTGAAATGTTTTTGCCCAATTTTTTAGGTGAGAGCATTTTCTTAGAAATAACTCCTAAGTCCAGACAGGAAAGAAACTTGTTTTCATGAACAGCCCACCTCAAACGTCAAGTGGACACCCCAGGAGAGAGCCCCCAGGGTATGCTTCTATTCAAGGAGATCTGTTTCATAATCCAACTTTTCTGTGATACACCCCAGTTCACAAGCTGAAGACACATTTGTTCTGTGTGGTCAGCACGGTTGTAGGTAAGACTTTCTCAACAGCAGTGAGCTTTGCTGCATCAGCTGGAGACAGGATAATCAAGTGGGCAGGGAGTACACGGCTTCCTCCTATGCTACGGGCAGGAGAGAGACACTTGCTAACTTAAAGGTATGAGCCACATGTCATTGAAGAAAAAGTGGCAATAAGTGGATGTCATTTCTAATCTTATCTCTCATGGACAAGGTTTGGGACAGCAAGGAAATGGGAAATGGCAGCTGGTGCCGCTCAGCATTCCAGCTCACCCATCCTGTGATCCTTATCAGTCATTAGAAAAGGTAATTAAGCCAGTGTCTTGCTCACACAGCCAATACTGAGCTGGTCGAAAATAATCTGCAGCCAGTGAGCACAGCAAATTAGCACCCCCTCAATCGCTGGCATCGGGGGACATTGAAGCTCCACTTGCCTGTGACACGGCAGCGTGCTGAGCCCCGTGCTACAGAGCAAAGCAGACTGGATGCTCAGTCTTTAAGGGGCTGCTTTCTAAGCACATGCAGTGATCTGAATACACATAGATAGGTCAAACAGAAGGAAAGTAAAACCAGTAAGTTAAGTCCTGAATGAGAGAAGGGGGCTGACACCCTACAGGGTATTCAGCCAGCTGCTTGCTTGGGGTGGGAAGAATCTGGGTTTCTACTTAGCAGTAGAGCCTGAGGAACTCACCATGTGATCTTTGGTTATGAGTGGAGGGGCTGGCCATTTTCTGCTGATGGAGATGACAAATTTTTCTGGAGATAGTGGAGTTTCAGAAGATGTCCAAATGATGAGAAAAATGACTTCACACAGTAAACACCTGAAATAACCTATGAGTCCTGATGACACACTCTTGTGAAGGGAAACTTGATGGATGAACTCACTGTTCTTTCCCACTCATGCCTTTCTTCTGTTTTTTATTTTACTTTTTAACCAATCAACACATTAAAAATGTAGATTTAGAGATACAACTGCAGTTTTGTTACATGGATAGACAGTGTAGTGGTGACATCTGGGCTTTTAGTGTGACCATCACGCAAATGGTGAACATTTTACCCAATAGGTGTTTTTTTTTCTGTTTTTATCCCTCACCTCCCTCACACCCTCCCATCTTTTGCTGTCGCCAGTGTCTGTTATTCCACTGTCTGCACATATGTACTCATTCCAATGCATTTTTTTATATCTATAATGTGCCACCCAACAAATGTGGGACAAAAGTCCAGATAAATATTCATCATAGGGGGTTCAAAGATGGACCTCTGCTTTTTGGATGGGGTTTTGGTAACTCACCATGGAAAAATATCATCCGTGGAATAATAACAGGAAGCCACTAAGCCAAAGTCACACAATCAATAAGTGGCAAAGAGACCTAACCTCAATTATCCTTCCCTTCAAGGCTTACCCATTAATTCCAGAGAGTCAGACCATCATATTTTCCTTTTGCAATTAGGAGAGATAGGAAACAGGAGCACTGGAGAGGAAATGCCTGGAATCATGGGCTCTTGCTAGCAATACAGGGAATGCTTTTGCTGCTGAGCCTGCTCATGGGGAAAGGCAGGCGAGTATTTGTACACGCATTACATCCATCAGCCTTATCTCATGCATTTTGGCATCTTCATTGTTTGGAAGGGGAGCAATGAAACACTGCTCTCAGATGAGTTAGCTCTTTAACATAAACTTGCTCTATTGCAGCCCCGACCTGGTGCAACAGTTGTAGGACTCAGTGCCATAAGCAGGTGCAGAGCCCTTCAAACATTGGTGGGTGTTAGGTCAAAGGGCTTAGCCTCACTCCAATCTAGTTTCCTGTAATTATCTGCTTAAAATAGCTTTGGCTGTCCATTGACTTCCTCCTGGTGTCCCAAGCTGCAGTGCAGCCAAGCAGTACAGCTAGACAACCACTGCGTTTTGCCTGCAGGATGGGTGATGGATTTCTCCATACAGCATCATTACGTCCGCTAAGCACTTCATGATGCTCGGGGATGAAAGGAGTTATAAATGAAAGATATTATTATTAATAAGAATGTAGATGAACAAAGGGAAAATGTACTCACCCGCACTATCCATCACCTTACCACACTTCACCTAAAGACCATGATCTGCTGGAGCCTCAAGGAAAGCCTATTTGCAGAAATCAATAACTGGTTTTAAAAAAATAGATCTAGGCTCCACTGGAGCTGACTACTCAGGGGCTTCTCATCATTCTATGCAACAGTCAATATTAGCCATCACTGCCTCAGATAAAGATTGAATTCAAATTTAGTTAAGAGTAGTTTTGTATGATAATCTACCAAGTGATTATTAAATGTATTTACAGAGGGTTTTAAAAATAGGCTGTGGGAGAAAATAAAAGAAAACAAAAAGCCTGCCTGAGTCTACTTGATGTGAGCTATGAGGCTGACTCATAGTGATGGACTCACATTAGCTTGGTTTGTCTGCTTTAATAAAATTAACACTTGGGGAAATCGAGTTTCATTCTGTGGGTGGCAGGAAGCATTTCCATTCTATGCATCATAAGGTGAAGGAAGAGGAACAGTCACTGAGCAGCCAGCAGCATAGATCAAACCCTCACCCTGCACAGAGACCCAGAGCTAATTGTTACGCAGAAAGTGGAGTTGGGTTTTATTACGTATTTCACAGGAAGTGCTAGACAGCTGCCTCCCATGTGATCATTATGGTCCATGGAGAAACTAAGGCAAATGCCAGTTTACCCGAGCAGACGTTACAGATACGCATATAAACAGGGGACATTCAACACCGTTTTCCTGGAGACAGCAAGTAGGAAGGAGGATTCATCAGACCGACCTCAGGCAGGTTGGTGGGGGGCTGGGGGGAGAAGGGAAGAAAAAGCTTCTGGAGCAAGTGTGTTGTGCAGTGTTGATGGAAGTTGGGAGCGTGCTCTGGGAAGGAAGTGCGTTCTTTACAGGTGAAACGGCATACGTGTCCATTGAACTTAACTCATTAGGATGGAGCCCTCTGGAGAGATTTAGACATGGAGGAACTGTGGGTGAAGCACACACCGGAAGAAGAGAAGCAGCTGCTCACACAGCAGAGGGGCAGGTTTCACGGGTAATAAGATGTAGAGTTTAAGAAACGCTTATTGCCTGCTGTAATATACCCTTCGCACGTAATTCATGTACAACAAAGAACTACATAGGGATTTTTGCCCTGTGAATATTTAATTGCAACTTGCAAAACATGTCAAGCAAGTCTCAGACTTTCCCTGGACAATTTTGACAGTGGTGAAGACATTTGGTCTATGAGAGTGGTGGGGGATGGGGAGGTTCTTATCGTATGCATCTTTGCCAGTCCTCGCGCTTTTGAATATGGGTTAGTAAGGGCGTTTTGTGGAAGACTTGGAGTGTAAAATGACTCTCCCAGGACTCAGTTCTATCACTGCCATGGGTGACCTGGTGAGGGAAAGGACCTGCTTTCATGTCCCTTCTATGCCAGTGATTTTCCAAAATAGAGTGCATACAGATTATCTACAGAGTACAAATTTGTATATATTTGAATTCCTGAACCAATGTGCACTGCAGAGCCTATGAATCTGCATTTTAACACACAGCCCTGATAATTCTGATGCAGGAAGTCCTCAAACTATGCCTTAAGAAAACTTCTAGGTTGATGTGCTGAGGTATCTATGGAGAATATGTATAGATAAGCCTATAGCTAATTTTCCTTCATAGAGAGGAAAATGGGATTGATTTGGGAGTAATTAGAATATTAGACTGGAATACAACCCAATGGTAAGCATAAATATGCAAATATGGGGTGACTTATTCTATAGTTCATAGAAATGTAAATTATTTTTATTTGTGCAAATATACACCATCTGTTCTCACCTATGAGTTGTATCTCGACGTACTAGGACAGTCCATTTTTAATGTTGACATTTCTGTGGATGATTATGGCTGTTATTAAGTTTTTGATTATATAACTTGTTGCCTAATGGCTTGAAACCAGTACTAGACAAAAGTATTCCCAAAATGTGTGTCTCAGGTGAAGTTTGGGTAACTGTATTGAAGAAATCCAAACTTTATAACCCTTAACTATTTGGTAATCTAGTCAGTCAGCTCTCTCAGGAACACTGGATTCTTCAGTTGAAAGCAAAGCCGAAAATTTAAAAACAGTGGTTTGTTTGGGTATTCCTTTTCTTATCATTTTAATTTGATTCTTTTTTAATCAAGATGAGGTGTCACTTGTTGGCCAGGCTAGTCTCAAGCTCCTGGGCTCCAGTAATCCTCCCACCTTAGGCTCCTGAGTAGTTGAGATTATGGGCATGAGCCAACGTGCCTGCCAATTTGATTTTTTTTTTTTTTTTTTTTTGAGATGCAGTCTCTATCTGTCACCTAGGCTGGAGTGCAGTGGTGCGATCTTGGCTCACTGCAACCTCTGTCTCTTGGGTTCAAGTGATTCTCATGCTTTAGCCTCCTGAGTAGCTGGGACTACAGGTGTGTGCCACCACGCCTGGCTAATTTTTTTGTATTTTTGGTAGAGATGGAGTTTCACCATGTTGGCCAGCCTGGTCTCGAACTCCTGACCTCAGATGATCCACCCAGCTTGGCCACCCAAGCTGCTGGGATTACAGACATGAGCCACCACGTCCGGCCTAAATTTGATTTTTACCGTATTATTGTTTCTCTCATCATGACTTGATGAGAAGTTTGGGCATATGTGTTCAAGTTTTCTGTTGCACATAATAACTCTCAGAAAACACCACCCATCTGAGTAATTTTTGTTTTAATGGCCTTAATCATGATGAAGCTTTGTAATCTGTAAAGCTTTCGAGCCAGGTTAGAGAAGTCAGTTACAGAATTCCCCCTCTTTACACTCGAACGCATACATGTAAAAAATGGTGAAAATGGATTTGGGGTTTGGGCTTGTTCAGCTGTCAACATTTGATAGTTTTTTTTTTGAGACTTATCCACATGTAATACCCTGAAGGGTGATGGTCTGATTGACGAGTGAGCACGTTGCCTGCCTCTTCTTTAGGGAAACCTGTGTGCATCCTCTTTTCTCATCCCTGGTTCCTGCTTTGCAACCTCATCCTGAACATCCTCCACCCAGTAGGTTTTGTCCTGCTGGCAGCCTTTTTCTCTTGTTTTCCCTCCTAGAAATCTCTCCTTTCCAAACACCTGAATCTGGTCTAGGTAAAACGTGATTCTTTCTAGCTAATGTCCCACATTTTCATAGTGCTTTCTCTCGTAACTTGCCTTTGTTGTTTTGTGCATTGCCTGGATTCCTATAGCTCTTACGATAAGGAACACGTGTTTAGCAGTAATTCATCTGAAACAGTTGCCTGCAATCAGTTTTGTCTTTCCCGCTAGTGTCTAAGTATGACAACTATATATGATGCTTGCATATGTTGGATTTGTGCTTCATATTTTAAAAAAATTATTAGATTTCTAACGCATTATTTTTTCCTGCAAATAGTTGATATGTCATTTGGATACATATGTTAGAGTATCTTGATATACATAATACTTTACGAGATACATAACTAACCTTGATACATGTTTATTTTAATAGACTGATCACGGTGGAGAATTCTAAGAGTTGAGCCTGGCCACAGAGGGCAGATGGGAACTTAAGGTGGAGGGATCCGTAGCCGAAATGCTTGGGAGCTTCCAATGCCAGCTCCACTGCTCACTAGCTCTGTGACCTTCAGGAAGTTACGTGGCCTCTCTGTGTCTCAGTTTTGTAGTGACCCACTTGTCACAGCTTGCCTGGGACTTTCACAGTTTTAACACTGAACATCTGATGTTCCTGGAACCCTGTCAGCTTCGAGCAAGCTGAGACGGTTGGTTACCACCAGGTTCTTTCTCTATCTAACACAGGAGACAATAGTAATAATCTGTACCACATGGGGTTACTATGAAATAATTTATGCTGAGTGCTAAGAAAGTGCTGAGCAAAGTTTAGCTCTTATTGTATGAATAGGCTAAGTTCAGGTAACAAAGAAGGTACTTACTATAGACATGCTAGTTAAAGCAAAAATAAAGAAATAGTCACTTAACTAGTGTGTGTATGTCATGTGGTCTATGTAGTATGTGTATGTGGTGTGTTATGTGTGTATGTGTGTGTAGTGTAGTGTGTGTGTGGTGTGGTGTGTGTGATGTGGTGTGTGTGCTGAATGTGTTACGTGTGTAGTGGGTATGTTACGTGTGTGGTGTGTTACGTGTGGTGTATGTGTGGTGTGTATGGTGTGTGTGTTTGGTATGTGTGGTGTGTGTGTATAATGTGATGCATGTGTGGGTGGTGTAGTGTGTGTGGGATGGTGTGTGTGTGTGTGTGTGGTATGTGTCATGTGTATGGTGTGTATGTGTATGTGATGTGAGTGTGTGGTATGATGTCTTTGGTATGTGTGGTGTGTATGTGTGTATGTAGTATGTGGTGTATGTGTGTGTGCTGTATTATGTGTGGGGTATCTGTGGTGTGTATGTATATGTGGTGTGTGTGTATGGTGTGATGTGTGGTCTGGTGTGATATGTATAGTGTGTATGTGTGTTTGGCGTGTGCATATGGTGTGATGTGTGTGGTATGTGTGGTGTGTATGTGTGGTATATAGTGTGTGTGTTTGCAATTTTTGTGTGGTATGTGTGATGTGTTTGTGGGTAGTGTGATGTGTGGTGTGTGTGGTATACATGGTATGTGTGGTGTGTGTTGGTGTGATGCATAGTGGTATATGTGGTGTATATGTGTGATATACCTGGTGTGTATGTGGGTTTTGTGTGTGTGGTGTGGTGTATAGTGTGATGCATGGGTGGTGTGTGTGGTGTGTGTGTGTGGTGTGGTGTCTGTGTGGTACATGTGGTGTGGATGGTGTGTATGCATGTTTGTGGTATATGTGTATGGTATGACATGTGTATGGTGTATGGTATCTGTGCTGTGCTGTGTGGAGTAATGGTGGTGTGTGTGTGGAGGTAGAGGTGAGAGTGTAGTATGGTGTGTGTGTGTGGTGTGTATGTGTGATATGTTTGGTGTGTATGTGTGTTTGTTGTGTGTGTATGGTGTGATGCCTGTGTGGTACATGTGGTGTATGTGTGTGGTGTGGTGTGTGTGTGGTAAATGTGGTGTGTATGAAGTGTATGTACGTGTAGTGTGTGTGGTGTGTGTGTATGGTGTGACACGTGTGGTATGTGTGGTGTATGGTATCTGTGCTATGGCCTGTGGGGAATGGTGGTGTGTGTGTGGAGGTGGGGGTGTAGTGTGGTGTGTGTGTGGTTTGTTTGTGTGGTGTGATGCGTGTGTGGTATGTGTGATGTGTGTGTCCTTGTGTGGTGTCTATGGTGGTGTGTGGAGGTGAGGTGGGAGTGCAGTGTGGTGGTGTGTGTGTATGGTGCAATGCATGTGTGGCATGTGTATTGTGTGTGGTGGTGTGCGTGTGTGTGGAGGTGAGGTGGGAGTGTAGTGTGGTGTGTTTGCATGGTGTGATGCATATATGGTATGTGGTGTATGTGTGTGGTATCTGGTGGGGCGTGTGTGGAGGGTTGGGAGTGTAGTGTGATGTGTGTGTGTGGTGTCTGTAGTGGGGTGTGTGTGGAGGTGGGGTGGGAGTGTAGTATTGTGTGTGTGGTGTGTGTATGGTGTGATGCATGTGTGGTGTGTGGTGTCTGTGGTGGGGTGTGTGTGGAGGTAGGTTGGGAATGTAGCATGATGTGTGTGTGATGTGTGTGTATGATGTGATGCATGTGTGGTGTGTCTGTGTGGTGTCTGTGGTGGGGTGTGTGTGGAGGTAGGTTGGGAATGTAGCACGATGTATGTGTGGTGTGTGTGTATGATGTGATGCATGTGTGATGTGTGGTGTCTGTGGTGGGATGTGTGTGGAGGGGGGTGGGAGTGTAGTAGCGTGTGTGGGTTTTCTACCTCCACGCCAATAACACCCTTTTCTGTGTGAAGGAGAGCTGATGGAGATGGCTACAACCTGAGTCAGACCTCAACAAAGTGTCAATGTGTTTCTCGGAATTCTACATGTAGTGAATAAATATTTTTTAAAAAGTTGCTTTCTAGTTACATGGCAGTTAGCCTCTCCTTCAGGTACAAAAGTAAGGTTTGAACACTTTTCATTAAAATCATTGGAGCTGCAAAATCTCTCACATCTTTTCTCAACCAGTAATCTTTATTTATTTATTTTCTGCCACTTGTCTCTCTGCAGACTTAGGCATCACTCATTTTAATATTTCTGGAGTCTAATTTCTCAGAATTGTTTAAAAGGCACACGTCTTAAAAAAATATAAAACTCAAGGAATAATTCCTAAAGGTGGGATGTCAGGAACTGTGGCAGCCTGGGGAAGCATTTATGTGGAAAGGCTGCATGTCCGTACCATCCTCTCCTGAAGGCAGTTGTCAGGAGCTTACTCTTGCCCCATCTGCTTACAGGAAACTTCCCGAGATAATTATCCATCCAAATCCCACCACGCCATTCACTTTGACAAGTACACACATTGCTTTGTGTGAGGATCAAAAGTTTATAACATGATCAAAAGTTTATAACATGCACAAAAGTTTCAGTTGTTTGGTAAGGAGCATGTGTGTGTGTGCGTGTGTGTGTGTGTGTACATGTGTAAGAGAGAGAGAGATTCACGAATGAATTGTACAGACTACTTAGTTCCCCACATAGTTGCTAAAACTCATTTTTCTGGCAACCATATGCAAAAGAATGAAACTGGACTCCTACCTCTCACCATATACAAAAAAAATCAACTTAAGATGGATTAAAGACTTAAAGACCTCAAAATATACAAATCCTAGAAGAAAACCTAGAAAATACTCTTCCAGACATTGGCCTAGGCAAATAATTTATGACTATGTCCTCCAAAGCAAATGCCACAAAAACAAAAATTGACAATTGGGAACTAATTAAACTAAAGAGCTTCTGCACAGCAAAAAATCTATCAACAGTAAACCACCTACAGAATGGGAGAAAATATTTGCAAACTATGCACCTGACAAAGAACTAATATCCAGAATCTACAAGGAGTTCAAACAACTCAACAAGCAAAAAGCAAATAACCTCATTAAAAAATGGGCAAAGGACATGAACACACTTCTTTAAAAAAGACATACATGCGTCAACAAGCATATGAAAAAATGTTTAACATCACTAATCATTAGAGAAATGCAAATCAAAACCAAAATGAGATGCCATCTCACACCAGTCAGAATGGCTATTATTAAAAAGTCAAAAGAAAAAATAACAGATGTTGGCAAGGCTGCAGATGAAAAGGAATGTTTATACACTGTTGGTGGGAATGCAAATGAGTTCAGCCCCTGTGTAAAGTAGTTTGGAGATTTCTCAAGGAACTAAAAACAGAACTACCATTCGACCCAGCAAGGCCACTAGTGAGCATATACCCAAAGGAAAATAAATCGTTCAACCAAAAAGATACATACACTTGTATGTTCATCACAACATTCTTCACAATAGCAATGACATGGAATCAGCCTCAGTGCCTACCAATGGTGAATTGGATAAAGAAGATGTGGTACATATATGCCATGAAATATGACACAGCCGTAAAAAAGAATGAAATTGTGTTCTTTGCAGCAACATGGATGCAGCTGGAGGCCATTCTGCTGAGCCACTTAATGCAGGAACAGACAACCAAACACCACATGTTCTCACTTGTAAGTGGGAGCTAAGCCTTGGGTACACATGGACACAAAAATGGGAACAATAGACACTAGCGTTTCAGAAAGTGTGGAGGGGCAAGTATTGGAATACTACCTATCAGGTACTATGTTTGCTACTTGGGCGACAGGATCACTAAAAGCCCAAACCACAGCATCATGCTATATACTCTTGTAACAAACCTGCACATGTACCTAGTGAATCTAAAATTAAAAAAAAATTAAGTAAAACTCATTCATTATCTATAGCAATCTAAGTAGGGAATAGTTATCTTCATCTTACAGAGGAGGGTGGGGAATCACAAACAGATGAAGTAACTTGGTAAAGGTCACCATCATCTTAAAGAGATAGTAATTAGGGTTTGGGCCGCTGGCCCACTGACTCCAGAGAGCTGCTCCCTGCCCCATCCCCTCAACACAAGGAGTGGATCTGGGGAGAAATGCCCTCTTCTGGCCATACTACATTCCCAGGAGCTGTTCCCTAGTGGGTGTTCCCAGAGTAAGTGAACTTTCTCATTACAGAAACACTGCAAAACCAAGTCTCCTAACCAAACGGTCAACGCTTAACGATGTCTTAAACCGATGACCCGGAAGGCAAAGCTGAATCCCTGAAACATGAGGCTAACATAATTATATGCAAAGGCTTACGATGTGGGTAAAAATGTATGCCTCACGTCTCCTGCCACATGCTCACAAACCCCCAAGTGCAATAATGGTAGATGGGAAATAATGCAGAACTTAAGCCTGAAAGGTCTGTGCTCATACTCTGTCCCTGCCACTCCTTGTCTCTCTCCTGAACCACATATTCAAAGTCTTTGAGCCTTGTTTTCCTAATCTGTACATAAGGACAGAACACTGTGTCCTGTCTGTCTAACAGAATCATCATGGGCCTTCAAGGAAAGAATCCCCATCAGGACCAGAGTGAAGTGCAAGGTATTATTAATATTCACAACAGCCATAAAATAAGACAGCATATAAAATGCGGCCCCCTGCTTAATCAATTTTACCTAGAATTAATATGCTAGCTAGAATATTCATTAAATATTTAATTAATAAGACTGCTCATTTTAGATTTTAAAAGGCTATTTGGAGATGATTTCAATGGTCTGTTTCTCCTAAAAAGCCATCCAGGAAAGTCTGAACTCCTGCCATTTTTTTCCTTAATGAATTTCACCCTACAAAGAAGGGGAATCCAAGCATTCCATTGTCCTTTGCACTGTGCTCAGAGTTTGGACTTTTTTTTTTTTCCAAAGAAGGCATTATAACAATATATATTTAAAAGTCTCACTAAAGCTTATACTAGGGAAAATTGGGGAAATGTGTTCTTACTGTTTCTTCTTGTCCCCTTCCCCCTACAAACGGCTTGAGTAGGATATAATTTCCAGAGAAAAAAGGTATCACAACCTAGCTCTGTAAGCATGGGCTTTGTTAAAACATGATGGTTTCCTCAGCACTTATCACAAAGTCTGGCATTTAGTGTGTGCTCAAAAAGTACCTCTTCAAGAGATGAATGGATAGATGGATAAATGGTTGCATAGGTGAATGAATGGATGGGTGGGTGGATGGATGGATAGATGGATTGATTGATGGGTGGATAGATGGGCAGATGGGTAGATGGGTTAATAAATAGGTAGATGAATGTGTGCATGAGTGGATGGATAGATGGATGGGTGGTTGGTGAATGGATGGATTGATGGGTGTATGAATGGGTGGATAGATGAATGAGTGGATGGATGGTTTATTGGATGGGTAGGTGAATGGATGGATGGTTGGTTGGATAGGTAAGTGAATGGATGGATGGATGGATGGTTGGATGGGTAGGTGAATGGATGGATGGATGGTTGGGTGGATGGATGGGTAGATGGGTGAATGGATGGGTAGTGGATGGAGGGATAGATGGTGTATGAATGGGTGGATGGATGGGTGGATGGGAAGTTGCCAGGGTATGAGTATGGTAATAAAAAAAAGTGGCTATAGCTTTCACTTCTCTGAGAGTTGCTAAGGGATACAGGGAAGTTCTGGAATTATTGGGACTAATATAGAACAGTATGACAGAAAAAAAATTTTCTCCCACTTTCCTCCTTACATCACAGGACAGTCAGAAACATTAGAACCAAGCTTTCAAATGGGCACTTCAAGACCTCTCGACAAGAATAAAAATACAAGTTTCTATTTGGTACTAAAGGGGTAACATTTATTGAGTGCCTCTTCTATGCCAAACACAATGCTTTGTTTTCTCTGTACATTAACTCATTTAATCTTCAACCTTATGAAGAAAAGACTGATAGCCATTTATCTGGAGCTAAATGAGGTTACACTCTCTGTCCAAAATCAGATGGTGAAAGGTGGCTAGAGTGGATATCCAGTAGTTTAATTTTTCCAACATCCCTTTTTCCAATCTCCTCTGTAAACAGAGGCTTCCTCTCATCCTTCCACATTCACTGGGATCTGGTGGGGCTAGCTCTTCTCTAGACAGAACAGAGGTCATGTGACCTTGACCTGGTTAAATATCTCCAGTCAAAAGGACTTAAAGTTGAGCAAATGACTCAAATCTGGCCAATCGGACAACTCCCTCACTTGTCCCCTTACATAATGCCCCAGCCCAGTACATCTACCAGCACAGAATGGTGAGGTCCAAACCACTGTACCTGTACCTGTATTGGGAAACTAACTTTATTGGTGGGCTCAGTCGTCATCCAGAATGTATAGTCTATTCCAGCTCAGCATGCTCATTCCCCTTGCAAATCACCAGGGGGAAAAAAAGGCACATGCTTGTTTTGGTTTTGGTTGTAAAAGTTTGGGAATATCATTTGGACATTGATGCCTCAAATGTATGATAGAATCTGGATAACAAGTCTAGAACTCACAGCAGTAAATGGCAAAAGAGTTCATTTAAATATCTTTTTCCAACAATAATCCCACATGCATGCACAAAGTAGGTACAGAACTCCACTCTGGTTTTAAACCAAGATCCCAATGTAAGATACTAATGAAAGAAGCCTACCCCAGAATCTAACTGAGCAGCCCCCAGTTATCACCTGTGGCAGGATCCTCCGTGACTATTGCATTATTCCGACCTGGAATTGGTACAAGTCAAAGACTCTAATACAAACATTTTTTCTACTTTCAGACAGCTGGCATTTCACAGGAAACTTCCCAAACATCTGCTGAGCAACCTACTGCTTCTCTGACTTCACCAATTCCCTTCTGAAGAGAATTTTATCTCAGCACTGCAATGAGGATAGTGAACATAAATATATATAATTACTCTACATTAATATAATTAGTCTGTCTTTCTCCCAGTCCAGAAATGGTTGTCCATATTTAGCTGTCAGTCGTTGGAATTATTTATGTCCATTTGTTCAAGGACTAAAAATAGATTCATTAAAAAAAGAATGCAGACATTACCCAGAAAAGGCTCTTTCATCTTTTAAATTCTATTTCTCCAGTCTGGGTTCCATTGCCTGCCTTCTTAGGAATTGAGTCTTGTAGGTTGGAGAGATTAGATTCACACAAGGCATTCTATTCATTTATTCCTTTTGATGAATTACCAGCAAGCTGACAAGACAAAGTACTTTGGTTGTTCCAAAGCTGACAACAAATGCCATCCCCACTGCAGCATTCTGTTCACCCCTCCTTCTGTGCAGGGGTGGGGCCATATTCAAGACAAAGTAGGCTCATTTAGGACTATGCATTCATGATGTCTTCAATACCACCTAGCTCCTTTGACTACTTTGAAATCTCAGACACTCCAAATATTATACATATCACTCCTATCCATAGAAATCAAAATCAAAAGTAGCTATTAGAAGAAAATTGTATATAAATAGCTTCTCATTTGCAACTTCCAGGGAATAAAGCTTTTCTTATGGTTTGTGTAACTTTACTTTGTTGGTCTTTATATAATAGCTGACACATTGAAGCTGGCATGCTCAGCACTGCATTATTTTTTGAATATAGCATTTTGTTATATTGACAAATCAGTGAGGTAAGGATGAGTATGTCCATTCCATAAATGGGAACACTGAGGCTAAAGTTTAAAAATATGCAGCCAGTGGTTATAGATATCCAGTCAAGCAAACCTAGATTTGAATCCCATCTCTGCAACTTTCTAATTATGTGGTCATGGGTATCAACTCACAGCAATACTGAGGTAGATACGATATCCCCAACTTAAAGATAAGAAAACCACGGTTCAAAAATTAAGTAATTTGTACAGGGCCAACTCTACATGCCAAATGCAGGATGGCCAAATCCATTTGTCTCCAAAAACAGTAATCTTAACTGACACCCTTTATTACTTCCTTGATGCAAAAAATGACTCAGTTGCGATGGAAACAAGTATAGCAATTAATTTAGGCACAGTGTGAAAGAGCTTGCTTGCCAACCATGGTCTCAGTGGTGATATTTTGAGACAGAGGCTGAGGGGATGCTCCTATAGGGGTAAGCTGGCTCTGGGCAGCTTTGAGGGCCTAGTGTACCTCGATTCTTACTAGTCCTAAGTTTGCACTTCTCTATGGGGCAGTAGATCCCAAGCAGCTATCAAGCAGCTACCCAAAGGCCAGTGTCATTACTCCAACCAGAAGAGTAGATCTGTATGTATAGGGGTGTGTGTGTGTGTGTGTGTGTGTGTGTGTGTGACAGAGAGAGGGAGAGAGAGAGACAGAGGGAATGCATGCAAGTGCTATATATGACACTGAAAAGACAATTGCCTGTTATTTGACCTTAGGCCAGTGCCTGTCATAAATCCAGTGCTTATGAAATGTAAAGGTTTATTCGTATGGCGTGCAACATTTTTAAAGCATAAAATGTGGAGTTAGATTGTTCAGGGTTGAATGCCAGCTTTATCTCCTTCTAACTCTGTGACCTTGGTCAAATTGCTGACCTTTACTGTGCCTCGACGTTCTTCAATAAAGAATGCTGCTGTATGTAGAGAATGAAAATAACAACAGTGCCTTCCTCCGAGGAGATCTATGATGCTTAAATGAGTTGCAAGGAACATTTAGAAGTGTGACTGAGAAGTAAGTGCTTAGTAAAGTCTGTTGTTCTTTTTTTTCTTTTTTTTTTTTTTTGCTCTTATTGTTATTAAGGAACAAATACTAAGCCTATAAGAGGAGTAGCCTCATGTGAACTTGGAGGAACCCTCCATTCTGGACCCCAGATCTTTTTGTATGCACCCCTCACCCATGCTCTAATAGTGCTGGTTCACACAGGCACCGGCAGAGGCATGTTCTCAATCCTGGCATGATGCAATGAGAGCTCTTTGCAGTGATCATCAGCCTCTCCGTCCTCTTAGGCACGGTCCCCTCTCCCCATTCAGGTTGACATGACCTTCAACACCAGATGGATAATGCCCCAGGCAGGAAGGAAGGATGCTCTGGGAGAGTAGCCTTCAATAAGCATTATCCCTTCCTGATTTATACAGAGGGGAGGGCACTGTTGATGTGCACTCTTGCTCATAGATTGTCTTCATTCTGACTGCAGTCAGCCCGACAGGGGAGGGTGTGCCGGGTGGCTTGCCACCCTATCTGTCATGTCGCCAAAGGCGACAGCAATGCTGCCTCTTCCTAGAGAAACTTTCTACTCCATCAACCACAAAAGTAATATTGCAGGTGCATGTTCATGGATCTCTCCAACAAACTCCATCTTCAGGTTCAGTCCTTGGATCAAGGCTGCGGAGAAAGAGAAAATGGGACCTACAGGCACAGGCAGCACCTCCCAGCTCACTCTGATGAGAGGAAAATGGACATCGGGACTCCTCACATAAAATAGGCTAGTGGTGAGGAGTCAGGAAATTCAGCCAGAACAGATCTAGACTAAAATATTTGGCTATTCTCATATTATTCCTCCAGTATGTGGCACAGGCTAAGTGCCACATCAGATCTCTGAGGCTGTGCCTGCTATTTCTCTTTCATGCCCTATTCTTGGGGACTGAATCGTGCCCCCCAAATTTACATGTCAAATTCCTAACTCTTAGCCTAAGAATGTAACTGTATTTGGAGATGGACCTTTAAAGAGGTGATTAGGTTAAGGTGTGGTCATCAGGGTTGGCCCTAATCCTATATTACTGGTGTCCTTATAAGAACAGGACATTTGGACACATAAATGAGTATGTCCATTCTATAAATGGGAACCTTGAGGCTGAATAAGGTTAAAAGACACCATGGGTGCAGTGGCACAGACAACACCGCAAGAAGCCATCTGCAAGCCAAAAAGAGAAGCCTCAGGAGAAACCAAACCTGCTAGCATCTTCATCTTGGATTTCTAGCTCCCAAAACTATGAGAAAGTAAATACCTAATGTTTAAGCCACTCATCCTGTATTACTTTGTTAAGGCAGCCCTAGCAAACTGATACATCGACATGAAGACCAGGTTTTCTTAAAGTAATTGAGACTTAGATAAACTAAAAATTTAAAGTCTACTTAAAATGTCAAAGTGAAATAAAAAAGAAAAGTTGGTGTCCAGAAGTGGCTACTGGACAACAAACGGTGGTTGCTTTAAAGAGTTGCTGCTTAAGTACAATGATATCGAGTTGAGAACTTCCCTAATGCCAATTCTTTCCCAGGATGGTGCGAACATGTGTGTGTTCATTTGTAAACATAAATATGGAATAAATTCTTATTATGTGCCAGGCACTGCTCAGCTGCCAAGGTTGCAACGATCAATAAAATAATCTCCACGGTCTAGTGAGAGAAATGTTAAATTTTATCGTTAGCATTTGTTTACATGACCACATGATATAATTAGATGATCTCATATTTCTTTTACATTGTTACTTCCTCCTTAACCCATATTCAATCATCAAACATTGCAATAGGTCTATTAAAGCATATCAAATGCCATGCCAATCACACTAATGTACTTCAGGGTTCTGTGCTTGGCCCTGTTGTATTATACAACGACCTGGTAAAGAATTTGGAATGCAACCTAATGTATTCTATAGAGCATATGAAACTGAGAAAAATAGTTAATGTTCAAGGAGACAGAATCAGGATTCAAAAATATTTTGATCTTTGAGAAAAATAATCCAAGACTATAAAGATGACATTGATTCAGGATTACATTCTGCATTCAGAAAAGAACCGGCAGCTTAAGTTTATGGTGAGGTGGGGAACGGGAGGGCAGCCAGGTTTATCGGCATGAGGACAGACCCAGATCTTCAGTTGTCCCACATCTATTCCTCCTTCTCTTTCATAATCCATTTGCTGCACTTCACTCCCTCCTGTTTCTTTGCTTGTTCCTCTGTGACGCTCTGCAGGAGCTCCAAGACCATGACCTTGGTCCTCCCTCCCCACAGTGTTCTGTTTCTCCCGGCCACCCTGCCTCAGATGACAAAGGGCTCTACCTGACCACACTGTATGGTCCCAATCGAAAGCATACAAACCAGGCTACCAGTACCCTAGAAGAGGGTACTGAGGATAGTGAAAGGCTGAAAATCAAAAGCCATGGCTGAATCAATGGAAAATGAACACTATGAAAAGACAAGACTTATTTGGGTCAATAGAACTAACTTCAAAGTTAGTCGGATCACTACTGTGAGGATGAGGACTTATATCCATTCTGGGAAGTAATCTCAATAGGTAAGAGTTATAAGAAACCAAAGATTAGATTCAATTTAAGAAAAAAAGTGCTCAAAACTTTATTTATCTTGCATGGTACTGAGCTCTCTGTTACTGGAAGCGTTCAAGTTGAGGCTGCAGGACCATCTGCAGAGTCTTTCAAAGTGGATTATTGCATTGGGCAGGAGGTGGGTCAGAATGACCCCTAATGTTCTAAATTTAAAATTGTCTTCTTGTAACCTAGCTGGAGTATATTTTACTTGGAGCTAGACTGGAGTGTAAAGTGCAAGCTCCTATATATGAGATCATTTTGCCACCTTTTTAGAGAGCGAGTGAAATTTATACTTAGCTCAAATGTCAGTTTTAGGTGTCCACAGCTGCTGGGTAGGAAATTCAGATCCTACTGAAGAAAAAGAAGGGAACCCAGCTGTCTTTGACTCATCACCCTCCTGCGATGGCAAGGTCACTGTTACCTTGCAATTAGCACTTACCTTCAAAGAAGAGCAAGCTCATCATCTGTGCTATGCTGGATAAAACTCTCCATAGGCAGAAAAAAGGCCAAGTCTTTAAATGGTTAGAATTTGTGTGAATTAAGATAACCTTTGATCTTAATGGGTGAATCTAACTGAGCATCTCTCACACTCTTGCCCCTTCTGGCTGTTTGGGGCCAAGTCCTTGAGATCAGGGTCCACTTGGACTCAGTGTGCTGGTCTCCTGAGCATCAAATGAATGCACGCTACTAGGAGGAGGATGTGCAATCGCTCTCCTTGTTAAACTGCAAGTTTTAGCAGAAGGATTTTAGAGACCTTTCCACTCTTGGCCCATATCTCTACAAATAGGGTGGTGGCCACCTCTCTTTCTGATGCCTGGAAGGCTGGATGCATGGGAACCGAGTGCATGGGGAGAGCTCTGAGTGCAGACTTAGGAGCCCTGGGCACTGGCCCTGTCTGTCCCTTCCCATACCCAGCCATGCCATGTGCACCATGCCTTTGGTCCCAATCAGCTCCTGTCTTAGTGTCTCTCTGGGGCTGCTTATAGCTCGGGTGGGACACTCATCTCCTAGCTTTTCCTCACCCTTCCTTTCACAGTCCTATAGAACATCTTTAGGCTTTGGTTTCTTTATGTATAAAATGTGGGAAAAGTAATAAATCCTCTGCCTCAAGGTTGTTGGTTAGCCAACATGGGCTATGACTATCAGGAGACCGTGGTCATTAATATTGATTGACAAATATAAAAAGATTCATTTTTTTCCCTAAACAATGGCAACTAAAATTGAGTTATTATATAATGCCAGGCTCTAGCCCAGATATATTAGAGAACGCATGACTTAACTCTTTTATAGGGATCATTATTATCCCCCATTACAGATGATGAAACTGCTGCACAGAGAGGTTAAGTACATATCCCAAGGTCACACAGCTAACAAGTGGCAGAGCTGAGTTATGATCCCACAACTCTCTGCTGTCTAAGGTGAGTTCAGGCCAAGATTTTAAAAAACAAAAATTGGTTGTAATAGGGTTGATCCCCCTCTTATTCTTCTGGCTGTTGCCTCTACGTTGCCAAAAAAAAAAACAAAAAAAAAAACCCTGCTGCTGTTTTTGGTTGAAACAACTCCTCCCCCAAGTCTCTGTGATCTTGGCAAGGGTGCCAGACTGAGAGCTACAAAGCGTCCTGCCGTCTCATGCTGCTTCTCATCTGTGACAGTTTCGGAAATCAGCGGGACCCACACCTGTCTCTTTTCTTTCAAAGCAGTTAGCAGTAAAGTGGCAAATGCCCCCATTCCCACTTCCTATGCTAGCTGGGGCTTGTTTTCTCATCCATGTGTTTTAAGATTTCAGAACTCCAAGGCCTTTTCAGCGCCTTCAGAGTGCATTCCACAAGTGGAGGGTTGGCAGGGGAGTGCCAGGGCGAGGGAAA
Organism: Symphalangus syndactylus; assembly: GCF_028878055.3. Taxonomy (NCBI): domain Eukaryota; kingdom Metazoa; phylum Chordata; class Mammalia; order Primates; family Hylobatidae; genus Symphalangus; species Symphalangus syndactylus. Next base: position 150,098,691 of record NC_072425.2, read on the forward strand.
AATCATAGGCTTCATCCTTGTCACAGCTTAGCCTTAAAATCTATGGCCCTGAAAAGGTAAGGCAACATCTGTGTGCTCCAGCAGGAGCCAACCTCCTGCCCTCACATTTCCTTCTGTCTCGGGACCCCTTGTGCTCAAGACAACCTCAGCAGGTCTCGGGAGGGGCACAGGGAACCAAGGACTAGTTTTTACATTTATTACATTTCCCTCAAGTCCTTGCCTCCTCATGCCTTCCAAAGCCCTCCAGCCCTGATCAGAGGTGCTTGGGTTGGGGGAACTCTGAACAGTGAAGGGTGCTGTGTGCACTCCCTGTCCCCTCACCCGCACTCATTTGAAGAGTGGAGTGTATACCCATTAGATGGTTGTCATCCTGCACACATGAACAGGGGTGGATGCTGCTTGCATTCCCAATGTTTGGGTGGGCATTACAGGAAGCTCCCCAGATGCCGGCACCAGGGAGGTGCGGCTCAGGAATCCCAGCGACATCAGCCAAAACGTCCTTCTTGGCAATCAAAGGTGGGTGTATCTGTGTGTGAATTGCCAATCATCGGGCAGACGTCGCGGAACGAAAGCAAGGCTCCTCATTATGTGAAAGGTGGGGGAGGGCAACTTTGGGAGGCCAAGGCGGGCACATCACGAGGTCAGGAGTTTGAGACCTGCCTGGCCAATATACTGAAACCCCATCTCTACTAAAAATACAAAATATTAGCTGGGCGTGGTGGTGGGCACCTGTAATTCCAGCTGCTTGGGAGGCTGAGGCAGGAGAATCACTTGAACCCTGGAGGCAGAGCTTGCAGTGAGCTGAGATCACACCACTGCACTACAGCCTGAGCGACAGTGTGAGACTCTGTCTCAAAAAAAAAAAAAAAAAAAAAAAAGATGGGAGAGGGCAGACCCTCTATTTCCTCACCTCCTCAGCAACCAAGCAGAAAATGTCCAGAATTAGTGTCATCCTCAAGTCAACTCCTTAATCTTGAATGCTGGATAAAAGGTGTTGAGTTTTATGGCATTTTTAAACCACACTATTTGACCCCCTTAAATAAAAACATTTTCACCCCTGAGAATGCCTCACATCACTTTCTCCTCCCACTGCACGACTGAGCTGTTCCAGTTCTTCTCAAGCTCACTCCTAACATCACCCCACCTACCCCACAAACTATAGCCTCCACTCATCTCCCTAAAACTCTGCTCTCTTCCTCAAACACCTTCAGTCGTTTCCTTTGCTTTTAGTTAAAGCAATCCAAAGCATCAAACTCTTTTCCTGTGAGTCAAAGCCTTTCCCCATCTGGCCCCTCCAGTCCTTCCAAGTTGATTGTCCACGACTTCCCAGTAGGGATGCTTTCATTTAATTCCTGCATGCATGTGTGAGGAGGAGGGTTGGATGTCTGAAAAGAGCTTTACTGAGGACTTGGCTTGGAAGGAATTTGGAAAGAGGGGCAGGATCCCCCTTGTGTAGAAGTGGCAGGACATGCTCCAAGCCTGTGCCCATCAGGAATGAGTACCTGCTACAAGAGAGGGGCCTCTTGCTTGTTTGGGCGGGGCAGTGAGTCATTCAGAGCTGCATGTATATGACTGCCTCTCTCTATAGGAGCTCAGTAAGTGCTCTCACATTAATATGTAAGTCAATACCACCAGGATGGGTGAAGGAGAAAGGGTGAAGTACAGGGAAGCACATCAAACACTCTGAGAAGTGGTTTGTGCAGTTTAAAAGCAACGATACCTGTAGATTTCATAATACAAAGAGCTGAATGTAAAACCACACAGAACATCTTCTTACCTGGTAGAGATCAGCAGGGAAGGAATCAGGAAGCTTTATGGGGGCTTGGACTATAAAAGGCTGAGAAATACTCCAAGTTTGCTAGAAAAAAACTTGATGAGAGGATTAACTATTTTGGAGACTTTGAGTTCAAATCTCAGCTTGTTACTTAATCCCCAAGCATTTCTTAGCTCTGACCTTGGAAAAGTTACTTAGACTTTCACCATTTGGGATTCTTACTCATGGCAGCATGTTTGGTTTTAATCTGTGTGAGGAGAAAAACAACAGCCACCACTTCTTAGGGCTGCTGAGGATAAAATTAGATAACGCTTATAAAGCACTTGGCTACAGCTTTGGCCTACAGTAAGTGTTCAATGTATCAGTAAATCTTCGGTGATGGCATCATGTTATTAATATTGATTGAATCAACTTTCAAACAGCAGTGACACCTTATGGCTGGGAGCTGCCTCTCAATGCGTTTGCCTCTCTTTCCGCTGTAGTTGCCGCTGCCACCTCTCCCACCCTCTGCAGTCTCTCTGCACTTGTCAATTGCCTGTAAGCACTTTCATCTAGAAGTAGATGAGGAATAACTTCCAGGAAAGGAGAAAGGCATCCTGCCCTGTATCTTCGAGTATCCTAGCCTGCCCTCTTCCAGCAACTGTGTTGCATATACCCTTTGCTCTTAACTCTAAGATGACTTTTTCGTGTTTTTCAAAGGAAACATCCTATACCCCCTTGTTGCCTTGATCCAGACAATCTTCTATCAGCATGATGGGACTGCATCCCTGGGAATACAGCTTTAAGAATTAAGAATGGAAAAGGATGGAAGAATGTACTTAAAAAGACAAAACCCCCTTGAAGTCACAGCATTTCTGACATCACTCTATATAGGTCTTCTTCCGGCCCCTCTAGTCCCAAAGAACAGCATCCTTTCTGGCCCCTCCGGGTGCTTACAGCCCTCAAGAAGGCAACATTGTTTGTATTCCACAGAAGGGGCTGTGAGTCACCTCCAAATCCCAGGACCTGGCTCCAGGGATCAATATCCAGTCCTGCTGGCAAACGACCTTTCCATCCCCCTCATCGAATGCATCACTCAGCATGCCGTGCAGAGCTGGGGGGCGGGGGGAGCCTGCTTATTCCCTCGCTGGACACTGACTAATCACCACCATTAGGCCCACAGTCGCATGTGACACGGAAACGCAACGAGGCCCCGGCTCCTATTTAATGAAGGCAGGCTCCTGGAACTGCACAGCTGCAGCGCTCAAGGAATGCCGAGGGCCTCGCCCGGGTGGCCAGCCCTCACCCTCCACAGGCAGTAACCTTTCCCAGAATTAATTAGAAAGGGTCCTGGGAACCTAATGGATAGGAATGGCCTCGTGGGTATGGAGTGAAGAAAAAGCAAATAAACACACTGCCCTCATGCACGGAGAACTGGACGATGCATAAACCCTTTGACAGATGCATTCTCAGTCTTTGGACAGTTCTGCCAGCTAGGCGCATCAGGACCACCACCTTACAGGTGGGCCGGCAGAGAGGCAGAAAGGGACGCAAACGGTGCGGTAGGGAATGTAAGTGCCGGTGTTGTATCCACAGAAATCCACTGCTCAACTCTCCCAGTAGGCTAGTTGGAGGCACTCTAATCCCAAACACTGTTCCCACACTGGCTTCCTGAAGCTCAGAGTAACCCTGTTAGTGAGTGGTCTAGGTTAACTATTACCCTGTTCTTTTTAGATTTTGCCCAAGGCTAGCTATGCAGTTACGTTCTTCCAGGGAACCACAGGGGTAGACGCTGGCTAGTTTCCAAACGTTATCGGAGGGTGCATTTAACGGCCAGAGTTAACACTGGAAACCCCAGCTACTCGCTGACGCAAGAAGCCTCAGTATAACCAAGTCATATTTCTGTCATGGGCAAAATGTAATGTTGAAGACACACGAGCCGCCCCCTCTATTTTTGGCATCAACCTGCTACTGTAATTTAATTATCAAGGGAGAAAATTAGGGGACGAGATTAAGAGAGAAAAGAGTCTCCCACGTGCAGTTCCACACTGAAAAGATTTCCTGCAAAACACTTGCAGACACCCAGCAAGTCTCAGAGGCGACACTTTCCACATTTCTTCAGCCATCTCTGTCGACTTACCCAGCACAAACACACTTGGACCCCTGGGCAGCCAGGTCAGCTCAAGCAAACCACACATGGATTCCCTTCAATCTTCCACCTCGTCAACTCTCCTCTTGTTGGAGAATCTTTATTACCAGCGTGGATGCAAGAGGCAGACAGAGCCCAGCTGGGATTGTGGGTCCAGGTGCAGTTCTCTGTTCTGGCTGTTCAAAAAAATCCTATTTTGACTTGAAACTGGCCTAAATTTCCTCTGGAATTGATCGTGAGAGAGCACATATGAAACCCCACCAAGCCATTCTTAAGGAGCCATTCTTCTCATTACCTCAACCTTTGAGGATTCCAGGCTGACCAAGGGCTCCACTCATCAGCCCCTCTGCTACTCAGCTCTGAAATTAACCAGCCTTCCCTTTCTGCCTTCTTCATGAACCACCTGCTGTTCTCCAAAGTGTTAGGTGGCAGCTGCGCACACCCAGGGAAATAGATTTCCAGCCTCGTTGTGATATTGCTTTAGGAGGGCCTGTGCCACAGTCTGCAGTCTTGGTGTGTGCGGGATTAGACAACATGCATCCTGACAAACAGAATCAGCCCTTTCCCATGCAGAGCCTTCCTCCTCATGCATTTTTTGTCCATCCACTGATGCTCCCAATTGTGAGTGATTGTGTGCGGTTACTTTTATGTGCATGATGAAAAGCACAGGAAAAAAAGGGGGACAGAAACATAATAAGATAAAGCCAGACAAATCGTTCATAGCAGATAGATCTCAAATAATTGCAAGCCAGAAACACTTTCAACAAAAGGAATATATCCAAGAGGGAATTCATCTGTTGACAACTTTATTCATTTGTGCATACATTCACTTAAAATAAATACTTACTGGTGATCTTCCAGGTGCCAGGAAGATGGTGAATCAAGGGGGGCACAGCAGGCAATAGCTGTTCTCACTAGGCTTACCATCTTGTGGGAGATGCTGACGTATGGCCAGATACTTAGTGTCCTGTGTGTTGAATGCTATGATCTTTGCTATCCTACAGAGAGGATCAGGAAAGCCTTCCACAAGGGAGCCAGGTCTAAGATGAAGTCAGAAAGAGCAGTGGGAGTAAGCCAGGAGAGGAGGGTGTGTGCATGTGCTTGCATGTGTGCACATGTGGGTGTGGACGGGTGTGCATGGGTGCACATCCACGTGCATCCTCCTGCTGAAGGTGGGAGCTAGAGAAAGGGGTAAAAGACAGCAAATGTAGAGATTCCAGGCAAAGGATATCTGTAGGAATACAATAAGAAAGGAGATAAGCAATGGCCAGATCATGCAATGCTTTGTAAGCCATGACTCTTGAGCATAGGAAACAGAGAACAGGGGAGTAGATAAGCTCACTAAGGAGAGAGGCTAAATTGTGAAGAAGGTAGGGGAAATCAGCTAGCCGAGTTTAAAGGACTGAGTCACACCAGTCTTTAAAAGCTCATCAAGGGAAGAACCCAAAAAAGAGGCCGAGGGCGAGCAGCCAGAGGTTAAGAAGAAGCCATATTTATTGAATGTTTACTCTCAGCCAAGCACTTTGTATGTGTTACTTCCTTTAATCCACACCCAATTCTAGGAAGTAGGCACTATGGTAATTCATACATTATAAATGAGGAAACTGAGGCACAGAGTGGTGAAGTAGCTTGCCCAGGTCACAGAGCTAGTTATTAGCAGAGCCAGGCTTTGAATCCCAGTAGAATGATAGGAGCCTGTGCTCTTGGAAGTCCGTTCTGTGCTGGGGAGCATATGGAACAAGACTCTACCGTTCAAAAGAACTCTAGTGAACAGTCACAGATTCATGAAACCCTGGTGAAAGACAGACCCCAGAAACCAGTCTCTCATTTCCAAATGAGGACACTAAAGACCAGCCCTGAATCTCAGAAGATGATCTGGAACCTCTCCTCTCTCAAGTGCTTTCCCATCTTTGGTTATAAGCAAAAGGATAAACACGTTTTTCAGAATCCACCAAAGTCATCTTTGAGGAAAAAGTTGGCTACTGTCCTATAGCTGGTTCAAATCCCCAGTCGAAGAAGTCCAGGAAGCCAGCCAAGAGATCCAATCCCTGCCCCTCACGCATACCCCCGGCTCTGCTCCAAAGCTGGGGTTCCCTAAGCAATTCCTCCAGCAACCCTGGGGTGCATTCTTTCACACCTGCTGGCAGGATGGATTCTAATTCATGTCACATCATTATTTCATGTCTGCATTTTGTCCCCTCCTGAGATGGTTGGTCCTTCAAGCCAGGGAAACACATTCTCAGGGCCTCCTCTATGGTCTTCACACAGCTCTATTGCAGTAGGTACTTCATACAAGTTTGCTGAGTAAACAAGGGACCCACCTACCCCGGAGGGACAGTCGCAGATGATTTCCTCTCATTCCTTCCATAGCACAAGGTATCTGGCTTCTGGACAGAGCTCTGAAAAGAAGTGGCAGCTGCTCAGTGATGTAGCACCATCATCGGAGAGGGAGAAATGAAAATTCAGTCTCTCTAAAATAGACGATAAAGGGTCAGGGTTTCACTCTTGGCCAAGATGGGACACCGCCTCCCCACTGGAAAGCTCTGCCCTGTGAGCTGGTCTCTGCCATCTTCTTCCCTCTCCCAATCAGGAGCATCACCTGTCATTGGGCTTCACATTTACTGAACAGTGTGCATCCAGTGATATCTGCATCTTCTAGCATGTTAGAGACATTTACTCTGGGCTTCTCTAAATTAGCTGAGAGATGTGCACAAGACTGCCTACTGGTAGACAGCTTCATAATGGTTAGACAGCCTGCCAAGGGAAGGCTTCTTCTCAAAGTAACTTGCAAATCAGGGCACTGTAATGGCTCAATAGTCACCTGCTTCCGATGACCGCCTGTAGCCAAGCAAGAGGTGAGCTAAGTCCTTGACAGTCAGTAGGAGTTACCGCTTAGCACGTGAAGCTACAAGATGCTCACCGGCAAGGGCCTTGTGGAAAGGAAAGACAGCCCTGCTCTCCACCCTCATGAGTTGTGACTGAAGGCTGAGATTTCTGCCTCTGTCTCGCTCTGGAGACACCAGCCCGAGATTTGACCTGAGGAAGTGTGTGAGAACCTGTACACCCTTTAGTTCTTGACTTGCTGTGTGTTTTCGAGCGACTTATCTAGATTCTCCCGGAAAGCTGAGGAGGAGAACATCATACCTACTTTGTACTCGGTCAATGCCTTTGAACATTTTCCCGCATTTTAATTGTTAAAGTGCTTTGGAAGGAGGCAGTGTGTTTACAGAGACAAGCAAGAAGCAGTAGCTCATATTTGACAGCGTGAAAATGACTAACAATCAAATTTGCTGAGTAGCCAGTCCGCTAAAGAACATCGTATCCTGACGCCCTTTCTGCCTGACACACAGACCTCTGACCTCTCCATTCTTACAGTCTGCTCTGGCAGGAATGAGCCACGGCCTCCCTCCCCTTGTACTCTGCTGACAGACTTCAATGCCAGGAGCTTTTCATCTAATAGCAGAGAGCATCATAGGCATCATATAAAAAGGAAGCTGGGAGAACACAACACAACTCCAGGCATTTACCAGCTAACACTTTGCCCACATTCCTCCCTGCATAGTCCCTGGCACGTGGGGTTCTGTAGAGTACAGGATTAGGGGTGCCAATACTGTGGCTCACTTTTCCTTCCCCCTTGCATTCTTTCCTCTGCCTATGTTGTGGGCTGTGGCATTTTAATGCCACGAAAGGAAATTTACAGACTTTTTAAAAAATCTACTTAACAGCAGTCTCCTCTTGGAGACGTAAATATTCATAAATATATCAACTCTTCCAGACCCATCACAAATAGAACTGCCAATGACACCCCTGCTGCCTTAGGCGTTGTTCTAATAAGTTAGGAGCAGGGGAGTGGAAGGGGATATTTTTAACTTTACAATTTTTTTTTCAAAAGCCATTTTAAAGTGCCCCACTGGGAATGGAGCTGGAAAGAAGCTGTTTTCTGGAAACAGAGAATGCTTCAAACAGAGTTGTAGGTCAGATCTGAAACGGTGATTGAGACAAGGTGATCATATCTTGCATTTCCATCACACAGACCTCATGGAGGAAGCTCAGGAGAACAAAATCTGAACACGGCTTCACGTGGCCCTGTGTGGAAATGTGTGTCACCTTCTCCACAGATGGGGCTACCTCAGCCTGAGCAGCACATGCCACTTTTAGGGGAAACCCCAGAGAGTTGGCAGGACAAGATAGAGCCATGAGTGTTCCTCTGAGTTCATTCAGACAGTCACTGGGGGTATTTCTTCATCATGATGCAGCTATTCATACTATGGCTTCTCAACTGGCGTAGCCGCAATTGCATTATCTGGGCATAAGTCTTTGATAAATATGTTTCCTTGATTCGGTTGTTATTTATTATTCAATAACTGTCCTATTAAACTTAAATTAATGGGGTATTCGGGATCCATTCCTGAGTGCTTCTTCCACTTGTTTCTGTCAGGGAATTCTGCTGGCTCTTTACATCACCCAGCTGTGGATGGCACTGCAGCCCACATGCTCCAGCTGAGGTCCCCCACAGCTGTACACAGACAGCCTGGCGACTGCTGGCCGTGGGTCACTGGCCATCCATCACTCCGGCTACACTTCTCCACCCCTCCTCCGTCTCTCTGCCGCTTCCTTCCCCAGCCCACTCCTCAGGGAGTGGCTTGAAAGATTACAGCTCAGAGGCAGACAGGGTGGGAAAAGGAGAAAGGATTTGAGAGAAAATAGATTCATGAGAAGACAGATAACAGAGTTGTTGGGGCTTTGTTAATTAAAAAGCAGCAATTTGCCTGAATTCTGAATGTGAAGAACCCCCTGGGAGATGTTAGCCAGGCTTCCTCTGAGAGCCAGACGCCCTCCATTTCTATGTGGCACATGCTATGGCCAGGGGACTGTGAGAGGGTTTCTGTCCTATTTGTCCTTGTCCAGAAACTGAGGATTCCTGGAGGCCCAAGGCCACAGTGCCCACTGCCCTCCTGCCCCACCCTGCCCAGACACTCTCATCAGGCTTGAGGAAGGAGGTAAGACGCACTCATGGCTTCTCCAGATGGAATGTCCTGCTGATTCCATACGGGATGATAACTCTCCTACTAATACTTACAAAAAACTTGTCCTAGGCCAGGCAATTTCATAGGAGTTTGCATAATTAATGCATTTTAATTTTCACAACAATCCCATGAGGCATGTACTCTTATTATCTCCATCTTATCAGGGAAGAAACTGAGACACAGGCGTGCATTAACTCAATCGACAAATAGTAACATTGAGTTTCAAATACAAGCAGACGGACTAGAGAGCAGTTCTGATTAACTGCTGTGCTCCACTGCCCATCACAAGGACTATTGACTGCATTAGGAGAGACGTCTAAAACCCCATATGAGAATGCAGCCAACTCATCATACCACTTAGCGCCAGAAACTACACGCTCTAAATGGACAGAGAGCACCTACTGGATAAAGAGCAGTTCTCAGTGTATTGCAGGTTAATTAATCTTGTGACTTTGTGTTGCCTTGAGAAGAGATGAAAGTCTCTCTTTGTGGCACTTACTTACTTAGAAACAAAACAATAAAACATTTTTTTTCTATGAGCTCATGGTTCTTACTGACGAGATACCCCAGAAGAAAGAACTATATAGTACTAGATAGAGCTGATACAGGGGTGCTTTGCTCTTATGCCCCAGAGAGACACTGTCTTTCAAGATTAAGGTCTGGAACTCTGACTTCTCCTGAATTACTCAAAGCTATGGCTCTTTGAAGGTATTCAGGACATATTTCCCAGAATGCCAGCATACATAAAGTGCATTTTGACCATAAAGTGCCAAGCAAGCTAGTATCATTAATCAATTCAGTCGGTTTGAAAGTCTAGTTGATCTTACTTTACAAAAGCTCAATAACAGATAAATGTTTTCCATTGATTCAAGATTAGCAGCTTCATTAAGCATTACTATTTATACAAAAGTATTTACCAAAAACCTGCTATGTGGCAGACTTCACTCTTAGCACTATGGATACAGCAGGAAATGGCACAAATATCCCTGCCCTTATGGGGCTTACAATCGAGTGGTTCTCCTTCAAATATGGAATTTCCTGTGAGCATAACATTGGATTTTATGTGATTTTCAGATTTCCAAAACTACTAATTACATAAAAGGGAACTTACGCATCAGCAAGGGAAGCCCGCAGCCATAATCTGAACATAACCTATTCAGGTCAGCTCCTATTGCTTTAGAAGACTCAGTGGCAACTGGAATTGTCACCAGGGAAGAGAATGGTCTGTCTGCTGAGCAAGCTGCCTCTTATCGTGGGCAGCCTGGGGTAGTGGAGTGAGCCCTGGACTTGGAATTGGAAGATCTGACACATCTGACCTCCCACTCACTAATCATGTGACCTTTCAGTAAGCAACTTGACTTCTATGGCCCTTAGTGTCTTCGTCTGTAAAATGAGGAAGAATAATACTCATCACATCTATCTGAATGTTAAAAAGTCCAAAGCAAAGCAAAACAAAAGAGAAGTTGATTGCAGATGAGGAAAGGCTTGGAATTCATGAAATTGCACGTAAATGTGAAGTGCTAATATCAATGACATGAGGTGTACATACAGTGTGATAAATATGGGCAGTCTTATAATCTGATTTGTAACCCGTCACCGTGCAGGACAGAGTCCTCCTGGAAGCTGGTTTCACTCCTGTGCTGGGCTCTCTATCTGTGAGGGCTTTTTTATGTGTCAGCTCAGCTAGGCTGAACAGCAGCCCCTGGAATCCACATTCTAGTGTATTTCCAGTTAGCTGGGCTGCAGGGAGACCCCCTCAGGAGGGCGGGAGGGCAGTAGCTGCCTCTCTAGCATGCATGCCTCTTCTCTCAGTTATTCAGCCAAACGCTGATCTAGCTGCTCCTGTGCAAGGATTTTGTAGTTATGGTGGAAATCCCTCACCAGTTGACTTTAAATTAATTGAAAGGGAGATTGTCTTCTGTGGGCATGACTTAACAAGTTGAGAGTCTGTAAATGAGCTTAGTCCTTCCATGAGGGAGAGATTCTAAACAGCCTCTGGGCCAGCACAGCTCTCCTTCTTCCAGTCCTCCCTTCCTGGCTGCCACCTTTAGACACTCAGCTTTAGCTCCTGCCCACTGGATTCCAGTTTGTTCATGATCTTCTTCTCCTGACTGTCCACCCTAAGAACTTTGGTCTTGTGTAGCCATCATTTGCTATGGGGTAAACCATTCCTTGCAGTAGCTTTATTCATATACACATACACCTTCTTCTGATTGTGCTACTCTGCTTGAACCCTGGCGGAGACACATCTTACCTTGCTTGTCCAGGTAATGAGCTTGCCTGTAATGAGCAAATTATTTCTACCCATGGGTGTTCTTACGGTTAAAGAAAAGTTGACCTCAGTTTCCAAGTCCATTGGGAAGACACAAGCATCTGGCACATTACATGCTGGGTGAATGGTCGGATGAACTGAGCCAATTTATAATGTAAAAATCAATAAGGAATAATGAGGTGGAGCCCAGCGAGGACTTGCTCTGGGGTCCTAATTTCCATGTCCTACCACTCAGGATCATGCCATGGGCTCGTCATTTCCTGGATGTAGGCCTCCCTTCCTAGGATTTAGTTTCACATTACAGGTGTAAAACTAAATGGTCTACCAGCTTCTTCTTCTTCTTCTTCTTTTTTTTTTTTCCAGTGCAGTTTGTCCTGAACAATCAAGATAGATGGCCAGCTCAGGTAAGTTTGTGCAACAATCCCAGAGAAAGAAATACTAAATCAATCTATTGGGGAAATATTAATGCTCTCATTAGGAGGCTTAATTATTCACATCAGCCTCTGCTTCTTTCCATGACATTAATTCCATTTCTGACTTCAGAGCAATTGCTCTTCTCAAACTTGCGAGACACCCAACAGGTGCTCTCTGTCCCCAGAATGTTAAAATATTTTGCATACAGCCAGAAGAGATCCATCTCAGACCAGCCTTGCCTCCTCCTGTCCCTCCTCCATGTGTGCACATACACACACACACACACCTTTCAAAGCTTATGCCCTCTGAATATTCAGACCAAAGCTCATAACTTCTCCCATGCACACTCAGACTTACATTCCCATCTTTTTCCCATTCAGACTAATAACAATGGAAACAAACCCACACATATTGATTTCTCTGTGCTGAGCACTGTTTAAAATGCTTTAAATATATCAACGGGTGTCTAGCATCTGTGAAGTAGTACTATTTTATTACCCGTATTTTACCAATAGGGGAACTGAGACACAGATGATCTGCATCTTGCCTGAAGTCTCCCAACTGATAAAAGGAAGAGTGAAGAAGTTAGAGTCTGCACCCAGACAGTCCAGGGCTGCAGCCCCTGAGCTTCATCATTAAAGTGCCCCTTCCTGTTCAGGATACTCACTACACTGTGCTTCTCTTCTGCATGCCTTCCAGGAGGTTTTGCTGGGGTTTTTTTGTTTTTTTGTTTTGCCCTCTACCATTCTCACTTGCCTGCCTCACTCCGCGGTTCACACATCTCCCCAGCAGCACATGGGTATCTCTTGATGACCATTGGGAAAGAAGGCCTCATGTCGACATAGGACGAGACTGGGATTCTGCATTTTTTCTTGTAAGCCTCTCCCCACAACTATAACACAAAGCTCAAAGGTCTTCTAGGCAGCCCAAGCCCTTCAGCATCCTCCCACTGACACCGCACACGAGACAACATTTCAAATCCTGTACAAGGATTCTGTGGTGTTCCTCTCTCTACTGCCCGAGCCTGCATTTTCCAGATGGACAGCTCTGCCGCAGGCGCATCAGTATCAGAAGCAAATATACCCCAAACAGCTTTTTGTCATGCACCTGTCTTTCCCCAGAGCTCTGCCTCACCTTACAGAGTCAGCAGGGAGGAGATAAACCCCCAGGGGTTTAACAAAGCAAACCTTCCTTAGAATTTGTGGGGATTTCAATTCTGGCTAAACCACCAGGTTCATACCCTCAGGGGACATCACAAAGAGATTTGAAGATTTTACACTAAGGCAATTTTTTTCTCCTTTGAATAAAATAACACCAAAAACACTGTTCTGATGAGTAGGGCATTAATTGAATACCCTATTTCCAAATAAACTAAGGGTTTCAGAGAGTTGGAGAATTATAGTTAGGACAAATAATGATGAGTTTCAAATACAGGAAGTGCTCTCCAGCTAAAATTAAAATAACCAGTAACTAAATCAAGTGAAACAGACCAGTCTTATAGAATAATCATTTGAGGTCACTCCATTATTCAATAAACATATTTTTTAACCTGAGCCTATGGTGTGCCTGTCACTGTGCTAGAAACTATACTTGACGAACAGGACTAAAAAGATCACTGCCCTCATAGAGCTTATATTTGGGCAGAGTGCTGGGAAGCATACCTTGACACTGTCTGCGGGAGACGTCATGTCCATGTGCTTCACACTTTAGTGGACATCTGCCCTTCACCGCCAGCCCAGCATCCCTTCTTTTGTTCGTGGCACCTGGATGTTGCCTTTAGAGAGCAACCTCTATGTCCGGATCAGTTCTGCTGGCTCTGGAGCCAGGCGTGTGGGCCAGTCCCATTGAGAACACTGTGTGTCCTTGGGGATAGTGATGGTTTCTCAGGTGAGCAGGTGGCCAAAGTCATGCAGTAAGAGCCACCCAGCCACATGAGACTTTGACTCCTGGATTTTCCAAATGGTTGGAAGTGAGCCGTGATCTGCTAGATGCCAGCACATAGGGAACCTGCCCAAGACTAAGGGCAACAGAGTGGAAAGCAGAGGCCTGAGCCCAGAGATGGAGAGGATCCTAATTATACCATTTGAGCCCCTGAATCCAGTTATTCTGAAGTCAGATCTTCTTAGAGACTTTGGAGATACCTCCCGCACTTTTTTACCCCCTTGAGTCATTCTGAGGTGGCATTCTCTCCCTTGAAACCACAACAGGTCTTGACTAACGACAGTTAAGAATTTCATTCATTTTCAGCTGGCCTTTGAACGGGAACATCTCCATCTGCTGTGTTTACGACACATCTCGGTTGGACTCCCAGTTCATCATTCACCAGATTTGGGACCCTGATCCTTAGTTCTTTCACCTCTACACTGGTGACAGTGTCAGAGCTTTCTTTCTAGGTTTGCTGAAAAATGCCTTGAGATCATGATGGAGACTGCTTGGCACAGTGCCTGGCACATGGTAAGCCCTCAATGCATGGCACGCACTGGGATTATGATGATCACGATCATTATCACAATCATCTTCATAAACATCGCAAACCCTCTCTTGGCTCCATGACCTTCCCTCTTGTAACTGCCTTGCTTCTCTGCTCCCTTTCACAGCAAAGCTCTTTGTAAAAGATCACATATGCTCTCTGATTTGCACTTTTTACTTTCTGTCCCCTGGTTTCCATCCACTCCAGTCAGGCTCTGTTCCCATTTTGCTATTGAAATTGCTATTGTCAAGATCATCTAGGAATTTCCCCATGCAAAAAACAATGATTAAATTTCCTCCTATTCTATTCAGTACCTTTTAGCACAGACGACTCCTTCTTCTTCTTGAAGCACTTTTCTCTACTGGCTTCTGGGAAAGCACGCTCCAGGCTTTTCTTCGACCTGACCCTCTATCGTCTGTCTCAGCCTCAGCTGGTTGTTCCTCCTCATCCAGATCAGCTCTCACTCCCTGCATCATCTCACTGAGTTCATGCCCAGGAAAACCACTGATTCCTAATGGCTTTGGGATGCACACCTCTGTTCTCAATCCCTCCTCTCAATTCCTTCAATCTAACCATCCACATGGCAACTTCACTTGGATGTCCAGCAGCACCCTTACACATGCATAATGAACAAAACTGACTTTTCCTTTTCACCACCACTCTCTTCCTCTGAAATCTGCTCCCTTTCATGGGGTCTCAATCTTGGTAAACACCATTGTCATTCTTACTTTCTCAGGCTAAAACCCTAGATGTCATCTTTGCTTCTTCTCTTTTCCTGGTCACCCTTCAGCAGGCACTGTAGGCTCTGGCTTCAGGTTTATTCCGAATATGAGTCTATCTCATTTTCCCCACCTTTCCCACCTGTGTCCAGGCATAGGACCACTGCAGCAGGCTCTGTCTGGCTCTGCTCTAATCATGTTGGCCCTCTTACACATTGATAGATCAGCTCATACTTCTGTCACCTCAAAACCTCTGGTGGCTTTCTATTAAACCTGTCATCAAACCCAAACTTCTTAAAAATGTCAGATGGCATTTATGTCATATGTGGCATGTATGACATAAATGTCTAACAGTCACTTGCAGACTCCATCTCCTTGTCTGCCCCTTGTCACTGTACCCCAGCCACACTCAGTGTGCACCTGGAGTCTCCAGAAGTGCCACACTGGAACCAGGCTCAGAGCTTTTGTTGCTGCTGTTACTTTTGCCTGGAACACTACTCTCCCAGGGCTGCTCCTCACAGAGGCTTCTCATTATTAACTTCATCTATTTGTTGTCTGCCTTTACTGGTTGGGCACATCATCACAGGAGCATAGATGAAACACTTACAGGAATTTAAAGTCAATAGGCAAAGATGATTCTGATTTAACCATCAGAGGTGGGGACACTTCTGAGTCTGCTCTCTCCTCATAAAGTCTTGGAGAGTCCAACTGCCTCTTCTCAGCCTAGCGTGGAGACCTGAAGTTGAGAAACATACTTCCAAGTGGCGAGACCCCATGAAGGAGCCGCCTCTACTGTACACTGCTGCCTCCATGATACTTCCAAGTGGTGAGAACCCATGAAGGAGCCACCTCGACTGTACACTGCTGCCTCCATGGCACTTCCAAGTGGTGAGACCCCATGAGGGAGCCGCCTCTGTTGTACAATGCTGCCTCCATGGTAAAAGAATATTTAAATACTTGGTGTTCAAATGACTCAAAAAGCCCAGTTATCATGGATTGGGAGGAAGGGAAGCAAAACAAACTGGGAGATGGAGGGGGACAGAGAATGATTTACAAATGATTGTTATTCTATATGTGGCATCTATTAAAAAGTCATCCGTGGTCATTCCTAAACATCTGATGTAAAATTGATTGTAATTTCATAAACTACTGTGTGGCCCTAAAAGGAAAAATGAGTGACTAAGACAGGCTCAGTGAACATGAATACAGAATGATTAGCTGCATAAACATCTGAATCCATACCTGCTTAGAGTCTCTGGGGAATAGATCAATGCTAAATCTCTCCCCAGATTCAGTAAATCTCTAATCGTGGAGAGAATGTCTCTTTTTGTGAAAACCAAAATAAACCAGGATACATTTAAATCTACTGTGAAATTAACTAGTTATTTCAGAATTCCCCAAAATTAAAAGTCTGGGGAAGAAAGTCTATTTTTACAGGTGAAGCAACATTCCTCCAAACTCAGTTTAACTGAACTTTATCCTACATCTACGATGTTATTACCTGATTAATTCAGCCTGATTCTAATCACACTTAATCTCTGCCAAGCCCTCAAGCATGTACAGTACTCAGATGGTTTTATATTAATTTTTAATCACTATGTATGGTTCTGTAAGTGTAAAATCTCATTCATGGACATTGTTTTCTTCGTGAAACAGATTCACAACTCCTCGAGGGGAGAGACATTAGGTGGCTTACTTCCTTTTTTTTTTGAGACGGAATTTTGCTCTTGTTGCCCAGGCTGGAGTGCAATGATACAATCTCGGCTCACCACAACCTCCGCCTCCTGGGTTCAAGTGGTTCTCCTGCCTCAGCCTCCTGAGTAGCTGGGATTACAGGCATGCACCACCACACCCGGCTAATTTTGTGTTTTTTAGTAGAGACGGGGTTTCTCCATGTTGGTCAGGCTGGTCTTGAACTCCCGACCTCAAGTGATCCACCCGCCTTGCCCTCCCAAGGTGCTGGGATTACACGCGTGAGCCACTGTGCCTGGCTAGGTCGCTTACTCTTTTATCCTCTGTCTTTAATTTTATTTGACCAGGGTTCTGTTCCTTAGATGTAGGTAGGCAGGATCACATGTGAAATACATGGCTCCAGAGTCTAAGGGAATACTCCTTATATAACCTCTGTTGCCAGGAGGGCCAATATAGATCATAGATTGGCATGGGCTTTGATTCAGAATTGTCCAAGGCCAAAGGCTGCTGGATTTGGGGCCTGCTCCCTTAACCAGGTCAGCTGGTGGCTCTTCAACTGATTGTCCAGTTCCAGTCTCTGCCCTTCCTGTCCTTCGCTGTGCCTTGGAGACTGCTGTCTGCAGACACCACCACCCCAGCTTCCCTTGCCTTCTGTTTCTGGGTGGGTGTGGCCAATAGAATTCTCCAGTAGGACATGGGAGGTGGAGGACAGAATTTGAGGTCCTATCACCCAGCTCCTGTCAGGCAGCTCCACTTGCAAAGCTATAGCCCACCCCTGTCCCTAGCAACTGGTCTGCTATTTGTCCTTTTTTCAAAGAACAGAAATGACTCCCACTGTTGATAGTCACCATCACATGTGTCCTGTGAACTCTGCCCACACCCCTGTCATCGTCCCTTCATTGCACATCCTTCCGTTCAATCCATTTCGTTTTCTGCATGACCCTCTCAAGTCCTCAGTACTCTCAGGGGCACAATGGGGGGCACCAGGCAAAAATGTGTGCGCTCCTGCAGTGCTAGAGACAATGTTCCGGATATTTGCAATATAAGAAATTAATTAAACACTCTATCTTTTCTAACCCTGTACATCTATTTTCTTTAGAACACATCATAATATACTTTATTTTTACTAGTGCATTATCTGCCTTCTGCGCTAGACTAGTAATACCTCCAGGGCTAGAGCTATGTCTGTTTTATTCAATATATTTCCAGCTCCTGGCCAGTACCTGACACAGAGATTGTTTACATTTGTAAAGTTTTGGAGAATTTTAAACTGAGTGGTAAAGCCAGGCAAATAATTAACTATAATATAACGCGACAAATGTTTGAAAGTAGCATTACTAAAGTTATCAAGCCATAGAGGAGGAGGAAGGGTTTGATTCTTACTTGGTTGCGTAAAGACTTAAGGAAAGAAATCACCAAGAGGAGGTGACATATGACGTGGAATTTAAAGGATGAGTGAAGTTTCCCAAAAAGAAGGCGGCAAAAGGAGAGCAATTCCAGGTACAAACGGCATCAAAGATGCAGGAGAGCATGGTGTGTTTGCATGTTTGCAGGCCGGGGCGGGGGCACGTGGTGAGCATCCTGATACACACAGAGACATGGGGATTCCAGCAAGAGCCCAGACAAATGGGGCGGGCAGGTGTCACATTGAGCATGCCACCCACTCCTCGACCAGTTAGGGACTCTCTCCCTGTGTCCACTTCTGTTTTATGGTGCACCTCCTAGAGCCTAGAGTTTCAGAAAGCAGCTAGTCCCGCTCCCACCGGGGCAGCTCTGGAGGGACCAGGCATCTCGGAGCCTGCTGGCTAAATCAGGTAGTGAGCACAGCTCCCCGCACCTGTGTTTTCGCTTCTCTTCTGTGCTGCTTGGCACCTCCCAGTAGGGGCCAGTAGTCTCATTTATACTTTTTGCCCAACTTAACATCAACTGCTGAGAGTCTATATATAACCTAAGTATTTTAAGGATAAAAATAATCTGGCAAGATGACTTTACAGTCAATATATAGAAGTAACTCGCTCTTCAGGAGAAAAATGAAGCCTGACGTGTGAAGATGCCCACAGGGAAGGTTCCAAGCTTGCGGCAACCTCACTGACCTAGGCCACCGCCACTGGGGTCATAACTAAACCAGGAAATGAGAATTCCAGGGAAACTTTGCTCTAAGCTTCAGGCTTATGGTAACTTTGCAAGGACCTTTATCTTTTGTCGTTGAAACAAATCAAATTTTCCTCCAGGACTACCTTGCGGATTTCCAGCAGGCTGACTCCATGGTCCGAACTATTGATTTTGTGTTGTATCATTCAGAGGTCAAGGCAGTAATAGCACAGACCAGTACTAGGGACCTATCTAGAATTGTATTGCCACCTTGACATTTCTTATCTTACAGATAAAGCTCAAGGAAGACACCTAAAGGGTTTCTGGTCCCAGAGCCTTGGTACTCAAAGGATCTGCTGATTCTTTAATCTGGTGGTTCTCAGAGTGTGATCCACAAATCTCCAAGACTGCCCGAGACCTTTTAGGGAGGTCAGCACTATTGTTAGGAGAACATTAGGACATTATTTGCCTTCTTCACTGTGTTGATATTTGCACTGATGGTACAAAAGCAGTGGTGGGTAAGACGGCAGGACCCACAGCCATGGGCAACCCAAGCGCACACAGCCCATTGCACGAGTAGTCACCGCACTCTTCACCTCCGCATGCCCGCGGGGAAACCCAAAGGCCAGTTTCACTTAAGAACGCCCTCATTAAACAAAGAAACACTTGATTTTACTACATTTCAAATCTCAAGTACAAATTTTTAAAATTTTGCGTGGTGAGATGGAAGGCTCACCCAAAACACTTCTGCTGCACAATGAAGTAGTGTGATTGTCTCAAGAAAACACTCTTTTGTCTGAGTTGCGAGCTGAGCTAGCCGCTGTTTTCATGGAGCACTATATGGGCTTGAAAGAAGGATGGACGATCTGTTGTTATTAGACTTGGTACTTGGCAGCCATTTTCTCAAAAGGGAATGAAATGAGTCAGTTGCTTCATGGAAACCAACTCACAGTATCCACCGCCAGTGTTCAAATGTGAGCTTTCAGGTAAAGAACAGAATTTTGGAAAACTTTAATCAGCTACTATTATCTTTACAGCTTTTGATACTCCATCTTTTCTAGTGAGATCTGTGGTGATGTTCAGTCGAGACAGGATTTCAAATTCTAGATTTTCCACAAACTTTCCATAAAATATTTTAAGGCCATTCCTCTCTCTGGATCTCATGCTACTAAACTTCAAAAAATGGAATTAGAATAAAGGATTTTTTAGGTCACTTCCAAATCTTATTCTTCTTTCTCTCTCCCTTCCCCTTCCCCTCCTTCTCCCCCGCCCCCTCCTTCTCCCCATCTCCTCAGGATTCACAGCTTCTAAGCTTCTAATCCAGGAAGAGTATTTACTACTAGCATAAAGAGAGAGAACACAGAAGCTGTTAGAAGGGAATAATTCCCTCTGTCCTTCATTTTCACTGAGCACTGTACCAGCAGAACATCTAAAATATAAGCTTCTGACACAATAGCCACATGCTGTTACATATAGCCACATGTAGAAGGCAGTTCTCCACCCTTAAAACACACCTCAGTGCCTGCGTGCAGGTCTAGGCTCAGACCTGTCTGTCCCATGCTCAGGACAAAGTCACCCCTAAGGGCAGAGAGAGACAGTAGGTGCAGGCAGGGCATGGAGGGGAGGGGCAGCCACCAGGCCTTGGCTCCCCAGGTCCCTGCTCCTACTGTGGCTGCATGACAGGACCTGCCAGGTGAGAAAACAGGCCTCTTATTGGGAAGGCAGGTGCCTCATTCAAGATTCCACGCTTTCCTGAAGGGCGCTGAGAAAGCCTTAGAGCAACTTAGAAGTCAAGCCCACCTGGAGGGCTGGGAAAGCTGCACACAGCAGCCCCTGGCTAAACGCTGCTGACTGGGCAGCTGGCTGCATGCAGAGATGACAGGCTCACTGAACCCCACGTGGGCACCAGCCAGTGGGCCCATTGCCTCCAGGGCTGCAGAGGCTGCTTTTCCAAGTTTGCCCTCCTCAACAAGATCACTTTTGCCTCCACTTATCTTTGGCTGTAGTTGAATTTCTTTAAGGTGTGTCTACGAGGGATGCAAGCTAAAGAAAGAAAACGGATCATAGTTTTGTTTGATTTTATTTTTGTATTTATTTTTAGTGTTGGGAGTTGTCCCTGTGTTGCTCAGGCTGGTCTTGAACTCCTGGGTTTAAGCAATCCTCCTGCCTGAGCCTCCCAAAATGCTAGGATTATGAGAGTGTATCTCCACACCCAAGAACAATGACAGTTTTGTTTGAAGCTGATCATTTTGGTTGACTGCAAGAAGATAATCCTTTGTGTTAATTTCTTCTCTGTTTAAAACTGTCTACGTCTCCAAAAAGCTGGGGAACTGTTGGCAGAGTCTAAAGGATTCTACCTCTTCCTCTTCTTTTCCTTTACAGTCTGCAAAGCCTGCAGTCACACAGAACTAATTCTGCACTGGATGTGTTTTGCTTCCTCACATCTCGATGTGGGGAGAAGGGAAGTGGGGATGGGGGTGCAGGCATGGGAAGAGCCCTGGAGACGGAAAGGAAATATCCTGGTGGGACTAAATTGCATTCAACATAATAACTATCACCTCAAAATGAGTGTTCCAATTGAGTTTTGATGTAAACACTAATATTTTCTCCACTCTGCTATTCTCTTCCGAGCTCTCATGTATATTTCACCACGTGTCCTACCTAGTCTTACACTCATACATCAAAGGATTGAGGGCAAGGAACCTGATTTTGAAAACATTATTCTTTTAAAGATTTATCCTCTCATCTTGACCACCTCCTTAGCTGGAAGGGAGAAGCTCTCCATAAATTATTTTAATGTGCTATGCAAAAGGGATCTTCTCACCTCTTCTTTCAAAAACTTCCGCAAGGGAAATTAGACAGGGCCCTCAGTTCCATTTCTTTTATGTTTTCCATCCAAGCACACTTAAGCGCATGCATAAATGGGACAAGAAACAGAAATTGAGGTGGGGGTGGGGGCTGAAAAGTTTGAGAATTTCATGGAAACTTTCGAAGAAGCCCATTGGAAGGGGGCATAGGGTCTTGTTTAGCGGCAAAAGGTGACACCAACTTTGGTTTTAGAATGAATTTCCTAGCACTGGG
This sequence comes from Symphalangus syndactylus, assembly GCF_028878055.3. Taxonomy (NCBI): domain Eukaryota; kingdom Metazoa; phylum Chordata; class Mammalia; order Primates; family Hylobatidae; genus Symphalangus; species Symphalangus syndactylus. The sequence continues at coordinate 150,120,359 of NC_072425.2, forward strand.
TGTAAAGACACCTTTCGTAATGAAACTGTTAGTCTGGCCTAAGCTCTGTGTCATTCCAAGGGTGCATGTTGTGCTAATCTCAATTATGCTCAAAGCTGCAAGTTTCCACAAAGAGTCCACAGTGTCAGGGAGGAAAGCACAGGAGCCGCTAGCATCAGACTCTACCTGTAATACCAGACCCCACCGCAAATGTGATTCTAAATTTCTCACCCCAGATACCTGTCCTTGCCTCTTCCAGACTGGACAGACCCGGGTGAAAGGAAGTCCATGACTCCCTGCTGTGCTTCCTTATCTTAAATCTCTCAGGTCCTTTTACCACCTGCATGTAGGCAAAATCAGTGTCTTCTCAAGCCTTTTCTGTTTGATTCTGACTGGCATCACCACTATTGACAAATACTCCTGAGTAGTTTTCCAAATATTTTTAATTTGCAAATGATATCATTTAATAGAACTGAGGCTCAAGAGTCCTCCTTGCTCAGAAAACATTAGTTTCCAGTTTAATGTCAAGGATTTTGGTAAAGGTCTTGTCTCAGAACGTTGCGCCCTGCTGAGATTCCAACCATTCATCCCTCCTTTCCCTATAGATGAGGTCTTCTGAGCCCTGCTTGTAGATTTAATGCATCACCACACCCAAGACTGCCTGAGCGGCATTCTTGGAGACCCCACTGCCCACCCTTGCTGCCAGTTCAGCTTCCATCTCCTGTTCCAGCTGGGGTTTAGGGCTGCCTCAGCAACCCTGTCATTGATCCCAATCCTGATCACTGGACCCAAGCATCGTTCCCGCCCCTGAGCCTCTGCCTTGCCAAGCTGTACTCCACAGCAGCCTCCCTGGGAATGGCTTTCTGCCTGACTCCAGCACCGCTGCATTCAGCCTGCCAGCAGCTGCAGCTCTGGGGACTGATCTGAGGCACCCCTGCAAGACACCACTGTCTGTAAAGACAGCCGCACCCTCCTTGTGCCTGTCCAGTGCCTCCTATGGCCGGGGGCCAGCATGGGGCTTTGGGGTCATGGAGTTTTCCCGTTGTATTCCAGTCACTGTCTCAGCATGTGCTGTGAGTTCTATCGGTCGGTCCAGAGACCAGCCTTCGCAGTGTAAGTTCAGTTTCTATTCTGTCCCTTCCTATCTCTTTCTAGGGCCTCCAGTCTACAAGAGTTACCCAGGTTGGTACAGGCTCCAAGTGAGAACAGACGCATGTCATACAACGGCGGAGAGAAGTAACCAGAGGGCTGGTCCCCTGGGCCATGGCTAGCCCTCAGGGATGCCTTTTCCATCCTCCTGTCTCCTTCTTAAACCCAACAGACTAGACAGCCTCTCATGGGGTCAGAAAGGAGGAAAGCCACGTTGTGCTCTTTGAAAAGGTCCTAGGGAGCCACGTTTCGTGGGCTCTGCAGTGGCGTACCTGCACTTCAGACTGTGAAGCGGCTGCCTTTGTACTTATTTTTATAGGATGTGAATGACGACTTTGGGTCCTATTAATCTGCTGCAAGGTTTTATTCAGTCTCATGGTCAGAAAAGGTCATTTACAGAGCACTTGGTGATTTTTTTTTTGGACGGAGTTTTGCTCTTGTCACCCAGGCAGGAGTGCAATGGCTTGATCTTGGCTCACTACAACCTCCACCTCCAAGATTCAGGCCATTCTCCTGCCTCAGCCTCCTGAGTAGCTGGGATTACAGGTGCCTGCCACCATGCCCTGGTAATTTTTGTATTTTTAGTAGAGACGAAGTTTCACCATGTTAACCAGGCTGGTCTCGAACTCCTGACCTCAGGTGATCCACCCACCTTGGCCTCCCAAAGTGCTGGGATTACAGGCGTGAGCCACCGAGCCCAGCCCCAGTTGGTGATTATTAATACCAGCTAGATCTTCAAAGCCACTCCTGAACTGAGAAAGATTTCATGGGTGTTTTTGTGAAAGGGGCTAACTGTGACCCGGGTTTGATCACTTGAATGTGTCAGCTGCAGACAGGGCTGGAAGATACGGCTTTAATTTTCTTTCTTTTTTTAACCACAAAACAAAAAAACACAAAACCGTTTCCTCAAGCCCCTTGTATTGGGGCCTGTTGCAGGGGAACGGGGCTGACCAAAGGGAGAAGGTGGCGCCGATCCAGAGGAGGCTGAGCGAGGGGTGGAGGGGAGCCCAGCAGAGAGAGGGAAGGAGCAGAACGCCGGCCCACTAGCCGACCCCAGCGCAACCCAGCGCGGTGCCCAGAACCCTGCAGGGTAACTGATGCCGCCGGCACAGCCTCTGTTCTCATTTATGGAGCTTTGTCTCCCCTTGGTGGACAGGCCCTGGTGCTGCAACCCACCTGGCCGCCTTCCCGGCTGAGGCCCCTGGGCAGAGCTCCTCCGCAGGGAGCGTTCCGGTGGACAAACACCCCTTTCCCTGGTAGCTGTGTCAACAGCTGATCTGCGGCAGCGGACCAGGCGGAGGGTCAAATGGGAGAAGGGGCGGCCAGCTGGTCCCACCAGAGACTGTCGCTGGCGTCCGCAGGGGCCACTCCAGGGCCACCTTGTGTGTTTGCCCCTTCCCCATGCTAGACTGTCCCGGGAGGGGGACTGTGCTTCCTGAATTCTTGTCCGGGTGGGACTGGCCTCGGTGAAGGATCGGGGAATGGGACTTCCGGGCCGGGCCGGAGGGGAAGTGTCAGGAGGAGCGCAGGCTTTGGCGAGCCTGGAGGGAAGGGAAGGCTGAGGCGTTCTCTGCCTCCGCAGCCACATGGCCTGGCACGGGGCGGGCAGGCGGTAAATGTAGGAAGCCTTTATTCATTTACTGGAAACGTTTCCTGGAAGCCTGGCATGTGCTAACGATACAACATTGAACAATACAAAGGTCCCTGCCACGGAGCTTACGTTGCGTCCACCAGGTAGACAGGACACGTACAAGACACACAGATAAAGTACATGTTTAATCTGGATGAGAAAAGGAGAAAAATAAAACAAGGAGGGAGAGGGGACCTGTCAGGGGCCAGGGTGCGGTGAGTGGAAGAAACGGTGTCCCTGACAAGGTGCCTGGTGGCCTCACCCGGAGGAGAGCACGGGGCAGAGGAAACGGTGCAGTCTGGTGCTCGAAGCCCCAGGACCCCTGTGAGAGCGGGACCTGGACAAGCATGAAGTCCCGCAGGAGGAAGGCGGCCCAGAGCCTTGGAAAATCCACCTCTGTGCTGAGCCAGGGCTGGGCTGCTGCACTGGGGCCTCCGGGAGCAGGATCAGCCATGGAAAGGGCACTTCTAAACCGTGTGTGCAGATGCCCACCGAGGGAACAAGGTCAGAAGGAGCCATGGCTCCGGAAGGGATGCTGATGACGTGGCCCCCAGGGTTGGAGACGCACACCCCGCCACTGCCTGTGCTCCAGGGCAGAGGCACCTGCCTCCTAGCTAGACTTGCTTCGGAGATGGGTTGTCTCCAAGGCACTGCCTGGAGACAAATGTGCCCCAGAGCCCAGCAAGGGCTGTGAACAAGCCGTTGCTATACGGTATTTCCCGTGTGTAGTAAGGGCATCGCTTCTTTCCCTCAGTACAGTGGACACACGTGGCTCTAGCGGGCACGTGGGCAAACCTCACCGCAGTGCTCTATGGTTTGTGACAGTCTCACATTTGTCTGCAGTCTGCCCAGACATGTAACTGGGGCCTCAAGGGCCTTCTGTCAGCCTTGCCCTGGGATATCTCCTCCGTGTGGACAGGGTGCCTCGCTTGGATTCACTGGATGGGACTTGAACACCTGCAGAGTTAAAGCTGAGACACTGCCTGGGTCATTTAGGCCAGAATGTGCACAGACCCACAAGCACGCGAGGCTCCTGCTGCTGTGCACACTTACTGCCAACGTTCCCTTGCCTGAAGCTCCCTCCTCTCCTGGCTCCACCCATCACACTACTGAATCCCACCACAACACGTGCTGCTCCATCCTGCCTGTCCCACCTCTTTCCTGTGACTCTCCTCCCTCCCAGGAGTGCACACGCCTTCATTCGTCCATCCCATCCTGACATGAGAAACACCATCCTCTGTGGGCCTGGGAACATTGGTGCCCGCAACATCTGATCTCCTTAGAGTGCTAGAACAGAGCTGCCTGCCCAGGACCCTCAGGCCAGCAGCACCCTGCCCGCCTCTGCCTGCCAAGGAGGGGCCATGGCCTGGGTGGATAAGGGAGTGGGACCCTGGCTTGCCCCATGTCCACTCCTGCCAATGGCCACTCCCCTTGTAGGGGAAACCAACTCTACAAGCAGTTAGCAGACTAGGAATTTAAACCACAGCCACTTCCCCAATTGCAGAAACATTACTTCAGCTCTCAGAGTAATGGACCAGAAATGCTGAAGACGCCTTAAAAAAAATGCCGGTCTCGCCCCACCCTCTCCTCCAACCTCCCCTTTCATAGAAGAGGTTACCAAGGTCTAGGGAGAGTACTAGGACTTGAAGGAGGTTCCTTGTTAGTTCAGGGAACCAAACTCTGGTCCTGACTTGAGTCTTGCAATATTTTTATTATGCCAGGTGAAATCCAATTCCCAGTTCTGACTATGGTATCCAGCAACAACTAAGTCATTCTATGTCCTGGTACAAGTCATTGGAAGACCCTGAGGCTCAAATCATCTGTCATATGAGGCTGCCACCTCGTGCTCTGTCTCCCATGTCCCTGTGAAGTTGTTGTTTTTGTTGTGTTTTGTTTTTCTGAGATGGAATCTCACTCTGTTGCCCAGGCTGGAGTGCAGTGATGTGATCTCGGCTTACTGCGACCTCCACCTGCTGGGTTCAAACCATTCTCCTGCCTCAGCCTCTCAAGTAGCTGGGATTACAGGCATGTGCCACCATACCCAGCAGATTTTTTTTGTATTTTTAGTGGAGACAGGGTTTCACAATGTTGGCCATGCTGGTCTCGGACTCCTGACCTCAGGTGATTCACCCGCCTCAGCCTCCCAAAGTGTTGGGATTACAGATGTGAGCCACCACACCAGACCGGTGAAGTTGTATTGAGATAATACCTGTGAAAGTTATCTAAAAGGTAAAACCACTATAAAAATAAAATAGAAAGGTAACAGTAAGCCATGAAAACTGGTGCGAAGGAATCCCTCAGTTCTGACTCTTTCCCTGTTGCTCCCTTATGGCATAACGTGCTTAAATTTGCAGAGCACTTCCAAATCCAGACTCCAGGCTCCTCCCACTGCCAATCACTCTTCACTGTTAAAGGAGCCACTGGCACTTCTCAGAGTGCTAGAACAGAGAATACTCGCTTTGTGGGACTCCTCTGGGGGTTGAAATGAGGAACTTCTGAATCAGGGAGCTCATGCTGAGCCCTGGCTGAATCCTTGAGAGGACTCAGGGCAAGCAGAACATCAACTCCTCCTTCAAGGGGAACAAACCACAGGCTGAAGAGAACTTTAGAGCTGCACTGGCGTGGCTTTCTCATTTTACTGAGGCATAAACACATCCAATAGGAGAAGTCCTCACTCAATGGCATAAAACACTTCCTGATGCCCAAAGTCCACCTGGGCAAAGTAGACAGGTGGATGAAGTCAGTGTCTTGAAGCTTCTTGTTGCCTCTTTCACTGGCCCACCCTATGCCATCGCCTCTCCCCCCAGGATCAGGGATGTCATCCCTCATCCCTGACACGGCTCGTGCCCAGGTCTGCCTATTCCCACAGTAAAATGCTGTCCAAACTCCCTTTCTAAATTACCTCCACTGGGGAAAACGCTTATCATATATTTGTGCAAAGTTATAGCAAGTCAGCCCCATGGTATCTAGGGAGGTCTGAAGGATGGTTATCTTTGAGGGTGCAGTTATGGATCATTGCTATTTTCTTCTCTATACTTGCAGTATTTTCATGTCTCTTTTTAAATTTTAACAATAATAATGCATTTATATGCTTCTTTTTAGGCTGCTTCTCAGCATACTGTTCCAACCAAAATTGATCTAATAAATGTATTTATTTTAAAGCAGCAAAGATTAATACTGACAGATAGTATTTTTATTCCAGGCTCAGTATCACAACCTAGTGTATTTCCTTAAGCCAAAACGCTGCCCTTCTGAAGTAGAATCCCAGGCATTCTGGTTTATTGGGAATAGAGCTTAGAATTGGGGGCATGGTGGGTGTGGCCATAGGGAGATGAAGGTCCTTAAACTCTACTTTTTTCCCTTAATAGATCAGAAGAAAATCCTCATTCACTAGAATTTCATTTACATATGGGAGATTTCTGCCAGCAGAAGTCTATGCCCAAATGGTAAAGGGGAAGGCCGGCTCTCAGCCTGTCTTTTGAGCGGTGAGGATGCTGCCACTTCTTCCAGTACATTCTTCATCAAAATTCATGCGCTCTGTTCTCTCATCGCTCCCCTGTTTAGGTTCTGGTATGCACAAAACACATGCTCGAGAATTAGCTGGCACAAACAGTTGATATGTTGCTTCATGTAATGTGAATTTACATGTTCACAGGAGGGCATGTCAGGGTAACTGGGTTCAAAGGAGTTATACTAATGAGGAAAACTCTAGGTCCTTGACACATAAATGCTGGAGATATTTTTCAGCAGACGGACATTTTGGCATTCCCTGAATATATGTATGCCTAAGTTAGCACATCTGGTTGATGTCTTACTTGGTTGGGTTAGCCCAGTTCTTCACAGACTCATTTTTTCCATACTAGTGTCAGACAAAATGGTTAAGGGTCAAGGTGCCCTAGGAGAAACCTACACATACTAAAGAGGTAGGTGGCATCGGTCAAGAATCCTAAAGCAAGTGACTAACTTAAACTTAGTTCACAGTGAGAGATGCAAAGAGGCAAACAGCCTCAGGAGAGAGTTACTTACATTATCACAGAACATCATAATTTGGAGCTAGATGGATCAGATCTAACCTCTTAAATTGTAGAAGAAACTCAAACTCAGATTTACTGAGACATTAGTGAAGAAACAATGGTGTAGTAAAAAGAACGCTTGCATTTTACTTGCTGTGTGGAATAAGTGGATTAACCTTGGGTAAGTTATTTAAACTTGCAGAGCCTCAGTCTTCCCATCTCCAAAATGGGGATAATAATATATACCTAAACTGAACTATTTATAAGTGAAAATGAAACCATGAAACCGTGCAAGAAAATTCTTCACATTATGCCTGATATGTGGTAGGCACTTATTTATTTATTTAAGTGACAGAATGCAAACTAGAAAC